>NC_139612.1:43909674-46823468 GCF_964270895.1 Podarcis filfolensis | reverse complement strand
ATCTTCTCCCTCTGACCACTCGTCGTCATCCCACCACCGATCCCCTAGCTCTGAACCTTCTTTCCTTGGTTCCTGCCACTCTTCTGCATCTAGCCAGTCCATGACACTTCGCATGCAAAACATCCCAGGCTCTGTCCCAGGTATCTGCAGGATGCGCTATGGAAAATACTCCTGCCTGAAACCTTGCAGAGCCAATGGCAGCCAGTGGGAATGGTATTGAGCTAAATGGATCAGTAGCCTTGATTTCGGTCTAAAGCAGCTTCCTGTTACTCCTCACCATGTGACCAGTGTAGGGTATATGTGCCTTGCCAGTGACCAACAGTTGCTGTGGGTGCCATGAAATCCTGAGCTACATCTGACAAGGCAGATTTGATATGGCTGTATCCCCCCACTCCAGCCGCAGCCCTCAAATACCAACAGCCTTCATCCTGTGTTGTGTGTTGCTTCAGGCAACCCATCGATAATGTCTTCCCATGTGAAAATGGAATGCAGAGATGCGAACGGCGATTTAATCAAGGGAGCGGTTTAAGAGGCAGTTTTGAGAAATGACCGCTTTAAAGGGATATGATAAGCAGCTGTCAGCAGGAGCAGGGCACTGAAGCCACAAGGAATGTGCTGTGTGCTCGCAGCACCCTGGCCAGGAAAAGGTTAATCCGTGGAGTTAAAGCTTACAGGCCTCCTTGTCCTCCCCGCTCCCCCTGGCGTTTAATCACGTTGGCGTGATGAAATTTCAGTAATGAAATGTGCCTTTGTGCGATCATTTTGGCATCTGCAATGGAGCGCGGGAGTAGTTTTCTTGGTCCTCTTTTTTAAAAAAAGCTTCTTTGTTTTAATGCTCCCCCCTTCCCCCAGCCCAAGCCTTGCATCTATATCAGATACAATTAAAGGGATAGCGAGGGACTCTAGGCCAGCTCCCACCAGACTGCGAAAGGGAACGTGCAGCCCCTTTGTGTCCAGTGTGGAAGCTGGTGGGTGCCGGATCCTGCTTTTGCTGGGAAGACAGAAGTGGAGTCGTTGGCACTAACTCCTGCCAGTCAGTGACCAAGACAGCCTGCCACTGCTCTCTTAAGCAGCCTTCTTCGTAGGGAAATCTGAGGACCATGAATTAGGCTGGGAGGTTTTCTTTCTCCAGCTTTGCTTTGGTCTCATGTGCATCACTTTTTTGCACATTCCCCTAATCCAAATCCTAAAGGCAGGATTTGAACCTGCACTTTATTCTTAGCTATCTTTCCTAACTTTAAAAAATGGCTTTTCTCCATCACTCTTTTTAAAATATTTTCTCTGCCTTGGATTTTCCAAGGGCACGTCTTCATGTGCACTTAACCACAAGGCAATTTGCTCTGCTGTTGCTTTTGCCTGCATATCCAGGGAGCAACTTCTAGAGGGGTAGCTGTGATAGTGTGTTGCTGCAAAAACAGTCTTTGGGATCTTAAAAGACTAATATTTATGTTGGCATAAGCTTTGGGGATGCGTTGGATGAAGTGGGCTCTAGTTCACCACAGTTTATGCCACAATAAATCTGTTATTGTCAGGAAAGTGAAGGATCAAGGGCCCTCTAGAATTAAGCAGTATCCTAATTTCTGTCTCGTTTGCCATCTGAAAGCATCTGAATGTGTAGCCATGGCTGGTACAGACTCTGATTAGTTTCCAGTGCCAGCCTAAGGCCACATTTGCCCAGGTAACCTGGCACTTGAGCCATATTTGATTATTAGATTTTACTGGGTGTTGTAAGTTTGTGAATAATATATTTCCTTAGTGGTTTATTACACAGGTTGCATTTTTTAAATGGTGAAGGAACTCTTCCCTGGGTTTGTTTTTACAAAGAGGAATGGGTATGAGCAGTTCTTCATGTTTCCGCTTGCTGACCTATCCCTTCATAATCCTCTTTCTCCTCTTCACTTTCATCCATGGGTGCAATGGTGGCTACGTGGGCACTTAACTGAGGCAGAGTACCCCCCCTCACTTGATTAGGCAACTTCTGGCACCATGATGGAGGCATGGTCCAAATTGCTTAATTTGACTGGGCATTTAAAGCATTTGAACTGGAAAGACCCTCTGTAGGCGTGGAGCCAAAGATTCCCATTAAAGCCAGTTGGGATAATGTCAGGCCAAATGCATAACCCACTCGCCTACTGCATTTTTGCATGTGCCCACGCGCAGAAAACGGGCAAAGTGTCTGCTCTGTCATGCAAAAACGTGGCATTTCCTAACTCTTTGAAGTGACCTCTGGCTGCGTATCCCCCCCTTCTTACCTTTTGCTACCCTTGGCCTTGCAAAAAGATATTTCAGAGTGAAGAAAGGATGTGTCGTCTGTTCGTCATCTTGAAAGGCTGGCTGTGGAACCATTTTATCTGATGGAGTGGAAAAGCCGGGGGAAGCTTCTGTAAATGGTGTTTTTTTCTCCTCCTGACTACTGTGCAGTATGACAGCTCTGAGATCAGAGGGTATCAGTTGCCTTCAAGGGTAGTGCAGAGGCTTGAAACAAAGGAATCATGGTTGGGAGTGGAAATGCCAGTGGTGTGGAGCAAAGGATGGGTTGTTGCTGCCATAAGCAATCTGCTGGAGGTGTGCAGGCAGCGATGGGATGGAGGAGGCAGAACATCCTCTTTTACTTAACCTTTGGCTTTAACTGAGCTATGCATGATAAAGGCAGGTTCTCTGAGTTCTCTCTCTCTCTGTATGTGTTTCAGTACTACTAGAATGTGATGCTACCTAGTGGAATAGATTAGAAGGAGGCTTACAAAACGAAGTCATACTTAATGCAGTGTGTAACTTACAAATGCATTGAATCAGTTGCAGGTATGGATGGGGGAGATATTCTGCTTAGATCACAATTAAAGATGAGCCTACCTAATTTGTACTTCCCAATGATATAGTCAAACTGAAACACAGCCTGCCTTTGAAATTTGCATTTATCTGAATTTCGCAATGCCATGTGCACAAAAATGCATATATTCATGGAAGCAACACACAGAAATGCTTTAACTTAGAGGACATTGCTTTGCAAAAAAGTGTGTATTAGGTAAAGCTGCATACAAAAATGTGCTTATTCGGGGACAAATTCACACTAAAATACTGGTGAGGACTTTAAAATGAATAGTTTGGGGGCCTGATGTGGAAATGTGAAGAACTGAAATTAAGTCTGGAAAAATGAGAAACTGAAATGGATAGTTTTGCCCATGTCTAGCTGAGAGGGACCTCAGCATTTGCTTAGTCCAGCCCCCTGTCACTACATTCCCACAGAAGGTGGGAATGGGTGCTTCTACCAAAAGATTAGATGCAGACCAGGGGGTGGATCTCATTTGTGATTATCCCTGAAAACTAACTGGGTGGAGATATGGTCACCCAGCAAAGACAGTTCTTAGTTACCATTTGTGCCCTTTCAACAATGTTTAGGGAAGAAATATGAAACACCATTTTCATATTGCATTTGCATTACTGCTATTAGCCGCCTTGAGCACTACAGTCGTACCTTGGAAGTCAAACAGAATCTGTTCCAGAAGTCCAAACGACTTCGAAAACGTTCGGAAACCAAAGTGCGGCTTCCAATTGGCTGCAGGAAGCTGCTGCAGCCAATCGGAAGCCACTGAAGCCCCGTCGGATATTTGGCTTCCAAAAATAGTTTGCAAACCAGAACAATCACTTCCGGGTTTGCGAACTATTTTTGGAAGCCAAAACGTTCAAGAACTAAGCTGTTCGAAAACCAAGGTACGACTGTACTTGGAGGAAAGGCGAGATTCAGATTTAACATATAAATAAGAAGAAAAAAATGTGTGAGCCAGAAGGGTATGTGTAGGTAGAAATAGTTTCCTTACACCCCTTTTGGGCGGTGGGGGTGAGGATTGAGATAGAGAAAAGAAGAAACAGAAATTGACACGCATAGCTGAAACCTCTTAAGTTTATTATTCCATACATTTGATGCAAAGTTAATGGTGCTAGAGGGTTGTGGTGCTGGGAACAGGGGAGGATGTGCTACTTCCATAAATAAGGGTGTAGAGCAGTTAATAGATTGCATGCATACAAGGATTACAGACATACTACATGTTCTTTTCAAACACCATGGAGAAGAGATAATCATCCATAGCAGAAAAATGGAGTCAAGCATATATAAAGCTCATAACTTTTGGGGAGGTTAGCCTCAGTCATCTCAATCCAAAGGGGTTAGGAACAACAGCAAGTACCACCATGTACATGGTGGCCAGTTGTGGGTCTATCCTCATGCAACTGCACAGTGTCTGGCCTCTCCGGGGTGTGTTTTTGGTACTGTCTAAGTCACGGCAGCCATCAAAGTGACATACTCATTTTCCTTTTTTGAAGCTGTGGAATGGGCATGCATCAGGGCCACGGAGAAGAGGAAAATAAAGGCAAAATTTGATTTAGCTGAGGAGGCTGCCTCCATTTGAAAAACTCAAAAGTGAACATGGGTTCATCTGAATTCTGCACAGCCCTACTTCTTCTTTAAATGCCCATTCCACATCAGTTACACCAGCAAGGTCCTCCTTGTTGTGGCAAAGACAGAACTTAGCTGCTAACAATTTTGAACATGTGACAGGGATTGGCCCTGCCAGGAGGCAGGGTGAGGCAGCCTCTGGCACACAGATTTTGGAAAGCGGGAGCAAATGATTGGTGATTTAGTTTATAATGTTTTTGGCAAGCCATGTGCATGCTCTGCCTCGGGCACCAAAACGCCTTTAGCTGTCTCTCGTGGGGGAATGAGGATATGTCTGTTCTAGCATTGTGTTCATGTAGAAGTTCCCCCTGCACATTTGGTCTGTGTTTAAGAAAATAGCAGAGCCACACTGACCGTTCCAGGCACTGATAGATTTCTGCTTTCCCTCACCCACTCTGCACACACATGTGCACACACACATATAGACACACAATCACTCTCGTAAGCCGGAAGGAAAAGTATTGGCTTTGGTAGGGTATCTTCTGGCATGTTAGAAAGGTAGCTGAGGGAGTTTAGAAGGGAGCCACAAAGTGTTGGAAACAAACTAGGAATACAAAATGTTCATAACAACAAAGTTGGATTCAGTCCCATTTGCTGATTTTACGGTCCAAGGGACCAGCATGTATGCACATGCTTACATGCTGCAATGCAAAGGCGGCCAGAGCATATAATGCAGTTCCTGAGTCCAAAGTACTGTGTAGTTAAGTCTTAAGAGAGCCAGGCAGCAGAGAGGCGATGGAATGGATAAGGGAAAGTGGGCGCAGGCGCCAAATATCAACAGGAAAAGCAAGCATAGGTTGGTCTTCCAATGGGGAGCAACATTTCATGCACGTGCGACTCTGAAGCAGGAATGTCCTAGAGCATGGTCCATATCGGACGGCTGCACCATTCTACTTCTCCACCTGTAACATTACCCCACCAGGGTGCCCACCTAGCCTTCACCCACAGCGAGTGGCAGAATTGCGTCCATTGTGTTTCTTTCTAAACCATCAGGATGATGGTCTGGACAACTTCAGGGAGGGGGAGAGAAGGGAAGGGATTATCTCTCAATTTTATTTTGTTTTAAACCCTTGATCTGCTGAACAAAAACAAAAAAACCCGCCATGACTAGTTGCTCCGTGCCTAGAATCGTCCTCATCTAGAAGGCCTATGGGACCTCGGAAGCCAATCAAGGACTGGGATTGTGGGGGGTGGCTGGGAACCTTCCTCCAGCCAGGTGAGCCATCGATAACTGCGGTCAAGATAGACACGCCCGGATATTCTGTGGGTTCTGGCGACTGGATTACACCGAATGACCTCGGGACCCGGAGGCTCGTCTTCTGGGGCTGATTCTCCGGAGCCTTTCCGCTGCTGCTTTGGTCACTGCTCCCCGTTCCCTAGGGTCTCGAGAGGGTCGTATATACAGGCTGCTCCCAGTGTGTGGGGCTATGAGACTGTGGCACTGAAGGTGCCGGGTCAGAGATGGCAGTGTATAGGGGCCGTTGGGAGGGCCCCATATAGGAGAAGGCCGAGTAGAGGCCAGAAGCCTGACTGGAGTGGCCGTAGTAGGGTCCTGAGGGCTGGTGGTCAGGGTAGTCAAACTGAGGCCTGGATATAGAGGGGAAAGCTGAGCCATAGTGGGGCAAACTGAGAGAGGTGTATGCTATCTGTGAAGTGGAGGGCTGGTCAGTGTAATGGGCCCCCGGAGCAGAGCCCTCTGTTTTCACTTGTGCCTTGGAGTCTACCACCGATGATGTGGCAGCAGACAAGGAGACTCCATGCTGCTTGGAGATCCAGGCCGAGTGTCCACTGGCTGCAGCCAGGGCACTCCCGAGGCCATAACCAGCAGCTGTGGCATAGCCTCCGACATGACCTGGGTGAGCAGCATGTCCATTCGGCGGCAGGTACTGGTCAAACTCGTTGACGTCGAAGGGCTCCATGTTGGACATCACTTCGTGGCTGATCTCCCCAATATCCACATTGCCAAAGTCGATGTGTGGCTTTCCTCCTTCCCCAAGGGAACGCCCCTCCCTCTTGGAGTCAGCCTTACCGGACTGCAATTCTGTCTTTGGAGTGGTCGGCGGTGTGGGAGGTCCGTGGCTCTGACCTATGATATGAAAACCACATAGGAGGAAGCCGAGAGAAGATGTCAGTTACCACCTCGCCATGAATAAAGCAGAGAGAACAACTTCACAGCAGGAGAGTAGCTGACCTGTCTCCCTTCGCTGCACAGACCTGCTAGAGCAGCTCCCTAGCTTGAAGCCCTCCAAATGTTGTTGAGGTGCAGCTCCCATCACCTTTAATCATTGGCCGTGCTGGCTGGGGTCAATGGGAGCCAGAGCCCAAAGCATCTGGAAGGCACTAGATCAGCCTTTCTCAACCTGTGGGTCCAGAGCTCAGGGATGATGGGAGTTGTAGTCCAACAACATCTGGGGACCCACAGGTTGAGAACTTCTGCACTAGATGTAGGAAAGCTGTGCTAGCATCGTTCCTCAGAGGCGAGGCAAAAATAAATTGGGCAGCAGCTAATGAAATACAAAATGACAGCTGGGTTAAATATAGCCCTTAGACTTTGGCAATGATGAACCATGAGGGTTTGTTTTTAAAAAAATAAAAAGTTGCCAAACTCACTTGTGCCATATCTTAACTATGCCAGGTCAGAAAAATAGGAACAAAATCAACCATTTGTTTTCACGATGGTACTCTACAGTTAGACAAGGGGCAGCCAAGTGACGTTCCACAGATGAAGGTGAAACTACAACTCCCATCATCCCTGACCATTGGCCATGCTGGTTGGGGCACATGGGAGTGGGAGTCAAAAAAATAACACCATGTTGCCTACCCCTGATATACCCAGCTGCTGATCTTCAGGCTATGTCTGTGGATTAAACTGTATTATGGGACTAACCTGAGGGGTGTTCAGGGTGCCCGTCAGACAGGGGAGAGCTTTCCCCAGGGTGCCTGTGGTCCAAATGGGCATTCTTGTAATGTGCCTGTATTGCAGCTGCTCCACCAGCTTCTCCCTCGGCCTGGCTGTCATTTTCACCCTGGGCGGCCTTGCCATTTTTCCGCCGGCGCGGCTGGTACTTGTAATCAGGGTGGTCCTTCTTGTGCTGCATTCGCAGCCGCTCCGCCTCCTCAATGAAGGGACGCTTGTCGCTTTCATTCAACAATCTTAAAGAAAGCAGAGGAAGGGGGTGTTGGGGGAGGACATGCGAAACGAGTTTGTTAAAAGCGGAACCACAAACCCACCAGAAGCCATAGCATTGGAGGAAAGAGGGGCAAATATGTTCTGAAAGTGGATTGCTCCATTGTGACCCCTGTCAACCCTGCACTCCCTTTCAAAGGTTTTGCAGTGGCAGGGTGAGGCTCTTCGGGCCATTTTATGAACGACCTGCATATGTGATCAGCTCCCCATTTTTTGATACAGTTCTAGTCTCAGCCAATGAGCCATCTGATCCATTTATCAGAATTGCAATTCAATCACACCGGCAAAGTTGTTGACCTTAAGCACAGTTTTATTTAGATTCAGTAACACACGGGCAAAATGTCTTTTAATTTTCTTTATTTTGTTCTGTGTAGTTTTGAAAGCTGTGCAATTGGGAAGGTCCCATTTAATTATCCCAGATATTGTTGCATTAAAAAAACCACAAAATTCTAGGGTCCTTGTGTTCTGATCTCATTTTCCACTCTCTTTAACAGGCGCTGCTTTATAAGATGCTGTTCTGTTTTGGGGTGACTAATTAAATACACAGCACAGAGCCTTGAAAACTCAGGATGAAAACTCAGGTCACTCCTCTAGCACTTTGAGTTTTCTCCAGTTAGAACAGAATCCCACTGCTCTTCATCACATTAGACATGGACTAGACAAATTCCTATACCTCTTTTGCAGGTGCTATCAAGCTTTGACCACAACCTTTTTTCATACTACATCAGGGGTGGCTAAATGGTGACCCTGGAGTAATTTTTTTCTGGACCCTGGCAACTCTTACCAGATTTTAATCAAGGTGTCGTGTACATGCTTGTTGTCAGTTTCCCTCATAAGAAACAGCATCGAGTGGACCACGTTTCTTATCTTTGTTCCCAAATATGCTTATTTAGCCCATCTAATTTGCTCAAACATAATTTACACAACTTTTGTAGATTCCAGAATTCCAGTTTAGTTGTCTTCTGTTCTGAATATGGTTCCATGGTCATTCTATTTTGCAACACAAATTGACTGTTATTCCCCACCAGCCCAAATGCCGTTCTGTGTTCTATAGGAAACGGAAAAGCTCCAGGGTGTGAAAGCTTCTTAGGTGACATTTCCAGTCAAGACAGACCTAGCTGTAATATCTCACATGCAATTTTTTTCATTTATATGCAAGTTCTCTAGTTGAAAATTTGAGTTAACTTCTGGAGAAAGTATAAACTGAAGAAGCTTCTGAGGGCCTATACAAATGCAGAACCAAACTTTCTGCAGAGTCTATTGCTAGAAAGTAAATAAACTCAGGACAAAGAAAAAAAAGGGGGAAAGAGCTAATGGCAGGAATAATGAACGCAAAGCAGCCCATAGCAAAAGTAGTGGCAGACTTAAGAATGATTTAGTCAGGCCCTAACAACAACATTTCTCACCCACCCTTCACCATGGTATCTCAGGGCTAGTTACACCAATTTAAAAATACAGTATTAAGAATTGTTAAGGCCATTGGGCAGACTGAAGACGCTGCCTCAGGCAGCAGTTGCTGATGGGTGAGGAGTGGCAGCAAGGTGTTGGAGGAACCTGCCCTGCCTCCCTCAAATGCCTCTGCTATCCAATGAAGCCATAGAGGGTGCTGCCTCGTTCACCAAGGTTGAATTATGATCCAACTGCCAGTCCAGTCCGCTTCTGTACACAAAGGTAGGGACACCATTTTGCACTTCACTTCAGCGAGCAAAAGGCCCGGGCCAACCCTGGATTGAGCTTCTCCTTTTCTCTCTTGGGCAGGATGTCCTACAGTGATACCTCTAGTGGAGCTGACCTAACTTCACACCAGGCTGAGAGGGTCTCCGCCACGTAACTGCATTCCAACCATGGCTTTAATCCAGGAGATTAAAACGATTGAGTCACCCTGAGTTCAACACCAGCTTTCCTGTGTCTCCTTCCCACCCCTTTTTATCACACACAAATGTCCCCAAGGATCCTAATTCTCTCATCCTGAATTGCTCCTAGCACAGTTATTCAATGAGTCCAAGACTATCCCTGATGGTTTCCAAAAAGCGGGAGACTTTTGAAACCTATTCTGGGTGCTTTAGGTGGATCCACACCATATTTATTTACTTTATTTATTTTAAATTAATTTTCTATACCATCCTTCCTCTGAGGATCACAGGGCAGTTTTCAATGTAAAAATACATGAATACATAACGTAGCAACAAACAAAACAATACTTCCCCCAAACAGTTTAAAAGGTTATAGATCATTTAATTAGCCAAAGGCCTGAGGGAAGAGGGATGTTTTTGCCTGGCACCTTTATATTTAAAGGACACCCAACACACAGTGAAAGCACATGACTTCCCCCAAAGAATCCGGGGAACTGTAGTTTGTTAAGGGCTCTGCAAATTGTAGTTCTGTGAGTAGGAAACTTACAGTTCCCAGGATTCTTTGGGGGAAGTCATAAGTTTTAAATGTACACTGGATGTGCTTTAAACGTATGGTTTGGATCTGCCCAAAGCCCCCAAACAGGTTTCCAGATAGGTTTAATTCCTGGGTCTCCCATTTTTTGGAGACAATGAGGAGCTGGGCTTAGACTCGTTGAATAATCGTGCTTGGAACAATTTAGGATAGCATAATTAGGTTTTTTCTGACACTGGAAGAAGCAAAAACTCATTCCAGCCAAGGATCCAGCCTTTTTTAAACCTGGAAGGTACTAAGTACAACATACACTCCAACATTTCTCCAATGAAAATAGGGATGTCCCATTTCACAATGATAATTTTACTATTTATACCCCACACATCTTACTGGGTTGCCCCAGACACTCTGGGAAGTTTCCAACCTATATAAAAGCATGATAAAACAATAAACATTAATAAAACAACCTTCCCTATACAGGATTTTCTTCAGACGGCTTGGGGGTCAGATAACTCCATACCCTCCAACATTTCTCCAGTGAAAATAGGGACATCCTAAGGAAAAGTGGGACATTCTGGCATCAAATCAGAAACAGGACGGCTTCTCTAAATCAGGGATGTCCCTGGAAAATTGGGACACTTGGGGGGTCTGAGTACAAGCTGGTGGGGAACTGGGTTTCTGCAAGCTTTCCAGAGCTTCCATCCCTTGCTTATGCTAGTGGACATAGGATGTTGCCTTATAGTCAGTCAGAGTATTGGGCTATCTAGCCCAGTACTTGTCTACACTGACAGACAGCTGCTCTCTGGGGTTTCAGCTAGAAGGCTTTACCCAGCCCTACCTAGGGATGCTGGGAATGGAAACTGGGATCTTCTGCATGCAAAGCAGATGTTCTGCCCCGAGCTACAACCCCCAGTGCATGCACAGGGATGGATTTTTCAGTTATGGCACCCACATGTGCCTAACCATATTGCTTCTTCTGAGTTTAGGATGTCATTTCCTTTTACTGTGAAAAAGGTATCATGTGCAATATTACAGATACATGTTTGTCAGGAGGAAACAAGCCACAGAAACAGTGAACTCCAAATTTGAACTGCAGTGCTCGATAGCAGCCTTGCTCTTGAGATTCCCTGACTGCATTGTGCAACCAAGTCCTCTTTCCGTTCCTCCCACCCTACCCCGTGGCCCAACCCTGCCCTTGTCTTCTCCTGCTATGTCACCTGGCTTCCCTTTGTTCTTCCTGGGGATCAGAACTTCAAATCAGCTTTAGCGAAGGGAAACCGGTATGAGCAGGCAGAGAGGCCAGGAGATTTGCGGGATTTGGATTTCACTTGTTTCCTGCCTTGGCGTCCCCCCTACTTCATGACCTTTCGTGCAATGGAATTTTTGCAGGCACCCAGGAAAGAAGGAAAGAAAGATTGGCATGTAAATGCAATTGGTATTAAGGCAGCTTTAACTGGACCTTCTCCTCCTTCCTCCCCATAGGCAGAATACTTTTTGATGCAGCCAGAGTGGCATTTACACTCCAGTTTTGTGATCACGGAGGGGATCCATTGCCATGGCTTCTACATTTGTAGTCGTAGCACATGCAACTAGTCTAAATCACTGAGCCTCTTGGACTTGCCAATCAGAAGGTTGGTGGTTCGATTCCCTGCGACGGGGGTGAGCTCCCATTGCTCAGTCCCAGCTCCTGCCAACCTAGCAGTTCAAAAGCACACCAGTGCAAGTAGATAAATAGGTACCGCACTGGCAGGAAGGTAAAGGATGTTTCCATGCGCTCTGGCTTCTGTCACGGAGTTTCCATTGCACCAGAAGCGGTTTAGTCATGCTGGCCACATGACCTGGAAAGCTGTCTGTGGACTAACGTCGGCTCCCTCAGCCTGAAAGCGAGATGAGCGCCACAACCCCAGAGTTGATTTTGACTGGACTTAACCGTCCAGGGATCCTTTACCTACTCCCCCCCCCCCACATCACCACCATGCTACAACTCATATCCTCCCTAACTGCTACTGGCTGGAGTTGATGGGAGCTGGGGCCTGACAACATACGGCATACCCTCCAACATTCCTCAGGTGAAAATAGGGACATAGTCTACATCAGTGTCATCATTGCTATCCCCCGTGCCTCCTTCTCCTCAGAGGCTAGGGCATGGACTCAGACACAGTGGCCGAACGAACCAAGCTGGAGCCAAGTGACCATAATGGCTGCTCTTCAGCTCCCACAACACCCCTTGCAGCCATGGCAATGGCCTTGCAGAAGGCCCCACCCCCTTCGCTCCCCCACTCTCCACTTTCTTTATGGGAGTCCGACCTACTGAGGGGCAGGAAAACGGTGAAAAACTTTCTTGGGGGCATTCAGGTGACTTGTTTTCATAAAAACAGGAAGTGACGCCATATTGAGCGCATCTAATAAATGTGTTAGAAGGATGCACAGAACTGAACTTCTAGTAACACATTGAAATGCTGTACTGAAGGGAAGGGCCCTTGGGAATTTGGGACTCTGCATGAGGAAGTGAGATGCTGTAATGGCTTAAGGGTTTTCGTGACAATCCTGGCATTGTGGGGGCAGTGGGAGGGTATGCATATGGAGGGCACCACCTTGGCCATCTGTGCCAAAGTATAGTATTTTTCCGTCTATAAGATGCCCC
Source organism: Podarcis filfolensis (assembly GCF_964270895.1). Classification (NCBI taxonomy): domain Eukaryota; kingdom Metazoa; phylum Chordata; class Lepidosauria; order Squamata; family Lacertidae; genus Podarcis; species Podarcis filfolensis. Next base: position 46,810,802 of record NC_139612.1, on the reverse strand, counting down.
ATGTATAAGACGCCCCCTATTTTGGGGGACTCTGATTTAAGAAAATGGGGGGAGATCTATTCTATCTGTGTATAAGATGCCCCCAAATTTTGGACATTATTTTTTAGGGGGAAAAGCCTAGTCTTATACATGGAAAAATACAGTATGTCTATAGTGTAGTGGCTCTATTAGTGGGTGACTGCAAAGGATGCAGCTGATATATTTTGCCAAGCCTCTTTACTCATCGGTGTCTGCTACAGCTGAGTCAGTGCTATAAGAAGGGCTCAGTCATTGGTCCCATAGAGAGCAATGAGGAGAATTAAGGCAGGGAATAGAGTGGGGGAAGAGATCAGTTGTATCTATGCATATGTGTGTACAGACCCAATGCAGATGTTGCAAGCACTGCTCCAAGGGACAATTTGCTCAGAGCGGTGTGTGCCGAGAAAATTCAGCTGTTATCCACATGCTGAGATCCCATCAACTCATCTGTTATATTTGATAGGCCTCTTGCCTCTAGCATGCAGGCATGGAATAAAAAAACCCAAATCTATGGCAGCCAATGGATTCATTTCATGCTGCTCCGAGAGAGGATCCTCCATATTTACACACCCCAAAGACATTTTACATCCTATTTTGCCATGCACCGAATGCAGAAGAGAGAGACCAAAGGAACTTTAAAGAGACTTGAGCATGAATCTGCTAACTTATAAAAACGTTAGTTGCTATCCACTCAGACTTGAATGGAGACAGTGGTTTCCTGTCTCATTATAGGTGTGAGTAATTAACTGTGCTTATTTTGAATACGTACATTTAAGTTTTTAAATGCATTTCTGACAATTCAATTAACGCATATGCAAAATAAGCAGAGCAGCAGGCTATAATTTTTAACCATTTGATGCCACTGTTGACAGTTTTTGCTCTCTACATCAGAGGTGGGGGACTATAAGGCTGGATCAGACCCCCCAGACCCCTCCTGTCACTTCATGCTCATTCGCAGAGAGGAAAACAAAATGATCTGCCCCTGCGGGAAGTTCCCTACATGGCCAGCTTGCTGTTTTCTCTCTTTGAGTGCTGAGAAAGGGCTCCTTTTTCCCAGTGCCCAGAGAAAAAACAACACACATGTACATACACACACTTACAGACATATGCACACTTGCATACACTTTCACACACACACACACAGAGAGAGAAAGAGAGAGAGAGATTTGTACACCAAATTGCTAACTGAGGATCACGAAGGGGCACCCTAACATATAAAAGCATATGCCACAATAAACATGCAAGTCCTAAGGCATGTATTCTGCCTTAAAGGGGAAGCTATCACTTAAGGGAAATATACTTATTCAAAGGCACCTTTAATATTTTTTCACATGTTCACAGTCTAAGGCCTGGCATGCAGGCCGATTCTGGGAATTTAGGAAGCATCAATTTTATTCAAAGCCATGCGCATCTTTTTTTTTTTTTTAAATGTTTTTATTAAGACTTTCTTGGGTTACAAAAGTACATACATCGTTTCTGTTTTCTGATCATAAAGTTCTTTTTTCAGATCATTTATATTCGATATGAGACTTTGATGCTGCATACAGTAGAAGGTTGGGGAAGAAGAGAGGTAGGGAGAGAAAACTGGGGAGAGAAAAAGGGGGGAGTAAACTTTCATTCTTTTACATAGTGTATGTGTGATATTTCTGTGTCAGGTACACATGTGTAGGTTCCCTTTCTATTCAATAATTAGTTTTCCTTGGTGTTGAGAGTGGTTGGGGACTCAGGGTATGGTTAGTTGCCTTCAGCCGACTGCTGTGAGTTTTCTTTCCATGGGGGGGGGAGGGTTGTTGGGTCAAGTTAGCCATATCAGTTTGTATGCTGTTGGTGGGTTCTTGCCAGTCACACCTTTTAAAACTTTATTTTAGCTTAGCAAAATTCATTCAAAAAGCTCTGAACTATGTGCGAAAGTAGTTCCCGTAATTGCAAGGTGAACTGAATGTGGAAGATTTCTACAATTATCTGGCATTTGTGGAGCACAGTCTGTGGGCATGAAGCTCAGGCTGTGCTTTTGTTCTTGCGATGTCACAAGTGGCACGACACTCGGCACTATTTATAGCCCTTGTCAATGTAGCACATGGATTGTTATTGCATGAGGGTCATAGGCACCTGTTGGGCCCAGCCGTCTGTGATGTCATTCCTGGCAGAAAACAGCTCCTCCCTCTCTCCCTCACATTCTATTGGTTGCCAGATCCATTTCGGGGTTTGTCTGGGTTTTGGTTTTTTAATGCTTCATTTTAGGTTTTGGGTTTGAAAGCTGTCTTCTCCCAAATCATGAAGAGAAGCATGTGCATTGTGGCATTCAGAGAGAGAGAGAGAGAGAGAGAGAGAGAGAGAGAGAGAGAGAGAGAGGATGCAATAAACAGTAAAAAATATTCCACTTCCACAACACACTTGTTATGTTTACAACTAGGATGCAGAGATGGGATACTGAGGTACTGCTGCTGGTTGCATCACTTGTGCAAGTACTGCACAACAGGTGAAATGTGGCCAGGGCACACTTTGAGTTATTGTATGGAAAGGCTCAATCTGAGGGCCTATTATTTACAGGCATAGAATGGGTTTACAAGTAACCCCCCCCTCTTTCCTGTGAACCATAGTCCTATGAGGATCATAGGAATCTCTAGCGATGGGAGAGGGGTTTGCGGAAGAAGCTCAATTCAGTTTGTACTTCAAGGTGAATCTGCCTTATTCACACTTTCTGAAACAGCACACAAACTGAAACACAACAACCCTTCCGAATTCTCACTTCTCTGAATTTTGCAATGCAGTTCTGCATCCAGGCAATGTTTGCATACTAGGATAAAGTGTGCATACGACTGCATATGTTTGTGAAAACAACGTACAAAAATGCATTATATCAGGTGGAAATTGTTTTGCAAAATTGTGTATATTAGGGGGGAAATGGCACAAACATGCAGGCGAATTTTCACAAGAGCTTCTTTAATGAAAAGAAAACAGATGTGAAAATGTGGAGAATTGAACTTAATACTGAGAAACCGGATAGACTTGTCCATGCCTATGGATTTCTAACATAATTATCAGAACCTTCACTAAACTACATCTCCCAAGGACTGTCTGGGAAAACCTTTAAACTGCTATAATACGGATATATGTTTCGTGTGTATATATGCCTCCAAAGTTAACATCTCTTTGTGACCAGATTGCTTACTGAAATTCTTGGGCACGCTCAACTGAAACGAAGGCGCTTCAGGGAGTATTTCTAATGCGCCTTGGTTCATCTCACTTGTTTCATAAATTCATGTACCAAGAAATTAATTTGTGTTTAATGTGCCTCAGCACTCTCCTCCCTCCCTCTTTTCCTCCTTTGTGGCAACAACAGCTACTCCTCTGCGGCTCGTTCCTGTGACCAATTGTTTGTTATTTGACTTCTTGTCCAGTAGAGGGTGCTGCTGCGGACACCAGTATCTTGGCGTTGCATTTTTCAAGCAGTGAAACAAGTTTGCTCTCCTGCTGCATTATGCCAGATACTGATAATTGTTTTGTCTTGCTTCCAAAAGGGCAAGGCTCCTGTTTACAGGCTTTTTTGGAGAATGTCTGTAGATACCCTGCATGTATGTGTGTGTGTATGAAAGCCACCACTTCACTTCCCATAGGTGTGAAACCATTGAGTATTACCAATTGTCCCCGTTTCTCCCTCTATCTCACTGTTTTGACTGTTAAAACAAACAAAAAAAAATTTTCCTTCCAGTTCTTGGTATGAGCTTTCGTGTGCATGCACACTTCTTCAGATACCAAGTGTGCATGCACACGAAAGCTCATACCAAGAACTAACTTAGTTGGTCTTTAAGGTGCTACTGGAAGGAAAAAATTTTTTTTTGTTTTGACTATGGCAGACCAACACGGCTACCTATCTGTTTTGACTGTTTTCAGCCTACCTCTTCAACTTAAGTTCAACTCAACTAAGTGGGACTGACTTCTGAACAGGCACGCCTAGGATCATTCTTTCAGACTTAAGAGTGCTTCCAAATTCAGACTTAATGATGTATTCAGATATTGCAAATAAGTTGTTTGCAACAGAGTCCCCCCCCCCCACTAACTTTATGAGTTCTTACTGGAAAGGTAAATCCAGATTAAAGTGGGGAATATGGGATAGAATCATAAAACTTTAGAGTTGGAAGGGACCCTGAGGGTCTTCGAGTTCAACCTCCTTGCAATGCAGGGATTCTGCCCCTAGTCACCCCTGAGTGGGCTTGAACCACCAACCTTCTGGCCAACAGCCAGACACACTGACCCATTGCGCCACAGAGACCTCTTGATGCCTATGAAGTTGTGAAAGTGCTGCAAAAAATGTATGCCTAACGATAACCTGCCCCACAATAGATACCCACCTGGAATCATCCTTAAAGAGTATCATTCTAGGATTTGACTAAGTTAGAAGAATTCAGGTTTCCTTATGGCAGGGTATGGAACTATCAGATTTCATTGGACTCCAACTTCCATCAGCCCCAGCCAGCATGGCCAGATGATGGGAGTTGTGGTCCACAGGTTACACACACACACCCTGCCCTAGGAAAGGCCAAGTGAATTTGGCAGCTATCCTGGGTCCAGCAATTTCCTGGCATTCAGTCTCAGGCACTGGATACCGATTTTTGTTATTTACAGGAAGATGTTGAAAAGCGTCAACTAACCAACTAGATTCAATTTCAAAACTACTCTAGGTTGATGCATTTAAAAAAAGAAAATTAAAAGAAATCAGCTCTATATAATTAGCCTCACCAAAGTTGGCAGAATGGCAGGGCGGGGGGCAGCAGTTTAATTTCCACTGCTTTTAAGTTCCCAAGGAAGCATTGTTGTTAGCTGAAATGTCCAGTGATAACCTGCATGTTTGAATCGTCTACCACAGATTAACCCCAGAAGCCTAAATTTCCACATTTTCTGAGAAGGATTCCAACCAAAAATAAAATACTGTATAATAGAGACAGATGACACATTCAGCTGGGAAACTGGATCATTAGGCGGCAAGCCGACAAGTCGAAAGAAACACGTATGCATTCACACACACCCACACACACCCACACACACCCACACACCCCTTGTAACTTCTTTATTTAAGGCTGCTTCCAAACAGCCTGTTTATTGAGCATTCATTTTTATTTGTTTACAAGGAGGTTAGCTGACACCGTGTCAAATCAAGTATTATAGCACACTTTCCAGTGCATTCTATGATTCTATTTACTCATCATTTTCCTTTTCTCAAAGAAGTCAGATTTTGCAGGGGGTGGGGAGTGGATTAGTTGTGAAAGACCTCCCCAAGTCTGAGTCAGTGGTAACCGCACAACTTGAATTTGCTTGTATGTGATTGAATCCCGCCCTAAAATAGTGATAATCTGGAAGCACCATAACTAGGGTGGAGGTCTCTAATTCTTTTTTCTCCTTGCTGCATCTAGGGGCTCATTTCTAGAAGTTACAACTGAAGCTGACCCTGAAAGCCGTGCCGTAGGACCTTAACATTTCACATTGAGGCTGCTGTTGGTTGTTGTTGTTATCTCACATTTCAAAATATATTTTTTTCCACAGCAGCTTACAAGCGATTACAAGGATTAAAAATACATCAAGACATACACATTTATAATCCCATATATTCCACGGTTGAGCAGCTCTAAAATTTTGTTACAGGGCTGAGTTCTGGTGACCTTGAGCTTAAGCCAAGGTGTAGCCTGTGAAGAGAGGTCTGATGTTTTAGGCTGCAACCCATACCGTGTCTACTCAGAAGTAAGTTCCACTGAATTCAATGTGGCTTACTCCCAGGTAAACAGGGTTAGGATTTCAGCCTCAGTTACCTCCGGAAAAGCCAGCAGTAAAATGGAGCATCATGAGAAGACAACATGCTTTTTAGGCTGCAAAATAGCTGTTCTCAACAAAGGAGATAAATAACTGGGAATTAATTAGACCGATTAATTACAGCGTGAAAATGAAGCCGTTAGCATCACGGATGTTGCCACAGAGTCTGATTCCCTTGTAATTGCCCTTCACATTGTCAAGAGTAATTGTGATGGGAGGTATTCAAAGCTCGTCCTCCTCAGAGTAGACCCATCGAAAGTAATGGACACGACTAATGTAGGTTCACTAATTCCAATGAATCTAGTTCAAGTAGGACTCAGTTGAATACGATTAAAACTCAAGGCACACTGTAAGCCTTATAGCATATGGGGAAGGCACACAACAAACCAGTGGGAGAGTAATCAGCAAACCACTCAAAGGCCTGTTTATGTCTCCCAGAGGTGTGGTTTTATCATGACTTGCCCACGGGACGGATAGCAGTTGAGTGTGCTTCACTCAGATTTATTCTGCCACGCTCACAAGCCCGCCGATGCCCGTGCAACTGTTGATTCCGTCAGTGTACAGCGACCCCAATTACTACACTGCCTGACAGCAACATTTCAAAAGACAAACAGGTTCTCGGCAAAATCACAAGCAAAGAGAAGAAGGCACACGAGAAGGCAAGGATTCCAAATATATGTACATTGCCATGCAAAATAGAGACACAGGCTGCACATACTTTTTCTGAAGCGAATTACATGTAACCCACATGTGCGCTGTAACTTGTAATGAATGCAAAACGTCTGCTTTGCTACATGTGCGTTCCTCACTTAAGAAAATGGACTCTTGAGGAATGTGCATGTGAGTTCCTAAGTAAAATATACATCTGTGAAGGAAATTAATCGTGGATGAAGTAACTGGCCTTTGCCTTTAAGAACTAGCAGGGCCCAGTAGCTGAGAGATCTATTTAGTTAAAGCTCAACTCAGCTACAGACCTGGTGTGTTTATGCAGCGAGGGAGGGGGTCTTGGATAAGTCACTCCCAGCTCCTCATCAGTAAAATAGGGTGACCAGTTATGGACTGCCAAAAAAGAGGATTTGCATGGACAAAAAAAGAGATCACTTTGCATAACATTCACATAACGAAATTCATATGTATAGACATGGCTCTAGAAATAATTTCTATAATTTAAGAAGAACTACAATACAGTGGTACCTCGGGTTAAGAACTTAATTCGTCCTGGAGGTCCGTTCTTAACCTGAAACTGTTCTTAACCTGAAGCACCATTTTAGCTAATGGGGCCTCCCGCTGCCACCGCCCAATTTCTGTTCTCATCCTGAAGCAAAGTTCTTAACCTGAGGTACTATATCTGGGTTAGCGGAGTCTGTAACCTGAAGCGCCTGTAACCCGAGGTACCACTGTACATCACACTATAGTGGGGAAGACACCAAGTGTGCCTACTTTTTTACTGACCAGGGGTGGCTAATTGTGATTAGTGGCTTCTAAGCTCCCTTTCTATAGTTACATATATTTAAACCAGACATGGGGCGGATTTGTTTGTTTCTACATTATGTATTTCCGGTGTTTTCAAATTGTAAACTGCCCTGTGATCCTCGGATGAAGGGTGGTATAGAAATACAACAACAACAACTCTTCAAATAGAGGGCTGTCTTCTGACTGCCCTTCCAAACAGAGGTATGTAAGGCAAGACACATGGCTACCCTACCATAAAACAAGACATATAGGCTTATTGTGGGAAAGATGACCTAAAGCACATTGCAAATTTAAAGTGCTGCCTATCTTTACAATTCTGGGTGTATTTGGAAGTACTAACTGCAGGTTTTCCTTCCCCCAAGGAACTCCCAGGTCGTGTTGATATGCAGATATTACCACAATGAATAATGCCCTGCCCCTTGATGTCTGTCTCTATAGACAGCGGTTCCCATAGTGCAGTGACTGACTTTGGTGCGGGTGCATGTGTGCGCGCACATGTAGAGGATAGAGGAAGAGAAGCGTGGGCACATTTGAAGCAAACTACAGCTCCCTGGCTTTCACCCAGGGAAACATCTTTCATGGAAGCTACTTTAAAATGGAGAGGAAGTATGATTCCTATCTTCCGGACACTAGCATTCATCTTTGGCAGTCGTGATAAAGGGATCAATGTCATTCTATAATCATTTTGCATCTGAGGAGCATGTGTCGCAGGACTGGACTGACAGATCATCACTTCAGGAATAAGGAATGTTTTGGAACCATGGGGTTGGAAACAAAGGACGTGCATTACGATTTATGCAAGATACGGTGTGTAAACAGCCTAGTTGTTGTTAAAACGTAAGAAGAGCCATGCTGGATCAAACTAAAGGCCCATCTAATCCTGCATCCAGTTCTCACAGTGGCCAAAAATATGCCCACTGGAAGTCCGCAAGCAGGACATGAGTGCAACAGTATTCGCTATGTTTTGCGGGACTGTAATGTTCTTGGGTATTCCTTAAAACAACAGAAATCTGGAAATTCAGGCAATAGTTTTGCATTCCTTGAAGGGGGAAAGAAAGGCTACTGTGGAGCCTAATAAATCTTTAAAATGAAATATAAAATTGTTTGGAGCTCCTGTTTTTGCCACAGAATGTAGTCACAGAAAGAGAAGGATATGGAAACTACTAACAACACAAGAGGAACAGCAACCACACCACAGGTCAACATACGAGGAGCAAGTTGTATTTATATTTTGCCAAAGCGATTCATCATTTGACTTTAATGCATCAGCTTTTGGTGGCACCAAGGCCAGTCACCATTTGATCCCAATTCCCAAACCAGGTGCTGTAATTTTTTTCATATCTGCAGCTTAAATACCTTTGCATCTCTCTTGCCTGTTTGTTTGTTCCCAATGCAGAATATAATGCAGAGGAGAGGCATTTGTCATTCTGGCAAGTGCAAGTTTCCCACTCACATTTTAAACCTCATGTCATGAGTGAAAACAGCCTGAAACAATGGCTCTAGATTGCCACCCATCCACTCTTCTGGACCTAGGACCAACCTGTGTAACATGGGACTTAGTTATATACAATTCTACCATTTCTCTCCCCCAACCCCAACCTTCCTTCCTTCCATCATCTTTCTCATTCCTCTAAAACAAGGGGTGGCGAAGCTGTAGTCCTCCATTCATTGTTGAATTCCAACTTCCACCAGCTCCAGCCAACATGACCAATGGTCAGTGATAATAGAAACTGGAGTCCAGTAATATCCAGCAAATACATTTTATCCACCCCCTTCTTTAAAATGTAATTGTAGCACTGCTGCTGTGACATACCAAAGCAGCGTCGGGGGGGGGGGGGGAGAGATAAGACCCTCTAGTGGCAAACCAGAGGTCTGGGACTCTTATATTCGGCTTGGTGTCTCTCACCCTTCCCAACTCAAGTGGAACAGCAACAATGGAATCTTTCTGGGAGCGATCCACCACACATGGTGCCACTGCGCAGCCCCTATTATTTGAAACCGGCCACTTATGCGAAAAAAACCACAAACCTACCCAAGCCACAATGAAAGGAGTGGAAGTCACAGAACCATAGTATTTGGTAAATGGTGTGACCTCTCTGATTTATATATGTGTGTGTAGAATCAAAATAACAATGACAATAATAGATTAGTAGTAGTATACTGCCTTTCCACGCAACAGAGCCCAGGAAGACGGACTTCATTCTAAAGGCTCAAATGCTGCCACATCAGAACTGCAAAGTAAAGTTGCATTTCAGTTTTCCTTCATAGGAAAGTTCTTTAAAAAAAAGAAGTGTAAGTGTATTTTGGTGTAGTATTTATTTTAAAATATTTCTACTGATTTTAAAGCGTTGGCGGCAGCAGAGTATTTAAAAAATGAGGAAAGCGTGTAGAGCCATGTTAGTGGCGAGAGACACAAGGAAGTCTCTGTTAGCAAAAGCAAACAAGGCTAAACAAGTAAAGGCGTACATTGGTGGTGTTTCCCCCCTCTCTTTTTTTTCACAAGGCAGCCATGTTGATTTGGCCCATGGGTTGTCCTCGTGGAAGCCACTGGGACATGCTGTGAATACACTTCTAAAATGAGAACTATGCATGCAGGGCAAATACCAAGGGATCTAAGGCTAAAAGGGAGCTGAATATTATCCAGACCTCTGCCTTAAACGATGAGCATTCATAAGCACTTTTTAGTACAAAAGGGAAGCAAAAGGTAGCATCCAGCTCTCTTCACTGTAGAGACTGTAGGGAGTGCATTAGCAGACCCATGAAAATACCAATGTCCACAGTACAGATCCATCCTAAACTCTCTCTCTCCCTTTTTTTTCTTTCTTTTTTTTGGTACCCTGAAATAAGTTCCATTACATTCAGAGAGTCTCATCCAGGCCACTAATAAGTAAATTTGTGATAAAGTTATCAAATAATCATAGAATTGTAGGGGCTACAAGGGTCATCTAGTCCAACCCCTGGCAATGCACAAATCTTTTGCCCAATGTGGGACTCAAACCCACAACCCTGAGACGAAGAGTCTCATGCTCTACTAGCGGAGATAATAAGACATTAATAAGACAAATATAATAATATAAGAACAATGAAAGTAAATGCAGCCATGAGTTAAAGGATATTGAGATCCAAAGATATCGTCATTCTGTTTAGTGATTCACATATCAGACTAACTAGAGAAGGGTTTAAAAGGCAGGGACTGCTACCTTACACCATCACTGAGCTTGTAGCTAGTTAGGGAAGTGGACGGCACTCAAAAAATGTTGTTGTTGTTGTTGTTTTGCCTCCCTCCACCATAATTTATATATTTCAGATACTTGTTTGCTAGTTGGATTTTTTCTTACACAGGTTAAAAGATTTTATTATAACTGAATCCTTACATTTGTGGAGCGGTTAAACATTTGCAATGCTGAAAAATCACATCAAATAAGGGTCGGGGAGAAAGGAATGGTTTCTGACTGGGACTAGATAAGAAAGTACATGCAGACAATTATAACTAACCTTTGTTGACACTCTGTCTACTCCTCTCTGCCAACAGAGGCCAAGGCATTACACAGATGTATGTGCTACTGTTACCAATGCAATAGAGACACAGGTTTCCTTATTGGTTTATATTGCAACGGGCTCTTTAGGCGGCAATCGTCTGTCCACTTTCCCTAGAGAAAGCCCTGCTGAGTTCAATGGGACACACTTCTGAGCAGACATGATAAGGTTTGGGCTGTTATGGTAAATCCCACTGAGATGTAAGTCCCATTGAGCTTAATGAGATGCATGCCCAGATAGGTTTACTACAAATATACTTCTATCCACAGCAGAACTGAGTCAAAGAATCCCCTGAGCCACCATTTGACAAGCAGCAAGAAAATTGATATACGCAGGTATTCCCGCAAATTTAAAAATAAAAGCTACAGAGAAAAAGGAGAACCTTTAACTGAATGGCTAAATGGAATATTTCAAAGGATTCCCTGCCTAGGACTGAACTACAGTCAACTTGTCTGTATGTCACAACAACAGTCAGTTGGGTTAAATCAGCTAGGTATCAGCAGTATTATGATGATGACTGGTGGATAAAGTAGGAAATGTGTATAAGAAGAGTCAGGTGAGTGGCGTACACATCTTTCCAAAATCTTAATCAGGTTCAGCAAAGCATTTAAGTCCACATACCAGTGAAGCATTATGGGAATGATGGCTAAATATTTAGACTGGGAGAAATTTATATGTAGGCAGGACAATTGCTGGGAATCGCACGTGGGGTAAATGTCGTGGCACCCGGGTCCTGTTTGCTGGCTTTTCGGAGGAATCTGGATGGCCACTGTGAGTATAAGATGCTAGAATAAATGGGCTTATGGCCTGATCTAGCAAGGCTTTTCTTTTCAGGACAAATCAACCAGTGCCAAGCCTTAGGAATCTAATTTACGGTCTGCCACATTTCTCCATTTTAATTCTTTGAGGAAGCCATTTTGTTTGAGTTGTACTGCAGGAAGACTTAGGAAAAGAGAGGTGGTTTGATAGACAGAGGAAAAGGTTCCGTTGGGCGCTATTCTCTGTCACCACAGAGGCAAACTGTGGAAATAACCCAAAGGCCCTGCCTTTGAATGCCTGTATTTAATATTTCAGCTTCATGCCCACTAGACGTAGAAAGAGGGTTATCTGTCAGATATAACATGGCGGAAAGAATGGAGACCCAAACCCTTTAACTGAAGCTCAGTCTGAATTCTTATGAATTGCCATAAAGGGGGGGGGGGAGGAAACTTCAGGGTCAGAAAGGGGTGTGTCTCTGACCAGTCTAACGTGGCAGTGAAAAAGCATTTCTCCATATAGGAAGTTGCTTTATATTGAGTCAGACCGCCGAGCTCAGTATTGTCTCTACAACAAGATTTCCCAAACCTCTGAGTTCATTGACTCACTGATGAGCTTATAAAGTCGTCATCAACCCCATCCCAAATTCTTTGTAATGTAAATGAAATAAGATGAAAATAGATCAAGATATAATTGATATTTATTAACAATCGCTCACCGTTACTCATTGGCAAGGGATGCGCACTCTGTACATGCCCACGGCCTTTATTTCTGAGGCTCGTAATTCCTAATTAATTTTTTTGTACTGTATCTCAGAAACTTCCACGATGACCTTTTGACCCATGGGTCTTTATACATTCCCTGAAGAGTCTCATCAACCTTCAGGGGGTCAGTACTGATTACTTTGAGAAACCCTGGTCTACAATGCCTGGCAAGGGCTCTCCAGGGTTTCAGACCAGGAGTCTCTCCCCATCCTACCTAGGGATGCCGGGGACTGAACCCATGACCTTCTGCGTGCAAAGCAGATGCCCTACCACTGAGCTACAGCCCTTCCTATAAACAAGAAGCCTGAAAAGAAGTGGAATTCTTGGCCCTGCAGCAATCACATGGATTCTGCATGGCTTTCCACAGACAAATTGCTCAGCAAAGCTAATCACATGAACTAGGTCCCTGCTTATTTAGATGAAGGAATGGCAGTTAGGGTGTGGATGGGAGAAGAATTTGGAAAAAAAAGAGAGGAAAAAACCCACAGGGTGGCCGGATCTTAAGATTTCAGCATGTTGCATATATCTAATCTGTTCACTTAAAACCAAGAGTCATGTGATAATTATTATTTTTTAAAGAAAAACCCTGCGTCTTCCATTTTGTTTTGTCTTGAAGGTATTTTCTAATAATCAGATTTTCAGATAAAAGCTGAAATCCTTACCATAACCTCAAGGCTTCAACTCAAACAGAAAATAATTTAAGCTTTGCTCAAGCCTAACTCGAGTGTTTTTTTGTGGGTTTTGAATATTTAAGCTGTCAGAGTACTGCAAGCTGAAGTAGAAGGGATATCCTGCCTTGGTGGAATTCGTTCTTAAAGGTTTACGTGGATGAACAGCCCCACTGCATTTCAAATCTCACAGGAGAGCTTTACAAGTCCCTGTGTCAATGCAATAATGCAGTGCCCATCCTCACAAAATGCACAACCAGCCTTTGTGCCAAGGGAGGTACCAATTTAAAAAAGAAAAAAAATTCTGATGTATGTTCCGGAGAAGGGAAGTATTTTGCCTACAAAGTCAGGATTCACTTGGGAATGAAACCAGCTAAAATTAAACGTTCAGGAGCTTCTTATCAAATCAACCAAAGCAATAAGTCCAGATAAAGCCTCAAGACAAGGCATGTGGAGACTGGCTGCTGGGGGCAAGAAACTAGCAAGGTTCTTCTCCATCCTCTGCCTCAAGGATTGCTATTTTCAGCTCCAACTTGCTAGCCCTCTCTTTGCAGGTTAGCATTTGGAGAACGTGGGTTGGAGGCAGAGTTGTGCCTGCCATAATGCATGAGGGCATGGACACTGCCCAGTAGGTGCCCATGACATTCTCACAACTGCGTGATTCTAGACACTGCTCCAAACAACAACAGTCCTCTTAGGTGGGGTAAATAATCACATTTCCCCATCTGCAACATAGTGTTACTTGAATGCCAGGGAAATGTAATGTCTCTGAAACAGTCATGCTTCCTTAATGTAAGATGCTTAGATTCCATTTAAACGGTGAGCAAGAGCCGCACAACAAATGCACAATAAACAGATAATCTGGAAAGTCTTGAACAGTACAATCCTATGCATGTTTACTTAGAAGTGAGTTCCGGTATGTTCAGTTGGGATTACTCCCAAGTAAATTTGCAAAGGAATGTTGTCTTCAAAGATTTACTATATGAACATATGTGCACTTGAATAAGGAACATAAAGTGCCTTCTCGCTACCTGAGTGGACACTGGCTTGTTTCTACTATGGTTGGACTAACATGTTGTTCCATAAACAGAAACAACCCCAAATTGTGACAGTCCAATTAGCCAGAAGCAATGCATTGGCATAGATTGCTCAGTGGCAATATAAGGGATCTTATATTCTGATTGTGTTTCCTTATCTCGCCATCAGCCTTTTATTACAAGCCTTGTTTATTGCTCCATTAGCCTCCCCCCACCCCACGACTCTTCATTGTTCGTATATTTCACAGTTGCCAAATTCCAAATCCAAATCACCTTCAGGCAATCACCAATTATCGATATCTGTGACTAAACAACAATGCAATGGTCTGTAACAGGGGGCTGAGTTTCTGTCCTTTGCCATACCTGCTCCTTCCTTCCCGCCATGCCAACAGCAGCTCACTCTGTCTTCAAGACAGGTACAAATACATTTAAGGAAGTTTTTAAAAACAAAAAACACAAATACAAACAAATGCCAGGCTAGAAAACTCAACAGACACAGAATGTCAAATTCCAAACACTTCAATTTGAACTTTCACAAATCAAAGATTGGCTCAAAATCATGAAATGAAAACCAGCTTGCGTACAGGGGAGCACAATTTGTCATTTTGCTGCTCAGCCTTTGTTCCATGAAAATCAAGTTTCTTTTCTCTCAGCCATGAAAGCTGTCAACTTTACATTTTCGAATTAATCTTTCCCTTAATTTCACCACCATGACACTGCTTGTTTTGGACTTCAGAACTGTTGGATAAACAGCATGTAGCAGAGGAGAGACTTGTGATTTCACTAGGGGATAAAACTGAAGAAGAACCCCAAAAGTGTAGTAGAAAGAAGGAACACAACAGGTCAAGAGGAGAAGGTGAAGTATGCAGTTTCTGAAAACCCAACTGCTGGGACTGTGGCTTAGCGGCCAGATTAACTGGGCCTTGCAATGGAATAGGATTACAGGTCAAATCAAAACATGGACCAAGTTTTATACTGGCAGCACATAATCAAGAAAGAAAGTGCCTTCTATGCTTTGCTCCCTACGCCACTTATCTGTGCCTTATTTCCTGGATCACCCCACCTGCTCTCCCCTTATCACCACATCAAAGCAAAAGTTAAAACCAATCAATCGATGCCTGCTGAGCTTCCACCACTCTCTAGTGCACCCCAGTTTCCCCTCATCTTATGTGGTGTCTTTCTCCCAGCCATTCTTACCTCCAGAGCTTCCCAAGCGTCTTACTGAGCTCTGCATTGTGGAGGTGAGGATACTGATCTGCCAGCTTCCTCCGGGCCGCTTGCGCCCACACCATGAAGGCATTCATGGGCCGCTTGACATGGGGCTTGCTCTTGCTGCTTCCATTGACCCGCACAGGCATGGGCACCAGGGTCCAGTCGTAGCCACTCAGCACCTGGCTCACGGCCTCCCTGATGCACACTGGGAACTTGTCGTCATCCGCTTCTGAGTCCTGCTGTTCCTTCTTCACCTTCCCCATCTCACCGCTGCTGGGGTTGCTAAGGTGAGAGCTAGCATCTGATGCCATGGAAGGTCCTGGAGAGAGGCAGTGGTGGTCTTCAGAACCTACAGGACTCATCTCCACCTCAGAAAGGTCTTGATCGTCTGTCATTGTTTCCTCTTTGTTTTACTCCTCAGGTACCAACGTCTTCCAACTGGAACCACACACACAAAAAAGGTCTAAATGAACACTAAAGCTAAAAAAGTTCAAAATATCCGAATAATCTGGAAAGGATTTGGTACACACTTAATAAAAATCTGTGGACCCTACCACATTAACATGTTGTTTTATGGGACCTACAAAAGCCGTTATCAAATGTGAGTGGAAAACATTCTAATTAGCTGGGAACTTCTGACATGTGCCATAAAGTTTCTCTAACATGAGAATCCGCTTTTTTTTGGTGTACATATTATCTTACAAACAAAGATTGGGGAGGTCTTCAAGAGGGTGAAGACCAAAAAACAAGACCTATTTCTTAATTTCTCCTTCCAAATCCCAAATATGCCTGCAGTTTCTTAACTTGCTTTGATACTGGAGTCAAGAATATCAGCAGTTGGGGGGAAATGGGTGGTTATAAGTATTAAAGGATCAAGACAAAACGCCTCATGATTGTGTAAGAATTAGTGTATTCGGAGTGCGTCTCAAACACACTGCGCCATTTGAAGCAGACCAGGTAAAAGGCATCATAGAATGGGCTGGAAATATTTTGGCTTCATATTCCCTTCCTGGTTCACTTACGCTCCAGATATTATTATTTTTAAAGTTTGTGTGCATCGCATATATCTAATATATATACGTATGTTAAAAAACTTCTAGAAAATTTGACGCTTCTATCACTTTTCAACCCTGTCAGACATTAACCAACCTCAGGAAAGCAATACCTAAAAATAAAGTTGGCACAGGCACCTAGCTGGTTCCCTAACGTAAAAGAAATTAGCCCCCACCCCAAATTGGCTGCCTTTTCAATCTGTAATTCTTCACCCAAAGCTCAGTGGAAGGAGAAAACTGTCAGATGTGTTTTAAAAAGGAGAGAGAAAGAGGGGGAGAGAGAAAGAGACAGTGAGTTACCAAGCTCAGGTAGAGAAACTTACATCGGCCGCTCTGTCGGGCAAATCCTGAGAGAGCTGTAATTTGTATCCCAATAGCCCCTCTGTTCTCCTTTCACAAGCCTGGTGGCTTTTCAGGAGCTGTGTGCTGAGGAAACTCTCAGACAAGTGCCATTCCTAAGGGGAGGCTTGGTTTTTCCTAATACCCTGGATGAATGTCTCTGTGACTGGCTTGCCGCTTTACACAGGGGGAGGGAAAGACAGAGGGTGGAGCTAAGAGCTCTTTATGGCCCAGATGCATTCATTGTATACAGGCAGGAGATTCTAAGGCACCCCCCCTCCACAACTGCACATTTCAGCCCCCATCTCAAACTGACACTTATAGAGGCGTGTTGTTATTTGTTGTAGGTTTTTTGGGGGGGGAAGGTGGTGCAGTCAATGTTTATTTAATTTGTTTTTACATTGGATGATTAACTTTGGGCATTTTTAGGCCCATTTGGCGTGAGAGGGGATGGTGTTTAAGGACTGTGTTGAACAAAATTCCTATATGGAATGGAGTGTGTGTGTGTTTGTGTGTCAACAACCACACACAGAGATTTTGTTGTGGCAGCTGTATATGCATTGCAGAGCTGCCTTCGGCCAGAGTATTGCAGCATATTCTCCCAGAGAAGACCTACGTTCGTGTAGCCACCACAAAGGGGAAATATGAATGTGTAAGCACAGCTATATAGAAGTTCCTTCAGTGTAGATGAATTTGCAATATTCTGAATTTTGCAATGAAGTTCTCTAGCCAATCTACTTGTCCAAAAATGGATGTACTAAATGAAATGAAAATGAAATAAAGATTTGGAGTTACAAATGGCTGCTTGGAGAGCCAGGGTTCCTGTCTTTTTCAGCAGGAACCTGCCTGCTGGCTGAGACCATCTTCACAGGCCCTGTTATAGATTCCACCATCAAAAGAGAATTGGTTGGCAGAAACACAAGGCAGAACCTTTTCTGTGGCAGCACCGCAGTTGGGAAATTTTCTCCCAGAGGAGGTGAGACTAAATACCTGCTGGCATTTAGGCAGGCTGTGCAAAAGTTCTTACTTCATGTGGCTTTACTGATTTTAAATTGACGATCAAGGTTTTAATTCTTTTAATTCTTTTGGGGTTTTTTATGGTATTTTTTGTTATTTTGTGTAAACGGTTTTGAGGGTGCTTGCTAGGGCAGAAAAACAGTATAAATGTGCACAAAATAGAATAGGTTGTTAGAGTGTTGCATCAGGAGACCCAAGTTCAAATCTCCACTCAGGCCACAAAGTTCATTGGGTGGCCTTGGACCAGTCACTCAGTCGAACCTACCTCACAGGGTTGTTGCAAGGGCTGGGCTTGTATGCTCTGTGCTCCCTAAAGGAAGGGCAGGATAAGAATGTAATAATAAAATATAAAAACGGTGGATGAAATGCAGTTGTTCTGGGAAGAGATAAGAAAGTGTGCAGTGGCTTATAGTAAGATCATGGAGAATGTAGCACCAGCAAAGCAGAATATGGCATGGAGTTACAAAAGACAGTTTGGAAGATTTTAGGATACAAATGGTAGAAGAGACGTTCAGAATCCTGACAAAGATGAACAAGATCACTGGGAGGTGAAGACTACGAAGAGCATTCAATGTGAGTAAGAGAAGTCTCTGCTGGTTGCAAAAGGGAAGGCAAGAGAGAAAAAGCACTCTGATAAACTTCTCAGCATTGCTACTTGCTGCTCAGCTATGTTGGCAATCTTTTCCAACCTTGACAAAGGGCGCTTTCTTCCAGGGTGAATGTTGGAGCCATGAGAAACTCAGTACTGCACTATGGTCAGTGTCAGCCTTAGACATTTTTCCATTGGAAGCTCTGGCCTGGAGCTCCTTTTAAAAAACCTCAGGGAGAGACAGAGGACTGGAGACATGAGAATGAAGCCTCTTTTGGCAACCATAGCACCGCCCCATATTTCTCCACACCAAGAAACTGTAGCAGTTCGCAAAGCAGCAGGAGGAAGAGGAGGCTTCCCTTGCTCTGTGTCTCATTGGCTCATCTAAGGGGCAATATTTAACTAAGCTGCTAGCCATATTAACTGTGTTGCCTATGACAGGGATGGAGAACCTGTGGTCACCTGCCAGATGTTGGAGACTCAGACTCCCATCAGCCTCAGTCACCATGGCCAAGACTCAGGAATGATGGGACATCCAAAGCACTACATGTTCTCCATCCCAGGCCTATGAGCTTGCTCTTGTATTTATGCATTGTACCCATAGCAAAGCTAGTCCTCCAACCTACCACTTGTCACAAAGTAAACAGCTGGTATATTTATAGTGGTATGTAAGCTCCAGCATAATGGTGGACCATACTTGACTAGACCACACAGTTGCCCTACCCAGAATGTAGCTCATCAGGAAGAAAATGGTTTCATCAAGGCTCCCTCCCTGATGTCCGCTCAGAAGTAAGTCCTACTGAATTCAAGGGGGCGTACTCCTATATAAATGGTGTCATAGTAGTTTCCTGCTAGTGATTAGAGCAGGCATAGGCAAACTCCAGTCCTCCAGATGTTTGGGACTACAATTCCCACCATCCCTGACCACTGGTCCTGTTAGCTAGAGATGATGGGAATTGTAGTTCCAAACATCTGGAGGGCCGGAGTTTGCCTATGCCTGGATTAGAGGTCTAAACAATGTGGAAGATTAGTCCATCAGAAGAGAAACTGGTAAGTGGAATCCATATATGAAAAGAAAATCCAGTCTCAAGGTGTTCCACATCAAACCCCCAAGTCCCCTTAGCCCTTCATTATCTCATCTAAACATTTGAATGAACTTGCATGCACAGGTATGCATGTGCCGTCACTATCTTTACAGCAGTGCCTAAATAAGAAGGTGGCAGCTGTTTTGTCTGTCTCCTGTCTTAGGGGCACAAAATTAGTGTTGTCCCAAAGCGGCCTGAGGGGAAAAATGGAGGGTCTCACACAATTAAATATTTCTATACAGTAGAGCAGAACTGGGCGGGGGAGGGCAGAAGAAGTTTGACACACAACGGCCGAACAATAACACCAGTGTGCTGACGGAATGGGAGACCCATGAATTGGAAGTTTGATAAGGGCTCTCTCTTTCTCTCAACAACCCCTTCAATTTCCCTCTGCACTCTCTCCCCCCTTCCCTTGCCTGCTTTCTTGTTTGGGCTTTTTAACAGTGCACTGTCTTTGTTCAAGATACAGGTGAACAACAATCATGTGATTAATACACACACAACCACACACATGCACAAAGCTTTTTAAAGGCCCGTCCTGCCTTGCCTCAGAGAACCAAGGAGCAGATAGGGCTTCGAGGAGTTGAGAGACGTCAAGAGACGGGCTGCAGGCCACAACAGGGCTGCCTTCGGGTCGTTGTCGTCGCTGTGAACTTTTTCCTACAGCCAGAGAACCTCCAAGGGCTTGGGGTGCCTTGTCCCCAAATGGAATGCTTCTCCATAGATACAGAAGCAGCATCAAATATTTGGAGGCTGTGAGGAGGTTTTCGTTGTTTCTGAGGTGAACTATGAAACCCTATTTGATGCCATTCTTCTTGGTTTTGAGGTCTGCTCTCTCTCAGACTCCAGTCACTCAGGCCTTGTTGACAAACAGCAGTAAATTGGCATGGATTTTGCTTGTCTGCTTGCCTCTATCTGTCACTGCTGGTGGTGTCAGGAAGTCTCACTGGAACTAAAGCAGGGGGATGGAAAAGAGAGCTGAAGGTTAGTCATCTTTATTTACGCCACTTTTTAAGTCACACAGAAATTGAAGAAGGGGCTGCCTGCAGTGGCAATCGATTAGCCATTCCTCTTCAAGGTCCGAGGAGTCTTTCATATGCCTTGAAGCCTTGCAGAGGCAGATTCCAGCAAAGAAAGGACCCACAGAGATTCTTCTCATTTCCTTCCTCTGCTGTGCCTCACACAAAAACCACTTTCTTTCACACTCGTGCAAGCTTCTAGAGCCTTCCACCACAGAGTCTGCCTCTCTTGGGTTCTCTCTCTCTCTCTCTCTCTCTCTCTCTCTCTCTCTCTTTCCCTCTTTTTCTGTGATTTGAAAGGTGATTGTACACCTCCAGAGTCAATGAGAAAGGAATGTGTGAGGTAGAGGTGAGAGATTGTCACTAATCTTTCCATGCTGGGGCTGTTGGGGGGAGGGTACAAATGTGGAGCCTCCCAAAATATTCCAGACAATCATTCCTCCAAAAGGAAACAGCTTCTAATCTCTTAGTATAATGGTGGCTCATGTGTGAAGATGACACTTGGCAGCTATGATAGCATCATCACAGAGGCAAAGAGGGCATTGAGGATCCTGAAGAGGCAATGATGCATGTGTGTATCTATGGGTATATAAAGAATTCTAATCCTGACCCAGCCCTTCCTTCCTCCCTCCCTCCCTCCCTTCCTTCCTTCCTTCCTTCCTTCCTTCCTTCCTTCCGTAGCTGGCCAGTTCATAACTTTTATTTTTTATTATATCCCTTCTCTATTATAGATAACAATTTTTGCTGCAGGGACTTTTTAATGGTGCAATTCTAGCCATGTCTACTCAGAAGCAAATTCAGTGGGGCTTCCTCACAGGTAAACAGGTATAGGATTGCAGCCTTAATGTCCCCTGAAGCTAAAAGTTTGGGGTGGGAGTTCTTCAACTGCAGGAGGGTGGAGTGGGAGCACACACAGATGTTCCGCTGGGGTGACACACAGCTAGCTGAATCGTCATCAAGACTGCAAAGGGGAAATGCCAGTAAATTGCCAGACAAATTTACAGAGGCCTGCAAAATATTCTCTTTGTGTAAGGTCGCCCCTAGCATGACGCTTAGCAAGGGAGGGAGAACGGAATGCCTTCTTTATGATGCTTGTAAAGTCTCCAGCTTTGATTCTGAACATGAATGTAACTTTGCTGACTAGTTCCATGACTCCTTTTATTCATGTCCCAGGTCCTTGCATTTGCGAGGCATTCAGCTCTATTTTAGAAACATCATTTGACCTAAGAGCTCGCCAGTGCCACCTCCAAAGCTTCTCGTGTCTGAAGTCTAGGGAGCCTATCTACACTTGTAGCCTGGTTTTGTAGCATTTTAACCGACATGGCCACCTGCAAAGATCAGGCGAGGTGCTGACAGTTCTCCATTGTTCACTGCAGCTATACTCTCTGTGAGGAGATTCCTGGCTCCTCTCACAGAATGCAATTTCCAGAGTTTTCTGGGGAGAGGCAACGACTGCTCAACCCTGTTTAAATCCATAGAGTACTTCTGCCCTAAATGGTGCTCAGTCCATTTAATCGACTGACATAACTTTTCCCTTATTACAGGATGAGAAACAGCAGCATGAGGCCATAATAATCTGTTTAGGCAAGTGGCAAGGCAAAGGTCATAGTCTGATCAGATCTGCTTCATTCTCAATATTTTCTAGTTCTTGACTCAGTTGAACATCCTTCTCCAACCCAAGGACCTAAGAAGACCCTGCTGGATCAGACCAGTGACCCATCTAGTCCAGTATCTTGGTCCCACAACATTCTGCCTACTTGCCATTCCCAACAACTTGTATTCAGAGGCATAGTAGATGGAGAACATACGCACCATGGCTAGGAGTCTTGATAGTCTTCTTGAACTTGTGACCTTCTCTAGGCAAGGCATGTGTTCTTTGGGTCAGGAGCAAGACAAATAGGCCATGTTAGTGCTTCTTTTACTGTTTCACCCATAACACGATTTAGCCCAGTATCTTATCACCATATCATCAGCCTTACTGCAAATCCTGTGATCTTCCTGATGATTTATTCTCATCCTTTTCTCCTTGTTGCTAAGCAGAAAACTGGGAAGTCTATACAAATAAGAAAGCAATGAATAAGCACACTTGTGTTAAAAACAAACATCATGGGTTTTAAGACCGTATGGGGAGAAGGGGGGTTCGTTTTGCTTGCCAACATTTTTGCAGCATGTGGGGAAAGGCCACAGCTCAGTGTTAGACCATCTCCTTGGAATGAAGAAGGTCCCAGGTTCAGAACCTCACATCTCCAAGTAGAGCTTGGAAAAAATCCTGCCTGAAACCATGGAGAGCTACTGCCAGGGAGCCCAGCACACAGTAGGGCAACTGATTTTCATTTGTCAAAGCAGGTACACTCACTTTGGGTGTTCTTGAAGAACTGGCCAAACTCCACGTTATGTTAAGTGTGTCTTTGCATTTATGTGGATGTGTTTTAGCAGGTGTCTTCCTTCCCCCAGCACTACCACTACCATCCAAATCATAACTGTGGTGCTGGTAGAGAGGAAGTTAAGCTTCTCCCACAGTCCTAATGAAAATACCTGCTATGAAATGCTGTTCTATGATTGGCACCAACAGCAACTTCCCTTCTGGGGCAAATAGCAGCTTTGAAGCATTATTCTCATCAGGACCGTGATGGGAGGCAAAGGGTTAAAGCCCCTTTCCTCTTAACACCATGGTCCATATATAGGTCTGGAGAAGTAGCAGCTATTTTTTAAGACACACACAGAGAGAATTAACATAATGTGCTGCCAAGGCAGGAAGGGGTAGATAGATATTCTTTTAAGTAGGGCTGATCCAAAATCCTAGCCATGATAACTGAGGTCTCTGGGAATTA
Source organism: Podarcis filfolensis (assembly GCF_964270895.1). NCBI lineage: Eukaryota > Metazoa > Chordata > Lepidosauria > Squamata > Lacertidae > Podarcis > Podarcis filfolensis. The sequence continues at coordinate 46,787,600 of NC_139612.1, read as the reverse complement.
TGGAAAGGTCTTCAGGAACTGGGTTTTTTCCCCCACATCTAGGTTGTAATTTGCTTTCCAAGCCAGTGGAAATGTGAGCATTTGTACCACTGATATTGTTCTGTGACATCTGTGAAACTACTCAGAAAAGGGGGACCAGTTTAGTACAGTCCAGTGGTTCTTAAAGTGTGGGGCAGGCCCAACTGAAAAGCGATGTCAGGTATGAAAAATAAAATGTACCTGTTCAGGATCACATCTAGTCTGTGTCCTATTTAGATCAGGTCATTTTTATACTGCACCTGCACTATTAAGCACACCTGGAATCCACAACCAGATATGATGCTGGCTGTGTGTTCGATTTATTTTATGCATCTGGTGTCACTCCTAAATTGGACTACCATTTTCAGGAAAAGATTGAATGTTACCCTAGATCCAGTGCATTTCTGTCTGTCTTGAACTGGTCTAGTAATCAGAGCCCCAAGGTTTGTTTCCGTTTGATTGCTTCCAGGGGGGTGAATGATGCAACACCATGTACTCCCCACCCCCCAGTATCTTTTGCTTTGGTAACTTGATGAAACTCATGAAACAATATTTCTCCCATTTTCTTTTATCTGTTTGCCCAAAGCCAATGGATATGAGGAAGCTGAACATTTTCTGCGTTTGTTTCCCACTTAGGGAAGATTGGACAGTTCTTGACTAAAGGAGGGTTTAATGGTAGAGCACAAGCTTTGCCTATACGGGCATGGAACGTTTAGGTGAAATGGTATGGGGGACACCATTGATAAAGCCTGCAAACACCCTCCAAACCTCCTTGCTCAAACTCCAACTCTCCACAGGTCTCATGTAATGGCTCTTGGGATTGCACTTGCAAATGCTTGTGGGATTGCTTGACACTGTTTTCGTCCCAGTGTCTGCAGTTTTCACACTCTTTTAGGTCCATTTTTGCCCCTTTTTCTGCCACTTCCAGGTCTGCAGCAATGTGCGTGGTCGTAGGCGAATTGAATGCTCACCTGCCCATTACATTCAATCTTCTGCAGGAACCTTCTCCTTCTGTGGTGGATGGCACTGAGGAGAAGGCCATCTCTGAGAGAGCACTTAAGTCTTTGGAATACTCTTCCAAGAGCAGTCCCTTGATGGGCTTCTGCCAGCAAGTCAAAACACAATGGTTTCCCCAATCTTCCAGGGGTATCGACTGAACTATCCTTCACTAACCTGGTTCCCTCCAGATAAACCTAGTGTCCACCAGATGTTGTTAGACACTGTTTCCTATCATCCCTACTCATTGGCCACAATAGTTGGAGTCCAGCATTTCTGGAGGGCATCAGGGTGCAGAAGTCTAGATTAGACTCTTCACAAAGTTTGGAAATTTGGGGAATACTATGCTACTGATTTCTTTTTACAGAAGGTTAACATGGGATTTTAAAGTACAGTGGGGAGGGGCACCATATAGGATTGAATCTTCCTGCTTACCAGCTAATAAGCAGGAGGATCTGATCCTGGGAGTCCTGCTCTTTTGCAAGTGGCTTTGCACAAAGGATCAGCACCTGTTACCACAGAGGATCCGATTCTGTGTGGTGCTGCTTCACAAGCGGGTTTCCTGCAGGAAAGTTGCTTCTAAAGCAACTGCCACACCCGCAGTGCCTTTGATCAACAGCTGTTGAGCAAAGGCATTGATCCTGTGTCAGGCTGGCAAGAAAGAGAATCACAGCATTGGACCTACTTTCTCCTAGAAAGACGCCACTGCTTGTTATGTAGGCCTTGCCCTTTTCATGTGGTTTTCCCACCCTGCCTGCCTCTCATTCTTGCCTGATGCCCTGCCCTCTGGGCTCTCCAACCTAACTTGTAGCCATGACTGTCTGTACCTGATTTGTCTCACACCTGAGTCCCTCCAAATATGCCTGCTTTGGCCTTGGTCTCAAGCCTAGGTTGAATTAGGTGCACAGTCCTAATTATTATTATTATTTGCTGCTGCTTTCTATCCTAATGTTTTAAAATGTTGTCCTATTTGTAGTTTATATTTTTACCTGTATTTTATTTACTTGTTTCTACACTGTCCTGGGATTCATTTGAACAAAGGGTAGTTTAGAAGTGCAACGCATAAAATTAATAAATAGCAGAACTCTGGAGACAGTTTGATAAACTGAGAGCCTGGTTTTAATCAGAAGTCCAACACATATATCCACTTATTACAAAACTGACAGAAAGAGATTTACAATGGCAAAGGAATCCTTTTTCCTGCATAACTAGGGCCTCAGGAGATCAAAGAGGAAATTGGGCACAGACTATCTGTTTGCTACCTGCTCTGGCAGGTGGTACCGCACCTTCCGCTCACTTGCTATTTTAACTCCTTCATGTCCTGATGGAGTGTGTGTGTGTGAGTGTGAGAGAGAGAGAGAGAGAGAGAGAGAGAGAGAGAGATATGGGAGGGTACTTGTGTTTTTCTGTGGGTGTACACACATGTAAGTATGCAGAACCACAGTCCAGCATCACATGCAGTCCTTGGGACCCCCAAAGGCTTGCCCACCCCTGGGGTTAGCTTGTTAAGCATTAATGTAATAAAAGGGTGGGGGCAGGCAGAGCTGTAGCTAGGTGATCTTGTGCCCCTGGCAGAACCGTCCAGGTTGTGCCCCCTAGCCACAAAAAATAGGGAAAAACAGGGCTCCTGCATATCATATAATGACCCTCTATTTAAAACCTTTTCTTATGAGGCAATAATCAATATTTTTATTTATAGACATATTTATGGACGTATTTTTAAGCTGATTTTGAGGGGAGACCCCGCCTGCACCCCTGGCGGGGGCCTTCTTCACCACCCCCTAGCTACGGCCCTGGGGGCAGGATCCTGTCAGAACCTTGGTTCTGAGCATATTTTTCTGGGAAGAAGCGTGGTTGTCTTGGAGGAGGATTGAGTAGAGTCTATAGGGCAAAGTAACTTCCCTGCTTTTGTGTCTCTGGGTTTCTGGAGTGTCCCAGGAAGTCAGGGGAAGGGTTAAGTCAGGGACTTTTCAGTCTGCTGCTTTGGTCCTTGTAATTCCTCCCAGGGAATAAGAATGGGAGAACAAGGAGCTCTTTCTGTTTTCGAGAATTAATAGCAAAGAGTCATCTGGGGTGTCATTCAAGCCGTGATCGGCTCCCAGAGGAATGTGTGTGTGTGTGTGTGTGTGTAAGTGTGCACATGTGAGAGAGCACAGGCCTAAGGCTGAGATGCCAAAGCAAGGGCAGACACAGTTCTGTTGGTAACCAGAGGTATAAACGGGCATCCAGTTTCTCCTTGTGACTCCTCAAACTCCAACAGCCCTGACTCAGAGCCATTTTAGTCAGTCTGTTCTGCCACAAAATTAAGGGTAACCAAATCTCTCCACTTTGGTTTCTTTCAATTTCTCATTTTCCCAGCCTTCAGTTCTCCATGTATCTACACAATACGATTTTTTTAAAAAAAACTTCTCATGAAAAACCACCAGCATTTTAATGCATTTTTCTCCCAATATGCAGATTTTTGTATGCACATTTGCCTAATGCACACATATTTGCAGAGCAATTTCCCCTAATATAATGCGTTTTTCACTAATATATGTGTTTTAATCCACAGTTTTCCCTAATATATACATTTTTGTACACATTATTTGGCTGGAGAACTGCATCGCAAAATTTATATAAATGTGAATCTCAGAGAATGGCTGTGTATCCACTTGAATATGTATATATTTTCCTGAAAGTGCAAATTAGGTAGGTTTGCCTTTAAATGCAAGCTTAATCAAATTTATGACCCCTCCATTCCTATGCATAACAGGTAGCTGCTCTTTCCTTACCTGCGGCTGTGGCTTCTGCTTTTCCATATCCCAACAAGGCTGTTTAGGTACCTCAGTTCTATCTGCTCTATGATATGTACCTTTACCCTCTTGGGTTGGGGTATTTTTTGGTGGTGTTGTTGTTGTTGCTGGGTTGGGGGTTATTGCTGTTATTGATTTTTTTGGTATATTTGTAGATCTTATTATGACTCATGTGAAAATTGTCGATTTTGTTATATACTGTATTTTTTGCTCTATAAGATGCACCAGACCACAAGACACACCTAGTTTTTGGAGGAGGAAAACAAGAAAAAAAATATTCTGAATCTCAGAAGCCAGAACAGCAAGAGGGATTGCTGAGCAGTGAAAGCAGCAATGCCTCTTGCTGTTCTGTCTTCTGTGATAGCTGCACAGCCTGCATTTGCTCCATAAGACGCACACACATTTCCCCTTACTTTTTAGGAGGGAAAAAGTGAGTCTTACAGAGCAAAAAATACGGTACTTTTTGATGTTTGTTGTTTATGACTACTTTTGTGGTACAGTGGACCCTCCGGATACGAACGTAATTCATTTTGGGGGTCTGTATGTACCCCGAAAAGTCCGCAACATGAGGCGCCACTTATGTGCACGCGCATGGCGTGATAGAGCGCTTCTGCACATGCATGCGGCATGCAGAGCACTTCTGTGCATGCGCGCGCAGCAAAACCCAGAAGTATACACTTCTGGGTTTGCCACATTCGCAACCTGAAAGTTATGTTACCCGAAGGTAACGTAACCCAAGGGTCCACTGTATTTGTAATTATGTAATTTTTCATGTTGTAAGCTGCCTTGAACATGGTTTTAAAGTATGGAATGGTGGCATACAAATCAATATGTATGTATGCAATGCTATTATTCTAGAAAAAGAGGTGCCAGAACTCACCATGAACACCTTCCTTGTTCTTTTAGAATGGCTATGGCGCCCACCTGAGAGGAGCTGGAACTGAGTTCCTTTGAGTTCCCCCTGATAAAAAAGCCCTTCATGTATGTTTGACCCAAAAGGAATGAAGGCTCTCAGTGGAGCTGATGCATCTATGGCAGAAGGTCTACACCTACCTTCCTCAACTTGGTACCCTCCAAATGTTGTTGGCTTACAACTCTTATCGTCCCTGATGATTGGGCATGCTGGCTGGAGCTGACAGGAGTTGGAGGCCAACAACATCTGAAAGAATACCAAGTTGGAGCACGTCTGTGTGGGTTGTCTGCATGGGCTGAAACCTTCCCTTATTATAAGAACTAGGATGAAAGGCAGAATTCCCATTCCTGACTACAGGGTCATTAACAGCATCAAGCAACCCATGGATTATCTCTGGTATCAATAGAGTATGCCTCTGAATGCTAGTTGCTGGGGGATCATTGGCGGGAGACAGCTATTGCACTCATATCCTGTCCATGGGCTTCCTATAGGCATCTAGCTGGCCACTGTGGAAAACAAGATGTTGGAGTAGATAGATCCTTGGGCTGATCTAGCAGGGTTCTTTGTATGTGCTTATGCCATGTTCCCCAACGTCTCACCTTCCAGAAGGTTTGGACCATCATCTCTGGCCACTGACCATTCTGGCTGTGGCTAAAATGTTGAAAACATCTGGAAGGCATGAGGTTGGGGAAGGGTGATTTGATGGATGATTATTTCCATCAAGTATTACTAATGATCTTCCCACAGCATTCAAGTTGGCTGCTGTTGGCTATCCAGCACGGCTTGTGATCGGGCCACAGAATGGTCTCATCCAGCCCTGGTAGTTCAATATCAGGGAAAAATATGTGTCGGGGGGAAATAGGACTGGACTGCTGCCTTCATTGTGGATTCCCCAGCTGTTAGTCACATGAAGGCTGGAAAATGTTAATCTATACGGATTATTTAGGCCAGTGGTCCATTAGTCAAAGTACAGGGAAAAAACCTGCTCTGCCAATATCTAGATTTGCAATTACGTAAGTCACAAAACGATAGCTAACCTATGTGGTCTTTCCTCCCCCCCCCCCCCCCAATATAGCATACAAGTTAGAGGGATGGATTTAATTCCTGTTTTATCTACCACAGCTGTCATACAGGAACCCAAAGATTAATATGTAATGTTGTAGATAGCAGATTTCTCTAGAAATGAAATCTGAACTTAATTAACTACAGTGGTACCTTGGGTTAAGAACTTAATTCGTTCCGGAGGTCTGTTCTTAACCTGAAACTGTTCTTAACCTGAAGCACCACTTTAGCTAATGGGGCCTCCCGCTGCCGCCACTCCGCCACTGCACGATTTCTGTTCTCATCCTGAAGCAAAGTTCTTAACCCGAGGTACTATTTTTGGATTAGCAGAGTCTGTAACCTGAAGCATCTGTAACCTGAAGCGTATGTAACCTGAGGTACCACTGTACTCTTAAAAAATGCATCTGAAAGGTTTTCTGGGGAAAATTTGATTGTTGGATGGCATAGCTTCATTTCTAGGGTTTCTCCTTTGCGTCTCTCCCCCCCCCCCCCCATGAACAACACCAGCATATCCAGAATTTCAAAGGGTTGTATGTACTGGTCAATCAGTGAAATCTATCACAGATGGCATAAAGTCAGTCAATACAGGTAAGCAGGCTACTGAGTTCTAATATTACGTACAAATTCAGGAGAGCTAGCAACGTGTTAACCTTCACAAGATCCTAAAAATATTTTCTTGGAAGCAAGACTAGTTTCAGATGTGCTTAGGACTAGTGGAAAAATAAGTAGTGTGCCTATAAAAGATAGGTAGATTTAGAAGTTACACTTTTTGATCCTGCAAATTACATTTTGAGACTATTATATTTCTGAGAAGTAGATTTAGCAAGTTGCAACATCATGCTTTTGTCATAATCACCCTCCATCTTAACAATGAATGCCAATGAATATCCAAAATGTAACAAGGGAAATGGTTATCTAATTTGCTTATATGTTGTTTTATGGACACGGCAATGATTCCTAAACTTTAATGAACATGATTCAGCAACATAATTTTGCAGGCATTTGTGAAGTACTCATTGGTTCCAAATTCTGAATGACTGAAAGTGGATGTCCTTGCAGACGGATATGTTTGCAATTTTGCCTTTCTCTTACTTTCAACAGCCATCAATAAGGCACTTATTGGCTTGTGTGTTTCTTCAAACCCACTAATTTACTTAAAGCAATTGGATATCTCAAAGCAGTATAAGCTCAATCCATTTCCTCATAAACATGCCCAGTCTTACTACCCATAGATTTGTTTCATATTGTAAGGTGAATATAGAGAGTGGAGTGACCATTGATAATTTGTATGTGCTGATACTTGTAAATGTTTGCAAATTTAAAATTGTTAGGCATTGAGGCTAAGTTATAAATGCACCCATGAATGAATGGCTGGAATCCAGGTGATCTTAACTAGCCAACACATTTTAAGCATATTTTAAGATTCTTGTGGTGCTAGTTTTAAGTAAGCTCTGTTAACACCTTATTTATACTTTTAAAAATTATTATTACCATTACTTCTACTGAAAAACTAGCAGTAGTCTGGTATCAAATGAGTCAAGTCAACTGGCCAGTATGTTGACCTTTTGACCTGTTTTATCATCTCTTTGCTTTTTTTCCCTCCCCTTTCATCTGCAATGTCCATTTGTTCTCACTTCTTAATGTACTCTCTTTGGGGCAGAGACAGTTGCTTTGTTCTGTGTTTGCTATTAATCTGCTTCCTCTTCAACATCACTGGAATTGAGTAAAATGAGCCACCGTTTGGTATCAACCATCAATGGGCGCACAACGATGGAAGAATGCCTACAGTTTAATCCCTGTGCTCCTCTTCCTCAAAGGAAAGACTGTATATACAAACCCATCACCCTACAAATAAGGGCCCATTGTAGAGGAAGGGTTAATAAATGATGTAAAGAAGAGACCATTTAAGACATGGCAAACCTTGACCTTTCATAAATCATACTGGCTCGGTTGCGAGTGTGTGGGGGCTATACGCAGCTGCGCGCGACGTTGACATTGTTCCCACCATCTCTAAGTGCAACAAATCCCTCTATTGTCTTCCCAGTTTATCTGGTTCCTCTTGTTTATTAGCAGAGGTTGTTTGGCACTGGTTCCAGCCCTGGGCGGGTGGAAAGAGTGCTGGCACGCACCAAAGAGGGAGGGGGAGGGGGGATGAGAAGGCTGTATCAATGGCGTTATTGTCCCACCATTTTTGCTTCTGCTGTAATGATATGTTTGAAAAAAGGGATTAAAGAGAGAGAGGGAGTGAGAGAGAGAAATCTGTGCAAAGGACTTGGTAAGAATTGTTGTCTGGGCCCCAAGCGGATGCTGCTGCAGCTGGGAGGATGGCCCAGGACAGAGGCGCGACGGGGCTGCAGTGCGCCTTTATTCTGTTCCTTTGGATTCTGATCTGTCGCTCTAGTGATAAGCACTGGAATCCACAGGTGCCCATGCATTTGTTTTTGCATGTGGAGGTTGTCCCCCAATTTCACCTCCATCTTCCAGAAGCTGCTGTGATATCATGGCGATTTCAAGAAGATTATTATATTAGCATGGTGGTTTCAAAGACATGACTACCATTGCCATAAGCAATATTGACCACCCTAGGGGTTTCGTTGTTAACTGCTACAAAAACTGACACACTACAGTGGTACCTCAGGTTAAGTACTTAATTCATTCCGGAGGTTTGTTCTTAACCTGAAACTGTTCTTAACCTGAAGCACCACTTTAGCTAATGGGGCCTCCTGCTGCTGCCGCGCCACCAGAGCATGATTTCTGTTCTCATCCTGAAGCAAAGTTCTTAACCCGAGGTACTATTTCTGGGTTAGCGGAGTCTGTAACCTGAAGCGTATGTAACCCGAGGTACCACTGTATTGTCTATACAGCCCCCACTTTGCTTTATCTTGATTGAATGGGCCTGTTCCTATGTTTGTGCAAGGCTGCACAATCCTCACACGGGGACCTTAACCACCCCAAGTTTCACGTGGGAAGGTATTCATCTGCAGGTGTCCCTCTATTTTTTAACTACCAACACAAACATTTTAACATGTCAGAGAGAGGGAATTCCAGATCAAACCTTCTTTCTGATGTGACATATCACTGATGCAGAGGTTATATTTGAACAGGGCAGTTTCAAACTTGAGGGGCTACAGCCCCCTTCCAATAGACTACATATATAGAAGATGTATATGGGAACAAGCTCTTAGCTTTCTTTTGGCAAAAGAAAGTTCAGGCTGCAGTGCACTGATTGTGTTAACATTGTGTCCCCTATGGTTCTTTCCCTAGTAGTGTCTTTCTAGCTCATTGTGTTTCCCCAATCCTATTTCCCATGCATTGTGTTGTATTGACTTCTATAGTGGAACAGTAAATGAAGAATGGAAGATGGACAAAATAAAGGCCTCAGTTCCAGTAGAGAACAAGAAGAACCCAGGAGGTTGCTCTTTTTTAAAAGAGTTGTTGTTGTTGTTTAGTCGTGTCCGACTCTTCATGACCCCATGGACCAGAGCACGCCAGGCACCCCTGTCCTCCACTGCCTCCCGCTGCTTGGTCAAACTCATGCTGGTAACCTTGAGAACACCGTCCAACCATCTCGTCCTCTGTCGTCCCCTTCTCCTTGTGCCCTCCATCTTTCCCAACATCAGGGTCTTTTCCAGGGAGTCTTCTCTTCTCATGAAGTGGCCAAAGTATTGGAGCCTTAGCTTCAGGATCACACATTATTTGAACCATGTTGTCTGTTTTTCTTTACATGGATGGAGACCAGAATTCTTAAAGAAACATGAATTAATACATATACTCCCAGAACCACAGAGTAATTGAGTTGTGAGCCCCACTGAAAATATTCTGGCTCTTGTGACAATGCCCCACTTGCCCCGCCCTTGCAGAAGCCCTGAGCTGAGGCTTCTGTTTTACCGCCAATTTGCTCATCATCAGCTTGGCTCCAGCAGGGAGGTCAGAAAGTGATCAGGAGGCACTGGAAACTTCGTGTCTTTCTGCTGCTTTCAGAATCAGACCCTGTGGAATCTCTCCACCAGCAGCAACCCTCCCACCAACCACATGCACATACATTTCAAGGAACCTTTAAAAGAGTTCAAGCCTATGAAAGTTTTGCATGTTTTTAATTGGATCTATCTTGAAGATTGCAAATGGAGACATGATCGCCTGGCCGAGAGTCTGAAGAAAGAAAATAGTTTGTTTCAGATTAAATGAAAGCAATTTGAAAGAGGGACGGCTGTGCATGATCTGTAGTCTTATCCCACTTTTACCTCTAATAAATAGTCATGCAGGTTTCTGTACTGTTTCAAGCCTACAAAACGTGTTTGACCTCATTGGTGACAGTTATACTCATTGGTGTGAAGAGGTGGCATCCATGTCAAGCCATTGTTGACTATCTTAAAAACTGTGTTATTGTCTTCACCAGCCATACAGGGTTATAAACTGGAGTTCCTCAAAAAACAGAGTTAATGGAGACCAATGGACACTCTGTGTTGCAAGCAGTCAATAATGAAATTAGAATACAGATCCTTTGTTTGGATGAAGAGGCAACCCCTCTGTTGCAATGGTGGAAGAACACATCTCCATATGGATATATGTATAACAGAGAGACTGAACAAATGCGACAACAGTTAAAACCTTTGAATATGTTTGTGTGTTTAGGCCTCAATCAAGGGCTGTTCATGAAAGAAAATATTATTCTGTTTCTTCAGTGAGTTGAAGGTGGTTTGAAATTCATTAGCTATTTTGTGTACAAAAGCTGTGCTGAAAATCCACTCACCCCATCATTTCTACAGGGCCTTTCAGTCCTCACCAAAATTGAGATTTTCCTTATCTTTTGGGGTGGCCACAAAATCCCAAAGACCTTTTGCAGTGACTGCGTATCTTATCTTAACTGAAAATAAAATATGGGATGTCAATGGCTTTTGGCTTTCTTTACTGCCCTCCTTTTCATTTTTTACTAGAAAAAGGCTGAGCTTTCCCTTCCTTAACAGTGTGTCCCATGGAATGACAACACTACATAAGGTAGCACCATCTTCTCCCTTGGGCAAAATTGACCTGATACATTTTGCTGCCTGAAGCGAAGGGCAAGATGGTGCCTCCCTCCCATTGTACTTAGAGAAACTGGGCTGGCAGTTGAATCTTACTTCAACACTGGGGATGGAACAGAGTCCTCCACAACACCTGTGGGCAGCAGACTACCTTAGGGAGCGTAAGATAAAAACATCCCTGCTGAATCATGCCAGTGGCCCATCTAATACCAGCATCCTGTTCTCACAGTGGCCTACCAAGAAAAGCCTCCAAGCAGGACCTGAGGGAAACAGCATTCTCTCCTCCTGCAGTTTCCAGGAACTAGTATTCAGAGGCATATTGCCTCCCAACAGTGGAGGTAGAACACAGTCATTGTAGCTAGCGGCCATTTATAGCCTTATCCTCTATGAATTTGCCTGACCCTTTGTTAAAGCTGCTCAAGCTGGTGCCCATCGCAGGCTCCTGTGGCAGCAAATTCCATAATTTAACTGTGTGCTACGTGAAGAAGTACTTTCTTTTGTCTGTCCTGAGTCTTAAGGACATAAGACAAGCCTGCTAGGTCAAGCCAATGACCCATCTAGTACGCCCATCGTCATCTCACAGTGGCCAACCAGATGCCCATGGGAAACTCTTAAGCAGGAAATGAGCACAACAGCACTCCGCCCACCTCTGTGATTTCCAGCAACTGGTTTTGTTGTGTATGCAGCATGGCCGTGACCTCTCTTAGGTGCAAGCCTGGGCAGTGTGTATGGAGGTCCTGGGCTGCCCAGATGACAAGACCCCCCTCTCAGCCTCACTGATGTGGTCCAAAGAAAAGCAAAACAGTACATTTGGCACCAGTTTGGCTGCAGGAGTTGCCAGAAGGAGGTGTATAAGTCACCATCCAACTGTCTTAGGGAAAATTGCAATGCATGAATCTGTCAGTTTTAATTTCTTTTCTTTCAATCTGAAGTATTTTGTTTTTTTGTTTCTTTCCCATCAGGAGTTCAGTTTACCTCATTTCTGCTTCAGCTTTTGATTATTATTATTTTTTAAAGAATAAGTCTGCATGAAAATTTGTAAGCTTTTCCAAACACATTTCTTTAATGTTAGACATTTTTGAAATGGTTTTGCCTAATATACATTTTTTTGCAAGCAATTTCCCCAAATATAATGCACCGGTGTGGTGTAGTGGTTAAGAGCGGTAGTCTCATAATCTGGTGAACTGGGTTTGCGTCTCCACTCCTCCACATGCAGCTGCTGGGTGACCTTGGGCCAGTCACACTTCTCTGAAGTCTCTCAGCCCCACTCACCTCACAGAGTGTTTGTTGTGGGGGAGGAAGGGAAAGGAGAATGTTAGCCGCTTTGAGACTCCTTAGGGTAGTGATAAAGCGGGATATCCAAACCCCCCTTCTTCTTCTTCTTCTTCTTCATTTTTGTATGCTGTTTTCATTAATATATACTGTGTGTGTGTGTGTGTGCGTGTGTGTGCGCGCGCACACACACACATTTGGGGACATTTGGAGAACTGCATCACAACATTCAGAGAAGGGCAAATTGTAAAGGATGGCAGCATTTTGGTTTGTGCATTGGTTCAAGATGTGCGAGTTAGGTAAGTTTGCATTGCAACTTAGGTAAGTTTGCAGACTGAATACATTTCTCCCCCATCCCTACCAGGGTTCCTTTGAGAGGAAGGGAAAGAAATGTAATAACATATATAAATAAGTAAAAGCAAAATTCTGCAATGTATTCCCACCACCTAGCAGAAGTACTCCCGGTCAGGATTACAGCCAGCCAGCCATGCCCTGCTCAAGCAAGCCATTCCATTCCATTCCATTTCGTACCCCTACACACACTTTCCTTTTGTTGCTGACATCCAGTAGTCTGTAGCTACTGCTGGTTCAGTCTTCATTGGGCTGTTTTTGAGGTCTGAAGAGGCAGGGATTAAGATTTGTATGTGCGCGCGCTGCCTTCCACCAACCTTGAAAGTCCTTATTTCTCAGTGGCCCTGTTTTGCCTCAGTTTTTGTCAGCACTCACCACCTTAATTCACTATTAGAGGAAGTGATGCTGTCGCACCCAGATATTTAACAATAGACCTGAAAGAGGAATGACCCGTGAAGATCTTTACTGCACATGAGTGTATTGTGCTCATTGGAATAGGCACCCCCAACATCTCCATAAAGGGCAAAAAATGGTCAGTGTTTTACCATGGATAGGCAGCGCAACCAGGTATCCTCCTTGACAAAGGGTGGCCCTCCATCTGAAGCTAGGCCTCAGTTTTGAGGCATTCTCTGAAGGGCTGCCCAGTCCAAGTCTTGATTTAAGTTTTTTTTAAAAAAACAAACAAACTCTGAAGACGGGAGAGCAGGGGTGCTGAAATTGCCCATCAACAATTAGCAACTGGACAACTGGACTGCGGACTGAGGAGACATGTAAATCAGTAGGGCACAGTCTTTCCTGTGGTGGTGAATTGTACTGTATCCCTATTTAAATTATAGTAAAAAAATAAATAAATTGTCCAGTAGCACCTTATCGACCAACTAAGTTTGTTCTGGTATAAGCTTTTGTGTGCATGCACACAAAAGCTTATACCAGAGCAAACTTAGTTGGTCTATAAGGTGCTACTGGACAATTATTATTATTATTATTATTATTATTATTATTATTATTATTATTATTATTATCACTGCGTCAGACCAACACAGCTACCTACCAGAATCTAAATTATAGTAATTGGTTCTAAATCTCCCTCTCTGTGTTATGGAGATCTTTGCCCTCATATTACCCATTTTATGGCACATTACCCCACCCCTCCCATTTATAAGTGGCCACCCAAGGGACATGAACCCTAGGGATGAGACCCTGGCAAATAGAGACTGCTGGAGTGTTAGCTGCTGCTAATAGTCTGGGTTTGTGGTGAACCTTTTTGAAGCATGCTGTACAGGGAGATCATGCAGACTGATCCCCACAGAGATAATGACAGAAGTCAAAGGAAGGCTAGGGAACAGTGCAGACTCTCCATGCCCTGCCCTGTGACCTCTAGAAGTCCTGCACAGTCTCAACAGGCTTGGAGCTTTCATCAGAAGGCAAAGGCCAGCTCCAAGTTCCTGTGGATTTGCAAGCAAGAGACTGGCTGTGTGTCTAGCACAAATGCATTTATTGGGTTGGGTCCAGACTGTGTCATGCTCAAAGCAGAGAGTTTGTCACACTGATTCTATGGACGACCAAGTCTCTGGAGCCAACCAGTGCAAGCAATAGCATACAACTACAAGATGCAGGTGGCGCTGTGGTCTAAACCACAGAGCCTAGGGCTTAAGGATCAGAAGGTTGGCGGTTCGAATCCCCGCTACGGGGTGAGCTCCTGTTGTTTGATCCCTGCTCCTGCCAACCTAGCAGTTCACAAGCACGTCAAAGTGCAAGTAGATAAATAGGTACCGCTCCAGCGGGAAGGTAAACAGCATTTCCTTGTCCTGCTCTGGTTCGCCGGAAGCGGTCTGCAGACAAACGCCGGCTCTCTCTGCCAGTAAAGCGAGATGAGCGCCGCAACCCCAGAGTCATCCGCAACTGGTCTTAACAGTCAGGGGTCCCTTTACCTTTTTACAATACAATAAAAGGTAACCAAGAAATAAATTAAATATAATTTAGATCTAAATATAAAAGTATAAGAGGCTGTGGAAATAAAAAGGCCTTCAACTTGCCACATGGGGGAAAGCATTCCATAGCTGGGATGCCAATGTGCAAATGTATTATATTTTGAATCTTTCTTTCTTTCTTTCTTTCTTTCTTTCTTTCTTTCTTTCTTTCTTTCTTTCTTACATTTATATCCATCCCTTCCTCCAACTGGAGTCCAGAGTGCCAAACAAGAAGAGATAATGAAAACATCTTTAAAAGGTTGGCTTAGGTGCCCGCAATGCTTTTTCCAGGTCAGAGTACAGTGGTACCTCAGGTTACAGACACCTCAGGTTACAGACGCTTCAGGCTACAAACTCCGCTAACCCAGAAATAGTACCTCGGGTTAAGAACTTTGCTTCAGGATGAGAACAGAAATGGCGGCGTGGTGGCAGTGGGAGGCCCCATTAGCTAAAGTGGTATCTCAGGGTAAGAACAGTTTCAGGTTAAGAACGGACCTCCGGAACGAATTAAATACTTAACCTGAGGTACCACCGTAGACAATATGGAACTAGATAGACCAACGGTCTGACTTACAACAAGGCAGCGCCCTACGTTCCTACCTTCCTGTTCAGAATACACAGCAAGTTAATGCTCCATTTTGTTTGCCCCTGCCTCTACCTAGTGATTTAAAACCTCAACATCTAGAATCTCACTGAGCAATGTGCAGTTTTTGAACTGACACACAAAATGTCTCCATCTTCCACAGAAGCTGCCTTCTATCCTCCCTCCTCGCCCACCAAGCAAAGTCTCTCCCTTCCACCCCGCTGCCACCCCCCAATCACCAAACCAATCTCTCTCTCTCTCTCTCTCTCTCTCTCTCTCTCTCTCTCTCTCTCTCTCTCTCTTTCTGGAACTTCCTTGCAGCTGCAGAGCTGGCTAGACAATCGGGTGTTTTAGAGAAATACATTTTTGGGCTAATTTGCCATGCATAAGTGTTTCTCCTACCCTTTAAATGAAGGGAACAAAGAGCGTATTCTCCCAGCACTCTGCCCTGTTGTGAGGCGGCCCTGCAGCTGTACAGAGCTGTGCTACCCTCCGCTCTCCTGCTCCATTCTCTGCTAGCTTTGTAAAGAGATGGGCCTCTGCTTTTACCAGCGCCACGAAAAGACCATGCCGTCTCCAACCCCCTCCAATGTGCTTATTCTTCTTTGGGGAGGCAGATGGAGCAGGTGGGAAGGCTGAGATGCTGCTGCAGCAACATCACCCTACCTATAGCGCCTTTGTTTGTTTTTGAGGAAAGCTCCTTATTTTAAGAGACAGCTGTTATTTTAAGGGATATCTCTCACTTGGTACGTTATGTCGCATTTCCAACACCAAATTTAAAAATGGGTCAGATGCAAAAGGAATCAGGCGAAAGCAGCGGTCCTATGCAGGGAATGAAATTTAGACGATGTATCAATACACACTTTCCGTGGTTAAACCAGGGTTGGGGGAATTTTTCTCAGACCAAGCGATGCATTCCACCATGAGAAACATTCCAGGAGCCATTTTCCAGTGGGATCAAAAGGCAAAGTGAGCCACTGATTCTAGCCATGCTGAGGTCAGAGGTATCTGACCTAGGTATCTGACCAGAGGTATACGGCCTAGGACTCTCATACCTACGGGACCGCCTCTCCTGGTATGTCCCACAGAGAAACTTACAGTCTTCAAACAAAAACATCTCGGAGGTCCCGGGCCACACAGAGGTTAGGCTGGCCTCAACTAGAGCTAGGGCTTTTTCGGCTGTGGCCCTGATCTAGTGGAACGCTCTGTCACAAGAGACTAGGGCCCTGCGGGACTTGACATCTTTCTGCAGGGCCTGCAAGACAGAGCTGTTCCACCAGGCCTTTGGCCAGGGCACAGCCTGACTCCTTCCTTTGGCAATCTTCACAGAACTCTAGCCCAATGGTTGCCATTAATTTGATTTGAATTAATTTTATAATGAAATGATTTTAGAATGTTGTATTATTTTATTGTTGTTAGCCGTCCTGAGCCCGGCTTCAGCTGGGGAGGGCTGGATATAAATAAAAAATTATCATTATCATTATCATCTACATACCCACAAGTCACCAACAAGCATTATAATGGTCCAATGATCCATCCCAGCCAGGTAAGAACATGGAGCTGGGCCAATTATTTAAATAGCAGTTGTGGGGGTGGAGCAATTCCCCCTATTTATCTTTCCCCCCATACTGAAGTCATGGCAATAATCTTCCCCCAAAGCTGATATACATGTTGTAAGGAAAGTTGATGTTGACACCAAGGGCAACTTCAGGCGTGACAATCAGAAAAAGAATCCATGAACTCTGAGAAGATTGGGCGAAGAGATTTCCTACAGGACAAAGTCCAGAAGTATCACTCTACCAAAACTCTGTGGGTGGGGAGAGAACCAGGAGTTTCCTTGGCCACCAGCCATACAGCTTAAGGTGATTGCTCCACCCTTCCCAGACTCAACTCCTGAGCTCTCCATAGAGTTCCCTTCTCCACCGAAGCCAATACCTGCAGAATCAAGCAGTGACTTTTTAAGAACCAACGTATTTCTCACAGGGGGTAGAAGTAGAATCCCTGTTGCGCCTGCAACTTAGTTAAGCTTTTAGTTGACATAAAGCAGTGATGGCCCTCCAGCTGTTTTGGGACTACAACTCCCATCATCCCTTGCTAACATGACCATTGGTCAGGGATGATGGGAATTGTAGTCCCAAAACAGCGGGAGGGCCAAATTTGGCCATCACTGACCTAAAGCGTCACTGAAGCAGCATCTTAAACTCATGGATTCGTGGACCTGCCTGACTCAGCTATGCATGGAGCTCTCCGGGGTTCTGTTTCCTTGCTGATACTTTTGTGTCACCTTCCAAATAGTCTTCACAGATTCTGCCTGGAACAGGAGAATAATGCTGCGCCAATGCTGCTTGCTTAGAAGCCTGGCTTTCTGTTGTAATCAGGCAAAGGGCTGTTTCACACATGCAAAGCTGGGTTTGCCCTAACTTTACACTTAACACAAACAAAACGGAACACTCCTGGCACACATAAATGTAGCCACATGTTCCATTTTTAGGTATGTGCTTAAAATATTTTACACGCTTGCCTTAAAAATGTCATGCATGAAGTCGCCCTAAGGAGGATAGTGAATACTTATGGTATTGTGTTGTAGGAAAAGGATTCGCAACCCTGGAATTTGCTGAGATATGATTGGCTCCCACCTGAAAATAGCAACCGTCTGGAAGAACCCAGTTGGTTCTTCAGGAAAGACTGACAGGTCTGTTGAGATTAAATATCAGCTGGTAATTGGGGGGGTGTCAGAAAGAGAGTGGTGAGCTATCACAGAATTTTTGAATAACAAATGAAGAAAAATATAGAGCAGAAGTCAAAATTCCATTTTAAAACAAAAACAAAAATTCCATTATCACCATTCAAACTCTGAAGGCAAAATCCATATGGGTAACATGGATTTCTCACCTCACCATTTGGAATTTGGGTGTTTTAGATTTGTTGGCATCTCTTGGTTGTTCCAAAATATGAAATGCCATAAGCTTTTAACTCTCAGTGCAAATAACATGACAGTATACCCATCAAATACTCTGGGAATTAAATATTACATGCTATCATCATACAATACCAATACCTAATGCCATTTCATTTCCATTATGAAATTTCAAAATACCAGCGGCTGAATATCAAATACTGAAATCTGATATTGGATGTCAAATACAGGTATTAAATATTTGGTAAAATGCCCCAGAAAATAAAAAAGGTATTTGGCATCAATGACACAGAAGCAATTCTGAAGAGAATTTAGAGAGCAAATTTCAGCTGAAAACAATGTACCGCGAAGAAGCTGTGGAATTAATGCCACTGTATTAGTTGAACATTCCAGAACATTCCAACTGTGTGGTATAACATGGCATGAGACTCAAAGCCTTGTAAGCCTTCTAATTCTATACAAAATAGATACCATATATAGATGGATTTCCTTTGCAGAAAAATAGTTATGCATACCTATTCTTCATTTCCACTGAAGACTGGAGCTGAAATTAAGGTCGCTTGCAGATGATCCATTTGTTGAGCATTCATCCGGATTTGTTTAGACAAAGTTTGCAGAGAAGCTAGATGATGTTGGCTCTTTATTGTACATTCATTCTTTTTTTCTTTCTTTTTTTCAGGGAAATTAGATGGCACTGGACCTCCTCAGGTGTCCTTTTTTATTGTGCGTTCGTGATCATTAGCGGTCATGGTGGTGTTTTGGGGTGGACATGCTGCTTCATTTTCAATCAGTGCATGTCCCTTAACTCCCTAACGAAACCACGTAGCTTTTATACCACAAGTGTCCCCTTTTTATGTTTTGTCATGCTTCTGTTGAATGATATAGCACAAGAGTGCCACTCCAAATGGAAATAAGGGACAGTCCAGTATAAATCCATAATGAATGCACTATTATTTTATCAATGACATATTGTAGAATATGCTCACACAAAAACACCAGTCTGGTGTTTTGCCAAACAATTGTTCTCCCACTCTTTCCATAATACTAGAACCCCACAGTTCTAGTATTATGAAAAGGGGGACGACGACGTTTTCCCTATCCACTTCCTCCATGCCATGTATAATTTTATCCACTTCTGCCATGTCACAATTTGCTTGCCTCTTTCCCAATCTTGTTGTTTAGTCATTTAGTCATTTAGTTGTGTCCAACTCTTCGTGACCCCCTGGACCAGAGCACATCAGGCACTCCTGTCTTCCACTGCCTCCCGCAGTTTGGTCAAACTCATGCTGGTAGCTTCGAGAACACTGTCCAACCGTCTTGTCCTCTGTAGTCCCCTTCTCCTTGTGCCCTCAATCTTTCCCAATATCAGGGTCTTTTCCAGGGAGTCTTCTCTTCTCATGAGGTGGCCAAAGTATTGGAGCCTCAGCTTTAGGATCCGTCCTTCCAGTGAGCACTCAGGGCTGATTTCCCAATCTAAAAAGCCCCAAATACTGTAATATTTCCACATAGGATAGTTTCTCCAGCCACATAGGGATGTGATTGCATCTGAATCTAGGGCAATATCAACAAACATCTAGCGGGAAGGTATATTTTTGGGCACCGTTCTACAGGCATCTCCCTAACATATGCATGTCTTGACTTGTGCGCAACTGCGTATACGTACAGTAGAAGCAAGGAAATAATTAAATAAACCGATTTAAACTGCAAAAAGGCGCAAAAGGGACCTGAAAAGAGCAGGAAACTGCAAAAATGGCACAAAAAGAATGGGAAAATGGACAGCAATTCCAGGGGGACTTTACAACTGCAGTCCCATGAGCCTTTGCACCAACCTTTGAGGCCTGTGGAGAGTTGGAATTTGAGAAAGGAGGTTTGGAGGGGGCAATTGTGGTGGAGTTTGGCAGATTTTTGTGGATTTTTCAAGGGTTTCCAGAGGTTTAGAGGGTGTTTACAGGCTTTTCAGATGGTGTTCCCCACTAT
This sequence comes from Podarcis filfolensis, assembly GCF_964270895.1. NCBI lineage: Eukaryota > Metazoa > Chordata > Lepidosauria > Squamata > Lacertidae > Podarcis > Podarcis filfolensis. The sequence goes on along the minus strand of NC_139612.1, from coordinate 46,767,725 downwards.
ATGTGATTTCATGTATACATGCGGTACCCGCAAACGTAAGCGGGGAGACACCAGTACTCTATACTGAAGAATTGAGTACAACGAAAAGTTTGGGGTTTCACTATGAATCTTTTAATGACAGCTAAATGCTCATCATATTAACGGCTCACCATTGCAGGCATTTTGTTTTGTTTTAACCTGGAAGGTTAATGCCAGTAGAAGAACTGGGTTTCAGCAAGCTTCCAGTTCTTGCTTATGCTGATGAAATTACCTTGCACCGAGTCAGAGAATAGGGCCAGTGACCTCAATATTGTTCCCACTGACTGACTGCTGCTCTTCTGGGGCTTTCCTCAGCCCTACCTGGAGAACCTGAGGCCTTCTGCTTGCAATGCACACACCCTACCACTACTGAGAACCAGACCTTCCACTACAGGTGAAGTCACCTGATCTCAAGGATAAAGAAGTCAAAATGGCACAGTGATTTGCATGACGCTCTGGAAGTTTTCTGGTGCAACACCCTCTCTCCCTGGTCTCAAACTCTTGAACTAGATCTGCAGGAGTAGAGATTGCCAATGTTTGTGATTATAGGAACGGGGGTGGGGGGAGGAGATCAAGAGGGTGGCTGTTATGGGGGGGAGGGGTGTCTATGGATTCGTGCTTCCACATGATTTCCTCAGTTGTTTTCAAAGTGCTGCTGAACCACCCACACCCCCATGTGATCCCTCATTTACGAAAGCAAAGGCGTAATCAGTGCGCAGCCAGCGTTTGTTTATCATCCCACCCAACCCACATCTACCCCCAGCCCCCACCCTGCATACATCCATCGGCATTCTTAATATAAAAGGCACTGGAGACTTGGAGACAGCTGACCCTGGAATGTCACGTGGCTCCTTGAGGGGAATCTCTTTTTCTGGTCACTCCCTGCTTCTGTGCTCCTTTAGGGCTGTTAGGCATTGAGGATACTTCCAGGCAGAGAATTGCTCCACTTCAAATGCTGCCCCACCCCACAAGACACCCGCAAAGATCAGTGGGGGAGACCATTGCAATTGATTCTGCAAAATCCCTTTGAATTACAAGGCTTTCCTCGCAAGGAAAATGCGGACAAGCCTGAAATTAGCAAGGAGGCCTTGTTGGGTAAAAGATTTGTGGGGTGCTAGGTCTGAATAGGGACGTGGGTGGCGCTGTGGTCTAAACCACTGAGCCTAGGGCTTGCCAAACGGAAGGTCGGCAGTTCGAATCTCCGCGACAGGTTGAGCTCCCGTTGCTCGGTCCCTGCTCCTGCCAACCTAGCTGTTCGAAAGCACGTCAAAGTGCAAGTAGATCAATAGGTACTGCTCCAGGGGGAAGGTAAATAGCATTTCTGTGTGCTGCTCTGGTTTCGCCAGAAGCGGCTTAGTCATGCTGGCCACATGACCTGGAAAAACTGTCTGCAGACAAACGTCAGCTCCCTCAGCCAGTAAAGTAAGATGAGTGCCACAACCCCAGAGTTGTTCGTGACTGGACTTAACTATCAGGGGTCCTTTACCTTTTTTTTATGTCTGAATTCCACTCTGTTAAAAAAAAACCTGGGTATTATCAAAAGGCCACAGAACAAAAGACAGTTCAGATTAGCTTTACTTCTGTGTGGAATGGAAACCCTATTACATGGTTTCAATATTGGCCATTTCTAATAAAGAGAGGGACAGGGTTGGTTAACAACAATAATACTATATATAACAGGTCAGGTGCATTAGCAAGTTAGTATGGGTGGAAGAGGAGCGGGGAACTTCTACCCCAAATTAGGCGCACCAAGCCGCCCTATTTGGCCTACAAAGCCATGTGGGCTAAGCCACGCCCAGTTGCCTTACATATATCATATTGATGTCAGCTACTAGACAGGTAAAGCTATGGTTGGATTGAAAGGGAGGTTTCCACCTGTAAAACTGATTGTCTGGGCTTGCAAAGGACCATGCACAGCCCTTTGCAAGCTTTGGAGATCCCTTGCATAGCATAACCCTCAACTTTCCCAATTTGAGCAGGACATCACGGAATTACAGAAGCCATGCCAGCTTCTGACTGGATCCCAGGTGTGTCCCATTTTGGCTCCCACAAGAGCACAACCCCAAAAGACGCCCATTTTGGGGGGGCATGCTCTTGCACAAGTCACCTGGCTCCCACAAAAGAGTGCAGCCTCTCAGCATGGGGCCCACTGGGGTTGGCCATCAATTCCCACCCTCCCTGCTTGCTCTTCTTCCTCATCCACTGTGATGCTACCTGCTCACCTGTCCTCCCCAAGTGATTCACAAGAAGGCGGACGAGGAGGAACACCCGCTTGCCTTGCCCTCTCCTTCTTGGCAGAATGAGCTCATAAGAAGAAGAATGAATGAGGAGTGGTAACACAAGCAAGGGGAGGAGCCTGCTCAGTGTGGGGGACCTGTTAAGGACATCCTGCTCATTGGCCTTCCAAAATCTGGGGCCCCCTCCTCTTTCCCCAGTGCTTCTCTGCTCCCACTGCCTTCCAGATGACTGTAGTCACCTGGGTTAACCCAGCGTAGACAGAATAGATAACACTTCCTTGGCATGAGTAACAGAGCTATTGCTGTGAATTGGGGGAGGAGGAAATACAGAATTCCCTACAGAATTCCCTGTGTGACTGCCTAGAGGCGGTTGGAGGATGGATGGCAGCTAACAGATTGAGGTTAAATCCTGACAAGACAGAAGTACTGTTTTGGGGGGACAGGGGGCAGGTGGGTGTGGGGGATTCCCTGGTCCTGAATGGGGTAACTGTGCCCCTGAAGGACCAGGTGTGCAGCCTGGGAGTCATTTTGGACTCACAGCTATCCATGGAGGGGCAGGTTAATTCTGTGTCCAGGGCAGCTGTCTACCAGCTCCACCTGGTACGCAGGCTAAGACCCTACCTGCCCGTGAACTGTCTCACCAGAGTGGTGCATGCTCTGCTTGGACTACTGCAACGCGCTCTACGTGGGGCTACCTTTGAAGGTGACCCGGAAACTGCAATTAATCCAGAATGCGGCAGCTAGACTGGTGACTAGGAGTGGCCGCCGGGACCACATAACACCAGTTCTGAGAGATCTGCATTGGCTCCCAGTACGTTTCCAAGCACAATTCAAAGTGTTGGTGCTGACCTTTAAAGCCCTAAACGGCCTCGGTCCTGTATACCTGAAGGAGCGTCTCCACCCCCATCGTTCAGCCTGGACACTGAGATCCAGCGCTGAGGGCCTTCTGGCGGTTCCCTCACTGCGAGAAGTGAGGTTACAGGGAACCAGACAGAGGGCCTTCTCAGTAGTGGCGCCCGCCCTGTGGAACACCCTCCCTTCAGATGTGAAGGAAATAAGCAGCTGTCCTATCTTGAAAAGACATCTGAAGGCAGCCCTGTTCAGGGAAGTTTTTAATATTTAACGCTGTACTGTTTTTAACACTTGATTGGGAGCCGCCCAGAGTGGCTGGGGAAACTCAGCCAGATGGGTGGGGTATAAATAATAAATTATTATTATTATTATTATTATTATTATTATTATTATTATTATTATTATCATCATCATCATCATTACAGAATGAACTTTTTAAAGAGGAGGAAAAGGCTTTACAGCAGGGCTGGGGAGCCCATGCCCCCCCAGATGTTGTTAGACTTCAGTTCTCATCAGCCCAAGCTGGAATGGTCAACAGCTAGGGACAATGTAGTCCTGCCACATCTGGAGAGCCACAGGTTCCTCATCCATCCTCTTCAAACAATTCATACAGCCAGGATAAAGAGGGACGCTTTTCTTATTTTTAGCTGAGATTGCTCATGAAATATATATCATTTATTATTAGTAATGATCTGATACGATTTACCATGAGTAATGAAAGGTCTGTTGCAGGCTCAATTTGTAACTTGTCAGTCACCACTCAATTAAATGTTTGATGTGGGAAGACCAACCGCAACCAGGCCTCCTAATGAAACCCTCAGATAATCTATTGGCTGGGGACATTTGGTGATCTGTGTTTTAAAAACAACAGCAGAAGCGCCTCAATAGCTTCAGAGTTCATGTACATTTAAGACTTTCTCTAACGGGCCATCATCTTCATCCATGTTGAGATCAGTCTTGGCGAGACGCACCAATACCTGCCTCCCCTCATGCGGAAATAAACTGTGTCAATAACCAAAATGAGGAAAAAGTCTAGGATTGCGGCACCTTCCTCCTACGCCTCGTGTTGCCTCCATGAAGGGTTAATTCAGCCAGGCTCTTTTTGCTCTGAGTTGTTTTTTAAGAAACAGAAAGAATAGTTCTCTTGTTACAAACATGGCTTCTGGGCATTTAGTGATGCTTTCTCCCACCCACCCACCCACCCCACCCCACTCTGCCACAAAGCCATCTTTTGTTCCCTCTTCCCAGTCTCCTTTGCTCCCTCCCCCCCTTCCAGCTCCCGCCTCTTCTCCTCGTTGGCTGCCAACTCACTCCAGAATGGCAAAATAAAATGAAATAAATGACCACAGCGCAGTCATGGCAAATATTTCTTTGGTGATTATGTGAGTGGGACTTCGGGGATTTCTGCAGTGGGAGCGTCCCATTAGCAGGCTACAGCGATGGTGGAGACAGGTTGATTCATCCCATGGTTTATATATGTGTATCTCATGCAAATTGTATGTCATGCCATGTTGTTTAGGGAAATCAAGTGGACAGCACCTGTAACGAGTAAGGAAGCATAATAATATTCAGTGTTGTGTAGTACAGAGAATATTGTGCTTGTACATGGAAGACCCAGGTTCAGATTCCTCCTAAGCCACAAGGGTCATAGACTTGAGCAGGTCAATCTTTCTCAAAATCATTTCACTCAATGAAAACAAGCATCAACAAAATCATTCAGCCCGGACACTGAGATCCAACTCCAAGGGTCTTCTGGTGATTGTCTCATTGTGAGAAGTGAGGTTACAGGGAACCAGGCAGAGGGCCTTCTCTGTAGTGGCGCCCACCCTGTGGAACGCCCTCCCATCAGATGTCAAGGAAATAAACAACTATCTGACTTTTAGAAGACATCTGAAGGCAGCCCTGCTTAGGGAAATTTTTAATGTTTGATGCCTTGCTGTATTTTAATTTGTTGGAAGCTGTCCAGAGTGGCTGGGGTAACCCAGTCTGATGGGAGGCATATAATAATAATAGCTGTTGTTGTTTAAAATGCATTCATTCTATAGCATCCTCTTTCATTATATACTGCCTTTCTTCCAAAGAAGAAGACAGCATGCTTCTCACCCCAAACCCAATTTCATTTTCACAACATTTTCACAACACAACCCTTTGAAATGAGTTAAGTTGAAAAAGACTATGGAAGCTTCACAGCCGAGTGGGGATCTGAGCTACTGTTTCTCTGCCATTCTCAGTCTAACACCCAGCCTTGAGGTGGCCCCAAATGGCAACCTCCAACCACACCATTGGCATCTGGTAAGTTGTGGGTGATTGTTTTGGTTGGTGCTGCTGCTTTGGGGGCTGAAATTTGACCTGGGGCAGACCCTAGAGCCTAGATATGTTCAGGGATGCAGCCCAGTGATGTGGGACAGGTGTGGAGACAAGCAGTTTGAGTTAGGCCCTGATGAAGTCCAGTGCAGAATGTGTTGACCTAAGCAAAAAAATAATAATGACTGAAGCGAGATAAAAATGGCCTTCCCCCTTGTTTTTTGGACAACTAGACTGGAAACAAAAGGCTGGAATAGATTTCCCTGTCTTCCCCCTGAAGAGCTGGCAACCCTAATATGGCTGAAAAACATCAAGATAGCCTATACATTTTAATGCAAATTTCCTTCCATACACTAAACATATATGAGGTCATGTCCAATGCTAGTTTTACTGAGAGCAGACCCATTGGAATGAATGGACTTAATTTAGTTTTGGCCATTCATTTTAATCAGCCTACTCTGAGTAGTACTAACACTGGAAAGGTATACTCAGTGCCTGGAATTAGCTTTGTGTTAAACTATGTGGGCTACCTTGACTTTTTGCATCCATAGGTTCTTGTTTTGGTTCTGATCACCCTAATATGATGACCACAATGGGGAAATCACCTTTGATCATCCAGTGGGGAGTTGCCATTGCTGGAAGCAACAGAAATAGCTGGGAAGCAGGTGGATGGCCTTGCTATATAGACACTGGAGATGCTACTTACCTGGGCTATATTCTGCATGTTGGCCTGCCTTCAGTAACTGTGGACGGTGAGTCACTTACCATGCAGCTAAGCTCTGTAAAAACAAGTAAGGCCATTTGCCTTCCATGGGATGAAAACGTCCAGGAAGAAGAAAACTTAGGTCAGCCTCTAGCAACCTGGTATCCTCCCAAGGTTTTGAACTGCAACTCTATCAACCCCAGCCAGCACTGTTTCTCACATGAAATGATATGTTACTTGCAGAAAATCAGTTCTGGCCAATAGTCCGCAATACATTTTAGGTCAGAAAACAGAGAGGCTAGAATTGGATCTCTCCTTCGTTATAATTGTCTGTATGTTCTGGACTGCAAGAGACCTGTGAAAGGTTTACACGCTTGGTTGTGGTGGGTTTAAGGCAACTAATTTCTCTAGGCATTTTCTGACATACGTACAGTGATGTATTTATGCAGGCCAGGAAATAAATGCCTAATGGATAGCACAAGTAATAATAATAACAATAATATCCCACCTTAAAGGTAAAGGGACCCCTGACCATTAGGTCCAGTCACGGCTGACACTGGGGTTATGGCGCTCATCTCGCTTTATTGGCCAAGGGAGCCGGCGTACAGCTTCCGGGTCATGTGGCCAGCATGACTAAGCCACTTCTGGTGAACCAGAGCAGCGCACGGAAACACCGTTTACCTTCCCGCCGGAGTGGTACCTATTTATCTACTTGACTTTGACATGCTTTCGAACTGCTAGGTTGGCAGGAGCAGGGACCGAGCAACGGGAGCTCACCCCATCGCGGGGATTCGAACCACCAACCTTCTGATTGGCAAGTCCTAGGCTCTGTGATTTAATCCACAGTGCACGCGCGTCCCAATATCCCACCTTACTGGGATGTAAAATAATTTCTGCTTTTTATTCCTTTATTGGCTGCAAATTTAACTAAAAGTTTTTAAAGGGTTTCCAAAGAGTCATCAGTTAATTTTTCAGAGCAACAGGAGGGCAGATTGTGGATTCTTATTTAGATTACTGTACATGAATAATGAAAGGCGGGGCATGGGGGGCTAAATAAAGCCCATGAGATCACATGTTCCGCCTTTTTTATCTGCGTCTCTCGTTCCCCTTTTGGATAACAAGGCCTCCATTGATACTCCACAAGAAAGGGGTAGGGAGGGCAGAGGAAAAGGGGTGTCACTGTCACCCCAATGGCCCCCGGTCACTTCTCCACGCTCCGTAATGCGATGTTCCCACCGACAGAGAAAGGCAGAAAAACACAGTGATCTCATGATTCCAGAACTGACTCATGCAAACAACACCCAGGGATGGATGGAAATGAGATGGCGGGGGCAGGAGGACAGGAAGGGGAACAAGGTGCAGGAGGAGTAAAGGAAAGGGGGCGGGAGCAGTAGGGGAGAAATGTGGGGGGAGTCAAGGGACAGGTGCACAGGTGGGAGGGGGAGGGAGCAGAAGTGGTGGCAGGTAAATCACAGGGAGCAGAGCGCCAAGAGAGGCCTTGGAAAGGGTGAGATAAGAGGAGAGAGGATTTAGAGGGCTTGTTGCAGACCACCAAGAAAAGCAAAGTGCAGGTACCTTACCAAACAAATGCAGACATCCAGACCTCCCTGTTAGCACCTGCAGAGATCCATCCAGCAGCAGTACTTGCAAGATCTTGTGTCTACCACACAGTGCTGGAATTATGTATAAGCTAAACAAGCTATAGCTTAGGGCCCTACTCTCTGGGGGCCCCCCAAAAAATTAAAGGGAAAAAATTGGATGTACATTTCCAAAATATAAGTTCAACAATTACTTTGATAAAATACATATTTTGTTATGTGCAAATGGCTTTAGATACCTATTAGGTCCATAAATTACCATATAGCATACATTCAACACAAAAAAAAACAGCGACAATTTGTTGTTGACAAAGGACAGCTGGACATATAAAGGGCCCCCATTGCCTTCAGTAGCTTAGGACCTCATCAAACCTAAATCCAGCCCGGCTATCACATAATGGGTAGGGACAGTCAAGATCGTGTTTTCTGCTTTGGAAAATAAATTAGAGATGTACAATGAACCGTGAAAACACACCGGTCTTCGAGTAATCCTTTTTTAAAGGTAAAATAAAATATAAGCCTAATGGCAAGGGCACATAATAGCTCTAGACCGGGAATGGGGAACATGAGGGTCGGAGGCTGAATAAAGCCCTCCAGGCCTGTCTGTCTGGATCTTGGGCTCTCACCAGACCACACACCCCTCACCAGCCCTGCTTCATGCCCCGCTCGAGTTCTTTTGCCTGGCTGAAATGTGTCCTTGAACCGTGTGGTGTTTCTTGCTTCACTGGATGGAGAATGTGAGCCTGTGTGCATGAGAGAAAGAGAAGAGAGAGTTTGTGTGGCTGGAATAATAATAATAATAATAATAATAATAATAATAATAATAATAATAATTTATTTATATCCCGCCCTCCCCAGCTGAAGCCGGGCTCAGAGCGGCTAACAACAGTAAAATGATACAACATTCTAGTGAGGGATGGGAGAAGCTGTCAATATTGGTTTCTCTCAGTTTCTCACTGCCCCCCATCAATCTTAAGGTCACTTCTCCACATTTCCAATTCAGTATGCTATATATACAAAAAAAAGTTCTTACCAAAAAAGTTAAGCCAAATTTCAATTGCAGCTGTTTGTAAGTTAAAACAATTGATTTTTCCACCATGTGAGGAGTATTGTGCTTTTTCTGTTTGTGCATTTAACTGTGTTCCATCCACACCTTCCCAAGGCATGGCATAACTAATGTGTGTGTGTTGCCATCTGAAGCTCAGCACACACTCAGTATAACCCTCGCATTCACTGTGATACCGATTTTAAAAACTTTTGATCACCATAGTGCTTTTCTAATTATATTCTTTTAAATGAAAGAGAAGCATATCACTATAACAGCACAAAGCAGTGTTTATTGTGTTGCTGTAGTGCTATATACAGCAATAATACTGGATTTTAAAAAAAAAATGTTTCAGCAATATATGGATTTCTATGAATCTATCTATATCTATCTATCTATCATCTATCTATCTATCTATCTATCTATCTATCTATCTATCATCTATCTATCATCTATCTATCTATCTATCTATCTATCTGTCACCTATCTATCTTGCTATGAGTCTATTTTTATATTTCATCCACTCTGTATAATAATAAATAAATAAAGCCCCTGGTCACAATCATTTTAGCAATATGCTTAATGAAGGATGATTGGAAAACACTTTAATCCACTTCAGTGGTATGATGCTACATTTGCTGGTATGCCATTGAGTCCTATATGCTTAATAGTGACAGTCTGGAGGGGGACCAAAAATCCTGCCAGGATTTTTCTTAAATAGTATTCACAAACTGGCAAGTGGCCACCTGAAAACATATGAAGAGCTCTGCTGGACTAGACCCTTGCACCCTCTGGGCCAGCATCCTCTTCTCGCAGTGGCCAACCAGATGCCTGTGGGAAGCCCGCAAGCAGAACCTGAGCGCCACAGCACTCTGCCTACCTGCGATTCCCATAAATTGGCATTCAAAGCATACTGCCTCTTAACTGTGGAGGTGAACACAGTCCTTGTGGCTAGCTGCCGTGCATAGCCCTGCCCTCTGTGAACTTGTCTCATCCTCCAAACCTCAGAAGCGCAAGGTGTTCAATAACACAGGAAGAACGCATTTATTTTCTGAGGCAAACTCCACAGAGGAAGACTTCCCATTTTGATCTGAACAGGTGGGCAGGCTGGTCTGGGAGAAGGGAGTCCCTCAGGTATCCTGGCTGCACCCACTTATGGCATTCAAGGCCAGGATCTTAGTGGTTGTGGAAACTGTGCTGTGGTGTGTGCTCTGATCACCCAGGCTTCATGCCCGATTAATCAGTTTGATATAAAAGATGGAAAACGCAGCCTTGTGCTGAGTCAGGGCAGAGGGCCAGCCAGTTCAGTATTGTCTACATTGACTGACTGCTGCTCTCCTGGGGATTTCCCCATCACTACCTGGGAACACTGTGGGTTGAATCTGGGGCCTTCTGCAGGCAGATCTACTACTACTGAGCAGTGGACCTTTCAGGGCAGGTGGCTAGAAATGTAATCTAGTCTGGCAGGTCTGGACTGAATCAGGCAAGTGCTGGAGATGCAAAGAGGTGGAGGGAATGTTCTTCCATATGTGGTGGTCTTGTAAAAGGGTAAAAGAGTATTGGGAAATGATCCATAATGAATTGGGGGGGATATTTAAAAGTACTTCCCCCCCAAAACCAGAGTCCTTTTTGTTGGGGATAATTCAGACTGAAATTCCCAGGTGTCAAAAAAGGTTATTTATGTATGGCCTGTGTTTTGTTAGCCCCAAAATGGAAAATGAGCGAGGTCCCAACCAAAGAAGAATGGCAACTTAAATTGACAGGATATGTGCAGCTTGCAGACTTAACATATAGAAATAGAGAACAAGAAGAACATATGTTTAGAGAAGACTGGAAAATGTTTATTGAATATATGGGAAACAATTGTGTACAGCTGAAAATGCTGGCAGCATTAAGATAAATTCAACAGTGTAAATAAATTTTGATTGATGCAATAATGGACTACTGAATGGTATAGTTTTTGTAAAAGAGGCAGGGATTTATGATACGTATGAACCATGGAAAGAGAAGAAGGGAAGTCATTGATATCTTAAGGATGTAAAAATGAGAATTTTAAATTGTAAAACAGAAAATTTAATAAAAATTATATAAAAAGAAAAAGAAAAAAAGAATTGTAATCTAGTCTTACTGGGACCCCACCTGCACCATATATTTAAAGCAGTATCCTACCAATTTATACAGTTATGGCTTCCCCCCGAAGAACCCTGGGAAGTGCACTGAGCGTTGTTAATCTCTTCACAGAGCTACCATTCCCAGATTGGTTGAACAATCAATCCCTCTTTTTCCAGAGAACTCTGGGAATTGTAGCTCCATGGGGCATCTACTCTCTGCAACCTTAATAAACTACACTACCCAGGATTCTTTAGAGGGGGTGCATGGCAATTTAAAGTGGCAGAGTGCATAGTGCATATGGGGCCTGGGTCTTATGCGCCATGTGCCGCTACAAGGAACATCTGAGGCAGCTAGGAATTATAACCACATCAAAGGCTGAATCCTCTGAAGTCTCTCCTCTTTCCCCTTCTCCCTAACTGGGCTACGTTCAGGGGGTGCATTTCCCCACAGCCCTCTCCCCGAGTGGTGCAGTGACGATTAGGTGACCTCCGGACAATGTGCTCCCATCATTCAGCTCAGAGCACAATACAGCAATTAAGCTCTGACCCTTTGCTCTTTATATCCATATCCTCGGTGCAGTGACACCCCCGCTGCAGGAGGATGTGGGGGCAGGAGACTTGGTTTACACTGTTTCCATTTAATGAAGATGGAGAGCCCTGGAAGAAACAAAGAGCTCTAAGCATAAGAGGAAGTGAAAGGCTTCCAACGGAGAGACTACAGGCCTCCCGCACGACCAGATCCACAAAGTACGCTGCCGTGGCCTTGTTCTTTCAGCTACCTGACTTTTGAGGAACCCCCCACTGCAAGTTCTTAGTAGTCATGATGTCCTCTGGCAGGCTTTCCCAGGACTCCAGGATGTGATGGTTCAGCCAAAGCTCCTATATCAGAGTAGAGAAGCTGCGGCCTTCCATATGCTGCTGGACTACACTTCCCATCATCCTTAACCATGCTGGCTGGGGCTGACGGGAGTAGGAGTCTACAGGTTGCCCATCCCTGATGTATATTTTCCTTAGCCCTGACATGGACATTAGTTTGTGCCTAGGGATTGGAGGAAGGACTTCTATTCAGTTTACACTGGAAATGAACTTACCTAATTCAGACTTTCCAAAACAATACGTGAACATCTTCACTTCTCTGAATTTTGCAGCATATTTCTCCAGCCTAGAAGTTTGTGCAAAAATGCATATACTAGAGTGTGCATATTCAGTGCTTATATTAGTGAAAATAATATATAAAGGTGCATTATATTAAGGGAAATGGCTTTGCACAAATGTGCCCATTAGGCAATAGTGCATATAAAGATGTGTATAGTAGAAGAAATTCACTCAAGTATGTTGACAATTTTCATGACATTTTTTTTAACGGCAAACTCATGTGGTAATATGGAGACCTCAACTTAAAATTTGAAAAAATAAGTAGCTGAGAGAAACTGAAATTGACAAATTCGCCCACCTCTGGTTGCCCTCCAGCTTCTCAATAGTTTTCTTCCCTTGCAAAACAGCCCCCTGCTTTTCTCCCTCATACACAGAACACTTTATTTTTTCTTTGTAATTACAGTGGTACTTCAGGTTACAGACGCTTCGGGTTACAGGCGCTTCAGGTTACAGACTCCGCTAACCCAGAAATAGTACCTTGGGTTAAGAACTTTGCTTCAGGATGAGAACAGAAATCGTGCTCTGGCGGTGCTGCGGCAGCGGGAGGCCCCATTAGCTAAAGTGGTGCTTCAAGTTAAGAACAGTTTCAGGTTAAGAATGGACCTCCAGAACGAATTAAGTTCTTAACCAGAGGTACCACTGTATGGTGGGTGCAGGTTTAAATTTACCAAATATTTGTGTGGTGGCTGAAGAGAGGGTGTGTATTTTTCTTCCCATTACTCAATTCCCCCAGCATTCTGCAGCCTCCCTACCTGCCCTGCTTCTTGATATGAAAAAGCTTACAAGAGGATATCTTCCCTAGGCTTAAATTTAAGGGTGAGAAGTCAAGGAGTGCCTGAGATTGATGTGCCCACTGATCTATTTTTTATGTTCTTCATTTTACATAAAAAAAAAAATCTACACTGGTTTCTTTAAAAGCAAAGTGACTTAACTCCCCCACCCCCCCAAGTGGCAACAAATAGGTGTCAGGCCAGCAGTAAGCAGCCTCCACAACCTCCCATGCTTACAGGAAAGCCAGTTAAGGATGTCAGTGAAATTTCATCAAGTATGGGCATCCAGGAAAGCTGCAGGATACAGACCACCAGAGATATGGTATGTCGAACGCAAGAAAAAACGCTGAGGACCACTCCTTGGTCACATTGAAAACAAGGTAAGCACATTGCACAGACAAATCACACGTCACCCATGAGAATTTCATTGGAATTTTCTCTCTCTTTGGTTAATTTAATTGATAGAGAATGGTTAAAAAGAATGGAAGAGAAAAATTCTGTACAGCACTAACAGATAAATACTGCAGATCTGCAGTGGCCCATATCAGACGTAATGCTAAGCTATAGTTTAGCATTATATACTGTACACAAGCAGCAGTATATTATATACTCCAGCTGATACATGTCCCCTGCCATTTTCTCCTCTGGCGTGGCCACAACAAGATCAGAAGCATTTGCTTTTGCATTAACCAGGATTCTTCAATAAGTCTGAACTTGAGGAACTGTAGTTAGTTTAACTATGGTTTGTGAACAAACAAACTGTGGCTTCATATAGGTTTGTTTGAACAACCCATACTTTAAATCTAAGGTGGCTAGCCTGTGGCCCTCCATATGTTTCTGGACTATGGCTCCCATCATCTGTGATTGCTGGCTGGGGCTGATGGGAGTTGTAGTCCAGCAACTTCGGGAGGGCCACAGATTCTCCATTCCTGGAACTGAAAATTAGGGAAAATTAGGGTTAGGGAAATGTGGGGGTAATGCGGCCTTTCATCCTTCCTTTGACACAAGACTACAACCACTGAGGGGGAAGGGAGCTGTCTCCTTGGGAAAGTTCTAGGCCCCTTCCTTGAATTTATCTCTTCTACTGTGGAGATGCACAGGGGAAAAGTTGTGCAGGGATTATTTTATTGAATTGATAGTCTGCTCCCACCTTCTCTGTCCTGTCCCATAACCACAAAGGCACTTTTGACTGGCAAACACCTGGAAAAAAAGAGTCCAACTTACTATTTACCCCAACTTTCCTTACCCAAACAATCTGAAAGTAGCTAACAGCAAAATAAAAATAAATTTAAAAGGTCTGGTTAACTACAATAACAAATTTTCCCCCTTTTTTGGTAATGTACATAATATCTTTTTCAGTTTTGTTTTCTACCTGCTACTGTTTCTTGTTTCTTCTTTTTGTGTCTTATCTTACTCTGTGCACTTGTAATTTTGTACTTTTTATTTTTCAATACAGACTATACAAAAATAAAAATAAAACAAATAAAAGCAAAGCAATTTAAAAGAGCAATTACAAAAAGCAAATACAATGGTTTAAAATAAAAAAGCACAGCAAGGAAACTCCAACCATGGCAGTTCAGGTCTTTACATAGAATACAATAAAACAATCTACGGCCCAAAAGTCTTCTTAAGGCAAGTTCTGACTACTTTCAGGAAGGTCATTAACCATCTCCAGCATCATCATGCTTCTATATATGCCACTATTTCACAATAAAAAGGAGTCAGTATGTGCCTGTAAACCATTAAGTTATTTTAAGCCTATTTGGCTATTTGCTTTTAGGTTCTGAGTGGTCCGCACTTATCCTTCTCACTCCTTCCAGAGTGTACCTAGCCTCCTCCACCTTCACCACAAAGGCACAGGTATCCCTAGGCATTTTACCCCTTCGGAACTCACTGAAGAAACAGAGAGAACTTTGCCTGGAGAGGAGCCATAATTCAGTGGTAGAGCAGTTGCTTTGTGCGTAGAAGGTCCCAGTTTCAGTCCTCCAACATCTGCAGGTAGGGGTGGGAAAGAACCCCATCTGAAATCTTGGAGAGCCAATGCTAGCTTTGTTTGTTCCTAATCTTATGCCACAAAAAGAGGGCAGGGCATTTTCACGGAGGGCTGTAGCTCAGTGGCTTTACATGCAAAAGGCTCCAAGTTCAATCCCCAGTGAAGGCCTGCCTGAAACTCTGGAGACGGGGGGTGCAGGTGGCTCTGTGGTCTAAACCACTGAGCCTCTTGGGCTTGCCAATCAGAAGGTTGGTGGTTCGAATCCCCACGACGGGGTGAGCTCCTGTTGCTCTGTCCCAGCTCCTGCCAACCTAGCAGTTCAAAAGCACCCCAGTGCAAGTAGATAAATAGGTACCATTGCAGCGGGAAGATAAACGGTGTTTCTGTGCGCTCTGGTTTCTGTCATAGTGTTCCATTGCTCCAGAAGCAGTTTAGTCATGCTGCCCACATGACCTGGAAAGCTGTCTGTGGACCAATGTCGGCTCTCTCAGCCTGAAAGCGAGATGAGCGCTGTAACCCCACAGTCGCCTTTGACTGGACATAACTGTCCAGGGGTCCTTGACCTTGACCTTTTTACCTAAAACTCTGGAGAGCTGCTGCCAGTCAGTGATGATCATCAGTTGTCAACATGGTGGTCTCCAGATTTTGTGGGACTCCAGCCGCCATCCAGCCCAGCATGGCCAATGATCAAGGATGAAGGCAGCTGGGGTCCAGCAGCATCTGGAGAGCAAAGAGTAGCTTATGTGGTGTCTCCAAATGTTGTTGGATTCCAGCTTCCATTGGCCATGCTGGCTGGATGGCACGACTCAGTAAAAGGCAGGTTCTCACATTTTCTCCTCTCGTCTTCTTGGGAGTTAGATGGAGGGAAGCTGTGTGAGGCATTCTCATTAGGAACTTAGAAGGGTGTACAAAATGGCAACCATCTTGAACAGAAAGATGGAGAGGAGTTGGCTTCTGGGCACTTTCTTGTGGAGTTGGCTAGTTCCTACCACACACCATACTTTGACAAAGGGTTTTGAAATTACGCAGACAGAGAAGAGAGAGTTTCCTTCTAACCAAGGGTAAAAGAAATAAAAAAGTTGCCTCCTTCCTACGCAGGACCAGTGGGTGTGGGGCCACCGAGGGAAATCTATGATGGGTAGAGCAATGCCTCAGAACAATTGAGCACTGTCCCCAAGCCCTCAGCACCCGAGCTTCTGGAACAAAAGGCTCACACACAAGGGACCTGACTGAAGCTTCCATCTGCTTTCATCAGTGACCCCTGGGGGCAGCCAGGTCACGGGGTCATCCCACTTAAACTCAACATTTTCAGCCAGAAATAGAGTTGGGAAGTGGGAAGGGGCTAGCTCAGTGCAGGGGTCTCTACTTCTGGAGGGGAATCTTTGACTAAACCACTTCATCCATTTTTCGTCAGACACCCCCCCCCCCATTAGTAAGAAAAAAGAGGGTGTCATTGTGAATTACAACTGCTCTTAACAAGAATCTTTTTACATTCCGAAGGTGAAAATGTGGTGCATTGATGGAGAGGGTAGGCGAGACCCCCATGAGTAATGAGAGCAAACGATGGCCTTGCTTCTCACCCATCAGCTTTGCCAACCCACAAATCTTGTCAAGGGGCACTTTGACCCACGGCACCCCTGACAAATCCCCTCAGGGCTTCTGGGGGCATAGCCCAGTGCAGATTCCAAGTCTGGTCTCCCATCCTGCTGATGGAAAGCCTGGATAAGCAGAGATACGCTTCCAGATTGTATCTATCTTGGGGTGGGATTCAGTCACATACTAGCAAATCCATGTTGTGGAATGATAGCTGATTTGGTGGTTTTGTGCAACAAACCTGTGTCTCCAAGATTGTGGTTGGTTGCGATAGGATGATGCACTGGAAAGTGTTGGCTGAGACTTGCTTTCCTGCAGCAGCATCTCGCCTCTCTGCAAACACATTGGGATGAATGGTCAATGAAGAGCTGTTGTTGTCTAGCCTCCCTGCAAACAAATGCTCAGTAAACAGGTCATGTGGAAGCAGCCAGTGTTATCAGTAGCTCCTGAACAAAAGAGTAGATGATCAAGAGTCTGGAAACCAAGCCTTATGAGGAATGGTTGAGGGAGTTGGGTATGTTTAGCCTGGAAAAGAGGAGACTGAGAGGAGATACAATAGCCGTCTTCAAATATCTGAAGGGCTGTCACATGGAAGTTGGAGCAACCTTGTTTTCTCCTGCTCTGCAGGGTAGGATCCGAACCAATGGCTTCAGGTTACAAGAAAGGAGATTCCGACTAAACATCAGGAAGAACTTTCTGACAGTAATTGCTGTCCAGCAGTGGAATGGATTCCCTCAGGAGGTGGTAAACTCACCTTCCTTGGAAGTTTGTAATCAGAGGTTGGGTGGTACTGCAAGGGGTTGGACTAGATGACCCTCGAGGTGCATTCCAACTCTACATTTCTATGATTCTATCTGCCATCAACATTTCATCAATGAAACCAGTGTGTTGGAAAGCCAGACAGAATCACGCACAGAAGAATCATGTTATTTCAAACTAATAATCCTATTATGCACAATATAATGCGCTATGAAGTGCGGTTTACATTTCAGATTTTCCGTCTTGTAATAAAATATGCAAATGGCACTCAAGCTTAGATACCAACTGGCATACACAGGTGAAGCCACAAGGTGGTGCAATTGTGCTACAAATGAATTTCAAAAAGCACCCAGGGAAAGAACTTGAGGGCCGGTCCTGCTAACTCTGTAGACAAGATTCCTTTGCGGAGAAGGGTTTGGAGGGCAAAAAAAACATCATCTGCAACTTTGTCTGTCCTCAGGGTTTATTATAATTTCACCTTTCTGGAAGCATTCCAGTATAGGGCCACCATAAAAAGGTAAAGGGACCCCTGACCATTAGGTCCAGTTGTGACCGACTCTGGGTTTGTGGTGCTCATCTCGCTTAACTGGCTGAGGGAGCCAGCATACAGCTTCCAGGTCATGTGGCCAGCATGACTAAGTCACTTCTGGCGAACCAGAGCAGCGCACGGAAACGCCGTTTACCTTCCTGCTGGAGCAGTACCTATTTAGCTACTTGCACTTTGACATGCTTTTGAACTGCTAGGTTGGCAGGAGCAGGGACCAAGCAACAGGAGCTCACCCTGTCGCGGGGATTCGAACTGCTGACCTTCTGATCGGCAAGCCCTAGGCTCTGTGGTTTAACCCACAGTGCCACCTGCGTCCCTTTAGGGCCACCATACTCACACCTATTGCCAACATCACCTTTTCTCCAACTCAAGGTGCTCTCCACACTTCTCCCTCGTCTCCATGTTATCTTCACAACAACTCTGAAAGGTAGGTTAGGCTGAGAGACAGTGACTGGCCCAAAGTCACACCATGGGTCTGTTTTCTCATTTTTCTACCCACGTTTCCTTGCAACATATCTTACAATGAAAACATAAAATAGTGCCCCTTATAGTACCATGTTAAAGGAGGTGGTGAGGCGGGAAACATTACCCAATCTACAGCCCTGCCCAAATGTCAATGTGCAGGTAGGCCTCTTGTGCATATGACTTGCCCATTCATCTAACTGGAGGGGGCAGGTGCGCAGATAGAAAGCAATGGATCCCTAGATCTGCCTCCAAGTCCTCATCAAAATCAAGAGAGCAGCGCTGGCAGGCAGAGGAATGTGAAGCATGCATAAAAGCATTTGTATCTGATAGCATTATAAGAGGGCTTACTTCTTTTATTTACAGCACTAGATTTTGGGAGCTACAGAAGTCCCTTCCAGTGCAAAACCTTCCTGTGCATGGCAACTCAGAAGTAAGCCCTACTCCCTAGTCAGCATGTTTTAGGATTACAGCCCCAAGCCATTACAGATAGCCCTCAGCACCACAGATTTCAAACGGTGAAATCTGGGGGTTTGTTTGGAAATGTTTCAGGGATTGAGACTGTGACTAACCTTGGGCAAGTTGCCACCCTGTTCAATCTTCCCTTGCAAATGTCAGGAATCTCACTGTGTTCCAGAGCACATGGTAGATTCACATGGGCTGATGCTGTCTGTCAGTGGCTATGTCCTGCCGCTACTGTTGGAGGCAGCAACCTCTGCGTACCAGTTGCCGGGAATCGCAAGTGGGGAGAATGCTATTGACCCCTGGTCCGCCTTGCAGGCTTCTCATGGGCATCTGGTTGGCCACTGTGAGAACACGATGCTGGACAAGACGGAGCTTTTGCCTGATCCAGCAGGGCTCTTGTGTAGCAGCATGCAACAGAGTCCTCTAAAACACAAAGGGGACCTGTGGCTGATGCAAAGGGATTTCTCAGTGGATGAGTTAATATGGAAAGTATTATTTGAAAAAAGAAAGCTCCCAAACCCCTGCAAGCCAATCCAAAGATATGATTACAGTGGTACCTCTGGTTACGTACTTAATTTGTTCCGGAGGTCTGTTCTTAACCTGAAACTGTTCTTAACCTGAAGCACCACTTTAGCTAATGGGGCCTCCCGCTCCTGCCGCGCTGCCACCACACAGTTTCTGTTCTCGTCCTGAAGCAAAGTTCTTAACCCGAGGTACTATTTCTGGGTTAGCGGAGTCTGCAACCTGAAGCGTATGTGTCAGAGCTACCCTAGGTCCCAGCTCACAAAGGACCAACGCTGCTTCGTTGTTAAGTATAAAAGTCTTTATTGAAGTTCAGTTTCACTTCCAGAGCCGCAGCGTGCAGCTCCACGTCTCAAGTGTCAGACCGCTGATGCTCCGTCTGAGTCTCCTCCCCCTTGACACCAATTTAAGATTCTAGCCTTGCTCCACCTTCTCCGCTGCTCCTTCCTCCTCTGGGTCCGCCTGCCCGCCGGGGTTCCGCCCTTTCTAGCCTCTTCTCCCGCTGATTCCCCTGAGCCTTCTCCCTCCCTCCGGCGGGCTTTAGGAGCTGGTTCCCCATCCGGGTCTCCTGCTGTTCCGCGCGCCTGCACATTTGAACTTGGCGCGCGCGCCCAGCCAGCAGCTTTCCTCCTGACCGTTCCACTGCTGCTGTCACTGCTTCCCCCTTCGGGGGGGGGCTAGCTGCAACTGACCTCCCCTCCGTTGGAGGCGTGGTCAGCCCTGACTCCCTCTCTGGAGGAGACACTGCCCCTGACACATGTGACTCTTCCCCCCCACTACGCTCTGGTGGGGAAACTGGTCCCGATCCTCCACTGCTGCTTTGGGGTTCCCCTCTGGCTCCTTGTTTCTGGTGCGTCCCCCCTGGGACCCCCCTTGCCCTGACCATCGGTGCCCCCTTCTGGGAATCTTCTGATTCGCTGGAGAAGCTCATGGAATCTCTCGGGCCACTGTCATACTCCCCTACGCTGCCCTCGGATTCTTCCCCTTCGCTCTCCCAATCCTCTCTCCCCAGTGCTCCTGCTCCTGATTCCCTGACAGTATGTAACTTGAAGCATATGTAACCCGAAGTACCACTGTATTAATTAGTACAGTATTAATTCGACTGTCCCATCTTTTCCACAGACCAGGACTCAAGGCGGCTTACACAAAATTAAAACAACACAGATAAAATACGGAAAACTAACACCATATAAAAGATAAGAGTTAAAAAGCAATTAAACTATAATGGAATTAAAATGATACAAAAACAAATCTATTAAAATAATGGATGGTAAGAGCAGCGCAGCATTATTAAAAGCCCTTTCCTTAACAAAACAGTCAGTTCCCGAGAGCCTGTCAGAATGAAGCGGATAAAAATATGGCATTCAGTTCACCCTGAGAGAGTGGCGGATGCCGCCTTGTTGTGCAGGAACAAGATGTGCAAGTTCCTTGCGCTTCCTGTTCTCCCGCAGCAACATTGTCTGAAACAGAAGCCTTTTGCATCTCCCCCGCTGGCAAGATGTGAAGGTTATACTCTGGATGGGATGTTGTCGTGGAGGAAGAGGGAACATGGGAGACCTGCACACCCTGTTCCTGTGCCGGAAGGCAATGTGCATCTCTCTCAGGGTCAGAATGAACCTTCAAAGCTTGTCTGGGTTAAGAATGGGGCAGAAATTTGATCTGTTGATGGCAAATCAACTTTATTCACACTTTATGAAGTAATATGCAAATTGTGATGCAACCATCCTTCACAATTCATATTTATTCAAATTTTGCCATGCAGTTCTCCAGCCAAGTGATGTGCAAAAAAGAAGCATATACTAAGTAAAGTGTGCATTAAAAAAGCATTGGGGAAATGAAACACCCAAATACATCTGCTCGGCCACTGTGAAAACAGGGTGCTGGACTAGATGTAGACTTGTCTTAGGTTGTTGTGTATTGTACTGGGGGAATTGTTTTGCAAAAAAAATGTGCAGATTAGGAAAAATTCACACTGAAATGTTGATGACTTTTCATAAGAGCTTTTAAAAAATGCAAACTGATGTGAAAGTGTGAAGAACTTTAAGGTTGGAAAAATGAGAAACAGAGAGAAACAGAAACTCTGAGAGATTTGCCAGTTCCTAGTAGTCTGAGTGTATAGCAAAAAAAAAAAAGTTTATTGTTTCTCTATAACATTCTACTGACGTAAGAACACAGACAGTTGCCTTGCACCAAGTTAAACTATTTGCCCACCTCCTGTGATTGGGAGTAGCTCTCCAGAATCTTGAGCAAAGGTCTATCACACCACCTGCTCCTTTAGTACTGGAGATCCCTGGGATTAAATGTGGTTTCTTCTGCATATGCCCTCCCACTGAGCTATGGTTCTTCCCTCATACAGACCGAGCTTGTAACAGACCCTTCACCATAGGCCAGTTTACTTGGAAGAATAAACCACTTGTCTCCCTCTCTCTCACACACAGCTTCAGCTCTTAGCTACACACGTCACACTGTCCCTCCGACATGGGTGGTTTCACCTTCAAGATGCTTTGATCTGCGTGTTCATTCATGTCACTTAACTGCACGCACAAAACTTTTATGCACTGAGGGAAAGAGAAGCAATTGTTAACAAAGCCGTGATCCACACAGACAAATTTCCAGATAAAAGAGCGACTCTCTTCTTTGTGTCAAAAGTCAGGTCGGAAGAATCTTGGTACTTCAGACATTTAACAGTGGTTGGAAAAAAATGACACATGGAGCAATAGGCTTCCTTCTTGATTTTCTTTTTTTAATTTTAAATCAAAGCCCTCTTTTAGTTCTTGGAATCTTCTGCCGAGGTAAAAACACTATTAAACATTCTGACTGTCAAGCTTTTGGTTTAGAGAAAAGGCGAGTAAGAGGTGACATGATGGAAAAGTGGATAAAATTATACATGGCATGGAGAAAGTGGATGGAGGGAAATAAGTTTTTCTCTCTCGCATAATGCTAGAACTTGTAGCCATCCAATGAAAGTGAATGCTGGAAGATCCCAGGACAGATAAAAGAAAGTACAGTGGTACCTCGGGTTAAGTACTTAATTCGTTCCGGAGGTCCGTTCTTAACCTGAAACTGTTCTTAACCTGAAGCACCACTTTAGCTAATGGGGCCTCCTGCTGCCGCCGAGCCACCGGAGCACAATTTCTGTTCTCATCCTGAAGCAAAGTTCTTAACTATTCCTGGGTTAGCGGAGTCTGTAACCTGAAGCGTATGTAACCTGAAGCGTATGTAACCCGGGGTACCACTGTACTTGTTCAGACAGTGAAATTAAAACTATGGAACTCACTCCCACAGAAGGCAGTGATGGTCACCGACTTGGATAGCTTTAAAAGAGGATTAGACAAATTCGTGGAGGATACAGCTATCAATGGCTACTAGCCACAATGGTTATGTTCTACCTCCGCTATCAGAGGTGGCGTGCTCCTGAATATCAGTTGCTGGAAACAGGAGGGGAGACTAATGCTCTTGTGCTCCGGTTCTGCTTGGAGGCCTGGCCACTCTGGGAGAACAGGATGCTGGGGTAGAAGGCAGACTCTCCTCATGTTCTCAAACCAGTAACCCCCAACTTCTGGATAAGACTTGGATTGAAAGACTAAAGGAAAGCCTGGGTACACGGAGGATGAACGCTAAGTGACAACACTGTGTTAGGCCATATACGGCAACTTACATAACTTACATATAACTTACTTGCTTACATAGCAGGGAAGTTAAATTGGGTGAATTTACTATTTCATATCAGTGCATGAGTAAATCAACTGTTTGTGCCTCAACTCACTCTAGTAAACCACTTGGGTCTTGTTTTTTTTAATCCCACATTCCAAATGAGGTTCACATTTCTTTGCATTTGATTATGATCCGAGGGACCTCGTGCCACTTTTTTTTTTCTTAAGGCGCCACAAAATAAATGTCGCAGTTTCAAGGAAGGTTGTGACCGACCGATTGATGGCTATTTGCGCGCGCGCACACGCGAACAAATGTAGGCAGCTGCACTGGTCCATTAGAAATAAAAATTCCAGAGCAACACTGTTATAAAAATTTCAGATCCTCATGCATGCTTCAGAATTAAATCGCCTAATAGACCGTAATTCTGCGGTTTTGCAGCGGACCCGTCACACGTCACCGTTCCCGCCCACCTACCACGGGAAGCTGCTAGGCCCCGCCCACATCCCCTTCTCGCTGCGACGTCGACGCGTTCTGCCTCTGTTACCGCGGCAACCAACTGCTTCCCCCCCTCCCATTCTGACGCCAATCCGCGGCCTTCGAAGTGTTGTTATCGCGAGAGACGAGCGGGCTCGGGTTCCTTCTTTCCTCCTAACCTCCTTCGACAGCCTTTGGACCTCGAGGAGAGGGGCGTGGCTATGCAAGCGAAGTGGGCGGAGGCTTCCGGCGAGGTTTGGCACTGACGTGGAGAATCCAGGGGGAGTCTCTGGGGCTTGACAGGTAGAGGAGGCGAGGAGAAAGCCAGCAGGTGGATGCGGATGCTGAGCTCCAGGCAGGCGCTTCCGGTGAGGGGAAAAGGCAGGGCGACCCCCCTCCCCCCCATTAATAATAATAATAATGATAATAATAATAATAATAATAATAATAATAATAATAATAATAATAATATCCCGCTCCTTCTTAAGGGTTGTAAAGGGAAACTCGGACGGTCCCTGTGGGAAGGAGAGCCTCGCAGTTTCCCCCCAAGCCTACCCCGTAAGGGCTGTTGTGAAGAAAAACTAGGGATGGCATCATGTAGCTGCTGGTGGTTTTTGTTGTTATTATTATTATTATTGTTATTATTAACCACTGTTGGTAGTATTGTGATGTTTGGAAGAATGTGATGTTTAAATAAAATTCATTTTCTAGGCTTTTCACACACACACACAAGCAATGCTAGATAAGTAAAAACTAAATTTATCTAGTGAAAGCAGACTTCTCTCTCTGTGAGGTATATGAACCAGGCCAAAAGGTAGAGCAATACAGTCATGCCTGAGCTACAGAAAGTATCCATGCTGGTGCATGAATATAGAATTCTATGCATTAAAAAATATGGGAGCCATGAAATGATAAAACAAAGAAAATGGTCTGTTCTGTTATTGTACGGCATCCATTCTGTGCATTTCGGAGGAACTGCCAACCAGTCAGAGCTGATTTAGATGTTGCTTTGAATACCAGGATGGGGAAGCATAGTTTATGCCAAGGCACTGACATGGTACTTACCTGCAGGGAGATTTGGGTGCTCTGGAGCACTTTGTTAATTTATTTAATACCGTTTTTATACTGCCCTACAGCCAAAGTTATCTGGATGGTTTACAGGGATTAAAACCAACAAAAATGAACAAACAGCAACATACAATCAGAATAACGTCACAAAGTCACAATTCACTTTAAAACAGCAGCAGCAAATCAATTTAAAACTGAAGGCAGAGAGCTTTCAGAGGTAGCAAGTCACTTCTTAGGTGATGGTGGTGTTTTTTCTCCTTTCCAGGTAGTTTGGAGCAGTCAGAGTCTCCCACAAGAAGCCCTCAATAATTTGGAACGATGTTTGCAGACTTGGACTATGACATTGAAGAGGACAAGCTGTAAGTGTCTTCTTTTTTCTTTTCTTTTTACTCAGTAGGTTTGTATGTATATATGTTTTTTTTTCTGGAAAAAAGGAGCTGTTCAGATAAGGCATTAGTACTGTCAACTTTTTGGACTGCACCCACAGAATTTGGGTTGGAAAAAAGTGGAATGAGCACCCTAAAAAATAACTCTGAATATCCTTAGAGGGTTGAATTTAGAGCTAATTTGCATATGACTTGGTTTGGGGGCTTAATTCAGTTCATAAGGACATATCTCCTACTTGGGTTGGATACTATGATTTTAATTTTATGAGAGAACAGGAATGAGGTTTTGTATCTGGAAAGGAATACATGTACTAGAAGGAGAAGGTATTGTTATTACTCTTATGTATGTAAACACATAATACGATTTTCCTTTCTCTGATAATATAATTACTATGTTTCATGTGTGTTATGTTTCTTATGTGATTGTTGCTGTCCCAATATATTCTACAATATATTCCAAAAGCAGAGATGACACGTTGATGGTGGCACCCACTTTTATGCAAACTTCTGTACCTCTGTTTTATTCTAGGGGGATTCCCACTGTGCCTGGGACAGTGGTCTTGAAAAAGGACTCTCAAAATCTGATTGGTATCAGCATCGGGGGAGGAGCTCAGTACTGTCCCTGCCTCTATATAGTTCAGGTTGGTGTTTTTAGGAGAGGAGTGTTTTATCCTAGAGAAAAGGACAGTTAGGATTGCACTGAGGGTGAGACTGGACCACACAGTTTTGAGCGTAGTGTGTTTCTCAGTTTCATTGGACTTTTGCCAGCAACATCCTTACACATAAATGCAAGAACATTGTCTCCCAATGCCTTTCTGTCTGTCACAGGGCAACTTGAGTGGCAGATTTGGCAAGTTAACTGTATTGGTCTATTGGTCGGTTGTTATTTGCTCTTTTTCTCTTTAAAATACTTCATAGACTTGTGAAGAATTATATTATTAAGTTTACTGAATTTCATGTGTGTGACCTAAAAAGAAATCCTAAGGGGAAATCTCATGGTCCAGTGAGAGCTGTGAACGTATTCAGCATTTTTCACCTGCAAGGGATGTGTCACAAGTGACACTAAGGACGTTTTCCCAGTATCTAACAAATTTGAATTTTTGACCTACACAAATGTGAAGAACAGCCATTTTTAATTTGAAATTAGGCTGTTTAATTTGGATGATCCAACAAATATGTGAGCAGATGGGATCATGAATATGTTTTTTATTGGTCTCCAATATTAGTTTTTCACCATAGAGAAATGCAGATTCAGAGGTATCCCTCCTGTAATAATGGTGTTTCTGTAAGTGGGGGGGGGGCGGACCCATTTGACCATGATAGTGTGTGCAACAACAGCATTCATGAAATTGATATGAGTGAAAACTCTGAGGTTTAAAGACTTTTTATAAATAATATGAGCAAAGGGGCATGAAAACAGACATGCTGCCATTCTGGCTCCTTACTCCCGTCTTTGCCTTTTTCCTGCTTTCACCTTCACTGTCTCTTCCTCTTTAGGTATTCGATAACAGTCCTGCAGCTCAGGATGGAACTTTGGCAGCTGGTGATGAAATCACAGGTGTGAATGGGAAGTCAGTCAAAGGGAAAACCAAAGTAGAAGTGGCCAAAATGATACAGGTGGTGAAGGTGAGAGGTAGGAAGGGGTTTCTGGAATGCAAAGTGTCCATTGCTGCTTTTTAGTGGAAGTCGTCTCCCTTCCTCTCAATTGCAGAACAATAGCTCTGGCTTTTCCTGTTCCAGGGAGAAGTGACGATTCATTACAACAAACTCCAGGCTGATCCGAAGCAGGGAAAGACATTAGATATTGGTATGCCATGCCGACCTCTCGGTCTCCCTCGTAATGCTGATGTAATAAACAGGACTGGCTTTTCTGTGACATTTCTTTTATAATTAGCCCAGTTATGATTTCCTCTTCATTGGGCTTCTTCTCTCTGACTAGATATAGTAGTATAATTGCTGTGCTATCGGCATAGAGAAATGATTCTGCTCACAGAGTGTGTTTCTTTCCTGGAATATAGTGCTGAAGAAAGTGAAGCACCGCCTGGTAGAGAACATGAGTTCAGGGACAGCAGATGCCCTGGGACTGAGCCGAGCCATCCTCTGTAACGGTAAGCAGCATTCAAGGAGGACATTCACACTTGGCCTCTGTGACTGTTCCAAGCGATGCCAAGGA
Source organism: Podarcis filfolensis (assembly GCF_964270895.1). NCBI lineage: Eukaryota > Metazoa > Chordata > Lepidosauria > Squamata > Lacertidae > Podarcis > Podarcis filfolensis. The sequence goes on along the minus strand of NC_139612.1, from coordinate 46,740,836 downwards.
CCATGTTCACATTCTCACACACTTACAAAGTGTGTGTTGTCCTGAAAGTGGCCTTCTGCATTGGTTCATAATTTTGTGGCATTGAGAGCTGGGCTAAATAATGAGATGTGAACCAGAAAGTCCTCGGTTCAAATCTCGCCTCCATTGGCAGCCTACTCTGTCTCATCCTTAGCCCCTCATCTGCCGTGCAGGAGTAATAATACTTCCCCTTACCTACAGAACTGTTGTAAGGATTAATGAGAGAATATGTGTGAAGTACTTGAACATTTCATTGTGCTCTATCACAAGGCTGACAGTGAAAGTTGGCAGAAATTTGATGAACTGGAGAATCCAAATGCAGTATTCTTTCTCCTGAATTTGTGAAAAGATGTGTGATTTTGGACCCTCTCCTTCAGCTCTAGGCAGTCTTTTCCTGCTCTAAAGTCTGTCTGACAACTTTTCTCTTCCTCTTTCTCACTTGCCTCACCACTGCTCAAACTTTTGGTAGTTTGCTTTCTGGACTCCACTGCTTTGTCATTCTTCATTCTCTTTTCTAGGTGACATGAAGAGGGTTGCCTTTCTCTGCACAGCATATACACCCGCACTTCCACATTTGTTTCTATGTGACTTGATGCCTGTTTCGTAAATCTGTATCACGAATGCGCATTTGTGAAAGCTCTGACAATGGGAACCCTAACTAGAGGATTTCAGCTCTTACGGCATCAAACTCTCATTGTAATAATGGATCCCTACCCCTTTCCCCGTCTCTCTCTCTTTCTCTCTCTCTCTCTCTCTTTGGTAGATGGGTTAGTAAAAAGACTGGAAGAGCTGGAGAGGACCGCAGAGCTATACAAAGGTAAATAGACATTTTCCTTCCTTGTTGTGAAATTTAAAATGGGGTTTGTGTCTTGTGTCTATGTTGATCATTTATTGAAGGATTGAATGCTTTGAGAAACATATCTCACCCTCATGGCCTATAAGCTTTTAAGGTTTCAGCCCAGGAGGCTACCCCTGATATATGCATAGTAGATAAGAGACAATATTTATTTTCTTTATTAGATTTATATCCTGTTTTTCCACCACTTAAATCTTTAAGAGGGCTTGCAGAGTTTTTTTCAATGGGGACAGGTAAATATTTCACCCTAGAACAATATTTCACCCTAGGACAAACCAACAGACAACCTTAACCTATACAAGATGGTCAATAACCTTTATGTTACCACAGTTTTTTGCCTTGGTGTTGCTGGTAGGGCAGAGAGTAAATCCCTCCAAGAATCACTTGCATGTCCCTGCATGCACGCAGACACAGAAACCAACCCAGGAGCAGAGCAGTTAATGACACCCAGGTCAGTACTGCTCTTGCCACACAGTCTTTCCTGCAGGAAGTCTCACTGACAAGAACCAGCATAGGCTACATTTTTCTCATGGTACGAAGGCGAAGTCAGTGGAGATTTCCCCCCCCCCCCCCCAACCACACTTGGTCTTCATTTTATTTTCGCAAATGCCTGCTGTGGTGTTAATGTCCTGAATTTAAAAGTAATGATACCCCACCCCATGTCCATAGTGAATGTTTTGTTTTTTTCTCTAACTTTGTCTAGGCATGACGGAACACACAAAGAGTCTCCTCAGAGCTTTCTTTGAACTTTCTCAAACTCACAGAGGTAAACATGGACCAAAAGACTTTCAGGTTGTGACCAAATCATGGCACATGCTTCTGTGGGCAGGAAATCTCTCCTCTTAGATCTTGAAAATGCTATAATTGTCATCCAAGACAATTATGAGAACTACGGGTCTTAGTGCCAGTAGCTTGTAAAGTGTTTTGGGATTTGCTTCTCTCAAGTGTGTGTGCTGACAGGTAAAAAAAATCCTTTTGAGCTTCTCTCCTGCTATTGGCCTGCAGAAAAGCAGTTTAAAATGTAACTGTATCAGGTGCTCAAATCAATAGACGTGCTATTCCAAAAGATGGGCTTAGGATCTTATTTCAACCGATTTGAATTGTTTGTGTCACCCGTGAACATATGCATTCCACTAGAGGCTCCACCCCTGGCTTGTGCTGCTCACCACCCTGTCTATAACCCCCCCCCCCAGCAAAAAAACCCACCCCACACCAAAACCTACGCCACCTAGACCTTGACTACCCCCCACAACTCACTAGATCAGGGGATTTTCATAAACTGCTTGGAGGAAAGCCTTGCCAATTTCTCTGGAGAGCAGGGAACACCAGGAAGCAAATGACTGATAATGGTGGGCTTGGAGGATACCTGTTGGGTTGCAGCCAAGTCTAGTCTCAGAGCAGTATGGGCCTCCATTAAGGGTAGGTAGGTAGGGCAGTGTCTTCTGACCTTGCTGGCAGGGCTGTGATGATATTTGAAGTAGTAAAAGCATGGTGTTTATACTACGGTAATGACCATGAACTAAAATGAGGAAATAGTCCAGATTGATAAACAACAAGTCTGAAAATGCACCTGTTATTTTGACTATGGTCCCCATTTGCATGTTTTGCTGTTTTTGCCCAGCATTTGGTGATGTTTTCTCGGTCATTGGTGTACGGGAGCCTCAACCAGCTGCAAGCGAAGCCTTTGTGAAATTTGCAGATGCCCATCGCAGCATTGAGAAGTTTGGAATCCGCCTTCTAAAAACTATCAAACCGGTAAAGAAACATAGAATCGTAGAATTTTGTAGGGTTGGAAGGACCTCAAGGGTCGTCCAGTCCAGCCCCCTTCAATGCAGGAATCTTAGCTAAAGCATTTGTGGCAGATGGCCATCCAACCTCTGCTTAAAAACCTCCAATGAAGGGGAGTTCATCGCCTTCCAGGGAATGTCTGGTGTATTTTACAGAGACTAAGATAACACTGCGAACCACCCCGAGACCCCCAGGTATAGGGCGGTATATAAATTCAATTAAAAACAAGAATAAGAATAAATGGTTTGCAGTCTCCTTTGGAGGGCAAAAGTGAGGTGAGGCAGATAAGGCTCAATAAAAGGGGTAACTGAGTTGGATGACAAAGGGTGGCATTAGGCCAGTTGTAGTACAGCTCTTTACTCACCGTTATGTGGGGCTTTTCATCTAGCTCTGCTTTTCTGCTCTCTCCACATCACCTCTTCCAGCTAGGCAGGGACACATCAAGGTCCATTAAAACAGAGGAAGCCAGATATGGGGTAGTGGTGGGGGAAGGGGGGCTCATAGACCTGGAATGCCTTGAACTAAGACAGGGGAGTAGGTGGAAGTGGCAGAAGGGTGCTAATTTTACGTGGCTTTGGATCGGACCAATAACAGGAGTGGTGAGCATAGCCTCCCTCAGATTGGCTAACAGATGTGCCACAAATGTTGCATCAGGTCCTCTTAAGTGAGAGGGAGGCTCCATTGTGCATCCAGTGTTTTAACTATGCTGAGAGCTGACGGAAGGGTTGATGTTCACAGATCACATCCACTTCTTGAGATTACTAGGCTTGTTGCATGCAGAAGAACCTTTTCTGCTCTGTTTGGTCCTACATTTTTCACCGTTCAGCCTTTCCTTACAGATGCTGACTGACCTGAACACTTACCTGAACAAGGCCATTCCTGACACAAGGCTAACTATCAAGAAGTATCTGGATGTCAAGTTTGAGTATTTGGTAAGCTGTTCTTTTGTTGTTGTTAAGAATGCTCAAGAGAGTGGTCCGTGTAGCCTGAAATACTGACAATAGTAGGTCCTGGGTGTTATGCCAGTAGTGAACAAGGAGGAGGAATTACAGAAGGATCTGTTTGTTCACTCAGGCTTCCTAAAATGGTAAGTCACAGAAACATTCAGAACAAGTAGACATTTCATGCAAGGGACCTACCGATGGCTTTGCCTTGCACTCCCAGGTCAGACATATCAAGCCAAGGGAAACTGGCAGCGCCAGAATACAGTTCCTAAATGGAGCAGCTTGTGCGATCGGATTGTAGTAGCATTCACAGCATGCTGTTGGTAGGTAGACAGGGTGCTGTTTCTTTCAGGTCTGCTCATTTTCCTGTTTTAAAAGAAAAACAAGAGCTAGAAGGGGATAGGACAAGAATAGAACCCAAGGGGATAGGACAAGGCCCCAGTGCAAACCAGTAGCGCCATACAAATACGTACCATTCCACAGCTGCAGTGGGTATGTCTTCCTGGCAGCAATTCCATCACAGCATGAATGTTGAGACATAAGAACTAGCTTTGAATAGGACATGTTTTCTCGCATTCAGGCGCAAATCTTACTTCTGTTTAATTTCTTTTCATTCCCTCGGCTTGGGCAATCGGGGAAGAAGAGATGTTGTGAAATACCACCTCCTTTCTTTTTCAGGGTTTACATCTCTCTGATCTTAGTGTGTGCTATCTCCTCATTGCCAAGCTTGACCACTGAGGAAGCAGCACACTGTTACTTTTTGACACATGCGTCCATTCACTGTTTTTCTTTTTGTTTATTGACTGCGGTCTCCCTAGAATAAGTTCCTACACTAGCATGTGCCGGTTTCCCCTTTCTATGTCCTGAGAACTGTAGTTCATTAAGGATACTGGGAACTGTAGTTCTGTGTGGGGTAAGATTCGTTGTGTGCTTTCAATGCATGGTGTGTGCACAGCCACCATTGGAAGAAATGTGGAAATTGGAGAAATTAGAAGTGACATTTCTGTCCATCCGCACTTAAAAGCACATCCCAATCTGTCTGTATGGATGGTAGGAGTTTGTAACATTGCTTATTTCTTATTCTCTTTCAGTCTTACTGTCTCAAGGTGAAGGAGATGGATGATGAGGAATACAGCTGCATTGTAAGTACTGAGCACTAGCATGCACAGTGGTTACATCCCATCATAGTCCCATCTTTGCTCGTAGGCGCTCCTATTGCCTGCTTGCCTGCTTCCACAGACTTATATGCAGGGGTGAGTGTACTATGCTCATGCTCACCAAAGTGGCATTCTTCTGAATCTTCCATTGATGTGCAGATTGAGACTATTTAAGACAGTTCCCCCCAACTCTAAATTGTGGCTCAGGGGAAGTCAGTTTATGAACTAAGATTGGAACTTACTTCAAGCGCTGTGGTCATTTGTACCTTGCCAAGCAAGCAGCTAACAGAATGTATAGCTTTTAATGTTTGGCTGTTGGCCAGCCAGGGTTGCAGCATGATCAAGTGAGAAGCTTAAGTTTGACCAGGCACATTAGGGAAGCATTTAGCCATACATGAAGCCATTGCACGATTTGTGGTTGGTTGCTACATTGATGTCGTATTTTGAGCAGGCGCTGGGGGAGCCTCTCTACCGAGTCAGTACTGGGAATTATGAATACCGATTAATCCTGCGTTGCCGCCAGGAGGCACGGACGCGCTTTGCCAAGATGCGGAAGGATGTGCTAGAAAAGATGGAGCTGCTAGACCAGAAACATGGTGAGCGGGGTTGCCTTTTCCAAAGACTAGTTTGTAGAGACTCTGATGTCTACAACTCCCTTCATCCCTGACCATTAGCCATGCTGGCTGGGGATGATGGGAGACGGACTCCAACAACGTCTGGAGGGCTGCAGGCTCCCCACCCCTGCCCTGGAGCCAATAATGTTCACCTGCCGTCAAGCATGCTACTGCTTCTTACCTGAGGCTGGCAGCTGAGCCAAGATGTAGAGAACCGTGTTGGTCTTCACAGGAAAAACACCCAGATTCTGGACCTTTCTATCACTCTTCTTGTGACTTTTCCAGATCTCTCTGTGTGTGACAGATAGAAACTTATTTGCCTGCCTTTGCTGTAGTGGGATAAGAACGTTAATGTCGCTGGAACTAGAAAAGCAGAGGGATATTTCAGAGTGACTTTAGGACATCAGACATACAGTGTGGAGGGAGATTGAATTGGAGAGGTGTCTTTGTGCTGGGGGAGCTCTCTGAGGTGAAGCTGAAAGATCAAGGATAGAACACTGTGATGTGTGATTTTTAAAAAACCAAACTTTTCTTTTTTTGAAAAAGTGACCTTAGAGCTTAAGGAGTGTTGAGCAGCATGAACAACTGTGTCCTTGTTTAGGAGGAAGAGTGGGTGGAGATACACACAGGAGCACCTTTTCAAAATGTTGTATCCAGTGCTTATTTTTCTAGAAAAAGAGGTGGCAGAACGCCTCCCTTGTTCTCTTAGATTGCCAATGGTGGCCCCCTGAGAGGTGCCAGAACCTAGTTCCAGCTGGAAAAAAAAGCCCTGGTTGTATCCCATAACAACACAATAGGGTCAGGTATAATAATAAATAGCTCGGTTGTGGAGCTGCTTCCTTTTGAGACCCCTGCACCTTGAGATCTCTCCCATGTATGTCAGCTTACCTTCCTTTTGTCTATAAACAATTGCTGACTCTGCTTGGTTGAATTGATCCATTCTGGATCCTTCACTTTGCAGTGCTGCATATATTAGACCAGGAAGTCATATCCACTGAGTTCCAAAAAGCCTGTTTCCAAGGGCTTGCTCTTGGTTCCACAATCTTTGGCATTTAGGCATTTTGCTTTAAACAGTAAGTAGCATTTGAACTCATAAGCCAGGCTGCCAAAAACAAGGGTTGCAGTAACTGTGAGGATTCTGTAAGTTGGGTGCCTGCTTCCTACACAAATGCTGCACCACCCCTTAACCGCTGTCTGTCCTCTCTTGCAGTGCAAGACATTGTGTTCCAGCTCCAGCGCTTTGTCTCAACCCTTTCCAAGTACTATGACGACTGCTACGCGGTGCTGCGGGATGCCGACGTCTTCCCCATCGAAGTGGACCTGGCACGTACCACGCTGAGCTATGGCCAGAAGGACGTCTTCACAGACGGTGCAGAGGATGAGGATGAAGAGGAAGGTTGCGGAAGCCGCGAGTGCAACAGGAAGGAGGAAGAGAATGGCGAGAAGCTCATTGATGATGCCTGAGCTCATGGACTTGATGGAGTGGGAAATCCCTTCAGAGACTGATAAATTCTATTTCTCTAGGCAACTTGTCCACATTGACTTTTTTTGTCTGTATAAGCCCAGTTGGGGAATCAAGATTCTGTTCTGGATGTGGGCAGGGGAATGGGGCTTGTGCCGAAAGTGCTTTTGCACAATCCCTCTTTCATAAAACCCTTTCCTCCTTCCTTGTCTCTCTTTCCCCAAATCTTACTTCCCATCCCTGGAAGTGGCAGGAAAGAGACAACTACCTGGGAGAACACCCTTGAACCTCATCCCATGGTGGCTCTCTGTGCAGAGGGATTGTGACTGAATGTGCAGGACACACACAAACATATCCTTTCATTAACTAAAATGTCAGAAATGATTCTTGCAGTCAGCCTGACCTCCTTGTGCATCAGCTAAGTCCAAAAACTTGTCCCCATTCCTACTTTCCAGTGTGTGAGAAGAATGGAAGTGGATAAGTTTGGTCTCCTTCCTTCTTTCTCTTAACTTACCTTGCTGTTAGTAGGCGGGTCTTACAACATACCCCTTCCCTACTACTAGGCATGGCTCTTATTAGACAAGAAAGGAATCAGGGTGAATGGAAGCTGGGTGAAGCCAGAACGATCAGCCTCTGAGAGACTAATCAATAAAGGGCTTCGGAAGGACATCCAGGAGAATCAGTTTTTGTCTCTGTCATTCTTCTCATCAGTATCAAGTCAGTATGGACCAGCAATATGGGACTTGACACTGGGGAGAGATTACCCAGGTTTACATTCCCAATCCCCTCTGGTTTTAAGGATCTCACAGCCTGCCTTTATCTTGCATAGGTGCTTTGCTGCATGAAGTTTTCTAAAACTTAAGCCTTATATAGTATTTAAGAAGGTGTTAGATTTGGAAAAAAGCAAACATATATTGGGGTGGGGGGATGATTATCCGTGGAATGAGCCCATAGATCTGCTGAGGTTAAAGATCAAACAGCCAGTTTAAGCATCAAAGCTCTCAATTCCTACACTGCACTTTCATAACACCTACACATTTACTTTTATTCCTTTTGAAATGCTGCTTCTGAGGACAGAGAGCCTATTATGCGCCTTGACCAGTGTCCGCACCCCCCTCACTCGCCCACATGAATCTCCCGACACCAAAGCAAGAGGGGCGGGGAGAGAAGGCTTGTTTGTTTTCTGAGGAATTATTCCAATCCTGTATCTGATATTTTTTCATGCAATGGAATGGCATTTTGTCCTGATTAGCAAGAGTGATCTTTTGGTAATAAAGGGGTGTTGGTTTCAGTTTAACTCTTACATAGATTGTGCCAATTGGCAAGGAGAAAAGCTACAGAAGAGCTTGAAATTTATGACATATATGCTTTCCCCTTGGTTTTTTATTTCTGTTGTGTCTTTCTCTATGACTGGCCAAGAAAAGACCATGTGGGTCCAACGTATTCTTCAGAGCGCTTTTATGTGTTGAACTGTGTGACCAATAAAGAAAAATGTGAACTTTGTTGTCTTACCTTTTTCCTCCTGGCTTGTCCCTCCTTGATCCTTTTGTTCCTGGTCACAGGAAGAGACATGAAGGGCAGGCACTATTGATCAATTTTGCAGTCGGAAAGTATGGCACGGAGACCAGTGCAGTTGCACTTCTCCATATACCTCGGTTCTCAAATGGAATTCCATTCCCGAAGCCCGTTCAGCTTCCAAAACATTCAAAAACCGAGGCACGGCTTCCCATTGGTTGCAAGAGCTTCTTGCACTCAGCGGAAACTGCCTCGCACATTCGGGTTCTGAAAAATGTTCGAAAACGGAAGCATTTACTTCCGGGTTTTCAACATTCAAGAACCGAAACGTACGACAACGGAGGCGTTCGGAACCTAGGTTCCACTGTATAGGACTGTCCCTTGGCTTAAATTTCAGATCATCCCCTTCCAAATCAGGTATTCACCTAAGGATTGCTGTGCAACGCTTTGCTTAGTGAACATGCTTTAAAGTTACATATATATTCTTTCAAAGGGAACCAATTCTTAGCAGTTCATAAATGCTATGCAAGTAAGAAAGAAGCTGCCCTAATGTCTTGCCATGTTGAATATGCAGCTGGCAGCAAAACTACATGTAAGGAATGAATTGAAATGGCATGTAAGGAGCTTAGCAGAGAGTCTCGAAATCTCATTTCTTAGGAAACCCAACACGGGTGCTGTATATGGTGAGCACCCATACATTTTCTGCACAAGGATCTGATACTGTTTGGCATCTTGAGAATCTGAACATTTTCAAGCATGTTTGCAGAGAAAATCCTGAGAGAGTATGTGTGTGTGAAGCAAGAGAGGTTGGGAAACGAGACGATGGCTCTAGTAAGCAAAGGCTGTGGCTGTAGAGTTCCACACTGCCTGCACCTCTCTAAGATTTTGGATAGAACTGCTGAGACTTCTGGCCATAACATTGGTCTTTGTGTCTAGCTGTAAACTCTACAGAATATGTATGTGCATGATGAACATGCCCACAGAGGCTAATCTGTCCTCAAGCTCATATCTCATCGCTGGCACTGTAATATCTGCAGCATTCTCTTGGCACCAGGAAGCGGAGACTGGGAGAAACCAAACATAAAGATTTGTTCGTGGAGACACTAATGACTAACAAGCTTTTGAAAGTGTCTTACCTGCTTGGATTTATTTTCATTTCTGCGTGATTCTTCAGAGGTGTTTTGCCCTGAAATTGCCCACTAAAATACATTACATTTCCCCCCCAGTTCTTAACTGGGCTTTTGATGAATGTGGTGGTGTGCTTCGTCCTGCTCAGAAGGCGGTCAAATCTGATCACAAAACTTGTTCTGGCCACTCAGTCAACACATCCAAGAACCTTCAGCTTGTGCGGGTCCTCAGCTCCTCTCAGGGATGTCTGCAAGAGCGGTAGATTGGCTACATCCTGTCAGTGTTAGTTGTCGCAGAGGGAAAGGTCTGGGCTTCTTCAAGACACAACCTACATGTCTGGCTATGTACAAAAGTAACCAAGCAGGAACCATGACAATTGCTGAATGGACATCCCCAATGTCTTGCTTGAATGTAAGGGAGCATCCTTTTGACCCTTGCAGTTGTTGTGGTGAAAAGCCCACCACATGGGCACAACATTGCTGCTGCTCTTGCTGCTCTTAGAAGCTCTTAAACAGGGGTAGGCAAACCAAGGCCCAGGGGCCAGATCCAGCCCAATCGCCTTCTAAATCCGGCCCGCGGACGGTCTGGCAATCAGCGTGTTTCTACATGAATAGAATGTGTCCTTTTATTTAAAATGCATCTCTAGGTTGTGTGTGGGGCCTGCCTGGTGTTTTCACATGAGTAGAATGTGTGCTTTTATTTAAAATGCATCTCTGGGTTATTTGTGGGGCACAGGAATTCGTTTATTTTTATTTATTTTTCAAAATAGAGTCCGGCCTCCCACAAGGTCTGAGGTACAGTGGACCGGCCCCCTGCTGAAAACGTTTGCTGTCCCCTGCTCTTAAAGGAAAAAGAAACCTTGTAAAGGCACCATGTGATGAAAGCTTCAGTCACCTAGGCTACCATGTGCTATTCAGTTATTGCAGGAATAATTTGATCTGCTGCACTTCATGGCTTGTTAAAAACAAGCTCGTCGCTCTCTTCCAAGCTTCAAAACACTTTTTGTGGTGGGGGGGGGGGAGGGAGACTTCATTATGATATTTTTTCTGAGTGCCAACATGGCCCAGTGGCACACTCTTCCTCACACTGAGTCTGCTGACCATTGCATTTAGTGTCTGATCCTTCAGTGATGTAACAGTTCCTCTAAGGTGCTGCCCTGGGGCACCTGAGGTCAGGATGCTGAGGCAACCGGAAGGAAGGGATTTGGCAGAGGGTGTCTCTGGGAGACCTGGGAGTAAAGCAGATTAAATGTGATTTAGGCATGCCCAAGGAGGTAGCTTTCCTCCAGAAATCCAGGTCTTTAATGACCTCAGCAGCCCTTAACCTAATTTGCTTGCTGCTCAAGTGCATGGTTTCATTTCAGCCTCTTGGCTGCTGTTTGCTGGTCACTGCTAACATTGGTTCCTTTATGTAAGGGGGGCAGGCGTGGAATTACAGCTTGTGCAACATTGCTGGGAGTGGATTATCGCTCAAGACGTGGGGGTGTCTTCCTTGAGACCGCAGATACTTCTGTTAAGGAATTACCTGTGTGGGATGATTACCACAGAGTAACAAACATGCTTTAAATTCAGATGCTAATGTAACAGTCATGTCCCAGTAGCACTCTGAAGGACAAATGTTCCCACTAAATGTAAGAAGGGAAAATAAAAATAAAAATAAAAATGCAACCCTCATAATCTGAGTTAACCGTGACAAGACGGTTTAGGGGCTGCCAGCTAGTTTTGTTCTGGGTCCCCTTTCTAATTTTCTTTCTTCTCTTCACCCTGATTGTTTTCAGCCATTTTAGGAAGGGGATACTGGTACAAAATGCTTCAAAAATATCAAGCAGACTTCTGTGGCACCTGCCATTCCAGTTTCGTTTTGCACACATTTTAAGGATAATCTAAGAAACTGAGAGGCAAGCAAGGACTCCACGCAAGACTGCTCTGAAGCTATTGGGTCAATAATATTTACAAGATAGCAAATTACCCATGGTCAGTCCACATAATTAAGCAACAGTTCTAACAAAAACTGTTCGTACAAAACTTCCTCAGAAGTTATACGTTACTGCCTGTATCGAAGTATCATCCGGACTGGTTTGTGCAGAGGTCATAAGACACTGCCAGCATTCTGCTGTTATCTTGTACTTTCTGGTGCAATTTCCCATCCCTTTTCTTATCTGCCTTTTTGTGGTTAAAAAAATGACAGAGTAGTTGCACTCAAGGGTGTCGGAAGGCAACCAAATCTTGAGGAAATAAATAGCCCATCTGGAAATGCTGCCACGTTAAAATAATATTTACATTGGGGGTTGTGGTTTGCAGTCTGCTGCTTTTTGTGCTCTCAATTTGGCTGAAGAGATCCTGTTGCCAGGAGCTGCAAAATTGCAAGTGATGTCCTTTCAGGAGGGCACAGCTGTAATGCAAGGGGTATAGCATAGTTATGAATCCCACTCAGTGCCCAGTATGCTTATCAAAGCCAAAGCACCGTATTTTTCGCTCCATAAGATGCACCTGACGCACCTAGTTTTTAGAGGAGGAAAACGATAAAAAAATATTCTGAATGAAACAGTGGATGTATGATTTTTGTGGTTTATGCTGTGACCACAGACATGATATGTGATTTGATGGTGAGTTTGGGGTAGCCCAATGCAAAAATCCTAAAAATCCATGTGGATCCGTGCTTTGTAACCACGTTTTTGCACCATTGCGGCCCCACGAAACAGTGGATGCGTGATTTTTTTGGTGCAGGCGGTAGCCATGGACATGCTATGTGATCTGATGGTGAATTTGGGGTGACCCAATGCAAAAATCCTGAGGATCCATGTGCTTTTACCTCCCCCTTCCCAGGCAGCCTCCTTTATCACTAGAGTCCCTTATCTTCCTCCCGGCCGCTGGCCAATCAGCTGCTCAGTGGCTTTGTTTCAACACCCCCTTCCCCTTTTCTAAAAAAAAAAAAAAGCATGATCTGCTTTTTGCCCCTGGGCAATTTGGCTCCAGGGCCCACGCATTCACTCCATAAGATGCACAGACATTTCCCCTTACTTATTAGGAGGGAAAAGTGTGTCTTATGGAGCGAAAAATACGGTAACTTTAGCTACATAAAGGACTGGCTGAATTTCCAGGATTGTCTGGAAATGCGTTGGAATCAGGCAGGTTTAGGATGTTGTGGTAGCTGCTGCAGCAGCAGCAGAGATTGTGCCACATTATGCTGTTGTTTAGAAATGCACTGGGCTGCCAAGACTGAAGGACTTGTCTGTGACTGAATCTTTGGTGCAGTATAAGAATTAATTCAGGCAATTGTTTTTTATTGGATCTATGGTGTGTGTGTGTGTGTGTGTGTGTGTGTGTGTGTGTGTGTGTGTGCATGTGTGCACACAAGCTTTCAATTTCCAAAGGGTAATTCTTCCAGTAGAATGGAAGGCAAAGCAAATTCTGAACTGGCATACAAAACAGCACAAATATAGGGCATTACTCATGGGTGCTTAGTATTTCTACCTCTGGCTATAGAAACACTACAAGCAGCACTGCTGGGTAAAGAACAAAGGATAGATTTATGTATTAAAGGCAGACTCAGAAGATGCATCCACTTTTTCTTAACCCTGCCCAGACTCCTGTGACCATCTCATACCATGCAATGAAAGGAAAGGAAGGGAAAGGAAAGGCTTTTTTGTTTATAGATGATGGATGCTGCTTATAGTTTGGCCTCTTTCCAGCCACAAACCTTTCCCACCAAAGGAGGACAGTTGCACAGTGGGGCAGAGGCTTTGAAGTTAAAAGTAACTAGAGCTACCCTGGCCTGCAGCAATCCCTGGCCAATGGACTAGGCTGGCAATACTGCAAAAAAGAATAACAAGGTTTCTTTCCCTTTAGGAGCTTTGAAAGAGCGCAACAACCAACAGGTACAGTTTTTCCTGCTGTAGCAACACTGAAGAACTTTTACCTGCCGTAGAACACTTCAAAGGGACAGAAGCCCTGTTGTGGATAGAACACTAAGGGTGCATTTTTTTGCCAAAAAAAATAAAAATAGAAGGCATTTTCCTCTCATTAGGGCTATATTAGAGTGCTAATGGCATGACTTACCTTTGCATTGAACATTTGAACATTTGTTTGCATTGAACATTTACTTGGCATGCCTGAAAGCGTAATCATTGTACCGTCTTCCATCCCTGTTTTACACCAGAGGGGAAAACCCTCTCTTGTTACACAGTCTGGTCTATATAACAACCACTTTACGTCCACCTAGGACTGATGGAAGTTTCTTTTTCCAACAGAAATGTGGCCAATAGTTGGCATCTCCTTAGCTACATACCTTCTCTCTCGTTGAAGATTTGGCACAGAGCCAGTCTTTCAAAATGGATATATGACTTTCCGATCTATATGGTACTCCTCTCCCCATTCTACATACGGAAACTGTTAAAGGCTCTGCATGCAGAAGGTCGCAAGCTGACATCTCTAGGTAGAACTGGGAGAGACCTTGGTCTGAAACCCTGGAGAGCGGCTGCCAGTCAGTGCAGACAATACTGACTGCAGTGGACCCAAGAGTTTGACTCAGCATAAGGCAGCTTGCTATGTTCCTAATATGCTCTATACCTTTGACAAAACTGGGAAAACCATGTCCAAGGGTAAGGATTACAATGTGATGGCCTCCTTTGCTGAGCTCTGGATTAGTAGAGGTAGCTTAGAAAAAGGTATCAAAGATAGACTGATCATTAAAATCTCCTAATTTAAGTGTTTGCCAGTACATGGGGGACAACCCCCCGCTGTGTTGAACAGCATTACACAATTCTGCAAGCCATTCACGGAAGCCCTATGGCTTGTATTCCTTCAAATTTCTGTTCGCAGTACAGTGGAACCTCGGTTTTCGAACTTCATCCATTCTGGAAAACCACTCGACTTCCAAAACATTTGAAAACCAAAGCATGCATTTCCAGAAGCAATTACATCCGGAAAACTCAATGCGGAAACCACATGGCATGTTCGGCTTCCGAAAAGCATTCAAAAATGGAAGCATTTACTTCCAGGTTTTCAGCATTCGAAAGCTGAAACGTTCGACTTCTGAGACGCTCAAAAACCAAGGTACCACTGTACCATTGTGCCTTTACACATATAAACATCACTATTCTTGAGACTCTGTCTATCTCATCCCAGCATCCAGAAACATCAGTTTTCCATATACACTCCTCCTTAGGTTGGACCAGACCCCATACAATAGCAACATTGTCTCTTGTTCATCAAAGCTGAGCTCCACATAGCTAAAAACTGTCTCTTTCCACTGTCTGGTCAGCATCGCAGCCCCCCGGGACCAAAGCTACACCCTCCCCTTCTGGCCTGCCGGCTCCATCCACGTTCCTGTTCTCTGCAATGTGGTTCACTGCATCACCCCCTGCATTGTTAATGTTGCGGGAGAGGTGGTGATTGTCTCCAGGGTGGTCCTCTGCTTCCGGGACATCTGATTCTGCTTCCTCTGTTTCACTGCCACCTCCGCCTGCAGGAGGGTTCTCTGGCTGAGAGTTCTTCTTTTCCTTCCTGCTCAGGCAGCAGTAAGAAGCCACAGCCAGGAACAGAGACGACAACACAACCTCCGAGCCAGCCAGGTAGAAGATAACCTCGTATTTCTTGAGCGCATCCACCAATCGCCCTGGGATTTTAAAAAAAAGACAAAGAGAGAAAGCATAGCATACCTGTATTATAGCAACCTCCCACAATTTCATGTTGATGCCGTATTAAAGCACTTCCTCAGAAACTGGAAGCTGTGCTGCTTGAAAGCTCACAAAATGTAGACATCAAGGCAGAAAATGGTACCCACAGTCAGTATATTTCCCCCTCTCCTTAGTTCCATGCATTCCCCTGCCTGGTCACTGAAGCAGCAGAGATGGTAGGATACAACTATGGAAGGAAGAGGATGAGCAAGTTCTTTCTTTAAGGCAGGGGTAGCTGACTTGTGGCTTCCCAGTGGCACACGATGATGGAAGCTGCCATCCAACAACATCTTGAGGGTCACATGTTATCCACCCCAGCTTGGGTTGGAGGTGAATCTGGGCTGGCCTGTACGCACACAGCTCACAAGCCTCACTTCTAAGTCTTACTCCCCCAAGTTTCTAGTGCTTAACTCTGTTCTCATTGCTGCTTCAGGGTTCAGTTAATGGTGATGTTAGGTAGCCCATAGGGCTAGCAGGTAGAGGGACCGTGTGCTTGTGGAAGAAAAGCAACAAAGGGAGAGTGATGCTGAGGATTGCAAAGGTAGAGATCAGGCTCCTTGGGCTACCCTGGAACAACACACTTGGCAATAAATATGCTTTGACACCACGTAGTATATTAAAGGAACCAATGGGGACTTCATAGTACAGTGGTACCTCGGGTTAAGTACTTAATTTGTTCCAGAGGTCTGTTTTTAACCTGAAACTGTTCTTAACCTGAAGCACCACTTTAGCTAATGGGGCCGCTGCACCGCCAGAGCACGATTTCTGTTCTCATCCTGAAGCAAAGTTCTTAACCTGAAGCACTATTTCTGCGTTAGTGGAGTCTGTAACCTGAAGCGTATGTAACCTGAAGTCTATGTAACCTGAGGTACCCCTGTACTTTCAGGCATATGTGTGTAAGAGGTGGAGGGGAGTCAGAATGAAAAAGGGTTTAGAGAAAAATAAGATGGCTGTGTCACTTACTCCCAGCACTGTCAGTCATCCCTTTTTAAGCCAGCCAAGAAACACACAGAAACTGGGAAGGCAGGCAGACAGGAAAGTGTGCTTTCCGTAGTAAGCTGTCTGTTCTTCTCCAGAGAGCCCATGTGCATAGGTGAAATGTCAAGTGGGATCTACCTGCAAACTGGAGATGTCCTATCCTGTGAAATAAACCAGTATTCTGGCATGATAGGAAGCCACCATGTTAGGTCAGGTTGGCTGGAGAGAGAACATAATCCCTAAGGTATTTGCAAGCTATTTCAGCAGGAATATTGGCATTTCCAGGAGAAACACATGGTTAAGGTGTTGCGGCACCTTCATGTGGCCAAATCTCCTAAGAAGCCACACACCTCTGACCTGACAGGCAGTGTGATGGTTACAGGGTCAGTCTAAGATCAGGGAAACCTGAGTTCAAATCTCTACTCAGCTGTGAAGTCCACTTGGTGGTCTTGGGCCAGCCCTTCTTTCAGCCTAACCTACCTTAAAGGATTGTTGTGCAAATAAAATGGGAGATGATCAGGCATGAACTCCCTAGAAGAAGAAGTGAGAGCTAAAAATTTAATAAAAACTAAACCCCCAAACCCTGGCTCCTAACCACAGAGACTCATCCGTGGGATGGGATAGCTTTCTGCAAATGTTCAAATGCACCCTGCTCTTTATTATTACTTTTATGAAGTTTTTGTCTTGGGGTTGGGCTCTTTCATGGAAGCCCCGCATGCAATTAAGCTCTGCAGAAATGAGTGCAGGTAACAGGTGCCCAAGACTTACCTGCAGAGGGAGGTCCAATGAGCACAGCAAAGGCCTCAATGAGTAGCACAAGCCCGATGGCGCTGGAGAACTTCTGTGACCCAATGATGGCCATGAGCACTTCAAACTGCAGGGCCCCCACCATCCCGTAGGAGATGCCAAAGAAAATGCAGAAAATGACAAGGGCCGTGTAATCGGTGGCCCTGGCGCTGAAGATATCTGTCAGGCCATTGAAGAGCATAGCGAAGCTGAACAAGTAGGTCACATGGGGCCGCACCCGCTTCAGCCCAGCAAGTATCCCGCAGGATGGGCGGGCAAAGATGTCTATGAAACCAATGATGGACAGGAGAAAAGCGGCTTCTTTGTCTGGCACTCCTGAGTCTTTGGCATAGTTGACTAGCAATATGGTGGGCACAAAGAGACCTAAGACCATGATGAACTTGGCAATGGCGTAAATGACAAAACCCCGGTTTTTAAAGATAGAAAAATCCAACAGCTTCTTCCCTTTCTTGGGCTTCTTCTTCTTCTTGGCTTTATTTGACTTCTTGGCGCTGTCCATGGTGCTGACAGCCTCTTCGGCCCTTCCTCCCATGGGCAGCATTTCTTTGGCTTCATATTTGTCCTGGGCTTCCTCTCCTTTCTTCTTCCTGTTCAGCTCCAGGGGTCTCATGACTGCTCCGCAGGTGCAGCAGTTAAGCAGGAGTCCCCCCATGATGAGGAATCCCCCTCGCCAGCCAAACTTCTCCAGCAAGACTTGGCCCAGTGGAGAGAGGGCTGAAAGGAAGACGGGACTCCCGGCCGCAGCAAGCCCATTGGCAAGAGGTCTGCGCTTGTCAAAGTAGGAACCTAACATGATCAGAGAAGGCTGAAAGTTCAGAGCCATGCCTAAACCTGTGGGGTATAAAGGGATTTGTGAGTAACAGGTGGGAAAAGAGGATTGTGGCTTTAAGAGATGTACAGTGGTACCTCGGGTTACAGGCGCTTCAGGTTATGTGATTTTGGGTTGCACACTGCGCCGAACCCAGAAGCACTGGAACAGGTTATTTCCGGGTTTCGGCGCTCGCGCATGCACATAAGCACTAAATTGTGTTTTGCGCATGTGCAGAAGCACCGGATCGCGACCTGAACATGCACAGACAGTTGCAAACGGTGTGGGTTGCGAAAGGTGTGGGTTGCAAACGTGCTTCCAGCATGGATCACATTTGCAACGCAAGGTTCCACTGTATAGGTTTCAAGATCCTGGTATATCAGCTTTACTGAGGTCCCCATTGCGCAGCCAATTCCTGAATACAGAATTCATCCATGCAATTTATAACACTTCCGAGTTATTTCAGACTATTATTTGAAGTTCTATGTCATGAAGACAGTACCTCTTGATTGGGCTCCACTCAATCACAGAATTTACAAAGCAAACACAGAAGCCTAGCTGATATCACCAATAATGCTCACACGTACCCCAAAGGAGCCCAAAAGGTGAATTTAGCATCGTGTGTGTGAAAATGCTGCAAGCATTGTGTTCTTTCCTCCCTTTTGCACTTTCACACCACTCTGACAAGTTCTCATGCCATCTCTCACTTCCAGATGCATTCCCATGTGGCACTGCTTTCCACCCAGCCCCCTTGCCCAACGCTAACCTGTCAGCACACCAGCCGTCAGGTACAGCTCAATAATGTTGGTGGTGAAGGAGGCTAGAATCATCCCAGAGGAAGCCAGGAGCCCCCCAACAAGCATCACAGGCCGGCACCCAAACTGGTTCACCAAAATGCTGCTCACAGGCCCTGCAGAGAATCAAAGAAACAAGAAAGGGAGGAAAGGCCTGGGTTAAATAAAAAGGGGAAGAAAAAGTGAAGCAATGTGTGATTTCCTGTCACCATGCGATTGGTTGCATTATTATGAATAGAAGAAACGTCTGCCATCCTTAAGAACAAGGGTGGAGGAACTTTTTTTTTTCTGTTGAAGGTGATATTCCCTTGTGAGTGATCTGTTGTGAGCCACATGCCAGCGCTGGGCAGGGGCAGATCAAATGCTGGTGGAGTTTTCAGCACTACAAGATTATCTAGCTCGCTCTCTAGGCCACTACATAGGGACACGGGTGGCACTGTGGTCTAAACCACTGAGCCTCTTGGCTTGCCAATCAGAAGGTTGGTGGGGTGAGCTCCTGTTGCTCGGTCCCAGCTCCTGCCAACCTAGCAGTTCAAAAGCACACCAGCACAAGTAGATAAATAGGTACCACTGTGGTGGGAAGTTAATGGCGTTTCCGTGCGCTCTGGTTTCCGTCACAGTGTCCTGTTGCACCAGAAGCAGTTTAGTCATGCTGGCTACATGACCCGGAAAGCTGTCTGTGGACAAACGCCGGCTCCCTCGGCCTGAAAGTGAGATGAGCGCCGCACCCCATAGTTGCCTTTGACTGGACTTAACTGTCCAAGGGTCCTTTACTTTTTTTGCCTTTACCTAGGCCACCACAGCTCTCTCCCTGCTTTCTCCTCTCTTTCCATCTCTCCATCCATTTCAGCTTTCTCCCTCAGTCCATCCTCTACAAACACAGCTCCAAAGTGATTGCTTTGCAGGGAGATTGCCCCAACCATCTCAGCTCCTTCCACTTCCATTTCTCCTCCCTCTGGGGTCTCCCCCTGCCAACACACACACACAATGTGTGCTGAAAGACTCCTGGGCTCATCATGTGGCTGCTGCATCTCCTTCTCCTCTCTACATACAGTATACTGAAGAGAAAGTGATTCCCAGAGGGGTGGTTCAGGAGAGCAAGAGTGGGCACACAACATCCACAGGGCCATATGCCATAGGTCCTGTGGTGCCAATCAGGGTGGGCAGAATCTGACAGAGGAGGAGGAGGAGGAAGAAAAAGCAGAAGATGGTCCCAATGATGGAGGTGGGGGAAGCCTGAGTAGCAAGTTGGGAGAGGTCTTAGCTCTGTGATTGCTGGACGTCATATAAGGGGGTAGAGAACCATGTGGGCCAGTAAGGTTTTCTTGATAGTTGGAGAGACTGGCATCCAGTCAGTGGCGCAGCTGAACTAGAGGTAGAAGGGAATGGGTCAGACTGACTCAAGTTTTGTTGTCGAGGGTGCACTGTCATCTGCACCAGCACAAACAGACCCAGCCCACTCCCCAAAGTGCACTGCCGCAAGCTCAGTCTTCTCGCTTGTGAGAAGAACTGCATGAATGTCTGGAAGATGCTCTCTGGCACTGCTATACTTCATAGGCAAACAGGACAGTAGCCTCACACCTCAGACGTCTGACTGCTGGCTATTTGTCTACAAGCCTTTCGTTCTCTGCCCCAGCCATTGGCATTGCAATGTGCAAAGCAATGTCAAAGAATGCTTGCCAGCATTCAACCACTGCAACACAAGAAAGTTTACTCAATTAGTTATTTGCTCTCCCGCCCCCCCAGATCTGGGGGCCAGAAATGCTGTAGACTGCAGGGGTCTGGGGCACCAGGGCAGCTGAAGTTATAGGAATCCAGGAGGGGAGCTGGGTGAAAGCTCACTCTGCTCAGAATAGCGGCAGACTGTCGGTGGGAATGAAGGAAGGTGGTTAAGGAGGCCACTCACAATAAACCAGTGAAATCCTTGGCTAGATCTTTGCTTTCATGGCTGTGTACATTTATAAGCACAGACAAGGAAGTGTTTCACGGGACAGAGTCATGTGATCCTTACCTGTTCCATACAACATAGCCAGCATGATAGATGAGATCCAAGCTGTGTCACTATAGCCCACATGGAAGTCATGCATCAGCTCCTTGAAATATATGCTCACTGCCTTTGGAAAGGCATAGGAAAAGCCAGTGATGACAAAGCAACCAAGCAGTACTATCCAGCCCCAGCCACCATCTGGAGGCTTTGCTCTTTCTGGCAGGTGGCCGTCCTCAGCATGGCCCTTCCCCATTGGTCAACCAGGGGCAGGAACCCGAAAGCGAGCGAGATGAGTGGTGCTGCAGGAACAGAAGAGAACAGAGGATGCAGATACAGACATGCAGCTCCCATTGTCTCCCTTCAGCCCTGTTTCTGTTCATGTGCTTCCCCTCCCTCTTTAAATCTGAAGTAGGGCAATAACTATGTCCGAAGGCAAACTCATGCAAGAGACTAACAGTGCTGCTCAACAAGGCAATAGCTGCAGTAAATAAATACTGCAGCATCAAAATGCAGTGTAAAGCAATAGGAACTAAAGACGATTAATTAAGAGTAAAATGCAACTGAAACACAATTTAAAATTCAGTTCAGATGTAAGAGGCCCAGTTTGTGAAACAAGTTGCTTGAAATGCCTGGGTGAGTAAAACGATACTTCCCCTGAAAATCCCCTGAAAATCTCTGAAAATCCATAAAGTTGGCACCAGCTGAACCTCTCTGAGAAGGCTATACCATAATTGGGATACCACTCTTCCTGTTTCTTACCCACTTGGCTTCATTTGCAGGATCACTCAGAACAGGGCCTCTGAAGCAGATCTTAATATTCAGTCAGTATATAAGGGGAAAGTCACTCTTTCAGGGAATCTGGTCTCAACCAAAAACCAATGAATTGTTGTACAACATAACATACAATTTTTTGAGGGAGCTAGGTATGTTTAGCCTGGGGGGAAAGGCAACTGAGAGGAGATATGATAGCCATCTTCAAATATTTCAAGCCTGTTTTCTCCTGCTCTGGAGGGTAGGACTTGATCCAGTGGATTCAATTAACAAGAAAGGAAATTCCGACTAAACATCAGAAGGAACTTTCTGACGGTAAGAGCTGTTCAACAGTGGAATGGATTTCCTCAAAAGGTGGTGGACTTTCCTTCATTAGAAGCTTTTAAGCAGAAGTTAGATGGCCATCTATGATTCTATAATACTTTCATGGAAACAGCAAGAAGCAAAGAACTGGCATTTCTGGCACAGCTACTTCCTCTGGACAGTCAGGAGACATAGCAATGTATCTCCAACTTGGAGCCAGAATATCTAGGCTCTGACACTTTCTCTTTTCCCCTTGAGTTTCAGGCTTGTTTATTCCCCTCTGGTCCTTGGATTTCCTCTCCCACTCTTTGTCTAGCTTTAAATGTTAAAGTACCACGATCTGTGGTGTGATTAAAAACCATTAATACCATCTTTTGCTGAAGGCTCTGCATGCTGCTGTAATACAGAAAACAATGGCCCCTTCTTCTGAAAGACCTTAAACGCAGACAAATAGGCCAAAAGTTGTGACCAAGAGCACAAATTAAGCAATTATTGTGTGAGTGCATGCCAGACAGATTATTTGCCTGTGTGCAATTGCTATGGTTGAGTACAAAAGTGTGGGTGTAAACAGGGGGTTGGAAGGGGGCAGTGGAGGTGTCTCAAAGCCTTAAGCTGGTCAAGAATGTCTATGTAAGTTTGCTACCCCCTCCGCAAATTTTCCAGTGCAACAACACATGACCTTTGTGATACTGAGCATGCTGGCAATGGGGAGGTTATTACAGCATTAGCATCAGGAGGCCATGCTGCCAGATCCTGTGGTGCTTCAGTGGCTGTGGCAACACCAACAGTGTCTCGCAGTACCGTAACTACCGTGGTACCTTATCTGTACCCAAGAGGAAGATGTGTGCAGCTTATGCCCATTGCAGGGAAACTCCAGGTACTTCCCAGGCACTGGGCTGCACCAGCACCTGTGGGATCAGCACTGGGCAAGTGCTCTTAGGCTGCGTTATCTCTGGGGTTGTAAGAAGGCATATTTCCCACTTCACTCTCTATTTATCGCACGCAGCTGTGCTTCCATTCTGTTGCAGTTCATCTTCCACATATCACGACGTTATTCAGCTCACTGTCCACTATGGTGAAATTACGTAACTCACCTAATTTATGTAATTAGTTACATATTTTTTGTAATTACATTAGCATTGCATTATTCCACCCCATTCGTTTCAGTGCAAAGGAAACAGAATGCAAATGGAGGGACGGGGAAACCTAACATCTGCAGACTGAAAGCACCAGCAGCAGCCAATGCTGATCATATTCCTGGGATTTATTTCTATTCTGGACATGGGACAAATAGTAAGTAAGCATGGGCAATTTCTGCTCTCGTTTCCATTTTTCGCTAGTAATCTCTGGCATCCCTAGTTGTCTCTGGAGGAGAGCCAACACAGCAATACTGATAGAAGCGGCTGCACTGGGACTGGTTTCTGCACTAGATGTCAATGTAATGCTCAGGGCCAGTCCTACCATGAGGCAGAATGAGGCAGCCACCTCAGATGGCAAATATTGATGAGCAGGGAAGACCTGTGCGTGCCTTGTGGCATGCCCTACACCCTCTAAGCTACAGGTGCCATCCTGTCTTTTGCTTCAGGCAGCCAAATGTATTGGGCCAGCCTGGAGGACACTTGTGCATTTTTGGTGACATGCAAATGATTCAGCAGGGTGGATCCTTTTGCAATGATGTTTTGTAGACCGTATTCATGGCAGTTAATACATTATAGTTGCCACACACAGAATTTTCAGTGGCACAATAAAAAAGCACTTGCGCTGCAAAGTTTTCTGCTCCACACAAATAACTCACTGTATTATGAGCCATCATTTAAAATGGCCTTTGCATGGGATCTATTACATGAAAACCAAGGGTGGGGAAATTCTGGCCCTCCAGATGTTCCTGGACTCCAACTCCCATCATCCATCGCCACTGACATGCTGGCTGGGGCTGATGGGAGTTGGAGCCCAACAACATCTGGAGGGCCAAAGGTTCCCCAGATCTGATATAAACCTGCCTTGGGAGCTTGTTTGCCCCCCTTTCTCTCAGTTTTGCTAGCCTTCATGGATACAGAGACAGGCTTCCACTTTACTTGTAAATTGCCTCAGTCTGAAGGCTCCAGGAATATAAAAATAAGCAACACCTAACACCTGGGCAGCAGACTAAACTGGCACAAAAACCACCAGGTAACAGTCTTCCCCGTTTTGTATTTCTACTTAAATTATGGTAATTATTTCCACATATGCATATATACATATAGATCAGCACATGCCATTTTTCATGCAGATTGGTGTCCTCTTTCGTCATCTTCTTCTTCTTGTTGTTGACGTGTCTCCTCTTTTTTGGCCACTCTGTCTTAGCCAGAGGCCTACATGTACATATCTATACAGAGCATGTACACGCACACAGAGTCTGGCAGAAAAATAATCAGACTCCAGGGGAGAAGAGATTTCCCTTCAGGTCCAGTAATCAATATGGCTCATATGCACTCTTTTTAAAACAAGCCAAGACAACATAACCCAGGACACAAGGTTCCGCAAAATAAGGGACTCAACACAAACTCCAAATTTTGTTGCAAGACCCGTGAGGCCAGTTCCTGGGATCACCAAACCTAAAACAGCAGAGACTCTCCACCTGAATGCACAAGCAGCACAAAGGAAAGCATCCAGGGCAAATTAGCTTAGTCTTTAAGAGCATCCCTTGCTCAATATGTTATGACACCATGAGTTGAAACCAGTTGGGCATCCTTCTTGGTTCACTAATTCCCAACACATATAACAATGCTAACACCTGACGTACAAAATAGCATGCTCCATATTAAAATACAGACCTTGGGTGGGCTGTGCCTTCCCTTTCACTTTTTGACTTCCAAGGAGATGGATCCAAGGAGCGCTTCCTGGTGCCTAGGGCTAGTTTGAAGAAGGAGGGGACAACCTTTCAGAACTCACTCCATGACAGACATCCAATGAGAAGCCCTTGAAGAAGCCTTCTGATTTCTTGCATCCTTCTTTCCTAGCCAGCAGAAACCTCAGCTCTCAAAGATCCTGAAAGCCTGGTGTGGATGGGGTCTTCTTGTGGTGATCAATAGCTGCTTCCAGGACCAACTCCAGAGTCCCCTTGGCTCTGCAAAGCCTGCAGCTCAAGCACCAAAGTGTTTACCGCATGGATGTGGGTCAGCAGCTGCTTATGTTTTAAAGTCGCTAAAGAATCATAGGTTGCTGATCTAGCAGAAAGAAACCACTTCTCCACTTTTAAGAGGCTTTCCCAGCCAATGGGAAGGAGCAGAGCCGGCATGCCTGGGCCACAATCCCCCTGTAATCCAGCTTCTCCAAAGTGAGAGGTAGCTGGGAGAGGGCAAGAGTCTTTAAGCTTCCTCCCTCTCTGCTCTTGAGGTTTTCCTGCAGGGTTTGAGGAGGGGAGGGCATTGGTTCTGGCTCCCGAGACCAGGCCATAATAAAGTTGCAGGAATGATGCTGGCAGGATGCCATCCTAGGGCATGACACTGACAAGACACAATCTCAGAGCAGGGAACATGCAGAGGTCAAGATGAACATCCCAGGGAGCCTCATGCTTCTACATTGTCCTATGAGAAGCAGTCGTGTTCAGGGTCAGATTCACCATAGCAGTAACATCTAGACAACTGTCCCATGCATTCCCTAACCATGCCAATGGTAAGTAAAGCAACAGCTCCATCTGCAGACAATTTAAACAACAACTTCACGTTGCATTTCAGTGCACCTTACAGATGCTTAATTAAGTGTTTTTCTGGATGACCCGTTTATTGAACATTCATCCTGATTTCATTTACGAAAAGCTTATGCCATAGTTGCGGAGCACTTGTGCGTCAGTGGCATTCATCTCCCATTGGAACTGATTTGCCTGTAAGGCGTTTACACACCTTCCTGCAAGTCATTTGTACATCCCATACTTTTCAATGCATTTCCAAACCACAAAAAGTCAATAGTGGTTTTTTTTTTTTTTAATGAATTTTAATCAGTTTGGATTAGAATGGATTAAAACCCATTTGGATGAAGTCACAATTAATGAACTGTCAATAACTCCTGTGAGAAAAACTGATGAATAGTTCCTTACTGCATGTTTCAGATTCATAAGATCATGGGGGAGGGGGGCAAAATAAGCTTCCTTTCATGGTGTGTGTATGAGAGAGAAAACATCAAGATCAAAAGAAGGTATCTATATTATATGAATATTCAGAAATGGACAGGTATAGTCAGAAAGTCCATGTTTACTATGATGGCTACATTAAAATTCCATGGTGTTTGACTCTCTAAAAATCTACCTATCGCAAATTACGGGCACTTTATAGGCAAAAATCAGTGTCTTTTGAAAATGGTCACTGTTCTTTTCCCATCTCCACAGCAAGCCCCATGGTGCTATAGTATTGTAGTATCTTCGAGTGAGAGCCCTCTCTGAAAATACTAGTTGTGTGCATTCATTACAGTTTCCCCATTTTGTGCAAGTTTTTCTTTCTGGTGTATTACAAGAAGTAGTTGAGATGTCTTCATATTTAAGTATTTGATGCTGCAATCTGCTCAGAAGTAAGTCCCACCAGCTTCAAAATATGTTGTGCATGGAATGCGACTGTTAACCTGTTGCGGGAGGGTTGTTGTTGTTGTTTTACAAGATCAAGGGGTGGAAAAATGGCAGCCCTGAAAAGCGCACCATGGGAGGGTAGAGAGATTCTGTTGGCACAATATTTCTGAGGGCAAAAGCAGTGGGGGTGAGGTTAGGCCACCGTAGGGAAAAAAAAACCCAAGCTGGCACTCATGTCACCAATGAGCCCAGGTAGGTTTTAAGAGCTACCCTCACAAGTCCCAGAAGTGAAAGGCCTTGGTTTCTAATCCTCGTAAGCTTCTTAACTTCTTTCCCTTCCTCACCCGCTTCCCTATCTATACATTCCTGTCAGGGGGGGAAAGGAGTAAGAGCACAGGTAGGGAAGGGAGCATGTAGGGGCTTTCAGAGCTCACAGACGGGGTTTAATTTCTATTAATAAGGCTAATCGGCTAAAGGAGCCACAGCAGGTCTCTCCCTGCTCCCCCTTCCACTCCCGGCCGCGAGGGCTCAGGCAACAATGGGGGGCTTGTGCAGAGGCCCACGTGAGGCCTTGAGATGCAGGCATCTATGAGGGAAAGAAAACAAGCTCCCTTCTCACTCACTCCTCTTTACAGCAGAGAGCCCAGGCCCGGCCACCACCACCGGGGAGATTTTCATTAAACCAGGTTTAAAAGGTGACTGACAGGCGCTACAGCTGGCGCCACTGAAGGAGAAACCAAACTCCACACAAGTGGGGGGAGGCGGGGTAGGTTTGTGTGGCAAGAGAGAGGGTGTGGCGTGTGCCAACCCAACATAGTCTCTGTTTACTGTAGGGAAAAGGTAAGCGTCACATCTAATAGTGGCCGGTTCACCAGCTCCAGCTGTTCCAAGAAAAGGACAGCCTTGCTGCTCTGGCACATGGCGCATAACCTTCCCAATGGATTACTGCAATGCATTCTTTGTGGGGCTGCCCTTGTAGATGGTTCAGACCCTGCAGCTATGGTCAGCTCCTTACGGATCATACAGCATCAGTCCTGAGAGAATTACACGAGCTGCCAATTTACTACCAAGCCAAATTCAAGGAACTCTGGAGTCCTCTCCCATTATTATTATTATTATTATTATTATTATTATTATTATTATTATTCCACCCATGAAAAATATAGCTTGGATACTTTAAAAGCAGATTAGCCAAATTCATGAAGGCTAAGGGTATCAATGGATGACTGCCTTCAGTGCTGCCTGCAAGGGCTGGCAATCCAAACTGGTTCCTCACCTGGCAATCAGCCAGTTGGACGCTCAACCCTGGTGTGAAAAAATCAGCCAAAAATCAAGCCTGCCTGCTGAAGCCTAGTTCCTGAAGTTATGCTTGTTGACTTGCTAACTGGATAGATCAGTTGGTTAGAGCGTGGTGCTGATAAACAAAAGAGGTTTAAAGAGGCAATCAAGGCAAATCTAAAATAATGTAGTATAAACACCGACAATTGGGAAACACTGGCCTGCGGGCGCTCCAGTTGGAGAACAGCCTTTACCAAAGGTGTCATGGGCTCTGAAGATGCTTGAACTCAGGACGAAGGGGAGAAACGTGCTAAGAGGAAGGCACGCTTGGCAAATCCACACCATGATCAACTCCCACCTGGAAACCTATGTTACCACTGTGTGGATCCAGAATTGGCCTCCACAGTCACTTACGGACTCACTGCTAAAACAGTGTTCATGGAAGACAATCTCACTCGGCTAGGAGTGATGGCCAAAGAAGGAGGAGGAGGTGCTGATATCTCCAAGGTTGCAGGTTTTCCTGCATTGCAGGGGTTGCACTAGCCAGCCATGTGCACCATGCACTTTCCTCTGGGGAGGAGTTACCATTTGTTGTTCCACCCCAAGTAGCAAAATATCCTGGGCTGGCCTTGTGGACATTCCTTAGCAAAACACCAGCTACAGGAACTGAGAGGGAAATGGGAAAGGACTGCTAGATTCTGCTGCCACCTGGTGGTGGTTAGACTGAACAACCAAAGGCATGTCAAAGGCACCAGGCTGCTTGTTCAGGTAACATAGGAAACTGCTTTATACTGAGTCTTACCATTGGTCTATCTAGCTCAGCATTGTCCACCTCCACAACGTGCTTTGCTTATTTAGCAGATTGGGAAGAAAGAGAAATCTAGTATCTCTTTCTGCAAGAATATGTTATCATTTCAACATGCAGACATCAGAAACATTATTTCCGTGTGATCCAGTTTTTCATGTTGGTGACATTTTGTCCTGAGATCAGTTTCATCTCTGCCACCATCTGGTGAGCTTTTCCCCTCAGGCCTTCCATGGCAACAGAGTCTCTCTGCTGGACCTTGAAGCTGCCCTGTGAGGGAAGGGGGTGGTACCTGCACCAGGTAAAAGCAGAAGGGAGCTGTATAAGTCCAAGGAAATGGAGCGCACAAAGGAATATATTGCTGTGAGCTTCAGCTGGTTTTTGTTCAAGGTAAACCTGCTGGGCAGGTCTGACGGGCTCATCCCTTTGTTATGTAAACAACGGGAAATCAATATTGCTGGAACATCTCACTGCTCAGAGAAGTGAGGTGCCACATAACAATATCCAGGCATATTTCTTGTTTATTTTGACAAGACAGAATTTGATCTTATTATTACAAAATACAAAAAAATAATAATTAAAATGTATTTTACATGTTAAGAGAGTCATCAGGGCAGCATGTTTGAATAAGGTGGTTTGCTGTCCTAGAAAAGCTGATTTGTATCAGAAGATAGATTCTGAAGGAACAGGCAATGAAATGCATAATACAGTCCCAAGGTCGCAGCTGCACCACACATTTAAAGGACATGGCTTTCCTCAATGAATTCTGGGAACTGTGGTTTGTTAAGAGTGGCGGGAATTGTAGCTCTTTGAGGGGGTAAACTACAGTTCCCAGGATTCTTTGGAGGGAAAGCAGTGTGATTTAAATGTATGGTGTGAACGTGACCCCAAACCCAGCAACAATGCAAACAATTGCTTTCCGCAGAACCTTTGTATATTTTCCTCTTGTGATAAAAGCAATAAACACATGACAACATGAGTTGTTTAGCTTTTTTTAGTTTTGCCCAAAGTTGTTGAGCAAGGCTGCAAAAAAAGGAAGTTTTTGAGCTATTTTTAAGGAAAATTGTCCAAAACGACATTGGACAATTGGACATAGGTTGCCATATGTCTGGATTTTCCCAGACATTTTTAGCGGTTTCCGCCCGGACGCTGCTTCTGACTACAATATTCTGGCTATGTCCGGGAAATTCCAGGCATATGGCAACCCTAGCAAAAATGCAAAAGTCCAGCTCAGAGGCTCCAGGGTCACTTCCAGAGATTATTTGTTTACTGCTCATTCATCCTGATTTATTCATACAGTCTTTGGGGAGGTTAGAAGACATCTACTGTTTATTGAGCATCCATTCTGATTTGTTTGCAGGGAGGTTACATGGCTTTGCATAAAGAGATTGTGTTTCTACTTTTTCCAATAATTCCCTCATCACTTTCCTTACTGCAAAAAGTCTGGGGATTTTTAGAAGTGGGTTTGATGCACTGCGCAGGATCAACAAATCCACTTTAATTCAGTAACCTGTATATGTCATATTGTGACTGAATCTCATCCGCAAAATACCAACAGTCTGGCAGTAGCCTTGGTGGATTTCTTGGTGTCTTAATTTATCTGTTAGAATGGTTCAAACACTGAGAATCTTCTGTGTGACATGCCCTGAATGTTTTGAACACTGCATTTTACAAGGAGAGACATGTGCCTAGGGGATGGGCCAATCAACCAATTTCACTTTCTCTCAGTTTCTCATCTTAAGTTCAGTTCTCCACATCAGTTTGCAATTTTATTCTACAGTGGTACCTCGGGTTAAGTACTTAATTTGTTCTGGAGGTCCATTCTTAACCTGAAACTGTTCTTAACCTGAAGCACCACTTTAGCTAATGGGGCCTCCTGCTGCTGCCGTGCCGCCGGAGCACGATTTCTGTTCTCATCCTGAAGCAAAGTTCTTAACCTGAAGCACTATTTCTGGGTTAGTGGAGTCTGTAACCTGAAGCGTATGTAACCCGAGGTACCACTGTATACTTTAAAAAGTCCACATGAAAATTCATCGGCATTTCAGTGTGAATTTCTCCTCCTATACAAATTTCTGTATTCAATTTCCCCTAACATAACGCACTGTTGTATGTTTTCTTCAGTAACATGTGGATCTCTATACACATATTATTTGGCTGCGGACATGAACTTTAGGAATTTGGGAAACATGACTTCCAAAGAATTCTTGAGTTTCGGTTTGCATATTGTTTTGGAAAATGCGGATTAGGAAGGTTTGCCTTTGAATGAGAACCGAATCAAATTTCTTCTCCATCCATGACCCAGAATGGGGATGGTTATTCCCCAAAGCCCAGTGAATATCTCCCTGCAATCATGGAAATCACCACTGGAAAGCCCCTGCAGTACCCATGGGTCATGCTTCCAGACAGGAAGCCATGTCACGTTAGCCTGTTGCAAAAAACAAAATGACAGAGTCTTGCAGCACCACTTAACAAGATTATTATGGCTTAAGCTTTTTTGGAGTAGAGTCCATTCTTTGTGCAAAGACTATAAGGCGCTGTTTGCCGGGTTAACCTTGCACCTTGTTTGGAAACTGCAGCTTGCGCAAAATGCAGCTGCCTGTGTGTTTCGTGGGACACCCAGCTTAACACATATTCAAATAACTGTTGAAAGATCTGCACTTGACTGCCTATAAGCTACAGAGCTGTAATGGTTCCAGGGGTTGCTCGTGCGTAAGCCGGTGCAAACACCTGGCTGGGTTGCCTGAGTGAACCTTTTCTGTCCGGACAGCCACTCACCCGTGGCTGTCTCAATCGCTGGCAGAATCAGTCAGTGGGCGTTTCTTAAACTTCTTCCAGCAAAGAAGCTCTTTGACGCCTAGTCTCCTCCTACTCTCTCTGCGCAAAAGCCTTCTGCGCAAGGAGGGCGTAGGCAGCGGAGGACCCTTACTCTCCCCGCTGGTCCCCGGCAAGGAGTCATGGGACCGCCTCGCCGCTTCCCCCATCTGCCCCCCTTCTCCACTGTTGCTACGCTGATTCTCTTCCCCAGAAGATGGGCTGCCTCTCCCCATCCCGGGACGCTTTCTGGAATCCCTCTGGATTTTGCTCTCTCCCTCCGGCACTGATGGCAGTTCCCTGACAAGAGCCATGTTCAAGGTTTTGTTCTTGACATCTAAAGCTCTAAAGAACTTGGGGCCCAGTTACCTAGCGGATGACCTTCCTTGGTAGAACAAGTTGATCTTTTAGATCTTCTGAAATTTACCCTGATGATGTTTCCATGACCAGCAGATTGTCTCTTGGTGACAACACAAAAGCAGGCCTCTTTGGTGAAAGCACACCCACCCTCTCAGTGGCCTCCCTCAGGTAATTTGTGAGTCAGTGGCAGTGACGACCTTCAAATTGCCCATTAAAACTTACATGTTTTCCCCAAGCTTTCCTGAACTCTGACTCTTAATTTGAGCTATTTCAACCACACAAGTTTGAAATTGTGCAAGTTAATTTCATGCAAGATATAACTGCACTGTACTGTGGATTGGCAGGGTGTCTGAGGGTCTGAGTGAAGTGTGAGATGGAGGAAGCAGCTGGGCACGCAGGAAATCTGGCTGCACGTTTCACCCTCTTCAAAATCACCATCCCATTGCATCTTATTTAGGAGACAAGAGGCAAGGGAAATAAAGAACTGGCAAATCAACTTGCATGGGAGGAAGGCGAGAATCCTGCATTTCCTCCTAACCTCTTAGTTCTGTGAACATTGATACATTTGCCTTGAGATAATACCACTTTGCAAAGTGAAGTAGCGAAGGTGAAAAGGAAAGATCTCCAACAACCGCAACTTGCTCTTCCCTTTTGTTTTCCGTCAAGTGTGTCTCCCCTCCCCTATCAAAAGGCACGCCTGAAATATGAACTTCACAACCCAAAGAAGATGCTTATTTATTTCTTACTTTATTCTTTCTTTCTTTTCTTTCTCCCCCCTCCCCCAAAAACCCCATTTCTGTTAATGCTACTTACAGAAACATATTGGGTGTGTGTGAAATAATGCAGTGCAGCTAGCTCTCCTCAGCAATTTTAGAACTATTCCCAGTTGTGCTTATCAAACCTGGTAGCACAGTGGTCTGTGATGAATGGGTGTAGGAGAGGAAATCCAGGCATCTTCAAACAAGGATGCCTTTTAAATCTACCAGTGGTGAGGAGCAGACAATTCTGCAAGTTACCTGAGCAAGGAAGTTTACATGGCAGTCTCTCAGGACTGACTCCCACGTAGATTTACTGGCTGACCATTGAACATTAATGGTGCCCCTCAATGGTTTTAGAACAAGATGTTTTGTATGGCAGTCATGACTGGCTTGGATTATATCATGTTGACCAGTATCTCCTGAGCTGTCCGTGTGGGCATGAAATCAACCAAGTATCCAGCAGAAGATTTCTGAAGGCTTTTCCACAGACTCGTTCTGAGGGCTCTTCCTAGAGTGCCCTACTTATGTCCTACACCAGATGACTGCTCTCTGCTGTAATGTCTCTCGATCTTCATTCTGAAGCAGTTGTTTCTCTGCCCAGTCCAAAGTCACTTCCAGACAGCCTGTTTATGGTCATCCTCACCCGTTTGCACAAAGTTTGCAGGGAAATTGTAGCACAGAGCACAACCTGGCAAAATGCACGCTACAAATGGGAAAGAAACGTACCTTTTGCACAGATGGGGGGGAGCCTTAAAAGAACAAAACAAAATGACCTTGGGACCTATTGACCACTACAACATGAGCAGACATGGAAAAGGAGACTAAAGAATTGCCCTCCACTCAGGCTGGCCACTTGGGGAGAAATAGCTTCCCCAAGATAATGACAGCCTGAGCTCAGGGATGAGAAGGGTTGTCCAGGACAACTTTCTGTGCAAGCCACCCACCCTCCCCAAACCATAGCTGGCTTTCACCGGATGACGGGTGCCGATCGGTCGTTGGTCACCGTTGGGCGCAATTTGACTGTAGCGAAAGGATTGGTACCTCTAGGAAGAAGAAAAAGAAAGGTGGATATTAAATTTTTGGAAACACATTCAAGCCAGCCACATAACTCCATTACAACATAAAGGCTACCAACACACTGGATACAATCTGTGGTCCTCAGAAAAGTGCCTGGTGTCAGATGAATTACTAGGTTAATAGATATGGTCAGATATTACCAGATATGGTCATAGCTGTCAACTGTCCCTTATTTGGCGGGAAACTCCCTTATGCCAGCGCCGTGTCCCGCTGCTGTCCCTTATTGATGATGTCCCTTAAATTTCCCGGGTTTCAAAGGAAGCAACTCCTCTCCCTCCCTCCCTGCCGGCCAGGGAGGAGGGAGGCTCCAACTGTGTTGCTTGGCTGCATTGCTCACCCAATAAGGAGTCTAAGAACGACTGGGGGGTGGAGCTTGCATGCCTTGTGCCGATCAAATCGGCCGCGTTGCCTGGGGACTCGCCTTTGCTCAGCGCTTCCCAGCGGAGAGGTGACGGTGGTTTTCCTTGCTGCATCCCCTTTGCTGGGTTGCTGTGCTGTGGAAACCACCGCTTGAGGCTTCGTTTGGCTGCTGGCTGGGCTTTCTGCCTTTGGCTCGGAGGGGCTCAGAAGTCGAACATACCTGTGCCCGGAAAATCCCTTATTTTGGCTGCTGATCCCTTATTTTCGAGGCTGCTGGTCCCTTATTTTCAAATCTGTAAGTTGACAGCTATGGATATGGTCTTTCACAGAGTGTCCTAGTTTCGATGGACACTCAGGACCACAATATCTCAAGGACCGCCTCTCTCCATATGAACCTACCCAGACCCTGAAATCATCGTCTGAGGGTCCTCCACGAGAGGTCCATATGGTGGCAACATGAGAACAGGCCTTTTCTGCTGTGGCCTTTTCTGATGCCCTTTTAAATGTGTTATGGGAGGAGAATTATTGGGTTATCTTTATTCTTATTTTTATTATGTGTTTTATGTTTCTAATATTGTAATTCTATATTGTGAGCAGGCCTGATATCTACGGATGAAGGGTGGTATGCAAATTTAATAAATCATCATCATCATATTCTGGGCTTAATAAGTTAGATGTGAACAAGCCCCTTTACACAGGCCATGTGTGAGCCAGGAAGTCTCTCATTAACCTTAGCTTCCGTTTTAGCCAAACAGCGAAACTATTGTTACTAGACAGTTTTGGAACAATTCAGGGTATCAGACCACTGTGCTTTAATATCCTGGCTTGTTCCAAAGCTGGTGACTGTAGTTTTCTAGTTCAGATGAAATGGGGAAACATGGTGAACTAGATCATTCCTGTTTTGATCAGGGTTTGCTTGAAGGCTCTGCTGCCTGGGCAGCCAAAAGGCTCCTTCATCTCAGACTATTAATCTATGAATATCTGAATGAGGTCCATCTTTTCGTGATATACATTATAAATCATCAGACATCACCATTGAATTAGGTCAACTGGACTGTCCATTGAATTAGGTCAACTGGACTGTCCATTGAATTAGGTCAACTGAACTGTCAATTGAATTAGGTCAACTGGACTGTCCATTGAATTAGGTCAACTGGACATCTCCTGCATTGGGAACTGTTGGGTATTGTAACTCCAGACCCTCCAAGTGTCCCTATTTTCCAGGGACGTCCCTCATTTACAGAAGCCATCCCAGTTCCCAATCTGATCCTGCAGTGTCCCACTTTTGCTTGGGATGTCCCTATTTTCATTGGAGAAATGTTGGAGGATATTGGAGTTATCCAACCCTTGAGCTGTCTGAAGGCAATCCTGTATAGGGAAGGGGGTTTTTAATGTTAAATATTTTATTATATTTATTATATTTTTATATATGTTGGAAGCTGTGCAGAGTGGCTGGGGCAACCCAGCAAGATGTGTGGGGTATAAATAGTAAAATTATCATTATGGAATGGGATGTTCCTATTTTCATTGGAGAAATGCTGGAGGGTATGTAACTCTAAGAGGACAAAATAATACTCTTTGAATGTGTATAATAGGGGTGGGGAACCTCAGGCCCGAGGACTGAATGTGGCCCTCTAGGTCTTTCCGTTTGGCCCTTGAGACTTCCCAGCCCATATCCCTTCCCAAACTGCACCTCTTCTCCCCAGACCACAGCCCTTGCCTACCTTCCTTGGCTGTGTTTTGCATGACTGGGATGTGTTCTTGAGCTCTGATAATGCCATTCACTTGCCTAGATGGAGGCTAGGCTAGAGGTGGGTGTGGGTGTGTTGTTTGTGTAGAAACTAGTCTACATGGCCCCCAGAAAGCCATGTGGCCCTCAAGCTGAAAACGACTCCCTGCCCCGATGAGTGAGTGAGATGTGGCATCATCACATAGTCTGAAGAAATAAAAGCATCTCTTAAAAGAAATGGCCTTAGCATAAGCAGGGAGTATATTGTTCATGAGAAAAAGGACACAAACATTTACCTGGGAAACAGTTCTGGATGATGTTCCCTCCCTGCTGGCTTCTGCAGTGAAGAAGAAAAGAAAAGAAAAAAAGGTGAAGGCTGAGAGAAACAATACCTTATGAATTTTCAGCAGAGACAAAATGAGAAAGGAAGGGACATGCGAAACACACAGACATGTATACGTTCAAGTGGTGTCTGCACTAATGGTTGGCAGCAGGTCAGAAGCGCACCCAATACACATCCAACCCAAATTTTTTTAAAAAAGCAACCTCCAATTTACATTCGCTGATCCATTCCACTCAATATCAAACCAGGTTGTTCAGAGTTTATAGTTTTGCTTTTAAAAAAAAATTACTGTTCAGTTGTTGCAATGAAATTTACTGAGGGTGTGTGTTTGCTTGCTCAGTTTGCATATATTCCTATATTGGAGGTTACATCCCCCAGGGGAAGAGGAAGAAGCCTGTAGAACAGAAGTGGCTAACCTTTGGACCTCAGATATTGTTAGACTCCAGCTCCCATCGCCCTGGCCATTGGCCATGCAGTCTGGGAATGATGGGATATACAGTTCAGCAATGTCGGTCACAAGTTAGCTACTCCTGCTCAAGAAAGACTTGCCTACTGAAACACGGATGACAAGACTCATTCATCACAGAATGGCCTCCTCCAATCTGAGCAAAAGGGACCTCTGCTGCAAGTCCACTGTTGCCTATGATTGTTGCTTTGTTCTCCAGGATTTCTTACTTGCACGGACGGCAGCCCTAACAGAAAACTTGTCTGAAAAGGGAAGTCATGTCAAAATACCTCCTACACATGGTAAGCTTACGAAATCCAGATCTTCCACACATGGGAGATTGTGACCTGGGAATGCTTTCTCGTCTGTTCAAGCTCTCTAGTTGTCTAAACACTTCAGCAACACACCCAAGGCTGTGTTCACACGAACAGAAAGAAACAGCATTAGGCCCTCCAGGTGTGGTTATTCCAGAGGTTGGACTGGTTTTCATTGGCATATGTTCTTCTGTTACTCATATTTTGTTTATTTATTTGTAATACCTATTGCCTGTCATATGTATAAAGGTAAGAAGCCTTGTGCACTCATGATCAGGACAGTTATACATGACTCCACTTTCAATACTGATTATGCCTGCATAAATTTCCAGGCAAACATACTGCTTTCTTTCCATTCAGTACATTTCCTGCTGAAATTCTGTAACTTTTTACATTCCAAGGTTGTTGAATTTTTGCTCTGCTTTTGTCGTGCTGTAGTGCCCCTCCAGGTGGCCATAATACAATAACACTGGGAAAGAATCACAGAGCAACTGGAACGTTGTGTGGATGGTCCAGTATAATGCCACAACCAATGCATTATTATTGACTCAATGACAAGTTGGCCCACAAATGCCAAACTGGGTGGAGTCTTTTGTCGCCATAGCCCAACATAAGTGTATTCCACCTGGCAACAGCTCTCCAAGACAGAGGTGCTTCCGAGACCTGCTGCATAAGGTGTCCAGCATTTGTGGACTTCCTCTTCCTCCATTGCATGCGCCCTCCCAAATTTCCTCAACTCTCTGGAGTAGATTTTCAGGGTGCAGAAAGGCAGCAATGGATACACCCCTATGCATTGAAACTGAGCTTTAGCTCCGTAATCAATCATTATTGTGTTTTCTGGTCATTCTCAATTTTTTTAAAAAATGGTCCCAGTACCATCTGGGCACTTCCTGTCATAGCAGCATTAAATAAATAAATAAATAAATAAATATTGCTGAGAGCTACTTTGGCAGCCAAGGAGAGGAAGATCAAGTATTTGTCTTTTAACAGTGCAGGGTAGGTTATTAATCTTCTTTAACTAGGGAGTTGTTAATAATAATAATAATAATAATAATAATAATAATAATAATAATAATAATTTATTATTTATACCCTGCCCATCTGTCTGGGTTTCTCCAGCCACTCTGGGCAGCTCCCAACAGAATATTAAAAACACGATAAAAGATCAAACATTAAAAACTTCCCTAAACAGGGCTATCTTCAGATGTTTGCACCAACACTTTGAATTGTGCTTAAAAACATACTGGGAGCCAATGTACTTTCCTCATGTCAACTGTTCCAGTGAAGTCCAACTTTTGTAACAGTATGAACATGGGAGTGTAAAGGACATCTTTTATTTCATAAAGTGCATTTGTTAAATTGCAGTAACTATTCGTGTGAACATGGCCAAACTCTCAATCCACAGCAAGCAGCAACCCCCTTGTGTTTTCCATTCCTAGAAGCTGAGAATCCGCCAGACCACAACACTAGTTTCCTTTTGCTTCCAAGACAGCCCCTTTGGAA
This sequence comes from Podarcis filfolensis, assembly GCF_964270895.1. Classification (NCBI taxonomy): domain Eukaryota; kingdom Metazoa; phylum Chordata; class Lepidosauria; order Squamata; family Lacertidae; genus Podarcis; species Podarcis filfolensis. The sequence continues at coordinate 46,702,909 of NC_139612.1, read as the reverse complement.
GAGACGCTCCATAATGCTCAGCAGAGGAAGAAAGAAAAGGAAGGCTTCTCCATCAGTTGGCCAGGTGGCCCCACCCAAGCCCACGTTCAACACTCAGCGTCCTACTGTTAGCAGAAAGAGCTGCTGCCCCGGAGCCACCAGAAATCAGGCTGAGATGTCATGGAGAAGAGGAGTGAACTGAAGGGACCCTGGGGAGCGAAAGAGAAGGGACTGAGATGCTCCCTCTGTCTAGGTAGCAAAGTAAGGGACCAAGGTGGCTATGGATGAGGGTGGCATGGGATGCTATCCTTTGAGGTTGTGGGTGGCTACTGTAAACTGAAAGAGAAGAACATCTCAGAGAAGGACTGTCCTGAGTGAGGACAATAAGCAGATGTAACGGGAGGAATTGCAGAAGTACTGAGATGTCTATCTAGGACGTCTAACAGAGAATTGCAGGGGATTTCTAAATGCCATGTTAATTCCACAAATGAAATCATGTCCTGTTTGCATCAGAAGGGAAGCCTCCATTGGTCCAACAGATGCTTCCTGTCTGAAGCAAATAGCAGCTTCAGGGGAGATGATTTTCATTAGGAACAGGAGAAGGAATAATAAACTCTCCCTCCACACCCTTTGTGGTTGCTGTTTGGGCCACTAGTTACCTTTTTAAAACCATGCACATCCATTCACTCTTGCTACGCTGCAGGCAGATCCATACTATACATTTAAAGCACATCTATTGCACATGGCTTCCCCAAAGAATCCTGGAAACTGGTTGGTTGAGGATTCATTGAAAAAAATCTGGTAACCTTAGGCTGGAGTGGGAGCCCAACAACCTCTGGAGGGCCACAAGTTCTGTTGCTCTGTTCCTGCCTCCCAACCCCCAAACAGGTTTCCCAAACACCCCAAAATGGCGTAAGCACTTACCTTGGAGTCTGAGGTGGCTGCGGCGCTGGCTGAGCTGCTCCGGCGGCTGCCTGCCCCCAGCAGAGCAGGAGAAGGACCTGGAGACTGAGGTCTGCTGGGGTTGTGCCAGTAATTGCTGGCTGATGGGGTGCTGGGCCGATCCAGGAGCTCGTCTACGCTGCGACTGCTCCGCAGAGGAAACATTCTGAGGAAGAAGGGGAAAGAAAGGCTGGCAAAAGCTGTTGGGGTGCAGGGGGCACATTTATTTATTTCTTTGGCCTTGACTGGTTGGAACCAGAGTACCTGAAGGACCGCCTGTCTTCACATATACCAGCATTTACGTTGAAATTCCCGCCAGAGGCTAATGAACATACAAAGGATTTCCCCCCAAGAATTCCGCAGGAATTCTCCAAATAAATAAATGACATGCCTAACTAGCACCAGGGAGGCAGCCTTTTCAGTAGCTTTGCAATGTTCTTCCTGGAAAGGCTTGCTGGGCAACCACTGATGTCTTTCCAGAACTGAGCAAAAACTTGCATTTCCCATTTCCCCAGTCTTTTCAACTTTGGCTGACCTGTTTTGCTTTTGATGCTAGCTGTATAAATTTGCTGCTTTTAAAACATATTTTAATCCACAAGTTAATTTATGGGGGGTGCATTCAACAAGGCTTTGCCCAAGAGCAAAGAACAGCACGTATGAATATCACCATGGATGCAACACAAGTTCACAGCACCTGGGGGTGGTCTCCTCAGGGTCTCTCGCCTGCTGCAGTGGCTTCACGAAAGCTTCAGGAAACCAGCCACTCCTGAAACCAAAAGCACATGACATCAGTCACCTTTTATGTCCATTATCGCCACACCTTTTATTATGGAATGTTAGCTCCTCAGGTTCCCTATAATATAAGGGATACAGAAGATATAGCTATTAATTACAGGTCTATGAGCCTTGCTCTCATTCTGCATTTAATGAGACTGAATTGATGAAATGCTGCGATGATCAAAAAACCTGCATCTCTTGCACTAAGTTTAAATGTTTTGTTTTGTTTTTAAGACTCAGAAACCTGGACCTGGAGAAATCACTATAATTCCTTCATATAATTGCTCTTATAAATTGCACTATAATTCCTTCATATAATTGCTCTTATAAATTCGTTCCCAGGCAGTCAAAGGGAAGTATAAAGGTAAATTTACAATGGTAAACTGTCATTGACTCTCCCTTTCCCCACATGGGGCTATCTAGGACTATCCTATAAAGCAGGAATGGGGGATCTGTGGCCCTCCACATGTTGTTGTACTACCAGACCCAACATCCCTGACCACTGGGTCATGCTGGCTGGGGCTGATGGGAGTTGGAATCCAACAACTTCTGAAGAGTCATTCCCCTTCCTTCTTGTAAAGCAGAGATGATGAACCTCTACCCCATGGATGAAATTCGGCATGCTAGGCCTCCCCTGCAAGGCCATTTCCCCCCAAACCACACCCACCTGCCCCACACAGACTTCAGAAGTGGGTCAGATAGAGATGTGGCCGATTGGTTATTCACACAGCCGATCCTTGAAAAAACTAGGATGGTGGGGAGATAAAGATCTCACACAGGAGGCCAAAAAGGTTCCCTATGCTTGCTCCAGAGGCTGTAAAAGGGTCCAGGTAAAGGACCCCTGGATGGTTAACTCCAGTCAAAGGTGACTATGGGGTTGCGGTGCTCATCTCGCTTTCAGGCTGAGGGAGCTGGCGTTTGTCCACAGACAGCTTTCTGGGTCATGTGGCCAGCATGTCTAAACCACTTCTGGCGCAATGGAACACTGTGACGGAAGCCAGAGCGCATGGAAATGCCGTTTACCTTCCTGCCACAGTGGCACCTGTTTATCTGCATGCACTGGTGTGCCTTTGAGCTGCTAGGTTGGCAGGAGTTAAGACAGAGCAACGGGAGCTTAGTGGGGATTAAAACAGCCAACCTTGCAATCGGCAAGCCCAAGAGTGGTTTAGACCTCAGCGCCACCCGCATCCAGAGGCTGTAAAGTGCAATAGCCTCAATCTGAACTGATCCCCCAGATAAGCTCCAAGTCAAAGAAAAACATGTGTGGTGTGCATAAATTCAGAAGCATGGTACAAATTTCAATACATGGTCCAAAGCCCTCAAAACCAAGAACCTCCTCAACCTATTACTGTATTCTCACAGATCCATGTCTGAGCAGACTTACGTGGATGTACCTTCCAGCTTGCCATACAGCCAGCCATTTTGTGCTTCTGGTATCAGCACGGTGACTATATCTCCAATGCTGAACTGCAAAAGGGTCCGGTTGGAACCAGCAGAGTGGGGTGCTATGGCTTGGACTCTCAGTACGTTGTTGCTGCTCCCCTCTTTGCCCCCAGCTTCTGCTCTTCCTGCTGCCTGCTCCCCAAAGGAGCTGGAACGAGAACGTTGGCCGGTGGAAACAGAGCCTGCAAGAAATTACGAGAGGCAAGATCTCTTGGAGGATCCCAGCTTTGCTAGAAAAGTGGGCTATATAGTTCACGTGAATTTATCCATAAATAGGTCAAATGACACCTGTAAAAGAAACCAATACAACCCTGGACTTTGTCTTTGGCAGGGGTGGAGAACCTGTGGCCTTCCAGATGTTTTTGGACAACAGCTGCAGTTATCTGTAGCCATTGGCCATGATGGTTGGGGCTGAAAGGGGCTGGAGTCCAACAACATCTAGAGGACCCCAAGTTCCTCATCCCTGGTCTATGGGTTAGATAAATTGCCATATTTGTCTCTCATATATGTAATGCCACATTTTCTCCATAGAGATCATTGTGGCATACATGATTCTCTCCTCCTCCAACCATTGTATTCTCACAACCACACTGGTTGTTAGTTGGTAGGTTAGTTTGAGAGGTAAGGACTGGCCCAAGGTCACCTTAATGGGGGCTGACTGGGAACATGGGTTTTGCCAGTCTTAGTCCAACACTCTTAATTTTGACACTACAGTGGTTCTTAAGCGTCCAGTCCTATGCTTCACCACTGTCTCCAATGAACCTAAACACATCATGCCTACCCATATATCAGGAATTCCAAGGCATCTTGGGAAAATGTTTCTCAATGGAGAGTCTTCATCCACTATCAGATGGGACACCCTGACTCCTCTTGAACCCAGGATTTTCCCTCTCCCCTGAAATATCTTACCGATAGAGGGAGTTCTTTGCAGGGTTCTCCTCCTTGTTTCTGGCTGAGAGGCAGGCAACATTTCTGCCGTCTCCTGTGGGAAGGGACTGGCGCTTCGCCCTGCTATCACTGGACTGAAATCACCCAGAGGCCTCTGGGGCTGCAACAAGGAAATGAGAGGAAGAGCAGGCACTTTGTGAAAGCAATCCCAGGGGAGAAGATCCTTGGAAGCAATCCTTAAGGCATATTACCATCTCCTGTGACACACTCGGGGCCAGACACCCAGTTCACAACCACTAGAAACCCTGAACTGCCAATCAACTTACCGGTAACTGGGTGGCTGGCTGGGAATTCATGTTTTATGAAAGGGGAAAATAAAAACGACCAATTTTCTCCACACCATGCCTAATGTTATTAACTTTGTATTACGTTCCCTTTTAGGTTGCATATGCAGCATACCTTTAAAACACTCTCTGCACCCAAATAAAGGAAAAAGGGATCCTGGGAACTGTACCTCACACAGTTACAATCCCGCTTAACAGTTCCTGGGATTCTTTGAGAAGGGAAATGTACTTTAAAGGTTTGGTGTATGCATGGGCCTAAGTAATCTTTAAAAACAAAAACACAAACCCCAATGGATGGGGAATGTTTTTTAGTCTGAGATGGGCATTATCTTCTGGGCAACCACCTTGAGTCATATGCCAGCAGTGGATGGGACAGAGGCCAAAGTTGATGGAGCAATGAGTGTACATTTTACCTTTATACAGTTTCTACACGCACCCACACGCCTCCCTCTTCATCCTCCTTCTAGGGAAAGCAAGACGCAGTCATAGAGTTCAAGGAAACATTCCAGACAGGCAAAAACACTCAAGGTGGATGTGACACAAGGCCAGCAAAGGGTATGGCTAGGGAGGGTGTGTGGCTTGGGAATAGTTTCCAGGGCCGGATGGAGAGGCCCAGAGGGCCACATTTGGCCCATAGGGCTGAGGTTCCCCAATCCTGATTTAGCCTTTCATGGTAAGAAAGTTGGTCTCCCCCCCCCCAAAAAAAAACCCACTTGGGTTACCCTTTTTCTGGACCTTCCCTAGTTCTGGGATATCCTCCTTGAGACTGATCAGACAACTGCACACAGTATCCCAATGGCTAACTTTGGTAATTATACCCCAGGTGTGCCTCGTTTCATAAACCCTTCCTGCCCAAGGTTCCTTTCATCTTCTTACCATCTCGAGATGGGAAGGAGCAGGAGCCAGAGAGCCAGATGGATGACCCGGGCTCAGCGTTGTGCTGCTGAGCGAGGTTGGGGCAGGATTTCGGGTGGCTTCCAGCTGTTCCTTCCACAGTGGTGCCTTGCTCTGAATGATGGCACAGGCCTTCGCAGGAGGAAAGAAGACAATAACAGAGTCTAGGAAGTATAATGACAAAGGGGGAAGCGGGAGATGCGACCCACATCTTATTCAAAACAGCAGTCCCAAAGATTGCAGCAAGGAGAAATCACCACTACCACCAATCTTTGTCTAATGGAAGAGGTCCCACAAATTTCTGCCTGCCAAGTAAAGTTGTAAAAATGGCCACTTGACGCTATATTTAAGAGATTCCGACACAAAACCAAACAATGCATTTAGAATATATACAGTTATGCAAACTGGGTGCTTGTTTGTTCAATATGCAGTGTTTGTTTATGTTAAAGGTAAAGGTAAAGGGACCCCTGACCATCAGGTCCAGTCATGACCGACTGTGGGGTTGCGGTGCTCATCTCGATTTACTGGCTGAGGGAGCCGGCATACGGCTTCAGGGTCATGTGGCCAGCATGACTAAGCCGCTTCTGGTGAACCAGAGCAGCACACGGTAACGCCGTTTACCTTCCCACTGGAGCGGTACCTATTTATCTACTTGCACTTTGACGTGCTTTCGAACTGCTAGGTTGGCAGGAGCTGGGACCAAACAACGGGAGCTCACCCCATCGCAGGGATTTGAACTGCCGACCTTCTGATCGGCAAGTCCTAGGCTCTGTGGTTTAACCCACAGCGCCACCTGCGTCCCTAGTTGGTTATGTTATTTGTAGGCAATTTGATTTGACTTTGCAGAATTCCTTCCCCTCCTTTCTCCCAGCTCTTTTTACAGGAACCAAAATAAGCCCCGAGACAAGGAAGGTCAGCATTCATAAAATGTTGGTGAGAAACAAGCCTGTAAATCAGGGAAACTAATACTGAAGAGAAACCGGGAGCTGTGCTGAGTTTCATCATCTGGCAATGGATTCCCTACCTTCCCCAATTTCTGAGCTTTTAGCAAGAAAATAATGTTAGCCATATATTTCCCATGTCTTAGCTGCTTCCATAAGGGCTAGAAACTTGATATCTTTGAAATCCAGAAATCAGGGTTCTCAGAGTTCCTCCAGCACTGTCACATTCTAATATTCTATGATTAACTGGGTGATTTGTGGCTATTCACGGTAAGGAACTGGAGTCTCTTGCTATAGTGAAAGCCTCTTGGTTCCCTCCAAGAGAAGGCTTCTCACCAGACTCCCTTTAATACAACAAATGAGGAACCTGCGGCCTTCTGGGTGTTGTTTCACTGCAATTCCCATCGGCCCCAGCCAGAATGGCCAATGATCAAGGATGATGGGAGCTGTAGTCCAACAACACCTGGGGAGGGTTACGAGTTCCCTGTTTCTCCTTTAATGCCAAATTAAACCATCTCCTCCACCACCAAATCTGGGTACGCTGAGGCGCCCTTTCCCTACATACCTCCCTCTTATTACATATGTCTTACCCTGGTGTAGAACTGCAGGAAGTTATTGGAGAGTAGCTGGTGCTTCTCAGCTAGGAAGCGGTAGCGGCGTTTCTCCTCCAGCTCAGCAGCCTTCTGGCTCTCAGTGACAAATTCTTGCATCTCGGTGTGCAAGCGCATCATGTTCTCCTGGAGTGAGGGGAGAAAGGATCTTTGTCAGCCTTCCTCAGAGTGAGCCCTTGGGGCCCAGGCGTGTACCCACACCTGCTGCTTCACTGCAGCCCTTTAGAAATTCTCTTTTAATTTTTTTGTTGCACGACTAGTAATTTTACATTTTTACGGCAGTAACAGCACAGCACTCTCTCGGGACACCTCACCCAGAATTCCTTATTCTGAAGAGGCACCCCCTTCCTCAGAGTGAGGTATAGGAGTGGCGGGAAAGTGCCACAGGAGCTGGGTGAGCAGGTGGCAGCTGCTGGGTAGGTGAACTGGCAAGCCAGGGTCCCAGGGGAACTAACTCATCATCTCCTTGCCCCACACCCAGAGGCAATTTGCTTCATAATAATAATAATAATAATTTATTATTTATACCTCGCCCATCTGGCTGGGTTTCCCTAGGCACTCTGGACAGCTTCCAACAGAACACTAAAATACAATAACCTATTAAACATTAAAAGCTTCCCTAAACAGGGCTGCCTTCAAATGTCTTCTAAAAGTTTGGTAGTTATTTTTCTCTTTGACATCTGGTGGGAGGGCGTTCCACAGGGCGGGTGCCACTACTGAGAGGGCCCTCTGCCTGGTTCCCTGTAACCTCACTTCTCGCAGTGAGGGAACCACCAGAAGGCCCTCAGCGCTGGACCTCAGTGTCCGGGCAGAACGATGGAGGTGGAGACGCTCCTTCAGGTATACTGGACCAAGGCTGTTTAGGGCTTTAAAGGTCAGCACCAACACTTTGAATTGTGCTCAGAAACGTACTGGGAGCCAGTGTAGGTCTTTCAAGACCGGTGTTATATGGTCTCAGCAGCTGCTCCCAGTCACCAGTCTAGCTGCCATGTGTTTATTTATTTTTGCTTTGCTTTCCCGCCTTTCCTCCAAGGACCTCAAAGTGGTGTATATGTCTCTCCCCCTTTCCAAATTGTCCTCACAATAACTCTGAGCGGTAGGTTGTGTTGAGAGGCAGTGACTGGCCCATGGTTACCTAAGTGAGCTTCATGACTGACTGGGGATTTGAACCCTGGTCTCCCAGGCCACAGTCCAACACCCTAACTACTACACTACGAGTGCTGAGCTTCAAATGGCAACACCCGAAGCAGCTATGTCTCACCCGCTGGTGCAGACAGACTATAATGGGGTGCATGCACTTTAAAAGCACAAAACACCCCCCAATAGTCTGGAAAGCCAATCGCAATTCCACTCCTGGCTTTCAGCTGAAGAGCAACGACTGGGCAGTGCCAAGGCTCCACCCATATTAAAGCAGCCTCCATATTGTTCCACACCTTCATCTCCCAGACATTCTTGTCTCGCGTTCTCTCCATTCTCCACAGATCCGAAGTGCATTTATCTATGTTGGCAGTTCTGCGTCTGTGTTCCTTCTCATATCGCTGCCGGCTATCCTATGAGCAGGCACATTGAAAAGATTTTTAAAATATATACATTTAAAGACAAAAGCCTGAACTCCTGGCTAAGAAAAGGGGGGGGGCAAGACCCAGTCCCTGCACGGTAGTTTGCTGAAATAAATTTGAATACAGTCAAACTTCGGTTGTCAAACTTAATCCATTCTGGAAGCCCATTTGGCTTCCAAAATGTTTGACAACCAAGGCGCGGCTTCCAATTGGTTGCAGGAGCTTCCTGCACTCAAGCGGAAGCTGCGTCGGACGTTCGGCTTCCAAAAAACGTTCAGATACCGGAGCGTTTACTTCCGGGTTTTCAGTGTTCGGGAGCCGAAAAGTTCCAAAATGGAGGCATTTGGAATGCAAGGTTTGACTGTACGTTAACAACAACAAAGTATGTTTTCATTGCACCTGAGTCCAGGTGCACAGCCACACCATACTTTTAATGTGCAATGATACCACTTGAAACAGTCGTGGTTTCCCCCAAAGAATCCTGGGGACTGTTATCTATTAAAGGTGCTGAGAGCTGTTAGGAAACCCCTGTTCCCTGCACAGAGCTACAGTTCCCAGAGTTATCTCTGAAGAGGAATTTATTGTTAAACCACTCTGGAAATCATAGCTCTGTGATAGGGGTCTCCTGGCAACTCTCAGCACATTATTCTGCTATTCTGTGTTACAGTGCTGTGCGCAACGCCAAGGCCTTTCAGGAGCCAAAGGGATGGCTCAAAGTGGAAGACAAGGGCGAGACAGGCACTCACATTGATGAACTGCACGTCCAGCTTAGTGTTCTTCTCCATGTGTTGCAGCAAATCTGCATGGAAGGTCTGCGCCTGCTCAGAGAAGAGGATGTCGTTAGGAACCAATTCAGCATCACTCACCTGGCTCAAAAAACTGGGCATTAAATAGGAAAGCAGTCGTAGCCCAGTGGTAGAGAGAACATGCTTTGCATGCAGATGATCACCAGCACCTCCAGTTTCAAAATAACAAGTGATGGGGAAGACCCTCCTCTGCCTGAGACCCTGGAGAAATTGAGGCATCTGATCAAGGCCTGTATTTTAAAATGAGCTTAAAGATTTGCAAATGTTTGTATGTTTTATGCCAGGCAGAAAACCAGCTGGCTAAGGACTTTGGCAGATGTTTATCCTCCTGGACAAGGGCCCCCCTGATTTATAGCAGGAGCCAAAATTATCAAAGTCATAAAAGGGAAATACAGGCTGGGAGCAAAGGTTACACTGACCCTACATATTACAGAATAAAATCAAGATGCAAAAACACTAATTAAGAGTTAGTAAATAGTAGGATTTATTGTTTAACAGAAAATAATACCATGTGCCTCCCATTAGAGACTTTAGCCACATTTTCCTAAGGTTAAAGGGCAAGAGCTAATGGGAAAAGCAGCTGGCCGGGAAAGGGGGGTGTAAACGGAAGAGTTTTACTTTGAAAATGCCTTTTCTTCTAAAAAGCTATCTATGTTAATGTATGAGATTTGTTGGCTTAAATGTAATGATGCAAAGGATTTAGAAAGTAAGAAATGTTAGATTCTTATGTTAGATTCTTATTTCATTGATGGTGTGTGAGAATGTGAACCCAAGATCTCTGTTTAAGACAAAATGTAAGACCATGAGCCATCTGTTTTAGCCATCTATTTTGGAATGGAGGGGCAACAGGAGCAAAAGGTGATCTGGTAATTAAGGTGCCTTGTGGAGGCAAATGTAAGATATATGGCTACTTGTTTGCCATTTATGGCTAGAAGGAAATATAGCTCTTTGTCTCCCATAAAAGGTAATAGGAAATGGGTGTATCTTTTATGATTGGTTCTAGCAAACAGCCAATAGGAATTTCAACCAGGCTGATTGGACAGAGGCAGCCAAAGGAGCAGCAAGGGGGCTGGGTTGAGGAAATATAAGTGCTGGCCATCAGGGCTGGAGGATAGGCAGAGCTTTGGTAACCATATACCACTGTGCCTATCATTTATTTGTCTGACAAATAAATTATTATTTTAATTTCTCTATTGCTGTGTTGAATATTTCATTCCAGCTAAGCGTTAACCACAAGCAGGGTGCTACATAATGTTGCCAGTCAGAGTAGACAACACTGGACTAAATGGACAAATAGTCTGAACATGAGCAGATCCCTATGTTCCTAATTATTAGCAGAGCTCAGAAGACCGAGTATGGTTCAGGTAGGGATGGGGAAGAAATGTGATTCAGTTGAAATATAAAGGCAATTCTGCCGAATTCTCACTTTCTGAAACAACCCAAAAACCAAAACACAGCCATCCTTCAAAATTCACACTTCTCTAAATTTTGCAGTGCAGAACTCCAGTCAAGTAATGTGTACAAAAATGCATATGCTGGGGTCAAGCGTGCATTTAAAAATGCATATCTTAGCAAAAACAACACATAGAAATGCATTATATTAGGGGAAAATGCTTTGCAAAAATATGGACATGAGAAGAAATTGCATACAGATGTGGATACTGGGAAAGAAAATGCACTAAAATGCTGGTGAATTTTCATGATTACTTTTTAAAAATCTCAAACGGATGTGGAAATGTGAAGAACTGAAAGAAATATTAGAGGCAGGGATGGAAAACTGAGAGAAGCTGAAACTGACAGATCCATTCATCCCTGAACCCTGGAGAACTGTGACTGTAGACTGGCCTCTAATATAGAGCTAGATTAGCATGGCTACAACCACGTGTCCCACTTTACAGAGGCCATTCCTGCCTATTGATGTTAGGTTGACAGCCACCCAATATCGTTTTAGACACCAGCCAAAAGCTTTATTTCAGCAAGTCCATAGATATGTATTCTAGATACCTATATTTTTACTTGTTCTACACTGCTTAGAGAGTTTTATGACTGAGCATATATGCAAATCTTTCTAAGCATAACTATATAAATAAAAATAGTGGCAAGCAGCTGCAAACATGTACTGTGCAGACTCACACATAATGTTATTCCTTGTGCATGGACAAAATAGGCAAGCAAAGCAACAGGAAAATAAATTCTCCTTTCTATTACACACATGAAACCCAACCACCATGTTAGAATCACAAGCATGAGACTCGGCTATTTCCCTATACAACCTCCCATTATTGCACAAATGTCCTTCCCAGATACTCACGACTGCTTCCAGCTTGCGGTTCAAGTTAATTTGGGTGTCAGACATCTGTATCAAGATTTCACCTTCGAGGAAGAAAGAGAATTCTTTGTGAAATTCTTGAACAAAATACAAGCCCTGCTGGATCAGGCCAAAGTCCCATCTAGTCCAGCATCCTGTTCTGACAGGGTGACATGAGGAAGAATGGATTTAAGGGTGGATAAAGACAGATGAGGAACTTTGCCCTCTAAAAGTCAGAAATTATCAAACACACTATATACTGAAAACAATAAATGACCTATTATCCAAGTGCCAGTGATATATGACCTTATGCAAAGTGTTATCTTGGAACAAAAGTTCAGTTATTATAATTATTTTGATAACCTGTATGAAAAGTCTGTGAGAAGCGATTCAGAATGCAATCTAGGGAAAGTCCTGTTTGACTCCCGCTGAGGCTTACTTATGAATCAATGTGTGTAAGATTGCACTGTTTGAAGTTAAACCAAAGGTATGGAGGGTGGAGCTAATTTTCTTTTTAGCTGTCTTAAAAATTGAGTTTCTAGTTGAAAACCAGGTTAAAAATTTCTGAACTACATGAGCGGATGAAGAAGTAAAGTGGAATGTGAAACATTCTGTTGCTCTGTAGGATATTTTCACACAAGACTCTAAAAAAGCATCTTACATTTCTCACATGCCATTTGAATATAAGCCCATTCATTATTATTTCATCTGTTTGGTTTAAATATGAACCTTGTATTCCCCTATGGAATGCACTATGAATTCTTTTTGTAAGCTTTCTATTAACACTTATATTTATATTATTTATATTTATATTATTTATATTGCAGTGTTATTTTTCTTGTTCTTATTACTGTTTTTATAATTACTTTTAGCTTGATGTTTCATTTGTTGTTGTTTTTACCATAAAATAAAACAAAAAAGAACAGAAGTCCAGCATTCACTCAAAGAATGCATTTATTACAAACAGTTCTCTTCTGATTTCTGCCTCAAGCAAGAGTGAAAAATGAACTATGGTTTCACATGGCCACGGAGCTTCGTGGTGAACACTGCCAAAATGTTTTCTCTCCGCTCCTCTCCTGGTCTGCTACCGGGAAACAAGCCAGAGTCTGGCTTGCTGCGATGTCCAGACCCAGGCTTGTGGTTTGTTTCTCTGTAAACAAATCACAAGTGATAGCCAAGGTTCAGGTGACACAACAAACTAGGCTCTGGCTGGATTCCCAGCAGCATGAAAGTAGCAGGAACAGAGTGAGAATTTTTCAGTGCACACTGCACACTCCTGTTTCTTTAAAGCTATGTTTTCATGTGACATGCAAACCCAAACTCTGCCCAAGACCTCTAATGCCTCTACTGTGGGAGGCAGTAAGCCTTTGAATATGAGTTGCTGGAAATCCCATGTGGGGGTCACTGTGGCCCTTGAGTCTTGGACCTTCAGAAGAGTAGAGTGCAGCAGCAGGAATCTTACCCAATATTTGCGAAGTAGAGCTCTGCAGGGCTTGCTCCCCGATCTTTTGGATTGCTGTAAAATAGACATCGGCAGCCTCGGATAACGCTGCAGAAATTTCAAAGAGGAGAATTAGGAGGCTTCCTCTCCCTGCCTGCAACGCCTCATCTTTTTTGCTCCTCCTTCACAGCTCCTCCCCTTTGCTCTCCATTTCTGCTTTCTTCCATTTGCTGCCACCCTCCTTGGCCCACCCCTCCTCACTTCCTTCCACCATCTTCAGAAGACTTGTCAGCAGCACCCAGAACCCCCTGTGAAAGCCTTCCCAGACTGGGTGCCCTCCAGTTGCTGTTGGGACAGCTGGCATAGGAGGACGGGCTTCTGATTAGACTTGCTGACTCCTCCCTCAAGGACACCATAGGTCAAGCACTGGAGATTACTGTATATACAATGGCATCAGTTGTGTGCTTGGTATGTTACATGTGTACTACATATGCAATTCATGTCTACTGTGTACCTGAAGGAATATACCTAGTATACCTGAAGGAGCGTCTCCACCCCCATTGTTCTGCCCGGGCACTGAGGTCCAGTGCCGAGGGCCTTCTGGCAATTCCCTCACTGCAAGAAGCCAAGCTACAGGAAACCAGGCAGAGGGCCTAGTGGTGCCCGCCCTGTGGAACGCCCTCCCATCAGATGTCAAAGAGATAAACAATTACCTGACATTTAGAAGACATCTGAAGACATCAAGGAAGTTTTTTATGTGTGACATTTTAATGTATTTTTAATCTTTGTTGGAAGTCACCCAAAGTGGCTGGGGAAATCCAGCCAGGTGGGCGGGGTACAAATAAATTATTTATTATTATTATTATTATTATTATTATTATTATTATTATTACTACTACTACTACTACTACTACTGTACACAAGTATCATTGTGCAGGTGTTCTTCTCTACATGTGGTCCTTGGGCATGCTGAGGAGGCAAAGTCAACAGCCACAATCTTAGTTTCGCCATAGCCCCAGGTGTACATCAAACATCTCCACAGGGCTGATGGGCCAACACGGTGGACACAGATATTCACTTCTCACCTGCAGACAGTCAGTTAACATCGCCACTCACCATGGAAAGCCTGCACATACTTGTTACCCAGGTAGACCAGATTCTCCAGAGCTGGGTTAAACTGTTCCAGGATGCTCTGTGAACCATCCATGTGAAGGAAGGATGTAAAAAATAAACACATACAGCAGCATATTAGCATGGCTCTCAAATCACCCGAGGAAACCTTTTTGGTGGAAACACTCCCTATGGCAGGGGTAGCCAATGTGGTGCCTGCCAGATGTTGCTGGACTCCAGCTCTCATCATCCTTGATCCTTGGCCATGCTGGCTGGGCTGATGCGAGCTGGAGTCCAGGAAAAACAGAAAGGCACCTCATTGGCTTCCCTAACCTTGGCAGCAAATTGGAAACACCCACTTTTGGGAACAGGCTATTGTAGAGTTGTGAAAAATTCAGAGGAAGACAACCAAAATGATCATCATTGTTTTCCTTGTAGAGGAAAGGCAAGTAAGATAGAACTCTGTTCTAAACTTAAAACAACAGATTCTCGCCTGCAACCGTTTCAGCTCAGCTAGGTCAAATAGTGTAGAAATAGCAAATGCCTCCCAAGATTATTGAAATGCAAAGAAGTGTTATGTCCATTGCCACCCTGTTGAACAGCTAGATAGCAACCTTCTTCTTTTCAGATATCGCCCACCCTGGCATCTCCTCTGCTGCTGCCTCTCTCATGTGCTGCATCTTTAAGCCTGAAGTCCAAGTCTGTCTTGAATTGGATCTAATTCCCTTACGGAAGGAGTCCCATGTGAGCCTTGTGCTAAACAGTAAAAAGCAGGACATCAGCTTCTGCTTCTTCCCCCTTAAATAGAGCCACTTTACATATTATGCAGCAATCGTGACTGTCATGACTACACCAGAGTGAAAGGCAGTGGCATGTTCTGAAACATGCTGTGTACCCCTCTTGGGGCCTGTGGCTTGAGAGCTCTCTAGGACACAGCCAGGAGTGTTTAGGAAGTGCACCCACCTCTAGTCACTCCATGCTTGCTTGGAAACTCTAGTATAATGGCAGTGAATATTAATGCTACATAAAGGGTGAAGCGGCTATCAATTTGTCCGCAAACCTGATCAGGTTAAGAGCCTCTTTCAGTGCAAGTGCCACGTGGTTTGTGCTGTCACAGATTGTAACGGCTGCCTGTTCCGGGTTCAAAATCCACATCCCTTGAATGTGTGCCATCTGAGATCTGGATCAGAGATGTTTAGAAGCAAGCAAATTTCCCTATTTATTTTTCCCCAGTGGCAGATCTTTGGTTCTTTTTTATCCCTCTCTTGTGCAACCCCTCATTAAGGAACGTCTTTCTAATTCACATTTCCTTCGGCCAATCCATGGTAGTTCTTACGTTCCAGAACACGCACGCAAGGAACCAAGCCTCACCTTGTAGATAGAGATGGTAGATCTGTAGGACTGCTCCATACCCTCGAGTGTTTAAGAACGACCCGAGAGTTCCTCCCAAGGATCGGAAATGTTGAGAAGGTCTGCAGTCCTCAGGAACATGTATTCATCCAGTTGCACACACCCTTAGCCTCCTCTCCAACACCACAGAAGAGACGGCACACTTACTTTGAAAAGAAAAACGCTGCTAGTGGGGGTTTAATAATTCACCAGCCAGGATGTTAGAACTTGATCCTTAAGTGTAACCAGATACCAGGTAGGGAGGAATCCTGCTATAGCCATGAAGGTCATGTGACTTCACCCTCAATTATTTATTGCCCGTTTCAATATACAGCTTCCTGCATAGCTCTTTATGATCGAGTTGGCTGTCGTCTTGGGCGAAACAACTTCATAAGGCTGTCACCCACCCACAACATGCCTGTCTCTTGAAATATATAATGCATAGGGATCAGCTATACTGTAAATGTCCTACTTTGTCATCCACTGTTGTCCACAGATGTTCCAATCTCTTTGATGTGGTTCTAGAACCAATGTTACAGACATAGGTATCCATAGGAATATTTAGGAGGGAGTGTCCATGAGGAAGGAGTAAAATACTGAAAGCGGGGAGCAGGCTAATTTCCCATTAAAAATGAAAAGATTGGTATATGTACATTTTTTCTCATACTTCAGGGTCTACAGATGCTAGAAACTTAACCTTAAAAAAGGAAGCAAGCTGAGAATCTGGGGGTTGCGTGGCAATACCCGCCCCCTCCCACAGATGGAGTAAATAAAGACACCGGACACCAGAATTGAGGTTGATGGGCGAAAATGGCCACAACTTTATTGATTACAGGTAAGAGAGAGGTATTGGCCTTAGGCATTGGCCCTAACAGACTATCCGGTCTAACCGGGAAGGGTTAAGCACCAACAGGGGGAGCCCCCGAGATGCACATCCCTGGAGGCTCCCCAAGGGGTTACCGCTCGGGGGCGCGCTTTAGGCCCTAGCCTCCGTAGGTTTCGGACGAGGCGACACCCCCCGGAGTCCTTTAACGAACTACCCTTCGAGCATTGGGGGAGGTGATGGCGTTCCTCCCCCCCGACTTCATTTGCATAACAATACCCCAGCCAATGCCTAACCGCCAAAACCGGGAGTTGTGACGTTTGCTACGAGGTAGGCGAAAAAACCAAGTGGCACCGAAATACAGCCAATTAGCCAAATGGAAAAACTCCTACCAGGCCCCTTGCGGCGACCAGCCGAGGCCCATAGCAAAGTCCGAATGCAAACCTAGAGGGCGGGTGGGTGGGAAACCGCAGCTGCTGCGAGAAGGAAAAGGGGGCGAGGCAGGGTTGCCCTGACCTTATGAGGACCTGGTAAGCCCGCCCCCAGCGCCAGCCGATTGGCTGGCGCCGAGGGCAATGAATATTAATGTACTGGGGAATCCCTGAGTCCCACGGGGCTGACGCCAGCCCCGCGAGATCGTAGTTGGGGGCGTGAGCCCGCAACCCCACCCCCTCGTGAAGTCGGGAGTGTCTTTATGGTTCATGCAGGGAGGAACCCCAACATGGATACCCACGATGTCAGTGCTGCAACTTGTTAAAGTGCTAACTTCAAAAGTGGTGAGATTTTGTTGCCTTGCAACGTTTCTCCACTTTTTTATGGCGTTCTAATGCCGGAACTCAATTTTAACGTGCACAAGTTAGCCAAGCTATGAACAGGTATGTCCGCTAGCAATTCCTATGATAGCAGCCCCTGGTGAAGGTGCTGCCACAATATCCATGATGGCCAAATTCACACATGACATTTGTCATCACAAGGCACGTAACACAAGGGGGGAGAGCCAAGGGTGCTAGCACGGAAGAAAAACACCAAAGCAAAGTCAAATATGAGCCAATGAGCTTAAGTGCATACAAGTTTGTGTTGGACCTCGGCCTCATTATATCCCAGCCCTTGGTCACTGCGCTGTAAAGGAGGGATGGGGGAAATCTGTAGCCCACTGTCACTGGACTCCTATCAGCCTTGGCCAGTGGGCAGGAATGATGGGCATTGTAGTCCAGCAACATCTGAAATGTTTCTAGTTCTCCACTCCTGCTCTAAAGCAAGTGGTGGTGGTGGTTTATATAAACAGATTTGCTTAAGGATCATGTATGCATATACTGGGTCTTGTATTTAATCCAAGGAGTCAAACACTGGAAGTGATTCTGAGTGTCAACAGCAAATGGCAGAATCACATTGCTGAAATCTCCATATGAAAATATGACTCCAGCTTTGGAAAAAGCTGACCTAGATCAGATTCAAGATCAGATTTTGCTTTCATCTCAGTCCTCCATTCCAAGTCATTTAGATGCACCTCCCACCGGCAGCTCCATCACCTTAGCCCATTTCCTCCTGAATACTCGTATGCTGTTCACTCAAACAGTCCATAGGCAGTCGCTATAAACTGGCGAGCTGCAGGCTTGCTATTGGACAGTTACATAAAAAGTGATCTTCTGTACAAGGACCCTAATTCTATTTTGCATTAAGAAAAGAAAGGGAGAGAGAGAAAGCTGTGGGTACTGCCAGCTACTGAGAGCACAGAGGGGGCAACTGTCTCAATTACGGTTTTGGGTGCGGACTTCAGTTGGAGCATGGGACTGTACCGGCAATGCCGTTCTCGTGGTCTTTCATAAAGGAGCTTGACCGTTCATGACAACTGCTTGCTCCTTTGCAGAGAAGAGAGTCTCACACAGTGAAACAGAGGAAGCTGCATTATACAAGTCAGACCATTGGTCCATCTGGCTCAGTACTGTCTGCACTGTCTGGCAGCAGCTCTCCGGGATTTCAGGCAAGAGGTCTCTCCCAGTCGCACCTAGAGATGCTGGGAATTGAACCTGGAACTTCTGCATCCAAAGCAAACCCTCTGCCTTCAAGCTGTATTAAGTTCAAGCGCAAGTCAGTTTTCACATCACACATTTCCTTTTATTTAACACTGTGTCAGTTTCATGAAGACATCAGGGTCTATTAACATCACTACAGTTCAGAGTTACATTTATACAAACTAAGAGTGATTTACAAAAAGTGGAGCAGAGGGGCGGGAGAAACACCAATTAGATTTCACATTCTCCGGGACATTTTTTCTGTAGTTCTAGTACAGTCTATTAAAGTAGTCAAAATGCAAGAGTAGTGGCAGTGTTTGCACATTATGGGAAACCATATGTAACAGCTTATCCCTACAGGGCAGAAGGTTCCTTGCACTTTGTTCTTCCCCTCTAGCCAGTGGGAGCAACAAACCACGATCCCTGGGCTCAGGGACCGTGGTTCATTTCACTCCAAACAGAGTAGGATGTCAAGCCAAGCTTTGCTCTGCGCTTACCAATCACAAATTGCTTGAGCGACACAAACAAATCACCCCAGGTTTGGATGCACTGCTAAGCCAAGGATTGTGGTTTGCTGCTCCCAGTAGAAGGGAAGAGCAAAGTGGAAGGAGGCAAACCATTAACCACGGTTTGTTGTGACATGCAAACTGAGCCAATAGGTTATTGTTAGCAGCACTTTTTATGATGGGGGGAGGCAGCAGCACTGATGGGGGGGGATGAATCTAGTAAGGAAACAAATCTATGGGAGAACAGGAAAAAACAGACACTGGAATGTGTGCCTGGCCATTGGATCTGACAATTAAAGGTCTCCTCGCTAACTTGGTTTAATTTTTGATCCCCTGTACACTGTTTATTCTGGTTAAGGAAGTTTTTCATAAGCAGGGAGAAGAAGCCTTCCACACCTCTGCTGGTGGGCAAATACTATCTGAAATAATTTGTCAAACCCAGCTGATCCTCCCTGCTCTCGCCTCTCGGCCACTCAGATCAAGCAAGGAGGAACCAGGAAGAAGGAAGCAAAAAACAACCAGGAAAGGGCATGGGGGAGAGAAACAAGCAATTCAATTTGTTTTAACTGCTCATGTATAATTTTTGGACAGAAAGGCACGTTAGTCAAACCCAGCATGTCAGACAATGCATCTGGCCCAATATGCCCAGAAGTAGCAGAGATAGTCCAACTCTGGTCAGTTAGATCCCATGTTATCACACACAAGCCAAGCAAAACGTACTGAGCCCCTTCCAGTTATAACGGCAGCTGGTGTACTGGAATCAGGTATGCCGGAAAGAGCAGCCACAGCAAGTACTTGAACTGGGCAAGCTGAAAGACGTTTCGGTGGGTGCAGCCCTCCAATTCTTCCAGTCGGTTTCTTGCCATGAATAGAAGGGGCAAGCCACAGGCCAGCGGAATCTACCACTCCTTGCTGAGAATCCAGGGTCGCTGCGGCAGGGAGGCATGGCAGAGCTGCAAAGCATCATGGAACCAGGAGCATATCTACCAGCTGTTGAAATTCTGCCCAGTTTTTGAAAATGTACATCTGAGTTTCCCAGAGAAGGTTCACCAGGATCACGTCGCTCACCTCATCCAGCATCACATCCAGCTCCAAAGGAGGGTTGAACCTGCAGGTGCCAAGAATGCGTTAGGGTGTTGCAAGATGGGAACGAGAGAAAGAGTTTGGCCTATGCCTGGCAACTGGAGACGAAAATGCAAGTCTCTGAGATAGAAGGCAGAGGCAATGGAAAACAAGACAGAAATCCCAATGCAGTGGTACCTCGGGTTACATACGCCTCAGGTTACATACGCTTCAGGTTACAGACTCCGCTAACCCAGAAATAGTACCTCGGGTTAAGAACTTTGCTTCAGGTTGAGAACAGAAATTGCGTGGCAGCAGTGGGAGGCCCCATTAGCTAAAGTGGTGCTTCAGGTTAAGAACAGACCTCTGGAACGAATTAAGTACTTAACCCGAGGTACCACTGTACTCAAGAGAGTGCTATGGTGCGGTAGAGATTCAGTTAGAGATCCCCAAAGTGCAACGGGTGCAAAGCACCGACAATCTCAAATCAGGGGCTCTGGCAGGCAAACTCTTTGGACACCAACTCCATGGCATTTTGCCAGATGCAGTCACATCGGTGCTTTCAGTTTCCTTTCTTTGCTCTCAGGTGCAACTGATACAGCTGCCAGGAAGAGGTAGCGCAGCCTCCTACTTGACATGCCCAGGCTGACTTAGTAGCTTCTTCAGGTGATGGAAGGGGCCAGTGGGGTTTTAGCTTTCCCCGTAAATGCGTCAAGCCTGCCCCAGTTCTTCAGCCTGAGCCATTCCCCCACAGTTAAGGACTAAGCTCTTGACTCACCCAACCCCTCCCCCTTCTCTCCAGACTTATCTTCTCAGTTAACACCGACCACCTGTCTCTGGCATGGTTAGGTAATTTTAAACTCTGGCCTTAATGGTTTTACATTCCTTCTCCTTCCTGTTCTTCAGATGGCAATGCACATTACTTCAAAAGCACGGTTGCACTCGTGAGGCCCTCACTCTGCTTCTGCCCCAAAGTCTTTCTGCCTGCTTCCAAGTTCACTCCTTGACGGCACCTCCACATAATGCAACCCAGAGCACTTTCACTCGGCCTGAACCTGCCTCACAAAAGGGCTGTGAGGAAAGGACTCACCTGTGTTGCACAGGTGTCCCAACTGCACAAACCCCCTACATATAAGCAGGGGCTTCTGTGTTAAGAATTTTGCTGCAGAGAACAGTGTGCAACGTGTGGCTGTTATAGGACAGAGACCAGATACTGGGAGGGGGGCTGAAAGTGCAGCTCTGTTTCACTGTCAACACAGTTATACCCTACATAAGAATACAGTGGTACCTCATGTTAAGTACTCAATTCATTCCGGAGGTCCGTACTTAACCTGAAACTGTTCTTAACCTGAAGCACCACTTTAGCTAATGGGGCCTCTTGCTGCCGCTGCGCCGCTGGAGCACGATTTCTGTTCTCATCCTGAAGCAAAGTTCTTAACCTGAAGCACTATTTCTGAGTTAGTGGAGCCTGTAATCTGTAGCGTATGTAACCTGAAGCGTATGTAACCTGAGGTACCACTGTATTACATGAACTGGGCAACTGCTCTCAGAGGGCTATCAAGGCAGGGACAGATTACCCCTGCCAGAGGTCTGACTGCTTGCTTGCTTGCTTGCTTGCTTGCTTGCTTGCTTGCTTGCTTGCAGGGACTGCATAAAATCAGTCCCTCAGCTGACTGCTGCTCTGGAAAGGCAAAACGTAACCCACAACTGCAGTAAAGCAGAGACGGTTCTAGGATAGGGTGACTAGTGCAGTTGCACTGCAGGGGGCACCAAAACAATGCTGTACAACAAAGTGTGAGAGGTGGGGAGGGGGGTTGATGTGACACAGGGCGCCACTGAAATTTGAGGGCCCAAAGTCCGCCACTGAGTAAGGTTCTGCTGTTAGCTTACATAATTAGCAGAGGCACAATGCTAACCATCTCCTGGTTTAGTATAACAGAGGATGCTGCTTCACATTGAGTCAAACCTTTGATCCACATAGCTAAATGTGGTCTACAATGACCAGCAGCGGCTCTACAAGGTTTGGGAAGGGGGGTGGGTCTCTCTCAGCCCTTAACTGGAGCCGCCAGGGATCGAACCTGGGACTTTCTGTGTGCAAACCACACACACTCACACCCCATGTAGAGTCCCTGAGAACCGGAGATTCGAGGGTTCCAGTCGTGCTCTTTCCAACCTGCACAGAACATCAAGGTAGACAAGTCCTATACCTGACATAATGGGCATCTATCATCTCACACCAGGCTCTTGCACGGTTCACACATGGCCCATCTGGATCAGTGCACTGCAAAGAGACATCAACGCAATTAGGAAGTGATCCATCCTATGACTCAAATACCCAGGACTACAAGGTAAAAGAAGGCTAAGACAAAACAAGCAGGCATTGCACAAATATGGCTTGGAGGGGAAAGTTTCTCCTAAACACAATGCTTCTAGCTTAGCCGCAGAATACAAGAAAATGCACTGTTTTCCCTAAGTAGAAACAGATTTTTTTTTTCAGAGCCTTCATAATATTCATAATATTATTGCGTCTGTATTGTGGCAGCGACTTGCAAATCCGGTCACGAAGGAAAACCTCGGAGTCCATTCACTTCAGCCAAATTTGTCCTTGCGAGTCTACAGTGGTTGTGCTTGCATGTCACATTAAAGCAGGGGTAGCCAGCATGATACCCTCCAGATGTCGCTTTGGCACTTCCCCATGGTTCATAAAATTTTGTTGAAAACACTGGGGTTGAGAGGGCTCCTCCAAATCAATGAACTGACTTTCCTTAGCAATGAAACCTTTATAATAGGATCTGGAGAAGGGCCAGAGATCAGTGGTAGGATGTCTGATTTGCATACCGAAGCTCTCGGGTCCAATCCCCATCATCTCTAAGCAGGGTTGTGAATGTCTTCATCTGAAACCCTACAAGGAAATTCCTTCACATGTATTGGGAGTCTGAGCTGGTAAATATATTGCTACCTTCCCATCCCCACCAAATGGGGACGTTCTCTGCTAACATCTGGTTGTTCCATTCCACTGATCCATCCACATCTAATACTCACGCAGTCCACCACCAGCTTGCCCAGTTCTTTAGCCCCATAGACAGTCTTGGCCAGTTCCCAAGGGTTTGAGGGGCGGAAAACATCCACTGAGCTCACAGGGACCTGTGGTGCCTTCCCAGTCCCGAGAGAGACCACCACTCCCAGCTTTTTCACCTTGTGGCCCTCACCCTAGAAGAATGGAAGGCAAAGATCATCGGTTATTAAAGCTGAACCTATTCTAAAGCTGTATTTTGTCATATTTTTAAAGCATTAACACCTAGTTTTAGTGTGCAATGCATTTTACACTTGGTGCTGTTGTAGGGTTTTTGTTTACTGCATTGTGTTATTAGCTGCTAAAAACTGGTTGCCCAACTGTACTTGTTTTTTTGTTTTTTATCTGTACTTTGTATTGACTATGATCTGCTCTGGGTGCTTTTAGAAAAAGGAGGAAATGCTTCTTCCGTAGGAGGGGGCCACAACCCCCAGAATTTTAAGTGCAATGAGGACTGCCACTTAAGCTTACATTCTGGATTAAGATTTTGTTGCACTCGTTGATCTCAGCCATGGCATCCATGGTGGGGTTGTTGGCCAGCAGACCTCCATCCAGAAAGCGTCCAAAGGGCCGAAAATACGTTGGGGCAGCTCCGCTGGAACGAGCAGCCTGCCACATCAGCTGATCTGTGAGGGGGAAACAAAGAAAGATGTGTCTTTCTCTCCACATACTAAACTATGTGAATCCAGCTGATTGCTAGAACAAGATCTGTTGCTACTAAGAATGCACATAGTACTGCAGGGCAGGGAGGGGAGTCTGTGCCCCTCTAGATGTTGTAAGACTACAGGTCCCATCATTCCTGACCACTGGCCATGACTGCTGGGCCTGATGTGAGTCCAACAGTATCTAGAGGCTCACAGGTTCCTCATCCCTGCTTTAGAGGTTCAAAAAGCTTAATGTGCATACATTCTCTCAATAATCCACATAACAAGGACAATCTCTAAAACACGTCTGCATTATTATCCCCATATGAAAGATGGGAGAGCTGAGGCCAAAAGACCCCTATTAGCTGTGGGTTCTCCAATGCCCAAGTGACAAACAGTGGATCACATCCAAATGACTAAGCAAACACCAAGGGTTCAGAGAACTTTCACACTGACAACCTAGGAAACCTTTTAAAGGCAGCAACAGCAAATAAGGACCAGGAAACAATCAGAAGAATGAAACAGACTGGCCAGAAGTGGCGTAAGAGACAAACTCTGATGCTATAACACAGCTGGCAAAAGCTCATGGACAGAGTGGAGAAAAGGATGAAGGACTGTGATTGCACACATTTACAACACACAATGTAGGAGTGGACTGACTGTGCCAGCCAACATCACAAATTCCTGCACAAAGTGAAATGAAGGCAGGGAAGATGTTGGTTGGAATGTGCACAGCTGGATTCCAAAAATACAAGATAACCCATCAGTAGATTTTTAGCCCAGACAAATGAGGGAACACAATCCTATTTCTGAGACTGCACCTAAACTGTTGGAGAAAGAATAGCAGAAGATGGGTCACTTAACCCGCACTGGATGGTATGATTTTACTGTGGTACCAAGTACTGCTGGCCACTACTGCCTGCTCCATGAGGTATTTTTTCGGAACAGAAAACCTCTGAGAAGAGAGGAATATGTACACTGTTGCATTCACAATTGCACAGGGTTTATTTTGGCGCAAGTACACAGTCTAGGGAGACTGATCTGTTCCAACTTCACCCAAGACGTGGTCCATGCTATATGGAGATCAGCATAACATGTATGATCAGTATTGCTTGGAGACGCACACACACAAAACGAGGAAGGGGGAGGAAGAATCCTTGAGTAGGGGCTTGCTTTTCTTCAACAAGCAACTTGACTCCACAAGGGTGCTGTGCAAGCGAGTCTTTTACCTTCTGGCCTGGTCAACGCTTGAAACAAACCCGACGACTTGTAACGGGATTTGCCTCTTCCTTCTGGAGGGTTGTAATTCCGGAACAGGTGGAGCTCAGCAGGCTGCCGGTCGCATAGCGTCGCTGTCAACATGAGTCTGTAAGGATTTTGAGGAATGAAGACAAGATTTCAGCTTGGTTGTAAGGGGATGAGGGTACAGAAGGTACCAGGTTCGATTCCTGGCATCTCCAGTAAAAGGATCTCAGGATATCTGTTGCTCCAGAGAACAGAACTAGAACCAGTGGGTGGAAATGGCAGGGAAGCAAATGTCCAGCTGAACACAAGGAGGAGATTTCCAATGGTAAGAGTTGTTTGACATGGAACCATCTCCTTGGGAGGTAGTGAAGGCTCCACTGGAGATAGCTGGCCATCTGTGTCAGTGATGCTGTAGTGGCAGCCTGAACAGGGGATTGGGCTCATTAATCTCCAAGGCCCTTCCATCTTTATGATTCTTGTGACTTTGGGCCTAACTACCAACCACAGTAGACTAGCCAATACAGTGGTACGTCAGGTTACAGACACTTCAGGTTACAGACTCTGCTAACCCAGAAATAGTACCTCGGGTTAAGAACTTTACCTCAGGATGAGAACAGAAATTGCACACCAGCGGCATGGCACCAGCGGGAGGCCCCATTAGCTAAAGTGGTACCTCAGGTTAAGAACAGTTTCAGGTTAAGAATGGAGCTCCGGAACAAATTAAGTTCTTAACCTGAGGTACCACTGTACTGGGCTAGACAGACTCAGCACATGGCAACTTCACATATTATTTTTATATCCCACCTCTCTTCCATGGGATTTTAAGGCAGCACCCCCAGGCAATCCTCCCACCTCGGCACTGAGGTGACCCAAACCTGGTGAGAGTCAGCAGAGTAACAACAACTTTATTATTTGTACCCCGTCCATCTGACTGGGTTGCCCCAGCCACTCTAAGCGGCTTCCAGCATATATAAAAACATAATAAAATTTTAAATATTAAAAACCATGTTATGTGCTTTCCGGTCCTGCCTCAGACAGGTGGTCATAGATATGATCTCCCTCCTCCAAGGACAGGAGATCAGGAAGCCATCACGATAAAGGGCAAAGCCAGCATCCCTCTGGTTTTGGCTCAGTGGAGGTCTAGTCCATTAGGGCTAATGGGGTACTGTCTGCCTAACCTCAGTCTGGCCTCAGTCAGCCCCCACCTGCCTGCCTTCTGACTTAAAACTCACCCTGGATGTTGGATTCCTTCTTAGTTTCATCCTTGCAGAAGGGAGGGAGGGTCGGGGACAATACTAGAATTAGTCAGTGTGGCCTGTCATTGGTTTGGAACGGCCTATCAATGGGTCCAGTTCTGCCCAGTCATCCCCCACCCCCGTACTAGATGCAAAGGGCACCAGTCACTGCTGTTTTACTTACTTGGGTTGCTTGACATCCGTCATTTTGGTATGCTCTCCAAACTCCTTCTTCAGGAATTCCTCAAGGGGTTCTGACTCATAGGGCCGCGACCCTCGAAACACCTCGTCCTTCATGCGGAAGTACAAGCAGCGCATGTATTCCATCGGCTTCCCTGAGAGGCAAAGGGCATTAGTGTTACCCCAAGGGCTGTGTGTGTGTGCATGTGTGCAAACACACACACACACACACACACACACAGGTGCTGTTCAGGGCTGTCTTAAGCATATGCGGCACTGGGGTGCAAAGATCCACCCGGCACCCCCCCCCCGGTTGCCTAGTCCCAGTCACACAGGAGGGCAGAGCTGGCCGGCCGCCTCAGCGTCTCGCTGGCTCAGTCACCCCCGAACTCATAGCACAGAGCCGCCCACAGCAGAAGAGCCTGCCACAGCTCTCTTCCCCGGACTCAACTCTCGGACCCCGGACTCTCGGCCTGGTGTCCCTGAAAGCCTGGCGCCCAGGTGCCCCACACCCCTAGCACCTATGGGTAAGACGGCCCTGGTGCTGTTTTCTCCTCCATAATGTTCGAAGGGCACTTGGAGTGCTTGGAAACCCAGAAAATAACTTTTTGCGGAAACACGAAGACCCATGTTTTGCTGCAATATACAAAAGCAGCCATAAGGATGATAGAAAAAGTGGAATAAAGGTTAGTGGAGAAGACATGGAAGAGGAAAGGGGCAGAATCACCAAGGAGAAGGGTATGGTTTATGTGCCTCCCCTATTTGCAAAGTCTGCAAAAATCCAAGCATTATAAAACCAGACTAAAGCAAGCATTTGGGTAGATTAGGATCGGAGTACACACAGTCAGCTTTGCCACGTGGCAGCTTGGACAGAAATGTGAAACCCACTTCCAACCATCTCTCGTGAAAAGCAAACCCCTTGCTTCTTGAATTATCCATCAGGTCTTTTCCAACCTGGCGCCCTCCAGATGTTGCTTTACTCATAATTCTTAGCGTTTGGCCACGCAGGGGCTGATGGAAGTTGGGAGTCCAATAGCATCTCCCAGCCTGGGCAAAGCTGCAGTAAGTCAGGGCCACTTCTCTCACAGATGGCAGGAACAGTCTTTTAGGCCAGGAAGATATCCAACACTCATCCTTTCTCTTTCACTCCAGAACTCTTCCCACACCAGGTAGGGAGATTTCCTCCTCCACCTGTGGACCCACATGAGCGCGCTTTCCTTACCTAGTATAACAGACACTGCCAGGATTCCCCCCGTGCTCGTCCCTGCAACCCAGTCAAACAGATCCCGGATGGGACGCCCTGCAGCTCTTTCTATAGCGATGAGGAACTGGATGAGCACCAGGCCCCGGACACCCCCACCATCCAGACTCAAAAGGCGGTCTTGACTAGAGAAGGGGAGAGGAGAGGGAAGAGAGAAGAGAAGGAGTTTAATGTTCTCAAGGTCACATTCACTCCTAAAATTCAGATGCCTCATGGGGCAACATACTAACCATCAAAGTATCTTCCCTACCCTGGGTGAGGAAGAACTGTAGTTCTTGAAAGGTATGCTGAGGATCAGGTGTGGGGAACCTCTGGCTGTCCAGATGTTGCTGAACTACAAGGCCCATCATCCCTGACAACTGGTCGTGCTTCCTAGGGCTGATGGGAGTTGGGAGTTCAGCAATGTTTGGAGGGCCAGAAAGCTTCCCCTCCCTGCTTATGATGCAAGCAGGTAGGGGGAAAATGGGGTAGGGATCCCTCCTCTCTGGGCATGCAGTGACCTCATTCATACATTATAGTTTGCATGAACGCCCCAAATTGGGGCAACTTCTTCCTTCTGGTGTGTGGGAGAAACAATCCTGGCTGAACCTAGGATTGTGGTTTTTTCTGCTCCAATTCAACAATGGTCTGTAGCCAAGGTTTGCTCTTGGGTTACAGACCATGATTTGTTTGGAGCAGAAGAAATCCTGGTCCTTGGATAAAGATATGACACTAAGCCAGGTATCCTAGTTTGTTTCTCCTGAATCAGCACACTCAAAGTACATCATTAACTGTGGTTTACTATGGTCTCCTCTCTCTGAATCTTATCAGTTTTCACAACAGGACAGAGCATTGCAGACTTGATGAAGTCCATCTTACTAACGACACCCACTTACCTTTTTTTCCTCTCGGTGGCAAGATCGACCACATCTGGTTTTTTCAGCAAGGCACCAAGTGCTGTAGAGACATGAATGACGTCCTGGAATTCTAGAGAGCCAAGGAAAAGAAAGGCAAATACTCTGTTCAGCAGGATGTTTAGAAGCAGTTGCAGCAGACTAGGAACCTGAGAGTCTAGGAACTGAGTTCCCCATCACCCCAATGGCCCTATGCAATAGAAGACAAGGTTCTCATACCTTTAATTGCTGTATCCAAGGAAGATACGTAGCAAGCACACAGTCCATTGCCATGACCATTATATAATACAAACATCCCTATCAAAAGGCAAAGTCTTCTATTGAACATGGCAATCCTTCCTGCTTCCTCTAAACACTTACCAGGAGCTACATCATCATTTGGTCCTTTCTGGAATATTAGCATATAAATATCGCAAAGTAGAAAAAGAAGAGGAAGGAGAAAGAGAGGGAAATGACTGATACTGTCAGGACATTTGTGGTCACAGAACAGGGATGGCAAAGCTAACTCCCATCATCTCTGGCTATGCTAACGAGAGCTGATGGGGAGCTGGAAGCCAACACCATCTGAAAAGCCACAGCTTATCCGTCCCTGCAACAGACCTTAAGGAAGAATCCCAGCACTGTGCCATTAGCAACTGGCCATGATTTCCCCAGCACATTCGCACTGCAACAGGAAACCTTGGTTCAGCCCTCAACTGAGATGATCACGTGCTCAAGTTTCACGTTTATTCCGACATGTAAATGCCTTCCCAGATTGGAAGAAAAAGTGGTCCTAAAACAGTGATAGTGAAGCAGAGACACAGAGAGAAGCACAGGGCTAGGTAGTCTGTTACCTAGGTTTTGGTTAGTGCTCCTCGGGGGCGGCAGTCCTTCCTGGGAAGTGGAAGTAGTTGGTACTGATATGCCAGGTGGGTGGAAGCGGTCAATCCCTACAATTTTCAGCAGGTCTAAGAGCACCTTCCGATTGGCACCTTTGATATGGTGAGAGCGTCACATGCATTAGAGAGGAAAATCCATTAATATAAAGGAAATGGTCACCGCTGCCTGCTGTGAGTCAGACTAATCCCATGTACCTGGTTTGAAAAAAAACACAGGGCTGGAGGTGGTTGCCTCAAGAGAGGGCGGGATGTGTGGTTTAAGTAACCCGCTGAGATTGTGGCCTGGTCCCCAGAATCCTACGCCACAGCTGGGGCCTTGTTTGTGCTCCTTAGGCCTGAGATTCTCACCATACCTCCCCTGGGCAGAACAAATCTGTGCAAGAGGCCACAAGGTCACAAAGGGGATTCTCCAAATCTAGAATTATGGAGTACATTGCCAGCCATATCCTGACGACACACAGCTCTATTTCTCCTTTACATCTGTAGCTGTGGCAGTGCTGGACCATTGTCTTCCACCCAGCTCCCATACTTCCCTTTCCCTCCCCACAGGTCCCCCCTCTCACCTTTGCTCATTCTGGCCGCCAACAACCCAGGTGTCTCCCCCAAGTCATTGGGGACATCCACATCTGCTCCAAACACAATAAGGGCCTTGATCATTTCTAGATGGTCTTGCTGCAGGGAGGAAAAGAGCTTGTAAAGGGGAAAGTGTTGCCAGGAGCTCCCTCCAGCCTCAGCTTCCTGAGCTGGAATGCCCACCTGGCGGCCA
Source organism: Podarcis filfolensis (assembly GCF_964270895.1). Classification (NCBI taxonomy): domain Eukaryota; kingdom Metazoa; phylum Chordata; class Lepidosauria; order Squamata; family Lacertidae; genus Podarcis; species Podarcis filfolensis. The sequence goes on along the minus strand of NC_139612.1, from coordinate 46,672,899 downwards.
TCTTGGCAAACACACTATGAGCTGCCAATATATACTCATCCTACCCAAATAGCTAGGTTTCTGTGAGTCTCTTCATGCAGAAGGATCACTTTAACTAGACGGGTTGCGTGCAGAGAGACAAACAAAAATATTCAGGAAAGGAAGATTGAGGCGCTAGGATTGAGGGATGAGAAAACTTTGGCTCATGGGCCTGAATAGGCACACAAGGGTTCTAATTTGGCCTGGGGTGTCATTTCCACCAAACTACATCCACCTGCCCTGCCGTTGATGCTGTATGTGATACCTAGTGGGAGGCAGGGAAAGGTGTGGCCTTCACTTTAAAGTGCATTTGCAAGCAGCTTCTGCTGAACCCACCTGGAAACATCCTTCAGTAGCGCCGCTGTCACTGATGTCATATTGATGCCAGGTGACAGACTGCTGGGCTGCCGTGCCCCACCCACCAAACTTGGTCCATGGGGCTTTTGGAGATTAGGATCTGGCCCACCTGGCTTAAAAGGTGGGCCACCCCTGGGTTATGTCTATATATTGAACCAGAACAGAGATTGTTACAACAAAAGAATAAAAAAGGGGGGTGGGTGTTCTCTGCAGATGTTATGCACTTCTCTCCCTTCTCCTCTCAGCCCCTTCCCCACCCTTCAGTTCGGGAAAAGCAAGCATCCAGCAGTTGAGAAGCCCACCTTCATGGCCAGGTGCAGTGGGGTGTTTCCATCTGCCCCTTTCACATTTGCCATGGCTCCATTCGTCAGCAGCACCATGGTGCAATCAAAGCGCCCCCGCCGGGCAGCGATGTGCAGGGCCGACTCCCCTGTCTTGCTGAGGGCGTTCACTTCGCAGCCGTAGTCAATGAGGAGCCGGGTCATCTAGGAGACAAGGTGGAAAGACACAAAGCCACACTTTGGATCACAAGAGCTTCTTCACCGGGACAGGTGAGGTCGGATTTATTTTAACGATAAAACGAATAAGGTACCTGGGGCATATGGGAAGATACTTTTAGGCAAATGAGAAATCGCTGCATGCATTTGAATAGGGTTGGGTTTTTTTTTATTATGTTCTTTTTGAAACAATAAACAAATATTTAAAAAGGAAGATACCTAGGATTTTTAAAACCCTAGATTTAAGGCCAAAGAGAAGAATCATTGATCTTAAAGATGAACCCATGCTCATAGAAGCGCAAAAATTATAAGTTTAAGGCTCCTGCCTCAACTCACACATTATCTCACCAATAAAGACATTGTACATATTTCACACATTGTTCTCACTTATAAGGCTGGTTCCATCTGCTTCCCTCTGAGTGACAAACTCAACAAACACAACAGAAAGAGGGACATCCAATTCACAGTAAATGTCTCAGTTACCATAACAATATACAGTTTTTCCGCTTAACTGCACCCTTTGGCACGTGCCTTTCTGCTTCATCACATTCTGTTTTGCTTTTGCTCTGCCTCTTGTGTAACATAGGATACCGTAGCCTTGTATAAGGGCTTCTAATACAAAAGTCCTTCAGGAGATCCAGCTTCCTTATAGTGGGGTCTGGGAAGCTTATGTATAATTTAATGTAGCCAGTATTTTAATTTTGCAGGAAATGGTAAAAGGTCCTATCTATCTATGTCAGGAAAGCCTGTATTATTGGGGGGCGGGGGGTTTTGCAGCCATGGGCTTGTCTTAGAAATCTATTTTGTACAATTTTGAGGCTGTTTATGTTTGCAAACTCCCACAGTACAGCCCTGTAGAGAACTTAATACCCAAAGCTCCACAAGGCTAAAGAAATCAGATGACTTCTCTATGTGCTGATAAAAGCACTACAGTGCTTGTATGGAGATAAATATTTTAGATTTCAGGCACACCAAAATATTTACTCTAACTGTTACGTTTATGTGAGAAAAAAATTAAGTTAAATACTTAGAAACATTTCAGTGCTATGGCCTGTAATATTCACTTTGAGCATCCTTGCTCCCTTGCTTCTCTTCTTCTGTCTCATAAAACAATGAAAGTAATTTTTTTCAGCTAGCATTGGACTCTGAAGAAGCTGGTTCTGTGTTATATTTATGATTCTTGCATGTTTTATTTTAAGGTTGCTGTTCTCAAACCAATCTATGACCTTATAAACTGGGGGGTTACTGCTTTTTTGTTTGTTATTATGTTGCGTATTTTTGTGTTTTTATATTGTAAACCACCCTCTGATCCTCGGATGAAGGGCAATATAGAATTTTAATGACTACATAAATAAAACTGTAAATCACCTGAGACTGGGAGTCAGATGGGGAGTGTCATACAATTGAGCAAAAATCAGTTTACAAATGGAACTCTAAAAACCAACTCAAACAAGGCCCTCAAAATAATGGCAATACTGGCAGCGAGAGCAACCAGTTAATAAAAATGCCACCCAAGTTCCCTAACTACCTCTAAATGCCGTGTTGATTAATATCTTTATTGTCCTTCTAAAAATGAAAAAAGGGTCAGACTCCCTTGGGAGGCAATTCCACAGAATGTCTGCTGCAACAGAAGCCCTATTACTCTCCACAGTCGCCACTGCAGGAGGACTCCAGCTAGAGAGGTCAGGAAGAGGATAAGCAGCTCCATGTGGAACGGATGCTCTCCAGATTATTTGGACTATGACTCCCATCAACCCATGCTGGCAGGGGCAGATGGAAGTTGCAGCCCAACAAGGTCAAGATGGGGAAGGCTGCTTTTAGCATCAGGAAGAAGTCGGCAGGTACAAGCTTATCCCATTTCTGACATACGCCATGCCACCAGCCACTCCGAAGCATCTTAGTGCCATGCAGGTATTAAAGACCCAGGAGCCAGCAAGCCTACACAGATCAGAAGGTCAGAGATGGGGAATGGAAAGGAGCTGTTTGTGGAGGCATGACCAGGAAAGCAAGACTCTTTAAAGCAAAGATGTCTGGCCAGCTAGCAGACTACCCGCTTACATCAGCATTTCTGGCCCAGTGGAGCGGCGTTGCTCCATAGCGTGGGTCTAGCAGCTGAATCTGGCTGATCTCCTTATCAAGAAGGGCCTGAGCACATCTGGAAGAGAAGAACAAGAAGGAAAAGAATGAAGGGATACAACAAACACCTGCCCGCTAACTGCATGGATCCCTGAATATTCAGTAGGTAGGGGACACTTCCAAGGCTCCATTAACCAGCCTGCAGGTGTGCACATGCAAAACAAGAGGGAAGCATGGTGCCTTGGGCCTTGGAAGTGGCAGGTGTGCCAGTAATGGCTCCAAGGAAAACTGGTCCAGGTTTAAGCCCACTCCATGATTCAATCAGGGGACGCGGGTGGCGCTGTGGGTTAAACTACAGAGCCCAGGACTTGGCGATCAGAAGGTCAGCGGTTCAAATCACCGCGACATGGTGAGCTCCCGTTGCTCTGTCCCAGCTCCTGCCAACCTAGCAGTTCGAAAGCACGCCCAAAAGTGCAAGTAGATAAATAGGTACCGCTCCGGCGGGAAGGTAAACGACGTTTTCATGCGCTGCTCTGGTTTGCCAGAAGCAGCTTAGTCATGCTGGCCACATGACCCGGAAGCTGTACGCCAGCTCCCTCGGCCAATAAAGCGAGATGAGCGCTGCAACCCCAGAGTCGGTCACGACTGGACCTAATGGTCAGGGGTCCCTTTACCTTTACGGTTCAATCATGTATCCTTTTAATATTGTACTGTTAAATCAGGGGTGGGGCAGCTGTCTCCTAACAACTCCCAGCACCCTTCACAAACTACAGCTCCCAGAATTCTTTGGGGGAAGCCGTGACTGTTTAAAGTGGCCCCACAGTGCTTTAAATGTGTGGCGTGAACATTGCCATTTCTTCAGGCAACTCCAAAACATATTCGTTGTGAGAAAAGGTGGTTTATGTTTAAATCTGTTTCAGATTTTGGCCTTGTTTCCTTGCTCGCCACCTTGGGCTCTTTTGGGAGGAAGTGGGGTGGAGGGGAATAAAAATATAGTTAATGCAAAAATATAGTTATTAGCAAAAAAAAAAAAATTCTAGCGCTCTTATCCAAATGAAAAAAGCAAACATACCTTTTCTGGGAGTGTTTCATGGCAATGTGGATGGGGTAGCCGAGTGCTCCCATGTTGCTGCACTTAGCATTGACCTTCAAAAGAGCATGAACAGCATCTTCTTTGCCCAGTTGGCAGGCCAGGTGCAAAGGGCTCTTTCCTTCGTCATTCACATGGTCCAAAGCGGCAGTTGACCTCTTGCCCATGAGCTGCAACAATTGAACAATGTCACTCAAGTCTGGAGACTCTGAAGGATGGATAAGATGACTCAGCAGGAATACCAGACCAGAAATTGTGTAGAGAAGAAAACTGGTGAATGGGCAAGGGCCACTGTCTAACCCTTCCCTCAAGCGCATCTACACACAAACACAGACACCAGAACGATGGGGCAAGCAAGGGATTGGGAATCTCATGTGTGCCTCATAATGCATAGTTTTGCCCTTAGCCATGGAAGCAACATTCTTTTCATTTCATTTATTTAACACAGTAGTTCCCTATTGGCTAAGTACTACGGACCCCACTTTTCAACAGCCAAGCCATGGACCCCCTACTTGGAAAAAGTTAGTATCTCACCGGTATTTTTTTTGTTATGGGAATGGTGTCGCCATACCCTCCAGAGCAAAACCAGGCCAGACGTCTTCCGGGCCACGCTCCTGCACAAGTCACGTGACCCACAAGAAAGCACAGCACCCAAAAGTGTGTGCTTTGGGGTGCCGTGCGCTCACCCGATTTTGGACGCAGTGCTCTCCCATGAGAGCACAGCCCCCCAAAACAGGAAGTTGCAGACAGTTGATGGATATGGACCCCCAAGTGGCTTACATGGACCCTCTGGGTCCACAGACCACCGGTTAGGAACCACTTACTTACTGCATTTATATCCCACCTTTTTTCACCTAAGGAGCTCAAGGTGACATATATGGCTCTACCCTTTCTCCTTTAATCCTCCCCACAACCCTGTGAGGTAGGTTAGGCTGAGAGGGAGTGACTGGTCCAAGGTCACGCAGTGAGCTTCATGGCCAAGTGGGGATTCAAACCCCCGTCTCTCAGGTCCTAGTCTAACACTCTAAACACTGCACAACACTGGCTCTGCAAGAAAAGTCCCATAAACTCATAGGGAACAGTCTCTCTCCAGCTTCTCCAGACATGGAAAGTTCCTGTTTCCTCTGCTTCTGCACCTTTCCCTTCATTTTCTTCTTTCTACCAGGAAACCTACCTTTCTCTGTTAACATCCTCACCTCTATGATCTCAGGGTTGTTCCCTCGGACAGAGTAGTGGAAGACGGTATCTCCATTTTTGTCCGTGACATCGAGACGGGCATGGCACTGCTCCACCAACTCCCGCAGGCACTCCATGTCTCCCTTTTGGCAGGCCAAGTGCACCGGAGTGCATTCATTATCACCGCTGTTGCTGTTTATGCAGCTGCAATGCAAGATGGAGGCATTCTGGGCACACCGCCAGGCCCAAGCGCAAAGCCAGCCAGAATCACATATACCCACCCAAAACGGTTTGCTTCGAAAAGCTCATTAACGTTACTTTGTGGAACAGCAAACCAAATTCTACTGCTGCTGCGCTTCCAATATAGCAGGTATTCAGTGCTCTAGGAAAGATTACCATCTAGGATATAGGGTAAGATCAGGGACTGGAAGAATTGCCACCCCTGTCCTGTTCAATTCCAATAGGACAAGCCAGAGCCACTGAAATCAATCATTAGAGCAGGGACTTTTCGGGATCCACAGGCGTGATCCTTACCAGGTTCTGCCTCAAGGGCCAAGTTTAACAAATGGGCAGGGACACCCACCTGTCCACTTTGCAAGTCTATCCCAGCTCCCCTTTTAAGTACTCAATCTCAGAAAGTTAAAAGAGGAGCAGGAGAAGAGCTACAGAGCTTGTTGTTGTTGTTGTTTAAATTTGTATACCGCCCTATATCCATAGGTCTCAGGGTGGTTGACAACACAAAGGTACCATATATGAAGCATAAAATATACAATAAGTTTAATCTAAACACAAAGCACATAATAAAACAAACAATTAACAATACTAATGTATACACAGTAGTAAACAGTACACTCCCCAACAAAAGCCCCTAAACCAGTGGTTCCCAACCTTTTTTTGGCCATGCCCCACCTAAGCATCTCTAAAATCCTGATGCCCTTTCCCCCTGCAACATGTAATTCTTATTTATTCACGTGGAGGAAGACTAAAAGGCCATTAACTGTTAATAACTCATTCTCAAATTGCCACTCTTAAAAATAAAATTGCCCCCCTGTGGGGTGTGCACCCCACGTTGGGAAACAATACTCCGACCAAAAAATACAAAAATACAAATTGACGTTTAAAAACAATTTAAAACAACCCCACCCTCCAAACAAAACAGGACCCACCCAAGTTAAAACCCCATCCCTGTTAGAACAATAGTCAGTTTTCCAAGTTTCCCCTTGGTTCCCTTTTAAGCCTCTGAGTTTGGGGGCTTAAAAGGAGAGGAGGGGAGATTTGCAAAAGGCTTTAAGATGGCCCCCAGACTCCCATTTGAAATGCCCTAAACTAAGTTTGCAATATAAGTCATTCCCCGTTAGAAGGAGCCCAAGCTCTCATACCTCAGGATGTGATTGTGACGGAAGCTCTCCAGGAGCCCAACCTCTACCGCTACATGAGCCAGCGACCAGCTAGGGTGGCTGCGAAAACAGTCCGTCAGTTGCTGCAAAACCTCCAGCTGCAAAGGATTGTGGGAACTCTCATAGAAGGGGCGCAACTTCTTTGCGTACAGCTCGTAGTGCTCAAGGGCAAATCCTTCGTGGTCTACCTGGAAGAGCCTACAAAAGGAATTTACTTAGAAAGATTAGAGCCTGTTTCTCCGGCCTGCGGTGGGGCTGGCAACAAAGATTAAAACAATTAAGAATATGCAAGACCATAAACACCCACAACCCCAGTCAATCGGCAAGAACTATTAATGTTTTGCTGCTGCTGCAAAATATTTGATTTCACTCAAACTTAGCAGTCAAAAGTCCTAATGGAACAGGACAATTTTATACCCTCTCCAGAAGGTTTAAAGAGAAGAACCAAAACACACCTGAGGGATAGTTCAGTCGGTAGAGAAGAAGCCTGTTAATCTCAGGGTTGCGGGTTCAAGCCCCACATTGGGTGAAAGATTCCTGCATTGCAGGAGGTTGGACTAGATGAGCCTCGTGGTCCCTTCCAATTCAGCCAGCCTGCTTGCCTTCCTACTTACAACAACTCCAGGGGGTGGGTCTCTCTGCCAGCTTTCTCCTCCCTAGTCTTGGTGTTGCCCTTGCAGAACTCAGCAGGAAGGATGATGGCGACCAAACTGAAATTACTTGCCTCTGCCTGTCATTGGCTCTGGTCTCCCTGCCTTCCACCCTACCAGACCCAATAGTCACCAGCCACCACTGTCCTCCACCCCACCTGCCTAACCTATAACCCTTCAAGAAGAAGAAGAAGAAGAAGAAGAAGAAGAGGAAGAAGAGGAAGAAGAGAAGTTTGGATTTGATATCCCGCTTTATCACTACCCGAAGGAGTCTCAAAGCGGCTAACATTCTCCTTTCCCTTCCTCCCCCACAACAAACACTCTGTGAGGTGAGTGGGGCTGAGAGACTTCAGAGAAGTGTGACTGGCCCAAGGTCACCCAGCAGCTGCATGTGGAGGAGCAGAGACGCAAACCCGGTTCACCAGATTATGAGTCTACTACTCTTAACCACTACTCCACACTGGCTCTCTCAAGTGCCTGGTGGACAGTAACCATGAAAACCTATGCTATTATAGCAATGTTCCCTCATTCCTGCATAGTCCCCTTGATCCCCTTTCTTCCCAATCCACCCTCAATTTCACCCTCTCCTACTAGGAAGAGGTTTTATATCAGCGTTTCTTAAGGTCTAAGGAACAGATTGAAGCTAAAATTAAACAAGGTCTCCCTGCCACTCACCGGAAAGCAACTTTTTCATTATTGGGGTTAAGAAGAAGGCACTCCCAAGAGTGAGATGAACTTTTTTCATACAGCACTATCCTATCTTCAGACTTCACACGTTTCAGAGATGAATAGTCCGCCAGAGATACCTCCTTGATCCGGAAAGGGTTTGAAAACAAGCCGGTGACATTGTTTAAAGTGTTCATAAGCCGACCAAAGAACTGCATGTCTTTAAAAAGTAGTGCAAGCTATCTTCGTTCAAGGCTGTGGAAAGATCAAAGTTCAAATTCAGATAATGCCATCATCATCCACTGAATGAATCTTCTCCTCAGCATAATCATTTTCCTGGTTTTAAAAAACGTTTTTAATATTGAGTAGACTTCTACGCTACCTTTTAAAATAAAGATATCTACAGATCTATAGATAGCCAAGTATGATAAAATGTTTTTATTCTTAAAAAAACAGCAAAAATACGTGATTAAAATAATAAATTTGAAAGAGCTGCAAATCTATTCCATTGCCTGATAACATTCCCAACCCTAAATTCAAAAATGTAACTCATCCCATTAAATTAGATTAGGAGCACCTATGTCAGGAGAGAGACAGGAAAAATGTTTCCTTGTTATGTCTCCTTAATCTCTCAGTGGCTTCTGATACCATTGACCAGCTGTCTGAGTTAGGGGTGAGTGGACCTGCTTTGTGGTGGTTCTGGTCCTACTTGGATAGTCGTTTGGGGAGTGCTCTTCAGCACTGTGGAGCCTTCAATGTGGGGTTCCTCAGGGTTCGATTTTATCCCCCATGCTGTTTAACATCTACATGAAACCGCTGAGTGGGGGTCATCCAGAGCTTTCGATTACACTGTCAGCAATATGTTGATGACACGGCCGTGTGGCAGTGAATGTGTTGGACCACTGTCTTGCCTCGGTAATAAACTGGATGAGAGCCAAGAAACTGAAGCTCAATCCATATAAGTCTGAGGCACTGTTAGTGGGTGGTTCCCTACACTGGATAGATAGGAGGCTGCTCACTCTTGATGGGGTTACTCATAGAAACCCAAGGAGAAGACCCCAAAACAGCTTCAACAGGACCCAGTAGAGCCCTTCTCAAAACAGTGGAGTAAGAGGACGATGTCTGGGTCACAGACAAGTTTTATTCTAAATTTAGACAATAGAGAAGAGCTGCTTTGTTAGTTCTGAGGGGATTTCTTGACTTATTCTGTAACTGTTTTTACATCTTTCCTGGTAGGGAAGTGATTATTGCCCAGTGAAAAAAAATCCAGAGTTTTAGCACAGCTGTGACTAAGCAGAAGCAAAGGCAAGGAGTTTGTGCCCTTTCTAACTCAGGTTCAGTTTCATGCATTTAAAATTCTTGTTTCTTCTGTATGTAAACATTTCCAAAAAAATGCAAATAAAATCCATAATTAGTATTTTCATATTGCCAGTGGGTGGAAGGGCGTCTCTGTGTGACTGAGAAAGCATCGATTATATCGGGCCTACAAAGTATCCCAGTGTTGCTGTACCAATACTGAGGGGCTGAGAGAAAGTAGCATACAACAACGTTACTATGGCATGTAGTCCATTGTTGTTACACAGTTTCTTGGTGTGTTTTTGTTTTGTTTTTAGAGAAATACAGGAGGGACTGTTAAGCTAATGTAGCAGCAATGTGATGGAGGGGGTGATTAATTGCTTTCCCATGAAGGAAAAAAGGTGCATTCTTGGGCTGTTGCTGTGAACACTTAAATGGGTATATTTGTGTGAAAGATACAAACCCTAAAAATTAAGAAAGAATGGCTGTCTGTTTGACCTAGGCTAATAACACTGCTCTAATTATTAAGAGGTATAATTTTTAAAAACCACCAAAAAAATGCTGTTTAAAAACACTGGTTGCTTTTTAACTGAATCTTGAATGAAAGACCTACTGTAACATAAAAGTTTACATCTCATGAAACTAGAATTATTTGCACGGTTTAGGGTTGGCATTAAGCAGGGTGCTCTTGTCTTTCAACAACTGCATGGCAAGCAGAAATTCAGCAGGTTAAACCTGCTGACATTCAGCTGGTCAAATATCTTATTACTTGGTGTGCAGCTACAGATTTATTTTTGAGTCCTCCACCCGATCAACAAAACAGGATATAAATTTGAATACAACACAAAGCATATACAAAGTTTATGCAAATTGGTGCCTACTTTTGTGAGCAGGGTGGAGAACCCAAGACATGTAGAGTAGTGGGCAAGAAAATACTAGAGGCACCCCATACGGCCAGTGGTTGGGACGATGGGAGCCCAATAACATCTTAAGGGCCACAAGTACTCCGTTCCTGATTTAGTACAATAGTACTTGGCTTGCCCCCTTCATGGATCACTGCCTTGCCGTGGCGAAGGGGCTTGAAGAACTCAGAGAAGCTATGAACTACGCCGAGCAGGGCACACAAGATGAACAGGTCATAGTGGAGAGTTTTGACCAAACGTGATCCACCTGGAGGAGGAACCGGCAAGCCACTCCAGTATCCTTGCCAAGAAAACTCCATGGACAAAGACAACAGGCATATAAAAGTTATGACGCTGGAAGATGAGCCCCTCAGGTCGGAAGGCGTCCAACATGCTACTGGGGAAGAGCGGAGGGCAAGCACAAGTAGATCCAGAGCTGATGAAGCGGCTGGGCCAAAGCCGAAAGGACGCTCAGTTGCGGATATGCCTGGAAGCGAAAGGAAAGTCCAATGCTGTAAAGAAAAATATTGCATAGGAACCTGGAATGTAAGAACCATGAACCTAGGTAAGTTGGAGGTGGTCAAAAATGAGATGGCAAGAATAAATATTGACATCCTGGGCATCAGTGAACTAAAATGGACGGGAATGGGCGAATTCAGTTCGGATGACCATCACATCTACTACTGTGGGCAAGAAACCCGTAAAAGAAATGGAGTGGCCCTCATAGTCAACAAAAGAGTGGCAAAAGCTGTACTGGGATGCAATCTCAAAAATGATAGAATGATCTCGATACGAATCCAAGGCAGACCTTTTAACATCACAGTAATCCAAGTTTATGCACCAACCACTGGTGCTGAAGAAACTGAAATAGACCAATTTTATGAAGACTTACAAGACCTTATAGAAGTGACACCAAAGAAGGATGTTCTTCTCATTATAGGGGATTGGAATGCTAAAGTAGGGAATCAAGAGATAAAAGGAACAACTGGCAAGTTTGGCCTTGGAGATCAAAACGAAGCAGGGCAAAGGCTAATAGAGTTCTGTCAAGAGAACAAGCTGGTCATCACAAACACGCTTTTCCAACAACACAAGAGACGTCTCTACACATGGACATCACCAGATGGGCAGTATCGAAATCAGATTGATTATATTCTCTGCAGCCAAAGATGGAGAAGCTCTATACAGTCAGCAAAAACAAGACCTGGAGCTGACTGTGGCTCAGATCATCAGCTTCTTATAGCAAAATTCAAGCTTAAACTGAAGAAAGTAGGAAAAACCACTGGGCCGGTAAGATACAATCTAAGTCAAATCCCTTATGAATACACAGTGGAAGTGAGGAACAGGTTTAAGGATTTAGATTTGCTGGACAGAGTGCCTGAAGAACTATGGATGGAGGCTCGTAACATTGTACAGGAGGCAGCAACGAAAACCATCCCAATGAAAAGGAAATGCAAGAAAGCAAAGTGGCTGTCCAACGAGGCCTTACAAATAGCGGAGGAGAGAAGGCAAGCAAAATGCGAGGGAGATAGTGAAAGATACAGGAAATTGAATGCAGATTTCCAAAGAATAGCAAGGAGAGACAAGAAGGCCTTCTTAAACGAGCAGTGCAAACAAATAGAGGAAAACAACAGAATGGGAAGAACCAGAGATCTGTTCAAGAAAATTGGAGATATGAAAGGAACATTTCGTACAAAGATTACCATAATAAAGGACAAAAGTGGTAAGGACCTAACAGAAGCAGAAGACATCAAGAAGAGGTGGCAAGAATACACAGAGGAATTATACCAGAAAGATATGGATGTCTCGTACACCCCAGGTAGTGTGGTTGCTGACCTTGAGCCAGACATCCTGGAAAGTGAAGTCAAATGGGCCTTAGAAAGCACTGCAAATAACAAGGCCAGTGGAAGTGATGGTATTCCAGCTGAACTATTTAAAATTTTAAAAGATGATGCTGTTAAGGTGCTACACTCAATATGCCAGCAAATTTGGAAAACTCAGCAGTGGCCAGAAGATTGGAGAAGATCAGTCTACATCCCAATCCCAAAGAAGGGCAGTGCCAAAGAATGCTCCAACTACCGCACAATTGCACTCATTTCACACGCTAGCAAGGTTATGCTTAAAATTCTACAAGGAAGGCTCAAACAGTATGTGGATCGAGAACTCCCAGAAGTGCAAGCTGGATTTAGAAGAGGCAGAGGAACCAGAGACCAAATTGCAAACATGCGCTGGATTATGGAGAAAGCTAGAGAGTTCCAGAAAGACATCTACTTCTGCTTCATTGACTATGCAAAAGCCTTTGACTGTGTTGACCACAGCAAACTATGGCAAGTTCTTAAAGAAATGGGAGTGCCTGATCACCTCATCTGTCTCCTGAGAAATCTCTATGTGGGACAAGAAGCTACAGTTAGAACTGGATATGGAACAACTGATTGGTTCAAAATTGGGAAAGGCGTACGACAAGGCTGTATTTTGTCTCCCTGCTTATTTAATTTATACGCAGAATACATCATGCGAAAGGCTGGGCTGGATGAATCCCAAGCTGGAATTAAGATTGCCGGAAGAAATATCAACAACCTCAGATATGCAGATGACACAACCTTGATGGCAGAAAGTGAGGAGGAATTAAAGAACCTTTTAATGAGGGTGAAAGAGGAGAGTGCAAAATATGGTCTGAAGCTCAACATCAAAAAAACGAAGATCATGGCCACTGGTCCCATCACCTCCTGGCAAATAGAAGGGGAAGAAATGGAGGCAGTGAGAGATTTTACTTTCTTGGGCTCCATGATCACTGCAGATGGTGACAGCAGCCACGAAATTAAAAGACGCCTGCTTCTTGGGAGAAGGGCAATGACAGGCCTAGACAGCATCTTGAGAAGTAGAGACGTCACCTTGCCAACAAAGGTCCGTATAGTTAAAGCCATGGTTTTCCCAGTAGTGATGTATGGAAGTGAGAGCTGGACCATAAAGAAGGCTGATCGCCGAAGAATTGATGCTTTTGAATTATGGTGCTGGAGAAGACTCTTGAGAGTCCCATGGACTGCAAGAAGATCAAATGCATCCATTCTTAATGAAATCAGCCCTGAGTGCTCACTGGAAGGACAGATCGTGAAGCTGAGGCTCCAGTACTTTGGCCACCTCATGAGAAGAGAAGACTCCCTGGAGAAGACACTGATGCTGGGAAAGATGGAGGGCACAAGGAGAAGGGGGCGACAGAGGATGAGATGGTTGGATAGTGTTTTCGAGGTTACCAGCATGAGTTTGACTAAACTGCGGGAGGTAGTGGAGGACAGAGGTGCCTGGCGTGCTCTGGTCCATGGGGTCACGAAGAGTCGGACACGACTAAACGACTAAACAACAACACTTGGCTTGCAATTTGGAAATCCTAGCTACAAGTCTAGAATCATTATAGCTCAATTAGTAGTCCACCAAGAAGAAACCCTCCAGCTAGTTCCTATACCTCTCTTATAAAACTAGTTTGTGCACAGTGTATTTATCCTGCTTATTGTGCTAAGCACAATTGAAATTCTGTGTAGTTCAGCAGCTGGCAATTTCTCTCATCACATGACAGAGGAATATCATATTCCCTACTGCCGGGATGCAGAACCTGTGGCCCTCCTGATACTGTTGAACTACAACTCCAATCACCTCTGACCATTGGCACTGCTGGTTGGGGCTCATGGGATTTAGAGTTCAACTATATCTAGAGGGCCGCATGTTTCATAAATTCCTGATGTAAGGGAAAGGCAACACATTCATGATATATCTTCAACATATTGGAGGCTACTTTATTAACACTCCACCTAGGATGATCTGTAAGGAGACACATTTATATTCTTTCCACTAACAACTGAAGATTTTATTTATTTAAGGCATTTATATATTGCTTAATTATTAAGTCTAAGCAGTGTTCCAGTTGTTCATTTTTGTATGCTTGGTTTGTACTTTCTCCAATTCACTTTTGAGTGTATAAAGGAAAATGGCAAGGAAGTTTATGCTCATTAAGATTTTGTCCCACACCACTGCATGTTAGAGTGACCAAGAAAAAGAACTGAAGATGAAGGGTTAGAGCTCTTGAGATATGAGGTCTTTATTTAAAATAATAGCTAGGGTTCACCCAAAGCAGATGGTATGTTTAAACTGACATGTACACAAACAGCTGTTGTATTCCAACAAAGTAGGGAAGATGGCAAAACTTGCCCCTTAACATTGACCGAGAGGTGGGCTGACAAACAGATAACGAGAGTAAGCAATCTAACATTTTTGCATTCAGTCTTTCCTTTTTCATGGTTTCACCTCCAGGAGATAGAAAAGGCAAGCAAGAGAAGCAATATAATGTATTTATATTCACAATATAAATACATATAGAAGGAGGAAAGGAACAGAAAGCCAATTCAATCATATTAAAAACCAACAAAGGAAAAAAAATTGGCAAACTTTGGAATTTTAAAGTAACTTCCGTTTTGTTACTTCCTTCCACCAACTTTCAGAAAGGGTGCCGTTTTAATGTCTCTGACATTTCCATTTGCCCTACTCTTACACTTTTCTTTACAGTACTGAACCATGTTCATGTTTTCACTATGGCAATTCAGAGCCCCTGAAATCACATTTTCCTGTGGACCTTACACTGTGCTCAAAGTCTGGAGATCTTAACATAGTTTCCAACTCTTGCATATGTGAATCTGTCTTCCACTGTGCAACAAACCAATTTTCCAGCAGAAGTAGAGCATTACCTTTTGAAACCCATCAGAGCTGTACTATCACAGATTTCCTGTACTTAACTTTAAGAAACTGTACATGACATCTCTTGTATTATATTCCAAGATGAAATGCAGCATTGCATAGGTTCTGCCTGATGAAGAAAGTGTGCATATTCCTAAAGTGAATGTGAAATTCAACTAACAGATATAAAAAGGTTGGTTATAAGTTCAAGCTTTTTGGTCACATCAAGTAGCTATCTGATCACAACTCTTCAAAAACACTTCAAAAATATGGAAGGCTTTAAGCCTTACGTCTTCCACTCAATTACACACAGCACATGGGGGACTATCACCTTATTTTTCTGGCAGGGTTCCTTTGCCTTTAGCAGCTGCTGGGCATGCAGACTTCCACTAAGATACAACTGTTTATGAAGGCCAGGAAAACCTCACCTGTTGAATGGCTGCTCAATTGTTTAACAGCAGCAACGACTTTTTCTACCTAAACTGGGCTGCTGAAATGATGAGTGTTATAATCATGTGTGGGCTTTTGTGTGAAACGACTGTGAGCTCAGTTCAGTTCTGGCACTGGGAGCAAATGCCCGGACTCAGAATGTGGTCAAAGGCGAATTGTAAAACTTATGTCTTTTGCACCTAGTTCCTGGGGTTCTGGTTTAAAGGTGGGATATGGAAAAGAAGTGCAATGGGCGATCGCAGCAGAAAATAAAGCAGAAAGGGGAGCTTCCCCACCCCCCTTGCTTATCTTAGACCCAAGAGCCTTTATTAAGCCACTGAGACTCACATTTTAAGGACTACGAAATACGCAGAAGAGAGATCTACCCTTCCCCTGTCCTCTAAGACTTGGACTCACTCACCTCTTCAATTAGCCACTACTGTACTCACCCCAACTACTACTTCCGCGAACAAATTCCGACAGTCTCACGTGATCAACGCTCTGCCAACCACAACCCGTCGGAACGACTCCTCCCCGCCGCTTAGTCGATCACCTCATTGCTTGGCTAGCCAAAGGATCCGAAGGCGGCGCAGTTGCGTGCGTGCGGCCATTGCGTCTCGACGTTAAGGAGGCGGAGCGGCCATCTTTGCCTCGGGCATCTGATGGCGCGGTTGGGATGCCGCCGCCATCTTTGTGAAGGGGCAAAGAGTGGCGCACGCTCTCGCTGTTGCCCTTTGCCCGCCTTTAAAGTGACAGTTTTAACTGTCAAGTGTTCACTTATTAGAAAATAAAAAAGGAAGGAGGGAAACTAAGGAGGCTTCTGAAACAAGAGGCGGAGGGCGGGGAGAATCATATACTGGTCTTCAAAGTGTGAAGATGACATAAGAACCTGTTGCATAATGTGAAACACACACAGAAAATTCCAGCATCAGCCCCTTTCTTAATACTAACAGGGGCATTTTAGCCAAGTCTACTCAGAATCAAGTCCTACTGGTTTCACTGGGGCTTACTCCCAGGTAGCAGGGGTTAGCATTTCAGCCTAAATAATGAGGCGCAAGGAGGGTACCCTGCAGTGAAGGAGCCGTGCCTTGTTTCTCCTACAGTGGTATCTTGGTTTGCAACCGTTTTTTGGATTACAACCACGTCAAACCCGGAAGTGCATGTCCCTTTTCTTGGATTACAGCCCATTTTTTTGGATTACAACCCAGTTTTTTTGGAGGCCCCATTGGTGACAGCATGCCTTGGGTTACAACCTGTTTTGGTTTACAACCAGACCTCCGGAACAGATTATGGTTGTAAACCAAGGTACCACTGTATTAAACTCTGCCAACCAACGGACAAAAATTGTGAGACAAGATCCTCCATTAGGCATGGAGGACTTGGAATCCAAAAAAAAGCAAGGAGGATGCAGTTTCACCTCCCTAAATTCACACGACTCTGGTTAAGGTGCACCTGTGCACTCTTATGGTTGGGTGTGGGGCCTCGAAATCCATTTAACCCCCAAAACTCACCCACACATTGAAATAAATTTAAACTAAATGGAACCTCCATCGTCAAAGGCAGTGTACTGCTGAAGACTAGATCCCCGAGGTGAAATAAGATGGGGAGGGCTGTTGCCTTCATCCCTTGCTTATAAACTTCCCAGAGCCATTTATGTAGCATCTGTTGTAAACAGACTCTGCTGGATTTCTTATCAAAGACTTGGACTGTAAGCTAATAGTTAATGGTGTCTTATACATACATACATACATACATACATACTTCCGATTGCTGAGTTATGCAGAGACCAAGTGAATTTATGTCTGCAATTTTTTTCCTACCGTGAAAATCAGAAGATTGCAAACTGCCCTGTGATGTTCAGAAGAAGGGTGATATAGACATTTAAATAAAAATAAAAATAATAAAGAAACCTTTTAAAATAAAGATGTTTACATTTAAGCACCCTTTGCTCTTTCTGCTATCTTGAGGTAATTTGAAAGCTGCATACTTAACAGCAAAGTCTTTCAGCAGTATAAAATGATAATAAACAAGGTGGGGTTTTTTAAAATACTGAAGTCCTTTTTACCCAGTATTTTATCCACTGAAAACCTGGAAGTTTCATTAACCTATACTAGGATGGTGCACACCAGCTTACAATGAACAAGCTGTGCACTTAGTTGTGGTCCATGGGGTGGTTGGTGGTCATAGTTCCAGAAGTCACTGCCTCTCAGCAAAGCCCTCACTCCGGGGGGGGGGGCTCCCCAGAGCAATACATTTTGAACCACTGCAAACTGTTCTTGGCAGTGTGCCCAGGAAAGAAGGAGAAGGCATTTATGTAGACACTAGTGAGAGACTGGGGGAGAGGGAATGAGAGCTACCTGCTCTCCCACCTTCCACACTAGTTGACTTTACCTGGAGACTTTTCACTTCTGCAGCAGAGACCAGAAAAGGACCAAGAGGCAGGTGGCAGTAGTGTGTATTTGGCTCTAATCTGTGTTATGTAGTACCATATTTTTTGCTCTATGACTCGCTTTTTCCCTCCTAAAAAGTAAGGGGAAATGTGTGTGCGTCTTATGGAGCGAATGCACGCTGCGCAGCTATCCCAGAAGCCAGAACAGCAAGAGGGATTGCTGCTTTCACTGCGCAGCGATCCCTCTTGCTGTTCTGGCTTTTGAGATTCAGAATATTTTTTTTCTTGTTTTCCTCCTCCAAAAACTAGGTGCGTCTTGTGGTCTGGTGCGTCTTATAGAGCAAAAAATATGGTAACTATATAACTGATTAAGAAATTGATAGCCTTTTAAAAGTGCTGTGAGAGGGGGTTATTGGTGGTGGTGGTTGTTATGGTATGTATTTTGTGTTTTCATTTTGTATTTTTATGTTGTAAACCGCCCTGTGATCTTTGGATGAAGTTTTGTATAGAAGTTTGATTAAAAATAATAGTAATAATCGGGTTGGTTAAAGTGTTGCAAATGGGGTAAGACTTTTTAACTCATATTTGGCACTTGATTAAATGCGGCATGTCATTCTAATTCACTTTAGTTATTAGTGTCAAGTCACTAAGATTACTTGCCCTCCAGTTTCTTGATATATGCCGCCCAGGAAATATTTATTGATAGACAATTGTATACATTTAAATAATTATGTTAAGTATTATTAAAAACAATAACTAATGAGTGCACATGCCTCCGGCTGCAGCTGGTCTGTCAAGTTGCAGCCAAGATTTGCAGCTGAGATCTCCCCTATCTACTAAATAAGCTAATGCTCACTTGCATATGCATTCATATCTCAAAATGAATGTTCCTGTTTTGTAAGAGTGATACTTTAAAAAAACAAATTACCTGGCTTGCTATCAGTCAACAGAACTGGTTGGGCTGGTTTCAAATCAGGCATTTTTTAAAGGGCTGTCCATAGGTGAGGCAGACCCGGGTGCAAGCAGGTTTAGGAGACCAGATGTCCGCCCAGATAGCCACTGCTCCATTCCTGCTTCCAAATCCTGGGTTGTCATTTGGTGAGGGTGTGAGAGACTAGCAGAATGAACTCTTACTTTAACCCCCTTCCTCCCCCAAGAGAACACTGATGAAAGCAGTGATCTGAAGTCTTATTATCCTCAGAAACTGAAATATTTAGGAAGTTAAAGGGGTTCTGAGACAATGTCAGGGCATGACTCGTACAAATCTTTTATGAATAAGTACTAGAAATCCTTTTAAAAATATACTGCACAGTGCTAGGGCTTGCCAATCAGAAGGTTGGCAGTTTGAATCCCCGCGACGGGGTGAGCTCCCGTTGCTTGGTCCCTGCTCCTACCAACCTAGCAGTTCAGAAGCATGAAGTGCAAGTAGATAAATAGGTACCGCTCCGGCGGGAAGGTAAACGGCGTTTCCGCGTGCTGCTTTGGTTCGCCAGAAGCGGCTTAGTCATGCTGGCCACATGACCTGGAAGCTGTACACCGGCTCCCTCAGCCAATAAAGCGAGATGAGCACCGCAACCCCAGAGTCATCCGTGACTGGACCTAATGGCCAGGGGTCCCTTTACCTTTACCTTTACGCTGACTTTGTGGAACAAGCTATCAAAGGTGCAGCAGCCCTGTCCTCTTTTCCATCTGGTCACCCTAATGGCATTGGGGGAAGTTCTGTAGCTCTGTGGGAGAGCACATATGTTGTATACAGAAGTCCTTGGTATTTCCAGGTAGGGCTGGAAACAACCCTTTTGTAAAACCCAGGAGAGCTGCTTCCCCCCAAACTCCAAACTCTACACTGGCACTCTTAAAAGAGGCTTAAACATATCCGCTGTAGATTTACCTTCCAATAATTTTCCAATTTGCTGCTGCTGCTTTTTAAAATAAACAGTCTCTAAGCTGGATGACTGTATTAAATTCAGTTGTATGATTTAACATACTATTGTCAGTTTGGAGAGTTTGGTCATTCTGGCAGGGGTCTCATCCATCCCATACATTAACGGATGTGGTTTTCCCCAGAGAATCCTGGGTACTGAATTTTACCCCTCACAGAGCTACAGTTCTGAGCACGCTTAACGAACTACAGTTCCTGGGATTCAGGAATTGGGGGGGGCGTGTCATGTGGTTTAAATATATGGTGTGGATGTGGTCAGAGCAGCTAGGACAAAATAATGGTAAAGGTGATTTCTGGCAAGGGCAATTCACCTGTAAGAGGGCAGGGGGTCTAAGATCAGCTCTCTCCATTTTTACAGTCTGAATTTAGAGAACAGAGCCAAGAGTTTGGATGGGAGGCAGCTTTGGAGCTGGCTGCCGCAGCTGCTCTCTCTAGGAATCTGATGCAGAGGTCAGCAGATTTGCTGCCTGCTGTCGGACAGCTGTATTTCTTTCTTCCAATAGGTTCTACTTGTATATTTGTAAATAAAGCGGACATCAAGTACGTCTCCAGTGTGCTCTCATCTAAAGGAAACTTTGGCACTGCTCCTTGAGCTCCTCGTAGCTTAGGGAAGTGTGGTGAGTGAACAACAATATACTACAGTGGTACCTCAGGTTACATACGCTTCAGGTTACAGACTCCGCTAACCCAGAAATAATGCTTCAGGTTAAGAACTTTGCTTCAGGGTGAGAACAGAAATCGTGTTTCGGCGGCGCAGCAGCAGCAGGAGGCTCCATTAGCTAAAGTGGTGCTTCAGGTTAAGAACAGTTTCAGGTTAAGTACGGACCTCCAGAACGAATTAAGTACTTAACCCGAGGTACCACTGTACAGTATTTCTCTCTCTCTTCTTTTCCTGCTCTATCTCACTTGAAGAGGTGTGTTCTTTCTCACTTGGCAAACTGAAAGCTGTAGCAAAATTTAACAGGAAGGGAGCAGGACCAGGCAGACCATCGCTAAGAAGGATTTACAAGAGAAACAGCAGTGGTCTTGGAATATGTTTGCAGGCCTGTGGAGCAGCCAGAAATTAATCCAAGTTTTCCCATCATGAGCGCTACCTGATGATTTTCGGCCCATGGCAAGTTGTTAAAGCAGGAATGTGATACACCATGGGCCATGCTGGCTGAGGCTAGTGGCAGCTTGAGTCCAACAAGGTCGGGAGGGCCGCAAGTTCCCCACCCTTGGGTTAAAGGCTAATTTAGGAAGTTGTGAGTTATAGTGTTCAGAAACAAGGAACATTTTTCAAAATAAGGTGTACAAAAATAGTTGTATAGCTGAAGCTGGCATTTTTGCCTCCTTTCAGTGGCTCCCTCTTTCCTCAGAAACAATCCATTTGTTTGTATCGGGGTGCAGATGGCGATTGAACTGCTAATTCTGGAAAAGGAGCACTAGCACCAGTAAAAGATTTAGGCGCGGGTCCCTTTAAGACGAAATGCCCAGCACCAAGATGGCAGCTTCCTTTCACCTCTCTCCTGCCTGTGCCCTTCACTAAGATGGGGAGGGAGGGGAAAGAATGATGTCATCGCATGACTGTGTTTTTATGAATGAAAAGAATCCTGTGAGTGAGTAATTCCAGGAAACTCATATTACAACTCAGCAGATCGCAGCGCAGAGCCCAGCTCAGCCCTTCTCCTCGGAAAACAACAACTTCGTTTACAGAAATAAACAAGGAGATTTGGAGAGCCGAATCGGCGAGAAAAACGCGGGGGCTCCCCAAGGAAGGCGAGAAGGGAAGGAGAAGGGCAGCGAACAAAAGGCGGACTCGGGGCGTTCGGGCGAAGTAAGTGGACGGCGCGTTTGCAACTCTGTAGTAGGGAAACTTAGAGACGTCAGAGGACGAGGGGGGGGGTCCCTTTCTGCTTCTGGGCGCCCGGGCGCCTTCCTCGCCGGGGCTCCGGGGCGCCTTGCGCACACCGCGGGCGCACCGAGGCTGACGGCTGGGCGGAAAACCGCGTTTCGTGGCTTTATTTTCGGTGGCGAGGAGTGGCTGCTGGTGTCGATTTCCTCCAGGACACGAGAGCGAGAGCCATTATCCACTCGCGAGGCTCTTTTAGGCAGCGTTTTCTGCCCACGAGCGTAGTTTTCGTCTGTGGGGGGTATGGATAGGAGCCCGATCCAAGAAGGCTGTGGGTTCACCCTCCCCCCGTTTTCTGGGTCTCCGTCTTCGATCCACGCAGTTGCGAGGGAGCCGAGACAGCTGCAAAAAGGCAGGAAATCGCTTAATAACATTGGAGTTACTCATAGTTCATATTAACCATGTGTATGCACGTGCTGCGGCCTTGGTCACATGTAAAGATGTCTGTCTGGCACGGACGTGATCTGGGATCTGATGGTGGGTTTCGGGGTGGCAGGGCGGTCTCCGCCAGAAAATCCTCTGGTTATGTGTAGGTCCGACTTCTGTTTTAGGGTTGTTTACTCTCCCCCCCCACGCCCCCACGCCATACCGCGTAGTTTAAAAAAGCCAGTTATTATTTTCAGAGAACGGCGTCCTGGCTTTGGCGGGCCGGGGGAGACTTGTAGAGGAGGAGGGATTCCCCAAGCAGCTTCCCTGACCCTCCGGAAGGGGGCTGGGAGTCTGGTGACAAGAGGTCAAGGAATGGGAACACGGAGGGGGGCTTTGGGAAACTTCCACAGGAGAGTTTCCAGGTCAGCATTTTTTAAGGACAAAAATAAAACGGGAGTACTCCGGTCTGGAGCAGTGCTGTGTGAATGTTCTCTCTAGAATAAGGCTGGGTGGTTGTGAGTATCCTTTATGCCTGGGGAGTCCTGACTAACTATTTGGGATCAGGAAGGAATCCCGCCCCCCTCGAAAACTGCCGAGATATATATATATAGAGAGAGAGAGAGAGATCACGAAGGAGAAACCTGTGGCCTTCCAGATTTTAAAGAACTCTTAACTCCAGTTCCTATCCACACCAACGGTTAGGGATGATCAAGGTTTTTCCAACAACGGCTGGAGGGCTGCAGGTATGTAAAATATGATATAAAACATTGCCAGTTGTTTGAAAGCAACAAAATGAGGATCTGTTACAAAGCTCAAACAATGTGGGGCGGGGGAGAGAGAGAGAGCAGAAGCAAAACAGCCACGTCAATTTAAAGAATAATTTTGGAACCCAAGAGGCTGCAAGAGAATAATGTGGTTTTCGCCCAGTGCCTCAAAAATGCCAGAGTAGGTGGCAGGTGGGCACCAGGAAACCTGTCTTGCAAACTACACCTACTGATATTCCATCTTCTATGCAACTGTGAAAGAAGCAGGAGTCACTGCCCCCTGTTGCATCTGGCCACCCTACTAGCATCTAGCGTGAGCTTGAGAGTAACCAGTTGTCTATTATTTGACACTAACCACTTTATATTATTTGACTAGCAATTTGATTCTCTTCAGGCATTTTCTTTAAAATATTATTTTTAATCTGTATCCCGTTGTGTAGTCTTGCCACACGCTGCAGAAAAGACCTACCTGAGCCTTTCCAGCCGAGATGGCTACAATTTTTCCAGTGAGTTGGGTGGTGGCTGTACATGTAGGTGACAGATAAAACGCTTCAGAGAAAGAAAAGAGAATAGAAGGTAAAAGAGGGACAGTTGAAACAAGAGGAAAAAACTGTAGGTTGAAAGGCAAAGGTTACCCAATAGATATCATAGTTAGGAAAATTACTAAATCCAGGGGGTGAGAAAACAGGCAAAGATCTCAAAAGATACGATCACTTGTGAGAAAACTGTAAAAACAAGTGAGTCCTGCATTGAAGAGGGTTGGGCTAGATTACTCGTAGGGTCTCTTCCAACTCTACAATTCTTTGATGCTTTGTAATTGTTTCAGTTTTCTTAAGCAATGATACAGTAAACAACAAAACAGACCACCTCCATCTAGGCAGGCAACAAAAATAATGATAATTCCCTGCCTGCTAATTTTTATTTTGATTCATTTAGTATAAAAACAGGAAAACAGCATCATTCAAGGCATATAGTCAGTTGTCAGTTGTTTGGCACATTCAAGTTCAGGGACTCACAGGTCAGAATTTCTAAGACTGTAAGGTGCTTTTAAATAATAATAATAATGATGATGATGATGATGATTTTATTTATACTCGCCCATCAGGGTATAAAAAGTTACCCACTATAAACATAGTGCACATATTTAACATATAAGCGGAAAACTGTATTTTCTGCATTTTATAAAGAGGGTCTGATGTTTGTATATGAATGCCTGCATAGTATATATTTTTTTTAAATGAATATCCAGGAGTAAGTAAGAATAACAATATTTTGAGAGCCCAATTAGCTGTTGCGGTTTTCACAGAAACTTTTGCCACGGACAAGTACTCTGTGGTTCCATCTCTGGCCTGCTATAAACTCTTTGATGCATGTTTATGGCTTCTGAGGAATGTAATTCTCCAACTAATGGCTTGGTCCACAGGCTAGTTATTACTCTGCTTAGGAAATTCTTTCATTAGGCCTACATTTAGTAATGCTTTCTGTGCACAGAAAATCTGGTGCTTATTGTTTCTGAAGATAACGTGTGCTGCACCAGGACTTTGCTAACCTTTTTCTCAGCCACTTTCAAGGTTGGCCAACCCTCTGAAAGCCCCCCAAGCCAACACTGGTCACGCCAAAAGTAACTGTGACCTCTGAACGTGTCCTCCTGCATGCATACACAGATCACATGCAGCTACACTGCAGCAGGTTTCTCTCAAATGCAGGTGGGAAGAGTCCAGGCGAGCTAGAAAGAGGAAAGCATTGGTCAGAGTTGGCTGATATTATCTTTAGCACCATCAAGATATACAGCACTTCAAAGAGAAACAGAAAGATGGGTATCTTTCCCTAGAGAAGCATTTGACAGGGAGGAAGAGGTGAAATGGAACATTCAAGAGGGTGGTGTGTAACTTGTTTTTAGACTCTGTGGGGCAGGTGTGGGGAACCTTTGCCTCTCTCCCCCCATGTTGCTATAAGACACCTCCCATCATCTCTGGCCTTTGGCTGTGCTCGGTCAGGCTGATGGGGGTTGTCATTGAGCAAAATCTGGAAGGCCAAATGTTTGCCACCTCCGCTATTGGGACAGAATAAACCGAGAATACAAAACTTCCTTATTCCAATCCAAACCGTTGGTTGGTCTAAACCAGTGTTGTCTACACACACACACACACACACACACACACACACACACACACTGACTGGCAGCAGCTGTCATTGTTACCTGCAGGTTTTTATTTGGAGATGTTGGGAAATGTACCTCTTGGCCTATGAAACATGTGCTCTGGCCCCACCCCTTTCTCTGCTGAGGGGACTTTCGTGTGCTGTGGTATATATCTGAATGTCTGGGCTTGTTCAGCTGTCACACATTGTTTATTTGCATAACTGCAAATCCTGATGATGACACTTTAACTGTACATGGGCTCCCGTGCATTCATGTGATGCTATACCTGTGGTTCCCCCTCCCCAAGCCAAAGTATTGTTTTGGTTCCCATAACATGAATGAGGAAGGGAAGATGTTGCTGGAATAGGGGACAATTCAAAGGACTTGCCCTTATCTGCTAAACCCTACGCTCCTTAGGAGCTTATAATGTTGCTTCGTTTTTTTAAAAGATGCTGCTCTTTATGACATGAGATTTGTATTTTATTGTGAATTGCCTTGGAGGCTTTGCTGAAAGGTGGTATCTATTAAATAAATAGAAAACTGGCACGTTGATCCTAAGTGCATTTCCTAGATAGGGTGGCCAGATGAAGAAGATAAAAGCTGATGTGCTGAATCCTGCACCTTTAATAGTTGTGTAGAAAAGGGATTTTAGCAGGTGTGATTTGCCATGCTATCCTTAGGGTTGCCATCCCATTCAGATCTACTGGGAAGTAAATGCCATTGAACTTGATGGAGCAGGTTCTGAGTAAACGTGAGTAAATGGGTTGCAGTTTCACCTGCAATCAATGGGGCTCTGTTCCAAGGAAAACTAGGCTGTTAGCATTAGTAGGTTTTTGTTTGGGATGACTGTGACTCATGACATGTGAAAGGTATCAAGTCAAAGGACCAGTTTAGAAGCAGCCTCTCTATCTTGAGTTCAAACTTGAGCTGTCAGATGCTGGATTGATTTTATGTGGTCTCTAGCTGTTACGATAAAAAGAAATGGGATAAATATTGTTTAAGTTATAAAATTTAAAAAAGTTGATTGGAAAATAAGGTGTTAGTTAAAAGGAATGTTAAGAGATTAGGATTTGCTGGATAATCATTTTGAACTAGAAAACAAGAAGGAGAGGTATGAGGAAGTCAAAGAAACATGTTATTGAAAAATTTATATCGAAATTGATCTGTTTTTAATATTTTTCTTTTTTTCTTTTTTTGTTTGTATAAAATTGAAAAATTGAATAAATATTTATAAAAAAACAAACAAACTTGAGCTGTCAGATATAAAGAAGGACAGGACTAGACAGGAATACACAACTATTAAAGGTGCAGGAACCCACTACTATCTCCTCCTCCTCCTCATTATTATTTTTATTTAGATTCATATACCACCCTTCATCACAAGATCTCAGAGCAGTCAGTGACCTGATTCAGATGTCCAGAGTCAGGCTCTCTGGGTGGGTTTGCAAGCTGGCTACTGCTGTCTTGTCTGAAGTTATAGGAAGCAGCTACTTGACTGAAGCCAAGTCGGTCCGGATCTGATCAGTGCCTGGTTGAGTGACTTCCTGTGAACCACTTGTATGCTGCCTTAGACTCCATGATATAAGAAAAGTGGAGCATAAATATAAGAAAGTAAAAAATAAATGAGTGGCTAGCCCCCCATGATGGCTGCAAAAATCTGCACAGACAAAGGTAAAAAAGTATAAATTCATGTGTCCAAATAACAAAAAGGTGAACAGGTAACCTAAAGCAAGACGGATAGCTGAGCCAGCATTTAAATTGCTGGTCTGCAAATTTGAGTTGTGAAGCCAGGGTGTAGCCGGGCTCCCTCTGAGCCTGAGGGACTCGCTGCGATCTTCATTCACCCTAGTGAATCTTTATCATTTTCATTTTACTCTGTCCTGTCTCACATTAATTTTAAATTGACATGGAATTAAGCGGACTAAACTGTATTTCATATGAAAAGGGGAGAAGCATAGAAGGGTGGGAAAACTAATCTTAAAATACCACTCGGGTTCAGAGTTTCCTTTCTCTTCTCTTCTGCCTGCCACAGATAATACGCTAGTATGTGTCAGCCCTCCTCTAATATGTAGCACAAAGACGGGAAACCTGTGTGGTCTTTCAGATGTTTTTGGACTCCAATGCCCATCATCCCCAGCAAGCATGGCCAATGGCCAGGGATTATGGATGAAGAAGTCTAAAAAATATGAAGGACTACAGGTTAGCCACCCCTAAAGGCATGAGACTGTTGCAACACTGGATTCCATCCTAATGGAAAGTGAAAGTTCAGACCGACATAGAGACAGAGATCTTAGCTGCTATCGCTAATGCTGAGCTGGCTTCTTTCAGAGAATAGAAATTAAGCAAATAATTAACTCTTTCTTATAGATTTCTCCATACCACATCACAATATCCTCAAATCACTATGTCCATTTTTTGATTTAGATATAAATTTGGTGCATGGACCATAAAATGTATGGTCTTTTGATCCATAGGTCATAAATTTATATAGCAGCACCTGTTGACCTGGGGCAATCTTGCAATAGTACCAGAGAGACCTAGTAACCCTCATCTCCTAAATTCAGAATTATCAGAATCCTATCAGATACCTGGTTCTCTCTGACCTAAAATCATCTTTAGGTCATAATGAACTAAGGTTATGTTGGCAACAAGTCAACTCTTTTTTTTACTGTTTTTTCTATTTTCTTTTTTCTTCTACTCTGTATTTTTATTGTTTGTTTTCTTTCTCTATTATCTTATTATTTTTGTAAACTCTTTCTTGAAATTTGAATAAAATATAATTAAAAAAAAAACACCAGTAGAATCATAGAATTGTAGAGTTGGGAGGCACCACAAGTGTAATCTAGTGCAGGAATCTTTTTGCGCAATGTGAGACTTGAAGCCATAACCCTGAAATGAAGAGTGTCATGCTGTAATGACTGAGCCAGTCCTCAGACTATCTTTATTTACAGTGGTACCTTGGGTTACATACGCTTCAGGTTACATATGCTTCAGGTTACAGACTCCGCTAACCCAGAAATAGTACCTCGGGTTAAGAACTTTGCTTCAGGATGAGAACAGAAATTGTGCTCTGGCAGCGCGGCGGCAGCAGGAGGCCCCATTAGCTAAAGTGGTGCTTCAGGTTAAGAACAGTTTCAGGTTGAGAACAGACCTCCGGAATGAATTAAGTACTTAACCCGAGGTACCACTGTATTTTGATTTCTCACCTACCCTTTATCAGAAGGTCCCAAGGCTGGTTGCAGAAATAAAACATACAATTACAAAATGAAACAGTTGCAAGCAGAAAAGTTTAAAAACATTTCCATACGTCAAACCATTTCACGTAAAAAAACAGTTAAATATAGTTCCAATACAGATGCAGACTAGGATAAAGAAAGCCACTTGAAAGGCTTGTTTAAAGTTGAAGGTGTTCCGTAGGCACCAGAAAGACAGACAGAGATGGTGCCTGGCTAATGCCCTTTGGAATTATTTTCCATTACATATCATATTCTATAATATAGGCTGATACCAAACAGATCCACATTAGCACTTGATCACATTAATCCATTTGTATCCTCCCTTTTCTCCCACCTCCTTTGTCAACATTTAGATTGGAAGCAGGATCCTGTCTCATTGCACACGCTACTTATGAAAGAGCCATGTACACTGAGTCTGCTCACAAATAACAGATAATTGACACGGGTTCCTTTTCTACCACACTGATTTCATGCAGTGTTGATCTGAGCGAATCCAAGCTTTGGAAAACAGTTTGCAATGTTTTGGCCTCCCTTTGGCATAGTTCCTGACACGGGTAGTTCTTGAAACTTGATGGACGTTGATTTGGAGAACACAGTGGGGAAGGCATTCTGGGTATATAAGGCAGCGCTGGCAAATCTACCTCCCTGCAGATGTTGTTGCACCCCCAATTCCCATCAGCCCCTGCCAGCACAGCCAATGGTCAGGGATTATGGGAGTTGTAGTCTAGCAACATCGGTTATGAAGGGGTTTCAGTAAGTTGCTGCTTGGTGGGGAAAGTGGTAATGTAAACCTTCTGTTTCTTGTTGGCTTAGAAAGCACAACTTGGTGTCCTATGAGGAACTATCTTGAGCATTTGATACTATTATGCTGGAGTTTAGCTGTCTGCAGATGTTTATGCATATGCAATTATAAGCCGCCTCTGCTTTCGAAATAGCATACACAGCATTGAGAAGTATCGGCTCGTTTTGAAGTAGCAACTCTCTAGTGAGGTGAGTAAGCTTCATTAGAAGTTGGGTGCCAGGTCTACGACAGCGCACATCTTGGAATGCTTCACTTAAATTATTGCCATAATAATGATTTGTGCCAGCAGGCCAAATATAAGGACTATCTCCTGCCTTAACTCCTCTAGGTGATGAGTTGGCAGCTCCCAAGTTTGAAAGGCTTTGAAGCTTACGCTGCAAAGTTTACATAGAGACGGTGGTAGGCTCAGTGAACCTGATGCAAAATGGGGTGAGAGTTTTTATTTTGATCTCTGCCGCCACCCACTGAGTTGTCTGGAGCCCCTATGCCAGTTATTGAAGGTGTTGGGTTCTTCTGGAGTTGTGGTTCCACGAGGATTGGTTGCTTATCAGTTGGTATTGCACACTAGGGGGCCAAGTGGAAAAAGAGGACTGGGGACAGCCAAAGCAGCTGCTTTGCATACAAAAGGTCCCAGGTCATCCACAGCGATGCCAGGTATGGCTGGGGAATACTCCATTTCTGAAAACGTGGCAAGCTGCTGTCAATCATTGTGTGGGCGCTAGAAGGGCCAGTCATCTGATTCGGCATAAGGCAGCTTCCTGTGTTCCTAACAGGGCTCTGTCCTCTCTTGCATCTGACCACCATGCTGCATCCATTCCTACTGTCTTGACTTCTAACCCATGAATCTTATTATGCATTTGTGCTGCTATTCCTTAGTCACCCAGTGATGATGTCATTTCTGTGAGTCCCCGTGCAGTTCGATCCTGTGCGCGATTCCTCAGTTGCACGGTGCTCAGTGGGGCTTATTCCCCAATAAATGGGTTTAGGATTGTAGCCTTGGGATTCTAGGCTGTGTGCACACCATACATTTAGAGCACATTAAGGAATGTGCTTTAAATGTATGCCGTGTACACAGCGCATCTCAAAGTAGACCCATTATGATCAGTGACGCTAAGTTAATAATATCCATTATTTTTAATGGGTCTACTCAAATGTTGAATGCAGCACTTAAAGGTCTTTGGGTTGTGCTGTTCTTCTCCACCTTGTCTGCATCTCGCTTTTGCTTTCAAGTTCAATTAACATGCTCTTCGGGGACAGAGAAAAGTACACAGAAATATGCAAATGCCCTGTTGCAAACCATCTCTCAAGCTGCGTTGAGGCCAGCAGTCCCATTGAATTCTATGGAGCTAACTTGGGTTTCAGTCACAGTGCTTCATTGCACAGAGGGTGGCTGATGCATGTACTAAATTGGCAGGTTAAGGTAAACAGATGTTTATATTTCAGAGTAATCCCTTTTCTCTCCTAGCTGTTTGCAGCCTCCTTCCTCAAACATAAGAAGCGTGGAAAGAAGCTGCCCTCCAAAAGAGGGTAGGAGAATGATCACAAGCCCATAGACCTATTTAAATATCCTAACACAGGGTTGCCATATTTCAAGAGGTAAAAATCTGGACACAAAAGGTTGTTGAGCTTTCTTAGGGAAACTGCCAGAGCCTGAACCACAGCCACCCGCATACACACAAATTTTAAAATCCAAGATCCAGTACATTTGCTTTCAAATGTAAAATTGCCCCTGGATTGTAGGACTGCCAAAAGAGGACATGTCCAGGAATTCCCAGACGTATGGCAACCCTATCCTAACATACACCTCTTATTTGTCTTTAGTTTCCTGGTCCTGAGAAGTATAACACCAAGGGCACTCGCTTGCTATAAACCGTTCAGGCTGCTGTGTGCTTCTAAGCCTTTCCAATGAATGGCTTTATTATTTGTTATTCTGTTTACTAGTTAGTTGTATGCAGTCTACCCATCTGTTCTTTATGTCCCAGCGAGGTGAGGAGAGCAGTACTTCCCCCTAGTACTCCTCCCCCTTCCATCTACTCGGCTTGCTTCATGGAATGTGGTTACACAAGTGTCATGGAGACTTGTTGGACATTCCCTATGATGCAATTTGTGATGTCTGGCACAAATCACTGCCCCCCTCTCCGTCACACACACAGTGGCCTGCAGCACTCCGTGAACTTCCTTAAAGATAAATTCTCTCAAGTTCATGAAAAGGTGAGACAATATATATGGGGTGGGGATAGCTGCACTTCTGTTAAATGAGAAGGAAAATGCAGGTTTAAACAGCAGCAGAGGTTTGAGTAAAGTAGGCAGTGTTAGAAATGCAGGTTTATAAGCTACCGGTAAGTGCCAAATAGCTCCTTAAAGCAAGGTATCAGTCACCAAAACGGAATATCTGTTTGCCATTTTTGGGCAAGACGGCTCTAAAGTCTTATTTTTCAAATGATGGACTGACTGTGATTGATTCTTAGTTAAATATCTGTCTAGTTCAGATGACAACCTTGAGCTAGGTTAAGAGTTTGAGAAGTTAAGGAACAGTTGTTCGATCCAAGGACAGTCCCATATATATTGGCCTATTCCGACCTCTTCTTAACGGTGACTGCTCCTGCTCAGGCTGCACAGAAAAAGCAATTCGGTTCCAGAAATTCATTCCAATTCATTCCAAATATAATGGATAGCATTCTACAGGATGGGGTATTAGTGTGTGAAAACAGTCCAGATCCAATGATTCCCAGGCATGCACCTCCAGATGATTGCAAAACAGAGTGATGATCAGTTGGGAATGTAAGGCTTAGACAGTCTTTTAGGTATCCTAGTTTCCAGCTTCAAGCTGAATAGGGCTTTGTATATCAATGCACCTTTGTATATCAATACCTTGCACCTACATTAGTTGCTAATTGAGAGCTAGTGCAATTCTTTCAGCAGTGATGTAACATGACGTTGATATTCCACCCCTGTGAGCTGTTAAGCCACCTTACTTTGTACTAGCTACAACTTTAAGCAACATTATAATCTGCACATTGAACTACATTATAAAGATATCTGAGCCTAGCATTTCCTTTTCCACCCTTCCCTCTCTTTTGTGCTGGAGCACACATTTATTTACACTTTAAAATTGGGGGGGGGGGGGGGCAGAAGGTTGCAGTAAGGATAGCCCAGCCCCTGCAAGAAGCTTCCTCTGCTGCAAGGCTTCTTCTCATCCTTACCCACGGGGATGCAATGTGGTGCTACTATAATATAGGAGTATTTCACAGAGGTTGGAATGTGGTTGTGGTCGGTATTCCTTAGTTGTACAGAAAGGCCCTGACTCTCTCTAGTATTATAGAACTGTTTTTTAAAAAAATTAAAAACCTTAGCATCTGTGTAGCGCTTCAGTGTATGGAACATGCGCTAATTTTCACGAAAACTCTAGGGCAGATCAGTGTCGTCATCCCCATACTGCAGATTGAGGTGGGGAACATGCCTGACAGCACAAATTTTACAAATGTAGAGGTAAAGGTAAAGGGACCCCTGACCATTAGGTCCAGTCATGACCGACTCTGGGGTTGCGGTGCTCATCTCGCTTTATTGGCTGAGGGAGCCGGCGTACAGCTTTCGGTTCATGTGGCCAGCATGAGTAAGCCGCTTCTGGCGAACCAGAGCAGTGCACCAAAACACCATTTACCTTCCCGCTGGAGCAGTACCTATTTATCTACTTGCACTTTGACGTGCTTTTGAACTGCTAGGTTGGCAGGATCAGGGACCGAGCAACGGGAGCTCACCCCGTCGCGGGGATTCGAACCGCCAACCTTCTGATCGGCAAGTCCTAGGCTCTGTGGTTTAACCCACAGCGCCACCCGCGTTGTTCCATGTACATGGAAGTAAATCCCACTGTGTCCAGTGGAGCTTACTCTCTGGTACGTGCATTGAGAATTTCAGCTTGATATTGCCTTACCTATGGCCACCTAGAGAGTTCAGGGGAGGGGATCAAGCAAAGGCTGGCGTCAGGGTCCGCACTGATGGGGGGCTCCGAAGATCCACTCCCCACCCCCATTGTGTGGTGTCTTTCCCTCCCCCTCAGCGACCACTCTTTTTCTGACAAGTGAGCGGATTGTGACAGTGGCAGGAGAGAACAGGTGGTCCCATTGGTGGATAAAGGCCCATGGAGGATGTTTTGCCCAAGCTGTCCAAAATCTGGACACAGCACTGATTGTGAACAGAGGACTTCCTCGTTCAGAGTTTGATTTCAACACTTCACTAGCCAACCACCCCTTGCTTCAGCTCTCGTTTCCAGTCTCCTTTCTTCCTTCTTTTCTTCCCGGTGTGTGGGGTGGGGAGGCTGAACACATGATTCAGTTTGTGTCCTTTCCCCATCTCTGTTCCCTGTTGATTCTGGAAGTATACCTTGGCTGCACCTGACGTACACTAGAGTACCTGACTTTCCTGTACCCAAGGCGTCTCCAATGTGATACCTTCCAAATATTACTGGATTCCCAACTCCCATATTTCCTGGCCATTGGCTGTGCTGATGGGCATCGACGTCCAAAACATCATGGGTGGAGGCGGCACACACCAGATTGGGAAAGGTTGGCTTACCGTGCCGTTTTCTCTGGCACATACAGTGCTCCCATACCTCTGAGTATAAGCCCAGAATAAAAGCCAGGGACGCTCTCTCTGTATTGCAGTCCTTTGAGTGTTTTGTGCTGCTTCCTCTTCCAGAACATCTTGACTCCTCTTCTGTCATTGGCTGGGGAATCTCATCCGTCTTCCATCTGCGCAAACCCTGACACGCCACATCTTCTCGTGTTTTCCTTTACCTGTCCTGGTTTACCTTGTGGCTTGTCCGTCAGCCCTGCTTTGTGCACGGGGGCGGGGGGGGCGGGGGGGGAGCTTGCATGCCTGGCTACTTTGCAGCAGTCCGCTTCAACCTTCGGTACTGGTGGACTGCACAGTGGAGAGGGCAACATGGATGGCCTTAGCAACCTGTTTCTGCTGATTCACAGTGAGCCGGCTTTTCTCCCGCCCACGTTCCTGCTGTCTCTGACCTATCAGTCCTCCTGAAAGGACTCTCCCTCCCTCTCTCCCTCTCTTATTTATTTAGATGGATAGCCAAGCCCGTCTGAAGGGCTTGGGGCAGATAATGATTTAAAAAAGGAGAAAAAAGAAGAAGAAAATATCATTCCTCTTCTGTCTTAATTAACTCTGCAAGTTGAGCCCAAAGAGGACTTTTAACACTTCTGCAAGATTCTCCATCTAGAGGGGTGGTAGGAATTAAGTTCCTGTGGGACAGCCACCCAAAAAAAACTCTCTCTGTGCAAAGATGGTATTGTTCTTAAAAGTGTGTCCTTAGTTTCAGATGGGGAGGAGACTGGCTGTATGCTTCTTTGGGGCTTGTTCATAATTCACAGACAAATGTTGATTTGTTTCCTTTTAAACCACTGTGTTAGCAGCACCCAAGCCTAGGCAGTGTGTATGGAGGTCCTAAATGATGGGTTTATTTATTTATTCACTTATACCCTATTTATGCACCAGCCAAGATGAGGTTTCAAAGCGACTTAAAATTGAATTCGCCCTCAAATGGGTAATAGAAATATTAGAAGTAACTTTACGTGCAGATGGGCGTTCTCAAACTTTGTAGTAGTGACATTCCCTGTTTCAGGGTAAGAGAGGTCCTGGATGAGGCAAATAGAAGGCTGAGCTTTCATTATTAACTCTTGCTGAGCTTTCAGTGTTAACCCTTACCTTTACCAAAGCAGCAAGATGTTCAGAGGGGATACATTACATGCATTTAGGTAGCGGAGGGGGAAAGCTTTGCAAAAATGGCATGGTTCATCCCCAGCCCAGTGATTGATACACATTTCCATGTATTCATTGAAATGGGTAGATGCAAATTTAGAAATAAGTGGTGTTAAATAGAAATAAGTGGTTTAAATAGAAATTTTAAAAAATGCACTTCACTGTAGTGGGGAAGACTGTTACTGAGGCGACCTCTGTGCCTGCTCAGTCTACAGTCCAGGTGCTGCCAACTGTTGAGGGGCGACTTTCAAGGCCCCTGCTCTGTTGTTCTCCTTTTCATAGCTTCATAGAGTTGGAAGGGACCACGGGGGTCATCTAGTCCAACCCCCTGCAAGAATGAATCTTTTGCCCAATGGGGCTTGAGCCTATGGCCCTGAGATTAAGAGTCTCGTGCTCTACTGACTGAGCTATCTAGTGTTCTTTATCGTTTAAACTGGACTTGGGCCAGGCAGCCTTTGAAAGAAAGCACTGTCCTCTCTAAAGTAGGGCACATGGCCACCCTGATCACTTTTTTTTTTTTGTGGGAGGGAAACCCTGGGGTGCCTTGCTAACTATTTCTGTGGCCTGCTTGCCAGTTAATATTGCTCAATCCGGTACAATGAATCCAGAGGATTAAAGAAAACGCACCTAAGCTATAGATTGCCTCCCAAGAGAGGTCCACTTGGCTCTGTGGCGCTTGGCCTTCTGTGGAGTGGCAAAAAGTTGATTTATTTTGGCAGGGCTATGCTTAAAGTGGGAGTGGGGTTTTCCTGTCTGTCCTTCCTTGTTCATTTTATAGAGCGAGGCCCCTATGGGTCCTGGAAAGGAAGAATCCAAAGCAAACTGCCAAATCTAAAGGCCTGCTACATTGGTGTAGCCAAGGGGGGGCAACTGCCCCCTAAATAAAAATAGGTACCAAACTGACATTCTGCCCGCCCCCCAACAAAATTCCTGGCTACGCTCATGGCCTGCTGGGCTGTTGTTAGTGGGGTGGGTTTCATTCAATTTTTTTCAGGTTCCCCTCCTCCACTTCAGTTTTCTTCCTTCCAGGGAAAATAAATAACCCAGCTCCATAACTGACATACATTTCAGCCCCCATGTCAGGGTGTGTTGGTGGAATGAGAGGGCTTTGGATGCAGCAGAACTCCTTCTCCACTGGTGGAGAGGAAAACCTGGTTTTCCTTTTAGCCTATGGGACATTCTTCTCAGAACAACAGGATTGCACCCTGATTTTCTGTTGTTGGTACAGTGGTACCTCGGGTTACAGACGCTTCAGGTTACAGACTCCGCTAACCCAGAAAGTGTACCTCGGGTTAAGAACTTTGCTTCAGGATGAGAATAGAAATTGCGCAGTGGCAGCGGGAGGCCCCATTAGCTAAAGTGATACCTCAGGTTAAGAACAGTTTCAGGTTAAGAACGGACCTCCAGAACGAATTAAGTTCTTAACTCGAGGTACCACTGTACTCTTTTATTTTTGCTGTGAACAGCTTTGAGAGACCCTGGGCTGGAAGGCATGGTAAAGATGTCTTCCGATTTCTCTTGCAGCTGTACTCCCAGTGGAACTACTTCAACACAAGGATATAATCATAGATAAATAGAATTGTAGAGTTGAAAGGGACTCTAGTCTAGTCCAGGGTTTCCCAAACTTGGGTCTCCTGTTGTTGGACTACAACTCTCATCATCCCTAGCCAGCAGGACCAGTGCTCAGGGATGATGGGAATTGTAGTCCAAAAACACCTGGGGACCCAAGTTTGGGAAACCCTGATCTAGTCCAGCCTCCTACAATGCAGGAATCTCAACTATAGCATCCGTGACAGAAAGCCATCCAACCTCTGCTTAAAGACCTCCAGTGAAGGAGAGTCCACCACCTTCTGATGGAGTCCGTTCCATGGTTGAACAGCTCTTGCCATCAGAAAGTTCTTTCTGATGTTTACTTGGAATCTCCTTTCTTGTAACTTGAATTCGTTGGTTTGGGTCCTACACTCCGGAGCAGGAGAAAACAAGCTTTCTGCATCTTAGTGTGATGTTTTGCCCCCACAGGTTGCTACTGAGTGGTGCAGATCCATAACCTTGTTTTTGTTTTCTTTTAAGGTGTGTTGTGGCCTGGTTTGCATGTAGTGTTAAGCCACAAGTTTCCCCACAAACAAACAAACCAGCCTCCTTTGTAGTTTGGCAAGTGTCTGGGGTGAGATGGTGAAACGAACTCTAGTTAGGGAAGGGTGCTGGTTTCACACCTAACACCATCCCATAGTTAAAACAAACCAAGGTTCGTAATGTATGTGGGATGTATGTATATGTACTGGAGAGGATAGCTGTATTTAACAAAGGAAATTAAGTAAGAGGCTTGCAGAATGCCTGGGACTCATAGGAAGGAAGAATATTCTTCAGTATGCATGCAGCTGACTGGCACAAGAAGGGGAATGTCCAGCCCCTAAAGCGTTAAAGATGAAAAATATTTAAAGTATGACATTAGCAAGGGAGTTGTGTCACGGGGCACATGCACCGTCCAGAAAAGGGGAAAGGTGCCTGGGACTCCAGCAACAAATGAGTTACAATGTGCAATGGTTAGATGAAATGATTGCCCAAGAAGGTCTTTATAGAGTCACTTCTTTTTCGATATGCTTTATTGAACCAGCAGCATAATCGGGCCTATTTAGCTATACCTGGATAGCTTCGTGCCTGCTGCGTGCTGGGGATACTGGCAGGAAATGTATTAGCTCATGGTTCCCCTCTGCCTCCCATCTTGAATGTCATTTGACTGTACAGACAGGTACTGTTTGTCCTCCCATGGAAACACGGCTGCCCTGAGGGTTGAAAATGGTGACTGACTAAGCTGCGGCAACAGAAGCCAAACAAAATGAGTGTATTTTCTGCTCACTGAGCTGAAGCTGCTGAGTGCATGTGTGGCTAGGTTTCTATTCCTAGAAGAAACTCTGGCCTGGTTCTGGAGGGGCAGGTTAGCAGTGCCCCAATCCAAGCTGGCATTGTGGGGATCTTCTGCCTTCCTCAAACAGGAGGTCCTGTTTGTTCTCCAAGACTTGGGAACCTGCTGTTTCTCTAGCTGCTGGGCCTGTGCCCATTGCCGTTGCATCTGTCCCCAGTCTCCTGTCTAGGCATGTCTCAGTATGAGCAAAACAAACAGACTTGAGTAACTTTTTCCCTCCTTTACCTCCTCCTCTCATTCTACGGGGAATATACATCTGGCTGTTTCTCCGGCCAGGGATCTTCCACAAATACATTTGGGCCCTAACCGTGTGTGTGTGTGTGTGTCTGTTTTGTGTGGTGAACATGACTCTTAGGAAAATTACTGCGGATTTGAAAGAACGCCACGCCTGAACTTCTGCCTCAGGTTTCATTCCTGGGGCTTTGATGCTCCTGTGAGGGAATGTGTATAAAAATCCTGCAAAAATAAATTGCTGACCTCAGGTGCCGAAGCTGACATGACTAAATTTGACCTGACTGAATTTGCCCTTTCTTTGGGATCAAGGAAGTAGAGCTCCCATCAAGTTTTAGAAAGAGAGGCAAGGCGGATCTTACTTTGTGCTTTTCTCTTTCCACACAAACACCCAAATTATGCGCTTAGAATAAATTCAGGCTTCATTGGTCTGTTTCTGGAGTCCCCTTCCCTTTAGAAGGGAATCAACAGTACTCAGCCAGCATGTTGGAAATTGCTTGATTTTCATAGGCTTCTGGAGCAGTAGGATAAATGGGAATTTTTTTGTGGTGCCTGTTTGGATCTAATTGTCCCTATCCCCAAAGGCTCAAAATGCATGACAGTTAAAAAAGAAAATAGCCTGCTCTTAAATGAAGTCCTTGCTGATCTCTAGCACCTTTAAAAAAAATGCTTTTATTCTCTCCTCTTCAAAAAAATAGTTCAGGGCCATGGGCATGGTTTCCTTCCATTTACCTTCCCAACAACCCTGTGAGGTTAGGTTTGCCATATAAATGTGAGGTTAGGCTAAAATATTAACTGGCCCTAGGTGAGCGAGGGCTAAGCAAAGATTATGAACTCTGGCTTCCCCAGTCCAGTATTTGTACATAGCAAGGTTTGGGCTCACATGCCTGATGGGGATAGCTTTCCAGTCTTCTGCATTGAGAATGGGAAATCTGTAGCCCCACAGATGCTTTGAACAGGCACCTTGTACCCACAGATAGCTGCTGGTGCTGTGGTACCTCGGGGCAGTGCTGAAACGTATGATCTGGCCATGCCCTATAGTGGCGCTGATTTGGATGGAAGTTGTTGTCAGTATAAACTTGGACCTGGGAAAATCCCTAAAATTCTCAGGTGCCCATGGTACACTTAGTTATATTCCAACATTGTGCGCCTTGACAGAAGGGCAGTATAGTTGGACTTTGCACGTCCTGTCGGTGGCCAAAAGGCTAGTTAGTGTTGCAATGCTGGGAGGGAATTGCGTTTCCTCCCCTGATTGCCCAGTGGTTGGAAGACTTATCTGCTCTTGCAGCATATGCGAAAGCTACCCTCAGCAAGTGGCGCAAAGAGGAATAAACACTCCAGCATTTGGGGTCTGTACTGCTGCAGCCTGTTCCTCGCCCACCAAACTCCCTTTTAGTTTTGCTCTGGTGGCATAAACTTTTAATTGTATGACACTGCAGTACAAATTGCTATTATCCTTTTATTGTTTCTCTTGGTTGATTGTCTTGTTAAGGGGAAACAAGAACCAATAAAATATTAACAGGTGTTTTTGCTTTGCTTTTAAGGGTGAATAGATCCAGCCAATGGGCACTGCTGAGGGAGCTGGGTCTAATAATAATAATAATAATAATAATAATAATAATAATAATAATGGGGTCCAGGACAGACAGCAGCAGCGGGGCCTTGCCAGGGTTGTCATGGTAGCTGGTGAAGGGTGCCAACCGCCCTTTTTGCTGCAAAATCTTTTAACAAGAAATTCTTCAGGCTACCGGTGCCAACGCAAAGGCGTCTGCCAGTGGATGTAACTGAGATAGTCCTTTTGCGTAGTGAAACAGCTGGTCCCAAAAATGCACAGACACCTGATTGCAGGCAGAGCTGCTTAATGCCTGTTCCCCTAAGGAGAGCAGATCTGTACTTGGGGGATGTGGGGATTCTTGCTTATTAGGTACCGGCCGCCAAGCGGCCTGAATTCCTCTGCTGTGCACGTAAAAAGATATTGTGTTGATTCTCTCTCCCTGGTGGCTTTCTAGGCACTGTGGCATGTCAGAGACACACCCGCCAGCTGGCTCCCCACCGTTCTGTTTCCTCCCTCTCAGGAAATGTTTGCCCTTGTGCAGTTTCCGGTAGCTGCAGGACATGCCCAGTGTAGAGACGCTATTGCGGGGTGTGTGTGTGTGTGTGTGTGTGTGTGTGTGTGTGTGTGTGTGTAGCTTTTTGGGTAGGTAGGTGGGCTAGTGTGTGAGCATCAGAAAACCAGAACAGATTTTTTAAAACACACAAACACACACACACACACACCAACAAGCATGACTCATTCTGGCACTGGGTCAGCAATCTGGTATCTCTCCTTTGCTCTACTGGACCAAAGAATTGTGGAACATTAGAAGAATCCTTCCACCCCCCCCCATGGATGGTTTTCTTAGGGAAGAATCCAAGTGTCTGTTCTGTGCCTGTGCATTTGGCACGGCGGCTAGTGGAGGATGGGGTTGGGAGACCCAAGCAGGGCAAAAAGGAAGGGGTACGTTTGTGTGGCAGATGTTGCCTCTCTCCACCCACCAGAGAGCACAAAATGCAGAGGTGGATAGAGATCACAGGCTTATTTTTATTTTATTTTTCTGTTCTGCTCAATTACAGACTCTTTTCCCGGGGATCGGTGGGAGCACGACGTAAAATGTCATCTGACAGCTTGTCGAGCAAAGCCCTAAAGGTAAGAGTCACTCTGCACCGAAGAACATGCTTCTCCCAGCCCTTGTTTTCATAGATCTCTAGATCAGGACAAAGTCAGGCCTGGATGGGAGGGTGAGAGAGGCTGATCCATCCCATAACTGTGGGCCAGTGTGGGAGACTGGTCATTATGCAGGTGAGCAACTGTCCATATGTTTAAATGGAAAACCTGGCCCCATTTGGAACAATTCAGAAATATGCAAAAGCACCTTTGCCCAGCATTTCTGCTGTGTATTTTCTGTAGCTTTCCCCCACCTCCTCCTTTACTCTCCCCTGCCTTCCACTTTCCCTCTTTTCTCTGGGCCCTCCATTTCTTATTTGACAACTCTGCTTCCTCTATTATTGCCCACTTTTTCCTGTCCTACTCCCCGAATGTTCGGAGCCAGTAAATATACGTGCAGAAGTTAGTGTGTGGAATTAGACTTTCTCCCCTCCCACCAGCAAACAGGCACAGGAGGATCCTGAGAATCTGGACTTCCTTAAGCTTTTTGAGAAACGCGAGTTTCTAATCCTCATGGTGGGCAAAAATATGTTTTGGAAAGTGGCAGCAGACAGTGTCTGCAAAAGATTCCAGTCTGGGTGGAGCCGAAAGGGGAAGGATATTCTGTGCTCTTCCTCTGGTACTTTTCCTCTGAGGGTGTGATCGCACTACATTTTGTTTTGTTCAACACGATCTGCCTTTTGCTACCAGTTTGTGCTGCATCTGCCTTTTACATGCAGTTTGTGCTGCATGTGCTCACCTTGCCTGTTGTATCGGAGTCCCTCCGTATTTTCTTTCTTGGTAACATCGGTCTGATGTGACACCTTGGCCCCATGTTCCTTAAACCGTGCCAGGGCCTTCCCCACCCCAGCCCCATATATAGAGTTAAAGGGCTTCCCCTTGCACACAACTTGACCCAAGTTGTACAAGAAGTTAGCTTAGGAACCGGAAGGAAAAGGAATGTCTTAACTGGAAATTATAACACTTGTTTTCCCACTTGCCGGGACTATAATGGAAGGGGAAGCTGAGCAAGCCGGTTTCCTGAGAGATTTCTCGCGAAACAGCCTGTAGGGGTGTGTGGTAGGTGAGCACACCCGTGATGTTTGAGGAAACGAAACAATAATAATAAAGCAGTGTTGAGCAATTGGTGTTATTTGTCAAGAGGCCTTGAGGCTGAGCAGGTATTGAAAATAGAGACACTGGATTCCTTATCTTGTCCAGGTGTCCCTTCCTAATGCTAGCCATCAGTGGCCTGAGTTTTACCGCTTCTTGTTTTGGTACACCACTTCTCTATTCAAAACAACACTACTATAAATCTTTTTTTGGTTCACTGTAATTGCCTTGAGGTTTCGTGTGGTTTCAAGGGGTGCGGAACTGAAGCTTGTAGGTTAAGGCAGCCAGGGAGTGGGGGGCACTCTACAAGGTGATGTTCCTGTTTTAATTGTCTCACGCCTCAAAGTGTGCTGGATATCAGATTATAGAAAGCCTCTGCTACACCTGTTGCACCAGTTACTGATTTGTTATGCTAATCATTTCAAAGTCACTGAGTTGAATCCAGACTAAGTTAGTCATACTTTCAATCTCATTGACTAGTCCCGCTGAAAGCAATGGGATAAATTAGTCACGAGTCACTTGTAAGTCCTATGGACTTTGATGGAACTAAAGCATAGATGTGCAGAGTCAGATCCGGACCAAGTTCAGTACTTTGAGTTAATTTTAAAAACACACCCATATTTTAGACATAATTTGTGAGCACTCTTGATTATCTGTTGGAAGTACAGTGGTGCCTCGGGTTACAGATGCATCAGGTTACAGATGCTTCAGGTTACAGACACTGCTAACCCAGAAATAAGAACTTTGCTTCAGGATGAGAATAGAAATTGTGTGGCGGCAGTGGGAGGCCCCATTAGCTAAAGTGGTACCTCAGGTTAAGAACAGTTTCAGGTTAAGAACGAACCTCCAGAATGAATTAAGTACTTAACCTGAGGTACCACTGTATGTGTCATTACCACAGAGCTGTGGAACCTGTGGTCCTGTCGAGGTGTGGTAGTTAAAAACGACACCTCCCATCATCCCTGACTATTGGCCATTCTGCCTGGTGCTGATGGGAGCTGTAGTCTAACAACATCTGGAGGGCCACAGGTTCGACATCCCCAAATAAACATAATGTATGCATTTTATAATGTGCATCACAACTGTCAGAGCACTTGGGTTTCCTTGGTGCAGAACGTTACCAGACCTGCTCAGCTTCCTCCTTGGCTTCTTGCCTTTCTGAGCTGCTCTCCCTCACCTCACGTCCCTTTTTCCTGAGTTTTTCTGATGCTCGATACTCACCTGCTCCTTCTGCTCACCAACAGATCAAACGGGAAATGGGCGAGAACACGCCACACCTTTCCGACGAAGAACTAATGGGTTTGTCGGTGCGAGAACTGAACCACCACCTGCGGGGCCTGTCCAAGGAGGAGGTAGCGCGGCTGAAGCAGCGCCGGCGCACGCTGAAGAACCGTGGCTACGCGGCCAGCTGCCGGGTCAAGCGGGTGTGTCAGAAGGAGGAGCTGCAGAAGCAGAAGACAGAGCTGGAGAGGGAGGTGGATAAGCTAGCGAGGGAGAACGCCGCCATGCGCCTTGAGCTCGACGCCTTGCGCGGCAAATACGAGGCGCTGCAGGGCTTCGCCCGCACAGTCACCGCACACGGCACTACTGGCAAGGTGGCCACTGCCAGCGTCATCACCATCGTCAAATCTGGCTCCAACCAGGCCACATACTCCTAGTGTCCGTAAGCCCGTGTCGCGAACTGAGTCCTGTTGCCATGCCTCTGCCCAGCTCTCACCTAGAATGGCTGTAGCTGCACTGGCCCCTCCCCCTTCTTCTACTTTTCTTCTGCCATCCAAAGGAGACAGAATCAACTTGAAGACGAAACGGCTGAATGTTGAACTTCCTCCTCTGTCCCTTAACCTTCATGAGGAGAGGGTGGGAAGGTGGTGCCCGACTTGCGTAATTAACTGTTGATGTTTATCCGTGGATTGAAATGCAGTGGCCAGTTATCCCCTTTTTCCTCTCTCCCCCTCCCCCGTTTTATGTTTGCCAGGTTTTTCTCCTCTTGCCTTTCTGCGTACCCTTGCCCCCAGCTGATGCAATGGGGTGGGCCTAGAGAGGGCTTCCCTGCTATAAGCTGGGAACACAGACTCGGAGAACCTTTCGGTTGCAAGGGTTAACAAAAGGGAAATAACCTTCCTGTGAGAGGGCAAACTAGCTAGAAGCCGCCATGTTGTCGGTGAGAGCTGCCGCTGCAGGAACCATCCAGGATGAAACAAGGTTCTGGAACCCTTGTCAACTCACCTTTCTCATCCTGGCCCTGTGTTTGTCTGTGTTGTCACTCTGCCTTTCCTCTTCATTGTATCTCACAGCCATGCACCCTTTGGCTCAGATCTCTTCAATTTGTGGGTGTGGTTTGAACCGGCTGTAGCAAGAGCAGCCCTAATTAGACCTGGGCCTTTGGTAAGTGGGCAGGCTCAATAACAATAAAGAGGGAACTAATTGCAGCAAGGGACAAAGAAGGAAATTATTGCTGTACGGTCGTACGAACGATCTGAGGAAGGGGTCACTGAGGTACATGCCGAGAAGACTAGGTCAGTTGCTGGTATCCCACTCTAGCATAGCATGCTAGAATACAGCGCACCACAGTGATTTGAAAAGGCATCCACTGTCTCCAGCTGTGCAGGTGTGCGTGACGCTAGTTCATGGGACACTACGTTGTAACGGTGCTCTTGGGCTGAGATTGCAAGATCTCTGACGTAGAGTGGAAGCAACGTCCTAAAGAGAGGGAGAGCAAGCTAGGAGAAGGTGAGGAGGGGAGTGATGGGGCGAGGCAGGAGAATGAAGGGTAAAGCACGTGAAATAGTTGAGATGGGGAAGGGGAAACAGGATTATAACTGAAATCCTGGGAAAGCCATTTGGTTCTAGAGTGAATAGTTTGCAGAGGCATCGCTTTGGTGGCCTGTTGCCCAATTTTGCGGTATTCCTGCTGAGTGAGGGGTATGATAATTTGGGGACAAAGAGGAGGCA
Organism: Podarcis filfolensis; assembly: GCF_964270895.1. Lineage (NCBI taxonomy): Eukaryota > Metazoa > Chordata > Lepidosauria > Squamata > Lacertidae > Podarcis > Podarcis filfolensis. The sequence continues at coordinate 46,628,422 of NC_139612.1, read as the reverse complement.
GTCAGAAAGAAACCCCAGCATGATCTGCAAAGTGTGTCTTTATTATACTAAATCAACCTGTGTGAAAATAAATAGCAGATGAGGTATTGCGAGGAGAGAAACTTCCATATTTACTCTCCATCTTCCCTGTGTAGTGTGAAAAACTAGGCCCAGAGCATCAGGAAATAATTAAACATCATCGTTACAAAAATTGAAAAGCATCTACTTTCAGGGGAATTTAATTATGCAGAGGACTGGCCCAGCCCCAAAGTCAGGAGGATTCTGCAGCAGGGATGGGGAACCTGTGGCCCTTCATCTCTTGTTGGGTTGCAACTCCCATTGTCCTTGCCCTTTGCTCATGTTGGCTGAAGTTGGTGGGAGAAGCAGCCGAACAACAGCTGGAGAGGCGTCAGTTCCACTTCCCCAACCTAGACTAAAAGAAAACCCTATGAACCCCTTTGTGCTCTCTGTAAACAAGTGGGGGAATGTCCATTCACTCTGGTGGAGGAAGGAGAAGAAACTGCACATAGGAACACTCATCAAACAGGAATGAGTGTTCTCTGGCCTGCATCCCCCTTCTATTTGCTCCATTCAGTTGTATGGAAGAGGGGAGGGGGCACTGCAACTGGTGCAGGGAGGGGAGGGTGCAGAAGAAACATGATTTCCTCAGCCCTGTGCAAGCCAGTAAATGTATATGGAAAGATTAATTTGCACACAGGGCAGTTTAAAATAGCTTAAAGCAATCCTGGCTACACAAACCAAAACTGAGAGCTCCACACCAAGAGCAATTTCTGCCCTAATAAACTACGCAGATAAAGGTTGGTTGGAGAAACTGAGGTGAAGGGGAAGCTGAGCTTTGCTCGGAGGAATTAAGAGCTGCTCACAATATTTATCCCAGCATCCTTTTAAGGGTGCAATCCTGGGGGTTGATGGGAGTTTGATTCCAAGGTTTATTTGGAGGGCATGACATTGGTTAGCCTGATACTAGATGCCCAATTCACCCGGGAGAATAAGCCCCACCAAACTCAGTAGGACTTCCTTCTGAATGGACACACATAAGGTGGCACTGTAAATAAGGCTGATTAGCAAAAGTTATGCATTGCTGACCAGTCAGCATTTGAGTGAGTTTAAATGTCCCTCTAGATTACTGCTCTTCCACTGGGAATGAGCAGTGGTGCCATAAGAAGCCCAGCAGAGGCTCAGTTTAAATGTGATGCTAAGTGGGTTTTAAAAATATATGCTGAGCCAGGCTTCAATAAAGCTGCTGTTCCCTTTAAACCAGGTTTGGGATGGAATTCGTGGGCCAGATGTGGCACAGAGATGTGCTAATGGTGCATGCAGGAACCAGCACCCGATTAAAGCATAATATTCACCTCTAATCCACCGGAGGAAATCGGTTTTGGTCCATCACCATCAACTTTATAATCGGACTAGAATTTTGGCCCAAGCTGGGAGCGTAAGAGGGGGGGAAAGGAAACGTACACCACCTACAATCTCACCAGCCCTGGAATGCTAGGTTCACCACCTCGTTGATAATGTTAAGATGTTGGCAAGGAAACAAGTCAGGGTTGGCTTGAGTGCAGGTAGCCATGAAAGGACATGGAGGGTTAGATTAGATGAGTCTTGAAGGTACCTTCCACCCTTAAATATATATGCTAATATAGGAACCAGTGAGTATTTGTGGGCAGTCACTTCCAGGCATGTACCACAGTGACTTATTTATATGGCAAACAATTGACCCTTTGATTTCTTTAGACATATGGTTGGGTTCACCCATCCTGCAGCTTACAGTGACATCACATCCCCCTCCATGATGGAATCAGCTTCCAAACCAGTGTTGTCTGTCTATCCGTCCGTCCATCCTCCCCCTCCACCCTGTGATGATGCTTATGGGGGTTCCCTATTTAGCATTTCCCCTACCCCTGTTTCCTTTTGTTCCTACCTGTGATTTATTTATTGCACGAATATAAGTTATTTTTCACGTCCTTTATGCCATTCCGCCTTGTGGCACGGCCAGGATGTTGGTACAGAGCCGTACTTTATATTTTATATATGCAAATCACATTTTATCTTCTATAGAGCAAGAAAAGTACTTATTTATTTTCTGACTTACAGTAAGTGTCCTGCCAGACTCCTCTGTATTTTGTAGACTTTACAAATAAAGCCAGATTTTTTTTTCAAAACGGAGAAACTAAAAACAAGATGTTTGTGTTTTTCTCAAAACTCTCTTCACAGCAGGGAGAGGTGCCAGGTTGAAGCTATAGGAGGCAGTTTTCGGGATCTTTTGCACTACTGAAAAATATGAACTCCAATCTTTGAGTGACAGTAACACACACCCTTGAAAGACAATAATGTGGGTGCATTTCACACCAGTTTAGAGGGAAATTGTATGCATGAGAACACACAGATGACCTCATAGAGCTAAAAAGAATTAAAAGTGAGGTCAGTAATAGGGAACCTATAATTGCTAGACTCCATCACTCATCAACCCCAGCCAGCATAGAAGGAATGATTCAAGTCCAACAGCTGGAAGACCTCAGGTTCCCCATCTTCCAGCTCACTGATGTTCTGAACATTCCTGCACTAGAGAGGTAGAGTAGAAGGAAAGTGCTCCCCCTCTATACCACGATGGGGATTGGGTAAGAGGAGCACAAAATGAAGGGGGGATGGGAGCTGGGACTGGGGCCACTCATTGCTACTCACATCACAGGCAAATAACCCATTTGGTGTCAGTGGCACCCTTACAACCACTTCATGTCAACGGTAACAACAGATATGTTGCCTGGAGTTCCCATGTGGAAGAGGCACGGGAAGCACGAGTCACTGCAATAGATTTACAACTGTAAATGGAGGTGGGGGAGATCAGGCTAGCAATGTTTCAACAAAACCAAGACACATTGGCCTGCTGAAAAGTATGGACTGAAGGCTACTTTAGCCAGAATTTGGCAATGTCAAGGATGCAAAGGAACTGCAAATGTAAGCGTAAGTTGTTAGACGACTTTGGGTCTGGCTGAACTGTGCTGAAGACCCTTCAATTGCAAGGGGAATTATTTACGCTCATGCTTAACTCTTCTACAGTGGAGTACTAAACAACTGGCTTAGCACTCCCTTGGTACTCCAACTTTTATAGATTATAGGTTGCTGCAAGAAGCATACACATCACGATGAATTTAAAACACACTCCGGTTTCAATTGGTCTGCTCAGAGTATGACTTGGTGTGATATCACCCTAAGCTTGATTCACGGTTTCTTATGTGTCTTATAACTGCATATTCTTTATTAGCCTTCCATTGTTCAATTATGTTGCAAAAATTGGGGGAGTGGGGTGGCTCAGAGGAAGGGTATATGCTTTGCATGTTCCATCTCAGGCAGGGCTGGAAAAAACTTTCATCCAAAGCCGTGGAGAGCCATCAGCAATCACAGTGTTGTAGATAAGAGTTAGCTAGATGGACAAATGGTCTGACTCTGTAGAAAGCACTTCTTAAATCGATTTGTGCAGTGAAGCAATTATACAACTGCTTCATCAGGTGGCACAACATGCACCAAGCCAACTTTGGGAAGCCTTGCAGTCACCTGATTAAAAACAAGAGCTCTGAGCTGAATTGGTGGGGAAGCAGGTACATGACCCCTTTAGCACATACTTTAAATTATTGCATATTGCACCTGTATGGATCAGGCTATAACACTTTAAAAATCTCACAAGCCACTTCAGCTACAGCATTTCCACTTATCAGCTCCTCTCTGCTGTGTATATGTTTTCTGAATGTGAAGACTTTGGAATCCTTTCCTGATCTACAAATCTAGTTTCACTGACACAGAGCGCAGGTTGTTTTAACAGAGAGTAGACTGCTTGTATACACCAACCTAACTTCTTTAACCCCGGAGGGGGGGGAATACAATAGCAGCTTCTCCCATCATCCCCAACGCACCCTTTAGGGTCATACGAGCAATGCTAATGGCAACAGCCATTTCCACACACATGAGGAATCCTACAATCACAACAGGGACTTTTGCCTGTAAAAGGCCAGAGAAAAACTCTCTTAAAATGAGAGTAAAATGCCAAGCAGGGCAGCTGAAGCAAGCATGTGAAAGAATCCCTGGAATGCTACCTGGAGGTCAGAGAGTTTGGCAAGTAGCCTCACCCATTCCACATTCCAGAGCATTGCCATCACTGTAACGCCAGGATTCTCTTCACACTAGAAAACAAGCAGCCATGTCAGTTACTAGGAGACTAGAGGAAAGGGGAAATTAGGTAGCAGTTCAGGATCACTAGGTCTGAAGGCAGTGCTCCATGAAAACTGATACCATAATACATTTGTTGGCCCCAAGTCACTTTGTTGTTTATCCACTAAGACTAACACAGTCTACCTGACCACCAGCCCACTGCAAAAAGGTTTCCAAGTTAACTGAGCTTGTCCCATTTAGTTGCAACATGCCTACACTGGGGACAGGCTGCTGCCTTGAATTGGGAGCATCTTCTATCAGGGATGGGGAAACTTGTGGCTCTCCAGATGATGTTGGACTCCAATTCCCATCACTCCTACCAGCATGCCCAATAGCCAGGGATGATGGGAGCTGAAGTACCGCAACACCTGGAGGGCCACAGGTTCACCAGCCCTTGCCTAGAAAAATCTACTGTTTTGTTTTCTCTCAAAAAGCATTAGGTTTTAGCTGCATTGTTGCCACTTCCTCCAACACTGGTCTGACAACATGGTTATCTTTTGCTCATGTGGTTAGGGCAAATTGCCTGGGAATATACCAAAGAAACAAAAACACAAACATACAAATCATGAGATCAAAGCCTAACTCTGCCCAAGTTTCTGCAGAGTAAGCTAGATCTTGATATTTCAAACACGTGAGCTAAACCACACAACAAAGGCAAAAGAAACATATTCAAAAATGCAGTGCCAGAATCTAAGCAATGTTATATCTAAATGTCATGCTGTTTGCTGCCAATTTTGGGAAAATCCAGAATGCACAATCTACACACAAGGTTTAAATGTAATCCTCCTCTGACATCCAGCAGTCGAGCACAAGTTAACTGCTGACACCAGGCTTTCAGGGAAGTGAAAGTGTAGTCTCACCATGAGCTGGCAGTCTCCAGAAATAGCTGTCAACCTTCTAGGACATGGGGAAGTTTATACAAAATCACTCCATTAATGTTATTGCACAGCAGGGAGGGGTACTGACTCTACCACTCTGAGGTTATGAGACATAGGATCTGGGTCTGTGCCAAAGGAGTACAGTAAAGGAGACAAGGGTCCAAGTTGAGGGGTGAGCCATGGAGGCAACAGGTGGCCCTATCTTCCTGGCAGCCAAGCTTGAAACGGAGGAGCCCAAGGCTACAGACACTGCGTCCTAAAAGGCTACCTGAGCCAGGAGCAGAGACCGGTAACAAGGGCAGCTATGTTGTGGCCCTCCGAGATGTTGTTGGACTCCAGTTTTCATCCATCTTAAGCCAACATGGCCAATGATTGGGGGGCGGGGCGGGTGGCAGGAGTTGAGAGTCCTCTGACATACGGAAGGGCCACCAGTTTACCACTCTGGACTATAGCAGGTCAGTATAAAGACTTTGTATAAGCAAAAGGCTTGCTGAGCATGTGAAAGTAAAGATTGAACAGGAAACAGCTGCAGCTTGGAGTGCTGCCTTTAAGAGTCAGGGGAGGGTGAAGAAGGCTGGCTCTCCTGAGGTTCCCTCCAACTCAAAGGAAGCACTCATGGCAGACTAGATGAGACGTCATAATATGCAACTAGCAATCACATGAAGGGCTCTTTGAAGTAAATTTCAGCTACATCCAGACAGGGATCCTGACATGATTAGCAAGGCGCCCCACCTGCAGAGCCAACAGCCTCCTCCTTTCCTTCCTCTTGCCCCTAACTAATTGGTACAATCAGGAAGGAGTCCAAGAGTCCCGTGGGGCAAGGTGTGCTGAAGCTCAACAACTCTCCCTTACACATGCACTTATCCACTCTTTTCATGCAGGCCATGGCTGGTATACACAAGTATTTACAGCAGGCTTCCCCAACAGGGTGGCCTCCAGAAGTTTTGTACAACTCCCATTAGCCCCAGTCTACACGGCCAGTGATCACGGATGATGCAAGTTGTTGTCCAACAACATGCAGAGGACACCAGGTTGGAAAAGGCTGATCTACATAATTTTCTGGAAAAAAATACACCACTACTTCCAGCAAGAAAACTACTTCAGACATTAGACATATCAAAGTACACAATGGGCAGTAGTTCAATCCTACAAAATGGATACATGCCAGGTTACAATTCTACTCTCCAAGACAATTGTGCTAAACCAGTATCTCTCTCGCTAATGCTCATTTGAGCCAGTGTTATTTGCCACTGATATTACATAGCCACAGCAACCTCCTAAGCAATTATTTCCACCGCTAGAAATAATGATAAGATCAGCCTCTGTCTCAGGCCCAAGAGAAATGTGGGAGTGTGTGGAATGGAGAAATACAATTTCCTAGAATAGGAAAGGAGATAAAGATTGTTACCTATGCTCCTTGTGACTTGGATGTTGAAAGATGACACCCACAAGAGAATAGACAAAGGGTGAGCAGAGTGTTATGCCAGAGAGAGAGATGTCAATTTGAGTTTGCACTGAAAAGTTTCCATGTCCTGGTTCCATGGTAGTAATTTAGGCTTCAATGCTCCACACTATGTGGGCATTTTCATACTTACCTGTAACAAATGAGAACATTGTAGCGGGAATCACTGTGTGAGATGGAAATTGAATTCATGGCTATGGGCACCTACCCATTCTATGGTTCCCCCATTTTTGCTCTCTATGCTCCATGGAATTCTTACTCCACCATCAAAATATATAACTGGAACATGTGCAAAATACAGAATTATACATTAACTGCATTTTATTTTAAAGCAGAGAATTCTAGACTATGAGAAATGAAGCGGAGAATATCCATAAATCAGTAACCAGAGACACATTAAGTACAATCTAGATTATCTCTATATTTTTATTTGTCGGATTTGCTTTTTTTCCGCAAAGCAGTATAACATCACAAAGATCAAAATAGAGACAATATCTTGTCTCTGAGCTCACATCAGTTATTACACAATAGGTACAAAACTAGGTAACTCTGTCTTATCATACAGCGTATATTTCCCCAGTCATTTATATACAAATAACTAAGCTACATGGAAAAATAGTAAAAACAAAATTCCAGAGGGTATGTTACTTGGTAAAAAAACAAAGTTGGGGGAGGAAAGAGAAGGCAAGGAAGGGAGCAGCGCTTAGAGTAGTCTGGTGGGGTTGATGTATAAGAATGCATATTTAATGATTAGCCTCTAAGAATCCCTAATCAAGGGCCTACCCAACATAGCAGCTTCCAGGAGCAGTAGTTGGTGTTGTAGGGCTGCCCTGACCTGCCAGCTTTTGAGTAGCTGCAGTTTATTGGGAGGCAGCAGGAGGGATAAGGCAGCAACAAGATCAGCATGGTGCAAATGCACCAGCAGAAGCACCAGATTGTCTCCACTGGTGTGTTTGCACTGTGCTGACCTCACTTCTGCCTTGTCTTTCCCCCTCCCAGTAAATTGGAGGTCAGGTAAGTAGCACAGCCCCACTCTGCCAACTGTTACTGTCCCCCCAAAAGATGTTGCTAGACTTCTCAATCATCCTTGACCATTGGCCATGCTAGCTGGAGCTGTAGTCCAGCAACATCTGGAGGGGGTGATGTTGGCTACCCCTGCCCTGATGGGAATGCAGGATCACTGCCGCACTGAGGGTCAAGTTCTTTGGGCCTATCACTTTCCAGTCTTGTGGGAGAGCAAAAACACCTTCCCTCTATTAACAGCTTAGCACTGATGCCTTTCCATGTCTCCACTTTGAAAAAAGCCACATAGCCTGAGACCTTTTGCTATTACTGGACCTTGTACATAGCTACTTGAAACTGCTACTCATAAGAAGCTCCAAGAAAAACCAACTTCTATGCACAATATGTATTTATATATAGCTTATGTTAAAAATTATTTTTTAAAAATATAGAATTTTTCCCAACACGGAAATACCGGCAAGTCAGCAGCACAGACTTCAGCCACATCCTTCACCCAACCCATACAAAAAGGGAACTGGCCATGAAGATTCGTTACAAATATGTGTAAATGTGTGTTGGAAGTGGTTGGAGAGTTGGGAAGTAAATGAGTCCCATAAAAACAGGCAAGAGTAAACTATTATCTCCTTCTCCAAAATTAGAAGTAAAAAACAACAAAACAAAAAAGGGTAAAAGGTCATTTCAAAGGGCTCTTTGAAATCCATTATGTTTCATGAGGAGGTATGTCATACTTCTGGATGAAGAAGTCCTACTGCAGGCACAAAGGGACAACTATTTTCTGGTGCAGGGACCTGACGCCCAATTCACAGCTGGTACAAGAGCAGCCCGTTAGTCTTTTTTGCAATAAGAGCTGCATCACTGTGAAAGTGTGGTTGTGCTGCACTGGAAAGGGGAGAAACCAGAGCCCTCTCCTGTGTTCCAGTTCTGCAAAGGTGGCGCACAGCAGCTCAACAACTGGCTACATCTAGCTCAAAAGAGGGTCAGAACGAGCATGCTTCAGCTACGGTGGCACAACTCACTGCTACGGCTCAGTAATTGGAGTGCCAGTTACAAAGTACAACTATGTGGGTCTGAGGGTTCCTTTTAAAGCAGCAACAGGATTTTAAAAGCCAACCCACAATAATATATTGCACACGTCTAACTGCAAAGAGAGGGATGTTTTTTTTATTTACAGAAACACGTTGCTTTTAAATATCTTCTCTTCTACTTCCTTCATCAATCCCTCAGGCTATTTCAAGCAGGGGATATGAATGGAACTGTTGTGCTCCAGTATCCCACCTCCTGTCCGGTTTCTTCTGGAACATACAGTGTGAGTGCAAACCGCAGCAGCACAACCGTCCCTCTTCCTCCAAGAAGAGTAACCACAAGTTTTAGAAAACCTGCCTAGCCCCACACAAACACTCTTGTCCAACCAAGCACAGCTTGGATGAAGGATGCTGCTGCTGTCCTTGAGCTCTGCATTAACTACGATGTGATGCATGGGTGAGATAGAATATTAAGGCACAGAGAAAAGGAACAAAAGAGTCAAACCCCAGAGATCCTCATTTCAAGACTCTTCACAGGAGGGGTTAAAATCACCGTAAAAGAGCAGGTGTATGCCATTAACCACAGCAAGCTGTGGGAGAGACACATATAGCAGCGTAGACCAGAACAAGCCTTACTGGTAGTGAATGGGGAAGAGGAATCGAGAGAGGTGTCAGGAAAGGAAGAAGTCGAATGTTATTCCCCTTTTTTTGCGGGCAGTATTAATGCAGGCACAATTAACCACAACGGCAGCAGAGAAGTACAACACACTGCAATTAATTCTATTGCCCTTTCCAGCTTTAAATCATCAAGCAAACCAAGGTGTCTGGTAAACTCAGTGACTGACAGGCTTTTCAGCTTGTAAAAGGGGCCTTGTGATTTCTCACTTAGTGAACTTGTGCAAGTACAGGCCAGGCCTAGAGAGGTTAATGGAAAACCAATGCATTTTTTAAACCACGTGGACTGAAGGGAATGTAGTGGCAAGGTAACAAATGCGCATCACAGATATGTTTACATCTGCTGGCGAAACTGCAGCCAGGCCGGTACAAAAGCAAGGGAAGAGAAGGTGGAATGCTCACCATCCCAGGCAAGCTGTATCCCACTGGCACTTAAAATTAACTATTAACAAAAGTAAAATATCGATGACAGCAAGAAGAACTGGTAATTTACAACACATGTTCTGGAATTTTAAAACACACCAGGACGTAAATGCCTAAGGAGGAGGATAGATGTGATAAAGACATTTTAGTATTAGGAGTTGCAGAACTACTCCTCCACAAGAGAAGTTACAAAAGAGAATGAAAAGAATGATGTGTTCTGCCTCTTCAAGTGAGTGCAACTAGACATCACCCAACAGGTGGTTCCCAAGCGCCCACTCGAGAATCAGCCAGTGTGGTCCCCCACCCACAATGGATGAGGATGTGCAGCTTGACTCAACAACCTGACTGGAATGTACATCCTTATCCTATGTCCTGAACAATTGTGTGTGACTCTCTGAACGGTGGGCATTAGCTTCTAGCAAAAATGTTTCCAAAGATGGGGCAAATCCTATTTTCAGAAAATGCATTGTATTCTCTTCAAGTGTTGGGCAAGGAACCCATCAGAAAAGCTACCTTCTGCCTCAACAAGCATATTTCACTTAGGCTCACTGTTCCAATCCAGAAGGTGTTTTTCTTCTTTTCCCTCTATCATACTTCTCCTACTCTAAAGCAGAAAACCAATCCCTTCTGAAGCACCCAATGCTGATCATTAGCAGAGGCAGAACATAAATGTGACTGTATTACTATGGAATATACTGTGCCTAAGGGAATTCTGGTCACAAGCCAAAAGTTGGTCAAAAGTTAATACTGGGGCAACAGTTAGAGACAGGGTTCAACCTATATACCAAATTAGGTCTAACAGGTGTCTAGAAGTGCATTTTAGTAGTGCAGTTGGGGGGGGGATTGTTTCTGCTACTTTCAGCCAGCCATATTTGAGACAACTTAGGTAAATGGGTAAAGATACAGCCTCATTTTTTCAAGCTTCCCTTGTCTGACCCTTCTTCCATCTGCCTTCCCCATTAACAACAGCAGAAACCCAGCATACAGAAAGTGTGGTCCCAGATATTTGTTGTATTCTATGCCAGGTGAATTTAGTGTTCCTTATTAAGTGAAATCTGCTCCAGGTTAAGCCTTTCAAGAAGAAACTAGGAAAAGACAGTCCAAACCACCTGCATTAGTCACAATGGTCCATGCTCACAATTGGCAACAGGAAGTGCCCATTCCTGACTTGAGCACCATATTAAAAAAGGGATATGACCTGTGTTTCTGGTTCAATAAATAAAGGGAAAGTTCCAGGCTGGGCCATGCTTCACCATCTGCTTAGAACTCATCATCTGAGCTCAGGAGTAGGGTCTTCTCATTATCACGAGCACCAGAGCTGCTGTGGGAGTGGGAGATCATGTGACTGCCATTACGCCAAGGTGGTCCATGTTCTAGGGTTGACTGCTGAGTGTACTGCTGGTAGGCAGGGGAGAAATTGTGGATGGCATCCTGCACAATGTCATGGGGATTCATGGTCTCCTTAAGGCTGCTAGAGATGCTCTTCATAGGGGCACAGCGGCCTAGAGAGAGAGAAATTAAGAATGTTTGAGGATAGAAGTCTTCCTCTCCCCACCCCCACCCCCAAATATCCCATTAATGTGAGCAAAAGCTGCTTGTGGTGCAACTTTTGGCAGTCAACAGACTGGTTACACCAGCCTGGAGGCATGCTAAAGCAAAATGAGTGACATAAAACATGGTGGCAACTCTGGGGAGGCAGCAGGAGCAAGAGATCATCACCTAGGCTGCAATGGGCTGCTTTCAAGGATCAGGAAAGGTTACACAACAGAAAGGTATAACTAGAGGGACAGAAAATCCACTCAGGAGGAAAGGTAACTTATACTAAGTGGCTTGAGCAGCTCGTGGTCTGAAACAAGGATAGGAGAAAGAAAGCAAGAGAAAGGGAAAGAGGGACTTATGTCCAAAGTAGATGTTCAGTTTCTGCTGGCAATAGGAAGCAAAGATGGAAGTCAGATCAAAGTGGAAGTCACACTTTAGGGTAGGGAATGGAGAAGATGAGCCATTGCATACACCACATACCAGTGCAGAAACTGCTTCCAGATGTTACTAACTCTGTCCCAGGAAGCAATCTGATTGTAACTGGTACCTACTTACTCCAATACTTTTACTTTTAAATTACTATAAAACATACAGTTTGGACAATGTAATGTGGATAACTTTTCTTTTAGCAGATTGGGGGTGGATGGGGGACAAAACACAAGTATACTAATGGCCTAGTCAACAGATTGAAGACAATGAGTCAAATAACGCCCCCCCCACACACATACACTTGAGACCCTCATGTGCAGCTGGAGGCTTCTTTAAAGCTTCTATCACAGCAATTTCCCTCTGCTGAAGAGGCAAGTCCCTTCTGCTTTAAAAACAACTTGGCTCTTTAGTAACCAAAGCAGCTGAGACAAAAACTTCAAAGCCACCTCCCCTTTCATTCATGCTTCTCCTGAAGTACACATACGTGCATTGGTTATACCTAATGGTATGCACACAGGACAGATAATGCAGGGAGCTGAAAAGAGTCACAGTAGCAAATAGCGTCTCAACAAAGAGACAGAGAAACAAATGAAGAGAGAGCATGTCACCTACCATATGGCCCATATGATGGAACAGCTGCGCCAGACACCAGAGCCCAAAGCAAGGGAAAGAGGAAAGAGGGGGGGAAACAAGAGAGGAAGATATGGGAAACAACAGTCTGAAAAGGCATGTTATTCTCAGGCTCTCCACCAGGAAATTACCACAATATTCATCTCTATAGCAAACCAAGTACAATTACTATTAAATACAAAATTTCAGAGGAGACTGTCTGTAAAACTCTACTTGGTTCTCCCCTGCCAAATATCTACAAGTGGATTTCCTAGTCTATTCCATCTCAACTATGCTCTGGACCTAGTCCCCTTCCCCAGTCCAGACAGACAGAACTGATACAGTGAACTTTGTTTACCATATCTAAGAAATGGCTCACCATCCCAAATTTTAGCATTAAGAGGAGGAGAAATGTATAGGAACATAATCACACTTTGTGTGCAGAAGGTCCCAGATTCAATCCCTCTAGATGGGGCTGGGAAAGACCACAAACTCAAACTCTGGAGAGCTGCTGCCAGTCAGTGTAGACAGCACTGAGCTAGGTAGAAGAACAATCTGACTTGGTATAAGCCAGCCTCCTGTGTTCTAAAACCATTATTTCCAAAGGGAAAACTTTTTATGCAGAAATTACTTCTATTCTTGCGTGCAGGGAAGCTCATAATAAATGCCGGGGAGTTCCTGTATAGCCATGGGAAGGACTCTCAAGAGAGTGTCTCCCATAATTCAATAGAAGATCGTCTTTCAGCCTGTACAGCTAGGGAAAACCAAATCAGAAGACGACCAGTGTGCAAATGTGGCAGATGGGAAAATGGTGTTCAGTTGCCCAGCTGAGGAATTTAAACTGTGAACAAGCTCAGCTGGGAAATCTCCCTTCACCACAGGCCCAGCAGTAAGTACCCTGCCTCCATACCTTGCGCATCAAGACGCTTGTCTGCATAGACCTTGTATGTGAACGCATGGCGCAGAGCAATGGCTGCAAAGAACATTTCCACGCAGATGATGAAATCCTGGTAGCCAGCAGCCACTGTCCCCTTACCCACAGATACATTGGCTGAGTTGATCTTTGGGATTGCACCACACCTCTCCAGAATGGCCAACAGCATCCCTGAGCAAAGCAGAATCAAATTGTAAGACTTAAGGGAACCTCAGAACACTCCACAGAACAACATACTGCAAAAAGGCCCAGAGATCAGTGTAGATAAGAAGCTCTCTGTTGCCACCTCGTTTTAATCTTTCTTTGTTGCAACATTTTATCATTTTAATCAGATTTTGTTTGTATTTTTCTTTCTTACGGTAACCTGTTTGGAGAATATTTGTTGAAAAGCAGGTTACAAATTGCCCATCCAAATGATAATAATAAGTCTCCACACAGGACACTTGCCTAACTAACAGTGTAATACTTTAAGACAAAAGCAGAATGGCTAAGTATGGGTATTTCAGAATACACAATATAAATAATTTTCATTTCTCGTACAAGGCAGAATCTGCATTTCACCTACAGCGAAAAGGCAACACTGATGAAAAGAATCCTAAACCAAATAGAAGAAAAATGTGTCACGTGTCATTAGGTTTTAATTGTCTCTCAGGCATTCCCAGTTACATCTACTTGTGGATTAAAGGCATGTGTGCTTGTCTCACCTTGCCAGAATGACAGGAAAATGACAGACTTGACCATGAAGAATTTCAGGACAGGGCTGTAGGGACTGAGAAGTTCACGTGTGGCAAAGTAAAAGAGGAAGAGGGCATAGAGGGCCAGGCTGACAGAAATATTGTAAATTATCGTCACATAGAGATACCCATTGGTGACACTGTAAGGGAAGAAAATATGAATGCTCAGTTTCTCACATACAGTGTTTCTTAGCTCATGCAGTGCTATAAAGACTTCTCCCTGCTCCCAGCTCCATCACTAAACAATGACCCAATGCCAACAGGGAGATTATACTACCATTACAACCAATTACAGCAACCTCCATTTCATACAACATACAGAGCTTTTCTACATTGAGAAAAGAGGGTAGTTACAGGGGAAATGTATGCAAGCCGGCACATTTGTGGAAATCAACATGCACATGCTTTACCAAAGCTTTTCCTGTGACTGCAGAGGTCAGGGGGCCATGTTAATAGGCTCTTATTCGTATTTTGTTTCCAACTTCCTCCTCCAGTGTTTTGCGGCAGCATACCATTTATTTTGAATTTATACTCACAGCAATTCTGTGAAGGTGGCCCAAAGCAACTAGCTCAAGGTTTACCCCGGGAACTTTATAGACTCTGATTTCAAGGTTCTGAAGCCAAATCAATCCACCTTTTTGCAGCCATGACATTACTGCATTCTCCCAGTTCTTATGATAGGTAAGTCCTTCCTTTTCAGTTAGACTCCTAGTCCCTCATAGGACTGTCAGATAAGTGTTTCGTGACAAAGAAAACTCTATAATTTAGAAATAAACTATTTACTTACTCAAAGTCCCCATCCTGGTACTTGCCAAATGCCTGGAGGATGACTGTAATAATTGCCATGAGGGGTTTTACCACACAGAACTGCAAGGTGGCCTGGAAGAGAGTAAAAGGAGGAGGAAGGCAAGATGGGTATTGAGAAGAACAAATGACCATAGCCTTCAGGCTTTGCTCTCTAACCAGTCAGTCCCATTCATCTAATGGACCAAAAAAAGCAGCACCTTCAATTTGGAATTATGACTGTCATTCTGCTTCTTGAACAGAGATGATAATCTGTTCATTAATTAGCCATGTTCAGAGTAAAAATATGTTTAAACATGGTTTCTTCTGTGTCTAAAAGCTGTCCAAGAGGCCACCCAACCAAAGGCTGGGTGAATGGACATCTGTATGCAGACTGGACACAACTCTTATTTCTCCTTTTCGTATAGTACTAAGGAAGCTGTTGGGGTTTTGAACTGATGCCTGAAAGCGGTAAAAACTGTAGCACACCTAAGCATATTGAAGCACAATCCAGACAAGACATACGTGCTCCTGGTTGGGAGTGAGAGGGACTCAGGGTGAAGCCATAGATAATGGTAACAAGAGCGGGGGTCACCTCAGTGGCTGCAGCAATATTGTGGCACACAGCCCAAGAATTGTGGTGACCCTATTTCTGGTGGGTCAGTAAAGGCTTTTTTAATTCCAGGAGACTTTTCCCTAAGTATCTGCTGTTGAGAGAGAGAGAGAGAGAGAGAGAGAGAGAGAGAGAGAGAGAGAGAGTATTCTGCAGTCTGTGCCTTTCTAACATTTTTATTGTAGCATTTTAATGTATTTTTACTGGGTTGTGCCCAATTAAGTCCTACTCAGAGTAGATCCATTGAAATCAGTGTACTTACGTTAGTAAAGTCCACTGATTCCAATGGGTCTACTCTGAGTATGAGTTAGATACAATCTACTGTATTTTAAACATATATTCATTGTCTTGCATGATTGTGATATTATACTTTTGTAAGCCACCCTGAACAGTATACAGTCACTAAAAATATGGGATAGAAATCTCTAAATAAATAAATAAATGTGTAATTGAAGCTCCCTCTTGGCAAAGGAAATGGCACATTTGCTTTCATAGACAGATTGTGAACTAGGCATCATGTTCAGAGGAGGAAAAGCTAGTGGAAGATTCTGGGATTTCAGCAGGAATCTCCTGCTTTGTAGAAAGCACTCAAGCCGGAAGAACCAGCCTTGCGGTCATATGAAAGAGAAAGCCAAAAGAGGGGGAAAGATTGCTTGTGATAAGATGCTCTTGGGTGGTGACCATAAAACTTCAATGAGATTAAAAAATCCCAGCACAATCCAGTTGATGAGTCACTGCCATGATGTGAACTGGAAAAGGTCAAGCTAATTGTTAAACTTGCTTCTAAGCTTCCTCTTCTCCATTCTGGGGGTTGTTTAATCATTTTCCTGCAGCCCAATCCCACAAACTTTTATTTTTAGACACTTCCTGGTGAAGAAAGTGTTAAGACATTACAGGGACAGCATGTGGGTGATGTGACCCAGACAGTTACTCTGTCACTGGGCAGAAGTCTAGGGGAGGACAAACAAATCATCAAAATGTGGTATGGCGCTAGCCCTCTTCTGAATCATATCTCATACACATTTAAGCTCCTGTCCAGTGGCCTGAGAATGTCACATTTGCCCCAGGCAAACAGAATGCTAGGAGTAGGAAATGTAGCTCCTTCTTCACTGGGGTGGAACATTGGGGAGAAGGGGAGAAAGTGTTCTCTGATCCAGTCAACCCTGTTGTTTCAACTGCAATTTTCAGAGAAACATTATGTTGTGCAGATGATGATGATGATTGAATTTATATACCGCCCTATACCCCGAAGTCTCAGTGCAGCTCACAGAAAATATTAGCAATCCCAATACACTTCTTTATTATTACCTCCACAGCATTCAGAAGAGACAGCCTCCTGGGTTGTAAATATGGACAAAAAAATTCCAAAACACTTGCTCTTGAATCTCTCAAGGACATACTGCTGTACATATACAAGCACTCTAACATTGACAGTGCAATTGCTCATGCTAAATGAAGTTCCAAAGTTAACATACTTTCACCATACACTCCCAATCCCAGGCCTGTAGCCAGAAATATGATGGCAGTGGCAGAGACACCATTTACAAATCCTTCAAAATCTAAAATGCAGGCGGTCGACAACCATGTATCTAGACTGTGCTCTGTTTAATATATTTTGCATTGCTTCCATTTAAAACATTATTTGATCTATAATATAATTTTAATAAAAATAGGAATTCACACTAAAAATAAAATGAAATTGAAAATAGCAAATATCCAAGAGGTTGTCAGGTAGCACAATGCATTACCATTCAGTGGCCAGGCTTCTGGAAGGGAGGAGGAGCTTTAATTCTTACTAAGGAATAGAGAATACACTGCCTGCTCATTTCCCCCTTGCATCTCCATGGGTAAGCAAGACTAGACTAGACTAGAGACATTCATTCATTCATTCATTTATCTGAAAATTCAAGGAAGAGGCCCTGGACTATCCTAGTGGGAATGAACTATTCTTTGGTAATGGACATTCATTCTGATGCCAAATTTCCATGTGGAATAGATGGACCCGAGAAACAGTAGTGTCTTGAGAGAAGACCTGTCTTCTGTGAGTCCTACTGTACTACTATTAAGGGAAGGGCAGGGGAAAGAGAAACTTTATCAATAGGATTGTGTAGTAAAAATGTATCAAGAACCATTGTCACTTCCTCCCGACAGTTTACACAGAGCTGGCTGCAGCATATCAGGTAATTTATTCTCTACAATTAAACTGGGAGAGGTTCCCTTGGTGAAGAGTTGTGGCTCATCCTTGACTGCTTCCTCTGCAAGACCCAAGTAGGAGGACTCACATGAGGAGCATGTGACATTTAATCACATACAAGAACCTGTTGCAACTAATGATCATCATGAGGTACAAACAAATTATCAGGACAACTGAGTCAGATATTTACACGTCTTGATGCGAACAAAAAAAAAGTTGCTCGTTGCCTAACACCATACACAGGCTAAAAATAACCCAAGTAGTATCAGAGTCACACCCCCACTTCCAAAAGCATTAGATCACACAATGTTCCCTCACACGAGCCAAATTTGAACCCTTGGCCACATCGCCTCAACTATTTCTAGACTCAGCATGAACTGAAGGAACATTCAGCATCTTTTTCTAATCTAACCCTAAGGTTATATTCTCCCTATGCCTTTTACTGAGTTTCCTTCCTCCATTTGTGTCACAATAACACAATTGCACACCAGTCTTCACTCACAATCTCCTTTACCATTTTTTAAAAAAGAGGTTTTCAATATTTGTATGGATGAGTTTTTTCTATTGCATCTCAGTGACAATGTGCTTTAGGTGTTAATGCTGCCTTTGCTCTCAAATGAAGTTTTATAAAAATGGGATAAATCTGTAGGGGGGGGGGGAGTAGTGGGAGAAGACAATCAGCGCATAGCTCACAATGTGCTGGTGCCTATTTACCGGGACATGAGGCAGAAAGGGCTTCAGTCACACCAAAAGTGATGGGTACATACCTGAGGTATATAAAACCATATAAAGAACGAGACACTGCAGATCACAAGGTCAGATAAACAGGTATATCCTTGACAGAGCAATGCAGTGTGGTTGAAATAGCCCAAAATATAATGTAGTAAAAGTTACGAAATGTGAACAAACCATGCATACTTTCTACACTCCCAGTTAAACTGACATCGCGGCAGAGTCAATAATGCAGCTAGGTACTGATACTTTATCTGATGCTAGCATTCTTGCTGTTACTGAATCAATTCTCTCTAAATATTTTTAAACTCATACAGGTTCTTTTACTGCAGAGCTGGGCCTTGGCTGAAAAGTGAAGTGGCAAGTTACGTAAGAAGGGCAAGTGAGATTTCAGTTCAATGTTTCCTGTTCCATAGCTCACACAAAACTTCCCCTAGGCTACAAGGCTAAGTGGAACTAAATTCTTCTTTACTTCTGTCTCCAATTTTCAAAAGGTTGGCAGAACTGACAGACCTAGAAGTGATTTGTGTGTTCTGTATAGATAAATTAAAGAGAATAAGCAAAGGGTGGGGGGTGGCAGGGGGCACATACTCATCTTAACTGACATCCTCACTCACACTTTCAGCAGTGTCCTAAAACTAGTTTAAGGGAGTCCCTGCAGATACTACTTCCGAATAATCCTATGGAGAGAAGCATCATGTGGCAGCATCTTACTCTCCAATCAAGTTCTGTCCTTCCATACCTGCTTACAAAATCTCAGAAATCCAATGGAATACGTCTTTCCCCATAAGCAACAGGTTCCATACATACAGCTGGACCTAAAAGCAAGATAGCAAGACAGCTGATCAGAAAACAATTCGATTTCATCTTTAACTTTATTATTATTATTGGGTTTTACAAACAGGAATAATGTTATACAAATAAGTATACCAAGTTTTCTCATGGTATTTGTATATCACAAAAATAGCATAATAAATGTGGAAAAATATATACCATACAACGTATGTTTCATTATTAGTGGTCAATGTATAAATAGATTTCATATATTATTATTTTATAAATAAAGTGTATAAGTATTTATGATGTTTGACAGCAGTTTAACTGTTTTCTCATGCTGATGTCTAGAATGGATATATAATATTAAACACTTTTTAAAAGAAAAGGATCAGACAGAGCACTTCAGAGTATGACAATAATATCTCTTTTAGTCTTCAGAGAAAGTAGAGTTAAACAACCCACTGACAAACAAGCAAGGAAGCAAGCAAACAAACAAGCAAGCAAGCAAGCAGGCACACAATTTGTTCCCCACATTTTCTTCCCAAATTGCTTTCTCCACGCATTTATGTTAAATTACAGCTGCAAGATTCAACCCACCTCCCACTGATGTTAATAGGTGCTGTTGCTTCCCAAGTACTGCAGATTTCACAATGTCTTGTTGTGTGAAGAACAATTGTGGTTAATTTGAAATTAGGACAGAAATGCCTTAGGGCAACAACAAAACTATTGCCAGTATGACTAAAAGGAGCTTGGAGGAGAACAAGGAAAATAAGGCTGGAAGTGCAATTCACGTGTGACCAAATGGTCTCAATCAGACGGGTGTGGAAATTGGTAAACTAGATGAAGGGGCCTTATTCAACGTTAAGGCATACTCATCTCACTGAAGAGTTTCCAGTGGCAGATGCAGAACAAGTGCTATGATAGATGTCAGCCTGCACTCAAGTCTTTGTAAAGATAAAGAAGATAGATAGATAGATAGATAGATAGATAGATAGATAGATGATAGATAGATAGATAGATAGATAGATAGATAGATAGATAGATATAGATAGGACACACAGCATACTCACTCAATGGACTTCCCTCTAATCTCAGACATGATGGAGCTCTCTCCGCCAAGGTACTCATAGCAGAGGCTAAGGAAGTTATAGATTACAAAAGCTGCAAAAAGAGATGAAACCAGCAAAAATCACTAAATATACTCCAAGGGTTTCAAAGGATGTTGTTTAAAAGGAACCACGGGGGGTGGGGGTGGTTCTAGCTCAGCAATTCAAAAAGAATCCCACAATGCACTACCAGATCTGTCATTTGATTAAAGACATTTTTATTGATCGACTATTTGAGTTTATTTGAATCAATTAAAATCTGCATATGAATAAAACAGCAAAAAAGGGGGGACCTCACTGCTTTTAGAATGTACACAAATATGTCACAGTCAAAACCACCTCAGAAGAGGTCTTTTGTCCTATACGAGAGGAAGAATGCTGCTTCTAAGATATTCTCTGCTATCCACGATTTTTGTAAGTATCTTATCTTATCTTGAAGTACTTATTTTTGTGAGTACTTTATCTTATTTATTTTATTTAAAAAGTCTGCTCCAATTCACTGGGGATAATTTTTTATTTATCAAAAGGTTCTCAGTTGAGAGAGGAATGATGGGCTGTGCCAGGATGCAGGCAAGATAATTTGCTTCATATACATAACAGGAATATTATGCAATAAATTACTTATAGTGCAATCCACTTGCAATGCTTCCACTCACACCACAAATATTCTTTTTACCATTCCACCTGCAAGCCATTCCGCCATGCTTATCTATGGAAGTTGTTCAGAGCATTTTATATGTCATTTCTAGACTCACAGTGCTCCCTAGTGTCATTCTGGGACATTGATGGTGTACTAGATGGGGAAGTTCCCATGACAATTCAGTCATGCAACTTGCTTGTGCTATTTCTGTTTACTTCGAAGGTCTCACATGCAAATATTGACCAGGTGCCAAACTGCTAAGCTTGACCAAGGCGATGACAAACACACACTCCCTAGTATAAACCAATGGGTTTCCAGCTCTGTAATCACATTTTAAAAAACTGAATGATAAGCTTGGTACTCAAAAGCTCTGTTCATGTGAGGATCATTACCAGATTCTTATTGCCTACAATATCACGAACTGTGGCTGAACCTCACCCATGAGAATACACTAGGACAGCTGTGAGCGGAGTTCTTCCTGGTTCAAAATCTCAATGCAGCTGTGAATTTTAACAGCACTTGTGGAAATGAGATGACTTCATTAGGACTACAGCAGGAATCCTTTTTACTTTGAAGGTCTCCAATTCAAATACTGCCCAGGCATTAAGATCACCTAGTCCAGTTGAAAATTAAAGCCTGTGCTATTAATTTTGTTTTTTTAAAAACCCAGCATGGTTACTAAATACACATTAAGTGTCACATCTACTTTGTTACTACGAGTTACAAAGGTTCTGTTTTGTTGAGAGTAAGAGTCTTGCCTTTTGTGAACTGCTCTTCTGTTGTCCTGTGGTGGTATTCAAGATCCAAGTCAAGTGTATTCCTTTCCCCCCTTCTGCACTGCTTTTTGACTTTGATAAAAGTCAAATATCATAATTCTAACCTATTTTTTTGTCTAGAATTCCATATGGGTATTATTTACTCCCATGTTCAATGGCACAGAAGCACGCAGCAAGGCCATACAGTGTACTCCCACTCCCCAACATCCCACGCTCTTCTTTTGACATCCACATATGCAGGGAAAACACTTTCACACATACAGTTGTACATACAAAGGCTTCACTAGAATTTTGAATCCAAATTGTTCCAGATCCCAAGGATGGCTTCATGCATACAATTACATCTGTAAGGAGGTGGTCCTTACAGATGTCTATGCAGTGTATGTGGACTCCAGGGAAGAGTATGGCCTGCTTCTTGCTCTCATGTTGTTGAACACAAAAGTTAAAAAAATCTAAACAGGGTATATCATGTCCCAAAAAATGGTTACTGGCATACCATTCCACTCCAGGTCACCAAAATGAAACTTGGTATGGCATAATGGTTAAAGAAGAAGCACTAACTAAGCTCACTGGGTGATCTCCAGCCAGTCACTATCTCTCAGCCTATCCTCAACCCAAACTCAGTGCCACAATCATAAGGGTTTATTTGGATAAAAGGTTCCAGAAAATATTAATTCAGTAAAAACTAGCAGACAGCTTCTTGTATCCAGTTCCGTTCACAGAATTCTATAGGAACCAATCACTTATATAATGAATGTCTTATTACACAGAGTGAAGTCTTGCTCCGGTCAACAATCTTCCTGCATCTCCAGATGTCTACAAAACAAGTTCAGTGCTTTTGTGGGAGGAATAACCAAAAGCACACTGCTGTTCAAGAGGTTTCCGCCCTGCCCTCTGATACAGGAAAGGCTCATTATAGTAGGAGCTGCCTATTCTGGGACCTTGTTTAGGAGAAGATGAAATTAGGTGGAAGACAACAAAAGCGTTTCCAACATTCCTCAAGCTCCTCATGGAAGTACATTTAGGTTGCACACGCACACCTATGCAAATTTATATTGGAATAAATCCCATTTAACATGCAATAGCACTTTCTTCAAAGGAGACATGCATAAGATTGTGCTGAAGTCTCTGGCTAGTGCTCTACTGCCAACATTTCCAGTTGAAGATGTTATTTAAATTCTCAAATAAGACTACCAACTAAAAAAAAAATCAAACACTAAATGCCACAGATTCCAGCTGTGTATTTTCTTTAACGTTTTCCAAGGGCAGACTTTCCCAAGGGAAAAATCTCTTTTGAAATGAAAGGAGATTCCCACCCCCTCCTGTTTTCTGATTTTCCTAGACATAGTTTTAACTATAGAAAGTATGAAAGCAGGGAGAGGGACCCAAACCTATTTGCATACAGGCCATCAAGCTGGCAAACTTTAGAATGTGGGCTGACCCTCTGAGCAGATGTTGTCATGTTTGCAAACTCCCTAGGCGAGGCAAAGGGGATAATAGCTGTTGCTAGGAGATGAATTTCACAGAGCAGCAGGCTTCCTGCTATGCAGCTACGCCTTTATATACACACTCAGCAAAGGCAGAGGAAAGGGAAAGCCAGGCCAAACAAAGATGGCCTCTGGATTGTGTGTGTGTGCATCTGCCATCTGTTAACACATCCCAATGTATTGTCATAGGTGTGAAAAGCCCAGTGATCCCCTAACCACAGTTGTTCATTGGCAAATATTGCACTAGTATCATATAAAGCATATTTTCATATGGCTATGAAACTCAGCAGGAGACTCTCTTAGTATGGCTTGCTCAAAAAAAAAAAAAAAAAAATCTCACAAGATCCACAGACTAAAACATTTTAAAGTACAGCAAGTGCTGCAGGGTAATTTTTTTGTTTCATCCAAATCAGTGTGTTCTACCCAAGTAACCAGAAAAAGAATATTTTCAACTTATTTAAATAGGAATTTTGTTGAAGGTTGTTTTTCAGTTAAAGATAAAGAAACTCTGCAATGAATGTACCATGATCAGTTTAAATTTGTCACATGCTCTCTAGCATTGGAGCAGGAAATCTAGTCATGAGATCATTCACATATTTGTCCTTCTGAACAATTTCAGGAGATTGTATTAAATAAGTCATAACTGCCCTAATTTAAAAACAAAACAAAACTGTATTTACATGTTTTTATGAAAACCAGAGGAATGTAAAAGTCTTTTTTCACATGATTCCTAGAAAGCATCTTTCAGGTATCTGGGATCAATAGCTGGACAGCTGCAGAATTCTACCAGTAGTCCAAATCTTTTGGTGGTCCCAAGTTGGCAAAGGCTATCCTAGAGCAACTGCTCAGGTTGATTTAGTAGTAATCTGCCAAGAGAACTCACTCATACATTCTCTTTTCTTCTTTGATGGAAAATTACTGGCATAATCTATTGAGTGAATCACCAGAACCAAAGGAGTCATACCTATTTGCATGGTTTCTTGGGTTCTTGTATCTGGGCTTCTGAATTCTGTGCCAATATTATTTTTCATCATCTGAACCTTCTTATATGATGGGAGAATGTCCACAGATTCTAACAACATATTGCATTTATTCCATCCCTATGTATTAGTTCATATACAGATCCCTTTTCTGCTGTAGTGAGCAATATCTATAGCCAGCAGCTTGGCCTATCATTCCATCATTGCCATAGACTTCCTGCCACTTCTCCATATTTAGAACACAACCCCATATTTAACTAAGACCCTTGTGTACGGGTACTTCCTTCAGGCTCACATACAAAGCACCACCTTCTCTCTAGCCTGTTTCCATGCCTTCCAGCACCTTACCTTCATAGCAATCCCGCACTGTGCCAAAGTAAACATAGTACTGGTCATTGGTGAAGAAAAGGAGGCTGAGCCATGAGTCGACAGCATAAATGGGCACAATGAAGAGGATCCGGACAATATAGCGCTGCTCATTGGGGCAACTGTAGCAACGAAGGTGCATATAGATCTGGATGAAAAAGATGGTGAAGAGGATAATGTCAAATTAGAACAAAAGTAAGCTAAGAGGAAGAGGAGTGATAATGGGAATTTAAGAATGCAATGCCATACACAACATATAAGCACTTTTTTGCTCTCATAAGGCTTTCTTACTGAGTTTATAGCTTGGTAGGATATATTTACTTGGTTTTTGCACTGTAAGGTCTATGTTTACCCTACATCTGCTCTTTATCCTTAAACAAGACCAAGGGATAAAATTCATTTACAAAGTAAGGTAGCTTATGAATATATAAATTGCTATAAAATGTAATGAAATGAACATTCTGTACTATATTTACTGTAAGATAAAAAGCAACTGTCCCACAGTATTTTTTCTATCCAAATGATAAGAATAATCTTAGTTTTTTAAAAAAGTACTAGGCATCTGAATGATATACTTTTCACTTGAGATTTACTTATTTTAATTACAAACTGATTTGGTTTCTAAATGTAATGTGCTGAAGCCATGAAATGGCTACAATACTGAAGCTATCCTATGCTATCGTTCACATTCATTATCCAGATGTCTACATTTCACAGCTTCAATATATTACTTTTAGAAACCAGATTTAAGCACATACACATGACATATATGACTCGTATGTTTTCAGTGCAGTACAGTAGCAGAGCCTTCTGTAATGTCATGATCCCACACAAAAATAAAGTTTTTGGATCTATAAATATAAGACAACCAAAGTGAGGACCAGCCAAAAACACAACTTTAATCTGCAATGACATATATTACGTCTCTCAAATATAAACTCTATTGTGCTTTCTAATAACAGAAGAGTACACCAATAAGTTTTGCAAATGAATCAAATCTCATCTTTAAAATGTTTTGTTTTATATGGTAGCCTGCCTCTCTTACAAGTTAAAATCTTTACTGACTAGAAACAGACAGGATGGAGAGTGTATTAGAATGTTGGTTATGAACAGTAATTTTGAAATAGTGCTTTTCTTGGCCCACAGGGTGTTTCCAGATAGCAGCAACACCAGGAGTGCAAACACAGGAAATTCTTCAAAAAAGGAGGCATTTCCTAAGGTTTTTTTCTTTTGCAGAGGGAAAAGTTTTGTATGATTATGACTAGTTGGCTTCAATAGTACACCCTAGCTGCTCTTTGCCTTATAATCTAGTTTTACACAGCCAATCATATATAATTCAGTGCAAAGATATTGAGCATTTTTAGTCAGCTTCATAACAGAGCTCAATTGATCTTTGCAAGCAGAGGATTCACTTAGCTATCGATTCCAACAGCATTTTGATAGAGTCATTCTCCATGGATTTCTCTCCTTTAAATCCATCTACACTAGTGCTCATGACTATGTTCTGTGTCCATGAATTCCATAACATCACAGATTGTAAGACTAGAACTCTCCCTTTGTACACTCTGGGGGCCAACTGTTTACACACCAAGATCAGATGGCGCTATTCCTAGAGACATGCAGCAGATGACCAATTAATGTTCTAAAGAAGAAGAACTAATAAGATTCATTGTTGCTGCCCAAGTAAATGTCAGGTGAGCTGTTATTCTGATTCATAAAGTAGCTAATCCCTTTTTGAATCTCACACAGCCAGTTTCAAGAATGCTCTGTAGCTCTCCAATGGATAGTCACTTATCTATTCATTAACCCACAGGTGTTAAACACAGGTTGATGAAATTGTAGGGTTTGCATGTGTTACTCATCATACAAGGACACTATTAGACAGCATTACAAAGAGGATGCTAAATTTGGTTTGTACCGTCACCCACCAACCTGATGAAATACAGCAGCCAAGTCTTACAGCAGAAATGCTGGCGGCAGGAGGAGAGGAAAATGCCTCTGCCACCTCCTCCTCACCGTGCAACCAGGTTTGCTGAAATCATTTGTACAGCGTGTTCATCATCATGACAGACATTTTGGGCAGAAATTTAAAATGATAAATGGCTGTTTATTCCTTGTGCTAAGAACAGGCAGAGCTATGAAATTGGAAGATAACGCCAAAGGGTTATTAAACCCCATGAATCATGGCACATCATCATTACATAGCCTTCTCCCACCCCCACCCCAATGAAACACACTTAATTAAATGTACATCATTCCTAAGCCAATCAACTGCATTACTATGAGGGAAGTGTGTTGTCTGCATACCTCTGAAGTTGACGGACTAATTACTACTTAGGATTCTGGAATAAAGGCCCCAGGGCCTATCACAGCAATCCACCCCATAGTATTAGCAGTCTGACAGGAAAGATGCTTGATCTTCTATAGCTTTGACATTGCCCTGCTTTTCCCTACAAGTTACTGCCTAGATTTATTGTTAGGCAAGACATGGGTACCATGAACTTAATGGCGAGCTGAAGAGACTAATTTGTAGACAGCTTCCTGGCAGCTGCAGCCTTATGTACATGCTGGCACTGTCTGAACGGCTCTGAGGTTTGCTTCTCTCACACACAATGGGATGGGACAGCAAAGTCCTGCATTCCCCCCACCCTCCATACTCTAGCTGTTTTTAGCCACATCATTTCCACTCTCACTACTCTATGAGAACAGACTCATATCGCACCACAGCTAATACCTGACAAACATATATTCTACCTGATAAACATCTGTATCACAACTAAAGACGCACTCTCCTCTCCTTCAAGTTACATGGGGGCTTGTTCAAAGGTGTTAATCCATAGGTGCACCTGTATACATTGTGCAAATGGAGTTGGAGATTGCTCATGTATGCTACAGGCCATAATATTGAATAAAGTGATCTGTAGCTTAAAAGGGAAGTAGCAGTAACCACTTTGGGTAACAAGCTCCATCCACTCTACATGATCTAATGATGGCAGAGAGTAGAACAGGTAAGGCTATAGCAAGCTTAACTGTAGTCAGCACAGTAAATTTAACAGCTCGCTCTCTCTCTCTCTCTCTCTCTCTCTCTCTCTGGCTGCAGTAGAAAAGGTGCCTTTATAAAGCACCATTCAAAATGCTAGAAGTATTTTATTTTGCTTACCTGATGGCAAGTAATAAGCAAAGCAGTCCACACGAAGAAACCTGAGATGGCCTGGGCAGCTGTAGTCATTAGGAATATTGGTTGCTCCACAGCAGTGGGAGTGCCAACCTCAGACATCCAGGATAAGTTGGGGGCTGCAGCAGGAGTGCTGGCTGGGGAGCCCAGCTCAGGCACAGACATGACTCCAGTCACTACGATCATCATGTCCTCAGAGTTGTGGGTCCTTCAGATCTAAAGAGGAATTATATATAGAGAGAAAGACAGAAAAGTTTCAAAATAGCAGAAACAACCTATCATAGCCAGAACACCTCACAGGTATCCCAGAGTTTTGCTAAACATTTCTGTCAAGTGTAAAGGCCTTCAGTAGCAAAGGTAAACAGGAATAATTTGGGAGAAATCGCTCATGTTCCTATGGTATCAAACACAGCTACTCTTTAGTCGCTGAACTGTCAGAAAGAAGGTCAGACATGTGAAAAGCAGTTCTAAATTTAAAATGCAGAGAATTCTGGAACACTGCCTAAAATAATCGTGCATTTTTGATACTCTATTAACACATTCAATTTTATTCCTTTCTTAAGTGGTTATACAAAGAGTTGCAATAAGTTTTTTCAAAAACATGGGGCACAACATTTGAAGGTGACTGTTTTGAGACCGCAGGAAGAAGCTGGCTGTTTGTGCATCTAGTGATCTCTTCTCTCAAGTCACCCCATGAAGCAAAAACTTCATACAGAACAGAAGGTAGTAAAAAGCACCAATACTTGATAGAAATGTATTGGCTTTACATGGTATATGTGTGCCCAACCAATATATAGATGTGCTAGCCTGGTACTGACTTAAAACCTCCTGTCTGACTCTGATTGTTCTCATAGAATCATAGAATCATAGAGTTGGAAGAGACCACAAGGGCCATCGAGTCCAACCCCCTGCCAAGCAGGAAACACCATTCTGACAGAATCAGAAGTACAACTGAGCAGAAAAAATCCAAACATTTATGGATTAAATGTTCATTATCATTAGCTACGCTCGTTATACAAATTCAAAAACTGACAAAGTGTCAGCAGTGAAGAAGATCAAGTAGTCTGGAAATGAGATCATAAGCAAGTACTCTTGTCTCTAAGAAATGGGGGGATGAACTGAAAAGCCAATAGGTAAATTATCTAAGTTGTTAAACTGAAATTATGAAGCACAACTATGCATGAATTACAAAAGTGATACACACAGCAGGAAAAATTTTGGAGAACCAAGTATTTCTATATGAAGTCTTTTCATTTATCACAACCAGACCAGTAGACTATAAAAAGAATCAACATGTGATTTTGTTTTCCTCTGGCCTTACAAGAAAAGAGCAAATAAGGTAAGCACGTGGAGAGTCCCCTTTCAACATAGATCTTTTGATTGTTCTAGCTGGGCCAGCCACCATTCTAGTTACATAACAATTCCTACTTCAGTTTGTTTTAATACATCATTCTCATTGCTGAAATATCCACCCAGTCTGAATATATGATAAAAATACCCAATGGTAAAAATACTTTACATTCTACGGGGAACACAAAGCTATTTTGAAAAGAATGGAGACTGACAAACCCCCATAGTGCACGAAGAACAAGGAGATAGTATATAGACCAGTGGTTCCCAAATAGGGGTCCGCGGAACACACCCAGGGGGTCCATGGCCCCAATCCTTGCCTCCTCCCCCCACTAATTTTTTGTCATTTTTGCACGGGTAATATCACAAATCTTATGGTCTGTTTTAGCACCATGTGATTTTTCAATATATTGGCCAAAATCAGTTTTGAAATTCCACTGTGATGACGATTTTGACCTGGCAATATGCAGCAGTATGTTGCTTCTTGTGCAAGGGAG
The DNA here is from genome assembly GCF_964270895.1 of Podarcis filfolensis. NCBI lineage: Eukaryota > Metazoa > Chordata > Lepidosauria > Squamata > Lacertidae > Podarcis > Podarcis filfolensis. The sequence continues at coordinate 46,599,015 of NC_139612.1, read as the reverse complement.
AGCAGGGCAGCTGATTTAAAGGCACCGCCAATATGCTGCTGGTCTGAGCTGCCTTCCCTCAGAAGGGAAAACAGGACAGCAGATTGCAAGGTGCTGCCTTCCCCTCACACTGATGGAGAACAGGGCAGCTGATGGCCCTCACTTCAGGGTACTGTGGCACTACCTTCCCCTGGCACTGAGGCGAAGCAGCTTTTCTCAGTCAGCAGGAAAGCAACAGCAGCCACAGTGGATGTGCATTTTCGCTGGCTCGATGGCTTGATGCACACCCCCATCTCCATCCCCTCCCACTCAAACCATGCAGTGGAGGTGATTCTGCTTCCTCTCCTCCCTGCAACCATCCAATCTCTGTGGCTGCTTCTTCCTTCATCTGCAGGCACCCTACCCACCCAACCTCTATTGCTGGTCCTTCCCTCATCCCCACGCCTGACCTCCAATTTCAGACGTTGTGATATATCGGAATATCGTGATGTTTAGCTGCTGATATATTACGATGTTGAAAACCAGATATTGCTCAGCCCTGGTGTGTTTTTTAATATACCTAAAATCCTTTGCTTATTAGGGGCTACCCCACATTTTGTTCAAAAAATTGCTCTGCAGAGGTAACTACCATAGAGTAGGGGGTCTGTGGCTTGGCTTTTGAAAAATAGGGGGCCCTCAGTAATTAGCTAATTGGGAATCACTGGTATAGACCACTGTTACCAGACTTGGTGCCCTCCAGATGTTGTTGGACTCCCAACTCCCATAAATCTCAGCCACATGGCCAATGGTCAGGGATTATTGCAGTCGAAAGCAAACTCAAAAGGTCTGCATTTGCATGAGAAGTGGGGTTTGAGGGGAGATCTGTGGAAATACTAAATATAATATGACTACTGCACTTGGAAAGAGAAAAACCCCAGATGTGCTTGAAGCAGAGGAAGGAAGGAAGGAAGGAAGGAAGGAAGGAAGGAAGGAAGGAAGGAAGAAGTTCTATAGAAAAAGATGACACTCGGGAAACTGAAAACAGGGTGGAGTTTGAGACGCCTTTGCTGCTGAGTCTGGAGGAAATTGGTTTCCGTCTGACAACATTCTACATACCACAGGGCACAAGTAAGAGGTTTTTGCTAAGCTTATGAAACACACATGTAGGAAGGATTTACCACAGATGTATGCCTAGCCAATTAAGCTTGAATGAAAAGGTGAAAGAAATTATCAGGTATCTGTGAGGCTGAGGAGAGAGGAATATCCAATCCTATTACAATGTAAAAAGAGATATTGTAAATCACAGCAATGCCTACAATAAACGAGGATAGTTTAAAAAACAACAACACACCAACCCTAGTCTACACAAACACTCCCCTTTATGATCAATTCACATGACTGCTAGATATAAATACCAAAGCAGGGGATTTGTCTGCAATTTATAACAGACGCTTTATTAAAAACCTTCTTATAATAGAGCCTTTCTATCAAGAAGCCCAAAAGAATGAACTGGACTTTCCATTCTTAGTGCTAAAGTGGTAGTTAAAGGATGCAATTCTATGCCTACTTAGTAAAGGTAAAGGGACCCCTGACTATTAGGTCCAGTCATGGACGACTCTGGGGTTGCGGCACTCATCTCGCTTTACTGGCCATGGGAGCCGGCGTACAGCTTTCGGTTCATGTGGCCAGCATGACTAAGCCGCTTCTGGCGAACTAGAGCAGCGCATGGAAACGCCCTTTACCTTCCCACCGGAGCGGTACCTATTTATCTACTTGCACTTTGTGCTTTTGAACTGCTAGGTTGGTAGGAGCAGGGACCGAGCAACAGAAGCTCACCCCGTCGCGGGATTCGAACCGCTGACCTTCCGATAGGCAAGCCCTAGGCTCTGTGGTTTAACCCACAGCGCCACCCGCATCCCATGCCTACTAACTTGGCAGTCCTGATTTTTTCAAATAGGATTACTTACTTGGCAGTAATCCTATTTGAAAAAATCTAGACTTTTGAAACATGGATAGGAAACAGCTGAAGAGACACAGCTCTGAAGTCAAACCTTTCTTCTGAAAAGTTCTGGAGGACTCAAAAGCATGTACACTATTTTATGCTGTTTAGGTTGTCCTAATAAAATCCTTGCCTTAATGTGATTTTGAAACTTAGCTTGATTATTAGGCAAACCACTATCTTTCAGTTTCAACTCTGTTTGCAATATGGATATGATAACATTTGCAAGGATTGTGGCAAAGATTACTGAGATAGAGAGTTCTCAGTACTTCATATACAGTAATGTGTTATTATTATTTAAACAGATTACAGAACCTATAAATCTACATACCCTATTCTAAGTGCAAGCCAAGATTTTAGAAGAAAGCAAAACAAACCGAACAGTGCCATCAGAAAACAATATTCAGGCAATGGTCCAGGGCCCAACTCAAGAGAATGAGCGGGAACACCTCCAAACATAGCAATGCTGGCTTAACACATTTTTAAATAAACAAAAGATTACACATGAAAACCAGAGTGTAAAATTACCTAACTGCACCAGTGGACAAATCACTCCCCCTTGCCCCCGCCAGGCCCAGCCCCACCAAAAAAACCCCTAAGAAATGTAAGGGGAAATGCATTTTCAAATGGCAAGTGTCTAGACAGGCATTCAAAACGCAAAGAAACAACACATGAAACATACACTGCCCCCTAGTGCATGAAACCAGTGAATAATGCATCTGGCTAATAAAGCAGTCAAGCATATCATTCATCCCCCAAAATTTTAGAATGTGTGGTATGTTTTCAAATAATATTTTCCAAGCAAATAATATTTGCTTTGAATTATTAAAAAAAAAAGCACATGCTTTCATTCCACCAGAGATATACCAACAATCTCTACATAGCAACAGGTCAATTTTTATGTAAACTGCTTTGAGTTTTGTGTGTGTGTTTACAATCAAGCAGTGTATAAATTTTATGAAATAAATAAGCAGGTCACCATATATTTCAGGTTTGTGACCTATCCGTCTACCTCTTCAAGGAACTGTCGCTCTACTAACATAAGAGTGGGGAACTGTTTCCAGCCAGCAGGCCGCATCTCTGTGCACCTCTGCAGGTCACAGTGATGTCAGGTGTTTCATTTTTGCCTACGTGGTTTGAAATTAAACTGTGTGGGCAACAGAATGTGTGTGCAGCAATCAGCTGATTGTAAATACTTGGGAAGTACTGAGCAAAAGCCAGTGTTTAGGAAACACTGTGCAAGGGGCTTTCCAAGCACCTCCATCCAGAACACCTTTTGTCAAAGCTCTGCCTTTACCTGCACTTCAACTGACACCATATATGGCATCAGGTTTTGGGCAGGTGGGTGAGGCTTGGCCAAAACGGGCCTCACGGTCCAAATGGGAAGGTCTGGTGGGTCTAATTAGGCTCACAGACTAGACGTCTAAAGGTTGTTGTTGTGGCTAGGGATGCCTTTTTTATTCAATACACTGCTACTACTCACCATTCTGAAACTGTTATCTTGACACCATTAATTCATGCATATCTAAACGGACTGGAGTAACTTAATATTCTTTGCAAGTATTGAAAACTGGTGCAGGGGCAAATCTTGAGTTTGAATATGAATGGCATAATTGTGTTTTAAATGTGTGCACCAACTTTCATTCTGATCTCTCAGTCTTCAAAAGAGACATTACAATTTGTTTTGCACCTCCCCCCCCCCTTTAAAAATACATGTGTGGACTGAGTTGGCTTTTAAAATGTAGGATTGTGCCCTGAACTTGTGTACTGAATTTGGACACTTCAATATTTAGAGTTATCATATAGGTGACAGATTTATAACTGAAATGCTGAAGTGTCAAATTAGACCAAAGGCCTCATTTGCTCTATCAATCAAGTGCTGAATGGAAATAGACACAATATTTTCCAGCAGCTGCTCCATCTATATACTTCTGGAGGCAATTCAAGGTGCTGGTTGCCACTTTCTGAGCAGTGCTCTCTGTAGACAGAGAGGGCACTAAGCAAATCACTTTTGAAGACCAAGGTCAGAATGAAAAGGAATCAGGGCACAGGTTCCATGTTTGACTGACACGCATAGCTTCAAGAGATTCGAAGTTGTAGACTTTCTTTTGGTTTGTATTAAATGTGAATTTCATTTAAAGCCAAATTACAATTTTAAAAGAGTCTTAATATAACTGTGTTTAACAACAACAACAACAACAACAACAACAACAACAACAACAACAACAACAACAACAACAGCTTTATATCCATCTGCTAGTCTATACCAGGGTCATTACAGGGCCATTTACCTTTAAGAAGAAGAAGAAGAAGAAGAAGAAGAAGAAGAAGAAGAAGAAGAAGAAGAAGACAACACAAAAAGCAGTAGTTGCAGAAGCCCCCTGCTGCTAGTGTCACCTCTTCCTCAACTTTGGTACAGTGCCGAAATGCTAAAATGCCTTGCTGAAGTGCCTTGGGCGAAGCTCTCCTTTAGTATAGTGCTGAAGTGCACTAAGGGAAGCTCTCCTTAAGAAAAGCCTCATGTGCATTCAAGCCCCATGTTAGGCAAAAAGATTCCTGCATTGCAGGGAATCTATGATTCTATGATTCCAGGTTGCTTTCTATAATTCTATGTCGCTCATGTCCTGATTTAAGATGGGTCTGAAAAGCAACATCATCACTGCATCTCTTTCTTTATTCTGAGAAGCGGGGGGAAAGGAAAGTCAAACATATAAAGTAATATACAGGAGCTTCATGTTTAAGTTGGGACTAATGATAGGTCCTGCATCTGACACAATGTTGTAGAATGATATACTGCCTCAAGGGCTGTTGTGTCATATGTCATGACATCATGGCACACGGAACAGAAGTCCAATAACCAAGCAGATGGCAAGGCTGTACTTACTTTGGTTACTGCACAAAAGAATGCTCAGTATAATGAGCTGTTGTGTCAATGTGAAGGGAATCCAAGTTTACCTTAAAATTCTGTTAATTTACTGTATACCTTAAGTTTTGCGTTCATTGGTGGTTAATGTGTTACTGCCTCTTTAGGTAAAAACAAAGTGAAGTCTCAGGAAAGAGAGAGGAGTAAGGTCCCTGAACTAGAACATCAGCAGGTACTCTTTACCTGCCCCATATATTTTGGGATCTCATTCCAAGCTAGTTTACTTTTGCTTCTGATACGCATATAAGAATTTTGTTCACCCACACTGAAGAAGGCTGCTTATTAGTGATATAATTAAGCTATCAGTACAACAAAGCATCATCCAAACACAGCTTTTGTAGTTGTACTGTGGGGGACTGAATAGCCCAAATCCTCATGAGATTTTTGCCTTTTCATCATTTTTTATCCAAACAGCTGGCTGTATGCTCAGTGAAACAAAAGACAGAAAACGCCACTCAAGCTGTCTTTCTTTTTATCAAAACAAAAAGTTCTCCACTGTAAATGGTAAAAACAAATGACTATGAATAACTTTTTAAAGTAAATGGTAAGTTCTAAACAGTTACAACATTTTAATTAAATATATATTGAAAAGTTCTGTAAAATTTAGATCGGAGACAACATTTATTTCAGATTTTAAGTTTCTCGGTTTATACTAGAATGGGAAAGTGCAACTCTCCTTACCTTACTTTCACAGAAAACAGCCCCTTCTTCGCATCCCTGTAGTCTATTCCTTCCTTTGCCTTGTTCTTAAATATTGTCCTATACCAGGTCAACCAATTCACTTGCAAACACCCATCATCCACCCTAAATCAGATGTGCAGATCAACAATGAAACCCTTTTACTATGAACAACTATCTTTCTCCAAGAGAGTTTTTCTGCTCTATTAATTTCTGCAGTTTCCTTCTCCATCTTTTGTGTGTGTGTATGTGTGTGTGTGGACTGACCCACATTATAATAGGTCAGCATACCACAGCGAGACTCTTTTTTTGGAATGAGACAGGAAACAAGAGGAAAGGGAGGAGGCTGTTTCCAGCATACCACTCTTCCTTTGAAAAATAGGATCAAACACTGCAGTTCTAGGATGGGTCACCTTCCCAGAATTGGTACCAGAATTAGTCTATGCACACTATGTGCCTCATACCCATGATCTCACTGCTGCTTGCCATGCAGCTCTTCAGGGAAAGGGAGGCACATATTGCCCTGAAGTAGCATTTCTTGAACATTGAAGTTTTGAAAAGACAGAGGTGAGAGCTGAGTTTAAAAGGGATTTATTTGAAATAGCAACAGAAAGTTGCAAGTGAAAAATTATTTTCATACACTAATGTACTAGGAAAGTAGATAAAGCTTCACTTGTATCCTATTCATTCAGAGGTATTGCCCATTTTGTTTCTGAGACAACCCACCAGAAAGCCATCTAATGCATCTGTGACTGAGCTGAGATTTGAACCAGTGACTTCACCAGCTTTCAACTACATAGGTGCACAGGGATTGTTCTGTTAGCTGTGGCAGCAAACACGGACTCCTTTAACATATTAATGGGAGGTGGGGAATCACACATCAATGATATGCCATTCAATCACATTTTTAGTTGTGAACACGCATCTCTGTGTTTAACTGGCACACAGAGGCAGGAGAGTGGCTCTCTAGTTCTCCAACAGGTAGAGATACATTAATTCTTTCCTACCTCTCTGCAAAGATACAACCCCCTCCAAAAGTACTTGCAACTGAAAGAGCAACATTTTATTTTTTTTACTCCTTCCTCTGTTGTCAAGCTTTTGTCTATTTTTAGACCTTAAGCCCTTTGAGACCAGGATCTATCCTTTCTATTATGCATATGTAGATGGTCTAGTATAAATAGTATGCAAAAAACAACAACAATCTGAATAGTGCTTGTCTCACTAGGGCTATCACTCCTTTTAGTTATATGAGGACTTATGTATGTGTGCTCCTGAGGTTCAGTTTAAGAATGAACAATCCAATGATCTTTAAGTTTCTACAACTTCAATATACCAATAAACAGTTCACAAGCATAGATATCTCTAAGAACCTTACAATAAATATTTAATATAAAGTTACCACACACAAAAAGGCTACACAAGATAAGGGAGTTGATCAGCATTGGTCAGTTAGAGATAAATCATGTCTGTAATAAAACATTAAATGTCTGTCTCAAAGGGATCACACAATGGCTTACATTGTCTTTTAAAAGCTTGTAGGCTTATGCTCTAGTGTGGATGGGTGGTAACAACATTAGTCCTAGTTTGACCAATGAGCAGTGTTGATAGATAAGGCAGATGCAGCAAAAACTGGAGAAGCCATGGAAACAACTCACTTGCAAAAGAGAGAACATATGGAACTGCTGCATGATACAGCAGCTTAGGGCATTCCACATACACCTTATGGTGCAAAAGCATAAGCCATTTCCGCATCTCATGTGCAATAGCTTTCACTAATATGACAACCATTCCTGAACAGTTTGCTATACTGTACCACAAGGCTAAAGGGGTGCTCATTCCAATTACAGTTGCTACATTTTAAAGAGCGTACTGTGCAGCAGGTGAAATGTGTTCGCTAATTCTCCCCTCCCCTCTTTGCTTCCTGTAAATTGCATCCCTCTGGGGTTGTTAAAATGATCACCACGCTGCACTACAGACTCAAGTGTTCATGTGCTACTCCCTGGACACAAGGTGATCTGTGCCTTCCCAGTCACGGTTTGCACTGAAAAACAAAGCCAACGCTCTATGAACACTCTGCAGTGAACGCTCATGCAAAAAATAATAATTAGTAAATGGAGGAGAGGAGCACATCTTCTGAGTTGAGCCAGATCACAAGTACTAGCAGTCAAGAATCACACATTAAAACAGACTACTCTTGACAAAGTGACTTCCTGTCGCTGGAAGGATCCCTCTCCCTCCCCAATTTGTAACTCATACTGGAAATGCTTTCCTAGATATTATTTTCAATATCATATTTTAAGAGCTATTGTAGCTAAAAGCTTTATGTATTCCATTTTACTACCGCGACTGCTTATAGATCAGTTTCTTTAAAGACACCCAAGGGGTTTTGGCAGGATTAATTATCTTGGCAGGAATCTACTCTTCTATTACCAAGCTACAGCTCAAGGAGTGCTGAAAAGATGATGTGGTCCTATAGCGACAGAGGAGGAAAAACAACATATGTAGGCATGGATGGGTCAGGGAAAATCAAGGCCCTGCCTTCACATCTTAGGCTCTATATAATAACTCATTATTCTCCTTAAAACCTTTTCCTCAACATCCTATGTGATAGTAGGCAGCAATTTCAAGGAGTTACTGCAACTGACAATTAAGGTTTGCTCCTAGGATTTAGGTATCAGACGATTTATAACTAAATAATACATTGAATGGATTAATTTCCATTCAATTCCATTCCATTCAATTCTCACAGAGAAATTACTCTTCAAATAACTGAAGATGCTCAACTACAATAATCATGAAAATGTTACACACTGCATGTAAAAATTATAGAACAATATATGTTTAGTACATTTCACCTATTCGGTCTACAGGGAGGCTACAAATATTAGTCTTCCTTCGTGTGTTTTGTATACTAGAGAACTCCACAGTAATGATGCCATGTTTTTAATACTACAGAACTACAAAACATCCCATAGCATTTCAAGATGGAATTGCCAACCCCATCATTTGAAGATACAAAATAATTATTTCTGCCCTCTCATAAAAAAACAAGCTATGAACCTTGTGCAAAATACATACTGTACTACCAATTCACACAACTTTTAGAATTTGGTCATAATTACACATGGAATCATTATCTATAAATGGTGCATACTTTATTTAAGAAGGTAGATTCTTACACATAGCAAAGAAGGAATCCTTTCCTGGATTCCAAGAATTACAGGAAAATATAGTCATGCATATGTGTTTGTACAATTCACAACTGATAACACCAGATGTATGTTTAGCCAAAGTAGCAGATTTCAAAAGTGAAGTGTTACCTGGCTCTTGGAGTTAATTTCTTATTGGGGAAAATAATGCATATCAGTCTTTTAGAGTGTGATGTAAATTACAATTAAACATAGATGACTGTTTGAAATTGCCTCCTACTACTGTCTGCACATAAATTTCAGCAATAAGAAATGCTGAAAGAGAAGCAAAAAGGAAAGTGATTTAATAGTGAACACAAGTTGATGGAACATAAGGTGAAATTTATCTAATAAGTATCTAATAATTTGTATTATACAAAGACGTCCAACCACACAAATAGCTTAGGGCCTCAAACCTGCTTTGTAAACTCATAAAACCTTTGGCCAATATCATCTAGTTTTAATGCTTATAGTAAATGCTAGATTTTAACTGATATGCTACTCATCAGGCACACTTTAGCACTACACTCCTCCTCCTAAAGCTACTAAGCTCACACCATATTACAGCACTGTACCTAGTGCCACATTCAGCGTCAAAGCACCGTAAGGCCACTCAAGATGACATGCACCACACGCAAACTAAGCTCAAACTATGCTATGTGTTTCTGCTATTCAGCAAAGCATTACTGTGTTCCCTATAGTTCTTCCCATTTTCAGTGCCAGATGTGGCAGGATGAGTTGGGTTTCTACAGCACACTTGCCACGTTCAACATCTTAGCACCATCACTAGGACACTGACCGGCATCAAATGTGCCACATCTCCCACAACTGCATGCACTTACCCATTTCTGCACAACGCCCACATTCATCCTCACCCAACAAGGCTGTGTTATTTAAGCACCCTGTGGCACGACGGCGGCACCTAGGACTACTGCTATGTTATGCGCTCGAGTCACCTTGCCTACATCCAAGTAGAAAAAAGATGGTCCGTAAACTTATGTACAGTGGTACGTCGGGTTACATACGCTTCAGGTTACATACGCTTCAGGTTACATATGCTTCAGGTTACATATGCTTCAGGTTACAGCCTCCGCTAACCCAGAAATGTTACCTTGGGTTAAGAACTTTGCTTCAGGATGAGAACAGAAATCGTGTGGTGGCGGCGCAGGAGGCCCCATTAGCTAAAGTGGTCTTCAAGTTAAGAACGGTTTCAGGTTAAGAACCGGCCTCCAGAATGAATTAAGTACTTAACCTGAGGTACCACTGTAAATTACAGAAACAAAACACCCCCACCATCACATTCTGCACCCCACCCACTGGCTAAGGCCCAAGGACCTGATGTCATATATGATGTCAAGACAGGACGGCGTGGCAGATGCCACCCCTTGGAAGCCACATCCCAGGGGGCCACCATCTCTAGGCCATGCCACCAAAAGGCGCTGTGCACAGCTTTTGAAGACGCTGAGGTGCCACCTGGCCTGCGGGAAGGGGCGAGGGCCGTTCCCCGTTCCGCACCACACGCCTTCACGCCCCTTTCTCTCTTCGAGGGCCACCCTTGTCAGGCGCCACCCCAAGTGCCCCGTGGCTCCCTTCGCCGCGCCACTTGTGCCCTGAGGCGCCGTTCCCAGCAGTAGCCGCCCTCTCCTCTCACCGACTGGCGCTGGCGGGGTTGTCGTGCTCCCGGCTCCGTTTCTTTTTCCTCCTCCGGCGGCAGGGGCAATTCCGTCACTCGGGGGACCGGGCTGGACGAGAGGCCCTCAGGAGCACCATGGCCAGGCCGGGGGTTCCGTGGCCGCGCAGCCGCTCCGTCGCGAACACCTGGCGTGGCGGGGCCGCTTCTCAGCCCCGGACTCGGGCTTATTGCTGCTGCGGCCCCAAACAGAGGGAGGCGGGGGGGGGCAGAGAGCAGCTGAAGGGAGAGATTGGGCAGACGAAGAGTTCCGCGCAGGCGCGAAGCTCGCGGGCTAGCTGGCTGCCCCTCTCTCTCCAGCGCGCGCTCCTGCCAGAGAGGCAGGAGGAGGAGGAGCCGCGAGGCGGTGACGTAACCAGTGGCCTCAGGGACAGTGACGTCCCCGTCCCCCCGCCTTCCACAGACAGATTCTAAGCTCCGCCCGAACAGCAGCGACGGCGGCCGCTTAAAGAGACAGAATCGCTTTTCTTTCCTTCCGCCGTTCCAGCGCCGCACTTTGCTTCCAGCTCCGGACTTGCGGGTTCTGACCATTTGCACAATAGCAGCTGGTCTTTTTCTATATTAAGGGCCCTCCCTGATGATGCTGGCAAGTACCATCAGCTCCCGGGGGGGGGGGGTTAGCTGACATCGACAAGCATTACACGTGTGCGTGTGAATGGGCAGAATGATTAGGATTTAGGAATTCTGAGCCATAGGCGGTTAACTGGGTGACTTTTAGCCCTGCAGGTGTCGCTGGACTACAACTTCCATCACCCCTGCATTGGCCATGTTGGCTGGGGCTGACGGGAGTCGAAGAGCATCTGGAAGGCCAAAAGTTCCCCATCCATAAAATTATATTTTATGGTTATTTTGTTATGGATGTTTTCCTCTGCTTTTTTTTAAAAAAAATAAAAATGTATTCTCTTTCCCCCTTTTTCTACTCTTTTTTCTTTCTTATTTAATTCACTATAATCTCAATTTTATTTTTAAAAATTATCCTTATATTTCAAAACATAATCCCTTTCTCAACTTTGGACATTTATTTGTTCAGTGAACAAAAAACATCGGCAGCAAAAATAGACCATCAGTAGACAGGAAATGCTTGCTCTTGAAATGTTTGTCTAATAATATTTGGGGGAGGTTGTTTTCTGCCTTAACGGAGTTAGGAATTTACTGACTGCTGGAGTAATAAAGGTAGTATTGCTTGCTGTCCCTCTTTCAACAAAACGCTAGGGGGCACCGTTTGTTACTTGAATCCAAATACAACACAGTATATCAAAAGCAGGAATTTGCTTAAGATTGCCTGCTGTAGAGGCGGATGGGATTTCTCCATCACACTCACACACACCCCTTTCAACATCCTGTTGCTATGTTTACTATTATGTTTCTCCAGTTATTGTCTTCTCACTATTCATTTATTTTACATTCCACATGCTATGAGACTGCTCTGGCGCTGCATACACATAAGCAGTCAGTTGTTCCAAGAGATGGCTTACCTTCTGTGTAAATCCAATTAAGTCTTTTTAAATTGATTTTTTTAATGGCAAATTAGAAAAATTAAAAAGGTGTACAGAGTCTCCAACCTAACAGCTCACATTAACAACATGATAACCATCAATACAGGGATGCGGGTGGCACTGTGGGTTAAACCACAGAGCCTAGGGCTTGCTGATCAGAAGGTTGGTGGTTCGAATCCCCGTGACGGGGTGAGCTCCCATTGCTCGGTCCCTTCTCCTGCCAACCTAGCAGTTCGAAAGCACATCAAAGTGCAAGTAGATAAATAGGTACCGCTCCAGCGGGAAGGTAACCGTGTTTCCGTGTGCTGCTCTGGTTTGCCAGAAGCGGCTTAGTCATGCTGGCCACATGACCCGGAAGCTGTACGCTGGCTCCCTCGGCCAATAAAGCGAGATGAGCGCCGCAACCCCAGAGTCGGTCACGACTGGACCTAATGGTCAGGGGTCCCTTTACCTTTACCTAACCATCAATACATCCATCTTTGTTTACACATATAATTTGATAAACGCCCTCCAAATGTCCAAATAGGTATCCAGACAAAGTTGGTGTTTGTAAAAAAAAAGTGTGTTCAGATGTAGCAAGAGTGTTTAGGTCTTGTGTAACAGATGCTGTGTGTTTATCCTTTCATGCTCGGAACTGAAGTCTTTTGGCGACCACAAAGTCTCACAAAACATCTCCATTCTACAGGAATGTAATTTAAGAGCACATGGACATACACAAATATAAATGATTTTGCCAATACAAAATTGATACAATGGCTTCTGACCAGAAAGAAAATACCGCTGGACATGCCCATATCACATGCCTTGGTGAGGCAGTTCCAGCATTACACTTCCAGCATCTATATTAGACTATGCCTTCCTATAAATTTGTTGCAAAGTCCAATATACAGTACAATATACAGGGTGGTGCTGTGGTCTAAACGACTGAGCCTCTTGGGCTTGCCGATCAGGTGGTCAACAGTTCGAATCCCCACAACGCGATCAGCTCCCATTGCTCTGTCCCAGCTCCTGCCAACCTAGCAGTTCAAAAGCACACCAGTGCAAGTAGATAAATAGGTACCACTGTGGCAGGAAGGTAAATGGCATTTCTGTGTGCTCTGGTTTCCGTCACGGGGTCCCAAAGTGGTTTAGTCATGCTGGCCACACGACCCGGAAAGCTGTTTGCGGACAAACACCAGCTCCCTCAGCCTAAAAGCGAGATGAGTGCCACACCCCATAGTCACCTTTGACTGGACTTAACTGTCCAGGGGCCCTTTACCTTTTAACCTTTTATAGTACCTAAAACAGGCTTCCTCAACCTCGGCCCTCCAGATGTTTCTGGCCTACAACTCCCATGATCCCTAGCTAGCAGGACCAGTGGTCAGGGATGATGGGAAATGTAGTCTCAAAACATCCGGAGGGCAGAGGTTGAGGAAACCTGACCTAAAACATCTATTTTAGCTGAACACACAATTAAATCTTGCTGTGTAAATTCTACGGGAATAATCTGTTCTTCCCCTTTTACACATAATTTATATTAACACGCATTTTTAAAATTAGTATGTTCTCTCCTTTTTCAGCAGAACAGTTGTCCACCCAAATACCTTATGCGTTCAGATTACCTAAGCAGCCACTTAAAAGGTACCCACCCACCCACCCACTTGACTGTCTGCATTCAGATATCACCTCCTGCTAACTTTCAAAGGTTCCTTTAACTTCAATAGAAGCTGCTGTCTAGACTCAGTCAGCATTTTTTGTGGCACCTCTGGAGCACGTTCCATTTTAAAAAGTCATTGCATATGTGAGTTGCCCTACTATACATTGACAGGTAGTGACAGAGCTGGCTTGCATATTGCAATCTTTTGCATTTTCAGCCAAATCCTCCACGCAGAGAGATTACAGGCGATGGTCAATTTGCATAATGGTGTTCAGTATTTAGTAATCAAAATCACACACCCATCCAGATACTTTTCTGTTGGGGGGGGGGGCGGTGAGGATTCAGGAATTAGTTCACACATTCAGCTGACTACCAGTGTAACATATTGGTTGGACTGCAACCTGGGAGACCATGATACTCCTTGGGTGAGTTTGGGTCAGTCACCACCTCTCAGCCAAACCCACCTCAAAAGGTTGCCAGGATAAAAAGGGAGGTGCAGAGTTGTGTATGCCACCTTGAATTCTTGGAGGAAAATGGGACATAAATCATCAAAAATCAGTGAGAAGAAAAATACACACACAAAGTGACATATATTTTATTGTAATGTAGTACTGCCCTGGCTAGATTAGCTTAGTTCTTCCTATGCTTACCTACAAGGGTTGTTATCTTCCAAAGTTTAAGGGAAAGTTTAAGTTGTGAGGATTATAACTGACTAGGTAAAAAGTTACATGGCATTCTGTAAATTCTGAGGTGTAGGTGCTCTTCCTGACAACCCCCCTAGCCAGGCCCTTATCTAAGAGTACACAACTAAAATGAATTTTAGACCAATGCAGACATAGTGGGGCTTCTAGATACCAAACCTGTTTTTTCTTACTTTGGTCAAATCCAGCCTGATGAAGAATTTGGTGGACTCAAATAGACACTTCCATTCTTTTTTTTCCTTTTTTTGACATGTCGGTTAAATTTAAAATATGAACTGTCAAAAAAAAAAATTTAAATGCAAATTGGCAGAGCATTTTTATAGAACTTCTATCATCCTCTGCTTAAGTTATTTGGTAGGCTTCTGACAAAAACCTTTGTTTGCGGATTGGCAAATAGCACCCTAGGAGATACCATTGTCTTTGCTGTGAAATAATGGTGCCCCCTCCTTTCCCATCCCTGCTCCATCACACTATGACTCTTGCAGCAGTTTGTGTTGTAATTGTAGCAACCTACCCTAGGAGTCTGGACGTGGGTGGCGCTGTGGTCTAAACCACTGAGCCTAGGGCTTGCTGATCAGAAGGTTGGCATTTCAAATCACTGCGACGGGGTGAGCTCCCGTTGCTCAGTCCCTGCTCCTGCCCACCTAGCAGTTCAAAAGCATGTCACAGTGCAAGTAGATAAATAGGTACCACTCTGTTGGGAAGGTAAACGGTATTTCCGTGCCCTGCTCTGGTTTCACCAGAAGCAGCTTAGTCATGCTGGCCACATGACCCGGAAGCTGTCTGCAGACAAATGCCAGCTCCCTCGGCCTACAGAGCGAGATGAGCATCGCAACCCCAGAGTCATCCACGACTGGACCTAACGGTCAGGGGTACCTTTACTTTTACCCTAGGAGTAATGATGAAAGGTTGATAAATGGTAACAGCAACCTTCATCACTACCAACAGCAGCTGGTATTTGGCAGCTTGGTAGGTTCAGCCCTAGTCGCCTCTCCTCCCCACCCACACGTGCCCAACCAGTGACTTAAGGCCAAAAGAAAGGGTCACACAGCACATAACCCTTCTGGGCTTCTCGGAATGCTCAGGCTCTTTGTTTTCAAAGTCTGGGAATTTGACCAAATGCAGCTGATCTTGATACATTCTCTATTCCTTTGAAGTGCTATTTACCTTAAATCAGTTCCTTGTTCTTTAGCTAGGCAAATATGCCTGCTTCATCTGCATTATAGAAGCTGTTAAGGCAGATCTGTGAGTGTTCACACTAATCCCTTTACATGGGATTGCTTTGGATAATGACTCCTTGAGGCTCTCTCCACTGTTTGGGACCCAATTTTTAAAGACTGACTTCTGAAACAATTAGAGCAGCTTTTTGCCAAGCCATATGTGTGTGTGTAATATGTTTAATATATTAATACTATTATTATTATTGTTGTTGTTGTTGTTATTTCATATTTTTCACCTACCCTTCCTCCCAAAGGAAGGCAAACAAAACAATATTCACATACATATATGCATTTAAAAAATCAAAATACAAATCAAATATCCTCAGAAATAATAAGTTCAAAGTTGCTAGTTCAATATGCAACAAACCTGGCAGTGGTTGAAAACATTGTGATACAAAAGCATCATATACACAATCAAGTGCTCCCCCTGTTACTCAAGGGTCAACAGCATATAAAGACCTGCATTGGTACCGCCAGGCTGGGCTCCCAGACTCTTGAGCTTTCTTTAATACAAAAACCACATATCAAGCCCTCGTGGAAAGTTATGAAGCAAAAAGTGCAGGCACCCTGCTAAACTATTTCTGTGAAATGAGCCAATCTGGAAGACCTTTTCTATTAAGAAACATGTGATCTTTTATTGAAACTTTAACAACAAAACAAAAACAGAACTATTACCCTTCCCAAACTTGTGAAGAGAGAAGACAGAAACAAAATTATTATTTAAAGCATCTGGTAGTTATTACAGTAAGATCTCCTCCATTGCCCAGGGCTTGGTATCTCTTAAGAGCCATACTATAAAAGTGAGATGAAGAGAATAAGTTCCTGGTATGAAAAACTGCTCACCAGATTGTACCACAGAAGCTGCTGCCCTCATAATTGCTGTCTTGGCAGATCTCACAACTGATGCCATACTTAGTCACGCAGCCAGCTAACTCTTGCTGGAATGCGGGGCCTTGCTGAATCAGTTGTTCCAGCAACATCTTGCAAGAGCAAGCTCTGCACTACAGGTTTAATGGGAAACATAGAATTGAGATGATGTGTAACAGTCAGCTGAGCACAAGGGTGTGGGCATAATACCATATCAGTTTCATGATCATTGACATTGGAAAGGACTCTATAGCAAACATAGCCCAAATTGTCTACCTTGCACAGTATGTGTGATTTTAGGGGGTGAAACTTAATTTTTGCAAATTTCTTCAGTGGGGGAGGGGTCTTAAAAATATGTTTTGGGGTGTGAGGAACTCAAACCTGCTATTCTTTTTGTGACGTTGACATCATTTAGCTTGGTTAAGTCTACATTTGATGAAGCAGCACCATAAACTGTTTTCGTGGAACCAAAGAATTTTACCTTCTGAAAATGTCAGGTAATGTGCTAAATAATAATAATTAATAAAATATTAATATATAACTGCAAATATTTGGTAATAATTTAATGATTTCTATTCAATTTTACAGTCATTTACCAAGCAAAACAAAATTATATCAATTTAGCCTAAATATCTTTTGAATTCCCAAGTCATGTTACAACTTTTTAGCACCCCTCACTTTTTGAATTTGAAAGTTGAAAAATTCAATATGCCCTACTTGCACACCTACCGTATATCAAAAACATCCTCAATGGCCTCTCTCAAATTAAGGATTTGATATCTATGGAGAACCATTCCATGGTCTCTCTTAGAAAGCCATCTGCTTTGCTGAGCTGCACTTGTATGCACCAGGAATTCTTGCTTGATATTTTAACAATGATAAAAGCACATTTCCTTTTCATTCATTTTTAAAAAATGTCTCCTCTGCCTTACACCAGAGCAGATTCCAGGTTAATGTATATATAACACAGATAAATCAACACTACAACCACCACATTAAGATTTAGTAAGCACTAGGAAATCCCCAGTCCAAATGGCACCTAAATTTACATCATTCCCTAACTCTAACTCCAAAGTTCAAAGGTCCTAATTTGGGGGAATCCCCAGAAACAGCCCAATGGAGGAATGAATGCACTCAATGGTCAAGAATGCTGTTTGTGGGGGAGAAAATAGGACGGATTATCGGGTGCGGGGGACATGGCTGACTGGAAGAGTGAGCAGGAACACTCCACAGCATTTTGTGGCCAATCCCACTTGCTATATATATGTGTGTGACCATATTCCTGACCCTCCCAATCCCTTTTTTCTCTAGGTTTTTAAGTATAGCATGCCCAGCATCAGAGGTCTGATCTGTTTTGCTAAATGTCATGCCATTTTAAAATGATGCTTTGTTCTATTTTAAGGGTGATTTTTATGTTGCTAATTGACTCTCCTGGTTGTACATTGCCTTCATAGGCTTGCCAACCAAGTGGTCCAAATACCTTTTTAAAATAAATTCTTTTATATGACTAAACAAAACTGTTTTCTACTGAGTTAGATTAGTCTGTTTAATCTGGTGCTGCTTGCTCTGACTGGCAAAGCTGGCCAGAGTTTCAGGCAGGGGTCTTTCCCAGCCCCTCACCTTGTATTACCTTTTCAACTGGGGCTGCCTAGAACTGATATGATACCAAGTATATGCCATACTCTCAACATATGCCCTTCTCCCAAATTTCATAATAGGAACATTTTTTTAAGGATCAAGTAGTACAAGACACCCAAGCTTCTTGTGTAAAGGAGTTTGATCCTTTCCCAATGGCCATTTGGATATTTTTCAGAGAAGACAAGCCATATTTCACAGCTATAAAGGCATAGCCTGCCTTCACAATTGAATATCCATTCCCAATTACAAAAGGTCTCCTTTTTTATTCTTCTATGGAGCACAAGGAAACATTAAAGGGGCTTTCACTGACTTCCACACAAGCACTAACAACACAGAGAGACCTGCTTTGCTTCAGCCAGGTTAGTACAGGAGTGAGCAGACTTTTTTCTACTTTTGTTTTCTCCAAGAACCTCTGAGATCCACCAGCATGGCCAGAGCTGTTTCCCTAAAGTCCTGAAAGGAAGCAGCAAGTGTTCCCTACCTCTGAGGAACATTTTTTGGTTTAGTATTTGTTTTATGACCTTACGAGAGAGCAAGTGACTGTTAGCCTCTTTCTATAATAATTAATGTTTTTCCTTTTGTTTTGCATTTGAGGAAAATGGTGTCTGGATGTGACTCCACGTCATTCCCCAAACAAAGAATATATTCCCCCACATCTCAGATAGAAGAGGTTGTGATGAACTCTGCAAATGAGCAGAAATGAACAGTTCACATTTTCAGAATTGAGCCATGCATTGCAAATATGTTTTGCTGTGCTCAGAGATGCCCTGGTTCATATGAACTCATCATTTTTGTCTATTGGTTGGAATATTTTGTTCTTTTATAATTTGGAGGAAAAAAGTGTTTTGGGTAACAAATAGTTAAAACTGATTTATTTATTTTTTGCGGGGAGGAAAACATCATGCAATTAGAGGCAGGTTTTCCTCACTTTAAAAATTTGTGTGTGTTTAGATTTTTGTCAATGAATATGTAGGTGAAAATACATGAATTCAGAAACTTATGTGGAATAGTGTCAATCTTAACTGGAAATCATACTTGGGCACTCTTACGTGGAAACTTTTTTCCCTGTCCATAGATGTGCAGAAAATAATTGAGTGTTTTTTTTAAAGAGAGGAAAACAATGGCACTCTGCACATATTTAATGGCACACTTTCCTGAATAGGTTCTGTACGAAGTCCTATTGTGATGGAAACAGCAAGGTTAAAATTGCAGCCCTACAAAGCCAAAATGCTCCCACAGCTGCCACTGGGACAAGCTCCTACAGTAACGGGAGCCCTCTCCCATACTAAACACAGCAACCAAGGATTAGCATCTCTCCAAGTAGATTACAAACCAGGAAGGAAAGAAAGCCTCATAGCTCTTTGCACGATTATTCTTTTGATAAGCTAATGCCTCTTTTCAATAAGGTAAACATCAGACACCTTTAATTCTGATGCGCAGTCCCACATCTGAATACAGATTTGCTAACCACAGTACATGTTCAAAGAGAATCCAGCCCAAAGGACTGTATCCAATCACTTTCACACAAAATGTCTCAACCCAAACGTTGCATGCCACCAGATTTCTTCTCTAGCCAGGAGATATATTTTTAGCATGGGCACTGGAGCTAAGCAAGGTGCGCAACTGAAGCCTGGTTATTTCTGTACTGCTTTTCAGCAAAAACTTTTCAGATTCTTGTTCTATCATTTTCACAAGTGCAGAAAGGATTGGGACTTTGCAGGGATGAGATTTTGGTTCAGTCTCTGGCACCTCCACATAAAAGTGACCTTGCCCTGAGACACTGGAAAGCTGGTGTCAGTCAAGAGGCAATTCGTGGTTAGATAAACCAATAGTAACGGCTTGGTATAAATGCAGCTTCTTATGTTCCAAACTGAATGGTGGCTCTCAGTGCTACCCCATCAAATTTAATGACTAAGAAAGAATTCAAAACTCCCTATTTCCACATACACACAAAAACAGCATATTAGCAAGCATGCCCCATTCTTATAAATTAACAGAAAATTTATTTCTTTAGGATATCATAAGGTGTAAAGAAATAATTAAACTTACCTGTTGTCACTAATCTTTTTTTTTAAATGTTGCTTACAATAATTGAATTTGTATGAAGTTAACCCAAGCTGAAAGCAAAAGGTTGTCGAAAATGCATCAACAAGAGATGATTCAATCTCAATACAAATGACATATTCTCAATAAATCTGCAATTGCCTGGCTAGTTTTGGTTTAAAAATGTGCATCCAGATTCAGCTGAAGAGTCTAGCAGCATTAGCTTAAAAATCACACGCTTTCTATGGCTGAACCGAAATTACTAGTGCTCAATGACATTTTTGCTCTTTAACTTGCCACAATTATGCTATTTAAATTCTAATGGAGTTCACGGCTGCAGGCTTGGAAGTGTCGTTTTGAGTTTGTTGGTATTTGTGGTACTGGCTTGAACATCTGGAACTCTAAAATAATAGAGAGCGAAGGGCCCCTGAACCAAATTGGAGATTTCTAGTTCTGCACACTATTCTTCCTTCAAGCCCAAAACGCAGGCAGCATTTCTTCAGGAGCGTCACATTTCAGATGACTCTTCTGCTATCAGACCAATATCAATTATGAACCTGAAGGCCAGATCAGCTTTATTTTTAGGTGTACAAATGGTGTACATTCTCTTCCCTGCCAATCTTTTTCCTGGAACTTGGAAACAGAGCAGGAGGGAGGCTATATGTAAGATGAGACTTCCTGCCGACATGACATTATCACAGCCAGGTTGGAAGGGGAAGAGGAGAAGAAAGAAAAAGGCAGATGCTTCCATCACTTTATCATTTTCTACTTTATTACTTCAAATTAACAACCACGATAAAGCTCAAAAAAGTCCAATATTTACACAGGAAAAAAGTACAAAATCCCCCCCAAAGTTCTTCAAGGTTTTTTGTTTTTGTTTTTTTTAAAAGTAATAAAAAGTTTTGTTCTTTTTACTTTAATTAAAAAAAGGAGAGAGAGAGAGAAAGGAAGAAAGACACAGTAAGCAGGGTAAATAAATTAGGGGGGAGAAATAAAAAGAGCTGTGTGTTAAATAGAAAGGATAAAAAGAACCAAATATGCCAAGCCCCACCCCCACTTCCAATGGTTCCACACTGTCCAAAGTAAAAAATAAAATTAAGAAAGTGTGCCAAGCAAGAGGCTGCAGGGCATGGTAACGACTGCGGCGATGCACATCCCAGGATGGATCGGTTTTCTTAAGGAAAGCCTAAAGTCTTTATTTAAAAAAAAAATAGTAATGGGGGGTGAATACAGAGGGTGGGAGACACCTTTTCTTGAGGAGAGGTTGTGCGTCTGAGCTGGGGTGGTCCTTTGGGAAACTGTTGGTACACAAGGCCCAACCCCCTGAAGTAAAAAGCAGGGACTCTCCCCCCACTGTTATTTTCACATACCTCTCCCCTTTGTCCTCAACACCCTCCCCGGCTCCTGAGGAAGTACAAAATAATAATTAAAAAAATATAAACTAAACACACGCAAACAGTTTTGTTTCAATTTTTTTTAAAAAAAGAAGAGACGCCCACCCCCACCCCCACTGCCTGCATATGAAGCAGGCAACAGTTCCACGTCCTTCACATTTGCTCCTGCCTTGTGTAGCACATGCCTCCACCCCATATGCACACCCTTTGCACGCAACTGCCGCTGTGCAAGTACTGTTCGCCTCGTTGGTCTGCCCCGCGGCATCTCCCAACATGCCCGCGAATGCACAGAGGGGCAGTGGTGTCCCCTAGGGAAAGAATGCCTGAATGCTTCTTCCACCATTGATCCACCCCGGCCCCTGCCACCCACAAAGGCAGCGCCTGCTAGAAACCGCAGTTCACATTTAAAATGAATGTTAAAGCCAGCTTTTAACACCACTCTGGCCTGGAATTGTAAAAGTCTGCTGCAAACATCCTCCTCTGCCTCCTCCTCCTCCGCCCCCGACCCTCCCCTCCCCAAAACCCCCCCACAATCCCAACGGAATTTAAAATTATGCTGGAAACAAATTTCATCTTACACAAACCGAACTTTTAAAAAATATGGAAGTCAGGGGTTTGATTTTTTGTGTTGTGTGGGTTTTTTTTTCCTTTTTCCAATGATACAAACAGATCCAAAAAAAAAAAAGGGAGCGAGAAGCTGGGGGTGGCTGGCCACAGCCTGCTGGCGTGAAATGGGGCAAGGCCTACGGAGATGAAACTGCACGACAGCAGCAGAGGTGTTTCGGCAAGGCTCCTCCTGCGTCTGTGACTTTGTCCAAGGCAAGTTGGGCTCGGGAACGCAGGCAACGATCTCAGAAAAGACATGGACGCCAGCATAGGGCAGCTCCTCTCCTTGTTGCTGGCAGGGGGGAAAAATTGGGGTTTTTTTTCTTTTTTTTCTTTTTTTAAATTTGTTTTTGTTATTTTGTTTTTTAAAAGAAAAATACAGTGAAGACACTAGAAAAAGAAAAGGGGAAAAAAGAAGAGAGCATTGTTAAAAACGTTTCCCCCCATCCAACAGTGGAGACCCTACGACAAATCTTACTAATAACTACTACTAGTACTACACACAGCAGCAACTCTTGTGAAAATGTGTCAGCAGATTGTGCCACTGACCCTCTTTAGAAAGGAAACAGTATACATGGTGCTTCCTGTTCCTTCCCTCAGCTTCACAACGTACCTGCAACGTGGGCGTGCACTGCTTTATCCTGCAAGCAGCCCCAAAACTGAAAAGATGCTCGCCTTAGTTAATGCAGGAAGCATCCGACAAGGAGAGTTAGCCTCTTCCCACCTCCCAAAGAAAAGTCAAAATTCTACACAGCAAGAAAGGCGGGTTAAATCAGAAGGGTGTTGCGATTCCAGGGGCACACTCCACGGCCCCTCTCCTTCGATCACAACACCATCAACACTCCTGTAGCTTTGCACAGGTTGGGGGATGAACTTCTGCAATTGGCAGGCTGCTCTGCTCCACAAGAGGCTCCCGGCACAACTGAGAACCCTGATAGATCAGGGTTCTAGTTACAGGTAGGTAGCCGTGTTGGTCTGCCATAGTCAAAACAAAATAAAAAAAACTCCTTCCAGTAGCACCTTAGCGACCAACTAAGTTTGTTATTGGTATGAGCTTTTGTGTGCATGCACACTTCTTCAGATCAGGGTTCATAATCGCAGAGGGAGCCTACAGAAGCAGGGCAGGCTTCCTGGTTCAGAAATTCAGCCCCTAAGATGTGGAGGGGAGTGATGGGAAAAGCTACAATGATGTAATTTCTGGGGGTGGGGAGGTGAGGCCAGGGAACATATCCGCACTCTCTCCCCGCCACCCACACAATGGTAATTACACAGGGAAGAACACCCAAAGAGCGCCCAAAGAGTGTTAGGACCAAGTCCAGTAAGCTACATAAAGGCCTGCTTTTAAAAACAGCAGTGGCTAATTCCTGCATCAACATCTGCATGTTTTTGGGAAGAGGACTCAAGTCACTGCTCTTCCCCCTTAATCTGCTGCCTTCCTTCACCCTCTGCAATAAAGGCAAGTAGCAACCTGCCTCATATTCCTTTCCAACCAAGTAAGGAAGTACAGAGCAAGCTGTTTTTGGAAAAGGCAGTCTAACCAACTGATTTCAACCAAGGGGACAATAAAGCAAGCTATGGTGTGCTAAAGAATTGTGCACATTGCATCTTTCAAGAGTCCCATGCAAGTGAGACTCAAGGGTGAGGTCTACAACTGTTAGGTAGTAGCTCCCAGCAGTTGAGCTGGTAGAGTGAATGCATTCCTCAACAGTATCTTAATATATGCCTAGGGTTACATGTTTCCACAGCAATAAACTACCGTATTCTTCACCCCATAGGACGCACTTTTCCCCCTCCAAAAACGAAGGGCAAATGTGTGTGCGTCCTATGGGGCGAATGCAGGCTTTCGCTGAAGCCTGGAGAGCGAGAGGGGTCGGTGTGCACCGACCCCTCTCGCTCTCCAGGCTTCAGGAGAGCCGCAGCGCCAGCCCCACAAGGTCGGGGGACAGCGGGGAGGCGGAACGCCGCCATCCCGCTGTCTCCCGATGTGGTTTGGAGGCTGATGGCGGGGAGACGCGCGCTTCTCCCCGCCGCCAGCCCCGCAAGCTCCGGGGACAGTGGGGAGGCGCAGCGCGTCTTCCCGCTGTCCCCGGACCTGGTCTGCAGGTGGGCGGCGGGGAGAAGAGCGCTTCTCCCCGCTGCCTGCCCCGCAAGCTACAGGGACAGCTGGGAGGCACAGTGCGTCTTCCCACTGTCCCCGGACCTGGTCTGCAGGTGGGCGGCGGGGAGAAGAGCGCTTCTCCCCGCTGCCTGCCCCGCAAGCTACAGGGACAGCTGGGAGGCACAGTGCGTCTTCCCACTGTCCCCGGACCTGGTCTGCAGGCGGGCGGCGGGGAGAAGAGCGCTTCTCCCCGCTGCTGGCCCCACAAGCGCCTGGGGGGGAAATAAATTTTTTTTTCTTTATTTCCCCCCCAAAAAAACTTGGTGCGTCCTATGGGCTGGTGCGTCCTATGGGGCGAAAAATACGGTATACGGTTTGCTAATCGTGGCATATTAGCCAAAGTTTAGCCATGCCCATTAATGTTCAAAAATGGCCTTGTGATACTGGGTGGGCCTGGAACATTTACCAACCAAGAGACACAGAGAGAATGAAGGTTTAGATCTCCGTGTCATAGGTTCTAAACAGCTGGAGCTGTTCAAACATCCCACTTGTTCACAGACTGTGCCATTTCTATAACCATGGGGCATTATGCTGGGGTTACATGCAGAAAGGAAGCATATCAACCCATGAAGATTCACTATCCATGTAGACAAAAGAGAAGGGGTTAGGCAGAGACTCACCTAAGCAAACACTGGTCCGGTGGAATCCTCTCTTCACTTCCCCAGGTGATCAAATGGCACACTTGTCTACGAACAAACAGAGAAGTGAGTAGGCTGTAGAAGAGGACCTTAGCAAGGGTGGGTAAAGAGATGTCATCCAAGTTCTTTCTCCCACCCTTGTCTCAACAAGATCCCACCCCCTCCTTCCAAGGAATACATTCAACAACCTACAAACACAGGATAATTTTCATCAAAGTACTGGTAGATGGCTTGCCACTGAATGCACTTCAACCTTATTTCCCAGTTGACTTCTTTTTCAGCAGATTCAAGAATCATTTAACTGATGATTAGTTAATAAAGCTATAACGGAATCCATAAAAAAGGAGGCAATGATGACTACTGATGGTTCCTAGATTCCAAGGAGACAGTGTCACACATACATATCATAGCTGTCAACGTTTCCCTTTTTTTAAGGGAAATTCCCTTATTCCGAATAGGATTCCTCGCAAGAAAAGGGAAAAGTTGACAGCTATGATACATATCCTTTGGCTGATCCTCTTCCCAGTTTGGGGAAGCAGGCAGTTGCTGCAGCCATGAGTGCTTTTCTACCAGTTCCAGCTAGTCCAAGGATTTTGTTCTTTTTTCCCTAGTTAAAATCATCCATATTGTTTGTTGACTTGAATAAATCACTGCAATGGGGCTGTGTCTTTGAAAAGAATCGGGAAGTTCAACTAGTACGGAACGCAAGAGCCTCCTATTGACATCAGCAGACAAGAATGCACAGGGTCTGCACTGCAACACTGACTCCCAAGCATAATTCAATGTACTATTATTAATCTACAAAATACCCCATGGGTCTGAGCCATATGTATCTTGGCGGGAGAAAAGCAGATTAGCAGCCGTAATGTATTTTTGCTGTACATATTTGGTGGCTCGTGACTATTCTGATAGCACTTCACACAAGAATTCAGACTAAAGATTCTTTTTTTTCACTTCAGCGTATGACAAGCCCTGCAACACAGCTAGCTTAGCTGTTCTGCTTCTCACGCTGGGCTGCCAGAATGTTTAAATTCTCAACAGCTGGAAGGTTGGTAATTTCTCCCCTTTCACACAAGGATGTAATTGCCATCGTTTTCAGAGGAGCAGGCCATTTTTAACGCAGTCCCACAAAGAAGCAGAATAAGGATTTGCACCAACTGGGTAGCTACCAGATTAACATGACCTGGTGAGACTCTTAACTCTACTATTTTCTTAATTCTAGCCACAGCCCACAAGCAGATGGAAGCAGTTCTGGCCCCACTTGGCCGCTGGTAGGAACCCACCTGTGACGCTGAAATCCGTGACACCTCTTGCCGCCCTGTGAGGTCAGACGAGGAGATGTTTGCAGGGGCTCCTCGGTGTAACCTCATGCTGACCTTCCGCTCCCTGTCCACCCGTGAAATTGCCCTGGGGGACGTGTTTCCTGGCAAGGGGCAAATTACTAACTTGTAAAATTGATGCTTTTTGCAGAGCAATGTAAGAAAAAGAGGGGTGAGAAAGCGTCTGTTCCGCTTGGAGCTCAAACTCTAAATTTTGAACAGGATAAAGGCAGGACGGAGACGGGGTAAGAGTCCCACAACCACCACTGCTGCCGCCACTAGAGGGGGGAGGAATGGGAAAGGCAAGAGCAAGCAGCAGTGAAGAAGGTGAGCAGCTGTAGTTACACATACAGAGGATTTACTTTACTTAGGAACAAGCCCATGGCTGTGCAATTCATTGCTATGCAAAGAACAGGTTTGCATGTGACCTTCCCTCTACTCACCAGATTGCTGGATGCGGGAGGTGGGTGTGGAGGCCATGGGCTCAGCGACATTGCGGAGGCGGTTAGCTGTGGCTCCGGCAGGAGGTCCAGGGGGCAGTGCCCGTGTAGCTGAACCCCGGAGCTGCCCCATCCGCTCCTCTCGCTCGTGTTCTCGCCTCTCCCGATCCATGTCCTCAGGATTCCGGGCTGCTCCCTGGAATATCAAACACCCCAGAACGCATCCAGATTTTAGAAGCAGGTTAAAAAAGGAAGGGGTAAAAATCACTTTATTCATATGCAGAATTAGATGCACATGCAACGAGATAAGAGTTCAGGGGAGGGGGGAAGGAAAACCGTCATGCTGAATCATGCAAGACAGTTTCCATATGCTGTTTTATTTTGCTTTCTTTATTTCTTCTAACCATGACAGGGAGTGTGGGCGGGTGGACAGTGAACCCCCTTAGGCTCCTTCCTTGAATGTTCAGTTTTCCTTTTCTTTCTTTTTTTAAAAAGTGGAATGAGTCTCTACCCTTTTCACGCTGAAAAGAAGTAAAAGTTTAGGCAATGTTCTGCTGCTGCTGCTCAGTAAATGGTAACTTGCCCTGTCTTCCAGTGTTCTGGACATAGAGTGCAAAGGCGCTTAGATGAGAGACAAATGCTTGGAATTTATGCTGCAACCATAACTCATGGGGGGCAGTGGTGCGGCTTAGTGGAGTGACGCAGCCAGCGCTGCATCAACAGACCTAATGTTCATGCCAGGCAGGACAGAAGGTGGTGGTAAATGCCCGTTCGCTGTGCCAGCTCCCAGGCTGTTAGGGCAGATGCATGTGGTTGCTCCTCAGCAGAAGGGCTTTCCTGCTGATGGGTGAAGCTTCCTTTGCAGGAGGAGGCCAGGCAAAGCCAGGTGCAGGTATACAACTGCCCCCTCCAACCTGCTAGATCAGGGGCTTGGTTTGTTCTTATACTGTTATATAATATCTAATCAACTTATGTTTGAGGACAGAGACTCATTTCACTTAAGAAAAAAGAAAGCTGAACATTCAGGGAAGGGGAGCGAGAGGGTACACCACCCACCAGCCCATACTCCCTCTCATGGTTAGCCAAAACTAAGAACACAGCAACTAAATATTTAAGTTTTTCCATTAACTTACAGTGCCACCTCAGCATATCTTTAGGCCTCATCACAACAAGATTCGGCTATGGTCCAACAAGGAACAGTACAGAACAAGAAGCCCCATCATGTGTCTTCTGAGATTGTGGTCACATCCTGATGATATGTTTAAAACACATGGCTTCCCCCAAAGAATCCTGGGAAATGTAGTTTACTAAAGGTACTGGGAATTGTAACTTTGTGAGGGGTAAGCTACAGTTCCCAGGATTTGTTGGAAGAAGCTACGCACTTTATATATTATTTAAATGAATCGTGTGGGTGTGATCTTTATGCACTTGTTTCCAAGCTTATTTCTGCAGCCATACAGGGTTGTGAACTTGCTTCTTATTTGAAAAACAAACAAACAGTAGTTGAGGTCAGGACCCAGAACTCTGCTACTAAGAAGAATTACTAGTATAATGTGTGAACACAAGAATCCCTCAATAAAAAAGAGACCCTCAAGCATGGCCATCCCTACCATTCACCCCACTTGCCTCCACTTGCAGCTCACAAGCACACACAGACTCCAGGTCACAACAAAAAGGCTCAGAACTGGAATTACTCACAAACTTGAGCATGTTCCAGTCGAACACGTAGTCATAGGAGAAACCCTGGCGGTGGAAGAGGTTGCGGAACAGCTGCCTCAAGTAAGAGTAATCTGGTTTGTCATCAAACCGCAGCGAACGGCAGAAGTTGAGGTATGTTGAGAACTCAGCTGGGAGAAAAGCAGGGAGAGATTATTAGTTGCCATCAAGCACAGCAGTCCCCCCACCCCCAATGAAGCTCTGCTGTTCTCTTCTTTGCCTTCATGAAGTCTTCATGTTATAGATTACTAGAGGGGCCTTTTCAGAGGTGCCACTGCAGTTGTGGAATGCCTTCCCTTGAGACCCTCACCCGGCACTAAGTTGTCAACTTTTAGCACCAGGTGAAGCCCTTTTCGTTTCCCCCAGAAATTTCACCAGCCTTAATATCTTTTAATGTATTTTAAATCTTTAGATACATTATCTGCTGTTAATATTACTCTATTATGGCTTGTTATTATGTTTCAGTTTTCCTGTTTGTCTTTCTATTTTATGTATGTTTTAATTTTTTTAAGTATTTAAATAAACAATGATAAATTCTCCAACTTCAAAGAGCCAAAGCAGCATGAACATGTATGTGCATGTTATATGGTTGTGTTCATTTCATATTTTGGCTATTTCTCACACCAACTTTAGGCAGCAATGTAGGGAAAGGAAAACAAGCCTAGCTAGCACTTAAGATTTTCTTTGTCTATCCTCTTGGGGTTATATTATGGACCCAAGAAAAGACCTTTTCAGCTGTGGTGCTTCTTGTGTCATCAAGCCTAAAGCCCACCTGGTGCAAAAACCCTTTTTATTTCGTCCATTTGCAGAGGTAGCTGGTGCATGACTATTCCTACCCCTTCTTACTCCAGTTCACTCCCACAGAAACCTGCCAAATACATGCCCCCAAATTCACCCCCCCCCTTTCCCCAAAACCAGAGAGAAATAACCTACGGGCAGGCTTGCATGCCACCCCTCCCAGATTTCCAGTCCTTCCTCTCACAAATACAGGGCCGCCCATCGAGACTCAGGACTTGTATATTGGGAGGGCATGCACCTCTGGTATTGGTGCTGTACAGGGAGAGGCCATGCTTTAAGCAGGAAAGACAGACTGCTGTGCATCTGTTCATAGGCAGTGAAATTTGTCCATCACACTCTGCGACTTAACATACTTGAATACACACATTTAAGGCATCCAATTCCCTCTATAAAGGGGATAGCATATGGACTTAATCCTGCTCTGCGTAAGCCCCAGAGGCCTATATTTGGAGACTCTGAAATGAGCTTGCCCAACATATACCCAGCGGACTGCTTCAGGTACAAGCAAGGCTTTAGGAACATAGGAAGCCACCTCATACCAAGTCAGACCGCTAAGCCATCTAACTCAGTAGAGTCTACACTGACTGGCAGCAGCTCTCCAAAGTTTCGGACAGCTCTCTCCTAATCTTAACTGGGGATTGAACCTGGGACCTTCTGCATGCAAAACTGATACTGTGCCACTCAGCTATGACCCTTCCCCAGGCTTGTCCCTTATCTCTTGAGGCAGCCCCTTTAGCTACAGTTTTTAGACTACTGGGGGCAGAACTTGTTGAAAGACTCAGATTGTTCACCCAATATTTTGCAATCAGAGGAACAACGTTCATCTCGATCCTAAATAGGTAGCAAGGTCACAGAGCACATGCAAAGATGGCAACTAGACAAATTTGAGTATGTTTATGGAGACACGAATCTCTGAGTGTAGGAGATGCAAGGGCACGTGCAACTTGTGCATGCAAAGGAAGAACTTACAAGGGTAGCCTTTGCAGAGCACCTCGATGGGCGTCGACATCTTCTTCTCACTGATGCGCTCATATTTCTGGCGCTTTGTAGCAGCCTTCAGGCCTTGCCAAGGCAGTGAGCCAAGGTTGAAGTACATCAGCACATAGCCCAAGCTCTCCAAGTCATCACGGCGACTTTGTTCTGGAAACAGATGCACACACATGCATGAAGCAGAGCTATTCCAGCAATAGCTTGCATTACGTCAGAAAAGTCAAGGTGATGATCTAGACAAGCTACAGAACAGAGAATTTGGCTTATCCTGCCAAGAAATGAAGATTTGTTTATATTTATATTTTAAAAAGCAGGCCCAGCGCTCATCCCCTCTGACGGAGCCCTGCAAGTATGTGGCAAGACTGAGATCCAGGCAGGGCTATGTGTTGCACAAAACCATGGAAGGGAAAAGAGGTACTGAAACTGGTACACAATTCAAGATCTTTGGAGTTTCAGCTATCTTTCTTTTTTCTTTGAAAAAGTAGGCACTCAAGAAGAGATTCTGAGGAAACTGCTGTGGGCAAAGATTTCCTATAATCAAGGCTTCGATAGTTACCTTTCCCCATGACCAACAGAAGCCAAAGTTAATAACCCAAAGTAAATGTATAATCAGGCTTGTATTTAAGCACTTGCCTAGTAGCCATGGGTGACAAGGAATAGCACGCAGACAACGGATCAGGTTGGTGGTGCCCAGTAGAAAACAAACAGGCGGCCAGAGGAAGAAACCCATCTCAACTCCCATCAAAGCAAGGCAACAGCCTGCTGGAGGAGGGGGACAGAGTCATCTCTCCTCTGCTAGCCCTTAGCAGGCCCATGTGTTTGGTGTGTTTGTGTGTGTGTGTGTGTGTGTGTGTGTGTGTGTGTGTGTGTACACAGAAGGCTTGTAACTTTTCTGGGCTTATTTAGAAGTCTCTGTACTAACTGATGATACAAATCAATTCTAGATGCTTTTTAGAATTCAACTTATCTTTTGTATATGATTTGTCCTTCCTCAGATGCTAAGAAGGATGGCACTCCCACATTTAGCACTGGTTTCAGGGCGGGGGAAACTGTGTGTTATGTTAACGCATGTGGGTTTGGCCTGTCTTTTTGAAATAGCAGCTGCTGTCTAAATGCAAACTCCCTCCTGATGCAAATAGCAGCTTCAAGGAAGTGATTTTCATCAAGACCACAGTGTGTTGATAAAGGGATAACTTCTGTCTGCCTGCCCTATTTTTTATATAAATATAAATATAAATAGAGAGAGAGAAACACACATGACCAAAACGTATGTGGCACCAAGTGTCTATCCTTCTGCTTTTTCATGTTTCCTGCTACCTAAAGTTTCAGTTGACCCTGCCTTTTTACCCTACCGTATGCCAGAATAGCTGAAAAATTCTCTGAGAGCACTAGTAATGTAAAAAACAAGAACAGAACAGAAACCTTTCATATTTCAGTGTGCAGCTGAGGAGAAGAAAAATAAAATCTAGTACAGAGGTAAGCACTCTTAAGCTCATTGATATCAAATGGGCTTAAGCATGCTTAACTGTGATGGACTGTGGCCCTGACCTTTATTACTTGGCCTCTAGCGTGCATTTGGCCGAAATATCTTTCTACTGTGGCTGGATTTCTCTTCCCTGTATCTGTGCCATTTCCTTGTTTGGATCGTATCAGGAACGGGGGTGGGTGGGGGGTGTTACTACAGAAGAAGCTCCGTCTCTGAAAGATTTGTCCATATAGAAAAGAGCTTCCTGTCCAAAAGATCTATTTAGTACACAGACTGAGCAATATTCATCACACTGTCAGTATGAAAAATGATCCAGTATTCCCTTTTGCTGTTTTCTTATTGTACTAATTTCTCCAGCATTCCCTAATAACAACTCAGCTAGCTTATAAGGGTTCAAGGCAGGTTACAATGCATCTTGATCCAATTTTATCCTCAGCACCCGTGCTGCGGCTAAGTAGCAGCAACGACCCAAGTGAATTTTTAATCACTGAGAAAGGATTTCATTGTCTCAAAGTGAAGTACTGTACAGCCATTCTGGTTCTAATCCACACATAGTCACAAAGCTCACTGGGTGATTTTGGACCAGACACTATCAGCCAATCCTACCTCACAGGGTTACTGTGAGGACAAAACACGCAGGGAGGGGAATTGTGTGCACTCCCCTGAGCTTTCTAGAAGAAAGGCAGGTTACAAATAAGTAAGTAATCAAAACTCAATATTCTAAAACAAACGCTACAATACAAAATGCTATAAGCCGCCACAAATTAAACTACTAAAGTTTTACAGATACAGGGGAAAATACAGTAGGAGAAAAGCAGCTTGCAGCTTTTTCTTTTTTTAAAAAAACAGACCACACAAACCCCAGAGAAGTACCCATATTTTGCATTTTACATCTTCTGGAACTCATTTGCGTTTCATATAAGGCAGGCATGTCTTCTCTATCGCCCTTTCAGTACCCACCAAAGACCTTTCTCCCCAACTACTGGGTATTTTTAAAAACCCAATGTGTCTCCCTATTGGACTTGAAACTTGTTCTTATATTTGTTTTTATTGCTGAAGTGTTTTGGGATGCTTCATGAGAAGCAATTCACAAATGAAATGAACAAGCTAACAAACAATTTTATCACTGTTAGCTGCCCTAAGCATTATTTGGTGGAGAGGCAGAATAAAAAAAATTGTAAACGAAAAGTGAAAAAGTTGTTAGGTTCAAAGGGAACAGAAATGTGAATCTTGAAAAGTGGGGTTGCCCCAGTCATACATAAAGCAGAGGTGTGTGTGTGTTTCTACCTATCTATATGCATATATATCTTCTATGCACCTTCTAACATAACATGTTACCTGGACAGTTTACACACACACACTCTCTCTCTCTCTCTCTCTCTCTCTCTCTCTGTGTGTGTGTGTGTGTGTGTGTGCACATAATATAAAGAAAAATGCAACGAACATTTAAACCGCACCCCAAGAGGTAAACACAGATAGTCCAGGTTTCATAAGACTTTTTTAAAGGGCTTGGGTGAACACAAAGGTCTTTACTTGGTGCAAAAGGAGACCAGCAGGATAGTGCCTGGGAATGTTGTCCCCTTGCCAGGATGCTATTCCCCCCAAAAAGGTCCTTCTTCATTTGGCAGGGACACCCTGAACCTGTGCCTGCCACAGCCTCTCCCCCACTCACCCCAGCGCTTTTCTTCCAGCTGAGCTCACGACTAGCACCAGAGCTCTCCTCTGAGAAAAGCAACAGACTTCAGGGAGGTGACTCAAGGGGAAGTTTCAGCACCTGCGTACCCTTTGGGCTCCTGGGTGGAGACTTTGTGTTATCCTGTATTCTAAACACAAGCTTGCCTCCTTTGGTTTGTTTTTGCTGCAGCAGAGGACCAAAGTCCTGAGGCACATTAAAGGATGCTAATAAATTTGTTGTGGCACAACTCAAGTCATACAGCTCCTTCAGCTGAACAGACGCGTTCAACTGTCTGTGGAATCCTCTCTGTGAGAACATTGTTAAATTAACACATTAACAGGGAGGAGCAGAGCTTTGTTTTTGTTTTTAATGTAACTTCTGAAAGTTTTATGTTTATTCACATTGACTTGGCCTCAGACACTGTAGGTGGTTTCACCATGGCAGCGGAAAAACCGTGAGAAGCAGGCATGCATCTACTTTTTCACTGCTTCCCGCAACACCAGAAGCTATTTTGAATCATAAATCAGAATGGAGCTTTGGAGTGCTTGGGGCCCAGGCTCATGATGAACCATTTTGCCACTTGGGGCATTAACAGGAAGTGGCGCCCTGCCCTGCCACAGCCACCTGCGCCACCCACACCCCACTGGAGAAGCAGCGGCAGCATCAGGCAACATCTCGCCAATTCGGGGCTTGATCCTGCCTGCTGCTGACTGGCATTAAAAATCAGAGAAATCAGTAAATTTTGATTGGAGTGTGTGGATAATGCTTTACACTTTGGCATGAAATCAACTATAGATGCTAGAAGGCAGGATCAGCAGGAAGGCTCTGGGGCCCAGCTGGAGCAAGGAGAGGGGAGGAATCACCATTCGGATATTTATGCCCTTCTCCTCCAGCTATTTAGACAAAGTCTGTTACAGGCCATCTCCCTGGGCACTTCTGGGTGTCTGTTTCATATATCTCGAGATCTAAAGGGTGCAGGATATGCTGGAAGACATATTTTGAGCATGTGAAAGTTGACTGGAATGCTTGACTCCATGCTGACTAGAGAGCTGCCTTTTCCAAATTGTTCCTCCTAGTACTATTTTCTGCAAGGTCCAGGTGAAGCGCTCGACTCAGTGTTTGAATAGATACACACCCAGCATGTCCTCTGGACACTGTAATCACTGCACTGCACATTCAAATTTAGAATACTGTAGCCAAATTAAGTTCAACAGAATGCATTTCCCCCCTCCTTCCTAAAAAGTCAAACACAAGTATACTACAGAATAAGAATGTACTAGGTTCATTCATTAAAATCGCTGCTAAAGCTGGGCAGCCAAAATGAAGTCAACCAGCCACATTTGCCAATTCAGAAGGTGGTATTTTTAAAGCACAAAATTCTAGACTCTGAATAATGGCAAACTTGTCAAACGTCCATTTAAAAGCTTTGCCGGCTCCAATTATAGCTCCTGCCTAGACTCCTCACAAGACTTCAGACAATCCACTAGGCCTTGCGTACAACAAGTGCCTGAAGCCCATTTTATTTACGAGGTTTCAGTAGTGCAGAGTTTATGTTAACACGGAGGGTCAGCCTGGGGGCGCGACTATGCAGCCCCAGACCGCCAGCAATCTATGACTGGCATGCTGCATTTGGTCCAGGGGCTTCCAAGTTGGTAGGCCTGCCTCAAAATAGATCACAGTACATAGTACTGCACATAATATTGTGTCATAATCTAACATGAGATTCTGGTCACTAAACTTGTTTTTCTTTAAATGAAGAACTCTGGCTGTAATTGTGCATTTAAAGTAAAACACAATTCCTGCTTAGTAAAGTGGCAATAGTGAAGGTGTTTTACACCCTGCCTTTCAGTATTGTGCATTTAAAGTAAACGCCTGCATAGTAAAGTGGCAATAGTGAAGGTGTTTTACACCCCGCCCTTCAGTACCACAATATCCAAACATAAAAGATAATAAATAATAAAAAATACATTTCCAAAATCTGCATGCTCAATGTAGCTTACTGATTTACAGCTTCCTGAGTTTGATTTCCCCCACCACAGATTATTATTTTTTTAATTTAAAGCTTCTGATCACTTAGCCTTGCAAGAATTAGACAAGCCACTCATTTACATGAAAAACAAAAAAGCAGAATTTCCAGCAGGTTACTATTTAAGGTTGCAATATCTAGATCAGTCAGGTTTATACAGTGTGCCTTTCTAAGAGGAATGTCAAAACATTCATTACAATACGCAAGTCAGACTGCTGAGTCTTAAGGTCCCTCCAATCAACATGCAAACACACACTTTAGTTGCTTATTTGCCGAGTCCAAAAGATCCATTCATGCAAACAGCAGCTGGGACTGATTTATGCATGGCCACTACATACACAGTCTAGCAGTTAGCGTTGCTGAAAGAACCTTGACTAAGGAACCCCTCAGCCATGAAAAAATTCTTACACGAAAAACACCACGCAGGAAGTTGTACACAACCTGCATGATAATTGTAAACTTCTTAATCTTGCTGCATGTACACATGGCCTGCACAACAGGCGCAGATAAAGACCAACACACATTTTAGCAATCCAGGCAACTAAAAACAGGCAAATCCTGCTTTGTACTAACCATAGTTTTGTGGGTGCCCTTCACCCGCAGATCTCAGGGCGGTTCACAACTATGGTTTGGGCTGCTTATCTGATTTCATTTTCCGTCTATTCAGCATCCCCATTTGCAGGCATAATGACCTCTGGAGGCAGATCAGAGACCTTAACTATGGTTGGCCAAGGGGGACACAGCATGCCAAAAAACAGCATGAGCCGCAATTTCAAACCACGGTTTCAAATTCTAATTTGCTGACTGATCACAAACCGTGGTCTGTCAGCTCTTTTCATAAACTATCACAGACCACAACTCAAGATTATTATTTGTATTCTGCTTTTCTACAGAAGGTACCCAAAATGGTTTACAATGGGAAGGAAAAATTCCAATGTGCAAAGCACAGAGCATCTACACAATAAATAAGAGAGAAATATATACAAATAGCAACCATATTCTACCAATACCCCCAATGATGTTTAAGAGCATATACAGCATCCCAAACAATACTAATCTACCAACTGGTCTCTCACATTCATGAAACTAATTGGATGACTAATTTATTAGGAAACTTCTTTATCAGATTCCTGTTTGAATCAGTAATAAGCACTAGTCCTCACAATATAGTTGTGTAAGACTCGCCATACCATTTAAAAAATAATAATTTGCTTTTTGTTTCATACTGTAAAGGTAAAGGGACCCTTGACCGGTCCAGTCATGACCAACCCTGGGGTTGCGGCGCTCATCTCACTTTATTGGTCAAGGGAGCCGGCGTACAGCTTCCGGGTCATGTGTTTCATACTGTACTGCTATCTAAAAAAGACCAAGCTGTCTGAAATATCAGCCTTTACAGAGCATGTACACTGCGGTAGCCAACATGGTGCCCTTCAGATGTTGCTGGACTACAACTCCCATCAGCCCCAGCCAGTACAGCCAATGGTCAGTGATGGTGCAAGTTAAAGTCCAGCAACATCTGAAGGGCACCATGTTGGCTACCGCTGATGAAGCTCATCATTGCAAGATTCTTACATATGCATCTTTATCAAAAGAACACAGCAACCAACCAAATGGCATGAAGACAATTTGCCATGATGGCAAAAGCAAATACCTAGTTATGAGGTTCCACATTTTAAGAGTCTCCTTCAGCTAGCATTTCATACAAAAAGCCAAAACTAATATTTCTCTTAAGGGACCAGTGATGGGGATAATAATACTATTTTAAAGCTCTACTTCTGGGAACCCCATTGTTCCCTAGGAGCTTATTAGGATTATTTAAAGCTGAAGAATGGATTGTACCCCATTACCAGTGGACACTGGTACTAGACACATTCTGTCCAGAATTGGGTCACTTTTGCTCAGCTGGTAAATATGTTAGCAAACACTATAAACAACAACCCTTTATTCAAGGAAGAGAATGTGAAGCCCACTCCCTACACCTCCAATCACTCAGAAACAGACTCACTAAAGAAAATGCAAGTAAATGTATCTCAAAACACAA
Organism: Podarcis filfolensis; assembly: GCF_964270895.1. Classification (NCBI taxonomy): domain Eukaryota; kingdom Metazoa; phylum Chordata; class Lepidosauria; order Squamata; family Lacertidae; genus Podarcis; species Podarcis filfolensis. The sequence goes on along the minus strand of NC_139612.1, from coordinate 46,561,691 downwards.
AGCACGTGAAACTTTTCCCTCTTATTGATCTCAATGTGATGCAGAACATATTTACAGTACTGGGATCCTCCAATCTTCCACGCAGCAACACTACTGCTTTGTTGTTTTCAACACAATGGGGAAGAAGATATTCTGCAGCTTTCCTGCAGCTATAAAAAATTATTTGCATGCCTAAAAATTATTTGCACGTTCCAAGTTCCCAGGGGGGCAACAGCAGGTCTTGAGGCATGTGGTGTAAGTGCTCTCTCTCTCTCTCTCTCTTTTGGCAAGGCAGCAAAAGGAAGTCATCATGGCAGATAAATTTTAAGACTGTTTAACATTTGACATTTAATCATGCACTGACCAGGTCACTGGCCAATTGTCCAGAAGCTTAAGCTGCCAAAGGGCCCAAAAAACATGTTCTACTGTTACTTCAGTTCTGCTATGCATTCCTTTCATCTTCAGCAGCACAGTTAAAGGCTAGCAGAGGATGGGAATTTCCCACAACAACTTGCCTTTCTGAGCCACGCTACAGATCCAATATCCAGCAGGAAGCCCCTTGTAAGCTTCCAAGCAGAGCATGATGTTAACAGTTATACCTTGTTGGTAGGAAATATCATTTTTAGCTTTCATAGCCGATTGCCATTCAAAGACTCCACACGTTTGTCTAATCCTCCCCACCTTAAAAAAAGCCATCTGAGCAATTAATCTAAAGTTAATTATGCATTGCATGAACATAATTAACCTTAGGTGAATTTTTAGCAACCTGAAGGACCTGAAATATATAAATTATCAGTACTCTGAAAGATATAAATTATCAGATTCTCTTGAAATGTTTCATGATTTTATACCCTCCCATGTCCCCTTAGCCATCCTTTCCCCCTAAACTAAAGGTGAAAAATTTCTCCAATCCTCCAAGTCCCTGGTCATTTCAGTTGTGCTCTCCTTTAAGCCTTCCCCAGCTCTCTTAATTCCATTTTTGAGACAGGGTAACCAGCATAGAACAAAATGTTCTGCCTAACCGTTGGACACTGTGACTAAGTTCATAGGATGGGCTGCAAACTTTGATTAATGAGCACAATCAACTAAAACATTAGTTAAAACATTTTCCCTGAATAACTGGGTGTGGCTAGTAAGACCTCTAGAACTCTTGAAGGACCAGCCTTCATAGAGTACACAGATCTGCTAGTCCATTTCCCCTGTGCCATTTTTTTTTGGGGGGGGGGGGGAGAGAAATGACATTCTTTCCCTGGCTCTATCCAAACACTGGAAGGCATTCAAAATAGTTATTTGGCATTTCAGAAAAGACTGCCTCACATGACATATCAAAAAAGCGCATTAGAATTCTTTTTACTGTGTAAAATTTGAGTAATCAATTGCTTGAAAAGCTGAATGGTTTACACCATTTGAAGTTTTAAACAGAGACCTCATACTAGATACTAATAACACTTAGCAATGGAAGCCTGTGGCATTAGTTATTAGGTTGCTAGCTCACACATTACCCAGTAGCATCACAAAGGAGTCTGCAAGGAGCCAAGTAAGAGAATGCCCTCGGCCTGCTGTACAAAAAAAGGTGGCCTCATGTGTCTGGCGCAGGGGTCGGCAAGGTTTACCTCGCCTGGGCCGGTTCACTCCAGCGGAGATCCCCCCGTGGGCCCGCGATTTCCAGTGTCTGTGCAGATGTGATTTCCGGCGCTGTGGAAGCGAGTCCCTGCGCTGTGCTGGTTTAGCACAGCACGTGGAGACTCGCCAAGCGGGTGGCTTGGTTTGGGGGCAGCTTGTGGGCCGGTTAAATGACCCCTGGTCTGGGGCATGTCAGAACTTCGAAAAAGCACAATTGCAGACTAAGAAAGCTCAGCTTAGTGTTGAGTGGTACCCTGCAGTTATTACACAAGTTTGCAAAATTATAACCACTATGAAATGGACTACTGTTTAACGCAAAGGTGGAGACCATGTGGATCTAAGGTTCTCATCATCCCTGCCCACTGGCTATGCAGGCTGATGGGAGCCCAGCAACATATAGAAGGCCACAACAACTTTTCTCCACCTAACCATGTTCTCCATAGTAACATGGGAGTACAAGACAAGCTTACCAATTCCAAGGTGAGTATTTATAGAGGCATAGCGGGCTGTGCCAGTCAGGTTTTTGTTTTCCCGATAGGGGATGTGTTGGTGAGTGCGGGCATCTCGGTACTTCTTGGCCAGGCCGAAGTCGATGATGTACACAAGGTTGCCCTTCTTGCCGAGCCCCATAAGAAAGTTATCTGGCTTCACATCTCGGTGGATGAAATTCTTGGAATGAATGTATTCGATACGGCTGATCTGAAAATGGGTTGGGAAATGGTGCCAGGAAGGAGAATATACACAGAAATTGGTGAAACCAAGGCCACTAATAGCACTGCAAGCTACACAGCAAACTGCATACACACAAGAGGGTTAACCTGAAGTCTCCTCTAACTTGCAATGTCATCTCAAAGAGAAATCAGGGAACCTGAAGTTTTCTTTTAATCCCAACTTTCTGTCCTTCGGTAGCAGGAAAGTGAAAACGTGGGCCTAATCACAGGACCTCTGGAGCTTAATAAGTTTTCAAAAGGAACATTTCAAATGCATTTACTTGGGAGCCAGAAGCAGGATTTTCTTGCTGCTGCTGCCGCCAAAGAGAGTGTGGAAAAATGGTACTCAGAGCACCCAGGTCTAATTACAGATAGGTAGCCGTGTTGGTCTGCCATAGTCAAAAAAAAAAAAAAATTCTTTCCAGTAGCACCTTAAAGACCAACTAAGTTAGTTCTTGGTATGAGCTTTCGTGTGCATGCACACTTGGTATCTGAAGAAGTGTGCATGCACACAAAAGCTCATACCAAGAACTAACTTAGTTGGTCTTTAAGGTGCTACTGGAAAGATTTTTTTTGTTTGTTTGTTTTCACCCAGGTCTAAGTGCATCATAAACTACCAACTCTAGCAACACACCCCATTGCCCTCAGCATCTTCCGCACTGGCCAATAGCACATACGCTACACACACCCCATCTCTCCTACATGAGGATTTATGCTTCTCCAGCTCTTGCAGAACAAGACACCCTTTGTGCACATTTTCTCCATTCCTCACTCAAGCGTAATAATTTAGGATAATTAAATCTTGAACTACTGCTACAAAGAAGGGAACTGAGAAGAAAGGCACACGTGAGCATAAAGAACAGATTATAAGAACTCACCATCTGATCTGCCAAGAGCAGAACAGTCTTGAGGCTGAACTTGCGAGAGCAGAAGTTGAAGAGGTCCTCCAGGCTGGGTCCCAGAAGTTCCATCACCATCACATTATAGTCGCCCTCTGCTCCACACCACTTAATGGAAGGGATGCCCACTAAGAGGGAAGAGAAACACACACACCCCTTATGAGACACCAAGAAGCAGGCACCAAGGTTTAATATCCAAACCCCACTGTACCTCATAGAAACTCGTATTTCATTATTCGCTGAATTTACCTCCTCCCTGCATCATCTTGTAAAATTTGCTTTCGATGTGGAGCTGCGGGTGCTTGGTTTTCACACATTCCAACTTAATGGCTACCTCTTCCCCAGTGGCAATATTGGCACCTGCATGAAAACAAAGAGGGGGGGGGATGACTATTTATTTAGTACATTTCTATCTCATCCGTCCTGGGAAAACAGCGCCAAATGGGCGGAGTATAAATATCATCACCATCATCATTATCATCCAAGGAGCTTAGGGCAGTTCTTTCCCCTCCCCTGTTTTATGCACACAACAGCCCTGTGAGGTAGATTGGGTGGGTGCTACATGATTGGCCCAAGGTCACCCATCAAGCTAAGGCTGGCAAGCGATTTGAACTCCATGTCTCCTTGGTCCTATTGACACACTTCTTAATCTCACTCCACACTGGATCTCCATTGCACATGACCCGGGTGAAAACGCTTATATTATTCACAAAATAAAGGTTATACTGTAGTGCTAACCTTTTTAATATTGGGTAGCAGATCCACCTTAAGAATTTGAGTCAAATCTTTTGTTTTATAATTAGTCAAGCTAGGAGGAGATTAAGACCCTCAAGCCAAAGCAAGCATTTGATTAAAAAAAACACATTCAAAACCTCAGGTGATGAACTACTCACCGGATAGAGCCTTCCGAATGTGAAAAGTATAAACAAACAGTTGGCTTTTATTAGCTAAATGTTTGTTTGCACTTTTCAGCCTCAAATGGCATGGAAAGCACAGACGCTGTCTGATGCAGTGAAGGCTTTAGCACATTCATCATAAGCCATGTATCAGCTGCAATAAATATACCACAGCCATAAGAGACATTTAAAGTGTTGGGATACCATCCATGTAAAGAAGCCATTCCTAAAAGGATGCATCAGAGGCCACAAGCAGAGATCTGAATACATGTAAGTGGCTCACCAGTTTGCCCACAATTACTAAAAAAAAAACACAGCCCAAGGTGCTAAATTTGGTCAAGCAGATAATGCATGAACCTAAATAAATAACTAGATTACAATCTCAATTTAGCCAGGAATTCTTAGGTCGGCACTGGGCAGGGAAATTATCTAACCCTAGCTACACAGGGCAAAAAAACCTGGAACTTCACACATTGCATTTTATAAGTGTGAAAGAGACACATTCATCATGCCGGGACACTTCTCAGGAAGATGCAACTGGTTGCACACCTTACTGCTGAGTGTCCTATTGAGGGCAAACCTACACTCGCCGTTGTGCAATGCGCAAAATGGCCTTCAGGGATGAGAGCACACACCAAAAAGAGGGCAAGTGTTTTCACGTCAGGAGTGTGGATCAGAATGGGCAGCAATAGGACTGAGGACAACATTCATAAAAGAGGGAGCCAGCAACATCATGGATCAATGACTGACAAGACTGCAGACACACCATGCTGATGTACCCCAGAAATGTATGGAACACCCCATTTTTTCCCACTGGCAGCAAAAGCACAGTAGCTTTGCAAGCACTGTAAACACCAGAATTCTCCTAGCACCGAGGTATCCTTCTGGCAGAGTAGCTCTTGTTCACACACCTTGTATCCTAGGACTCTTGCCACTGCCATCAAAACAATGTGCATATTATTATTTCTGTAGTGAAACCATTTAGAAGCAAGCAAACAATCAACTGGCTTCTTTTTGTTAAGTCCCACAATCAGTCCCACCTGCTCCCTCTCTTCAGGTGCCCTCCTCTTCAACGAAGCATGCAATTATACTTTTGGAAAGATTTTTTAAAATCCCATTTGGTTTATCAATTAACTCACACACTCTGAATGAAGAAAAAAGATTCACTAGCAAATTAAACCACACAGGGACTACGACACACAGGGTACCATTATATTTCTCATTTAATTAAATGTTGACACGGGTGGAGCTAAATTTAGCTGCCACCAAAACAAGAAATTGCTTAAGTGCTGCACACAACCCTATTTTATTTTTTAAATACATCATTTTTGTTTTGTTCTTTTGGTTGCGAGAAAAGAGGGTGGAGCATGCCATTTCCCCCCCTTATGGGAACAGAGAGGTTCCACCAGCCAAAAATTACAACAGCAAGATTTGCACTCAGCCTGCCTGCAACGATTGCGCCACAATCTCCTTCCCAATCTCAGACTTGTCATATATGTCGTTAAGAGATGGCTTTTATTTCAGGACACTCCGATTCTGTAGGTCAGAAGCTAACAAAAACGAGAGAGTGTTGCTGGGCCTCATTGTATGAGGCTCCACAGAATACCTGAATACAGTAGCCTCATATCCTTGGAGAAGTTTTGCTACACCATTTCAAGCTCACCCATGTCTCTGTGTCCTGTCACCTCCCAATCACATGTAGCCATTCTGGGCAGTGTTAATTCACAAATTAGGCAAGCAAGTGGCTGTCTCCCCTGTTCAAGAGAGACCTTGGGCCAGTAATATCTAACCCTATCAACTCAAGTATTTGCTTCAACAGCCTCAGGCCATCAACTCCTCCAAAACCCACTTCCATCTTACTCTCACATAGCCCTCTCAGAGCACATCAACGTTTTTCATCCTCATTATTCCTAATCTGCTCAGCAGCCTACCCAAGTCTTAACCAAATCCAAGGGTGTGCTAAAATACCTGCTTCCATGCAAATATTCCCACAGCCTTCAATCTGCTGCTGTGGCCCTAATTTGGATAAGTGGCTAAACTGTCATCTATAAAGAACAGAACCTTACCAGTGGTCATGCTTTCCCAATGGAATTTTCTTCCCAATGAGGTCTACCAGACTCACTCTGACCAGGTCTTGAGGGGGCTAAGCCAGACCTCAATTTTTCTTAAGAAGGCTTTTTATTCTTTTTTTCTTTTAGTTTTTAAGCACTGCTGCAGAGGCACATTTTTAATCAACTGGTTGGATGGCAGGTTTTAGAATAAAGGTAACATTCAATCCTCTACACTTCTGGTGGAATTTGCTGATCTAGATGCTCTAAACACAGAAATCTTTTTATTTTCTATTTCTTTCTCCCTCCAACTCTCAAAAAAAATTTTTTTTAATTCATCTCCCATCACTTCTGCCTTTCACATTTTAATTTCACCCTATTCCTTCTCCCTGCTCTTTTTACATCCACTTTTTCCTCCTACAACAGCTTTCCTCTCTTATCCCCTGCCTCTCAGTGCACTGTTTATTTTATTTTAAAAAATAATAAATATTAACCGTACCTCTTTCAAAATTCCTTCACTGGCTTTCCTGGCCCTTTTCCCTCCAGAGGCTTTTTTTCTCTCTCCCTGCCTACCCATCCTTTTCACCTACTTCCTTTCCCCACACTGGCCTGACCACTCTGACTGTTGCCCAGTTCCTGTCTTGCCTCCTCTTCAACTCTGAAGGCTACAGCCTCTCTTGCCTTGATCTCTAACCAATTCTCCTGGCTCCTAGGCGCTCCTGTGCAGTGCTCATGTAAGGAGCCAGGTGCAGCTGAGGGCCAGAACTGAGGCTTACCTGAATCTGGGCCGAGGCTCTCTACTGCTCTAAAAATAGTTGTTCCAGTGATTTCCCGTGTAACTCCTTACCATTTCCCATCAACAAAATGCAAAATTTGCCCGGGTGGCAGACCTCCTTTTTTCTTGGTGCTATTTATTTACAGTTTATATACTAAATTATGCCCAACTATTTAGCAATTAAATGTTAGGACCGTGCTAAATTTGCATTCCCAAAAGTTTGAGGCAAAAGCAGAGCTTTTAGAAGGTGAAAAACATTTTTTGAACATTCAGAGGTGGAATTCTAACCCAATAAAGCGGCAGATCCCCAGCCAACACATACATCTAATTGTCTTTCCTTGTGGGCAATCATTGAGCATAAGGCATCCAAGCTAAGAAATAATGGAGGGTATTAAACAAGACTGTACTCAAGAGTAGACCCAATGAAATTAATAAACATGATTAAAGTAAGCCCATTAATTTAAATGGGTCTAATCTGAGTAAAGCCTAGTTGAATGCTGCCAAATCAAACATACATATGACAAAACATCTATAGCATTTTGGAAGCTGTTGCAGTAATGGTGTGTGCATATAATCTTTTGATTACAATAAATTGATGAAAGTTAATTCTCTAAGTATTTCAGCTTCCCCCTCCCCTTAAACAAAAGGTTAAACACAAAGACCCTAAGACCAGGACATCCTTTTAGCATGTACAGTGGTACCTCGGGTAACAAACACCCCAGGTTACAAACACCTTGGGTTACAGACTCCGCTAACATGGAAGTAGTACCTCGGGTTAAGAACTTTACCTCAGGATGAGAACAGAAATCGCATGCTGGGGGTGGCGCAGCGGCAGCGGGAGGCACCATTAGCTAAAGTGGTACCTCAGGTTAAGAACAGTTTCAGGTTAAGAACGGACCTCTGGAATGAATTAAGTTCGTAACCAGAGGTACCACTGTACCAAGACCCCTCACAATCTACTTACCTGGGTGGAGGGAGCCCACCCCATAACGTAACAAGGCAGGTTGGGCCTACCTAAGTCCCTGACTGAAATGCATGTATATAGTATCTTTCTTGGTACTGTTGGCAACGATTCCCAGCTCTCAATTTATTCCTCTGCTGTGGTGCCACTGCAGCTGGGTGGGGTAGAGGGCTCTGCTTTCTTCTTCTGAGTGATCCCAACCAGTTAGGAATCATGGAGGGAACATAACATCATGAGGCTATGTACCCATGTTTTGGCTCTGTGACATTGAGGGCAGAAGATAGTCAATGCTTTGCGCCCTCAGCACAGGGAGGGAACATGCCAGTTGTCATGGCAACTGCACTATACTAGTAAGGCAGAGCATTGCCCCAGTTGCTTTGGAAACAGGGATGCTTCCCACCTCGCCACACTGTGCTGTAGTGATTTCACTGCAGCATGATGCAGAATATCATCCCATTCATTTTGGCAACAGGCTCGTCGTGCTGAGCAAACAGAGAGAAGGCCCCAATGAAAGAGGTCTCCAAAAGGAATTGATTTGTCACTTTGTGCAAAACTAGCTCAGTTTCAGTTCATCTGTATTTAAACAAGCAAGATTTGTAATTAAAATTAGCACAGGTCACGCAAAATTGTAATGAAGCAGATTTTTTAAAAAACACCACCACCTGGGGCAGCTTCTCCCATTTCTCTAGGACAGACTTCCTCAACCTTTGCCCTCCAGATATTTTGAGACTACAAGTCCCAGCATTCCTGACCACTGGTCCTGCCAGCTAGGAATCCTGGGAGTTGTAGACCAAAAACATCTGGAGGGCCGAGGGTGAGGAATCCTGCTCTAGGATGTGTCATTCAGAAGTCATGGGGATGCGTTCCAGCATTCCCGGAACCTCAGTATCTGCATTGTTTTAAAAGTGTTTTATGTTTTTATGGTGTACGCTGTCCTGACATTGTATGATAGAGTAGTATAGAAACACTTTTGTAAGATATAAATAAACATCTAACCCTGATTACCAAGAAGCTAGGGAAGGAAGAGGAAGTGAGACTCTGGAATATGCTTTTTATTGCCAGGAAACCATTTTCACTCCTTGCAGTTTCCACTCTCAGTTCCCCTACCTACAACTTATAAAAATTATAATTAAATCACGTTTCTTCTCTCCTTCTGTTCCTGCTTTATTCTGTAATCAGTACAGTGGTGCCTCGCAAGACGAAATTAATTCGTTCCGCGAGTCTTTTCGTCTTGCGATGTTTTTCGTCTTGCGAAGCACGGTCCGTCGCAACTGCGCCTCTTCAAGCGGCTTTAAGAAAAAAGCGAACAAACTCGCAAGAGGTTTTCGTCTTGTGAAGCAAGCCCATAGGGAAAATCGTCTAGCGAAGCAACGCAAAAACCGAAAAACCCTTTCGTCTTGTGCGTTTTTCATTTTGCGAGGCATTCGTCTTGCGGGGCACCACTGTATTGGTTTACCTAGCTCAAGCGGTTTGGTGCCAGTTAAGCTGTTAGCCTGTCTGTGAATGCTGAGGACAGTGTTATGTCAAAGAAATCAGTTATTGCAAGATCAGAAGCACCACTTATTTTGCTTATAACAAGCTTACACAATTAGGGCTTCCGGGGTTGCAAAATCTTAACTTTATAGTCTTGCCACAAATGTGTCAGGCTTGTTACACTTAGCAACGCTCAGCGGCTAAAGAATGCCTATACAAAGGAAGTAGCATTCTAGAAGTTGGATATATTATGCATGTTTTGCATATCTTATTCTGCCCCAAAAAAGGCAAGTGAAAGAGGAAGAAGTTCTACAGAGGTCTGAAACTTAGGCCCTCAGCCATAGGAAATTATGCACACAGAGATTCCTAGACCCCTCTGGTGTCCTATAGCTTTTTTTTTTTTTAATCACTTTTAGAATACAGTGGTACCTCAGGTTAAGTACTTAATTCGTTCCGGAGGTCCGTTCTTAACCTGAAACTGTTCTTAACCTGAAGCACCACTTTAGCTAATGAGGCCTCCTGCTGCTGCCGCGCCGCTGGAGAACCATTTCTGTTCTCATCCTAAAGCAAAGTTCTTAACCTGTAGCACTTCTTCTGGGTTAGCGGAGTATGTAACCTGAAGCGTATGTAACCCGAGGTACCACTGTACTTCCAACAGAGAATGCACAGCTTTGACTATTACAATCAAAAGTCACATTTAGATATTCTTAGTTAGCCAAAGCAAGAGTTTGTATGGCACCTTGAAGACTATAACAGGTTTTATGGATTAGCGTCCACTTTAGATGCATGAAGTGTTATCAACAGTCAGCAGAGATAATTACACACAAACAAGCAGTTCTGGTGGGGTGGCCTGGAGCACTTTTTTGGTAAAAGATCATTAAATGAGTTTCAGATCCTGCAGCCTGAGGACTTGGAGAAGGTACATGGTTAGGTTTGTGCAACTACTTGCATTTTGGACCCTTGACCCTTTTGGCTTACAAAACCTGACTGGGAGGGGGCAGCTGGCTGGGCCAGGGAGGTAATTAATGCCTGGGCCACCTGATGAAGGTGGTGGTGGACTACTCCCTAAAGAATCCCCTGGGTTCAGAAGTTCAAAATCGTTTCAGAACAGCAGCAGAGGTTCCTTTCTGGGAAAGTTCCTCAAGAGGATGGTTGCCAAGCAGATCCAGGCACTCTTTGGAGAAGACTAATTTTCTACATCCATTTCAATCAGCATTCAGGCCCAGTATGGGTACAGAAATCGTCTCAAGTCGCTCTGGATTATGACCTGTGTTGAGGGGGCGGGGGTGGAAACAGGAGGAGTGGGACCCTGTTGATGCTCTAGTCTCTCAGTGGCTTTCAATGCCATCAACTATGGTATCCTTCTGGGATGACTTGCTGGGCCGGAGGCACAATGCTGAAGTGCTTCCACTTCTACTTGGATAGTTGGCTCCAGGTGGTGGTGCTTGGAGGATACAGCACGCCCCTGTGGGTTCTCCAGTGAGGGGGTCCAACAGGGCTGATTCTGTCCTCCATGCTATTTAACACATACACAAAAGCAGGAGTCATACAGAGCTCTGAAGCACGCTGTCACTAGAAACTGCCTCATTTCTAGTTTGCCTTTTCATCTTCTGCAGGTGAGGCAGTGATGTGCTGAATTGCTGCCTAGTTGAAATAATGGACTAGATGAGTGTCAATAAAGTGAAGCTTAAACCTGATGAGACTGAGATGCTGCTGGTGGGTGGTTCACCTGTTCAGCTGAGTGGTGTGCAGCATGCTGGAGATGGGGAGCTCTCTTTGAAAGAACAGGTTCATAGTTTTTGATATGCTGCTGTTACTTGAAGAAGAGGTAGCTTCAGTGGTGTCAAGTTCCGCCTTCCAGAAGCTTAGGCTGCTGATCAGCTACAACCCTATCTGAACAGGTATAACCTGGCTGCACTGTGCTTTACATGAGGCTGCTTTGAAAAACTGTTCAGAAACACCAGATAGTGCAGAATGCTGCTAGCCAATTGCAAACAGATTTGAGGCAAAATGATAATATAAAGCTGGTATTGGCTCAGCTGCACTGGTTGCCTCTACATTCCAAGGCCAATTCAAGAAGTTGGTTTTGATCTTTAAAGCCTTATACGGATCTAGACCCCAGTATTTTTCAGAAATGTCCCAACATGACCCTATAGGGGCTCTTAGATCTGTATCAGAGGCCCTTACTTGGGTGCTTCCTCGGAGAGAGATTTGAAGAGTGGTAACAAGGAAGAGGTCCTTTTTGGATCTGGCTTCCTGTCTGTGCAAGGGGTCTCCCCAGTAAGGTCTGCCTGGCCCAGTCATTAATGTCTTTTTGGCACCAGGTAAGAACTTTTGTCCCAGGCATTTGTCTGATTCTGATTATTTTGCTTGATAAGATATTTTGCTACTGAAGCTATTTGCTGCTGCTTTACTGGGTCTATTCTACAAGTTTTTGGATTTTTAAAATTGCAATGTATTGTTGTTATGCTATTAAAATGTTGTAAGGTGCTTAGAGACTATGTAGAAAGCAAAAGGTAAGAAAGCTAGGAGAAGGGAAGGCTGCAAAGTATAAATATATATTGTTTATATTTTTATCAAATTACATATTATGCATGTTTTTATTTTATACACGTGTGGGTATAAGAAAAATGATGTAAACAACGGAGCCCGAGGCCATGGAATGCTATCTGGGACATTTCTATGCAAAGCTCAAAAGTGACCTAGACCCTACACTTCACAGTCAAAAGTAGGATACTGAATGTAGTTGAAGCTTGGTACTGTTTCTTTCAAATACAAATTGGAGTGCTTAGTAAAGAATGACCCATGCAAAACAGAGGCTTGGCAAATCAACAGGCCACAGGATAAGTGAACAGTGAGAGCAGCAATATTTGATTTAACCTCCCTCCATGAACATAAAGGTACAAGGAGGTGCACTGCTTTGAACACAAAATGAGGTTTTTAGGCTTACCATAAACTGGTCAGTTGCCATTCTATATATTATAGTGTCGCTGCTTCTTGAACTTTCAAAGTCTGAGTGATCTTCTATGGGCAGAATCATGATCATGCAAGGGACATGTTGGGGCAAGTTTCAGAGAAAACAAATCTAGTTTGGGGTTTCAGGAGTGATCCACTTTGCCAGTTAGCCACTCACCCTAAGGTGCAGAAACTCCCACTAGACCTACTCAAAGGAGTAGAGCTTAGTAAGCCTTGGGCTCCCTTCACTGCATATGTGCAGCAGTTCCCACCATTCTTCTCCGGCCTGATCTCTGCCCTTCTACTTTGAGACAAAGCATCATTTGCATTAGAACCACAGTTTTCACTAAACTTGCAAACCAGGATTGAAATTCAGCATTTGATCCCGATTCCAATATTGCAGGGATATAGAACCCATGACCTTCCAGATGCTGCTGGACTACAACTCCCATCACCCTTGAACCTCGGGCCATGCCAGCTGGGGCTCATGAGTGGATTGCTCCCCGTCATGCAACACATGGTTGTAGGGAAAAAACACACTAAGTACCCAGTGGGCAAAACAAGCTATGGGAAGTGCCACGTGAGAAGCAGCATGAGATTCCAAGGCTTCTTTAAGTGCTCTTTCATGTCGGAACAAACCATGGTCTGGCATTATGTGTGAACCACCTCAAAGTCATCTCACGACACTTATGTGCACAGGTATGGCAGCACAGAGCAGTTTGGAACAAGGAAAGCCCCTTAACTTGTGTACAGTTCTGGGAAGTTGGTACTGACAATGTAAAGCAATAAAAAGCACCTCTGTGTATGTGCAGAGTGCACAACGGCAGCCTGCTTCTATGCATCTGGGAATAGGGAGCAGGATTTCCCAACAGGGTTGAACCCCATTGGCAAGTGACCTAGTAAAAGACTTCTGTCCTTATCTAGGCTGCAGGAATAGCCAACAAGCACATAGTTCTGCAATTGTGGGGGAAATGGCCAAAGCAAAAAACAACAACAGCCCCTATCTTGCTCTATATACATCAGCAACATTCTCTCTCTAGTGGAAATGAAGAACAAGGCACAACAGGCTGGGGATATAGTATGTTCTGATGTACCAGCCAGAGAAAGGAAGATTTCCATTTTCCACAGGAACATGTGTGAAGCAATCATTTGAACAGGTCTTGGGGGGGGGGGGAGAAGAAAAGCAAACATCCACAGAGACAAAAGTACTGTCACCACCAACCTGTCAGTGAACTTTGTTTGGCAAAGCAGTTGCACTCCATTTTAGTCATAGCCCTGAGGGCAAGGTGTAAATTCAGGGATGTGATCCACCAACTCAGTTCTTCACTTGAAAAGGATAGTGCATGGCACTTGCATAACACATATTTCCGCTTTTAAATTCTCAGCCATTATCTTATCATCATGCCCGGCATTACTCATTAGGAAGATACATTCCCCCTTAGGACCAGAGTTATACAACCTGCGGTGCCTGCCCCCCCCCCTCTCTCTTGCATTTCCTTCTCTGTAGGAACTCCTAGTCCTCTCTCTCCCCCCCCCCTTCCCATGGGCTTTATTCTCACTCCATCTGCTAAAATGATCAGCAAACCAAAGTTAATGCTGACATTTAAAGAGTGTTGTCACTAGGCTTTAAAGCTACAACCCCAATGAGATTAGCCGGGAGGAGGGAGGCTGTGGGCACACAGGAGCTGACATCTGAGTCACAGCTTCAGGTCTGTCGTCTGCAGACTCAGGAAAAATGGCATCCATTTATAACATCAGTGGCCACACGCAAGGTATTTTTGTAAGCTGGTCTAGAATCCTACAAGTGTTAAGGCAGTATTGAGAATGCCATGTGAGAAGTTGTATCAAGATGCCTGTCCTTTAGGCTGGAGGCCTCACACACATCTTGAAGGGGGGGGGTACCTGGTTTTTTCCAAGCAGCCATTCAAAATAGTCCTCTACCTGAAAAGAGTCTGTAAGCAGAATGTAGAAAGCTGCTCTAGACCAGGCCAGCTAATTGGTCCATTTTGCCCAGCTTTGTCTACTCTGAAATGGCAGGCAGCTCTCTAGAGACTCAGGCTGAGCTATCTTTCCAATCACCTGCTACCCAAACCTCTTTTTTTCCTCCTGGAGATACCAGTGTGAGCAACTGTACCTTTGCACATACAAAGCATAGTGCTCTGTCCTCATGCCATGGGGGTCCTTCCCCAACACAAGTTGTATGCAAACTGCTTATTTAGCAATCCTTGCCAACATCTTACTACTACTACATAAGCTGCCTACCTTTTCCGAAAAACTGTATTTTAGGCTGTGACTCACTAATGAGATGATTATTTTTTTTTAGGGCAGCAGAGCATATGGGGAGGATATTATGTTTAAAAAGCCTCACAAGTCAAATCCACAACAGGAGATGGTGTCATTATCTCACTCATACATTCTACGTATCTATGTAGCATTCATTCTTTGGAGTGGCTTTGTCTCTGGACTGCTCAGTCAAGGAGCCCAGAGCAGTGTGGACAATACAAAAGGCAGCAGGCATGAGCAAAGACCCAACTTTCTGTCATAGCTAAGTCCAAAATCTTCCTGGTCCCATCCAGCTATGCATGACAGAAGCCCCTGCTGCCTACACCAGAGAACAAGGTAAGAAGACGACTGAATTTAATGCAGCTCAGACTACAAGAACTCTACCTATTTGGAGTAGTGGTTAATGTGTTGGACAAGAATCTGGGAGATCTGGGTTCAAATCCTGAACCCAGCCACAAAGTTCACTATCACAGTTTCTCAGTGTAGTTCTGCCACACACGGTTGTTGATAAGGTAACATGGAGAGAAGGGGAAACTTTTGTGTGTCACTTTGATCTTCCTTGCAATAAAGGTGGGATATAAATGTAATGATAAATAACCTCTTGCCTGCTGAAAGTCAGAAATGCTTTCAAAAACAAAGACTACATTAAAAATGAAAACAGCATACTTCTCCCCATTTCATAAACAGGTCTTTAATCATACTTATACCTAAGGCTCATTTATAAAACTTATTTCCATTTAGGTTCCTCCTCAAACCCCAGTTCTTCAGCCAGCCTTTTCCTGAACCCCCAACTCTCTTATTTTACCTACAACTCCCTCCATTGCTCTCCTGCCTTTCCCCAGCCCAGCCCATAATCCCCGCCTCATTGTTCAAACACAGAAGGAAGAGTCAAGTGAACACCAGGCACCGTCCCCATACGAGATAAATCCCCAGGAAACCATATCCAATCATAATCATGCCTTTGCTATTACAAATAAGATTATGAAGCAGCCAAGACAACAAAGGGTAGTTAGGAACAATCCCGTTCCTTTGCCTCATTCCATATAGATACAAATGCTACCAAGACCTTATGCTTCAGTGATCTGAGAAATCTGGAAATCATCAACAATCCTACGCAGCATCCACCCCCTGTCTCATTCAATCGTGTGGGCCGCATACTTCAAAATCCATTTGTTTCAAACTGCTCAAATGTGGGGGGGGGGTGGCATGACGGAGAAGGTCTTACAAAAAGATTGATGCCACCAGCCTAAGTCTTCACGAAGGACCCTTTTGGAAAATTTAGATGCATGGACTTGTTGGGGCACATAAATACACTCAACACACCCCTATTGGCATTCAAGAGCAGAACGACATTTTGCCACCACCTTTCCTCCCTGTCATTTTTTGTTACTGAGCGGCGAAAGAAAAGGATGGGAATGGAGCAGATGGGTGAAGTCAGGCAGGGAGAGAGAGAGAGTTAACTAGCTAGGAAACAAAGGGAATGCACCCCCTCCCTCCGAGGGAGGGGCCTGCCATCAGGAACTGTCCAAGCAGACACCACCAGCTACCCAGCATGCCCTGCTTTGCCAAACAGCCTTCCGTGTCTGATGGAGAAAAATCTCTATTCCAACCTGTAGCAACTCCTGCAGATAAAAGTTCTGCCTCTGGATCCAGTGACAATACACCCCCCCCCAAGCGGCTACTGTGTTCAGGATCACCCACCTCTTCCCCCCCAACACACACACCATTGGTTCACCAGTGTTTCTCAGTTGAGCCTCCCAAACCAAACAGTCTTCACAACAGAAAGCAAAGTCTCCACATTCCAGACGTGTGTTTATAAAAGCCATTGAATTACAGAATCATAGAATGCAAAAGAGGCTTATAGGGTGTCTAGCCCAGGACACCCCAGTCTCTCGGCCTGATCTCCAATGCTCTTTTTTCCAATACCAGGCTTGCCAAGCAACAAGCAACCTCCCTCTGGGGTAAGTCACTCCAGTCTGATTTTGCACAACTGGGCTGGCATCCTGAGAGCACAATTTCAATAAATCCACACGCTGGTTGGCATGTGCAGAAGCAGCCAGCCAATTTTTGATTTACCTACTTCGCTTTCAGTTATTTTGTGGTGGGGTAGGAAATACAAGTGCTTGGATTTAATGAAATACACTTCACTTGGCACTTATTGGACAGAGGAATAAAAAAGGTGGAAAGACCAAGAGGAAGGATGCAAGTGGACAGAAAGAACAGTGGGGGCTGAGCAGACTGAGACATTTTCAAATCCGCTCATGTTGACATTGAGATGAAACTATAGAATGGCTACTGGATCTTGGGAAGGATCAAATACACCAGGTCATCAGACATCAATTTTTGAAGCTTTCCAAAACTCATGGTTGTCCAGAGAACTGGTGCCCCCCATCACTTGAGCAGCACCACAAAATTCAAAATAGGAGGAATGAAAAAACAAGCTGCCATCACTTAAGAGTCTGTTACTTAACAGAAAAACTATAATGAAATACTCCTAATCAAGAATATGCAGCCTTTATCTTATACTGCAAAATTGCAAAAGCTTCAAGCTAGACATATTCCATCTTTGCCTATGCCCATACTTTCACAACTGCAAGAAAAAGGGATGGACAGTTCTGCCATCTTTATTCCTAGAGGGCACCTTGCTTCATCTCTACGTTCAACATGGCAGTGCCCAAAGTATACTTGCTGACCCCCATCTTAGAAGCAATCATGCATTTGCAGTACAAGCACTCTATGTGCAGTGTCAGTGACCACCATCTCTTGCTTGAAGCCTGTCAACCCTGTACCAAAGGCTGAACTTAAAATACAGGCAATAAATATTGTAGCTCCCCACCTGTGCGCCAGTTCTGGAATAGCAGAAAAAGCTAAACAATATGTAGCTGCCAGTGAAGTGCTATCAAATTACCATAATCAATTGATAACTACAAATTACATATTACTGAGCACCATAGCAGCAAGTTCCTAGCTGGTGCACAACAGACCATGGAAGTACTTTGTAGCAAGGGCTTGCAAACAAAAATATACAACCAATACAGGGCTGGGAATAAAAGGGATGGATGAACATTTCAGAGGAGATGAAGGAAATCAGCAGGCATTCAAGGTGCAAGCAGAATAGGGCCCAACGGCTCTTGCTGAAGTAGCCTGTTAGGTGGGTGGGGGTCTTCTTTCAGGTTTAAGAAAAAGCTAGTCTAGTTGGAAAAACCTAGGGCTTGGACCAGAGGGACCTGGGTTCAAAGTTGTGTTTGTTTATTTAAACCAGTGGTGGAGAACCTGTGGCCCTCCAGATGCTGAGCTTAAGTCGCATCATCCATGACCACTGGGAGTTAGGAACCTGTGGCTCTCCCAACACAGATGGACTCAACACCCAATTTAAATGTTCATATCCTGCTTCATTCAAAGGTATTCTGAAAGCAATTTGCATCAATTATTAGGCACACAAACATATAGAGTATTATTATTATTATTAGATACTACTATTGTGGGGGGAACTGCTTTTAAAAGCCATGTCACTTTATGTCACATCCGTTTCCAGAATCTCATTAAAAGAGTAGCTCAGAAAACCCCACTGCAAGTATGGTCCAAACCAAGGGGGCAGACACAAAGAAAGCTGCATCCTTCCTGAGCCACAAAGCTCACCAGGGTTTAGACAAAATCACTTGCAGACTAGACTACTTCACAGGGTAAAAAGGGACAGCTTGAGAAAACTACCCTGAGACCTTGGAAGGAGAGAGAAATACAAGTTTAGTTGCTAAATAGGTATGGCAGATATCCAGTTGGAGCAGAGGGCTTCTGACAAGTGGAAACCAGACTCTTGGAAATAAATAGTCAAAGGCAAAGGTGACAAGATGGGGTACAAGTTAACAGGCCTAAGCATAGAAGGATGCAGCCATGACACCATATCCACCACACCCAATACTGTAACAAATTGGGTTTTAAAAATATTGTTTTTTAAACTTTTGATTTGTTTTTGAGTAAAATGAAAAGGATATAAAATTTTAAAATCAGACAGTCCATTTCCATGGTGTCAGAGAGGAACAGGATTTTCCAGTGGGCAAAGAACACAGGCCCAGTAGAACACAGGATCCACCCACAGGAGGACTCAAAACACAGCCAGAAGGATGACAACACAAGCTAATTTGGTTTGTTTTAATTTAGTTGTATCTTTAATAACTGCATTGTCACCTGCCACTTTGAGGACTCTTTTAGGTGGAAAAGGAACTTATAAAAATCTGAATATATATAAATATATCAATAAAATAAGCAGAAAATGGAAGGTTTACACTGGAAAACTAAGGCAGGGCAGCTCAGAAGAAAACAACCCAAAGCAACCACACTCAAGAGGAGGAATCTGGGAAACAGTGGGGCTGGCAAATCTTGTGGCAATGCCAGAGTGGAAACTGGAGATGGGAGGTTGCAATGTGACACCCTGCTAGAAGCTGGGAAAGCCAGCTACATGCTACACAGAAGCTATGCGTGCAGAGGCATCACCTTACAGATCACTCAGAGGGTAGCCCTTTCAGATGCAGCCCTAGGAAGGGAAGCCGCACCTAGGACTTTTTATTTACCTCTGGGCACACCATTAAGTGAACACACACACACACAAAAACTCGGCCCCTGCTCCTGCCAACCTAGCAGTTCGAAAGCACATCAAAGTGCAAGTAGATAAATAGGTACCGCTCCGGCGGGAAGGTAAACGGTGTTTCCGTGCACTGCTCTGGTTTGCTAGAAGCGGCTTAGTCATGCTGGCCACATGACCGGAAGCTGTACGCAGGCTCCCTCGGCCAATAAAGCGAGATGAGCACCGCAACCCCAGAGTCGGTCACGACTGGACCTAATGGTCTGGGGTCCCTTTACCTTTACGGTGCTACTGGACAATTTTTTAATTTTTTAATATATTTACACAGACACAAAAAGGGAGGGTCATTCAGAACAAGAGATAGTTTGGACTGATTATGAGAAGAGATCCCTGGGTTGTCAAGAGGAAGACATGCTGCCTGGCAGTATAAAAATGAGCCAAAGCACTGACAAACGTAATTAAGTCCACCATTCTCAAAAGTAAAAAAAAAGAAAAAAGGCAAGCACCCAACCCCCCCAACCCATAACCTGATGGGTATCCTAAAAGAATCTCCACTTTCCCAATCAGAGAAATACAGGAGGTGAGCATTTGAATTCTTTTCTCTGGCCCTCGCACACCCTCAGTGATCAGAACTACATGAGACATACAGTGGTACCTCGGGAGACATACGCTTCAGGTTGCATACACTTCAGGTTACAGACTCCACTAACCCAGAAATAGTACCTCGGGTTAAGAACTTTGCTTCAGGACGAGAACAGAAATCGTGCTCCAGTGGCGCGGCGGCAGCAGGAGGCTCCATTAGCTAAAGTGGTGCTTCAGGTTAAGAACAGTTTCAGGTTAAGAACGGACCTCCGGAACGAATTAAGTACTTAACCCGAGGTACCACTGTATAGGAGG
Organism: Podarcis filfolensis; assembly: GCF_964270895.1. Classification (NCBI taxonomy): domain Eukaryota; kingdom Metazoa; phylum Chordata; class Lepidosauria; order Squamata; family Lacertidae; genus Podarcis; species Podarcis filfolensis. The sequence continues at coordinate 46,541,613 of NC_139612.1, read as the reverse complement.
AGGAATCCTGAAGACCCTTTGTCATAACCTTGCAAGCATACGCTACACCAGGGATGTGCAACACAGCAGTGTGACAAAGCACGTTTTGTCACACAAGCCAGTTTTCCCAAGAGCAGCCAGCTTAATAGCCTAGTTGCCACAAGCTAGCAAAAAGGGCTTCCCAATTAGGGAACAAACGTACGCAACATAGCGTAACACCTACAGTCCTGAACTGGGTGCCCCCACCGTCAAAGGGGACAGGTGAGCTGAGACTAAGGGCAGGGCTCATTTTCTGCAGGAAGACCCACATTTGACACTCGGCCTTCTATTTTTTAGGTGTCAAGTCCCAGTATACTCTCACAACTATTCGGCCACTAACATGCCCTTGATGTTTGTTGCCTGCCTATTTTGCTGCTGCCATTTCCATTGTTGTGTGGTGTGTCTGTTAACCGATTGCTTTGGATTATAAGCTGTCCTGAATACCTTGCAGTAGAAAGGTTACGTGGATATAAAGGTTTTTAAAACAAGGTTACCTGAAAACTGCCTGCCCATATACACAGACCTGCTAGATTTCTTTATCTGAGGACTCCTTACCAGTAGCACCATGTCTTATGGACCATCATTTGGTAGCGACAGCACTACCCTGGCACTCTTCCTTCTGCCATATGCGTTGCCTTTTCTTTTCTTTTAGACATCTTTTTAAAGACCTATTTCATTTGCCCTAGCTTTGCTAGACATGGCGCTACCAGCAAGGACTCTGATCTAAGTAATCCATCAGATTGTTGAAAGCTGAAACCTGTACCAACTATTTTGACTTTACCATTATTACGATAATGTGGGGATTAAAGAAAACATTGTTGCTTTTATATATCATGTTTTATACACTGCTTGAATACTTTTATATTCAGTTGGTTACAAATGTTCATAAAATAACAAACATGTACTTTATATACAAAATCCAAAAAACAGATACAAGATTTTATAGCACCTTTCCCCAACTAGATGTCCTCTAGATGTTGTTGGACAACCTCAATTATCCCCGATCATTGACAACTCTGACTGACTGATGAAAGTTGAAGTCCAGAACATCTGGAAAGCACCAGGTTGGGTCAGACTGTTATACAGTGCTGAACATATTGAGGCTTGAGAACTTCTACCACCATCTTTGTTAATGAATACAGGCGGTGACTATTTTAGGTGTGTCCAATTGTCACAATCGTCAATGCATGGTCCTTTTGGACCCAGAAGAGGGGTAAAGGGGGCACATTTATATGCGCTCCACCAACACAAATGAAGGCCAGGAACAGAAGCCCTGTGAGAAATGCTTGCTGCCTTTACAGTAGTACAGAAATCTTACCACACCTCAATTTTTTAAAATAGTATGAATTCCAGGCGTCAGATAAAAAGAGCATGTGTCCCCCCCCCCCCCGGTCTCTGTCTAAAGGAGTTGTTTTTCCTCTGGCCCTTAGCCTCCTTAGTTAAGAGAATACAAGGCTGAAGAAACACATAAGAACCAACACACACCAGCTCACTATTCCAAAATGTTCTAAGCTATTAGAAGATGCATTCCTACAGTTAGGACAAACTCACCCAAATAAATATCTCCAAAGGATCCACTACCGATTTTTCTTCCCAGCCGATACTTGTTCCCCACTCGAAGCTCCATGATTCAGTTGCTCTGGGAATAAAACAGAGGACATACAGGGTAAGATTAGAAAGATGACCTAAGTCAACACATTCAGCTACCATATGAGGGGCCCAATATTTATTCCTGGTGTGGGGAACTCCCCATCAACCCTGGTCACTGGCTATGCTTGCTATAAGTGATGAGAGTTCAGCAACATCAGGAGGTTCCTACCCCTGGTTTATTTCTTCTTCAATTAAAGTTTTTGGGTCCAGTTTTGCTGCCTAAACCCTTGGGGCTCTCTCACTGTCATAGTAAAACCTTCAATTTAGAAAACAGTAGTCTGATATTTCTTAACAGGTTTTTTTCCAGGCTGGGGGGCATTCAGAAGATGTGGTGAAGTAACAGTTCAACCAAACCAGTCACCTAAAGTAACCTTGACTGCAAGGCCAACTTTGGCTGCAACGTTACCTTAGAAAAAAGCCTCAGTGAGACAGACTTGAACATAAAACACACTTGGAACCAGGATGTGGGTCTCTGGCTAAAACAAAATGTATAGCAAAGAACTTTATGGTGGAGAAAGTGAACCCATCTCAAGGACAAGCCAGAACCCTACACCTGGCATGTGTTCCAATGAACTGGGATTTGGGGCTCACAACATTTCTACTCTGCTTCGCTTTCCTTCTGGGCAGTAGCATGGTAGTACAGGACAAATTCCTCAGTCACATAGTTCACAACCAGTTACTGGGCCCAAGGTGCACATCTGCATGCCACATTTGACACCAGGCACACCATATGTTTCCACACATCACGCTCATGAACAGGAGAGATCCATCCAAACCCCAGCACTACCACCTTCACTTCAGCCATGCATGCCAACTTCTTCCTTTAGGCCTGTGCCAAATGTTGTTCTGGAGACTCCCAGCAATATCCTCTCCCAGAAGACCACCATCTTGTGTTTCTCCTGTCTCCTCCTGCCCGCCCCACCACTGTTCCAGTAACGTGGATCTGTTTGAAAGACTGTGGCTCTTTTTAAAGGATGCTGCTGTATGGTTAATTTATGTAATGCATATTTATTAATGTACTGTATGCAGGCTTTGCTCTCCTGGGTGGGTAGGCTGCTTGAAAGAACAGGCAAGGATTAAGCAGACAGGGGGTCCTTTCGCTTGATGGAGTCTACAGCTTCCTTTCTGCTGCACCCCAAGGTCTACAATATGCCAGAATAAGCAAAGTAAAGCGGAGTTCTAGTCATATCCAAACTAATCATGTACTGCAAAAAGAGAAGTGGTGGAGCTTAAAGGCACACATTTCACTGTAAGCTTTAACAGGGCATCATGAACCCTAAATACCCAGTTCCAATTACTCAAAGCACAACAGAAGGCAGAGTCTCCTGCTAAAACATGTACCCAAGCATGCAGGATTGTTAATCTGCAAGGACTACAGAGTTATTCTCTTGTCTTAAAATTCAAGCAGAATACACAGCTCAAGTACAGCCCTGGGGAACAAACAGGAATCAAGAGGTTATATTCGAGCAAGAAGATAGGATTGATCCCTTCCACTACCCCAATTAAACTAGGAATGTAACTGCATATACATTTGACTCATACTCTAACTTGTTCTCCATACAAGATAAGTTTTTTTTTATTCCTATAAACACTGGTGACACACGAACCGGAAGGAGCCAGCAGTTTTCAGAAGTTACTCTGGAGATGCTTGATCCCTAAAGGTTAGGAGTTTCCTAGGTTTCTCTGCCAGCTCTCTTCAACACATAACCCAAGAGTACAGACAGAAGTAGGGACCAGCGTATCAGCAGCTAGTAACCCATAAGCAAGCAGGGGCCCAGCTGCTCACTGTGGTTTGCAGTTAGTTGTGACCTTTTAACTTCCTGCAAGAACATTAGGGCTTAATTCGGAAGTGCCCCACACAGCTTTACAGCTGACTGGCCTTCAAACTCATCTTCTAAAAAAGCAGTTGTTGTTTGGGGGGGCGGAGACAAAGAATGAGATCTCCCAATTTCCCTTTCATAAAGATAATAATGAAGCACACACCTAAGTACCTCCAGCTTCATCAGACTTGCTTCCTAGTAAGCATGCATATGATTGAAACATTAATAAGGCAAGCAATGCTTTGGACAGAGGGTTCGGAGAAGGCAGCAAGAGCCGTTCATGCCAAGGGCAACAACAAATCAACCAGTCACCTTAGGAACTGCTTCCAGGTGCTGGGGATGGGAACACTTACCCACCCACCCTGCTGCCACATCAGTTTCTCTCCAAACTCTCAGGCCTTCACCTCCTCTATCCAGAGAGACAGAAAGGAATTAAGCCAGCTCTATGGCCTTCCTCAAACTAGAGCAACAGCCCTAGGCAGTCAAGATGCCAGCCAAGAATTCCCTCTTCATGAAACTAGAAAGACTCCCACACACTCTAATGCATATACTCTGCATGAGTGGATGCTTATACTATATTAATAGCCACTTCTATCTCTCTCCCTCTTTCTTTCTCTCTCACACACACACATTCTAGAAAGCTGTATTCGAATCAGCAACACACACAAACCTACTCTACATTATGTAAATGCAATCATATAATAAAAATATGTGTGCAAACACACAGCAGGCCCCACACATCTAGCATTCAGCACTTTACAGTACAGCATAGGCAACCCCCCCAAGCAATTATTGTAAACAAGAGGACTTCCATACCAGCTTTACTTGATTTGCTAGAAATCAAGGATGAATCGAGGACCACAGTAGGCCACACTGTGCCAGAGCTGACCAGATATATAATGGATGCTTCTGGGTTTGGAGAATTGGGGGGGGGGGGTATTCCATATCAGCTTCAAAGGATTGGGGGAACAGGAGTGTGCACATAAATATAGCAATACTTTTCTAAAAAGCAATGTGCCACAACAGAGATATTTGCTTCCTTCTCTCTTTCCTCTCCATTTCCCTTCAGAGCAGTTACCAAAAAAGAAAAGGAGCTAAAGAAGGCAGATCAACCACACACAACAAATGCAAGCATTAAAAGGAGATAAAAACTGATAAGATCATCTCATCACTCAGCCACAAGTATAACTTAAAATTAAATCACCCTCTTCCAGCGCCAGAAGCATCTTATAAAATAGGGAGGGGGGAGAATAATGCAGCGAGGAATGAGAATTAGGCAGCAGAAATAGCAGCAAAACTTCTATTTACTATACAATCCTCATTACAAATCCCTGAGCTGGTACAAAGAAGCAACATTTCAGAAAAAGATGTGGGGGTGGGTGAGATCTTGCCCCCCTCTGCACCCCCCTCCCTACAATACCGAACCTTCCCAGTACACAAAAGGAGATAGTGATTTACAATAACAGCCACTTCCTCCCCCTCCACCTCACAATACCCACCCTATTTGTCAAATATAACATTTTTAGAAATTCAACAGTGTTTACTATTGGTGTCCCCCCCACCCCACCCCAAAAAAAACCCTCACAAACAGCCAAAGGTTGGAGCCAAGGGGGGGAGAGAGGAGAAATGAGAGATACCCGTTACTCACTACCAATTGTTTGTGAAGCCATACACAGATGTTAAGTATAGGAAACGAAAAGGGAGAAAGGGGGGGGGGGGAGAAGCAGCAGCAATCACCCCCTCCTCTCAAAAACAAACAAACACACACACACACTGACTTGGACATTAGGTTGAGCCTAACACTCAGTAAGTAAAATTTAAATATATATATAAAGTCAGTGGAGCCATTTCTGCATGTAGACAGCAAATGGGGGGGGGGGGGAGAGGAACGGGGGGGGGAGCGACACAGGAGCCCCTCAATGTGTCCTTCCGAAAGTGAAGCTGGGAAAGGGGGGGGGGAGAAAGATGCCTGCATAATCCTTTGTCTCCGTCAAAAATTAAAACACACACACAGAGAGAAAACGAGCCTTTTGTTGTCGTCCCCCCGTTTCGGTTACAGCTTCCTCCTTCGCCTGTCACCAAATTCCACGGGGGGGGCCCCAGCCCTATGCCAGCCCAGCCTTGTGTGCGCCGTGTTGTGTAAGTGTGCGTTGTGTTGTGTATGTGTGCGTTGTGTGCTGTGTGTGAGCGAGCGAGAGCCTCTTCCCCCTCCCCCCCCCGCCGCCTTATCCTCCTCTCTCAGCAGAAAAACAAAGGGACGGAGGGGCCGCCTTTCCCCCCGGATTTGCACCCCAAAACCTGCCCGGATCCCCACAATATTCACCCCGCCTGGAAGGAGCCTGTCTGCCGCTTCTGCTCCCGGGGCTGTCAGGGAGGAAAGGCGCCGGGGAAGGAAGGATGACGGAGGATTGGGAAAGGCGGCCGTAGCCAGCTCTGAGCGCCGCCGCTTCCTCCTTCTCTGCGCTCTGCCTGCTCAGCTGCCTCCCTCCTTCCCCTCCAGCCTCCCTCGGTGTGTGTACAGCCGAGGCTCTCGCTCATTGAGTTTCCATTGAGTCTCAGGGCCAAACCCACTGATGTCATCCTACAAAGCCCTGGGCCCTCCCTCGGAGGTTTAAAGGGGCAGCGGCTTGTTTTTGTTGGTTCTTGCTTTGCGAGGGCTTCCTGGTCGCCCACGCTGGCAACCGCTTTTTTTGAGGCGGTGGGGGGGGGAATACACGCGCGGGGGACGGGGGTTCTGAAATGACACGCTACCCATCCCAAAAAATATGTACCGGCGCAATTTTGTGCAAACTGTTAGCAGCTGTCTAGCTCACACCTGCACCGCAGTGCATCGCTATCGCGTTGCGCGGAATCCAGAAGAACGGGCGCCAAATGCCTCTCGTCGGGGTAAACGAAAAGGCGCCCATTGCTCGGCTCAGGACAAGAGAGGCTGCAAGCTTCTGCACATATTAAGGTGGAGGGGGAGCTGAGTTCATCCTAACTTTCTGGGTAGGCGTCCAACGCATCCAGCTCTGTTGCACAGCTCAAAGCTTTTTAGTAAATCAATAATCCACAGACAGATAAACCCCTCAAGATCAGAAAAGTTATATTTTGCGCACTCTGGACAAAGGGCTGAGATGTGGGAGCTTATAGTCCTAAAGCCTGTAGTGAGTGCATTAGCAGCCAAATCTTTCACACGATTTCTTTTTGTAAATCACATTAAGCCTTCCTACCAAGCCAAACATGCGCAGGATCCAGCTGGAAATATCCCTCTGACAACAAAGGGCAGTGTTCAGTAGGGCAGCATCTGCACTGCATGCAGAAGGTCCCAGGATCAACCCTCTGCATCTCCAGGGGGTAGGGACCCATGTCTGAAACCCTGGAGAACTGCTACCTGTCAGCATAGGCCATCCATGCTGAGCTGCAAAGACCAAAGGCCTCTTTGTTGTTGTTGTTGAGTCGTTCAGTCGTGTCCGACACTTCGTGACCCCATGGACCAGAGCACGCCAGGCACTCCTGTCTTCCACTGCCTCCCGCAGTTTAGTCAAACTCATGCTGGTAGCTTCGAGAACACTGTCCAACCATCTCATCCTCTGTCGTCCCCTTCTCCTTGTGCCCTCCATCTTTCCCAACATCAGGGTCTTTTCCAGGGAGTCTTCTCTTCTCATGAGGTGGCCAAAGTATTGGAGCCTCAGCTTCACGATCTGTCCTTCCAGTGAGCACTCAGGGCTGATTTCCTTAAGAATGGAGAGGTTTGATCTTCTTGCAGTCCATTGGACTCTCAAGAGTCTCCTCCAGCACCATAATTCAAAAGCATCAATTCTTTGGCAATCAGCCTTCTTTATGGTCCAGCTCTCACTTCCATACATCACTACTGGGAAAACCATAGCTTTTACTATACGGACCTTTGTTGGCAAGGTGATGTCTCTACTTTTTTTAAAGGCCTCTAACACAGTGTAAAGCAGCCTCCTGTGTTTCCTAAAATCTCAAGATTGTGGCTTGCTTTGCATAACATCCAGCCTGTATTCTGGAGAATGTGAGATGTTTCTTTCAAGTCTCCACACCAAAATATTTTTAACACTCATTACAATATTTATTTGCTTTTGTTTACTTATTGGACCCCGAACCATTTGCAAGTGCTTGTTCTCAGACATGTCTGTGCAGCCATCATGTGCTGTCTGAGGCAGTTGCTTCAATCTGCCTCATGGTGCTGGGCGGAACATCCCAAGAAACTCGCTTAGGAATGGGCTGTATGCTTGTCTTGAAAACTCAGCTTAAAGTCAAACACAAAATCCAAACCATAAACATTTCAGGCTGTCATTTGCATTGCCTGTAGAATGGCTTTTCCTCTCCCCCATATCTTCCAGCCAATAGTTTTATCAAACAAAATTTACTTGATTTGAACCATTAGTCTTTGGATCATTCATATACATACCTATATATGAATGTTCTGAAATGGTTCACATTTCTCTGGATGCGTTTGATCAAAGGTCACAAGGCAAGCAATGACTACTACTTCCTGAATATTGTGGATCCAATTCTGTGAAATCCCCCACCCAGCTGATATCAGACAGGCCCTCTCCCTGTTGAACTTCCGGCACTTAATTTCAGCAGGCAATTTAAGTTTTATGATTTTTGTTGTCTTTAACTGATTTCACAGTATCTTTATTGTATCTTTCATAACCTTACTATACACCACTTGGGGATTATGGTCACATCCATACCATACATTTCCCAAAGACTCCTGGGAACTGTAGTTTGTTAAAGGTGCTGGGAGTTGTAGCTCTGTGAGGGGCAAGTTGCCCCAGGATTCTTTGGGGGGAAACATGTACTTTAAGTGTGCTTTAAATGTATGGTGTTGATGTGACCTCTCCATTAACAAAAGTAGAGCAGATAAAAAGGTTGGTAGCATCTATCATCAAATAATTGCACAATACGGCAATTGTATGCTCTCATACAGCAATTGCCCTGGTTAGGGCCATTAGACATCCTTGTCCTGCTTAACTGGAGGTGCTGAGTAGCTTTCTAGAACACAGCCTCTCTCAGCTTAGTCACTCCAATTCTAGCTCCGCCATCCTTCCAAACCAAGGAGTGTGTATGTATGCTCATGTAATTCAGCTGAGGTGCCCAACCCTTGTTCCCTTTCCCTAAGCATCTGGGAGTGGCTGCAGTCTGTGGTAGCCAGAGGAAGCCAATGTGGCAGAGTAGTGTCAGACTAGGACCTGGGATTGGGAGGGGAGCCATGTAGGTCACCTTGCGCTCCCTCGAGAAAAAGGTAGGATATAAATGCAATCAATCAATGGCCAAAGTAGGATTCCTACAAAAAAACCAACAGCCAGTGAAGACACAAAGCTTGGTCTGGATTCAGCAAGCCCTGTTACCTGTGGCTAATAATTTGTCTGGTGACAAAACTCAACCTGGGTCTCTAATGTGTATGTGTGTTAATACAGTGAGGATTCCACAATGGTGTCCTTGTAGCCACACAAAAATTAAATTAGCAAATTTATAAAACTACACTTGAAGTTCAAAGTGGATAGAGGGAAGTTCTCCCTCTGTCAAGGACCCGCTTCATGTGTTATACATGTGAAAATAGCTTCACACAATGGCTGTAAAGCCACCTGTCAACGATGCTGCTGCATCACCCTGTGTTGCGAATCCTGCACTAGACAAGAGGCTGGACTTGCTAGATAACTTCAAAGGTTAGAATCTATGATTCTAGCTGATTGACAGTGGCTACTGGACAGACAAAGGCTTTACTCACACTGTTTCCCAGTGTTTATTTTGTTTCCCAAATTATTAATTTCCACAGTATATTTGAGCTTTCCCACAGTGTAAAAACCACTTGGGGAAATATAGTACTGTAGAAGGTTTAGCACCCACCCATTTCCTTGTTATTTACATATGGTTTTTCTTTCTTTCTGTAAGCAAATTACATGGGCACGAATATTAAACTTGCACTATATTCTGCTATATTTCCAGAAGTGGCTTTTATGTGGTGTGACAGTTCAGCTGTAACACAAAAATTAACTAGTTAGGGAAACATCAGGCCAATGGAATAAACTGTGGTGTGAATGCAGCCAAAAAAGGGGTATTTTTTTTTAACACACAATTCATAATTAATGCCTCGAAGTCACTGCCACAAGGATGTGGTCATGGCCAGTAGCTTTGATGACTTTAAAGGGGATTTGACAAATTCATGGAGGATATGTCAAGGCTGATAGTCAAGCTATATATGTACATTTGTATGCAGCTTTTCCATATAAATATATGCTGAAAGTGACTCACAACAGAACAAAAATGCAGAACAAGATATCATTACAGTAACAAAAGACTAAGATGACATTCACACCAGACATTTCAAACACAGTCAAGACTCAAGACACATCGCTTTCCCCGTGGAATCCTAGGAGCTGTAGTCAAACCTCTTGCAGAGCTTAATTTCCTAGCACCTCTAGGAAACTAAGAGTCCCAAGATTCTCTGGGAAAGCTCTGAGCTTTCAGTGTGTGAAGTGGATGTGACCCATATCATTTTGTGACATAACATGACAATCCAACAAATAACTCATGTTAAAGACATCATAAAACCAACTATCCACCAGTGGCTAATATGGGGATATTTTGGTTGCCCTGTTACATCTGGAACAATTCCAGACTTCTTCACAGCGCTTTGCATTAGTTTTCTGGGCAACAGAAAACTGAGGTGACAAGTATGTCATGTGTTGACAAAGCTCTAAGAGTCCACTTGGATTTCTTTTACTCAGCTTTACGCTTTTTAAGCAGAGAAAGAAGATTCTTGAGGAATTTGAAAATATCTACAAGCAGGATCTGTTATCAGCACCCAGAACCCCTCATTGGTTGGCTTGTATGCAAGCTAAGCTGGCCTCAGACAAAATTAATGACAGCCACACCTACAGGAAAGTAATGCTGCAACAATTTACTCTGTCACCTCCCAATGTTCCTAGGCACCTTTCACCCATGGGAGCATAGCAGCTCACACAAACTCCAGAAACCCATCTGTTATTAATTTGTGCAACACGTTCATCTAACCAGTGGAGTCTGCGGAATTGTGTAAATGTGTCAGGATTGCTCTAGGCAAAGTTTAGGATATATTGACCAGACCACAACAAGTTAACTGACAAACGCTAGCCATTGGCATGGCTAGACGGAGAAGGCTATGCATTAGAAGATTTTGGCAGAAAGGCAAGGAAAAGTGCATTTCCCCCCACCCATAGACTTCCCCACTCTTTTTTACCATATGGTTTCATTTTACTTCAAAATTATGATTTTCAGGTGCAAGCATTAGTTTTAGGGACTCACACTGTACCACAAGATTTGTCACTGTGCTCCACTTATATTTAACACAAAGACTTGCACAGCATTGAACAAAAGAAGCAAAAAGTTAGCAGTCTTGGATTGTCCCTCCAATTGCCTGTTGTCTTGTCCTTGGCCCGGAATAAACAGATATTTTTCTTTTATTTTTTTAATGGTAAGTTTGGACACTGTTACTTTTGTCTGCAAATTCCTTTCACAAGAAGCTAAATCTGACTCCTGCACCACTCTGTCTTAAGGTTTTGTGCTCCATGCCTTTTACTTTTAAAAAACTGGATCAATTTATTGAGGGATGTGTGGGGAAAAACACTGGGGAAAGGGATGGGATGTAGCTCAGTGGTAGCTGAACCTGTGCTTTGCATGCAGGAGATCACAGATTCAATGCACAGCATATCCAGGTGGGGCTGAAAGAGACCCTGTTTGAAATCCTGCACCGTCTTATGCAGCTATAAAATTATGCCTTTATTAATAGCTTTTTTTAAAAAAAAAACATTGCAGCCCTAGGCGTGTTTACTCAAGAGTAAGTGTCAATATGTTCAATGAGGCTCACTTTCTAGTAAGTGGGTTGCAGTGAACTAAGTTCTACTCAGAGTAAACCCACTGAAATTCATGGAGCCAAATGAATTGCAGCCAGTAATTTTATTGGGTCTACTGTGAATATAATTCGCCCATTGTGTTTAGGGTTTCAGTCTAAGGCTACAATGGTGTGTACACTTCTCAGGGAGTAACTGTCATTGAGCTAAATGGGAATCTGCTTCTGAGTAGACATGTATAAAACTGCACAATAACAGGCCCTAACTCAGAATTATGAGAGAAGGAAGCATGAAAAAGAATTCTTGAGGGACAAAATCAACATGAAATTCAACGTGATAAAAGGGCATTTTGGTGCACCCTTAAAATCTGAAACAGAATTGCAGTCTAACATCACTGTGTAAGCCTGACTTAGTAAGCTTAGGGCTAGTTAATGCATGTAGGGGTTAAGACCAATAATTTTATTTCTAGACTTAGCTAGATGATGCCCCTCACCTGGAAGGAAGTATCTCCCCTTGTTTGCTTTCCATCATCTGAGCTCACTAAGACATGACTTGTGTGAGCTTGTTCTTTACAAGCTCAGCCCCTGTCCTTAGAGCTATTTCACTATATTTTGTGTCCCAAGATTTCTGCCTGTGTATACTTGCTGCTGCATGGAATAACACATGAATCTGGTATTTGGAGTTTGTAAGTAAAGCATTTACATTTACTAAGGATGTGGTTTGTTCACTGCAATGGGGTAGAGAGGGGAAGTGCTGTAAGCAGCTAGAACAGGATATTTAAAAGGTCTAACAGCCTCCCATGCTTCACTGTGCTGTATAATTATGTGATTTTAAACTGCGGGGGAGGGGCGGTCTCTTGATGGGGAGTACGTTTAGCCTTGTGCTTTAGTCCTACGGATCCAGCCAATTGTTTTATTATTTACCCCACACAGGTGATCTATATCTATTTCCACCCCATAATTCCAACACGTGGCCTGCACTTCAGGAGTGGCAGACTGGATGCTGCTAATTATTAAGGGAATAAGGGTATAAGGCAGCATCTTACGCACCTATAAAATTATGTCTTTATTAAGATTGTGTGATTTTTTATAAACAAAAATAACATTGCAGTCCCAGGCATGTTTACTCAAGAGTAAATGTCAATATGTTCAATGACTGCTTCTAATGACATCACTTTTTGAAAGACACCATTATATCAATGTATGTGGAACTAAATAAGAGGCTTAGAACAGCAGTCAGGGAGAGAAACTTAAGAGACACAGAGGGAAGGCACAGGTTAAGGGAACAGCTACCGGGAAGTGATTCAGCACAGAAAGTATAGAAAGAGAGAGCAGGATGTTCAGAGAGAGTTAGGAGTTAAAGAAAGCTTGTTTAAATAAAGTTATTTGTTTCATAGTAGACCTTAATGATAATTAATACCACAATTCTATGAATCTACGATACAAATTTAACAAAGAAATGCTAAAAATACAATGCCTTTTCTGAAAGGTAAATTAAAAAGTGTTTTAGTGCTAGATTAGAGGAGAACAATTAACATGATGCTAAACTGGCTCATCTATCTAGTTTGTTATTGTGCACATCAAAACCCCATTTCTTCAAAAGGATGGAAAAGGAGCATCAAGGTGATCTACACCTGTAGAGATGTTGGACTACTGTTTTTTTAAGATCTAAAAGATAGAAAGAATATTGGGAGAGAGGGGACACACAAGAGGACAACCATGTGATTATGATGTCATGTTGATACCCCATAAAAAGTGACTGAACAAAGGATGCCTCCAAACCCAGTATTTTGTGGAAGAGATTCAAGTGTATACCAGGAAATTTGTGCAACTGAAGCAGATTAAATCATTCTGTTGCCCCTAGAACAGTCAATTCCCTTTTAAAAAATTATAATTGACTATTCGTAGTTAGGAAAGTGATGGGCAGTGCACTGAAAAGTATGCAGAATGAACAAATAATGAAGGGCAAATTGAATAAATGCCCCACAAGCAAATCAGAGTGACTATTCATTGTCATATAATCTCTCTGCAAATATATTGGAACAAATGCTCAGTAAAGACCAGATACAATCTGACATTCACAGAAACTTTGTGCAAGCAAGTAAGGGTGAATGCTCAAGACACGGGTTGTCTGGAAGAGTTCTGCTGTAAACGTCTAGTGGGGAAGCACCCCAGGCCAGTGAGGACTGCACTAATAGTGCACTATCCTATCTGAGTTGAAATTTATTATTCTTATTCTTATTACCATCATCATTTCTATACTGTTTTTACCCTCTGCCTTGAGGGACATCTTTTGTCTTTTGTGACAGAGACATGCCCACAATGTTACTCTATACAGCTTTATATTTGTAAGGGGGTAAAATCTCAAAGCTGCTTATAACTTACATAAACGTAAAAGTTCCACCAAACATAAAAGTTAACATTCCATCTCTTTCCACACCACCTACAGTTGGCTCATGGCCAAGCTGAGTGAGACTCAACTATCTCAGCTACCCAAGACCAATGACTTCTTGTCCTCTTAATCTTTCCATTTTAAAACCCGGCTTCTTAGCTACCTTTCTCCAGCCTTTTATCTTCTGCAATGAGGGCTTGGGGTTTCAAGTGTACTCTAGGTAGTCCTCAGAGGCTAGGAGAAAGCCAAGCTGTCAAGCAACCAGCAATGGACAACATTACCTGCCCCAGTCAATATTAAGTGGTGTCATAGAGGCTGAGTTTACATCAGTAGCTTAGGCCTCACTCACCTGACAAAATGGCTCTTCATTTGTGAGGAATCGGTGAGGTGGCCTCATTTCTGAAGATCTGAGCTCTTCCATCATAACAAAGGCCAAGCCGGGACTGGAACATCCCTAGTTCCTTAGTCAGAGCAAAGTTGTCTATTCCAGACTTTTCATATCATGGAGTCTCTCTGAGATAGAGCTCACAGCCCCCCCCCCTCCAGACTCCAAGTCACAATCACAATCCCTATGGCAACTGTCATACTTGGTGAATTTGTAGACATGAAGGTTAGGCAACAGTCAATAGATCTCTGCCTCATGGTTTGTCTGTGAATTAATGGATTTGGCCTCCACCCCACCTTCCTCTTGTCCTAGGCCCCCGCTTGAGAAATTTACTGAATTGTTTTATAGTTCTATCCTCCAAAATGTCACTGTGGTGAATCCTAGCATTTCAGTCAGTCAGCTATGTGGATCATCCCAAACAATGCTTTACCAAAGTGGAGCAACAAATAAATTGTCCTTCCAGCTGACATGGAATTCAAATATCTTTAAGATCTGGTCACATCAAAATCCCATAATACTGAAATCCCAGTTTCAGCATCTTAGCAATTCTCCTTAGGGCCTGCCTGCTGGGTTTTGATGGGTCATATGATCTAGAGACCAGCACCTTTTAATTCCATAACATCCAACTTCATATGCTGAATGCTCAAGTAAACTTGCCTTTTGAGTACAGTGGTACCTCGGGTTACATACGCTTCAGGTTACATACGCTTCAGGTTACAGACTCCACTAACCCAGAAATAGTACCTCGGGTTAAGAACTTTGCTTCAGAATGAGAACAGAAATCACGCGGCGGCGCGGCAGCAGCAGGAGGCCCCATTAGCTAAAGTGGTACTTCAGGTTAAGAACAGTTTCAGGTTAAGAACAGACCTCCGGAACGAATTAAGTACATAATCAGAGGTACCACTGTATGTGGACTATGTTGTCTCAGCACTGTTAAGAACAGTTTCAGGTTAAGAACAGACCTCCGGAACGAATTAAGTACATAATCAGAGGTACCACTGTATGTGGAATATGTTGTCTCAGCACTGCACAGCTGTGAATCATCAGAAAAAGGGAGTATTGCAGGTCAGGCCAACTTGGAGACTCAGAGGCATCCACAGTGACTGGGAAAATAAGCAGCAATTCACCAGTTTTCTCCCACTTAAACTTCTTATGCTGCTACCTTGAAGAAGTCCCTTTATGGAAGACCCCTTGTTCTTAAGGGAGCAAGAGTTTCATCCTCTGGTCACATACTTACCAGGAAGTTAGGATCTGAAGCAAAATGGAGACGGCAGTAGTGGAACTAGTCATAAAGTGAGCACTTTCTACCAAGTGTTTGTGGGTACCCCAGTGCTTTTCATCAGACCACGGGGTACCAGCAGAAGTATGCTGAGGAGTGTTACAGGAAAGGGCAATAGTTCGGAGGAAGAGCTTCTGTTTGTATGCAGAAAGTCCCACTTTTAGTACTTGGCATCTCTGAAACCCTAGGGCAAAAGTGGGGAACCTCCAGACCACGGGCCAGTACTGGGCTCATATTTGGCCCATGAGGCTATCTTCCCCAAACCATATCCATCTAGCCCCAGATATGCGGCGTGATCACAGGCAGAGGCACAGCTGGTAGATGCACAGCTGACAGTGCAAAATCTGGAACCTTAAAGTGTGCATTGGCAAGGTAGAGCAGGCGTCGGCTCCAGTGCCCATCACCTTTAAAACAGTGCACAAAGCTCTTTGCAAGCCAATCACCAAGTGTCAAATCACCCACATGCCAAATTTGGCCCCTCAGGCTAGGCTCTGCTAAGGATCTGACCCACAAGAGCCAAACGGTTTCCTCGGCTCTGCCATACACAATACTGAGCTGGGTGGGCCAATGATCTGTCTCAGTACAAGACAGCCTCCTATGAGGGCTGTCCAATAAAACAAAATGGCTCCTCTCGGACAAAGGAATTACAGAGGGATCCTGGAACCTGAAGCTGTTGAATTACAATTCATCAAGAGGTTCAGTTCCAATCACTTAAGGGCTGAACTGAGATAAAGTTTTTATAAATCAGTATTCACATGCTAATTAGCTGCCCAGGATGTCTATGTTATCACCGGCCACTGTTTTGTGAATTGCCATTGTTTAGCGCAATTATCATTGTCTGTACTTTCTGTGTTTCATTTCCCTTTGACCTGCTATTTGCAATGCCACCCCACCAACCTGTGTGTGCCTATAGATAAGCTTATATGCCATAATAAATGGGTTAGTCTTTAAGGTGCCTTAAGGCTTTCTGTTGCTTTTGCTGCAACAAACTGGCATGGCAACCCCTTTGGAAAATGTTTCTCCTATTCTGAATATAAGAAGAGCCCTCTTGGATCAGACCAGTGCCTGTCTAGTCCAGTATACTGTTCTAACCAGATGCCTATGGGAAGCCTGCAAGCGAGACATCACTAGCTCTCTCTTACACTTTGTTCCCCAGCAACTAGCATCTCAGTCATAGTGCCTCTGATTCTGGAGATACAGTCATCATCCCAGGAGCAGACAGTATAGTGGGGCAATGGCACTTACCTGACCTCCTGACAGCTGAGTCACTGCTGCTTACCAGGAAGGGACAAGACAAACACAAGGCAGTGGGGAGGCTGGCATGGTGTGAACGCATTGGTGGAGCCAACCTGTTGCTCCTGCTGGTGCATTTGCACTGCGCTGATCTTCCCTGCCACCTTGTTCTTCCTCACCCTGGTAAGCAGTAGCAACTCAAACATCAGGAGGTCAGGCAAGTGCTACTGACCCAGCACACAGTCCACTACTGAGTCATCATGAGTGTAGCCACTGATCACCTTATCCCTCCTGAATTTGTCTAATGCCCTTATAAAGCCATGCAAGTAAGTAGTGATTGTCACAACTTCTTGTGGAATTGAGTTCCATTGTTTAACTATACATTGTGTGAAAAAGTACGTCTGTCCCGAATCTCTCAACATTCAGCTTGGTTGGATGACCCCAAGTTCTAGGATTATGGAAGAGAGAAAAACTTATCCCTATAACTTTCTTCATACCATGAATAATTTTATACACCTCTGTCATGTCCCCCCACTTGTTCACAGTCGATCACACGTGCACCCCTGGATTATTTGAGGGCACTTGCTCCTAGGAACATGTGGATATAATTTCTGCCATCCTCCTAAATCCTTCCTCTAAAAGAAATGCACGCAAAATTATGTAACTGGGTCATCACGTCCACTGATAAATAAGCACCTTGGCAATTTCAGAGCTGTATCCCATAACAGGGACTCTTGGGACTCTTCTAGTGAATTTTTACACTTCTACCAACTAATATCAAAAAGTTGTGGGGGGAGGGGATACATCTCATGAATCTTCACTTCTGAAATAAGGTCTAGACAAAAATGGGAAGGAGAAACAGTATACACCAGCCATGATGTTAGACCCTTTAGGACTCTGAAGGGTTTTCAGTTTGCTTTATTGTCTTGATTCTGTCTGGGCTTCAAGGATAAGTGCTGGCAGAATGAAGGTTGAGTGCCTGTCAGCAGTAGTACACCTGTAGGATTAATTAACTGTGCTGGCTCCTGTCTATTGGCCTATTTCACCTGGCAGGTGATGTAACATCCCTCACACTATCCCAATAATGGCTTCTGGAACAGGTGTGAGGCATTTAGGATATCAGGCCAGCCAGCATGTAATCACTAAGGGTCTAATGTCTTGTTATAGATTGGGGGCAAACCCTAGAAATTAATAAATGCCAGGATTTTAATTAATTGGGATATGGATTTAAGTGCACAAGTGTGCCAGACAGGGAATTCCAGGAATTCCTGGGCTGGTTTATGCAAACCAGCCTGCCCAAGCTAGGACCATTAAGGGAACAATAGAAGGCTGTTGAGGATCATTGCCAATGGAAGAGAACTTACCCCTGCCCTGAGGTGTGAAGACAGGGGTTTGAAGGGTTGCCAAGGTGATGGGGTGCATTTTTGAGAAAGGGTTTCTGGGAAGAAGTAGGAGGATGAAAGAGCTGAGATCCATCTTAGAGGGGGAAGGTTGTCGTGCTGTAAGAGCTGGACTTCCTACATGCAGAATGAAGGTGTAAATAGGTGAATACACCATATTTCTTAAAGCACAACAGTCTCAGCCATGTCTTCTGTTCTCCAAAGGGACACAGACCCCGTGTGTGTGCCTGGGACCCCATGAGCTGGTAACAGTATATAACTCTCCCCGATGGGGTCTCTCACATTCAAGATTTGGTGTAGGCCATGACTTCTTGGGTGCCAGCTGGAGTTTCTCCGTTGTCATTCCTTGGAGCTCCTGATAAAAGAATGGGGAAGTATTTTATCGTCCTTATGCTGTGTTATTCTGGTTTCACCGCCTTTTATTCTGTACTGAAGCCTGGTACTTAATAAAAGCACCAACACTCTCCACTACTGTTACTGCCACTGAATCCAAAACAACTACAACATTGCATTTGGCAAAACAATAATGCATAAGGATATATAAATTTTGTATTTTCTCATTATGAAAATATAATGCCACATTTGGAATGTCACTCATGTTACATTTCAGAATGGCCAGAATGTTATAAGCCAGAAGAAGACTCTACTGCCTTTTCAGCAGCTGGGTCCAATTAAGACAGGCATGTTTTCCTCCCATGTCTTCTTAAGTAAACAAAATGAAGACTTGCTTTTAAAAATAATTATAATGGAAGGTGAGAATTTAGGGAAGGGACTTCAAATATCTGCAAAGTCTACTAATTGTAGCATATGTTTGGTTTTTTGTTGACATGGAGAATGTTCCATAATGTCACTGTGTAGACAGTAGAAGAAAGCCCCATTTTATTCCTACAGTCACGATGCTGTTATGATTTAAGTGAGACAGTAGTGCAAAACTGTATGTGCTGAGAGTGTTTGTTTTGTTTTCTTTTTTTGGTCACATTTGGCAAATAGTTCTTATTTGTTACTCTGAGGTATCAGGAATGTAGAAATGGCCCAGTTACAAAAGAATATAATGGTGGTGGGAAGGGAACAAAGGGTAAAGGGACCATTAGGTCCAGTTGCGGACAACTCTGGGTTTGCAGCGCTCATCTTGCTTTATTGGCCGAGGGAGCCGGCGTACAGCTTCCGAGTCATGTGGCCAGCATGACTAAGCCGCTTCTGGCGAACCAGAGCAGCACGCGGAAACGCCGTTTACCTTCCCGCTGGAGCGGTACCTATTTATCTACTTGCACTTTGACGTGCTTTCGAACTGCTAGGTTGGCAGGAGCAGGGACCGAGCAATGGGAGCTCACCCCGTCACAGGGATTCGAAGCGCCAACCTTCTGATTGGCAAGCCAAAAGGGAATGTTAATTCACCACTGTGCATCCATAGGGTTGTCCAAAGCAGAGGGATAAGGGGCTGCAAAATCATGAATTCCAGGGACCAAAGTTACCTCCCTGCAGCACTGTGCCAAATAGACTTGTGCCACTGGGACCACAACCACCAATAACACCTGTCTGTGTACCTTTGCTGTTCAAAAGCAGTGCGCTGATGGTCTTGGGGACAACAATTCTATTTAGTGCTGCTCTGGGAATTCAAGGCTGGCGCCAAGTCTCCTCATGAAATCCTCCTGGGGACGGGAGAGGCCTGCAAAGCCCTTGCTCAAGCGCTGCAGCTGAATTCATGCTTCAGTGTGGCAAAGCTGTGATATTACTGCACTCTGCTCACGCTATCAATTCCCTTGGGATTTAAATTGTGGGGTGGGAGAGCTGCTGTTACAAACCAGACCCCTCATACAGAAAAGAAACCTAAGTGATTTGTCCGAAATTGTGTAAGTTAGTGGGTGGCAGCAGAAATAACAAGGGGGAGGGAAGGGGAGGGGGTCCCAACACACCAGACATATAACGGTTTTGGTTTCTTATACTGTTAATGGAGAAATCTGAGGGCTCCCTTGGACAAAAAACAAGGACACCAGCCAGGAATACCAGAGCAAAACAGCAGCCAGTAGGCTTGGTCTTTATTGAAGACTGTTGCGACAGGACTCCCACCTGCCACAAGGTAGAACAAGATGGAAGCCCCGAACAAAAGAGCCCCCAAACTTTTATTAGCTGCTAATCCCCATGTTACACCCCCAAACTACATCACTAATACATCATGGTTACATCATGAAAGGGGAGGTCTGATGGCAGTAATCTGAGCATCCTGGACCCTGCCCCATGGTTCTCCTTGCCCTCCACCAAACACCCATCAAGTGTAAGAAAAGAGATATTTACATTTCCCTGTTTCCCAGCCAAGTTAATCACACCCTTTTGTCTTCATCTGGGTTTGTTATTTCTGGAATGGCTACCTGTCTGGCACTCAGGTACCAGGATGCCAGGAATTATCACTCAGGCAGAGGGGCTGCTGAGTAGCTGAGCTCACATGTCTATATGAATTTCTGAAGTTTTCCCAGTGAGCCAGTACATAGATACATTTATCAGTGAATTGTTAGATTTGGTATCGTGCAGCAAAGGCGCTTTGAATAGATAGGAAGAAACTCTGATGAAGTGTTTTGTGGGGACAAATCACAAAAGTCACAAAAGTGATGGTGCTGATTTTGGTAGTGGGCTGCATGTGCATGATATCTGCTGGAGGGGCAACCCCCCCAACCTATACATAAATTCCTGCAACAATACCACTTTAAGAGCTGTGGGGAATCCTGGAAACTGTTAAGGGTGCTAGGAATTGTACCTAGGAGCCCACTATCTTTAATGAACTACAGTTCCCATGATTCTTTTGGGAAGCCATCACTGTTAAAGTGGAACAGGAGTGATTTAAATGTACTGTGTGAGTGTGACACCGGTGTCTTTTGCATGCTGGGCTGTCATTGTTTCCACCACGGCCTTCCTCTTCCCCCACCTCTCCTTTCCCTTTGCCCTCTGTGGGCAAAGATGATTAAGGCACTAACTCCATCAGTTTAAGCCTTGATCCACCAGGCTGTGTGTGTTAGCGCCGACTAGAAATAGCAACCAGCCCAGCTGTACCAATGAGCTGGGAGATTTCAAGCGTTTTTCGCATACATGGCAAATCCCTTTGGGCAGAATAAGGGTGAGAGGATCAAATCTTGCCCCTCAAAGATGTGGCAAGAAGGCCCCAGTTTCTCCAGGCGTGAGGGGCTGCAGTTCATCATTCCTCCCCCATATCCTGGAGGAACCCTCACCCACCCCGAGCCGTTGATGCTTATTACACCAAAAGGGCATTAAGCATCCATTAATCTTAATCAAAATACTTTGGCTTCAGAGGATATTGTAGATATTTTAGCTTCCTGTTTAGCAAGCTGCATTTGCAACAAAATGGTGCCATGTAAAGTCCTTCTGTTAAGGATTTATTCCCCTTCCAGGATATTCTATTCCAACCTCTTCTCCCCTGCTTTCCTCCTTTACCTCCAAGGAATCCAGGGAACTGTAGTTTAAGGGTGCTGGGAATTGGAGCTGTGTGATGGGGAAGGTCGAAGCAGAGAGGCTTGTAACACCAGCTAAAGAGGCTTCTGCCTTCTGGAAGATGCAACTGCTAAGTGTGATTTTTACTGCCTTCAGGCATACCTTCCCCTTGGCCAGCCGCACTCTACAGATAGCGTTGTGTATGTGCCAAGAATGAGATTCACTATGTTCTGATGTTATTTTGATAAGCACTTTCGCGTTAGTAGCTCCTTTCAACCAATCTCCAAACTGCTGTTTAAGAAGCAGTCTGGGGAACCAACACAAGAAACAACAAAGGGGAAATTTGACTAAGTATGGGCATCACCTCCTCACCCCCTACCCCAGAAGCGCTTCTTTATGGACAGCACATGTGCTGTGTGCCAAATGCTCAGAGTGTCAGCAGCCTTTTGGGGAATCAGCTGACAGATAAAGCATCCTGGAATCACGCCAGTGAGTCATGCTTTATGTGCCTGAGGTTCACACCCAGCTTTCACGATCAAAAGGCTGGTAAATATTATTGCTAATTGTAAAGCAATTCCATTGGCATTCGTTAGCCGTGGCTGCTATTACTATGTGACTAAACGATGCTAGCAGGATTCCCACAGGTTGGCCACTGTGAGAACAGAATGCTGGACTAGGTGGGCCATTGTCCTCATCCAGCAGGCTCTCCTTACATTCTTACTGTTTCTGAAATATTTCCTTTGTGGCTTTGATATGTTTCATTACTGCTTTTGCTGCTTGGACTGGAATGCTCTTTGATGTAGCTGCTGTTGCTGCAAGCCGATTTTGTTGCTGCAAGCTGATTTGGGCACAGAGTGGTAGTTTTTTCCTGCCGGAAAAGTGGCATACAAATATTAAAGCAAATCGTATTGGGAGGACTGTGCATAAAGCCCGACACATTTTACTGCTTCAGTTGAACGGCGATATGGGGGCCTCCCACTCTTTTCCATACACAGAAGCTAATTCCATTGGGAACTGACTCTTAAGTCACACTGCCTGATGAAGAGGACAGTGTCCTCACATGAACATAGGAAGCTGACTCATATTGAGTGAGACCATTGGTCTATCTATTATCTGCACTGGCAGGCAATGGCTCTCCAGGGTTTCAGAAAGGGAGTCTCTCCCAGCCCTACTGAAGATGCAGGGGATTGAACCTAGGGAGTTCTGCATGCGGTGCAGATGCTCAACCTCTGAGCTACATCTCTTATTCCCCTGCTCCTGGGGCAGCAGGCTAACGTAGGGGCTACAGGGCAGACCACGTGGCCCACAGCTCTACGCTTTCCATTCCTTGCTGCCACTCTCCACCCTTTGTCATCCGCCTCGGCCTAATGCTAGGGCCGTGAGCATCATGTGCCCATGTGCTGAATTCAGAGCAAGCCGCTGCAGCTTTGAAAGGAGTATGTGATGCACATGTGATTCACGTGCGCAGCACATTTGTGAAGCGGCGAGCAGGGGGGATGCACGTTTTAACAATGAGCATCTGTGCAAGAATGCGGATTTACTGACTAGCGAGCAGCAGCAGCAGCACATGTGTGCTGTGCATGGGCGGGCAGTGATGCGCAGAGCTTCAGGGTGGTGGCTTGTTTGTTTGTTTCTCATCAGTGAGTAGGCCAGGCGCTGAGCTTTTAGAGGACTTCTGTGGGCATGGCTGCCCCCATGTGGATTGGATGGGGCAGCACATGCTGTTACGAAACCAGCCAGTTCAGCGAGGAGACAAGCTCACATCCTTCTGTGGGAAGAGCAGCAGCAGCGATACGCATATAGGCGAGAGGAGAGGGAGAAAGGATGGCTTTGAAATGTGCCTTCCCAGCATGCTCCAGTGGATTAGCCCAGCATCATTCTCAACCCAGCTTAGATTTAATTCTTATGCAAGGGGTTTCCGCAGAAGGGACAGCTTGTCCTGGCCAGCTAAACAAAGTGGCCGGGCTGGGACGAGGCACCAATTAAACAAAGGGCCTCTCTTCACTGTAGTAGCTGATGTACGTAGGATGGGAGAAGGAAGGAAATTGCTTTCTGCAAGTGGTTCATGACAGATCATCCCCCCCCACCTGCCCAATCCAAAGTAAATAAGTAAATAATCATTTAGCTGCATTCAGGCTCCCCATGCTGTCCTTTGGGGTCAAGAGGACAGATCTTGGAGCCTTTCCGTTACCTCCAACCTGACAACACCTACAAAGGGTCCAGTTTCATCCTGTGCAGAATTAAGCCCCTTTTATATACTGAGGGACACGGGTGGCGCTGTGGGTTAAACCACAGAGCCTAGGACTTGCTGATCAGAAGGTTGGCGGTTTGAATCCCCATGACGGGGTGAGCTCCCATTGCTCACTCCCTGCTCCTGCCAACCTAGCAGTTCAAAAGCATGTCAAAGTGCAAGTAGATAAATAGGTATCACTCCGGCGGGAAGGTAAACGGCGTTTCCATGCGCTGCTCTGGTTCGGCAGAAGCGGCTTAGTCATGCTGGCCACATGACCCGGAAGCTGTACACCGGCTCCCTTGGCCAGTAAAGCGAGATGAGCGCCGCAACCCCAGAGTTGTCCGCAACTGGACCTAATGGTCAGGGGTCCCTTTACTTTACCTATATACTGAGGCTGCAATCTTAAGGCAGGGGCTACTGAAGGAAGTTTGGCTATCTTACCACATGCGCTGCTGAGTTTTGCAGCCCTCTTATCTGTTTCCAGGCTGTGCAGAGGGTGATCTGAGTCATGGGGAGGGTGGAGAGGGTGGACCATGAATGTGGTCGTGCTCAGTTTATTTTTTTGGTTGCTGTTTCGTTAGTATTGTTTTATAGGTTATAAATGCTCAATTGATTGGTTAATCATATAATATGACTTCTGCTTTAATTGTGTTGTTTTGCTTATTTTTTGTTGTTCCTTTGTTAACAGTGTTGCATAGATTGTAGAGATAAAGAAAGGACGCAGGTGGCGCTGTGGTCTAAACCACTGAGCCTCTTGGGCTTGCTGATCAGAAGGTCGGTGGTTCAAATCCCCGCAACGGGTTGAGCTCCCAT
This sequence comes from Podarcis filfolensis, assembly GCF_964270895.1. Taxonomy (NCBI): domain Eukaryota; kingdom Metazoa; phylum Chordata; class Lepidosauria; order Squamata; family Lacertidae; genus Podarcis; species Podarcis filfolensis. Next base: position 46,517,112 of record NC_139612.1, on the reverse strand, counting down.
TGCTCTGTCCCAGCTCCTGCCAACCTAGCAGTTTGACTTGGAAAGCTGTCGGTGGACAAACACCTCCCTTGCCACAACCCCATAGTCACCTTTGACTGGACTTAACCTTCCAGTGGTCCTTTACCTTTACTTTTTTAAAAATAGATTGTTATCGATTCACAGAATATTTGTTAATTATTCTATACAATTTGTGCCGTATTTGTGATGTTCTATCATGTTATTGTTGTTTATTGATTGTAAGCCGCTTTGGGATTTGGATGAAAAGTGGAATAGAAAAAAAATAACCAGGTTGAGGAAGTCTGGTTTAATGGGAGGGGAGCGGGAGGGGAAGTGTTAGTGGTGAGTCCTGCTGGAGAGGTCAGGAATTGATCCTGGGACATTTTGCAAGCGCTGAGTTATTGCCTTCTTTATTGTATTTTTGTTTTGTAGTTTGTTTCGAATTTTCCTTAAAAATATATTTTAAAAACCCAAAAGTTTGTGACAGCCAGCTTAGCAGCTTTTGTGCTGATAGGTGAGATACAGATTTTGATTTTGATTTTTAAAGAAATCTGCAGTAAACCAGTCTCAGCAATTCTGTCCCAGGAAGTTTTTTTTGGAACCAACAGGGCTTGTGGCATCTTGTGCAAGAAGCATGTGCAGATGCAGTACAGGGCAAGGCTGCTATACCTTTAATAGTTATGCTCTGCCTGTTGAGATTCTCTCCACACACCCCACAACAACTAAAGGTCCTGGAGCCCTGACATTGGTTGCAGCCAGTCATCCTTTATATAGAATTGTGGGCTAAAATCCCTTCTGCTTATTCGGTGTCTGCTTTTAATGTGATGGTCATCCAAACCATTCTATCAGAACATTACTTTCCATTTCAGAACACCTTTAAAAGTACAGTTCCTCACATATCCCTTCAAAATATACAGTGGTACCTCGGGTTACATACGCTTCAGGTTACATATGCTTCAGGTTACAGACTCCGCTAACCCAGAAATATTATCTCAGGTTAAGAACATTGCTTCAGGATGAGAACGGAAATCGTGCGCCGGCGGTGCAGTGGCAGCTGGAGGCCCCATTACCTAAAGTGGTGCTTCAGGATAAGAACAGTTTCAGGTTAAGTACGGACCTCCGGAACAAATTAAGTACTTAACCTGAGGTACCACTGTATGCCACTAGCAGCCTCATACATGGCAATGGTTGAGAATTCTAAGAAACAACAACAACAACAAAAATCAGTGCAGTTTTGATTCAAAATGGCATCTAAACATAGACAAAAACATGCCCCCTGAGGAACCATCACACAAAATTTGGTTATCTTAAGGTGTAAGATAAGACTTTTATATCTGATGCATTTGGACACCTCTTAAGATATAACGAACAAAAAACTTTCCAAAATATATAGTCTATTCTGATACCCAAATACTGACAAGGAGCATGTGTGTGTCTCATTCCTCTCTCCCTCTCATAACACTTTTCTTTCCCCATGGGAAAAAAAAATTCCAAACATTACACCAACTTTTGCCAACGTGGCGCCCTCCATAGATTTTGGACTACATCTCCCATCGGCCTCATTCTGTCTGGAGCTGAAAGTGAGTCGTAATCCAATACCTATGGGGGGCACCATGTTGGCGAAGGCTGCATTACATCATCTGGCGTGTGTGCCGTTAATTCTCCACTTATATGTGCAATGCCCCTGTTGGCCACTAGGTGGTGGACTTGGGACAATCAAGCAGGCCTGCTTTCCTCTTACCCATAAAACATCACTCTTAGTATTTTTTCCTTGAGTACAAGGCAGGGAAGCAATGTCCAATTATAAGGATGATTTGCATCTCATCAACTCGGTACTTCAGGTGTTTGACCTGAGTGGGAGTGAAGGGTGGGTGGGAAAGCTGAGCAATCTTCCTGCTGTCAGCTCAAATTAAACAAACGAAGCTGCCATCTACTGAGTCAGAGTCCGTCTCTCATCTGTTATTGGTTGCTCTGACTTGCGGTGGCTCTCCAGGGTCTCGGGTGCAGGCCTTCAACTCAAGATGCCAGAAACTGAATGTGGGACTTCTGCATGACAGAAAAATAGTGCTTTTCTGCTTCAATGTGGAGCACTGTGGACCTATTTTTACATTTTGCCAGGAACTCCTCTTCAGTCTAAGGGCTCTTCTGGATTGCCTGATTATTGAGGGTTTATCCTGATTTGGTTGCACATAGTTCATGTAGAGGGTTAGACTGTACCTGATCTTTATTCATCTGGTACGCAGGGTGAGAACCTATCTGTCCACGGACTGTCTCGCCAGAGTGGTGCATGCTCTAGTTATCTCCCGCTTGGACCACTGCAACATGCTCTATGTGGGGCTACCTTTCAAAGTGACCTGGAAACTACAATTAATCCAGAATGTGGCAGCTAGACTGGTGACTGGGAGTGGTCACTGAGACCATAAAACACAGGTCCTGAAAGACCTTCATTGGCTCCCAGTACGTTTCCGTGCACATTTCAAAGTGTTGGTGCCATAGCTGTCAACGTTTCCCTTTTTTAAAGAGAAATTCCCTTATTCCGAATAGGATTCCTTCCAAGAAAAGGGAAAAGTTGACAGCTATGGTTGGTGCTGACCTTTAAAGCCCTAAACGGCCTTGGCCCGGTATACCTGAAGGGGCGTCTCCACCCCCATCGTTCTGCCCAGACACTGAGGTCCAGCGCTGAGGGCCTTCTGGCGGTTCCCTCGCTGTGAGGAGTGAGGTTACAGGGAACCAGGCAGAGGACCTTCTCAGTAGTGGCGCCGGCCCTGTGGAATGCCCTCCCATCAGATGTCAAGGAAATAAACAACTACCTGACTTTTAGAAGACACCTGAAGGCAGCCCTGTTTAGGGAAGTTTTTAATGTTTGATCTTTTATCGTGTTTTTAATATTCTGTTGGAAGTCGTCCAGAGTGGCTGCAGAAACCCAGCCAGGTTGGGGTATAAATAAATTTTTATTTTTATTTTTATTTATTAGTTCTGATTTGTTTACAGGGCATTAATATGAGAGTGAGCGTTCACCCTGATTTGCTTGTGAAGTATTTATGACTATTTGCATTTGTTCATCGCTTACTGCACAAAATGTCTCGAAATGATGTACGATTATAAAAGCATACATCTTTTGATTAAGTTCTGTGTTCAATCCGCCCTTTTCAGTGGATTTCCCTGTTGTTTCCCTAACCACAGAGAAACCTGTTTCTTTTCTATAAAAGTGGATTTGTTGTGCAAGGGCGACAGAATGCTCTAATTCACTTCAATTGCTCAGACCTAAATTTCACACTATGCGCTTGAATCACTCCAGCAAAAACAGAGGCAGTACGGAGACACCCCAAGCCAGGTTTGTGAAGTCTGCAAACACCATATCCCTTCACCACAGAACTCTTGTGCTGCGTTGCTGCCGCTTACCGAGAGGAGGAGCATGGCAGTGGGAGCTTGCAGTGCGCATGCAGCAGCAGGCGCAGCAGATTCGTTCTGCCACAGTGCCCACACCACACTGAGTTTCCACTGCCTTGCCTCTCTCCCTCTTGTTAAGCAGCAACAATGCAGTCAGAGAAGAAAGCAAAGCACCCACACAACCCCACCAGCCACTCCTGGGTATTTATGTTTTCCCATTAATCACTCCACACTTTCCAATGCATTTTCCAGCCACCTTCCTAATCACAAACAAATAAGTTTTTTGTAAGGTGGGTTTATTGCACTAGGGCCAGAGAGTCCTTTAATCCACTTTAATTGCACCGAACCTCTCAAGGTTGCTGGCCCCTGTTGTGCCGGATTGGTTCCTTGTGTTCTAACTGGTTGTGTAACCAAAGGAAAAGGTACATTTTCTACTTGGTAGAGAGGCAGTGTCGTGTAGTGTTAGAGACTAGGGACCTGGAGACCAGGGTTCAAATCCCCACTGAGCCATGAAGCTTACTAGCTGACCATGGGCCAGTCACGTCCCCTGAGCCTATCCTACCTCACAGAGTTGTTGTGGAGAATAAACGAGGAGGGGGAGAGCCATGTGTGTCACCTTGAGCTCCTTGGAGGAAAGGCAGGATGCAAATGTAACAATAAATGAAGAAATTAAGTGTGCATTTGGAAAGGGGCAGCACCAAAATGCATCGGCGTGTGAGAGATACCAGCCTCATGACTACCGAAATTCAGCTGCACTCAGGTGGAGATCTCTTCCTTCGTTGCCCCCCACCCAAGCCTTCCACAGCTGGTTCCAGTGAAACAATGTAAGGCCCGCGAAATAAAATTTAAAAATTGTCCAGTAGCACCTTAGAGACCAACTAAGTTTGTTCTGGGTATAAGCTTTCATGTTCATGCACCCTTCTTCAGTTCTGACCCTGTAAGGCCCTATACGCCTCCCAGCAAGATTTGAAGCATCCTAGAAAGGCTTGAAATGTACAAGTTAGCCCTACTGGGATGGGAGAGATCATAGACTTGCAGGGCAGTGGCAGTGGCGTAGCGTGGGGGGTGCAGGGGGGCCCGGCCGCACCGGGCGCAACATCTGGGGGTTAGGGCAAATCCATGGGTTAGGGGGCGCAAATCCACGGGTTAGGGGGCGCAAATTACTTGCCTTGCCCCGGGTGCTGACAACCCACGCTACGCCACTGGGCAGTGGCAGGGTTTGGGGGTTGATGCCAAAGGAACCATGACAGAGAGGATGCAGATCTTACTGGAGATCATGGATTCCCTAGGATGTTTCCCAGAGTTTTGAAGAGGCTGAGATGGAGTGACCTGCATCACATAGGCCTCCTGCACCCTGCAGCATTCGGGACAGCCATTGCACTGCTCTCCTCCTGCATTTGAATAGCCTGTATATTTCTGCACATCCAGAATTATTCTCCCATCCCAAGGCCTGCACATCTGCATACCTGAAGCGTTGTCCTCCTTTTCCCTTTGTTTGCATGTGAGATCTTCCTCCATCTATTTGTGGCATGGGAAGATGGTTAGAATAGGCCTTTGGCACATGATGAACCTCGGCAAATCTCATGACCGTGCAGCCAAAATCACATTACCTCTGTATGGTACAGTTGGTGCGCCCTGTTATGCAGCATGCACGTGCAAATCCATCCGGCCTGCTATCCCGATGCCCACCTTCCTGAGTCAGGGTGTTTGCGTATATGTGTCTGATGGGGAGTTGGGGGGGGAGAGCAGTAATGTGTCCTGGATTCCCGTGTCCTCGTGTACAGAGCCCTTCCTTCTCAGTCCATTAGTTAACTTTCCAGTACAATGCCCCAGAGACGAGTGCCAGCCTCTGAAAGCTATATTAAAAGCCAAGTCAATACCGGCCCTCTCTCATGCCCTAAGAGAAAAGACTTCATTAATTATCACAGGGGAAGGAAAAGGTTGTGAGGGACGGTGGGGGTGGGGTCTGGCACGCAAATGGAGCAGCATCAGCGCGTGGGGCTGTGTATGAGACAAGCAACGGGAGATTCAGAGTAGTAGCACCATTTAATCCCTGTGTGGCTTCCACGGCCAATTAGCCGCAATCAATTGTGAGAGAATCATTGCTGACGTGTTTATGTGGTATGGGGGACCATCTAGGTCAGATGGTGGCCCTGCAGATGTTGTTGGGCTCCACCTCCTGTAGGCCGCAGCCAATGGCCAGGGATAAAGGGAATCATAGGATTAGGATTGTCTTGATATCCCTTTACTATCCCTGTTCTGTCTTGGCCATGTGTGCTCGTGTGTGAAATATATTGTTGGTGTTCTTTTCCAAGCTGCCCCATTGTTTTCTGTCTTTTGAGGGTTTGGAGATCAGTGTCTGTGTGCCTCTTATCTAGCTATTCTTTGCCCCACTGAACTGTTTGGTGGGTCACAGGGTGCAACACGAAAATTTATTTTTTATTTTTGAAACTCTCTTTAGCAAGAAATCAGTGTAAACATCCCAATCCAGAGAAAACCCAATTGATGTTCTCTCTGATTCGGTAGTAAAGACGAGGTTTCCTCGGCCGTTGGGCAAAGACAAGTCTAGATGAGCCATAGTCTTCCTTGCATATTCCTTGGCCATGCTCAAATCATTCCCATCCCCTTTTCCTTTCCCTAGCTGGCAACAGGATGCCAGGGAGTAGAAAAGCAAGATCAGCCTGTTTAGTACTTTACAGTGGTACCTCGGGTTACATACGCTTCAGGTTACAGACTCCGCTAACCCAGAAATAGTGCTTCAGGTTAAGAACTTTGCTTCAGGATGAGAACAGAAATCGTGCTCTGGCGGCAGGAGGAGCAGCAGGAGGCCCCATTAGCTAAAGTGGTTGAGAACAGTTTCAGGTTAAGAACAGACCTCCAGAACGAATTAAGTACTTAACCCGAGGTACCATTGTATAACTCATGAGCAGGAGTTTTGTCATTATTAGTAAAAACGGAAGTATTTAACCAGCGCCGAACAAATTAAGAATGCCTTTGTTATCTCTGTGGACCCGTACTGAAGTCTTTCATCTGCGGGTTTCTCACAAATTCCGATAAGTACATAATAACCTTTATCTGCCAGTGAGCTAACGGAAAAGATACATCTGGTTAATGAGGCGAGGAAGGGCAGGTAATTAAGCCGCTGCATCTTACCAACCTTCTGCTGAGTCCATGCAGGGCGTTCAAGTTACTCAAAGCTCTTCATCAAATGTTGCTTCTTTCTCCTCATAGATGTGAAGCCCACAGTTTACATTGGAAATATCCAATGCATCACATTAACTGTCTTCAATTCTCATTTTCATTTCTTATGCTTATCATATATCTGGCCTTTTCATAACCTGTAATTTTTCTTTTTATCCGCTCCTGGCCTATGGTGCACGTATGTGTATATAACATTCTCCTACCCCTCTTTTACCCTAATTTAAACCCATATGTCAGCGTGTCTAGGTTGTAAGCTTTGTGGGGCTTGGCATATGGGTTTGCTCGTGCTGGCTAAGGCTGATGGGAATTGGAGTCCAAAAATATCTGGAAAAATCATGTTGGCTACCTCTGCTGTACAGGCGTGTCTATAAGCTATTAACAAATGTTGGATTTATATCACTTTAACCATTATCACTCACCACCACCACCAAAAAAAGGAGGAAAGTATAGTTTAAGGAGGATACAATGAATTCTGTTTAAACTCCCTTATAAAACCATTCCTCATAATTCCTTAGGGATGAGTGGATCTATTAAACCAGTTTAAGTCTGTGGAGTTGATTTGCACATGGGATTGGTCACCATGCAAATGCTAATTGTCAGGGAACTGCCATCGGAACTAGAGGAGGAGGCGAGGCTCCACAGCGATGCTGGAGAGGGGCCAAGCAGGGAGAGAGGCAGGTCTCTGGCTGGGGAAGAAAATCAGCGCAACACCAGGGATAGAGGGGGGCCGATGGGGGAAGCAGAGAGGAGGCTCCAGGACTCTTCGCAGGAGACCAGCAAGGAGAGCACAGGTCCTCCGCTGCCCACACCCACCCTGCGCAGAAGACTTCCGCGCAGGGAAAGTAGGCGGCGACTTGGCGTCATAGAACTTCTTTGCTGGAAGAGGTTCAAGAAACGCCCACTGACGGATTCTGCTAGCGACTGAACAGCCACGGAGTGGATGGCTGTCCAGACAGAAATGGTTTAACCAGGCAACCTAGCCCAGAATGGCGGTAACTTACGCACGAGCAACCCCTAAAGCCATTACACTAATCATTGCATAATGCACTGAACCTGGGTTCTCCCTTCTCTTTGTCGTCAGGCTTCCCCTGAAACATTATATTTTATTAAAAAATAAATAGTTACAAAGTCAGTTTTTTTCAGGTGAGAACACGGAATGAGTTGGATGGTGAAGGTGGGTTGAGCATATAGATCCCATTGCTTAGAAGAGACCAGTTACTGGTCATTAGATGCAGGTCCAGTTGGGAATCTTTCCTCTTGCAAATTTCTCTCACTTGCCTCTATTGGAAGGGACCGAAATCTCAAAAGGATCAGAGACAAGTTCATTAACTTACTTAGGAAATCATGGATACCAAGAACCAGGATGAGAAGAGCTGAATCGTTAATGCATGAGAGCAGAGGAAGCTAAAGCTATTCTCTCCTGAGGCAACATTTTAAGTATGCAACAAATAATATACATGCAGATTATATCCCCCCACATCCTATCTTCCCCTGTCCCACGAAACACCAGATTCTCCAGTTTATCCCAGCATGGTTGACATTGCAGCTTTTTTTGTCCCACAGCAATCATGTCAAACATTTTAGTGATCACTGGTCCCAAAGCTGGCAGCTTAACAAACTATCTCCCATATTATCCTACGCCATAGTAGCTCTTGCTGTCTTTTCATAGTTTCGAGCCACACAGAAAAGCTGAACTGTGGAAATGAAGTGGGGAAATGATCTCAGTTCTGTTCTGAATTCAGAATGTCTAAAAACACAGTTTTTCCTAACCCTCATAGCAAGATGCCTGAGCGTCTTTACGTTCTCAGGTTTTTAAGAGTCAGTAGAAGAAGCAGTACTGAAGGGCTTTTCCAACCAAGCACTGGTACTAAAGGGAGAAGGAAATGGTGGAGAATAAGGATGGGATGGAAAGTTCAGTGTGGAGATTAGATGGCAGATTCCCTGCGGTATGAGAGGGTATCCAGAGGGATGGAGACCTGCAACCGATCAAGGTCCATGTGGCTCCCAAACTCCATCATAGGTATGACTCCTGCATCTTCCGTGGCGCTTCCTCCTAAATCTACTCCTACAGCCAAGTCATCCTCCTCCTCGTCTTCATCCTGGCTGACAAGAGCCAGCTCATTCTCATAGCAGAAGGCACTGGGGGGCGGTGGAGGTGAAGGCAAGATGGTGATCTTGCTCTCCTGCAGTTCCCGAGCAGAGCAGCAAGGGGTTCCAGCCACCTCGTAGGTCTTGTGGAAGCGTGAATAGTCCACCTTGTAATGTTTCTTCTCCTCAAAGACAACAGGCTCAAAGCGGTGTCCCCAAAGGATCTCGCTGGCCAGGTAGGAGCTGCGAGCCTGGGTGGTCATGGCTGTAGCTTCCACCATGCCCTCAAGGATGACGACAATCTCAAAGTCCTCCCTCTCCAACTGTTCCTTGCCCATCCCATAGAGTGGGCTTTCCTCATCGATCTCGTGAACAATAATAATGGGAGACACTAAGAAGATGCGGTCAAGGCCTATGTCATAGCCCACGTTCAGGTCTCGCTGGTCCACCGGAAGGTACTCGCCTTCTGCCGTCATGTAGGGCTTGATAAGCTGGGCCCGAACGTGAGCTTCCACAATATGGCTCCTCCTCAAGTTTCCCACCCGCCACATGAGGCAGAGCTTGCCGTCCCGTAGAGAGATGACAGCATGATGGCTAAAAAGAAGAGTTTGGGCCCTTTTCTTGGGGCGTGCCATCTTAGCCATGATAGTGCCTATCATGAAAGAGTCAATAACACAGCCCACAATGGATTGTACCACTACCACCATGATGGCTAGGGGGCATTCCTCAGTCACGTATCGGAAGCCATAACCGATGGTTGTCTGTGTTTCTACCGAAAAGAGGAAAGCTCCCAAGAACCCAGTGACGTGCTTGATGCAGAATTTTGTTGCTGCGGGAGAGCCGCTTCCTGCACTCGGGGCATCCAAGTCACCGTGAAAGAAAGCAATGATCCAGAAGAGAAGGCCAAAAAACAGCCAGGAGACCAAGAAGGCTGCCGAGAAGATCATGAGCATGTATCGCCAGCGAGTGTCCACACATGTTGTGAAAATGTCAGCCATGTAGCGCTGGGATTTGTTGCTCAGGTTGGCAAAATAGACATTGCACTGGCCGTTCTTCTTGACAAAACGGTTGCGGCGTTTCCGTCGCGGGGCGTGGCCTTTTCCATTCCGACTGTGCCCATTAATGCTGCCGAGGGAAGAAACTTTATGTCCATCCTCTTCAGTGGAGACAATACTGTACCTTTTGAGGGGAGAAAGATCACAGTTAAAAGTGGGAGAAAGGAAACTTTGAGGAAGCATGTGTGGGGTATATGGCCCTCTAGAAGTTGTTGGTTTATAATACCCATCACTCCTGACTATTGGCCCATGATGGCTGGGACTGATGGGAGACGAAGTCCACAGGTTCCTCAGCCCTGCCTTAAAAGGTCTCCACTAACACTCATGCAGAAAGGTCCATTGCCTCATTTGACTCACTGCAGGATCATTGTTTTACTGGACTTCTGGTGTATGTGTCTGTGGGCACATTGCACCAGATGTCCTGAGTGACCAAGTTGAAGTGTGTGTGTGCGCGCGCGCACACACACGAGCAAGCGATTCAGAAGGGTGAATCATTCTGACTTCAAAATACCTGCAATTAAAATGATGTTCTGTTCTTTGCAGTTTTAAAATGTTATATTTTTGTATATGTACATATTGGGAATGAGCGGGGGAAATCAATTAAAACCATTTTCAAAGTAGAGGGTGTAATGACTTAACCCCATATGAGACTCAGGGTTCCAGGCTCCCAAACTCCAGGCGTCACAGAGTACATTCAATACAGGGATTCAGAAGGTCCTCTGGATCTCATTGAGCAGATCAGAACTCAAGTCACTGCACAAAGCAGTGCTGTGAAGAATATGTATCACAACAGTGCAGCATTCAGCTAGTACTACCCAAAGCACAGAGATTTATCTGAGTGGCACTCGCATGCATACATCTTCCAACATGGACATTCATTATACATACAACTAGAGTGACCTCCTAGACTAGACAGGGCAGACAAGGGGCTACGTGAATATGGTTTCATAACTACATGTTAGCTCTGGATTGCATAAGGCCGGAAGCTTCTATTTTCTGTTCGGTTCTCGTTTGTTGATCTAATTGTGCATCTGTGACAATGTTTATACACTTCCACAGTTTAGACAATTCTGTTGCTACAGCAACAAGCGTGTCTCCCAGCATCCTGGATCTAAAACCAAAGGTGTAATTTAGAGATCAAGAGACAAAGGGTTGGCAGATACCCTGAAAGAAACTCCCTCTCTCCAAGATATGCGACCTGCCTTTGTCTCCTTATCCCTCAAAATATGTCACCCTCTCTATTTCCATTTTGCCGTAACGGGAGGAGAGTTACTCCTGCTGCTGTTGGCTGGCAAGCCTAGTTCAAAATGATCATCTGCAAGTGATTACTGCTAATCCATATTAACTAGTGAGATTGCCAGGACCCCTACCCTTAACCTAAACTGCAGCAAGAGCTCTAAACCCCCACGACAGGACTTTCTTTGGGATACTTCTTGCCGTGCTTCCTGAACTGATGTCAACATTGCTGCTGGGAACAATATTAAGAGGCATCTTGGATGGTGGATCAAAGTCTAAAATGCAAGATGCTCTTGTATACAAATCAGGTTGTAGCAATGTACATGCCTTGTGTTGTTTGTGCCTTGGGTGTATCAAAGGGAGGGATTTTTATACACAACTGTTGGGTTATATGTGTGGCCAACAGGAAATTCAGATGGACACAGAACAATAAAGACTGGACAGAACAAGCCCCTCACCTGTTTACCCGGATGCTGCCCATGACTCGCTTTATCATGAGGTACTCCTCGTTGTAGAGGTGAGAGGTTTCTGATGTTGTGTGAGGGAGTGGGTGTCACACACAAGTGTACACACAACACAAGGCGGTGGTACCTCAGGGCTGGTGGGTAGCAGTGGTGGCAGCCATATCTGGCAGTCGCTGTGGGGTGAATACCTGTTTTAGAGACAAAAGTGTGGAAGAAATATCACAACACCTAAAAAGATTAGTCATAGCCTAGACCAGAGTAGGTAACCTCTAGCACGTGGACCAGTCTTAGCCTGTGTGGCCATTTTGTCCATATCCTAGTCAAAGAAAACATGGGCTTTTTTGTTGTCTGTATTCTATCCCATCTTCCTGCATTACAGAACTCAAGCAGGTGTATATGGCGTTCCCAGGCTGTCTCCTATCAAGGCACAAGTCAGGAGTAGACTGCTTAGCTTCAGCAAGGTTGCTGCATCTTCAGACTGTACCTTAGAACTATGGTAAACAGATTTTCACAAGTGAGGCTTAAAACCACAGCTGGCTCTGGAGGGCAGGAAGGTTGAGCATTTGCCAGGGTTCCCAAACTAGCAATGGACTCACTGTCCTAACAGTGCTATCCTTACTACTTTTCAGAGAGTATTCAAGAAGATCAGAGGCAGCCTAATCAATGCCTTGCCGTGGCGAAGGGGCTTGAATAACTCAGAGAAGCTATTACCTATGTCGTGCAGGGCCACCCAAGATGGACAGGTCATAGTGCAGAGTTTTGACCAAACGTGATCCACCTGGATCCACCACTCCAGTATCCCTGCCAAGAAAACTCCAAGGACAAAGACAACAGGCATATAAAAGTTATGACGCTGGAAAATGAACCCCTCAGGTCGGAAGGCATCCAACATGCTACTGAGGAGGAAATCAGCCCTGAGTGCTCACTGGAAGGACAGATTGTGAAGCTGAGGCTCCAATACTTTGGCCACCTCATGAGAAGAGAAGACTCCCTGGAAAAGACCCTGATGTTGGGAAAGATGGAGGGCACAAGGAGAAGGGGACGACAGAGGACGAGATGGTTGGACAGTGTTCTTGAAGCTACCAGCATGAGTTTGACCAAATTGCAGGAGGCAGTGGAAGACAGGAGTGCCTAGCGTGCTCTGGTCCATGGGGTCACGAAGAGTCGGACACGACTAAACAACAATAAGGGAATCCTCAGTTCGCTTGCCCCACATCTTTCAGGTTAGCCCCACCCCACGAAGGGCACTGTGTCCAAGGGCCTCAGAACCCTACAACCAGAGTTGCTTAAAATTATTGCCTGCTTCAGCTGCTTTGAAATGCAATTATACTATTTCCTAAATGTTTGGTGATGAGGTGCCATCCAAATAACTGAGTCTTGAAGGGACCCTCGCTTCAGTTCCTTTGCAATGCAAATGCAAAGCTTATGCTGGATGAAAACTTATTCGCATTACAAATGCCTCCCTTCCCCTTTCTCTTTCACATGAAAAAGAATGCTCAGACTTTTCAAACAGGAAGGGGGAAGGCTCAAAGGCGATTTAAGCTCATTGTATGATGTGTTCTATGGCTTCCAAGAATTGGGCTCAGAGTGATGCCAAGGCTTCCACCATAAATTCTGAAAGCGGAGTGCAACTTGTGTGAGAGGGATCTGGAAACGTAAGGCTGGAATCCATAAGGCTTTAAATGATACAGTAGATACATTGAGAACATATTGCTCTGCTTTCCTTTGGACTACAGTAGCGAGGCAGAGAATGGGGTCTTGTCATCTGGGCAGTCCAGGACCTCCAGGCTTGTGTCCTAGAAGGTCACTTTGGTGCTGCTTACGCAGCAATTTTGCTTCACCCTTGGAGGCACACTCCACTGTATCTCAAGACAGATGCTAACAATTGCTGAATCAGAGCAAACAGCAACCCACAGAAAACCTGAATTGCATACCCTCCAACCTTTCTCCGATGAAAATAGGGACGTCCCATTCCATAATGATAATTTTACTATTTATGCCCCACACTTTTTACTGGGTTGCCCCAGCCTCTCTGGGCAGCTTTCAACATATATAAAAACACAAGAAAACATTGTAAACACTAAAAAATATATATCCATATACAGGATGACCTTCAGACAGCTCAGGGGTAGGATAACTCCATACTCTTCAGCATTTCTCCAATGAAAATAGGGGCATCCTAAGGAAAAGGGGGGCGCGGGTGGTGCTGTGGGTTAAACTACAGAGCCTAGGACTTGCCGATCAGAAGGTCGGCGGTTCAAATCCCGGTGATGGGATGAGCTCCCATTGCTCGGTCCCTGCTCCTGTCAACCTAGCAATTCGAAAGCACATCAAAGTGCAAGTAGATAAATAGGTACCTCTCCAGCGGGAAGGTAAACGGTGTTTCTGTGCACTGCTCTCATTCGCCAGAAGCGGCTTAGTCATGCTGGCCACATGACCGGAAGCTGTACGCCGGCTCCCACGGCCAATAAAGTGAGATGAGCACCGCAACCCCAGAGTTGGCCACGACTGGACCTAATGGTCAGGGGTTCCTTTACCTTTACCTAAGGAAAAGTGGGACATTTTGGGATCAAAGCAAAAACTGGGACAGCTTCTCTAAATCAGGAACATCCCTGGAAAATAGGGACACTTGGAGGGTCTGGAATTGCCATTTGTTGTGCTTTAAAGAGCAGGTTTTTGCAAGGAGATATCTGGGCGAAAGAGTGCTCAGACCCAGAACTTTACAACATGGACATGTGCCTGGAAAGTGTAAAACGTAAGTGTGGACAAGCCCTGAGTTAAGATGAGATTTGTCAGTGCTGTAAGGCAGCTTCTTAAAAATGAAAAAGGAGTGTATTTTCTGCACCACACACACTAAAGCAGAGAGGGAAGTTATCTTCTTCTCATTTGGCAACTGCCCCTTTCTGGAAGTTCAGGCTGCATCACCAACATTCCTGGAGATGAGCAAGAAATTGCCTCATTTCAGGTTGGGTTTTTTCCCTTTCTGAAGGAACGCTTCCTGAATTTCTAGTCTGATGCCAAAGAGCAAAACCAATAAAACAGAAGACATTTCCATGAAGGTGCAACCTACCAGTATATTCCACCCTGTTCCAATTTTTCATGAGTGATAATAACTTTTTTCAAGGGAGACCACTCCAGCTCTCAGCACACATTTATCTGGCCGGAAGCAATTGCATTGATTTCCTATACAGTTGTGTTTCCCAGCCCTCATGATTCTGGAAATAAACTTTAAAAGGTCAATGTAATGTCTACTAAGAGCTTTCAGAGTAAAGGCTGTCTGGGAGGAGCGTCAGCTAGGAGAATTGACTAGGAGGGCGGGATGGAGAGGGGCACAACTCTGGGAGATTTTTCCAGAACAGGGCGTCATCTGCTGGAGTTTCAGAGTAATTGAGAGGCACACCTTGCTCTGGCAGCTGAAAGCAGGTGATAAGAAGGCTTTCATGTTTCCCTATGGTTCTAGGGAAGTCAGAGAAGCAGAAAAACAAAGTAGAAGCTAGATATTTACCCCCTTTTCTTTGATGGGGTTTCTACTTCACATCAAGCATTTTTAAAGGTAGTGTATAATTGTCTGCTTTTCTTCTAAAAGCTAAAGGTTGCATTTCAGCTGGCTGAAGATTCTTTGTGAAAGTTCCTGGTTGAGTTTATTCAGTATAAATGTATTCTATGACTGACAGCTGATCCTACTAAATTGGGTATTATGTGATGTACTGCAACTCTTTGGGGCTGTGTGTGTGTGTGTGTGTGTGTGTCTATGTCTAGTGCTTTTTTTCTTTAAAAATGTTTAGGGATACTCTCATTTTGACTCAAGAAAAATAGTTCAAATCGGGGGGAAATAAATACAGTAAATGGACAAAAGTACAAAGATTCACAAAATGTTTAGGGGTATGTGTACCCCCCCCAAAAAAAGCACTGTCTATGTCTATATGAATCAGCACAGTTGTCTGCATTTGAGGGAACTTTTCTTGAACTTCCAAATAAATTTATTTAAAGTTGTTTTTATGGTTTTTTAACTAATACTTTTTATTATCTTATTCCCTTTGTAAAGTACTTTGAGGGTTTTCTTTTTTAACAATCAAGTGGCATATAAATTTTATGAAATAAATAAAATAAATAAATTTTGGGCTCTTTTTTGGAAACATGTTTGTTGTGCCTGAGAAAGGAGGACAGCTTCACAGTGTCATTTTTCCATCTTCCTGCACAATACCGCCTACCCATTGATATCCCTTGCTTGAGGTCTATTCTTCAAGGGAAGGGACCATAGCTTTGTGGCAGAGTATCTGCTTTGAATGCAGAAGGTTGCAGGTTCAATCCCTGGCATCTCCAGGTGACCTGCTGCCTTCATGTTGCTCTCTGCTTACGCTAGATTTCCTTCCTAGCAATTGAGAATGCTGTCGCAATTTAGGTTGCCTGTTATAAATTAAATGAAAATGTATTTCCTGGATTGCACTAAAGCATACAAGTAGCTTACAGTCTTTTACCAGATGCCCCTCTCTTTACGAATAAAGCCAGGGACCAAGACACAAACCACAGTGAACAAGAGCTCTCCCTTCAGATTGAAACTTTTTTTCTGGCTAAGGGCTAATAAGGCCCTTAACAACTATGGACCTGGCAAAATTTCAACTGGAAAAGCTTTTTCTGTTGCTTTTCATGCTGCAGCTTAAGGTACAGGAGCACTGCCAGAAAAAAGGTGGCAGTTCTGTTTCTCCACCCTCACTCTCCCTGCTGTGCAGATTGGGTCCTACAAGCCGAGGACTGCTGAGGAGAAGTTCTGTCCCTCTGAATTCAAATTGAGCTCAGTCTGCTTGTTTTCCTGACTCACTGATACAACTCCTCCCAGTGGGAGAGGGACAGTAAACTTCATTTCCTCATAGGAATAACAGGATGGGTGAGAGGTTGGGGACTAATGTAATCAAAAGTGGAAAGTTAGGGCAGGGTGGCCTTCTAGATGTTGCTGAGGTCCAACACCCATAATTCGCATGGTCCTTGTTGGCTGAGACTGATGAGCGATGTGGGCCAATCACATCTCATCCCTCTGCTAGTGCATGCTGCATAGATGCCCCAAAAACAGGCAACTGAGCTCAAGCTGGGTTTTGGGTTTTTTTGCAAATGGCGCTCGGGCTTCCATTGCCTTGCAGGGTGAATGTAGATCCAGCATTGCCCAGAATGCTCGTTCACATGACGTGTGGCTCTCCTCTTTTTCTAAGCAACAGAGATCATTTAGAAAACACCTGATCCCTTAAAATTCAACACAGGCAGCTGCAAAAGACAGAGCTGCTGCATCTGACCTTTCAAGAAATGGGTTGTACCTCAGCAGCAGAGTATATATGCTTTGTATGCAAAAATGCACAGCTTTAGACTCTGGCATCTCCAGGCAGCAATGGGAACGACCCCCATCTGAAACCCAGTACTGAGCTAGATGAACTGATGGTGTGGCTTGATATGAAGAAGCTTCCTCTGTTCCTTTGCTACCTTTAATGTTGTACAGGGACTTTCAGCAGGTGTAGCTTTCAGGATAAGTCTTGCTAACAGCACATGACAAGCACAGTACCAATGAGGTGTTGTTGTTTTAAGACCACAATGGTGTCACCTGAAAACATGCTTCTGGTTGTATACTCTGAGCCTCAAAATAGCCAATAACCAAATTTATTGGTAAAATAGCCAAAAACCAAGTTGTCCCATGTCTAGCAGGGCAGGTAAGAACAGGTGCAAAAGAGGACAGGGGCCCTGCACCTGTTAATAGCTATGTAGCAGAGGGACTCCCCAGCAGTGACACCTGCTGAAACCCCACCCCCTCTTTTCTGCAACTGTTAAGGAAGTGCAGGAGCCTCCACTTTTGCATCTGTCCACCCTACCTAAATGTGAAGCCTCGCATGTGAAAGCAGTCTCAGCCACATGGCTTTGAGCAAAATCACTGACCAGCCACTATTGTTGCTTTTGCGTTTCTTGTGTGCAAATCAGCATTTGCACCATTCTGTCTGTAATGCAAATGCAGATTCATAGAATCGTAGAATCTACATTGTAGAGCTGGAAGGACCAATTGTAGAGCTGGAAAGACCCACGAGGATCATCTAGTTTAGCCCCCTGCAATGCAGGAATACTTTGCCCAATGTGTGGCTTGAACCCACGACCCTGAGATTAAGAGTCTCATGCTCTACCAGCTGAGCTATCCCACAACTTGCATTAGGCGGCATGTTTATCTGCTTTACAAAGGCTCTTTTCCCATTGCCCTACACCAGCAGGGCTTAGACGTTTACATAAATAACATGACAGTGGCTCCCATCTCATCTGAAAACATCCTTAAGATTGAGGATGTTCTCAGAGCTGTGTACAAATAGCAGTCCTGGCTGGTGAGGTGGGGAGGATCTGAATTCTCCTCCCCACCAGGCCACTGTTCCAATCTGAATCATCTCCCCCATTCCGTGTGGCTGCTACAAGCACACAAGCGTCAATCAGGTGTTCCACATTAGCTTGGCTCAAAGCCTGAGTCTTAAAAAAAACTAAACTAAGGTCTGCAGGTGTCCATGGGACCTGAACACTGTTACCTCTTACAAGTTAAGCTTTGAAACAGAGTATTCAAGTCATGAGTATATGAAATTAATTTTCCATTATGTAATAAAAGTACTTCTGGGGGAAAGAGAGAGGTCGCTTATTTGCAGCCATGGAATGCCTCAACGTTACGAGAGCAAATTCTTTAAGCTTCAAAAGGTACCACAGGAGCACTGCACTTGCAGGCAAGAGAGCTCCCTAAGTTTCTTTTATCACTTCCTCTTCAACTTCAGACATCCTGCCTACAGATTTAAGGAGGTCAGCAACAAGCGTCAACGTCTCAGCTCCAAAGACGAGCTGGTGGATGGTAGCGTGTGCATGGTTGGTGACCCTGAGGAGGTTCTGCAAGGCAATTTCAACATGCTGTTTCACTGCTCCCATGTTGCTAGTTTGGCCTGATCGCAGGTTTTCGTTCTCCACTTTGTAACAGGTCAGCTCAGCCTGGAGGAAGCACATCTCCTGCTTCATCTTCTCAACATCACTCTCTGCCTTCAGGGCTCTTTGAGTCATGCACTGGAGATTTTGTTCTGCCTGTTGCACCAGAGCTTCCAGATCCTGAGCGTCTTTCTCCTCTTTATTCACCGTGGCTTGCAATGTCCTCTCCAGGTTCCTTACCATTTGGGTCTGACTTTCTGAGAAGTTTTGGATCCTTCTGATCTTCCTCCTCAGCATGGAATTTTCCTCCCTAAGCTCTTGGTAGCTCAGCTGCGGAGACACATATTCCATATTTTCTATGGGTTCTTCATGGGCAACATAGCTTTCATCCGTCTTGGTATGAGAAGGGCACCCAATACATGTCTCGTTGTCACTGAACCCCCACGAAGAGAAAGCCTCCATCCCCGAAAGACTAGTTGTGTTGTAATTGTATGGATCACACTGAGCCATGCTGGCAATCCTCGACAGATGCACTTTGTCATAGGCAGATGGCGGGTATCTTTCTCTCCAGTCGTCATCGTCATCTGATAAATGATCAGAAACTGTTGCCTCCTTGTATAATGGCTCTTGAAATTCCAAGTTCAAGCCCAGTGGTTCTGGAGACAAAGACACTACTTCAAGCCCAAGGTTCTGCCTTGCCATTTTCTTTCTGTAATTTCTATTTTTTACTTCATGCTGTCTTCCAGGACCACGGTTCTTGTTTTTACCCATCCCTTTCAAAGAAAATGTGGGTGGGTCATTTGAATTTTTCATCTGATTATCTCCAGAGCTGATGTGACCCTTGATGTGGTCTGGAGGAGGTGGTATGTGGTGGTGGTAACAGGGCTGGATTTCCTCTTCTTCTTCTTTCAGGCCTCGGGAATGTGAGCAGCCCGCCAGAAGTGGCCGTGGCATGTTTTGGAGGGAGGCCCTATTGGCTTCTATAGAAGTTTCATTCTTCCCAATTAGCACCAGCCCAGGTCCCACTTCCTCTCCAGAGGATTAACCAGCCCTGTCGGCTGTAGTGCCAGTGCTGCTGGCCTCAGCACAATTTAATGGTCTACTGAAGCATCTGAGTCTTTACCTTGTATGTGTGCATCTCTTTAATAGTGGAGGAAGCAGAAGTTGCCTTGATCTATGATGTCACTAGATGACAGTACTTCATTTTGTGACTTCACAGGCTTGGGAGAGACACATAGCTAGAACAGCTTTTACAACTTTTTTTCAGCCAGTGACGTTGAGCTATATACTACTGATGCCAGGACTTGACCCTGTCTGGAATCTTTCTAGGTTATCCTGCCATGACCCAGTTTTAATGCCAGTAACTAGATAGTAAGATGATCAAACCAACTACGGATGGACAATCCTAACTAGGACCAAGGAGGACTGGGGCAGTGGAGCTGTTGCTGCATTGAAAGCCCTAAAGACTCTTGCTAGTCTTTGTTTTTTTGCTGTGCTAGCTCCAGGGCTGGCACAGCTGAGGAACCCAAAGTTCTGGTCCCTTGTGGGAACTGCAGACCTTTGGATTCTGTAGGTCCTCCAGTGCTCTACCTCAACTCTGTTGGTAGTGGCCTCCTGCCAACCTGAGCATAGCAGACGCCTCAGCTGCAGCAGCAGCACCCCAGCAGCACCCCAGCACCCCAGCACCTCTCCTTTGGCAGAGAGGTTTGAGAGCAATGATTTCTGTTTAAATCCAAGTCTGTGGCTATGAAAGAAACAATATCCTTTGGGGGGGTATTAATGCTGTGAACCCTTCCATCGAAGGCTCAGGTTGTATATATGCGTAAATAAGCCATATATCATAAAGATGCCACAGCCTCCGCTGTGCCTCATTCCAAAAGGAAACGTGAACCCTGGGTAAGAGCCTAGAACCCCTGGAATCTTGCACCACTTGGATATTGGCCTGGCATGCAATAGTATGTGAATAACGCTAATCACATATGTTTTTTGTTTTTAATGATGCTGGTGTTTTAAAATGACGCTGGTTAGCATTTAAGCAGCAACAGGAGGGACAAAGGGCTGCAGGGGAGAAGCTTTGTCTGCTAACTTTGTCCGTAGTGTTCCATATGCTAATACAGAATCTACTCCACAATGCACAACATAAACTGTTATTATTCATGCTTATATCCACCCTTCCTCCACTGAGTTCGGAACTCAGGGTAGAATACATGGATTCTGGCTTACTTCTGTGCAGTGCTTTTTTTCTGGGGAGATGCAGGGGTACTCGTACCCCTAAACATTTTGTGAATCTTTGTACCTTTGTCCATTTACTGTATTTATTTTCCCCGATTTGAACTATAAAATGGTGATTTTCTTGAGTCAAAATGAGAGTACCCCTAAACATTTTTTTAACAGAAAAAAAGCAGTACTTCTGTGTCTCCTCACACAACAACTGTGTAAAATAGATTAAGGTGTGTGTGTGTGTGTGTGAGAGAGAGAGAGAGAGAGAGAGAGAAAGAAAGAAAGAAAGAAAGAAAGAAAGAAAGAAAGAAAGCTGACTTTGTAAGGAATTGCACTTTGGAAACTTCTCACTGTAACTGTGCTTTGAGAGTACAACTGAGTTCACTGTCCTGAATTGGCTTCATATATCATTTTATTAGAATCATTGAGTTGGAAGGTACCTTGGAGGTCCTCTGTGTAGGATCTGGAATGCAAGACACACAGCCCTGCCCTGGCTCTAGCCTCCGCTCAACAACCTCCAGCAAAGGGGAGCCCACCATTTACTGAGGCAGTTTTCAAGCACTTTTCAGGGGGAAAGCCCCACACAGAATGTGATTGAGAAGTTCCAACCTGGATTAACCTGATAACATGAAAGACTGTGACCAGTTCAGATAATCTGTGGGCAGGATTTCATTCATCTGTTTTATTGTTCAGGGGGAGATGGCGAGTTACGAAACCAACCGACAGAAAATGCCAAGCACGCAAGTTAAAACCAGGCCAGTCTCACTTTGCTCTGCCAACATGTGGCATATGAAGGGTATGAAGAGGGGAATGCAATCAAATGTGCTTTAAAAAAATAATAATTATAAATAGACCGAGGAGTATATGCCAGCAGTCCCCATCTGTCCTCCCAATGATTGCTAACTGATAGATTTCTTTAGGCAACCTCATCCCCTGAGGCTTAAATAGCAATTTTATGTCTCTCATTGGGTGCATTTTGGGGTAGGAAGAGAGGTGTGGTGGGTTCTCCCCCCTCCCCATAGCCCAAGGAGCAATACAAAAAAACAACAACCAAAAAATGACCGAAAAACCCCACCCCCAAAACAAAACAAACCGTTGGAAGTGAAACCATCTTCAGAGCGTGACTCAGAGCTATTCATAGCTCCACAAAGCCAGCTGCAGCATCAGAGACAGAAGGGATTCTGCCTGTATTATTATTTCAATTACCATCTGAATTAAAAGTTTGAGCCGTGATCAACCCACATGGTGGAGGGAAGGAAATGCAGCAAAGCAAGGGATGAACACCAAGACCTGCTGGATGACACAGCCAGCGTGAGACATAGGAAAAGGTTACAATCCCCCGGCCACCTCCAGCTTCTTTCTGTTCCCAGAAGAGCATCAGTTCTTGTCTAAGTCCTTCACTCAGATGGCTAACTATTTGTTGTTGTTTTTCTGGAGGGCCACTTTGGCAAGCAAGTGAGTTGGGTGAGCACCTCAACCCCTATCCCTAAGATGCAAGTTCTGTTCCCACAGAAGCTATGTTCTCCACACACCGCTTTCGCTTTTGGGAACTAGGGGGCCAGAAAGCATCCCTCAGATTGCCAGATCTGGGTTAGGGGCCTCAAAGTTCTTACATTTTGGTCTCTCATGTGTTGATATAGGCAAAAAGTGGGAAAGTTATCATACCATCAAGAATCCTGTGGAAGATAAGCTGGGATATAATGATCCTGAACAAAATAGCAAGACATGAGCAGTTACGGGGTGGAGGGGTTCGTTCAGTGAGGATTTTTAGGGTGGGGGAGGTTACCATTTTTGTTGTATTGGAACGACTACAAAACAAATGAAGCGGTAATTATGGAGGTATTAACTATGACTAATGACTTAACCGATTTAACTTCTATATGTGTTTGCGTATTAGGCAACTGGAAAAGCCAAATAAGAAGACAAAGGAAATGTATCACATAAACCCCTTTTTAAAATCTTTGCTCCCGTGTTAAGTGAATGACATTCTCTATAATGGGAACATGGCTCCCCATCATGAGATATGAACACAACTGCTGTCTTCTGAATGGGAAGGAAGTTTAATGGAGTTCAGGATTGTGGGACTTGTAGGCCTTTTCTTTCACAATAAATGTGCAGTTAATTGTCTGCTGGGGAGGGATGTCCTTAAGAACTGGACTTGGTGGGTCAGCGGAGAATGACAGCTTTTCTCAGGCCCAGCGACCACCAGCCATTTTACCAGATCTGAGGGGGAAAACATAAGAGGAGCCCTGCTGGACCAGACCAGAGGCTTGCCTTGTCCGACTTCCTGTTTCCCACACAATGAGTGGTCAGATATCTCTGGGAAGGCCCCATGGAGGACATGAGGCCATAGTCCTTTTCCTGCTGCTGTTTCCCAGCAGCTGGTATTCAGCGGCATATCGCCTATCACCTTGAAGGTGGCAAACAACCATGATGATGATGACTAGTAGCCATTGGCAGAAAGCTGAGCTGCAATTGCTAGGCGACTGTGGGGATGCTCTTCAGAACCAGCTCAAATGGGGAGGAAGATGGCAGTGAATAAAAAAGGGAAGGAGACTGTGCTGCTGTCTATGAGGAAAGGGGAGATTGGAAGGTCACGGCCTATGGATGGCAAGCAAGGAACACGGAGTAATACTCCTCTCCAAGGCTAGTGAAAACCCAAAGCTGGTTTTGTGTGTGTCATAAATATCACAGACCCATTGTGATTATTATTATTAATTATTATTATTATTATTATTATTATTATTATTATTATTCTCTGATGAGTTTAAGGTTTATGAAATACAATCCACTGAGAGACAGACTGAGAAGAGCTATTGAAATTCACCTGCATTAAAAGCAGGGCTGGTCCTATCATTAGGTAATGCAGCCACCTCAGACAGCAGATTTTGGGAGTCACGAAAGGTCAGCAAGTTGTAAGTTGTTATTGTCATGTTTTTACTGCCAGGGTGGGAGGAGAAGTGCATGTGGGATTCTCAGCCTCAGGATATGTTCACATCAGTGGCTTGAAACAGTGGCGTAGCGTGGGGGGTGCAGGGGGGGCCGGCCGCACCGGGCGCATCATCTGGGGTTAGGGCAAATCCACGGGTTAGGGGGCGCAAATCCACAGGTTAGGGGGCGCAGATTCACGGGTTAGGGGGCGCAAATTACTTGCCTTGCCCCGGGTGCTGACAACCCACGCTACGCCACTGGCTTGAAATGCAATGAGGTCATTTCCACACATGCTCACACACTGTGTTTCAAAGTTGCGTTTGCAGGGAGCTGTTCACATCGGAGAAGGACAGGGATGTCTTCACCCAATGCGTTTGACCTTTTTCAGTTTCCTTGTCCCTGCACCCCCCTGAAACTCCTATATGTTAAGTTTTTCATCTGCAGTTGCACATCCATCTGTGTGTTTGTGACAGCATGTTCAAATTACTGCTTACTCCACATACAGTTTTCTAGCTGGATTGAAGCTCATTTGAAGAAAAAACAAATCAAACATCAGTTTGATGTGGATTGTTGCTAACGTCATGTGAATGTGACTTCAAAAATTAGCCGTGGGAATGCACTGGTTGCGGAGTAAAGCAGGAATGTGAACATACCCTTAGATGCTAAAATAACTTGGCTGGGTTCACGCAGAAGTACAGTATGTCTTTCTTGCACCAGCCCTGACTAAAAGTAATAGTCAAGGGGACCAGGCCTGAGGTGGTATATTTTGAAATACCGTGGGGCAACAAATAGTCAATTATTTAGTTTTTCACTGTATTTAGTTTTTCACTTTTTACCACCATGACAGATTTTCTGCCTGAGGCACTAAGACTGGAGTTGTGAGCCCAGTTTTTGAGGGGCGTAAGCCCAACTGAATTGACTCAGACTACAGTTTTGTGATCACATGTCTTTTGCTGTTTCTGGAGCCAGTGTGCAACATACCCATATTTCTTCAGTATGTCACATGTGAAGAGGAGGGGGAAGAGACAGTCTACTATGTAAATGGTAGTGCAAGACAGAGGGATCATCTCGTCACCTCACAATCTTCTTACCAGCGAAACGCTCTATCTTTTGAAGAGGCACTTCACGCAGAGGATTGTTGGTGTGAAATCAACATTATTTATCTGCACTGGTCTTACAAACACCTTCTGCCTGTTTATTCTACACATCAAAAAGGCAGCCACTAGGAGGCTGCAGAGTAGTCGCTCTTTTATAAATATTGCAAAAGTTCTTGATGACTTACGTAAGGATATTTATTGATGACTTAGATCAGCCTGCACCAACCTGATGCCAACTATGGCTGCCCTGGCTGGCACTGACGGGAGTCGTACTCCAAAACATCTGGAGGGTGCCAGGATAGCAGGTAACTTACGTATTGGAAACCACCTCATGACACAGGTGGGACAATTCAGTAATGTGGATAGCAGTAACTTGGATTGATCAGAAAATGATTTGCTGCCAACTAAGCATTCTGGATAATTCTGATGAACTGAAGAGTTTTAAATTCATTGTGCTGAACAAAAATGTGCAATCCACAAAGTCCCGTAACCTACAATGACGCTCTCTTAATATGCAGCTCTTTCTAGAACACAACATAGCAAACACTTCATTAAAAGGCAACAACATTAATATCTGCCTACCTAGGAGTGCTGGATATTTAAGGCAGAGAGGGGAGACTTCGTGTTTGATCCTTGGTGAAAAGAGTGCTGTCACCAGAGTATAGCTACTGGCTCCCACATTAGGAACAGGTAGTGATAAAAGCTGGATTTTGGCACCTGCTGTGTGGAAAGAAACCTAGTGCCTTGCTTTTACTGTGCATGCCCTACCAATAAGTAAGAAAAGTTGAAACTGAAATGAACACTCGTCCCCTTGAGGTGCCTAAGCTCATGGTTTCTTATCACCAGGTTTATCTACATAATCATCTCCACAGTGCTCTCCATCTGCACACATCCCATTCATCAATATTTCCACATCTATGCCCCACAGGGCACACACAAAAATACCTTTCTGTGACAATTATAGTGCCTGTACTGTCACAGTGTAAGAGCAATAAGTGTGATGTCTGCAAGGTGAGAATGCCTGCAATGTAATAAATCATCACGGGAGCAGTAAAGGGTAATCCTCAATGGTGAGTTAGCTACTAATGGAGGGAGTGAGGGCATTTAAAAAGTTTAAGAGGGTCATCTTGGGGAAAGGGGGATATGATGTTCATAAAGGTAAAGGGACCCCTAACCATTAGGTCCAGTCGTGGCCGACTCTGGGGTTGCGACGCTCATCTCGCTTTATTGGCCGAGGGAGCCGGCGTACAGCTTCCGGGTCATGTGGCCAGCATGATTAAGCTGCTTCTGGCGAACCAGAGCAGTGCACGGAAACGCCGTTTACCTTCCCGCCGGAGCGGTACCTATTTATCTACTTGCACTTTGACATGCTTTCGAACTGCTAGGTTGACAGGAGCAGGGACCGAGCAACGGGAGCTCACCCTGTTGCAGGGATTTGAACTGCCGACCTTCTGATCGGCAAGCCCTAGGCTCTGTGGTTTAACTCACAGCGCCACCCGCGTCGTATATGATGTTCGTATATAGCATTAAAAGTCCCTGCTAGGTTTAGCAATCGGGGCAACTCTTCATGACATGTTGATGTGTCCACATGCTTCAGGCACCAAAGAAGTGAAAAAGAGATACAGAATAGGGTGTGGGGGGGTGTGGGTGTGGGTGTGGGTGTGGGTGTGTGTGGAACTACACACCTTTACAGCTAATGATGAGAGCACAGACACACACCCAAGTAGTGCCTGAAGGGTGGGTTGCTTGAGCACCGAGTGCAAGACTAGGGGAGCTTTATGCAACATTCTATGCAAATGTGAATAGGGGAGTTTGCAGCCTTCAAACAATATCTTAACAAATCACAAAATGGTTGGTTTTGTTTAAATAACAGTGGCATGTGGCCAAAGAGGAGAAGACACTCTGTAACTTATCCGTGGCGAAATCTATGCTCACAAAATGCTGGTAAAATTCTGCAACAATAAATGCATTATCAGAGGAAAGTATCAGAGTTTCCTAGCTATAATATATCTAATACTGCTTTGACTGCTCAGAAAATGCGATGTGCCATAACAACCTGCAAAAGTGCACAGGGCTTCTTTTTTAAAAAAGAAGAAGAAATCTTCTTGACTTCTGCGTTACCCGATAAGACCGATTTAACCACTTGTACATGCAGCTGATTATAGGACATGCGGACAGACTGTGTCAGTCTTTTTAAATACAGCAGTCAGACTAATTTAAATCACATTTCCTAGCTGAAAATTCAGATGGTAGGTTTAACAGTGGTGTGGCCGCCTTTATGGAGATTCTTGCCCTCAGTTTGATTATGATGGTACTATGTGACGTGCCAGATAATTCGCCTCATTCCTCAAAATAAGGTCAGCATCAGAGGTCATGACATAACCAAACTCTAAACAGCTCAATCGTTGCCAGACCTAGTTTATCTACATACTGCTATTGATGGGGAAATATAAACAAAGAAAGCTTCTGCTATTGATCCGTATGCGCGTGCGCATATGTGCACATGGGTGCATGTACTTCTCAAGGGTAGGGATATTGTTGTCCTGCACATGGACAGAGAAGGAGAGGTAAAAATGAGAGTGGAAAAGACAGAGAAAATGTTCTGAAGGGGTAGCAGTGCCTTAAATCTTACAAGGAAAAACAGGAAAGGCAGAAGAAGTCCTATGGCAGACCTGCATTCATTCTTTCTTTGTACCCACAGCGGCTTCTTTTTCATTAGGCTTGGCAAAACACCACAGAACCCATTAACTGGACTGAAAATTTGGGGGCTAAGTACCTTCATGTGGAAAAGATTGATTGGGAGGCATTCAGTAGAAGTCACATACTGTTTTTGTTAATAGCACAGCTGTCTTTATCTTTTACATGTGCCAGAAATAAAACCACAGCTCAGGTGCACAGGGCCAGGTCCTCAGCTGGTATAAAGTCATGCTTGCTTATATCCACTGATGGTCTGGTCCATGCTTTGCTTTCTCTTTTGCAGCAGAAGAAAGCGACGACTTCCATTAATACCGTATGCGTTTTCTTCTGTGGCATCCATTACTGACTACTGTGAGGAACAGGATAGTGATCTAAAATCCTTAAAAGACATTATGGCCTCATCCTCCACTAGCTGTGTACAAATGCTGAACTGAACACCCTTCAACTTTTATTTTTACCCAATATTTGATCTGTGCTGCGTGCCATAAAAATGTGTGGGTACCTATGTGGGTGTTACATGAAACTGTGTCAGCCGGGAAAGGGACAAATATTTTCCCTGGCAGATGCCGGTACTATATACATGGTTGAAAGCAGAAGTGGTGGTAAACCTCCCCACTTTTAAATTGCACTGCTTAAAACAGTGCGGGGAGGGGGGGACTCTGAACACTGAGACTGTCACCTCGTGGGATTTCCTTCTACCTTTTCCTTGATAAGCTGCCCACTTTCTGCATCTCAATTTTCTTTTTAGTGTGTTTGCAGCATTGCACTTTGTTCAATAAGTGCATAATTACTGTGAGAGAATAATAATAACTTGATGAAGGAGGGTAGAAGATAAGTCAATGCCACCCACACGCAGAGGGATAGCCCACATAACCCAGGGAAAGAAACTATATGTTAGAAACAGATGCAGGCGGCCAGATAGCAGTGTGTTATAAGGCTGTACATGCATTGGCAGAAATGGGCAGGTGCATTGCATGTCAGATGGGCAGTTGAACTACGTGGTAGTATCCTGAGCACCTGCCCTGCAATGGCACTATAAAAGATGTGACTGCAGCATCAGTGACTGGAACATAAGGATTCCCACCCACCTCCATTTATTTTTCCAGTTTTGGAAAAGAGTACAGGGTGATATTCAACTAAGAGTTGACCTATTCACTAAGTAGACCTATTGAAATTAATATTCATGAATTTCAGTGGGTCTGCTGTGAGTAAGACTTAGTTGAATACCACCCACAGTGCATCGTTTGTCTAAGGCAGTGTTCCGCAAACTTGGTTCTCCAGCTGTTTTTAGACTACAGTTCCTATGATCCCTGACCACTGGGTCTGCTAGCTAGGGATGATGGGATTTGTAGTCAAAAAAAATAGCTGGCGAACCAAGTTTGGGAAACTCTGGTCTCAGGTTTCCATTCTTCCCACCACATCAAGGAAGCTTCGTGCTTTATCTTGCAGTTCCATGACAGGGTAGAAATTCAACAGGTGCGTATTATTCTGGGCTGCAGATGCAGTGATGGGGAGAACATTCTTGTTGAATTTAATCATGATTAGACATGGCACGAAACCCTGCCTAGCAAATTTTGTATCATTCCTTTATAAAGACATCCAGTCTCAGTTAGAAAGAAAAAAATAAACAAGCAATAGGATGTCCACCTCCAAGGCCAATTTAGTGTTCTGTGTACAGTCGTACCTTGGTTGTCGAACTTAATCCGCTCCATGAGTCCATTCAACTCCTGGAACTGTTTGAAAACCAAGGCACAGCTTCCGATTGGCTGTAGGGGCTTCCTGCACTCAATCGAAACCCGTGGAATCCACATTGGATGTTCGGCTTCCAAAAAAATGTTCAGAAACCAGAACACTCACTTCCGGGTTTGCGGTGTTCAGGAGCCAAAATGTACGAATACCAAGAACCAAGGTACGACTGTACAGTGGTACCTCGGGTTAAGTACTTAATTCGTTCCAGAGGTCTGTTCTTAACCTGAAACTGTTCTTAACCTGAAGCACCACTTTAGCTAATGGGGCCTCCTGCTGCCGCCGCGCCACCGGAGCACGATTTCTGTTCTTATCCTGAAGCAAAGTTCTTAACCTGAAGCACTATTTCTGGGTTAGCGGAGTCTGTAACCTAAAGCATATGTAACCTGAAGCGTATGTAACCCGAGGTACCACTGTATTCATAAACCATGTGAACAAGATGGCAGTCTCATAAACATCATCTCCATAACCCTAAATGGCCATACAAATCACCTGATAAAACAGCCAGGAGCAAATAGCCACTGGTGGCCACTGGTGGAATGGTCTTTGGGCACTTTTGCCTTTGTGAAAGTATTCAGAGTCTGGCACATGCTCTGATGAGCCAATTTATCTTGGTAGACAAATTGCATCTGATTTTTCCATTGTGCTTATCCACCTGCAGTTTAAACCAATTTCAGTTTATTTGTCTGTGACTGTCAGGCACACAGAGGCAACAATACATTCGTGTGATATTAGCATAACCTGTTGGCAAATGCTTTTTGCAGTGCTGTGTGCCAACAAACATATTTTCTTCAACAAATCAGCTAAAGTAGTAGTCTGGGAAACTGTACGTTTATGACTGAGGAACCGATTTCTAAGATGCAAGTGGTCACATACTGCTTTGTTGAACTTAACTAGGCCGTCAGTACACCTATTTAGAACATGCTCAGATAGGTAAATATTAACTGGTTAAAAGCTTGCATGAATTCCTTGCCAGTTTAGTGGACAGAATGAACACAGACCCTACAAAATGGATTCAAAATGCTGCCTGGCTATGAGCTTTTGGGTGAGCTTTGAGCAAGCCTCACAGCCTCAGTGTTCACCTATAAAATGGGAACAAGTATTAATTTTCATAATGAGATTATTACTAAGTACCCAAACCCTGGCCTCATCCTGCCTATATCATCCAACAAGTCATCCTGCAAGTGAAATGAGAGTCAGAAGAGAGACTTGAGATGATGGTATATAAATACTTCTATAATTTATTGTATTTTTTTCCACCTTTCCCTTTGTTGCTTTTACTGCAGTGATGAAGTAAACTGCAAGACAGGGAGATTAAGGCTCACAGTCAATGGTGAACACTTAGTATTCCCCATTGTCATGCTTATGTTATTTGAATATATTATATATTATATATATAATAATATATCTGTTCCTAGGAGATGATCAGAGGAGTCTGGCTCATTAGAACAAATGGAGGTCTTCTAGTAGTTAAAAAGAGAGTTAACTGTTCCAACTGCACTCCCAAAATATCAATTTTTTAAAAAATTGCCAGCCAATTTCTAGTAATGTCCCCACCCCAGTCTCAGAAAAGAAACAACAGATTGCGCACACACCAGTTTTGGCATTAGAAGAGGCAGGAAAAAGAAAGGGGAAGTCTGTGGCCGTAGAAGGGGAATCAAGAGGGAAAGTGATCTCCATTGCTATAGTCTCTCCATCATCTCCCTCTCAACTTCACCCCATCTTCTTCCTTTCACTCACCTCCCTCTTCTTCCATCCCCACCAGAATTACTCTTTAAAATATTTGTTCTCTGCTGTGTAATTATTACCATTGTCAGAAGCTATATACAGTAGGTCTTATGCTTTGATGACTCACCCATTCTGGAGGCACCATTCTCAACAGAGAGGACTTTTCAAATCCTCATTTGGCACCTAGTTTTTACTTGGCTGAACCTCTCTTATATAAACTGTGCAAAGATTAGGTGGTTGCCATCTCATCTGTCAGGCCCCAAATCATATCAAAGGAGCTGCTTAAGGTCCACTGATGGTGTACTCGTTCCCCTGAGATTTAGCAAAGAAAGGGCAAATTTCAATGCTAGGAGAAAGGAAATGGTTCTCAATAGGAATAAATCCATTCCCGGATTTATTCAAGATGAAATTGCAAAAAAAGCAAAGCTGTTAAGAGACTTTTTATTATTGCTTTTTGTAGCAATGCTGAATGGCTACTTTCAAGGGGAAAAAACAGAGTTTGGCCCTTAGACATGCATACTTGGAAACCCATTTAGCTGTTAAAAATTGTCGTTCAGTGCGTACAACCTGCAAGTTGTCCAGAAATGCAAATAATCCTAGGAATCCTCATAAGTGATCTGAAACGGTGGGTGGGTGAGTATAATCCTCACTAAATAACACCCCCAACCTTACAGAAGCAGCTCAACACCGTTCTGTGGCCCTTCAGACGGCAAATCAAATTCTCCCTTTCTAGGTTCAATGAAATGACAGCAGGCCTCTGTGAAGAACTGGATCTACCATGAATATTACAAGGCAGTGTATATGTGTGTGTGCTGATTTAAATAGGGTAGCCATTTATGCATCACCAAAAAGAGTACATGGCAACACAGATTTGCATAACATGTGCACGTACTAATTTGTATCTATAAATGCATTCAGAAAGAATTACTGTAATTTTAATAGAAATTCCGCACATCTCTCCATAGCAGGGAAGACGCAACAGACGACCTGCGTGACAGCCTTCTCATTCTGCTGTCTAGATGCTCACTGCAGATGGGCAACAGCAAAGCCCCTCCCCTTCTTAGCACCCTTTGTCTTAAAAACAGGATTGGACCTTCAAAGTCCTTCAGACAGAGGGCTCCTTGAAATAGATGGCTGTCCTCTGTAGAGTAGGGCACCTGGTCACCCTAGATTTAAAGACAGCAGTGACAGCTGTGTAGCAGAGGGCTAAACCCTTCCTCACATACTCCCCTAAATTCTTTTTAATGCCATTTTAATACGAATAGCACCCTGTCACTGTAAAGTCCACTGGGAGATGTAAAGTTGGAATTAAAGTCCACTGGGAGAAAAATGGACAGTAGCACAATTGTATGAATGTTTATTCAAAAATAAATTCCACTCTGCCCCCAGGTATATGTTCATAGGACTGCATCCTGAAAACTGATTTTCAGTGGTACAGTATGGATGGTGTGAGGTTTGATGCCTGGCTCCAGCCATGCTGGACTTTAAATGGTCCTGCTCGCAGTCCACACTGAATAGGGAATCAGCTAGTTGGGCTCTGCCACTTTCTGGTCAAACTGAGCCCAAGGATTGCTCATGACCATCCCTGGGATAATAAGAAGGCATATCTGGTGGTATCTTGTAGCACATAAAACTGTTGGCCCTAGTTCTGTCACCTGACTGCATTAGACACTACATTTAATGCTCAGTGGAGGCAGCCATCCACTTTCCACGAATTGCTACCCAATTTGTCAGGGCAATGGCATAATCCATTCTGAGTTCCGTGGCCAAAAGTTAACCAATGGGATTTCAAGACACAGTCTCAAAGTATATGTGCATCCATCTATCTTACATCTGACGGAGTGCAAACAATTACAAGAAAAAAAACAGCATGGCGCCAGCCCTTTCTGGAACAAGAATGTCTTCACCAGCTGGTGGAAGGATAAAAAGGAGGGAGCCAGTCTAACTTCTCTAGGGAGGGACTTCCAAAGTCTGGGAGCATCTGCCAAGAAGGCCAAATAATTTAATACAAGCAATTGCACTGTCATCATTACTCTGCTATCAAATGTGTCCAACGTTTGGCCCCATAAAAAGCCCCAAGGTGTAGCTGATTCCTAAATCGACCTTCGTGATCAATAATTCTGTATTAAAAGGGTTCTGTCTACGAAGCACTCTCTCAGTACAGTCCTATACAGGCAAAATCCATTATTTCTAACTAGCACTTCATTGCTAGACTTGCCAGTCGCTGATAGTTCCAGATATATGCCATTACAATCTAGTCCATACATTTCCTTAATGGGAAGGGACATGCATAAAACTTAACCCTGCCACATCTAACATAGGAATTTCAGATATACTGAGATTGTAATTAAATTTATTTATGAAATGAGGTACAGCATGTTGGTCATCTGGTCCCTACAAGCTATGTGGAAGCCGACAAATTTCCCTCTCAAGTCCAGGATAGCCTCTTATTTGTCTGAAGTGCAAGTTAAGAGTGATCAGGTTGTCAGGCACAAGTAAGAGTAGGAGTAGAAACAACAACAACAACTCAGTCTGCAGCAAAATATCAGTAGGGGTTTACACAGAGAATCACCATGCCTCACTGTACTAGCTTTTAGCAAGGTGTGAGACCTCTCTGAGACCTCTCGTTTAGTTTTAAAGCACTGAATCCAAAGAAGGAGAGGATCCTATCACTGATCAAGGCTTCCATCACATGAACACAAAGCAAAATAAATACATGCACAATGGTGTGCATGTGGAGATGGCTTACACACTCTTTTCCCTACATGGAAGTGATATTTATGTAGGAAAATTGTGTATACAAGGGGCCTTTGGCACAGTGGGCCCTAGATGCCATGTCTGGCCTCTCCTGCGCAGGCAGTTCTTCTGTTTGCCCAACAACGAAGATGCTGTCCTTGCTGTTTGCAAAAAGGGAAGCCTGAGAGGTGGCAGCTACTAACAAGGTGTGATTTCTCAGGGGCATAAGCCCAGCACCGCGGAAGTGAGCAATAAGACCTGCAGCATAACTTGGTGGAACATTAGTTGTGCCCTTCTGCTCACTAAGTTGGAGGCTCTCCAATGGCAGAGAAATTGCCGTGGAGTCGGGAGCAGCGGTGGCATCTACTTGAACTCCCTGCCTTGAACAAAGGACTCAAGAGCTTGCCTTTCCTTGGCATGTTAAAAGTGGTGAAATAAGCAGACAGATACCCCATGTCTTCTCTAACACATGCATTCTCCAATCGCCTGCAAACAGTTAGTTTGAGCTCCTTTACATAACTGCTGTCGTTTGAGGCTACTTTCTGTAGCTGAGATCTGAGATTCAGTTCTACCGCTAAGATCAGCTTAATAGTCAATCAGTGGGTGACCTTGATAGGACACAACGAGGAGATGAGTGGTATCAATATAAACTGTGTCTGTCTGGCTATGCAGTGACGGCATGCGGGGAGACAGAGAGGCGGGGGAGATGCTCCTGGCAGTTATAGTCCCAGGAAAAAACTTTGGCATGCGTTTTCTGAGAAAATTGGGGTTTCTCCTCCACCCCTGCAGAATCCTGTGAATCCCCTCAAAGACCTCACTCCAAATCCATCTGATTTGAGACCTCTCAGAAAAGACCAGTTTGAAAAACAGCTTGAAAGCAACAGTGAAGAAGGACTGCCCAAATAGACCACTCACAGGGTAAGAGAGATGGAGAAGTGTTACTCGTGAAGTTAGTTAAGAAAACATGCTCTGAAGCCCAATATACCACACAAGAGTACCCACGAAGTTATGCAAGCAAATGTTCTAGAGCAAAATGAGTAAATGTTATAAATAAAAACAGTTCAGAGTCTCGTGGCATTTTAAAGACTAGCAGATTTGTTGTAACATGAGCTTTCATAGATTACAACCCACAGGTAAGCCTTCGCTGGGATGAAAGCAGCCTGCACACAGGATTGCAGCCAAAAGTAAATTGTGTATGTGCCTGCATTGACAAAGATACAGATACAGATATCCCCCAGTTTTATGCAAGCACACTGAGGCATAGAAAATGCATTAGCTCCAACTAGAATTGAATATTGTAATACACAACACCTACTAATGATCTCTTACCCGGTGTATGGTCAGCTTATTCCCATCTGAATTCTGCAAATCCAGTTATCAGGGGAAAGGAAAAAAGAGGGAAATGCCTGCATCCCATCCACTTTGAGTTACATCCCCTGAAACTGTTCCCTCTCTTGGTCCATTTTGTATGGGTATGATTTCCAAGTAGCCCGGTACAGTTTTCTCTGATTTGATCTTTCTCCAACTTTCTTCACTGGTTTGTCAACCTGCTTCTTTGCTCTTCTTTGTTTCTGGACTTTTCTGATTTTAGCATGCTGTTCTGTGCAGTGTTCCCATCCGTAGATCTTCAGCTTAACCACCGGCTCTTGAAACAATACTTCTTTCTAGCTTCGCCTTTGTTTCTTATTTCTCTCGTCTTTTTTACACTCCTGCTGTTCCATTCATTCTTTCCCTCCAGGGTCTCTCTCTCTCTCCTCTATTTCTTCTGTTTGAATCACTTGTTTCTACGTTCTCTGGTCGCTGTGCAGTCTGTAGCTAAGAAGTCAGTAACTCTGCTAGAATCCAACAGCCTTCAACTACTTTAACCCATCCCTGCATGTGATCTCAGAACCATGGATACACGCTGCAGATGCACTGATGGGGAAAGATAGGAGTGCAATCCAAAGCAATGGAAACATTAATAGGAGCACATGTGGCTGGCACTGCAGAGCCCCAGGCATTTTTGCACAAAGTACCGTGGCTTGCAAAGGTTTGGTGTGTGTTCCAGAGTTTCATGCTCTCCCTAAGAGTTGCACCCTGAATCTGTTCCAGAGAAGCACAGATAAGTCCCTCAAATTCTACCACACGTCCAGAACTTCCTCCATAGTTGCCTTGTTGTGACTTCACCATCCAGGACCAAGTCAAGATGATTTGCTTCCTGTGGTGGAAAATCCAAATAGTCCTCCCTCTCCCATAATAAACTTGGGATGTTGTGTCAGCTTACTGTAAGTGTGTAAGAGCTGCTCAAGTGCATCTGTTGTTGTTGTTGTTTAGTCGTTTAGTCGTGTCTGACTCTTCGTGACCCCATGGACCAGAGTATGCCAGGCACTCCTGTCTTCCACCACCTCCCGCACTTTGGTCAAACTCATGCTGGTAGCTTCGAGAACACTGTCCAACCATCTCATCCTCTGTCGTCCCCTTCTCCTTGTGCCCTCTATCTTTCCCAACATCAGGGTCTTTATCAGGGAGTCTTCTCTTCTCATGAGGTGGCCAAAGTACTGGAGCCTCAGCTTTACAGTCTGTCCTTCCAGTGAACACTCAGGACTGATTTCCTTAAGAATACATAGGTTTGATCTTCTTGCAGTCCACGGGACTCTCAAGAGTCTCCTCCAGCACCATAATTCAAAAGCATCAATTCTTCAGTGATCAGCCTTCTTTATGTTCCAGCCCTCACTTCCATGCATCTACTGGTGCCTAATTGGCACCCAACCTGAGGGGACCATTTCACTCCATAGGAACATGGGAGCCTTATACTGAGTCACATTACTGGCCCAAGATTGTCTGCATTTACTGCCAATGTCTTGCCAGGGTTTCAGACATGGCCCTCTGCTAACTTTACCTGGAGATGCTGAGGACTGAACCTTTTGCAAGCAGAACATCTGCTGTACCAGTGAGGCACAGTCCTTCCCTTAAACCTCATTCCCTGGCTTCCTTGGATAACTTGCTGCCAATCTGCAAGTGCAGAAATGCAGGGTTTGGTATAGGGTGAGCTGGCCTTGTCGTTGCTTTTGCCACGTGCAGAATTGTGACTTTATTTACAGCCCCAGAGCAATGAAAACGGATGGCACAGCTACTACAGTAAATGTTTGTGGATTCACCCAGCCTGCCCAATATGCTCAATAAACCAGTTTGTTAATATTATTTATGGATTGCTTCTCATCAAGCATCTCAAAGTGATATGACATATACAAAAGTTGCATGTATAAAAACAGCTAAAAACACTTGCATGTAATAAATATTTTAAAACAAGAACTATACATATAAAAACTATTTAAAAAAACAACAAACACATGCATAAGGTTAAGGATTTTAGAGAGCTTATTGAAAGAGGAATCTCAGGATGCTAAAGGATGCCTGTGGATTAGTTTGGGTATGAAAGGTATGTAGCGATTTCTTAGATATCCTGGTCCCATGTCGTTTAGGACTTTGTGCACCAATACCAGCACTTTAAACCAAGCTGCCTGGCAACCAGTGTGATTCCTTCAGCAGCAGCATAATGTGATATTCTGCCCCAATGAGTAGTCGAGCCTCCACATGTTGCACTAGCTGCAGCTTCCAGATCAGCCTCAAAGTTAGCCCCACATAGAGCACATTGCATTAATCCAGTCTGGAGGTTGCCAGCACATGGATGACAGTGGTTGGGTTTTTCCCAAACCAGAAACGACGATAGCTGTCCTACTAAAAATCTGATAAAAGGCACTCTTAGCCACGGAGGTCACGTGGGCTTTGAGTGATAGAGATGGGTTCAGGAGCACTCCCAGGCTATGAACCTGCTCCTTCAGAGAGGTCATTACCATGCTGTATGAATGCATTTACTTACATTAGTGAATTCATGTGGTGGGAACAATGACTGACAGACAAAATCAGCATCTGAATTTTTACCTTTGCAATTACAACTGAAATTAAAGTAAAGGGCACAATGTGTACGTTTTTGCACATGCCCTTAACACTCTTTACCTTTTTCTTCATGCAACCCTTTTTTATTCATTTTTAAACCTTTTTGTTTTAATCTGTAGGTGTTGCCTTTATGTTGGCATTTTATTCTGCTCTGCTGTAACTTTCTTTTAAGTATAATTTAATTGCTTTCCACACTTGAACTTGTAAACAGCTCTAAGCACCTGTGTGTGTGTGTGTGTGTGTACACCCTTCCCCACTAGGTGCAAAACTGAGGCAGAAAACATTCCTCACTTTGCCGGCGGTTCTTAATTAGGAATGGGAAGCTGCTTTAACTATTGATTAAAAACATTTGCACTCCGCCTTGCTATCAGTTACCTTCAAGTCTGTGCACAACATTTAAAACTAAGCAAAAGGGCTATACCATAGCTGACAAGAGGACAAACTGCAACAGCCAAATCATCAAAGCAACAGAATTAGCCTGACAAAGGCTCGGCTGCCTATCAAAAGGAGAGAACTGAGATAGAAGTGCAGACCTTGGCAGCCTTGCCAAGATGACCACTATTGACTGGTACTGAGGAGAGTTGGAGTCCAACAACATCTGGAGAGTACAATCTGGGTGCTTTCTCTAGTCCAGAAGGCTCTGTTTTCTGCTCCCTTCAAACAACTGGGAAACCCTTTTCTCTGGAATAGTTGGCAGGACGAGAGTGACAACTTTCTCTCAAAAAACAAATTCTGTTTTCTGCCTCTGCAGAAACAAGCGGCTTTGGCTTGTTGCCTCTCAAGCCAACTTACAGAGAGAATACTGTGTACAGTTCTGGTCTCCTCACCTCAGAAAGGATATTGCAAGTTGGAAAAGGTTCAGAAAAGGGCAGCCAAAATGATCAAGGGGATGGAAAGACTCCCCTATGAAGAAAGGTTGCAGCATTTGGTACTTTTTATTTTAGAGAAAAGGCAATTGAGAGGTAACATGGTAGAAGTTTATAAAATCATGAATGGCATGGAGAAAAGTTTTTCTCCCTATCTCATAGCACTAGAACTCATGGATATCCAATGAAGCTAAACATTGGAAGACTCCGGAAAGACAAAAGCAAGTACTTCTACATGCAGTGCATAGTTAAACTATGGCACCCACTTCTGCAAAAGGCAATGTGGGCCGCAATCTTAGGTTCCAGTTCTGATTTTAAAGGGAAAAAGTGAAAACACACAAACAAAACTCCCCACCTTCCTTTCTTCAGCTACGCCAGGAAAATTTAGGGACCTAAGTATCAGAGGTAGTAATCAACATCTGAATACCAAGTGTGGTGAATCATCACAAGAAGGATGCTATTGTGTTCATGTCCTGCTTGTGGGCTTCCCATGGGCATCTGGTTGGCAGATGTGAGAATAGGATATTGACTAGGTAGGCCCTTGATCTGATCTTATGTCATGGGCCAGGAGTCGGCTTCACCTGCTGAACAGCAGCCTGAAGAAGCAGAAGACAAAGTGATTCCACCTGCTGCTGATCAGCCTTCTTGCTGCTGATGAGAACCAGCTGGCTCCCTAAAGCAAGGTTTCCAGCCTCAGTCAGTTGCTGGAAACAACATATGTTGTTCCTGGCGAGACCTTGCTGCTTCTCGTGACCTTGGACCCTCAGCTTTCTTGCCCCCTGGATTGTCTGACTACATGAACCGAGATATTTCTGACCTTAGGACTGGACTGAACCTTGTATACGGACTCTGCTTTCAGGCAAGTACCCCCCTGAACCCGGCTGGTTGGTTGGCTTCTTCCTCCACTGAGCTCTGCTGACAGCACAGGACTATGACATCTTATGATCAAAACAAAAAACAACAACACAATTTCTACTGACCAAGCTTTCCTTAGGTTGTATACTTATACCTTTACGGAAGTGGCATGTATGTTCTCCATACGATGTCTGGCCTGTGGTTACCCATTCATACATGGTAGCCATCACTGGTGTTACAGTCCATATAGTGGTACCTTGGTTTTGGAACTTAATCCATTCTGGAAGTCTGTTTGACTCCTGAAACCATTTGAAAACCAAGGCGTGGCTTCCGATTGGCTGCAGGAGCTTCCTGCACTCAAGCGGAAGCTGTGTCAGACGTTTGGCTCCTGAAAAACATTCACAAATTGGAACACTTCCAGGTTTGCGGTGTTCAGGAGCCGATTTGTTTGACAACTAAGCCATTCAAGAACCAAGTTACCACTGTATTTGTGCGCAGAAAGCTGCAGGTGTAAAAAAAATGTACCTAAACTATACATCTATGGAAGTAATTATAGAGAAGAGAGAGAGAAGTTGGGTGGGTGAGGTAAAGTTGACTTTGTACCTCCACCCCAGTGTATCGTCTTAGCTTTGATTCCCACTGTGACTGGGCTCACAGCCATCACTTTTTCCTTCACATTGCGATGGTTGAGCAGAATATTCATTAACTCATAGTGAGCAGGACACCTAATTCATTAACTATGAACCAAAACATCCAGTTTTGGAATCTTTCAATGTGGGTTTGTGGTAGTAAGCAAATATAGCAAACTCTCTCTGCACTAAAAACAAAATAAAGACAAGCCACATGCCATAAGAACAGAGTTAACACAAGCCCAGCAGCCACATGTGAATCAATTATTTCATGGAAATTCTGATCAAAAACAAAGTGTAAAAATGATGGTGGCAACCCATGTCTAACTCAACTGATGCAAACAATACACTTCTTTCTTTACTCATTTGGTTGTGCAGATTAATGCTTCCAGATGCTTGTGTCTAGCCTGTCCTGGTGAGAATGATCCCATGTAGAGGAAAAAGGAACAGGCCAGAGGTGGTAGCAAAACCAAGGCACCAACAGGCAGAGACTGCACATCACTTTTGCAGAGTTGGTTCAGAACCTTGGACAGGACCCAGAAAAGAAAGGACTTGTCCCAAGAAGGGCAGTTTGCTGCTAGGCCTGATTATCACCACCCTCCACCCTCTAGGCTCCACCTCCTTGCTGAAGAATGGAGGTCTTTAAAGGGGCAGCTCTCAAACCTTCCATGGTCACCTCTCTGCTCACTTTTGACAGGCACAGTGCTTGTGGTCACACACAGACTGAATGGTATGTGAGGAACTTGGCCTCTCAGTGGGGTCTGATTGAGGGGCACATTCACTAGTTTTGGAAAGTCCCTGGTTGATGGGATCCCCTCTTCCTCCAAGTCAGTTCCAAGTCGCTGTTGGTCATGATGACACACACTCTCCTGAATGTAATTCCAAGTTACACAATTTGGAGGGGTCAGTGATGGACCACTTACACATAGAGATTGATCATTGTATTTTTTACCTTTTCCACTGTAAATAAGCAACTAAAAACAAAGGCAGCTCACATAGTCAGCACCATCATGTGACCAGAAAGTTGTCCTCAGTTCACCAGTAAGTTTTACACTGAGCAACAGCAGTATACAAACAAAAGGCAGCTTAGAGTTTACGCGGGAGACCAGACCTCAATGCAATATCGATAAGGGGGGAGGGGAGTTGTAAACACTTCTGTATTCCTCCTCCTCCTGCCCAAATCAATAGCAAACCAACATAAAGAGAAGAAGCCAGCATCAGATGGGTTCATCGTACACATATGCCCTCCAACTTGCACAGA
The DNA here is from genome assembly GCF_964270895.1 of Podarcis filfolensis. Classification (NCBI taxonomy): domain Eukaryota; kingdom Metazoa; phylum Chordata; class Lepidosauria; order Squamata; family Lacertidae; genus Podarcis; species Podarcis filfolensis. Next base: position 46,476,058 of record NC_139612.1, on the reverse strand, counting down.
TCAGCTGCTAGATACACCATTTGGAAAAGGACCAGAAGCATGGGACACCAAGGTCCTTAATAGCTTAATAACTATTGAACGTGATTATATTGGCCTTTACAACATTCTTCTGCAAACTTGGAGAAGAAAAGCTTCATATTTCTACCTCAGCCGCTCAGCTTGTTAAAAGAGAAGCTATCATGTGCATCAGGTGTGGGTTCATTTTGGCCCTCCAGATGTCTCAGGACTGAAACTTTTTACCTCTAAGAGGCTTGCTTCTTGATTAAGACCTTAATAGATGGAGCTAAAGTCAAAGTGCACTTCGTCTTAAAGACATCATTTGCTTTGTTCTTCTTTCAAGCCCCATGAATCCCAGGCTGCTGGGCAAAGCAGACTGGGTGGACAACCCTTCCTACATCCAACCTTGCTTTGCCAGCTGCTTTCTTTATTAAGAAGCATCGAATATTTTAGCACCTATGGATAAACCACCACAGACGGTGGCAGCAGCCGTTGCTAGGGAAACGTTCCCAAAAATAGCCCCATTCCGCCAACCTTTCCTGCTGCTAATGTTGTGGGGATGGGGGAAGTGAAGGAATGGAGGAGAACTAGTAGCTCCTCAGAACATGTAGAAGAAGAATATCTCCATCAACCTGTCCTATGCTGGAGTTGGAAGCTATCTTCCAACTTCTGACATGAGGAGACTTACTTAAAGATGGGAAGCAGATGTTAATGACAGTTTTAAGAGCTCCGGTTTTCTGCAAATGAGGCTACTTGAGTATTGCTTAGGTAGGACATCTAAAACACTAGCTATACACTTACAGATTAAACTTTTCCCTTGAGAATCTCTTTACAATCCTCAGTAAATTCCTGACTGGGAAGGTGTTTCAATTTTTGGTTTTCTCTCTGTCTCCTGGCTTTCCACAGTTCCTCTTCAGTTATAGTAATCAATAGAATTAGAAGGGACCAAGGGTTCACACACACAATCATCTGAGCACCTGGTAGTCATGTTTTTAATTACAACTCTTGCTGACTTGCAGTGAGCTATGGTGGTGATGTGACTGTCAGATGCTGCTGCCCACTGCACATTTTAGTGTAGTGTTTGGAAGTCAATCACAACCACAGCTTGTCAACACACTTTTTTGTGATCAGCTGCAAAAAGCTACTGCATATGGCTCAGTTCATAATAAAGCAAGCAACAGTGGTTGGTAGTCACACGACCATCTTCCTCCTTGACAGCATGGGTGAAGTCAGTATATGGACTACCAAAAACTGCAGCTGCCTTGTGTTAGACATTCATGTTATTGAATTCTTAGACCTTTTTAGGGGGCTCTGACCATTTTAGAGAACTACCATCTCTGGAATTCCCTACTTGGCATCCATGGCAATTAAATAGGTTTAAAACTAACTTGGGTGTGTAGAGTAGGTGGACTAGTGGTTACAAGAGGGGAAAAGTCTCCTAATAATTCTCAGCATCCTTAACCTACAGTTCTCAGGATTCTTTGGGGGAAGTTGTGGCTGTTTAAAGTGGTGTGATGCTTTAAATGTATAGTGCAGATGGATCCCTAGTCCCAGACCAGCCTTCCACAACCTGTGGTGCTAGCTAGAGCTGATGTACTGAGTTGCAGTACAAAACATCTGGAGAGCACCAGGTGGGAAGGGCTGTCCTAAGCAGTTTAGGACCAAAAGACCAACTTTTCTCAGATGAACTTGGCCATTTATTAAGATATGCTGAGAAGCTCACATCTGCATCCCAGCAACAGAGGTACATCTGACTGGCATGTGGAAGACACCATTTTTGGTGGTCTAGCTCATGGAACTTCCTTCCTAGAGAGTCATTGATGGTTAAGAACATCAGAAGAGCTCACCAGATGAGACCAGTGACCCATCTAGTCCAGCATCCTGTTTTCACAGTGGCAAAACATTTCATGTTTCATTTTAGGGTTTTATTTTTTTTGCCACCTCATGAAGACCTTTTGTATTTCAGCAGGTATCCAGCCATCTGAGTTGCTAGTTTTGTTGTTGTTTCTTTGTTTTTTAAAAAAGTTCTTGTGCCTGTGAGCCATTTGGATTTTCATCTGATGTATTTGTTTTTCATTGTAATTTATTTTAATGGTTTTGTCTTCTTAATTGTTAGCGGATTGTTACACTGAACTGTTGTAAGCTGCCTTACATGGCTCTTTTGAGATTAAAAAGCACAGAGTATAAAACTCTTAACTAGCTTGCTATTTAGCTAATAGATAGTATAGGGGAACAATAGTATCTATCTGTCTACTGGATTGACCAACATATTGCCTGACTGGCACTTGGTCTGATCCACCAGGGCTCTTATGTTCTCACAGGGCCACTAGTAAGAATTCAGGAATGTTTGTAGCATATGTTGGCAGACATCCTATTGATTTGCGGCATAAGTTTTTGGCTAAAGTTTCGCATGTCTCTGTCAGTTAAAAAATATTATCTATTTGGTACTGAAAAACAAGAATGGGCCTAAAAAAACCTGTGTGTGGAATTGAATTTACAGCTTGTCAAAAACCATTCTGTAATAGGGGATTGGACATCAGTTGTTCAATACGATTCAGCTGAACCCTCTATTTCATATGCAGGTTATGAGTATTTATCTTGGTTTTGACTAGAAAAGTTTTTAAAGTTATTTTCTGGAAGAATCATGTCTTTAATTGTGAAAAGCTTGTAAGATAGATGCTTAGTAGCAGATGTCAGTGGATATCAAGGGAGATAAAGTATTACCTCCCCCCCCCCTTTTCAAATTCTGGTGCATAAGATAAAAGCCTCTTCCCTCCTCTTTCAGTTTTTGAGATTTCTGGTGAAGCCTGGCTTGAAACACTTTACCAGAATAGTGGTGATGTTTTATGTACTTACTTAGCACAATAATACATCTCCTTTCTTCTACCATGACTCTCAAGGTGGCATATACAATGTACCCAGGCTGTCTCCCATCCAAGCACTGCCCAGACCTTGCAAGGTGGCTGGCTGCATCTTGTGTTAGGCAACCCCTATTTCTTTCAGAGCTACAATTTCCAGATCAATCTCTCTTCCTAGGAAACTCTGGAATTTGTAGCTCTGTGAGGGGAATAAGGGTCTCCTAACTATTCTTGGCACCCTTAGCAAACTACAGTTCCCAGGATTCTTTGGGGGAAGCCAAGGCTGTTTAAGTGGTATGATACTGCTTTAAATGTATAGTGCAGCAAAAACTCTCTGGACTCTGGAAAGTATTCAGGTTGATACTGCAAACTAGAGGGCACCCTTGATCCACGGAGCCCAACCAGCCCTTTTTGTTGAACACGGGAATCTGCCTTATACGGGGTCAGAACTTGATCCATGATCTAATTCAGTATCATCTCTACACATAGGAGAGACCACTTCACTTTTGGATTAGGATTGGATTAGGATTAGCTGAGTGGTGCAGACTCCTGCCTAGTCAAAGAACAGTAGATTGGCATAAATGTTTGCAGAACTTCTCTGAGTTCAAACGGAAGTATAAAATGTGTGTAGGGAAAGAGTGTGTGGCTTTCAGATTTGGCAGGGGCAGTAATTGCCTGTCATTCTCCTTGGGAAGGCTGTGCCCCAGTAGGATCAGGGAACCAGCCTCCACTGACCTCATAAGAGGGAAGGCACCAGAGACAAACAGCTGGAGGTCTTTGTTCCAAATCTCTGGCATCTTACAGTTCTGGATTTTCACAGATGCATGCCAAAGAGGCTCAAATGCACTTCAAGTGTGAAATTGACCTCTAGGTAACTAATAAAGGGGAAAGTAAAAGAGGGAGCACCGTGGTGGTGGTGGTGGTGGTAGAGTCCTCCTATGGGGCCTGCCCTACCATTGCTGAGGAGAGACCAGTATCCTACTTTCTTTCTTGCCCTTGCCTCAGCCTCATCAAAGCACTGGTGGTGGAAAGGAGACCTGAAGTGACAACATTTTATGAAAATGATGAGGTCCCAACTTGGGGGCAGGAGGGAGAGAATAAACAACTCTCTCAACTTGGAAAAAATAAAAAATAAAACCCCACAAGAACAACAGATAATCAAGAAACCCTTCTATTTTAAAAAAAAAAAAACATTTCTATTCCTTGTCACCCTAGCGACATTGCTTGCAGTCACCATGGAAACCCAAGGCACTAGTGGGGTGGCGGGTTGGGTGGGGGCATCACAGGGAGAGAGACAGTAGAAGCATCTTGGATTATTTTAGGAGGCAGGGAGACACCTGGAGCGAGGCTTTTCAAGCTTATTTTGCAGCAAAGAAGGAGGTGGGGGGATGAGGTTTATTTTTACTTGTTCCCACTTCATGTGCCAACTTTTTCTTTTTCAGTTATTCCAGATTTGGAAGCCTCTTCCCCCTTCTTTCAAGCCTCTCCGCACCCACATCCTCCCTCGACCATTTTGATGGCACATGGATGTCACATTCTGAGCATTCTCATTGCTCATTCCCCAGCTATTTCCTCTGCATAAGGCCTCTCAGCCTGACGAAAAGGGCTGCGAAAGAGAAGCTCTCCTGAGGGGCATGTTTGCATGGTGCGCTTCAAAGGCACTTATATGTGTGTGCCCTTTCACCTCATGCTGTTCTGCTGCACACTTGTCTGGATCAAATTGCAGCTAGCAGCTGCAGGACTCTGTAGCATGTATTGCCAGATTTACGTATAGCTTAGGGTCCCACTCCCTTGCGGGCCCCCCAAAAAATTTAAATGGAAAAAAACAACTGGATGTACATTTCCAAAATATAAGATAAAAAAACAAATAAAATAAAACCTACATGCAGCAACAGTGTTTTGTGTTGTGTAGGCTCCTATGATGTAAGTAATAGGCCCCACCCATTTCACTATTAATAGACTTCTTCTTAATTGTATTTCAGTTCAGCAATTACTGAACTGAATACATATTTTGTTATGTGCAAATGCCTTTAGATACCTATTAGGTCCATACATTACCATATAGCATATATTCAACACAAAAAAACAGTGACAATTTGTTGTTGACAAAGGACAGCTGGACATATAAAGGGCCCCATTACCTTCAGTAGCTTAGGGCCTCATCAAACCTAAATCCGGCCCTGGTAGCATGCAGTTACTCAGGTTTACCTACCCCCCCCCCCCCCAGCACAGATCACATTGTATGTCCATCAGGAGCATGACAAGTAAAGTTTGGCCTGACATGGAGATGTGGTGATGGAAGAAGTGTTATCGGCTGAGTGTTTGCTTGAGGAACTTGAGGAAGCAATAATGGTGTGTGGAGCCATGAAGTCTGCCAAAGGAGAAGCCAAAGATAAAGCAGGACTGAAACAAAAACTTCACACATGGCCTAAGGTTGCAGCGGGGAGGCACAAGATATTGGACATAACATTATGATGGCTGACTGGGAACAGTTATGGACCACAGGTATGAAGTTCATGGCATGTAATGCCTTAAGAGAGAATATAATGAAAATGATATACAGGTGGTACATGACACCAGTCAAGCTTGTGAAAATTTATCATTTGCCCGATAATAAATGTTGGAAATGTAAAGAGACTGAAGGTACATTCTTTCACCTTTGGTGGACATGCCCAAGGATTAAGGCTTTCTGGGAGATGATATATAACGAAATGAAAAAGGTATTTAAATATACCTTTCTGAAGAAACCAGAGGCCTTTCTCCTAGGCATGGTCGGCCAATTGGTGCTAAAGAAGGATAGAACTTTCTTTATGTATGCTACAACAGCAGCAAGAATACTCATCGCAAAGTATTGGAAGACACAAGATTTACCCACCCTGGAAGAATGGCAGATGAAGGTGATGGACTACATGGAACTGGCGGAAATGACTGGCAGAATCCGAGACCAGGGAGAAGAGTCGGTGGAGGAAGATTGGAAGAAATTCAAAGACTATTTACAGAAACATTGTAAAATTAATGAATGTTAGAAGGATGTTGAAATGAATCTATGTGACTTTAGCAGATATGCTATAAAGACTTAGGAAAAATAGACTGTTAATTCGTGAAAGGAGGGAAAGTAAAACTATATTAGTTTCAAGATAATTTTACAGGACAATAATTTGAAAAGAGGGAAAGGATTTGCTGAAATGGATAATTGACCTAGAATACAAAAAAGGGAGGTGTGAGGAGGTCAGGGAAATAAGCCAATGAAAGATAAGCAATGGGAGGATTGATTTGTTTTTAATTGTTTTTATTTTTCAGTATTTTGTATTTTTTGTTTTATTATTATTATTATTTTCTTATTTTTGTAATTATTTGAAATTTCAATAAATATTATTTTAAAAAAAGGTTGCAGCGGGGAGCCTGTGACCCTCCAGGTATTGTTGGACTACAATTCCCATCATTCCTGTTCGTTTGACTGTGCTGGCTGGGACTCATGGGAGTTAGACTCCAGCAATGAGCGGAGAACCACAAGTTCCCCATCCTGACTTAAGATATACCTCCATAACTTGTGATCCACCAAGCCAAACTGCCTACCTATGACGCACTGTGGCCTACAGGTGCTACAGAAAGTTACCTTGTACTAAGTCAGTCCATAGGCTCATCTAAGTTTAGTACTTTCGGTGCAGATTGGCAGCAGTTCTTCAGGGTTACAGACAGGGGTCTCTCTCAGCCTTTTTGAATTCTCTCTTCTTTTTTCACATCCCTTATTGCCTGCTTGCATTTCTTTAGCAAAACCATGTTCTGTTTTTGTTTCTCCTCATTTGCATGAGACTTCAATTTTCCGAAGGAAGCCTTTTTGTCCCTAATAGCTCTGCTTTTAAACCACACTGGTATCCTCTTAGTCTTGGTTTGTGATTTCTGATTTGTGGTATATATTCTTAGGTGAACTTCTATTACTGTGGTTTTGAATAACCCCCAAGCAGAGATTTGACCCATTTGACTTTCCCTTACAACTCCCATGCTTGTGAGAAGTTTCCTCTTTTGACATAAAAAATGATTGTGTTGGACTTTATTGGCAACTGCCTATTTACATATATGATTGGTTTGATAGCATTACAGTCACTGTTCTCAATCAGCTCAACAACAGTTACTTATGACACCAGGCCTTAGGAACTAGTGCACAGGAACCACCAGGGCAGCAGGACCCATCACCACAGGTAGAGGGACCCTGTGTCCACGAACATGACGGGCTCTGAGGTGTAGAAAGCAGCAGGGGTGCACTGTAAGAGGCTGAGGCAGGCAAGGGCCCACAGCCCAGCTCCCTAGCTGGCCAGGTGGGGTTCGCTAGCTCTAGGAGGAGGTGTGTGATTCCTCAGCTGGAGGAGGCTTGGAGCAGGTGAGGGTCAAGCCCAGATGCTGCAATCAGCATGCAAAGTACAAAAGGGAAGCAGAGCTGAGGGACTGTGCCTCCTCAACTGCCCATGTTGGTGGACCTTGACTTGGATGCTCCTGGAACTCTATGGGACTGTGCTTGGGTTTGACAGAATTACAAGCCTGGTAGATGAAGGGAACGCAGTGGATGTAGCCTACCTTGATTTCAGCAAGGCATTTGACAAGGTGCCCCATGATATTGTTGCAAAGAAGCTGGTAAAATGCGGTCTTGACTATGCTACCACTCAGTGGATTTGTAACTGGCTGACTGACCGAACCCAAAGGGTGCTCATCAATGGTTCCTCTTCATCCTGGAGAAGAGTGACTAGTGGGGTGCCACAGGGTTCTGTCTTGGGCCTGGTCTTATTCAACATCTTTATCAACGACTTGGATGATGGACTCAAGGGCATCCTGATCAAATTTGCAGATGACACCAAACTGGGAGGGGTGGCTAACACCCCAGAGGACAGGATCACACTTCAAAATGACCTTGGCAGATTAGAGAACTGGGCAAAAACAAACAAGATGAATTTAAACAGGGAGAAATGTAAAGTATTGCACTTGGGCAAAAAAAATGAGAGGCACAAATACAAGATGGGTGACACCTGGCTTGAGAGCAGTACATGTGAAAAGGATCTAGGAGTCTTGGTTGACCACAAACTTGACATGAGCCAACAGTGTGGTGCGGCAGCTAAAAAAGCCAATGCAATTCTGGGCTGCATCAATAGGAGTATAGCATCTAGATCAAGGGAAGTAATAGTGCCACTGTATTCTGCTCTGGTCAGACCTCACCTGGAGTACTGTGTCCAGTTCTGGGCACCACAGTTCAAGAAGGACACTGACAAACTGGAACATGTCCAGAGAGGGCAACCAAAATGGTCAAAGGCCTGAAAACGATGCCTTATGAGGAACGGCTAAGGGAGCTGGGCACGTTTAGCCTGGAGAAGAGGAGGTTAAGGGGTGATATGATAGCCATGTTCAAATATATAAAAGGATGTCACATAGAGGAGGTTGTTTTCTGCTGCTCCAGAGAAGCAGACACGGAGCAATGGTTCCAAACTACAAGAAAGAAGATTCCACCTAAACATTAGGAAGAACTTCCTGACAGTAAGAGCTGTTCGACAGTGGAATTTGTTGCCAAGGAGTGTGGTGGAGTCTCCTTCTTTGGAAGTCTTTAAGCAGAGGCTTGACAACCATATGTCAGGAGTGCTCTGATGGTGTTTCCTGCTTGGCAGGGGGTTGGACTTGATGGCCCTTGTGGTCTCTTCCAACTCTATGATTCTATGATTCTATGACTCTGGACTGTATCCTGACTGCTGAACTTCAGACTTGGCCTACTTGGATTGACCTTGGGTTGCATTTCCTGACCTTTGGACCTTTGGACTTTGTTTGCATGGAGTAACCCCTGGTCTTTGAACTTTTGACTTGTCACCAGGTAGGCCAGGGGTTCAGGACACTTACACTGAAACAAATTCGCCATTTTAATGCCTGCTCATCCAATGAGCATTTGTTCTGAATCTTTTACAACCCAGAATTCACTGGATGATCCCAGGTTCTAACACGTGGGACAGAATCAATATGAATTCTAGAATTGACAGTTTTACTTATAAAAACCATGCGTTTCCCCTTCTTCATTTTTTTTTGTCTATCCAAGGTGCAGAAACATCTAGTTGTAAAGCGTACATACACATTTACAGTTTAATGGCTTCTTTTTGGAGCTTGGTAAGGGTTCCTTGACCCCCATTTAAAATTGGGAACTGTTTTAAATTCCCCTTCAGTTTCCTAGTTTAGGTGTGTGTGTGTGTGTGTGTGTTTGACTGCCCACATGGTTCCAGCACTTTCAAGAGGCTCTGTGGTTGTGTGTCATACTCCTTCACACTCATTTGTGCTCCTGGAAAAGATGTGGGGGTGGGAGGAGGAACACATGTGCAGGCTGCAAAACAGGGGGAAGGTATATGAGTCCTAATAATGGACTCACCCTAGGAGGCAGCTCAGAAGGGAACTTTGGCTGTCACAGAGTCAGACTCTATTGTGTTGCCATGACGCCAGTGTGGCTTAACTCATCTCATGGAGCCAGTAGGACATCTCTTATTGACGAGGCCCAAGTCATGATGACCACGGGCACCTCAGTTAAAGCTACCAAGCTTGACTGGCCCTGTTCCAGAAGGTTCTACCTATTTACTCAGTCATAGTAAATGCCTGGAAATAAGGCCTAGTGCTAGCATTCCAAATCAGATTTATTTCCCCATCTTTGGGTGGTGGGGAGGAGGGCGATATTAATGTACATACGTGAATGTGTGCGCATGCCAATAGGCGAGCAAACATGAAGCAGGCAGTGAGAGACTGAGAGAACTCATGTTCAGGTTTCCCCTGAGCTAAGAGTAAAGTGGGTGACACACCCATCCTATCTGAAGGCTCAGTTCACTGGTGTGATAACACATGTGAAGGAGAGGAGCAGTCCTGGCAAATCCCTCATATTCTGGAACATCCCATTTCCCTCCCACAGACAAATTGAAGGACCAACTTCTGGAGCGAAGAGCCTCGGCGAGTGCAGGAGGCTGCTTGTTAAGAAACCTCATGTTCTTCTGGAGGGCTCCATGCGCAGTTTAGAGCCCTGGTCATGTCTCCACAGGAATAGGAGGGAAGCTTCCAGTTTGATAACCTTGCCCTTTAACTTGGAAGAGGCTGTAAAAGACAGAAGGGGACACACTTCAGCAAGGTGGCAGCTGCACTGTGGACAAGCCATGACAGTGGCCATGCTGAAACGAAGGCTCACTGAGGAGAAACTCACAAGTGAAACTGCTGAATAGAAACTTAGCAAAAGGTTCTGCTCTTTAAATTTGGGTCAGAATAGAAACAATGGTTTCCACTATAGGTGTTAATTTATTCAGCTACAATAAGACAATTTTGTTCTCATCAATTACTGCTGCTGTGGTATTTTCCATATATTTTTATTCTAACTGAATTGCCAGAGGCTGTGTACTTTCTGCATTCCATTGCCATTTAACACTTGTACATTTGTGTTTCCCCACTTTGCATGTGTGTGTCTGACAACTGAGGTTCATGCTCCATGCATCTGGGCTCTAGTCAGTGAAAGTTGATGCCATTATAAACAAGTTGCCGGTTTATAAGGTGCCACAAAACTCTTTTACGTCCCCAAAGCGACTTGAGCAAGGGGGAAACGCCTGGCAGAAATACTTCCTGACAACAAAAACTGGAACATAGTGAAGGAAAGCCAATTAAAATGAAGAAAGCAACCTGTGACCCTGGTCCTACAAATCTCTTTGCAGACTAAATAGGTCTGCAAAACAACACTGAGGGTTTGGCGACACTACTTTGCGTTGGGGCCCTGAGCAAGAAATACATTTTCTAATGGGCCTTTCCCCCTAATCTTTGGAATCTGGAGCAATTCACATTAATTTCCCCCTCAAGCTGGCAAAGGGGTGTCTTCCCCTCTTAACTGTCTTTTCCTCTTTAACGACATTCTAGGTTGTAACTTGAGAAGTTGGAAGGATGCAGGAGAAAGTTTAACTCGGCCTAGTTGCTCCCGCCTCCTTCTCCACCCTCAGTACAAACAGCATCCACGCCACGTCACCCAGTGCCTGTGCTGGGACTGCAAAGCTTTGGCTGTGATGTTCTTCCACTCCTCTGTCAGAGGGAGCAGAACGACTTAGGAGGAGAGCCAGCGAACCAAAGAGTTCCTTACAAAGTGATCAAGAGGGAAAAGCAGAAGCGCACCACAAGTTCAAATTCTAAGCTCATTGCAGAATCCTGGTGAAGACAAAGATAGGCACTGTGAGTGTAATCCTTCCAAGAGAGGGAAAGGCTTAGCAGAATATTCAGTTGGAATAGAAAGGAATCATTTGGCTGTTGGAGGAAGAGAAACACCCTTTATCCAAGCGAGGAACCAGAAAGCATCTACTAAGAAAAGTGAAGAGGCCTGCTGTAGGGCCACAATCCTTATCGGGATATTAAACTAGCTGGTTTTCCTTCAGGACTCTCTGGGACATTCTTTGGCCAGCATGAACATATTTCGGATCCTGGGTGATGTTTCTCACCTCTTAGCCATGATCATGTTGCTGGGGAAGATCTGGAGATCAAAGTCATGCGCTGGTAAGTTCTTGTTCTCCTTCCCTCTTCATCCCGTTGACAAAGTGCTGGTGCAGAAACAATGCAGAAGGAAAAGAAGGGAGCAGACAAAGCTTCTGGGAGTTACTTATCACCAGAGCACAAACTGTGCCCCAGAGACTGAGGATTTGGGTTTGGCCTCAGCCTGCGTGGGTCACACATCTTTTCCTAAGGTGTGTTCACATTATCACTTTCAAGCACAGTGAATTTGTTCTCCCACCCCTGCATTTCACAACTCTTTCCCCTCTAGCTGTTCACATCAGCACCACTTCATTAGTGTCAGATTTGTTGGTGTACACACCAGGGAGCACGGATGGGGCACCCTGTGCAAAGGTGCTCACACATTTGCTAGAGATAAATTAGGAATGGCTTAAGGACTCAAATTGGATTGAGTGATAGCACATCCAACGGTAGTATTTTGCAAGGAAGTATGGAATGCATATGCATTTTGGGAAACTGTTGTGTGAGCACGGATTTAAAAAACAGCGCTGGAAACTGTGAGTGCACAGTAAGTAGGAATGTGACCACAGCCTAGACTACTCGCCTAAGAAGCTGGATGTTTTAAGTCTTTCCCAGTAGCTTTGTAGGACAATGCAGCATAAATGAATTAACATGGAATATTGATAGGAAATAAGAGAACCAGCTATTAAAGCAAATAGCACTTGATAACTCACTGAGGTCAACACTTTCCCCATGTCTCATGCTAGACACCTGTCCATTGTATTGACAGGCAACCGTGCCCAGATGAGGTCATTTCAATGTCACGTAGAGATGCTCCTACAATATCTCTTTATGCAATTTTCAGTCACCATTGTTTTCTGCAAATTTTGAGATTTGTAGCCACTTGTCTGGGTTCCTTCTGGGCCTTTTCGCCAACTAAAACACGTTTCGTAAACCTGAGCAAACTAAATGCCTTGGGGTGTGTGTTTGTGAATAAGACAGGAATCCTTCCACATTTCAGACAGAATATTTCCCCAGGGCAGAAGGGTGGGGGTGAGGGCTGGGAAGCACAATACAGCTGGGGAAACCTCTGCCAAGGATTTAAGTAAACTGGTAAAGAACAAAGGAACCTGATCGACAGGGAACAGAGAAATGGATTGCCCAGGTCAATGACTAGTCCTTTCACTCCCACACAGCACTCTTAAGTAAGTCTGCAATCCAATGGATATTTACTTCGAGGTAAGCATAGGACACTTTCGAAGAAATGTATATAGGACTGTGCTGTGCGGAACTGAAAATGTGAAACAGCACTGCATGAAATGCAGAAGAAACCAAAAGTGCCATTTAGGAGGTGCATTTATGAACCCTCACCCATGTCTCCTATATATCTAATCTCCCAAGTTTTGGTGTTAAAAAGGAACCACAACAAATGGTCTTAATATACACTGCTTGTTCTCAATTTAATCTTGATTGTGAACTATGCTGCTAACTCCTTTTACTTTCTTGATTTCTCCTCTCCCCACTCCTCTTCTGCGGCAGTATTTCCATGGCCTCTTGTTAAAACTTCTCCTTCCATTCCTAGTTTCCTCCTTTCAAGCCCTTCCCACTCCATTAAACTCCCCCTCCCCCTTACACTCTTTGTGGGTGGAATCAAGATTCGTTTAGAAGGAGTGGTGTTGTGATGTGGCAGTTGAAGCATATCACAGTCCCTGGTGCGGTGTATGTGTCCAACAACATATATCCTGGGGTATGGCGACTGTTTAAGTTTGTAGCAGGAGGAGGAATGAACTTGTGGAATTGAGTTTGGTTCTGTACGTTCAGCATAATTTCTATGCGTCCTGCCTTTTTGCACTATCCCGTTGAGGCTGAAAAACAAGACGTATAGGAGCATCTCTGTAAAAGGAAACTGCAGGGCCACGTCTTGCGTTACTGATTAAACAACGAGACACGAATAATTGTCTTTGGTCTCTTTCACCTGAAGATGCCTATGACTGTTAAATGTTTGCAACTGCCCACAACATTTATCCAATAAACAGCATAATTTTACTTTCTCATTTTACTGCCTGGAAAGAAATAATGATAGAGGAGTGGAAAACTTTTGCTGAGTAGAAGGGAATTAACTGTGCACAGTTGAAAATGCTGGCAGCATTAAGATAAATTCAACAGTTTAATATTTGAGTGATGTAAGGTGGGAGAACTGACTTAAAATGATTATAGTAAAATACGCAGGAATGATAGACAACTAAAATGAACCATGGAAGGGGAAGGAGGGAAGTCATTGATTATATGATATTGTGCAAAATGTTTATTTTGAGATGTTAAACTATTCAAAAAAAGAAAAGGAAAGAATTATAGGCAGCTCTTTTGTGTTGCAAAAAACAATGAAGAGTCTTCAGCACCTCAAAGCAGGGATGGGCAGCCTTTTTTCTACTAAAGTCCACCTTACCTCAGGACCCTTTAAGCCGGCATCCTTTTCGTTGGATATTCATGCTGATTTGTGTTCATGATGGTATTGGGGCATTTATACGCAGCTCTACTTTGAATACTGTTTGTGTCTTCCAAAGTTTTGGGGTGGACATAATACTTCGTTTCCAATCAGTGCATCACCCATACATAGATAGCTTCACACCATGGCAGTTGTGTCTGGCTTTCGTTGTGCTATAGTGCAAGAGTGCCCCTCCAGAAGGCAATAATGCCACCAACCTGTAAACCAACAATGACTCCCTAATCTACTTTTCTAGCTTTGATCTTCCAGTCTGTTTAATCTTGTTTCTCTGCATTCGGGAACGTGTTGCACTCTAAACACAGAAGAAGCTGGCCCAGTGAATATTGCCATTTGAACTGTTCAAGGTTGATCAGTATGGAAAGTGTTGAGGGCAGCAAAATGACTGAGCAAGGATTGAGAATGGTCTCTTAGTTTGGCAAGATACATTGATTGGAGCAGTTTGAATAAATCCAAAAGTTTTTTTGGGGGGGGGAGAACAGCCATGCTGGCCTGAATTGCAAACACCCCTACCTCAAGTGACATGCCACATGTGTAACATGGAAAAACCAAGCACTTACAATTGCACACCATGCGTGGGATATTGACATCAGTCCCTTGTCATGGTCAGAGGACTTCTTGTTGAGCTTTAGGCTTTCAGCACCTTTCCCCCTCTGCAGAGGCGGGAGATCTTTTAGGATGGTCTGCCCTCAGAGGTTGATGGATCCAAGTGGTTTCCTGATGGCTGCGGAGGGGGTTGGCTGTTATGACTGGTGCTTCTGTTAAATATCTGGATGGCTTGGGCCATTGACACAACAGCTCCCGAGTGCTTTGTGGAGCCTGTTTGGCTCTGTGGTATACTACTGAATATAGGGTAAAGAAGCAATCTGGGAGATGGCTTGAACACAAGTGGAGGGAAACGCCAGACAAATACAACTGAACACTGGCGAGTGCGCATTTTTTTAGCTTACTCAGTGGCAGAGAAAGCAGGTAAGAAGACATACTTGCTACCTCCACTTCATCCTCACTATGCTATCTGGCAGAGCTTTTCTGGTTACTGTGGGGCCTTTTGCAGACTGGCCCCAAAGAGGCGGTAGAACCTATGGTAACTTGCTGTGACTTGTTTGCCAAGCATTTTGAGGATAAAATTGCTTGCCTCCATCGGCACCTTAACTCTGCAGCTATAGCAGAATCTTGAGAGACGTCCAGAACATTGTCGAAAACATTCCTCTTTATCCAGGCCTTTGACCATTAAGTAATCTATGGCTTGTTAAAGGTGTGCGAGGGGACTGTTGTTATGATTATTTTATCATTATGCTGTGCATTGTGGTTTTTATTGTACTTCGCAAATTATGTTCTTAATGTCATACACTGCCCTAGGATCTTTGGCTAAAGGGTGGTATATAAATTTAATAAATAATACTAGTGTGTTCGCTAGCAGCATGAGGGCTGAGAGGGTTAGCAGCAGCAGTCTGTGAATCTTGCTCTGGCTTCCTCGCTTTCCTACCTGCTGCCCCCCCTCCCACTTTCTTTGAGCTCTACGTAAGGGAGTATCGTAGAGAGAAACCTACAAACATCCAGATGGTAGCCATGTTAGTCTCTTACAGAAAAAAGAGGCTTGTGGCATCTTAAACGCTAGCAGGCTTCTTGTGGCCTCCAGCTGTACAATAAATCTGTTAGTTTTCAAAGTACCATAAGGATCTTTTTGTGTTTCCATGAACAAAAACTGCTGCCACCTGGGGATCAATTACCTTTCTCCTGCGCTGCCCCCTTGTTTTCTTTCATTAGCATTTATTTTCTACACTCACTTTGTATATTTGCCTGAAGTTTCCAGACAATATACTGTAGGTCAACTTGTCTTTCAGAAGAGAGAGGCAACACTGCTCACATCCACACCACACATTTAAAGCACATGGTTTCCCCCAAATAATCCTGTAGTCTACCCCTATAATTGTTAACATCCTTAACAAAGGTAAAGGTAAAGGTACCCCTGCCCGTACGGGCCAGTCTTGACAGACTCTAGGGTTGTGCGATCATCTCACTCTAGAGGCCGGGAGCCAGCGCTGTCCGCAGACACTTCCGGGTCATGTGGCCAGCGTGACAAGCTGCATCTGGCGAGCCAGCGCAGCACACGGAACGCCATTTACTTTCCCGCTGGTAAGCGGTCCCTATTTATCTACTTGCACCCGGGGGTGCTTTCGAACTGCTAGGTTGGCAGACGCTGGGACCGAACGACGGGAGCGCACCCCGCCGTGGGGATTCAAACCGCCGACCATGCGATTGGCAAGTCCTAGGCACTGAGGTTTTACCCACAGTGCCACCCGCGTCTCCATCCTTAACAAACCACTGTGTTTATGCTGCTTTTCTGTGTTGGGCATCAATACAATGATGTTGTGTGGGTTATCTTTCTTCCCACCCTGGATCCTGGGAAGTCATCCACAGGTTCTCCAGTTCACTTGGCAGTGGAGCTGGCTTGTGTTGAAGCTGAAACAGCACCCTTTCGTTCTCTGACTGTGCCTCTTCACTTGGCAGAAGGGTGGTCCTCTCCAGGCTGTGTTTGTGCTGCCAGAGGATTCAAGTCCGCCTCTGTGGGGAGCTCTGAAGTTTGTGGCTTGTGGTGCTAGTTGCTACCTTCCTTACCCAACTAAGGACTTTGCTTGTTTATTATGCCAGTGCCAAAGGCCCAGGCGCTTCTCCCGGCTTGTTTATTTTCCTTTATCATCTGCTCATTTAATTTCCTTTTTTGGCCTGCAGGTATCTCGGGAAAGAGCCAGATCCTTTTTGCACTTGTCTTCACAAGCCGTTACCTTGACCTGGTCACAAACTTCATCTCCATCTATAATACTGTCATGAAGGTAAGGGCAAGAGTTCAAGTGCTCTCCATCTGACTAGATGAGATAGGAACAATTCTGGTATGTTCAGACCCTGATTTATAACTTTAAAAAAGGGCCATTTTCAGTGGAGGTAGAGGGTTTTCTATTAACATTTTACCAAAAGAATTTCAATTATAAAGAAATAAAGTGATACAATCACTCAGCATTTTGCTTCATTGAGATTGAAAAAGGCAGTCCATTCCCATCCCAAACTTGCTTATGAATGCAGAGCTACAGTGCTCAGGGCTCTAATAGAATAGCGCCAGTGCACACTAGGTTTTTGTTGTACTGGGGAGGGAAAGCAGACTGTGTCAGAGAAAGATGACATTTTAAGTATGTGCAGTGCAGCCCAGCCTCTTCCCTGTTCCCCCATTGTTTAATCTAGAATAGAGTGGTAATGACCCAGTGAGTCTGATTAGAACAAGGTGCACCAATTCTGAGGCTTGTAAAGCCACTCTTACAGCAGGTTAAGCAAGGGTGGCTAAGGAAGAACAAGAGATGTAGTTAATGGGCTTCCTACGTACGTGTGTGTGTGCGCGCGCGTGTGTACGTCCATAAAAAATACATGCTGCTGCTTATCATCTTAAGAGTGCATTAAAGGTGCCAAACCAGAGTATCTTAGGCGAAATAGGAGGTAATGACAACAAACTGAATCTTGTCTGCAATCAGCCAAAGAACAGCCAGCAAATACTTAGGTTAGTGGGTTCCAGCAAAGACACGGCTCTAAAAGTTTGAGCAGACCAATCCTCAAAAGATTTGCACTATGAGAAAGTAAGTTGATTTTTGTATTCCTCTGCAGGTTGTTTTCTTAAGTTGCGCCTACTTTACCGTGTACCTGATCTATGGGAAATTCCGGAAAACCTTTGATAGTGAGAATGACTCTTTCCGCCTCGAATTCCTTTTAGTTCCAGTTACAGGCCTGTCATTTTTAGAAAACCACAGTTTCACCCCATTAGAGGTAAGAAAGCCATACATATTAAGTGGAAGAAGGTAGTAATGGCTTCAAGTTTCCTTGAACCTTTGGTGTCTGGAACTGAACTTTCTTTTGCCCAATGGTGAAAGGTAAAGGTGGCCCAAAATAAAATTGTCATGTTTTTCTCTGGACTGATTCATGTATTACTAACATTTAACGTGGACGTCCCTTTATTCTTTCCTTAGATTCTCTGGACTTTCTCAATTTACCTGGAATCAGTGGCTATCCTTCCACAACTTTTCATGATTAGCAAAACAGGTGAAGCTGAAACTATCACAACACACTACCTTTTCTTCCTGGGCCTCTATCGCGCTCTCTACCTTGCAAACTGGATCTGGCGCTACCACACAGAGAACTTCTACGATCAAATTGCTGTGGTGTCTGGAGTAGTACAGACCATCTTCTACTGTGACTTTTTTTACCTCTATGTCACGAAAGGTAAGGATCACAGAATGCTGGCTAGTCAGTGGCTGAAACTGACCACAATTGTGGCAGAGATCAGGCAGGTCAGCTATAGCTCTGCTCTCCCCACACTCCCCGCTCCACAGAACCTCTTGGCTTTGTTTCTTTTCCACCCCAAACGTTTAACAGCGGTTGTCTGAAAGACCACCTGGTCCTGTACAGATGGACAAGGGCACTTAGGTCATGTAGGAAAATTCTGCTTGCGGTACTGCTGCTTGCGGAGTATCATGGGACAGTGATTTGAAAATTGGCATTCAAAAATGCAGCGTTGCACGTTCTCCAGCGGGAGGGCCCCCAGCAGTAAAAAACTCTTCAGAATTAAGCAGCAGCGTATGCCATTTGTAAAGCATCAGCCATCAGCTACTTTCCAAAATCTTGTAAAGACTTCCTCCCTGACCCATAAGAGAGGGCCATTTTATGTGCTTGAAGACTCTGAATGTTTTTATTCTGCTTTCTGTGTCTTGTTATTTTTTTAAAATACTATTTTTATATTGTATACTGCTCAAGAGATTTTTAAAACGTTGAGTGGTTGATCAATGCTTTTAAATAAATAAATTACATGAAATATTAAACACTTAAACCCAACTCAGAAGCTACCAAGCATATAAGACAATTTCTACATTGCTATATGAGTAGCGTGCTCTGCATGTTAAAGCAGTGTGAGGAAGCCTCTTGAGGGTGGGGAGTCATCTCAGATTACCAATACTGTAAACTATGCAAAACACTCCAAAAATTATTGAATATTTTAGCATAGGACTGTTTTAATTATCGTTCAGCCTGTTATTAACTGCTTCACAGGTTATGAAATTCTAAGGCACTGTGACCGTAACATGTGCAGGGTTTCTTGCTGCTATTAGTAACAAAGATTTGTACACAGGTGACAAGAGTTTATGGAATCTTCTCATCCTAAACGGGTTGCCTACAAAATGCTTATTGCTATGTTGGGGGGTTTTGTAATTCACGAGCTAAAAGCACCATTAAAAATGGCAGCATGAATGCATTTGGTAGAGGCAAGGTGGCATTCCTTTCTGTCAGAACAAAGAGTTTAAGTCTCAATTCATTTTTCCCATTTAGTATTAAAAGGCAAGAAGCTGAGTCTCCCAATGCCTATCTGAAGACACACGCAAGCGAAACAAGTTCCTGAAGACCCCGCTCCAGGACTGGAGGATGTCCTCTTCCACTTTTTTCCCATATGGCTCAGCTCGCATTCAGAGAACTTACCTGCTTCTCTACACTGTGACTAGCAGACTGTGCCCGAGAGATTTGAGGTCCAGGTGGCTAACACTTTAGGCTTAACACTTTCTAATTTAGTGTTGGAACAGTATCTACGTTTTCTTTTGTATGGGGATGTTTGTTGGTGTTTGAACTATAACAAATAAAATAGTGTGAAGTATCTTTTGGTATATTTTTCTCACAATTATCTCTCTCTCTCAAATATGACTATCAAATCTCTTTTCCAGGCTAAACATTCCCAACTTACTTAACCATTCCTCATAAGGCTCTGCTTCCAGACCCTTGATAATCTTGGATACCCTCCTCTGCACACATTCCAGCTTGCCAATAACCCTTTTACATTGTGGCACCCAGAGCTGGACGCAGTACTCCAGGTGGCGTCTGACCAAGGCAAAGTACTTCTGCTGTTGCAGCCTAGAATAGCATTAGCCTTTTTGGCCACTGCATCACACTGTTGACCCACTTATGGTCCACTAAGACCTTTTTCACATGTACTAGTAAGCCAGGTGTCCCCCATCTTCTATTTGTGCAGCTTGTTCTTCCTGCCTAAGTGCAGAATCTTATTTGTCCCTCTTGAAATTCGTTTTTTTTAGTTTGGGCCCAGTTCTCCAATCTGTTACGGTCATCTTGAATCCAAATTTTGTCTTCAGTAGCATTAGCTGTCCCTCCCAGTTTGGTCCATCCAGGTCCGTTATAAAGACCTTGAGCAACAATGTGGACCCAGGAGAGAACCCTGTGGCACCCACTTGATTTTTCCACAACGCTGAGGAACCATTAGTGAGCACCCTTTGGGTTTAGCCTACTATGGACATTAAAATGTTCATTCCTATACTTGTTGTATAGAGAAATAAGATATTTCTTACTGGAAAAAAAGCATATGATGTTCTACCTTTTAAATGAGAGAGAGCTCAATCTTTATTGACAAGTATTTTTATTCATACCTACAAAAGAAAACAAGATGGTATCAAAAGGACAATTTACAAACTAATAGTAACATAGCTTTTTAGTATGCTGTGCCTGAATACCACAGAGCTATGAATCCTTCCATTCAAGTCTTTGTTAATACAACAGGAATGTGTTCAAATACCAGTAAGGGTTGAAACAGAGCACTGATCCGACCCAAAAAGCCTCTAAAGTTTAGAGTTTAAATCTTTCAACTTAAAGCCCACAGAGTAATTTATTTGGAAGGGAAGATGCTGGACTGGCATTTCGACAGATGTTTACTGGAGAAAAAATGGACATCACCGCTTTGTCAACGGGGCTCTTTAGCTGGTAAGTGGAACCAAGCAGCACCAGAACATACCAGAGCATTCAATGGTTGTTAATATTCGGCATGAGCTAACAAGATATTCCATGATACGTTTCTAAAATGAACGTTCATTTCTGATCTTTTTAGCATTGAAGCTTACTACTAGACTTCTCGTTTCTCCAGTGTTACAATTACAGAAGTCAAATGAACCAAAAGCTATTTGAACTGGCAAATTTCCCTCTCACAGTCTGTGCCAACAACCTACCTGTATGTTGCGTGCAGACACACAATTTTTTATCGATCCCCGGGCTGTTCTCTACTGAGGAATACAAATGTAACGGCCCCTTTTTAAAAAATAAACGAGCCCCACACTGCAATAAAGTATCTGGGCTGTTGTACTTATTTGAACTATGCATTTCCCAAAACAGAAAACACTGTAGCACATACATTATGCCTCTCAATCAGTACAGTACACAAGTGATCTCCTGCCATGTTGTCTAAACATAGCCGGTGATGCACTAAAAAAGCCAACTACTTGTCAACCCTTCTGCTAATAGTCACAGGACATAAGCCTTAGTACTTGAAGAATTCTATCCCACTCTCCCCACTCACTAACCTACAGCCTTGCTCAGCCTGGGGAAAAAATCAACAAGATTGAATGGAATGGTTTACTAAAGTTCCATCCTTTCCTAAAATTTCCTAGAATGCTACCTACCTGTAAAAGCTGAGTGTAAAAGACAGTTGAAGAAACTCACTCAAAAAGCCAAGGAAAAGCCCTATTCAGATCAGGATGTGAATGCAGCTCCAAGACTTACTAGCCATCTCTTCCTCCTCCCCACTAAAGAGGGGGTTAGATTCCATTTGGCCTAAAGTAAATCTTCAAAATTTGAAACAGAAAAACTGAACCATTTTACACAGCACAGTGGGATCCTGAAATCTGCCCAATAAGAGATGTTATATTAAGGACATATACACCAAGTAAATGGTGACTTGCTTAATTTTCCTCAGTATTTTCTGTTGAAATGCGATTTGGAACTTGAGGTGGGGAGGCATAAGGTTTTATTATTATTGGGTGAAAAATCTAGCTGGTAGTAATTTGAGTACCACAGAGAAATCCAATTAACTTTTAAGAATGAAATGATTTAGTTATGAAAACAGGGGAGTACAGAAAAGAAATCTCTTTTTCTAACACACTTTCTTTAAATCCCTTACACAAAGACATCCAGGTGCTGCAAAAATGCTAGCCAAAATTAAATGTTTTTGTTTTTTCCTGTCTGTAAAGTGGAGAGGTTTGGAACAACTGTAAGACGAGTCAAAACAATTATTATATTTTCAAAATCCACCTATGTCAAATTCAAGGACTCGGGTTCAACTGTCCTTGTGGAAAGTCTCAATTTTAATAAGCAAAAATTATACCATCTCAAATACTCTGTTAAGGAGTATTACACAACATCTTTCTTGTGGTCTATGTGATGGATAAGTTGTTCCTCTCTGCAGCAAGTTTTCATACACAAGCCTCAGACACAATGACAACTGGGCTGGGACATATCTGCCTTGTAGGTGTTTTTTTGGAGGGGGGGGTGAGGAAAAAAAACATTTCAGGTTTCTTAACATGCAAGGCCAAAACATGTAAAGAGAAGTTAGTTTTCCAGTCAACTCTAATTTTAAAAACAAAATTGGAAATGTAGACCGGGGCCAATGTTTATGGACAGTATCTGATAGTGAACTCTACATCTAACCTGCATTAGGGGAAAACACCACAATGGGGATGGAAGGGTGGTGAGGGAAAGGGGAGAAGAGAAGGTTCTTATTTGCAAGTCTTGACTGGTCACCTATAAACCAAATGGTCTCACTTGCGTGCAGGGGGAGGGGGTGGTGGAGGTGGTGGATACTGGTAGTTGGCAGTCTGTCCCATATAGCCCATCACGTTAGTGCCTGGAGGCTGAGGAAACTGTTGCGACATGAGAGGCTGAGGCTGCTGGCCGGAACGGCCCATTCCTGCATACTGCTGCTGGCCTGTGCTCTGCGAGTT
This sequence comes from Podarcis filfolensis, assembly GCF_964270895.1. Lineage (NCBI taxonomy): Eukaryota > Metazoa > Chordata > Lepidosauria > Squamata > Lacertidae > Podarcis > Podarcis filfolensis. The sequence goes on along the minus strand of NC_139612.1, from coordinate 46,453,418 downwards.
TCTCCCGGCATTGGCAGCATTTGCTCCACCATAGCCAGCGGCACCATATTCTGCCCCATAGCCACTTGCACCGTAAGCAGCAGCTCCATAGGCTCCCTGGGCATAGCCATACTGGCCCTGCTGCGACCCAAACGCAGAATTTGCACTCCCATATGCACCACCGTAGGCCTTGTTGGCTCCGTTTGCAAAGCTCTCTCCGCGTTCACGGTCTCGGAAGCTGCCCGAGTCTCTCCGGCCATCTTTAACACCCCGGAGCCGCCGTTCACACTCCTCCTGGTACATCAGATTGGGATTGTTGGAGGTGTTGCTGGTACGGTAACGAGAGCGGCCGCCTGGTGGTACAGATGAATGAATATGGTGTCAAGCTCACTTAAATGCCCTCTAGATCAGGGGTAGGCAACCTAAGGACCGTGGGCCGGATGTGGCCCAATCGCTTTCTCAATCCGGCCCACGGACGGTCCGGGAATCAGCGTGTTTTTACATGAGTAGAATGTGTGCTTTTATTTAAAATGCATCTCTGGGTTATTTGTGGAGCCTGCCTGGTGTATTTGCATGAGTAGAATGTGTGCTTTTATTTAAAATGCATCCCTGGGTAATTTGTGGGGCACAGGAATTTGTTCATTTTTCCCTCCAAAACATAGTCCGGCCCACCAATGGTCTGAGGGATGGTGGACCGGCCCACGGCTGAAAAAGGTTGCTGACCCCTGCTCTAGATCAACTGAGCTTACACTATACACTTAACCTTATGCAGGAGTTTTTGCATTTGCATGTAGGGGCTATGCCACACTTTCCCGCTCGCCTCACACTGACCGTGCATTGAGTGTGGTTGTCTGCCAGGATTCCCCTATGAGGCAATTGGTTGCTCATGCACAGTGGCTCCTTGCAGATAACCACATCTTGGGAGGTCAGAGCTAGCACAGCAGTGTGATGCCAGGCACAGGGCAGTAGACAAGGCACTGGGTACAGTGCTTGGTAGCATTCTGTTAAATGTAGCTGGCAAGCTAAAGGCAACCAATATGGAAACTATAAAAAACAAAACACACACATGGTAGAAAGAAGCCTCTTACCTCCTCCTCCACCACCACCTCTATGGTCCACAAGCTGCATCAGTTTGGGATTGATAGCCTGATTGGCTTCCTCTAGGACTTTTATTAGCTCTCTAGCCTGCTTCAAATTCCCTGGTGTGAAGAATGTATAGGCAGTGCCTTTGTTGGTGCTACGGGCAGTACGGCCGATTCTGTGCACGTAATCCTCCGAGCTGTTTGGATAGTCGTAGTTTATCACAAACTTTACGTCTTCCACATCTTTGTGAAGCAACCAAAGCACAGTGAGGGGTTGAGGACAGGATATGGTGGAAGGATGTGCCAACAGAAGGTGGGGAGCACAAATGCAGGTGACAGTAACAAGAAAAAAGAAAAAAGTTAATAGTTGTAAAGAATAAAGACAGTACAGACTCTTCCCAACAGAGCGAAAGGCTAAATGGAGAGATATGCCCATGGACATAAATAATTTATTTTCAGAAAGTCAAGTCAAAGCAGTTCATTCTTCCGTTAAAATTCATCCATCCTTTGCTGCATGCATGCTATGAACACACACACAAATAATATTAATCTCCAAACATTTCATTTGTGGAATTCAGGCAACTTTACACCAGCATGTCATCAAACAAATGTGCCATTCTTTTTATGGACACAGCAACCGGACTGGATGTAGGAGAGAACTGCCACATGCCTTTAACTCTGTTAGGAGAAGTCTACAAAGTCCAGCAACACTGAAACCACTTACCTTCCAATCGTTACAAAAATGGGGGGGAAATGCTTTCCCCCCAAAAATGATAGCTTAGATATTTTATTCCCCCTCTTCCTGGTATCTATAAATTACCCCAGTTCTAAATTTGAAGTACAGTTTGGCCAATGGACATTCTGATCATTTTAATTCTCCTTTAAAAAGGTATATCACACTAACATTTGATATCACCAAGACTATCTTGGTGAGATTTCTAGCATAAACTGCTTGCAGCTAACTTGAACAATGGGAATAACCCAATATTTAAACATTCAAAACCTTTGAGGAAACATTTTAAAGTTCACAGGTGCAAAAGGCAGAAAATAAGTAAATGTTAGTGTAATGCTTTGAAAAAAATTGCAATACATTTTAAACAGCAATTTTACATTAAAATTTAACAGCTCTTACAAAAAAAATCTGCATTTTACAGAGAATATTCAGATTATATCCAAGATAAAACACAGATTGACTTTTCTCGTAAAAATTAGAAACATTCCCTGTTTTGTTACCAGACCGATGCACACTCCCTCCTCCTGTGGGAAATCGCTGCAGACGATCCCGTCTCTTTGCCTTTTATTTTTGGCGGCCTCCTTTCGAAAACTCCGCCCTCTGACACGGGACCACTGGAGCGCGGGGAGCATGCATCAAGGGTCCATGGCAGCGAGAAGTCCCCACACACGCTCGCTCTGTGAACTGGCATGGATGCTTCTCTGTAGCCCCATTTGGCTGTCAAGCGCCTGAGAACCTGGGTTCACGTAAAGGTTTCAGGTCCTCCAACGCTTGTTGTCCCCTCACAGGGCTTAAAGGGGGCAACTGTCAAAAATGCAGATGCTAAAAATTACATCCAAAAGGTCAGGCTGCATCTATTGCCCAGACTGCATCAATTTCAAATAAAGGGATGGGGAGAGGGGCAAAAATAAAAGTGGGTTGTAGTGGTGGCAAAGGGGTATTACGTCTGTTTCTTATTACACCAAGGGGGGGCTCCTCAATCTTTCCAGACTCCAAAGTCCTGAATCACACCAAAAAGTGAGAAGGCAAGATTTCACAGGGGGCAGCGCGAGTCTCCAGCTAGGGTCCTTGGTGCAAAGATCTCAAAGGGCAAGAGTTGGGTAAGGGCAGGGTAACACACCAAGTAGTGCATTCACATCTTCATAGCTAGGATTTAACTGGAGTCTGACAAACAGCAGGCTATGGGACCTCAGCCAATCCCATTCTGTACATCCATTAGTTAGGTAGCCATAATGAATACCAGGAAGCATATCCTTCTTAGAAAGCACAGAGACTGCCAGTTAACAATGAAGGTCTCAATGACTGGATTTTGGTGGAAATCCATGGAAGGGCAACAAGGAAGAGAAAAGAGGTGGGGTCAATTTCTACCTTAAAAAGGTGTGTATCAGATCCACATTATCTGAGTGGGGGAGGGGAGGTAACATGCAGTAAAATGATTTCTTACTATTCTATCTTGCACTGATGTAAAATTGTGCTCATCACAGTATTTCTTCCAAGGAATTATAGAGATTCCGTTCTTGATCATTCTAGAAAGGAATATGGCTACCTGGGGATGCATTCACACTGAGATGCCCCCGGAAAATGACTGGGCATTTAATTGGGAGGGGCAGAAACTAGCAAACACGCTTCATCTAGAGAGCTGCTTCGACCACCAATGTAGATATGTCCCCAGACCTGCACTGAGTGATCGGCAGCTGATAAAGTTTCTGTTAAAGAAAACAAACAAAAAGAAATTTAATGATTTGACTTTAACAGAGTGAAGTGTTTAATGAAAAACAGTGCAGAGGGAAGTCTTCTCTCCTGGGGGTTATTCATAAAGAAGCCATTATGGGGGACTCAACTTACCTGGAAGGAGTTTTCTGAGACCAATGTTCCTTTGAGTAGAAGGAAAAACCCTGGTGACTCAGCCAAAAAGTGCGCGCCCCTGTTCTATGTTTTAGGTAGAAGCCTTCACTTTCCAGGAACTTGGAGGAATTCGTCCAGAGGTTTGCCAGCTACGTATTATTAAGCAGCAAACTCTGGGCCCCAAAACAAGCCAAGATGTTCTTTAGTAACAAGAAACAGACTCTGGTACCTTTTCCCCCCAGCCTCGGTGAAGTGGAGAAGGCAGAACGGGGAGACTGTTTTCCTTAAATAGTATCCAAATGAGTTGTTTTGGGGAAATATATATATATGAGAAGGGCTGATTTTAAGTGTCTAGGCAAGATGCACAAAGAAGCTACCAGCACACAGCAAGCTTGTTTAAAAACCACTGCCAAAAAAATCTGGCCTCACCCCTTCTCCTAACAGGCCCAAGTTCTACCTGCACAGGTCCAGACATGACCCCAGAGGACAGAGACTGAAATCCATATGAACACCTCTAGAGAAGTGTTTCCAATTTAGGGGATGGCATGTGAGAAGGAAGGTTATGTGATTAAAGGCTACCAACTTTTTTAGTATGTTTATCACATTTGGGAACTAAGCATTTCAAGTGACAAAATTCTCTGTTTAAACAAAGTCACTCTGAACAACCTGAGGGATTGTTTTCATTGATTGGGTACAAGATCTGCCACTGTGGGCCAGTCCACCAAATTCAACACTAACAGCTCCCAGGAGCGGCCTCTTCCAGATTTCCAAAATATCTACAATATGGAGAATCTGACATTTCTGGCCAATTGAGATGCAGAGCTTGATCACAATACAGATATTAAAGCGGGACTGTTTACCCAATCATCCGGAAGCAGCCATTTTTACAGCACTGAAGAAAACTGAGATACATCACACTACAAGAAACCCCTTGTAGCTTTTACTATATAACCTCAGCAATCCAGTCTAGGTGGGAAAATGAGGGATAATGCTTGTGTGTTAAAATACAAGTTATGTTCATGTATGTGAAACAGTGCTCCATAGTAGTGGTGAGTCTCTAAGGTGCAATTACATTAGTAATGCATCTGGACAGAGAGGGATTTTTAAAAAGATGTTTGCTCTACCGTCTGGTAATTCTGAACAACTTAGTGGGTGCAGTCCAATCCTAGTCATCCAGCAACAAAGCTGAAGCTGGAAATGAGAGGGTGTGTGGAACAATTGGGCTTGAGTAATTGGACGTCTCTTCTCCCCACTGGCGATCGATTAGTCATGCCTAGGCCTTGCTGCAGACCAAAGCCTGTTGTTAGGAGCAGGAAGAGATTTTGAATATGAAAGAAAAAAAAAGATCAATGTTAAAAAAGGCATTTCACATGTGGGGGAAAGTCACGCTTTAAAATTCTTTGGAATAAGTTTCAAATCTAAAGAAACGACCTGAGAAGCAGGCAGAGAAGCCCATGTGTACAAACCTAGCCCACGAGATGCAACATCCGTAGCAATGAGGATAGGAGCCTTTCCAGAACGGAACTCTGAAAGGAAAAAAGCCACAAGTCACAAAAACCACACATAATAAAGAGATCTTTCTTTCTCATGGTTCCAGAATTAGACTTGAAACCTTTACACCGACTCACACTAGGACTGCATGCACTTAATTTTCTGTTTTGTTGCATTTCAATTAGGAAAGCATGTAAAAATGCAAACTCAATACTGAAATCAACAAATAGCTAAAAATAAGCATGTTCAGCATATAGATGAGATCAATAAGCTTATGATTTTGTATTGTATATCACTTATGCGCAAAATCAAATATTATCTGGGAAGCCAGGAAAGCTTTTCCTGCTACTCACCATTAAGCACCCAATCTCGTTCTGGTTGACTCTTGTCTCCATGAATACACATAGCTGGCCATCTACAAAGACAAAAGGTTTTCAACAGTTTTAAGCTGCCACATGCACCTCTGGGGGACAATGTGCCCCTACAAAAGCTAGAGACTGCACCAGCGAATGTTCCAAGTGAGGGTGGCAACAATATACATTAGGGAACAACAGCATGTTCTTCAATATTATTTTACTTGCATCACTCAATTACTGTGTGTGTATTTCCAAACGAAGAAGCTAATTGTCATACTTAAAGTGCTAGTGGTTAATTACTATCTCATTGCCTGGAGCTGCCTCAACAACCTACCTATCCCCTCAGATTCTGGAAGAGTAGTTTCCCCTTTTTATCTTATTGACAATTGTTTTGATGAACATCTTTAAAACATGTACACTGGATTCACAAATACAGTACTACATCCATTAAGTTTCCAAGTAGGCAGCCACATCATTCCTTCTGCAACCTGGATTTCATTGCAAGCTAAACATAGGAGCATCTTTGCAGCAACAAAATTAAGCCCTATGCATCTTTAAAGCTTTTCATCTGCAACATTATCAGTTCAAAGAAAGAGCAGAAGGCCTACCCATCTCTACGCATCCTTCGAGTTAGGTCATCACAACGTCTTTTTGTCTCCACAAATATAATTGTCTTATTCTCTTTTTCAGCCATGATTTCTTCCATCAGTTGGATTAGTCTTCGAATAAAAACACACACAACAAATTATAAACATAAAATAAGCTAATTTCATATCATTATTTGAGGCAAGTCATTTACAGCAATATTCAATCCACTCAAAATTAATTATACACAGCATTTACCGTATTTTTCGCCCTATAGGACGCACCGTCCCATAAGGAGCACCTAGTTTTTGGGGGGGGAATAAAGGGGAAAAAATATTTCCCCCCCCCAGGCACGGGGCTGGGGCGGGGGAGGCCCGAGCTTCCCCCGACCCCAGCCCCCAAACAGGCAGCTCTCTGCAAGCCGTGGGAGCCCAGCGCTGGCTCCCGCTGCTTGCGGAGAGGTCCGCAAAGCCTGGGCGCGCTGATCTCAGCGCGCGCAGGCTTCGGCATGCTGGCAACTCTCCGCAAGCAGCGGGAGGGCTCCCGCTGCTTGCGGAGAGGTCCGCGAAGCCTGGGTGCGCAGGCTTCGGCATGCTGGCAACTCTCCGCAAGCAGCGGGAGCGCTCCCGCTGCTTGCGGAGAGGTCCGCGAAGCCTGGAGAGCGAGAGGGGTCGGTGCCTACCGACCCCTCTCGCTCTCCAGGCTTCAGCGAAAGCCTGCATTCGCCCCATAGGACGCACACACATTTCCCCTTCATCCGCGTCCCATAGGGCGAAAAATACGGTAAATGACAAGTAAAGACTCGCTTAGCTCAGTGGGTGTTTTATGGATAAAGTAATGAACTATAGGTTTTTGGCCTTAATCACATGAACTATCATAACAAGGAGCACTGTTTTAACTGCTCTGAAAGTCCAAGATACAAAAGGCAGGATAAAAACAAATAAAAATCATTAAATAGTTACACGTCCGGGGTCTGCCTGAATAACTAATTGCCATAGGCATACTTAAATAATGCTACTTTAAAGGGGAGAGGGGAAGTCTAATTTACAAGAAAATGTAGGAACTACAGCAGGATCCATACTTATGATCTTTTTCGCTCTCCATGCACACGTCCACTATTTGCAGGATATTATGATTGGCACTCAGCTCCAGGTTGCCCACATTGATCTGGACATAGTCATGCAAGAAATCCTCAGCAAGCTGGCGCACCTCCTTTGGCCAAGTGGCACTCCACATTAGAGTTTGCCTGTCAGGCTGAAAGAATATATGTTAAGCTGGGTGGTATTCTTTAAAGGGGGGGATTTAAGGAAAGCTAATACAGTGAAGGTTTACATACCCGTATCTGATCAACAATTTTACGAATCTGAGGTTCAAAACCCATATCCAGCATTCTGTCAGCTTCATCTAGCACAAGGTATGTACATCGGCGGAGATTAGTTTTCCCTGCTTCCAAGAAATCAATTAGACGTCCGGGTGTAGCAATGCAAATTTCAACACCTTCAGGGAATGAAGTTGGGGTAGGAATGAAAGTTAGCATAAAAGGAACTTAATATTAACCAAGGATTCAAATACTGAATTCAAAGATACAACGGTTAAGTACACAGCCAACACTTTTCTGTGCATCAAGTTGAAGCCCTTTTAGCCTAGGATTCTTAAAGAAGTTTAGATAGAGATACTGCATACATTAAATTTGCAATCAACATTCTTAGCCAACAGTCTACATACAGTCTATGCATACAACTCTTTGTTTTTTTAATGAAGGCAGACAGAAATCTTCCAATTCAGGTCAATATTTAAAAGACTGCATGGTAAAGAAAAGCCTCACTAGTACAGCTCACAAGCTGTTCATGTAAGATTTATCCTAAGGCTTCAAATTTCTACTTTCTCAGCCTTTATAAATATTTCAGTTGATTTTTTAAATACAGTAAGCCCACAACTTAAGCAGGGGTTATGTTCCGGGGACCAGGCCTAAAGCCAAAATCACTTATCATCAAAACACATTGCGGTCAATGGTGGTCTTTTTTCCAGGACGCCCACCCCATTTCCATTTAGTTTTTCTTTTTTTGTCAAGCACATAAAGCTGAATGCGCACAAGTTAAATGTATGTAAGTTGCACACTTACTGTAACAAATTTAGTAAAGAAGAAACGGAGGAAATAAAGTGAAGGGGGGGGACCCATCAACTTTCATTAAAAGTACATTCACCTATGAGACAGCCAACATAATTTAAGTATATTAATTGAAATATGCTACCAAGAAGGTATCCATACAAAGTTTTAATCACATATTGAGGTTGCACAATTATTATGTTACAACCATCCTGCGCGAAACGAGCCCACTGTTAATTACCTCTCTCCAAGTCTCTGATTTGAGGACCTTTGGGTGCTCCTCCGTATATACAGGTACTCTTCAACCTTGAACATTTACCATAATCATCGGCTACCTGTTGGACTTGCTGGGCCAGCTCTCGGGTAGGAGCTAAAACCAAGCACTGCAAAAGAAGGCATCAAAGAATACTGTGAGACTTTAGGTAAACTATGTTTAAACATCAGAGGCAAAGCTCACAGCTCTCTTTGATTTACTGAAATGTAGTATGATAAAGCATAAAATGTATGTAAAAAAAGCATTTAAAAATATTTACTCACAATTGGACCATCCCCTCTTTCCAAGTATGGCTGGTGGTTGATATGAACAATTGCAGGCAGCAAGTACTGAAACAGGGATAAATCAAGATATTATGGGACATGAAAATGAAAGTCACTTCTCAAATCTTACCTATATACTGCTTAAAGACACAAAGTGGATATACCAGCTGTCCAATTCACAAATGCATTTTAAGTTAAAATGAGATTTACAGCTTTCACCTCTTCATGTATCTGAGAACAGCCAACCTGGAGGTGAAAGGGGCAGTACACCAATACTGCAATGTTGTCAACATGGTTCCCATAATCATCAGGCATGCACGGGTGCTGTACTCTCAAGTTTTAGTCACTGAACCAAGTGAAGAGGCAAGGATCAGCAACATTAGATGCTTCTGCCAGTAAGACAGTAATCATAGAAAGCCAAATACAGAAAGCTGAAAGTGCTCCATCAGCTAAGCAAAGGATGCTTAGCATAAGCTACAGCACAATGAATAAAAGGCTCATGAGCTATGACAATATTCCCCTCAGTGTGATGCTACTCAACATTACACGGCTGACTTCTTACAACCCCTCCAAGAACATACACCACAAAAGCCTAAATCTACTTACATGACATCAGCTTCAATTAACAACAATGGACCATGCCCAAATAAGCATTTAGTATTGCTGTTTTAGACTGATAATTTCCAGATAAGTGCAGAGAGTATTATGTTAAGTCTCAAAGGACAAAGTGAGACTTGCATTGAAGGGGGTTGGACTAGATGATCCACAGACTCCCTTACAACTCTATGATACTTCTGAGCAAACATGCACAGGCTCAGGTGTCATGATATAAAATGTGAAAAAGTTAACCAAATATCACACCTTTACCTTGTCCTTGCTTAATTTTAGATATCTATCTATCTTTACAACATGTTCAGTTTACTATAAAAGGAAAAATATGCCCAAATTCTGCACTTAGCCTTGGTGTACTGCAGAAGTAACAGGAGAGGAGCAGCTTTGTTCTATTCTTTTCACATGAATGCATAATGTCACTGTGATTGAAAGTGATTTCCTCCCAAGGAATTTGGAGACAAAAATAATTCAACAAAAACTAAAAAATACATACTGCCAATGTCTTTCCAGAGCCAGTCTGTGCAATGCCCACCATATCATGACCACTAAGGGCCAATGGAAAGCCCTGGCACTGAATTGGAGTTGGTTCTGTAAAATGCTGGTCAATCAAGACATCCATTACATACTCTGAAAGTTAAAAACATAGATATAATCATACATTAAAAATAGCACAGCATATATTCTGCATGAATTAAATTTTCACAGAGTGCAGTTTAACCAATGCTACATGTTAGTATCACATTCTGGGGCCAAGTACTGAAGATTTATTGATTTTTATACTACCTTTCAGGGCTAAGGTAGTACCCAACTTAAAAATTATTTAAATAAAAGGTTGTCAGATACAAATTTCACAATAAAAGTACCAAAAGCAATTCATTTAGAAATAGAACTGATTGTTAAAATTACAACTAAGAACATAGAACAGCATCGTTATCACTTAAAAGCAGATTTAAAGGACCAAGTCTTGAGAGGCTGCTTAAAACCAGTCAAAAAGGGACCCAGATTTAGTTTCCTGGGAAAGACTTCAATAACAACAATGTGTATGCCAATGGATATTTTTTTTGGGGGGGGAGGTGCCAAACTGGGTCTTAGACCTGAGTGAAATAAAGCTTAGTTTCGCCCCTGAGCACTGGGAATCAATGCAACTGGTAAAGAATCAGTGTTATATGCTCATATCGCTTTCCCCCCGAAGCCACTGAAGCTTCTGAACTGTTTCAAAGGTAGTCCCAGAAAGAGTGCACGACAGTAATTTAGTCTTGAGGTAATCAGCTAATCAATGACTATGGCAAATAGGGGTGCAGCTAGCAAATGGCGAATCAGCTAGTTGTCTGGAAGAAACTCCAAGTTGTATACGTGGTCATTCAACCTCACCCAACACATCCAGTTCAGCAGATTTCCCACCCTCAGTATTTCTGTCAATGAGCTTTCAGATTCTTCACCCGCTTTCATCCCAAAACTGATGTCATCCAAGATCTCCCATTAGTCACAGCTGCAAAGCAGAATACTTACGTGGAAAGTTACACTGGTGGAAGGCAAACACAGGCTTGGGGCAAACATCTGATCCTCTAACTGTAATCTCTTTCTTTCTTCTTAGCTCATCAACCTCATACTGTTTAGAGTAAAAAAAATGCACATAAACCTTGTGAAAATAAATTTTTATATAACCTTCCATTGTATGAAAAACATTATTGGCTGTCATGAAGAAGATAATCCCTTCATTTCTATCAGTGCATCATCATCCATTTGCACTTAAAGTAAAATGCTCTGTAGCTTTAGCTTTATGTTCCAACAATCCTACCTGATAGACAACGCATCTTTTAACATCTGAAAGGCGGAATAAGAATTTTTTTTATAAAATATTTCTCTCCATATTAGTTCCATTATCAAGAAAATATTGAAAGTATAGCTAAGTAGGTACTAGAATTCATGTCCAAAACTGCATCCACCTCAGGGGATCACAAATCCCATGTAGTAAAAGCAGTAACACACAAACCACCAAAAAACCTCTAGAGCTGCATTCCTGAATACATTTATCAGGAAGCAAATCCCACTGAATTCACCATCCAGAGTCTTATAGCAACAGAGCTTTCTCAGGTGAATTCTTTGCCCAAACTGCAAGATGTTCAATATGCTACTAATCCAAAAATGAAACACTAGTAAGTCACATATAACTCCTCATCTGCATCAATATTTCAATTTAGGTTAGATAAAGAATCTAGCAAGTTATTTTCCCCACTTGCTTTGCATCTGATTGATAGTTTCCTTTAAAATGCTTTATTTGCATACTGGTTAACTTGAAGAGTTGTGAATAATTTCAACGAGCACTTGAGAAACTTAATTTCAGAACATTTCCAAGTGATTTTCTTCCAAGGTGACTTGCATATTAAAAATTAAGACATACACAGTATCAACAAAAAATAGTCAATCTGAGCGCATCCAATTCATAATACATAACTGTAATTCCACAGAACCAGCATCTGACAGAGAACAAGTAAAGAAGAAAAAGGTTTCCTACCCAAAAGGGCACTGCCTATGTAAAACTGACCTTTAATAACTAAGTCTTCAGGGCCTACAAAGATTGGAGCACAACAGTCTTCTGTGCTTGGATTGAAACAAGCCAGAAAAATTGATATGCACTTAACACTTGAAACCAAATTTATTACAGAAGTTCATTTTTAACAAAATACACTGCAACTAAAAAAACATCCAGGCCACAGTTTTAAGGTGAAATCACCTATATAAACATATATAACAAGTTAGACTTGCATAGGCAAAACTGGCACCCAGGTAATTACGAAGGGCAGATATTATAAAATAGATGTTTGTTCTCGCTAACATTTAGGCCATTTGATATGCTACAAATTACTAACTTAAGTATGTCTGGGCAAGTAGCTTAAAATACTTTTGTAGGCTTTTTTACAAGCCTTGTGTAATCACAGAAATGATAGATTATAAGTACCGTATTCTTCGCCCCATAGGACGCACTTTTTCCCCTCCAAAAATGAAGGGGAAATGTGTGTGCGTCCTATGGGGCGAATGCAGGCTTTCGCTGAAGCCTGGAGAGCGAGAGGGGTCGGTGCGCACGCTGGGCTCCCGTGCCTTGCGGAGAGTTGCCTGCATGCCGAAGGCTGGGCGCGCTGAGTTCAGGGCGCTCAGACTTCGCGCGGCTCTCCACAAGGCCCAGGGACTTGGACCTGGGCTCCGGCACCTTGCGGAGAGTTGCCTGCATGCCGAAGGCTGGGCGCGCGGCTCTCCGCAAGGCGCAGGAGCCTGGCGCTGGGCTCCCGCGGCTTGTGGAGAGTTGCCTGTATGCCGAAGGCTGGGCGCGCTGAGCTCAGCGCACCCAGGCTTCACGCAGCTCTCCGCAAGGCGCGGGAGCCCGTCACCGGGCTCCCACAGCTTGCGGAGAGTTGCCTGTTCTGGGGGTTGGGGAAGCTCGGGCTTCCCCCGCCCCAGCCCCGCGCCTGGGGGGGAAATAATTTTTTCCCCCTTTATTTCCCCCCCAAAAAACTAGGTGCGCCTTATGGGACGGTGCGTTCTATAGGGCGAAAAATTTGGTAACTTTATAAATTGCAGTAAGTGAATGAAAAGATTACCACTGCAATGTGCAGGCTGACAAAGCTATTGACCGAAATAATTCTAGTTATTTTCATATCTGCGTTAGCACTCTATATGGGAAGCATTAAAGCTGGGAAAGTTTCCAAGTATACCAAGCACGAAAGGAAGAACAAATGAAACTTACTGGAGTGAGTCTGGCCACTTCTGGGTGTTCAGCATAGAAATTTTTTTCAAACTTAGGCAATTCATTCAAGTCCCATTTCTTCTTACGGAGACGTTCACCCGGGTTTCCAAATTTTTTAGGAGGAAGTGGACCGCCAAACCTGGAGAGGAGGGGGATTCCAGTTGAAGTTATTTTTCAAAGTATTTGACAAACATATGCTTGCGTCTTTATTATTAAGCTAAGAAAACATTTCTGTAATGGGGAAAAGTGTCACCTATTTCATCTTATTGATGCCACTACCAAGAAGGCCCTCTGCCTGGTTCCCTGTAATCTGAATCTCAGTGAAGTTATATTAAAGCAACATTTCCCCCCTCTGACTATTTGCTATACTATATCCTTAACCAACTAATAAACAAAATGATACCTTGGGGCAATAGAAGTATTGTTGCTTATCAATAACATAACAACAACAGTTCAGCTTCTGGAAACACTGAAGACAGCAAGAATTAATAAAATGTTTATTCCAGGGATTGTCTTTATTCTGAATGGCGACCCCTGGCTTATTCTATGTGATTTGTTTACTGTTGCAGGAAAGCAGCAAAAAATATTCCAAGCAACTACTTTAATCTAAATGTTTTAGAAAGTATTATCAGCAAACACTGAAAAATTCTAAACATACCTTTAAATATTTTTGCAAGTTTTTTTAACTTTACTTTCTAACAAAACAGAGCATAACTTTGAAAGATCAAATTCCACACATGAAAACACAATGAAAAACAAGGTAACTTTATAATCAAACCATTTTATGCACAATTTAGCAACAAGCTATGGGAAACATGCATATGTACAAGGATACAGTTTTAACTGCAACAGTTCATTTATGACACTAACAGTGCAACTCTAAGCACATTTACACATAAACTACAGTGGTACCTCGCAAGACGAAATTAATTCGTTCTGCGAGTTTTTTCGTCTTGCGAATTTTTCGTCTTGCGAAGCACGGATTCCCTGGGTATTAACGGTTTTAAGAAAAAGGAAACAAACTCGCAAGACGTTTTCGTCTTGCGAAGCAAGCCCATAGGGAAATTCATCTTGCGAAGCAACTCAAAAAACGAAAAACTCTTTCGTCTTGCGAGTTTTTCGTCTTACGAGGCATTCGTCTTGCGAGGTACCACTGTAGTCCTAGCGAGTTCAGGGAAGTTTACTCCAAAGTGTGCAAAGGTTTGCAACCAATACTTTTATGAGAGTAAATCTAACTGAACAAATCTTACTTTTAAGCACATATGGACTGTGCTGTAGGCTGCCTAAAGCTAGCCTATCAGCTGTATGAGCAATGGAACGCTCAAAAATTACTTTATTCCAGATTTTCTCACTTACTGGGAAGTAAGTCCTATTTAACATAGTGGGCCTTACTTCTGAGTAAACAGGATTAGGATTGCAAAGCCAGGGTGCTTCCAGGCAGAGGTGTTTGAATGCTGATCCAAAGCATATTTACTTGCAAGTTGTCTCCTTGATTTGAACAGGGCTTATAACAAGTAAATGTGCTTGGGACCACGGCATATGCTCCTCAAGTAACAACATTAAGAAAATGATACTGATAATGATACATATAGTATCTGTTTATGCACTCTATAATTAGGCTCGCGCTTAAATATCCCAAGTAAGAACATGACAAGGCACTGAACAGCAGCATTATACAGTCAAGGAAATTCTCACAACTGAGCTAAAATGAGCTTAGGTTGCAATCATATTATTATAGAGTACCCTGTCAGATTTGAACAAATTCACCCTGGGGTAAGGATTGCACTATGCCTCTGCAGCTGTACTTTAGAATTTACAATGCTTTATTACCACTGTAAAAGTGACACTGACAGTCAGAGGAAATACTGTGTCCCACCTTAACCCAGAGGAAGAGGAGGAACGCAATGTTGGGGATCAAATAAACTGATCAACAAGTATAAAATCTGCGAGAGTTGGGGCCGGTGCAAGATGTGTTCAGAGGCCTGCTGCCCTCCGATCAGTTAAGGGAAGAGAAGAGGAACACAAACGAACTTTGTCCAGAGAGCCTCTAGTTCCCGCCTCCTAAGGCCTCGCATTTCCTACCCCAGATCTCCACCCCTCATGGGCCCACATTAAGCACCGCCCTGTCCCCACCTTGGACTCCATATTGCAACGCCATTTTCCATCCGCTTAGCTACATTCAGCAACCATATTGCAACCTTTAATTCCTGGCAAGAGAGAAGCCAGTAGTAGGTGAAGCTTTCCTCCCCCCCCCCGTTGCGGTGGTGCAGAAAGCTTCACCTGTTGTATTACAGGTGCAACTGTGTGAAAAACCAGTAAGCTTTGCTAAAAAAAACACACACGTATGTATGTATGTATTCCCCGAAGAAGCGTGTTCATGAAATCCTCTAGCTCGCTTCCCCAGCCGCAGGGGCCGAGGACCCTCCGGCCTCTCTCCTCTCCTGGCGGGTCTCCTGTGCGGCAGCGACGAGGCAGGCAGAGGCCCAGCAGGGAAGGAGAATTTCCCAGCGCAGGAGCATCGCCACAAGGAAACGGCTCCTGGCGGCTTTCTGTCTGCCTGTCGCGAAGCCCAGTAGACTGGGGTTCCCCGGAGGAGGCCGCCCCGCTCCCTTCCCCGGCCTCCCTTACCCGCCGCGGTCGCGGTCTCGGCCTCGGTCTCCAAAGCCTCGCATCCTCACAGGCCGAAGGAGTCCTCTGGCGCCAGGCTACGTGGGCGAGCAAAGCGACGACCGGAGTCCCGGCGCTGAGAAGACCCGAGCGCGGTTGTTATTGTCCTGCTGTATCCCTTCTTTCTCCCGCTAGGGCTCGATTCCCGCAGGCTCCAGGCAGGCCGAATGGAAGCAGGAACCGCTCGGCGCGAAAGACGACGCCGTCTTTCTTCTCCGACCTCCCGACACAAAATGGCCGCCGCCAACCTAGCTTGCCGCCTCTTACGTTGTCGGTCTGGCCGACTGTTGCGTAGACTACGGCCCTGAATAGCCGGGTGGAACAGAGAGGGAACGGGCGCCTGCGCTTATTCTCGAAAAACGCAACGTAAAGGGCAGGTTTTACGGATCCTGCTACCGTGCGCGGTACACAAAATACGTAGGCATAGCCCGCATTCGTTTAGCTCCTTGCGTCGGGGAGCCAACTTCTGCCCATTCTTGAAAGTCATCTGCGCAAAGATCCTGTCCTACGAGCCTAAAGAAAGCTCTAATAGAGGTAATATAAAACTGCCTCCGTAATTTACGTAACTGGTGCCAGTGCTGCTACATTGCGGGACTGTATGTGAGGAAGCTACGTACCCATCTTTCGTAGAAACTACTGGGATATAGCAGAGCTACGCACACTCTGTAACGTGTAGGCTTCAGAGAATATCGCCTACCGGCTATACAGAGGAAGCGAACCGCGCTTGTGAGACAATGAACTTCGTATGCCGCAACACGGATCCGGTTTTGACAGCAACTTTCGCTCCTAAATGCTCCAAGACGCGGATTGCTCTCTGAAATTTCAGTTCGCTTCGCTGCTAGGAACCTATTACTACACTACACGCCACGCCAATGTACACGAGCAGTGCGAGATTGCCGGGGTTGCAGGCGGGCCTTAACCCAGGGCTTCAGTTTTGTTTTGTTACTGGAATTAGTATTTACTTTTTTTTGGCTTGTGCACCACTTTGAGGTCCTCAGGGCTGTGAAGCAGTTTATAAACTTGTAAGCAACCGAAATACAGGGACTTTTGAGACCAGGGACTTTTGTAAGCGCCTTTGTGTCTAAAAGAGCAGATTTATAAAAACATTTTTAAATGGTCTGCAGAATCAGACAAAATGTCCACTAGTGTAGCATTCTGTTCTCACAGGATATAGCAAGATGCCATAGGAGTAGTTATAATAATTATTTTATTATTTCTACCCCACCCACTCTGGGCGGCTTCCAGCACATATTAAAACATAATAAAACGTAAAACATTAGAAACTTCCCGATACAAGATATAGCTACAGTCACCAATTTAGCTTGAAAAGAGGATTAGACACGTTGGCTGTCAGTGGCTACTAGTTATGATGGACATCTCCACTATCAGGCAGCATTCCTCTGAATGCAAGTTGTTGGAGAACATGAGAGTACAGTACCACCAAATTCATGACCTGTTTGTCAGCTTCCATTTTTTCAGGGTTGTGAGAACAAGTTGCAGTTGTCTGGTGCCAGCATAAACACTGAGATTACTCAAGGTACTGTCTGCTTTATTATTACTGTATGCGTCCTAGGCCCAAATCCTTGAGTTAAAAGCAGCACAGGGTGCTAAACCTTGATTTATCTGAATGAGGCAGCATCAGAAACCATGGTTTGATCTTGACTTGTTTGGATAAACCACAGGCAGTTTGCATGAATTAACAAATTGTAGTTAGTTTTAAAAGTAAGCGAATGTTTCTGATCTCATAGTGATTGAGCCCGAGGAAGAGAAGAAAGGCAGGAAGCCCACAAGCCTAAGGTTCAAAAATGTAATGCTATCAGCCCTCCCCACATTGTGTTCAGGGACGTTCAAAATCACCTTTTGATTATGTTTGGCATTGCTGGAGTTCCTTGACACATATGCTGTCAGTGGCACAGATTGCATAGGAAGAATAAGACAATTAGAATAAACTTATTGGGAGGCAGCTTCCACTTGTTACCCACATAACAAATGGAAAAAAAGTAGTTTAATGCATTTCATGGATGAAAAAGCTAGCAACTGCTACATTTTTATTAAAAATGCAAGTATAAACAATTTAGTTTCAGTTAAATAGAGCTGTCAAGACTCATAAAAACAACATTATAAACAATTCTTCTATTCCTCTAGCAAAAACCATTTCCATTTTTCTACACCAGCTTATTCTTTATCTGGAGGCTCCAGTGACAAGCATACTTTTTAAAATGCTGGGCAGTTAATAAATACTATTTTATTCTCAATAGCATTCCATGCTATTATATTCCATTCTACATGCAAATATTGTAGGACTTCAAGGACATAGTTAGGCAGCCCTTGGCAGTGAAAACAGTGCTGGGTGTTATGTCCTTGAGGTGGAATGTGATTTTTTTGCAACAGAAACATCAGTTTTAAAAAGGGCAACAAACAATTAACAACATCTCTTTAAAATAATTTCTAAGCATTTTGTAAGCCTTAATTCTCATACCCACTGGGTTCCTCTCAGCCTATTGAAATTGCTTTGCATTGACACCTACGTTGTAGCAAGCCAGTTGCCACCTTGCACAAAATCTGTGTCGGCATGCAAAAAGCTCAGCCATACAGGTTTCAGAGGTTGACCGTGACCAGTTTACTACCTTCATAGAGCCAACCTGCTCTACAATTACAAAAGATCACAACATTCCCAGTGATAATGTCAACAAGTGTTTAGAAATTAAAACACTCTGGATTTGGAACAAAAGTAACCAGGAATTAACTAACTTTACACACGATTTAGCTTGTGGGCGTGCCTTCCTTTGTTCACCACCAAGTTCTGCCTATTCTTTGGCATCTCCAATTCCTCCAGCAGTTATTGCAAATGTGGCTTCATTCTCAGGCATTTCTGGGCTGAGAAAACACAGAATTTGAGTCCATTTTTAATAACTGTACATGCAGGCATTGATATGTAGAAAGGGGGGGGGGAATCCAGTGCATACATTACTTTTATGGGGGTTTGGATGCAATTTATTTTGACTTTCTCATTGAATTGATTTCTTTTTTTTTACATGGTAGAAGCAATAGCCTTGATCATACATGGTTTTCAAGCATATTTTTTCAGATTTACTTGAATTCTGACTCAGATAATCATAACTGAATCAATATAAATACTCAGACTTGGGTACCATCCTCCTTAATATCAAGCAGACACCCATAGGCCTAGGCTAATTAGCAAGAACTGTTAATTACACATTTGGTTCTTTTGAAGGTGCCAAGGAGGAGAGAAGTTTAGTTCAGTTTAGTAAGGGCAGTTTTCCCTCTTATTTGGAACCTGAATCTTAATTTGAAGATAAGAGTGCCTCCTTCATTCACACTTCCCTTTTTTATAAACATCCATTCAGAAACAAAGTTAACTTGAAGCCAAATAAACCATAATAAGTCATTGGAACTATAGCATGCACTGTACCACACAACTTCAATATTACCTATCATATATCTTGGCAATACGCAACTCTCCTCTTCCTTTACGCAAACTAATCCTAGTTGTAGAAGCATGAGCGAGGATGTGGCCCCCAATGGGCTTTTTGGGATCAGCCTGAAAGCTAAAACAAACAAACAAAAAGAGAATGATTGGATGAGAGTTATAGGATAATTTAGGGTTGCCATATTTCAAAAAGTAGAAATCCAGACACAAAAGTTGTTGCGATTTGATTTCATTTGATTTAAGGCCAGAGTTGTTGAGATTTTTTATAGTTTTGCCCAAATAAAAAATGAAGTGTTAAGAAAAATCACTATGTCCGGGAAATTTTGGACGTATGGCTACCCTGGAATAATTGTGATGGCCAACACCCTTCCATACATTGCAGAGCAATGATCACCAGCTGCTTCAGATAGGGAATTTTTAAGGGATACATAAAAGGTACATCACTTCTGGTTACAAACACATAAAGATAATTGTAGTAAAGAATAGCTGTGGATGTTATTTTGTTTAATTTCTATATTTTCTCTACTACTACAACCTTGAATGTGGTCCTTCAATGCTACCTTGAAATTGCTTAGGGCTTGTCCACAAATGACAGCCCTAAGCAGAGCAAAAAAGAAAAGAAAAGTGCTCCAACAAAAAAACATGAAGCAAAGGTACCGCTAAGTGGCAGGGCTCATCCACACTTAACTTTGCTCCACATTTCTAGGCACAGGTCCAGGCTTTCCAGCTCTGTTTCCGAGTGCTTTTTTTCTTTTTGCCCCTGGGCTTTCCCCATGAAAACCCACTCTGTGGGTAATCTGTGGGAAGCCCAAATTGCTGTTTGCTCTGATTCAGCGGTAAACACCAGGTTTTTCTGGGGGGTGGGTGAGAGAGCTCAGACACGGACTGGGAGTGTGGACCTGTGCCTAGAAAGCATAGGGCAATAGTTAAGTGTGGATAACCCCATAGTGTTCCAAGAAACACAAGGGGCTATGAAGGAAATTACTCCCCATGTTCCTCCACTGTCTGTTAGGCGTTGTCAGAACCATCCCTACTCAGCTGATGCTATATACCGGTACATTTTTTTTTTAAATGCAAAGACACTTAACACCATGTCAGGTTTCCAAGCTGAAAAGTGCCGACACTCAGATGAGAAGCTCCCCAGAACTATTTATATCTGAAAGTGAAACTCTAGTGATCTCCATCCATCTCCTTATGAACTTCAACTGGCATATTCTGGAAATGTGGATTTTTTAAGGGGCCACATTCTGAGACTGATGTTGATGGAAAGGGGCATGAGTTGCACCAATGGCTAACTGGTCCTTCTTTACCCATAATTGCAGTGCACTCTCAGAGAAGTAAGAATATAGAAAAACCTGTTTAACATTCTTCATATCCTAGCCCTTTCCCTATACTATCTTACTTCCTATTTCTGTGGTTTATGAAAAATTGCAGTAAATTGCTAATAAATTGCTTACGTCATTGTTGCTCCCGGGTCAGCAGTCATCTGGTTAGTTACAAAGACAGCCACGTTATATTCTGCAGTGAAAACAAGGTCCAAGGGAAGATGATAAATATAAAGAGAAAATTCATTATGTTTCCTCCCAGAATGCTTTTAAGCATTTCTAGTAATAAATGGTGAACTATGCTTATTAAAGTTCCTGTAATATTGAAAAATACTAACTGCGTTTTAAACAACTAGCACATTTTTGTTACATTTTATGGTGGAGTGGAGGTGTGAAATACATTTCCCACAACCAAACTTGACACTTATCTACTACACTATACTTGCTCTCCTGGCAGTATATTATTTGGTGAAAATGCCGGTGCTTAAAGAAGAAGAAGAAAAAAGATAATAGCCTTGGGCTACACTAACAGTTATTTTTCAGTCATCTAAAAGCATGGTATTCTGCCTTACATGCTTCTCATACCTTCTGATATTTTTTGAAGCCTTGACAGCATCTGAGCAAGCTTCTGTTGCCTTTCAGCCAGTTCCCCCCGACCACTGAAGTCCACGCGGAATAGCGCCATAATGGAATCGATTACCTGCAAAGAAATAGTAGAGAGGAGAGGATGTGAAAGGAGAAAAATTTACTTGGAAAATATCCCTTCCAGTCGGGATTCAGGCCTCATCATGGGACTGAAACTGCCTTGGTCGCACTGGTTGATGATATCCGGCGGGCTAGGGACAAAGGTGAGAGCTGTTTCCTAGTTCGGCTGGATCTCTCAGCGGCGTTTGATACCATTGACCATAACATCCTTCTGGACCGTCTTGAGGGGCTGGGAGCTGGGGGCACTGTCATACAGTGGTTCCGCTCCTTCCTCCTGGGCCGTGTTCAGAAAGTGGTGGTGGGGGATGAGTGTTCAGACCCCTGGGCTCTCACTTGTGGGGTGCCTCAGGGTTCTGTCCTCTCCCCCATGCTTTTCAACATTTACATGCAGCCGCTGGGAGAGATCATCAGGAGGTTTGGGCTGGGTGTTCATCAGTATGCGGACGATACCCAGCTCTACCTCTCTTTTAAATCAGAACCAGTGAAGGCGGTAAAGGTCCTGTGTGAGTGTCTGGAGGCGGTTGGAGGATGGATGGCGGCTAACAGATTGAGGTTGAATCCTGACAAGACAGAAGTACTGTTTTTGGGGGACAGGAGGCGGGCAGGTGTGGAGGATTCCCTGGTCCTGAATGGGGTAACTGTGCCCCTGAAGGACCAGGTGCGCAGCCTGGGAGTCATTTTGGACTCACAGCTGTCCATGGAGGCACAGGTCAAATCTGTGTCCAGGGCAGCTGTTTACCAGCTCCATCTGGTACATAGGCTGAGACCCTATCTGCCTGCGGACTGTCTCGCCAGAGTGGTGCATGCTCTGGTTATCTCCCGCTTGGACTACTGCAATGCACTCTACGTGGGGCTACCTTTGAAGGTGACTCGGAAACTACAACTAATCCAGAATGCGGCAGCTAGACTGGTGACTGGGGGCGGCCGCCGAGACCATATAACACCGGTCTTGAAAGACCTACATTGGCTCCCAGTACGTTTCCGAGCACAATTCAAAGTGTTGGTGCTGACCTTTAAAGCCCTAAACGGCCTCGGTCCAGTATACCTGAAGGAGCGTCTCCACCCCCGTCGTTCTGCCCGGACGCTGAGGTCCAGTGCCGAGGGCCTTCTGGCGGTTCCCTCATTGCGAGAAGCAAAGCTACAGGGAACCAGGCAGAGGGCCTTCTCGGTAGTGGCGCCCGCCCTGTGGAACGCCCTTCCAGCAGATGTCAAAGCGATAAACAACTACCTGACATTCAGAAGACATCTTAAGGCAGCCCTGTTCAGGGAAGTTTTTAACGTGTGATATTTTACTGTATTTTTGGTTTCTATGGAAGCCGCCCAGAGTGGCTGGGGAGGCCCAGCCAGATGGGCGGGGTATAAATAATAAATTATTATTATTATTATTATTATTATTATTATTATTCTTCTTCTTCTTCTTCTTCTTCAAGATATATAAATGAACAGCACAATCTTATACATGTCCACTCAGAATTGGGTCCCATGCTGGGTTTTCTGTGGGGTTGGTTTTTTTTGGAGCTGTTAAGTTGTGTTCTTTTATAGTACAGCAATGGATTTTAAATTTGGACTTCTATTTTTATTTTTCTGTGTTTTACATGTTAGCTGCTTTGAACTACTCCTTTGGGAGGGAGGAAATTAGGTATACATTTTAGAATAAATGTAACATAAATTGAGTTCTGTGGGGTTTATGTTAGTGGATACAGGGGTGTAGCTTATTATTTATATTTCTTTTTTTATTAAATTTGTGTACCACCCTATACTCATAGATCTCGGGGTGGTTCACAACATAAAATTACAATATAAAAACTACAAAGTACATACGTAATAAAAATAAGGAAAGCAGAGCAGATCACTAACATAAACATATGAGTTATACCAATAGTTTGAAAATGCCTGGCTCCTCGTGGAATTTGGCAGCAACATAGTCAA
This sequence comes from Podarcis filfolensis, assembly GCF_964270895.1. Taxonomy (NCBI): domain Eukaryota; kingdom Metazoa; phylum Chordata; class Lepidosauria; order Squamata; family Lacertidae; genus Podarcis; species Podarcis filfolensis. Next base: position 46,430,272 of record NC_139612.1, on the reverse strand, counting down.
GCAATTCCATCTGATGTTCACCTTGAAGCACCATGGAAGAATGATAAAAACAGGAAAAGCAGTTAGAAACCAATATGAAAGGGGGGAAGAAGTAGGTAGCTTGCTTAGAAAGTAGAAACTTGTGTTCCAGAGGATTTGGTGGAAGCATAGTTTTCCACCAACAAAAATATATTTATCTTTCATCTCATGTAATAATATCATGGATAAGGTTCCATCCACAAAACGTTTAAGATTTTTAAAAAGATTATGCTATACTGAAGGACTTGAAGTGGCTTTTGCACATCCAAAAAGAGCTTTTGACACAATTGTTTGTTGAAGAAGCAGTGGAAATCAACCCCACATTTACAGCTTTAGTTGACTTTGAGCAATGCTACTGTGGACTGTCTTCTGCATTTTTTTCTTGAGATAACTGCTACGTTTTCTGCTTTAGGCAAAGGTAACTATCTAAAGGTAAGGGAGCATATAATTATACCACTTGTTATCATTCCTGTTTGCTCTGAATCAGCAGTAAAGCACAGGTTTTTGCAGGGAGAGCTCCAGAGCAAAAAAAAAAAAAAAAAAAAAGATTACTTGGACCACAGACCTTAAAGCATGGACTGTGCATGGAAAACACAGAGGAAAGGTACATGTGGATAAGCCCTGTGGGTTCATCCCAATGCAGGTAAGCTTTATACCCCAGACTTAAATTTGTTCTGCTGAAACCTACTTTTACCCAATGCAAATTAGGTAAAATAATCATATACACTACAGGAATGCATAAGGACCACAACAACAAAAATATAGAGTTCATATTTTAAAATGGTAATTCATAATATTCCTGATGGCCCCTTGGTACTGAGCTGAAAATTGTTTAATCTTAAAGTGGGGAGGATTTCCATGCAATCTTCAGTTGCAATCTTACTTGTATATGCCCGTGCATATAATACATTGTCAAGAACTGCATCATGGTCTGCATTGAAGCGATCAGCAATATCACGAAGACGGTCTGGACGGCTGGGGTGTTTCCTTGTTAAGGTATCTAGTTTCTAATCCAGTTTCTGAGAAGTGGTAGCTGAATTCCCATACAAGCAAAAATTCTTCTCAGCAGTTCTTCATGCACTACAGTTAATTAAATAAATGGTATTCTCTACACACCCACCCATAAAACTCAAGTTTCATATAAATGGCTCTTCAAATCTTAACACCACAAAACATTTTTTTTTATTGTCACCATTAGGAAAATCTTCCAATTTATTCTGTTAAAACTGTAATATCTCAAAAGAAAGGATACAAGGTGTTTTCTGTGTCAATGAAAATAATCTTCCCACCAGTATAGCCATCCGTTCCAGGAAGCTGGGCAGTTACTATAAAACACACAATAAGGAGTGAACACATTTAAGCCCTACTACATGCCATTTTAATACCTGGAATTTTTCATTATTGATAATCACTATCAACTTTATAGTAAGGCCAGTGTAAATCCTCAAGACTACTTAGAAGTATCCCAAGTAATTTCTGTTCTTGACCAGCCCCCAAAGGCATGATCAAAAGCTCACAACGTGGAAGGAAGTTCCAAGAAAGTGGAGGAACTTCCCTTTCCATAGAGCATAGCAGAGTTCACTGGTTAATGACTCCGCCATTGGGGCTGCCATACACCCAGATTTTCCTGGACATTCCTGGTGCTTTGTCCCGGGTCTTGTGTAAAAAAAACTCAACAACTTTTGGGGTGTCTTGGCTTTTACTCCTTGAAATATGGCAACCCTATCCTACATTAGCTGGAGCAGAGAGCCTTTTGACCCTAGAAAACTGGGAAAAGGTCAATTTTGTTCTATCTGTTGAGGAATGAGATTGAGGGTGTTGTTTTCTCTTCACTGTCCTGTCCCCCTGCTGTACTAGCTGAGGAACCCAATGATATGATCCCTTGGGGGATCTGCAGACCTTTGAGTCCTGCAGGTCCTAAGCCTCCATCACTCTACCCCAACTCTGTTGGTAGTAGCCTCCTGCCTGCTTGGGCATACCAGAAGCCTCAGCTGTGGCATATTCCTCCCCATCTCAGCAGCACTCCTTTCCTTTGGCAGGGAGGTGAATATACACCATCCTAACCTCTCCCAGGCAACAACATTGGAGGGGTTTTAGGATTGTACCCTAAGTTAAGTTAGATCTGGAAATTATAAATAACATTAAAATAGTAATCAGAATTAGTGGCAGTTTTTTTATTTGTAAAACTAATATACTTTTAGGTCTTCATCCTTAAGATAGATAATCTCGATGCAGAAATATTTATATTAGTTATTATTTTAAAAGCAAACTACAAGTTTTTGGAAACAGAACATACAGTTCTCAGGATGGGTGTCATATACATACCACAAAGAGTGTGGGAAAGCTGAGTTTTGCCGGTTCGGAATTCTAATTAAAAATATAAAGAATTAAATTTGCTAGTCATATGAAACAATATAGTCAGTATTATCCCCCCCCGCCCCGCTGCCCAAGACATACACACACAAATTATTTGGGCTGCTTTCTGGAGAAAACAGAATTGAACTCCCCATACATCAGCTGATGTTTCGGCAAGTTTGCCTGAACACTGCACAAAGCTGGATTAAGTTTAAGAAATTTAGGGCATAATTTAAACTGATCTTGAAATAAATATTTCTTTTAAATTACCCATTCACCCTTTTTACTCATTTATATGGCCCCACCAAAAACACTAATGGCAGACATCCCCAGCAAATACATGCACTACAAAAAATAGGGGTATGCCCCCTAAATATTTCTACAAACAAGCCAGAGTATCGTATCACCCAAACACACACTTATAATAGCTTAGGGAAGTGAACATGTTCCATGATATACTTTCACTCACCCCCAAAGGCTTCAGTAATTGCCATGCTTTCAATTCCACCACCCAAGAGTTTACTGGAAGTGCAGATAAGGGGAAGAAGTTATGCAAAACAGGTCACAAAGCCAAGAAAGCAATATGAAATAAACTTTTTGCTCTAAGGAAAGTGTGCCCATGTTGAAAGACCCTGCATGTGATTTTCACAGCCTGTAGGGACAACATGGGTTGCTATTAGCTGGCTTCTAGCTTACAGGAAATTGCTATTCCTTTAGATCTCGAATATACATTATAGGGTTACTGTTGTGACATCAAATGACAACATTTGTACAGTCATTAAAACAAGATATGAACAAGCCTGTTGGCCACAGATGCACAAACTGGCAAATAAACCAGAAAATCTTCCATTAACTCTTGTTTCCCATTTTATCTGAATCAGGAAGCTATAATTAACATCTTCAGAACAAGCCACAATATTAAGCTATGATTTGAAGTTGGCTTAATAAACTTGCTTGTTCTGAAGAAGCAGTAGAAGAGGAAGATATAAATAACTGGTTGATAGAGTTTCTGATATTTAAATATTTTGGCCACAATCCAACATGGAGTTTGCTACACTTGTTCATTGAAACAAATGGGCTTAAACTTGCCAAACTGTGTTGGACTCTAACCTTTTAATGTATATTGATCTTTAGCCCACTTATTTGTACACTATTTTTTTTAAAAGGAAGTTTGTGCTTTAAATGTGGTTTGTACATATTTTCCCCTATCTACTAAATTGCCACCCATTTTGCCTAATAATATACTGTAATTGCCAACTGCTCCATCTTTCTTAAAGGATGGGGAGTAACCAACATGGCTTGTCCTGTTATTTGACTTCATTCATCTGGGAAAGAGGACATCACTTGGGGATCCATTGCTCCTCCACCCCCACTACCATGCCAAGAATATGGACACCTGCCCAAGTCATCTCTTGTGCTGTATGTAGGAGGCACTTCTGACAGAAAAGGGCAATGGCCTTTCAAAAGAACAGACAGCTCTTCACAGTGCTGATAGGCAGTTCAGTCAGAAGGCTTCCGCATAGTACTGAGGCAACAGCTCTCCCTAGCCACCACTGGGTACTCTGAATTCTCCAGGAGATGAAAAGCTGCCTTGCGTTTCCTGGCTTCCTGGTTAGGTTTTGACAACTGCTCCAGATTTACAGAATGTGCAATCCTCCTGATGTTGCTAGAATACAACACCAACTTCCCTGCTCATTATCCAAGCTAGCTAGAGCTGATGGGAACTGTGGTCCAACAACACCTAGAGGGACACAGGTTTCCCATCCCTAGTCTACCCTTACTGGATTGTCAGTTTTGACTCAATTACTTGACTGGACTTCCTTTGTCTTGACCCTGCTCTTGGGATTGCATCCTCTGTCCTATAAGGAGTGTAAGGACATCAGCTTGGACTTCCCTAGGACCTTAAGTTGGGAGAAGACAGGATAATGGCCCTGGCATCATTAGGCTTCAGTCCTATATACACACTTGTCTGGGAGTAAGGTCCATTGAATTTAACAGGACTTGTTTCAGAGCAGCCATGCATAGTGTGACATTGTTAGCTGTTAAATTGGGTCTGGATATAGAACTTGTTAGCAAACAAACAACAAAACAAGCAGCAACAACAAAAGCTTCTTGAAATACTGAGTTAAATAAAAAGCAGTGTTGGCTGTTTACTAACTCAAATTCTTGACTTCCAGTGGTGATATGGAATACCATCCTACGTTTCTCACTGTACTCAAAAGCTGTCAAAAATCCTGGTTCCTGTAAGAAGCACAAAGCAGTTGAAACCTTAATCAGCATAAACAATGATCAAGGATGATGGGAGCTCTAGTCCCACAACATCTAGATGGCCACACATTCCCCAACCCTTGTCTACACTAACTGGCAGCTGAAATCCTAGATTTCAGACAGGGGATGTCTTCCAGCCCTATCAGGACATACTGAAGATTGAACCTGGAACCTTTGGCATGCTAAGCATGTGCTGTAGCCACGACCCTTCCCTACTTAATAGAGAAGAGTCCTCTACTGCAGGGCTGTCTGGCCCATTAAAATAATAATAATGTGTCGGCTGGCTGTAAGGTTGTGTTCAGTGGAATGAAGAGAGAAGCAATTTTTCATGATTCCCTGCCTCTCCCAAACTTCCAGTTCTACCCCAGAGTGTTAGGAGAACCCCCTAGAGCAGATTTAGGAGGACACAGGAGGCTGCAGTGGGGAGGGGAAATAGCTGGAAATTGCTTCCCACCCAGTCCTGCTGATAGAAGTCAATCAACTGATCAATACCATTGGATACATACAACACATTCTTTCTAAATTTGCACATATGAAGTAGCATATGCAGGTATGTGCCATATTTTGTCCTTTTTGTGATGCATTTCCTCTGTTTCTGTGATAATTGACATCTGATTAGAAGGCAATTTCCAACTACTGAACTAGTGAATTACCGTATTTTTCGCTCGATAACACGCACCTGACCATAACACGCACATAGTTTTTAGAGGAGGAAAACAAGAAAAAAAAATTCTGAATGAAACAGTGGATGTATCATTTTTGTGCTTCATGCTGCGGCCACAGACATGTGATTTGACGGTGAGTTTGGGGTAGCCCAATGCAAAGATCCTGAGGATCCATGTGGATCCATGCTTTGTAACCACGTTTTTGCACCATTGCAGCCCCAGGCAACAGTGGGTGCGTGATTTTTTTGGTGCAGGCTGTAGCCATGGACATGCTATGTGATCTGATGGTGAATTTGGGGTGACCCAATGCAAAGATCCTGAGGATCCATGTGGATCCATGCTTTGTAACCACGTTTTTGCACCATTGCAGCCCCAGGAAACAGTGGGTGCATGATTTTTTTGGTGCAGGCTGTAGCCATGGACATGCTATGTGATCTGATGGTGAATTTGGGGTGACCCAATGCAAAGATCCTGAGGATCCATGTGGATCCGTGCTTTGTAACCATGTTTTTGCACCATTGCAGCCCCAGGAAACAGTGGGTGCGTGATTTTTTTGGTGCAGGCTGTAGCCATGGACATGCTATGTGATCTGATGGTGAATTTGGGGTGACCCAATGCAAAAATCCTGAGGATCCATGTGGATCCGTGCTTTGTAACCATGTTTTTGCAGCATTGCAGCCCTGTTTTTGCATCAGATCATTGCTATGTGATCTGATGGTGAATTTGGGGTGACTCAATGCAAAGATCCTGAGGATCCATGTGGATCCGTGATTGGAACCACGTTTTAAGTAGGGAGGGAAGGAAAAACATAGAAGCGACAAGGAGAGGGGTGTGCAGAGAAGCAGCTGGCTAAGAATGCAGGAGAGGGGTTTTACCGGAGGGAGGAAAGGAAGGCAAAAGTTCCCCCCCCCACAAGCCAGCCCGCTCTCTCTCTCCCCCCCCCCCCAACCTGCATGTTGCCTTCGAGTCCCAGACGCACGGAGAGGAATCTGTTTTCCACTCTGCTTGCCTGGAGGGGAGGGGTTTTCTCTGCTCTTTGTTCCGTCTGAGCAAACACAGTAAGGAAACAGAAGCGGGTGGGCAGTAAGACCCTGAGGCAGAATGCAGGAAAGCAGCAACTTCCTCCTTTCCTCCCTTCTCCGGACGATTTGATATTTGCCTGATTTTTCCCTTCACTCACGCTTGTCAGCTCCAGGGACCACACATTCGCTCTATAACACGCACAGACATTTCCCCTTACTTTTTAGGAGAAAAAATCTGCGTGTAATAGAGGGAAAAATACGGTAATGTTTACTGCATGTTTTGACAATGATCTCTAAAACATGGGAAGCAGCTACACATTTATTTCATTATGTGTTTACCATGAGTACAAATTGCAGAAAGCCATGGTTCTCTTGCCACATGCTTTCAAAGTTAATGTGGTGAAACAAATGCATTGAACTGCCTCACAATGGCTCATCATAGAAAAACACAGCTTCCATAATATGTGAAACTGACCTCTAAGATGAGTGTTTTGGACAAGAAAGTACTTAGCTAGGAATATACCAACAGTTACTCCAAGACAGACAGACAGACAGACAGACAGATAGATAGACAGACAGACAGACAGACAGACAGACAGACAGATAGATATGTACTGGATTGCCAACCATTCCTGGGTGAAGTTATGACAGCTTGCCAGGCACATTAACTGGTACAAATATTTAATATGAGGGTTTCAATAAAGCAGTCATGATTATATTCCATCTTATGCTACCAGTGAGAAATGACCCAAAGGTGGACTGCTAGAGTTTGCTTACTATAAGTTTGTTGGCTGCCTCTTTTATCTTCTCCACTTTGGCCTCTGAGAGTCCCTTAACATTGCATAGTGCCCGCCTAGTTGTCATCTGAATTCCTTTGATTGTACAAATTCCCACTGTTTTCAGCTTTTTAATATCAGCCACATTCTGTGAAGGACATAAAAAGGATTAGAACTCTTGGTGTTCATGAGATTTTACATATATCAGGGAGGTTAATAAACCAAAATCTTGTTCCTCACTAAAATTAGGAGGGCTTAGAAATGGTTTTTGGTACAGGTTTTCTAATTATATTTATTTTTATCTCATTTTAATCAATAAATGTAAGTGTATCTTGATTTCTACTCTGTGGTGTGTTTTTTAGTCAGGTCCTTTTCAGAAAGAAAGGCTGGATCAGCATTATGAAAATAAATTAACAGAATGAATGTGGCGCCTATATATTGTTTGGGTCTCCTTGTTTTCCTAAGCAGCTGGAAATCCAAGGCAAAATTGCACAACAGGGAAGAATGATGTATAACACAAATGGGGAACCTATAACCCAGGCATAGGCAAACTCGGCCCTCCAGATGTTTTGGGATTACCAACTTCCATCATCCCTAGCTAACAGGACCAGTGGTCAGGGATGATGGAAGTTGTAGTCTGAAACATCTGGAGGGCCAAGTTTGCTGCGCCTGCTGTAACCCTCCAAATGTTGCTGGACTACAACTCCTATTACCTCTATCAATTGGCTGTGCTGGCAGCAATGGATGGGAACTGAAGTCCAACAACATCTGGAGAGTCTCAGGTTCCCCCCATCCCTGATTTCTAAGAATATTAAGCTGTGCCATTTCTATATTTTCTGGTGACATCCAGATAGGAGTACTTATACCCTGTAGTTCTCTAAGCATTCATTGTATTTTTTCTGAATGTAGTGGACATTTAATAATTTCTCTGTGAAGGTAATAAAAGCAGTTCCAGTGCAGTAGATTATGACACGAGCAATGGAACAGCTGAGTTATCTTTTTGGGTAGAGGCCGCATTCACGTTAATCATTACCTCTAGGATGGCCAGGTAAAAATAAAAAAAGACAGAGTTCTTGCAGCTTTGTAAGTTGTGTAGAAGAAGGAATTTCAGCAGACACAATGGTCTTTTTGCACCTGGCCACCACAGCTTATCTCAGTTTAACAGTAGTGTACACATAGTCCAAGTAATCTTGATTACTATAAAAGACTGAAAATTTTATGTTTTCTTGCTTGAAATTAAGGATGTGATGCCTGCTTCATAATAGCAGTCAGAACTCAAACAGAGAATAGAAAGGCAGATAAGGATACATATGCATTTTTAAAGTGTGCTTACAATTCCATGCTTCTGTAGCAGGTCGATGTCCTGGAAAAAGGACTCCTAAAGGGATGCAAAAACAACAGCAGCTACCAGAATCTTTGTTATTTTGATATTTATGCACACATCTCTCACTTTGGTCAACCAACTAACTTTATTTTATTCCAGAGCAGGGATTACTTTTAGAGGGTTTTCTCTATGCTCAAGGGTACGCAGTACCAGGACCACTTTTTTGGTTTAAAAGTATGGCACGTACTGTAACAACTTTATGGTGAGTACCGGCACCTATTTTTCTAGAAAAAAAGCACTGGGGTTTCTTAATAGTTGCAATTAATTAATTGTAATGAATTAATTTGATTATTTTTTTTTACCCAACCTTCACCATACGGTCCCAGGAAATATAAAAATACAACATTAAAATCAGTTAAAACAATTTACAATCAAAAGAAGAGGATGGGTCCTAAAACATGCATCTCAGGTGCTAAAGGCCAGGATAAAGAGAGGTGCATTTCAGCTTATGGTGAAAGCTATACTATAAAGGTGCCAGATGTGCCTCTGTGGGCAGCTTAGGGGCTGCCCTTGGAGAATGCCCCCTTTCAAGTTGCCACCCAGCAAAATTATATGAGTATGCACATCTTCTAAGTCTACTCAAAAATGAACCATTTTGTTTACTAAAAAAATGAATGTTTTATTCTATTTTGTATAATTTTCTTGAGGATTCCAGACAAAACAAACTTTGCATCTATACCTCATCATCCTGGAATCCTGGTTCTTCCTGCACAACCTGATCCTCCATGGATTTCATTGTAATATAAGATATAGTAAGATTTCAATCAGTGCTGCAGGAAGCAATTGGAGAGTGTAAAAGCATATAAAGCAATAAGATATGCAACACTTTTATGGATCTGGTGTGTGCACTTCATATAAGACGGCAGCCTTCGTCACTTATATAGCATGACCAAGAAGGGACTAAGTGTACTGAATAGTTTTATCATAGATTTTAGAGAGAGTTGTTTGATTCCAACATGCTTGAAGACTTCCATCACACTGAGGTAGCAATGGCTAATTTATTCAGCCTGGGTTGTAAGACTCACATCCGTTATGGAGCACTGGAGCATTTGATATTAAATGAAAGCTATGGTGTAAGAGAGTTCCCACATAAAAAATCTCCAAATTTACCACATAAAAGAAAATACAGATTTTGAAAGCTTTTTGTTTTTCTTTTCTGTTGTGATAATTTTGAAAATGTTCACGTGAGCCTCCTGTAAAGAGCTCCTCACATGAAAATGAGGCCATCAAGTCACCATACATAGACCTCAACACCTCAAAAATATGGATTGGTCTTCAGTCTATGTTCTTCTCTCATGCTAAAACTGTGGAATGCTCTCAACTTGAAGAAAAGAATGGCATCTGCCATCTAATCACTCAGTTTCAATTCAACAATATGCTATTGAAGTGACAAGTGATTTAACAGTGAGAAAGCGAAAAACCACTAATTCGTAATCGTCATGTTTCAAAATAACTTTAGGAAAAGGTAAAAATATTTTCCTGAGGTAACATAACCACCCGCTCCTCGGTAATGACAAGATGGGAAGCATCCAATTAAAAAGATGAAGGGCATGTTTTAACTCCTTTTTATATAATCTTGCCTATTTACTGAAGATCACATCATCCTTGCACATTGTTTTCTCATTGTTCCCAGCTTTCTTGACCATGATACCAGTTTATATATATATATTTTTAAATTATACAACTGTGTCCATTCCCATTTTTGGACAGCGGCGCTACATATCAGGAAGAAGTGAGGCTATAAGTATGTTCTCTACCTCAGGTTCCAGTGCCGCAAAGTGAAAATGGAACAGAGGCCAGGAGATGACTCAGGTGACTGTTTTACTAATTGTGAGGTATTTTTTTTTAGGTATGTGAGGTGAGAGCACTCGCCATGACTCACCAGTGTATCACTGAAACCATTCCAGTGCCATACAGTTCTCATCACATTACTAAAAGAAATCTCCTGATGCTGAAAGAAACAGTAATGTGAATCCACCCATACTAGTATCTTTTTTGAGGTAAAAGCTAGTGGCACTCTTCTAATATATCCAGTGCAAGGTCATGACCCTCTTTCTCATGTGTTTTCAGTATTTTTTTTATTGTTTCTGACCCTCCAGCACTTTGACAGATAGTAAATATATACTAAAACTAGAAGAATGTGCCAAAAAAGGAGGGCAGTTTAAGCGTTCAAGTGGCAGAGAAGGCTCAGAATAATGTATGGTGGGAAAGAGCGTTTTTTTCCCTGTGCTTCTAACTTTTTACCATGACATTTACTTTTTCCTGGATGCCCTGAAAAGCAAACTAAAACCCTGAGACTTTGGGTCACATTTAGGATCAGATGTTACAAAGGAGAGATGATGTATTATTTCAGATTGTGATAGGGTTAGGGTTAGAGTTTTTGAAAATGTTCAGATGTATCAATTTTAATGTTCAGCCTTTACCTCCCCCTCACCTCTCCTGCCCAATAAATCAAACCTTCCCCCAGCCTCTGTGGTAACATATGACTGAGGCTGACTTGGTTTAAACAAGCAAGTCTGCTTCTGCTACACGCTCTGGGATTCACACTCCAGCGTTGGATGAAAAAAGGTGTAAAAGCTGCTAGACAGAGCTGCCAGATCTGAGGAGAAAAATGAAGCCAAAATGGCTTCCAGGGATACTCTGGGTAGCTGGGGAATGTATATTAAAAAAACAACCACCCCCTCAAAGATGACAACTGCTTCAATCCTATCCACATTTACACCAGAAGGAGAATATAGATGTTGTATCTCTAGGGGTTGCTAGATCTCCTGAGGGTACCTTGGAGCAAAGTTGCAGGCATTTTGACAGATCAAGAGCACAGCCTGTTGGTGCTTAGAGGGGCCATGCGGTGTCAATGGAAGAGACCTAGACACCATCCTGTCTCTCACAGTGACTAAACCTGATGCTTTTGGGAAGTTTGGCATATACCCATTGTGACTTGTAGCCATTGAGAACATATCCTCCATGTCACCTACTAGGGCAGTGTGCAGATGGGTTTGGAGCCACAGTCTGAAGGATGTGGCGCTAGCAGTAAAATAGCTCCCAAGACAGAAAACGGCCTGTCCCATTGGCCTCAGTTTTTATGTATTTTCTCCAGAGAACCCGAGGAGGCAGATATCCTGTCCAACTACACAGAGCCTCCTTCCCACTATGTATCAAGTACCCAGGCCACCCCTCAGTCTCACCCAAGAACAGGCTGTAGTAGCTGGAAGTCTAACTATGGGTTTAAATCAGGCATAGGCAAACTCGGCCCTCCAGATGTTTTGGGACTACAACTCCCATCATCCCTAGCTAACAGGACCAGTGGTCAGGGATGATGGGAGTTGTAGTCCCAAAACATCTGGAGGGCCAAGTTTGCCTATGCCTGGTTTAAATCATGTTCAGTGCAGCCGTCAGCCACAGTCCAAAGGGGTGGGGGGGAGATATCTGAAAATAAAAATGGCCTGTAATGTTGAGATCCTGACTGGTTCACAGCCCAGCAATGAGTAGGGACATTAAAGAGTGAGGGAGCTGGGTGGAGGAAAGAGCAATCAGGAAGGCCAACAAAGATTAGCAGGGTTTTTTTATTGCAATCTTTAACTGTACACGGGTTAGGAGAAGCAAACAAAGCAAACACATTCTCAGGAAACAAAGCAAACCTATGTAAGAATGTATCAAAGAGACATATGTATGAATGCACCAGTTGGTTGTGCTATTGGGCCATGCTTTGGGAACATGTTCACACCTGCAGGCTTCTGTCTGGCTATACCACAGTCATAAGAATTTGACCTCTACCATCTGCAAGGAGGATCAGGCCCATGAATTCTTATCTTACATTTTGAATTTGGTATGAATTTGGTACACGGCATGTCTGGAGAGAGAGAGAGAGAGAGAGAGAGAGAGAGAGAGAGAGAGAGAGAGAGAGAGAAAGAAAGAAAGAAATTCTGCTACATATCCTTTAAAATTCTTAAAATTCTTAGAAAGGGAAAAAGCAGCACAGAAAGGATTTGGCTGCTTAGAATCATATAAACACAGAATCTGAAAGCATTTTATTTACTTTCAACATTTATATGATACCTTTTGGGAACAGGGCAGCAAACGATAAGTTAAAACAGTAACTAAAATATGATCAAAACAAAGCACACATCAAAACTACCAGTAAAATACACCATCAGCGCAAACAACTTCAGCATCATGTTAATAAAAATCATACTTTTAAAAGCCTGCCAACTGAGTGTGTTGGCCAGTAGTCAGAAAATGAGCAGTAATTGGGCCAGGCTAACTGGTTGAGAAATGTTGTCTACTATCTAGACACCACTACAGAAAAGGGTCCATTCATTGTATCCTTCTGTCACACCTCAGACTGAAAGGGGATATGGAGCAGCAGCTTCGTAAGTGATGTCAAAGGACGAACAGATTCATAGTACTTCTTATAGGACATGTATAAGACATTGAACGTGTTTGCTCACATATGGGAGCCATATATGCCTACTGTCACCATTCGCACTCCCACGGGAAACTTTATTATGGGACAGAACAATACTTACGGGTATTTACTAAAAATAGTGGGGCCAACTCTTTGCCCAAATTCATTGGGATTGATGGGATGTGATTCTTTTCGGTGATGAGGGAGAAGTATTCTGTACATGCTTAGAGACACAATTTAAAAACTATTTCATATGCACCTTGACTATATCCCAGTACTTAAATCTATGGTTCAGAAATGCAGGAGCACAAACATAGCCTTACTCTCCAGTTCGCACTGTTGAACGTAGCTATTGCAAGAGGATTGGCAGTTGTAACTTCAAATATTTGGGGATGGGCACCTTCTTCTCAGTCCATGCAAAACAGCATGAAATCTGGCAAACTGGATCAGACCAGTATCTACTTCTCTGGTACAGAACTAAAAGAAATTGTGTCAGAATGTCTGTAAGAAATGGCTCATTGCCAGGATTTCTCAGCTTGACCATAATTGCCTTTTTTGGTTCAGAATTAAGAAGTTGGCAGGTGATGTTTTTATGGACATTGCTACATGTCTGGGTATTTTATGTAAGACCACTACACCAAAAGATTTCTTCTTCCAAGGACAGAAAATGTTAACTTGGGCATGTTTTTTGCAAACTAATTGTAAAAAAAAGAAAGAAAAAAGAATTCTAGTAGGATTGCTCATGTAATCCTGTAACTCCTCCTTTTATTGCTGGGATTATAAAATGTGAAAAGGTAAACCTGGGCTAGATAGAACTGATGTCCTGTTACAATTTTTTTCCTAAATCACTATGTCTCAGGGAAATTAAATTTGATATATTCTTCATAGATTTGTAATAATGAAACACAGGTACTCCATAGATTTATCACAGTACTTTTATGGGCATAAAATACTAAATGCTGCATCCCTGAGACCACCAACACTGAAGACCAGCACATTCAGTTCACTGGGCTGCAGGGTTAAGATGTGAAGTAGAGAAAGATCATACTGCCTTGTGTCACAGCACTGATTAAGGAGCCTTTGAAATCATTGAAAAAGGTAGTCAATTCTGATTTTAAACAAATATTGTCAAACACAAGTTCAGACCTTCGAAGTGTACTAAATTAGTGTTTCTCTGCATTGTGTTCAGAATAACTGCATGAAATACATACTGACAGTTGTAATGCACTGTTGAAATAATGTAAATGACCGAGTTGTGTTAAATATATGGATATTGCAAAAAGCCATTATTTCAGCACATAATGGTAGATTTTCAAAAGCAATGTAGGTTGGGATTTTTAACATTTCAAAATGCTGCCCCTTAAAGGTAAATATTACCATTTTATTTTCATGAAAACAGAAAATAAGGTGAAGAGAAAACACATATGCTTAAATATAGCTTTCTAAGTAAGTATGCTAAGATCTAGAAGATGTATAGAGATCTAGGCAGCAAAAATAAAATTTCTAAAGACAGCTTCCAGGTGCCTCTAAACCAGGCATGGGTAACCTGTGATTCTTCAGAGGTTGCTGGATTCCAGTTTCCATAAACCCCAGTTGTGTGGGCTAATGGATCAGAGATTATGACAGTTGTAATCTAGCAAAATATGGAGAGTCCCAAAATCCACACCCCTGCTTTATACTTAGTCTGTCTAGCCTAGGATATATCTGAGCCCTGTTTTTAAGTCCCATTCATAGTCAATATATTATTGAAATGGACACGGGCAAACAGTGGTATAAAAATGAGGACCCCCCCCCTTAAAATAATTCAACATAAATGACATGCCTGTAATACACAATTGCTTCTAATCAGAAATGCTTTTGTACATCTCTTTGCACCAAATCTAGGTTAATTTCCTTTAAACATTCTTTTTATAAAGCAGATAGTAACAATGTTTATAGAAGAGCTTCTCTCAAATAGATTCAATTTGAACTTAAGTCTCATTCATTTCAAAAAGAGAAAACAAAATTTATTGCTAGGGCCACATGTAAGTTAACAAGTCAGTTAGTTGAACGTGACTTTTGGGGTGCGGCATATAAACTTGTCCGAAGAACTCAGTCCCTCTGGGCAAGAAAACAACTCTTTCTGCTTTTGGGCCTGCTTTTTCATCTCTTCCAGCATCTCTTGCCTATGGTGACAAGGGAAAAAGTGTAATTAATTATGCTTGAAATTAATTTAAAGAAAAAGCCATTAAATTTAAGGAAGGTGAAGAGAAACCTCTGGAGCCAAGTGAGGATTCCCAGGTAAGATCCTCCTTCTATTGTGTGGGCAGGTAATCCCACCCCTACCTGGCCTGGTCTCCTTGGCAAGGCTTCCCCCAGGTGGGATTGGACAACTGACTGAGGTAGGCGGAGACCTCCAGGTATCCCACCTGAGGGAAGGCAAAGCCAAGCCTATGCTGATGGGGCCGCTCCAGATCTAGGGCTGCGCGCGTCCACGCAAAGGGTGCCCCCCGTTTTAAGCGGGGAGTGATCATTGCAGAAAATTAGGGTTACTTTCACAATGTTCATTTACTGTGAAATAGCCACACTCTGATTACTCATTTTTTATAAGGCCATCTGCACATCATGAATAAAACACAAGGACAGACAACCACGTTGAGAGGGACATAGTCTTGCTGAAGTTTATCCTTAAATGAGCCCTCCATCATAAACAGGGAAAGCACACGACTTCAATTTTTAAAAAAAGTTTTTAAAAAAAGTTAATGCAATTGTGCAGACATGTGCAGGGAAAGTTGTTCTGCTCACGAGGGATTAACACAAGTAAAACATTTAATTTTAAATGCTGGGAAAATGACAAGTCCATGCAATAGAAGTACAAAACTGAGAGGCAGTATGTGGACTGGTACAATAAATGCACAAGTTTAACTGTACACTACAGTATAAGGCAACATAGCAAAAATACAAGGATGTCTAAAACAAGAAAGGAGTTTCTGATTAAACAGCAGGAAGAACTTTCTGACAATAAGAGCTGTTCAACATTGGAATGATCTCTCTCGGGAAGCTGTGGACTATCCTCAACTGGAGGTTTTTAAGCAGAAGTTTAATGGCCATCTATCATGGATAATTTAGCTGAGATTTCTGCATTGCAGGGAGTTGGACTAGATGACCCTTCGGGTCCCTTCCAATGCTACAATTCTAAGCTATCTGAACTGTCATGACAGTTCTTAGTGTTAGCAAACAGCAACCATGCATTGGCTATGCATACAGCTGATCGTGGAAAGGCCCTTAGACAGTCCAGTCTTCTTCATGTTGAGATTGTAATGTATAAAGCTGTACTTAACAAGCTCTTTAAATACCTGAAAACCAACAGGTTATACTTGCTCAGTTGATCAAATTTCCTCATTTCTCTCCGGTGTCTCCGATAAGTCTTCATGAAATCTTTGTGCCTCTGGCGGAGGCTCTGAAAACTTTGCTTGATCACTTCTGCATATGTCTGGGCAGAATCCGTGATTTCAGAAGTAAAGGAAAATTTTAATCCAATTGCTTACCTCAAGCATACCAAAGAGAACATGTACTGAGCTTTGGGGGGGCGGGGTGGGGTGAGGGGAAGCATATTCTGTAATTATCTGGGAATAAAACTCAGTCAATGGCAACTCTATGGATAATGCAAAACTATTTTTCAGAAATCTGTTACACCAGTTGAGATGGACATCAGTAGCAGCTTGGGGGAGGAATCACCAATCTGCAAAGGACCCTTAACGTCTGGCTACTTAAGCAGCCATTTACAGGCCAGGGTTATTTCCTCCAAGACCTGTTGTGCGATGCAGAAATTCATCCGCTTTGGGGCATCCAAAGACTGGAAGCTGAGGGAGGCCTTTGCCTTACCTGTAATTCTTGCATCTACCACCAGGAGCCAAGGAACTAAGTAGATATCAAAATCAGCCAGGGTGAGAAAGCCCTGCCCCGTGAGTGGGACTCTAATATCCAAATTGTTTTTGTACAGCATTTTAACAATATTGTACACTCTCCCAAGGACTTTGGTTAGTAGGCAGGGTATAAATATTTCAACTACACAGATGTAAATATATTGAAATAAATGGGCTTAAGCATGCATAACTGCGCTGGATAGGGGCCATTATCTTTAAATATGGGTCTAAAGTAGACTGAAGGTTCAGAGTAGGATTTTATAAGAGCCCAAGACCACTAATACCGAGTCAAGAACTGCATGCCCTCCTACCTTCTGCATTACAGTGGTAGAAACAGCCCCATGTGTGTTTCTGGGAATGCAATTTGGCTTGAGTGGACCATGAAATGGCCAATGAAAGTCAATGGCTGCAATCCAGTGAAACTAAAAGGTATACACATGTGTTCCTTTAGTGCTCTTTATAACCCAGAAGTCCTCAGCTCTAGTAAATGATAAACTGCTTTATAATTCAGAATTTAAAACTTAAGTTTCATCCTTCTGCAGCACAGGTTGGTTATTTAATAATAAAAGATAAAAAAATATTGGGAGTGTGAACATGTCTTCCATACAGGGAACTAGTTTGCAGACAGAGATGTTGCTTCTTTAACTATAACATATTAAAATCAGCTCATAAATCATTCTCTAGCTGTGCTTTTTGTCTCTGCTGACTAAATTGTTGTCCTCTACTCTAAGAAGCAGAACTATTTTATGTCTGCTTTAATTACATTTTAATGGTTGACTTTTCTATATTTTTCATTTGTTCTATTTAATCTGTGTAAGTCCCATTGAGTGGGGACTTTTTCCCAGACTGGGAAAAACTATTACTACTACTACCACCACTAACAACAACAACAACAACAACGTGTTTTTAAACATCCTACTTTCAGGGAACCCTTTCTATATTGAACTGTCTCCCAAGGAGGAATGGGAGAGAAATTTGATTCAGGTTTGCATTTAAAGGTGACTCTTATCAAATTTGCGCTTTTCAAAACACTATGAGAACAAGAACACAACCATGTTTCAGAATTAGCACTTATCCAATTTCACAATGCAGTTCTCCAACCAAGTCACCTGTTTAAGATAATGCATATATTAGGCCAAAAGGTGCATTAAAATGATCATATTAGTGAAAATAACACAAAAATGTTTTAGGAGAAATTGCTTGCAAAAATGTGCACAATAGTCAAAATTACATGGAAAAGGTATTTATTAGGACAAATTTACAATAAATTGCCAAATAATTCTCATAAGGATTTTTTTTTTAAATCACAAATTCCTGCAGAAATGCTGGGAACTGAATTTAATGTTGGAAAAATGAGAAACTGAGAGAACCAAAATTGACAGATCCTTCCCTGCATCTAAGAATTGATGTAGGGCACACGGTTTCGGCTAGGCTTATCTGGCCTAACCCATCAGATACTGAGAGCACATCCAGTACTTCGCTACTGTTCTGCATTATTTCACAGAAAGATCAGGAACAATGAGCAAACTGTTATTCAAGTTTGTCTTCCTTCATTATCATCTCACTCAAGAATTCCTGACAGAGGTTCAGAGGAACTGCATGGTTCCCAGAACATAGTCAAAAATTACTTTGTATATTTACACCCCTTGATACCCGGGACTCTTTGATGTGGCTTAGTTTGAATTGTTAAGTGTGGCCATTTTTTAAAACAACAACCCTAATGGTCTAATGTCCTAAATATAAGCTATGAACTGATTAACATACTGCATAATGCACTGTACATAAGTAATTCTGAACTGGTGAATCATGAACAAAAACGTAGCTATATAAAAGAATTTCCCATCCTCATTTCCCTTGAACAGTTCATAAGGATATGGTATTGGCTTGCAAATTGATCTCCTGCTTAAAAATATGTCACATCCTGCCTTTGATACAGCATTCCGCTTCTGAAGAAAGTGCTGAATTAGTGGGCAGTGACCATGAATATTCAGGTGGTGCCAGGTGTACTCAGGACCAGAACTGGCTGGGTGTGACTAGAAGATAAATGAGGACAGTGGTTACTTCTATCACACTCAGATTTGTGGATGTAGCAGCATCTTACAACTGTAATTGTTTCCATCCAGAGTAAATGCTCACAGAACTTTGATAATACATTCAAAGTGTCCGCAACAACCACTGCTAACACCTTGTTAGCTTCTCAAATATAAAAATATTAAAAATAGCTTCTCAAAGTCTTCCTGAATTTTGATGGAGAACATTCTCCAAACATTCCCCAGCTACCATTTGATATTCAATCATTTTGAATCCAATAATTTGACACCCAATAATTTTGCAGCAGCAGTTAACATTTGATGGCAAAAGGCATGTAGTATTCAACATTTGGTAATAGCTGGCAGCTATTCATTCTATTTCACTTTACGTGCAACAGAATTCAGTATACTTTGATGCATTTGTTCTTTTAACCTCTCAGGGGAAGTAACAAATCAAAAGCAGTAAAATTTTACGTTTATGTTGCATTTCAGGTCAGAAACCTTGAATTGTTGCATCCAGTTTTCACAACAAAAACCAAAGGGAAAGATTTGAAATATCTTTTGAATGTCAATTGTTTTACAAATATACATCATTCTTCTAGATCTAGAAGATACATTATTGTACCCCTGATCTTTGATTTCCTACAGATTGTTCATGGGCACAATAATGTAGCAACCTCACCTTTACAGCTTGCTATATTTAATATCCTAATGTAAGCCCCTCAATAATGGGAAGGGTTGTCTCAGGGCTGAGCAGGGCTCACAGATGCTTTTGCATGAATGGCATGTATATGCATGGATTCACGTTTTCTGTGGTTCCGCTAGCATTTTTTTAAACTCGCCCTTCTGGAGGTTACACAGTCTTTCTGTATGAGTGATGCCTTGTGGTCAGCCTGGCTGCAGCCCCTCATACATCCATGTGGGTAGTTTTCAAATGTGAATCAGCTCACAGATAATCTGGGACTGCTCTCTGATTGACATAACTGCTCATTCAAGATGCTTCTTTTCTGTTTCACTCCTGATTTTTGTGTCTCTCAAAATAATCATCCTCATTAAGTTTGTATCCTTTAAGGTGCTGGTTTTAACCTTTAAAACCCTATACGGCCTAGGATCCTCGTACTTACGGGACCGCCTCTCCTAGTATGCCCCATGGAGGACCTTACATAAATAATAACACCTTGGAGGTCCCAGGCCTTCGACCAGAGCCAGGGCCTTTTTGGCACTGTCCCCAGCCTGGTGGAATGCTCTGTCACAAGAGACCAGGCCCTGCAGGATCTGACATCTTTCCGCAGGACCTGTAAGATGGAGCTATTCTGCCATGCCTTTGGTCAGGGCCCAGTCTGACCCCCTCTCCTTCTATAAGATCCTTTTATAAGACCCTGCATGTAAGTGGTCTCCGAAACTCTTCCCAATGTCCCAGTAAGGCCAGCACAAATAGTTGGGCCTAGCAAGCACTTAATGTTCCCAACCCTTATAGTTATAATTCGTGGGTTGCCATCTGATTTTATTCTGACCTTAGCTTGATTCTAAGTTGTATTTTAATTGATTGTTTGATTCTATGTTTTTAATGTATTATATATTCTGAAGTTAGCCGCCCTGAGCCAGGTCCTGACCGGGGAGGGCAGGGTATAAATAAAATTATTATTATTATCCTAGCTGAATAAACTTTCTTTTCTGTATTGAATTCAAAGGACATCTGTATAAGCAGTAGGGATATGTTACTATCTTATCCTCAAGTAATTGTGCTATTTTAAAATGTCCCCTCTACATGAATTACATTACCTCTCGAGGAAGCAAAGCAATCTTCAGTTTCTTTTTTGATGAACGTTGATGCTTCTGTGATGAATGCTGCTCATCATCCTCTGTAGTCCTCAAAGAGTGAAAATATAGACTCATTTTTTCTAGGGGTTGGGGGAGGGAGAAAAAGCTTCTCAGTTGTTATGTAAGCTGTCTCTTAATTTAAAAAGAATGACTAACAACAACAACAACTTTTTATTTATACTCCCGCCCTCCCCGGCCAAGACCGGGCTCAGGGTGGCTAACACTAAATATAAAATACAATAAAAACATTTTTTAAAAACCAGTTGACTAAAATACAGCTTAAAATGCAGCCTCGTTTTACTGGGAGCCCATACACTTAATATATGAAGAAATGAGAGAACATTCCATGCTTTACCCAAAGGAGAGATTAATAATAATAATAATAATAATAATAATAATAATAATAATAATAATTTATACCCCGCCCACCTGGCTGGGTTTCCTCAGCCACTCTGGGCAGCTTCCAACAGAATATTAAAATACAATAACCTATTAAACATTAAAAACTTCCCTAAACAGGGCTGCCTTCAGATGTCTTCTAAAAGTCTGGTACAGTGGTACCTTGGGTTACAGTCACTTCAGGTTACAGACGCTTCAGGTTACAGACTCCGCTAACCCAGAAATAGTACCTCGGGTTAATAACTTTGCTTCAGGATGAGAACAGAAATCGTGCAGCGGCAGCGCAGTAGCAGTGGAAGGCCCCATCAGCTAAAGTGGTACCTCAGGTTAAGAACAGTTTCAGGTTAAGAACGGACCTCCAGAACGAATTACGTTCTTAACCCAAGGTACTACTGTAGTTGTTTTTCTCTTTGACATCTGGTGGGAGGGTGCCACTACCGAGAAGGCCCCCTGCCTGGTTCTCTGTAACTTGGCTTCTCGCAGAGTCTGTAACCTGAAGCATATGTAACCTGAGGTACCACTGTAATTCATCTACATCTCTTACTTATGAGTCATGACAACACACGCTTCCATATGCTCACTTGGAAAAAGCATGCCACATCAATGCTATTAGCGCAATGGAGGACTCTAATGTTTACAACAGATCTTGCATACATTTATCAAATTTTTCACTGTATTACCTTCCAAAGGAAACTGCTTTTGATTTTTTTTCTTGGAGACAGACTTGACTTTTTTAATGGCTGTATGCTTCTAGATCACAAGAGATGAAGAAAAATTTCATACCACATTACATTTTTACATATTAAATTTGGGTGGGGAGGAGTAAGTTTGGAGATTTTAAAAAGGAAGAAAGGACTTTAAATATTGGGACATTATTCAGGTAGCATTTTTCATTTCTTTTTAATAGATCAGTGCTCACTCTTATTTATCAAATGCAACACAGCATTGGAAAGAGTTACTGGTACTATTTTCTTAAAATCATTGTGCCATGGGGCTTATAGACCTTAAGTCATATGAGCAAATGCCTTAATCGATAAGAGCACCAGACTCTTAATCTCAAGGTCGTGGGTTCAAGCCCCAAGTAGGGCAAGATTCCTGTTGGACTAGATGATCCTTGTAGTCACGTCCAACTGTACAATTCTATGATTCCATGAGTTAATTCTCCACCCGCTCTGGTATAATCTTTCGTTTATCTTTAGAACACTTTGCCCATATTAACAGCCCCTATACTGATGCTTGCAAATGAAATAACCTTTTACCTTTCGGAGTGTCAATGGGTGCTTCCGTGTAGTACCAGGTAACACATAGTTGCTAAAGGAAATATCACAGCCTGTGGAAATCAAAGTTGCTTATTATAAATTATTTCCTTATTACCTATGATTGGGTGAATAGGGAATTTCTCTCTCTGCCTGGGACACAGAACACACTGTCCACAATGCATACTTTATACTTCTTGCATATGCAGTTTGGTCCTTTGGGGGATTTCTCAGAATCCTATTGAAATGATGAGGGTTCTACCTATGGAAGGCTATCCTCTACCCTAGCAGTACATAGCCATCTTCCTTCCTACACCATCAGTTACGAGGCTCACATGGAAGCTGACCCCAAATGGTTCTAAACTAGCCAGGTACGAGCTGAAAAATCATGAACACTTGAATATTTTGCTGATCCAAGGGGGTAAATCCCATCAAAATAGGGAAGTGAATAAAGGCAGTGCTCCCTTCACAGCTGGATGTCAGCTCCTACGAAAGACAGTCCTCTTATCTATTGTACCTGGAACTGAATCTCCTCCTACACCACAAATATTTTCCTCTCCTTAAGGAGAGGAAAATCCTCTTAAAAGCAATTTGCAAATACTGCCTCCAACAGAAAAAACCCAAGAAAGATTCTTTACAAAACTACGCTTACCCACTATAGTGAGTCCATGGCACCGCAATCTGTGCTGGTGCAGAAATGGTTAAGAGATTGGAAATGCACAATAGGATCGCATACATGTACAAATATATGCATTCAAACTGCCTTCTCCAAGTATGAAACTGCACAATTTTATCCTTTGCAAATGCTCCATTTTGAATCCAACCCATTTTTCCCAACTAGAGAAAGGAAGTTCCCAAATTGGCAGGCACTTCCTAATTAGGACCATAAGCCAGACATTCCCTACCACTGGCTTAGCGTGTTGGACTAGGATGACCCAGAGTCAAATCTTCACTCAGGCATAAGAAAAACCTTGGACCAATGACTGCTTCTCTGCCGAACCTAGTTCATAGGATTGATGTGAGAAAATAAAAGGGAGCAGAAAAACCCTGTGTGCTGCCTTGAATTCCTTGGAGAAATAGCAGGATATCATCATCATCATCAACAACAACAACAACAACAACAGTAAAACACATACTGACAACATCTGTAAAAGACGCCAAAGATTAAGAGGCACTCCCACACTGGGCATTGTTACATGTCTTTCTTACAGCTTCCAGTAATTCTACATCACTTATCAATTTCTCCCAATTGTCAATACGTTATTAAAAAACAAGCAACCAAAAGGCACCCTCCCCCCCCAAAATGCCCATTTTTAAAGCATCCTTAAACAGAAAGTTGAAACTAAATAAATAAAATTGCATACAAAAATGTAAATATTAGGAGAAAGCGACACACATTCTGATGAATTTTCATGTGATTTTTTTTAAAAAATTGCAAACTGATGTGGAATTGCAGAGAACTGAACTTAATATCTGAAAAATGAGAAACTGAAATTGAAAGATTTGCTCATCTTGACTTACCAGTCCCTAATTTTCCTTTTCCAGACAGCAAATCTTCTCTTCTGGATCGCTCTGGCTCCAACTGGGAATAATCCCATTTAGTATAACTCCCTGGTGCATTCAGGCTACCTATATGGGGTGAGGGGGAGGACAGATAGTGAGAAGCAAAAGAATGCACTTGTTATTATCATCTATACACAGTAAATCGTAACTTATTGGACAGTGTTATGTATAACTGGGACGCGGGTGGCGCTGTGGGTTAAACCACAGAGCCTAGGACTTGCCGATCAGAAGGTTGGCGGTTCGAATCCCCGCAACAGGGTGAGCTCCCGTTGCTTGGTCCCTGCTCCTGCCAACCTAGCAGTTTGAAAGCACGTCAAAGTGCAAGTAGATAAATAGGTACCGCTCCGATGGGAAGGTAAACGGCATTTCCGTGCTCTGCTCTGGTTCGCCAGAAGCAGCTTAGTCATGCTGGCCACATGACCTGGAAGCTGTACGCCGGCTCCCTCGGCCAATAAAGCGAGATGAGCGCCGCAACCCCAGAGTCGGTCATGACTGGACCTAAGTCAGGGGTCCCTTTACCTTTACTATGTATGATTATGTTTTATGTTGGAAAAAGACAGCCTCCACCCAAGAACTGAAGCATGCCCAATGGGTTCTTCACTTTTTAATGCCTTCATGCCATATTGCAAACTGCTTCTGAAAGATGCCTCACTTTCCAAAACCATTTCCAAAGTGGCACGGAGAACGGCTGTTTAACAAATACAACTGCAAATTCCCCCTTGGGCACATATAAGTAGCTTAAACAACACAGAGTTTTATAGCACCTTAAAGACTAACTGGTTTATTGTGGCATAAACTTTGATCATCTGATGAACTGCATCCTTATCCACAAAAGTATATTCCTTAATAAATGTGTTAATTCTTTTAAGGTACTACAGGACTGCTAGGTGCTTTTGTTACAGCAAACTAACATGGCTCTTCTCTGGAACTTATAACTAGTCAAGTGATTATTTGGATTCGACTGTAGGGTAAGAGAAAGAAGCCTAAGGACAGCTCAAAAATGTCAAGATGAGACACATTTCTTGACTGAATGTGACTCAAAGAGGGGAAGGGGGTGGCAGCTAACTGCTGGTTATATTATGTTGAAGGATTGCTAAAAACAGTACTTTTTTCCATAAAAAATTTTTTAGGGGTACTCTCATTTTGACTCAAGAAAATCACCATTTTATAGTTCAAATCAGGGGGAAATAAATACAGTAAATGGACAAAAGTACAAAGATTCATAAAATGTTTAGGGGTATGCGTACCCCTGTGTCCCCCCAGAAAAAAGCACTGCCATAAACATTACTGCATTGTGTGAAACATGGATCTCCAATCAAAGTCTATACAGCTCCCTTCATAAGCAAGGAGAACAGGCCATCTCACCTCGCAGCCACTCGGAGAATATATCACAGAGCCCGGCCTTGAATTCATGTGTATTGAACCAGGACCTTGAGAAACAGTAGCAGAAGCAGGTGTACACAGCTTGACTCAGCAGTGAAGGGAAAAGCTAAAACCAAGGCAGGAGAAATCAGAGCTCAAATAAATTGGTTAACTGCAACTGTTAACTGTTAACATGTTAAGTTAATGATGTGATCCACAATCATGCTGTGGGTTTTGAAAAACTAAATACCAGGTCAGGTGAGTGATTGTCACCGTCACCACAGTACAGTGGTACCTCTGGTTACGAACTTAAATCGTTCTGGAGGTCCGTTCTTAACCTGAAACCATTCTTAACCTGAGTTAAGGTACCACTTAAGCTAATGGGGCCTCCTGCTGCCACCATGCCGCGGGCGCACAATTTCTGTTCTCATCCTGGGGCAAAGTCCTTAACCCAAGGTACTACTTCCAGGTTAGTGGAGTTTGTAACCTGAAGTGTTTGTAACCTGAGGTGTTTGTAACCCGAGGTACCACTGTACAAGGATAGGGGAAGGTTAAGCCTTCCCAGCACAATAACAGTAAGCAATATCAGGGTGAAAATTAGTATTCAGAAAATATCTCTCATTGGCACAAATGGGAGTTTCCCTGCTTGAAACCTGATATCTCTTTATGGATTTTTTTTCATACTTACTGTAAGGATGAGTTCCTGACTGGCAACCTTGTGACAGCCCAACAGAACGCGAGAATAATTTTCTGAAATGCGTTCGAACAAACGCCCCTGAATCTCTTGATTCGGCTATTGGGAGAGAAATAAATGTGAGGCATTTGCAATGAGGCTTCAGAAAGGTAGGATAAACTACAAACCTACACATAGTGAAATGAAAGCTACTTATACATGAGACTGCCTTTGAAAAGCATACAGAAACTTCACCTGGTCCAAAATACAGCTGCCAGACCATTAGCTGGAATTCACGGTAGTGAATTGGCTTCTGATTTGATATTGGGCACAAAACTAAGGGCTACTGCAGACATATAGTGTTTTTTTTTTTTAATAATTTTTATTAACTGGCCAATCACATCAAATTAAATCACATCACATAAATTCCAAATTACAAAGCCAAATTTTTAAATTTTGTTGGGGGAACCCATACTTCAAGATCCAAAGGGGGATTCAAATCATCTTCTTATTACTGCGTTAGTGTCCAAATCAGTCCCAATCAGTCCAGACAAAGTTCATAATTCTATCCAGTCTTATCTTGGTGTTTCCACATCATATCTTGTTCATTAATTTCTCTTTTTCTTTTACGATCTCTTCTGTTAGTCTCCTTAAGCCGATAAGCAAATATAATAATCCTGTGTGAATTTCCCGTTCTTCCAATCTAAGTCCAGATGGTTTCCATATATCTCCTTCGTAGATAACATCACTCTTTCCATCATAAATCAGGCATTTTTCGCTCTTAAATCCCACGGAGGAGTTTATCCACGATATATAAACAGCACTATTTCTCTCTTTCTCCTCCCAGACCCAAGAGTTCCAACAATGCCTCCCAAGATGGCGACGGCATTTTTAACTGCGTCATTCCAAAACTCTTAACTTTCCAGCTTCGTCTTGAAGCATTGCTTTGGTTCGAAAGTTTATCTCCACACAGCCTTAAATCACAGCTTAAGTCCTTAAAGTTCTGACTTATTAGGGGAGGGGATTCTTGTTAAATCACGTGAAAAGGAATGGAAGGTTTTCCCCCCCTCCCCCCTCAGTCATTTGCAATACCGTATCTTGTCGTATCTTCTCATATTTTATTCTTGCCTTGTTATCAGAGATCTCTTCTGTCAGCAGTCTTTACTCCCCCTTTTTCCTTGAAGTATGTGCAATTTATCTCGTCCAAATTGTTTCTTTTGAAGATTCTTGCAAACTAGAGGCGCGGATCAGAGACGGCATCAAGGAGTGCCGGAATCCCACAGGAGGGCTTTGTGCCTAGTGCCCCCACCCCCACAAATTCGGGGGTGGTATAGGGCACAGCAGGCAAGGGCCGTCCCCCCCATAATCCTGGGGGGGTTAAGGAGGCTAATTACCCCCATCATAGCCTCCAAATCACCTCGTGTGGGTCGGAGAGATGTTATTGTCAGCCATCTTCCGATGCGCCACCTAGTGGCCCCCTCCTGCAGACATATAGTGTTAACTTGTCTGAGACCCAGGTATCTCTGATAGTAAGTGCAACATCAGCTCTAAAAGCATTAGCTTTTATCTTGATTTGATAATGCTATTATACTGGTTTCTGTGTTAAACTGTTTCCTTTGCTAATGTTTTAAAGGTTTCATTGTGATTTTTTTTTTTTATTTGTTGGCTGCTTTGTGAATTCCTGTGATCATAAATAATACTATTATAAAAAATGATAAATAACTTAAAAGAAAGAAATGGCTACATAATGAAGAAAAGCAGGACAGGCGTTGGATCGAAGGATGCTATGTGGCAGTTGTCTAAATATAAGGGTCCCTCCAGACTGGTTTGTGTGGGTGGGTAGGCGGGTGTATTCTGCAAAATGCCATTGATTCAATGCATTTGTGCATTAGTGATGGATTTATACTGGATCACCCACACACCAGTCTGCTTTATTAGCTGTTTGCCAATGCATCTCCAACGTTATTGCATGATGGCCATCTTGAAGGGCGTTCTTGCACTGCAGTGCAACAAAAGCAGGACCAAAAACAAACAAACAAAAACAGACAGACTAGAAAAGTTTCAGGATTTCAGCAGGAAATTATGAGACATGCACTGACTGCAAACAGTATGTCTACCCTGAAACTTATCCAGGCACAAACTGCATTGAAAGCAGGACTGTGTATAACTACCCCGACACAAAACATCAAGAATGCACAATAAATAAAGAGGACGTCTAAAGCGTCCCTGAAAGATGATGCAGTCAGTGCTTATTTAATGACTTAAAGGGCAGGTCATCCCTGTGTGGCACTGAAAGTGAGGCTAGCAAGCAGGTCCAAAGCAGAAGTTACAGGTTTTTTGTGCCTCTGCAATGCAATAAAAAAAATCTGGAATCTTCGTTTGCAGTTGCCAGGCTGGCACTGGGACTAGCATTAAAAGAGGAATGCACTGTCTCTAAATAAACTGAGCAGCTGCAAATCAGAAACAAAAAATCCGGAGGAAAATATCTTCCAAGCCCCCAATATTCAGCCCTTATTCTTACATGATACAAGTGCAGAAACTGCCACCAGAAACTGTCCAGCAAAATAGCCTGGATACATGGCGCATCGAGAAACTTTTGCAGCATCTTTGAAGCCCAGCGTGTCTTTAAAGAAATTAAACAGGAATATAATGGTCTTAAATCAAGATTATGGATTTTGATAATACTGCATGTGTTAATTAGCTGAACAATAAATGTATCACCATGGCCTTGTTAATTGTAACTCTTTTGCGTAATTATTACTGTTGCATACTTTTACATTTCCATTTTCATTTCCTCTGACCTCACTCCTCTTCAGTCTCTGCTCCATACTATTGGTACATCCAGACTAGTGTTTATTATGGGATGAGTGCTCTTCATCCTTGCAAGTTTTTTTTTTGTAATGCCCAAAAATGTCATAATCATCAAAAGGCAGGTCTACCCCTGTTCCCGATTTAATCCAAATTTACACTTTCTATAGAAAATCCAGTAAGGTTTTTTTTAAAAAAAAACCTGTTGCCAACAATCTGTTTGAAACATCTCAATGACCCATTTATATTATTTAACTCCTGTCTGGAAAACCCACATGGTGTTTGCGTGTATGCCTGCCAATTTAGGATTAAATTTCATGCATCTGATGAACTGAATTCCAGTCCATGAAAGCTTATGCCATAATAAATCTGTTAATCTTTAAAGTACCAAAAGACTCTTTACGGTCTAAGGAGCATTGTAAGGGGCTGGCCTGAACCTTTGATATTTTTTGCACTGGATTCTGTCTCTCCTGCATCTTCTCCCTCCCACCCCTTTTTAAAAAATTGAACTTTGCTTACAGGATGGCTTTCCCACTGAAGTTCAGCTCAAATATGAATCCATAACGAGTATCAGTACATGCAAATTTTATGCAAATATGTGTGATTGGCTGTGCCCCAAGTCTTTCAAAGGCCTAGAGATGCTCCTGATGGTCTAGAACAGAGCTTTCCATACTTTCCATGTTGGTGACACACTTTTGGGACATGCATCATTTCATGACACAGTAATTCAGTTTTACTAGCAAACCAGAGGTTAAACTAACCCCTTTCCAGCCCTGGGAGGGGTGCGGGGAGTGTTCACGTGACACACCAACACACTGCACACAAATGTGTCACGACTCACAGTTTGGAAAGCTCTGGTCTAGAAGTTTCAGACCTTGATTTCACATCCTGGTTTGTTGTCCAAGATTAACCAGAGTTTTCCGGTTGAGATATAATGGGGAAATGTGGGATAAGAAACACTGGATGTTTCAACTGTGCCTTGAGAGAGAATGAATAATGGAAGGAAGGAAGCAGGCAGGCACAATGCTCATTCTCAGGCCAATTAATCATGGCTATTATAGCAAGATCATAACTCCTGTACCAGATTATACACTTGGGTCAACTCCAGGTTTAAGTGAGCCCTGGTTAACGTGTCCTTTAGTGAGCTCTGTCCTCTGTTAGTGGGCCCTAACTTACCAAGCCACAGTCACAGCATTCCAAGCAGTGATAAGCAACTGGGGCTAACCACTGTTTTAACTGCCTACAATGCCACAAGGGTGATGCTAGGTTGAGCCACCTGGGGATGTTCAGAGTGAGACCAGGAAAACCAACAAAGGGGAGGGCGAGGGAAGTCATCAGATGTGACCCCTGCCAGGATGCTGTGGCCCTAGCAACTGCCTGAAGGTGCCTGGTGCTGACACTGCCCCAGCTATACTATCTTGCGCCACGTAAATGCACATTTAAAAAGTATGTATGGCTCTACATTATCAATTCACCCCTACTACCTCCCTCGTCCAGCCTGCTATCAACTTCTGAATGTTTGAGATATGCAGCGTACCTTACCAACTGGTGTTTTACCCTGGGCACGAATCACCTTCTCCAAAATTTCACTCAGCTCTATTCCATTTGGCAATGGTGTAGGTTTCTCCTTACAGTATCCTGGGTATTGATATAATTCCACAAGTTTATCCTTTTCTGTTACCATCTAGGAGTTAAAAAAACAACAATTAATACAAGAGAAATCAAGAAGACACCCAGCCCACAATTCAACCCAGTGAGCACCCTAAGGACGGTCTGTTGACATTCTAAAGTTTTTGGGACTCACCAGAGTCCTGACAAAAATCACCTTCATACACAGCAATGGTTAACTATTAACAAATCTAGTGCCATATTCAGCCTTAGCTCCCCCTCCCCATCTAGAATAAGGTACTAATAATATCTTAGCTTGTTTCCAGGAATGTGGCGAGTTAAAGGATATGAAAAAACCTTTGAACATTCAAAAGCACTGTACTGTACAAATGCTAACGACTAGTGTTATATAAATGAAACAATTATTATAGGAGTGTATAATGGATTAAAATGACCAACTCTCTGATTCATCATGAGACCTTCCTAGGCACTTATGTCACAATGCATCTCATACTTCCTGAGCATTTGGGATTCTGCATCTTTCTAATATGTACAGGAATCAATGACTCCTGATCCCTCACATGCCATCATACCTTTTTCTGAGCTAGTTTCTCTGTAGCGTGCTTCCCAGACTTCTGCATCATCTTCTGGTCTCTCTCTGCAGCATAATGAAAAAATGGCCACCCTTAGCATCTGAAGAGCATCTTAGGACAAAATGGACAATCTTTTCGTAGGAATTAGTTAAGTAAGAGCACTGGATTTGGGGTTGTGGTTTGCAGATATTTTTGCTCCACCAGAAAAATGAAGTAGTATATTTTCCCCTTTCCACTGCACTCCACCACATGCCTGTGCCAGTTTTTAATGGTACTATAAAAGGTAAAGGGACCCCTGACCATTAGGTCCAGTCGTGACCGACTCTGGGGTTGTGGCGCTCATCCCGCTTTATTGGCCAAGGGAGCCGGCGTACAGCTTCCAGGTCATGTGGCCAGCATGACTAAGCTGCTTCTGGCGAACCAGAGCAGTGCACGGAAACGCCGTTTACCTTCCCGCCGGAGTGGTACCTATTTATCTACTTGCACTTTGACGTGCTTTCGAACTGCTAGGTTGGCAGGAGCAGGGACCGAGCAACAGGAGCTCACCCCGTTGCAGGGATTCGAACCGTGACCTTCTGATCAGCAAGTCCTAGGCTCTGTGGTTTAACCTGTAATGGTACTATAGTAAGTAGCAAATGGATTCCAAGAAAAAGGAGGTTTGTTATTTGTCAGTGGTTTGCATGGGTACTGTAGCCACCCCAGAATGAAGTGAGCCCATACAGATGACCAGGAGCCAGAGTGGTATAGTGGACAGCATGCTGAACCAATGCTTGTTACTGAGAAGCTTGGTTAAACTGGAACTCTAAACAGGCCTTGAGACTAAGTATATTCACTAGGGTTTTGCTCTGAGCAAAGAGCATAACACTAACATAAGTAATCAGAGAAAACTCAAATTGAATTAATTATCATTTATTGAGGGGGGTTCCCAAAGCTTCCCACCAAAGTTCCCCAAGTGGCCTACCATAAAGGGGAATTTCCCTGCAGTGACCAGTATTATGCTTCAATTTGGTTAATGAAATTCCCAGTGCCTAGTTCAAAGCCTTGATTTGACAATAAATTATCCTCTGCAAGTAATAGCTTCCCTCCAGTAAGCATCCTCTTCCCTAATTAAATTCAGCACCTTCTTTTGTATTTTCCAGTTATTTTCTTAAATGTACCTTGACTGGCTAAGATGCTCAACTGATTCTACTGCAACTATGCACTTGGGAAACCTAATTGTTGCGACTCATGACCTGTTTTTGTTATTACAGTGGTGCCTCGCAAGACGAAATTAATTCGTTCCGCAAGTTTTTTCTTCTTGCGAGTTTTTTGTCTTGCGAAGCACGGTTTCCCATAGGAATGCATTGAAAATCAATTAATGCGTTCCTATGGAGACCGCTTGCCAGGCTGGCGGTGCGGAGAAGGGCTTTTCTCCCCATCACAAGCCTTCAGGACAGGTCCGGGAACAGAGGGGAAGGCGCGCAGCGCTTCTCCTCTGTTCCCGGGGCTTGCGGTGGGAGGAGGGTTTTTCCTCCCCACCGCCAACATTCAGAACAGCATTCTGAATGTTGACGGTGGGAAGGAAAACCCTCCTCCCACCGCAAGTCTTCAGGACAGCCATCCGAAGGCTGGCGCGGGGAGAAGGTCTCTCCGCCCCACCGCCAGCCTTCGGAGCAGCCTTCCAAAGGCTGCCGGTGGGGCGGAGAGACCTCCTCCCGCCGCCAGCCTTCGGAGCAGCCTTCCAAAGGCTGCCGGTGGGGCGGAGAGACCTCCTCCCGCCGCCAGCCTTCGGAGCAGCCTTCCAAAGGCTGGCGGCGGGAGGAGGTCTCTTCGCCCCACCGCCAGCCTTCAGAGGAGCCTTCCGAAGGCTGGCGGCGGGAGGAGGTCTCTACGTCCCACCGCCAGCCTTCGGAGGAGGTCCGAGGACAGTGGGGAAGACGCGCTGCGCTTCCCCGCTGTCCTGGAGATTTCCCTATGGGCTTTCGTCTTGCGAAGGAAGCCCATAGGGAAATTCGTCTTGCGAAGCGCATCGAAAAACGGAAAACCCTTTCGTCTAGCGGGTTTTTCATCTTGTGAGGCGTTCGTCTTGCGGGGCACCACTGTACTAAATCTTATCCATGTCTGTCCCGGGACATCAGGGGAAAAAACCCTTTACAAATTCAGGCTAACGCTCACTGATAATTTTTCCCTCTATAACCAGACTCTTCTCACACACCCAAGTTGTTCAGTATTTTGGGACACAAAAAGAGAATAAAATGGTGATGGCAGTGTGGAGCCGAATAGTCATGTATTCCAAGCTCAGTGCCTTGGAGAAAGAGTAAGACAAAACAATAATATTTATCTCCCTCTCTAATCCTTCCTTAGGGCAGAGATTATGGGAGGTCCCTATTTATCCACGCAACAACTTGGCCGACGGTGATTTATTGCCAAGAGTTCTTAACCGCTGTTAGCACAAATCATGGTTTGGCATGTCTGAACTACAGGACAAAATACAAATTTACTCGAATAAATATGTTCTAACAATAACATCATTTTTAAGGGGTTAGAGCCTCCATTTCATATTTGGTAGTATTAATGCATACCTTTTGCCCTAACTGATCTTGATACTTTTCTGGATGTCTTGCGTCTCTTGAGCCCCATTTCCCCAATCACCTTCAATGAGAAAAATAATGGAAAAGGGTGGTTAGGCACTAACTTCCTACAAGGTCCTGGAATTTATCTTCTTTGTATTAAATAAGAGAGGCATTATTAATTCCCTCACTATCTTGTAATTCTTTTAACACTGATTTTCAGTTAAAACCTGAGCATTCTTCAGGAACCTAAGAAACGTATATGAAGTTAGGATTAGAAATGTGAGTAAAATAAAATATTTGACAACTAGAAGAACTTGTCAACAAATATATGTGCATGAAAAATATGGGGGATTCAAGAACTTGCAACATTTAGACCTAGCTGGTGCAATAGCATCATTGCACCTGATGTCTCCTATTCTCTGGTTCAACACAGTTATATTAGTGCTGATCTAGGACTTCACCTCCGCTTTAAAAAAACAACAACAGCACCAACTGATTTTCAGTTTGTCATCAAAAAGGCTAAGAAATATACTTTGACCAAGCATCTATTATTTAGAAGTAGCATCAGAAAAACACAGTGGGATTTCTTGTATAAAGTGCTGATAAGATTTCTTTACTCACTCCTTCACTACTGTCATATCTTTTCAGACCCAGTTCTAAGTGAGAAATTTTCTGGTTCACTTGTCCTATGCTGCCAATGACGTACACTAACAGATATTTGTTAAGGAATATTTTGAAAACCTTCAAAGCATATGCAAAATTCTTTGTCCTCCTTTTTGTTAAACCTCCTATTACCATCACTTGAATGTTATATTTCCTTTATAAACTGTTACACACCACCCCGATCTCCCTGAGCGGTGTGAAATTCCAGGGGTTGCAGACATGCTTACTAGGGTCTGTATTACCTTTTGAGGCACAACAGAGACTGTGGTGTCTTTATAATAGATGGTTTTATTACATACAACCTGGACCTAGATGGAGTGATTGCAGGGCATTCACATCCTATGAGGGTCTGACTTCCCCCTTAAGTGCAGCATTAGATTCAAAGGACAGCCACCTTCTGTGATTCTTAGTTCCAGCTTGGTATCCCCAACTCACATGGAGTCCTGCCCCTCCTTCTCCTTCTTGCTGCTAATTGACTGCAAGGACCTCCCCACAGTCTACATCATTCAAAGTTAAACCCTAAATCTAGCCCACTAGCACTCAACAAAGAAGCCCCACTCCTGCTTGCCTGGCAGTCTTGACCTCTGATGGTTTCCTTGATGGTCCATGACTGGTCTGTGTCCTCTGCTAATGGCCCATCTAGCTAGCTCTGCAAAACTGGCTTGGCTCCTTAGCATAGCTAAATCCAGGAGATTTCCATGTTTGGCAAAATTTAATCAAATCTTGATTAATTCTGACTTACTACATCCAGGAATTATTGGGAGGATCTGGCACACAGGAATTTAGGGGAATCTGGCCCCCCACAAACCAGCCACTCTGAGGGCTTCCAACATATATAAAAACATATCAAAGCATGAAACATTAATAAACTTCCCTATACAGGGCTACCTTCAGATGTCTTCTAAAGGAATGTTGCTACTGCTTGACAGTGTGTGAAGGTGGAGCCTAACTTTTTTAGCAGTATGTTATGTGTATGTTGAGTCAACAAGTGTTCAACTGACTGCCTGATTTTGACCACATGCTGCTTGCTGCCCCACTAGATGCAAGACAAATAATAGTATTTCCTTATTTCAACTCACACAACTATCATGTAAGACTGATTGCAATTACATTTCTTTTTTTCATGACAAAGTATCTAGGTTTGGGGATGATGACCAGGTTTGTCATACATCAGGAAAATTCCTGACATGTCCTGGTTTTCAGGGTGTAAAAATGGCGTCAAGGGGTGAATTTTGTTGAATGTCAGGGAAAACCCGGATGTATGGCAACATGATGGAAAAAGCAATGGAAACAGCTCAAAAATCTTAAAATAACTATTTTTTGTTTAAGTTTCCCCAAAAAAGCTCAACAATGTGGGTTTGTTGTCCAAAAAAGTTCCACAACTTTGTGGGTGTCAGGAATTTTACTCTTTGAAATACGGCAATCCCAATGATGACTCAAGATTTCTCCAAACCTCAAAAAAATGAGGTTCAGGTACCGAATAAGTATTACCCAAACACTTTAACTTAAAGCAAAAGTAAAACAGTTATATATGATACAAGCTATATATTTATTTACACATACATTGTTAACTATAGGAACAAAGGATACATCGTGGTTTGTCATCTAATGTGCAACTGACGGTGTCTCTTTTCTTTTCTTGGGTTGCTGATGGCAATATCAAGAATCCCTTTAAAGGGCTCACAAATGATTTAATAGTTACAAATTGCATCTTGAAATTACTAAACCCTAAAAAATAAAGTGGAGACAACACATTGATATTAAAAACACATTTCCCCACAAACTTGCTTACTATTTTGTTTCCAAAGCATGAGCACACTTAAATTAACTTTTCCAATTATTGGCTTGAGCTGATTTAATCTAGAGAGCTATTTTAGGATTCCTCATGTGGAAACCAAAAGGGTTACTTTATAAATATAACACTTCTGCCCCACTCCCCTCCACCAAATATAGCTTAGTAAGAGGAAGAAAGGGTCCCATGGGGAAAATTATCCTAATTTGTCTTCCTTAATTTGTAGTAATTAGAGCTGCCAACTCAGAGGCAGCAATTTGGAATTCTAGCTGTAGTTAGGTATTCCCAGAAGAAATTTCAAGCCTGAAAATCACAACTATTAACTGCATTGTTCTCCACTGTACGGAGGGATAGCAAAGTATCAGGATTTTATGAAGCTACCAGAATTTTGTTTCTTGTTCTGTCACACACATTAGTTTTCTTGTTAGTGTTACAATTTAATGTGTCTCTTCACAGTTTGAATGAAAAAGTATTACCTTTGCTTATATTTTTTTCAAATATAAAAAATGTGTATTTTAGCATTCTGAGGCTGCATTATATACACTTCCTTCCGAGTAAAAATGTGCAAATTCTAATCAGCCTAAAAGTATCATTACATTGCACAGGTGTATTCTCTACACAATTTGTCAACTTTATTCCCAAGAAAACATGTCCAATACTGGAGTGCTTTGCATATCAAAGTGCAGCCCGATCCTGTGCATGTTTATCCAGAGGTGGAATGGGTCAGGATAGGGTGGGAGGAAGAGGTTTGTTTGTTTTTCTAAGAGTGTGCAGAGGTGATTAAAAACATAATGGTAAATTCCATGCTAATGATCACCAGGAAATTAAAACATGAAACTGAAATACCTTAATGACCTTCTAAATATGCCAATGCTGCAGCTATGCATGGTATAAAATTCTGATTGTCCCATCTCAAAAAGAACAATGTAGAACTGGGAAAGGGGCAGACAAAATAACCAAGGGCTTGGGAGAACCTTTCTTACAAGGAAATGTACAACTATTTCAAAATTAATCAGTAGCAACAGAAAACTGTCAATAAGGAAACTACCAGTTTACACCACATCTGCACCAGGCATTTAAAGCACAAAACCACTTTTAACAGTCATGGGTGTTGACATGGTCTAGGCTGAATTAAGGGAAGAACTGTCCACCAGGCATGCAGAGCTTTGCCGATGCAGATCTCCCAGATTGGTCGCCAGATTAAGACTGTGAAGAAAATGCCAGCAAAATGAGAGCAACAAAGTGAACAATAATAGTCCATGTATGATGATCTCCCCCGCCTTTCCTTTGGGAAGCTTATAGAGGCTCATCAGAAAAAAAGACGTTGATGGTCGACGTGAAAAAACGACGTTCCCAACTTATTCGGGTGTTACATAGCATCAAAGTAACACAGGGGCGCCCATACGTACCGGAGTGAAAGGGCGGGAAGAGTCCTTGCCCACGCAGCTGTGGGACCCTGTTTGTTTCTTCCGGACCCCAAGAGGGCCGATATCAAAAGCGCTCCTTGCCCCTCCAATCACGCCGGATTCTCTGCCGACCACGCCCACAACGGGCCCTTTTATGTCCTCCTCCCTGAGCGTTCTTCCGTCACCGTGGCAACTACTCGGAGCAAACCATTTATTTCTTGAACCTTTATGCATCTCTAAAAGGTAGCATTAGATGCCGACTACGACTGGCGAATCTGCGTGTGAGATGCAATTCACTCAGGAGCTCTGTTCCCGAGGGAATAACACTGTTAACGTAATTTTACAACTCGACCAAAACTATTTTCTCTTCCCCCCCCGCCTTTTATAAACAATGGTACGGTCCCATCCGCGAGGCTGCCGTTCGCTCCGCGTTTCCCGGCGGTTTGGGATACAACCATGATACGAAAAGAGAAGGGGTGCATTTTCTGATATTCTCACAAGCTTCCTCCAGACGCAGGGCATTTTACTTATTTTGAGCCATTTTTTTTAAAAAATTCCGCCACTCTATGTATTTAAAATGAAATGCGTGTGCCCCCTCCTCTGTCCTGTGGAATTTTCGATTTCTTTCCTGGGGTGGTTCCGCCCGCTGTGCGTTTCTCGGCTACCGCAAGTCGCGAAGCATCAGAGAGTGCGCATGCGCAATTGATCTCGGTGGCTGCAACCAGGGTGCGGAGGTGTGTTGTGCATCTGTTGGGTGAGGAGCTCCACGGTTGTCGGTGCGCGATGCTGGGGTGAAGCCATTTGGCGGGTTTAGGACGGCAGCGACTCTCGACTCCCTCCCCCTCCCCCGTTACTTTATTTGCTGCGGTCTCGATCTGCCCCCTGAACAATGGGATGCAGAGTATTAAGCTCCCACTATAACCAGAATCAGGATTTTGTTGGGGTTAGTTAGGGGTCTCGGCATTTAAGGTGCCGCTAAGGTTGCCACTTGCCGGCCCGAGAGAGCTTTTAAAGCTGTAGTTCAGGCAGATATTCAACAGGTGCAGCTTTCCCAAAGATGGAGCTGCAGTGATGAGCTGCACCTGTTGATTTTTTGCATAGCGGCACATCTGCTAAAGTTGTGTGAGTGTGTCTAAGAGGTGGGTGGAAAATACTTGTATTCCAAGCTACGTGGTAAGTGATTCATTTCCACACTCTCTTTAGATGAATCCAGCAGTGCTAGGCATGGCTTCAAAGGGTCTCTCACATATTTGCATAAATAATGAAGAACCACCTTTTACAATATTCAATTTAAGATATTGTGCTTGATCACACTCATTGTGCAGCTAAACCTCCAAGCCTGACTTTGGTGAAGCAATGACAACAGATTTCATTGTTTCAATATTAGTTCCAATATTGAGATAATTTTGAGGAATGGCACTTTGCAGACTTGTTGTTAAGGGCAGTAATGAGCAGCAAAAGGAATAGGATATATGATACCCCTTTTAATTTTTCAAGTACTGTATCTAATCTTTTGCTACAATTGATATTTCCCAAACCATGCATACACAAAAGCAGATTGAATGACCTGACCTGACGATTTCAAATATGCGAAAGATGGTGATGGATTAGTCTAATTTTGGGTTTGCAGATAGCATTTGTTATCCTGTCACTTTATGTTCTCTTAAATGGGATGTTTCCCCTCATCCCAATGAAACTAAGTTAAACAGACAGAATATTAGTGCTAAGATCCACCAGACCTGTGGAGAATGTGCTACCGTTCTGTATCCCCTATTCCCCCTTGCATTTTTTATTTTATTTTTTTGTGATTGGAATAAAGGGAGGATTACATATGGATGACAACACTGTTTGTAATCCCTCCTAAAAATATGAGTGCATAAGGTATTATTATTATTTATTAAATTCATTACCCACCTTTCATAATTAGATCCCAGGACTGGTTACAACCATTTAAAATTCATTATTAAAAACAGTTAAAGCAAATTACAATATGGAATAGGGTGGCAATTCCACACAAAATACTTAGTGTATTTAGTAGCCTAACATGAAGCCCATAGTAGAAATGTTCTTTTTTTAAAAAATTACCAACCATTTTTCTTTAAAAAAGGTTAGGCTGGGGGAGCTGTAAATGTTTTAACATTCTCCAGATCCACGCGAACTAGGAACTTGTTTCTGGAAAATGACAGTTATTGTTCTCACTATTTTGATGACACTAAGTAGGCCAATCTGCTCTGACTCACAACCTCTTAATGTGGTCCACAGTGATGAGGTCATGAGGTAATGGTCTTTTGTTTCTTTTGCTTCCTTCTTATTTCAGGCAACCAGAACAATTCTAACAAGATTTTAAGCGAGGAAGCCATGCCGCTCTTTGGAAACACATTCAGTCCAAAGAAAACCCCACCCAGGAAATCAGCCTCACTTTCCAATTTGCACATGGTAAGTTCTGGAACCTAAAACAGGTTTCTGGGACCTAATTCTCCCCCTTTTAAAAATAGAGTCCCAGGGTCCCCCAGCTACAGTCAGTCACAAAATAGTGCCTTGGAAACGAGAGGCAGAGCCAGTCACAACCATATGCTGCACACAGAATGTATCATAGACTGGAGTGTGCTGCTCATAGAAATCCATAAATACTACAGACCATGGGTTTTATACAGTCGTGCTCAGTGTAGATTTGAAATTAAGTTAGTCATTGCCATTCACCTCAAAAGGTCTGTTTTGAGCAGGACTAGCATTGGATACAACCCCATCAATTCTAAAACAAAACTTTTAAGCAGCTGCACAACAGGAATAAATACACAAACACACATGCAACTTATTAATACCTCTAATTTACAAGCGAGGAGTACCAACACTTAGAATAGCTCATCCACTCCTAGAAGGAAAAAGGGTTATGTTTCAGATTCTTGCTCTGATTTTTTCTGAGTGGAAGGTCTGAATCATAATTATTGCAGTGTTTGTGTTGATTAATTTTAAAGGCTTCCAATTGTCTGTAAAAACAATAAACCATGCATCTTTGTTACACTGTGTGTCTGTCCCCCGTGCCACTGTTTTAGCAGGTAAAATCTTGGATTGACAAAACCAGGGATGGGGAATATTATTCAACCCAAGGGCCCCTGTGGGGAACCTTTGGAGGGCCACATGCCAGTTATTGGCAAGATCAGAGTCAAAGTGGACAGAGCAATGAATATGAATCTTATCTTTTGTATAGTTGAGTTGAGGAGAATGAAAACAAAACGTTGTGTCCATTTTCCTCCTACAGCTGGATAGATCAAGCCGGGAGATTGAGCTAGGCCTGGAGTATGGCACTCCTGTCATGACCCTTACTGGACAGAGTATGAGGTTTGAGAATGGCCAGTGGATAGCAGGTGAGAGAGAACACTAATCCCATTGGCCATAATCCAAAAGCAATCCTTATCAGGTTCTCAGTGGCCTCATCCTGTTCCTCAGAAGATACAACTCTTGCAATAATCCCCATCCATACTGAGTCTGTACTCCCATTGTCCTCCATACCCCCTTATTTGATGTATTCTGGCAAATATTAGTACTGTAGTGTTGATGTTGGTTCTGGTTTCCGGCCTTGTGTCAGGAGTGGTATTTGTGCTGTAGTCTGGGTCTGACTAGGTGAAGATGCCAGCTTCAGTGGGTGGGTGTGCATGGTTCACCAATGGTCATTCATATCACAAGGCTACTGACACTCTTCTTGGGGAGGACATTTAATAGGGCATCTTAAAGGTACACCAAGATGTCAGCACATTGACCATGTTGGATTCCATCTAGCTAATGCAATTGTTTCTCAGAGCTGCTAGAGGGCTATGTTGTTGTTGTTGTTGTTGTTGTTTAGTCGTTTAGTCGTGTCCGACTCTTTGTGACCTCATGGACCAGAGCACGCCAGGCACTCCTGTCTTCCACTGCCTCCCGCAGTTTGGTCAAACTCATGTTGGTAGCTTCGAGAACACTGTCCAACCATCTCGTCCTCTGTCGTCCCCTTCTCCTTGTGCCCTCCATCTTTCCCAACATCAGGGTCTTTTCCAGGGAGTCTTCTCTTCTCATGAGGTGGCCAAAGTATTGGAGCCTCAGCTTCACGATCTGTCCTTCCAGTGAGCACTCAGGGCTGATTTCCTTAAGAATGGATACGTTTGATCTTCTTGCAGTCCATGGGACTCTCAAGAGTCTCCTCCAGCACCATAATTCAAAAGCATCAATTCTTCGGCGATCAGCCTTCTTTATGGTCCAGCTCTCACTTCCATACATCACTACTGGGAAAACCATAGCTTTTACTATATGGACCTTTGTTGGCAAGGTGATGTCTCTGCTTTTTAAGATGCTGTCTAGGTTTGCCATCGCCTTTCTCCCAAGGAGCAGGCTATAGTTGTGAAGTTTTGACACTTCTGTGAGTGCAAGGTGATTCTAGTACTGACCACTTTCTCTCTCCTAGAATCATTTGGGGACACCGGGGACCGCAGGGAGACAAACCGCCTTCGGAAACGGATCCAGCAGCTGGAGGAAGAGAACAATCTCCTACAGCTGAAAATTGACATTTTGTTGGATATGGTGAGAATGAGGTGATTCACTCACCTCTGTGCATCAATATGTCTTTGATATCTGCATTAATTTTTCTACTTGATACAAAACCAGGGGAATGACAATGGTGACACAGTGGGTCAATGTCTCGTGGGATTCAAACCAGGCTCCAGAACACTTCATGATCTTATTGAGAACCCTGGGTTCCTTTTACAAGAAGATAGGCAGTGGCAGCATGGTTGCCCAGAAAAGAGCTTTTCCAATATTATTCTATTGATTTCCCCCACAAAGCCCAGGTTCATAAGGAATATTAAATGCATTCCAGAGGACTAGTGCTTGCCATTCATTGTGAATGTGCCTCATTACAAGTCCCAGAATCATCTGCAATAGGCAGAAGTTAATGGAAGATGATATGAGGAATTCCCTCTGGATTTGTAGTTTGAAATCCACTGCTTTAGAGAGAAACAAACAAATGTACTTGTTTTTAAGGGTTACCAGCACTAAAACAACATGGGAAAACAAATGCCATTTTTTGCCATTTCTTCCTTTTATTTGTAGCTCTCTGAGACGACTGCAGAGTCTCACCTCATGCAGAAAGAGATGGAAGAACTGAAAAATTATAGCCGAAAGAGGAAGTGAACTGGATGTGAAGGCCTCTAGAAGGTGGAAGAGGGAAGAGCAAGAGGATATGGTTAAAACCATCCACTGCAAGGAACTTAGGAAGCCACACCTGCCTTGGAAGACATTTGTTGTTGTGACCTTATGTTGCTGGATATCTAGCCAGGACTCCAAATGTGAAATACTATTAAGTTCTACAGTGCTGTCAGAAAGCAGCTGTCCTACTTGTCTTCTTCCCTAATGGAGCTTCTATCCAAGTGCTCTTAACATATTTCCGCAATATACATTTAATTTAATCAGTAGCAGGTAGTGGTTTGTAGTTAATACGCGTCTCTTCCCACCCACCCAAGAAGGCAATCAAGATCGTGGGGTGTGGGGAGAGCAAAAGAAAAAGGGAGAAACTGCTTGCAACATATACTTACATACTCTTGTTGTCTCTCTCTTAACATGTTTCAGAAATGCTTTTCAATTGGCTGTTTCTTATCTTTGGGACGCAGAATTCTCTGGAAAAGTAAGGTCCTGAACTTGAGCCAGTGAGCTGATACAGAGACACCACTGGTGATAGGCAGCATTCTGGGCCCTTACCCTTATAAGCCTGCAATATACGTTAGTGAGGGAAACCTTTGATAATTGGAGATGACAGTGAACAATGTGGGAAGTTACATGTTTTAGTTGGCTCACAGTCATTCTGAATAGCAGTGGCCTATACTCTAAAGCTGACTGACACACCACGGGGGGGAGGGACCTTTTCAGCATAGTGGTTCAGATCCTTAGTTCACCCACATGTCAATCACCTGATGTCACCGTGTTTTGAGGTGACCTATTTTTCCTTTGCAGAGTAGCTTGAGTTCACAGCCACAGTACAGTAGTGTACCGGGAAGTATGAGACCTCTGTCCCATATGTTCTTTCATCTCTTCCTTTCCCACGCCAGCCCAGTGATGTGCTGTATTGCCTTATTAGTATGGCAAAACTCCACATTGAACAACTGGTTCTCTTCCATTTTTATCCCTCTCCTTCATGATGTATCAGAGTTCTATAACACTCCATGAATTCCATGTGCATTCTACCTTCTTCCTTGTCTTGGTAAAAAACAAATCTTCAGGCAATTCTTTGTACAGCCACCAGTTCCATTCAGGCCACTGTAAGTTAAATGTTGAGTTGAATTGTTGTATAAATCTATTTTTATACTTTAAAAATAAAGTCATTACAGTGTTTCTATTGCTGCAGTGTTGACTTGTGTATTTGTTTTATTACATAGCCCATTACTCTACTCTGGGTGGTGTTTTAAGGGACATCGTTCAAGTTCAAGAGAAATCTGGCCCTCCTCAAGATTAACTCCTCAGAAAAGTATTAATCCTATATAAATAATAATAATTTTTAAAAAGCAACCCGAAAACATGGATGCTATATATATTTACATGCACACACACGTTTACCTACCATATTATTTACCCCTTCGGAAGTGCAAAAGCACCATTCTTCAGAATTTACTCTCTTTAGAATAAATCTTCGTTTGCTTTCTGGAATTTTGTGTTCTCTCTGTGTGTGAATAAAAGGGCCTGCTTTGCTGGTGGGCGGACGGGAGCTCTTCAACTTAAAAAGCACCAGAGCCTCAGAGGTCAGAAAAACAAACACATCTGCCCAAGAAGACTGAGCACGGGATCCTGAATGTCATTGGAAAAATGAAAGAGAGATGGAGTCAGACTGTCGGAAAGAGGGAAATCCCCTTCCAGATCTCTTCGCATCTTGTGGTGGCCTCCAGATGTTGCTGGACTCAGCCCCAGCCAACACAGGCCCATAGTCAGGGATGATGGGATTTGTAGTGCATCAACATCTGGAGGGGGCCACCACATCTTACAATGTCCCTGCCTTAAAATTTCCTGCGGGGGGGAGTGGGCTGGCTGACCAGCACCATAAGCAGAACCACTCTGGCCGTAAGGCGAGAATACGCTGCAACATCCCACAAATAAATACAATTCAGCTCAGAGAAGAAGGAGCTGCCTTTGCGCGACAACAAGCGAGCCCCGCGTTGCCTTTTCAACCTCTTCCTCCCGTCCGCTGGGTGTCGCTGCGCAGCGGCAGAGCACAGCCCGCGCGCTTCCGCTCTCCCTCTCCTTCCGCTTCCGGCGACGCTCGCTCTCCGCTGCCGACAGCCTGCCTCGTCGTTGCCTGCCCTCCCCTCGTTGCAGTCATGGCCGCCGCGATGCCCCTTTCCCCGGAGGACCTGCTGCTGCCCAAGTCCGCGGCGGGCAAGGCCGAAGAGCTGGAAGAGGAGGTGGAGGACGACGACGACGAGGTAAAGCCAGCCGCTGCCGGAGCTTGGCCGGGCGGCCATGTGCGAGGTGACCCCTCTCTGGAGTCGGCCCTGCCTTGGGCCCAGGCGGGGAACTCGAGTGAGCTGAAGGCCAGGAGACGCGGGAGGAGGAGG
The DNA here is from genome assembly GCF_964270895.1 of Podarcis filfolensis. NCBI lineage: Eukaryota > Metazoa > Chordata > Lepidosauria > Squamata > Lacertidae > Podarcis > Podarcis filfolensis. The sequence continues at coordinate 46,385,380 of NC_139612.1, read as the reverse complement.
TGGAGCAGCGCGGGAAGCGTCTCCTCTGTGTGTTTTCTGGAGGGGGCCTTGCGCGAGCCGGGAGGGGGAGGGGGCTCGACGGAGGGGCGGTGCTGCTGGGAGCGTGGATTGGTGACTGCTGAGGTTTCTCCTTGCAGGAGGGCTTCCTGGGTAATAATAATAATAATAATAATAATAATAATAATAATTGGCATCTGGCTGGCCGCTGCTGAGAACGAAGCTCCGGACTAGATCGGCCTTTGTTCCCATTCAGCAGGGCTCTTTCCGTGTTAACGGGGTCCGGGTTTAGGGGGCAGGTCTTGTTTTGTGGGGCTCCCGCCCTCATCTCTCCTTTCCACGTTTGCAGCTGGACGAGACGCTAGCAGAGAGGCTCTGGGGCTTGACAGAGATGTTCCCGGAAAGCGTCCGATCGGCGGCTGGAGCTACCTTCGGCGTGTCTCTTTCTGTAGCCCAGAAAATGTACAGGTGAGGAGGGGGAAATGGGAGGTGAGGACCCAAGCCCCTTGGTCCCTGGTCCTCAGATACCATGTGCAGGTTTGTGGGTGGTTAAGGTAGCCCTTCTCACGGAAGTGGCTGGCTCCTTCAGCCACCAAGGGGTGGAGAATTGTTAGGGAGTTGGTGGTGTTTTGCGTTTCTTAAGTTGGACAGGCAGCCATAGAGAACGCTTAGACTTCTTAATTCAGAACTCTAGATGTGTGTGTTTTTAGTGTGAGGATAGAAATGATCCGTTGTACGCTGTTTGGATAATGATGGTCAAGCAGTTGAGAATGTACCATGCATATTCAAGCTTTAATGAAGAAAAGGCTGAGAAATGAATGTAAATTAAATATTTAAAAAAACCCTTTGCCTGCAAGGAGCCATCGACATGGAATTGATCATAAATAATTGAGATAATTGTGATATCTGTAGTTGGGGAGAAAAGGGGTTCTATATTTACTTGTGAGAGTGAAGTTCTAGAGAACTATTTTGAGTATGCTCAGAAATATAGCACTCATGATTCAGTTATAGTAGTTCAACTAAACAGAGACCTTGTAGTCAAATGGCTTGGGCCCTTTATTCCATGAAATGGTAATTTTCCTTTTGTTCGCTCTTTAAACTCTCGCATTACACACACATACTCCATATAGACATGAATAATAAATGCAAGGCTGTACTACACCAAACAATTTGTCATCAAATATAAATATAAATTTCTCAGGTTGTGGACACAAAATAACCCTGTTAAATAGAATTTATATTCTCATTTTACTCTTTTTTTAATGTAGTCATGATCATATTTTCTTAATCATTCTGAAATAGAATACATACTAAGAAGTTTCCATTCAGAAGAAACCAAAATTATTGCTAATAAAAGATTGTGAATCAGTGATTTGCTTGAAATATAATTATATTCTTTTAAGACCTCGAGTAAAATAATTTCCAGAGGAATATCCTTGTAAGTCTTTTGCAGCAAAAACAAAGAATCCTATGATGTTTTAAAAAATAACAAGCTTTTTATAGCCAAAACTTTCAGGGACTAAAGTTCATTTTGTCAGATGTATGAAGTATTATCCTGAGATAGGTATATATAACGAACCACTTTTGGCTGCTAATGATTAAAATTAAAATGTTGCTCTTCCAGGTGTTTCAAATTTTGTGAGGGTTGGAAAGCATAGCTTTGGTCTCTTGTTTAATTTCTAAGCTTGCATGACACAGTATCCTAATGTTCCCACAAAGATCAATCCATGTATTTAACTCCCCCCCCCCAAAAAAAAAACATTCTTAGTGAGTTGAGGAGGAAAGGTTTTTCTTTTGAAGCGATATCCAGTTATGTCCACTCATGAACAAACTTCTGTGAGCAGAAGAGGATTTCCCCTTCCTGTTGTAGTCTCTGCATGCTCAAGTTTGCTCTGGAGGGTTGGGGAGCTTTTCAGAACAGATTTGGGATCTAAAGTGTGCTGTGGATGACAGAAAGCTGCATCACATGAGTAGAAGGCTGTTTGTGTGATGTTGGATTTCACTCAGGTTGCCTATGATCTTTAAGGAAACTTCATTATGGTATAAAACCAAACTTTATACACTATTTATGCATTTAGTTCCTTCCTTTGCTAATTCTTTGTGTTTGAATGGAATCTTGGTAGTTTTAAGGGAGAAATCCTGGAGGTATTTCAGATTGTGATGGATATTTATAGGGAGAGTATTTATATTTGGAAGCAAAAATATGATTGTGATGAGACATGTTGTAAGGTTCACATACACTAATGTTGCCATAGGAAGGGGATTTAAGGCTGCAATCCCATAACCGTTTACCAGGGAGTATAAGTTTAGATAAGTGGAGCTTACCTTGGAGTATATATGAATAGGATGGTACTGAAACTGGAATAATAGTCTAATGCAATCTAACAGTGAGATCTTTAGGATAAGTCATTTCTGTTGTAGTGAAGTTGGAAACGTTAGCTTATTACCTTCTCTCCCCTTCTCCCACCCCAAAAAAAGATTCTCCAGGGCAGCTTTGTGGATTGGGACCACTTCCTTCATGATCCTAGTTCTTCCTGTTGTTTTTGAAACTGAGAAACTGCAAATGGAGCAGCAACAGCAGATGCAACAGCGACAGGTGAGAACTGAATTACAGCATTTTTTTGCCTATTAAGTCTGTGATTCTCATCCTTTTCAGAATGTTCCTCCTTTTATCTGTGAATCTTCCTCCACCACGCAGTACATTTAATTCCTGAATCTTTGCAGAATTACCTGTCTCAAAGCATCTAGTGGATCAGTTTCACTGTATTTGATTCCGTTCTTCATCTATATCTTTTTGTGCACGTTTGCTCATGTAGCATATACCTTTGTTATATGATGAAATAATAGCCCCCCTCATTTACTGCATGACCTCTTTCACTTTTTTTCTCCTGATGAATCACTTCCCGCAGTGTCTTTTACAGGCATTCCATCATCCTAACACTTTTCAGTCACCCCAGCTGCTGATGCAAGATGGGGTAGATTTCTGCATAGTCTCTTCCTTTCTATGTTAATTCTGGCTTTTGTACTTCCCATAATTGCACCGAACCAGCTGAAAGAGTACAAAACACCACATTCCCAGATTTGGCTGGGGTATTGCCTATTTTGTGACTTCAGAAGCACGTCGGCTGATGTTTGTGTCCACTCACAGCAAAACTTCTGAGTGATGACATTTGACTGGCCTTATTAGTAACAATGTGTTCCTTTATTTACAAATAACACATGCCCTACTTTTCTTATTGGCATGAATTTATGACTGGTTAGTTTTCTTCCTTTACTATGGCTGCAAAAGTTAGACTTTTAAAGCTGCATATCAGAAATGTCACCATTGATATAAGAGAACATCTTTGGTCACCTGACCGGGGGGGGGGAATATTGAAATATTAGAATTACAAAATACCTGACACTTCTCACACTGCCTGAATGACCACCACCATGGTACCATGACAGATGTAACAAATACTGTGTTTTCAAGTACTTTACACTTCATTCACTTAATTTTATCACGGCAGTCTTTTCCACTTATATGAAAATAGAAATCTATTACAGTGGTACCTCTGGTTGCGGACACGATCCGTTCCAGCGTGCTGTTTGCACCCCGAAAAGTCCGCAACTAGAGCGCCTCTTCCGCACATGTGCACGGCACGATCGAGCACTTCTGCGCATGTGCAAAGCACAATCGCTTCTGCGCGTGCACGTACGGCGAAACCCGGAAGTATACACTTCTGGGTTTGCCGCGTTTGCAAGCTGAAAAGACGCAACATGAACGTAACGCAACACGAGGTATGACTGTATTGTAATGCAGCCTTGTATTTAAGTACTGGAATTCCACACCAGCAACAGCATGGTTTTAAGAAGAGACTGCTAATATTCCAGAATGGTAGGAAATGCTGTGTTCCCTTTTTAAAAAAGTTTTACAAAAGATCTGGAGGGTTATTCATCCTTCCTCGAGTAGGCTGCTAAGTAGTTAAAATGCTGCTCTTGCTTTTCAAGCATTTGTAAACTTTTTCACATTTCTTAACAGATTTTATTAGGACCAAACACAGGATTGTCTGGAGGGATGCCAGGTGCTCTGCCGTCTCTTCCTGGAAAGATTTAATGAAGCTACACTGGACCCATATCGTGGAATGAAATATTGAAATCATTTGTTTGAACTGTTTGATTAGGCCAGCGTTTTTTTTCTCATAACCTTGGGATATTAACTATTCTTAATGACGGCAGAACCCCTATCTGGATCTCCTGCAATCTTTAGGCAGTCATGACTTTTCCATCCATTCAAGCAACATTATAGGTAACTATGGAGACTTTGGAAGCTTCTGTTTTGGTAGCCTTACTTCCAGGAAACCACCTCAGGACATGTCATATTTGGTCAACTTTAACCTGTAATTGTCAGTGTAAATAGCCCTGCGTTCTTCTCCAACTGTATTTCAGAGCAGTAACAGCAAGAAATGGAGTAAATATGCCAGAATGTGCAGCATATAGAAGAACCTAGAATGCACTTGACTCTATGCAGTGAGCTCTTACTTGAAGAAAGATATTTGCCCTACAATGTTACATATTTGAAAAATAAGGGAAGCAGGAAAAGTCATTTTTGCCAAGTCTTATCTGTGCTGAATCTATTAGTATCAAAGTTTGCTAGAGCACTTTTGTATTAAAGTTTCAGTGCAAACATTGAAGTATTTTCTTTATTATCTCAGGCTTTACATACATTATGCTTGCTAACAGCAGGATACTAAAACTTACCAATGGAGTGTCAACCCTTAGCTTTACACGTTTGTGTTCGGTAGTAATGGCAGGGAGGGACCCTCTCAACTCCAATGGAGAGTAGCTGGGTAATAAGTTCTTCTTAGGCTACAGCTTCATACCAACATGTGTTTATTTTTTTCCTTTATATACATTACAATACAATTCAGTTCAACACACAGAAGTGACAGGACACAGGAAGGCTTTTTCATTTTTAATATTTGGTTAAACAAAATACATCTCTGTAAACAAACCCAAGACAAGGCTATAACAAAACCAAACAAGCAGGAAAACAATTAAGGGCTTCTTCATTCCCAAGCAATGGGAATGGGCTGATTCCTTTCCTCTGCTGCCATAACTCTGGTCCAGAGGGGTGGGTGATCACATGTTCCCTTTTCCTGAGCTGCTGAATCACACCACTTTTTCCCTAAGGACAGAACAATGACATAAATACACACAGACGGAAAGAAACAGCTGTACGCTTTAAAAGATATTTGCATATTGTGCACTGGTCCATTGGCTTCCATGCAAACGGGGTCTCTCCAAAGTGCTATTATTTAGCCAGCAGACAAAATAATGTCTTTGAGATTTTTTTTGGGGGGGGGGGAATGGCTTCAAGTCAGAAGCAGAACTGCAAGCCTGATGTTCTGCTTGTGAAGTGTGTGCATGTGTGTACAAATTCTGCTAGCTGGCTTTGGTTATTGGAATGTGTAGTCCAGAAGAAAGGGGAGGGCTTTTGTAAAAATAGAAGTTATTAGGCTAGAACTGTAATACATGCAGAGAATAGCCAACACAAGTTCCCAGTATATTGCCTGCAAAGTGTCCAGAGGTCAATAAACAAGATGTTGATACCATTCACACTGCATTCAACTGTGAAGGGCTTGGAATGCTGGCTTAGAAAGCATGTATCTTGCTCATGCTTAGAATGGACAGGTCAAATTCCAAGGATGTAAAGGGTTTCAGCCCTCCTTAACCATTACATTTTCCTATAGAATGAAACTAAAAAAGTGGGTTCTACTTCCACTGTTCCAGTACTACTGAAAATGAAGCTGGCAAAAAGCATTAATAATGAAAAATGCAACAATAGAATAAACGGGGTTCAAGGAGAAGTCAATCGAGTGAAAGGCCACCTTCTCCATTTCACCTACTAACTAGCACAAAGAAGTGATGTGAAACACCTGAATCAGATCAGAAGGAAAACTAATTCAGTCTCCTGCCAGGGTCTTTAGCTTGTTCACTTAGTTGGTGAGGAGAGAAGAGTTAAATTCAGGAGGGTCACCTGCCAATCATAGTGGAAGAATGTGGCTCAGCTTACCTGTTGTAAACAGTCTTCCCTCATCCCCAGCAAACTTGCTTAAGCATTCTCAACCCCAACAACTGACCGTTGCTATACAAGAGCAACAGAAATCTAGCCCTTTGATCTTGCTTCCCATAATTCCACTTGGAAATCAACATTTGCTCCATTTCCAGCTTCCTACCTTGCTGAAACTTGGCTACTCTTCCCTTTTGTTTCATGATTTCATCCTCAAACAGCCTGTAGTTTTATTCCCTGCTCAGTAAATATTTCCCTGAATTACAGGACAGACAGATAAGAAAAATAAACACAGGCTACATGTGGACCACCTAACAAAAATACTTGAGGCTTTTAAATAAGCATCAATTTAGCTACCACTTTTCCAAACTATTCAGTCTTTCATTTTCAGACCACACTTAAAAAGAGCATGAGACAGGAAAACTCCTGTAAGGAGCTCCATTATTATGGTCCCATTTTGTCTACAACTCCCCTAACTCTTGGCACAATTACTATTACAAAAGGGGAATCCACAAGCACCATACCTTTGCTAAGAGTATCTAGAGTTTCCTGAGAGACCCAAATGGTTTGCAAATTTCTTCAACATAAAGTTTGGTGTTGGAGACAAAGGACACACATAATGAAGAGTATGGAGGCAGGAAAAGCCCAAAACTCCTGTAGGGAGTTCCGCAATGAGGGTTGGAGGGAGGCAGGCATGGCTTTGGGGGGGGGGGAGGAATATGCCTGGCCCCAGCCCTACCCTGAAGGAGACACACACTAGCCAAACAGGAGCTATAGGAACTCCTGGAGACAGTTGTGTGTAACCCAGTATGAAGTCTTTCTAAGGCGGGGGGGGGGGGAGCAGGAAATTAAAGGGGAGAATTCCAACACCCATTTCTAAATGAAAGTATGCATTATAATTAAAGAGCACAGATCTGGTTCTGTTACGTCCACCTCCTTCTCTTCCCCTACTACATGTCCAGCTTCTGTTCTTCATGTTGGCTCCGACAATACCTTGTGTTTGCCTTATGGCCTCATAATGGGCGGGGAAGGGAAATGCCAAAGTTCCAGGGAAGAGGAGAAGAGTGCTCATTATCCACATCACAGGACATTAGAAATTGGTGGAGGGAGAAGGACCAGTACTGTAGTGCGAGGACAGGGTAGTTGCAGGTCATGCATCCGCTTTCCAACTCTGATGTGCTTCCACCTCTTCAGGCACCACTAGAAGAAGTTCACAGTTCTTTCCTCGCAGCTGGTGCCTCAAAAACTTCCTGTAGCAGTTAAAGGTGGGTAGGGGGAAAAGAAAGCACAGTTCAAATGCAATCTTTTTGTTGAGTGTAATTTTTGGTATGCACCTACATTCTGCCATTTGAATAGCTTTAAGAACTTGCAGGTCAGCCATGATTTGATCTTATTGGTTTTCTTCAGCTAGAACTGCAGAGATCTTAGAACTTTTAAAAAAAAATCTTACTGTTCAAAAGACAGTAACACCCTTTAACAAACTTTGTTTTAAAAGTCTATGAAGAAAATCACCTTCCGGTGAGCCTTGAGCCTTACTATGAATTAAGTATTAAATAAACTAAAAAGAGAAAAAACGAGTGTGTACGTGTATGGTTCTGGTCAGTCGAATGCAGCCCCCAACAACTTTCCACCAGGGTAATGTTGCCCTTGCCCTGAAAATGGGTTCCTATTACTAAGTAACATCAAATGCCTACTTTTCAATCTGAGCCAATTCTGTTGCAAAAAAGTGAAGGATAAGGACAAAGTCTAGGCTTTTGTTTTCATTCTTCACCATTGTTGGTACACTTTACTCCCTTCATCTCTGGGAGATTAAAACCAATCTACACAACGGATTATGCACTTCAATTTACAATATGTTCAGAGGATGGGCACCTAGGTTATACCGGCTAGGATGGAAGAAAACCTACCTGAGCTCACTTTCACCTCCAATGGATTCAGGCACCTTGAGTTTAGAGTCAAGGTTATAGTAGATACCTCCCACTTCGCGGACACAGATCCAATGTTGCCGTTTAAGAGGAAGTTTCAATGGACCCCAGCAGAGGCTTGATGGCAGATTCATAATGAAGCCCATCACATTGGAGAGGGCAATTACACTGACATCCCTGAACGAAGAATAACAGAAGAAAGAAACTGTTAGGCTCTTACAGTTATTTACAAACCCAACTAGGAAGAAGCCAGTTCCAATGATGGCAAGTCTCTCTTGACAGTCTGGTTCTCTTTACCTGCGCTTATCCCACCAAACTGCTTCATAACCTTTGGTCTGAAGAGCTGCCATGATGACGTTCACATCATAGTTCCCGTTTCCCAGCATGCTTTTCTTGTGGGGTGTCACCATGGTGTTGGGAGACAACCTGAACATGAAAACACATTGTAGAAACATGAAGATAGCATTGGTCCCAAGCGGATGATGAAGCAAGGCTGACCATTTGGGGAAAGATAGCTGAAGATGGACAAAAAGGTTAATAAATTAAGTCCACTACTCTGTCTGTGCATTTGTAGGAAGAGATAGGTGCTGGGATGGACAGAGAGTGGGGAAGTGCATTAAGTGTTCTCAAAGTAAACCTATTGTTTTTCTGTCACCGGATTTATATCCCTCAAAAAAGAAAATGAAAGTCATTGCTAACATATAGAAGATTACAATGAACCATTATAGAACCTACAATAAAAGACAGCAAAGTTTCAAAGAGTGAGAAGAATAAACTTTCACAACACTAAACCTGACTGGGCCCTGATAGAGACTTCATCCAAAACAGAAGAATTACAGTACAATGATTTCTACACTTTTGAAAAACTGGTAAAATTCTTGATTTTACAGTGACAGATACCTCTCTGTGTTGAAAGAGCATGACACTCCTGTAAGATTCAAACATCAACTATTGTCTGAACAAAGCCAAGTAGGTCATGCTGGTTTCAATCACATGAACAAGCTATGTGTGGTATCTCAACAAACTCAATCTGTAATTATGACTGGCATCTGGAAATGAGCAATCCTCAGACATTTACCATGAAATGATCTCTCCACAGCCAAATGACATTTGTTCATCCATAATTGCTCTGGAGGAACGAAGGGCACCTTGTCCTTTCCCCTAAAGGTTAACAACAGACAGTGCCACTTTTTAAATAGGCAAGGAAGATCTGCTTTGATCCATTTCACATGCTCATGGTAACCAATACAACAGTCTATGATCTAAGACAGTAAAGAAAGCAGGCAAAGATGTATTTGATAAATTAGGACTGCATAGGGCCACTTTGCTCTGGTGTGTGATAGGCAAGTTTTGTGGGTTCGTTAATTACAGCCATAATCCTTCAACAATTACATTTGTAAAGACCTAAGACACGGAATCCTTCGCCAGGAACCTAGACGTTAAGAACTTTTCTAAATGTTCCTGAACATTTACACAAACTTCACTTTTCCGTTCCAATAAGTTCAAGATAGAAACTCAAGGGAATCCACTTAAATGTACCGTGTCTTAAATTAAGCCTCCCAAGAGTCTCAAGGAATATGGAGAACTCCCAGAAGAACAAGAAAACACTACATAAACAACACAGGAACTATTGCCTTGACTATATTACCTATTTTAATTTTCAACAAAAACTTCAGACTACCAGCTTTAAAATATATGCATGATCCTAGACATTTTTACTCAAAAGAGTAAGCTCCTCCGTTATATTTACTCATTATTAAGGGTGCACAAGACTATCCATAAAGAGAGATTGGGAGAATTCCAGTTTGCAAATGGCTTGAGTAGCACATTTCTCAAAACATTTAAGTAGTAAATAAAGGATCAAGCATACACGCAAGGACTACCACCTATTTTTTCAGTTCCAAGCACTGTTTTCAAGCTAGGTACTAACACACATGATACAATAATGGGACCATATCAGCTACTGTTTAGCTGGATAACAAAAGAGGGAGCATGGAGAGCACTGATGTGTAAATCAAAGGAGCAGATGCAGCAGAAGCAACTTGGGTAGTTGAATGGTATGGTGCATGGAAGAGTTAAGAGCAGGAGGACTTGCAGAAGACACTGGATCCCAGAGAGCAGACAGAGACATATGATGAAAGACTGGCAGATGTAGCCTGAGGGATGATGGTCCACCATACCCAGGACAGCAAGAATTGTATTTAACATCTGGAAATAAGTGTTCTCATGAGATCCCCTGGCTACATTTCGCCCGTGTGTCTTCTTTTTAATTACACATTAAAACACCTATGCAAAGCGCAGCTCTAAGAGGATTTTGTTTCTGCTTCAGAAGCTGTTACAGAGAGGCAGAACCCTGGACAAAAAGGCAAACTGTATTGGTGGTCTCCTTAGTAAAATGTGTGGCGATTAATGAAACAAGAAACCATTCAGAATCAGTGTTAAAATTCTGGAAACTCTTCTTTTCCTCATCCAACCCACAAAGAGTTTCTGAGGCACTAAATACAACTAAAGAAGTGAATGCGTGTACAGAAAACAAAACAACACCCCCCCTAACATAATGCTGGCAAACCAAGTTCTTCTTACCTTTGAAAAATCTCCTGTAACGTGTCTCGGGTAAAGGCATTGCCGTCCTGGAAGACATTATTGAGGGCATGGAGAGCACATAACTCCCTGCGCTGTTTTTCATGATAAATACGCACTGGCATCGGCTGTGGTGTTTCAGATGATTCCGATTTTATTTTGTCACCTTTCCATGGCACACAACTCATTTTTTTTGTAGTGTAGGATGTGAAGATAGGAGATGACAAAGTTTATTAAGTTTCTCCCCACCACACAAAAAGCAGAGCAAGCAGCCTTTCGTTTCTAGACAACTCCAGCCCACACAAGTGGAACACCTGCTGTTACTTTAATAGTTGTCTTCACTGGATGGCTGCAGAAATAACTTAAAGATTTTAATCATTTTTCTCCCACCCTCCCACCTCCATTAGCCTGCAAGGAACCGTCCTTAGTATATTTGCATCTTTTTCTTGGCCTCCCCTTGAAAAATGTTTTATATGGCCTTAACATCAGAGTGTCAGACAGAATGTATCACATCGCTCTTTTTCCTCCATTTCCTTTGGTCAATGATGCCTCCAAGACAAAGATCCACAGTCTAACTCTTAAAATATGCTCAGTCTAACAACAATAACAAAAAAGGGGTGGAGGAAGACAAATATCATGTAATTAAGCAAGGCCAAGTTGGTGCTGTCCAGAAGGAATACAGGGCCCCCAGAGAGGCATCAACTGCATTTTTGCAATCTTGTCAGAGAGGCTGCGTCCCCAAAACACAGATGCAGAGAGACAGGGAAACAGACTTTTTCTTCCAGGTGGGGGGTCCTCCAACTTCGCCAGGTACAAAATTCCTTGCCCAAGGCTTCTTGTGTTCCTGATGGGAGAAAAGAAGAGATCCAATGAAGCACAGAACTATCACTGCCCGGTTACCGACTTTTTAAAACAGCACCCCAGAAAAGGATTTCCAGAACTGCTCTGCATAAACAAAACAAAAAAGCCACGAAGGTGCAAGGAAGGCCTGCCTTATGAGATCCGGGGTTCCCCCACATCCGGAAAGAAGGGTTTTCCTTTGCCTCACAAGCACTCCCCAGCCCTCCTCGGCGTCGCGGAGGGTGCCAATATCCCGCCGTTAAGTGCGAGCAGGAGAAGCGCGTGCAGGAACTGCGGGGGGGGGGGGAAGAGTAGGGAACGGGAGTTTGTGCTTGCAATCACAGCAATCCTGGCCTGTCCTGGGGAACCGCAGTCATGCAGTCAGCAGGCCCCTGTGCCCGCTCGGGGGGGGGGGGGCAGCTCCTTCTCTGGATTGTGGGGCGCGGAGAGGGGGGGAGGCGTTGAACTCGCCAACTCGGGAGGAGAGGGAACCGGAGAGTCTTTTGAGGGGGGGCGAGGAAGAGAGGCTGTCCAGGGTGACGTGTGGGAGAAAAGAGCTCTACTCTGGTGGGGGGCAACCCCACAGGCCCTCCCGCATTCTTGTTTTTTTTTGGGGGGGACACACGGAACGCCTCTCTCCCTTCGCGACCCCTCGCCCCGTCCCCCCGTCACGCTGCTACTCACCCGTTAGCGGCCCCAACCTGCTGAAGCCCAACAACCACCCAGGAGCCAGCGCATGCGCAACCATAACAGAGCCCTTCCCCGTCGCGCGCGCGTGTGTGTGAGCGCGCTGAGCCCGCCCCCGGCGCGGGCCTATGGAGCAGGGTTCCGCGTGACGTCAGAGAAGGCGGTCCTCGCTCTCTCTCCCTCCTCCCTTTCAGACGGCGCCGGAGACGTTGCCTTTGCAATCTCTTCTGAAATCTTAACCCTCGGCTGTGCGTGCGGCTTGAGCTGTGCCTTATTATAGGCAGTGCGGAGTTGTGTGGCTCAGGGTTGGGCATGACGAGCCAGGAGGAGGACCGCGTGTTCACAATTCCTCCTCATGCCTATGAAGCCCGGCGCGGACGGAATTCTCTGCCAGGCGTCCTCTGAGCCCCGACCCACTTCACAGAGGTGTTGTTAAGGACATAAAAGGCGGGTGTAGGCATTCCTAAGCCGCGTGGCGGGTGGGATAAAAATATAATTAACAATATGCATGCCTTTGAGTCAGAGAGTCATGGTTTTAACGCACCTCGCCTCACCCGCTCCGTTTGGGTGCCTGACATTGGTAAACATTTCAATCGGTGCATACATCGTATACTGAATAGTTCGTAAATAGGGCTGTTCTTAAACCGAGGTACCACTGTATTTCAGGCAGCTTGCGTGCATGACAGCCGCTGCCCGTTTGTGCTGGAGCAGCAAAGATCCTCCCCTACCCGACTGCAGTGATTCCCAAAATATTCCCCCCCCCCCCCCACAACGCAGGACCACAGTTTGGGAACCCTTGCGCTGCTGAATGTACCTTTTCTCAGGGATGAAGCTGAAGTAGCCTTGATTTTATTTATAAACGAGAGTTATTTATTCAGTCTGTTGATGCGATTGTGCAGTATTTCAAATTAGAACTGGGAGCCAGTAACCAATGTTAGCCTCCTGCCTCTTGGTGCAGCCCCACCCCACATAATTGATCACACCACACGGTGTATGTACACCATTTGAATGACAATGCCCATCAACTGGGGGGGCGGCCCCCTCAGATATTTTATTGGGAGGCTGAAGACCCCAAGGGCCCCTAGGAGTTGGCTCCTATGGCTAGGCCTGTTTAGCATGTTAGTCCAACATCACATGGGGGACGCCGAGTTGGGGAAGACCGCCATACTTCCTCAACTATATAGGCTGTCTTTAAGATTTAAGGACCATAAGGAAGGCAAGCTTATATAGGTTAGGTTACATATGCTGGATTTATGTATCACTATCTACTAAAATAAATGTGCCAAAATGATTTACAGCTAAGTACTGTAAAAAACCCACAACATTAATAAAGCAACAGAAATATATCAAAAACAGATGTAGTAATAATATGTTGCCCAAATGCCCATGAAAATAAATACATATTTGCCTGGTGCTAAAATGACATGGTTGGCACCCTGTGGACAGCATTCTATGAATGAGGTGACTATAAATGGTTTTTCTCTCTTTGCCACCCTCCTTACCCTTCAGAGGGGGCACACAAAGGAGGACTGCAGATAACCATCTTTGGTTCTGGACAGATTCATATGAAGACGGTCTTTTATGTAAATATATTTTCAAGGTCAAAACAGCACTTTGAACTGGGTACAGAAACAAACTGGCAGCCAATTTGTACTGGCCATGTCCCATGCTTTGTATTAACGCCTTCTTGTTCCAGTTAACAATTTAATAGCTACATTCTGTATTAGCTGTAGTTTCCAAACAGTCTTCAAAGTTTAAACTGGAGGTTACTAGAAAATAGACAAGCAAGGTCAGGCTATCCCTATCCAGACAGGGTTGTACCTGGGCTACCAGCCAAAGCTGGTAGAAGGCACTCTGTGCCACACTGAGGCTCCTTGTGCCAAATGACTGGATTGAATCCAAGTGTACCCAACAGCAACACTTGTTTCTTCAAACGACACATCAAGGGAAGTGTAACCTCATCCAGAGAGACGAACCACCCAATAACGGGGTCACAGTGTTACGCTGACTGAGCTTCAGTTTGTTGGCTCTCACCCAGTCCATTACGGAAACCAGGCACTGATCCAGCACATCCACCTCACACCTGCTTTAGCTGTAACAAAGAATTCAAGTTGCATGTTGTCAACATATTGATGGCAGCACAGTCTGAGACTCCAGATCATTCCACTATAATGTTAAACAGCATATAAAATGACAAGGCTATCTGTTGCCTGGCCAATATCTTTCCACTTCCATCTGTCAGTCACATCTGTCCTTACCAATTCAAAATGGGAACAAATTCAACAGCTAACATAGGCAATTCAATCATCATTCCACAGGATAACTCATCAACCAAATTAATATTATACAAGAGACAGAGTATAGGTAGGCTAAAAGCTGATAAATTCAGCCATTCCAAATGTCATGAAAATCCAAGTCTTCATCAATACTTTTAATATTTTGAGATTTTTTTCACCCATGAAAATAAGTGGCCCTCAGCTCCCTATAGCTTTATATTGTGTGTACTGTATAAATGAATGGGGATTTCCTCTATTTACTTCTCTCACACTGAGATTTAAAAGTCTGGGTCTGGGTCAATCCTTAGACAATGCTTATTACACAAGTCTGAAACACAATAATTCTCAACTGTTGTAATCTTATGCAACTGAGCAGTCACCACTTTGACCTGTGATTTATTGTATTTCCTCATGTCATCAGTGAGAAGAAAAACCCTAGTATTCACAATATCACTAATTCCACTTTGCTCTTTTTATTAGGAACTGGCCACTAATTGTCAAATTTCGACAACGCCCATACTGACTGGATTTAATTTCATTACTGAGTGCTGAATAGTGCAGTAACACACAGCTCTCTTGCAGTGCTTGAAATATTGTGACTCCACGCTACAAAGATACAGCATTTTCCTCTCTTCCTTATGTATTCCAGATGTATACATGTCTACATAGTATGTGAATTTTTTTGTGGAAGAATTTTGTATTTTGAGAAGATAAGTGATTCTTCCACCTTGGTTATTGGCACATCCTACAGGCCGAGGAAAGCTTATGCTACAAAACATGTTAATCTTTAAAATACCAAAAAGCTTTCTTACTTTTCCTAAAGGTGCAGACTAGATGGAACACCAATATAAAGTATTTGTCTATCTAAAGAAACTTAAAGTAACTAGATAAAAAACCCCTCAAAAGAAATTTAGTCATGTATTTTAAGTGATTTTTAAATTTGAACTTTAGATTGTCCTAACCTGGCCTGGGACCTGCTGGTGAAGAACAGGTAATAACAATAGCAGTAGCATTATTATTATTGCTTGTCTGCTGGCTTCTCAAAACACTGAAGCCTGCGGGGGCCGTTCAATTTATTCCTAATGGATAAGAAATGCGAAACCAGGAATACCAGTGCCAAAACAAAAGCGCTTGGGCTGAGTGAGGCTTCACCGATTTACACGAAGGCTTTGAGCATTTGGAGATTAGTCCAGACACGTTTCAGTGCCACCTCCTCGCTCTCAAAATGAGGCTGAAAAACAAGGAAATAAAACGTTATTGGCCTTGGGCGAAAGTCACGGAACGCAAGTATGACTGCTCGATTGCATAAGATTATCACCGCTCAAAGCGATTTATTTCAACCCCGTTTCATCAGCTTTTGCCAGGGATTATCCCGGGCGAGACAATCTGTCTCAGAGACAGAAGTAAATAGAGGCAATCCCCATTCAATCACAAAATGGGTTGGGGTATTTGATTGGCTTTGGCGTATGTACACTCCTTCTTATTGGCCGCCACGATAAAATTCCCGCCTTCTTTTCTCACCTACTCACCTCGGCCATAATCTTGTTCTCTGATTGGCGGAGGCTGCACTCCCGCCTATTACTTAAATGTTTCCACGATTGGCGAGGAACTTTGTTTATCATGCATTCTTCCCTCCCATTGGCCGCGAGCAGGTAGAAATATAACACCGCCCCGCTCCCACCCAGAGTTTCCAGAATAGAGATAAATAAAAATCCCAGTAGCGCTGCTGCCGCTGCTTTTATTTTCTGAACCGGAGGAACCGCAAAAAGGGTCTTCGAAGGAGACATGGCTCATCCATATTAATAAGCTGCGGGTTGTCATAGCAATACAGCAATTACTGTACTAACAGCGCGGCTCCCCGATTGGTCAGCAGGGTACTAAATTATTAAGCAGGCCCGTTCGGGGGGCGGAGCTCGGCGGGCTCCTCCGGCTCGGTCGACGCGAGGGGTGGGCGGGGCCTATGCTAATGAGGCCGGAGAAGGAGGCCGGGGCTGCCAAGATGGCGACGGAGCGCAGTCGCTCCCCGATGGGGGGCTCGCCGGTGCCGGCCTCGATGTTCGCCCCGGAGCCCGCCTCTCACGGCGGGGCAGTGGCGGCCTCTTCCAGGTTCCACCGCGGCGTCGCGGACTCGGACTGCAGCGAGGACGGCGAGGTGCTCAATGGGGAGCCCGAGCTCGACCTCACCAGCAAGGTAGGCCCGGCGGCCGGGGGGCAGCGGAGACCCAGGGCCCCGCCAGCCCAGACCCCGATACCTGGCGCCTCCGGTCCCCCTCACGCGCCCGGAGGCAGCTCCGGCACTTCTCTCTCTCTCTCCAGTCGGTCTGGCGGCGGTGCCTCCCCTTGTCCTTCCGGGCACTTCGTCCAGCCCCCTTTAAGGAGCGCGGAGCAGGTACCCCCGGCCCCTTGCCGACGCTCCCCCCTCAGGCGGCGAGAGGCCGGCTGCCCCACTGCGAGTCCTGAGGCACAAGTAGGGCGAGGGTGTCGCCAACGGGCGGCGGCGGCGGCAACGGCGGCAGCTTCAAGGGTACGGGCTGGTGTACGTGGCACGCGAGAAGGGATTCAGACGGGGACGAGAAGGGGGGGCGTAAACAGGCTTACTCGCAAGTAAGGCCCTCCGTTTTCAGTGGGGCTTACCCCACGTTTAGGCACGTTTAGGATTGCAGCCCGGCAGCCCAGCCCTGTAAATAATGCCTGCTCAGAAATAAGTTCCATTCATTTCCGCGAGGCTTACTCCCGGTTTAAGCTGAAGTTGTTGTTAAGGAAACTACAAACGGGGAAACAACAACAGCAACACCCTCGTGCTGTGTTAATACAGCCCTTCCAAGTGCAAAGTTCAAGCTCCTCGTTTATCTTTTTAGGGCATTGCTTTTTTAAAAAAAGGTTAAAGTTGAAATTGTTAAACAGGTGCTGTGGGTGAAGTACTGTAAAGGGATAGCCTTTATGTTCTGTAGAACTACCCTGAAGTGGAATAAGGGGTGATGTTTAATCAAAAGAATGGGCAGAGATACCTGCATGACTGTTAGTTAACCTGCTGGATGGGCATCATGTGATGTGCTCAAAAGGGTCAAAATCTCCGAGCAGAGTAGCCATGAAAAGTGATGATGGGCCATTTTGTAAGTTCAGGCATCTGGGGCTGTTGTGCTTTACATTTTTTGTGTGACCTCTGCAGTTGTGGGTAAATGGAAGTCATAGGGAAAAGTGGAGTGGCTTTTCATGTGATCTAACTCATTATTAAGGATTTGTTTGATCTACAGTGTTTTTATAATGAACGTTATATATATATATATATAGAGAGAGAGAGAGAGTATACATACACACATACACATATACATTTCAGCCTTCTTCACACCGCTTTTGCTAAGCTTTCTGAATTTCCCTTTTTACTTTGTGGCTCCTTGGTGTCATATCAACCCTTTTTTATTTCCTCTGTCATTAACCCTGAGTCTCATAATTATGAACTCCTTGAAAAACCGTTCATAAACAATTTGAGAGAATGTGGCCTCTAGAAAATCATCTACTAGTTAGTGCCAGTGATTTTGGCCCCCTTCCCCATATCAGGATGTTTAACACAGATACCTGGTTTATTTTCAGCTAGTAATGGTGAGCCCAACCTCAGAGCAGTATGATAGCTTGCTGCGGCAGATGTGGGAGAGGATGGATGAAGGATGCGGGGAGACCATCTATGTCATTGGACAAGGATCAGGTGAGCATGGTTTCCTCCTTCAATACCACAAGCCAAGTGTTTGTGGGATGGGACAGTTAGTATACTAGATCTCAAGAGTTAAAAGCCTTTCTTCCATAACACAAATAAATTCATTGGATTATTCCTGCATGCAGCTAATGCTGTGTTGCATGTTGCATGTTGGCCACATATGCCTAGTAGTAACTATTTGCTTTCAGTAAACAATGCTGACCTGCGTTTTGAATAAGTATATCCCATTCAGATGTCATGTGGGGTAAAGAAGGGTTATGTTTTAGCTTGTCTGCTATTAAACCATAATTTGAATGATCTGTTCTAAACCATATGCTCAAGAGCAGCACTTTGCCAGAGAGGCTGGCACAGAGATCCCTTTGTTACTGTGCGCTGCCGATGTGTACTATTTTCACAATCCCAGGGTGGACTCAGTACAGTTATGGCTAAATTCAACCATGAATGATCTGAGCATAATTCTAGCAGCTAGTGAATTGTTTGTTTTCCCCAAACAAACTGTGAATGGTAAACCAAGAGCAAATCTTGGTTACAATAAGTTCACCGTTTGTTGAGAGTGAGGAAAACCTCAAGCTTGGGTTTGCATGTAACACTAAGCCCAATGGTTTGGCTCTGAGTAGTGAAACAGCAGCAGGACCAGTGGAGGAGCAAAGCCGCCACGGTTTTCACTCTGGGTAGCTGCGTGTTTGGTGGTTGTTGCTAATCCCTGGTTTAGCTTAGCATTGCATGCAGTCATGGGTTTTTTCCGTAAAGCAAGTTGAAAATGTTTAGGGCAGTTAATGTTTTCCCTCTAATTGGGGTTTTGGTTTTTTTGGTAGTGCTACATATTTACTTTTCTCTACTCCCACCACCCAATGTAAAAGATTAAAGGGTGCTTGCTGCCTTTGAAGTGACTGGTGGTTTTGGCATTGGTGTTCTTGGCTCAGGTGATGTCAGTCTGCTCAGTCTTCAAAGAAACGGGTGGGGGGAGGGGGGAAGTGTAGCAAGTGTTAGATTTGCACCAGCATAAGTTTCTCAACTGTTATCAGCATTTAATGGGTTAGGGTAGGAGGAGTCAACCACATCTTGTGAACTACAGCTCCCATCATCCCTGACCATTGGCTATGGTGGCCGAGTCTGATGGCAACAGTGGTCCAAAACATCTGGAGGGCATCTTGGCTACCTCTAGAGTAGGGTGTGGGATTAGTTAATGACCTTGCTGTGTCTTCAACTAATGGAGCCAAGGTTTTGAAGAGGGTAGCACAATTGACTCTCATACATCCCACCTTTCCTTCCAAACTTTTGAGATTGATGCTGTGTAGTCTGGAGAAATAGGGCTAAATGAACAGTTAAATGCATTGTGTTGCATAAGCATTTGAAATTAAAACGGATTCTTCATTTCCTTGCCCGGCCCATCTGTGGCAAGACCCTGGTGAGGTTACATTAATGACAAAGTAACTCCTGGTCTGACAAAACGTTTGAAGCAGCTGTTCCTCATTTCTTCCCCGTGCCTACATTAGATGGGACTGAGTACGGGCTCAGTGATGCAGATATGGAAGCATCCTACGCCACCGTGAAGAGCATGGCTGAGCAAATAGATGCAGATGTGATCCTCTTGCGGGAGCACCAAGAGGCAGGAGGCAAAGTGCGTGACTACCTGGTGCGGAAGCGGGTGGGTGACAACGATTTCCTGGAGGTCAGGTAAGGAGATAGGTAGAAGGCCTGTTCGTCAGCATGAAGCTCACTCCTGTAACCTGCACACGTAGTGGTGAGAAGCTGGAAACTCTGGTTTGGCTATGGGAGTGACTCTGCCTCTCCTTACTAATTAACTTTCCTTTCCTCTGTGCTTTGTATACAAGCCAGTGGTTAGGATCTTGCGCACATACTTGGCTGATCAAGCAGTATCTGAATGAAAGGATTGCTGTTGTAGGTTTTTGCCCTCTGTGTGCTATGTGTAAACCTGGATAGCTCAGTTGATTAGAGCATGATGCTGATAATGCCAAGGTGGCAAGTTTGATCCCTGTACGGGACAGCTTCCTATTCCTGCATTGCGGGGGGTTGGACTAGATGACCTTCAGGGTCCCTTCCTGCTCTAAAATTCTAGTCTATGAAACCCCATAGGTCCTGTCTTTTACTAATTTTAAAAGGGTTTTAGCCTTATTCAGAGATTGCACATGACCGCTGACATTCTGATGGCTTCCTTTTGCCTTCCTATAGGGTAGCCGTGGTTGGCAATGTGGACGCGGGGAAGAGCACGCTGCTGGGTGTCCTCACCCATGGTGAGCTGGACAATGGACGTGGCTTTGCCCGGCAAAAGCTTTTCCGCCACAAGCACGAGATCGAATCGGGCCGTACTAGCAGCGTGGGCAATGACATACTGGGCTTTGACAGCGAGGGCAATGTAGTGAACAAGCCTGATAGCCACGGTGGAAGTCTGGAGTGGACTAAGATTTGTGAGAAGTCAACAAAGGTCATAACCTTCATTGACCTGGCTGGGCACGAGAAGTACCTGAAGACTACAGTCTTTGGCATGACTGGGCACCTCCCTGACTTCTGCATGCTAATGGTAAGCTGTGCCATGGTGGTGGGATGTCAGCAGCAGCAAGGGGCTCTTAACATCCACAGCACTTTCCCATCTTTTTTGTTGGAGAGTTAAGGAATTAATGAAAACAATATAGGCTAGAACTCTCACTGTTATTGTGAACAGGAGCTCAGAAATTAGTTGGGGCCGTGGGCCATGTCACTCTCAGTAAGTGGTGATTTCCTACCGTAGAATGTTGGAGGCTTCAAGGTTGGGAACAAACTGCTTGGAGGACTGTTTCTTGTGGTTCACCATGTTCCTCTTACCCTATCTGAGGGTGATTTATGGCCTATGTTAAGGATTGAACTGAGTTCTCCATTCATGCTCATGCGTCAGATATGGGTGCGAGCTTCTACATGAGTAAATGCTCTAAGCAAAAACACCATGAAGTTCAGAAAAGCTCTTTCTGAAGTGCCCCCTGCCCATGTGTCAGGGTGTCAAAGATTTTGTCATGTGTGCAAAGCATTCAAGGTTCGGTACCTGTTTCCAGAACTTAATTTGACATTTGTCCTTGCTGGTCTCCCCCTGCTCTCCCAGCAGCAACAGCAACAACAACAACAAAGATTTTTTCTGCACTGTGAGGACACCTAATTCTGCCATAGTGGCTTAACACAACTTGTCTCAGGTTCTATCTGTATCAGTGGATTTCTTTCCACAACCATGAGAGGCAAACTATTCCTCCCTCCGTGGCACATTCCTGTGTTGGTTTTGGAGTATGTGTGCTTCAGTCAAATAAACAAAGAATTCTCAGATTTATTGGCATGTAGTCTAAACTGCAGACAGGTGCTTCCTTGTGAGGAGATGGCGGTATAGAAATTCTTTAGCTTAGTTTTCTGTTCATGGGTCAGTATCCCATATCAACCTTTCTTATCAGTAAGAGCCACAGCCTGCCAGTTGATGACATGCTTGCAGAATGACATTAAGGGGTAGCTGATACACTCTGAGATAGTGGCTCAGTTGGGACATTGTTCCCAGCTTCATCAACCATGGTATATGTCAAGAAAAGGAAAACCTGTGGCCCTCCAGATGATGTTAGATTCCCAAGTCCATTCGCCCCAGCCAATAAGGTTGGTGGGTGGTGATTAGTGAGGTGAGGTGAGAATATTCTCCAGAGAATATTCTCAAGAATGAGAATATTTTTGACAATATTCTCTGCTAGAAAATTCTCTGGGGAATATTTTCCATGAACTATAAATTCTAATGTAAGAACCAGTTTTACAACCCACGTTAAAAAAATCTAGTAATAAGTCAAGCTGTGATCTTGTCAATGTAAATAATGAATAATGATTTTTTTTTGATCCAGTTACTTTACTGGGCATTGTGTCATTCACCATTGGCAGTTCTGAAATGTGAGCTATAGAAAACCTTTTTTTTTTTAGTTTTAAAAAATGCTATTCATTTAATTTGATGAACATTTGAATTCGTATGTATTTCAACTATTTGTAATAGCTTTTTTTCTATTTTGGTGTGACCTTATTCTTAGCAATTCTATACCCTTGGCCATAAGGGTGATTTTTTTGATTTTTTTACAGAAAGTAGTTTTAATGCTTTCTACCTAGGCCTATACAATTATGTGTAACAGCATGTGAGGTAGCCTTGATTTAAACAGTTGACTTTTCTATATTTTTATTCAGTGCCAACAACTGGTTTTTGCAGTGACATTCAATGGTACAATATTCTTATTAATCAAGAATATTCTTGAGAATATTCTCCAAAAGATTATTCTCAAGAATTTAACATCACTAGTGGTGATGATGAGAGTTTGAGTTCAAGAGCATCTGGAAGGTCCCCAAAATGGGGGAGGGCATGGGGCGGGCAGAGCAGGGTGCTTCCATTGCATGTGATTTCATGCAAGCATGCAATGACCCGGAACATAACCCCCCCCCCCCAAATCGGGGGTTGGCTGTAATTGAGAATTCTGGCTTGATACAAGCCAGGAGCTTTGTGGTGAAGCTGACATGTGATGTGAGGAAAAAGAGTTAGGGAGGAGTGCTTGGCCCCAATGCTAGTCCCTGACTTCATAAGCCAGGGAGGCTGGGAACATCATCTGAACAGTGTCACTGGCTTCCCTACAGCAAAACAGAGAAGTAGAGCTCCAGTTATGACACTTATTTTGGAGCAGACTGTACTAGCCATTCTTGGCAATGCTAGGAGAAGGAGGTAGTGGGCATGCACCCACAAGAAGGCTAGCTCTGACACAATGTCACCTGCAAATGCAATGGTTTCTCAAAGTGATTTTGTGATTGACATGAACTGGGAAAAGTTTAGTTGATAACCTATTCCACCGTGCCTTTTCCTGAGAGGATTCTGGGAATAGGACCCAGAATTTCTCTTCCATCTGTTCTTGACATTGTCCTGGTGAAGCAGTAGGAAATAAGCCTTTCTGGTTTACTTTGCACACCATGGAACATACCAGAAATGTTATTCCAAGAGTGGCAAGTGCTAATGTCTGAAGAGCGCTGGGTTTCTGTCCAATGCTGTGTGAGCAGAACTCCCGCAACAGTCTGGAGCAGGTTTTGAAGCTGTACAAGGGGGCTGAATTGGGAGGAGAGGAAAGAGAAGCTCTGTTGCACAAATAGAAGGCTGTTGCGCTAGTGGGACAACAGTATTAGATAGAACCATTGCTCTCATAATTTATTAAAATTTGACCTCTTGCCTTTCTCTTCTGGCGTGTCTGCATTACGCTGCCCAGCAAAGTCGCAGCCGTATATCTAGACAGAGACTTAAAATTCTGCCTGCCTCTCCTACTCCCCACTTCGTTGTGCTTTTCCTTGATACAGGTTGGCAGCAATGCAGGAATTGTTGGGATGACCAAGGAGCACCTGGGCCTTGCATTGGCGCTCAATGTCCCAGTCTTTGTGGTGGTGACCAAGATTGACATGTGTCCTGCCAACATTCTCCAAGGTATTTGCCTGTAAACTGCCCTGTGATTGTGGGGTGAAGGGTGGTATATAAATAAAATAAACTG
This sequence comes from Podarcis filfolensis, assembly GCF_964270895.1. NCBI lineage: Eukaryota > Metazoa > Chordata > Lepidosauria > Squamata > Lacertidae > Podarcis > Podarcis filfolensis. The sequence continues at coordinate 46,361,786 of NC_139612.1, read as the reverse complement.
AAGATGGCGCAAACAGCTTCTCTCTCCTATGAAGTGTTTGCCATCTGTTTTGGTAGTGTGTCTTCAGACTCTACGAAGGAGCCGTTTAAGCAAACTTTTCTTTCTCACCATCTCCAATTCCTGGCCTGCATTGCTTCTTACTTGTTGAGACTTATTTGGTGTACAGTTTTTTCTCTGTAGCTGGTCTCTTAAAACTGTCATATCAGCAGTTCTAAAACAATTGTTTTGCAACAGTGAAGCTGCTCAAAAGCAATGTTTTGACTTGTGTTCTTCCCCAACTGCTGTAAATAAGATTATGGGAAAGAGAAGGCAGCTGAGAGTTAGACTTTTTGCATCTGTTCACTTCCTGGTTCTTAGGGTCATGAAAGAACCAACTAGTTAGCCTGTTCCCCACAGGGCCCAACACGGTGCTTCCTGAAACAGAAGCAGCAACTCTTTCCTGCTGTTTCTCCTCCCGCAACTGATGTTCAGTTACACGATATCCCTGAACACTGAGAAACCGTTTAGCTATTGTCACCAATAGCCGTAAACTGCAACCAAAATGAGTGCTCAGGAAATATTATTGCCTTTTCCCTTGTATGTAATTATGCACTTCCAAAAAAAGAGGTCCACAAAGATGATTACTAGTGGCAGATGCTGGGCATCAAATAGAAAAGGAATGCACTTTGGGACTACGCAGTGGAAAGCGAGAGAGCAAATGGTTTGCTACCAAGCTCATTCAAAATGTGTGGGCTCCTGTTCAAGAGACCCCTGTTTTTCTGGTGCTGCAGTTATTGGCTTTTCTGTTACTTGCTGCATAAGATGACCGAGGAACCTCTGCAATGTGCAGCTAGCACTGTGGTAGAAAATGGAAATTTGAGAATTGGTCAGGTGGACCTAGCATTCGGTGTGCTTCAAAGCAGGTGCTTGTAAAATATGTATGTGATGTTGCATACATCTTGGCACCCATCTTTCATGTGCACATCTTGTTTTTCACTCCTCATCATAACAGTAAGCATTTGTGGGGAAATCAGTTTATTCTGGCAAAGACAAGCTCTTGTCTTAGAGGAGCATCTAGCACAACATGCAATTAGACATGGAATCGACCACCAGGGGCAAATTTTGAGACAAGGGTTTGGCTAGAATTGGACATCTTTTCAAAGCTCTGGTAGCACTGCTAGCTTTGTAAGCAAACAAAATGAAACCACCAATTCTCAAGCAAAAAACACATCCTAGTCTTTCTTGTGAAAACGATAGCTTTCCAGTCATAAGATTCCATGGTCCCCCTGCAGGCTTCCTGAAATTGACACAGGATGCATAGTACAGAAAAGCCTATGCAAAATTCTGGATCGTATGTAATGTGTTATGTAATTGCTTCTTAGTAGCAATACTGAATTTATTTCTCTCTCTGAGGCTTAGCTTGACAACTTCTACAATTAGAATAGCAGTGGAAATTCAATACATACTAGCTGTAATAGCTGGCTTGTTTTTCAGATCAATATCCAGGTGCCCACCAGAAGCATTTACTGTGACTCCCATCATCCTTGGTTGATATGGCCAATGGTCCGTAATGGGTGGGGGGATGGTAATTCAGAATCTGGAGGTGTCAGACTGGGGAAGGTTTGTCAATGTGGTCAACACCCAGATAAGGAGAGAGAAAAGATCTATTAAGAACACAAGAAGCCCTATACTACAACCTCTAAAGCCCAATTTCACTAACCCTTTGGTATCAAAGACTCCTGCATGTTCTCTTATATGTTCTTGATACTTAAATAGCTTTCTTTTTAAATTTAAAACCCTAGGGAAGCTGACATCTGTAACAGTATCCCAGCTTGCTCACGCATACATACAATCATGGGGAAAAGAAAGTACACCCTCTTTGAATTCTGTGGTTTTACATATGAGGACATAATAACAACCATCTGTTTTTTATAAGTTCTTAAAATTAGGTAAATACAACTAAGGCAATAAAGTTGAATGCAAGAAAGGGATATTGATCTAATCCTCTCCATTTTATTCATCAAGAAACCCTGAAGCTGTTGCAACGACTTCTGAAGTCTCCAGGATGCAGAAAGATCCCTGTCCTGGTCCAGAGCAAAGATGATGTCATCGTTACTGCCTCCAACTTCAGCTCAGAAAGGTGACAGAAATGAAAACAAAGTGGACCACTCTTTGTCTCCTTAGAACATGGGCTTTGAACTTTGACCCCAAGACTCTTCTGGGATGATAATTGGTTGGGAGCACAAACAGGCCTTTTCTAGTTGCAGTATAAGGAATTTGCAACAGAGATGTGGAATATGTTTACAGGCTTAAATAGCAAGGATCCTGAATTGGTGGGATCTGCGCCTTTAGTTCTGTTGGGCAGGTTCAAAACAGATTATCCAGGTTTCTGGGCAAGAAATGCATGCGAATGGGTGAAGATGGATGGTAGAAATGGCCAGGACTGGAGTTAAAGCGGACTTCAGGAATCATCTTTCTTTTTGCCACATATATTAGTTTGTTTTTCTTGCCAGTGAGTGGGAAATGCCAAGGTCAGATTCTAATGAAACCATGTGGAGTTGCCTCTGTTGCTTTGAATCCATTTCTGGCATCCACAGTTGGTGCAAGGATGAAAGCAAGCAGAGGACTTGGGAGGATGGGGGGTGATGGCTAGGAGCAGAAAAGGAATGGCCCTGCTTGTGTGTAGAGGCTGCAGCGAATGGCCTTGCAAGAAGTCTGGCCAGGAGTCTGCTGCTGATTTATTGCAAGAGACACCCTCCCTGCCACTACTGCAAAATGTGGATGTCATATGTATGGATCAGAAGATAAACCATACTGGAAAGCTGGGATAAATGAAGGAAGTAAACAGTTGCATGAGGTTGGCAGCTAGCATTGTGTTAGGTCTGTCCTCTTCTTGAAATATCCTGGACAACTGATGATAGTTGGCATGTCTGCTGGACCGTTCTCTTAATGGCTTGGTCCCAGTTGCTGATGAGAGAGAGGGAAAGAGAGTAAAATTGTAGGAGCTAAAAATGTAAATATTACATCTGATGTAACTAGAGTGTGATCTAAAAGGAAGCTGACCATGCAAGATGACTCTCCAGTTGAGTGGGCTCTTTTGCTGCCATCCCAGAAAAAACAGAAGTAGATATAAAGTTATTTAACTGAATGTTGCTAGTGTTAAGGGTACTACAGCTAGCACTTTCCTGTAGGGAATTTTCCTTCTGATTCTGAACATGCCAACTAGCACCTGTGATGTCTTGCAAGTATTAAGATCAACCTAACTTAGAACTGTGAATAACTCGTATGTTCTCATTCTCTCTCTCTCTTTCTCTCTCTGTTCCAATTAGGATGTGCCCAATATTCCAGATTTCCAATGTCACCGGTGAGAACCTGGAATTGCTTAAGATGTTTCTCAATCTCCTGTCTCCAAGGACCAGTTACAGGGAAGAGGAGCCTGCAGAATTCCAGATAGATGACACTTACTCTGTTCCAGTAAGGAGAGTGGTGCTGAGAGTCTCACTTCAGTCTAATTTTTTTCCAAGAGGAGGAAAGAATGGGGATGTTGGCTTGATTCTGCTGTTGCTCTACCATTGTGACTAATTCATTTGCCTTCTGCACTTCTCCCTGATGCAGGGTGTAGGGACAGTGGTGTCTGGGACAACACTAAGAGGTCTGATCAAGTTAAATGACACCTTGCTGCTCGGCCCAGACCCTCTGGGTAACTTCTTGCCCATTGCTGTGAAGTCCATCCACCGCAAGCGCATGCCCGTCAAAGAGGTTCGAGGAGGACAGACTGCCTCCTTTGCTCTGAAGAAGGTGAGTGTGGACTTCATTGGCCAAGGGTATTCCATTGCTTTTCTGTTGGGAGAAAATGAGGGTTTTGGGGGAAATTGCCAGTGCAGTTATGAGAATGTTTACTCTGAGACTGCACAAAAAGTAAAGCTAGTTGCGTTGGCCCGTAAGAAAAAATTCCAAAATCCACATAAGGGCAATCCCATATGCTATAAAATAACATGTAAGCTTTTAAGTTCTGTAGAAATCTTCATCAGACTAGATGGTAAATAAAATAGGGTTGTGGGGAAAGAGAATATTAGGGCTGGTTTTTGAGCCGCCTTAATGGTGTCATTTCATGACAGTTTGAAGGTAGAATGTGGGAGGAGATAGCGGACATTCAGATGGGGTTCTGTTAGGTGCTTGGCTGGTTTCCTGTTGCACCCAGAACTGCTGAGGAGAAACATATGGTGACTGGTTCTTCATGTTTGGGAGATATGAAATCCAACTGTTAATCACATCTGTCTTCATCCTTGGGCAATGGAACCAAGTCCTGCTGCATTCAGATGTGGTTTTCTCCCTAGTCATTGTTTTTAGGATTGCAATTTGTCAGGCTTAATATATGGGGCTGAGAGCAGGTTTTATTTACAGGGTCTAATATTGCAAATGCATGCTAGGACTAAACTTGTCTAAAGGCAGCAGTGGACATTGTGGTCATTTGTTTGGCAGAGAGAAAGCCAAAGGAATACTTTCACAATTGCATCCCAACTTCTCTACATCCATGAAAGATGGACATTTGTAATTTCTGCATCATTTAGGCAACATAAGTGTGTCTGCGACTGAAGTTCTCCCAACGCCTTTGTAAAACTCATGCTCAGCACTATGTTCGGCTGGATGGACATTCAATTCCATCCCAAAAGAGGCTTATGTAGTCTTTCATCTGTAAAATGCTAGGAAAAGATATAGATGTTTTTTTTAAAAAAAAAACCAGTCTAAGTGAATTTACTGCTAAATTATGCTTTAAAATTGTTGCACTTCCAGATCAAGCGCTCCTCTATCCGGAAAGGCATGGTGATGGTGTCTCCCCGATTAAATCCTCAAGCATCTTGGGAATTTGAAGCTGAGATTCTGGTTCTGCATCATCCTACCACCATCAGTCCACGTTATCAGGCGATGGGTATGTGTAGGGTTTTTTGGTGTCCCTTACACACTCCTCCTGCCTTGGCCCTGGGTATTGAATTAATTCATGGTTGCGTCATTTAACTTCCAATACCGACAAATTTACGAGGAGCAGCAACCACAAGAGGATGGCTGAAAGAGAAAGCGATTCCTTGTGGATCAAATTTGGGAAGTGATAGAAGGCTCTTATGGGATCTGTCACTAGGGGTGCTTGACTTGTACTTTCATCAAAATCCCACTTGAGCTATGGGTTCAGTGGATGGCTATAGAAGAATTGCACTTGGCCTCTGTAGCCTTCCCTATAGAAGTTATGAGGCATGGTGGTAGGGCTGGCTTGCTGAGCAGATCAGTGCTATGTACGTAGATTATCTTCTGATGTTGCCTCTCCTCTGGAAATTGAATTTTCAGTACCTGATGACAAACATGGATTCGTAAGGTGTTTGTATTGTGAATTTAGTGGCATCTGCATGCAGCAGCATAGCTGGTGGCAGTTCAGGGTATCCTGTGCTACTGAGATTTGTCTACTTGTTGCAGTTTGAGTGCCAGTGAGAATCTTACTGTTCACAGTGCATTGTGGCAGCATCCGCCAGACAGCCACTATCCTCAGTATGGACAAAGACTGTCTACGCACAGGAGACAAGGCGACTGTGCACTTCCGCTTCATCAAGACCCCGGAGTACCTGCACATAGACCAGCGGCTGGTTTTCCGTGAAGGGCGTACCAAAGCTGTGGGTACCATCACCAAGGTAACAGAGCTTTTGGGGTACAATAGGACATGGGTTCTCAAAGTTTGTGCATGCCTTAGGTACAGTACTATTGACACCTCCCTTCCCTCTAGTTAGTTACTGAAAACTCGAGCTTCTTGATAGAGGATGATGGGGAAGTTGCTTGGCTTCTCAGAATTTCCATACCTTCCTTGAAACCATGTCATATGCACTAGTGGCTCTGTTCTCCTTTTCCTTTTGATTTTTTCCTGTCTTTAGGATAGGAGTGAACATTGCTAGTTGATTTAAAAAAACCATACAACAACCTTAAACCCAGACTTGCATATAACCCTGCTAGACAGAACAAGCTTTCTTTCTCTTCCACTAATTCCTGTATTCCCTTGCTGAAGGGGGAATCCTTGTCCATCTATGCCCCCCCTTTAAACCATATGTTACTCAAATGGCCAAGTTTTTTAATACTTGCCAAACTTTTCTGCCAGCCCAGCCACCTAGTCTGTGCTGTGAGGGCCTTGCTTCCTTTCTGGGTGAAGGGCAAGTTGCTTGGCCTTCAAGTGCTGTCTTCCCGTCTCTATAAATTACTTTTTTAAAAGTTCTTGGGAACTTTGTGGGACCTGGTTGTTGACAGAAGGCAGTTTCATGCATGACCTGGGTTAAAAATAATAATGAAAGGAGACTATTTTCATCCTGACTTGGCGTATGGCCCAGCGAGGCTTAGATGCTGTTATCACACCTCTGCTTTACCTACCTGCCCTACTGCAGGGAATAAGAGACATGAAACAGAAAGTGCTTAAAGAACAGAGAGGACATTGTTGTCACTTTCCTTCCCACTGCAGGGGAAGTGGGAGATACGAGAGCTGTGCGGGTGTGAATGAGATTTGGTGTGTTGCTTTGTGCGCGCACCATTCCCAGTCCTTTTATTTATTACATTTATACCGCCCTTCATCTTGGGATCACAGGGCAGTTTACAATATAAAAACACAAAAATACACAACATTGCAAGAAACAAAACAATACAAACACACAAACCATTCAAAAGGCCATATAATGTTTAATTAGCCAGAGGCCTGGGAGAAGAGGAATGGTTTTCCCTAGTGCCTAAATATGTGTAATGAAGATGCCAGGCGAGCCTCCCTGGGGAAGAGCATTTTCTTTCCACATATTGAGGTCCTGTTTAATGTCAAAGGTGAACTTTGCTTAAAGCAACTCTGTGCTTAAAATGAAAGCAACAACACTGGCACAATTCTGTTTTTTGCCTCTACCATCCTTTCGACTGGCAGTTACTCCAGACCACAAATAACTCTCCAATGAACTCCAAGCCTCAGCAGATCAAGATGCAGTCCACGAAAAAGGGCCCCCTGACCAAGCGAGAGGAAGGGGGAGCCCAGGCTGGCATGGCGACGGCGAGTCCCACAGTGGCAGATGATGCGGTTTCGCTAGGAGCAGCCCCTTCAGCACCTTCGAGTGCCCAACAGCCTCAGGTATGCAGAACAGCCTGTGCCCTCCCTCCTTTTCCAAAGTTATCTTTCATGGCTTCTTAAGCTTTTTGTAGTAAAAATGCCTACCTTTTAAGGTGAGCAGATTTCACCTGCTACCTCCTAGTCCTGTGCCTGAATACTAGTTAGTGGCTGTGAAGTGGCTCTAAGAAGGGAGGAGGGTGAGAGCCTTGCCAAGTGGGCAGAAACAGCAGGCCTGGCCTGGCGTGAGGCCCTGAGCAGTTGCCCCGCTTGCCCATAACTGTATTGTTAACTTTCCCCATCGGAGCCCTGCTGCTGTTCTGCAGCTTATCGGCTGGGCTTTCATTGTGCATGTCTTTGATGTGTGCGGTAAGGGCATGCAGAGCTCAGAGAAGGACCTCTTGCGCAGTTGTGCACAGGCTGTAGAAGGACCTCCTTGACCAATGACGGAGCTCTCAGCCTTCTGTTTCATGGGGCATCTGGCTGCTGAACCTTTGAAATGAAGTTCTTTCTGCTGAAGTGAAATCTTAGTCTCAGTTCCTTTGCTCTTTTGTTTTTCACTTTGCTGTATTTTAAGTGTGTGTTGGCATTATTCTGAGACTCCTGAAACTGAAGGGGTGAGGTTTAAATGCTGCAATTGCAAGCATCAGCTACGATGATAATTGTAGCAAATAAATGCTCTTTTATACACATTTTACAGGGTGCCCTCTAAGAATAGGACTGAAAGAATCCGAGCTGCTTTCTTGCTTTGCATCTTGGGTGTAAATGTGGCTTCTTGGTGCCCTTGTTGTACTCTCTTCTCCTCCAGAGTTTGTCTTGGGTGGGGGGCAAAGTCTGCCATAGCCTCTGTCTATATCACTGGTGCTTTGTTTCCTCTCTTGCTGTGCTCACTTGGTGGCAGTTTTTAAGGGACTGCTCTCCCCTCTGCTGATCTTTGTCCAACATCTTGGATGTCTGCTGCCTTCTGCTCACCTATGCTTCTCTTTCCTTGCTGCTTTCCTTCAGCCAGCCCTGGATGAAGAGCCCCACAACCGAGAGGGCAGCAAGGTACTTCTGCATCCTCTGTTGCTTTGACTTGATTGCCTTGGGGAGAAAAGGCCACCCTTGCAAGACATTCCCCTCCCCTCCAAAGTCTTACAATTTTCCTTCTAGAATTCCTGCTTGCTTTGGTAGAAGCTTGGCCTATTGCAAAGGTGCTCATAGGACCTGAAAGGACAAAGACAACTTCAGTTCTTTCCTTTCCCCCAGGGATGGGAGACCAGTGGCACTCCAGGTATTGGACTATAACTTCCAACATCCTTTGCCATGAGTCAAACATCACCTGGGGGACCACGGGTTCTCCACCCTTGCCTTTCACTTCTGGATACGGTTGGTTGACACTGTCCATTCCCACTCCTCTTGTTCAGTTTAGAGCTGAGAGGTTCAGATCCTGCCTTCCCCACCTTGCCCTTACCTGAGCGCTCTTCTTCTCTATCCCCAGGTGAAGACTGGAGGAGGTGGCCGCCGACGTGGAGGGCAGCGCCATAAAGTGAAGTCTCAAGGGGCTATTGTGACTCCTGCTGGTGGCTGCTGAACATCGTTTTTAATCACTGCGGAATTCGCACCCTCCCCTTCTTCAACCCAAAAACCCGGAGCAGCCTAACCAAAATCCATCCCAGCTGATCTGCTACTGTGGAACTTCTCCTCCTCCTCGCCTCCTGGAGAGGAGCCACCGGGGGGACGCAGGGTTTACAGTTTAAGCTAATGAAGGTGACAAAAGCACACGTGGGACTGACCAGCTGCCGCCTTCTCCCTCCCCTCCCCCGCCCAAACATTTTGTACATCGTGAGCTCTTAGTCATGATTTTTTATTAGTTTTTATTATGGTGGATGTTTGTGTGTGGTATGCGTGTGGATGAAGAATTGGGAAGACCTAGGTATACAGAGTAAGGTAACTGCCTCCTCTTCTCTTCCCCACCCTGTCATATATATATTTTTGAAACTGACCCTGTGTCTGTGGTCTGCAATCAAGAATTCCTGAAATCCCATTCATACAAGTATGAATATGCTAGTTGGTTCGGAAGAGGTAGGAATTCCCCCCCCCCCCCTTTCACACCAGTCAAACTGCGTGAGCCCTGGGCAGCCTCCTTTAGTTTAAAGTACCAATGCCTGCAATTGGTAATTGGCATGAAGGAACACACACACACACACACACACACACACACACACACACACACTCCAGCAGCATCCCAAAAGCTGGATTGATATGAGATCCTAGATCTCATAATTATGCACTTGTAAGCTTACTTTAAAAGCGAGACTTGTGGGAGGAGGTGGAGCAGGCCACAAAAGCACTGGTGGCTTTGGAATTGTTGGAAAAAGGTCAACAAATTGATTTCACACAATCCTTTTTGGGCCTTGTGTTCAAAACGTACTATTTTTCTTGCAGTCAGTCATGGGTGCCTGCATATTCTGAATCCTGCCATATCTGGTTTTCTAACCAGCTACGTCAGATTGGGGAAAGGGAGAGACATTGCAAGTTGGCTTCTTGTGACTCACCCATTTCTTCCCCGTGGTATCCAAGTGTATCTTTAAAGGCAGTGTTTTCTTCCCCTCCTCGAGAACTGACACTGTCAGTGGGCGACTTATCCCTGCATATTTGTGTAATGCAAGAATTCATTTCTCCTCATTAGGGAGAAATGGGTGTTGCTGCCTGTAAGTGGGCATGGGCCTCTTAGTGTCTAGAAGCCAGCTTGCACCCCCCATTTCAGCCTCCTCAGAATCGTAACTGTCATGGGTTTAGACACACTCACTGTGTAAAAGCAGGAAGAGGTTTACTGGAGCCAGCTCTGAGCTGTGCTTTTAAATTTGGACACATGTTCAAGATTTTATAACTTTGATACACATTTGCTGCTTCTTTTTGAGGCACTTATTCTGAATTGACTTTTAACTGGCATCATGTTTTTGTTTAAAAACAAAAACCAGGTTTGTAGTTCACTGGTTTGTAGCTTTTAAAGTCTCTCCCCATGTCTCTCATATTGCTGTCTGCAACATCGTCCTAACATTTTTGAATGGCTGGAGTTTCCCGGAAGCTAAGAGTCAACACTGATGAGTAGGTAGGCATGGCTTATGGTCTACTTTCTTGCCTGAAACTTTGTGGGCAGCATCCTAAGCAGTGACAGTATTAATAGCACCCTTGGGGAGAGAATGGAGCGTGCTGTGGCTAAAGGAAGACGGCAGCCTGTATCACTTGGTGCCTTGGGCGCCCGGTAGCGACATCCGCCTCATGGCCTTCTATTTCCAAGGGAAGTGGAGACCTTGGTGTGGTGTCCTTTTTATTTTTTCTTCTCCTTTCATTCCTTAGTTCTGAAAGAGGAATGTGCAGTGCTGAAGTTTTCATTATAATAAAAAAAAAGCCACATGGTGCTGTGTTCTGTTTTGTGACCAGCATTTAAAGACTACTGAGGCTGGCATGATGTAATAATAATAAAAAGAAAGGTTTGTTTAAAGTTTTAAAATTAAATGGCTTTGTTGTTTGTCAGTTCTTCCAACTGTAGAGGGAATGAAGCAGTGACTGCGTTGGTACCTCTGAATCTGCATGTGTCAGAGGGGAGGCTTAGATGTTTTCAAGCAGGGATCATGCAAAGCTGAAGCTACTCCTTGAGATCAGGGCTGGCTGCTCTCCTGGGCTAGGAACACACCTTGGTTTTTGTGCCTAGTCAGGGGTGTTAGTAGTGCTGACCACAAAAGAAGGGTCATTTTGCTCACTGTATGCAAAATGAGCCCCTACTTTCATTTCATTTTGTTTTTTTGCTATTATTGACAAGAGTACAAAACTTTAAGGAGGGAGGTAGTTTATCAGGAAGACCACAATGGGCCACAGTGTAATATTCAGGTGAACAGCACCCACATATTCCAGTGCATGTGAACTTTGTACCCTCTTGTGTTGGCAATAGGTATTTTACATTTCCCCCTCATTTTTTCTCCCAAGCAGCTCAAGGTTGGGGAGCAGTGTACACTATGACACTATGAAGTAGGTGAGGTGCAGAGACCAAAGGTCACTCGGTAAGCTTTATATGGCAGTGTGAGGGTTTGAACCAGTGTCTTCCCCAGTCCTAGTCCTTATCTACATTCTAACCACTGCATTTCAATCATGCTAGCTCCTGTCTGCTGAATTCCTGCTATTCGTGCAGCTGTTAAAGGCAAAGGAATAAAAGTTGGCAACTGGGCAGTATACCAGTGAACTTCAGCACCTAAGCAGAAGCCGAAAGTCAAAAGGTATTGCCAAACTTTTAAAAGGAGGAAAGGACTTTTCTTTTAATAGTGACACATGGGGAAACGTCATTAGTTGTAGCATCCTCCCTCCTTGTGAGAAGGTGCATCTGCTGGAGAAATGCTGCTGGTCTGTTAAGCCCATCAAACACATGGAAAATGATTAAGTATTGCCAAACCTTGCTGGTGATCTTTCAGATGATGGGAACCGGAGAGAATGAACTTAACATATAGAAAATATGTTGGAATAGTAGGTTTTAATTTTTTACATTTCTATTTTCAGTACTTGTACCCTGCTCTTATAAGTGGAGTGGTTTTCAGAGCGGCTTAAATTGCACTTTAAACTTAAGTAGCAAAATATATTGAATGATAGCTTGCAATGGACCAGGAGGCAATGCAGTTGGAACTCAGCTGTCCCACTTGCTTATTTATGGCATTTTTATAGTGTTTAAATTACCAAAGTCTCCCAAGTTAGTGGTTTGCAGTAGTTGCAAAATACAACTATGTTGGAAAGGGGCTAGAACCTGCAGACGTCTCTGCAGTCATGAACCCTGTTCTGTTTCCCATCTAGGCACAGATAAGAGCCAGGCTTTTGTTTGGTTCATCAAAATTGCTGCAATTAAAAATAAGGGCATTGGCTGAATTTTACAAGAGCATTTGTATCCACTTTTCAGTCAAAACGGCTCCCAGAGCAGCTTACATACAATCAATTGAAACAGGACAGTTTCTGCCTGCAGGCTTATAATGTAAACAACACACAAGGGGGGATTTCTCCTTGCCCACCCTCCTTCCCCCCCCTCTCCCATTGGCTTCATAATGTTGAGTTTGAATGTGTGTTCCTGCACTGACTGAGGGCTCATCCACACTGTCTGAGAGGTTTTTGTTTAGTCCCACTGCTTTCCCTGGGAAAACCTGCTGTGTATCACTGAATTGGAACAAATGTCAATCAAGTTTTTTGCAGATTGAGGCTTGTTCCAATTCAGCAGTAAACAGTGGGTTTTCCCGGGGAAAGCAGTGGACTAAAGAAAAACCTCAGGCAGAAGGAACAGGTATGTGGACGACAGTGACAACAGCTCCAATGCAACTTATTTCTCGCTAATACTTCTAGCCTTCACCCTGGCCAAAAAGTGTCCCCTCTTCACCAATGGTCAACTTCACCCTTTTTAAAAAAATTGTTTATTGTCTCGAGTTTCTTTTGCATAGGCATAAATTACAATCCAGAGATAGAAAATAAGGAACGGAACAGTGCAGCATTTGCAACAGGCTACATACAGTCTTAGATACAAATCCAAGCACACTTTGTACATAACTGTTTTCATAGGAGAAGCATTATTATTTGTAAAGCACCATCAGTGTGCATGGTGCTTTACAGAGTACAACAGGCCAGGTCAAAAGTAAAGGGAGCAGGCAAAGAAGTCATGCTTTGGAAGGTGCCTCCTACTTGCTCTCGCCTTGTAAATGCCATCTGAGCTACTGGTCAGGGAGCTGATACAAGCATGAAATGACTACACTTGTCATGGAGCCATTATGTGCATGACTCACCAGCATTCTTCAACTGTTTACTCTTTGCTTAATGTGGCTTTGAGTAGACCCTAGGACCAGGAAAGTTTCATGCTTTTCCAAATGCATTCATTCATAAGCTCACTGAATGTTCATTTGGTCACTCTAGATTTTTAATCACTTTGTTGCACTTAGGGTCTGTTAAACACATATTTTCTTTCCATGCAACTACTAGAGCAGAGAAGCCTATCCACATAAATTATTGTATGGAGCCCAACTGCGGGAAACTACCCCACAATGATCAACATGGGATTTATACACCCCTAAACAGACTTCTCTCAATTTTCTCCCAAGTACAACCTAGCCATCAACCTCTTTTATGAGGAGTAGAGAACAGGTAAAAATCAGTGCTTATTACACCCCCCATCTTTTGGATAGTACAAAGACAAGAGTAAGACCTATATTTTCTTTTGCCTACAAAAAACACACAAGTTTTTATTAGAAATCCCCCCCCAACACCATAAGTTGACCTAGTGCTTTGTAGAAGCACAACAGGTTGCCTACCAAGCATGGTGAGTTGAAGCAAGCCTCAAAATTGCCTAATTTCAAAATCAGTTGGGGTCCTTCAGGCTACCTCGCCCAACATTGCCCCATCACTGCAGAGAATCTGGAGCTGTATCACTCCCAGCAAACAGTTATCTGCTCAAAGACATCCAGTAAGCAAAAGCCCAGCACCCCTCAAAGCAATTGGTTCCACTGTCAGATTGCTCTTACCTTTAAAGAAGTTTCTCCTAAGGTTTAACTGCAATCCACCCTCCTGTAACAAGCCTGGTTTTTTCCTAGGCCTTATTCTGTATTTCAGATGAAAAAAAGCAGGAAAACCTGGCCAATGTATTTTTGTAATGCAAACCGCACACACACGCCTTCCAGAATGCTGCTAAATTTGCATGTCAGATTATGCAACTCCTGCCTGATGCAAAGCAAGAGTTGCTTTTGACCATGTGGTCCTTCTACTTGCTTTCTAGGAAAAAACTGTTGGAACTGGCCTTTATTCTCTTGTTGCATGCAAGGGCATCAAAACACCTCACAAGGATTCTGCTATAGACCAAAGAGCATAGCAGTTATCACTGGACCCTGATAGAATGATGTGCCTCTTCTAATAGTGCAGGTCATCTTAACTGATCCTGCAAACCGCATGGCTGTGTTAGCTGGAGCAGCTAACAGCACCAGACTGGGGAAGCTGTGAAATGCTTAGCAGATAAACTGTATTGATGTACTTCCACAGTAGCTTAGCAAGAATGCATAGATAGATATGTGTTTAGTTAGCAATGCTAGGCCCTTTAGTTATAATCAGGATTATGTGTTACCAGAAGCATCCAGGCAAAAGCTGTTGTTGTGGTGGAAGTGAGTGTATGCTAAATCCCACCACCACTCATGGTTTTAGGTTTAAAACAGGAAAGCTGCCATCTTGTCATTTGAGCTACCTTCATCAATCCTTATGACTTTTTTAACACTGAAGCTGTGAGACCCACGTAATACTGTTATTTCCTTAGGGATATGTTCTGTTTCTTAGAATCGCACAGAAGCTTGTCTTCTGTTCAACCCCTTATCTACTTGATGTGTGTCATTATGTAATTAATTTATATACTGCCAAAGTGGCTTCTACACATAACTAATGCCACTTTCCTGTCATAGCATCCTCAAAAGATGTGCCACTGTGCCCTTGGATCATATTTACTCAGAGTCTACTTGGCCCCTCAATATAATTGAGAAACCAGCTGTATTCTATACAGCTTGGGGAACTGCTCAAGCTGAACACAGCATTAGCCCACTCCTCTTGGGATTTAGGATGAAGACAAATGCTTCTCCCTCCAGGAATGAGAGTGGGTTTTTCTGCTATGGGACAAATGCTGTTTTTCCTCCTGCCACACTGACTTCTCCACTGACGTAACAAATCTGCGGCCAGTATGAATTTTTGCAGCTTCTCGCTCCCCTTTTCGGGCACAACTTAGCTTTTGCCAGTTCCCCAAATGCCTGTATGTCTTATATTTCTAAATCTTTATTTGGTGCCATCCCTAAATGGACATTATTGCTATGGCCAAGCCCAAATGAAAAACGATGGGCCAGCTGTTGTGGCAATCAGCACTCTCCACAGATAGCTGGAAGGGAGGTGGTAAGGACACAGCTTCCTGCATATGTTAAGTACTAGCTTATCGGAACTCTGCACAGCCAGCTTGCCCTGAAAATAAAAGGCAGGTAGGAAAGAAACCCTGATTGCTCCTACATTAATTTCAGTTCAGAAATTTTCAGTACTCAGCACTGCCCATGTGTTTTCAGCCTTAAGTTTGGTAAAAGCCTAGATGAAGGCACTATTTTATGAGATACTGTATCCATACCAGGAAGGCTGTCCCTCCAGAGTACAACTGTTACTGCTGGCAACTACAGATACCTATTTACTATAAATAACTAGTCAGCACATATTAATGTTAAGCAAATGTAACAAATTCTGACCTCTGTTACCTTACCCAAGTAGTCATGAGATTTCCCGTATGGGCTAGTCTATATATTGCAGAAGAATGAGGCAATCACATAGAGTGTACCACTTCAGAGTAAAGATGGGTATGTATGCCATTTTTAAAAATACCCTTTGCAAATTAAAATGAAAACTGGCATAGCAGGGAGAGAAATCCCACCTTTATTCCTCTGCTAGTTTTCTACTAACAGTATGAACGGGAAAATGCAAGCTGTCCATTGTACCACCTCAGAACTTGAGCTGCTTATACTACCTTGTCTTACTGCACGTGGGGATCAGGTGCAGAAACGTGGAAAGATTTTTGACCATATGAACCCACTGGGCATTGCAGCAGCATGTGAGTTAAAACCTGCAGAACAAGAGCCAAGCACCCCTTGTTTCCTTTACAATGGAAGAAAATGAAGTTTATTTGAAGCAGGGCTCATCAAGGCCCTGTAAGCTCTATTTTAAGATTGGGGCACATTCTCTGAGATAATGGGTGTCTCTGAACATGTACAGAATGCTTTCCCTTGCCACTTAACAAGCAGCCCCCCCCCCCACGACCGTGCTGGCCAGACAATATTCATTCCCTCTAGAAAATTAAGTGTTGTAGAATGGGAATGAGTTCCAACAGTGATACATACTAGCAGAGCTAAGCAGTTCCATTAGAAAACCAACTCTGAGCACTGTAAAATAGACTCTTCTCCCATCTTTCAACACGCCAGCCTTTGTTGTTAAATACTTAACCTGACAGGGCAAGCCCATGCATGTTCACACTCAAGTAATTTCCACTAAGCAAAATGGGGCTTACTTGCTAGTAAGCTTGGTTAGGATTGCAGCCTCTCATTTAAATAAACATCAGTGTCCCCCTCTGTCTTTTTCTACTGTGCAGGCTCCTTTTGCAGCCAACGCCAAACCACTTTTTACAGTGTGGTAAACGAAAAATTAAACCTTTCCAACCCAGGAAAGGGAAAAACAACAGCATGGGATCTCCTACTACCCTTATCAAAGAAAGAATCCATAGATACACCCCCCCCCAAATATAATATAATTACATAAACACTGATAGAACTATGACAGTATCATGGCACAGCTTTCTAAAGGAACACCCAGAAACTATTTTTCCTTGATGGTGGAGGGGGAAGAGATGAACTGCATAGGCTTTTGTTTTTTTCCAAAAAGCTGAATATAAAATACCAAAAATCAAGAAGCCCTCTTTCTCCCTCTGCATACCGAAAGGTACCCCCACCCCTGCCCTCAGGAGAGAACCAATTGACCAGGATAGGAATTTTGAAGTCTCCATGCTTCCCCTCGTAACAAAAAAAAGCGTCACTCATCCCAAGTTGCTCTCCTTTCCAACACTGCTTTTCTCTGTCTGCCTTTTATCAGTCTGAGGCGCAGAACTTGAGGTAGCCAGTGAGCAAGGCTGCGGCATGCAGGAGGGGTTAAGGGACCGGCTCCCCATGCACGCGGAAACGATAAATACAGGTGTACTCCGGGTGGCCCCAGTTGCTGAGAACTCTAAGCTCAATAAGCTGGAAAGCTGCAATCCTGCCTTCATCCTGAAGATGGAAAAAAGGGGAAGCGGGGAGGGAAAAGGGAAGAGAGAAAGGCGAAATACTGAGGGCCAGAGAAGCATCAAGCTTGTTTCTTTGGAGACAAAGGGCTGCCATGCGGCCGGCTTCACCACCACCCTCTTCTGTGAGATGCTCTGGCACTGCTCACAATCCCAGGTACCACCTTCCCACTCTTAACAAGATGTACAGCCCTGAGCCGAGTTGTTGATGGGCATTTCAATAGCCCCTCTTTATTCCTGCCGCAACCACAGGTAAAATTTATCTGACTACTCCACGCCTAGCATCACCAAATATTAGGCATGTGCTGCAATACAATTAATTTATTCAATTTAAATAACAAACAAGAGTCCTATGATGACTTGAGGTACAAAAATGAATTGTTTCAGTCTCTCTTGATCCTATTTATTACACATACAGCTATGGCTAGTGTAATGCTGATCCTATACTACTGCTTCATTTCTAATCAGCACATGTTGCATTGCTTCCTGCTAATGTCCTGTAACTTTTAATACATAATTTTATACAATACTTTTTTTGGGGGGGGGGTGTTGTCCTGCTGGACTACAACTCCAACCATCCCTGCCCACTGGCCTTCCTGATGCAGCAGCTGATAGGAGTTCAGCAGCAATTGGAGGGCTGCAGCTTCTCCATCCCTGGCTTAAAACCCAACCAAAGCTTCCTTTTCCCCAAAGAGTTATAGCATTTGTATGGATGAGGTCCCAGGCTCAATCTCTGGCATCTTCATGTAGGGCTGAGAGAGGGCCCCTGCCCCACCTGAAACCCTGGAGACCAGCTGCCCATCAGTGTAGACAACACTGAGCTAGATGGACCAAGTCGCCTGATTCAGTCTGAGGTAGCTTCCTAAAAGCTACCACACTCTCCAGTTCTACCTTGGCTAGGGTTCCGACCCACCGCCACCCTTCAAACCTTGCACCTTTTCCTTCCTTACCTGCAAGTGGAATGTTTGGATGGGATCCCCATCCTGGCTGTATGTGAACTGGCCAAGGAGGGTGCCCTCTTGCTGCCCTTCTTCTGTTAAGCCCTGTGGAAACAAAAACAGGTTGGGGAGAAGGAGGGAAGGGGGTGAGAGAATGGGGAGGGGAGGGCCGTGGGGAGATCAGAGCAACCGCAGGATCAGAGAGGGGAGAGGGACACAAGTGCGGTTAAAGGCCAGTCTTGTGGCTGCATGCCAAAATGAAACACACAGGGCTATGAGGAGGTAAGGGACAAATGGGAGCAGTAGAGGGGTGGGGAAAGAAGGCTGATGGTAGTTATGAACGTCAATGCCTCTTCCTCCTTTCCCAAAGAGAGGTGCAATTTTGGAATCTCACACCTCCACACCTGGGACCCGTCATTTGTTAAGGGTGCTGAGAGTGGGTTAACTACAATCCCCAGGATTTTTGAGAAAAGCCATGTGCTGTAAAAGTGTGATGTGAATGCAGTGCCTTATACTGTCTCAATTCATTCTTTCCCTCTTGAATACCCTGGGAATGGTTCTCGGGCTCCAAATGAAATTTCAATACATTCATACTACAGTTCCCAGGATTCTTAGGGAGGTGGGGGAGCTGCAGCAGTGTAAGTTGGACAAAGACTAACATCAATGTGCATCGTACATATGCCTGCAGTCTTGGCTCCTGGTTGTACCAACCCAAACTTCCTCACTAATGATCCCAAGGTGTCTAACAAATGGCTCCTTTCACCCCAGACTCTTGGGTTGCCTGGTGCATCTGTATTCACACTGCACATCAGCCTTGGCCAACATGGGGCTCTTTGGACTACAACTCCCATCAGCCTCAGCCAGCACAACTGACAGAGGTTGTGGTCCAAAACACTTGGAGGGCACCAGGTGGGTGAAAGCTGATGTATATGATTGAACTGAGAGCCAGTGTGGTGTAGTGTCAGACTAGGATGTGGGCAACCAGGGTTCAAATCCCCCCGGCCATGAAGCTTACTGGGAAGTACCATTTGCTAAAGATGCTGAGCAACAACCAGTCCTTCTTCCCAGGGAAATCTGTCAACTGTAAGGTTAACAGGGGCCTCCTCTCAGCACACTTCACAAACTACTGTATTTTTCGCCCTATAGGACGCACTTTTCCCCCTCCAAAAATGAAGGGGAAATCTGGGTGCGTCCTATGGGGCAAATGCAGGCTTTCACTGAAGCTTGGAGAGCGAGAGGGGTCGGTGCGCACCAACCCCTCTCCCTCTCCAGGCTTCAGGAAGACATCCGCAGCCTAGGCAGCCCTGCGGGAGGTCCCGCAGGGATGTCTAGGCTGCGGATAGCAGCCTGCTTCCCGGAGCGTCAGGCGCCCTGAAAGCAGAGCACCTGGCGCTTCGGGAACACATCCGCAGCCTAGGCAGCCCTGCGGGAGGTCCCACAGGGCTCCCCATGCTGCGGATAGCAGTCTGCCGCCTGGTGGGCGGGGCGCCCTGAAGCAGAGCGCCCCGCACGCCGGGCATACATCCGCAGCGAGGGGAGCCCTGCAGGAGTTCCCCGCAGGGCTCCCCATGCTGCGGATAGCAGCCTGCCGCCCGGCGGGCGGGGCGCCCTGAAGCAGAGCACCCCGCGTGCCGGGCAGACATCGGCCAGTCCCACAAGCTCGGGGGACAGCAGGGAGGCGCAGCGCCGCCATCCTGCTGTTCCTCGACCTGGTTTGGTTTCTCCGACCTGCTTTTGGGGGGGAAATAAAGGAAAAAAATTTTTCCTTTATTTCCCCCCCAAAAAACTAGGTGCGTTCTATGGGACGGAGTGTCCTATGGGACGAAAAATACGGTACATTTCCCAGGAGTCTTTGGGGGGGAAGCCACGACTGTCTAAAGTGGAATAATATTGGTTTAAATGTACATAGTGTAGATGGGGCCTTAAATAGCTGTGCATCCGACCACCCAGTTGGGCAAATTTATGAAGGGCATCTTGCTGTACTTTGGAGAGAGAGAAAAAAAATCTGAGGAGACTCTTCTGGTGGAAAAGCCCTGGATGCTATTGGAACCCCAGCTAGCAAAGTGTGGGAGAAGCCTCCCTCTTCTGACTGAGAATGGGAAATTATCTCCAGTGTGCCTCTTTCAAACTTGTCCAATCTATGACATCCCCCCCCCAGTCCCAAAGAGTGACTTACATAGACCGCAAAGTCCTTGGGGGCGCTGGGAATGGTCCCTTTGGGAGAGAGGGCTTTGGAGATGTGTTCTAGCGTCACAGCTGTGGGACGGATGTTGCTCGAAAGGCGAATGACAGCAAAGCCTTGGGAGCCTTGGAACGCCCAGCAGTTCCCAGGGTGGACATCTGGCTGAAATTAAATCAAACACACAGAGTTTTAGGTAAGAGGCTGCCATATGTTAGACTTAACCATTGTATCTGAAAGCAGAGATGATGCTCCAATATGCAAAGACCAGGAGGGAAAACACAATGATCTCTGGGTTGGTACTTGTACACAAATTTAACACAGCCCTTGGCACCTTGTGGTACTGTTATAGTATTCCATATAAAACAGGGCAAAGGGACTTTTAAACATTTGTTAATAAGTATTTAACAAATCACCTGGCAGGTGACTAGGAATTCCATGCAGGTCAGGGAGCAGATTGCTCCATCTATAATATACATTTCGCCTACCATTTCCAAGGAGTTCAAGTTGAAAGACATGCTGTAATTGACACGGGGATGCTGCTGAATATGGCAATCAGTCCTGTCACGTGCTTTCTCTCTTCCCCTTACAATGTGGAATATGGCGCATCCTTGTGATGAAGTCATGTGGACCCCTGTTCCTTACTGCACTCACTACCTCTCTGCTTCCTACAAGGTGGTTTTATTTTTACTGCCACAGTTCTGTTAATTATTTACATCAATATCCTGCTTTACTTCCATCTTGGAACCCAAAGTGCCATACACGTAGTTTCTGGACAGCGAGCCATCCAGGTATAAATCAGAGCCAGATCTGCTTACCTTTAGCAAGGTGCCTTCAGACCACACACCAGGGCAATAGTGGCAAAAGAACCCAAGGCAAAAAGCAAGAGTTTCTCAGGAAGGTAAACTGCCAGGTTCCAGATTCTGTCTAGTGGGGAGTTTATGCAAAGCCTTGATACGCTTTGTCTGAGCATGTAATAGCACACACAGAATATTTTCTCCAGCTCAACATTCGAGACCGCTATATTGATACCTGCTTGCATATGAAGTTTACTGGGCCAGTCACACACACTCTCTGTCCCAGCTTACTTCATAGAGTAGTTGTGGATATTCTCAATACATACCAACCTTCTAGGATGAACGTCTAAATAAAAAGGTAATCTGCTGGGTGAGGTATTGTGGATTTGAACCAGACACTTTGGGGAGAATACAATAACGAAGAAAAGGTAGGGCAGGGCCATAAGACCTACCTGCAGAATGACTCGTGGAGACTGGGAGTGGTACCACAGGGGGATCCCAAAGAGACTAAGCAATGCAGTCTTGGTCTCGTAGGTTTCTGAGCACCGGGTGCTGATAACACTGGCCCCTGTAGTTAAAAAGATATGGGTGAAGGAGAGATACATCGTTTTGTCCTCTGCTCAAAGCAGTAAGAGAGTTCATGCAGACAGCTGATAAATCTAAGAGATTTGAACACTCCTTTAACATTTCCCACTCCAACAATAAGATATTCCCAAACTGCAACTGGGCTATTCAGTGCATATTTGCACGCATTATTCTAAATGGGCAATTTGGGGTTTAGGGACTTTTTTGGGGAGAGGGCAGAAGCTGAATCTTGTGGGAGAGACAGAAGAGACAAAAATTGCTGAAATTTGAGAAAAATAGGTGTGGATATGCAGAGGGAGAAGAACCCTTTCTGGTTTTTCAGTTTATAACAGAAACTGGCAACAAAGTTTTAGGTTATTCTTTGCCACTATGAGGGCTAGAAGCATGATTGTTGTTGTTTTTAACGTGAAATAGAAGATTCTCAGACAATTCCTTCCTGCAGCAGTACCTGTAATCAACATCATGCCAACTCTAGCTCACGGGCTACCTTTTTTGACAGCTATAAGGACAGAAAGACCAGCCTAGCCAGAGTTTGCATACCTGCAGATTCAAGAGCATAATCAACCATTCCAATGCGATCGTCGCTGTAGCGCTTCAGGGCCTGGTTGACAATGTGGTGAACTTGCTGAAACAAGACAAAGGGAATGAATGTAAGGAACTCAGGATTCCAAAACTTATTTTCCAGTTTTGTTCTATTCTGTCAAGCTAGAGGTAAACCGTGCAAATGGCAAGGCTACCTGAGGAATTAAGGTATAGTTCTGCTGGGGCAAATCCTGAGACTGGTTGCATATCAGTGGTGCATCAACAGACCACTAAGACATGAGACCTGCAACCGTATGGACTGGTGGGACTGCTGTGCCAAAAATTTGCCTGGGAACATCATGCCACATTTTTACTCGGTTGAAGAGGCATGGGGTGATATTAAAAGTTAGTGTCATTAATTTCAGTGAGTAGACCCACTGAAATTAATGGACACAACTTAGTCATATTCATTAGTTTCAGTGGGTCTATTCTGAGTGAACTTAGTTGCACATTACCCATAAATTGTGACTTAACCATTCCTTCCTGCCTTACACACTACATTGTTAGTGACAACCTGAAAAATAAGGAACTGTCAAACCCTGCAGAGCTGAACACTATTTTGCCAATAACCGATACTGCCTAGGATGAGAGTTGAGGCTTAATATCCAGCAGGCAAATATATTAGCAAAGTTAAGAGTTATTACTGTGTCAGGGAGCAAAGGGATGGCTGACGGTGCCACCTAATGGATGGCTGCTGATATGCCACTCAAAATATTGCTTGCACTGTTGTCAAAGGTATAGAATCAATCGTAGAGCTGGAACGGACCCCAAGGGTCATCAAGTCCAGCTCCCTGCAATGCAGGAATCTCAGCTAAAGCATCCATGGCAGATGGCCATCCAACCTCTGCTTAAAAACATCCAAGGAAGGAGAGTCCACCACCTTCCGAAGGAGACCATTCCACTGTTGAATAGCTCTCACTCTTAGAAAGTTTTTCTGTACATTTAGTTGGAATCTCCTTTCTTGTAACTTTACGCCATTGGTTTGAGTCCTACCCTCCACAGCAGGAGAAAACAAGCTTGTTCCCTCTTCCATGTGACAGCCCTTGAGATATTTGAAGGTGGCTATCGTATCTCCTCTCAGTCTCTTCTTTTCCAAGGTAAACATACACAGCTCCTTCAACCACTCCTCATAAGGCTTTGTTTCCAGACCCTTGATCATCTTGGTTGCCCTCCTCTGCACACCTTCCAGCTTGTCAACATCCTACTTAAATTGTGGTGCCCAGAATTGGACACAGTATTCCAGGTGTGGTCTGATCAAGGCAGAATAGTACTAGAACTTCCCTTGATCTGGACACTATACTTCTGTTGATGTAGCCTGGAATAGCATTAGCTTTTTTTGCTGCTGCATCACACTGTTGGGGACTGTACTTTGTTAAGGGTGCTGGGAATTGTAGCTGTGAGAGGGGTGAACTACAGCTTCCAGGATACTTGAGGGGAAGCAATCTGCTTAAAAGTATAGTGTGGCCGTGAAAAGAAAACCAAACCGAGGGTAAAATTTGTACCCCTGGGAATTTTCAAAGCTTGGAGCATTGGGCTAGTAGGTTTGGACATGGCTGTGCTGATGCCATAGGACATCTGGGTTGAGAAATGGGCTGGAAGAATCATGAGAGCAGAAGGGAGGCAGGGAAGAGCCTTAACAAACATGACTGACTGGTTCAGCCCTGAATAGAAGGCCTGATCATTGGCTCCTTCATAATGATAATTGGCATTTATACAGCATTTTCAGTGTTCACAGCACAACCTGCACATAAGTCATTCTTTAAGCAGCTTACAAAGCCTTGCCCCATATTGCAGATGTGGGGGTTGAGAGCCCGAGTTTATGGCTCAGCTAAGGCAGGTGGAGCTGGAGACATTTTAGATATTGGAGACCTACTTTGTTTTTTTTTACTAGAACCTTTAGGTCCAGCAACCAAACTCACATACAAATACATATGCTAAGAATTAAGGTATACAGTAAGCCCATAACTTACATTCCGGTGATCGCACCTAAAGCCAAAATCGCGTGTCGTCTAAACACGCTGGGTGCAATGGAGTGGGGGGTTGCCAGAGTCTTTCCCCCCAGACGCCTGCCCCCTTTAATTATTTTAATTTGCCAAGTGCGTAAAGGTGAATGCGCACAAATTAAAAACACACAAATTGCAGGCTTACTGTACTAAGTATACTAAGAAAGGACACAGACTGAGAATTAAGAACAGGATGCCACTGAGCACGTGTTCAGTCTAGGACAAAAATTCACTCCTAGTTTCCCACAAAGCTTTCTTCATTTCTTCAGCCAAATTTAGTGGGGGTGAGGTATCCTTTTCATTGTTGCTCCTCAATATTACTTTCACATTCCAGACCTCTAAATACACACACACAAAAGTAACATTCTACATCACCATCTTAGCATCATTCTTGGAAATGCCTTTGTGAGGAACCACTTCAGCCAACTGGTAAACGAATTCTCACCTCTTCCGTTACTCCTATGACGCCCTCCCTTTGGAGTACCACCCCGACATCTCGCGCAGAGAGCCGCTGGTCCTCAGAGACTTTGGCAAGGATCTTCTGCTCCAGGTTGAGGAGCTGCTCCTCTAATTCTTCACGATGGAGAAACAGACTGCCTGTCCCGTCCCTTTTAGCCTGGGATAGGAATCGGCTGAGCCACACTGGAAACTGTATTTCCACCTGAAATCCAACCAAGAGAAGAACAGGTTTCATAAACACTTTTCCTCCTGTGAATTGCAGACCTTCTATGGAGAGAACGTAAATAGATTACTGAGAACAAGCAACAGCTGCCCTGGGCTCCCTTGGGAGGAAAGGAGGGGTAGACATTTGTTAAATAACAGCAACAGCAGTGCTTCCACCTTGGAAGATTTGATCTAAGGGGCATGATGGGTGGGGCAGATCTACTTAACAAAAATGTTTGTAGCTTTTCATCTTTTGACATCTTTTAATTTTGACATTTTGCTGATCCGTGGGCTGGACACTGACCTTTCCCACCCCCTGCAGGCCACTTTGTCAGATATGTGGGGCTGCCTACCTGTCATTTACCTGATGTCATTGTGACAACAGGCGACAAATTTAATAAATATTTGGAATGCATTTGTCGAAACCATAGTGACACATGAATCAACATATACTTGAGGGAAACAATAAGCTTATATAGTTTTGTAATCTTAATTATATTGTATGCTTATTTTGTTTCTGCTGCTTTCCTCTGCTTTTAAAAATGTTTCTGATGTATCCTCTCCTTTTTCTATTCTTTTTTATTTGTTTATTTACTTTAATTTACTATAATAATATCAATAAAATATAAATAAATAACTTTAATGAGATGTGCTTTCAGCACTAATCAGGAAGCAGGGCTTGCTGTCAGCGCCCATCAGTAATGCACTTTAATCTCCAGACTGTTCCTTTGCAGCCATGTTCTTACCTGCCACACATATGACACACCTTAGATGTCAGGGGAGGTTAAGTGTGGTTTGGGGAAAACAGCCTTGCAGGAAAAATTAGGACGTCCGACAGACTTAATTTGGCCCCGAGGCTCTCCATGCCTGGTTCATGTCTACTCCTACATAGAAAGGAGCAGACCTCCAGTTCCCTGGCTATACTACACTAGAGATAAAAGCTTTCCAAGAAAGGCTTAGCTATGAAGGTCACTGGGAGACCTTGGACTGGAATAACAGGTTTATTGCAAGACTTAAAATGCAGAGATGAGAAACCATGTATATCAGCTTGAGCTGGAGGAAAGGTATTAAATAAATGATATATAAAATAAAATGAACTTACATCTTCCCGCATTTCCTTGATCTGTCCTGGCAAAGAATCCACGTGTTTTGACAACCTTTTCTGATCTGAGGCCAAGACCACGAATTCTTTTTTCAGGCCTGTCAGTTGCGCTTCCAGCCTTTCCATCTCCTTTTGGAAATTACCCATCAGACCTTCTTGTGTAGAGCTTCAAAAGCAAAATGAAAATGCAGGTGCTTCAGAGTCGGTGGTATCTTTAATTACCTCCACCAATAATGTTCTACAAAAACTATGTTCGGCTGTGAAGATCAGTCAACAGCCACCCCATGAAAATTAACCCATACCAGACAGCCTAATCCAAGCTATGTACCACACCATATATTTAAAGCACATTCAACGTATATTTAAAGCACATGCATTTCATCAAAGAAGCCTGGGAACTGTAGCTTAAGGGTGCTGTGAGCTGTAGCTCTACAAGGTGGTGAAACTACAGTTCCTAGGAACTTTTGGAGAAAGTTGTGCTTTAAATGTGTGTGAATGTGATTTAAATGGATGGTGTGGATCTGCTCTGATTTCCAATATGTCTTGTTTGCTGTTGATCTCATGGATGTCTCTTTGTGAGACTGTGGCTGCAGGGAGGGATAAAAAAAATCAAATAAATAGTTAAGATGTTCTGAATGTAGGTAATAGGGCAGCAACTGACTATGCGTCTTTATAAGTACTTGCCATAAAAAATAGCACATAGTTCCTAGTTGATCTTTGACTGCAACAGGACTTAAGAAAAAGCACTTTCTTAAAAGCACAATGGTGCAAACGGCAAATGAATTAAAAACAATGATGTGCGACCCCCCCGTCCAATCTCCTAAAACCATATTTCAGCCACTAATTACAGGTTTCTGGGCCAAACAATCAGGTTTGACTTGTAATATAAGCAAGTATTACAAGCACTGAACATGCATCTTACCAGCTCATTATATGTCAGCATCACTACTTAAAAGGTGATAAATTGTATGAACAGCATTGACAGAAATTCTCAGGTTATTCATGCACCCTGTTATTCCAAGAATATGTAAGTTTCACTTTCAAGTTAAGAACAATGTCACTTTAAACACAATTCTCTCAGGTTACATGCATTCCCGGCCCTCCTGCTATCGTAAGACAGAAACTGCCATAGGAGACAACTCTTTCTTGAGGATGCTCAAATTACCTTTGCCACTGTGAAGTCATTTGGAGCATCCGAGTTTCTGTCTCCTGTGGGAGAAACAGGACACAGGTCAGGAAATAGAAACAAAGCAGAATAAAATCCATTGCTTGTGCAGCACCGTGTGTGTATCTAGAACTGGAGGAGCACAACATGCCACAGCAAGGGATGGATGGATGAATCATAACATATCTTCTATTTGAACCATTCACTTCTTCTTTTTCCACTTCTCAGTGGGTGAGCAGGGGTTAAAGCCATCTGCAAAAGTGCTCTTTGAAGAAGCGCCATGCTTCTCATTTAAGTGAGTGAGTGAGCAGGCAGGCAGTAGGAGAGAGCAGAAAGGAGCCTCTTCTCTCCAACTCACCACTGGCTACATAGGGGAGAAACAAGAGGCTGCTTCAAAGACTGCTTTTGCAAAGTGCTTCAAGACAGACCTTCCTCACCCCCTGCACTTCTGTTTCAGCCTCTGGAGAGAACAGGATGTACAGCCAATGCAGGACTAAGCCTTGTCCTTCTGCCCATCAGCTGACTTCATGCTCCCCCACTGAGTTAGGGCCCCCCCTAGAAGTTTGGCTTGCATGTCTCATTTACCGTATTTTTCGCTCTATAGGACGCACTTTTTCCCCTCCAAAAATGAAGGGGAAATGTGTGTGCGTCCTATGGAGCGAATGCAGGCTCCCTGGCTTCAGTGATAGCAACGCGAAGCCTCAGAAGCCTGCGCTCCGGAGGCTTTGTGTTGCTTCCGCTGAAGCCAGGAGAGTCTGCTCTTTGAGGCTGGGGATGGGGAAAGCAGCGCTTCCCCCATCGCCCGCCCCAGAGGATGGGGGGCAGCAGGAAGGCGCGCAACGCCTTCCCGCTACTCTCCAACCCAGCTTCGAGGCTGGCGGTGGGGAAAGCAGCGCTTCCCCCATCGCCAGCCCCAGAGGATGGGGGGCAGCAGGAAGGCGCGCAACGCCTTCCCGCTACTCTCCAACCCGGGTTGGAGGCTGGCGGTGGGGAAAGCAGCGCTTCCCCCATCGCCTGCCCCAGAGATTGGGGGGCAGCAGGAAGGCGCGCGACGCCTTCCCGCTACTCTCAAACCCGGCTTCGAGGCTGGCGGTGGGGAAAGCAGCGCTTCCCCCATCGCCTGCCCCAGAGATTGGGGGGCAGCAGGAAGGCGCGCGACGCCTTCCCGCTACTCTCAAACCCGGCTTCGAGGCTGGCGGTGGGGAAAGCAGCGCTTCCCCCATCGCCTGCCCCAGAGATTGGGGGGCAGCAGGAAGGCGCGCGACGCCTTCCCGCTACTCTCAAACCCGGCTTCGAGGCTGGCGGTGGGGAAAGCAGCGCTTCCCCCATCGCCTGCCCCAGAGATTGGGGGGCAGCAGGAAGGCGCGCGACGCCTTCCCGCTACTCTCAAACCCGGCTTCGAGGCTGGCGGTGGGGAAAGCAGCGCTTCCCCCATCGCCAGCCCCAGAGATTGGGGGGCAGCAGGAAGGCGTGCGACGCCTTCCCGCTACTCTCCAACCCGGGTTGGAGGCTGGCGGTGGGGAAAGCAGCGCTTCCCCCATCGCCTGCCCCAGAGAATGGGGGGCAGCAGGAAGGCGCGCAACGCCTTCCCGCTACTCTCCAACCCGGGTTGGAGGCTGGCGGTGGGGAAAGCAGCGCTTCCCCCATCGCCTGCCTCAGAGATTGGGGGGCAGCAGGAAGGCGCGCAACGCCTTCCCGCTACTCTCCAACCCGGGTTGGAGGCTGGCGGTGGGGAAAGCAGCGCTTCCCCCATCGCCTGCCCCAGAGATTGGGGGGCAGCAGGAAGGCGCGCGACGCCTTCCCGCTACTCTCCAACCCTCCTGTGGGCTTTTGCGGGAGATGGGGGAATTTCCCCACCTCCCGCAAAAGCAGGCAAAAGCCGCGCGCTCTTTAAAGGGGCTCCGTGGCTTCTGCTGGCTTTTCTAGGAGGTGGGGGAATTCCCCCACGTCGCAGAAAAGCCTGCAAGAGCCGTGCAGCCTTTAAAGAGCATGCAGCTCTTGGGGGCTTTTCCCCAAGGAGGGAGAAGGGATTGACTGGCCGAGTCAGTCCCTTCTCCCTCCTGCGGGCTTTTGCGGGAGCTGGGGGAATTCCCCCACCTCCCGCAAAAGCAGGCAAAAGCTGTGTGCTCTTTAAATGGGCTGCGCGGCTTTGCTGGCTTTTCTAGGAGGTGGGGGAATTCCCCCACCTCGCAAGAAAGCCCGCAGGAGCCGCGCAGCCTTTAAAGAGCGCGCAGCTCTTGGGGGCTTTTCCCCAAGGAGGGAGAAGGGACTGACTGGCCGAGTCAGTCCCTTCTCCCTCCTGCGGGCTTTTGCGGGAGCTGGGGGAATTCCCCCACCTCCCGCAAAAGCAGGCAAAAGCTGTGTGCTCTTTAAATGGGCTGCGCGGCTTTGCTGGCTTTTCTAGGAGGTGGGGGAATTCCCCCACCTCGCAAGAAAGCCCGCAGGAGCCGCGCAGCCTTTAAAGAGCGAGCAGCTCTTGGGGGCTTTTCCCCAAGGAGGGAGAAGGGACTGACTGGCCGTTTCAGTCCCTTCTCCCTCCTGGTCGAAAAGCCCGCAGGAGTCACGCGGGGCTCCTGTGGGCTTTTGCGGGAGGTGGGGGAATTCCGCCACCTCCCGCAAAAGCAGGGAGAAGGTCTTGGAGTAGCGCACAGGCTGCGTGCAGCCTGTCCACTGCTCCCAGAGCTGGGGGGGCGGGAATCATATTTTTTCCTTGATTTCCCCCCCTGAAAACTGGGTGCGTCCTATGGTCCGGTGCGTCCAATCGTGCGAAAAATACGGTAATTAAATAGAGCTAAGCACATGCTTAAACCTTCCCCCCCTCAAATTAGTGGAAGATGTGCTTAAGATCAGCTGCATCACACCTAGTAATGTTTCAAGATGCAGTGAAACAACTGAAATAATCAATGTAAAGGTTATACATGTTTTACTAAAAAGTGAAAACTGTAAATATTCTATTTGGATTAAAAATGGGGGGAAACCCACATTACAACTACAAGAGCTGTTAAGACAGTGGTTTCAGCTACATGTAACAAGAAACCATGGTTTAGTGCAACATGAAAAAGTTCCAGGAAGTTCAAGCACAGGTTCAGGCACTTCCTCCTCCTGTGCAGTCAGGAGGACGACTTCTGGGAAGGACCACAGCTCAGACATAGAGCATCTGCTTAGCATGAAGAGGATCCCAGCTTCAGTCTCTATCATCCCCCAATAGGGATGGAAGAGACCCCTTGTCTGAAACTCTGGAGAGCTACTGCTAGCGTTGACAGCACTGAGCTAGATTGGGCAACTGTCTGACTTGGTACGGGCAGCTTCCTATGTTATTCTGCAGAGTAATTTCAATTTCAAAGAAATGTCATCTTGTAGTGTTGTATGAGCAAGGATTCTTGGCTTACACCAAACTCTGGTGAATGTCACAAGAAACCACCAAGAAGCTTCAAACCACGGTTTTTGAAGCTGGCTTGTTTAACCAACCAGGAATTGTTTTAAGCCAGGATCCTTGGTTCGTATGCTACAACAAGCCAATATTCTTTGAAAATGAATGCAGGTGGTATGACAGCCTTCCCTAAACACTGCATCCTTAAAATATGTAGTCAAGTTTTACCTCTGAAGCCTGGGATACTTTCTTCAAGAGACTGTCAAAATCCTTCCGTAGCTGGGATCGAAAAGCATCCAACTCCTTCTGTAGGGAGACAAGAGAAGTAGTATATAGCTTTAAAAACAACCACAAGTTTGATAACTGATTAATAGTTTGGTTTTGAATTTGTTAAACAAACCAATGAACCAAAATATGACATATTGCAAAACTGCAATTAAAGCTCCAGCAAGTAATTTTTGTGCCATTACTTACAGATAAATTGCGTAACAATCTTTTTTTTCAAGCATTTGCCCTCTATGTTGTTGTTCTGGTAGAAACCTCCCCTTAAGATCCCACTTGTTGCTGCTGTTTGCTGCAAACAGCAGCTTCAGGAGATCATTTTTAGGTGTAAAAATGGTGCAGGGGAAAGGCTTGACCCTTCTCCTCCCATCCCATGATCCTGATCAAGACTGAGCAAACTGCAACTGCTATTTTTAAGCAAGGGTAGGGAGCAACATGCAGAAGGAAGACATGTTTAATGTCAATGTCAGGGTTGCCCCTGAGTGAGTGCCCTAGAGCCATTTCTCAGAAACCTCTGAAAAACAAGGATTGCAGACAAGCTAAATGGTTTCCTGAAGCAAGAGCGTTGCAGGGTTTCATCAGGAAGCTACAGGACATGCACCGATTGGAAACAAAGTAGTATGTCCACTCCAAATCTTTTGCTGGCCCAAGCAACATAGAAAGTGAGATTGTGTATAACCACCCCGATACCATGAGCACAAATCGTCATGAATGCAAAAAAGGGATCCAGGCTCTGTTCATACCCAAATTTGAGGAGTGTTCAAAACTGGAAATTAAGTAGTTATGTGCACAAGTCAACATGCTTGCAGCCCTAAAGTCAATTCTCCCCCTTGATGCCAAAATGTCCCCTTCATTCTCTGTTCCTGCCCTACCTGGAGGTGAAGGTCTGACTCTGCACGGAACTCCTCTCTCAAGATGGTTTCTCGTCGTCTCACCAGCCCATCCAGAAGCGACAGGGTATCGTCATGAGACAGAGCTGCCCCTTCCACAGTCTTTTCCCCTCTTTGCAGTTCCAGCACTGAAACTGCACCTTCCAGGCTCTCAAGATGTTTCTCCAGTGCCTGAAGCCGAGACAAAACCTGCTGCTGTCCCTTTTAAATCCAGGGCATGGGGGGGGGGAGAGAGAGAGAGAGAGAGAGATGCAGCTACATAAGGCTACTATCACCATAATTTAATAGAAAGAATCTAAAATGAATCATGTAAAATGCTCTCTGCACCCCTGACACACTGCAGCTCCCAGAATTATTTCCTTTAAATGTATGCTGGGAATGTATCCTAGGCTTCAGATACAACAAGGCTCTTTCTTTGTTCTTGGAATCATACAGTTGGAAGGGACCATGAGCATCATCTCTTCCAGCCCCCTGCAATGTGGGAATCTTTTGCCCAATGTTTGGCTTGAACCCACAACCATGAGATTAAGAGTCTCATGCTCTACTGACTGAGCTACCCCTTGGATTCTTAACCCACCATAAAAAAGATAAAGTACCCCTGACAGTTAAGTGCAGTTAACGACTCTGGGGTTACGGTGCTCATCTCACTTTACTGGCCGAGGGAACAAACGTTTATCCGCAGACAGTTTTTCTGGGTCATGTGGCCAGCATGAGTAAGCCGCTTCTGGAAACCAGAGCAGCACACGGAAACACCGTTTACCTTCCCGCTGGAGCAGTACCTATTTATCTACTTGCACTTTTTTGGTGTGCTTTCGAACTGCTAGGTTGGCAGGAGCTGGGCCCGAGCAACAGGAGCTCACCCCGTCGCGGGGATTTGAACTGCTGATCTTCTGATTGGCAAGACTTGGGTTAGTGGTTTAGACCACAGCACCACCCAACATAGTTCCCATTAGAATTTTATGACCATCTTAACCCCAGGTTACAGCTCAGCAGCAGCCAACAGCAAAGTATATAGCTCTGCATGACTCCACCTATGTATACAAGAATATAATTATATCCCTGTAAAGCAAAGAGGGAACTCCCTAGCTCAACTCAGCCTTGTAGTGAGCAGAAATGTTGCAGGGTATCTCCTACTCATGAACCTCTGAGATCCACATAGTACTCACCTCTGAGAATGCAACAAAATCTCTTGCTTCATCTCCCTTTTTGGTAACAGGAGAAGACAGCTTCACAGATCCCCAAGAAAACACAGATGGGTGGAGTCCGAAGGGGTAAAAATACCAGGCACCTAAATGTGATTAGTAAGGAGAGTTCAGTTACAGTTGGGTTTATCTGATGGGTCTTTACCCGGCTATTCTGTCAAAGCAGATGTCCAGTCTGACTTACAAAAATCTAGTTAAATATAAACTTCAGAGTATACACCAATATTCAAATGAGGGCTTAGGTGGGTAGGCTGATTTATACAACTCAACCTCATAACACCAGAACATACAGTCCCTCAATGAAACGGATTGGCACCACAGTCAGCTCAGGACGGACAGAAGGAAGAACTTCACACAAAATAATTTGGCGAATTCACCATAAGATGTGGGAATGGACACCAGTTTTAGAAGCAGTCGTGGTTCTTCTAGTTCAACGCTGCCTCCCATGGCAAACAGAGTCTGCCAGCCCCAGCCAGCATGGCCAATGCTCAGGGATGGGGGGAGTTATAGTTCAGCAGCATCTAGACAGCCCCAACTCTGGCCTTCCCCCACCCCTCCTGGCAATGCTGATGGCTGAACCTGAGACCTTCTGCATGCAAAACACATGGACCCCTACTGAGCTACAGCCTCTCCCCAGAAGGGGAATTTTAAAAAAATTAAGAGATCAGACAGAATCTTGGAGGATATTACTAACAAAAGCTACCAGGAGAAGTAGCAAAATTGGAACCCAGTGTTCAGATGCAGACAGATAAAACACAGGGACTAATAATTGCCATCTGCGAGCTTCCAGAGGCATCTGGTTGGCTACTGCAGGAGGAGGAACGGTGGGTGGTCTGATCCTGCAAAGCAGACCTTATTACGATACAGTTCTCTTCCTGAAAGGAAGCTGGTGAATAACTAATCATTAAGCAGCACTTATTGATGTGCAGGAGGACCCTGACAGCAATATGGAACTCACCATAGCCAATGGCAGTCAGGAGCAGCAACAGGAGCAGCAGCAAGAGGAGCTTCTTCAGGATTGGATAGCTCCTGGGCACCAAGGAGCAAGAGAGAAAGGGAGAGGATAAGATGCAGTGGAATTCCACAAAGGCAAAACCTGACAAAGAAGCGGAGCAGCCACTGTCTGTGGTCAATTTGCCCTTCCTTCCTCATAATGTCCACCACAAGGGTGGGAAAATCTTTTTGCAGCCTGAGAGCCACATTTCATTCTGGGCAACCTTCTGGGGGCCTCACATGCCAGTGGTGGACAGGGCAAAAGGCAAAAGCAGGGAAAACAATGGATGCAAAGTTTATCTTTGTACAGTGTGCTAAATTTCTACATATGCACTGCCACAACCCTCTCTAACCTCCATCCAGGGAAGCAAGAGGCATTATCCAGGTATCAGGGGTGCAAAGTAGGGAGAGTGAGGGGTGGGGCCTGGGAGAGCTCTGAGGGCCACACAGTGAAGCATAGAGGGCCACATTCAGACCCCAGGCCTGTGGTCCCCCAGCCTTGGTCTACCACAATGCAACATGTAGCAAGTAATTATTGCACTGCCCCTCTCTGAGACTGAGATTACTAACCTCTGGACTACCACAACACAATGTGTCAGCCATTAGGCTGTGGGCTTTCCCATCCGTCAGTGCAACAGGAGACGGGGAAATACGCAACATGACATCTTCGCACAACACTTATAGTGTTGCCATTAGTGAGAAGATTAATCAAAGAGAGCTAGATGGGCAGTAGCAGTTGCAAGTCTCTTGCAACCTGTAGCTCCAATCTCAGCCCCAAATACTGGGTTGCATATGGTGACCCCCTTAGTTCAGCTGCCTCCAACCTGTTGTCGTCCTCCTCCCAATGGTGTTGGGACTCCAAACTCCCATCAGCCCCAGCCAGCATGCCCGACAGTCGGGGATGATAGGAATTGTAGTCCAGCATCAGCCATGGGAGAGGCCATTCCAGCAAATAAGGGGCAGTCTGTATGATGTCAGAAAGACTGCACATATTTATTTTGTTTATTTTTCAAATGGCTAGCCCCCCTAACTTTCAAAAGAAGTTCAAGGCACCTAACAAATTCTTCATTCCAACCACACAACATGCAAACTATTTATTATTAATAATTAATTAATTAATTAAATGTATATACACAGACTGACTATAACGTGTCATTCTAAGTTGAATAACAAAATCAAAATAGTAATGCCACTGCAACCACATCAAAGCTAAAACATCAGATACAAACCAGAAAAAGAAAGAAAAATAGTTCAGCATGGCCAATTTTCAGGGAGTCAGAGTCTATCCTGGAGAGCAAGAGGCTCCCACTCCCTCCTCTAGGACAAGCTTTGGAAACCCTGTCAGCATTTGCACTATTCAGCTCCCACCCAATTGCTGCCTCTCAGCCAGTTCAGAAATTGCTGCCAGCCACATTCCTGAGCGTTCCAAATTCTCTGCCACACTGACCGTGTTAAGACGAAGACATCCAGCAGGGAGGCTGCAGTGGTCAGGCGGTACCACGCGGTCCCCATCCACCAGTATAGCAATCCAAAGACCCGACCTGCAAAGTCACCAGAGCAGCATGAAAAACAGCAACAGGCCATGTCAACAGCTCAGCTTGTTTCAAGATCTAAGACTTCATTTCCTGCTCTGGCAAAGTGGTATAATACCAGCTTCCCTTCACACACTTCCCATCTCCCCAATGTAGCTCATCGGAAAAAGGTCTTGGCACACAACTTCCTTTATTCGCTTGCCATGTAGGCAGATCTGGCAGCAGAAATGGCAACAGTCAGAGAAACCAGAACATCTAAATCTTCTGCAATGCTCCCACTGCTGTCCTAAAAAACTGCCCTTCTGTTACAGGAAATTCAGGAGGAGACTCCATCGTGAAAGGGTTGAATTATATCAAGAGATTTGATTCCAGCTCTCTAGGCACGAAGAAGACATTTGTGATGTGACAGGAAGCCAGTTTGCTTAGCAGTGCTAAGACAATAATGTTATCACTAACTACTGTTGTCACAAATAGTCACGTAATTGTATTGGCACAAAAAGATCTTCAAGAGATGTATGGAAGCCCAAAGGGAGGGTGTCTGCTGCATCTCTGCTGGCAGTGTTCCACAGAACTGTAGTTGAGGCCAGCCAGGCCTCTGTGATATGATGGACAACTAGCAGTGTTTATCTCAGTGGGGATAGAAGGGCTCAGGCTGTCTTTTCATTTCCATTTGCTAACTTGCATAATGAAAATCACTCCTGTAAATAAAACACTTAATGGCTTTTCCATTTACCTGGTGACGTAAGCACAAGCCACAGAAAAGAGCCTACTTTGGAGATTGCATTCCTCAGCACGGAACCAGAAGTGTTCTGGTCCAAGTAGGTGTGACCTGAAGGAAACAGAGTATAGGTTTGTCAGCAAACAGGACATCACTTCTTCCTCCCTCCCTCACACACACACTTTGAATGGAAGGAAAAGACATTATTTCTTTATGATTCTATTTCCTTGGTTCTCAAAGTAGAAGAAACCTGTCCAAGGAAACAGGGGACTGATAAAGCATTTACCAACCTGCCTGAGTTTTAAGAAGTGCAAGGGAAGCTTTGGTGGTCGTCCCTACACCTAGTGAGGAAGGGGGCACATGGGTGGGCCTTCCCTGTGCTGGCCTCACACCTTTGAAACAACCTCCCTTCTCAGGCCCATCCAATCACAACACTGTTGTCATTTTCTCAGCAGGTGAAAACTCACCTTTTGCCCTGATATGGGGTGAGGTGTCTTGGGCATCCAGTAGCATAGTGGCAAATTCAGAAGAACAGGGTTCCTTCATTATAGTCATACCCATGCCCCCTCACAGCCTCACCCCTTCGAATATTGTACAACCTTCTAAGATTATACAATAGTAATAAAAATTAGGGATGCTTTGCAACTATCAGCGCAGACCTCCATGTGCTGCCCTTCAGCTAGAACTACTGCTCTGGTGTGCTCCAGTATCTTCCTTTGGAGTGACTTAAGTTGTGGTTCCTGTGAAGTTCCATTGTGCATAACAGAATTTGCACACCATTCTCTTCAAAATGAAGCAAAAATGTGCTTTCAGTGTTCCTTCACTTTGGAGCATACAGCAGCTAAAAAGCTTCCCTTTCATGCCAATTGGTCAGCTCTAGGATGCTGGAGACACAGATCCGCTGCAGAAATAGCAACTGGTCTTGCCCCACCCACACAGAACTCTGGAACACAAGACCAGTATGGGCATCTAAATTCTTGTCGCTGCAGCTCACTTAATTGTAACTGGAATATTGCATTATGTGTCACGTCGTTCTTATTTTATTGTTTCTTTTTTTACAAAGGTGAGCAGCCTTCCTGCAGCATGAGGGAACAGCGGGTGGGTGGGAGACTGATGCCAGAGCCAAAGGTTTGCCGGTGTGAGAGGAGCTGCAAAGCTAGGATGACACTACAGGCAAAGGGCCCATTGTGAAGGGGTTCTCTCTATTGTCAACACAAGAGACCTCAAAAAAGTCTATGCTGTGGGACAGGGCTTGGTGCAAGAAGATTTTTTTACAGGAGTTTTCTCTCCTGGGAGGTTTCTCATTACAGAGCATCATTGCTACTGCCTTGGGACAAAGGGCACTTCTGTACCTGCATAGTCATCCTCAGAGGAGTAGCCAGATGATGAGGCGTAGGTGTCGTAGGTTTTCCTTTCAACCAGCCCATTGATTTTTTTACTGGACTCCGAGCCTCCAGTACCTCTCCTTCTCCTCGCTGACAACTCCTCGCCTGGCCAGGAAAGAGGAACTTCTTTAGGAACACAGGAAGCTGCCTTATCATACTGGATCAGACCATCAATCTCAGTTTTGTCCACACCAGAGGTGGAGAACCAATGGTTCTTGGGCCCAATCTGGCTTGCTAGACCTCCTGATTTGACCTGTGAGACAGATTTGGGCAAGCTACGCCCACCTGATGTCAAATTAGCCATTACCTCCCTTA
Organism: Podarcis filfolensis; assembly: GCF_964270895.1. Lineage (NCBI taxonomy): Eukaryota > Metazoa > Chordata > Lepidosauria > Squamata > Lacertidae > Podarcis > Podarcis filfolensis. The sequence goes on along the minus strand of NC_139612.1, from coordinate 46,324,157 downwards.
ACTATAACCTGTAGCCAAGGTTTGTCCTACAACTACGGGCTGAGATTAAAGAGAAGAAACCTTAACCACAAACCTTAACCAAAATGTGGCTTGGCTGCCATCCTGCACCAACTTAAAATACCTGGGGAAGAGCAAAGTGGATGCAAGCTCTTCTCCAGATGTTTTGGACTCCAACTCTCAGCAGCCTCAGCTAGCGCAGCCAGCAGGCAGGAATGCTGGGGTGCCCAGGTTGAGGAAGGCTGGTGTATTTAAATTATTTTCCTACTTTGAAGGCCTTTGTTCTTCAAGCTAACAACATCACACACACCAATACCATGAAATGCACAGCACTACCATTTAGTATACCTAGAATCATGGAACTGTAGAGTTCGAAGGGACCACAAAGCTCACACAGTTCAACTCCTTGGAACGCAGGAATCTTTTGCCCAACGTGGAGCTTGAACCCACAACCCTGATTCTTATTAATATAAATAGAGCAGTCATAATACTATATAATTCTAACAGAAAAACATACATATGATCTGCAGAGCAAGCAGATATAAATATTTCAGAATAAGTAAGAAAGTAAGAAGTAGTTGGGGAGAGTGCTAAGCAACCATACAGAACCTCTCTACAGCTTATACTGGGTGGGAGACTGGTATCCCCCCCCCCAATGTTGTTTGACTCCAACTCCCTTTAGCCTGCATGGCCAACGCCCAGGAATGATGGGAGTTGGAGTCCACCAACATCTGGACGGCAACAGATTCCCCAACCTTGGCTTAAGCAGAAAAGAAATACTCACTCCAGTAAGAATTGCGGTCTAGTGGATCATCCAAGAGGGCGCTGCTTCTGCCAGAAAGTCCCCTGCCATCTCCCAGGTAAGATTCACTGACCACAGACTCGCTATAATAGGAGGTGGTATGGGCAGCAGGGTTGCTTCCCAGGCTAGGAGCCGGAGATGGCCGCTTCACACTGCTCGATTTCCTTCTCAGGCTCCGGCTGCAGGAGTAAAAAAAGGAACACACTGTCATGCCAATGTGTGTCAGTGTGATAGTGGTTAGAATGGTGGACTAAGAAATGGAAGAACCAGGTTCATGTGGGAGTGGTGCATCTAAAATGCTACGGAAATAGTTAATGTAGCATAGAATTCTATGATGTCACCACAGTAGGCAGTTTTTTCAGTTACGTCTGTTATCAACTGTAGAGCGTTAGTGAGTTTGTTGTATGCTGCTATGTGCCTCAGAAGAAGTCTGTAAAGTCTCATAAGTCTGTCAGTCCCAGATATATAAATAAATGCATGTGAATATGTTTTAGTATACCAGGTGAAATAATGTGTTATGTTTAAACCCTAAACAGAGTGTTTTGTGCAGTCTTTTCTAAGACAGAAAAAGAGAACTAGGTATATCTTTTAAAGGGTCAAACGACCTGGGGCAGCTTTCACGCATATAAATCCCCACTATGTCATGAAACAAACTGGTTGATTGAGACCTTCTCAAGCAAGCCTACCACCAGGGATGGGTGAATCTGACCATTTCTCATTCTTCCAGTCTTAAGTTCAGTTCTCCACACTTTCATGTCAGTTTGGAATTTTTATTTTAAATTCATCAGCATTGTAGTGCTAATTTCTCCTAATGTATACGTTTCTGTATCCAGTTCTGTTCAATATGCACATTTTTGCAAAGCAATTTTCTCTAACATATGCATTTTTGTATGCTATTTTCACAGTCTCAATCAAATGTACAAGTGCCTGGATTGAGACCTTGCTCCAATGCTGGCATAAGAAAACGAATAGAACAAAGCCACCCACAGAGAAACTTGTTCTAGGATCCTGTATAATGTGTACTATACATGTTTTGAACCATATAACTGATGGACTGCAGATGAACTGGGGCAACCCAGAAGTTTAAAAGTGTGTTACGAGGCCTGAAGCTTTAAACAGGGCCAGACAGCCTTTTTTGTGCAAGGGACACATTTCCTCAGGGACAATCTATTGGGGGGGGGGCCTGCCTACTACTGGTCATCAAAACTACTGGAGGTTAGCTCTCTCAATCCCATGCAAGTCTACTCAGAAGCAAACCCCACTGGGTTTGACAGGGTTACTCTCAAGTAAGTATACAAGGGAGCTATAAACACATTCTCAGATCCTTCCAGTTGTTCTGAAATTACACAGAAAGAGGGGAGACACACTTGAAGAAGCCAGGCCAAAAAAAATAAAAATAAAAAGGAAACAAAGAGGAAAGGAATAACCCCTGACAATACAAAAGAATGAGGCAATTTCAGGAGCCACAAAATTGATATTGAGGCCACAGGTTGCCCACACGCACTTTAAAATTTCAATAATAACCTCACCAAACCAGTGGCTCATATTTGCTGTGGTATGATAGATACTTCCTGTCTCACCACTCTGTCTGTAGATTAGGTGTGATGGCTCAGGAAATAAGCACTGGGGGATCAACAACGTGTTTCCATTACAGGAAGAAACCAGAACATGGTTTTTTCAAGCAGAATTAGGAGAAATGCCCAGGGTAATACAGAGATATACAGCTTTGCTGCTGAGTGCATTTTTAAATAGCACAAGCAGCTATTTCTGCCTGGCCTATTTAAAAAATGATTTTTAAAAGTTGGGGGGAGCAGAGGCAGATGACAACATTTCTTAGCCACCTACGGATCTTCTGCAAAGCGAGAGAAGATGTGCTCAGCACACAAATAGACTGCTCTGCTTGCTCTTTCTCCCACCTCTTACTTCCTGCCTGCTTCCTCTGCAGCAGCTGCGGTTTTCCTGGATGGCTTTGCGTCTAGCAGCTGCTCGTGGTAGAACAGGAAGGAAGGAGGAACGGAAGAGCCCTGCTGGACTAAGGCCAAAGCCCCACCTAGTCCAGCATCTTTTTCCCACAATGGCCAACTAGATGCCTCTGGAACGCTCACAAGCAGTGCATGAATGCATTACCCACCCCCCGCCTCAGGAGTCAGGCAATAGCTACTCCTAGATGGAAAATGGGGTTGACAACTGACTGGGCCAGGGGTGAGAGAAAAATCCTGACAAGCCATTTGCCTGAAAAACAAGGAGCACAGCTTCCCCTCACCCTCAGCCTTTTTTGTAAACTGAACTTCTTTGGTCATGGGGAACCTGTGGCCCTGACCTGTTTTTGGACTCTCTTTGGAGAGAGAGAGAGAGAGAGAGAGAGAGAGAGAGAGAGAGAGAGAGAGAGCGCAAGCGCAGGATAGTGGTTTGAGTGTCACTGCACTTGTCAGTCAGCTCTTCCACCTTTCCTCCTCCTCCTAAGTACAGAGAACCAGTAAAAATGTTACAGCCAGCAAATAGAGGCCACTTCACATGGTGACAGGTGTGGTGCAGTGGTGAAAGTGTCGGACTAGGCTCTGGTTCAAATCCTCCCTCAGCCGTGAACCTTCTCTGGGTGACCTTGGAAACCATCTCTCAGCCTAACCTACCTCACAGGGTTGTTGTAAGGATAACATGGAGAGGAGGAGAGCAATGTATACCACCTTGACCTTTGTGAAGGAAAGGTGGATAAATAAATGCAAGCACAGTGGGCACTTGTAGTGGCCAGCCCATGTGACATCAGTAATGGCTGACAAGCGACTGAACTCCCTAGCTGTAACAAGCAATAACTTTTTTCCATTTTAAAGAGGATAGGTTTCTCTTTTTTCATGGTGCATTTTGTGGCTGTTTTCTGTGGCTCTTGCTTTTAACTAAGCCACCTTGAGTCTTATCAAGGAAAAAAGGCAGGGTATGTTTGTATGCATGTATAAATAAATAAATAAATAAATATTTTCCCCATGCTGTGCCATTGTAGTGCTAAGCTACTGCTACTTTCTAAAAGTGAAATGTATAAAGCAGGTTTTGAAAATGGGCCCTGTCAAGTTTTATTTTCTTTCAAAGCAACGTAAGTTTCCCACAGCATAACCACCTATTTGTGCCAACTGACTGCTGCACCGTACATTCTTTAAAAGGCTAGGATGAACTCTAGTGCTACACTTAATTTTTAATAACACATTGAAGGGCCTTAAGACTTCTGTAATAAAGACAATTTGTAACTTTGGAAATCTCACATCCAGCAAAGCTGAAGAACTAGAAAAATTACTTCTCCTGTACTGCAACCCTTCCTTTCTCCTCTAATCAAGTAATGCGCTGTGCATCAGACAAGGTGTGGCTATATTGCTGCTTGGGAAAAAACTGTGGAAACAGGGAGGGTTATCACAAGTCAGATGTGGGAGAATGTGGCAAGAATTATACTGGAATTCTGCGTAGGAAGAGAATCAAGTTGAGAGTCTTCTAAGAACCACTTTGAAGGATGCAGAGTTAGAGCTCTGGGCAATATAGCTGTGATTAATATTGCAGTTAAACCTGTTTGGGCCCCGCTTGATGTTAACAATAAATTTCCTAAAAATACAGCAGTGCTCAGATTTCAAATTCAACCATGCTTCAGCTCTATAAATCTGAAATCCAGTTTGAGATCCGAATACAACTTTCAGTGCTGAAAATTCTCAACCAAATGTCTAAAAGCAAAATGTGATTTTTCAAAATGCAATATCTATCTATCTATCTATCTATCTATCTATCTATCTAATTTGTGAATTTGGATTGCACCATGCAAACTGCTATTAGTTTCTCCCACAACACAAAATGCCTCTTCCTATCCCCAGCTCATGCCAGTTACATATCACATGCAACCCTTGGATGTGAAAGGCAGCAATAACAAGCTAATGTTTTATAATGAGCTGCAGAGAAACTTGGCAGTGCATCAACATTTAGGAGGGAGGGAAAGGTGTGGGTTCCCTTTTGCTTTGTTCTGACTTACCTATCAGAGCCATCTTTATATAGGATGTGCTGACTACCCAGCAATGAACTCCCTCCACTATTACTGATGTTGTCATCTTCATTTTGGTAATAACGAACAGTTCCAAGGCGCTGGCTTCGTCGGGACATGGTCAAAGGAAAACCACCAGACCTTTGTCAAGATACCTGGGGAAGCAATAGAGAGAAGAGAGCATAAGGTCCACAAACTCAGCAGCTGGGACAGCAACAGTGACATTCCGCACTGTGCAATTAAAGCACACAGCTTCCCCCAAATAAACTTGGGAAATGCAGTTAAGACTTATAGAGCTACAATTCCCAGCACTCTTGAAAATCTACAGATCCCAGAATCAGGCTCATGCAGAGCTAGTCTGGGGTCCAGGACAGGAGTCTTGTCCTTGGCATGACAGCATAAGTTTTAGAGGTGTAGCAAGAATATAACAGCCACCCTGATGGATCACAGGGTTGGAAAGACCTTGGGGTCATCTAGATCAGGGGTGGGAAAGCTTTTTCAGGCCAAGGGCCACTTTTCCTTCTGGGCAAGCTTCCAAGGGCCATATGCCAGTGGTGGGTGGGGCCAAAGGAAAAAGCAGGCTGAATAACTAAATGAAAAATTTACATTTGGACAGTAGGCTAGTTTCTACACACTCATAGAACCCTCTCTAGCTTCCACCCAGTTGAGCAAGTGGCAATATCAGAGTTCATGGCCACATTCCAGACAAAAACATTTGGGATTCAATCACATACTAACAAGTTTAGGCTGGTATGTGTGGGAGGTTTCCCACAACAAACCCATTTCCTCCCCCAAATCAGACCTTTTGTGATAAGGAAAGCAATGGAAAAATGCACTGGGCTAACACTTGCTTTGACAAAATGTTATCTGACCTCCATGCAAGCGGATCAGAATGAATGCTCCACAAACAACTCATCTGAAAACACCCAGTAAGAGGGTAACTGATGCAGATCTACTCATTCTACTTGAAACAGGAGGATTAGGGGCATTGCTACTTGTCCAGCAGGCGGCATTGCGACCTGAGATTTGGAAGTTCCTGCTACCTTACAGGCCCCTTCACTAGAGCCTCCGTCTGGCTGGCCTGAGCACGTGAGCTCAACTTTCTAACCAGCAGACATATGAATCACATGCTCCTTTTCAGAGCACCAGGAGCCAAAACTTGGCAGAGAGCTGCAGAGCTCTTGGCCAAGAAGAGAACACATGTCCCAGGCCAGCCAAGGAGAGAGCCATCTCAGACTTAAGTCAGGCTCATTTAGGTGACCCTCTGGCAGTGGCTGTATTTATACACCACCAGGCAGCCGCCCTGCAGATTTGCCTGCCAAGATGCAAAACAGTCCGAACAGCAGAAACCTAGCCTGACTCTGCTCAAATATCCACCCCTTATACGGTTATAAAGTCTGCCTCTCTGGCTCTCTACAATCACAGCAACAAGCAAGCAGTCACCAGGCTGTTCATAGGCAACCACTTATGAAACTTCAATAACAAAACCAGTCAAATCTTGATCATGTTATGCCAGCCTGCGTTTGTAATCCTGCACCACAGCTATTCTGGGAGATGCGGCCAATTCTCTTCAGGGCTACATTGGCAAAACGGCGCCCTGACAGTTCACATGCTTGCCTGCAGAAGATCCCTTTCCCTGGATCCTTGTAAAAAAATTAAAAATAAATCCCTTCCCTCCACAGAAGCAGGATGCTCAAGCTGTTCCTGTACTTGCCTAGAACTATACTGAAAACAGGGCTTATTATGCTCCACACACCCCTTTCCATCATTTTACAGCAGCCCACAAGAGACTCCTCCCCACTCCACGTGGGCGCAAAGTAAAGAGGCATTTACATCAAATCCCAAAGAGCAAAAGAAAAGTACAAAGGCATCTGTTCAGTGCTATTAGGAAACAGCATTTATCCCTGGGGGGATACAATAGAAAGCATGTATGCTAACTCCAGGGATCAGTTTTGGCCTCCTTTCAGAACAGGAAGGGGAAAAGCAGCAGATTATAAGGGACCTCTGTCAAGTTACTTCCTATGCATGTGCCAAACTGCCTTGCTCCTTCCTTTCTTACCAAGTTTCACCCCCACCCTCCCCAATAAGGAGAATGACTGAGAAATCTGGGGAAAAGGGAGTCCTTTCAGGGCCCAGTTCAGGTTTTTGCAAGGGCAAGAAGAACGAACAAGTCCTGAAACTTGCTCCCAATGTAAAGGCTGACTGTCTAACCTTGGAACACATGCAGAAGCCACTGAACAAAGTATAACGGCAAAGGCTGTCAGTACAGTACAGCAGTTAGCGTGTCAGACAAGGACCTGGGAGACCAGGGTTCAAATCCCCACTAGGCCATGAAGCTCACTGGGTGACCTTAGGCCCATCACTGCCTCTCAGCCTAATCTACTTCTCAGCCTAGTTTGACACTGTAACCACTACAACACACTGGCTGTCTTGACAGGAACTGAAGTCCAAAAATGTCCATTGTCATCCGCTTCCCCATCCTGGTTGGACAAGGACTAGTGGTAGCGGCGGGGATTGTGTTCAAATCCTGTCATGAAGTTACCTGGGTGGCCTTGGGCCAGTCACTTCACTCTTCCAGTCCAGCCTACCACAACAGAACTCAGGGTGCCATTTTACCCTCACAAGTTCTGTATGGGGAAGGGGTGAAGTAGCAAATATAATAAATAAAAACACTCTTCAAAAAAGTTCTGCTTTCCCCCTTACTAATAATGAGCCACCACTGAAGTCAGGCTTTCAAGTGGGTATGAACCTCCCCCCCAATCCGTTTAAAATTCATCACTAGCAACAACTCTCTCGCTTGCCGACTGAGTGCCCTCAAACGCCCTCCCATCAGATGTCAACAAAATAAACAACTATCAACTTTTAGAAGACATCTAAAGGCAGCTCTGTTTAGGGAAATTTTTAATGTTTGATGTTTTATCGCTTTATTGTTATTAATATTAATAGTCTGTGGGGAGCCACCCAGAGTGGCTGGGGAAACTCAGACAGATGGGGCGGGTATAAATAATAAAATTATTATTACTCCTCCCTTCAGCCCCTGCCAGCACGGCCAATAGTCAGGGGCGATAGGAGTTGTAGTCCTGAACTTTATGGAGGGCGGGCACCAGGTTGGCAAGGGCTGTCGTTGCAAGTTACCGGTCGCAGGGCTAACGGTTTCTGAAGGGACCACTCAAAGCCAATTACAAACAGTAAAAGAAAGAGCGAGCGGGACCCGGGAGCAGATCTGAGGGGGGAAATAAAAGCGGGACAGTCGAATGAAGCGTCCTGAATTACCCGCAGCCGGCGGCCACGCGGGGAGGGCGGAGGGAGGGCGTCCTCAGGAAGTCCCACCCTGCTCCCTCTTTCCCTACCCGCTTCGCGTTGCTCCCTGCAACACCCTCCTCCGGCCGCGGCAGCCCCTGACTTCCAAGAGAAAGTCCCGGCGAACTCGAGGAGCGTTACACCCAAGCAAAACATTCCCGGGATGGGCCCGCTCCCCTCTTTCCCCCTCCTCAACGCGTCTCCCTGCCAAGGAAAAGTCCCTCCGATCTGCCGCAGCTGCCAGTGCCTCTCGAGGACAACAACAAAAGCAGCATGCGCGAGCGAGGCGGGTCGTCGCTGCTCCTTGCAAGGACGGGGCGGGGGGGGGATAAGCCGAGAGATAAACGGCGGAACAATTCGGATCGTCTTTTCATATTGTTGTTTAAACGGGGGACATTAAAAGAGGCGGCAGAGAAGGAGAAGAAGTCGCGCTTTGTTCCGGGCCAGGGAAAGAAATCAAGGAAGGGCGGCTGAGCGCGAGGGGGGCTCGCCTGGGGTGACTTCTGGGGAATGGGGTGGGGAGGCAGCAACACAAGGGGAGCTTGACTTTGGGGCAGAGGAAAAAACAAGACGAAACAAAAGGGCGCCACCTTTTTTCTTCTCCGCTCTCCTCTTGTCCTCTGCCTCTCCGAGCCGGGATTCCTCCTGAAGCGCACAAACTTATCCCGCAAAGCGCCCGAGATGCCGACAACAATAAGGATGGGAAATAAAAACCCTCAAGAGCCCTTTTGCCTCGCGGGGATGAGGTCAGCTTCGTGGATCCTTTTTGCAATTAATTAAGTTAATCCTCAGGAGCTGCCGCTGCCGCCGCCGCCGGTCCCGCCTGCTCCGAGCGCTAAAGAGAAGCCGCACGGCGACAATATGGCCCGGGTTTTGTGTGCGTGCGTCTGTCAAATCCCAGCAGCGGTAGCTTATTGGCAAGAGCCGCACCTGACCCGCGCCGTCAATCTCTACCGACGGCCTCCGCCCATTGGAGGGTTTGAACAAAAAGCACGCGTCGGGCCCGCCTCCTCGCCAGCTCCCTTTCCTGGCTTCAGCTGCCCGGTTGCGTAAGAGGAGGTCGGCCCCGGCGGCGGGTTAAGCTGCGACAGGCGGTGGCTCCGCCCCTCTCCTCCGCCCCGCCCCTTGGAGGCTGAGACGTTTTCGGAAGGCCGCCGCGGGGAAAGCGCTTCTAGCGGGCAGAAATTACAATAAAACACTGTAATAGTAATACAGTATTTTAAAAAATTCCTCGAAGCGATTGTGGGGAGCGCCGCAAAAAAAGTCCAGCAGGAAAAGTGAAAGCGTATTTATTTTTTATTGCAATGCTGTTCGGTAGTAGACTTCTCTGGACGGGGATTAAAACAATAAAATGAAACAGCTGAGATAATCTTCCTCGTTTACCATGATGAATAGTTCTGACGAAACTCGAAACCGGACGCTTTTTTATTTTTTAGAAAAGCATGTTGGCCCTAATGAAAGTATTGCTCTAATGTGGAGCCCATGCAGCATCCTGTCAATAAAGCATGTTGAAAGTGGAGGGGGGTGTAAGATATAAATACTGGTCCCCCAGGACTTAAATCCTAGGACCCCTTCTGAAATAAAGTCTGGGCAAAGTTGATGAAGCAGCAGTATTTTATTGAAAATACACACTTGCAAGGTGGATGACCTGAAAAAGCAGGCACACACCAAAACATGAATATATATAAACCCTTTTTCCCGAGCGCAAGTCCCTCCTTTGCTGCCCACTAACAAAGGGGCGTGCGAAGTTTACACCTATCGCGTCCGCCTATTCTATTGCAATGTCAAATCCAACCCCCATTCCCTTTCCCGTTCCCCAAAACCCCTTATATACTGTTTTTAGCAATACAGTAAAGCCATGTTCCTTTATTTCACTGAAGCATGTCAATATCTTGTTTTCTTGGTGCTCTTCTTAACCACAATTTCTGCAAAAGCATATAACACCTGTTCTTTATGCTAGCATCTTTAACCACAATTTGTTCCACAAGCTATATTAGAAAGCCCCCAGATAAAAATCCCCTCACCATTATAACCATATGGCCTTATGACTTTTATAAAAAAAGCAATTACGTAATAAGAGCAACATTTGTTTTAAAAAGGCAGTAAAAAAGCAACATAAATTATTTCTCTCAGGGAAGAAGAGATTTTTGTTCACCTTTGGTGCCTCAAGCTTCCGGACAGATTAAAAGAAAGGACGACTTCGTGCAGTGGATAGTTAAACTATGGAACTCGCTTCCACATGAGGCAGTGATGGCCACCAACCTAGATAGCTAATTATACAAATTAATGGAGGAGCAGACTAACAGTGGCTACTAGCCACAATGGAGGCAGTAAGTTTCTGATAGCAGTTGCTGGACCCCACCAGTGGTCTTGCGCTCAAGTCCTGCTTGTGGGTTTTCTCCAGGCCCCTGTGGTTGGCCACTGTGAGAATTAAAGCCTTAAATGCCACCAGTGCATGGAACACTGTTTTCACTTAAGTACAACTAAATGAATGGAATTGTTTTATTTAATTTATGAAGTTTGCAAGTCCATCACCGATTCCTGTTATCCTGAAGCACACGTTTGTGTGACCAAAAGAGCAGGGGAAGAAAATAAAAAGTATAATCAATAACCAGCTTGCAACCAATAATGTATAATTTGCTCAGAGACTAGGCATGGATTCCATCTTATAGAAATACCCAGGTACCAAATGTTGATGACGTCTAGGAAGAACAGAGGGAGAAACCAGGAATGTTATCTGGGTTCTGCAGGTTGTTGTGGTATCATCAGAGCTGGCCCACCCATTATGTGGAGGCCTCAGGTGGCAGAAGCGCATGAGGCAGCATCCCACTCACCCCACCACTTTGGGAGCACTGAATTTCAGTGAAAGGGGGATGTTCCAGTGGTGGGGTGCTGCCTCTTGCACTCCAGTGGTGGGTAGGAGTGGGATAGGCAGTAGGCAGTATATTCCTGTTTCGTCTCAGTTAGTGAAAGGGATGGGCACCCTGGGGTATCATAAATAAATATACAAATTACACCCCTTTTCTGATTCCTGTTTGCATGACTTCTTAGAAAAGCAACTGCTGCAGCATGTATATGCAGATTCCTTGTGTATCATTAGTAGGCTCCTCCAGAGGACCTCTTTAGTATGCAATTGGCCTGATTTGCTTGCACAAAGCTTACACAGAGTAGAGACTATGCCCAGTCCTTACTGAGTATTTGTTCCAATTTGTTTGCGGGGCAGTTATACAGCAATGAGAATTCATCTTGATTTGCTTGCGGGATGGCAAAGCACTTTAATCCACTTTAACTACACAAACTTACATTTCTGTTGTGTGCTCGAATCCCTCCTGGAAAACAGTGAGTCTGGAGGCACCCAGCATATAGTCTGATAGGACTATTTCATACATACATACATAATTTTATTTCTATTTCACCTTTCCATAGTTAAAACCGTGTGCTGCCAAAGGAGAGAGGTGGGCAGGAATGACATTATGTTCAGTAACTAGGATTTTCCCCAAACTATTAAAATGTTGCAGGTGCTGAACAAATATTTTTAAAATGATACAGGAGCTGCCTTTGGACTTACAACCAAAAACACATGGTACAAAAGGAAAGGGGGAGGGGAGAGAAAGAAAATGAAAACAAGGAAACTTGAGCACCAAAAAATCTTTCCAGTAGCACAATGACCAAGTAGAATGGCCGCTAAGAACAGTTTCATTAGGAGAGGCACAAAACAGTAGGTGATCCGAACCAATGGATGGGTTTTGCGGCCTCACCTCTTCCTCAGCTACAGCCAGATGGAAGTACGTATTTGTTATAACAACCTCAATTCTCTCTTCCGTTAGAGCAGGATGAGATGAAAGGGCCAAGACAGGAAATGTAAGTTGCTTAGTATGCCCTTCATGTGTGAAGTAACTCCTGTAAGGACCTGTTCTACATTCAGTGCTGAGGAACGAACAGGTTGCAGAGCAATCAGAAGGACCCATTTGTGTGCTGGGTACTTCCCAGTACTAGTAAAATCCTGGAACAAACATAATCAACTGGATTACTACACTAGTGCACTCATTACCAGCGCTCTCTCCTGTCTATTCCTTCTACTGGTGTACCTGGATAAGTGCAGCCTCAGTCACCTTTCCTTCCTGTTTAGAATCCAAAATTATAGCCATTAATCCCCAACGAGCAAGGCAGATTTATTTAGTTCTTCTAATCTGGCAGTGTGACAATCTATTCCATTGCTACAAGGAGGAGAGAGAACACCTAAGCACAGGCCTAAAGTTAACACAATCTAATAAAAAAGCCCAAACCCACAACAGTTTTAAGCAGTACTTTGTTCTCCCCACTCCAGCTACTCTCTTGGCATGAAATGATGCTAGAGATTAGAATCTAACTCCCTCTAGTGGAACTAAGAGAGAATTTATTGTGCTGAGCCTTGAATAATAGAATTAATTGTAGAGTTGGAAGGGAACCTGAGGATAATCCAATTCTCTGCAAAGCAGGAATATGCAGCTTTCCCATACAGGGATCAAACCTGCCACCTTGGCATTATCAGCACCACATTCTCACCAACTGAGCCATCCAGGCATACTAATATGATGTAGGCGGATAAATAGGATTTCCATTTAAACTGTATGTAATTTAATTTTAAAATGTATTATTTGGTGGAATGAAATGGTAAAAGATTGAGGGAAATCACCCTAGGCATGTGATGGGCATGTCCTCTCTGTTTTCTACAAATGGTATCAGAATGGTGTTGGAAATGTGTTCTCTCTGCCCTTTTTCCCTTTAATTCTCCCCATGCCAAAAGCTTAATGATCCTTAGTGCAAAGTCCTATAATCCCTGTCTAATTAAGACAAAGGAGTCCTTTGTTGCAGGAGTGGGGGAGGGAAGACAGGGGCAGAATAAACATAAAAATAAAAGATCTAAATGGAAATGTACATTTCCTGCATACACACAAAAAATAAGCTTCTATTTGGGCCATTGTGATTATACCGGTATATATTCGGGTGTGCATGTACAGGTACCGAATATCTGTGCACATGTCCAAAACAGAAGGCAGAGGAGGAATATTTGAGGGGAGGGACATAAAAGCAGCCTACCACATACATTGTGTCAAGATCTTCCCACTGGTGTGGAAGACAAGTAGTGGCATAGCAGGTAAAGGTAAGGTAAAGGACCTCTGGACATTTAAGTCCAGTCAAATGTGACTATGAGGTGCGGCACTCATTTTGCTTTTCAGGCCGAGGCAGCCGGCATCTGCCCACAGACAACTTTCTGGGTGGCATAGCAATCAATATCCATGACTAAAAAAATGGGAATGGGTAGAAGCTAACGTGCAAAACATGTGCAAAGAGAATTCCAATCCTTATGACCTGTTTACAGTAGAAGATCCCAATCCGGAAGTGCCCCAAAACCAAGAGGTCAATCTCACAATTTGTTGAAATGCACACATTTCCTGACATTTCCCCATAAGTCAGACTGTACATCTCTCTGCAAACATCCATCTATGGCATGGTCAGAGCTAGACATGATATTACAGGGAAAGCTAAGAGCACATTGTTGTGGAACTGCCCTGTGCCATAATGTTCCCACTCAGTCAGGACCATTCTGCAATTCATCCCGCAATTCAACAGAATGTGAAAATACATCTTTACACTGCATCAGAACAATTTCCCATCTAACCCAGGCCTAGGAGAGGTGGTGTAAAATTCTAATTGTCAAGTGGACTTGGGCCAGAGCTTTACAAGTGTGTGAGAGTGTAAAGTAAAGTAAGGGAGAAGAGCTGTGTGGCTGTTTGTCAATATATGAGAGTGAAGAGAAGACTGTTTGTGATGCTGAGCATAGGGGAGACTGTGTCTGTGAGAGAAAGAGACTGTGTGTGTGTGTGTGTGTGTGAGAGAGAGAGAGAGAGAGAGAGAGAGAGGGCCTACAAACATCATTTTTATTGCACATTCATAATGATTTGTGCTCATTATGCTATTGGGGCAGTCACACACAATCCCACTTTCCATACAGTTTGCACCTGTAAAAGTTATGGGGTTGTGAAACTGCTTCATTTCCAGTCAGTGCATATCCTGTAACTTCCTGCTGGAATCCTGTAATTTTTTATGCCACAAATGTTTCACCCAATTTTTGTCCCACTTTTGTTGTGTGGTAGCTACTATGGAGAGCAATGATGTGGTAGCACTGAGACAGCATTGCAGAACAAACTAAAGCAAAATAAATCCACCATTAAGGCACTATTATTGTGTCAAGAATATGTTTCAGAATACACTTACAATAAAACACCAGTCAGGAGGAGGGCCCTCCCGGGGGGGGGGGCGCACTCAGACAGGCAGTCCTTGAAGCTGAAAGGTTTACCTTCTCTGCTTTACTATAACAGAAAGTAAAAGAAAAGGTTCATTCAGGAAAAAGAAAACAAACAAACAAATGCAGCTCCATTCAATGCAGTTTCTAATCAGAAGTAAGTTCCACAGTACTTAGTGAGGCTTACTTTCAGGAAAGTTTGCACAGGATTGCAACCTCAGACATAACACACCCTGCACACACACACACACACACACACAGAGAGAGAGAGAGAGAGAGAGAGAGAGAGAGAGAGAGAGAGAGACTGTGATTTAAGGCACTGCCCACCAGCTTGAACTGTCAAGGCTAAATAAAAGTTCATGATGACCTACTAATCTTCAGGGACATTTAGGTCTCTCATAACAAAGCAAACCCTCTCTACTGCCACATAAGCAGGATTAATTCCAGAAAGTTGACCTCCAAACTACAGCTCTTCTCTATCATTCTTCATTTATAAGAGAGATTTCCCAATCTACTAAATAAGACGTGTGTGGTTCTGAGCCACTCAGGCTTTGGTCGCACTGCGAATTGGAAAAGACCCGAGTCACATATGGAAGATAAGGGGTAGCGATCAATTTATCTAGTAGAACATATCTGCAGAAGAATTATCACGGATATAGAACTTACACAAACACACAACTGATTGAAAACAGGGTAGACCAAATGGGTCTGCTGAAGCAGGCTTGGTGTCAGTCAAATACTCTCAAGTAGTTTCTAAAAGCCCTGATGTCTGCCTTGGCATTGATTCCTGCCTTGGTCCCACCACCACTGGCCCCTGTTTTCCCCTCCAGCCTACCCTTTCCCCCAGCTAGTGACATTGGGTGGGTCTGGGAAGTCACCCACCATTAAAATTTTCCCACAATGCACTGGGGCACCCAGCACTCAGGGACATTGTGGGAAATTAAAATAGCAGGTGGCCTGCCAGACACTGTCGTCAGTAAGCCCTCCACTGTGGTGGGTCCCTGAAACCAGCAGCCTGGTCTTGTGCTGAGCTTAACCTTTGGGTTTAAGATGGAGGCTTGGAGCCGAGATAATTTAGCTAGTGAAATGCAACCCATGTCGAATATTGCGTGTATCTTCTATTTTCGTCACATTTATTCAACTTCATGGGAACCGAAAATCCTCTTGTTACAAGAAACTGTTGAAAAGGAAGGCCCTTATGAACACCGAGGGCCAATTAGTAGGCACAATGCAATATTTTCAGAGAAAGCAACAGTACAGTTTGAATAAGCAACAGCAGACGGACTCATTGTTACTCAGGTTGTTGCCAAGGGTGCTTTCTCTCATTAGGACGCTTCAGTCTTTATTTTGAGAAAATAATGAGAGAAACAGCAGATAAATTGGACGGGATCGGAGTTTAATAACCATAACACCAGCACTCTGACATATTCAGCAGGCAATATGGCCTTGGCTCTTAGCTTCTCTAAGGACCTGCAAACCTTACTGAAATAATTTGTTATTCCTTTAATGCTTTGTTACATGTGCATTATGACTTTCTTTCCTAGAATTAAAAGCAGTGTGCAAGGGGTTCACAAGTGGGCACTGACCTGGCCCAGATCTGCATAGATCCTTATACTTTTCACATTCGGAACTGCTTTATACATTACAAAATTTCTACACAGAAGGCCCATCCATTAATTAATGGGCAGTCACATGTCAGATCATCACATGGAACAACATAGGCTTAAATATATAGCTCAGTCAGTACAGCATGAGACTTTTAATCTCAGGATCATGGGTTTGAGCCCCGAGCTGGGCAAAAAGATTCCTGCATTTCACAGGGTTGGACTAGATGACCCTCGTGGTCCCTTCCAGCACTACCATTCCATGATTCGATAGGCTTTCCCTTGAATGCACATAGGCTGGGAAGCTGTGCCTGCCTGTGGGATCTCAGTGTGTCTATAACTCACAGGGAAAGTGCCACGCATGCAATTGTTACACATGATGATCTTCCATGTTATTTCCACCTAGCTGGCCACTGTGGGGGAAAACAGAATGCTGAACAGCTGACTGAAATGCTTGGGAGGGTTCATAGCTCAGTAGAAGCCCCAGATCTGCTCTGGAGGGTTAGGGTTGACCCCAGAACAGATTAGAGGCATGGTGGGGGCACACAGTGAGAAGCCTGGGAGAGGAAGTCCCATTATGCAAGCAGGACAGAATCATAGAATCATAGAATCATAGAGTTGGCAGAGACCACAAGGGCCATCGAGTCCAACCCCCTGCCAAGCAGGAAACACCATCAGAGCACTCCTGACATGTGGTTGTCAAGCCTCTGCTTGACAAGGAGACTCCACCACACTCCTTGGCAGCAAATTCCACTGTTGAACAGCTCTTACTGTCAGGAAGTTCTTCCTAATGTTTAGGTGGAATCTTCTTTCTTGTAGTTTGGATCCATTGCTCCGTGTCCGCTTCTCTGGAGCAGCAGAAAACAACCTTTCTCCCTCCTCTATGTGACATCCTTTTATATATTTGGTTGCAGCCCATGGTTTTGCATGCAGATGTTCCCAAGTTCAGTCCTCTAACATCTCCAGTTAAAAAGATCAGGTCACAGGAGATGACAGAAAATAACTTTCTTTGGCTGAGACCCTGGACAGCTGCTTCTAGTCAGAGCAGACATTCCTGGTCTTGATGGACAAGGAGATTGGTATCTGGCAGCTTCCTGCAGTGAGTTGTTTTTGTTGTGTTTCATGCATGTTCTGTTTTGACATCACTGTGAACCACTTTGGGCATGGTTTGCCCCGGGAAAGGCGGCATACAAATAAACCAATAGGGCTGGCTGTGTGGTTTATATGCTGCTTTTCCAATGGAAAAAACTGTGGTGGTGATGATAGTTTATGATGATGGTGATAATAATTAGATGGACCTTGGTCTAGGAGCAACGTTTTATGAGAGAGGAGGCTGCTTTTGTTACTGCTGCTTCTAGGCACTTGGAGTTTTGCATAATAGTACTGTTGCCCTCTCTTCTTTGATTACAAGTAGAGATCAGGGAGCCTTGTGGATAAAAGCAGCAATGAACTTGCTCACAGCATCAGTATCTTTGGACAACCGGGCCTGAAGTCCCTTCAGCCTATGATTTATTGGCACCTTCAATCAGGGACTGAAGTGGGTTGAAAAGCATGTTAGCAACACCTGGCAAGATCAAGACGAGCGCACATAGTCTCACTTCTTTATCATCCCCAGGCAAGCTAACATAGTTAACAATGGCAGGTTGGACAGAGTTCACGCTTCCATACAGAAGCCCAAAGCCCTGCAAATGGCTCAAAATAAATAGCAAGAGAATAAATATGAGAGAGATTCTTGGCTGTATAGATTGCTCTGAGAAGCGGGAAGGAGGGAGAGAAGGCACATTCCTTTCCTATAGCTACAAAGAAATTCTACAAAGGAACAGAAATGAAGCTCCGCTGAGCATTAATAACTTGAATGGGTTGCCAACATGACGCCCTTCAGCTGTGGTTAGACTCCAGCTCCCATCACTTCCGGACAGTGGTCAGGGGATGATGGGAGTTGTAGTCCACCAACATTTGGAAGGCACCATGTGGGCTACCCCTGCTTTTACTATCCTTCCATTCAAACCACAGCTTGCCCATCAGCCTTCCAAGGCTTCACTGCAAGTCTCAAGACAATTCAAGAGCTTGAATGCTCACAGTTTTTCCTTTTATACTTGGTCCAAGTTTTGCTTCCAAGACCTCCCTGTTCTTCTTTTAAGATATTCCACGTTCCCTTCTCCCTTGGTTGCTCCCTAACCCCTTTATGTCCACACTGTAGCACAGAATGACTAGTGACTTCCCTACGGCAAGGCTTGCATGTAAGAGGTAGCATTAAAGAGGTGTGTTTGAATGGGCTGGGGATCCATCCCCTTCATGCAGCGCTACTTCTCTTGTCTCGCAGCTCTGAGGATGTATACTGCTGTCCTTTTAAGTCATTTATCAGGACTTCCTGGCTTTCTCCACTCTTCTTCATGCAGTTCTCCACCATGTCTAAAATCTTCTGGAGCCGCCGGTCCAGTGCCTTCAAGTGAGGCTCTGCTAAGACTGGTGACAGGTGATCAGTGGCCAAGGACTCACGCATGACGTCACTCAAGCGATAAGGCTCCGTAGCAAGCAGTTGGAGGCGCAAGAACGTTGACTTTTTTATACTGGATCCATCAACAGCAATAAGAAAAAATCAAGGAAGAGGGAGGACAATGTTTTTAAACCATGAGAAACATCACATTGAGCATTTCCATTAGTACATGCACAGACTTGGGATATCAGAACCACATCAGAGGCAGGGGTGAGTGTGGGCAAGAAGTTATAGGGTCAGACTAATCACAAACATTATGGATTCTTGCCAAATAATTTCCTCCATATTTATCCCGAACCTGAAAGCAAGAGTATCATGCCATGAGTGTTTCAGGGTGGAGGAAATGCTGAGTCTGTTTTCATATCTGATGAAAATTTTGCTCAGTTGTTGCCCTACATAAAAGGCTCCTTGTTTTAACCACAAGCACTTGCATCTCCCTTTAGCTTCGGGAGGTGGTAGAAGTAGCTGAGTAGGCTTTCTCTAACTCAGAGTGTGGGCATTTCAGTTGGCTTCTGGCAGAAATGAGCCTGCATCCTCAAATGTGCTGTGCTGGGAACTAGCTTAGGCTATCTGCTGGGAACTAGCTTAGGCATGCATGCTTCAGATAGCTGAGATGAGAGCCAGTTCATAGAACTGTAGGCTTGGGAGAGAGGTCATCAAGTCCAATGGCCAGCCCCTCATGACTAACCAGAAGTAGCCAGTGTGGTGCCCTTCAGATGCTTTTGATTAATGCCCAATGGTCAGGGATTATTGGAGCTGTAGTCTAAAACATATGGAAGGCTACCCCTGGCCTACACTAGCAGAGCACAGTGGTGGACAAGGTGCATGGGCTTATGTAGAGGAGGCAAATGGCACACCCACACCCTTCTGTGCCACTACAATCTGACCAGGGGAAAATCCTTAACCTAAACACTGAGATCAGTTTGGCCTACAAAACCAAAAATATTACCTACCTCAAAATAATAAGACTTTCTTAATTATAACCCCTCCAAAGACAAAGTATAAACAAGATGGGAGAAAAGAATCCTTACATGCAACATTGCTGAAGTGGAACCAGAATGGACATTTCATCATGGGAGTGTCTCCCGAACCTGAGAAGAACAAAAGGCACAGATGGTTTCTCTATTTTTGGGAGATGCTATTTTGGGAGTATTTATCTTGCTCAATAAATACTTCTTTTGATATTTAAAAGTCCAAATGTTGCAAATGATGTTGCAAATCATGTAGATTAGGTGTGTTTGTGCAGTGCTGTATTCATGATCTTGTTGCAAAGTTTACTTTCCCCGCAGAATTAATATATTTGGGTAGATATTAGAATGGTGGAGAGCAGGAATGTGACCCGCCAGATGTTGCTGGACTATTAAGAGGCCTCGTCCTTGACCATCTGGCTACACTGGCTGGGGCTGATGGGAGCTGGAGTCCAGCAACAGATGGAGAACTACAACTTTTCCATCCCTGTGTAGAAACAGTTTTGTACTCTCCAGCTGTTATTTGCTATATTCAGGGTATCTTACAATTATATCAGGAAGGGACATTGGAAGGGAAGAGTAAATGGTATGGAATGGGGAAGTTGGAGGACAGCCAGACCAGTTAATGTCCCCCCTCCCACATATTGAATTGATATCAGTAAATAACTATACAATTTTAAGGATTTTCCTTTCTTTCTGTTAAGGTATAGAGATTTTTGCTCCTAAAAAACAACAACCCAATTCTGAAAGTATCACAAACTACAAGGCCATCTTCTCCAAAGTGTGTCAAGTTTGTACGTCTGCACCATAAATTTAAAGCACATTTAAAGCTTGTGGCTTCCCCCAAACAATCCTGGGAACTTTAACAAGTCTTCTAAAAGACAAATATCTTTGGGTCAGCTGGAAAGAGCTTTTGATTACATCACCGCCACATTAAAACTGAGTTGCATTTCTTCATTAGAATATGTGGGTCTGTCATTAACATCAGCCATCGAGCACTTTCCAACAGGTCAAGTCCAAGACATTACACCACCTGCGGTGAAGAACAAGATAACATCGCTCCCCAATTCCATACACAAAAGCTGACTGGGCTTGCAATCAAATCTTGCATCAACACTGGCAACTGGGCAGCATGCTTTGCCACATCTGAGAGCCAGTGTGGTGTAGTGATTAGAGTTCTGGACTAGAATCTGGGAGACCCAGGTTCAACTCCTCATTCAGCCACGGAGCCCAGTGGGTAATCTTGGGCCAGTCATTGTCTCAGCCAAGCCTACCTCCTGGGGTTGGTTGGGTGATAAAATGGGGAGGAGGAAAGGTGGGATACAAACATCATAATAACGATATTTTCAAGACAACAGGTTAACTTGGAAGGTACAGTGCAGGCCATGTGGCATAGTTCAGCCCTCTAACATCTCGCCACTTTCCCAGGGCTGCAGCACCTACTGTCTGCCTCACTGTGCCTTATAGTAGGACTGGCCCTGCCCTGATATAGTCAAATAATGGTTTGCTAAGAGCAGTTCAGCATGAACCTGCCACAGGGCCACCTTATACTCTGGTTCTTGCCTGCTTTAGATCCTTGTCTTGTAAGTTCCTGCTTTCAAAGTTCACTCCCAGAAAAGCAGCTCATCTCAAATAACAGCCTGAAGTAGGAATACCCTAGCCCTTTCTTCAAAATGCAGATCATTGTAGGACAGAGCTCAAAAGCTTCCCCTAGTCCCTCGCCCACACAGGGAAGCACGTTGCATTCTCACCCTCGGCCATTGTCCAGATGAAGGAAGAAAGTGTCATTCCCAAACTTGTCAAAGGTCTCATAGTGGTGGCGATCCATGTTTCCTACATATGGAGACAAGAATTATAGAAGAGGAGGCAGACAGCAGAAATCAGAGGAGGAAGAAGAGGAAGAAGGTATTAGAGAAGTCCACCCTGAGAGGATCTTGGGGCAGGATATACCGTATTTTTTGCTCTATAAGACTCACTTTTTCCCTCCTAAAAAGTAAGGGGAAATGTTTGTGCGTCTTATGGAGCGAATGCAGGCTGCACAGCTATCCCAGAAGCCAGAACAGCAAGAGGGATTGCTGCTTTTGCTGCGCAGCGATCCCTCTTGTTGTTCCGGCTTCTGAGATCCAGAATATTTTTTTTTCTTGTTTTCCTCCTCCAAAAACTAGGTGCGTCTTATGGTCTGGTGTGTCTAATAGAGCGAAAAATACGGTAAATTCCAAGACCAAATGAAGAAGAAAAAACTGCAGACAATATCAAATAGCAATTATCAGACAATATCCTTATTCCATACTATTTGTCTAGAAAAAGAGGTACCGGAACTCACCATGAACACCTCCCTCGTTCTTTTAGAATGGCAATGGCACCCACCTGAGAGGTGCCAGAACTGCAAGTTCTGGCTGAAAAAAAGCCCTGTGTTTTATTCAGGCAAACTAGAAAGGCCCAAACAGCCTGAGGTCATCAAAACTCTTCATCTGATGCTAATTAAAAAGAGAGTGGCTTCCAGGGAACTCTGGGAATTGTAGTTCTGTGAGAGGACTAGTGTTCTAGCTCTTAGCACCCTTAACAAACTACAGTTCCCAGGATTCTGTGGGTGTAAGGCATGACTGTTTAGCCCAGGGGCCCTTACCTATGTTTAGGATCCTAGAAGAAGCCTATTCCCTCCCCCTCCCCCCCTGAACTCTTGAACTATCCTCAGCAGAGAGATAAAATAAATGAATAAATGAAATGCCCAGCTATTAATTGGTCAGTGGGTGCAACCTGAAAGCTGTTAGATAGGGCAGAAGTAATTATGAAGTATTAAGTGGAGCAGAAGCGATCTCAAGGACAGAAATAACAAATCAGCCTAAGTTATTGGCACCGATGACAAAAGGATGAAAAGAGGGGAATCCATCCAGTTTATGTAACTTGTTACACCATAGCCAAATGGTGGGCAAATCAGATGCAACCCCCCCCCCCCAATAAAATGCTGTGAGTGGCACAGACTTAAGATGAACTGCCACTAGTATTGTCAAATTGAGGAAAGAGAAAGAGTAGGGATGAGAACAATATAAGAGCCTCTTTCTTTCTTTCTTTCTTTCTTTCTTTCTTTCTTTCTTTCTTTCTTATCCTGACTTTCCTCCAAAAGGAGCCCAGGGCAGCATATTGTATATAGGGGGGGGGGAATCTTTAGAATATAAGGAATGTAGCTGATCAAGAACAGAGGCCATGTTCTCTTTAATTCTGAAGTTCCCAAACTCTTTTTCCACTGGGAAATCTAAGAAACTATTTTGTGCACCAGAAAATACCCACTTCACAGGGAAAAAAAATCTGGCAATGAACAATACACCAAATGATGGTGATGGCAGTAGTGGTGATTAATTAGTTCAAGTATTTATTTACCACTTTTCATTTTTTAAAAAATTACAAATTGGTTTGAAAGTAAATAAAATAAATAAATAAAACAGAAGAGAAGAAAAGAAAAGAAGGCAACCAACCCCCTTCAATCTTTTTTTAAAAAAAATATGGGAGGGTCAGCAGGCCTCGGCAGTCGCCAAGGACAGTGTCTGGGGGCATCATGTTGGTCACTTTATCCCAGCCTGCCTCTGACTCCAGCAGCCCCATCCCACCCATGCCCCATCCCCACATTGTTCAGGAGGACCCCTGACCCCCCTAAGAGAGGCTTTTTGAGAAGGGTGGAGGCGGCTTCAGGGAGAAGGAGGAGACCAAAAGCTTTTCCTTGATTAACTTCATGATCCAAGCCCTTCCCTGACTCACTGTGACATGTTTTCACTGGCAAATAACCTACTTCATCCAATGTACGAATTTGGATTGGAGGGGGGTGGGGAAAGGTGCAAGGATATGGTCCCATGAAATGAGGTGCGCTGGAGAATAAGGAGATGTCAAAAGACAGGTGAGAACTAAACAATGGGAAACACAACTCAATCTGCTTAGCGGGTTGTGTTCTAGTCACGTATATTAACACAATGCACAGCCAGAGATGCTTATTGCAGGGAAGCTGGCTGGCAGGCAGATGTACGCAGACAGAGTTAATTTGTTTCTCAGGAACTCTCAGTGCTGCTGAGTTTCCATCGAGCCTAAGAATAAAATGCAATGAGGCAAAGTCTCTCTATTAAAGGCTGAGCTAAAGGACTGGAATGACACAAAGGAAAGGGTTGTAGCAGTCAGAAACTGGGAGACAAAGGAAGCAGCTCAGACTTTTTGTCCATCTACCCCAGGACTGCCTGCTCTGAGGGGCATAAAGAAGGTCCCAGGTTCGAATCCTGCTCTGTCATGGTAGTACAGTGGTACCTCGGGTTAAGAACTTAATTCGTTCCGGAGGTCCGTTCTTAACCTGAAACTGTTCTTAACCTGAGGTACCACTTTAGCTAATGGGGCCTCCCACCGCCGCTGCTGTGCCACCACTGCACGATTTCTGTTCTCATCCTGAAGCAAAGTTCTGAACTCGAGCTACTATTTCTGGGTTAGTGGAGTCTGTAACCTGAAGCGCCTGTAACCTGAAGTGTCTGTAACCCGAGGTACCACTGTACTGGGAGAGAGCCCTGTCTGAAATCTTGGAGAGCTGCAACCAATGGTCGGACTCTGTATAAGGCACCCTTCTGTGATCCTTTTTTTAAACTGCAGATGCCAAGGGTTGAACTTGTGACCTTCTGCATGCAAAGCAGATGCTCTACCCCTAAGCCATGGTCCCATCCCCAAATGCAGTGCAGCTCGCAGGAGGAAATGTACCCAAGCTCACCCATAAGGAAGTCAAGCACAGTCATGTCAATGAGGTTGAGGAGTCGGGATACGTTGTCATATGGTGCCGTCTGTCGTACCTCTGCGCAGTAATCTTCATCTGACTCCCACCTTAGAAGAGATAGTCATGAAAGGTTATCATTAGTTGCATATGGTGGGGAGAAACCTTTAACTGTCTCCACCCTTCCTTATAGCCTCTCTAGCTCCCCCAGGTCATCTCATCGTTTGTCAACGTATCCATCACCCTGACAGGGCACAGATGCTAAGTGTGATTACATAAATTCTGTTTGAGCCTTTTCAGGTACAGCTGCAGCTCTTTGAGACCACAAACAGCAGAGTCGGGGCCTCTTGAGTTGAATATGTAATGCAATTTTGTGGCACTGGCTTTTAGAGTCAAGGTTGTGGAGCAGCAATGGCTCCGGAGCTTGAAACAAAAATAACTCAGGAGATGGTCTCCAACAGAAAACAGATCAGCATGTGTTCACCCCCTAGCTAAGGGGGAGTTAATTCTTCCAGCTTGTACTGCTACTTTTTCAAACATTTACAATAAAGCAGTATTGTATTTATGAAATAAATGCATAAGAAATCTTTTGTTGTTGTTGTATTTGTACCCCAAATTTGTACGCATCTGACTGGGTTGCTCCAGCCATTCTGTGTGGCTCCAGCAACATAAAATCATAGAAATACCACCATTTCATATTATCCCATGAGCACATTCATTTCAGGAATTCCTGCTACCCTTCCAGTATATTGACAGAGCCAACCAGCCCTGAATAAGCCTCTGAACCAATCTTCTGGTTGGTTTACTTCACCACCACAGAGCACAGCTACATTGTGCACATAAGAACTAGTTAGAAGTGATGGAGAAAAGGCAAGCTAAGAAGTGCTGAACAGATATGGGGAAGTTTGATGGTGTCACCTAAATTGGAGGGTTGGGGGAATATAGATTCAGCACCCCAAGCAGACTTGTCAATGTCTAGGGCAGCCCCAGTTTAGGGACATATACACATTGCTTCCTCAGTCTTTGGCTGTCCTGGCTCATCAATTTTCTCCTTTGCCTCTCTTCATCCAGAACTTGCTTTTCACAATCTCTCGTTCAATACTGGTCCTCCCTCTGCACCTGAGCTTACTTACTGAGCTTTCTTGGTCTTGGAGTAAGAACGCCTCCAGGGGCTTCTCCATGAACGTCGGTCGGCCAGTTCTTTGTCCGGCAGGAGGGCTGCCATTGAGCCCTCGAGCTGGTCTGGCTTGCCACACAAAGCATGTTCCGTGGAGCAATAGTAGGAGCACACGCCAAAGAAGCAGACGTTGCCGGCTGGGTTGACCCACGCAAAATGGAGGAAAGCAAAAGTCAGGGAATACCAACAGCTCGTCAACATGCCACCACATGTCTTGTGCATAGCTGTCAACTTACAGATTTGAAAATAAAGGACCAGCAGCCTCAAAAATAAGGGATCAGCAGCCAAAATAAGGGATCAACAATTACTTTGATAAAATACATATTTTGTTGCATGCAAACGGCTTTAGATACCTATTAGGTCCATAAATTACCATATAGCATATATTCAACACAAAAAAACAGCAACAATTTGTTGTTGACAAAGGACAGCTGGACATAGAAAGGGCCCCATTACCTTCAGTAGCTTATTTAAGGGACATCATCAATAAGGGACAGCAGCGGGACATGGCGCTGGGATAAGGGACTGTCCCGCCAAATAAGGGACGCTTGACAGCTATGGTCTTGTGGGTGCAAAGCAACATAACAGGAGGGGAGAATAGCTTACATGGCTAGCACAGTCGGTCTACACCAAAGCTGAGGAACCTGTGGCCCTCTGGAGGTTGTTGGCCTCCTCCCCTTCATCTGTCCCAGCCAGCATGGCCAGTGATCAGGGATGATGGGAGCTGCTGTCCACCAACTTTTGGGAGCAATAGGTTCCCCACACCTGTTCTACACAGTAGAGCTCATATTACGAAGGAGGGATAAAGAGGGGACAGAGTGCTCACCTGGGGAGATGAAGAAAGTCTTAAACAGTTTACTGTCCGTTGTGATATCACGGATTTCTTTGGTTATATTCACCAAACGGCCAGAAACGGGGGGAATTCTTCGGAAATCCAGGATCCTCCCCAGAAATGAGCAAAATGGGAGAATGAAACAAATTCTGTTTTCAGCTGGACCAAATAAACACTCTTAAACACAGACAACAAATCCTACACAAATGCTCGTTATCATAGAACATACAATCAGTTTGGAAAATAGCCCTGTCTTTTCTGCTTCGCACTAATACTTGTCTTGGACACTATCTTTAGTGTAAATTGCCTTGAGATGGTTGTTTTGAATTGATAAATCAATGATAATGATAATATTTGGCAGGAGTCTGCCGCACCCTGCAGGACAGGAGAGTGCACTGTGCTGGACTCACCTGTCGAGGTGAAAGGCTGCTATTTCTGCATTGTGCCGTTCAAAATCTGAGAAGTAAAAGAAATCTGCTGGAGTCTCCTGATCTCGGGTTTGCCTGGGGAGAGGGCAAGAAGAGATGGGGTGGGTTATCATGTTCACTGTTGAGTGTTGAACTGAAGCCCACACATCTTTTGCAACTCATAGTCACTCTGCACACTGCATACATCCCTTTTGTTGGGTGTTCATGGTGATTTGTGCTCAAATTTACATACATGATTCTGTTTTCAATACTCTTTGCACCTGCAATAGTTTCAGGGATGGACATACCACTACGTTTCCAGTTGGTACATGCCCTGTAACGTCATGCTGAAATTCTGCAACCTTTTATACTGCAAATGTTCCAGAGCAACATGTATGTGTATCCTGTTTTAGTTGCACTATAGTAGTGCAAGAGGGTCCCTTCAGACAGCAGTAATACAATAATGTAATGGAAGCATCACGGAACAACTAATAATGTGGAATGGTCTGTGGTCAGCCCAATATAAACCCACCATTAATGCACTGTTATTGTGTCAATATTGCAAGATACACCCACAAGGGGAAAAACCACCTGTCTGGAGAAACCCTGAAATTTTAATCCTAGCTATGCAAACTAGGAGCGATTGAGGCAGAACTCTGACACAGAAGTCTATAGCCCATTTCAGTATAACGAACAGGAAGCCCTCATCCCACCCCCAATTGTTGCCCTGGTTTTGAAGCAAGTGAAACAATACACGTTATTCATCTGAAGGAGGGAAAAGGGATGTAAAACTACGAGGTCCTCCAGTCTAAAACAGCCTAACTGCACCACTGGCCAAGGCTGAAACAATATTGTTGTGGCCTTAAATGAAAGGGGAGAGGAGTTCATTGAGAACAACATAGCACAACATTTCACATCTTTCACCACCAGAGGTCGCACCTCTCCATCAGAAACAAACCACAACATGGAGGGCTGAGTTCGCCATTTACTGCGGGAGCTAAAACTGATCCTAGGTGATGGATGGCTCTCTGCCATTTCCACAGTAACGGCCTAGGTTTATCTTATGCTGCATCATTGTTAGGCTGTTGTTGAACGATGGTCCACAAATCCCATAATTAATTCTATAGAAACACCTGCTTTATGGTCCATCAAAACTGTTTGCTTTGACTATTAGCGAAGCGACAGTGGTGAGTGCCAATGGCCAGGGAAGAATTGCACCCCTAACCCAACCCTAAGGCTGCAAGATCCCATATTTCAGGAGACAGTATTACAACGCTTCCATTGCTAGGTTAGGGCTACTGAAATCCCAGTTTGCTTAGAAATGTGGCGTTACAAAGGCCATTAAGTCCAGAGTCTAAACTTGTGCCATTGCTGAAGAATCTGGGCAATGATGAAGGGAAAGCATCTGTTTCGGCCAACAATACTTGGTAGTGTGCAGTGAGGTTATATTACTGTGTTTGCAAACCGCCCTGGGATCCTCAGATGAAGGGTGGTATAGGAATTTAATAAATAAAGAGTGTGGCAGAGATGGTTCTCCAGGGATGTGGTAATCAAAGGAGGAGCCTTCACTACAGTTGCTCCAGAGGTTTATGTCCAAACACAGCCTTGCTTTTAGCTCTGTTTGGAGAACTGGCATGAAGGGGGTCACCCCCACCCTCTTGCTACACAGAGGCTGCCTGGTAACTAATTAACTCAAAGTTTGGAAGGTTCCAAGCACAATTTGTTTTCCAGGTGGAGTCCATCGACAGGTTATTGCCACGCATGAAAAAGAACTTGGACCCAGAATATTGGTACAGGGCCTCTAAAAGCATTGCTGGCCTTCCTTACTCACTTCATGGGTTTGAAGAGGGCTTGTCCATGGTTGGGGAAGGTCATGATCAGCTTCAGTTGTGTCCCTCCAGGCTTTTGAACTGAAATTATGTTAAGAAGAAACAAGGCTCAAGTCGCCACCTTTCCCAGTTTTGAGAATGAGGACGAAACAACCTGGCATTTAAATATTAACAGAGTCTGCTCTGGCGCTTAGCACTGAGGCAGAACATTCCAGAAAGCAGCTCATCCCCCTTCCCACAAGACTCTTGTCAGGATGGTTTAACAGGCCGGGTGTCAAACTGAGAGGGAGAAAAAAAGTGAAGATTGAAAGGGGGGGGCACAAGGCAAACAGGCAGGGTGAAGTGAGAAGAAAGCAAGTATGAGCGGTCAAGGGACCCGAATGTGGCGCAGAATACCTGAGCTGACAATTGGCTGCATGGCCAAATCTTCCATCATGGCAAGGCGAGCAGGGTCATGACGGGCATACAGTTCATAGCGATTGATGCCAGTGTAGAACTGGAGCCAAGCAGGGTTGGCATCGTGTTTTGGAAGCTTCGCATGTGCCTTATTGCTGCTAGCCCTGCAGATCCAATACCCCCACACAACACACAAAAACAATTGCATATATTATCATAGGCTAGTGAGCTCCAGAAGGTAACAGAAATCTGGCTACTGAGAAGCAAGAGGGAATGATCTCAAGCTGGACCAAAAATTTCTTATGCATCTACTTTTGCAATTCTCCATTAATGAATGTGAGAATAGAATTATCAGGTCCCGGTCCCCCCAATGCACTAGAATGAACAGCATGTTTATTTAGGGGTATCACAAGTTTTGCAAATGTACACACACAAAAACCCTTTAGGAAAAAGAGCCCAGGGTGGAGGAGGGAGAAAAGCAGGCCAGTGAGGACTGAGTGTACTGGCTGGCTGTTGTGAGGTGAGGGGATGGAAAGGAGGCCTTTGCATGCTTTAACTGGAAAGCAGGCAGCCATGGCCTGTCTGAAAATGTTGCAAAGAAGCTTGAGCCCCCAGGTATATCTAGCTGTGCTTATCGAACGGCAGGCCAACATTCTGAGCCCAGCTGCCTTGAGAGATCAGAAAATGGCAACAAAGTGCTGGCAGCAGATGTGCTCTGTGGTAGAATTCATTTTCTCCATATCTAAGGACAATATCTCAGCCTAAGACCCTGAAGAGCCACAGTCATCAAGGGTAGACAGGATGGCCTGCTGGTCTAACTCAATATAAAGCAACATGTATCCCTATATTAAGTAGTAACAGAGAATCTCAGAGACTAACATATTTATTATGGCATATGCTTTGGTGGATAGGGATGCAGGTGGCGCTGTGGGTTAAACCACAGAGCCTAGGACTTGCCAATCAGAAGGTCGGTGGTTCGAATCCCCACAACGGGGGGATTGCTCAGTCCCTGCTCCTGCCAACCTAGCAGTTCGAAAGCACGTCAAAGTGCAAGTAGATAAATAGGTACCGCTCCGGCGGGAAGGTAAACGGTGTTTCCGTGCGCTGCTCTGGTTTGCCAGAAACGGCTTAGTCATGCTGGCCACATGACCCGGAAGCTGTACGCCGGCTCCCTCGGCCAGTAAAGCGAGATGAGCGCCGCAACCCCAGAGTCGGCCACGACTGGATCTAATGGTCAGGGGTCCCTTTACCTTTACCTTTATGCTTTGGTGGACTCAAGCCCATTTTGTCAGATATGATGAAGTGGGTTTGACTCCATGAATGCCATCCCTGCAGAGGATGTATACCAAATTGCATGGGCCACCCAGCTGTCCCTATGAAAAAAACCCCAAGAGCCTCTCACCATTCATTGCTACTTCTCACAAACATCTTCACCTTCGGTCTGGTAGCAAACAGCTTGTCTTTCTTCATAACTTTTGGGATTGGAATCTTGTAGAGCGGATGGTCAAAAAGCGCAGCCAGTTTGGACCTGCCTGTCCATGTTGGTTTTTCTTCTGCTTCTTTCGGCTCGAAGTTGTGACTTTGGAGGGGGATGTTGCCCTTGCTACCTCCAAGTGGTACGCCTTCTGGTGAGTGAACGCCTTTCTCCAGGGAGCTGTTGCTGCCACTGAAGTCCTGGAGAATCCTCAGGTTTAACTTATTCTGGGCTGATAACACGGGACTAGATTGATCTTCTCCTTTGCGGGTACATCCACAAGAATCAAGGCCGGCGGAGAACGTCAGATCCAACACCATGTGTACCAGGAGAGCCAAAAGGAGCAGAAAACAGAGAATGGCTTTAAATTTCCTTTGGAACAGAGAAGGCAGGTGGTGCACCATCCTTGTGAAGCCCTGGGTGCCAGTAGCACAAAATGTATGACAAAGGTCCACGTGTCAGTAAAAAAATAATAATCCGCAATTTGATCCCCACTCGAAAGGATGTAAAGGATGTTGTCTAAGGTTTATTTCCAGCTTTGGGAATCCAAAGGAAAAAGTGGAAGCTCTTTTTTTGTTTTTTAAGCAAAATATTACTTATAAAAAACAAAACCTCTTCACTTATGCTATGACAATCCTTCCCAAGGCAAAATAAATAAATAATTCTGGGTCTTGTATAAGGTGGCTTCTGCTAGGAATCATTCTGCTCACATAGAAGTCCTCAGCAGGAAAAGGGTAAGAACGCAGGTTGCAGATGAATTTAATGATGTTGATAAGGGAAGAGCAAGTGGTGCCAAGGTTAACATGAACTAGTTAAACTCCAGATTGATAGCAGCAGATTGGTCAATGCCACAAATCTCTTTGAATTGTGTTATTGCATCACAAACTCTTGTGGAACCCCATCGTCCCAGCAGGCTCACATATTGATTCCCTCCTTTCACCTATAAACACTGTCAGCTAGCCACCTACATAATTCATATGACTTCTTCCTTCATCCATTTTTAAAAGTTCGACCTTCACTGAAAAGCTGCAGTGGCTCAACAACTGTCCACAAAAGAAAAGAAGAATTAAAACAAGTTTCTAGGATTCTCAGGCCCAATAGAGGCACTGCCCGCTCCTTCCATATTCAGTGTGGGAGGGGGGGTTGTGAAGGGAAATCAGATTGGCATAAAGGCCATGTGTTTTATGGGAGTTGGCATAAAGGCCATGTGTTTTATGGAGCTCATGAAAATATTGATATGTGGCACCTAGATCTGAGCCCTTAGTTTCCCCTTTCCTCAAAGCACTCCATACATTAAGTGCATTATTTTATAAATACTGCTAAGTCAAATAAGTTCAAAGAATAACACCCCCACCCTTCAAAAAAACAAAATTCAAGCTATTCCTTTATTAAGCCAATCGTAATGATGGAAAATAACGTGCAATGCTTTGAGTTCTCCATAACTATTCACTGGGCTAGATGGTAAACAGAGGGGGAGGGAAAAAGTTGGCTGATGAAAGTTGTGGTGTCTGCATCTGGTCACAGAAATGTGAGAGAAGGCAGCACACATTCACATGAGCCTCTATTAGGTGCTATCCAGGTTTCAGGTTGCATAGCACCTGATAAGTGCATCAGATGCAGGCTCCAAGACTTCACCAACTTCCCCTTCCCTTTTACATACCAGGGAGAGCTCACAAGCTAGTACACCATT
Organism: Podarcis filfolensis; assembly: GCF_964270895.1. Lineage (NCBI taxonomy): Eukaryota > Metazoa > Chordata > Lepidosauria > Squamata > Lacertidae > Podarcis > Podarcis filfolensis. The sequence goes on along the minus strand of NC_139612.1, from coordinate 46,292,154 downwards.
TTGGTTGGTCTAATAAAGGTATTGTCCTAATGCGGATTTTGAATTTTCGTTGCTGTTCTTGGGCCAAACACACCCACATTCTCTCTCTCTTTCTTTTTTTGGTAAAATTATGTCTCGCTCTTCCTGCACAGTGGCTTAGGTGGGGTTCTCTCATTTTATCTTTGAAACAGCTTTGTAAAATACAAGGCTTCTCCAGATGATCTATTCATTCAGAATTCATCCTGATTTGCACAAAGCTCACAGAGGGGTTAGTCTATGTGTGGCTTTTATTGAGCACTCAGCCCAATTTGCCTGCAGGATGTTAACACATCTTCTTGTCAACCACCCATCCATTTCGCACTTTTCAATGTGTTTCTCTGTCACTTTCCAAACTGCAAGAAGTCCTTTTTGCTTTTAAGTGGATTTGTTGCAATTGGGCAGCAGAGAGCATTTTAACCCAATTCAATTGCACAAACCTCAAGTTCTGGTGAGTGCTTGAATCTCTCCTGCAAAATAAGGATAGCCCAGAGGCTCTCATGATGCTTGCTCTGCCCAAGGTAACCTTTTTGAGCTTTCTAGCTGAATGATGGCACAGCACCTTTTAAATCTTTGGCCCCATCTGCACTATACTATAAAGCAGTATCATACTGGTTCAAACAGTCATGGCTTCCTCCAAAGGATCCTGGGAACTGCAGTTTGTTAAGAGTGCCATGAATTGTTAGGATAACACCTATTCGCTTCACAGAGAATAACATTCTCATAGTGTCTTAATAATCAACTCCTCTTTCCCAAGGAGCTCTGGGAATTGTAGCTCTGCAAGGGCAATAGGAATCTCCTAAAAAAATATCAGCTCCATTAACAAACCACAGATCCCAGGATTCTTTGGGGAAAATCACCACTGTTAATAAAGTGGTTTGATACTCCTTGAAATAGATATGTGGTGCAGATTTTGTCTTGGCAATTTTTACTAGGGCACTGAGGGGGGAGATGTGACCATGCTCATGCTCTCTGAAAATACACAGCCACTTCCTCACCAGCATACCATTCACGACACGCAGCCGCGCATTAGCAATGGCACATTCACTTTGTCTCACACACAGAGAACAAATACCGTGAGCTGCGGAGAGAACGACGAGCTTTCGGCTTACTTATGTCCCATGGTGCGGCGGTTGCCTAGTAACTGTCTCCAGCTAACACTTTCAGTCGCCCCAGATTCTGACAACACCATATTTCTTTTTTCCCCCTTTTCCCCTTGCATTGCAGTAATACCGAGGCGAGGACAAGCCAAATAAGTTCTACAGCTCCCTCGAGGTGGAGAAATAGGCTCTTGCTTGTGCTCATGTGTGAGGCTTGGGATGAACTGAGCTTTCCAGTCAAAAGGGCTGACCTAAAACCCTGCTTGGAGGACTGAGCTGTCTAAAAATGATGACTGATGAAGGTGGCAGAGAGCCTTTTAAGGCAGGGGTGGGGTACATGGGGCCCTCCAGATGTTGCAACGTCAGCTTCCATCAGCCCCAACCAGCATGGCTAACAGGTCCAGTGACATCTGGAGATTCAAAAGCCCCCCATCCCCCTTTTAAGGGCTCTTTGTCAAACCCAAGTGGCTCAGGTGATCTTAGCACATTATGTGCTGGCCCAGTAAAGTAACCTACTGTCAAGAAAAACTCTCTCTCTCTCTCTCTCTCTCTCTCTCTCTCTCTCTCTGTGTGTGTGTGTGTGTGTGTGTGGGGTGTGGTGCAAGGCCCAAGTCCTGACTGGAAGCCGCATCCTTGTCTCTAGTCCCCAATCCATGATCCTTGGTTCTGTCAGTAGGACAGCTCTCTGCATGAGCTCAAATACACACATTATTATAGCCCAGGTTTCAGGGGAAGAGGGCATGGAGGTCTAGTACTGAAAACTGGTTCTGAGGTGGACAGTTAAACCTTGCCTCACATTAAATGCTGAAGGGAGGCATTCATCCCCAAACATGTTGCCACTGGAACATGCTTGATGAGCTGATACAGGCTACTGTTTTCCCATACAAGTGATTAAAACAAGATTTGGGGGAAGGCCAGCCCTGTGCCAGACATTCAGTTTGGGTGGTGGTGGTGCTTTTGGCCAAAACAAGCTCAAGAACCACCCAGCCCTCATTTTCAGGCCTCTTGTGCAAATCATGTTCAAACACTAACATCTGAAACTATCTGCACGTAACTTAACTGAGAAACCAACAACATATGTATGCTGTGGGATAGTGTTTCTGGACAAACAACATATGAAACCGGGCATCAAAAGTATTACAAATACAGTATAATAAGTTCTTAACATTGCTAATAAAGCACAGCAACACATTAACTTCTCAAGTAGCTATGAACCAAAGACTCTTGCCATCTGCTAGCTATGTTTTCACACTTTTGGTGTGATGTAAAAACAGGGGAGGGGGGGAATGTGCAGGGTTTAAATGTGCAATAGTCATGCTTGTGCATTTTAAACTATGCAAGTTATTTTCAAATGTTACACTTAAGCCCGGAAAGAAGAGAGGCAACCTGCTTGAAGAACTACCACTGACTTTTTGTTTCTTTAAATAAAGCACATTTGGTGGCTTATGTGAAAGAGCCTACAGATCTTGGACTGTTTTCACATCGTGCACTCACATTACAAAGTCTCTGCGACTTTGTGTCACATGTAAATGCTATTTATAGAGAAGAGAAATTGAAAGTATCACCAGGTGCAGACATGTTTAGAACAATTTTGTGCACAAAATGAATCAGGCCTTGAGTGACAATCTCTGAGAGACAGACCGGTAATCTGTAGTTTTCTCTTGCTGTTACAATTTTACTGTATTTTGAGAGTTTGTTACACTTGTCCTGCGCTCTCATTTTGAATCGCTTTGGGGTCTCTTATATTCTTTATAGACAAATTAAAATAATCACTGTTTCTCTATATGAGGGTAGGGAACCTTCAGCATGGGTTCCAATTTGGCCTGTGAAGCCATTTTGGGGGACTTGACTGCATCACTGAATCCTGGAGAGCTGAGCTGAAGTCACCACCTATCAGGTGATGAGCAGAGTTCAACCCTCCTGCACCGGCTGTGCAACCAAGTTCCAGCAGCCAATTCCTGCAGATAGCTGTTTTGCAAGTCCTGTGCATGGTGCTTTGCTGAGCCCAGGGCTGGCAAAAACCCAAGTGCCAGAAAACTAGCTGGCTGCCAGGTGCCTGGAAAACATTGTGCAAAGGACTTTGACAGGTGGGTGACACAAGGCATCTGTCAATGATCTGGTGTTATAATGATGCCACATGACTGACAGGTGGGTTGAATGGTGTGGTCTACCCCCTATGTCATACAGCCAGACCCGAGGGGAGCTGCCAGCTATCTTCTCCTTACTTCACATAATAATAGAACATGGGGGGGGGGATGATGAGATCCCATGTAGTTGATAGGTTCATGATTGCCTTCAAATGTTAGGCTGATGGCCCAATGATCCATCTTGGAAGAGACTGGTTTTGTGCGACAGAAGGAAAAACTAAGCAGGGATGAATCTTGCCACCCTCTGGCTTTGCGTCACTTCATTGCTGGCAATATAAACTGGAAGATTTTTTGTTGTTGGGTTTGAGTCTTGCAGTGAAATGAAATTTCCAAAGCCAGCCCTTCACACCAGGCAATCTGTCAATGTGCTTTGTTGCCATGACACCATTGCAGAGCAACACTCAAAATTCTCACCTCTTATTCCTTGATGACAATGCATTAGTCACATTGTTGCAGTTGCACAGTCACTCCTATTGCTACCCTTGGATACATGGTGTATAGCTCAGTGACAGAACATCATGTTCCCATGGCTCCTTCAATGGGAAAGCAAGTCACAGTGGTTCGCAGCTTAAAAATGCCATGCTAGAGCATTGGGGCCTAGCACTCAAAAGACATGGGTGTTTTACAGCAGTAAATATTACTCTCCAGTTAATCACTCCCACATCTATGACTCACTGTAAACAGAGGGGATAAAAAGCACCACCGTACGATATAACTCTTGTTATGCCCAATTAAGGAGAAATACATGTTAGATTTTGCAATAATGAAATTGTGGAGCTACTGCATAACAGCACTGTCAAATTTTCGGAATGAAGGCATTGATTATGTGTAACACAGAGGAGGTTTTATGAAGGTAAAGCACACTGAACTGTACTCCTGTTACCAAGGAAAAGAGAGAAAAAAATCCCTCTTTTGCTGGAGTTCTGTAGCAGGGAGTTCAGACCAAAGAGCTGGTGATTGGCTAAATTAGGCTGGCCTTGCTTGCTTAATACAGGTCACAGCTACAGCCACATGACCACTGGATACTGATAAGAGACAGGCAAAGCAGCCAACAGATTGTTTGCTGAGATAAGCCCCCACGTTAGCAGTTTGATTTCTGTAGGTCAGCCTGACACTTGGTTGGGTCATCAAGACCAACATATGAGTGTGCGTGTGTGCTTGTTCAAATATGGACATTGTACTTATTTCTGTAATGTTATTAGAGAAACTATATCAATATGCATAGAATCTCATGCCCCATGTTTGCAAGAGAGATAATTATATACCTTCTGCAATGCCACATTCTATCATCGAAGAATGATGTTCTCTCTCATATGCCCATTGTCAGAGACTGCCTCTAGGTCCCGGCTCACAAAGGACCAACGCTAGCCGGTAGAACGGAATAAAGTCTTTATTGAAGTATAATTTCCATTTCCACATCTTAGCGTGCGTCTCTACGTCTATTCCCTAGATCGGCGAAGTCCCATCTGAATCTCCGCCTCCTGTACACCAGTTCAAGACCCTAGCCTTGCTCCACCTTTTGCGTCTCTCCTTTCGCCTCTGGGTCCTACCACCCCCCGGGGTTCCTTCCTTCCTGGATGCCTCGGATGCGGACCCTTCGGATTCCTCCCCCTCCCTTCGGCGGGCTTTAGGACCTGGCTCCCTTTCCGGGCTGCTCATTGCGCCTCCCTCTGGTACATTTGAACTTGGCGCGCGCGCGCTGTCTCCGACCCTCCTCTCTACCGTTTCCTCGCTCTCTGACGCAGGCGTGGCTGCTGCCGGAGAGCTGCCTGTCGCTGGTGCCTGGAACTCCTCCCCCCTGCTGCTCTCTGGTGGAGTAGCTGGTCCGGATTTCCAGCTGCTGCTCTCTGAATCCCCTCTGGTCCCTTCTTCCTGGGGTGCCCCTCTTGGTAACCCCCCAGCTCTGCCCACGGGAGCCCCTTTCTGTGAATCCTCCGATTCGCTGGACAGACTTAGAGATCTCGGACGGCTATCATCGCTAACCTCTCCTTCCGATTCCTCGCCATCCGTTCCCTCTGCTCCTGAACCCCTGACATCCATCCCCCCCTCGAAGCCCCCCCTTCCCCCCTCCCCTCCTTCCGGTGTGGGTTCTGGGTGCTCCGTCGTGGCAAGGGTGAGTGCCGGATACAGTTCTTCCCTCGTGTCGTACATCACATCGGGCAGGTCTGGCTCGTCCTCCGTGCGCTCGTCGACGTCGATCTCCTCTGCTTCCATCTCCCTGCCTTCGTGTTCAAATCCCACGTCCTCCCCCAACACGTCCATGTCCATCTCTCCCCCGTCCCCCTCTGAGGGTGATGCCTGCCAGGGACCCCCCAACCACTTCCTGCGCCACTGCTCCTCTGGTTGATTATCCCACCAATAGGAGCGGTCTGAGGCAGAACCCGAGGGTGAACCTTCCGGAGAGCGTATGTGTGGTGCCGTCTCCTCGTCCGAGTCGAACCCCTGGAACGTGCTGCCTGAAAGTGTGGGTGTGAAGAGCCAGTCATCGAAATACTCGGCTGGCATGGGCCTGTGTGGGAAAATGGCATGGAACTCTTCCTTGAGAAGAGGCTCGTCCAAGGCATAGCCCGGCACCCAACTGTTGGCGCTGGCCGGGGTATCCTCTCTGGCAAGAAGGTATTCTACTCCCTCTTCCCCCCATCTCGAGTCTAAAATCTCTGTGACTTCGTTGATGCGCTCCCCTCTTGGCGACCCCCTTTCCCTGGGTCCTTCTCTGGGCGGATCTAGTGCTGTGCCTGGCTCGTGAAATCTATGCGGTGCTTTGTAGGGCGTGAGCACCGATCTATGGAAGACCGGATGCATTCTGGAACCCTCCGGAAGCGCTAACCGGAAAGCCACTGGATTGACCTGTGCCTGGACTTGGTAAGGCCCTAGCTGCTTATGCCCTAGCTTCTTCTTGGCCAACGATCTGGTCGGCACTGCTTGCGCTGCTAACCAAACCCAGTCTCCCACCTGTATGTCTTCCCCTACTCTCCTGTGTCTGTCAGCCTGCAGTTTGTATGCGTGCTTTGCCAGTTCCAACTGCCTCCTAAGCTGTTCGTGGACTTCCTGCAACTCTGACGCTAATTCTTCCGCTGCCTGCGGCTCCCCCTCCCCCACTCTCTCTAAACCTGGGAAGGTTCTGGGATGCCTCCCGTTGTTGGCGAAGAACGGCGTCACCCCCGTCGACACGTGCTTCGTATTGTTGTAAGCGAACTCTGCGAGGGGCAGGTAGTCCACCCACGTGTTAGGCTGCTGATTGGCGTAGCATCTCAGGTACTGCTGCATGATGGCGTTGACCCTCTCCGCTTGTCCGTTGGTCTGCGGGTGTCTCGCCGACGCTAGATTGATCTTGACGTTCAGGATGCCCATCAACTTTTGCCAGAAGTTCGAGATGAACTGCCGCCCCCGGTCGGATAGAATAGATCGTGGCAGACCGTGGACCTTAAACACGTGGTCTATGAACAGTTTGGCGGTCTGTTCTGCCGTGGCCACCTTCGCACACGGAATGAAGTGTGCCATCTTGGTAAACATGTCCACCACCACAAGCACTGCCGTCTTTCCCCTCGAACCGGGCAGATCCGTGACAAAGTCCAGGGCCACCCGTTCCCACGGCTCAGACGGCGTCTGCAACGGTTCCAGCAATCCCGCCGGCGGTTTGTGCACTGACTTGGCCCTTTGGCAGGTGTCGCATCTCGAGACGTAATCCGCTACTTCCCCCCGCATCTTGGGCCACCAAAAGTCTCTGGTCACTAGTTCTACAGTCTTTTCTCTGCCAAAGTGCCCGGCAGTGGGGGCGTCGTGTAGCTGCTGCAGCACCCTCGCGCGGAGGTCATTCCCCGGCACGTAGAGTGCTCCCTTGCGGATGAGCAAACCGTCTCTGATCTGGAACTCGTCGTCCCTCACCGTGCCCTTGTGCACCTCCTCCATCTTGGCTAGCGCGAAGGGGTCCCCCCGCAACGCTCGACGTACGGCGTCCAGATCCACGGTCGCCGAGGCGCAAGCCCACGCTTCCGGTGCGAAAATGTGCTTGGCTGCCGACGGTGCCTCCTCCTCGAGGTATTGCGGCTTTCTGGACAAGGCATCCGCCATGATGTTGTTGTCACCCGGGATGTACTCTATCTTGAAGTCGAAGTCCGCGAAGAACTCTGCCCATCTAATGTGCCTCTGATTCAGGAACCTCGCCGTGCGCCAGTACTCTAGATTCTTGTGGTCCGTGCGGACCTGCACTGTGTGCCTGGCTCCGATAAGGAAGTGCCGCCACGCTTTGAACGCTGCATGGATGGCTAGCAACTCCCTGTCCCAGATGGTGTAATTCTGCTCCGACTTGCTGAGCTTCCTTGAGTAGAAGGCGCACGGCCTCCAGTCCCCCTGCTGGTCTTGTTGCAACAGTACAGCTCCCACGGCTCTGTCTGAGGCGTCCGTCTCCACCCTCATCGGTCTGCTGGGATTTACATGCAGCAGCTGCTCCTCGGAAGCGAAGAGACGCTTGAGTTTCTGAAAGGACTGCTCCGCCTCCTCCGTCCAGATAAACTTCTTCTTCTTGGAGCTGAGCGTGTCGGTGATGGCCGCCGTTTGCATAGCGAACCCCTTGATGAACTTGCGATAAAAGTTGGCAAAGCCGACAAACCGCTGGACTTCCTTCCTATTGCGCGGGCTTTTCCAGTCCAATACTGAGCGAACCTTGGCGCTGTCCATGGCGAGCCCCTTGTCGGACAGTTTATAGCCCAGGAAATCCACCTCCGTCACGTCGAACTGGCACTTCTCCAGCTTGGCGTACAGCCTGTGCTCCTTTAGTCTCCGCAGAACTTCCCTGACATCCCTCTCGTGCGCTTCTCGCGACTCAGAAAATATCAGGATGTCGTCCAGGAAGCATACGCATTTCTTGTAAAGGAGTCCCGCCAACACGTGATGCATAAAGGCTTGAAAACAGTGAGAGCCATTTTGTAATCCGAAGGGCATAACTCTGTATTCGTAGGTGCCCAGTGGTGTGAACATGGCCGTCTTCCACTCGTCGCCCTCCCGCACACGAATCAGGTTGTACGCGCCTCGCAGATCCAACTTGGTGAAAACGCGTCCTTTCCTTACCGTCGCGAGCAGGTCGTCTATTTTGGGCATGGGGAAGGACGAGGGCTTGGTTTTCGAGTTCAAAATTCGAAAGTCAACGACAAGCCTCTTCTGGGGCGTGTCTCGCTTCTTCACAAAGAATACTGGGCTGCCCCCTACAGCTTTCGACTCCCGAATGAACCCGCGCTTCAAATTGTGGTCTATGAACTCCCTAAGTTCCTGCAGTTCGTCCTCAGACATGGAATACAGTTTCCCTGTTGGCAGCGTTGCCCCCGGCAGGAGATCAATCTTGCAGTCATAGGGTCTGTGGGGGGGCAGTTTGTCCGCCTCCTTCTCGCAGAAGACCTCCAAAAACTCCTTGTACTTGTTGGGCACCGCTTGCACCATGCCTAGGTGTAGCTGCGGTGCATCCTCTCGCCCCTCTCCTTCCTGGCAGGTCTGGATGCAGTGCGCTGCGCAGTAGGAAGAGCAGAAGGTCAATTGCCGCTGGTACCACGCTAATGCCGGGCTGTGCCTATCCAGCCAACTCATGCCCAACACTATGGGCGTGTCCGACAATTGGGTGACGTTGAAGCTGATGACTTCTCGGTGATTCCCAATTTGCATCACCATAGGTGGTGTCTGCTGCACCACCTGCCCCCCTAGCAGTTCCCTGCCATCCACTGTGACCACGTTCAGGGGCAGTGTGGCTGGCAGTAGCGCTATGTTGTGTTGTTGAAGGAATTCCAGTGCGATAAAGTCCGCATTACTGCCAGAGTCAATCGTAATCGGCACTTCTAAAGTGAGACCACTGGGCAGCTGGAGCGATGCGGTGAGCTGCACCACTGGTTTGGGCGGGAGGGGATCCGTGGGCTTCAAAATCTCTGGGGACTTCTTCACTGACTCGCCTGGCTGGCCCCCAGTGCTTCCGTTTCCCTGCCGTGGTTCACTTTGCTGAGTTGCTCCCATTACTGTTATTGAAGCTGCAGTGTGCTTGTGGAGCCTCTGGGGACACTCTTTCGCCATGTGCTTCGAACTGTCACAGATGTAACACTTCCTGTTCCCTCTAGGCTGCTTTGTTTTGACTGCTCCCGGTGTTAAGGCTCTGGTGGCTGATTGAGCTCTAGCACCGCCGATCTCCATTGGCTCCTCCCCCCCTGCTTGCGGAGGCGTTGATTGCGCACGCGCGACATCCCTGGGCAAGAGGGAGGGCACTCTGGCTGGTGTGCGTCCCCAACGCCCTTCTCCTCTGTCCCAAGGGCGGTCCTCCAGCCTCACCCCCACTGCAAGCGATCTGTCCACCACCTCCTGGGTGCTTTTGGGTCTCTCCCCCCGCGCTATCTCATCCTTGATTTGGGGGTTCAATCCTTCCCAATAAAGATCTCTAACGGGGGGGGAATCCTTGTCCCACCCCAAGGCATTGACCAATGCAAAAAAGCGGGAGTGATACTGCCTCACGCTGGCTTTCCCTTGTCTCAGCTCAAATATGTCCTTACGGGCAATGTCAATGTCTATTTTCGATAGAAAGCAAGAATCCATCGCTTTAATGAATGCAGCTGAACTCTGGAGCGCTGGGTCCATATCTCTCCACAGATTGCGCAGACATGCTTTCGCTTCTCCATGCAAATGAGACAAGATAAACCCCACTTTTTCTTGCTCATCTCTAAACTCTTTCTCCAGCAGTTTCAGCGCAAACTGCACGTCTGCTCGGAAATTGGGGTACTGCTGCAAATTCCCATCAAAGTGAGATACAATGCTGCCTCCAGTCCTTCCCAACCCGATTCCCTCGGATCTGGAACCCGTTTGTGCCTGCTTAGCAAGCACTTCCAACCTGGCTTGGAGATCTCGGCATGCAGCAGCCGCTTCATCCTCTCTTTTCCTGGAGGCGATTATCTCTGCGCTGAGCTGCGTTACCGCTTCTCGCAGGGAAGCAATTTGCTCTTCAGTAGACATGTCGCTTGACTTTTGTGAGCTCCAAAGGCACCAGTCCTCTTTCCTCCCTGCTTCGCTCCCCACACGCCGCTTGAGTCAAAGAGAACTGATGAAAACTTCTGTGAGATGGGACTTACTGTCAGAGACTGCCTCTAGGTCCCGGCTCACAAAGGACCAACGCTAGCCGGTAGAACGGAATAAAGTCTTTATTGAAGTATAATTTCCATTTCCACATCTTAGCGTGCGTCTCTACGTCTATTCCCTAGATCGGCGAAGTCCCATCTGAATCTCCGCCTCCTGTACACCAGTTCAAGACCCTAGCCTTGCTCCACCTTTTGCGTCTCTCCTTTCGCCTCTGGGTCCTACCACCCCCCGGGGTTCCTTCCTTCCTGGATGCCTCGGATGCGGACCCTTCGGATTCCTCCCCCTCCCTTCGGCGGGCTTTAGGACCTGGCTCCCTTTCCGGGCTGCTCATTGCGCCTCCCTCTGGTACATTTGAACTTGGCGCGCGCGCACTGTCTCCGACCCTCCTCTCTACCGTTTCCTCGCTCTCTGACGCAGGCGTGGCTGCTGCCGGAGAGCTGCCTGTCGCTGGTGCCTGGAACTCCTCCCCCCTGCTGCTCTCTGGTGGAGTAGCTGGTCCGGATTTCCAGCTGCTGCTCTCTGAATCCCCTCTGGTCCCTTCTTCCTGGGGTGCCCCTCTTGGTAACCCCCCAGCTCTGCCCACGGGAGCCCCTTTCTGTGAATCCTCCGATTCGCTGGACAGACTTAGAGATCTCGGACGGCTATCATCGCTAACCTCTCCTTCCGATTCCTCGCCATCCGTTCCCTCTGCTCCTGAACCCCTGACACCCATGTAAATCTATGAAAAAGATCAGATGGCCTATTAAAATTAATGCTGAGTACTAAGAAACAAGTTGATGAGTGAGGAAATATTAATGTGTTTCCGGGGTGGGGGTAGGGACTAGAGTCCCACTGATTTTAGTGGGGTAATTCAATGGCAAGCCATCAGTGAATTATCCCTTAAGGAAGCTTTCAGGTGCACATTCCCATGGTGATGTCATATTGAATACTATGCATGTTTATCATACAGATATTTTGCCAGATGTATATCAATGCAAGAGTTGGGAAGTCCCTTGTTGTAAGGCAAGATTATCCATGCCGTAATCCCTCACTATATAAGCAGGGCCATGGTGGACCAAAAGTAGATTCCAGCTATATTGCAAATATCAGCACAGTACTCAGGTAAGTCATATATCATAGGAAGAGGCAAACATGTGATTCCTCGATATGGTTTAAGGTTAAAAAGTTTTTTTAAAAATAAATTGTGCTATGTTATTTTAAACTTTCTTGTTAGCTGCCCTGATCTCTGTTGAGGAAAGGCAAGATACAAATGTTCTAAGCTCTACCTATGCCACCCTGAGTTCTATCACAGAAAGATCAAATGGGGGAATAAGCCACAACTGAAGTATGAAATCTGACATCACAAGCCATCCTTTCATAACATACACGGCAGAATTTGCTCTTTTGGCGAATATATGAAAAGCTCATGCCACCCTTCCACCACCACACACAAACACAATGGATCCAAGTGAATTCTCCAGACATAAGCCATGCATTTAAAAAAAGTTTATTGTAAAAAGTAAGTCCCCTTCACACTCCAAATTCAAATAGACTATATAGAAAATACAATAAGGACCATTAATCAACACCCTTGTGACAGCATTATTAGACTCTACAAAATGGAAGTACAATTGTACTTAAAAGTTTTGAGAAACTGGCAGCTCAGGCAGAGTTTCTTCCCACGACCAGTTTCTGAACAAGATACAACATATTGGCATCGTGACACTCCCACCCCATCCCACATGCTATGCAAAATAGTCTTATTTGTGTGCCATACGCTTTACAAGCTATATCAGTGCTCTGTAGGTGTAGTGAGGAGGTGGAAGGGCAATTATCCTAGCAACCGTCCACTGGGTCAGGTTTGTCAAGCTGGCACACACACTTCTGACAACCAGGCAGCTGTCATCTGGGCAAAGAGAAATCAGCTGCCTTTTTCTGGTCTTCTCCCAGAAAGTGGGAAGAGATAGCAAGGAGAAGCAATGGGAAGTTTCGATTCAAACTCTTCATGCTCTCTCTGCAATGTATGGCTTCATAAACTGTGACTTGCAGTCACCATCCCCTGATCCCCATCTCTAAGCAAAAAGCCACATTGGTAAAATCAGAGTCAAACACTCTATGAGCTGGATTAAGTAGCTCAAACATATTTACTTACACTCACGCACACACTCAGTATTTGTCATAAAGCTGGTATATAAATAAGAAAAAGCTCAATATTTTATTATTAAAAATAAGCCTGCCCTTTAAATTGTACAAAAACCGATGCAAAGTCTGGGGGGAAATCTCCTGAATGTGGTGAGCTTGGAGAGAGAGAGAGAGAGAGAGAGAGAGATGGAGTATGTCAGGAGCACTTCCAAACGCAAACAGCAAGACTGCCTCCAAAGAACATGTACAGCAGATTCTTCACCTCATGGGTGATCTCGAAACCAAAGCCCTCCCCAATCACGACATGCCAGGAGGAGCCAAACTTCTTGTCCATTGTCTCTTTGATCATCTTGGCAGCACTCTGAAGGGAAGAAACAAGAGATTCAACAAGGAAAGGAATAGGAGCCAAAGGGGAAGGAACAGCAAGTTAGAAAGAGAGAAAAATGGATTCTTTCCCATATGCCGCTGAAGCTCATCAACTGTTTATATATACAGTGAGGGGGAAAAATATTTGATCCCCTGCTAAATTTGCCCATTTGCCCTGTGACGAAGAAATGACCAGCCCATAATTTTAATGGTAGGTTTATTGTAGCTGTGAGAGACAGAATAACAACAGGAAAACCCCCAGAAACCCAGAAGACAAAAGTCAGAGATTGATGTGCATTATAACGAGTGAAATAAGTTTTTGATCCCTTTGCAAAAGATGACTTAGTACTTGGTGGCAAAACCCTTGTTGGCAATTACAGGGGTCAGACGTTTATTCTAGGTGGCCACCAGGTTTGCACACATCTCAGGAGGTATTTTGTCCCACTCCTCTTTGCAGATCCTCTCCAAGTCAGCAAGATATTGAGGCTGATGTGTAGCTACTTGAACCTTCAGCACTCTCCACAGATTTTTAATGGGATTAAGGTCTGGAGACTGGCTAGGCCACTCCAGGACCTTAATGTGCTTCTTCTTGAGTTACTCCTTTGTTGCCTTGACCATGTGCTTTGGGTCATTTTCATGCTGGAATACCCATCCTCAACCTATTTTCAATGCCCTGGCTGAGGGAAGGAGGTGCTCACCCAAGATTTGACGATACATGGTCCCGTCCATCGTCCTTTCGATGCGGTGAAGGTGTCCTGTCCCCTTAGCAGAAAAACACTCCCAAAGCATATTATGTCCCCCATGTTTGACAGTGGGGATGGTGTTCTTGGGGTCGTAGGCAGCATTCCTGCTCTTCCAAACATGGCGAGTTGATTTCATGCTAAAAAGCTCGATTTTGGTCTCATCTGATCGCAACACTTTCACCCAGTTCTCCTCTGGGTCATTCAGATGTGCATTGGCAAACTGCAGACGGGCCTGTACATGTGCTGTCTTGAGCAAGGGGACCTTGCGGGCTCTGCAAGCTCTCAGTCCTTTACGGTGTGGTGTGTAACAACTGTTTTCATGATGACTATGGTCCCAGTTTGGTGAAATTTACTGGCAGCTTCGCTTGCCCACGGAGCCCACACGCTTCCGCCTGCGTGTCTCTGCTGTTCCGGGCCCCCAGCTGCAGTTAGCAGAGCTTAGCACAGCGACAGAAGCAGAGCCGATGATTGCCTTGTGTGCTCAATAAATCAGGTCGACGCTCAGTGTCTTTCTTATCTTACAAAGAGCTTTAATCTCGTACAAATCAACAGATCATAAATCCCGGCGACAGCGCGCTCATCTTCGATCCTCTCCCGGATCTGGCTAGACTCACACTGTGTGTCAGCGTAGTCAGACACTCCCACTTCAGTCAGTGTTCTAAACACGCCTCTGAATGTGAGACGTCACACAGAACTTCTTAACCCTGTAAGTTCTGACTCTCTCCATACCCAGTTGCCCTGAGATCATTGACAAGTTCCTCCCGTGTAGTTCTGGGCTGCGACATCATGATTCTCCTGATCACTGCAACTCTGCGAGATGAGATCTTGCATGAAGCCCCAGACTGAAGGAGTTGACAGTTATTTTGTGTTTCTTCCATTTGCGAATTATTGCACCGTTTTCACCTTCTCAACAAGCTGCTTAGCAATAGTCTTGTAGCCCAGTCCAGCCTTGTGCAGGTCTACAGTCTTGTCCCTGACATCTTTGGTCTTGGTCATGGTGGCTACTTTGGAATCTGCTGGATTGATTGCTTCTGTTGACAGGTGTCTTTTGTACAGGTACTGTACCTCTCCCTTACAGCAGGTGCTTCTAATCTCAGCTCGTTACATACAGTGAAGACCAGGTAGCCTGACATCTGGCTGGTTGATAGGAGATCAAATACTTATTTCAGTCATTATAATGCACATCAATCTCTGACTTTTGTCTTCTGGGTTTCTGGGGGTTTTCCTGTTGTTGTACTGTCTCTCACAGCTACAATAAACCTACCATTAAAATTATGGGCTGGTCGTTTCTTCGTAACAGGGCAAACGGGCAAATTTAGCAGGGGATCAAATACTTTTTCCTCTCACTGTATACATAAAGAGAGAAACACACACATACACACAGAGTTTTATCTGCTGTTCTTGGCTTCATTATATAACTGCTTTAAAAACAAACTGTTGTCATTATGCATATCAATTACCATATTTTTTGCTCTATAAGACTCACTTTTTCCCTCCTAACAAGTAAGGGGAAATGTGTGTGCGTCTTATGGAGCGAATGCAGGCTGCGCAGCTATCCCAGAAGCCAGAACAGCAAGAGGGATCACTGCTTTCTCTGCGCAACGATCCCTCTTGCTGTTCTGGCTTCTGGGATTCAGAATTTTTTTTGTTTGTTTGTTTTCCTCCTCCAAAAACTAGGTGCGTCTTGTGGTCTGGTGCGTCTTATAGAGCGAAAAATACGGTATATGGTCATTTTTGTTAGCTTTGATACATTTATATTTTGGTCTTGAGATGAATTTGTAACTTTTATTGAAGTTATCTTTTTAATTGAAATTAGTTGCTCCACCAATTTAATCATTCATGTGTTTACATGGGTATTTGGGTATTTTGTATTAATATGATTCTGGTATCGTCACTGAATTATTTCTATTTATTGTTGTATTGGCTAATCAAATTTAATTTCAGGTCAACTGACAGAGAGATCAAACAATTTCCCCCCACAGACATGGGAGCTTAATAGTAATGTGTGGAATGCCCTCCCATCAGATGTCAGAGAGATAATAAACTACCTGACATTTAGAAGACATCTAGAGGCAGCCCTGTTTAGGCAGCCCTGTTTTAATGTGTGACATTTTAATGTATTTTTAATCTTTGTTGGAAGCCGCCCAGAGTGGCTGGGGAAACCCAGCCAGATGGGTCCGGTACAAATAAATAATGTTGTTGTTGATAATGATGATAATAATGTATCTTCCTTATCAATAAAAAATAAATCAAATAAATCCAAGCACAAAGTTCTCAGAAATGACCAATACCTCATTGTTGGTGGAGTATTTCTCACACGCAGTGACACACAACTCCATGGTCTCTACTCGCATCTCCTCTGGCATGTCTGTGTGCTGGAAGACAATGCAAGGAAGGCCATCAGCCACAAAGCAACCCACACTCCCAAACCCATCTGGGAGCCACCACCTCTTCTTTCTTTCATGCTTGGCTAGGAGTGGGCAAAGGATGGAAAGTGTAGAAGCCAGGCACAGGAATTCAAGGGAAATCCTCTGTGACTGAGAAGTTTATTTAGGCAACTGGAGTACCTCCCCGTTTACAGAAATGGCAGTCCTGAAGCAAGACGTCTTTCCAAGCTAGATACAGCTCTGAGGTACATTGGTTTTCTGTCCCATTCTCCTTGTCCCATCCTTACGAGGGCAGAAGCACGCCAAAGATTTTAAAACCTAGCTGTTTGCATTCAAATACAGATATGCATAACAGTAAGAAAAACCTTGCTAAAATAAGTAAGTTTCCAGTTCTTGCACTTGCCATACACACAGAGACTTTTAAATGCCAAGATCACTTTGCCTTTGGAAGATACAAAATGGTTTCCAATCATTCTGCTTTTCTATTACACAGGTAAATATCTCAGCAGCACATGCTAGAATTTGCAATACTCCATTCCTAGAGAGATTATAATCCTGCCCATGTTTATTACTTCTGTGCTAAAAATAATGTGGAGGCAGGAAGCGAGAAAGAACATGCTAATTCCACCCCTTCCCCATGCAGCAGGGAGACTTGTTCTGCTTGTGTAGCCTCCCCATGCAATGTAAAACCCAGTATTTCAGAGTCTTAAATAATGGATGGAGCCCGCATAAGTAGAGGGAATGGCAAGAGGGGTCAGAGCTAGGACACTCGTCCTCACTCTTTCTCCTCTTGTGTTCATTTAACACAGAAGTAGTATGTGTATACAGGACTTATACTTCCTCCACATGCCTCAAATGTTCCATCATTTCTTCTTGCTGCCCACTTATTGTCCCATCTGCTATCAATAACATCACATGCCTTTCCTCTTTCCCATAGGCATCTGGTTGGCTACTGCAAGAACAGGTGCCTGGACTAGATGGGCTCCAGGACTGATCCAAAAGGCTCTTCTTCTGGTACTCTGGTTTACCCTTCCAGTTTTCTTTCATGCCTTCATGCACACCTCTTTCTTTTGAGCAATCGTTCAGAAATTGTTGAGCCACTGTAGGCAATGACCACAATGACTTCTGCTTCTTCATGTGTACTTTATAAAATACAGGATAATAAACTCTTTGGGGAAGAAGCGTGGGGTAGAACTTTAATAAAGATAGAAGGTGGTAGACAAGCAACAGACACGCACCCCCATTTTAACAAGATTGCTGGGAGTGCCTTGTGCAATTGTATTTTTATGAGATATACCAATAAAGTGTCTGCTTCACCCCAAAACTCAGTACTCCTATTTAAATTAAGTAGCAAAGTAAAATGGAAGCTAATGGCACCAAGCCCCCACATCTCCTGATCCAAGAACGTATCATACTTCATTATTCCCATTCTTACCCTGATCAGTGGAAAGCTGTGAAGTCTCTTATAGTCCGCCTCCTCTTTTTTCCCCTCCCCAGTGTCTGCCATTGTCTGTCCACTGTGACCCTGGGAAGGGGCAGAGCAGCCTGTAGGGAACCAATCAAGGGCAGACTAGGACTTTTTAGAATTCAGCCTGAACAGTTTTGCAGAAGCAGGGTATTCCGATGCTTAAGAGAAAAAGAGAGGGAGAAAATAGTTCAGTTGACATATCCTCAGCATGAGGATATCACACATCTGAGATCTTTAAAAGAGTCAAAATAAAGAATGAGCCATTCATCTAGTCATGGTTATACATGGCTAGATAATATACATGCATTATGATGCCATAGTTTTAGATGATAGTCTTTTTTGCAACTGTCAGTTGTTATTAGCATAAGATGTAAAATTGAAATGGTAACAATATTAAAATACTGTGAAAATCCCAGCCTGCTTTACTTTGCTACTGCCATTTCAAAATGCCAACTCTATTTTGCAAGCAAAAGCTTACAGAGTAGCAAGTCTTCTTGCTTGCATATTCCTATCTGTCACTAAAGGAACAATGTCCTTTACATCCTGCCTAGTTAACAGCTATTCAATCAAATGTGTCCATAAATACTTTTGAGGTATACTGTAATTTAGAAATTATATCCCTCCTGGTCTAACTAAAAAAGGCTGACACTTAAAAATCCTTATTTCGTCAACTTTAAGAATAGGAACTTAATCCCACAATAACATTCTCTGATTAGCTTTGCACAAGCCCTACTTCTTGCCAGTCTCTGGCTTGAAATGGATTGATTAGCTCACAAAGGTGGGCAGACATCTTTCTCTTAACCCTAAAGATTTCCCCCCAGGCTGGAGCTACTCTAGGTTGAGAGATCATGGATATGGAATCTTTCAAAGGACCTTGGAATAACCCAAGCCAATCGATGAATAGAGGTATCAGCCTAGGTAAATCCTATATTTTGCCATGTTATGATATTTTTGCCAGTTTATCATCTATCAAAAGCCACTTTTGTGCTTAATTTCCCCATAAAAACGTACACTCAATTTTTAAAAGATCAATTGAATGCTTGTTTAGATGCCTTCTTGAGGGGGGTGGAGTACTGATATGAGAACAGCAGGCCTAAAAACAGCTTTTCTTTGCAGTTGTTGTTTATTTAGGGGTATCCAATTAGCCCTTATACTTTGGTGACAGTTCTAGAAAAGCAGTCCTTGGGAACAGCTTAAGTAACTAAATGGGCTTGGATTTTATTCCAAGAGATGCAAAGAACCTCTCTGTGAGTGAGTGTAATGGTGGCAGATGTAGGTGCCTTTCTTCCACTGACAGGTGGACATATCTTTGTGCTCTGGTCTCTCTCTCTCTCTATCTTGCAGGCAGGTATTTCATGTTATGCAATGCCTCCCACAAGCAGCCATTTTGTGACTGCTGCAAAATTCCAAATGTGCCCACATGCCCCCAAGCAGGCAGACGTCATAAGTCAGTGGTAAAGCCCATGCTTTGCATATAGAAGGGTCCAAGTTCATACCATTGCAGCTCCAGTTAAAAGGATCAATTAGCAAGAGGCAAGAAAGATCTCCACCTGAAATTCTGGAAAACTTCTAATAAAGAAGGCAATATCGGAGAGAGAGACCCCTAGCTTGACTCAGTATGTCAGGCTCATATGTTATCGAAATATCAACATCTGATGCTGCTGCTTATACAGGAAAATATCCAATATTAGTCATACTCAAAGTAGGCCCTTTGAAATCAATGGATGTAAGCAGCTTAGATATATTGATTTCAGTGTGCTCACTCTGAGTTTCCATAGCTGAGCTGTCAATGAAAAAAGCACATTTTAAAAAATTAACGCCTAATGCCAACTTCCTGGAAGAGAAAAAGTTCGCTGTTCTCAAGAGACTGGCAAACATGAAACATCCATTAGCGCCTGGGCACTTGTGTGAATGACTTTCCTCTTTTATTAGTAATGTTCCCTATCTATGAGTACAGCGATGGGCCAAAGGAAGTAACCCGAACAGGAGACGGTATGTTTAGGTTTGTCTTCTGCCTTCTTCGTGGATTCTACTGTTCCTAGTTCTCCCCTAGCAGACTTTTTTTTTTTTTTTTTGCATTTGCATTTGCACAAAACATTGCAAGAAGACCTAAAGTGTTCTAAAGCAGGTGAGCTAGAGAAATGATCTGCAACAGCGGAACATTTGGTGCCTTTGTTGCTCCCCGAGGATATTCGTTTCATCCAGCCTAGACCTCTTACCACGCCAGGCTCCGCCGCCCCGCCAGGCTCCGCGTCAAAACCCAGCCCGCGCCCCGCGAAGATGGTAGCCTGGGATGACCCCCCCGCCCCAAGGGGGCCGGACCGCGCGAGGTGCTCAGGGCCAGGAGCGCGCTTCATCCTGTGAGGGGCCAGAACTGCCAGACCGAGCGGGCTGGGGGCGCTCCGAGTGGCCCTTGGCCGGCCGGGAGGGAGGTGTGGTGGGGGGCGCTGGGGTCTCCGGGCGGCGGGAGCGCCCAAGGCTCCACTCCGACGGGGCGGAGAGGGGAACGGGGCGCGGGGAGCCCGACCCGCCTGCCCGGCTTCTCTCACCTGAGTCACCTCGACCCGGAGCCCCAAATACCAGCCTCCCTGCGGTTGTTAAGGAAAGGAAACGTGCTTGTCTTAGCAACCGACGCCGGAAGTCCCGCCTTCCCCCTTCACCCATAGGGCGAGCCGCGAAGGGCGGAGAACGCCGGGTAGGTTGCGAGCGCTTGTCTGTCACGAGGGGGGGAAAAAAGGTCCTTCAGGATCGTTGGCGGCGAGAGTTGGGGGTGTCTATCAGCTGCCGGATGCGATTTGGGAAATAAATAAAATGCCTACCTGCTGCAAAGCGGCACCAGAGGTTTTGCAGCTGTGATCGTGTTGTACGAAGGAAGGTGTGATTTGTCCAGGCAGTTAAAGGTGCTCTGTCCCCGTAGGCACAGTCCAAAGCACCCGGCATTCTCCTGCCTCTCTCCCCGTCACGTTGGGAGGGAAGTATCCCAGCAGGCGGGTGCCAGGGAACTTTTTTTTTAACCTAACCCTGTGTAGACCCTGAATTCTGTATTTATTAAAAAATAAACTGAACGGTTGTGAATAATTCAAATAAAAATACTAAGGGGGCGTGGGGGTTGGGAGAAGAAAGGAAAGCTGGGAGAAATAGATCAAGGCAAGGTGGTCAGAAAAAATCTGCATTTGCAGGTACATCTCTGCATGGTTCTCAGCATAGCTGTCAACTTTCAGGTTTGAAAATAAGGGATCAGCAGCCTCAAAAATAAGGGATCAGCAGCCTCTCCTGTCCCGGGGACAGGCTACAGGATATCTAACAATCCGGGATAGCAGCGGGAAACGGCGCTGGAATAAGGGAATTTCCCGCAAAAAAAGGGAAGGTTGACAGCTACGGTTCTCAGTAGAACTGCCTATGATTTCTGACTCCCAATTGTGTCACAAGAGCAGCAACTAAACGCCCTCAATTATACCGCTGGAGTGAGAGCTTTGGAAACGGGGAGTGGGATTTTATTGAATCCTGGAGGTTCTAGTAATGAAACTTTGATCCCACAAGCCTGTTACAATAACAAAGAACATTAATTTCACTCATGGAGAAACAACGGCCCTATCTGAAAAAAGAGAACAGTTGCAAAGAGAGGTGTGGGTGAAGAAAGCATAGCTGTCAACTTACAGATTTGAAAATAAGGGACCAGCAGCCTTGAAAATAAGGGTCCAGCAGCCAAAATAAGGGACCTGCAGCCTCACCTGTTCCAGGCACTCTAGTCTTCCTGTCCTCCTGTCTGGTCAAACTCATGCTGGTCCAACCAACTTTGTAACCAGAGGTTCAGCTGAATAGAATCTGAATCACATGCACCACAAGGCCTATGCAGCCTCAACTTAAGATGGCTCCCCGGCCTGGCTTTGCACTGCAAAGTTTGCAGCAGCACCTGCAACAAAATGGCGTCCAGCATTCAAAAACCCCCTCAGCTTGCATTAACTAGCCACACACAAGGCATGCAAGCTCCACCCCCCAGTCGTTCTTAGACTTCTTATTGGGTGAGCAACACAGCCAAGCAACACAGTTAGAGCCCCCCTCCTCCCTGGCCGGCAGGGAGGGAGGGAGAGGAGCTGCTTCCTTTGAAATTTAAGGGACATCATTTAAGGGACATTTAAGGGACATCTATCAATAAGGGACAGCAGCGGGACATGGCGCTGGAATAAGGGACTGTCCCTTCAAATAAGGGACACGTGACAGCTATGGAAGAAAGGGGAATACTGTTCATCATCTTAAATAACTGGGTGAACTGGCATTGCAGCGAGAGAGAGAAAGAGTGCAGAAGGAGGCTGCAGTTGGAGCCATCCTCCCCTAGGACTGACCCTAGACCCTAGACACTAGAGTTTAGGCAAAGTGGAGCAGTGTTATGAAAGAGCAGCCAGTTTGGGAGGAGAGGGGCTGGTGGTAGGATTGCCATATTTTGAAGAGCAAAAAAGAGGACACATTTGCCGACTTCTACTTTTAACTATTGATCACTATGACGACTCTACCCATGAAAAAGAGGATGTGTCCTGGAAAAAGAGGACATATGGCAAACCAACTAAGGTGTTCTGCTTCAGGTGTCAAAATAACTTAATTGTCCTCAGGCACCAGGCACTTTGGTTTGATGTGGGGCAGAGGCACTATTTTCTCCTCTGCCTCAGAGAGCAAAATGTCTTGGGCCAGCTCTGAGTCTGAGAGTCCTGACCCAAAAATGATTGTTTTAAACCTCATTGGGCTGTAGTATGTGGCTGGTGGACTGCAGCTATTACATGTTAGGCAAACCAGACTGACAGAAATGCTAGTCAATCCAAGTATATTGTGCATTTGCAACCTATCTGTTTGGCTATTCACGATTTCAGTTCTCTGCTAACCTTAAGTCTTATTTATAGTGGCTGATGTTTCTGCTTTTTTTCCATTTGCTAAATTACACATTCTTTCTGGATCCCAGGACCTCTTGAACCATGTCCTATTTCTTGGCTTCCTTTGCAGCTTCCTTTTTTGATTGAGATTATATGTGCTCTTGTTTTGCATCCCTAAATAGCTCCTATGTGGAATTTTAAAGTTTTTAATTTCCTCTCCTTACCTTTTGTCTCCACCATCTCATTTCCTCACCACCACCCCCATATGTCATCATAGCAGAAAGGCTGTTAATATATTTTTTTCATTGTTCAGCAATCTGTTGTTTTTCTTTGTGTGAAATGTACCACGCTGGTCCATATTTATAGTTTTCTTTTCAGCTATGCCATTTTTATTAAATACTTTTGAAATCATTTATTTTTCTGAGGAAAATGTTTCTTTGATCTCAGTCAACCCTTCCTCCCTTTCCTCAGTATTTTCACTCTGCTGTAAAAAACCCCAAAAACCCCACACACATTTATCTATGGTTCTGTTCATTCTCCTATTTACTTACCACATTTCCTGTGCTAGATTTTTAGTCTGTGTCACACATTATCTGAAATGCATGTGTGTCCTGGACTTGGTTATAAAATCCTACTGTTTGAACCGTTTTTTCTTAAACCAGCTTCACACCAGCTAGAGTTCTTAAGGCATTGCTAATCCATCTCTAGCTATGCAAATACTTATAGACATCCCTGTTACATCAAGGCCCCTGGTGTGTACAAAAACAGAAATGAAGCTGACACTAATGATGCCATGCTGATGTATGGTGAAACACTGGAAAAACAACAGCCTCACCACACTTCAAAGTGGTAATGTGAACACACCCTCTGTGTTTGAACTCCACCAGAGTTTTCTGGTTCTGTTCAGAGCAGGTTGGCACATTTCCCGATACGCCATGAATATGCTGCCACAGCAACCACAATAGTTTGGAGTGTAGATTCACTGGTTCAGATATAGCCACCTGTGTGAAGCTCTTAAATGTGTTGCAGCTACATGTGCTTGCAGATCACGTGTGCTGGTTGAGTAAATGTACAACTCATGTTAAACTAACCTGTAGATTTGGGATGGTGCAGAGACAGCACTGGAGAGGCAAAAGCAGAAGATGCTGGCCCAAGCTTTGCAATGAACATTCAACATCCAGAGTCATAAATGGTTCTGTATCAGTGCCATGTGGATATTTCTCTGGTCCTTCCTAATGCCTGCTAGTTCATGGGCAAGAGCAAACCTTGGAGGTAACACAGAGCTGCACCTCTTTATAGTTGCCAGTAGCTGTGAGGTTGGGTGTGAAGGGTGGCAGGAATATTAGGGCAGGGTATATAAATCCAGGAGCCACCTGTTGGTGGCTGCTTGAATTTCCACTGCTCAAAAAATAGAAGACATTGCAAGATTTACAGTCGTCCTTGTGGTGTAATAAAGTCTGGAATCTGGTGATAGGTGAGAAAACAACACACAATTGAAAAGTCTCAAAAGGATCTGAAGAACATTTCTACACCAATTAGTGGGAATTTATCACTTATGCAACTGCAAATGATCTGCAAAGTTATTGGTACTAGTGTGTTAATTTTGGACCTCATAACTGCGTTATATAAAAATTGTTCTCTGTTGATCTTATTCCGTGGTTAATATTAGAGAGTTAATATTACAGAGTTCCTCTGTAAGGTGACAGTGAAAAAAAGTGAAAAAAAGTATTCTTAGATGTATATCCCATAATTGCAATTGTTAAGTCCTTTTCCTTTTTGTTACAGAATTCAATAAAACATTTAAAAAACAAAAAAACCAGGAGTCACCAGCAAATTAAAAATGGGACTTGAGGTCTGGTACCTGGATTGGTGAAGAGGATAGGAAGAGTATTCTTTTGCCTCCTCAGTAGCTGCCTTATTATACCAGGTAAAATTATTTGCCCCTTTAGCCTGGCATTATTTACGCTGAATAGCAGCAGCCCTCCAGGGCCTGTTTTCCCCATCTGATCCTTTAAAATAGACATACCAGGGATTTGAACCTCTAACCTCCTGCTCTCAAAGTATGTGCACTAACATCAGCCGTCTGCCACGCACCCCACCCTGGCAACATGCTGCTGTGTGTAGGATCTGGCTACCTCACTTTCTTCAAGGATGCCAAGCATTTTCCTGTTTCTCTTTTCTCCTCACTTCGATATATACCGTATTTTTCGCTCTATAAGACACACCAGACCATAAGGCGCACCTAGATTTTGGAGGAGGAAAACAAGAAAAAAATATTCTGAATCCCAGAAGCCAGAACAGCAAGAGGGATCTGGCTTCTGGGATAGCCTCTGGCTGTTCTGGCTTCTGGGATAGCTGCGCCAAGCCTCTTCAGGGCAGCGGGATGAAGGCTCCCCTTGCCCGAAGAGGCTGCGCGTGGCTAAGGCAGAAGCCAGGACAGCAAGCGAGATCGCTGCCCTGGCTTATGGAATAGCAGCGCGCAGCCTCTCCTGGGCAGCAGGATGAAGGCTTCCCCAGCCCAGAAGAGGCTGCGCACAGCTAAGGCAGAAGCCAGGAGAGGCGCTTCGCTGAAGGGGCGCTGCGTAGCTCTCCCTCTCTGTGCAGCGCCCCTTAAGCAAAGTGGGAGGAGGAACAGAAGGAGCCCCTTCTGTTCCTCCTCCCGCTTTGCAGGACAGGCGCATCGCTGAAGGGGCAGTGCGCAGTTCTCCCTCTCTGCGCAGCGCCCTTCGCTCCATAAGACGCACTCACACTTCCCCTTATTTTTTAGGAGGAAAAAGGTTTGTCTTATGGAGCAAAAAATACGGTAATTTCCTTCTGGAAAGAAAAGTGCTTTCTCAAGTTTTTGCAAGTGCTGCATGGAATGTGCAAGTGCCACTCAGTGTGTGTGTGTGTGCGCGCGCGTAGCGGGGGGGGGGGAGTAGAAACTGTGACATCACTATCAGGGGGCCATCTTAATGTTTCGCCATCAGAAGCGACAAGGCCTTTAACAGTGTGACACTTCAGCTCTCTCTTGCTCAAGTACCTGCAACTGCATTTGCTTAAATTCATCCCTCTCCTTGTTGCCTTCCTTGCTGTCAAATATATATGTAAGCTCCTTGGTGTCAGTGACCTGTATTATTATCATTAAGACCTGTAATGCACATCAATAGTGCCTTATGAAATAATCTCCTGCACCCATTATTATTATTATTATTATTCATGAAGTCTGCCAATTTACACAATACCCTCAGCATCCTAAAGAGAATCAAATACAAACACCAAAGTTTATTGTCAACCATCAAATATACAAAAAAAATACATATGACACATACATGTGTGAGCACATGTCAAATCCTGTTTAACAACTGTACAAAAGAAGGAGGGGGGAGCGAGAAGGAGAGTGAGAAAGTGACCGGTGGTCGAATTATGCCCTCAGGCTTGATGCACTAAGATCACAGTGTTTACAACTTGAACATCATTGCTTCCATCCCCTCACCGACTCCTGTGTAGTCTCCTCCCTCGGAGGGGTTTGGGTCACCTTGGCAACAGGACAATTTGATAGCAGCTTTATATGTTATAGTTTTAGTGGGTATATCTTGCAAGACTGGTGCGTACTGACATGACACTGACAACTCCACATACACTGTGGAGAGCTAGTGTATGTGGCTCCAAATAATGTTATAATGGGATGAAATTGGGGGTTGCAATGGATGACCTCAGGGTCCCTTCAGGCCCTGTGATGCTTGCTTGTGAGAGTGAGGTATGCCAAACTGGTTGGACTAGCATGGCTGCTGGTAATGTAGTCAAGAACCCTTAATGGAGAACCTTGTTAGGGAGATAGCTCTGTGTAGCTGGAGTCTTCCAGAAGAAAGAGCCATTCGTGAAGCAGGTCTTGCTTTCTCCCATGTGGTAATTCTGTACCTTTGAGGAATATAAACAGTCCTAACTGTGACTCAGCTATACAGCTGCAAATAAAATGTTTGAAGTGTGTTTTAAGTGCGATATACACTAAATGGTGATGGTGAGCCTTATGGAAAATTCAATGTAGTTTTTAAAACGCATTTTTTTAAAAAAAAAATCATTTTCAGAACTTTTTTTTATATTTGTGTAGATTCCACCCCAGTCAGAACATAGAGGGCTGAGCTGTTCTCCAGGAAATCCCAGTGGTGTTGGCAGTTTCTCTGGAAATCTGATGGGGAGCAGCAAACTCTGGAGATCTGTTGATGGGTTCAGTTCTGTGAATCTCCACCTATGCTCCATCTGAATATATGTGTAAATAAAACATGTATCACAAACTACCAATAAGTCTCTAGCGGCCTCTTTCTGAAGGAAACAAAACCCAACAATGCTTCACCCCTGGATTTCTCGCCATTTGGAGAATAGTAGGTTTCTGTGGCTTATACTGTATCTACCCTACATGTAACAGGAGGCAAGTGGTTATATGCTAGATCAAAGATATCACCTCCTCCAAATGTTGTTAGACTAGATGTTGTTAGCTCAGTTGGTTAGAGTGTGGTGCTGATAACACGAAGGTAGCAGGTTCAATCCCTGTAGGTAGGGGACAGGGTTATTCCTGAATTGCAAGGCGTTAGACTAGTAGATTCTCAGGGTCCCTTCCAGCTCTATGAACTTCTGGAGGAGCACCACCACATTGGCTATTCTTGCTCTAGACCTACTTTGCCCATTAAAAGTGCAACATATAAAGCAGTCCTTAAAGGAGGAGCCAGAAATCTATGAAACGACTTTGTCCGCTCTGCCTTCCCTCACCCCTTTTGTTCAGAGAGAGAGAGAGAGAAAGAGAAAGATCCAACGTGTTGTATCACCAGTCATGGCAAGTGGTAAGTTTAAGGTGAGGGAGGAAGCAAAATACGACACAAGCAATCACAAGATCCCCAAAGGAAAGCAAAATAACTCACAGGTGCAGTTATCAGTGGGTTCACAGGTTTCAAAACCATTGTAATATATCAGGCACTCAAAAGGCATACAGACTTCCCTAGCTCCTACATTTCTGACCCGCGGCTAACCAGCCACCCTTCCAATCTCTTCCCAACGTCTTCTTTTCCACTAGAGTAGTGAAGACTCTCTTGTCAGCTGCTCCAAGAGTTATCGTTAGTCCCTCCCCCTAAGTGGCACATTGAGAATGTGGGGGAGAGAATGGTGGGGATCAGAACAGGAAAAAAAAGAACACAGCTAGATTAACTGCACAGACGTGGCCTCCCACCTCAGAATATGGCCTGTTCAAGGCTGACGCACACACAGCATTTTCTTTTACAGGGTTCACACAAGGGGTGAAGGGTTATCACAGACACATCCAGCAACAAGTCACGTGGTCACCAGAGGAGCTTGAAAAAGAACCATGGCAGTCCATGGGAATTCCAGTTTGACGGTTGTCAACTGACCACTTAAAAAAACACCCCAATTCTAGCCTGGGTAGCTTTTAAAAACAGTTTTAAGTCTAGTTTCCAGAAAAGCAAATTGCAAGGCTGCTTCCGCCTGCTCTGCTGCTGCTAGTAGCATTTCTTCTCGTGAAGCTGTGCATCTTAAATGATTCGATGCCTTCTGTGCTTAGTACTATCCCTAGGGCCAGCAAAAACCACTGGCTAAGTGCAGGCAACCTTACAAAATTCATGTTACATTTATCTGTGAATGTGTGCTGGGAGAACAATTAAACCAGACCTTTGGCAGATTAACAGTCTATGTCCTTTTAAATGTGTTTGGAGGAGAGGGGTTATTGGTTTGTTTTGCACTTGTTTTTTATTTTATTTTTATATTAGTATAATAAATAAATAAACCACCCTTCATCTGAAGATCTCAGGGCAGTTCACAAGAGAAACGTATTATGTACTTTGTGGTTTTATTCTGTATTTTTATGCTGCATTTTACAAATTTGATTAATACAAATTAATACAAATTTATTTCATTTAAATTGAAATAATTAATAATAAAACAATTGGGCTTGCGGATTTGTGTGATCAAATCCATGTTTTATTTATGCGGCAATTGCTTCTTTTGACTGGTGGTACTTCTGAATAATCATGCATAGGATTGTACTGTAAATACCAAGTAGTCCATGATATGCAGAGATTGGGCTGGGAGTAGCAGGATACTCTGCAAGCACTTGGGTCACTTACATCATTGCTGTTTAAGCCACAGAGGAGGAGGCACACATGGTTACCGACTCAGGATGAGAAAGGCTTGCCTTAATGAATTCAAAAACAGAAGAAATATTTTGACCTTAAATGTAAACATTGCAACAGGTTGAAGGAAAAAACCAGGGAGGGAAGGAGGGAGGCAAGCTTCTTCTTCAATGCACGTTTTATGCTTGACTTGGGAAATACTTAAGTATCCACATAATTGTGACAATCAAGAAGAAGGGAAAGAGTTTTGAGGCTGCTTCCCAACCATTGCTATTTGGGGGAGACATTCACAGAGTGGCATATTCAGGCTACGCACCTAAAGCTGATTCACCTGCTTCTTGGAAAAGTAGGACTGGAAAGTGTGGAAACACATGACATCGTGTGTCCTCTCCACAAACAAATCAGAATGGATCCTCAAACGTGGTTTTATGTTCTTCATACTTGCGTTCTAATCTCTCACGGTGAGAAGCCAAAGGGAGCATTTGCTGTTGCTCTTTCTGGGAAAGAGACTGGGGAGGAGATGGGAGTTATAGAACTATGAAATAATTGAGCAATGTCTAGTCCAGAGCTTTCCAAACTTTTCATGTTGGTGACACACTTTTTAGACATGCATCATTTCGCAACACAGTAGTTCAGTTTTACCAGCAAACTAGAGGTTTAACTAACCCCTTTCCAGCCCTGGGAGGAGCGTAAGGAGCGGTTGCATGACACACCTGCACACTGCAGCCGACACACTAATGTGTCGCGACGCACAGTTTGGAAAGCTCTTGTCTAGTCTCTACTACTCATTCCCCATTTGAGTGCTTTAAGTCAATGCACCACAAGCATTGGAGAATGTATGTCATGAGCATCTAAACTAATATCTAGAAAGCCAAAACATAGGTGCTTATCATTCTTCTGGTTTGATACTTTCCTCCCTTATTCTGCTACTCCTTTTCTCTCTTTTTCTGCCACCACTTATCTCTCTCTTTCTCTGCCTGAGGTCCAGCAGCCTGGATCTAATTGAAACCTCTGCTCAACACAGAAAATTCTAAAGTAGAGCACACCCAGCAAATGGCCATCTAGCCTCTGCTTTCACAGCGAGGAGGAGTCTTTGCACCTCCAGTGGCATCAGCAGCTGTAAATGTATGGGCTAAGATCAGGCAATAGAAGAAAAGATCCAGTGTGCACTAGGGAAATGTTGTGCTCTTCTGGCATCTGCAGAGTTGATCAGGATTTGGGACACCTCCCTGAAGGCATCAATAGCACCTGCCTTTTTGGTTCCTTTCTTGAGCAGGGACATTGGATTGTCAGGAAGTGATCCTGCTGTGACCTATTGGCTGTTCTTATTCTCATTTACCAGAAGGCTTATAACTGTTGGAAGCAATCTACAAGGGGTCAGCACAGTGGCGTAGCGTGGGTTGTCAGCACCCGGGGCAAGGCAAGTAATTTGCGCCCCCTAACCCGTGGATTTTAGCTGCGAGTGCGAGCGCGCCCCCCCCCCAGATGTTGCGCCCGGTGCAGCCGGCCCCCCCTGCACCCCCCACGCTACGCCACTGGGTCAGCAGCAGGAGAGTCGACCTGCTCATACAATTTTGTGTTGCCTAATCCATTAAGAAGCTGTGTAGCATTAGAGCTCATTTGTGCATGCAAGTCCATTGTTTGATTATTATGGCCACGTTGACACTATACATTTAAAGGACTATGGTACCACTTTAAATAGTCATGCCATCCTGCAAAAGAATTCTGGGAGCTGTAGTTTTGGGAAAGCCATGGCTGTTTTAAATGTATGGTATGCATGTGGCCTTCATCGCCAAATAATAGTGACTTGCCTGGGTGGAGCAGTCATCACAGATCAAAAAAACAGTGAGACTTCCCTATCATATCACACATCTCTTCCAACACCATGCTTTTGAATGGAAGCCATTCACACGATCAGCTGTGAGTCATCAAGTGATAACACCACCAAGTGACAAGAAATCAAGTAAAAGAACATGCATGTGCGAATCAGCCCTTAGAGGAAGGGAGGAGAGGGGAAGAGCAGCTCCCGTAGATAAAGGGTTAGGTAGGAAAGTCAGAATTTTTTGATTGCCACTTATGTGTTCCCTCTTTAAAAGCTTTAATAAAGTATAAAACAATGGATTCTTTTTTTAAAAAAGAAAAAGCTGTTAAAGAATTTGGAATCTTAAGTCCCATTAAAAATGAACAGAACTGTGCAAATCACACAGCATTTCAAATGGCTTCGTATCTGGGGTGGAATGTTGGATTATCGTAAGGAGAAGAGAACCCGAACCTAGAATTTAGGCCTTTGTTGAATTAAGGAATCTGTTGGCAAAGGGCTGCCTTACTAGTGAAGGCTAGAGATCAGAGGCCAGAAGGCAGAAAAGTCAGTGGAACTTCCTGGTGGTTGCATGCAAAGACTAAAGGAATATTGGCTTGTGTATTCCAAGACAATCAGTGGCTTCTCATGGGCAAATACCGCCACTACCAAGCAAATTTTAAAGCCTTCTGCTTATCAGAGCCCCCTTATCAAATCAATGATGGCACCAGCAAAATGGGAAGGGGGGAGCAATGTTGGCAATACCAGTTCCACCAGCAGTTTCCCATTCACAACATCAGCCCCTGGCCTTCATCACACTGTTGTTGGGATATGGCCTACTGCTCCTTAACACACACACACACACACACACACACACACACACAGGCCGTCTTTTTGGAGGGCCTTGCCACTCACTGTATGAATCAGAAAGAGTTTTACTGAAACAATGAAAAAACACAGTGTCACAATTTTCTTTGAAGTTCAGAAGGTTTCCCTGTCCCTTGCACACATGCACACACTCACACACGCAGCTCTCTCCCCAGACCAATTCAGACTCCAGGATGTTTTTGTATGGGGATAAAGATCTCCCGTGCTGCCTCATTCCTTAAGTAGAATGGAGGAAGGGGAAGTAGCTTTCATGCTCCTTTGGTAGGGACAAGGACCTCTCACGCCTTCATCCTCTCCTCACAGACGTCAAAGCTCCACTTGGCTGCCCCTCCATGGACCTCAACCAGTTTTTCATCCCAGTGGATGATGTTGCCTCGCAGGTGGGCCGTGCAGTTGGCTAAGCCCAAAATCTCTGCCGGGGTCAGGACATGATCCCACATGTTGAACTGAGAAATTTCACCAACGAAGGCCTGAGTGGCATCAAATCTTCCACCCAATGCATCCTGTAGCATCGTGTTGGAGAGAAGGACAGACAAACAAAGGGCAGCCAATAAGATAGAGAAGAAAAATATATACAAGAAATTGAATATGAGGCCTTCCATGGGCTCTGCTAAACTATGGGCCCTGCCACACTGCCAACCCTCTGCAAGTGACAACATTGGGTCAATTGGTTTCCAAGGAGTTCAGGACCCTGTTTCATTCTCATCTTTCCTTAGCAGTATGGCACAGCAAACTATGGAATAGCTTTGCTCTCTCCCCACCCTCTGCAACTTTCTGCATGTCCAGTTTTTGCATTAAAATGCAAATTTCCAAGTGCTTCCATGCAGCAGTTTATTGTGCAAGCAATAATGCGAGCTTTGCATCACATCCACACAGCACTATCTTCTGACACAGTACCGGTATATTAGTTTCCTGTTTAATCAAGATTCTCCACTTCTGCCCGAAATCCCCCAAGTAAAAATCAAAACAAAAATGTAGAAATTGTACATCTGCACTGAATATGGGGGCAGTGGTGGAACATAGGGTGCCATCTGGATGAGGGTGGCATCATGTGGGCGCTGCACAAAACTTGCATGCCAGAGCAGCACCAAGTTCACAATAAGGTGCCATGCAGACACATTCTTAGAATTTTAAGAAATTTCTGTGGGCATTTTTTTGGAACCACAATTCTATTAAATACACACTGCAAATCCAAACCAGAATCCCTGTGTGGTTATAGGCTTCAAGGACAACACATGTGGCATGTCCAAGAGACCAGCTGGGGATCTCTTATACCCAAGTTGTCAAATTTTGTTCCTTTGAGCCCAAAACTTGGGCAGGTCCTTGAATTATGTTTAAGTTAACTACTGCAAAGACAATACATGGATTAGACTCACCTGCTCCTGGCCCAAGATGATCACACCATGAGGTTTGACCGGATGCCAGGATGCCAGGTTATCACCGGCCCCACGCTCCTCCCCATTTTCATATGCTGACCATATGCCATCGCGTGTGATCCAGGTCAGGCAGATGTGGTGCCACATCCCAGACTTTAGACTCATGGGCAGCTGAGCCACCTGACAACAAAACAGAAAAGTGCCTTAAAATGAACAGTGCAAACAGTTTTTTGGAGGGAGTCTCCCACTGATGTATTTTAGCATCACCTTCCCCAAAGCTGATGAGGAGCACATTATGTCCTTTCTTGCTGGCTGCAGAACAGGATTGGGTGACACATGCCTTTCTCCAAGCCTCTCTCTCTTAGGCCCTTCCCCAGTCCTGGTCTATGCCATCCTTGAGTGCTCTTTCCTGAATGTGATGATTCCTCCTAGCTGGGTGGGTGGAGAGATGTGTAGGTATAAGCCTCTGATTTATATTGTTCAAAGGTAAAAATCACATCCACTGCTCCACTCACTTTTGCCTCTAGCCCCACCCCCCACCACAGGGGCATGCAGCCCTCCAGCCTCCTGGCACCATGCCTGAAATTTGGAAGTAGTTTGAACTCTGACCCAATGGGATGCTTCAGGGTATGCTGGTCCATCATCTTCTTGGGTGACAGGGACCAGTGCAGCACCAGCATTGCTTGCAGCAACAACATGGTCACTGTCTCCTGTTCACTATGACCCTGTCTGGAAGGAAATGTACCTGCCACTGCCTCTCCCCACAGTCTTGGCTGCACGTGCCAGGAGTCCTGAACCTGTGACTCTGAAAGTACTTACCAGGTGGAGTCTTTGGTTTGAACCCGTTCCCTTCCACTTCATTTTAACGAGGCTGCTAAGAAGTGAGCAGGAAGGAGTCATGTATATCCAGGGCTTTTCCCCCCAGCCAGAACTCACCAGAACTCAGTTCCAGCACTTCTCAGGTGGGCGCCATTGCCATTATAATAGAACAAGGGAGGTGGTGAGTTCTGGCACCTCTTTTTCTAGAAAAAATAGCACGGTATATATCTGTATCTTTCTAGATTCATTAATTACAGTTGGCTCTTGTTTTCTGAGCTGATGTCATTTTTCTAATGGAGTGGGGCCTTTTCTCAACATAAGGAAGGTTAGTACGCATGTCTTCCAGATGCCCATGACAAAGTCTTCCTTCCCTCCTTACCTTGTCATTGATTATCAGCTCCATGGGGTTATTTCCCCATTCCAGCAATACAAGCTCATTGGATTGTCCTGGTACTGAGTAGGAGAAAGGGGTGCCCACCCCTGCTGGGCCCTTAGATTTCAGCCACATGCAGACTGTGAAAGCATAAAGCTCAGGCAAGCTCTTCTTCATCCGCGCATACATATAGTTGTTTCGTACGGGGATGGTGACTTTGAACGCTTCCGGGTTGTTGAAGGCTGTAGTTTCTGGTGCATAACAGAGAAATGGGGGGGGGGGTGTCAAGAAAGAGTACAGGGACAGCAGCTGAGAAGAACAAAAGACCACAGACTCCAGAAATTCAAGTCAGGCCTTGCCAATACTACACAACAACACCATTGCAAAAATGGGTTCCAGTTGTTATTGAACTTGGGTCATCCAATGAACCTGACCGTTCATTGACACATTGCATAATGATTGGGTAATCACTGGCAGCTTGGATGGCTCAGTTTGATTTATTAGACTTGCATATTGCTTTACCTGCACACAAAAGTCTGAAAGTGATTTACAATGATTGTATAAGATCCAATAAAATAGGATCAAACAGATGACACAATATGCAGTATCAGCATTCCTTGCGTATATTTAACTCTCCCTGTGTTTATTTTAAAGGGGGTTCAGCAAGTTAAGTTTGCCAGTGGCTGCTGCTTAGTTATATTATGAAACCTCCAAATTCAGAGGCAGGATGCCATTGTGTAGTTTTTACCCCTGTGTAGATTTCGGGAAACTAATGGGCTAGTTTGTCATGCTTGTCATTCATAATTTCATGTGTCTGGAATGGACTCAGGAAATACATATCTAACAGGCAATCACATATATGTAGCAACTTTGGAGCCCTCAGATTTGGCGCTCTTCCTTGCCAGGACTGACCATGCTCAAGCTCAGTGACCCGGTTCTGGAGGGCATCCAGCTCCTTCTCTACATCTTGCTGTTGCAAGTCGTGGTTGTTGGGGACAGATGACCGGTCTTTCTCCAGAGCTAAAATCTTGGAGAGGATCTGCTCCTCCAGTTCTTCCATCTTGTTATGGATTGTCTCTTGGGCTGGCACAGGAGCAGAAGTAGCATTCATTCGGGCTGGAATATCCTGCTGTGCACAAAGGAAAGATATATGATATATGGGAAACGAGTGTGTGTGTGTGTGTGTGTGTGTGTGTGTGTAATATCTCACA
The DNA here is from genome assembly GCF_964270895.1 of Podarcis filfolensis. NCBI lineage: Eukaryota > Metazoa > Chordata > Lepidosauria > Squamata > Lacertidae > Podarcis > Podarcis filfolensis. Next base: position 46,257,263 of record NC_139612.1, on the reverse strand, counting down.
CAAAAAGTATCCAGGCAAAACATGTTAACCCAGCAAGAAAAACAGGGCCATGTTCTCAGGGTGTTTCCAGGCTATTGCTGTTTTGGGGTAGGATTCTATCCATAGCTGTCAACCGTCCCTTATTTGGCGGGAAACTCCCTTATCCCAGTGCCATGTCCCGCTGCTGTCACTTATTGATGATGTCCCTTAAATTTCTCGGGTTTCATGCTCGCCCGGCTCAGGAGGGAAGCAGCAGCTCGAGGTCCTCTACCACGAGAGAGAGCGCGCGCACAAGCTGCCGTGTCTCCATCTCTCCCTTTCCCCCCTCAGGGACGCGTCGTGAGGAGACGGGTGGCGGTGGGCAGGCAGGCAGCCCCTCTCTTGCGAGACTTCCACCGCGCTGCCAGGGGAAGCTGGAGGTAGCGGCGGCGGCGGCTGAGGAGGCAGCCTGAGGGAGGAGGAAGAGGAGGGGATGGGGAGGGACGCAGAAGGGCAGTGCTTCAGCGGCCGCTGCGGTGCTGCAACCACCTCATGCCGGGCTCGTGGGCGTCATGGGCGAGAGTCTCTCTCCCTCCCCCCTCTCTCTCAGGCGGGGAAGTGCTGATGGAACTCCTCACGCCAGGACAACGGCAGCCCCGACGTGCTGCTTAGCATACCCTCCAACCAGTGCAGCATCTTAATGTAGTGATTTCCCCTCTGCATCCCTTTCATAACTCTATTTTTATAAATCATTTGTCCATCCATAGTTCAAATTTTTACTACAAGTTTTCTGTCAATCCTACCAATGTATGTAACTCTTTACAATAGCTTTTCAACTAAATTATAAACTTTCCCCATTCTTAATAAAGAGGTCCTCTTCCTGGTTTCTAATTCTGCCTGTAAGCTTTGCCATCTAGACATCGTTCATCAGCTTTGTCTGCCACTCTTCTTTGGTCGGAGTTGTAGACCCTTAGGATCATCTAGTCCAACCCCCTGCAAAACACAGTCAGTCGCAGCAAAAGCAGCATGGCTCCATCAGTGCTAGATTTCTGTATAAGCTAAGCAAAATCCCTTATTTTGGCTGCTGATCCCTTATTTTCGAGGCTGCTGGTCCCTTATTTTCAAATCTGTAAGTTGACAGCTATGATTCTATCATATACTGGTAAATTTAAACTGAAGTTACCATTGATAGAGAATTCTTGTGCAACAAACCTTCTCCCCCCAAAGATCAGACTTTTTGTGATAAGGAAAGTGAAGGGGAAATGCTGCTTTGGTGCAATGTCATCTAACGTATCCTGCAAACGCACCAGAATGAATTACCAATGTCGTCTAACTTCCCTGCAAACAAATCAGGATGAATAGTCAATAATCAGGTTGTCTGGAAGTACCTTCAGAGGCCACACCCACCCTGTGCATTTAAAGCACATCCAACACACATTTAAAACACATCGCTTCCCCACCTCCAAAGAATCATGGGAACTGTAGTTTGTTAAGGGTGCTGGGAATTGTAGCTCTGTGAGGGAGCAGCAACCACTCGCAAGATTCTTTGGGGGAAGTTGTGTGCTTTAAATGTGTGTTGAATGTGCTTTAAATGGATGGTTTGGGTCACTCAAACCCTTTCTGTCTAGGCACTGATGCCCCTTGCAGTGAACCAGACAGGTCCAGCCTAGCCAGGTGTTTCTGAGACAGAAAACAGTCCCATCTATGAGAGAGAGAGAGACCCTGATTCAACCTCTGACACCCCATCTAAATGGGTCACGCAATAGCAGGTGATGAGCGAGTCCTCTGCCTGAGGTTCCCATGAGCCACAGTCAGTCAGAGAAGGCAATCCTGATCTAGATGGGCTGTTAGTCTGCCTATACAAAATAGCTTCATACAGCTTAGAGACTGGAGGAAGAAGCTGTTGTTGTTAATGGTTTTATTTTTACTTGCTTTGGAAGCTTTGATTTAGAGTAAAAGTCAGCAACCATCACTCGAAACACAAACAAACTCCGTATCTCTCCCTTGAAGAGTTTTCTTATACAACATGGAACGTGTCTGTATAATGACTCTTCCTTGTCTTTCCACGGGATTCAATATGGAGAAATGAGTCAATGGGACTCCGTTCTCTCAAAGGACACTTTTCTCGTAAAAAATAAAGAAAGGAGCAGTCAGGCATGGAGAGAAACGGGATCACAGTTTTTCCCTAATGAGGATGAAGAAGTGTGCCTTTTTTCTGCCGCTTCGAGGCAACGCCTGTCATTTTGACATTACATAGTAGTTCTGTAATCCTCTTAGAGCTCTACGAACTGTGTGAGTCTGTGTGCTGAGAGGTCACAGCAGGTATTACACAGCTACGGCAGGGAGCAGCACCCACAGCTGGAGGCAAGTCCTCCTTACTGTCCGCTCATGCCAACCTGCCGGGGCGCTTGCACAAAGGGAATCCCAGGTTTTAAAGCTAAAGGTTTGTGTTCTGTCCACCATTGGCAAGTGTGACGAATTCAATGCTGTTTCCATGCTGGGATTAGGTGCATTCTTTCAACACACCCAAACCTCATCAACCTTTAAGACAAACAGCCATGCCTTTGGGTAGAAATGACCACTGTACCATTTACACTATGGCAGTGGCGTACCGTGCATTGCCAGCACCCGGGGCAAGGCAAGGATTGCGCCTCCTAACCTCATTGCGGGTATCGTGCAGGAGGCAACAGGCAGACTTCGCTCACTTGCACCCCTGAAATGGCACCTCCTGTTTCTCCAAAGACAGTCCTGGGTTGGCTGGCAAGGAAATCTGCCTGATCAGAAGGTCCTGCTTGCTTGAGAAAAGCACTGCTCTGGATCAAGTGTCATTTGTGGGAGAAAGAAAGCTTACATTTTTTGTGACTTGCAAAACCACATAGATCACTGCCCAGAAAACACTGAGTGATATATAAATGTTGCAAACAGACCAATGAGCAGGTAAGCAAGCTGTGCTCAGAGAGCCTATCTGGGAGTATACACACGCCATATATTTTAAGGCCATTTAAAGCTCATGACTTCCCCCAAAGGATCCTGGGAACTCTGCTAAGGGTGCTGGGGATTGTAGCCCTGTGGGGTGAACTACAGTTCCCAGGATTCTTTGAGGGGAATTGTGTGCTTTCCAGGCTGTGAGCTTGCCTTTCCTCCTGGGCTGTGTTTGGGGGTTTTGGTGGAAGAAGGGAGTCAGGAGGCTTCCATGATCTAAGGAAGAGGTGAGAAGGAAGGCATGACTCAAGTAGTCATGCAAGGCAAGGAGAGAGCAAAAGAGAAGGGATGGAGAGAAGCAAGGGAGGAGAGGCAAGGGGGAAGGGGCCTTCTCTCCAGTGGCGTAGCGTGGGTTGTCAGCACCCGGGGCAAGGCAAGTAATTTGCGCCCCCTAACCCGTGGATTTGCGCCCCCTAACCCATGGATTTGCCCTAACCCCAGATGTTGCGCCCGGTGCGGCCCGCCCCCCCTGCACCCCCCACGCTACGCCACTGCTTCTCTCCTCCCCATGACATTTCACAGGCCATTAGTCATCGCCTATTCCTCATTGTTGCCATCAGGACGAACCTTAGCCTTTTTGCCTGCCTGTTTGAGAGGAGAGACGTGAAAGCCAAAAGGTTTGGGGGAGATCTCCGTCTTTGAGGACTCCCTGTTGTGCTCATTTATTACAGCGAAAGCTCATCAAAGGAAACAGGCCTATTATTCCACCACATTTCTGCCCTTTGATGAGGTGCTCCTAGAGCCCTTGCCTCCTAATTACTGCTAGGCTGCTTATCTCATCATTATTTCAGGCTGTGTTCCCTCTTATGCCAAGTGAAAAAAGCAAGCAGCCCCCCTGCCTGTAATTCCTCATAAGTTAATAGGGTACATCCATTGAAAACCGTGTTTTGTCTGTTATGGTGGTGGAGCTTTCTAAAGGGAACTCAGGTTGCAAAACTGAGGCTCCACAAAGGAGGCGGTGAGCCTGGAGGCAGAAAAGGTTTCAGCCCACTCTGAGAAAGTTGCTCACCTGAAATGTTCAGGGGTGCTGTAACTTCTGCCCCACCCTGCAGACTTATTGTCAAGATCAGGAGAGGATACCCACAAAACTATTGGGTTCCCCATCTCAGCATGCTTTTACCGTGCTCCTTGGATGCTCACCCTTTTGATTCTAGGAATCCAAAAATGTACACCTGAAGAAGAGGCTCCCTGGTGTGAAATGTGTATGTGAAAGACAAACTCATGCTCAGCTCTTGCACTCCCAGATTGGCCTGAGATGAGGTCATTGCGCTAAAGGCCTCTAGATAATCACAGCTTAATTCATTACTTGGGGAGAGGCCATCTGAGAGTGTGACCAGCTCAGGTGAGCTGAGCGGCAAGGAGGGAAAACGTGCTAGTTCAGAACTGGCCTGCGTTGTCAACTGTGCTTTACTTTCTCTGCCCTCGCCTCTCAATCCAGGTAACACAGTTTCCTCAGTTGCCTGTTTATCTTGCTTTTATGTAAGTGATCTGTGTCAGTCGCTTGCTGCTTGCTGCCTTCCAGATGCTTTTATGTCTGCCCTAGTTTCCCAGCTGAACTTTCTAAATACCTTTTAGATTTGCAACTATGGATACTCGGGAAATGCTTTGTTTAATTTCTATCCTGTCCTTCTCACTTCCGTGGGCCCAAGGCAAGTTACACATTCAATGGAACACTCTATCCATTAAAACAATGTTAAGAATCGGGAATGAAGCACCATAAAACCCTTTAGTGTAGCAAAATCAAAACCATCTCAGAGGGGAAGGAGCTCCACAACAGCAGTGCAGCCATGAAGAAGGTCCTATCCTTTGTAGCTACCAACCTAATTCCTAAAGAAGGCAGTATTGGTGTCCTACCAGGGCTGTTTTAGCAGAGGGCCTGAATAATCTACATGAACATGACTGCACTGCATGATGAGGATCTTGGCTATAGATAGTTGAGCTCTATGTTGTGGTTCACCATAGGAGCTCACTGGAAGGGGAGGGGGAAGAAGAGGAAGAATAACTTGATTCATTTCACATAATTTATGCACCACTTGATTGTAAAAAACCTCAGTGGTTTACAAAGAAGAAGAAGAAGAAGAAGAAGAAGAAGAAGAAGAAGAAGAAGAAGAAGAAGAAGAGCTGGAGGACAGTGGGTGAGCCAAGGAAGTGACGAAGTCTGGTGGAAGGAGATTCTTAGTTGATGACTGTAACAGCTGTCAGCATCTATTGCTATACAATCACCCAGAGGCTTCTGAGTATGAGGATACTATCATTCATGAGCTCATGTGTGAACCAGGGCTGCAGCTTCCAGAGAGTCAGCCCTGTTGGACCGCTGTGTGTCTCCATTATGATCACTGCTACGTGTGGAATGGAGACATATGTCTGACACATGAAGTAAAGATGTGCTCTGGAGACGCAGTTGCCCAAGGCTCATGTGCATTCTCAGTGACACGCTTCCCTGCCATATATGTGGCACAGAGACATGTGAACAAATGGGATCTTGTTTTTCCTGTAAGATGGGAAGCAGCCCTCAACAAGTAAAAGAGAAATTATTTGGATTTGCTTGGCATCTGTTATGCTGCATTTAACATTTATAGGGCTGGTTATGTAAGTGTGCTGAGCAGTGGATGCTGCAAGCACATTGATTCATTTTTAGCCTCATCTCCACTTTAACTTTGGAAGTTCAGGGCAGTTTACATGGAGTTCCCAGGGAGATTCCCATCCTGGAAGATCCAGGACAGACCTATTTCACTTTAACAATGAAACAGCACCACATGTCCTCAGACCATGTTCCCAAATGTGGTTGAGACAGAGCATAAGAAGATGAGAGCCTGATACATCAGGCCAATGGTGCATCTAGCTTGGCATTCTGTTCTTACAGTGGCCTCAAGCAGGACCTGGGCACAGGAGCCCTCTCCCCTCCTGTGTTTTCCAGCAACTGGCATTCAGAAGCATTATTGCCCCTGGCTGTGGAGGGAGAGCATAGCTATAATGGTCAGTAGCCTTGGTAGCCTTATCCTCCATAACTTTGTCTAATTCTCTTTTGGAGCCATCCAAATTGGTGGCCATCACTGCCTCCTGAGAAAGCGAGGACCATGGTTTAACTATGTGCTGTGTGAAGAAGTACTTTGCTAATATATCTGTTAACATACCATTCTGTTTCCTTGGATGCCTGTGTTAAAAGTGTGTGTGATGTATGAAGTGGCCTTGAGACTCTGAGGAAGCTATAATCCTTGTTCACACATGAGCTTATCCATGACCTTTCCACATCATCAGAAGGCACAGGGTGACTGCAACAGCTATCGATTTTGATAGGAGCTGCAACTGTTCATTCACCATGAGCCCCTTTCCAGACATTTTGCACTGCTTTCAGGGGTTACAGAGCTTAGCTCCAGAACTTATTTGCTTAGCCCTCCAAGCTATTCTACGTACCAGAGCTCAGTCTGGGAACATTTAAATTAATAATGAAGGACTAGAGCAATCCTGCAGGGAGTGCACACAAGTTCATTGCTCTGACACTACACTGCTCAGCACACAAATAGACCACTCCTGAGCAGGTATTTGTGAGCCAGCTCTCAGCTCTAGCTGTTAAACTCCTGCATCACAGGGGGCTGAATTAGAAGACCCTTGGGGTCCCTTCCAACTCTACAATTCTATGATTTTAAGCAACGCAATGTGGAGGGGGACCCAATTTCCTACTGAATTGGGTTCCTGTCCTGGGTCTTTGTTTTGCCTTGTTTGACCCTGAATGAATAAAGACAAACTTGCAAGCTTTTTATTCAGCAAGAGTTGGGTGCCATTAGATGATCTTTCCACTCACTCCAACTCTATCTTACTAAGATGAAGAGCTGCATTGTTCCTGGACCCATGGAAACTGGCTGAATTCCACCCTCCAGTTCTCTAAAATCAAGGAACGCTTCAGGTAACACTTTTGTGATTAATCATATCAAGGTTTTCAAAAGTGATGTGGGAACCAAACCATCGCCTCTGTAGGGAAAATAAGGCATGGAGTGTACTGTGGAGAACAAAAGGGCTTGGATGGTGCCCTTTCCAAAAAGAGAGAATTAACAGGAAAACGCTTCATCAGGAAACGAGAGGAGGGCAATTGTGCTCCTTTATCCCCGTGCCTCTGTGGGGAGCAAAGAAGAAGAAGAAGCTTCAATTGCAATTATGACAACTGAATCATCGGCATTAACGAGAGATATGTGAGGTCATTGGCTCTCTCCTGCCTGGTTCAAACCCTGGATTGGTTTATTTGGTGAGCTGCACTGTTCTAGTTTTAATTCACTCAACGCCCAAGACTCATGCTGTGTCCCCGAGAGGCTGTTCCTCATTGTATTAAATTAGCTGGCCACTGGGGAGATGCTTCCGGGTCTCCACGCACACCTTCGCTCTGCTTTGCTTTTGCCCCCATTACATCTGGGCTTTTTCCCTGCAGGATATGAGATGCACAGAATGTGGCCTGCTCAAATGCCATCCAGGTAGAGAATAGAGAGATCCACAAAGAAAAGAGACAATGGGGAGAACTGAGCAGTGACAGGGACAGATGAAGAGGAAGGATAAAAAAAGTCATTATCCCTGCCCTCCCTTTGGGAATGGCAAAGGGAGACATGATTCCTGATAAGAGCTCATGTTTGCAGATGGTTCAATTGTGTTGCCTGCTGGTGGCCTGGACCTGCCTTCTCCCTTTTTTTGTTTTGCTATTGATGCTGCCAAGCGACTGGAAAGGTTTTCTGATCCATGGAGTCTGGCTGGTTTTGACAAAGGGTGCAGAGATACTGTCTGCTGCACCCTTTGATTGTTCCAGTTCTGGATTTAAATGCCATGTCCCTGTTTTTCATGTATGACTCCATCTGTTAATAGAAAAAAGGGTTTTTCGCTTTTGTTACTCTTGTTAGCGTCAAGGCAATCTGTCCTACATCGAATAATGAAAGGCTTCTTTACCTCCACCCCATCTCATTCCGTTTTCTGTCTCTGTAATCTCTCTTTTCCCTTTCTCATTTCTGTCATTGCCCTTACTAAATGAATTTCTTGCTCCTATATAGTTCATTTTTCTTCCTTCTGCTCTCCAGTACCCCAATTTCCTATCATTATTAAGGAATTACAGTCCTGGCTCTTACACTGCCAAGGAGATGAACAAGATTTGTGCCTACATATTCCAAGTATTCGTGTTATGCCACCAAAGATTACTTCTCCCTTCGTGATAGCTGCAAGGGAAATTCTATCAACTTTCCCTGCTTTTCCTGACAGCTGAATCAATTTGGGCAGGTCTAAGCACTGCCCTTTAATGGCACTCAAAACATGCCATTGTAGACTGATGTTTCAAGTCTACATTGTGGTTTTACACCCACCCACCCCGCTCTGCCCCAGTGCCAGCAAACATAGAACAACAAATGGTTTAGAACGAAAGAATGATCTATAAAGGATCTAGTTTGAATCTAAATTTAGATTACAGTATATTAATTTGCTCCAGTGAGCTTATGGCTAGTGACCAAAAGCCCAGAATCACACCAAAAGAAAGTGAATTGAAAATTCATTAAAAATTATTGGGAAATTGTAAATAGTAATGAAAGCTAACTATATAAAAATGCTTACATGAATAAATGAAACAAGTACTGTGAGGCTACTATGAGCACTAAACAAAGGAAATATATGAAGAAATTATAAACGAAAAATGAAATACAAGAAAACAGTTATCCTTCTAAACACCCTCCCTCCAGTCCTGTTAACCGAAAAACAATAGGAAGTTTCATTCTCTTATAAAGACATTCTAAAACAATGTAGGAAAAGTTACTTATGATTTTAAAGTAAGAGACAATGGGCTTCGTGGAATAATGAGTCAAAGGTCCATATCTACCAGACTTGGTGTGGTGAGGTCAACCTGTTTCCACTGGAAGATTCTCGAGCAAAAATAATCCATGAGGATTAGGTAAAAAAAATAAAAAAGGAGAACCCTAAGAAAAATCTAGGCTCTATGAGATCTATCCTGACAGTACAAGTCCCCTCTTAGCACAGAAAATTTTCTCAAAGAAATGCAAAAAACACAGATCTACTCTCTATCTCCCAAGCTAGCACACCTTCAGGGAAGGTGCTGTTGTGGGAATAAAGATTAACCACGTAGGCTAAAAATTGTAAGACAACATTCAGAGAGAGAAAAGTGTCCTCCCCACTCTCCAATAAAATGCTCCAGTTCTTAAGGCGCCGAGGGCCTTCTGGAGGTTCCCTCATTGCGAGAAGTAAGGTTACAGGGAACGAGACAGAGGGCCTTCTCAGTAGTGGCGCCCACCCTGTGGAACACCCTCCCTTCAGATGTGAAGGAAATAAGTAGCTATCCTATCTTTAAAAGACATCTGAAGGCAGCCCTGTTCAGGGAAGTTTTAAACATTTAACGCTGTATTGTTTTTAATACTTTATTGGAAGCTGCCCAGAGTGACTGGGGAAACTCAGCCAGATGGGCGGGGTATAAATAATAAATTATTATTATATTATTATATTATTTCTCTAATATAAAATTCTTTCACATCAAACATTTTCCCACATTCTGATAGATTCTCCTTGACTTCTACCAAAATTCTGTGTCTTCTTTGTTTCTCATCCTTTCATTGCAACTTGCCTTTCTTATCAAATCTAAGCCATAAATTCTGCCTGAGCTTGGAAGAAGACCTAAGAAGATGCTAATATTGTACTGTACTTTCTTAAACTAGCAGCCCAAAACAAAGGCTTCTGTCTCTAAACAGGGATGAAAATACTGGTTAAAATAAAAATAAGCTTCTAATGTAGCAAATACAGAGTATAAAGGCAAACACTTGGACAATTATCAGACAACAAGGGAAAACATCACTCACCACAACCTTAGAGAGCCCATATCTTATATCTCCATGTTTCAGCTCATAACAGCTGCTTTCCAGTTTAATCAGAGACACAGGCAATGCTTAAAATCTGAACAAGAAGTATGTTGCATCAAAAGGTACCCCAAAATATAAGTGTATCAAGGTAATAAGATTGCTATTTCCCAATTAAACAGACATTCTGTGTTGTTCCAGCAGAGGCTTCAATGTGTCACAGAGATAAATTATTTCATTTTTCTTAATTTTATTTGAAACAGGGAATAACCAAAATTCAGCTGTCAAGGAGCCCTTTTGGTGCTGCTACCAGAGAACTGTAAATCATTCAGTCACCCATCTTCAAAGGAAGAGATACAGCTCATGGCTATGTTTATCTCACAGTCTGTATGGTTGGGAAAAGGCTCTTGCAGCCTTCAGGCTAGGCATAAGATTATCATGGCTTCGTAAAACCAAACTTTGGTTCATACACTATGAGTATCTGCTCTTTCTATATAGCAATCAAGAAAAGAAGCCTGAACAGGAGCTTATTAACATACCTTGCCTAAACCCTGCTTATTCATTTGCCAAAATGGCTTCCTCTTATTACTCGTTAGTTTAATATGCAGGCGCTTTGCATAAAGTTTCCCAATTACACATAACAAACTAATTGGGCAATAATTTGCTGGGTAAGCTTCAGAGCCTTTCTGTCTGTATAATAAAATCAGAAGGATGTTGTCAGGCTGCAGTTTACATGGCTGCTGATAGGCAGCTGCACAAATGGCAGCAGGATGACAGAGCAGGAGGTAGGGGACCTAGAGTCAGAAATCATCTTGCTCCTCTACTGCTTTTCTTCTAACAGTGATGCTGTTGTTTTGGTCTCTGACAGCAGGATCAGAGGCCAAGGAGGGTGGAAGTGGCAATAGAGTAAGACAAGGTGCAGTTTAGGCGAGCTGGAAGGGTGGGTTTGGCAAGGTGTAAAGGCTGGTGGTAGGATTTGCCAAGGAGTAAAAGGAAGGAAGGGGGTTTGGTGAGGTGTAAAGGGAAGGAGGATGGAGTTGGCCAAGTATAAAGAGAGTGGAGATTGTTACAGAAAGAGTAGGTGATAGGGTTGGCTAGTGAAATAAGTAGGAGCAGCAGCCCCTAGTTTTAAACATGTGGACAATTAATGCAGTGATCCAAGCCTCAGCACTCGTCCTATTAAATCAGTACAGTGGTGCCTCGGGTTACATATGCTTCAGGTTACAGACGCTTCAGGTTACAGACTCCACTAACCCAGAAATAGTACCTTGGGTTAAGAACTTTGCTTCAGGATGAGAACAGAAATCGTGCTCTGGTGGCGCAATGCCACCAGGAGGCCTCATTCGCTAAAGTGGTGCTTTAGATTAAGAACAGTTTCAGGTTAAGAACGGACCTCCGGAATGAATTAAGCACTCAACCCGAGGTACCACTGTATATGTAAATACAGCTACCAGCAGAAGAGACCACAGGGTAACATTAAATTCCAAAAATTCTGGTGGTATAGAATCTATTCCCAGCGCTTTTCTATTTCTTAACTGGCAGTCAACTAATTACTCCCCTTTGGACTTCCGGGTTGGTGCCACTGTTTAATGGCAGATTCCCTCCGAGCTCCGGAGGGAATCGGCTCCGTAGCGTCTGGGTCTGGCCGCTGCGGCGAAGCGGGGACCCTTAAAATCACAGGCGCGGATGCCTGTGAACACAGAGACTCGGCGGGCACCATTTGCGCCCCCCCAATCCGCGACGGAGCCTTTTTAAAGGCTTCGGAACGGAGGCAGGGTAAGGCGTGGTGCTGAGAGTACTCCCTCGTCTACGGAGTGAAGCCGCAAGCCATTGACAGAGAGCGCCAACTTCTTCTAAGAGTGATTGGATCCTAAAACATCAACCCGTGAGTAATACGGAGATTGGAACTTTAAAAAAATTCTTATCTTGGATTTGGAACGAGCGGGAAGGGGCTAAAAAGGAAGTCCACCCCCCCCTCTTTGTAAACAACTTAAAGCAAAGGACTGGGCAGCTAAGGTCGAGAGAATCTGTTTCTTGCTTTTTTTAACAAAAGATCCTGACCTCACGGTTTGGACATTATAAGAAGATATTCTGGAGGATAAAAAGAATTTTGGGAGCTGAAACTACACCCCCCCCTAGACCCGGGAACGTCCGATGAGAAAGCCTGTTGCATGGAAGATTTTGACAGCTGTCAAGTGAGCTGCTAGTCAGCTAGTTGTCAGCTGGAAAAAGAGAACATTGTTTCTGCTGTTTTTGCTGGTTTATTCGGGATAACTTGTTGAAAATAAGGTTGATACAAAATAACTGGACTTTTGGTTTTTGAGCTGAAAGGAAGATCAAGGAATTAAATCCCCCTAGAGGGGTAACAAGGATACTACATTACAAAAATGGCTGGAGTGTCTAAATTCCAAGCAGAATTGGACAGAGCACTGGTTCTCTTGGGAAACTTACAAGATGAGTACGATGCTTTGTCTACAGAGGTATCGCTATTACACTGGACAGTAAACAACAGCTTGGAGTCTGATAAGGATTTGAAACAGGAAGCCTATTCAACTGAACAAATAAATGAAACCGAAAGCGTAGACACGATGGAGCAATATGTTCTTTTTGAAGAAAACGAAGGAGGAGATGGAGGTTTGCAGGAGTCAAAGGAGAGCTACAATATGAGGCCTGACATGATGATAAAAAAGGACAATAAAAACTGGATGCGGAAAGCCTGGTTTGATTGGGAATTTGGAAAATGGAGAGATCCTCTTTTGAGGAGATCTGAAGACCTGAGGATTATAAATTTGTTGAAGGTGGAAGCTGGAGCTGTGGGGACATTTGGATTTGAAAGAAATTTGAAACAAGAGTTGGAATACCCCATAGGCTTTGCTTTTGCTTTTAAGTATGGAGGACTGGCTAGAAGCAACACCGATTCTGTTGGGCCGGAGCCCCTCCGAGACCTGGGGCTTAACATCAAGGTCTATCAAAGAGACCGGCAGAAAGGAACTGAGAGAGACATAAGGGCCTCGGACCTGAGATCTCCAGGCTAAATAAATAATATAAAGACTGATGGATATTGGTTGGGGACTGGAACCGGGAGAAGGGTGGGTGGAGGTTGGGAATCCAAAGGGTACATAAGGACAATTTGCATTGCTTTGTTTGTTTTATATTTTGTTAGTGGTAAGGAAATTGGGTAAACCGTGGAAGGGAAATTTTGGTCGACCTTAGGAAAAAGGTTTAAGAATAAATTAATGAGGTATAAGTATTGATGTGTAATTTTAATAAGGTGAAATTGGTTTTTTTCTTTTTTTTAAATTAAGTGAAAATAAGGCAGTTAAAAATAAATGGAGGAAATGGAAAAAAGAAGTAAAGTAAAATAACAGTATGTTAGAATAAATGTTTAAGTTAAGGTGAAGAAATAAGTTAAGGACTTGCTGAATTGACAATTTAAATTGGAATACAAGAAGGGGAGGTGTGAGGAGGTCTGAGAAACAAGGTTGAGGAAAATAAGTATCAGAAACTGTATGTGTTTTTTCTATTTTTCTGTTTAGTTTCGAATATGCTTTTTTGTGTTGTTTTTATTTTGTTTATTTTTTTGTTTTTGTTTGTTGTGTGTTTTTTGAAAATACCAATAAATATTTAATTAAAAAAAAAAACTAATTACTCCCCTTTGTGAAGCTTGTTTCACCTTTTTCAGATGGACATGGAAGTATACCACTTTCTGCAAAGAGAGATGCTCTTATTATGAGTTGAGCCAAATTGACAGGTAACAATGTACACCCAGCAGCTCCCATTGCATTTCCAGCAGAGAGATTATTAGTAAATCCCAGCATTCTGGGCAAATGGGAACTGACTGTGTGATTTTGCAAATTCAGACATAACAATTGCCCAGGGATTGAGCAATGTTTGGAGGCTGAATTCCCCAAGCAAAGCTGGAAAGCTTTTTGCACCTTGATGAGGATGGTACATGTCAGATATTTCACCCTCAGCTGAGTCTGCTCTGTAAATCACCAGGGAGTTTTGAGCTCTCCAGATCTCATGGCCTAAAGCCTTTTTCTCTCCTACGCCCAATTATCTTATTGAAACCAATGTGGGTTGGGTGGTATTTATCAGAGAATATTTACGGGGGGAGGAGGAAAATGTTCAGAATGCATATTTTTAAAAGCTGTTGGGTGATCTCATAATTTCCCATCTGCTGAAGCGAGGGCGGGGTGTGGGGATTTGTGTATGATTCTTGGCTGCCAAGCCATCAGAAAGATTGAAAGATGCCAGGTAATATTAATCATGTGAAATGTCAACGTCTGGAGTGGGGGGAAAGCGGGGGGGGGGGAGAGAGAAAAGCACTCTCTGCTTTTGCAATATGTGAGTCTACTTAGGTAAAGGGTAAGGGGACCCCTGACCATTAGATCCAGTCGTGACCGACTCTGGGGTTGCGGCGCTCATCTCGCTTTCTTGGCCGAGGGAGCCGGCATACAGCTTCCGGGTCATGTGGCCAGCATGACTAAGCTGCTTCTGGCGAACCAGAGCAGCGCACGGAAACGCCGTTTACCTTCCCGCCAGAGCGGTACCTATTTATCTACTTGCACTTTGATGTACTTTCAAACTGCTAGGTTGGCAGGAGCAGGGACCGAGCAACAGGAGCTCACCCCGTTGCGGGGATTCGAACCGCCGACCTTCTGATCGGCAAGTCCTAGGCTCTTTGGTTTAACCCACAGCGCCACCCGCGTCCCTTGTGTGAGTCTACTTAGATGGGATTAATTTCATTCATTGTCAGTTGCACACATTTATCTAAGGAGATCAAAAGCCGTCAGTTATTAAAGCATCAGAAAATCCAGTGTCTGAGACTTTCACCAGCTAAGGTAAAAGAAGACTGCTTCACAAGCTCATGCCCAACTTGTTAGAAGCTTTATTGGTTTGTTGTGGATCATTTGGGGACTTATGAGATGCATCCTGTCCCCATCTTTGCAGAGGTTCCCCTGGTAGCTGAAATAGTAATAGAATCACAGAAATGTAGAGTTGGAAAGAGCCCAAAGGACCATCTAGTCTAACCCCCACTATGCAGGAATCATAGTGCCAAACAATCCCTGACAGATAGCCAGCCAGCCAACCTCTCTTTAAAAACCTCCAACGAAGGAGAGTCCATCACCTTCCAAGGTAGTCCATTCTACTGTTGAACAGCTCTTACCATCAGGAAGTTCTTTCTAATGATTAGTTAGAATCCCCATTCTTGTAATTTGAGCCCATTGGTTCGGGCCCTGCCCCCTGCAGCAGCAGCAGAAAACCAGCTTGCTCCTCCTACATGTGACAGCTCTTCAGATATTTGAAGACGGCTCTCATATTCTTCTCTTCTCCACACTAAACACATCCAACTCCCTCAACTGTTCCTCAGTCACACAATGTGCTGGAGTTTCGGAAGCTTAACAGAGCTTGCAAAGTGTGGGATGTGATAAGAATATGTGATAATTAAGAACATGATGCCCCTGGGTAAATCTCAGCTTAGCCACAAACTCATTAGGCGGTTTTAGGAAAGCCACCATCTCTTCACCTCAGTCATATTATGGGAATAATAATGGTGACTTATGTTGACGGTTTGGTCTAAAGATTACGGATAATAAGTAATACTGTCAAGTCTTACAGGGTTGTTCTACAGCAGGGTTTAGGAGCCTGTGGCCATGCAGATTTTGTTGGGCTCCAGTTCCTATCAGCCAAAGGGTCAAAGGCAATGGGAGTTAAAGTGAGCAACTTCTGCAGAGCCACAGGTCTCTCTCATCCCACCCCATTCTAAAAATTAGTGTCAGGGCCGGCCCAGTCATTAGATGGGGTGAGGCCACTGCCTCAGGTGGCAGAAGCCCCCAAGGTGGCCCTCCCATGGATGCCCCACTTGCCCTGCTGTCTCCAGCAGGGGGGGAGAAGCGTTGCCTGCTTTGGCGCCAATTTCAGTGGAGATTTTGCTGATTTTGGCTGAGATCTCACTGAAATCACCTGAAATCTTACAACGTGCACAATATTTCACCCAAAATTGATGCTGCTTCTCCTCCAACAGTGGAGACGGCAAGGTGAAGGCAGTGAAGGCAGTGGTGGCAGGGCAGATGATGTAGGCAGCAGCAACAGGGGCAGCAGGGCAGGACAGCACTTCCTGTTTTGCCTGAAGCATTGAAATGGAACATGCGACTCCAGCACCAAGCTCTGCCCAGAGGTCAGAACTGCAAAATTGTGTACAGACATGCACAGGCGTGCCATCTATGCTGAGCCCCCCCCCCCCAGATTTCAGTGAAGGTCCCGGGCCCCCTCCAAGTTCTGTGGCATCCCCGCGCACACACCGCAGGCTGTCTGCATGACACATCAGCATGCCCCGTGATGTGCATGAGTAATGTCAGCACACTGCAGGGCATGCTGCCATCATGTGTGCACACTACAGGGCGTGCACACACAGCGTGGTGGTGTCATGTGGCCCCAGGCCCCCTCAATCATGGGGGCAAGATGGACATGAATAAATTCAGCACTGAATCTAATGGACTGAATCTACACACATTAAGCAATATTAAGCAGTTGGTCCCTTACCTTTCTCGCCCTGACCTGGCCACAGTGATCCATACGACAGTCACCTCCAGGCTTGATTATTGTAACTCGCTCTATGCAGGCCTGCCCTTGAAGCTGACCCAGAAACTCCAGCGGTTGCAGAATGCTGCGGCGAGGCTCCTTACAGGGCCCTTGCCGCAGGATCACATTCATCCAGTGCTTTACCAACTGCACTGGCTCCCGGTGGAGTACAGGGTCAGGTTTAAGGTGCCGGTTTTGACCTTTAAAGCCCTATGTGGCCTAGGACCCACGTATCTATGAGACCGCCTCTCCTGGTATGCCCTGCGGAGGACCTTAAGGTCCACAAATGACAACATTTTGAAGGTCCTAAGTGGCAAGGTGGTTAGATTGGTCTCAACTAGGGCCAGGACCTTTTCAGTACTGGCCCCAACTTGCTGGAATGCTCTGTCACAAGAGACTAGGGCCCTGCGGGACTTGACATCTTTCTGCAGGGCCTGCAAGACAGAGCTGTTCAGTCTGACCCTTATGTTTCCCTCCCCTTATGGTTTTGATCTATGGGCTACTTTTAAAATGAGGCTGCATTTTTTCCCTGTTATGTTTTTACTGTAATTTTACTGGTGTTAGCCACCCTGAGCCTGGCTCTGGCCAGGGCAGGTGGGTTTTAATAAAATTTATTATTATTATTATTATTATTATTATTATTATTATTATTATTATTACAGTTGTTGTGAGACATAGGTAGCCTTCTGTCTAGAATTGAGCTTTGAGAGGGTGTCCCCCCCCACCCCATTATTTGAGGAGAAGTCAGATTGGCTGGCCCCTCCACATTGGTGTTCTATTGCAGGTGTATTCTGCATTAGTGATGGATTTATTCTGCTTTAGCTTGCTTTGTGATGCTACCATATTATTGATGTCTGGAGTGCTACCATGATGTCCCCAGTGCTACCATATTATTGATGTCTGGAGAGGTTCTAAGCACTACAAAACTGGAACTGAAACATACCAGAACATTTGTGGTATGTTATGGGATCTCAACATTTGTGGTATGTTATAGGGACGCGGGTGGCGCTGTGGGTAAAACCTCAGCGCCTAGGACTTGCCGATCGCATGGTCAGCGGTTTGAATCCCCGCGGCGGGGTGCGCTCCCGTTGCTCGGTCCCAGCTCCTGCCCACCTAGCAGTTCGAAAGCACCCCCGGGTGCAAGTAGATAAATAGGTACCGCTTACTAGCGGGAAGGTAAACGGCGTTTCCGTGTGCTGCGCTGGTGCTGGCTCGCCAGAGCAGCTTTGTCACGCTGGCCACGTGACCCGGAAGTGTCTGCGGACAGCGCTGGCTCCCGGCCTATAGAGTGAGATGAGCGCACAACCCTAGAGTCTGTCAAGACTGGCCCATACGGGCAGGGGTACCTTTACCTTTACCTTTATGGGATCTCAGCAGGACATTGCAGAGTATGCATTGAATGGAAATGGACTGGTATGACCAGCCCAAATCTTTTGCAGGCACAAGCTGTACTGAAAGCAGGATCACGTGCGACTGCTGCGATAGCCTCATAAGCACAAATCATGAATGAGCAAGAAAAAGGATATTGGGGGGGTGCAAGTCAGTGGAGATAAAAGAGATGGGAGCTTTTAACAAATAAAGCAACAAGCACAATTTTAATTAGATAATCATACGAGGCACTTGGAAAGAACCCCACCCAAAGAATGCATAGCTTGCCAGTGGCTCCTGACTCCCCAAAGCTCACTCAGCTTTCACCCTGGAGGGTGGCAAGAGCTCATTTCACTTATGTTCCTAAATACGGGTTGTATCTGGTTGTAATCATGCTCAGAATAGACCCGCTGAAATTAATGGACACGAATAAGGTAGATCCATTGATTTCAATGGGTCTACTTTGAGGAGGACTTAGCTGGATACAACCCTGTGTCTGTAGGAAGCCCAGGACCACACCGGATGCAAACTTTTGTTGAAACGTGCACCAAATGGACTCTTTACTTGCCCACTGTCACCCTCGTATCAACCTAATCAGAAATAAGATGCTAATCTCTAAGAAGAAACCAGCAGAAATTAGTCATGGTTAATGGGATTTCAGATAGTCTCAATTAAGGCTGCAAGCAGGGAGCCAACTGGGTGAAAAATGAGGACAGAAAAGAAAGAAAGGCTAGTGAGGAAATTAAACTCAGTATGATTTGTTTCGAAGAAAATGTGGTTAGGATTGTGCTGCATGTTCTGTTTTACGGCTTTCGGTGGGATAACTAATCAAAGTAATGGTTGCTTGTTTCTTTTCTCCCCTACCCTGAGAAGCAGTCTCAGAAGCTGCAGTCAAGAGTAAAATGGGGAGGAGGGACTGGTTAACCCATTCACTATTTGTCTGCTCAAAAGCCATCCACAAGCAGCTTTCCCTCTGGTGGGTAACAAAACTTGGGGTTCCCAGTTCGGAACAGGCAGTTTTGAGCAGGCAAGTGGCGGGGGGTGGGGTGGAGAATTAAGTGTCTCCTCTTTCTGCTGCTCTTCCACTCCTGATGCCAGCCTCCAAACCAGCTTTTCACTAAAAAGAAAGGTACACACAACTGCCTGTATACCATGGTTTAGCCCATCACATCTAATTTGAGCTGGATTGTGACCTCAGGTGAGTCCTTAAGGGGTTTAGTCATTACTACCATAAACCACATTGATCTGGGATTATGATCTGGGTCATAAAAACCAGAGCACTTCAGTGTGAATTAAGATCCAAAATCTTTAATAGGTATTTGATAAATCTTCCCCAAATCCTGTTAATGTCTCAAAGTCATAACACAACACATAGATTATAGTAATAATCTTATTTGAAATCCCTTCTCAAATTTCTGCAGAATCAATGGATGCTCTCTAACGTATGTCAGCATGCAGATAAAAAGTCTGTGGGGAAATCCAGTGAAAGTTTAGTAGTGTTAATTCCATTTGATTTCAGCAGGAGATAATCAATCATGTATTCAATTCCCCTTAAAAAACTTAAATGTGTTTAAATTTGGCTCTATGGGTCTGTTATTAAGAGGCTGTTTTAAATTAAATCAAACTAGTGTTTCACTTACTTGAATTTTGTTTTTTCTGAATTCTTCAGTAAAAGAACCCTTCTCAGTATCTCATGAGGAAACTCAGAGCAAAATTTCTAAAATAGCACAATGCCTGCACAAGATGCTCTGCCTGTGGTTGACTGGGTCAGGCGTTGTTCATTGCTTTCCCCCTGAAATATTAGTTGGGAATGGCAATAACCTGCCTTGCCAGCTTCCAAAGATCCTGGAATCTTAGAATTGGAAGCTGCCAAAGGATCATGCCCTGAGGCAGAACCATCCACCTATCAGGCACCCGTTTAGACTGCAATCCTGTAAAGAAATTTAATAAATGATGATGATAAGTTACCTAGGAGTAAGCTCTATTGAAACCAGTGGGACTTTCTTCTAAATAAACATGCATAGAATCACCCTATATCAGGAGGGGAGAAATAGATTCCTCAGCACCTCCAGCATGATGGGCATGGGCATGGGCATGGGCATGGGCATGGGCATGGGCATGGGCATTCTGCACAATGTGTGCCTGTCAGATTTCTTCTAGACACTCTGCAGACAAATCAATCACATGAACCACCAGGGCTTTCCACCATTAAGGGATCTTGTATGAGAGTGCTGTCTGAAAGGAATGAACCATCAGTGCTGCCTCTTAGTGATTGCCATGGACATATTTTAACTGTTTCACTGTCAAAAACGCAGCTCTACAAGACAGCCTATCACACTTGGATCTGAAAGACTGGGGCTCCGAAAGGACTGTTGTAAAAGTGAATGGCAGAAATTTGTATGCTTGAGTTCAACAGTTTTACATGCTATAGGCATGGTCATTAATAGCAAACAAGCATGGCTTTATCTTGAACTATGAATATACCCATCCATATAGCCCAGCTCACAAGCTGGCCAGGTGGAATCCAAGAGAGAAGTGCATTGCTTAATGCACCCTGACTGGGACTTACGTGAGCCATGGTTCAAATCATATAGAGAACAACTGTCTCTGGAAAGGCATGAAAGTCAGCATCTGATGAGCTTCTTAGAGGAGAGAGTGTTCCATAAACTGGGTGTAAGGATCAAGAAGGTTCTCTCTCCAGTAGTTAACTGCCTTATCTCCAATGGTGGTGGTTAGGGTGGGGCACTGAGAAGAGGGCTTTTGAAGATTATTATGAATGTCTGGGCAGGCTATGACTTTACCCAATGACTATGTACTGTACCGGACGCGGGTGACGCTGTGGATTAAACCACAGAGCCTAGGACTTGCTGATCAGAACGTTGGCAGTTCAAATCCCTGTGACGCGGTGAGCTCCCATTGCTCGGTCCCTGCTCCTGCCAACCTAGCAGTTCAAAAGCATGTTAAAGTGCAAGTAGATAAATAGGTACCGCTCCAGCGGGAAGGTAAACGGCGTTTCCGTGTGCTGCTCTGGTTCGCCAGAAGTGGCTTAGTCATGCTGGCCACATGACCCGGAAGCTGTTCGCCGGCTCCCTCGGCCAATAAAGCGAGATGAGCGCCGCAACCCCATGACTGGACCTAATGGTCAGGGATCCCTTTACCTTTACCTATGTACTGTACCAGATCTCACAAATTCTAAAAGGAATTCAGCCTGGAAGTTCAACCAGTGTATAATTACTGTACTAACCATCCAACCTTTGCCTTTTTAAAACAACAACAACAACCTCCCTGATGTATAATGGAAAGCAGGGATACAAACAGTGTCTTGCTAACTTCTGCCAGGATCCAGGACCATAGGAGGCTCTGAACCAGAGATTCAGTCTGGGCACAGCATTAAAGTCTGGCCAAAGGAGAAAACTGCAAGGCTGGTTGCAGATGTACATAAAAATACAGCAGTGAACCTACTGTAGAAGCGCACACATACAGTTTTCTGTTGGTACACATGCAGCCCCACAAATGTAAACTGTGAAAGCAATAAAAGCATGTGTTTGCCAATAGCCTTGACATGAATTCACTCATCAGAAAGGTGGGATTGGCTTCCACTCCTTTGGGAGTGTGCACTCAGTGGCAAATAATACAACGTGCAAATTGCACCTCTCTGATTAGGAACCCTGATCTCAGCATCAGCTAGTCAAAGCACATCCACAGAGCATGGGAGTTCAAAGCTCTTTCTCTCCCTCTCCCTTTCTCACGCAGCCGTAAAGCAGAAAACATCTCTCTAGGGAAACATCAGCAGTAGCTCTTTGTGTGAGGTTTGGTCTCATCCATCTGTAATCAGGCAGGAGGCAGAAATCTGGGGCAAGGATTCCAAGATGAGTAATAAGAGAATCCTGGTGGTGTGGGGGGAGAGGTGGGGGGAAGGCCCTAGGGCCAATATCTTGAATGTACAGGGGTGTGAAATAATATCTAGCTTCATTAAACAACTTTCGAGATATTGTGATTTTTAAAAACCAAAGGCAAAATGACCTAGTGGCAGAGCCACCAAGCATTTTACACTGGCCTACTAGTAATGCCATGTGCAGTGCAGGAGTTGACACTGGAGTAGAAGTATGTCTTTGACTTTAATAGAGTTCTTAACAGGAACAGAAGAAAATAATAAATGAATCCATTCCCAAGAATTTATGTTGTTGCCTTTATTAATCTGAGTAACTGGTGGGTATACGGATATCAAGCAATGCGGCATGAAAATAATAAAATTAATGTTTTAAGCAATTAATAACACAGAGACAGGAGTATGCTCATGGGGAATTAAAGCAATAATTAGTTCAAAGCAAAACTGAATAGGATTTGGATCCCCTAATGCAGTATCAAATTTCATAAACTTCTACTATCAGGTGCTCTAATATGTAACATGCCCCCAGGTTTTTCGTAATATATAGTATTTCAACAGAAGAGAAGAAAACTCTGTCTCCCGAGAATTAATTAAAATGTGACTAGAAAGAAAATGTGCTCTGATGATAGGGACAGAATGGCTGTGGGGTGTGCGATGATAATCTGACCCAAGCATGCGTCTGTTTGGTTTTTGGTTTTTTGTTTTATCTCAATTTATCTGTTTGTTCATCTGCTTGTATGCACATTTCTGCACATAGCCTATTTCTTTAACAGGTAATGTTTGTGAGCCATCAAAGAGATTGCTTACAGAGAGTACTAGAATGCAACTCACATGTTTGTGCTCAGTGCAACAGCCAAGTACAGTGGTGCCTCAGGTTAAGAACTTAATTCGTTCTGGAGGGCCATTCTTAACCTGAAACTGTACTTAACCTGAGGTACCACTTTAGCTAATGGGGCCTCCTGCTGCCGCCACATAATTTGTTCTTATCCTGAAGCAAAGTTCTTAACCCGAGGTACTATTTCTGGGTTAGCGGTGTCTGTAACCTGAAGCGTCTGTAACCCGAGGTACCACTGTATTCATCATCCCCTCATTATATATATATATATATATATATATATATATATATATATACACACACACACACACAGTCACCCTCCACCCAAGTCCCAAACCTAGACACACACATCTTACCCAGTTAAGGCCAAGTGATTTACCAGAATATACCACAGCTATGATTAAATTGCATGAATTATTAAAATGCAATTTAAAAACAACAACCTTATGGGCAGAAGTAGAGGGGAACATGACTGTTCACAAACTAATAGCCTATCCTTACGGGAGAAAGATTGCTCCCATATACAATTTAGGTGATGGTCTTGCGGGGGGAGGTAATTAAAAATATTGGCAATGTGTGTGATAAAATGTGTGTGTGACTGACTGACACACACACAGAGAGAGAGAGAGAGAGAGAGAGAGAGAGAGAGAGAGAGAGAGAGAGAAACCATGAACAAGGAGATGCAGTAGTAATAATGGAGAGAAACCTGCCTGGGACTGAGGGTATGTGTGCCCCTCATCTTCTCTGCAGTATTTACCCTGAAGTTAATTTATTATAGCAAGATGAAGTTGCCATCTGTCCTCTTGCTATGCTGGAAGTGGGGTTGCAGTTACTACCTAGCAGATCTTGGTTTCCCTCTTGTGAGTCTCCCCTAACCACTGCTTATGAGTAGGCTTTTAAGTGCCTGATAATATAACTCCTGATTACAGCAAAGGAGGTAAAAGTAACGTGTGCATAAGGCAGAGGGGAAGCGAAAGGATGGGATAGTAAAGGAGAGGGAGAACCTAAAAGGAACTGGCTTACGAAGGGCGGTGCGTTTTCATTTTTTACCTCTATCTTGTCGATCCTGTCTTTCAGAGACCTGACAGCCTCCTCCAGCTCCTGAATCATGGCCGGCGAGTCCCAGGGCAGGTCGCCCATGGTGTCTTGCCTGGGGACGCCCCAGACGGAGGGGCTATCCTGGAAACTAAGTTCAAGGCCGTTCTCGCACCGGCTCAGCTTGGTGGTCAGCTCCCGGATGGTCTCCTGGTCAATGAGGATCTGGTCTTTCTGCTGCTGCGCCGTCAGCCGCAGCTGCTCGGCCGTGCTCTGGAGGAAGAGCAGCTCTTCGCTGGCGGCGGCCGCCCCGGGGCTGTCCCCCTGCGGGCTCCCCTCCGACGGGCACTCGACGGTCAGCGGGGTGCACAGGAAGCGGCTGAAGAGCTGCTGGTGCTGCTGCGGCCGGGCGCTGGCCAGCAGGTCCAGCAGGGCGTCGTGGGGCCCCGCCGAGAAGCCCCCGTAGGGGCTCTCTCCAGCACCATGGAGAGCGCCCAGCGTTTTGTCGGCCGAGCCCGAGGCGGGCAGCAGGGCCGCGGCCGCGGCGTTGGAGCCATTGTCAGCACCTTGGAGAGCTCCTTTGCCGCCGGCCGCAGGGTAGACGCTCGCGATGATGCAAATGATTGCACCAAGGAAAGCCAGCATCCCTGCGGCCAGGAGCACCACCAGAAACTTCAGGGTGGCAGCTTCGAGGGCGACCCCAGCCAAGAGAAAGCGGCACCCCGAGGCGGGGAGCCGGGGGTGGGAGAGAGAAAAGGGGCGGGAGGGGAAAGCGGCACGAGGTGGGGGAGAGAGGAGCCGGGGAGCTGGAGAGAGAGAGAGAGGACGGGCTGCTGGAGAAGCCCCGGCTTCCTTCTGCCACCTGAACCAAGGCTGTTGATTATATCTTGATTGGAGAGCGCGAGCGGGGACGTCATCGACTCTTCCTCTCCGGGCCCCTCCGGCGGCTGCCTCGTAACCCTTTCGGCGCCGGGAGGAGCGGACGAAGGGCGCTGTTGGTGCTGCCTCGAAGAATCACCAGTTCTCTCTCGCTCTCTTTGTCACACACACACACACGCACACACACACGATCCAGCAGGCATGTTTTTTACACTGGGGCGGGGAATGGAGGGAAATAGCAATCGCCCTGGGAGCACTTCTTCTTTTGGGAAAGGGGAATGAAACCGCGGTGCCCGGGATTGTTTCCCGTCGGATTGAGATGTAAAGAGAGCAGCGTAATGACGATCGAGAGCTGGCAGTGAAAGGGCGAGGAGGAAACATGAGAAAGTCACGTTTCCTAGTTGCTCTTTGCCCCTAGCCCTTCTCCAGCGAGAAAGGCTTGGTCCGTATGTGACCCTTTTAGCACTAGCCATACTTTCTGGTTAAGCGAGGCAGAGGTTAGGTTGGAGGGTCTATAATATAATGCTATAGGGACTGAGGGGGCTTTCAGTGCTCCGGTAAAGAGGCCAATCCCAGATTGATTTATTTCTATTTTTGCTAAAGGACCAACAAACTCACATCGGAGCTCCTTAACGATTCTTGAGTGAATATCAGCTTGAATAACCCCTGTGGCACATTCCTTTTTGTCAATTGCATGTCTGTCACCTCTGTGTGAAATAGCTCTTCAGATGCAGTACCGGGGGAAATGCTTCAAGTGTGAATCTTTCTCCATCTCATGCAATTAAGAATGAGTCAAGGAGTTCTCTCACACTTTCCCTTTTGTCTGTGGTGCTTCTTTTCCACACCTTTGCCATCTAATAGTCCTTCTACCTCTCTGGCTGGTATCTGGTTTCTGACGTACTTTAATAAATTTCTATGATCCTTTGTTATATACTTCCTCACCTGTTTTGCTTAACTTGTTGTAAATTTATGTTTGGTTTATCAGGATTAACATGTTTTAAAATTCTCCATTTTGGACAAGGTTGCCATTTTTAAAAAGCTCAGTGCATCAATTTAATTACAGTGGCATCCTTTTAGATGTGTTCTGAAATTTCTTCTAATTTGCGGGATATGTTTTATTTGAAATCTTACTTCCTAAACAGATCTTACCTTTC
This sequence comes from Podarcis filfolensis, assembly GCF_964270895.1. NCBI lineage: Eukaryota > Metazoa > Chordata > Lepidosauria > Squamata > Lacertidae > Podarcis > Podarcis filfolensis. Next base: position 46,231,754 of record NC_139612.1, on the reverse strand, counting down.
AGTGCTCTTCTAAATAGTTGATTCATTTGCTAGAACTTTGTAATTGAATATGAATGCACTGTATTTTTTTATAATTGTAAAATTATTATTATTTATGAAAGCAGAAAATCTTATATGACTACATGGCCTTCTAATATGCTTCAGGAATACAAAAACAGGGGACAAGAAAAGAATAAATGAAAACAGGATACAGGACCACCACCATTTGCTGCATGTCTAAATAATTAATTGTAAAATGCAGTATGACAAAATATGTTAGCATCATTATAACTCTGGCAAGGTTTCTAGTTGTGTGCTTTCTGTATGAACTCTACTATTCCAAAATATCACATTTCTGTTAATACTTTTTGTGCAATAATAATGCTTTGTTATGACCGGCTCACACCTTCAAAATTGCCAGCAACATAGCATTTTTGTCTGGATTTTCAGCAGTTTTGAATTTCTGGATTTTTAAAAGCAGTTTTGCATTATCGTATCTGTTGCCTGCCCTAATCAGAGTTCCCCAGGAGCTTCAGGATGCTTACAATAGACCCTTTGCACGTTATAGCATTAAAACAAGAATAGTATTTTGTCTTGACTGATCCAAGACACAACTGTTATTTAGAAATTGTTTCTTTAGCATGACCTGAGTTTACATCTACCTAGTCTTCTGGCAGTTAAAAATCGCTCATTACATTCTTTGCTTTTGCTCCCTTCCTGATTTTTTAGTATCTGCAACTCAACTTTCACCATTATTATTAACTTTCACCAGTAACAGTTCCTAGCACTATTTTGCTTTCTTCCCCTCTCTCTCACCCGCCCCTCTCTCTATTCCTCTGTGGGACTTCTGTATGTAGTGGCCAAGACCCAATGAAACCTCCAACAACTTTTGCCTGCCTATGGGGCTGTGGATTTTTGTGACTACTAAGACCCAGCATGGGTTCTCAAAAACAAGTCACGCCAGATGAATTTCATTTCTTTTATTAATAGAGTTACAAGCTTGATAGATCAGGGGAGTGTTGTGAACACAGTAGAAATCTGCACTAGATTGCTGATTTTTTTTTAAAAGCAAACTGATGTGAAAATGCAGAGGACCATAGTTAAGATTAAGAAAATGAGAAAAGAACATGGACATATTTGCACATCTCTAGTTGGAGCTAAGGAGGTTGATGAGGGACTGTTGAGTATTGCAGATAATAGCAGAGAATCAAGATGCTTTGTCTATGCTTTGTCCCAGGTGCCTGGGAGCAATGATTAAGACTAAAAAGCTAGAATAAACGATGCCAGGAAAAAGCAGCTGTACAGGAACTGAAGAAAGCCACAGTAGATGCCCACAGTGGAAGCTGATTATTGTAAATACTGGAGAGGATCATTTATTTTGAATGGTGGTTTAAATAACCATTAAATAGTAAACTAGTTGCTTTGATCAGCAGCAGGCTGGTGGTAGAGGTGTGGGAAAAACACTTCATTGATTCCTCTACCCCATGTATTCTGCAAAAAGGAAGAAGGCAGAATTAGGCTCCTGTAACTGACAGGCCCCTCTCTGGAAGCATTGCAGAAGTCTGCCAGCTATTGAGGCAAAAGCAGACTGGGAGGTCTATCGGCCAGAGTTAAGTATTGTGCCCATTATAAGCAATTGGGATGGTGGAGTGAAAGTGAATTACTGGCAGCTGGCTTGATTGGATAAGGCCCGGGGGCCGGATGGGTCCCAATCGCCTTCTCAATCCAGCCCACGGATGGTCTGGGAATCAGCGTGTTTTTACATGAGTAGAATGTGTGCTTTTATTTAAAATGCAACTCTGGGTTATTTGTGGGGCATAGGAATTCGTTCATTCCCCCCCCCCAAAAAAAAATATAGTCCGGCCCACCACATGGTCTGAGGGACGGTGGACTGGCCCATGGTTGAGAAAGGTTGCTGACCCAACTAAGAAATGCGTAACTTATTTGATAGCTACGAATGATTTACGGAATAACTGAAGGAAGTCTAGAATAAGAGTAAGATGTGAAACAATTGATGTGAATTAATGTATTTATTGTTTTTGATGCAAATCAATAAAAATTATTTCAAAAAAAAAAAAAAAAGAGAAAGGTTGCTGACCCATGAGATAAGCTTTCCTGGTCTGGCAAAACAAGCAAACGAAACAAAAAAACAAAGACTTGTTCAAGGCCTCAGATCTACAGATTGGATCAAAGCATGACTTGCTTTGGGGGTTCTGGACTTGGCACAAGCTAGGGAAGCTCAGGTGCCAACACTGGCTACAAGTTAGGTTACAGTTGGCATACTAACTGAATGGAGAGGTCTGGCCTTCCCTTGGTTATCAGTGCATTGATGACATTTTGGCAAGACTACTACAGCACATTTGACCTAGGGTTGCCTTTGAAGATGGTTCAGAAATTTGAGCTGCTGCAAAATGCAGCCACCCAAATACTAGGGAAGCCAATTCATGTGATACCTATGTTGCACCAGCTACACTGGATGAGTCGTTAAAAGTTAAAGCCTGAAACTGTCTGGGTTTGAGTTACTTAAAAGACCACCTTCACCCAGACCAGCCTGCTCACATGTTGAGTTCTACATTGGATACACTTCTCACTCTGAGAATAATTAGGTTGGTTGGCTGAGAGGACCCTATTCTGCAACAGCCCCACGCTTTTTCAGTCGGGCTCCATCCCCCATTAGGAAAGTCCTCAAGACCCATTTCTTTTTGCTGTCTCTTCCAAGGGAGTCTGGGTTGCAATTATGTATTGGATTTTAGCATTTGTGTGGGTGGGTGTCTGTTTTATTATTGTTGCTGGCATTTATTAATTATTTGGTGCTTGTGCTTGCATTGTATTCTGGAAGCTAACGGAGAGCATGCCTGTAGAGATATGATGGCTTTTAGAATTAGGGCTGCAATCCTAAATACATTGGCTAGAGAGAAATCAGCACTGGACACAGTGGAACTTACTACTGAGTAGACCTGTACAGAATTGCACTATGCATGTTTTGATCATTCCTCATGACAAGGAGCTGAAATAAATGCTGAGGAATAAATGCTTTATAAGTTTTAGTGTAAAGCAAAAGATAAATGGGGTGAGGAGGAGGAAGGGCACTTGGTTGCCAAACAGATCAGTCTGGACTGTAGGTAATTAAAGAGAGACTGTTGGAAAGGGTGAATTCTTATGTTTTGTCCAATCCACTTCCTATAAGGGATAAATATTCTATTTTGCTAATAGTAAATGCTGCCTCTAATGGTCTGGATGAGGATGAGTGTTATCTGGAGAGGAAAATATTTATTGGCGTTGGGAAACTGACTGCAATTACTCGAAGTGCTTGACTAGAGGAGAAATGCCTTTGTAAATAATTAACTGTGAATCCTGCTGTGTGCTTTAATTTTTGCATGTGTATCTGTGTAGATATTATTTTTCCAGGAAGAATGCTGTTAAGCATTACAAAGAACTTGTCTGGGAACAAACAGCTTGGTGAAGGGGGATGGTGGAATTTTAACAAAGGGGATCTTAATGATACTGACTTGTCAGCAGGTGTCATAGTATGGAATCCAGTCATCGGAACACAGGAAGCTGTCTTATGCAGAATCAGACCACTGGTCCATCTAGCTCAGTATTGTCTACACTGACTGGCAGCAGTGGCTTTCCAGGGTTCTCTCCTCCTGTGATTTCAGGCATACAGCCTCTGACCATGGAAGCAAAGCATGGCCATCACGACTGGTAGCCATGGATAGCCTTTACCTCCTTGAATTTGTCCCATCCTCTTTTAAAGCCATGCAAGTTGGGAGCCATCACTGCCTCCAGAAGTGCTTTCTTCTGTCTGTGTTCTGAGAAGGTGGGGCAACTTTTTTTGCTCCACTTTTGCATGCCATACGTAATTTTATGCACTTCCATCAAGTTGCCTCTTAGTCAAACCAAAAAGCCCCCAGTGCTGCAATATTTCCTCATAGATGAGTTGCTCCATCTCCTTGATCATTTGATTGTCTCTTTCTGAATCTTTTCAAACTCCACAATATATTCTTTGAGATGAAGCAACCATAATTGTCCATGTTATACCAAATGCGATCACACCATAGACCAGGCATAGGCAAACTCAGCCCTCCAGATGTTTTGGGACTACAACTCCCATCATCCCTAGTTAACAGGACCAGTGGTCAGGAATGATGGGAACTGTAGTCTTAAAACATCTGGAGGGCCGAGTTTGCCTATGCCTGCCATAGACTTATATAACATGATATTGGCAGTTTTGTTTTCAATTCATTTTTCTAATGATCCCTAGCATCGAATTTACCTTTTTCATAGCCCAAGGTTTTGTTCTAGGTCAGTCACCACCAGTTCAGATCCATAAGCATATATGTGATTCCACCCCCCCCATTCCTACTGTCTGCTTACTGTTTCTTAACCAGTTCTTGAGTCATAGGTTTCTGCCTCTCTTGCTGCAACAAGCTCCCCTCCTGTCTCCCAGAACCTGAAGGGGACTGAAACGGGCGAAGCAGCAAGAGGCTGCACACAGACACAGTCTCCAATTGCTTGGGGAAAGCCCTGGAGAGGAGGGAACTGTGGGACAGCTGTGGGGAAGTGGAGACTTTCAGTCTCAGCAACTGATTCATGGGTTAAGATCTACCGGGGATGAGCTGCTAGGCTTATTAGGCCTGACACTCAGCCAAGTCTTGAAAGATTGTGCTTTTGCTAATAAAGAGTTAACTCCAACTTTGAACAGTGTGATTTACTGCTGGCTCGCTCTGTTGACAGACAGACATTTATTGAATGAATGGATAAATAAATCATAGATGGACAAATAACCTGACCTGGTATAAAAGCAGTTTCCTAAATATGCTCAGAACTATAGTATATACAACAAAACCCAGGATGCAGCAGTGCAGATCAGAGTAGGCTTTCTCCTTAATGGCTTAGGTTGCTAGAGGCTAGCATGGGAAGAGAGCAGATTTCCTGCTACTTCTGTGGCTTCCCTAAGTGCACTCATTTACTTACTCCTGTGCAGAGTGAATGATTGTCATTCCTTTCCCTTAGAAATGTAAAGTGCTATACTTGAGACTGCTGGTATGGTAGCAGCAAATTCTACCCTCCACTCTGGATAGTGGGTGGTCTCGCCTCCACCAACAGGAATCTCAAAGAGGGCACTACAAAAGCCCTCCTTTTAAATCCATGTCTCATGATGGGTATTTTGCTAGCATTATAGAAGTGCCTCTAGCACATGCAGAGTACACATCTTTCCCCAGTCATCAACTGCTGTCTATTGCTGCAGGGTATTTGTTTTCTTAGGAGTGAAATCAATATAAACTACAGATTTTCATCTTTTGCCTTGCAATCCCAGGTCAAGCTAAGAAGCAGTGTAGAAATGTTTGAATAAAGAAAACACTCCATACTTGGTTGTGCCCACTCACATGCACCATGGCAGGCTTGCTATAGGGATCATGACTGGCTTCTTGGACAGGACTTTGTGCCGTTAAGAAAAATCCATAGAGCATTTCATGAACAATTATAGTCCCTGTAATGAGAACACCAGTTCCTTTTCAAATGATTTTTGATGTGGAAACACAAGAGAAGGATGTTTTCAGTTCTGGCAGTATATGGGGTTTTTGGTTGAGTTTTGCAGTCACTCTCTATGACGCCTTTCAGGACAGAAAGGCATTGTGATTCATTTTCAAACAGATGGTGGTATACTTAATCACAGGGTATATTTTCGGGCTATATTTAATTCAATGGCCTGTACTAGCTCACCTTCTTTCTCGTATTTATGACATCTTGTGTTACACTGTGGAAAATGTATTAGCATGACTACTAGCTCATAGAAGATAAATGCTATTGCCTGCTGAGCGCACAGAGTATGTCACAAATTACTGTACAGAATCATGCGTTCCATTGCAGGGTCACAGGTATTCGTGGATATTAGTCATGGTTATGCAGCATTGACATCTGCAGGGAAATACATATTCTGTTTTTGTTTAGCTGCTGAGTAGAATCTCATCTTGAAATCAGCACCTATATGACCAAGAAGCACCCCTAACACAGGACCACTCAGGCTCTCCTTAAAACTCCTCCAGCAAAAGATCCTCAGCCACCAAACAAAATTAAAAGAAATATAAACAATGCTCTTTAACTAGAGTTCTTTCATCTTCAGGCTAACAGGCTGCTTGCCTACATCCATTATTATGCACTTTCATTTCATTTACAGGATTAAAAAATCCAGGGCTTGGCTGCACAAAGGAAGTTGTGGAGTAATCCTAGACAATGAAAGGTATTCTTGATCAGGTAGCCTATGCTAGCAATGCAATTCTGAGAAACATGGGAGGATTTGGAACAACTTCATTGAATTTTTTTATAATCAAGCAAGCTAGGTGGTGAACATGGATGTTGGCAGTGCTGTGGTCTGGTTTCCAGAGTGGAACTGAGTGAGAATTCATGAGGCTTCTGTTTTAACTTTCAATAAAATCCTTCTTTATTAATTCCATTTATTCTTATTCACCTTTGTCAGTCTGTTTCCTACATTATGGGTGAGAGTCGTGGACAAATGCCCTGTCTCAGGGAAATGTAATACCAGGATCACAAAAGCTTAATAAAAAAGAAAAGCAGAGACATCAACTTCCAGAGAGGTCTGCAAGATCAATTTAGTTGCCTGCTTGCTACCGACAGTTTCAAAGTTTTTTCTCTTATTTTTAGAAAGAGGCTTTAAGGTGGCTTCAGCATATGAAGAAGGCTTACAGTAATAATAATTATGTACCCATATTGGGGGGGGGGAATATAGCACATAATTTCTTGCTGTAGATGCTTGTGGGCAACAGTGGGGGATGAGAGGCACAGAGGGGAAAAATGGAAATTCTTACTGTGAATTTCTATTCCCAGGGTTCCTGGAGGGCAGTCCTGCTAGGGGCTGGCTCCTCCTCTCTTGCAGGCAGGTAGGGTCCCGTTTGAATCCTTATGGGGGAGGGGCCATCCCACCCTCTCCAGTCTGGCCCTACCTTGTGTACAGAAGGGTCAGAGAGCTCAGCGCAAAATCCTCCATTTTTCCTCCTCCCCCCCTTTTTATTTTCCCTTTATACAATTTCTTCAATTACTGACAGCAGTTGGGGTATTGCGGCAGCAGCAGCAGCAGCAACAACAACAACAGGGAGCTCCAGGCAACTAAATTCAGCCCTGCCCCTATCAACAGCCAGGGAAGAGGCTCAGGCAAGGAAGCCCCACGGAGCCCAGGAAGGAGGGGATCTCTGGGCAGCATCCTCAACCCCTTGAATGACCTCAGCCACCGGCAAAAGCAGCCGGCCCTTGCTACGTTGCCTGAGGGCTTCTTGGCACGGTTTTGTAGTGCATTTGAAGAAAAGTGCAGACTCCATTGCAAACAACGCATCTCAAGGGTATAGATAGACTCACAGACATTTCGGATGCATCTCTGAGGAACAAATAAGGAAAATCCAATCCCTGATGCAGAAGATACGGGAAGCCAAGGTTGCAGATATGGAATTGGCAAATTTGCAGGTGCTCATGGTTTCCTGCAAAGGTCTGGTAGATTGGACAGAACTCCACAAATGACCTGTTACAGACGCTACTGTTTCAAGAAATGATCGTGACATCCAGACACCGAAGCATTCCTATGGGCTGCCATAGGTGAAAAACAGGGGAAGGGACTGTTGAGAAGACCTTTGGTTGCTTCATCTGTTTGAACATGTTTGTTTTTACCTAGATATTTGGCTAAATTACAAATATTGATTTTTGTTATTGTAGTTTTGCATGTTGTAACATAAATTGTTACATTATTGCTTATTGGGTCTGTTTATATGACTTTGTCATTTTTGTATATTGTTGTTTTTTCTGTTTATTGCTTTCTTCCTCTCCCTGGGATTGACAATATTCAAGAAAGAACTGGCTATAATCATGCAACTTCAACTCTGTATATAAGAGCTGTCACCTTAAGCTTCAAACTGTTGAGTCTAGGATACGGATGGGGAACATTTTTCAGCTGAAGGGCCATATTCCTCAAGGGGAAACCTTATGGGGGCCACATGGTAATAATAGGGAGGGGAAGAGGCAAAAGTGGCTGAAGCTGTGACACTTACCCTTTGTACAGTCAGCTACGTTCCAGGCACACTAATGTCTGAGGTTTCTTCCCTCTCACCTCCTGCTCTCCACGCTCTATTCAGGAACGAAAGAAACTCAGCATTACCACGTTCAAGAACTCATTCCAACCAAGCAAAAACACTTGAAGGGGGCCAGGGTGGGGTGCAGCCTAGGAAAAGTACTTAGTAGGCCTGGAGGGTTAGATAGTAGAACAGACGCTCCCCACCCTCGGTGCAGGATGTATTTCCTTAAATTCCCACCCTATTCCAAAGGCGCAATCATTCTCCAAAGGATGAATAAATATTTTAAAGGAATTCTGCCAAAAGCTAGGACTAAATCTAGCAGATGACACCATTCCAGCTCACTGTCTACAACAGTGCCATGCCTACATGTAACTGTATATATGTAAAGAATCTGGCACAATTAGACTTTTAGCAGTTCTGGATAATCCTGTGTTTCATATAAATTTTAAAGTGCAAAGTATCAGTTGCTGTAAATGGAAAATATAGTTGGACATAACTCCTGCTGGATTGTAGCCAGGTTATCAAGGTTAACTCTGTTCAAGCTGCTGAAAAGTCCCCTCACTGCTGAAAAGCTTGCCGCCCCGTGCCATGTTGAAGTAAACACCAACGTGGCCTTTCGGCCTCGGACACTTGGCGGGGATTTTCAAATGGCCATGCAGGCAGGATTCACGACCCTTGGGCCCTAGTTTGCCAACCCCTGCTCTATTTGGACCCATGCAGTGTTCTTCCCATTCCAGCTTCCTAATACTGCCTTTTTGGGAAATAGCCATTTCTCTCCTCCATCCTCCCCTGCTTCTTTCAGAAAGGAAGGTGTGGCACCAAGCAGTATTTGTGACAGATGCTAGTTTAGCAGCTTTGAGAGAGATTAAAGGATTTCTTTCAAAAGGCTGCCTGTAATTAACAGCCACTCAGGACGCACTGCTGCCGCCAACTCTCTGAAGGAACAGGATGCAGAAAGGCAAAGTACCAAGACAGGCCAGGTTCAAATGGAGAGGTGGTAAAGTGCAAATTGAACCAAATTTCCCCTCCGTTCCCAGCAGGGTGGGGAAGAGTGCATTTCCGCCTCCATCCATCAGTCCTTTTCAGTGGCGGATACTGAAAGTTCTAATCCTGTGTCTAGTAGGGATGGGGAACCTCTTTCAACACAAAGGCTACATTGCCTTCTGGGCAACCTTTTGAGAATCAAATGCCAGAGATGTGCAGAAGTGGGTGGGGCAACAAATATAATTTTTACCTTTGAACAGAAGGCTAGTCTCGGTACACTCACACACCCCAATACATCTATGAGCAAAACTTGCAGACAAAGCCCAATGAGATGCAGTTCTCGGTTTCAAACGCTAGGAGAAAGAAAGGCATTTGCTATTGAAGTGAATGAGGTACTTGGATGCACAAGAGCTGTGTGCATTGCACTGCATATCGAAGGCACTGAACTGAGAAATGAATATGTAGATCATGGCCCCCCCCAGCCCTGCAATGAACCATCGGAGTGAAACAAAGTGATTCAGCCCATTCCAGGGCAGAGGAAACTTGCATTTGGTCATTCGCATTTTTGTAAGTTAGAAGGGATCAAACATACATACAACAAAGGCAAGAAGCTTTGGAATGTAACAATTTATTGGGGTTCATCTTTTTAACTCCCCATTTCTGGCATTGATACAATACTCAAGAGCAGCAGAAAGAACAAAATGTACAAGCACACAAGAGTAATTAGCACAACCCCCCGCAAAACCTGGAGCAAGCCACTTTTCTGATGGAAATGCCAATGGGGGGTGGTGATTCAATCACCCACCCCACTATGCTTCCCATCCATCCACTCTAGACAGTTTAGCCAGCTGAGAACTGGATTTTTAAAAGCAACCAAGCAAATGCAAACACTATATTTAAAAATGAATAAGACAAAAATAATAGATAACACTTCATTCATGCACAATTGTTTCATTAAATGCATTTTTTGCCAAAATTAAAAAGTTACCAGATATATATTTAGTTATTGGTTTTTAAAGCCTATTTCATACGCCAAGAGGCAAGAACACAGCAACTTCAGCTCACCCTTTGACAAAACTCAGCATCAGGCCTCAACTTTGCAAAAGCCAAATGTGCAGACTTACACTAACCCTCTCAATTGACTGCAGTTGTATAAGGTTCGAAGCAAGTGCCACCATCGCCTTAGAAAGCCCTTACAAGGCTCACAATGGGATCACACTAACAGCAGCAGCATGTCTGGCAAGGTTGAGGCCTGGCAATGGCAAGTGCAAGGGTGAGCGTAAAAGAGGAGCAAACACCAATTCTGAACCTCCTGGAACAAGAGGCTTTTCTTCAAGAGAACTCACAAAGAGAAATGTGGAAGATGAATTGCTTTGAGTATAAAATTGCAGGAATGTGGGGAGGGGGAATAAGCACCAGGAACATCACTAAAGCCGTGGTTAGTTATATTTACTTTAGGCTGGTGGTAGCAGCCACCATGAAACAAACTGCATCCTTAGAAGTCCCAACTTTCTGCCAGTCACTTGCCCCCTGTGGCATTCATCTTGGAGAATATCCACCACCTAACTTGCTGCCTAGCTTTTGCATCTGCACAGGTGTCCCACATTCTTTGCATGTCATGCCCTATGAGCAACAGTATTCCCCAGATTAAAACCATAAATTATTCCCAGGTTAAGGGGACATCTTTCTACTACTGATAATGGCCTATGAATACCACAGGGCAATCTTCCACTAATTACATGGGACACTTACAGCAGTCTCTGAAGAATAGTTGAGTTGCTACATTATTTTCTTGTTCCACTGAAAAGCTTGACTGTAAAGAACTAGGAGTTGCTTCCCACATTACTATACATGCAACGTTGGAAAGTTCCTCCATGTCATTCCGGCACCAAAAAAGTAACATACATGTGTTGACTGCATAAGGACTGATACTGAAAGACTCAAAAGTCTCAGCAATACCCTTGTCAGTCTCTGAGTAATAAATATTCCCCACTATGCTATTTAATGACATAGGACAATTCCTACAAGTCATTCTTGTGTCTGGAAAAAACAGTATGGAATGGCTGGTTCTGTGAGAGACTAGAATAAATGCTAAACATGGTGATCAGGCAAAGAACAATGGAAGAGGATACCCCATTTAAAACAGCAAAGTACTTCACATTAGAAGCCACAGTATGAGAGTGCTGAACTTTTAAAGCATGTGCCTGCAAATTTTTTTAAGTGCTATACAAAATAGGAATGGGTTTTCAGCATATTGGAATTGGGACTTAAATGAATCCAATCAAATGTTAAGCTGCAAAACATACTCATCTGCAAATTATCGTTTTACTGCCCATTGTAAAGAAGCAAGTTTTTCCCCCAGATCACTTGCATGCCTTTATTTCCTCCAGTGAAAGCTTCAGACTAACAAGGAATCATCAGCATCCAAGTACATCTTGGGAATGCTTCTTCCTTGTCAACAGCTACAATGTTGAGAGCCTTACACAGCATCATCCTGTGCTACACAGAAGGAAGAAATATAGTCACAGAAAGGCATACATTTCAATCCCCACTTATTCAGTACTGGCAATTAAGTGACCGAAATAATCCCCAGATGTTAGAAAAACCAGAGGGATCAACTTGATCCCTGCAGAATCTTTGTATATTGTAGCTGCAGATTGGCAAGTGATCAGCAACCCAAAAAATAAACAATTAAGCATGGTGCAGCCTTCAGGCTGCCTATTACACATATGGCACCCAATAAGGGTTACCAGTGGAGACAGCAATAGGTGGTATATGAACCTTTGGCCTAACCCTATCAAGTTCTTATGTATTGAAGCAGCTCTGAGACCACACAGCTTTCATCAAGATGTTACTTTTACTTGACATAGCATCAGTAATGGGTCCCTCATGGGAAAGTGGACAGGCTCCACAGACCAGCAATGGACTAGACAGCTCATTAATGCAGCACAGAAACACAGAAATATAAATTGAGGAAGAGTATAGCCCCTTTCTCCATGGGCAGCCCATTTTACTGCCAAGCTCTGCAGTGAGGAAAGGGCTCCTTTTCTCACCATGCAGCACAGGAAATACAGCAAGCTCCCTCTTCCTCACTGCTGATATGTAATCTGAATAGCTGAACAGCATGTGTGGGGGGTCTCCCCCACCACACAGCTCAGCTGACTGGAGAAGGGGGCCTGAAGAGAGCGAGTGGGATTTGGATGCCAAGGCTTGGTGGACCAAATATTTCGCATCTCCAGATTAAGTCTTAATGAAGGCTGAGTGTATTCTGTAGTTCAAGAGATTATGTATCTCCAACAAAAGGTTGCTACATGCCTAAGTCATGCAAGGTACATCTGCGTAGATTTGCTTACTTTGCACCATTTACTCTGCTACTGCTAGTCATTGGGCGGCACAAACGGAACTATGCAGGGCTGTGAACCCATGCTCAGGCCCCGCTCTGGCTTCTTCACCATGCATTGCTCACACATTTTCAAACTTATATTTGCAGCCATAAAAGTTAGTTTTTTTAAAAAAAGGATAAAGAATGCAGTTTCTTACGAAGCTGAATTTCAAATCCCAATCCCATACAAGATGCTGAATTTCAGAGCCGAAGCTAAATTCTACACTTGAACAATCTACACACAGCCTTGGTCCTATGATCTGTGGCAATGGCACATCCAAATGCACAGATGAATTTCAGTGTCACGCCACCTTTCTGTTTCAAGGTAAATCTTTTGGCTGAGACTGGAGTAAAAGAGAAATGAAATAGATGGCGCAATTAATCGTTCAGGAAAACATGGAACTGGCACAAAGGGCATAACAATGACATTGGGGGAAGCTCTTAACTCAGTGTTAAACCACATATTTTGAAAACAATAAGGGGCCATGTTGAATCTCTAACGCCCCTCATTAAAAAGGGGCTGGGGGAAAAATCTCTGTCTGAAATGTTTAAGATATTGGAGTGCCACTGCCCATCAACCAACATTGGGTTGGTTGGATCAATAAGAACTAAATGGGACAAAGGTGGCTTCAGATGTTGTTCATATGCCATACATAAGTAACCCTGACACTTCAATCTCAAGAAGACCCAGTAGACCTCTCAAGTAGGGCAGGAGAGACTGCGAGGCAATCAGGGTGTTGCTGTTGCATTAACTGAGAAAGGAAGCCATACATGGAAGAAGAATATTCCAACACCAGGCTCCTCTTTCGTGGCTGTGCAAAACCTGACTTGGGTGAAAGCTAAACAATTTATGGGGAAAATACTAAATACAATTAGGGCTGTTCATAAGTGCTGGGAGCAGCTTTCATAAGAACAGCCTCCTTCAGTACATACTTTGGAAGCCAAGTGGCTTGCAGATCACAGCATTCAGACATTCCTAGTTCTCAGCCTTATGGTCATGCTACTGGCCCATGCTGGCTTTGCATAACACAAAGCACTGTGGTGGGTTAAGTGGAGGATTTTACTTACACACACATACACACACACACACTTCAGTAATAAGAAAATAAGATCCCAGCTCTTGCACCACTAGTGGACAGTCAAAAAAGCAGCAAAGCAAGCAACACTGGAGCACAGGATGCACCAGGCAAAACAGTGCAAAGCCTCAAGGGAAGAGGCAAGGGGGGAGGGGGAATAGCAACATGATGGTTCATAACAGAAGGACTCTGAGCACTAAGTGTGAAATCCATTCCAGGCCTATTACATTTCCTTACCAAAGGCCCACTTGGAATCTTATACCTCCTGAGACCAAGGGCCTCTCCTAATTATCTGGCACGGGGGGGGGATGCCTTTTCCTGATTTTCTGCTCCATCTCAGTTACCCAAAATGTTGTTCACTCACACAATTGCAGCTTCCATGGATGGTGGACAAGAAATAATGTTGCAAAGCAACTAAACCTCCCCTAAGCACAAGAGGGGGGGAACATGGGAGCTTATTAACCAGGAAGACTCAGCTCAGATAGCACCCATTTTATAATGGAGGTAGGATTGCAGGTAGTTCTCCGTGGCCAAAATGGGTACTAAGTTATTGAGCAAAGAGGAGAATTATCCTGAGACGGGAGACACTGTATTTCAGCAGCTCACCAGGAATCACAGGCCCAGAGTATTGTTCTCAGAATTTCCCTATCACTGCCCGTTGCATGCACCCATAGCCTATTGATAACCAATTATCACATATAGGTTAGCACATACAGAGACATGGGACTCAAGTCCCCCTGAGGAAGGATATCACAGTTCAACTGGTTGGTAACAGATGAGAAAAAGAGATAATAGTGAGTGGATAAAAAATGAGTTCTCTGCACAATACAGAAAGCTGGACAACCTAGCAGGAAAGATTTAGCTTTCTGGGAGATATAATACTTTTTCCTAAACAGATTCCAAACTTCCATTTCAACTATGCTTTGCTGCTAACTACAAGAAGTGAACAATTAAGAGCACAGAAGCAAAGGTGTAATTTTGCAAGCAACAGATAAACATGAAAGCTACTTCCACAAAGAAATATACCGCTCAAGTAGCAGGACAGTCTTCCTCCAACAAAAACTGTCACACTTCATCCTTCTTGTCTTAGGGTGCATCCTATAAACACCAGGAGACTATTCCTCTGCTGTCTGAAAATTGATACTGAAGTGGACGACAGGTGGTCTCTTCTACAGATTTTGCATTGGCACTCATGGAAAAAAAGCCAATCTGGACACTTTGGAACAGGAGGGAAAGTGCCAGCCCATTCTCCACCAGTCAGTGCCACATAAATTCTGGGGACAATCTTCACACCCAACCAACACTCCCCCTTTTAATGGAATCTCCCCTTCCATGATGTCTCTTTTGCTAAAATCTTGATCACATACTTGCTCCTTTCACCTTGCTTTCCCTCAGGGCTCAGAATGAAAGCAATCACTGCAACCCAAACTGCCATCATTAGTTTGGTGTTTGCTAGCCTCACGAAGGTCCTAATCACTTTTTCCTCACATATCAAGGCTGTTACCCACTTGAGAACATCTTGGTAAAATGTACCTGGAAGATGTAAAGTGAATTAGATTAATTAGAAGGAATTCTTTGTTATGAAACCCAGTATACATTGAGGTTGACCTATTATGAGGAAAGTTTTGCCAGCTTCTAATAGTTTGTTTGGTTCACAGCTAAAACACATATTTCCTGCTTGCCTGGTATCTTAGATACTTTTACTTACTGAACAACCCACAAAGCAGCAACATGTCCCACTTCATCAAATAGCTCTCACCTCAGTAGGTCATATTGATGCCTAAACTGTTAATCTGCAAGTGGATAACATGCCACATAGCCCTTCTGACAAAGCTTTGCCAGAACCAGGCTGAATTCTGGATCAATCATATCCAGAAAGGAAGGAAAGATGGGAGGCATTCTTCCTCCCTTCGCCCCAAGTAAAAGAAAGTAGAGGGAAGAGAAAATAGGTTTTTATGGACTTGCTTTCTCAACTCAGACACTGTTACTTTTTGCTCTTCCCTTGCCCAATTTGAATGGCCTGAACACCACCCTCCCTACCACACACAAATACTAAAAATACTCTTTTCTTTAAGGACCAGCTAAAATCACTACAGTTTGTGCAATCACTGCATTTAATATTTTTAAATTCTCTATCCTTCTGTCTGTAAAAATCTCATTACCTTTAAAAAAACCTTTTTTCTTTTTTTTTTTTGCAAAACTAGTTTCTTTCTCCCTCCCCTCCCCCCATTCAAACTCTCCTCTCTAAGAACAAGAAGTACAACAAACATGGCACAGACGCAAAAGAATACAGGATGTATCCTATCCTCTATTACATTAAAATTCACAATGATTCAAGGCAAAAAGACAGCCCAAATCATGAAGCAGTTAACAGTAGCCCTCTGTCACCATCTGGTGGCTAGAATGTGTCAGGTACAAGGTTTGCCACTTAACAGGAAAGATGAACACAATCTGCTTTTGGAGGTTGTGTGCCAAATACTGTAAAAGGGAAAATTTCAAGGCAAAACCAAGCAACCCTACATTCCAGCATTACCTGCATCTGACCCTCCCCCTTCAAGAGTGATGTTTCTTTCTAGAGATGGAGGGGGAATGTTCAAGCAAATGAGCTACCAGGTTGGTAAAATCTTAGCAGCATAGAACTCCCTAGGGATGTTGGTTAGGAGCTGTGGTTGCTAATGCCAAAGAAGTGGTCAAAATGCTAGCCAAAACAGAAGGCTTATCTTTGCATCAGAGCGACTCCTGGTACTGCACAAGTGGAGTGACTCATGCATCTGTGGGCTACTTACCACAATCCATATCCCTAGCCTCTGATCCCAACAGGAGTCATCATACTGCATGGAGATGGAGAAGATACCACTGATGCAGTCAACTAAACCCTGCTCCATCCAATTGGTTTCACAATCACCTATCTGCCAAGGCTTTGCTTGTCACCTGCCTCCTCAAGGGAATGGCCTTTAAAGTACTTTTAGTCATGTAGTTTTAGAGCATCAGTAGTAACTCACCCAGCTCAACTCATCTATGAGACAGACAGGGACTGCTAATCCCTTTGATGGCCACCATCTTGGAAAGAGGATTAGATAAATCTATGGAGAATAAGGCTATCAGTGGTGACTATCCATGATGACTGTGTTCTCCCTCCACTGTCAGAGGCAGTATGCCTCTGAATGGCAATTGCTGGGAATCACAAGCGGGAGGAGAGCTGCTGTGCTCTGGTCCTGCTTTCACACTTCTCAAAGGCATCAACTGGACTGATCCAACAGGCTCTTATGTTCTTAATCCCAGTCCAATAGCTGCTGTTCTAAGTAGACTAGAAGAATCAGTATAGTACCACCTCATCAGCCATCACTGCACCAAAATTATGGTGCTGGATGCATCCCGTGTGTTGGCACCATGGCACAAGAGTAGCTGGTATCTGTATTCAGGAAACAGAAGCTTGTGACATGAGTGCCAGGCGGCATCCCACCTTCATACTAAAGCTACTTCACATGTTATCAGAAAGATTAATTCCCATTTGTTTATCAAGTGCCACGCTAACTAATCTGTGGAGAAAGTAGACATCTGAAGACACACTTTCAACACAGCCCCGTGAACCAATACGGTGTAGAGGTTTGCATGTTGCAGTGGATCTGGGAGACCAGGGTTCAAATTACCACTCAATAATGAAGCTCACTAGGTGAGCTTGGACCAGTCGCTATCTCTCAGTCTAACCTACCTCACAGGGTCATTGTGAAGACGAGAGGGAGAAGAACAAGTGCCATGTTGGGATCACAGACTAGGGATGTGGGATGCAGTAAGTAGTGGGATATAAATGTAATTCTAATAATAATAGCTAAATTCACCCTCTGGGCAAGGGTTTATTCCACTGCCTTCAAACAGGTGTGTCCCCTCATCCCACTGCTTTGAGAGTCATGAAGGAGAAATTAAAAACTGTGTTTAACATATCATGCAAATCTGCCCTCCCACCAGACCATTTCTAGTCTGGGACCTTTTTTTTCTGGAACAAATTCCAAAACTATTGTTGATCCCCACCCTCCTTTCACTACTGACAAGTTGTTGGGGGAGGGGGAGCCAACCTGATGCCATTGGAGGTACCATACATGAAATCAGTCAGCTTCTAACAGACAACAGCTTCCAACACCTCCAAGAAAGGTGAATGTCCTACTCTTTTGAAACACAGAGAAACCAAAGTGACAAGAGACTCTAGGGAAGGGGGGGAGGAATCTGCCAAGAACACGTGTTAAAATATTTGAAGAGTTTCCTATTAAAATTCCCTTTTATATTGTCCATTTACTTTTTTCAAATATTAGACAAACTTCAAAACCATACACCACACAAACATACCAAGCAATCTCAAAACACGATTGACTAGTATGCACCCCCACCCAGTATAATAGTTCCTCTCTTGCAGCTTCATAAAATATTTCATTTTTCTCTCTCCTTTAAAGTCTTCTCTTTAATACAAGTCTCCCTGCTCCATCTCCCATTATACATCTCTACCCCACAACCCAACCCACCCACCTTTGAAGCTACAGCCATTAAAATAAACTCCCATAAAAAAACCTCCACACTTCCTTTGAGGCAAAGCAATGATACAGCCTGTCTCACTGAACTCATGAAAAACAACAAACAGCTATTTCAAAGCATGCGCCTGTGGAATTACAAGAAGCCTTAGACTTACACATTAGTGGAAGGAGTGTGGAGGAACTTAAGCCTGCACACCATGTAGATTTCACTTGTTTTGAAATAATTTTAAAAGACACAAAAGGTGTTATATGATAGGATAAAGGAAAACCAACATTTTGAATATGTCTTAGGTACTGACTACACTCAAACTGCCACAGACAATCACACTGTTTAACATTATACAATTTGCTTATGATAGGCATCTCTATATATAGACACTCATATTTAAGATTATTAATAAGGTATCACAACACACCATCTCTCAATCCTGTACTTGGCAAAGTCCAGGCTTCTTTTTAAACACAGATATAGCCAAGTGGAACTTTGCAAAGTCAATGAGGAAAAGGTGAGACAGCTTAAAAAGGTCTGAAGTCCTTCCTGATGTGAGATACCGATGAGCTAAAATGCCACAATTTTTGCAGCACCAGTCTTTACATGTATTGATAAATAATTAACTCAATGTAAAACTGAACAAAACAACTAAGCAAGCCCTTGAAAAAAAGAAAGTTCACACAGGAATACAGGGAAGAGAGATGCCATTAAGAACTGAATGCAGTTTTTTCAGTGACAGCATAGCATGCAGACAAGCCCTTGAGAAATATTACTACCTCACACACACACACCCCTTCCCCCCCAAAAAAAAACAATGTAACGAAGATTACAAATAGTATGACAGGCAACACTTGCACGCACACATGCCACTGGTAACAAAACAGAGGCACCCAGGAGGGGAAAGAGAAACTTGCAACAGGGCTAGAACGTAAGATGGCAGAAGAAACACAGAGCAGAATTTTACAGAAATTGTTTTACTTCTGCAGTGAACCTTGGACACAAATATATGAGCTCATGGTTATTAACCCATTATGCGGGATGGTGAGCAGATAGCCAAAGAAGCCACATTTTTACCTCCTTCCAAGACAGGCTGTAAAGGTTTCAGTCAGAATGAATTCATGAAAAGCAGCATGTTGTTGGCAGGTGGATGGGAGGGAGAGGCAAACACACACTGCACATGCACTCCACACACACACACAAAGATCCAAGAGACACACAGTAAGATTTTACAATAGGTTCTTAGCACCTTTGGTTGGCAACTGTAGAGGCAGTTTGAGATCCTAGGAATTGTAGATGCGAATGTTCTTCCATCTCACTCACTTGGAGAGAGATGCAGATGGGGAAATGTGCAACAAGCAGGCCCTCCTCCTACCCACCTCACTGGAAGGATGATGGAGTTAAGTTAATAAGAACAGGGCTCACTCTCACTGCACAACTCTTCCATCCCTCCTACATTGGAAGATGGATGTGTGGCTCCTCTCCTTTTCATCGTAGCAGGTTTCAGGAAGGGGACACACATGCCTCAGACTTTAAGAAGAGGAAGGAGCAGGGCACAAGACTGACAACTTAAGAAGGCTGAAGAAACTCGTTTGGCCCGCCACAAAAAAAATGTGCAGGGTGTCTTAGAACCAGGACTGAGAAATGGTTCAAGACAGATGGAAGTGATAGAATGTGCCCAGGCTGACTCCAAGGGCTACCACAATTACCAAGTTAGCACTTTTGGCATATGCAAGGAGGAAGAGTGCCCAGCAGCAGAATGAAAATTTAGGGCACATAAGTTTCCCCAGATGTTCTGTAGCAGCCCCCACCTAATCATAGTGATCTGCTCTCCAACCTCCCTTCCCCTTAAAAAGCTGCTTCCTCCTAGGGTATAGTCAATACAATCTCACCAAAGCTACAGATATAAGAGCAAGGTGACGGGTACAGAGGTGTAGAGAGTTGGAAAACAGGAATGCAGACTCTGCCTGTGTTGACCAAAAGATCTCTGTTTCATTAAAGAGTATGGAAAAGCAAATCCTTCCCCTCTTAAAGATACGAACCCATTCACCCAAGTTCTTATTCACCAGGTCCAAATCAGCACAACATAACCCTTGAAGACAAAAGGGAAACTCATGCCCCACCATAACCCCTAGCAGCTGTGACATTTGGAAACTTCAAACACATCCATTCCCATTCCTCTACTACCATCTTAATTTCCAAGCAAAGAGAGAAAGAATGGATAAGGAGGAGAGAGAAGAAAACAGGCATTCACACCATGCATGATCTTGCAGTAGAGCCTCCCTGTCCCTTTCCCCTCCCCCCAACTGCGCTGAAGGAAGAAGGCAGCCTCTCATTTGCTGCCTCCACCACCACCTCCAGCTGCTGCCACCTTTTCGAAATCCTCTGCATTGCAGAATTCCTTGATGGTGACCGTCAGAAGGTTGCTGGTGACATCAGTGACCACCACATTAGAGCAGGGAGACATTTCAGGGCGCCAATCCCCAGCCTCCTGCTCTGGGTCAGAAGAGGATGGAGATGATGGCATCTGACCCCCTCCTCCGGAAGGAGAACGCTTGCTGGTGGCTGCCGATTCTGGTGGAATTGATAGATCAAGGACTTCCGATTCACGCCAGTCAGGAATGGCTGGGCTTAGTGTCTCAGGAAGCAGCTTTGGTGGGGAATCATCTGGATCCGATGAGGAGTGTGGAGCTGGTGAGGGGCAGTCAGAGGAGCTTGAACTGCGGGCATCATAGGCAGAAGAGCCCATGAGCCCACAAGAGGCACCCTGGGAGCCTCCTGCCTCTGTCTTCCCCTCCAAGGATGGGACTGGAGTGGACGGCTTGTTGTACAGCGGGAAGTTTCCAAACTTCATGTGGCGGATCTGGTTACGAAGCATGCTCTCGCTGAATTTCTTGCTCTTGCCAATGACACGGTTTCGTGAAGGTATCTTGGATCGAGCCAAACTTCCTCCCCTGCTTCCCACTTTCCCATCTTTATCAATAACCTTCAGGTTGAGAATAATGCGACTGCGCTTGGGCTCACGTGGCTTCACCTTGCGGTTGATGATGCGGACGGTTTCTGAAAAGGGAGAGACAGGAGGGCGGATGCCAGTGCCCCCACCAACTCCACTATTCTGGGGGTCTGGGCGGGGCAAAGGGCGGCGAGACATACGGTGACATCGCCGGATGTCCTTCTTCAGTCGGTGCACTGCAGCACTGGAGTGGAGTTTGGGAGAGGATGTGCTAGAACCAGGCTTGACAGAAAAATGTACATCCCCAATGTGTAGGGCCTCCGCCTGGGCCCGAGCCTGCAGTGGAAAAAATGGAGTTAGATGGGAATAAATCACATTCTGCATACTAAACTGCAGGCACCTGACATCTTAAGGATATGAAGCCTAACTGGAGGAAGTGGAAGCTGAGCTCTGCACAGGCCTGGATTTCAAACTTAACATGTTCCCAACCCAAAATGAATCCATCTGACCAAGCATAAATCACCCTAATAGTGGAAACCATGAAATCCATTTCCATACATTTTCACCCTGGGTTTTGAATTACAGTTTGGGATACTGGGATTGTTCAAGACTTAAAGAACATTAGGAGATGCTCTTCAAAGAACATTTGTTAGTTATTACTAAGGCTATTCATTTAGCAGACTGCAGCACAGCACAAGTTAAAATCTACCAAAACTTCACGTGTAACAGGAGAGTTTGCAAAGTAAGCATTTAAAAGAAAGGCATATTTTTTCCTGTAATATGTACAAACAATGTCTTGAGGTGACTTGCAGCCAGATCATTACATTCACCACTTCTCAGAAGTAAAGCTAACTAGGATAACATCAGGTCTCCCACGAAAATGAACAATAAATGCAATTAATTCCATTTGGAAAAGGTTTATTCAATCCTGCTTTAGGTCATACAAAAGCTTTCCCACTCTGTGCAACAAAACAGAAATCCATTTGAAAATTCTCAGGGTTTGACTAAACCATAAGTAAACGAAGCAAGATTTAAGAAAGGATATTATGCTATTAACATGCAGATTAAACCTTTAAATATACAATATTAGGACATACAGACTATTGGCTGGGAATATAGGACTGCCTTCTTCCATCTTCAGCTGGTATGTTAGGCTACAGCTATTCCTGGACAGGCATAACTTGGTTACAGTGATGTCTTGGTAACCTCTAAACTGGACTACTGCAATGTGCTCTATGAGGATTTTCCCTTGAAGTTGGTTCAGAAATTACAACTAATGCAGCTAAACTGAGTCATGGACCTTATTTGAGGAATTTAAGTGCAGTTTCCCCAAAGTTCCTCTATTAAGATACAACTATAGCTTCCAGCATTAGAGTGAGCTGAGATATTCCTGGTCAAATCTCATCCCATCCATGAAATCAGTACTCTTGGGTCACCTATAAGCCATGACGACGATACTGATCTATGTTCAAAGTCATTATGAGGATTATGATATTAATATCCCTTCTGCCCTTGTAATAAAGGATAATAATAATAATAATAATAATACCCTGCCCATCTGACTGAGTTTTCCCAGCCACTCTGGGAAGCTTCCAACAAAATATTAAAATACAATAGTGCGTCAAACATTAAAAGCTTCCTTAAACAGGGCTGCCTTCAGATGTCTTCTAAAAGTCTGGTAGTTGTTTATTTCCTTGACATCTGATGGAAGGGCGTTCCACAGGGCGGGTGCCACTACCGAGAAGGCCCTCTGCCTGGTTCCCTGTAACTTATAACGATGCGGGGGGTGGAGATGCTCCTTCAATTTAGTTTTATATTACACTGTTGAATTTGATTTAGTTTACTATAAAAGGTCCCCTCCCTTTTAGAAAACTAACATCCCATTGTGTGATGCTTACAACTAGATATTTATTGTAGACCAGATGACTCAAGTCATTCAATGTGCTAACAAAAATAGCTAACTTCTGTATTCAAATACCATCAGACTAACCAAATGTATCTATCGCCCACCCCCTTAGTTCAATTAGCTTTTCCCACCATCTGGTGCCTGCAACAAGAATTGCAGGTGAATGCTTCTGTTCCTTCCCATTTTCTTCCTACTTACTTTCCACACAGATATATAAGCACCAAAGACTCTGGTTATGCAGCAGCTCCAAAAGTAATAATAATAAACTGGGAATAGAAAGGAAGGGGATAATAGAGAGATGCTATCATAGGAGAGACAACTGAATGTAAAAGGAGTAGGAAGCGGGGATGAAAGAAATTGGCAGGGGGTGGGGTGGGCAGAGGTACAAGATAGGTGTGAAAGGAAAATGGGATAATAAATGACAAGAGATGAGTAAAAAATACTTTGAGTGGCACGAGGGGGAGGGAAGGGGGAAATATACAAGAAGCTTTCTCTACTTAGAGCCTCTGGATCAGCAAATTCTACCTAAAAGGGGAAGGCTGAGTCACAACACCTTCAGAGCCAATGCTTCACTTGAGACAACATGCAAAAAGTACAGTGTTACCATTCAGCTAGTTTAAATGCATGCAAAATAAACAGCGTTCCTTCATTGCAATAATTGCTGATAACACAATCACCTTGCCATACATATTGTGCTTTCTTTCCAGTGCTGAGGAGTAACTCTCTAGTCAACCAGCAAGATAAGTTGGCATAGCAGAGAACATCATCAAAATCTCATAATTATATTAGTTTCCACCTCCCATGCACCTATGGCACTGTACTAATTTTCTAAATAACCTCTCCCTCTTCTAGTGTTTAATATCGCAAATCCCGTACTATAGTACTAGCAACGTACTTAATAAACGTCCACACCTTTAAGCCCCACAAAATGATAAAGACATTGGAAGTGGAGACACAAGAATATAAAAGCAGTTCATCTATATTTCTTTGATCAGGAAACCCAGTTTTGGGAAATGAATGTAATTTTGTAATATTGGGTAGTTAAACAATGCACTAAGAATTAGTCAGACTTCAGACGTGTACATTTGTGCTTTTTGCTGCATTTTAAAAGCGTTTTTCCAACCAAGTTCACATATCAGTGCATTCAAATTACTACAATACAAAGTTAACATGTTTCTTTTCAATGATGACTTGTGTGAAGTACTTTGCCACACAGAGCATAAACTATGGTTATGATACTACAAGACGTAGTAATGGCTGCCAACTTGGACGGGCTTTAAGAAGTGTTTAGACAAATTCATGGAGGATAAAACTATCAATAGCTACTAGTCATGAAGGCTGTCTACTACCTCCAGCATCAGAGGTGATATGCCTATGAATACCAGTCACTGAGGAACAACAGCAGGAGAGCATGATTATATTCAAGTCCTGTTTGTGGGCTCCACAAAAGCATTTGGTTGACCACTGCTAAAAGAGGATGCAGCATGGCTCTTATGTTCTAATGTCTGTTTCCATATATTCATGAATTGCTTATACTTCTGGTTTTTTTAAAAATCCCCCTTAAGCAGAAACTGGATTCTTTGTTTATACCTTGCCTTGTTTATACCTTTGTTTATACCTTTAAATATTTGTGTCTTTAGGGGAATACCACTCAGTGCTATACTTAATTTATTCTATTGATTACTCATAGTTCAGCTTCCACTTCTGCAAACCTACATAAACAGAAAATATTGGCACATTAGCTGTACAGGTAGGAGTTTTTGTCTTCTGTTAGAAATCATTCAACCCTTCCTCCTTGGACATCCCTTTTTGCAGACCAAACCTTCTGCACACCCTGGAAGTGAAATTTGCTATCAGTTCAGAAAATAAACTCAGAAGCAGTGATGAACATAGGAAACTGCCTTATACTGATCGAACTCAGAATGATTGATACTGACTGGCAGTGGCTGTCTAGAGTTTCAAGGCAGAAGTCTCTCCCAGCCCTATGTGGAGATGCTGGGGGCTGAGCCTGGGACATTTTGCAACCAAAGCATGTGCTCTTAGCACTGGGCAGATGGCAATAGTAGGCAGGATTATCTTCTGTCCAGGTTCCATCACTGGAGACAGGGGTATTGCCTCTACCCTCACCTGACTCTAGTGTATGCAAAATTCCACAGCTACCCAAACTGAATTACAACTTTCAGGATCTTCCCCCGCCCCTATTCCACAAAGCCGTGTCCAGAACTTGAGTAGGAGTTGCTTACTAGAACTCAAAGACTTACTGCTACAAGGCATATTTTCCATGAACTATAACAAACAAACTCGGATAAAATTAGTCCTCAGCCACACAGCCCAATGGCCAGCTGAAGGAGATTGTGTTCTACCTGGCCCGCCCAGCGCTTACCCCTTCTCACAGAAGGTTAACCCAATTTTCTAGCAGCTATATACTCACGAATAGCCAGTAAAATTTACATAACTGCAAGCATTTTCTTGCATGCTTTTAAAACAGTAACTTCTCATGAACATAGTATAAAGCACCTGATGTACTGACCCAAGGTAATATATAAAGGGATGTTTTTATCCATTCTGAGAGTAAAAGAAGTCGTGCAGACCACTCTACTCATGCGGTTAAAATTCTCCCTTTATGTAGTACCTTGAGTCAGTAAATTTCTAAATGACTGTTTATACTGTGTAGCAACTGTGTTCAAGTTGCTAAAATCATCAGTTTCTGCTCTGGGAGTTTCAAACATCTTGTAACTACATGAGCAAAGCTCTCCTCACCTGATTCCCCCTGGCTGAGAATAAAAGAAATGGCACTGAGGGAGATAATGAGGGTTCCAAAATTCTAACTTAAATAAATTATAGAAGATTAAAAGCAAAACTGATTTTTAAGTGAACAGAGAAAGAACTACTTGTCAAAGAATGCAGCCCCTCCCCCCATTTCTCTGTAGACCACAAGCTACATCCTGCAAAGTGTGACTGGGAAATTCCCTAGAGAACTAAGAATCCATTACTTGCTACTGACCGTCTAATTTATTCCTACTAGCTTACATCTACCCACCTTCATGTTTACAATTTATACGATGACCCAGCATCACATTCTTTGCAAGCTAGAGAGTTGTTCAGTACAAAGCAGGTCATACATAAGTTAAAGAATTATAGCATGACAAAGTGGCCCTGTACTTACACAAGGCCAAGCTGATGTGCATACAATATTTTAGTTTCCATTATCCCAGAGCACCTGAATACTATCTTGGAAAGCATTTGAAGTGGTTGTTGTTGTTACTGTTGTATCACCATCAATTCAAATGCATTCCAAGATAGTGTTCAGGTACTCTAGGAGAATGTAATAGAGCTGGGCCCAAATTTGCCTCAAGTGTTTCATACTACACAAAGGACTATCCAATGTACATGCCACAAACCCAGAAATAAGTGTTCCAGTTTGCGAACATTTTTTGGAAGCCGAACGTTTGTTTCGACCATCAGCATTGTTTCTGGGGCCAATGAGAAGCCCCACCTTGGTTTGTAAATGTTTTGGGAATCAAACGGACTTCACAAACAGATTCCATTTGACAACCAAGGTAGAACTGTACTCTAGTCCCCAGAGTACTGCCATCAACCTTGTTGCCATTTTGGTGTATTTTTGTTTCCCTGGGCATTTGGGTACCACATGGTTAAATTGACACATGGTTAAATCTATGTTTAAAATAAGGTTTATGTGATTTTATAATTGCAATTTTTACTTTGGTTGTAAATTGCTTAAGGACATTTAGTGGGAAGCAATGTATAAATTTAATAAATTGAAACCACTGTCTGGGAAAATGAGAAAAAAAAATCCTCACAAATATATTAAATTAGTCATCCTTAGCTTAATATAGCAGTGGTGAACTTGCAACCCCTCAGATATTGTTGAATTACAACTGTCATTAATCCTGACCATTGGCCATGCTAGTTCTTATGGAGGTCAGGATTTTCTGAATCATTTACAACTGCAAATAAACTATCCAGTTAGTTTCCAGATCAAATCAGACCACCTATGTCATCAGAAGTCAAACACTAGACAAAGTCATCTTTATAAGTCCTGCATGAATATTTAGGAATTTGCTGAGAAGAGTGGTGAAATTTACACAACCAAGGTTTTCTTACTCCTGACAAAGTGCAAATATCCACTTTGGGTGTTAAAATCTTTATTTTCCATGATGGATCATCCTTTTCCAAACTGGTTTATACTGGTTTAAATGCCAACTCTGCAAACCCTCCTCAGCATTTGAGGTTCAGATTTCTACCCATCCTTCCAAAATTCACATCAGTAAGAGCTTCTACTTTAAATGAGCTGAAAGCAGCATTAGTGAGAACCGGAACCCCAGCCCACTCTGCCTCTCATATAGTAAGCACTGCCTCAGCAAGACTGGGAGGAAGTTTAAACTCTGACATACTGATATACACATACACTTTTCTCACTTTTTACAGACAAGAAACCTCAAAGCAGGTTTTAGTGCTGCAATCACAATAGCCTTAAACAAATGCTATTTTGGACTGTCTGGTCCAGAAAGTTTCTGGGCACTTTTGCATTTCCAAAGTTTAATTATTTTCTTTCAGTAAGATTTTTAAAACTACTGGTTTACATTGCCCCCTCTTCAAAGTTCTGAGAAAACACTAAACAACAAAGCTTTCAGACAAGTCCGTGAAAAAGGGTGGCAAACCACTGGCCCATTTTTAGACAGCAAGAAGTCACGAGGCCAAAAGGCCAACTTACATACACTTTGAGCAATCACTTTCAGTCAAAATAAAGATGGAAAGAGATCAAGAGCATATTTGTAGCTTTCCAATAATTTATGGCGTCCCTGGACACATACTGCAAAATAACATGTGAAGCTTTAATTTCTAACTACTTCCTTTCCCCAACTGACTCTGTTTTTTGTTTTATTTTTGTTAAGCATTTTTAGTGGGCATTTAACCATACTGAAGTTATCAGATCCCAGAAACTTGAACTGGTTCAATTAGAGCCAAGTTATTAAAGTGAGAGTTACCTTCAGCAGAAAAGTTTTGGGCTTGGGTCCTCTCTTCTTAGGTCCGTACAGCTCACGCTCACGTTCCCTTTGTGGGGGAGAAATTAAACATGTTTTTTTTTTTAAAGTCACACCTCTCCATTCTGCAGACAAAACAAGTGATAACTCCTAACTCTCCCTCTACTGTCCAGAATCAATCTCAAACTCACTTTTGCTCAAAGGCTGCAATTAAACGGGAATCCAAGATGTTCTCTTCAGGTTCCCAAGTGCTGTACCTGCAGAAGTGCAGATGGACACAGTTACAGGCACTTGCAAAGGAATGAAGGCGGGGGGGGGGGGGGGGAGAGAGAGAGAGAAATATTAGCACATGCTGAGGAGTTCTTGGTGGGTGGGGAGGCGAAAAGGATAAAGCAACCCTACAGGCACTCTGTGAGTGTTGTGTGTGTGCGCGCGTGCGCGCGCCTTGTGCGCACCCAGGGAAGGGACACATAATATTAGCCCAGCGAGAGGCCCACAGGAGGCGGGAACGGGGCTTCTTCACGCAGACAAGACACAGAGAGGCGCTAGGGGGGAAACTCACTTGATGGCCCAGCCTTTCCATTTCACCAGGTATTCGATGCGTCCCTGCAAAATACGGGGGGGGGGGTTGGCAGAGGGGAGGGGGCAGAGATGAGGGGAGGGGGTAAAATGGGGGGGCGGTGGGGAAGAGGAGAAACGGGAAGCGCAGGTTAAAGAGGTGGCAACGGCAGAAACACCCTCCCCCCCATTAAAAAAAAGCCGAGCCCCGGTCTGGGGCCTCGCTGGCCCGCCGCTCACCTTTCGGATCCGTCGCTTGATGATGGATTCGGCCGCGAACACCCGCTCGCCCACTGCAGACAGCTCCATTTTTGTTTATTTCTTATTTATTTCTCTCTCTTTTGCTCAGCCCTCAGCAGCAGCACCCACAGCCCATAATAATCCCGCCCGCTCCCTCGCCTTCCTTCCCTCCCTCCCTCCTCAGTGTGTGACTGACTGACTGACTGACTGAGGCGGGCGAGCGAGGGAACGGCTCTGAGGGCTGCTGCTCCCGCGACAGCGGCTCGAGGGGCTGGCTCGCGCCGTGAACTCGCACGCACGCACGTACGCGAGCGAGCGAGCGCGCCCCCTCCTCCGAGCGTGCTCTTTGCTCGCGCGCGCCGCCACGGGGAAAGGGGGGCCGAGAACGAGGGAGTGAGGGAGGGGGACACGTGACGCGAGTAAAGCCCGCCTTCGGCTTCGCGCGCTCCGTTGCTTAGTTTTCAGGGCTTTGCTTCTTCGTCCCCCGCCTCCCGCCCTCGCCTCCTTCTGAGCGAAGGGAGTAAGGTCTGCAGAGCGCAAGCGCGGACCCTTAAAGGGGCCGTGCGGGCAGCTTTTTGAAGAGCGGGAGGGTGGTGGACGTGCGGCAAGCAGAGGCAGGAAAGTACAGCGTGGACTAGCAGGCGGGGCAGCGCCCCCTCCTCGCGCGAATGTTTCCCGCTATTTCCATTTTCTCAGCGCCCCCCCTCCCCGCTCATGTTTTGCCTCATTTCTCTACTCCTGCCTCTGCTCAGGTTGCGATGGAAGATTATGACCACGATGTTGTCATTGTCGCTGCAAATAAAAGCAACACTTTCGAGGGCCGTCGCCTCCGGCAAAGTGCAGCCGGGTTTCAGCTCGATGGGTGCTTAAAAAAAGGGGGGGGGGAGCAAATAACTCTGACCCCGCTGAGAGAAAAGCAAAACAGTGGGATTCGAGAGCTTGTAACTCTGGAACATCTTTCTGCAGGGGTGGGGAACATATTTGGAAAATATAGCATATTCCAGGCCGTTTTGAAAGCAAGATTGGAATCGCATTTTCGATTTGCTGCTGAGTGATTTGATGGGGTCTTTGGCTGTAGGCCTAGGCTTACACCAGCGATGGAGAATCTCCCTCATCCTTTGCCATAGACTATGTGGCACCAATATTTAGTGGGGTGTGCAGTGGTAAGATTTACTATTTTCTTTGCCCTAAAAAAATAAGAATATGTTTAAAAGGGGGTGGGGATCCCCAGGGGCTTTAATAGTACAGTACGGTCAATCCTATACTTGTTTACTCAGAAATAAGTTCCACTGTAGTATTTCAGGCTTACTTCTACGGAAAACGTGTTTAGGATTACAGTCTGAAAGTCAACACACATCTCTCTCTCGTGTACACACACATAAAGGCTTGTGAATCCAGCTCCTGTCACAATTGGTTGCTCTGATTCAGTCCTCCATACAAAAGGATATCACAGACAATCCTCAGTTCTCCCTACTCCACTCCTGGGTGTTTATTTTGTGCGGATTTACAGGCAGTGGAAGACAGGAGTGCCTGGCGTGCTCTAGTCCATGGGGTCATGAAGAGTCGGACACGACTAAATGACTAAACAACAACAACAGGCAATTTGCAGGAAGTGGTGAGGAACATAGGAAACTGCCTTATAAGGAGCAGTCAGAGGTCTCTCTCTGCTTTATCAGGAGATACTATTGAGTATTGAACCTGGGACCTCCTTATGCAAAGCAGGTGCTCTACCCTTGAGCTACAGAGCCTTCTGCAGGAGGATAGAGCTGGAAGAAGGAAGCTGGAAATGGATACATTTAGATTTAGCACATCGAGCAATGATGAGGTAAATGGAAGGTCAAAGAAAGGTCAAAGAAAGGAAATCTTAAAATATTAACCAGTTCCTCAATTACTTTCATGTGTTTTCTTCATTTGTTGAAGTTATTAGTTCCTGGGAGGAGCGTAGCTCATGCATCTCTGACATTGTAGGGTATGTTTTGAAGCTTCACAGTCACAGATGCTACCAAAGGAAGAGCAATTAATTTCCACCTCATACGTTACACCATCTAAATAAGAGAAATAGCCAAACAAAATGTGTGAATGGACACTTGGGCATATGGTCAGTGTGTTCGTTATCAGACAAGCTCTCAAGGCTCTCATAATAAAAACAAAACTTTATTCAACATTTACATTGAAGTATGTAAGCAAAAGAAACCTAGTCACTAGCCTACCATATTGCTAGTGCTGAATAAATACCAAGGACTGATTCACACCTGCATGTATATCATTCAATAACGCATGACCCAATGACTCACAGCTAAAGTTTCAAGCTGTGTTACACACATCCTGCCTCTGAATAGTGAAAACAGCAAGGGTAACAATTTTCTTTGCCGAAGAGTACACTAGAGATTTACAGTGCAATCCTGTGGAGATCTACTTAGAAAAAAGTCACATTGTGCAACATTACTTGCTCCCAGGTAAGCATGTGCAGGATTTCATCCTGATAGTCTTTGTCATGTTTAATTTGCAACTATTACAAAACATAGCATTATGAAAGCAAACCAACATGTGAACAACGTGCAATAAATATCTTGGCGAGCAACTTGTGTTGTGTTGTGATAGACCCTGAGGCTCTATCAGCCAAGTTCCAGCCCTCTGTCAATTCAAACGGCATGCTGTTGTTCTCTCACAAACACATCTTCCAGATACTCTTCTCATATCCCACCCCAAGTTGATGTTCATGAGATGACTGAAGTAGCTTCTGAGCTTCCAGTGACTGCTGTGGGCTGTTTCACATACTACATTTTTACATGTGCCGATGCAGACCATGCATGTGTACATAGCAATTTAATAATGCGGGCATGCAACAGATATGGTTGTCTCCATATCTGCATCCATATCTCTTGTAGTTCTTGTACTTTTAGTCTGCATTTCAGGCCCAGATGGGCTTGTAGAGTATATTACAACATTTAAGATATAGTCAAAAATGCTGCTAGAGTGGGGATACCTGCCTGGGTTGAGTCTGGGAAGTTTGGAAGACTGCTGCCTCCCCTCCCTCTTATGCCTCAAATAGGTACACATGCCAGGATGCTGAGACTAGCCATTGCATATATATGCACAGCAGTAAATATATGACGAGTGAAGCACTGCCATGCATGGCCCCTTTTAAACCAGACAGTGACTCTGTTACATAAACCACCTTTTCAAACCATGTTCACTGCAAAAAGTAGCCAGACACCACTGAATCTACCATTTGAATTGCAATACACTTCCTACACAGTTCAATAAAGTGGTTATCAATAAAGTGGCCTGCCTGTGTTGCCCACTTTCTTTGCATTGTACATAGCAATTAAGTGCTCTGATAAGCTGCAATGGTGCTTGATTACATTTCTGAAGCAATCAGCACTCTGGAGAGCACTTGCTACCTTGTTTTGTTTACAATCAGCAGATGCCCTGAAGGGGAAGCATACAAGGAAATTAAGCATGCAATCACTGTGCAGAGTCAAACTGACGAGGGACTTAATGGAGAAGTCTAAGGTCAGCCACATAATTAGGGCTCCACATGAGTCCATTTGAAATGCTTTCAGTGTCTCCCTTTATCCTGTTTTCTCTCCCTCTGTGGAACCAAGGTGGTAACATCACCACACCCTTGGGATGTTACTATGAGATACTGTGAAAGCTGGTAATATAACTGGCTTAAAAGCCAGTTAGATGAACTGACAGAGAGCATAAATGGTTCTGCAAACTGCAATGCTTCAAAACCAACTTCACATCCATGGCTGGTCTAGATTTCTGTGCACACCCTCCAACTCCCCACAACTTGTTTAAAAGCCATTCAGTCATTTTTATTTATTTGATTATTAGAGTGCAAGAAGTCTGGAATGAGAACTATAGCAAGGGGCAAGCTATTCATTTTGTAAATACAGTTCTTTACAGTGGTAAATGTTATGAAAAAGCATCGATACATCTGATCTGGATTGCTAAGGCACACAGATAAGGGCTCTCAGCTTCACAGTTACAGAACTTCCTACCTCCCCCCAGCCACCCTGCCTCCCTCAAAGGCTAGCTTGCATGCATTGAGAATGGGTTAAATATTCATATCGAAAAACATGGATTGTAAAAACGTTGAAAGCTGCCCTTGAATTGCAGACCCACCAGCCAAGGACAGTTTTGCATTTATGTTGACATCCAGTTTGATGAAGGTTAAATCTTCCTGCTGCAAGTCCTTCATAGTACTGAGACACCTTATTTGTCATCAAAACATGGGAGGCTGCCTTATACCAAGCGCAGACTGTTTGTCCAACCAGCCCAGTAGTGTCTATGTAAGCGGCAGCTTGCCAGGATCCCATACAGAGTAGGACTAACCAAGATCTCTTTAACTGGAAAAGGCAGGGATTGAACCTGGGACTTTCTGCAAGTACTGTATATGCTCTACTAATCCCTCCCTGCAGGAACCCTTGCTCCAAGCTTGCAGAAGCATGCATGCCTCTCTGTATTATTTTTACTACATAGCCTTGTCAGTCTAGGGCAGTTGTGGGGAAAATTTGGCCCCCCAGATGTTGCTGAGCTGCAACTCTCATCAGCCTCAGGAAGCATGGCCAATGGCCAAGGATGTTGGGAGTTGAGGTTCATCAACATTTGGAGAGCCAAAGGTTCCCCACACCTAGTCAAGGAGCTCCAGATGTTGTTGGACTACAAATCCCATCATCTCTGACCATTGGCTAAGTCCAACAACATCTAGGGACCAAAGGTTGGCAAATACTGTAGATACCTCAATCTAGGTCCTAGCAATATGGATGTGGGCATAGGGAATGGGGAACTTGTGACCCTTCAGATGTTGTTGGATTCCTGACTCCCATGGTCAAGGGTCAGAGATTTGGGGAATTATAGTCCAGCAACACCTGGAGAGCTGCAGGTTCTGCATTGCTGCTCTAGCCTCAAGCCTTGGCAGTGGCTCTTAACTCAATTATCATTATCTTAGCCGCAGTAATGCTTACCCAGCTGCCTCATAACTTCTGCAGCACTGTTTGGCATGCTATTCAACTCATTACATTATGGCAATGCCTCTTCTTACACTTTTAAGACAGCATATTTCTTCTATACTATCACTTCATTCAAAATAACAGTGCCAGGGTTTAATGTGTCAGATTCAAACCAGTGCTTAACCATGCGGTAGACCTAAGAACAGCCTATTAAGTCACTTTTGTAGCACTAAAGTAATTTCAAAGACAGATGGATAGGTTATTGATCACCCCTTTCAAGTTAGAATACTTACTGTGTGGTATTTTCCTTTGGACATATGTGCCAGCAAGAAAGAGAGATTGTATTAGGTGTTTTTTATATATATAAAAACTCATCCGCTTCTTTAGTACTGTACTGTTGTGTCAGCCAAATGGTGGACATTTTGACTGAAAGCTTTCTCTCTCTCTTACTGGCTCAGTGCAAGCAGCGTCCAGACAGGTAGCTTGAAGTGTAGATTCAAAACACTTAACCTTCATCAAGTCACTTTTCATCAAGTCCTCCCATCCTGTCCAACAGCTATGGAAACCTATGCAACTATCTAGATAGCAACTCTCATCATTTGAAGACTGCTGTTGTATTCTGCAGGACTGTGGACATTACCTTTGAAGAGCAGATCCCAGCTTTGTGTCCCAGGCGCATTTCAGCCCCACCCCTTCACCCTCAAATTCCAAAAACAGTTTGCTGAAGAGCTGTATTCAATAAAGAAAAACCTTGGTTGGTTGCAAATAATTTGTTTCAAGGGCCTCTGGCTTGTAGACCAGCTAAGCTTGCACGGATCAGGTTTCCCGACCTTTTCCAAGTCTTCTCCATTGTGATTAGGAGTGAGAAATTTGTGGCTCCTCAACTCCTATTGGATTACAGCTCCCATCTTTCCTCACCATTGGCCATACTGGCTGGGTCTGGGTCACACCCACACATTTAAAGCACTCTTATTCCACCTTAGGAGTCATGGATCTCCTCCAAAGAATCCTGGAAACAGTAGCTTGTTATGGGAGCTGAGAGCGTTAACAAACCAGATTTCGAGATTCTTGGGGCAGGGGGAGCCATGAATAAGGGTGCTTTAACTATGTGATGTGGATGTGACCTTGGTCTAGTTCAAGAGCACATGATCCACCACATAAATCTGTTTAGGCACACAGATAAACCGGTTTGTGTGGAGGTCAGAAATCTATTGTGTTAACTCAGCACTCCCAGAATCCCGCTATTTTGGGGTGGGATTCAATCATATACTGGCAAATTCAGGTTGCCGAGCTGTAGTTGATAGGGAATTTTTATGCAACAAACCTGCTTCTCCAAAAGATCAGATTTTTTTGCAGTAAGGTGAAATGCACCAGAAAGCATGAGATAACACTTGCTTTGATGCAGCAGTATCTAACCTCTCTGCCAACCAATCAGAATGAACTGCTCATCAAATAGCCAACATCATCTCATTTACCAGAAAATATATTACGATGAATGCTCAATAAACCAATGGTCTGTGGACCAAGAGCCGTTCCTTTCCTTTGCCTATTCCCCTGGCTCAGACACTGATGGGTGCATGAGCAGAGCTTTCTTTCTGTTTTTCCTGCCCCACCCTCAACTCTGCAAAATATCCACAATACAGCCAGAATGTTGGTTTATGTCTTGAACTGCTGCAAGCTGGCAGCTGCAGAAAGCCTGAGATTCTTACTCCAGTGCTCTTTGCTACAATAATTCTTTAGCAACGCCGCATACGGCCGGCTGTTGAAATCTCTTTCAGTTATGATACTGGTCCCCGGAGATCTGGCTACAACTCCGCTTGTAAAGTAAGTTTAGAAATCATTGCCGTGTCTCCCTCTTCATACCTCCTTGTGTTCTGAGAGACCAGTCGATGGGGAAGCTTATTGCAGCAAGAGGGTGAAGACAGCTCGGCTTCCTCACCGGCCCATCCGGTCTCTGCCTCTTGGCCCCCTTCTTATCCAGCTTCCACTTCTGCCTCCGATTCTGGACTGCTCTCTGCCACCCTATTCCTGCTCACTAAACCCTGTTTCCTCATCAGCTTCTGACACCTCCTCCTCCCAGTCTTCCCAGTCTTCCCCCTCTGACCACTCATCCTTGTCCCACCACCAATCCCCTGAGCTCTGAGCCTTCTTCCCTTGGGGGTTCCATAGCTGGTACTTCCCACCATTCCTCTGCATCCAGCCAGTCCATGACAGCAGGTTAGGACTGGGACTGAACCAAATAGCTGGGTATCTTTTTTCAGCCCAAGGGCCACATTCCCTCATAGGGAACCTTCAAGGGCACAGCTAGAGGCAAAAAATGGGCAGAGAATTTTTATTTATTAAATTCATATCCCACCCTTCTTCCCAAAGGAGTCTAGGCAGTAACTAACACAACTCCATGTCAGCAGACTGTATTCCAGCCATGTAGAATCCAGCAGTTTTTCACCTCTCCACTCAAGCAAGCAAGAAGCAACCACTACAGTTCAAGGCCCCATTTGTTGTTGTTGTTATTGTTGTTGTTTAGTCATTTAGTCGTGTCCGACTCTTCATGACTCCATGGACCAGAGCATGCCAGGCACTCCTGTCTTCCACTGCCTCCTGCAGTTTGGTCAAACTCATGTTGGTAGCTTCGAGAACACTGTCCAACCATCTCGTCCGCTGTCATCCCCTTCTCCTTCTGTCCTCCATCTTTCCCAACATCAGGGTCTTTTCCAGGGAGTCTTCTCTTCTCATGAGGTGGCCAAAGTATTGGAGCCTCAGCTCCAAGGCTCCATTTAGAGCTATGAAAAGCACTCTTGGATCAGGGCAGTAAGGCATAGTGGGGACACAGTCTTGAAGGTGCTGCAATTGCCAGGGGATTCAATATGCAGCAACCTGAGGGTGTTCTGAATACAGGCACCCCAATTGTGGAACTCTCCCAGCCTCGATAGTGTCTTATAAGCTTTGATGCCCAGACAACTTATTCAACTTGGGGTTGAGTCTGTGTTGTTTCACTTTGCAAGCTACTATTTAACTGGGTATGCGCTCTGGCCTGTTTTACTGTTTCCTGATAGACTGTGTGGTTTTATAGTGTTTTATCGGTATTGTACCCCTCTTTAGGATTCTTTAATAATAAAAGCAGCATAAACAAGTTTTATAAAGTGAATAAAAATAAGTAAAAGAGAAAGTGAAATTCCAAATGCTACATAAGAGAGCCTGAGAAGCTGTTGGTTGTCTGCACACCCAGAGGTCAAAAGTTTCTCAACCCTGGTCTAGTCACTCTGGCTGTGTGCTATTCTCAATATAGTAAAAAGAGTGGAATGGGCTATTTTTATATATACA
Organism: Podarcis filfolensis; assembly: GCF_964270895.1. Taxonomy (NCBI): domain Eukaryota; kingdom Metazoa; phylum Chordata; class Lepidosauria; order Squamata; family Lacertidae; genus Podarcis; species Podarcis filfolensis. The sequence goes on along the minus strand of NC_139612.1, from coordinate 46,194,795 downwards.
CACCCACACATATACCACAGATGCTTCCAGAAAGAGGGCCTAGCAAAGAACAACTTCAGACAATAAGAGTTGAATGAAGACACAGAAACAGGATGTTAGTTAAATGTCAGTTCTCATTTATTTTATTTTATTTTAATAATCTTGTTTGCAACATTTACCACATAAATCATCTAAATAAATAGATGCTGTACAGTCTCTTAACCATCGTCAGTACAAAAATAAAGCTGCACGTTGAGTCAATTAAAACTCGCTCTGGCCCTCTCATTTGTATTACAATCTCTGTTTGCATCAAACACTCACTCACGCACAAAAAGGCATTAAAACTTTGATATATGTCTGTATCTCTTAAATTTCGTTTGGAATTTTGTTCCCTCAGCCCCTCCCTCCCCCAATACATTCAGTTAGTCTGTACAAAAACAACAAAAACAAAGAACTGAGAAGCTCATTCTGTGCAAAGGAAGCTTTCGTGTGCAAAGGTTTAACTTGGGCGTCACGTCAAGAAAACACCAAATTGGATTTCAGGCCAAAAAGGAGAAGGGAAAGAAAACCACTGAGCGCACACGCAAATACACACATGGAAATTCAAACTTTTTTTAAAAAGCAACACCTCAGGTCGGTTTCTCTTTTCCCACCCGTTCATAACTACTTTGCTCCTTTTTAGCTCCAAAGAAAACAATACAGAATCAAGCAACTAACTCAGACTGAGAGACCAAACAGTGCAAACGAGGAAGAACATAGCTCAGACACCCCACCCCCCTCAACAGTATATGGCAGCCCTCAGTAACCTGGTGTCCTCCAGATGTTTTGGACTACAACTCCCATCAGCCCCAGCCAGCACAGTTATAGTAGCCAACTGCTGAGGGCAGTTGTTATGGACAATATGTTTACCACTTTTTACCTCAAAGCATACTTTTGTGCCTCAAAACGACTTGCATTATAAATATTAAAACCAAATATAAAAGCAGCAAGAAGGCCTAAAGTGCTCATCCAAGAAGATATTGATAAAAGGAACAAATCCTCACTTAAATGGATGAGCACCAATAGCTAGTTACACTCCCAATTATGAACCAAAAACCTAGGTAAATAAGGTGTTTTCGCCTGGCACCTAAAAACAGATAATGGTGTCAGGTGTGCATTGCACAGAGGGTTGACATAGGGAGAGGCGTTCCTTGAGGTATTGGGGTCCTGAGCCACATAAGGCTTTGTAGATTCAAGCTATCACTTTGAACTAAGCCCAGAAATTAATTGGTAGCCAGTGCAGTTATGCCAGGATTAGTGTTATGCGCTCAAGCCCTCTTGCCCTGATCAGCCAGCTACAGTTTCCAAACTGTCTTCAAAGGCAGCCCCAAATATAACACATTGCAGTAGTCTAACCTAAGGCTACCAAAAGATAACAGAAACTAGTCTAGAAGTTGTAGCCCTAAACATCAGGAGGGCACCGGGTTGGCAAAGGCTGATATATGGACTCCTTCAGAGATAGGTACTTGGCACTGAAACAAGCCTCCTAACCTCATTAGCCAATTATAATGCCCCCTTTTGATTTCCTGTAAGCTTTCTACTTCATGGTATTTCCTTAACCCCCCCTTTACAAAATGGGTCACCATTTAATACAACAGTCGGGAAGAAAAAGCTGCTGCATTGCTTACATCCCACCCTAGAGCCTGACCTAGCCCCACAACCCTAAAAAGCTGTTAAAGTGCAATTTATCAAGGGGACGGGAGTCTGAAGAGATGCATTAAAAATACATTATATACACATACTTATAAATGGAAGAAATCCACAATGCTGCATTTGACTGACTTGCCCTAGGCCAGAGGGATTGATACTGGAGGCAATTTTATTGCTGATGCCTGGAAAGTGTAGCTAGTTTTTCATAGAGCTGTATGGAATCCTAAAGGGGGAAGTATTATGCCCTCCTTGCTTGGAATGAGGAGCCTACGGTAAGAGTCAGCCAAAGCGTGAAAGGCTAACTGCAAGTCGTGAAGAGGAAGTTTAAGAGCAGCTTTGTGGCCTAACGTGACTACACCTGTTATCTTGCCAGATGCCATTAGAAAGCACCAGAGAAATAAGCATTTACAGTGGAATCCTATGCATGTTTCTCCAGAAGGAAGTCACGCTCTGTTCAATAGGGTTCACTCCCAGTTAAGTGCATAGGGACTGCAACTCCGGTGCCCTTTCCTGTGCACTTCAGGCAATCTGCAAGCTGGTTGCCAGTCAATACACAGGAAACCTAAACAATCTGCATTACAGGCAAGTGCAACCTGTCTGATTGTGGGGTTGGTCTGGAACCCAAGCGTTACTGGTTTTCCCCTCTACCTTAATTCCTGGTACACTTTGTCACAGGACTATTCATACTGTGACAGTGTTGAGATAAGTGTTGAGGGGTGTTTTGGCAGCAGTAAGATCTGTATTTCCCCCCCTAAAAGGGATAGATCAATATTTTTGATTCATCATATGAACTTCGGTACCAGCACAACATTCTCCTCTTCCTCAAAGATCTTGTTTCACCTCCTTTTCTCCCATCAATTCTGTTGGTTTATAAGCTTCAGAAGAGGACAGTACCCCATTCTCACCAAGCAGGCAAGCTAACACCCAACATGGATTTGAAAACACACCTTTCCCCACTTCTTAGGACTCATCAAAACCCAGCTTTCACTTCTGGGCTTTGCTTGCTTTGTGGTAATTTTTTGTTCAGAACATGTTTACTATGCTCTTCTATATGTGCAAAATTTACAGTGTTCAATATCAAGAGGAAGAGACAACGGCTGCCTCTTCCAAGAAAGTCTCTTATCACTAGAAAGGAAAACCTGATCCACATCTCACCATTTCTTCACATGCTCACATCTCCTTCCACTTCTTAATGGATTGCTACACTGCAGGAATGGCTATAGCAGATTCACCATCCCTACTTTATACAGTCTTATGAAACCAGCAGCATAAACTGTCTTACGAAACTGCATACAGTTTCCTTACTTCTTTGCTCTATCATCAATTTTGGCTGAAGATGCACCAATACCTGAAGGAGCAATCAACTCTTTATAACCTATATAATATGGTTGGGGGGGAGATTATCTTTTGTACAAGTGAAGTACCATCAAGAAAACATGCCACTGGAGAACATCAAACAACAGTGCACATAGTTCTCCAACTTACGATGCATTTCATTTTTAGATAAGAAACACATTCCTCTGTCTACTGTGTTTCATCTTTTCTCTACATCCACCCACATCTGCCATTACCTGTTCCCTAGTATAGCTTCAAGCCAAATGCTTTTCTGGATTAATACTCACACACCAACATGGAACATTACAAGATCCCGAGCTCTCTCTAATGTAGGGCATCAGAGCATACTATGCACATATAGCATTTATACACAGTAGTTACATTAATTGAAAATATGGCCCCCTTTCTACACCTCTCTTCTCATAGGAACCATTGTCCACACACACAAAAAAGGGTAACAAGTTCATGACAAAGCAAGGGGCATAAGGAGAGTTATGTAAACACCGGCTGATAGCATTCATCATACTGTGTGAAGACCCATTATATTAGTTGACTTGAGCCCCTTAAGTCCACTGACTTCAGCAGGTCTATTCTGGATGTGACTTAGTAGGACATCACCCATTCATAATAACTAGCCTTCCCCAACCTGATGACCTCCAGATGTTTGGGGCTGCAACTGTCATCTACCTCACCTGGTCAGTGGCCAGGTATGGAGAGAGTTGTATCCTAGAACTTCTGGAGGACACCCAGGTTGGGGGAAGCTGCATAAAATACAATGGTTTTATTTAAAGGAAGTTTAGTTTAGACTCATCACTTTGGCATCACTTTATATAAAATGGGTTGTTTTTGCCAGGAAGGGGTTTCCTATTTGTAATGTTACAAATGCTGCACGTTACTGAAGTGATGCAGTCCAACCTCAACAGTGCAGCAAGGACGTTACTAGAAATGGAAAAGAAAACAACTGTACAACTGTTTCGGAGATTTAAGAAAAAATACTGCCAATGGACAGTTCCTTGGAATGACCCAAGGGCACTCTTCATGTGATCAGAATTTTTGAATTGGTCGATTTTTATGCCATGCATACTTGCCAATCATAAACACGCATACAATAACGGTAATTGTTTGTAACATCACCACATCCCTATCTATCATTCTATTGCCAGCTAAATCAAGAACACTACAGATTTAACTTGTCTGTAGTTAAAAAGGGAGACAATAGTACTAATACTATTGGTACCAAGGTCAGCACCCTGGAAACTCCGCTCACGTACCTATGTACAAACCTGATACAAAGCTTGGAACTTGCTTCCGACATGTATGTTAATTCTCTAAAGTGCCATAAAAGTTAGTTGCTACAGACCAGGGATGCTGACCCTCCAGATGTTGGGCTACAGTCCCCATCTTTCTTGACTACTGGCTATGCTAGCTGGAGCTGATGGGAGCTGGAGTCTAACATCTGGATGGCCACAGATCCCCCATTCCTGCTGTCTTACGTCTTTCAGAAGTTACCAGATGCTGCTGCGAAGCTTCTTTAAAAATAAACTGAAGGTGACTAGCAAACTCTTCCACCCATTAAGTCAAACGTCTATTTCCTCGTCTAGATCTTTGAACTGAAACGATGTACAAATTACTGCGACGTATTTTGGCAAGGTGTACAGCGTATGGTTTGTTTTAACAACTAATACCCTGCCACAGTTTTAACAGAGAGAAAAAAGGGGGGAGACTGCAGAGCCATGGCAACCATGAACCCCACTGCACACAGTAAGGCATTTTTGCAAGGAATGAAAGATAATTACAGCAACACCCATCAAAACCTCCTGCAAGGTAACACATCTAGGGCTGGCGATACCAAGAGTTGCCAGCTGCCACCACCCTAGCAAGCCTCCTTTGTGTAACTGCTGTGTGGCACACAGAGATGCAACAGACACAACTTTCCCCAGCATGAAATGCAGAACTCTGCACCTGCTGAATTTCTGCCTATCACACAGCTGTTATACAAAAAGGCACAGGAACCCTGTCTGGAAGGGGGAGGGAAGAGAAGAGAAGGCACAAAGCCTAATGGCAAGTCACTGGGCACATGGAAAAAAGTCTAATGGGGCAATAAGGTTACATAAAGTGCAACCCACATAGAAAATATTGCTTTAAAGAACACATTTCTGGGCTCTTTTTACACATGGCATATCCTCAGGGGCAACTCAGAACAGTCACATATAACTTAAGCCAATCTTATAACCAGTGGATTATAACTATTGGGACCATCCAATTTCAACTGAATATTATAACCACCTACTGGAGCCATGCAAATGCTCAATTTAAGATGCACATGCTCATGTGTACAGGATTGTAGTGGATGGGCCCATTTCCCCTTGTCGTGATATTCAATTTGTTTGGCTAAGGAACAGGTTTTGTTCATTTCTATTCCCTAAGGTTTACAAAGCCACTAAGGTGGGTCAGGGGGACAATGCTGCATTCTCCGCTTCTTCAGCATTCACACACAATTGCCAGATAAGAACTCAAGCTACACACTGCTTTGGAATTGTGTTATCGCACCAGAATCAAGACTTTTTGCTCCTGGTAATTAGAGAGAGACTCCAATTTCAGTGTCTCCCTGACCAGGTTTGAAAAGGGAGAGGGGGAAAACCCTGCACAAAACATCTTTTCACTAGCAAAAGCGACACTGTTTGAGAGGACACAGACTTGTATCACAGAGCCAGCCACAAGACAACACAGTTCAAACCATCAAAGAGGGAGGGGAGGCAAGCATCCTTTCTGAGGCCGACAGCCCAGCCCTTCACATTTACTTGGAGGGATGTTACGCATACATTTTGATAAGCCTTATTTTCACATGTGGCCTTGGACCACAGCATGAGCTTTGAAAAAGGCAAATCATGCCACTGATATATCTAAGGAGAGGTGAAGTGCCTTTTTCCAACTGAGTTTGATCCTCTTAAACTCAGCCTCTAACAGCTGTAAAAGTTCTAAATCAACAGCGAAGATGATCACTCTCTTCTGGCGCACCCAACATGGCTAGAAATGGTTTCATGCAAGGACAGATGTCAGTGAGCAAATTTTTTCAAAGTTACAAAACACACACACTTGAGACAGAAGCAGTTTCTTTTTCACTGACTGCTAGGGCTGACTCCTATACAAACCCCTATAGAAACCTTTTTCTTACTATTAAAGTGGTGGCAGGGAAGGAAATAACGTTTTGGATACAGGCCTGGGAAGAGACTGAGGGCACATCTGCACTGTTGTGCAGACATGCACGATTTTGTCAGCCATTCTCTATCCCTTCCACAGAAAACCCTGACAATGGCTAAAGAATTTTCAGTACCCCTATTAATTCCCAGGATTCTCTGAGGGAAGTGAGCCAACATATATTTGGAGTGTCCGCATGGCCTTAAAGGAAGAAATAAAAGCGCCAACAGAAATGGAAGTCACATAACAATGCTTGCTTTCTGCTGTTTAAATTTAGTGAGATGGGGAAACAGCTAGGAAGACATGGCTTTCCTTTTGCACAGCAGGTTAAAGCAGAGCAAGTCACAGCTGCAGCGAGCTCCCTAAACTCTGTGGTAAAAATGGGGCCAAAACTTCATAGTGCTTAGAAACCCAATACTGTTTTAGATTTAGATTTAATTGTTTTAGATTTAGATTTAATTAAGTATTGGTTTATAAGTACAATGTGCAGTCAATTTGTATCACAGTAGGAACCCATGGAGGGGCGGAAGGAAGTCAGAGAGTCAAATTGAAGCAGTAAAAACGATGTGAAAACTGGATGTTACGAAAAATGGGGGGGGGGGGGAGAGAGAGAGAGAGAGAGACCCAATATTGTTATGCAAGTATTGTAGCCCAGCCCTTTATGGATCAGAAACTATACATGGAGTTGACCTTGGGTTGCCAACTTTTCAACTGACCCCTGAAGCTCTGCTGTTTGATCTGCAGGAATTTAAATGGGAAGGATTTTATGGCACAGAGAAGCCTTTCGGGGCATTATTGCCTGCTAATTTCTGCAGATCAAGCCACTGTTAAGAGGCACAGCTTCAGAGGACGGTGAAGAAGTTGGTACTGGTTGCCAACCGAACCCATGCATTCACATCCTGCAATATGATCTGCTGATATGTCTCCGTGCAATAAGTACCTGATGTTTTTTTTAAAAAATGAGGCAATTTATTCATTTCTGCAAAATGGTCCATTAATGTAATATAGACCCACCAGGCCCCCACAAGAGACAGCAATGGGTGCAAAAGCTTAAATTTCAGCAGTGGAAATAACAATGTTATCCTCAAAACACTTGAAGCAGCCAAAGCTCCCATGAAACATAAGGAGATCTATAGCTCTAGCCTTTTGGTGGATTAGACTAGAACCTAACTAAAGAAATCAAATTTGGGGGAAGTTATCCCAACGTATGCATACATAATAGTAAAAACAAAACAAAACAAAATGCCATTTTTATCTGCTTCTAGCTTCTGGGAAGAGCCCATCCAGCTCTCACATTCTGTCCAGGCCTTACATTAAAAAGAAATCAGCACCGAGTCAAACTCTTGCATCACTAACATTGTCTGGAAAGTGGAATATTTATAGCCAGGCATCCAGATAACCCAGATGTCCTGGTATTCTGCAGCCTGATGGAAAAACAAAGACGAGGCCAGAATAAACTGAGGGACCATGTCCAAGAAGCCAGCCCCCTTCTTTGTTAGCATGAATAGTTTGAGATAGCATGATTTATACCTTCAGACCCAACAATGACCTTTCTCCTTTTAACAGCTCTGGGACAAGAGAAAATCCACAGCACTTGCACTACTTTTAAAAACAGACACTATTATTGAGGGTGGAAGGTGATGCTCTTGCACAGAACTGAAGTGTTCCTCCAGAAACTGGTTTCGGGTCTCTAGTGAAAGATTTATTGCAGGTATCTGGGACTAGAAACTCCACAGGGTGTTAAATTCAGCTTTCACAATCTCTAGAGACTAATGTAATTTCACACACCTAAGGGAAGAAGTGTTCTTTGTAAGCTAGACGATGAGGTCAGTAAATAAGATCATCAGAAGGTGCACAGCAACATTCTATTGCTCCGTCAGTTTCTCTTTCACCCCCTAATTCCTAAACTAGTCGTATATGCAGATGTCAGTCCTATTCATTTCAGTGGGATATAAACTGAAGTACCTATGGCTAGGATTGCAGCCTGGCCTTCTAGCTTGCCATCCTCACTCTCTAAAGGAAGATAAATTTTGTGGAACTTTCCCTTTTGCTTAAGCAAACTTAAAGGAGCACACAAGCACAAGAAAATATTCTAAAGCTATACAGTTCATAGATACCACCGTTCCTTATATAAAAAAAAAAGTCACAAAGAAGTCCAGCACAAATTTCAAGGCATTGAAGTGCAAGACAAGGCTCTATAGAAGTGCAAGCAGCTTCTCCCTGGCAAAGGCTAAGATGTTCACACACACACTTATTTGTCAAGAAAACCACACACAAGCATCAGAGGCTCCAGTGTTGAACAAGAGAGATAACATCAAGGGCAAAACTGAAGTGGAAGAATTTTATAAGTCTCATAAACATATCTCAACCCCCATTCCCTTTCGCGCCAATATTTCTGACCCCTTACTTTGATCAGACAGGACAATATTGGCCAGTGTCCATATCTGCTACACTACCAATTCAACAAGGCAACAGCTACAGTTCTTCTGACTTCACAAGGAAGTTCTCACTCTATCATCACCTCCACTTTTACCCACCCAAAGCCCCGTGCCTCAAGAGATATATGAAGCCAGTTTCATGACAATGGGCAGATAATGGAAGTCCACAGCAAAGCTTGAACATGGATAAAATTTTATGCAGCGTTTCTCTAGTATCCTGAGCCTGGCAAATATTTAAACACAAAACCAGAGCGATTCCCAACTACCTCCTGGAAGTTGGGAATGCCTTCACCACCACAAATGATAATGAGAAGAAATGTCCAAGTGGGGCAGGCTGAAGCAGTTGTTTAAAATTAACAAAAAGTCTTCCAGCTATTTATATAAGCAGAATTGCAATCACCGGGCAACTCCATCTGTATGCATCCAAGAACAGCAAAAGACGGGCATGTAAAGCTACAGTTCATTACCGGATAGCCGTAGTGGCTTAGTTCTTACACATCACATTATTCCATCAGCCTGCCAGAGGAACAAATATCTGCTTCTCATGTGGTTATGTTTGTTCCAACAGGGGTTCAGAGGTTTCACTGACACTGCATGCGTGCTGATGCACATCCAATCCCTCCTCGCCATGACCCATCATCAGTCCTGTGGATCCTCCACACAGGACACAATCATACTCTGCTCTGGGAGGATTCAAGCTTCCTAGGTCCAACTGTTTGCTAAGAATCCCTGCACATCTGCCAGAGAACCATTGGATGATGCACATTGTAGAGCAGCCTCCCCATACCTTGTCCTCTCCAGATGTTTCAGACAATGACTCCCATGATACCTGACCACTGGTCAAGTTGCGCGAGGCAAACAACAGTTGCAGCCAAAAACATTTGGAGGACACCATGTTGGGGGAGGCTGTTCAAGAGCATGCTCTCAGTGGGTGTGCAGTGATAGTCAGACCTGGTAGGATTCACTTAAACCAAATGTAATTTGGCTGTGCACAGAGAGAAATCAATGAAGACGTTTCCTGGAGTGACACAACAAAGCAAGCCGGAGTACAGGAAGTCTCCCAAATGTATAGCATGGAAGCACTGTGGAGGCCACATCTTGTACAGTACAGAAAAGGGAGGAAGCATCAAACATCAAACTCAGCCACCCAAAGGAGGGGGACCACTGCTTTTCACAACCACTGGAAAGTGATGAAGTAAAATCAACTCTGAAACATGGAAGAATACAGGGAAATTTGTATTTAGCATCTTCCTCTTTTCTGAACATTCACCGGGTCCTTCCTTCGATTGCAGATATGCTATAATTGATATAGGGAACGGACATTTTTCAAGAATGCACTGTGAATAAATGTCTTTGCCAGTGAAAAGAGCTTCCACTTCCCAAATGGACAAAGCAACAACACATAATATCTATATACTCTCTCTGTGTCTTTATAACAAATGAGGAGAGAAAAAAATGTACAGGCACCCCCACGTTGCCTTCTTTTTTTTCTTTTTTTCTTTTTTTGCTTATTTGAAAGGGGAGCAAGGGAAAGAGAGAGCCAGTGAGATCAACAGTCAAAATAAAACCAAAATCCTCTGTAAACATTTGTGAAGGAAAATTTCCGGATTTTGCTTGTTAAATAATATAATTAAATCCACCCACCCCTAGAAAAATCTGATTGGGAGCATGGCGGGGGGTGGGAAAACACACACACACACACACAAATGAAAAACAAAACGAAAAGGAAACAGAAATCTTCCAAGCACGAAGAAAAGAAAAACGATGAAATAATAATAATAATAGAAAAATGCAGATTCAGAATGGGATGCTCCTGTCTCGGAAGAAGCCCTCTGCCATTTGTGCTTCTCTGAAAGTCACGGTAATGGAGTTTGCTGTGATGTCCGTCACTGTCACTTCATTTGGCGGCAGGGCGGGGCTCCAGGAAAGATTGCCTTCTGCTGCCTCGGAGCTCACTGTGGAAGAGGAAGGAGGAAAGAGAACAGCATGTGAGAAGGAGGGGGAAATGGGAGACCAATAGGAATCAACAATCTTGTTCTTATGGAACAGGCTGGCCAACTATGAACTGACGCAAATGGGGGGGGGGGCGGAGCAAACACACAGTCACAGACCAATAAATATGTGGCCTATGCAAACCACCTCAAACCCACTTTACAGGCTATAGGATTGAGACCTGCCCCCACCTGCTTATTCACTAAGCCAGTGGTTTTCAACCAGTCTGCCATGGCACCCTGGGGTGCCTTGAATGATGGTCAGGGCTGCCGCAGGCAACAATGGCCTCTGTCCCTCTTCCCTTCCCTCCCTTCTTCTGATGCCCTCGTGTCTCTGCCTCCCAAAAGCTTGCACAGATGTTTGTGGCAGCAGCTCTGGCTACAAGCTCCCCATGTGAATGGTGCCTCTGGGGCTGGCCAGGGGGTGCTTCCCAGCCCCTGTGGGGCAGGGCTAGGAGGCACCTCTCTTTATGGCAGCTCAGAGACCAGGGGCGGCTGCCTGCAGGACTCCCAAGGAGGCTGAGGGAACACTCCACAAGGGAGGGTGTTCGAGAAAGGGTGGGAGCTTGCCAGCTCTGCAGGCAAGGGGTGACATAACTGGTCAAGGGAGTCGTGGACCCAAAAAGGTTGAAAACCTCTGCACTAAGCAAATCCTCTCACTTAAAAGGGATATAGTTTGGTATTGGGTTTATACTGTGCAACAAACCAAGGAGATATTTTCCAGATGCTTGTTATATGAAAAAGGAGAATTCGCCACAGAAAAGTTAAAAGGAGATGCTGTGCTTTCCAAATCCCTCAAAATAAGTTTCCTTTTAGTGTCAAGTGGGAATTTACATTTCCTCTCCTCCATAGGAGTTTCATGACACATTTATTCACCCAAATGGCCTCAGCAACAGCTGAGAATGAGGGGCCCGCTTCCTAGACTTCTCATTTGGGACCTTATACATAAAAAAGCAGCAGCAATAATCCCACCCCCATGCCAAAAGAGATACATGGAGAGGGGAGGGAGGGAGGCCTCCATCTTCTCTTATTTACCTGTTCTGCACCCTCCTGTCCCACCTGGGAATGGAAAGTGGGCCCTTTAACAGGGTATTCCTGGCATCTCTCTCGGATATCTGAGGTGTGTCTACTCTCACCTGAGAAAGGCTCCATTTCTCCCCGACACTACCCGGGATTCCACATGTGTGCTCACGTTGAAGGGAGAATAAAAAAAATAAGGTTTACATTTCTCTAGTAGAATTTGTCAGCTACACCTCAAGGGGCTTCACAATGAAAGCTACAATGGAAGGCTCCAAAGTACCCCACAAAATGCAGCAGCCATATTGTGTTATTGGGACTTGAGAAGAACTAGTCAACATCTTGGCTTGCAGCTGCAAATAATCTAAACCCCACTTTGCTCTTTCCAAACCAACTGTGCAAAAAGTGCAAATATCAACACAGATGGGCACTCCTGTCAGATGCCTGTTTTATTTATTAGGCTATTCATATACCACCATTCATTTTTTTTAAAAAAATCAGAGCGGTTTACAACCATCATACACAAAACCCTATAGAAAACCATATAAAGCTCTAAAAGCAGAGGTCAAGTAGCAATTACAGAAGGGTATTTTCTGAACTGCAACCATGAGCTTGGCAGCATTTCTACCTCCAGGGATTATCTTCTGCTTTCCCCGCCTGTCACTGTGGGGAACCGCAGGCCGAGGGGGCCAAATGCAGCCCTTGAAACTCTTCCCAGGCCACACTCCTTCACTAGCCCTGCCTCACACCCCAAGTACTCCCTCCCTCCACATTTATTTATAATGAAACATAACGAAGTATAATAACAGGTGTCAAATAAAATAGCAAAAGTATGAGAGACTATCTAGAACTAAACATATAGGAACAAACTCCCATACCAAACTCACACATAATTAGTATCCCAAGGTCCCTACATTTTCACTTTTAAACAGGTTTTTTTTTTAAGTAAGTTTTCTAGGCCTAAAGGTTGCAAAGGTAGGCTTGTTGAAACTTTAGAAGCTACAATTTACATGCACTTGACTTTAAAGTCCTTCTTGGATGGGCAAAGCTCCCTGACTAGCAGATGTAAAATAAGTTATTTTTAATGAAGCAAGTTTGCTTTATTTGCATATATGCAAGTTGTAGAATGAAGATTTATTGGCACATGATCCAGTTTACCACAGGAACATTCCCCCCCCCCAAACAATGGAGTCCATACAAACCTCCTGGTGAGGATGGCACACAGGGTTTCAACAGTACCACGTATCCCTCCAAGCAATGCATGTGTGTGACGATCACTGTAAAAGCTCTCCAACACGAAAGTGTTCCTCTACTAAAAATAGAGGCTTCCTATATACACTAGGAAGTTTATATGCATTTTATACCAATCTAGGCTTTCCTTCGTGAAGCCCAATTGATGTGGTTCAGCTGAGGGTGTGTAAACCGGGGAAGGAAAGGCCACCAGCCCAAAGACCAGACCTGCCTCCTTCCAAATACAATTGTACCTTGGTTCTCGAACACTTCGGTACTCATACGTTTTGGCTCCCAAACTCCACAAACCTGGAAGTGTTCCAGTTTGCAAACGTTTTTTGGAAGCCGAACATCTGACACAGCTTCCGCTTAACTGCAGGAAGCTCCTGCAGCCAATTGGAAGCCATGTCTTGGTTTTCGAATGGTTTTGGGAGTCGAACGGACTCCCGGAACGGATTAAGTTTGATTTTTTAAAAAAATAATATTTATTGAAGATTTTTTTAAAATTATAAAAAAGGAAAAACAGAAAAACAGACAAAACAGACAAAACAGAAAAATAGGGGGAAAAAATACATCCATCATTCTCAAATTTCTAACTTTCATTACCTTCTTTCTTTGACCTCCTCCTCCTCCCCTTTCTTGTATCCTGGTTAATAATTATCACAGCAAATCCTTTCCATAGTTCATAATATTTTGTCCTTACATTATCTTAATCTATTTTCATCTTGTTTTATAGCAAACCTTAAAACTTAAAACTTAAATCTTATTTTTACCAGCTTCTCATAACCATATCATTAACCTAATTCTTTAAACATTTTTACTAGAACCAAGTAGTTCCATTTCAACATTTTCCTAACATTCATCAATTATTTTAAAACAGTCCTAATGATAAAAAAAAAAGAAAAGTAAGACAATCCAATCTTCATCCAGCGTCCCTTCCTCCTGGTTCCGGATTTTGTCAGTCCTTTTTGTCCCATTTATCTAGCGCATTAACCTGGTGTCCTTATATCCGAGGCCCTCAAGTCTCTTCCATGTCCCTTCCGCAGCTCTTCTTCATATTTTCCTTTCACTCGTAGGAACTCCAGCTTAGTAATAATTTTGACCCTTTTCAACAGATCAGCCCCATTTCCATAATCCAGACTAAACTCCATGTGATATTTAAACACCTGTTTCAGATTCCCTCCAAAATTAAAAGCCCCCCAGCTCCAAACATCTGACGGCCCATTACCAGACTCAGAAAGTCCAAACATCCCGGCATGGGAGGGTCAATCCAACCCCCCATTTCCAAACCAAACCGAACTTTATCTTTCCAAATTTGGTTTCTTCCAAATTCATTTATCAAATCCAGAGGCTCATGATCCTGCAGGGCCGCAGCTCCCTCCATTTCTGGCACCCAGGATTCAGCAGTATCTTCTTCTCTCATCTGTGCTGTCATAGCACACTCCTGTTTTAGTTCCTGGGTAGGCTCCATGTAGTTTCCTACTGCCTGTTCAAAATTTCTGGTCGCATTAGTCATCAAGTCCGTCTTCTGGCTTAGCTGATCCAATAGGGCATTTATTTTACAGAAAGCACCCAACAGAGCTTCTGAAAACATTGTCCTGCAAGGTCACAAGTCCTTTCCCACGATTGTAATCTGTAACAGCTGCAAGCTCCTGAAGTTGGTTACAATTTCACAGTCTCCCTCTAGGGGGACAACTTGTTTATTTTTTCTTTTAAGAACAATAGCAACAAAGCTTCTTTTTTAAAATATTCAGTCAATATTTGTTCCTTTGAAATGCGAAAGGAAACAATGGAGTCACTATGTTACTTTTCTTTTAGCTATCTGTCAAAAACATTTGTCTCTGGTCAATGAGCTTCAAACGTCAGTCCTGACACTCCGCTCCAGGATCAGGACGGTGGAAAGTTACTTTACTTTAAACTCACTTCTGCAGGTTTAAACAATCCAAAAAGAGGTCCCCCTTCTTCTCCTGCTACCGAAGGGGGAGTCCACGATTTTAAATGATGAAAGCCAATCCTTTAAAAGTGAATTTCTATGCTCTAGTTACGTTGTCTTTGCTTTATTCTGACTACAAAGAAACGGAAGGCTGACTTCCTGTTTAGACCTTCCCGTTTCAGTACCAAATTGAAGTAAATTTTAAGTCCAATTCCTCTCTACTGGCCAATCCTTATTTAAAGTCCAATTGTTCGAGTTTTAAGTACTCACGGGTGATTCTTTAGATGCCAAATTGTCCCAGGAAAAAGGCAGCGCTCTCCGGCAACGACTATGCGGCTTCGCTCCACGGAAAAAGCAGTAGACTCACAGCACTGCGCCACTTCCCCCTCTTCGCTTCGGAGCCCGTTTATGGGTTCCTTTGCGTGTTGGGGGGGCGCTAAAGGTGCCCGCCGAGTCCCATGGTCACAGGCTTCATCCGCCTGTGATTTTTTAAAGGGTCCCCGCTTCACCGTAGCGGAAAAGACCCGTTTCGCGCGGAGCTGGTCCCTCCGGTTCAGAGGGAGTCTGCCATTGCCGATGGCGCCACCCCGGAAGTCTCCGGAACGGATTACGTTTGAGAACCAAGGTACCACTGTAATTTTTTGGGCCTGAGGCGACTTCAGCACATGGTTCTGGAAGGGTTTGCTACAAGTCCACCACAAAAAAATTAGCTACCCCCAGTACAGATTGATCTCTGTTAGATATCCTTTGAGATACCCACTAAACCACTTTAAATATGTACCATAGATATACACCCAAGAGACCACAGGGAGGTGGGGAGAAACTTCTCTACCAACATGGCTTCTTCTTCTTCTGTGATGGTCACCCACAGTAAAAACCCAGACAAGAAGTGCATTCACAGGCCAGCTGTCATTAAGAAGCCGTGCAGAACACCAAGCCCGAAGGATGACATTAAACGCTTCCTATTGTGGGGATTTCAATCTACCCTTGCGGTTTTGGCAGGAGAGCGGCAGCACTGCCTGCACAGACCCTGCTGGTCTGCCCGGACTAGTGAATGAACGGCATGGAAATGAGCGCCAGTGTCAAGTGGTGATAAGATTCAGAGTGTCTACTAACCAAACACTCAGCGTTGTCTCCATCTAAGCCACACGCAGCTGAAATCAATGTACTTGACTAACTTAAGCCCATTGGTTTCAATAGGTCTGCTCCAAGTAGGACTTAGCTGGGAACAATCCTAGATCTGAGATTTCCCTCTTCAGGTCAACCTGCAGGGGTAGCTGGCAAATAAAGGGTTAGCCCCAAATGGCATGCACGGTGTGCAACAGTTAAGAGAGGAACCTGGATGCCCAAGCAAGTGAGATGAGATGGGCTCTACGTAGCTGGGGGTGTCTGCCAGAGCTTACCTTCTTTGCTGGCAGGTTGCGTGGCCTCATCCCAGTCGCTGGGGGTCTGCCTCTCCTCCAACGCCACTGGCTCCTTCAGGAAGAACTCCCGCCGACGGTTCCGATTCTCCAGGCTCGCCATGCGGGTGAACTTCTTCCTTGAAAGGCGCAGGTACTTCTGGTTCTTGCTCTGCTTCCGAAGCGGGAAGGGCAAGACAGTCGCTCCACTCTTCTCGGGCAGCTCGGTCTGCCCTCCCTTGGCTAGGCTGTTTCCTCCTCCCCCAAACCGCCGTGACAGAGAAAAGCAGAGTTTCTCTTTCCCTTTGTGTGCGCTTCGCAGGTCCATGCTATACAGCCTCTGCAAACGGAGAAAAAAGAATCACAATTCTGCAAAAGCCCCTGTATTTCTATGAACACCTGTAGCCACAGAACCATAACATCCTTGAAGAACTAGCTCAATATGCTCTTCACCTTATGATATATGTGTATACACACACTAATAATAATTATTTATACGGAAGCAAAAAAACTGTAATGGAGAATGATCAACAGGAGCGGGACACATTAAGCATTGCTTTGAACACACGATAGTGTGCAATGCAACTTTCTGATAGGAAAGATTAATCCAAACTAGAGATCTGTAGGGTAACTTTGCCTGAAAATGTGTACGCAGCGATTCTTACATTTTAAGGGAAAGTGTTTTGTTTTAATCATAGCTTCAAGATTTGGAACCGATGAGCTGTGTTCAGAACCATGATTTGACATTAATTGCACTGATTGTTTTGGCCTTGGTGGTTGGGGATGAACTTTGTGTTTTTTCTTGTTATGTTTGCTTCTTTTCTTTTTCTGTCAGCCGCTTTGAGCAACCCCTTTGTGGAGGGACAAGCAGGGCATATATTTTCAAAATAAATGTACAAGTACTTAAAAATATATATATATGCATGTAGTGGATAGCTGAGTCGGTACAGCAATGCTGGGGCTTAGGAACGGACAGTGTAATTCGACAAACTTGGGCCCTTACCTGCAGCAAGAGACGTTTTGGTTTGGGGCCTCTCTTCCTGTAACCTGAGGCGCGATCTTTCTCTTCCCTGAGGAGACAGAAGATACCTAGCAATTCCATTTGTTAACACAGCAAGAGCACCAACAAGGCCGCTTGTTGATCCAGGTTATTTAAGGCATATCACAGAGCTGTTGCTTGTGCAAATACAAATCGTAGTGGAGAAGGGGGAGACTTTCATTTGGCTTGGTTGGTAGTTGAAGCTGTTCTCTCCCCCCCACAACCTAATTCAGCAATGCTTAACCGAATCGATACCTACCTGCTATACAAGCAACATCTGGGATCGACAGTTCGGTGCATGCAAGCACACAAGCAGACATAAAACCCTACGTGATGGATATCACAGTCTAAAGCCGGCTTACGCTGCTGGTTTCACCATTAAGCATAGTTTTGTGGTTGACACACAACAGGAAGCTCTGGTTAACTGCTATATCCTGCCTTGTTTTGTTGCCGGTTCAAAGGGTGGGAGTGAATGGCAGGAAAGGGACTGAGTACATTCACACATAGCTTGTGCATACCCTGCTTTAGCAAGTCAGGATTTTCAGCTTAGTGTTATGTGCTAATGCAACCAATGGTAATTCCCATTGGGCTAGGTAAGATACTGATATTTTAGACCCTAACTACACATTATGGGAAGACACATGGCTGCTGCTGGCATACATCTATCCGACATGGGTTGGTGGCACATATTGATTTTCCTAGTAACATGCAGTCCAGGCAGCTAGGAATATTGTCATTTGTCTTATTACTGGGCAGGTGAAGAGGCTGCAGCATATTCTGGGAACTTTTCACACTGGGGTGCTCTCAAGTAATTGAGCCATAGCACAGAAGCTTCATTTCAGCTGGGTACCTGCTCTTTAGATTATTAGCTCTCCTTGCCTTGATACGGGAAGAGAGAAACTCTTGAGCCAACCTGACCATGCTAGATCTCTTTGATGCAAGGCCTCTCGTTTTAACCTCTCCCCAAAATAAAAAGGAAATATTCTTACTTCTCTTCATAAGCCATCACCAGGCGAGGGTCAAGAATGTGATCCTCTGGCTCCCATGTGCTGTATCTAAGAGGAAAAATGTCAAGAGAAAACCATCAAATGGTTTCTGGTCAAGTAGGGTGTCGCTAGCACTGTCAATGTTCTAGCACTTTCCCCCTTATCAGCTGGAGACTACAATCCACTCAACAGCTGAAAAATAAAGTATTTGCATTTCCCACCCAAGGGTTCTGCCAATAAATTCTGAAAATAAAATTTATACCATACCCTTCTACTTCCGTACATGGAATGGATCAAATAAGTGACCACCCTTCTTTGAAAAAAGGGGATCATAAACTCTGTTCTCAGTCTTAAATCTGCCTGTTGCAGCCAAAGAAAACCGGATTCCTACAAAACGTCTCCTGTGCAGAACCCTGTGCATTTCACCAGCTTATTCTTTCAATGGCAGGATCTTACTAGGCTACTAGATTTGGAGACGCTACAGTGTTTCTTGCCTGCGTAGTTAATGACTTTAGAGCTGTGAAGTATGATTCATTAAAGCTTTTTTTAAAAAAAAAGAATTCAGAAACTGATCTCTGAACACATGGTACTTTAGAAGTATTTTTACCCTTCCTGTCAATCACCTACGGTTCCAGAAGGTGGCATAAAACTTAAAAACCAACACAAAATACAATACAAAGCGACCCAGCAGGGAATAGGAACAAATTCCAACCAGGAAATCGGAGGGGGGGGGGGAGATCCTCCAAAAAAGCATCATCATAGACTTCAAGCAGGCAGGGAGATGGCAGGGGAAAGAGAGAGAATGAATGAAAGAAAAAACAAACACTGTGACCACATTTCCTGTGGTGGATGCATACATAGAATGGTCCTCTGAAGATGATTTAAATGCCCAGGTAGACATATGTGGGATAAGGCCATCCTTAAGATACCCTAACCCATATTGCTTTCATGGCAATTAAAAAATACTGTATTTTTTGTTCTATAAGACTCACTTTTTCCCTCCTAAAAAGTAAGGGGAAATGTGTGTGCGTCATGGAGCGAATGCAAGCTGCGCAGCTATCCCAGAAGTCAGAAAAGCAAGAGGGATTGCTGCTTTCACTGCGCAGTGATCCCTCTTGCTGTTCTGGCTTCTGAGATTCAGAATATTTTTTTTCTTGTTTTCCTCCTCCAAAAACTAGGTGCGTCTTGTGGTCTGGTGCGTCTTATAGAGCGAAAAATACGGTAAATAAATCAAAGCTAGCCTGTTGAATTGTGCTCAAACTATAAGACATTACAGTTTCTATGAAGACACTACAGATTCTACAGTGTACTTCAAGTGACTCACCACCATCAACTTCTTAGCAATGTATTCTGGACCAGTGGATGCTTCCAAACATAGCAGCTCCATGTACAGTACATTACTGTAATCTAGCCTGAATGCCATCAGAGAATTACGCTAGCGCTCTCTCTCTGTGTATATATATATATTTATATAGTACAGCAATGCTAATAGATGTTTATGGCTCACTGTGATGTGCAGAAGCAGGCCAGTGTAGTTGCAAGAGGAGAGGATGTTGCAGATGTTGATGGCGTCAAGGTTAAGTTTTTAACACATTAGGGAGGTGAAAAATCTTCAGTAGTAAAAGTTATTTTGAAAACAGTTAGAGAAGAGCTGCAGTTTACGCCACAGGTATAATTTCTTCTAAATGATACACAAAATGTGTTAAAAAAAAAAAGAGAGAGGGAAGAGGTGGGGAATGTGTTAATAGCTGCTAAAGTGCTTATAGCAAAGAATTTGAGGTAGCTTTGTTAACTTAGTCACCCCATATTATCTTGTAAGCCAGTAGCAGTTTTATGACTGCGCTGTGGAAAGGAAAAAAGTCTATGCAGAAATGTATGATGAAATGGCAGCTATTTATATTTCTTTTGGTATGAAAAACATTCTGCAAACAGGGTTTATGCTTTAAAGAAAAAACTGTATATATAATATACACAGACAGGGTAGCAGTCAATTAAGTTTGACTCCAAAAGTAGACCTATGGAAATTAATGGACTTAACTTGGACATGTCCATTCATTTCGGTTGGGTCTACCTGAGTAGAACTTAGTTGAATCCCACCCACAGAGACACAGTTGCAGCATCTACACGTCAAGGTAAGCCATAAATCATTTCTCACAAGCCAACTGCACACAGCTGCTCCTCCCTGCTTGTACTGGGGAGAAACAAAGCATAATCCCTTGTTCAAACCTGGCGCTAAGCCATGGATTGTGGCTCATTTCTCTCCAGGACAAGCAGGTTAGAGCACAGCAGGCAAATTTGGAACAAGCCACAGTTTATGGTGTGCACTGATGCACAAACCAGGTCAGTGGGATTGCAACAGAAGATAATGTAGGTTTTCTCCATGTTTACTTTTCTAAAATAATAATGAGATTATCTTTCTGCAGCAGTAAATAAATAAATGCAAAAAACCTTCCATTCTGGTGACCCGTCAAAGAGGAAGGATTAGAAGATGAACCTCAGAGGCAGTGTAGGATCAGGACCTGAGAGAATCTCAGCTTTAATCCTAACTCAGGAATTGACTTTCTGGGCACCCTTAGGCAAATTCCCATCTCTCCAAGTTATCACAGCTTTCTCTTGCCAAGCTGAAAGGCAGGGTATAAATATTTTTTTAAATAAATAAATTGCTCAGCCTTGATTTCTCCTGCAATGTGAAATGGAAAAAACCCAGCAGCGGACTCCCACATGCCTGCCTTGCAGCAGGCTTTTTTTCTTTTTTCTTTACCTGCCCTGAGGCTTTAGGGAATGAGGTGTGATGTTAAATAAGTCAATACATTTACTTCAGAAGATGTCTCTCACATCCATCTCTCAGGGGAAGGGCAAGGTTATAAATAGCTTACATCGCCAGCTTCGTTTTCATTAATTCTTATTCAGTCCTCATCATTAGCCAAGCTCTACCTCCCAGTAAGAGCTCTTCCTCTGCCCCTGCCATCTTCGTTGCAGCCTGAGGTACGACCAAAAAAAGTTACCAAACCAGAAAAATAAAAAACGCGAGCTGAGCAAACGTTATGCTTGCTTTCTACCTCCTTGCTGCACAGAATTTTCGCCATTTGTTTTAAGCTGCGAGAGAAAGAGAGGCTAAGGATTTCTTACAGAAGGCAGCAGAGCTGGCAAGCGTTTGGGGTTGGGGCGAGAGAAGAAGAGTAACGGATAGGGAATGTATTAGATCTTTTAAAAAATGTCCTATGGGTGTTGCCCATTCCTCTGCAGTTTAGCTTCTTGCTTGACTGCAGTGAGAAAACACTGCATACAGTATAGAAAAACATTGCAGCTCTGCACACGTAGAGACACACACACACACACACACAGAGAGAGAGAGAGAGAGAGAGAGAGAGAGGCCAGACTGCAGCAGAACTGCAGACCACGCATTCTGGAAAATACAAGTCACATGATTGCCTTCCTCCTCCCTCCCCCCCCTTCAAACCCAAGTTGTAAACAAGCTTGCAGCTGACTCAGAGCCATAACCCTTCAAATCCCTGGCTCTGAGCTCCTATGGGTGGGGCATGCAGGCCATTTTTTATTATTATTAAAAAATTGTTTGGAAAAGGCATCCAGAAAATCAGGAGGAAAGGAAGAGAGTACAAGCAGGGAAAAGACTGGGGAGGAGAGAGGCCAAACAGTTTGAAGCATAACCATTTGCCTGCTTTCTTCAAGCCACAATGGAAGAACTGGCACAAAACCGGGAAGGGTTATGGAGTAAGATGGAACGCAGACACACAGAGATACTATGCAGGTATCAAAAGTTGAGAAAAGATGAACAGGAATGTGTTAGGATGAACGGATGCAGAGATGGGGGGGGGTGCTGTACATTGCTTGTGGTTTACAACATAACCAGTGGCGATCAAGAAAATGAACATAAAATATTTGTAGCTGTATTTTAAGCACAGCTCTGACCTTCATGTTCTTAAAATAAATTATCGGTCAATCTTCAGAATGGTTTGTTCACTTATTAGTGGATCTAAGAAGCCCTTATTTTTTCAGTCCTAGGAAAAGCTATGAGCTCATCATATCCTTATTTTAGCATTTGTTTCACTATAGAGCTTGAGGGTGGGGGGAGAGAGAGCAGTGGAGGACTGCTGTGTGGAACTTAAAGAGTGCCACTGAAAAATAGTGGAAAATCACCATGGATTAGGAAACAGCAATAGTACACTCCTCTCTCTCCTTAAATATGATGTGACTAACGAATAAATCCAGCCAAACTCTAATTTGAAGCCATCTTGGGGGAAGTGTTTAGCTAATGAGCTTGACAACACCATGTTGTCAGCAGCAGCACACATTGTTAATATGGAAGACAGAACGTATGGCCAGGACACAACTCTCTTCCTGGTCCAAAAAGGAATTGTTTTTGTTTGTTTTTTTGCTGTGGCTACACAGAGAGCTCAGAGCGAGCAGGAAGGTGGATCCCCTCTGCTCTGTTTTTGCAGAGTGGCTATATTCTTGCAAGTTATTAAACTGCAACTGCTGGATTGCATCTGACATGAACAGGCACTTAGCCCCTTCTCAGTTATGTCATTAAAATGGGGTGGGGGTGGGGCTGTGACCCTCTGGGAGCTGCTGAACTACAACTTCCACCATCACTGGCCATGGTGGGAGCAAACAACATCTTGGAGGGCTTCAGTTCCCACATACCCCTGCATTAAAATATGCAAGATACTACTCTGCCCGCACTATAATCCCACATGGGTAGAAGAAAGCAGATGCCTCCCTATTGCAATGCAGTTTCCTCTGGGGAGACATTAACTAGCAATAAACACCAGGCATCAAACTTGCAGCTGTTTAAGCGATATCTCGGTGGAAACGCCTCTGAAAGAAATAACGAGTGGCAGGTACTGCCTCATTCAAAAGGAGGGGTGAGGGGAGCATTATGCAGCCAAATATATGTTAATACCTCACTGGAAGTTTATTGACAGGTATCCACAAACCCACTCAGGATGGTCAGGGGCAAATGCACCCAGCCCTCTCTGGACAGCAGCACTGTAAAGACATATTGCAGTATTTTGCAGCTATGATGAGGAGCCTTATTTTCACTGCAGTTTTCGATCAGGTGAAAAAGCAGCGCCCCTTCTCATCTTCATACTGCCCCCCATATGAGAGGTGACTGTGCCCCTCTCCCGAGTCCTCTGTATGCACTAGAGAATGCTGCAGAGAAGGGGACATTGCTACCGACCACAAATAATGGCTTGGTGCTAAGCCAACATTTGTGGACCCGTTTACTGTTCTGCCGTTACTCTACTGGAGTTGAAGCAAACACAACGTACTTCTTCCTTCCTTAGATCTGCATCCCGTGCTCTCTAAAAAGACTTGAAGAGCAACTATTTCCTTGGGACTACTCCTGTGGTTTCTTTTTTTTAGAAGACTTAAGTTTAAGGTATCTTTAGGGTTCCAGAGGAAAAGGAGCCACCTGCTAATGAACGAACTGTTTCCATCACCACTCCAAGGATACGTATTTGAAGAAAATGTTTAAGAAATTAGAACTCTTGGTTAAATAGGGCCAGGAAGGGAAGTAAGGAAAGAATGGTGTTCCTTTTGGAAGTGGGGTCAACAAGAAACAAAACACAGAGGACAGATAATTAACACAAATGCAGCTTTACAAATATACCCCAGCACTTACTTGGGGGGCCATCCTTTCCATTTCACAAGATATTCCACTTTACCCTATGGGAGGGAAAGGAGAGACAAAACAAAAACAAAATCAATAACTGAAAAAAGTAAAGTAAATTGGGTTGGCAGGATGTGAACCATAATAAACCCCCTCACAAATTTCAACTTGTCCAATTCCTCACATTGGAAATTTAAGCATCTCCTCACTGAGCTATATCCCTAGGTAGGTTTGCCATGCAGACCTAAGCAATGGCCCTTTTTCAAGAGGGTCTTCTTCCAGAACGATCAGCTAGAAAGCATATACAGAGACCCAACAGAAAGACGAATCAAAGCATATACATGCAATTAAGAAGGAATGCTTAAGAAGTGAAAAGAAAAATATCCTTTTAAAAGAAATTCTGAAGGATCCTGCTGCATTGCTTGCTCGATATCTGTCTGCCTTGCTCTTCTCATTCCCTCTCCTACGAAACACCTCTCTCTTGGCACGCAAGCTCTCTACTTACAGCATTCTGTAATATGATGGATCACATGTCATCTTCTAGATGGTCTATAATCTTATAAAAGTGAATGGAAATGGAGCATGTGGCTGGGCTACAGGAATGGTTCTCAATGTCTCAGGCAGACCCATCCAGGTAGCTGCTAGGGGAGGTATCATTTCCCACTCCACCCTGTTTACACATCCTCATTGACCCACAATAAAGGATGCCAGCCTACCTGTCAATTTAATACAGAAGGTTTTGTTCCTCTACTGCATGATCAGCAAGCCAACCCTAAAGTGATGGTTTCATTTCCTACCATACATGGATGGGTAAGGAAGGCAGGGGGAATAAATACCGAACAATCAGCAGCGTTCAGAGATTATAGGCGCGCTGAGCTAGTATGATGTGATACGGTTCTTTTTGGCCCTGTGACAGTTGTTTCCAAAGTGCATAACTCATCCCCTCTAGGAAGGACTGTGAAGATGCATAAGACCAGAAGGACAAAAAATGGGGAGGGGGGGAACCCACCACCTATGATTATCATAAATTTTAAGTATAATGCTATTTCCATTTCCAGAATGGGTTGCCTTAACTTGCAAAAGTCAAGGGAAGGTTCCTAACCCTCTGGTGTGAAATTATACATCTAGGGATAACAGCGCAATCTTAACTGTGTCTGCTCAGAAGTAAGTCCTTCTGAATTTAATGGGGCTTACTCCCAAGTAAGTAATGTTAGGACTGCACCCCAAGTCACCCAAATGTCAAGATGTTCACAGTCTCTCAATGTCCAGGTTGTTGAGCAAGCCCTTCATACAGAGAGATGGGTGGTAGTCATACTTCCCATTGCAAAACAATGGGCTGGCGGCCCCTAAGAAATTGATAGCACAGAGACCCCCAAAAGGCAGATAAAGCATACAGTGAATTGCTCACTTGAAATGAATGGCCTAAACAACAAGGCAAAGCTCTGACAAGAACACCATCAAGTCCATGCAATAACACTCAGATGTTCCAGCGCCCATCTCAAGTTTCAATCATGCCTTTGGTGCCAACCGCCATATATTTAAAGCTGGCAGGGTTTCCAGGAGACCCAACCCGTTCCTCTTTCCCACAGGAGTGGAAATGAGGGAAGTGGAGGAAATGGTTCAAACTGAGGAGTAGGGGCTTTGAGAATGCGACACCCGCTAACTCTAACGGGCATGTTGGATGTTTCTCCTCCAGGAGAACTCCTTCTACTGCAACACCTCCACTTTACTATGGGGGCAAGTAAGGTTCCAAAGTGAGCCCAAGGGTGTGCAATTTAAATGCACACTTGCCGCTGACCTGGGAGTAAGCCTCGTTGAAGTCAATGGCATTTACTTCCCAGTAGAAACAGGCAGAGCAACACTGGGCGAAGTCATGCCCCCTGGGTTCACCCTCCAGCAGGGGTCCCAAGCGGTGGAAACCATTCATGCCAATCACCACGACGGCCACACAACCTCGCCTGGAGCATGACAGCCAACCGATGCCCATGCCTTCAGGGGAGGGAGAGTGACAAGGGCTTCACTGCCGCCCCCTGGCGGCGGGATAACGAGACGCTCCGCCGCCACGCCCCCCTTACTCGCACCGTGGCATGCGTATGATGAGATGTGGGGCGTGGGGGTGGGAAGCATACGATGCCGAACTGTTACTTACAGCACCACCACTCCGAGAGGCTTCTCCTAGGCGAGGAGGAGCCGCTTTGACCCCTGCCTAGGAGCTGGTCACCTAGATGCTTATAAATAGAAATCAAAGCGGGGCCCGCGTGCCTCCCTCCTACCTATTTGACCGCTGTTTGCAGCCGGAGTAGTGGCGGGGGGGGGGGGGAGACGCCAGCAGAACCCACCTTCCTTATGCGCTTCTTCCTGATGCTTTCCACCGCAAACACCTGCTCCCCGATAGCGGAAAGCTCCATACAGGGAGAAGACGGCGAGGAGGAGGAGGAGGAAGCGAAGGCGGCTGCTCGCGGATTCAGTGCTGCGTGGCGCGGGCTCCTGATTTTGCTGCTGTTGCTGCAGCTCTCGCGCTTACTTACTCCACACTCACACGCGCGGCGGGGCGGGGGGGGGAGCGAGGGAGAGAGATAGAGACGCACGCACACCCCTCGCGCGCTCCGGCACGCCGCCTCTAACGTTCCATTTTAGAACCTGCGCAACATTTTCCCAGGCGCGCGCGCTAGGGAGAGCAGCGCCCCCGCCCTCCTTTTCTCGCGAGCGCCGGCTGTCAGCGAGGCACCGAGCGCACGGAAGGAGAGCAGCCGCGCCAGCCTCAGACCTGATTGAGCGGCGGCTCCTCCTCCTCTTCGCACACAACAAGTAACCTGCCCGAGCGCGCGAGAGAAGTCCCAGCTCCTTGGCGCCCGGGCCTTTCTTTAGCGCGCCCGCGCGAGCGAGCTGCCACTCTCCGACGCTTCCTCCCTGCAGGCAGGGAAAAGAAGGGCCGAGCAAAAAAAATAAAAATGCATATGTTAAAGATGGGGCGATACATACCGGGGGGGGGGAGTGGGGGAGAGAGGGGAAGACTCGCGCGCACCGGTGCTTAAAGCTGGCGGCGCGCCTGGGAACCCTGGAGAGCAATAGCATTCTTATGCAGTACGCGCACCCGTGGCGGAGGCTGCGATCCTCTGCGCTTACCTGGGCGCGAGCTGCGGAGGAAAGAGGCCGTAGCTCGGTGGTAGAGCATTAGCTTTATACGCAGCGGGTCGCAGGTTCCAATCCACGGCATCTCCGAGGCAGAACGGAGATGGATCCTGGAGGGAACCGCGCAGCTCATTCAATACTGAGTTCAGTTGTATGGACCAATGGACTGACTCGCTGTAAGCAGTTGCCTAAGTTTATACCCCACCGCTTGACACTGTGGGGCTGACTTCTCTGAGCAAGCATGCGTAGGATCGCGTCGCACAAGCAAAAGCGGCACCCGGGAGGGTCCTAGGGTTACTCAGGCACAATCGCCCCCGGTTTGTGTCCGCCCCAGTCGTCGTTGCTCCCAACACCATCCTGCATCAGGGGATTTTCCTGTATAGAAGAGGGATCGCGAATCCTATATAGGCCCCTTAGTCGCGTTCCCGCCAGTAGTATTTTTCGGGCAGAGTTTTTCAGCATGGCTAGTTCTATAAAATTAATCTCAATGAGGGCTTCGTCGCGCAGCAGCAGACATGAGCTGCAAAGATTTGGCATCCTGCCGTCCTGTCGTAGATCGGGTTGTGCTCTTAATGACCCTAAATCCAAGTAGTATTATATTTCCCTGCCTCAGTTTTCTGCTTCCTTGACATCTGTTACGCATCGCTTATTATTATTATTATTATTATTATTATTATTATGAAGAAGCTACGTTGCAGACAGGCATTCAACAGGTGGTGTATTTCACTAACGGAATAACATTTCTCGCCACAAAAGTGTCCGTTATCTCACACGCGAATTGCATTCTTCCCATTTGCAAGGCTCTGCGAGCAGTCAGGGTGGAAAACGTCAAGCATTCGTAGGTAGGCTCTGGACAATTGTTGTCAAAAGCCCGCCTATAAAAGTTCCGTTTGGAGGAGTGTGCGTTTAGAAAGAGAATAAGCCCCCCAGTACCACTCCCATGTGCTTTTTATAAAGTCGGAACTTTCTTTTTAAACATATCCCTATACAACGTTCCTATTGGTTCATTTCTACCCAGGGCCTTCCTTCCTTTGGCTTCATTGGCCCGTAGCTGTGCTTGTTTTCTTTCCGTTCCCCATAATTGGTCGACGTCGGTTAATTATTTCTCTTTTAATCGTGAAATCATCGCGGCCTTCGGGCCTGTCTCCAGGATTTCCGTGTGATTGGTATTCTTAGACTCGCGAGCGGCGAACAATGAGGATTTGCATTTGAGCTACAGATAGGTAGCCGTGTTGGTCTGCCATAGTAAAAATATATATATATATATATATATATATATATATATATATATATATATATATTATTTTTTTTGCATTTGAGCTGTTTTTCTAACAGGATTGTTACCACATTGTAAGCAAAGGAGTTAGCAGTAAAGTCGGGTTTTTTAAAGAAAATATTGGATGTGTGAATGAAAGTATAGTACACACACATACACACACACACAAGTTGCTGTCACTCAGAATTGTATTGGCTTTATATTGGTTTTCTCTCTCTCTTTGATTGATTCTGCACAATTAAGGTGGCTAGTTATGCAGTGCCAACGGAGAAAAATCTACTTCATCAGATGCATGACATTTTATCCTGAGTTACAGGCCAATATATGCACTCATGTGATATTTTGTGTTTATGTGTATACACACAAATATGCCATAAATAGATTAGGCTCTAAAGTGCCCCCCCACACTTGTTCATCTGGGATTTTTTTTAGCCCAAAGGTCACATTTCCTCCTGGGGAACCTTGGGACATACCAGTGGTGAGCAGGACCAGAGGCAAGGTGGGTGGGGCTAGAAGCAAAAGTGGGTGGAGCAACAGAAGCGTCTTTTCACTTTTTCCCTGTACACAAACATCTCTACCATATCTCCTGCTCAGCAAGAGGCATTAACGTGTTTCAAGGAAACATCCCGCCCAGGCAAAAGCAGTCAAGGAGGACTAACACAGATCTGGACCAAAGGGCTGTGGCCTGGGGAGGGGCTTAAAGTCCCAGGGGCCTGATATAGAAGTCTGGAGGGCCACATCTGGCCCCCTGTAGGACCTAAGTTTCCCTACTCCCCAGAATAGCACAGCTACTGCTCTGTGAATTTATATGTACAGATGCAAATTTAGAAATGGTTAATGGAATGGATCAGACAGCCCTTCAAACAGAGGGTGCTTTCAAAGAGAGGACTGCCCACTGCAACCTAGGGCACACAGCCACCCTAACCACAATGGGAGGGAGCAACACGGGGGGGGGGGAGGCGGGAATCCAGCTGGCCCACTCTTGCAGTGCAGCCGTCTGAGCTCTTGCTGTATGGTGGCTGTAGGAAAATCTAATAATGGGAAGTTGAAGGCATCTTGTACTATTGTGCTGGTGCATTTGGATAGAACGAGATTCAGATTGTTGCAAAGCCACTGTGCAAGCAGATCAGCCAACTCAAGCAATGTGGCACTGTGCCATGGCAGGTAGGCTGAGGCAAAGGAACCAAAGCCCAAGAAAAGGCAAGGCTATGGTCTCATATAAAGGCAAGCATGATGCATACGGTCGATGAAAACTTCAGCTTTAGGTCCCCTTTATATGTGTGTGTAAAATCTTTTTCTTTTGTTTTTGAGAAGCAAACTCTACACATGCTCAGGAGAACTCAGCCTGAGCTGCCAGAATTTTTGTAACACATGGC
Organism: Podarcis filfolensis; assembly: GCF_964270895.1. Taxonomy (NCBI): domain Eukaryota; kingdom Metazoa; phylum Chordata; class Lepidosauria; order Squamata; family Lacertidae; genus Podarcis; species Podarcis filfolensis. The sequence continues at coordinate 46,165,141 of NC_139612.1, read as the reverse complement.
AATTCCAGCCATGACATCTACTCAGCAGATCAATTTGAGCGCAATGCAACATAGGATGCAGACGGTGCCCACCTCCGCTCAGGTGTCCAGTTGCAGCCACATTCAGAATAGAAAACAGCTCCTGGAGAACGCAGCGAGTCTTTGTGAAGACCTGTAGCTTTGCAGAGCCCCAAGAAATGGCCTTGCTATGTTGTTGTTGTTGTTTAGTCATTTAGTTGTGTCCGACTCTTCGTGACCCCATGGACCAGAGCACGCCGGGCACTCCTGCCTCCTGCAGTTTGGTCAAACTCATGCTGGTAGCTTCGAGAACACTGTCCAACCATCTCGTCCTCTGTCGTCCCCTTCTCCTTGTGCCCTCTATCTTTCCCAACATCAGGGTCTTTTCCAGGGAGTCTTCTCTTCTCATGAGGTGGCCAAAGTATTGGAGTCTCAGCTTCACGACCTGTCCTTCCAGTGAGCACTCATAGGTTTGATCTTCTTGCAGTCCATGGGACTCTCAAGAGTCTCCTCCAGCACCATAATTCAAAAGCATCAAATCTTCGGCGATCTGCCTTCTTTATGGTCCAGCTCTCACTTCCGTACATCACTACTGGGAAAAGCATAGCTTTTACTATACGGACCTTTGTTGGCAAGGTGATGTCTCTGCTGTTTAAGGTGCTGTCTAGGTTTGTCATTGCTTTTCTCCCAAGAAGCAGGCATCTTTTAATTTCGTGGCTGCTGTCACCATCTGCAGTGATCATGGAGCCCAAGAAAGTAAAATCTCTCACACAAAAGCTGCCATTATTTCCTTAATGTCGCAAGAGCTGGCATCTGTTCAGGGCTGATCTCCAGAAGCCATTAGCAGCGAACAACTGCAACGTCCTTGACTGTCCAAGCTTCTGAGCAAAGCCTGTGGATTCCCGAGCTGGCAGCAGATGGCACCCTCTACACTCACAATGAATGTGTGCTTGTCTTGGGAGGGAACATGATTCCCTCTCCACATAAGCGGCTGCACCACTTCGGAGCCGTGATGACTTCATGCATGGCCGCCCATAATGATATAAATTGCTTCCCATCATGTGGAGAATTTATATACTTGTGCTACTTGCTGCTAGGGGAGGCTCAGCAGGTTTCAAAGTACATGCTTTTGCCTGCTGAAGATCCTAGGTTCAATTCCTGTTTACTGTTAAAAGGATCGGGTAGCAAAGCCTTCATCAACTTGGTGCCTTCCAGCAGTTTTGCACCACAACTCCCATCAGCCATTGACAGCACTGCGCCTCAGTCAAAATACTGGTTTTTTGTTTGTTTGTTTTTAATCCCTCTACAGGCATCAATTCATTTACCAGTGTCAGGATGTTTGTTTTATCATTAACACACAGTCAGTGAAATTACCTTTACATTTAATGTAATTATCATAGTCTGTATTCCTTGCGTTTCATATCCCTCTGACTTCATGGCTAACATTTCCCCATCCTTCCCATGTGTATTTCATGACATTAATCCCCAAACTACAGGAATATAATTTTAAAATAGACAAACATTTGCACAGCATGTATCTCTGATGTTTTCACTGAGACTGTACGTTACAGTGTTCAGCTCTGCATTATTGCTGTTTGACTTTAATTTTGCATCATTAATGACACAGACGTGAGACAGTTCCTGCCCAGAGGGTTTAGTTAGTATTTAAATTGGATTGACAGCTTTTACCAAAGATAGTCCTTGCTTTACAAAAACCTCTGGCAGGCTGCATCCTGTCCTCTGCTTGTTACCCTTTAAAGTGTCGTTTGCACAGGATCATCAGGGAGAGGGGTTTTTGCAGTCGGGTTTCCTTCCTCATTGTAAAGGGTAGGCCCAGTTAACCTCCTTCAGAATGATTCTCATCCATCAACTCATTGAGCCTGCTGAGGGAGGCCTTCAAAGAAGGAGCCCACAGCACACCTGCCTGCCGCAGGGGGCCTCACACTTCCTGGGCTGGTCACTGTCGGAGACACATTACAGGGTCAAATGAAGCATAGAGCTGATGGGGATTGGCAGGCCCTGGTGCTCCCGAAATTCCATTGCGAGGAGGAGTTGCTCCCAGCTGCTGCTCAGGTTCGACAGGATGGGCACAGGAGGGCATAGCAAGTGGCTCCCATCAGGCATGGCCAGGAAAGAGGATACTTGGAGGAATAAACAACCAAGAGTTTTGCAGCACCTTGAAAACTAAAAAAAAAAAAGACAGTTGTGAAAAAACATCTATTGACTTGTGTCTCCGTCATCAGATGCATTCTCAGAGGAGGTTACATGGGAGGCTGTATTCCTTCTTTTTCTTTCTTTAGAGGAAGCAGTTAGAAACAGGCTGAACCCTGGTGTTGACCCCTGATGGGGAACATTCCTAGCCTCACCTGCAGATTGCCAAGGATTGAACCTAGCCAAAGGAGATGTTCAACCATTGTGCTATGGCCTTTTCACCTATTCAGGTAGCTCCTATAGCTTTAATAGTTTAGAAAGTGGCATTTTGAAATGTGCTGCTTTTGCAGGTTGGCATCTGTCTGCCTACAGAGACAATGGAGTGCGCCTCTGGGGATGAAGTCAACCTGCTATGTTATCAGCATTGAAGTGACCACCCCCGGCCAGTGGGTATTGAGTTCTTGGGCTGCCCAGATGACAAGACCCTCCGCCCTCAGTCCTGCTAATGTGGTCAAAAGGAAAGGAGAGCAATACATTTAGTACCAACGTGGCTGCAGGAGTTGCCGGAAGGAGGCGTACCAGGCGCCATCCAACAGTCTTAGGGACTCCACCTTTGTGTAAGGTTTACTCCTTAGCCTTTTCTTCTCCCCAAGATATGCTGCAAGGCAGAAGAAGTTTTCCTTCTCCTAGATAGACTAACTTCCCAGGTTGACGAGCCCCATCTGCCCCTTACTTTCCTCTACAGCTCATGCAGAAACCACCTTATTGGTCACTGGACCCACTATTAGTCTGGTTTGCTCAATCCAACGGATATTGTCTTCACATGCAGAGGCAATCCCTAAATCACAGAGAGTTTGAGACCGACTGGCTACCTCACCTGGTTTAGCCAGCCAGTTGAAGTCATTTCCTGGGCTGTGGATGCTGTCACATGCTGACAGCTTCTAGGAGCTGCAAGTGAGTGCTGAGTGCATGGTGAGGACAGAAAGTAGACAAACTACCCCAGAAGGTGCACAACCTGTCCCCTACCAGAGGTACTCCTCCTCCCCACATACCCCATACACCCAAGTACTGTGTCAAGAAAAGCTCCATTTGCTGAAGTTTCTCTAACCTATGGGATGTACAGTAAGGTACAGGATAACTGAAATGCTGATCCATCTCCACTATAAGAAAGGAAGAAGTGCCCCAGTGAATCAGGCCAAAGGCTCAGAAAATTCAGCATCCTGTTCTTACAGTGGCTAACCAGGTGCTTGAGGGATGCCTGCAAACAGGACCTGAGTTCAATTTGAGATTGATTTTTTTTCTGTATCTATCTCAACACTCCCAAAATCTGAGAGCCACAGATGTGATGGTGTGGTGATCTGTTTTGAAACAACCCCATTGAAGAAGGTAACGGTGGTTACTCAAACCTCACTGCCGATTGCAAAGGGACTCCCATGACGGTTCGAGCTTCAGGGTCCCCAAAATGTAGTTTCACTACTGCTTGTTCCTGTTTCTGTACCTTCATTTCTCATATGCTGGTTTCTAGGCACTGAACAACATGTAGGTAGAAAAGGTGTGTTCATGGCTCAGCATGCACCCACATGGTTACCCAAGTGCCATTTTAGGAGGCCACTCAACAGTTTCAAAAGTGAGTTGGCAGTGGCGTGATAAATAAGGTTGGACTATCTATATAAATACTTCCACACACAGTCAGCTGCAACATGGGACCATTCCTACCATATCACTGGCTATAGAAACCAGCACTCATGGGCTTATTCTTGACTTGAACATGCAGAGTTTTGTTTTTCCCCCTTTCCCACTAGATGGCACTTTGGACCTCTGGTTGCCGGGGAAATGCACAGTTTATTATGTTTAGTAGTAGTTGCTTCAGACAATATTCCAGAGGGGGCACCATTTCTCTCTATCCCTGCATGATATTAAAAAATGAGAAGAGGGTCATTAGAAAATAAGCAAGGGAAGCATGTCATTTTGACTTTACACATCAGGTGTGAAAAAGTCTGTGAGTGGAAGTGTTGGCAGCTCTGAAAAGGTGTGAATTTGTTTGTGATGGAAGACACTTGGCGCTTACCCAGACACTGAGCAACTGCATGTCCCAGTTCCTAGCAAACCTTTGCATTATCTTTCCATACTAGACCAAGGATGGAGACCCTGGTTGTCCTTCAAATGTTGTTGGAGTCCAGTTCTCGTCATCCCTGGCCATTGTTCATTCTGGCTGGGGCTGATGGAAGATGGAAACCAACAACATCTGGAGAACCCCATCTCTGGGCTATAGTGTGATTATTATACTCCTTGATATTGCACCATATTATATAGTCTCCATGTAACAGAGGGATAGTTTTGCTGTAAGCCATCCTACTATTGTGCCTGGCCCCTTTGAAAACCCACAAAAATGACATTGAGAAAGATGAGTGTGAAACTTAAAAAAACCAAAACCCTAACGGAATAAAAACACAAAGAAATTCTCATATTCATTGCTAGGGGTAGGTTAAGTTTGTCTGAGTTTGCCATTGTTTTAAAGGCTAGCTAAGTGCTCCTGAGATAGAACGGTGTAGCTAGGGATCACTCAGCTACAAAAGGATTTTAAAAATAAAGCAAGACTTTTAAAAGTTGTAAAACAGGACAGGATTTGCACAGGAATTGTGTCATTGCTTCCCTAACTGGTGCCGATGACAGTCATGTTATACACAACACTTGGAATAACAATGGAGGCCAAAATAATAACATCTCCCCAGCAAAATAAATTTTAAAAATTGCTGCTTGATAGCAAGGGAAAAGCAATTTCCCTGCATCACAGCCCAACTGTACAATATATCTGCAACAAATGAATAATAAACATGCGTTTCGTGAGCTGAGCAGTGATTGGGTGGGAAAGCTTCTGATTACGCTGGAGAACAAATTCTTGTCTTTTGTCATGAGACAAAACGCTGCAATGAGCTGTTTTGCTTATACCACAGTTTTGCAAAGCTTGTGCGACAAGTTCCCCTTTAGAGATCATCTTCTTATGATTTTATCTATCAGACGTTTTACTCTGTTCTTCCAGAGCAGTTTCCATGCAATTTTGCATCCAAGTGCTGACCGGGCCAGGCTGCCTTAGCTTCCGCAGTAGAACTGACCCATGTGGATTCTCTATAACATCCTCACTTCCAGCATCTTCCCTTGCATTGTGTTGTAAACTGGACATTCCATCTTGTAGTACATGCTACAGTGTGGCCAAGATTTATGTTCCCCACCCTGGCCACATGTACTGCACATTCAACAGCTTCATAACCGTCAGAAATGTAGCTAGTGGTGGTTTTCCTTTCATGTAGATAACTGTTTTGAGCTGGGAGGGAACTTTTATTGCCAAATTTCTGTTAATGAAGTCGATTTTTTTTTAAAAAAATGGTTTTTTATTAAAGATTTTATTGTTACGAAACAAATAAGTGGATAAAAGTACAATTGGGGGACGGAGAGGGGAGGGAGAGATATGGGGGGCTGTTGTTCTTTCATTTTATTGCCTAGAATAAGTGTAGGGGTTGAGACAGAATCGTGTTTATATAGGTTGACATTGTGACAGGTTCGGGGGTCCAGAACTAATGAAGCCCTACTGGGAAAATGCTGGCAACTTCAGACAGATACTCCCCCTTCCTTACTGGGTTCTGGGGGGAAACCAGATGCAGGTTACAAACAGTGGGTAGGGATGTGTTGATGTGGAATAGCTCCCACTTGGTTGGTTTCAGGCTGTGGGAACCCGCCCCCCTTTTTTTAAAAAAGAAAAGAAAATCATGGCTCATAATGTGGGATTGTTCCCATGTCTTTTGCCTTTAGAAGTAGTGAAACCACAGTGACTGTTTCTAATATGTCTTGTGGTAGATAATAATAGTCACATACCAAATGTTCTAGTTTTCATGAAATATTCTCACATTCCTCTTTCTCTTTCCCCGTCAAACTCAACGTTGCATGATATTATCCCAAGGGGCTCTTTCTGTTTGGCTTCCAGTTGAAGCCATACTGCAGACAGGACTCTTGTGAGAAGGAATCTCTCTTGGGAAGCAGTATGATGTCCGGTGGAAGTCAATTCTCCAAATGTGGAACCTGCTCAGTCTACATTTAGCACTCCCCCACAGGAATAGAAAGATTCTGAGAAGGAACTTAATCCACAGGCTGGCATCCTCTTTCTACATCCAGGGTATATAGGAGTTGGAGTCCAACAGCATCTGAAAGACACCATGTTGGCTAAGCCTGTTCTACATGGTTTCCTGTATGGCAGAGCCCACAATACATTTACCTGAACTACCCAGCACCCTACCCATCTTGGTCCCCATATCTTCGTTAAATTGCCTAAAGCATGATGTTTCAGGCTAGGAAAGAGTCATATGGCAGCTTCCCCTTCTCTCTGGGGGGAATATGTGCCCCAGTCTTCTCCACACTCATGAGATGTAGGAGGACTCATTATGGGGTAGCCAGCTGGGGATTACAATGCGCTTAGTTTCAGACCGTGGTTGTCTTCATATGTTTGCAGAAGAGGATGTTGTGGGAGGCTGTATGGAGAAGATGCACACGTGTGTCAGTGTGTGGCTAGGAAGGGTGAATACACAAAGAGGCTAGGTGGGTGGACCAGAAGCCTGACTTAGCAGAAGTCCCCACTACCCCCACTAGTCCTTTCATCTGACCCTGTTCTGTCTCAGAGTCATTAGCCCTGGCTCACACCTCATAAATATGCACATGACTCTTCAAACCCTACATCTGATCTTTCTTCTTTGGCAGCCCTCCCTACTGATCTTGATCTGGCTTCCATTTGCTCCTGTTTATTGGATCAGGTTTTCTCCTATTAACCCCATTCTGAGTCACTTGACCTCAAGTCCTCTGAACGCATAGAAAGATGGCTTGAGCTATACCCAAGTAAAACAAAGATTGCTTACCGTGGAATTTGATCCCACTTCTCCTTGCCTAATGAATGGTGGTGTCAGAATATTCCCTTTTCATGCATGGCACATGGGGTGTTTGTTTGTTTGTTTGTTTGTGTGTGTGTATAGGAAGCAGCTGGTCTGGAGACTTCGCCAAATTCTTAAGTTATGTGTGTATGTGTGCTAGGTATAAAACTGGATCCCCCACCCCCATATTTTATCGCAATTTGACAGGTTAAATCCATCTCTTTTCACTCCCCTCCATGTCTTGACATGTCTTAGCCGGGAGATGCCTGACTGCATCCCATAGCCTTCAAACAAAACTGCAGGTGTCTATTGAAGAAGAGATGGGATGGGGTGAAATTGAGTGGGGAAGACAAGGAAGAGTCAGGGTTGGGAAGCACAAGGAGGGGAGGGGAGTCTCTCATCATAAAGAAACATGGGGTTGAGTGCCAAATAGATCTGTGGATAGACATTCATATCAGGCAAGAGATTAGGAAGCTTCATGACCTCTTTGTAACATGGCAACACTCTTATTAAGGGGGCTGAGGTTTCAGTCTAGTTAGCTTTGGCATGGGGTTGCTGAAGAAGCCGTTTGAGCTTCCAGAAAGACTAGGGAAAGGAAAATGTAATAAATAAACACAAAAAAATCAGCCCAATAAATACCTTCAGGATTCCGGCAGGGCCACAATCCATCAACAGTAACTGAGAATGTGGGGGCAGTGTAAGCCCTTCTAGTTGGCAACCCTAACCACATCCTCATGTAGAGAAGGGATGGGGATCCTGTGGCTCTCCAGTTGTTGCTGATCTATGGGCTGTTACTCCAAATATTGTTCAACTATGGGCTCTTCCACATCACAGTTTATTGTACACTTAGCGCTGCTCATGCATGCAAGTGTTGTGCCTCACAACATCATTCTCATGAAAATGCAGCCCTACATTGTTTTTCCTTTTTATCTGAATTCATCATTTATGTGGAAAATCTGATGAGCAGAAAAAAAGAAAAGAAATGGTAAATGTGGATTCAATAGGGGTGATGAGATGGCATTTTGATGGCGGCATCAAATGGGCACTGTGCAAAACTTAAACAGATGAGCAGCTTCAAGCCCACAATAAATTGCCATGTGGAAGCGCTGGGCAACACCTACCTATCCCTGTCCATTGGCCATGCTGGCTGGGGCTGATGGGAGCTGGAGTCCAATAACATCTGGAGGACCACATATATCATCATGCAATAGGTACAGTTGCAGTGGCTGAATTTGGAGCTGTTGTAGATTTATCAGGAGACTTACTAGGTTTCACTAGAACTGAAATCTGAGTATAAACTGGATGGATGTGTGTGTGTGTGGTGGGGGTGGGGATGATACAATCTGGATTTGCCCAGGTCAAATCTTGACATCTGGAAAGTATTACTCTACAAGGCGAGTCAAATGGCACACTCATTCCTAGTTTTCTCCACATGTAGGTGGCCTCCATAGTCTAAAATTTCCCACAGAGTTTTTACACAGAGTCTGATATTTAGATCTCACTTTTTCCTTTGTATTCTTGCCACAAATTTTAAATAGTAGATTTAATGCTTCTTTTCTCCTCCCATACAGCATTCCAAAATAGCCCACCTACAGAACAATCTTTCAGCCCTCTGAACTTGTTCTTGTTTTAACCCTTTTGTTCAGAGGCTTCATTTTTGTAAACCCAGCTGCAATTTCCCAGCCCAGGAATTGCCAAAGGATTGCCATCTCTTTGGTTCTGATTTCCCTTTTGTTGTTATTGTTGTTGTTGTTAATATTATGACTATCATCATCATCAAAATCATCATCATCCTAAGATTTATATACCAGTTAAAATACAAAATCCCTAACTGGTTTACATAAAATATAATCTAATCATTTTAAAAAAGAGAGAAAATCCATATACTGTACAACATTATAATAAAAAATACAGAGAAGTGTGTCAGTACACCCTCCACCCACCTCAGCCCCAGCGTCTCATCCCCAGTCTAGAGACAGGTCACAACTGGAGGTCCATTTCTGTCAAAGGAAGAACATATTAGTGAAACTCTTATGGTTGCTTCACTTACTAAAACAAACAAAATTTACCCAAGCAATCTTAGTTCAAATTCCTACATTTCTAATTTGGATACAAACCAGCTGAAGGTTGAAATCTCAACATTTAAGCTTGAAATTTAGATTTGGAAATCTATTTTCAGTATAGTACTGTATATCTTCAGCTTTTGGTGTGTGTATACATTTTAGTTTATTGCATTAGTCAATGGACACACCATTTTACAACCAAGCAAAAATATAACATGCAGCCTAATACCTTACTCAGGATGAATAATACAGCAATCCTAATATGCTCAGGGGGGACGCGGGAGGCGCTGTGGGTAAAACCTCAGCGCCTAGGACTTGCCGATCGCATGGTCGGCGGTTCGAATCCCTGCGGCAGGGTGCGCTCCCGTCGTTCGGTCCCAGCGCCTGCCAACCTAGCAGTTCGAAAGCACCTCCAGGTGCAAGTAGGGACCGCTTACCAGCAGGAAGGTAAACGGCGTTCAATGTGCTGTGCTGGCTCGCCAGATGCAGCTTGTCACGCTGGCCACGTGACCCGGAAGTGTCTGCGGACAGCGCTGGCTCCCGGCCTATAGAGTGAGATAAGCGCGCAACCCTAGAGTCTGGCAAGACTGGCCCAAACGGGCAGGGGTACCTTTACCTTTAATATGCTCAGGATAAAGGAAGCAACACCCCCTGAATAAATTCAGCTCTAGCTCTTGCAGTGGCAGCAACCTTTATAGAATTTTTTACATTCTTATCTTCAAGAGTAAAATAAAATGTCTATATCACAGTTAAACCTCCTTTCCTATCTAATCTACAATTCTGCTAAAGGACAATTAAGCACCTAGTGCACCTGGGACAATATATAGAGTCACGTAGTTCACAACTAGTTTGTTTGCATAATATTTATATGGTGGCTGTATGGGTGCATTGCAAAAAAAAAAAAAAATCCCGTTGTGAACTATGTGACTATATGCTGTATCACATTAGCTGAACCCTCAGTGACACAAATACTTTCCTCTGCTGGAAATTAGTCAAATTATTCAGAATAGTTTTGTAGCACGAAGCAGCTGTTGGGTCAATGAGTTTTTTTTCTTTAAAAAAATTAATCATGTGAGAATCTAGTGTTGCTAATCTTACTAGGTTGCCATATTTTTATCTTCTGCTTCCCTGCAACTATCATTTCGAACTACCATGGCCAAGTTGCAAATGTACAATAGTAACAGCATTTATTCAAGACCCCCATGATGACTAACTCATATATTGTCACGTTTAGGAGAGGTTCAGAAGAGGGGAAATCTATCACAAAGTCAGTAACGTCTCCTTGCCATTACTGACCTGGAAGCTTGTGTTGAAGTTAAGCAGTACTGTACAGTTGTTGCTGTTATACATTAAGTATTAATAAATAAATATTATAATTGATAAATAACATATGTATTGTTAATAATAAAAGTGTAATAGCAGATGTAGTGGTATGAAACTCTTCATATTATTGTTATTAAGAGACTTTGTTGCTTCTTTATAGTCTCTTCTTTTGGCTAGAGTTGGTGGTCCCCTTCAGTTTTTCTGCTCTTGTTCACCCACACTGATGTTCAGCCATCTCCCTAGTTATGTTTTCAGAAAATTGAGTAAATAGTTGACAAACACATCTATGTCTTCTTCTGAATGGACTGTATCCCATCTCTGCCTTCAACGATGTTGTATGTGTGGGTCTGTGAATGCAGATGGCCAGATATTTGATGACAGTGTTCAAAACTGAGCTCAAAAAAAAGTTCTTTTAAATTCAAATGTTAGGTTTTTGCCAAGCAGTGTAAGAGCTTTGGTTTAAACCACCTGTTTGGCATTCCATTTGTCAGTTTGTAATGTAATAACTCCACTGAAAATCGAGGCATCGGAAATGAAATTTGACACATGTGTTCAGGGCACAATCTAATGCTTCAAGTTTGTTGAACAGCCGCTCATTCGTCACATCCATTTTCAAAGTGGGGAGGAAAATGAAAAATAGAGTGCAAATAGAGTGATTTCTCCCTTGAAACGTGAGGCATCACAATGAATGCAGGTACATTTCACTTCCACCCTGCTTTTTAAGGGGATGGAAGTAAGATGCATGGTAGATTGGCATAATACAGTATCTGAAGACTTTCTACACTATGTTTTACTAGTTAATTTTGTACCTGTCAATTTTTAAGTTTAAACAAGATTTCATTGAGAGACAAAGAGAGAGATTCTGGAGAGATTCATTACAAGAAGGGGGAGGGAGATAGAATATGCAACCCCCTTGGCTTCTCTCTGTTTGAAGGAAATACTCGTTAATATTCATTGTGCTAACAAACGAAAACAGAAGGTCCTTGGCCTTTCTCCAGTCATTTGACTCTCTCCCCCCCTCCCCGCTTTTGTTTTCTGCAATTGTCCTTCTAAGCCTTTGTGTGTGTGTGTTTTGAAAGAATTGACAATGGTCAGGAGTAAGGTCTCAACACACTTCCTGTGTTTTGGCGTACAGAAAGCCTGGTCACTAGGCCTCACTTCCTGTTGCAGAGACAATTGCCAAGGCAATAGAAGAAAGAGCTGTCTCTGTTTGGAGTGATGAAGCATCAGTTACATCACCAGAATGCCAGGAGGTTCTTGTTTAACCTTGACTGTTTTCTGGATGGGGGGGGGGAGCCGGGGGGGGGAGCTGGTATTAGGGGGAGTATAACAGGAGTGACTCAGTATCAAAAGAGCAGCACATTTCTGAGCTCTGACTCACCCGCTCTTAGGAAAAAATTCCAATCACATTTTTTCCCAGGGAGGTAAACAAGGTCACTATGTCCAGCAAGATCCTGTTTACCTGAGAATGGACATGTTTTTAGAAGTGATAGTGGTACTCACATATGCTGTTGTGAGTCAGTGCTGTGGGCGTACAGATGCTGTTATTTCACCAGGGGCAGAAACTTCAAATATCAGCCAAGAAGATATTCACCTTTACATAGATACTGTCTAGATTTAGGCATAAGGTGTCTCTCCCTCCCACCCACAGGGATCTTTTTTTTAAAGTCTGATTCAAAATGTAAATGTGTCCAGAGTGCTCATTTTCATTACAACCATCTCTCCTCCCCACAAACACACCAAGGGTGGGTGGGACTTGAATTTAAATGCCATCAGAGACAGTAAGCCTCACTTGTGAAAATGCCCTGGCTATGCAAATTAGAACTTACTCCTTAGGGCCAAACTAGACAAAACTATAGGAAGCTGGGATTATTATTATTTATTAAATTTATATACCGCTCTTCATCAAAAGATCTCAGGGCGGTTCACAGGATCTTCTTCTTTGGCAATCACTTGTAGCCGAGTGAGATTGTCTTCCATAAACACTGTCTTAACAGTAAATCCGTAAGTGACTGTGGAGGCCAATTCTGGATCCACACGTCCTTCCGCAGTGGGGACATAGGTTTCCCGGTGGGAGCTGATCATGGTGAGGGTTTGCTGAATGTGACTTCCTCTTAGCACGTTTCTCCCTTTTGTACTGTGTTCAAGTGTCTTCAAAGTCCATGACACCTTTGGTAAAGGCTGTTCTCCAATTGGAACACTCGCAGGCCAGTGTTTCCCAATTATTGGTGTTCATACTACATTTTTTTAGATTTGCCTTGAGAGAGTCTTTAAACCTCTTTTGTTGACCACAAGCATCACACTTTCCATTTTTAAATTCAGAATAGAGTAGTTGCTTTGGAAGATGATAATCAGGTATCCAAACATTGATGTTGAAGAATCATTGCTTCAACACTGGTGGTTTTTGTGTAGGATCATGGCAATGAAAATAATAGAGTTGGGGTGATAACACACCCCTCTTTAACACCTGATCCCACTGTGAATGGTTCACTTTGATAACCTTTACCTTCTATTCTATTCTATTCTATTCTATTCATTAAATGCCTATACCACCCTTCATTAGAGGATCACAGGGCAGTTTACAATATAAAAACACAAAAATACATAACGTAGCAACAAACAAAATAACCCCCCGCTGGAACCAACTTTGCTCTGCTCACCCACCCAGGTCTCAGCAATACAAACCAGATCTGTATATTCTAGATAATGTTCTGGATATTGCCAACCTGTTTTAAAAAGGAATGATGACTATCTTGACTTTCTGGTAAAACAACTTTTTCAGGGATTAACTTATTAAGAGTTTCTATGCTGCCCAAAAGTACCTGACCGTTTTGCCGATGTGGTTGTGGTTTAAAAAACAATCCCCTAGGCTCACCCACTAATGACAAGCTCCACTGTTACATTCCCCTGCATAAGTATTGCATGACTCCCATTCATTTGTGTCCTATGATTGTTTTCTTGTTGGCATTGTAGTTTGGGTGGCAGCATGTTATTCTCACATTGTTTTTATACTCTAGCTCAGAACTTTCCAAACTTTTCATGTTGGTGACACCCTTTTAAACATGCATCATTTCACAACACAGTAATTCAATTTTAGTAGCAAACCGGTTAAACTAACCCCTTTCCAGCCCCGGGGGGAGCACAGGGAGAATTTGCATGACATACGTACTCACTGCAGTTGACACATCAGTGTGTTGTGACACACAGTTTAGAAAGCTCTGCTCTAGCTTTTATGGCAAGAGGCAATTGCCCAGTCCATACCAGATGCCCTTCCAAAATATTCTAATAACTAAGTCTAGATTGCCACGTGATTCATCAGCACCTATTCCAGACGCTGACTATGTGTTTTTTCCTGATAACAAGATGTGTCTCTCTCATGACCCCAGCCACCACCACCCACCTCTTGGTGTGTATCCTGTTCTTGCCCTTCGGCTGTAGCAGGAGCGGGAAAGCACGGAATGACTTCACATTCCTGGAATTCTTGGCAGGCAGGCAGGGACCTTGCTGCAGCTAAGTGGCTTTGTGGGGGACAGCTTGGCGCATTGCAAAGCTAACTAGATGTACCTGGAAATACCCACTTGCCCTTTCACTTGATCTGCAGAACAGACATAGTGTCCATTTGTTGGCTTATCAGAAATGCGTCAGCCAAAGAAGCAAGAACTCTGGCCCTATCTGAATGTGCCCTGTAGAGTTGTCAGTGCTGCATAAAAATTACATACTGTTATTCCTAACTGTTTATATAGCACTTTCAACATGCAAAGCACTCAACAGTGTACAACTTACGATTACAATTGGAATCATTTTGAGCAGGAAGGTTGTTGCAATTCTCATTTTGCAGAGGAGATGCATGTCCATGTTCAGCTAGTGGGTTTCCAGCTTGATACTTCAAACCTCCTCATGTATCACAGATCCTACACCCAACTGATTCTGTGTCACGCTGAATAAGTACCCCTTATCTCAGGAGTCCTCAGCTCCATATTTGTTACTTTATACCAGGCATGGCCAAACTTGGCCGTCCAGATGTTTTGGGACTACAATTCCCATCATCCCTGACCACTGGTCCTGTAGTCCCAAAACATCTGGAGGGTCAAGTCTGGGGATGCCTGCTCTATACTGTATAGATTCAGCATCTATAGAACCAAATCAAGTATTCTAGAGAAAATGTTCTAAGACCATAAAAAGCAATTCAGCAACTAATAATAATAATAATAATAATAATAATAATAATAATAATAATAATTTATATCCCATCCATCTGGGGGGACATATAAAAACAATTATTCTTAATTCACTTTAGTGGTGCTTTCTGGAATTGAGGTGCATGGAACTGGGAGCCTGTTCCAAGTCTAGCAATGTCTAGTTCTAAAACTACGTCTTTCCAATAAAAGCGAGGGGTACAGAGCTTGTTAAGCAAGCCATGCTCAAGAATGCATTTGATCACAACTGCTCCTCCTACAGAGGGGGATCCATCAGGGATTTGGCTAATGGTCTAATTAAGTACCCAATATAATAAAGATGGTATGCAGATGTGCAAGTGACTATTTGTGGGGCTCTAAATTGCATGTGTTCATAGTGTTCTGTCTTGAAAGAAATCTTTTGGATGTGGCCGGGGAAATGGCTGTCTCAACAATTGAACACAGATGGCACAGTGATGACAAGGCAGGTGAAATAAGTAATGGCTCTGCTTAGTTTTGAGGATGCTGAATAATGCAGAATAATTATTTCTATAATTCGTTCATTAATTGTTAAGACTTTTGAGTACTGTACTTTCCTTTGCCTTTGTATGTTTATGTGCTGTGTTCAGTCTTAATATAATTCCAGTTACAGATAGGTAGCCGTGTTGGTCTGCCATAGTCAAAACAAAAAAAATTTTTTCCTTCCAGTAGCACCTTAAAGACCAACTAAGTTGGTCTTTAAGGTGCTACTGGAAGGAAAAAATTTTTTTTGTCTTAATATAATTGTTTAAGATTGCATTAAAGTCTGAACTGTGAAAATTCTTGTGAAAAGTCTTTTCAACATGCTTGGTAAGAGGCTTAATATTGGTATTTTCAATACAGGTTATAGTCAAGAAATCTATATATAGCAACACTTATGGATACAGACTATCCATTGATTTATAGATCCATATTGTCCAATTGAGGCAATGGATTCAATGGATTCATATTTACTGTAAGAAAAGCATGCTTGTACCTATAGTCCAGGTTCACAAAAAAACCCAGTGATTCGTTCCTAGTCCATGAAGTATCCAGTGGATTTGGATGACAATTACAAAGCCTTGAATTTTTGTAATATTTCTGTAATACTGCATTGCGACATAAGATAAACTGGTGTAAGAGGACGTCAGAAGGTTAAACACTCTCTGTAGTTGCTAGGTAACAATGTTTTGCCCTCAGGCTCACAGATTGGCCAATAAGATTGGTTATGATGATGCAATGCTGAGGATTTGGGTATTGGTTGAGTATGTGGTCATTCAGTTTTCTTGCATGGGTACGTTTGCTTTTAAACAGAATTGTCCAGAATAGCAGTGTTTGCTTTTATTATGACTTTTTTCTCTGGCTGGGTATGTCTGTGGCAGAACATTTTCACACACGACACAAACTGGCCTTTGATCGCTGTCCCATCCTGCAGCTTGAGGAGTGCAAGGATATTGCATTTGGATTTGGCTGTTAAAAGTCCTGCTGTTTCTTTTTTTATATTTTTTTAAATTAATTTTCAGAAAAAACAAAATCATTACGTTAAAGAAAAATAAAAAAGATATAAAAGATAAAATAAAACATTCAAAGCAACTGTATACATGCTTAATATTAAATCCATATTATGGGATTACTTGAATCCCCCGACTTTCCTCTACTCCTCCCCTGGTTCCTTTGTATTATCTTCCTTTATGCATGTCAATACAATCTTTTTCTCTAATTACCTCCAAATTTAAACATTATCCACAACATTACAAGTGTTTTTAAAATCCTGCTAATGTATTCATTTCGGTTTGTAAATATGCAATAAACATTTCCCTTTTTTTTTAATATTTGTTATCGTCTTGATTTCTGAGTCTCGCAGTTAGTTCAGCCATTTCTGCATATTCCATTAACTTAATTTGCCAATCTTCCTTAGTGAGGACTTTTTCCCTCTTTGCAGTGTTGGGCTAGCAATATTCCAGCAGCCGTTGCTGCATACATAAACGAGTTCTTGTATTCTTTAGGTAGATCAGTTCCTGTAATTTCTAACAGAAAAGCTTCTGGTTTTTTAACAATGGCTATTTTAAACATTTTTTCACTTCGTTTTACAGTGGTACCTCAGGTTAAGAACTTAATTCGTTCTGGAGGTCCGTTCTTAACCTGAAACTGTTCTTAACCTGAGGTACCACTTTAGCTAATGGGGCCTCCCGCTGCCACCGGAGCATGATTTCTTTTCTCATCCTGAAGAAAGTTCTTAACCCAAGGTAATATTTCTGGGTTAGCGGAGTCTGTAACCTGAAGCATCTGTAACCTGAAGCGCCTGTAACCTGAGGTACCACTGTATATATATGTGTGTGTGTGTGTGTGTGTGTGTGTGTGTGTGTGTGTGTGTGAGAGAGAGAGAGAGAGAGAGAGAGAGAGAGAGAGAATGATATACAGTGGTACCTCGGGTTAAGTACTTAATTCGTTCCGGAGGTCCGTTCTCAACCTGAAACTGTTCTTAACCTGAAGCACCACTTTAGCTAATGGGGCCTCCTGCTGCCGCCACACCACCAGAGCACGATTTCTGTTCTCATCCTGAAGCAAAGTTCTTAACCTGGAGCACTATTTCTGGGTTAGCAGAGTCTGTAACCTGAAGCGTCTGTAACCCGAGGTACCACTGTATAAAAGTCCTGCTGTTTCAACCATGGCAATTCGGACACTGCTACTACCTCTTGTGCTGAGATAGCAGCAAGATGTTGACAGGCAAGTATGGCAAAGCAGCCCAGCAGCATTATAACTAAAAAAAGGAAGAAAATGCAAGCAACAGCGATCCTAATGAAATCATCTTAAGCAGTGCTCTTGGAATGGGTAATGGACATGATCTGTAAAGGAAAATAAATCTTCCTCTTTCAGATAGGCCTGCTTCCTCTCTCTCCCATCTGTGGTTTCAGTAACATTTTGAATGAAACCCACACGCCTGAAACCTTACTATTTTTAAGGCAAGCAAACAAACAAATAAAATAAACACCCCCCAAAGCAGACAGTCTTTAATCACCAGCTGCAAGCGTGTGTGCTTGGGAAGAGGAAGAAACATGGCAGAAAAGGAGCGGGATGTCGTACAGTCATGTGGGAAACGTGATTAATGAGGAACTGAAAGTGTGTTTGTTTTTGTTAGACCTTCAGCTCACAAAATGTTTTGAAAAGGAGCCATAAGTGTGCAGAGCCTTGGGATTGACTTCATTGTTAGGCCTTTTGTCTCCCCAAGAGAAACACTTTTAAATGCAAATCAGATGACCTTGGTGCACCAAAACCCCATGTAAACCCATTAGATTTAAGTGCTTAGTTAAAATGTTCAAGCACCATTGATATCTATGGGGTGTAGGGGTGCTTAACTTTTTCTGAACTCAGCCTTTAATTTTTACATTATATAATTTAAAAGGTACACAAACTGGTGAAGACATGGGGTTGTGGTGATGACTTTGGCACTATCCAATAGATGCCTGTAACATGTGAAACCGTAGGATTCCTAGCACTCAGGAATGACTATATGGAGGTGGTAGCTGCAGGGTATTATCAATCGTTAGTATATACTGTATGTGTGTGTGTGTGTGTGTGTGTGTGTGTTTTAAACCAACCTCAAATGCAAAACCAAGGAGCTCAGGACAGCCCCCCTATTTTCTCCTCACAACAACCCTGGAAGGTAGATTAGGAGGGGAGATGGTGACTGGCCCAAAGCTCCCAGTGAAGCATAAATCATGATGCCCACAGAGTCACTGGACTGAACTGTTTCCTTTTATGGTATAAATATAGTCCTATTACAGCAGGTTTCCTCTTTCCTCTGAACTGTGTTTTTCTTTCTTCTAAATCACTAATCCCTCTCATGCTGCTAAAATTAAATATTACAAAGCACACATATGCCACGGCAATGTTGCAATCTCTGTAGATTTACTTATTTGTCTTTCGGCGGTGCAAAGACAATAGAGAATGGAAATCGCTTGGGTTGAAATTTCCCCTTTCAGTTGTGCAATTGTTTCTTTTGCTGGTTCAGGCCTGAACCAAACAGAAGCAATACTTCTACAAGCTGGTGGGTTTTAATAATAATAATAATAATAATAATAATAATAATAATAATAATAATAATTGTAGTAGTAGGAATAGTAGTTGTTGTTGTTGTTAATTTATACCCCACCCATTTGGCTGGGTTTCTCTAACCACAAGTGCTTTCATCTTCTTGTTTTTTACAAGCAGAAGGGTATCCTGCTTTTGTAGGAAGACAGAGAAGCAATAAAGGCATGCAGGAATGCATGTGATATGTGTACCACTGGAAGTTGAGCCAGAGATGAGAAGCTATGGTTCCAAGCACCCCTAACAAACTATAGTTTGTTATTCCCCCGCAGCTAAGATCCACTTGCATTGCCCATTCCTTCGTGACTGGGAAATGTGCTTCTGCTTCAAACTGCGTATGAGGTTAATGACATATCATTCGACTTCTCTGCAGCTGTTAGTCAATTGGGAGGCAGAAATTAGCACAGATTTCCCACACATTCGTTGATTTCCCGTGAGTGACTGCAGCTCAAGGAGCTGCTCCAAACAGAAAAATGAAACATGGGTGTGGGAGAACCACTCATGATTAACATAATGCACAGTTTGAGGTTGCATGTACACCATTTAAAACATTTAAGGGAGCTGGGATTGTAGTTCTGTGAGGGGTAAACCAGAGTTCCCAGGATTCTGTGGGCGCAGGTGGGGTGTGTGTGGATATGCTTGAAATGCGCTTTTAAATGTATGCTGTGTATGCAACCTGAGCCTATGCCACCTGGTAATGGGGCCAAATCATTCCTCTCCCAGCCTTGGCCGCAGGGCCAGATCTGCACGATTAATATATGCAAATAAATTCACCAGCATGAGAGGTGATAACTTTGTCTGAAGGGAAAGGCAGTATTGTGCTCACCTCTTCTCCTAACGATGTATTTACCATTTCTTGGAAAAAATGAATGTATGCACACAGTGGTTATATGTACAGCAATCCCCAATGGAAATAACAGTGGGGAGGAGGGGAAATAAGAGAAACGGGTTGTCAAGGGGGAAATGGCTAAATCTCTTCAGCTGCTCCTTTCTGTTTCTTGAAGGACAATGGAAAGCACATAATTAGGCTACTGTACAGTTCCCACCCATTGTAGTTGAGCCAAAGGAGGGGTGGGGAATCTGTGCCAAAATTGAGGAGGGCCAATTCCCATTCCAACCTCTGAGAAAATACTCGGTCCATCATATAGATGCGATGCCTCCAAATTATTTCTTTAGACAATCAGTTAAAATTAATTCTTGAAAACAGAAAACATAGTTGAAATGTGTTCAGAAACTGAAGGGTCTTTGCCAAGTGCCTGAAGTTAAATAGGCACAATTGTCATACTGCTAAATATTTTTTCACAGGATGGCTTTTACGGAGGTAATGTGCAAGTAGTCCCTTTGAATGCTCTACAATGCTGTAGTGTATAAATATTATTGTTAAAATTACATAACATAATAACATTATTATTATTATTATTATTATTAAAAAGGAAATTTATAAACCACTTGCACTCTCTTTCTCGATCTAGAAAACATCTCAAAATACACAAAACAATTAAATAATATGCATAAAATCATGGTTTTAACAAAAAGATGAAATCAGTAACATTTTAAAAACCCACAAATGTTACTAAAATCAGGCATCTGCATAGACTTGGTGAAACAGAAGTGTTTTCAGAAGGCATCTCAAAACAGTTAGTGAAGGCATTCCTAAGCATAGGTGCTGCCACACTCAGGGAAGGATTCCTCGCAAACACAGAACAACCTTGGTGTGGCATTTGTAGAAGTGTACACATTTGGCATAAGGAAATCATAGAATTGGACGGGACCCTGAGGATCATCTAGTCCAACCCCCTCCAATGCAGGAATATGCAGCTGCCCCATTCAGGGATCAAACCTGTGACCTTGGCATCGTCAGTGCCACACACTAACCAACTGAGCCATCCAGGCTGCATCTGTTAAGCAAACTGGTTCCAAGCTGTTAAGGGCTTTATATACCAACAGTAACACTTTGACCTTGGGCCCGTATTTATTCATTTTTATTTCACTGCATTTGTGTCCCATCTTTTTATCCAAGGTGCTCAAAGGTGATGTACGTGGTTCCCCAGCTCCTCATTTAATCCCATAACAACCCTGTGATGTATGTTAGGCTGAGAAGCAAGGTCACCCAGTGGGCTTTGTGGCTCAGTGGGGATTTGAACCCTGGCCTCCCAGGTCTTAGCCTGGCACTGTAACCACTGCACCACCCTGGCTGGATCGGCAGCTAGTGCAGATCTCTTGAGCAGAGGTGTAATATGCTGACAGACTCTTGATCTCCTGTCAGTGTAATAAATGGAAATCTGCCATTATTCCCTTATGGGGTACATGGAAATCTGTTCTTATTCCCTTATGGGGTACACAAGAGCCCTTGTAGAGTCCTTTGCAGGTTCTCCATTGGTCGGAGAAAAATAACAGAGGCCAACCAGAGAATATTGAGAAGCAAAGCAGCTAGTAAGCCTGATCTTTATTGAACTGTTGCAACAGGGTGCCCCTTTCATACGCAGGAGAAGGAGGAGGACCTCGAACAATGGTGCGCAAGGCCTTACATAGACATTTAAAATTCCCTGCCCTGGAGTTCAAGACCACCCCTCCATACATCATACATACATCACAGAAGGGGTGTAACCCAAGACCACCCCCCACAAACGTCATACCTACATCACAGAAAAGGTGTTGTTTTTCCTGTCTGTCAGGGTATCTGATAATGCCTTATCTGATTGCCTTTCTTGGTAGTCTGTCACCCTTTGAGATGGTGATTTCCCAATTCCTGAGACAATGGGAAGGTTCCCTGACCCCCTCCCTCCTTGCAGAGAAAACATTTGGTCAGTTTGGGAATCAAAAATGGTTTCAGGTCGGTCTTCCTGTGCTGATCTATGTACGTGCTTGGTTGGTACATTTATGAACATTTCTTATATATCTAAGACTCTAAAATTCTTATCACATCAGCAATCGTGCCGCAGCATCCCGCAGTTTCAAGATTGCTCTGTGCTGCTCCGGAGGGCAGGGTCCAAACTAGTGGGTTAAAGTTACAAGAAAGGGGATTCCTGCACATCAGGAAGAGCTGTTTAACAGTGGAACAGACTCCCTCAGAAGATGGTGGACACTCCTTCACCAGGGGTTTTAAAACAGAGGCTGGATTGCCATCTGTCAGGGATTCTTCAGCTGCAATTTATGCATTGCAAGGGGCTGGGAAGGCTCTGTGGCTGTCCTGCGTTGAGCAGGTGGTTGAAGCAGAAATCCTGCAGGACTCTCGTCCAACTCCGTGACTCTTTGAAATTTGGTGTGTTTTTTTATGGCCCCTTAGATCACAGTTATCTTTGATGGCTCCACCCCTCTGTCTCCACAAGTCTGAGAATCAATCAATCTTAGCCTGGGAGCAGCGATGATGAGAACTATGCCAAAATATTCATTACTGTGGGAGGCATTGCATAGAAGTTATAATTCACTATTGTTGCTAACGATGCCTCAGGCTTTCCAGTCCAGCATTTGCTTAGGTTAAAATGTTTTTGCCTACGGGCATCGGGTTAATGGGGCACTAGGGATTCCTCACTTTTCCTCTCCTCCCCCTCACTACACAGAGGTCTTTTTTGTTTTATTTTGTTTTTTCTTCTTGATTAATGGGAAAAAATTATGGATATGTAAGAGGGAAGGAAGGTCTTCTATCTCTCTCCCACTCTCCTAAATCAATTAGAAAAACAAACACCTTCCATTATAACAAGGAAGCACACTCTTTCCATGTAAACCATGCTTCCCCCAACTTTAAAGGGACAGCACACACATACATATATTTTGGAGTGTCACTACACTCTCCCCATCTCTGCCTCTGAACTTGCCTACCCTGTGGCCAACAGCAGTGCTCACCCACATTCTCACAGTTCATTAGATTTCCTTCTGCTGTGGGTGTGTTGGCCATTGAACACATCTGCCGGTGGAGGCTGGTCCATATGGACCAATGGTTTGACTCAGTAAAAGGCAACTTCCTATGATCACAGAGTATAGCCTTCTTCACTCTGAAGAGCCTAACGTCACATGTCAGCAATCCTCATGGGAATCTCCTTAGGTGGATCTCAGTGAGGAAGCAGCAGTGTGTATGTGTATGTCCCCTCCACTCCACTTCACTCAGCAGATTTATTTATTATGTTGCCACTCCACAATATTAAGATGATTTATTATGAAATATTGTTGTGTTTAATTTATACAGCAGGAAGGAGGAGTGTGTACCCAAAACACCTGGAGCAAAATACAGTAATTATGACCTACCATTTTATCCAGTCTTATTAGAGCCAAGGCATATATCTTGTTAATTCTAGTTCCATGGGACTTTTACCTTGCTAACGGGCAGATACCTTGATGTCTCAATTTTCACTGGCACCCTGTGCCAATCCAAAATCTGGCTTCCCTTGGACATAATGGTGGTACCTGCTGCAGCATCCCAGAAGCTCCTTGCCTAGTGCAACCACACCAGTTGCACTCCCCTAGAGCCACTTCTGTTGCTAACAAATAAGATTGCAGCCTCAGACCAAGGATCTTATCAACTCCAGTACTCTCTCTTTCAACTAGCGGTGCCTTTTCAGGGTCTTCTACAGAGGCCTTTCCAGCTTAGCTATTTTAACTGGAGAGCCAAGGGATTGAACCTGAGACCTTATACACACCAGGCACATGGCCTTGGTAGGAACATCCTTTGAGCCCAAGACAATGCTCTGGTGATGGCTCCTGAACATAGGGAGGGAACTCAGATATATTCCTCTCCATTCTAGCACAGTTCCCTCCATAATAATTGTTTTGGCTCCTGGTAATGATGCTTTGAGGCTCATTCACATGAGGTAGAGGTAAAGGTAAAGGACCCCTGATAGTTATGTCCAGTTGCGAACGACTCTGGGGTTGCGGCGCTCATCTTGCTTTACTGGCCGAAGGAGCCGATGTTTGTCCGCAGACAGTTTTTCTGAGTTATGTGGCCAGCATGACTAAGCCACTTCTGGCGAAACCAGAGCAGTGCACGGAAACGCTGTTTACCTTCCCATTGGAGCGGTACCTATTTATCTACTTGCACTTTGACGTGCTTTCGAACTGCTAAGTTGGCATCACCGACCTTCTGATCGGCAAGCCCTAGGCTCAGTGGTTTAGACCACAGCGCCGCCGGCCACTCACATGAAAGAGCCTGTAAATACAGTTTTACCTGAGGATGGGTGATCATATATAACAAAAGGGCTTTAATGGTTTCTAATGGCCTGTAAATCTCTCTACTTTTTGGAATGTGACACCATTAGAATAGGGGGAAGGGCAGAGAGACAGCTGGAAGCCTTTGCAGTCTGAACTTGGGCGCTGATGAGCCAGAGAAGGGAGAGCTTTTAGCTGGAGTTAGCAAAAACCAAACTATCCTTGGGGTGCGGATACTCAATTTTGGAATCCAAGGCAGCATTAGTGGTTGTTTATTTGGTCCCAAAGCACACTGCTTGTATACTTGTAAATAAACAAATATGGCAAATTCCAGAGGGATGCCAACCGTGTAAGTCTGTTGCATGAAAGATTAACTGATACATGATTGCATAAACTTTTATGGACTGGAGTCCACTGCATCAGAAGTCTTGAAGCTTGAAGTAACATGAGAAACAGCCCTGAGGTTCTCAGGCATTCACATTCTCGGTCAGGCCCCAGATTCCATATAGTGTTTGAACAGATGGACTACGCTGGATGGAATTTACTCTACTGTATCGTATTGACAGTATTGGATGGAATGTTGTCTGGCCAAAGTAGCATGTCTAATCTAATGTATAGAAAGATGTGTGGATTCATTTAGCACAATGTCTTGAGGATGGCTGGTGCTGAATTGGAAGGTGCAAAGTTGTAAAAAGCTTTTTATACATTGCATTGCCCAAGTGAGAGTTCGATTCGCCCTTTTGAAACTGAACAGTAGCCAGGTGTAGAAAGAAGAAAACATATGCAGTAGTGTTCATTGTGAATGTCGCAAAAGCATTTAAATAAATACATAGGAAGCTATGCTATATGGTTCAACTAGTTCAGTGCTGTCTATACTGCTGCTCTTCAAATGGTAGATTGTGGCTCACTACTGTTGGGTTGCAGACAGACCTAACATCAGTCAGAATGGCAACACTGCCACCATTTAAGTATGTTTAAAAATTTAAGAAGTAAGTCTTCTAATTATTATTATTGTTATTTCATTATTTACAGTCAAACCTCGGTCCCCGAACGCCTCTGTTTTGGAATGTTTTGGCTCCCAAACGCCAAAAACTCGGAAATAAATGCTCTGGTTTTTGAAAGTTTTTTTGGAAGCTGAACGTCCAATGCAGTTTCCGCTTGAGTGCAAGAAGCTCCTGCAGCCAATCGGAAGTTGCGCCTCGGTTGTCAAACATTTTGGAAGCCGAACGGGCTTCTGGAACAGATTACGTTCGACAACCGAGGTTTGACTGTATATGCTACCCATCTGGCTGGGTTGCCCCAGCCACTCTGAATGGCTTCTAACAATATATATGTATGCGTGTGCATATGTATGGGTTATAGGTAGGTCCTGGGTGGGGAAAAGTTTGAAGATCACTCATCTTCACTGATGGCAGCAGCTCTCCAGGGTTTCAGACAGGAGTCTTTTTCAGAGGTGTGCCTAGGCTCCATTGTGCATCAGTGTCAGGAGAGACAATGGACCAGAAGCTCGGAAAGTCTGCTTTTTGTCACCTTTTGTGCTCCACTAGTGACTTCCTCCACAGTCTTTGGGGCTGGATGTGCTCTGCTCCACCTCCCTTCCTCCTCCTACATCAGTCTGTTTCCCCAAACGGACTAGTTTTTCTGCCCAGAAGTGTTGATTAGGAACAGGCTAGGCTCCAATGTCCCCTCTGCTTATTGTGTCCCCCATCCAATCCATGGCTTTACATCAGTCCAGCTGAGTTCAATGGGGTTTACTCCCAAGAGTATGCATAGGACTGCAGCCTTAAATGAGAATATAAGAAGAGCCTTCTGGATCAGGCCAATAGCCCATCTAGTCCAGCATCCTGTTCTCACAGTGGCCAATCAGATGCCAATAAGAAGCCCACAAGCAGGATCTAAGCACTAGAGCTCTCTCTCTCTCTGCAGTTTCCACAACTGGTATCCACAAGCATTACTGCCTCCAACCATTGTGTCTTCTAGCCATTGATAGCCTTTTCCTCCATGAATTTGTTTTATCCTCTTTTAAAGCCATCCACATGCCACACTATCCACAACAGACAGCACTGTGAGAATAATTTTGTTGTTTAATTAAACTGATTATAAACTTTTGCATGCTTTCCAAAGCTAAAGTGTTCCTCAGCCTTTGCATGAGACGTACAGTGCACGGAATCTACTCACGCAGATTTATGTGTGACATTAATCTCAATCTGGCTGTTTCTGTTTATTGCATTTGTTATTTCCAAAAACCAAGTAAACATAATGCTAAAGAAATGCATAAAAGTCTCTACATAAGGAATCCCAGAAGAATGGCGTGACTTAAAGGAGGCCATTTGGCAAAGCCAGAGGAAGAATCTACAGAAAGGTTTTTCACATGTGTTTGTTTGCTTGTGATGCTACCAGGGTAAATTGGCCACATCCCAGTTTTTTGGAGCAGCGCAGCCTGGTCAAACATTGGTGTCATTCTGAATTGTCTTTTTTTTTAATGCAGCTGCAGCTGTAAAAATGGATTAGGAATACTCCTGCATAGTCCAAATTTCAGCACTGGGTGCTGCAGATGCTTCTGCCAGTCAGGGTGGAGTTGCAAGGGTGGAATTAACAGGCTGGGCGGGATATCAGGCATGGTTTGCAACAGCTCAAAGTGACTGGTGAATTTTCCCTAGGAAGGTCTGCATCTTTCCACTCACCTCCAGAAGCCTTGAGTCTGTTTGCCTTTCGTTCTCACAAGCGTTCCCAAAACCACAGCAGGCACTTGAAATTAAATAGCTGACTGTCAAAGCCATAAAACTTTGTGCTGCCAGCTACCTGCGTTTAATTGCTTCCAAACTGTTTGTTTAACTGTCTTGAGTTCTTTCCCAGAGGGATGTTTACAGGAGGGCAGGCTGCTCCCTCTAGGGTTGCCAGACACCCACATATGGCCTGCTCCAGGTTACCTAGAGCCCAGCATAAGCTTTGTCTTGGACCTGCAGTGCCCAGAATTAAATCACTGTACAATGCCATGTAGGGACACAGGTGGTGCTGTGGTCTAAACCACTGAGCCTAGGGCTTGCCGATCAGAAGGTCGGCGGTTCGAATCCCCGCGACTGGGTGAGCTCCTGTTGCTCAGTCCCTGCTCCTGCCAACCTAGCAGTTCGAAAGCACCAAAGCACAAGCAGATAAATAGGTACCGCTCCTGCAGGAAGGTAAACGGTGTTTCCGTGCACTGCTCTGGTTTCGCCAGAAGCGGCTTAGTCATGCTGGCCACGTGACCTGGAAAAACTGTCTGTGGACAAACGCCGGCTCCCTCGGCCAGTAAAGTGAGATGAGCGCCACAACCCCAGAGTTGTTCATGACTGGACCTAACGAACAGGGGTCCCTTTACCTTCAGAGTTGAAAAGGACCACAAGGGTCTTCTAGTCTAGCCCCTAGCAATGCAGGAATCTTTTGCCCAATGTGGGGCTCATACCCTGTCTCTATTCCTTGGGAGGAGAACA
This sequence comes from Podarcis filfolensis, assembly GCF_964270895.1. Lineage (NCBI taxonomy): Eukaryota > Metazoa > Chordata > Lepidosauria > Squamata > Lacertidae > Podarcis > Podarcis filfolensis. The sequence continues at coordinate 46,137,803 of NC_139612.1, read as the reverse complement.
GTACCCTTGCTAGGAGATGGAAAGGGCTGTTCCGCTGCCGCCACTGCAGCTCCTTCTGCACCTCTGCAGCTTGCCTCTCTCCACCTCCTCTCAGGCCAACAGGAAGAGGCGGGAGAAGGAGCTGCATCAGTGCAGTGGTCAGGTCAGAGCACACCTGCACACCTTGGGCTCATGTGCAGCACCTGTAATGTTGGTGGCAGCACATGCATGGCCAGATGCTATATATCGGCTGTCTGCATTGCCAGTGCCCAGGATCACCTGAACTGTACAGGTAGAGTAGGCAGCTGCCTTTGGTGGAAGAATTAAAGGGACGCACTGTCCTGCCAGCCCGGGAGTCATACTTGAGTCCCTGCTGTTGAACTGCTTCTAAGATGGTCAGCTCAGCTCTGCACACAAACCAAACTTGTGAGAACTTGGAGACCTGGATTTTGAACCTCCCTGGTCCTCGTCTGATGTTCTCTGACCACTACATCCAGGGTTCCCAAGCTGTGGTCCGCAGACCCCCAGCACTCCACGAGATTCATTTGGGTAGTCTGTGGTATGCCCGCAGTAAATATTCAGATTGTATTTTTTATTGCTTCTTTTAGTTCTTCTATTGCATTTTACTGTATCCTAATTTGAATTCTGTGAAATGCAATAGAAGAAATAAAAGAAGCAATATAAATACAAATTTTAAAAAATCTGGCATCAAGCACAGCACATTACAGTGGCTCCAATGGGCAGGAAAATCATTAAGTAGTCCTCCACAATTTTCAAGGGGTCCATGAAGAAAGAGGTTTCGGAACTGCTGCATTATTATAGTTTTTTTTGGGGGGGGGAGTGATGGGGAGAGGAAGCACAGGTGAGGGAGAAGAGATGAGCTCCTTTCCCCCCAACATGCAATGCTTTGAAAGTCCCCCCTCCCACCCCAGCCCCTGTTTTGCAGTGGTCCAAGGGATGTCCCGATCCATTCCTAGCACAGAGCTCTGCTGCTCTCTCAGCTCGCTTGGCCCCAAGACGCGATTTAAAAACCAGGACATATTTGCAGCTGTTCGCTCCTTATCCTCACACAACCCACAGGCAAATTTGATTGCTTTCTTGAGCACTGCCCCTAATCTTCCCATGACTAAGTGGACATAGCTTATGGCCTCAACGTTTCCCTTCTTTTAAAGGACTGTCTATGGTCATCAGCAATCTTCAGATTTCACATTTCAGGGTAGAAACTAATCCATCCTCTAGACTAGAATGTGGAGTGGGGTGAAACCCACTCACTCAGTGAAAAGTGAAGCTCCGGCAGCTGGCCTGTACTTTATTGCCAAACAGCTGGCAAACTACTTTAACACATCTAGGGTAGCATAGCAGCTGAGCTATGAACCCCAGAGCCCTTGTTCAAGTCTCACCTCTGCCTTGAATTGATCTACGTTGAAGGGTTGTTTGATTCCAGATAGATAGACAGACAGACAGACAGACAGACAGACAGACAGACAGATAGATAGATAGATAGATAGATATGGATAGTATTTTTATATTGTGAACCCCCCTGAGATCTTTTGATGAAGAGCGGTATATAAATCTAATACAGTGGTACCTCGGGTTAAGTACTTAATTTGTTCCGGAGGTCCATTCTTAACCTGAAACTGTTCTTAACCTGAAGCACCACTTTAGCTAATGGGGCCTCCTGCTGCTGCTGCGCTGCCGGAGCACGATTTCTGTTCTCACCCTGAAGCAAAGTTCTTAACCTGAGGTAATATTTCTGGGTTAGCGGAGTCTGTAACCTGAAGCGTATGTAACCTGAAGCGTATGTAACCCGAGGTACCACTGTAAACAGAATAATAATAACAGAATAATAAAGAGTGTGTGTGCGTGTGTGTGTATAGGCCTCTTTCCCACTCAAAGACCTTCAAAAGTGGTTTATGAAGTAAAAGATGACCACAACATTAAAACATGAAATATAAATTAATACCACACAAAGCAGCCACAGCAGAAGAGAACAGATGATGCCCTCGTTATAGTTCTTCAACACGGGCAGTGAGATTGTGTCCTTCACTGCATTTTAGGGCAGCAGACTAGCTTTAGGTCGCATGGCATGGCATGGCAGGCCTTGTGGCGCACAGAGCTCTGTCCTCCAACAGCTCACTGCTACTCCCAGCATTCTTCACCAGAGTGGACTGCCTCACTCTGCCTAGCAAGAGGGGCAGCAGCCACCCTAGTGCTGCAGAGGTGGGAAATTCTGCATGTGGTGAAATTCCAAAATCTCCTACCCAACTGTTCAGGCATCTGAGCTCTCTCCTCCATTACATCTGGTCATCCAAAGAGATACATTATGCTTTGCTCTGCAGTGAGTTTGGGTTATTTTCCTGGTTGCAAATAAGACAGCGGTGGGCCATTAGCACTGGTAAAGTCCATTGCCTTCACCTATTTGCTTCTGAGAGACTCTCAAAGACAGGATGGTTAAGGAAAACAATGCAGTGCAGCTCCAGACAACATTACAAGCTCACTGACAAAGTACTTCATTCAGATGTATATTCATTATGATTTTAAACAGTTATTCCTGATGTTCTGTGGGTTATTTTGCCAAGGGTGACTTTAGCAACTGGGCTCCTCCCTACCAGGAATGCATGAAAGGTCAGGATATTAAATTCCTTTGATATGAGGGGCAGAAGCAAAAATAGCAGCGATTGTGGCCTGATGATCCCATTAGCTCCAAAGGCTACTGGCAGATTTCATCTGTGTTCTCTCCGTCACAGAGACTGTTGATATGACTGATTGGGAAAACAAAATATTGGTAGACTTTGCAGAATGGAAAACCCAGCCCTGGGTATTCCCTTGCTAGCTAGCTGGAATTAAGCTGTAATAAGAATAACATAGCAGGTATGTGTATTTGTGCTTCTTCCACATGCTCAAAGTGTTTCTAACATTCACCCTCCCTCCCCAATAATCTTTACAACAACCCTCTAAAATATGCCCAATGAAGATAATGGTTGCCTAAGGCAGGGAACCTGGTTTTGTTGTTGTTGAGGCCACATGGACAGACAAAGCTCTCGCACACTGCAGGGCTGTCCAGCTCCAACGGCCTGAGATCCTCCCATTCCTCCTCTGGATCTGCCCATCCATCCCATGACATCTCCACAGGACTCATGGCAGCTAGGAGACGTGTTCAATGGAAGACAGGACATTGCGCAAGAATAGCACACTCGCCTTTAACAATTGTTTATGACAAGATTGTTTTACAAAATGTGGATTTAGGCAATGATCTATGTCATCCATGCACCATTTCCTAGAACTCTCTTGCTGGGCATTCAAATTGCTGGTAGATGCGCAGAGTTACATAGTTGTTGTTTTTAATTTAACTTCATTTTTAGTTTGATGGGTATACATCTTTTAAAAAGAAAGAAAGAAAGAAAAATACACAACAGATCCCACAGCAGCTCTTGGTATTTGGCCAGGTGTGGGGAAAACTTTGGCCCTCAAAATGTTTCTGAACCACAGTTCGCATCAGCCCCAGCAACATCTGAAGAGCCAAACATTCCCTAGATGGTGGCAGGTGAATGAACTACTTGTAAATTATGCTTAAAGTTACCGGGGATTGGCAGGGGAACTGTGAGCGCAACCAGTGCTATTTTTCCTAGAAAAGGAGGAGCCAGAACTCACCGTGAACACCTCCCTCGTACTCTTAGAATGGCACCCACCTGAGAGATGCCAGAACTGAGTTCTGGTGAGTTCCAGCTGGGGAAAAAAACCCTGGGTGCAACTTACATTTATTTCATTTGTTTAGTCATTAATAATGTTTTTATGTGGAATTTTTATTGCATTTCTATATCTGATTTTTATTTGTACTGTTTTCTCTTTTTTAATGTTTAAGAGTACATTTGGTTTTCCTGTTAATTATGCTGCTTTATACGTGGTTCATTATTGTCTCTGATTCTTATTTGTAAAGTTTTAGTTTGATATTCTGTAATCTTCTCTTTGCTTATTGGAAATGCAAAGGGGTATAGAAATGATTTAAATTGCATTACAATAAATGGATAGTTAGTCCTTTTATAGGGAGAAAAGGAGATTCCGGCAACTACTGGTTAAATAGGCAAGTTGCAGAAGACATTGTTTATACCCATCCATGCCCTAACTGCATTGTGGCATTGGCTGGCATGCAGGTGCCAGTGTGTGCAACCACTTCCCTTACTCATAGGAAGGAAAACAATGTGCCCTTCTGAACTCTGAGCTGCAGCTGTCTAGACAATGACTAAGGGAGGAATACGTTCACTTTTGCAAAGCTTTGAAGGGTGTAAAGAGCGAAGGGGGAGAGGAATTTTCGGAACAGTACGAAGTGCATTAAAATTAAGGGCAAGATGAAAAAGTTGTCCTCTGGGAATGCTAGACTGAGATCTGAGATGAGAAAGAATTTGCCAGCAGTGACATTTTGATTAGACTGAGAAATCCCCATGATTTATTCACAGTGCGTTCCAGGTAATCTTGTGGTTCCTTGCAAATTTATCGGGGTTCCTAGATTAAATGTTTAGGGACAGGAGACAGATTTCCCTAAAATACAACATGCACATCAGTGACTGGTGTTCCTCTTTGACACACAGTTGGTGTGTTTTAGGGCAGACACAGTTTGTGAAGGCTTGTAGTGAAGCTCCTAGCGGCCGTGCCCTGGTGAATGGAATTTGATCCCCAGAGGATGACCCAGAATCCTTTGCAATGTGCAAGTGTTCCATAGCATACAGTTGTCATTTAAGTCACAATCACTTAAGTCAAGGTTGGAAAGAGGGCAAATTGGGATTTACTGGCAAGTCTTTTGGGTGATTTGCATTAGATTTAGGAAGGGTTCCCAACTCCCACTTGTTTAATAACAACAACATGGCTTTCCTCACATATATTAGGCTGTTGAAATGAGGAAAACTAACCAGGTGTGGACTTCTGTGAGACTCAGTTCACTTCTACAACTGAAAACATATTCCTAGGCTCAGACTAACCTTGATGGTTATGTTCTTTCTACCTCTGCTGTTGAAGGCAGTGTGTTTCTGAATAACAGTTGCTAGAAATTGTAAGAGAGGAGAGTGCTGTTGCACTCATGATCATAGAATTGGTCATAGAATTATAGAGTTGGAAGGGACAGTAAGAGTCATCTAGTCCAACCCCTTCAATGTAGGAATCTTTTGCCCAGTGTGGGGCTTGAAGCTACAGCTGAGATGCTTTACCGATTGAGCTTCCCACAGTCATGTTTGGCCACTGTGAGCACTGGATGCTTGGACCATATGGGCCACTGGCCTGATCCAGCAGGCTCTTCTTATGCATATGATTGTGCTCAGAGGCGTCTTGTTCTTTTCCATTCCATATCTGTAATTTGCCATTTGCATCTGCCTCTGGTTTGTTGGGTCTTGAGGTTCTAATAAAGAAATTGAATTGGACCTGAGAAGTCTGCCCACCTGTGATTTAAGTCTTAATCAGCAGCTTTCGCCTTGTTCCCGGGACTGTGAATTGCAGTTCTGAGGATTTCACCTTCCTCCACTGAAGTTATTTATAGACAAAAGGTTTGCAGAGCCACTGGTCTAGATTGCAGTAAGCCTAGGAATACCCATTGTTTGCTGGCTTTCATCACCTTGTGAGCAGTGGTTGGTACAAAGTGAGGATATTTTTCTCTGGAGTAACGAAGGCTATACATTCCCTGAGAGGGAGCTGCATTAGTCTGTTACAGCAAAAACTAAAAGACACAGGACTGTTTGAAAAACTATAAATGTATGATCTCAATTTATGTTAGGGTAAATACCTTGGATAATAAAGCAGTTTGCTGCCTACAGTAAGCACAATCTCAGTGCCACATCCATAAAACAGAACAATGATCCTACTTCCTAGAGACACTGCAATTTTAACAGTGACTGCAAAGCACATAAAGGTCCAGTTCATGGGTAACTCCAAACCAAACCATGGCTAAGTGTGAATGTGCAAGCTTTAGGGTACTCACAGAAAATATTGTGGCCACTTCACTTCTCCCCAGTCATCCTGCCACTGTGCTATTTGGAACTAAGTAATGGTTTGCCTTAGCATTAGGTTTATCTGCTTCAAACAAACCACAAGCGGTTAGGCAAGAACAAACCACATGCTGCAGCAATGGTTTGTTCTTAGCTTACTTCTTTTGGTTTGTCTGGGGGAGACCATTCATGAGCCCAGGTATGGATGTAACATGAAACTCAACCATAGTCTAGCTCTGGGTAGGGTGGCAATAGGACAAGCACAGGGGAGCGAAGATAAGTGGCTGTGATCTTTATTGTGAGTACCCACACACTACTCACACTTAGCCATGGTTTGGCTTGTTGTGAACTGAGCTTCTACATGCTTCGAAACCACTATTAACACTATGTAGTCCTTACAAAGTAGGAAGATCATTGTTATTACTTCCGTTTTATGGATGTGGCACTGAGAGTGTGCGTTTAACAACAGAGTTTGAGATTTACCTTTCCTGCCTACTAATAACAAGGCTGAGACGCTGCCCGCTGGGCTGTACCAGTTTTAACAAGATGCCAGGCCCTGAACACTCGAGAGCAAATTGCCATTCCACCCACCACGATAGGATGTTGTTGCCTTTGCTCATGAAACCTTTGGGGCACACAGCAAACAGTGAGTCATCCCAGTTACAAGCGGAGTGACTCATCTTGTCTGAGCAAAGCTTGTCTACATTCAGCTGTGCGATGTACCTGTTTAAAATAGGGCAATGCTTAAGTTCTCATAATGCATCTAGAATTTGAGTTTTATATAACATTACTAGCCATAACCATGTCTTACATGAGATCACTAACCATATCTGTCTGGTACAATATTATCTGGCATTTCTGCTCTCGGAATGTTGTTGGGCAATCCCTGCATTTTGAACATGTGATTACTTTGGGGGAATGGGTGAGAATAAATACAGGCAAATTTATTACGTCTGGATTTATGACTTCTAAAAAGTGTTTCTTTCTTCCAGGTTGTAGAGTCGGCCTTTTGGAAACTCCTCTCCCCACCCCTGTCAAATTCACGCCACCCTGCTTTTAGCTGCTTTAAAACAAGAGACACAAAACCGCAGAATTTTTGAATTTAAGGTTTTTTTAAAACAACTTTAAATACAGTACTGAGTATAAATTAATTTTTACATAAAATGGGTGTGGAGAGAGAGACCTTGCCCTCCTTACAAATGAAAAAGATGCAGGAAAACAAATGGTCTTTTAAAGACAACGAGAAGTAAGATTGAATAGCAAGAAGTGTTCTTTAATGTCAGAGAGCAAGCTTTGGGTGTAAGGCGGGTAGACAGGCAGGAAATCTCTGTTGTTTCCATCAGCCTTAAAAAAAAAAAAAAAAATTCCTGCTACTGGCCTCCTCCATGAAACTAGATTGAGAGACCACAGCCGTTGCTGTAAGCTTACTTCTTTTATTCGCCAGTAGTGCCTGACCATAGTGCCAACTGATCGTTTTGCAAGGTTTGATCGGCCCATAGTCTTGGTTTGCAAGGAGAAAAGTGGACCTACCCAATACAGCAGATCAGGGAGGGGAAAACCCATGGCCCTCCAGATGGTTTTGTCCTACAACTCCTATGTTCCCTAACCATTGGCCATGTTGGCAGAACTGGTGGGAACTGGAGTGTTTCTCATTCCAGCATTAGGCAGTACAGGAACCTGCCTCTAGCACCTGACTCCAAGTACTCCATACAAATGCAATTCAAGGGGGAAACAGTCCCCCACCCCCTTGGACCCTTTGGATAACAGGATCTGAGGTATGGGGGCAATTGTGTGAGCCACAAGTTTTCTCTCTCCTCCCCCCCCCACCTCCTACAACTGAAGAGAGTGGAAGTACCAGACCCAGTTTGTCCCACGAGTTTGCAGTCAGTGTGCCTACCTTCCTACCAGCGTCCCAGTTTGTAGCCTTTTCCTCTTGTTCCATACAAATGAATGGAGCAAAACAGCTTAAGCCAGCCTTGCAGGAAAAGGAGGAAAACCTGGATTTTCAATCCAACCTGGTCATCAGGCAAATGTTGCGTTTCACATGCTTCCTATAAAAGTGACTCCAGGGGCAGGTTATTCCTTCTCTTTCCTTGTGCCAAACATTTGCACAGATATGTACATCTTTTAGGTAGAGTTGTGTGATGTGTCTGTCTCTTTCTAACAAACGCACATGACTGCCATGCTTCAACTCTTCATCTGGTCTACCTGAGACATGGCAGGAAATCTTTCCAAGCATTAAGGTCTATCCAAGGTGCCTTTTGCTGGGCTTAATCCAGCACAAAGACCAGAGAAATGGCAGAGGCAGAGAGCAGGGGAGAAGGAGGGACTTACCTTGCAAAATTTTATTCACACTCTATCCCAGCCTTTGCCAACCTGATGCCCTCCAGATGGGGCTGATGGGAGTTGTAGTCCAAAACATCTGGAGGGCACCAGGTTGGCAAAGGCAGCTCTACCCATTTCCCCACTCATTATGTGTTTTTTTGCCCTTCTTTTGCAAGAGAATACAGAGAGGTAGGTGGAAAGTAGAAGTTATGAAGTCTTGTCTGTGCAATCCTTCTTTACTCTTTCCTCCAACACTTTAAAGATAAACAGCTGAGTGATCCTTTCTCTGACTCGGGAAAAGTGAACGTCTTTCCTTCTTATTTTACCTCCCCACAGGCCCCTGCAATCGTTCCTGAAGATAGGCCACTGTTTCTCACACACACAAAACCTTCAGAGGTTATTATTCTTTGGTGATCTGGAATGGCTTGTGAACCTTTAAAGAGATAACCGTTCCCAGCTTTGAAGAGACAAAATATAGGACAGCTGAGAAAAACAGAGAAGATTAAAAATAGCCAGTGGTTAAAGAGAGCCAGTTATCTCTGCTCAGCTTCTTTGCCTCCCCCACATACATCGGATGCTACTGACTGGCTCCTTGTCCAGGGACTCTGGTTGAACAGCACTGGAAACAGAGGATGAGGTGCAAAGCACCACTTGGCACACAGGCGCGACTACGCAATGCATCGTGCGATCTTTTATGGCTGTTGCAAGGCTTGGCACAGCTCCGTTTTCGTCCGATCAGATGATGTTCACCTGAGGTTATTAAGACGAGTTAGCATCTGCATATTCGTTGCTGTATCATAGGAGGGATGGTAATAACACAGCCTTGGAAATAAAGTCGCCCACAAGGGACCTGTGATATGGGCTGGGCTGGTGGTAATCACAGAGTCATACCCATGATCTGCGCAACCCGTTGCTGTTTGACCCCTGATGAGCAGCAGCTCTCCAAAATACCAAGCAAAGGTCTCTTTCTCGGTCTACACTGCTACTTGAGATCGCTTAAACAGAGGTGGCATTGATTGTCATTCGAAGAACATGCTCTAATACGGCTATTATGACTAACCCACCCACCCCGTCCCATTAAATTATAAAGCCTCTCTCATGGAAACGGGGACTGCAAGTTGGGTTGGGGCTCCAGTTTATCCAGTGGTGGTAATCCTCACTTGATGCAAATCCATTAAGAAAACCTCATAGCGAGTCATTCAAAAAAAGGGGGGGTTCAAATTCCAGCTGCAATAGGAGAGTAGCAACAGGATAAGTCAAGCCCTCCATAATCATGTGCAAAGAAGGCCTCTTTAACCCAAGCAGCTCCCTGGATGGATGTGGGGAGGACCAGCAGTTCCCTATAGCACAGCTGCTCCATTCCTGTTCACTGTCCCCACCCCCAGCTGGCAGCAGAAAGCGCCGTTGGACAAATGAATTTTGCTTTCATTGTTTCCATTCCCAGAGCATGGCATGTTTTAGTGGTTTTAAAAAATAAAACATATATGTATATATATAGATATATACACACACACATACACACACACATTAAAGATATCTAGTCAGACATCACAATAGAAGTCCTTAGTGCATTTGCTGTCACTGGTTGCCACTCTGACTGCCTTGACTTGCATCTGTTGCGCTGTAAGCTGCCTGAGCCCAGCTAACAGTCTGGGTGGGAGCAAGGAGGAAGAAAGAGGGTGGTGGTGGGGAAATCAAGCCTCCTCCTTCAAAAGGAGATCGGGGCCACAAGTCTTTGCCCGTTTCCAGTGCGTTTGCTCCAGCAGGCAGTATATTGTCCATCCAAATGGCTGTGTTTTCTTTCTTCCATTTATTTCCCACCCCAGTTTCTTCCTTTCGGGACAATGCTGAAATGCAATTAGGTGAGAAGTCGAAGGGTAAACTTTGGTGGGAGAACGTCCAGCGAGCAAGGGATCAGGAAGCACCATTGGCCGTCCAAAAGTAGCATTGAGGCGGATGGACGGAGAGAAACTCTGAGGACCCCATGGGGGCAATACAGCAAATATATTAAATAATAAACCTGGAAGATAAGCAAACAGAAAAAGAAGGTTAAGAGTCCACCATGTGCTCAGTTCATCCTAGTTATTCTTTATGATGATGTGCTATTCCCTGCCTACAAGAAGGGTCATAGCTGACAGGCTGCTACTCTATACAAATATACTTATCATCCAGTTTGCTTACTTTAGTCTCAATCTAAAGTTTTGGTTTCAATAGAATTTGGGGGTTTTGCTTTTTGGAGGGGAAAACTGTGGTGGTAGGAAGAGTAGCTAGGGGCGGTGGATGGAGTGCCATAGAATCATATAACTGTAGAACTGGAATGGACCCAAGGGTCATCTAGTCCAACCCCCTGCAATGCAGGAATCTCAGTTAAAGCATCCATGACAGATGGCCATCCAACCTCTGCTTAAAAACCTCCAAGGAAAAGAGTCCACAACCTCCCTAGGGAGACTGTTCTAGGGCACAAAGGGGCATGCTTTTATTACACTCTGTTTAATCTTAGAAAAGCCATTTTTGCTACACTTAAAGCCATTTTTCTGTTCAGTCTTTCTCAACCTGGTGTCCTCCAGATAATTTGCACAACAACTCTCTCATCAGTCTCAGTCGGCATGGCCAATGGAAACATCTGGAGGGCAGCCGATTCAGGAAGTGGTCTATCCCATCTCAAGAAGCAAGCTGCCAGCCTGACAGACCAGTCCGTTTGTTCCTTGCCTTTGCTTAGGTCTTCCCAATCAGCAGAACTATGCGTCTGCTACACCTATTACACCTTCCTTCCTGGACAGGTGACAGACCACTAAGCCTAATCAAAGCTGTGCACAGTCACAGTGCTCCTTGATAAGACAAATCCCAGTGGAGGAAATATTTATTCCTTGTCTCTTCCTCTCATTCTTTGGCTTCCTAACATGAATGGCAAATTAAGTTTGATTTCCATGTGACTCACAATGGAACGTTTTTAATGATTCTGAGCTACATGGGCTTGATGAGCCCAACCGTCTCCAACTGCTTGACAACGTTTGTTGTAAGAGGCAGATTTGCAAAGCTACTTGGGCACCTTCCATTGGTAAACATGCTGCCTGCTGGATAGTCTCACACTGAGACTACCACACTGTGCGCCTGAATGAAACTTACGCAGCAAAGTGGGTGGGTGAGTAAGCAGCGACAGGCATGGAAGCTGCAAGGAGGAAACTTCCAATGGGTACATTAGCTGAAGTAGGCTTCCTCATGAGTAAACATTGTAGAAGGAGCTTTGCTACGGGACACGCAGGAAGTTGCCTTATACTAAGTCAGACCATTGACTCAGTTGTCAACACTGTCTATTGGCTCTTCAGGATCTTTGGCCTACAAAGATGCGCTCTGTTGCTGTGCCATGGCCTCCCCTTGTGACAGAGCACAACTAATTTCTGTGTGAAACTGTCATTTTAATTCTGCTTCCAGGCGATTGCCTGTGCAAAAGCACAAGTGGTGTTCTTGCGATAGAGGTTCCTGTGCATTCACAACATGGCAGCTGTGTTTGTCGCAGTTACCTGACATTTGCACTTTTGCCGGCCGGCATCTTCTATGCTGGGAAGATTTCTTTCAGGGCCTTCTTATCGTGCACATGCTTGAACTTCCGATGCTTCCTCTTTTGTGGTGGCAACCGGTGCGCTCGTGCCCTTGCTGGAAGAGAAGCCCGAGTGCTCAGTGGCGGCCCACCTGCTAGGAAAGGAAGGCGCATGAAATACACACTGGCAGGCAGCAGCTCATGGAGATTGCTAATCAAATTCTTCTCTTCCCAAACGCCTTCCCTGACGTTACTTCTGACTCTTACCCACCCATCCAACCCTCTGCAATGCTCACCTCTATGCTCTCGTGAGTTTGGCCGGCTGAACGCTCTGGGTGATACTGCTTCACATCGACATTCCAGGTGGTCTTCCAAGGCCACAATGGCTTTATTAAAGACTGGTTTCTTTCGGACAATTTCAATCTTATTTACCTATTGGAAGAAATTAAAAACAACACAAATCTGTTGTTTGTGTATATATAAAACATTAACTTCAGATCAACCAGCACCATTGATGTTATATATTTATATACATTTTGAAGCCCTTTGCAGCTTTTAGGTCAAATGTGGATACGGCAAAGTTCTTAATAAGTACCAAAATCACTTGCTTGGGCCTTCAGGATCATTTTTCTGAAACTAACCCAGTAATCATGAAAGTGCATTGTGAGATGCACCATGATCTAGGAATTGTCAAGCTTGCCATGTTGGATCCTATAATCGGGATAAGTTGGGTCCATAGGAATGGAAGAGACGGAGAGTGCATTCAGCCCAACAACGGTCTCCCATCCATCTCTGAAACAACGGTCACCCATCCATCTGTGCCTGCCCACCTGCCACATTGTGTTTCACAAGTGCAGAGCAGGTGCATTTCAAAATGATATCTGCACAGCGAATAGGTCCATGTCACTCCAGATAGCTGTAGCATTGCTGCTGCTTGCTAGGAGCAGAATGGGGCAGGGCGGCAGCAGTGTGCACAAGTGCAGGGGCATTTACACCTGCAGCCGGCAACATGATACTTCCCTGCCCTTGCTGCCCCTCTGCAGTACTCCATCACAGTCCTGGTGCATGGCAGCACCACTGCAGACAGGAAGGTGGCACAGTGGTGGTACTCGTACTTTTTTCCTAGAAAAATAGGTGCCGGTACTCACCATGAAGTTGTTATAGTAAGTGCCAAACTTTTTAACAACAACAACAACAAAAGAGGTGCCGGTACTGCGTGCCCTTGAGTGCCCCCTAAAAAACACCCAAGCACTGGTGGCACTCAATTCATGTGCCACAACTGATTATAGGACCAGGAAGTCCATGTAATAACTGCTGCTTACATCTGGAAGAGATGGTAACTCTGCTGAAAGCAATTGGAAGTTACCACTGAGCATAGAGCTGTTTCCTGCCCAAAGGCTTCACCACGACCATTTTTTCTCTTAATGCATCGCTCTGCACACGTCAGGACACATGCTTCTGGCTAGACAAACATTTCCAACCAAACAATGCAGGCACCTCTATTTTCAGAGGAAGCATTTCCAGGTCACATTTTCTTGGCGGCCCTTTGACCTCTTGTTTGCTTTTTTTCCCACGAAAACAACTCCCTCTGCTGCTCTCTTCTCCCTCCCACGGCCCCATTTCATTCTCTCTATTCAGTGTGACTTTCTAGGGAAAGGAATTTCCTGGCAAATGGATGGTGTAATATCTTCCCACCCCTGTGCCTTCTTACTTTGGAAGACCCCTGGAGTCCTCCCTCGTTCATGGGTCAACCAAGGGGATTTGCATTGTATTTTTAAATGATTTTTAAAGTCATTTGTCTGGGAGGAAGTGCAGAGATCACTTATTGGCTGGATATTTAGCAGGATCAGAATGAGAGGTCAGCTGGCAGGTATCCGCTTACAGCACATCTAGACAAGAGAATGAGGAGAAGCTGCTGGCTTAATGGAGTATTTGCTGGGAGAGCAAGTGCACTGGCATGGTAAAGAAGAACAAGTCAGCATCTTCAGATCTCCCAGTGCTACCCTTAAAGGGTAAAGGTAAAGGGACCCCTGACCATTAGGTCCAGTCGTGACCGACTCTGGGGTTGCGGCGCTCATCTCGCTTTACTGGCCGAGGGAGTCGGCGTACAGCTTCTGGGTCATGTGGCCAGCATGACTAAGCCGCTTCTGGCAAACCAGAGCAGCGCATGGAAACGCTGTTTACCTTCCCGCCAGAGTGGTACCTATTTATCTACTTGCACTTTGATGTGCTTTCGAACTGCTAGGTGGGCAGGAGCAGGGACCAAGCAACGGGAGCTCACCCCATCGCGGGGATTCGAACCGCCAACCTTCTGATCGGCAAGTCCTAGGCTCTGTGGTTTAACCCACAGCACCACCCACGTTCCAGTGCTACCCTTAGCTGTGAGTTTAAAGGTTTTTTTCCAATAGTCCTATTAAGTCGTTCCCCCTCACGTGTATCAAATGATTAAAAACAAAAGCATGCAGTGCAATTCTACATGTGCTGCTTACTCGGTAGGTAAGTTCCACTTACTAACTCACAAAGTAAGTTCCATTGTGTCAAATGGTACCTTCTCCCTAGTAAGTGTGCTCTAAGGTGGCAGCCTTAAAATCTACACTTCTGCCTTGATATAAAGGCCGTAGGAAGGAGCCTTTTGCAGTATTACAAAGATGCATCATGTTACACATTTTCCCTCTTCGTGGGATGAAAAGTTCGAGGGCCAGTGCTACTGGATTTAGTTTCCTTTAGCACTGGAGACTCACTTTAGTAAGAAATATGCAAGCAGAGCATAATGAAAGTACGGAGACAACACTTTCAGCAGGCTGTTGCTTCCCCATATAAATTTCACTCCCCCGCCCCCGACTCCCAAAGCAGGCCTTTGTCTTTGTCTACCTGGATGTGGCGCTCACGGACCCGCGTGGCGCGGCACTGCATGTTTCGGGTATTGCAGCAGCCTGTGCACCGCTGCACTTCCACGCATGGCGGCCACACCAGGAAGTTGGCGTTGGTGGGATCCACCATGGTCCGGGAGATTTCAAAGACTTCTGTCCGTGTCTTGCACTCTGCAATTACTGCTGGCTCCACAGGTTCTCCTCCAACTGGAAAGATCCAAGAAGAAAAGCCATTGGCTTAATCAACAAGGACTATATTCTTCCCTATTCCATTCAACTGCCTGCCCAGTTTTAATGGGTATCTCATATTACCCACATCATCATCTGCGGAATCAAGAGCACTGTTGCATTGACATATTGGCCTTGTGTGAGATGGCAGGGCTATAGACAGATGAAAATCCAAATTCATGTTTATGGAGAAAAGTGTGGGGAAACTGGGGGTAATTTCTCACACATCCTTAGAAGCTACTAGGAGCCTTGGTAAGTCTCTTGCAATTGTCAAAGAGTGGGGGTTATTTCAGGCAACACAGAACTGTGTCGTTCTTCAAGCCCCTGATATTTGCCCCTCTGCACTGAACACCTGGATTGCTCAGTTGGTTAGAGCATGGTGCTAATAACACCAAGGTTGCAAGTTCAGTCCCCATATGGGACAGCTGCATATTCCTGCATTGCAGGGGGTTAGACTAGATGATCCTCGGGGCCCTTTCCAACTCTACAATTCTATGAAAACTCCTTAAAAACACAATCACCAATACCCTGTTTCATTCCAACTGCAGAACTTAAGGTTTTTCCATTGCAGAATCTGAGTGTTGAGCTTTCTTTTATGGAATTAGAATCTCGAGGGTTGTATCCAACTCAGTTGCACTCAGAGCAGACCCACTGAAATTACAGGACTTAAGTTCATAATGCCCATTATTTATTATATTTCTTTCCTGCACTGCCTCCCAAAGCAGTTCAGAGCAACAAACAGTGTGTCTGCTCTGAGTGTGATGAATGCTGGACACCACCCCATATCTCTCAGCTAAATTCCCAAGGTCAGAGAAACAGAGTGGTAGTCAGCTAAGTTTTACTCAGAGTAGACACATGGAAATGAATGGGCCTAACCCGGCCATGTCCATCAATTTCAATGGGTCTACTCTGAGTAAAGCTTTGTTGGCCCTCACCCACAACTTTAGGAGTTGAACTCAAGCATGTAGCCTTATGTCTCTGGAAATGCAACACCAAATGAATACTATCCCGTGTAAAAGGTATCTGTTTTATCTAACCACATTTGTAACCCTGTCCTTCTTCACAACAACCCTGTGAAGTAGGTGAGGCAGAAACAGACTGAGAAGGGACTGGGACTCAACTTTTCCAGCTCCTAGTGCAACATAATCTACTACACCAAGCTGGCTTTGATGGGATGGCACCTAAAGTTATAAGAAAGCTCACAAAGCTGTCATATTACCTGAAGAGAAAGACACAGTGATACACATCTGGTTCATGGTCTCTACAGGGCCAGCCTTGTGCTTAAATTCCCTCACATAGATTAGATATGTCATGCCTGCAACTTACCTAGACTCCGTCTCCCTCGGAGAAAAGAAACAGGATTTTGACCAGGATGTATTCTGGTAGTATTCAGGTATGAAGTGGAGTTATCTTCTTCTGCAAAAGAAAACACACACACATAAACTGTAATTGACAGTAATGCAGTGGAAAGGTTATATTATCAAAGTATGTACATGGAGATAAACATAATTTAAAAGGAGGAGACAGGAGAGACGCTAGTTCAGATAAATTACTACTGTGTCTCCTTAGGGTAATCATTAGGAAGGTCAATGAGGGTTAATTGCAATGAGTGTAGTTCTGGGAGTGTGTAGGATAGTTCATACGCTTTCCAGTAAAACCTCCATAAACTGCAGCCTCTCTCCCAACCAACCAAATGGATATAAATTGGTTTATTTTCCAGGGACTTGCTCAGTCTCCATGCTTTATTCTGTATATTTGCCAATCACACACAGAGAGAAAGAGCGTGAAAGTGCAAGGAGCAACGATAAATCTTAGAAAGGCAATAGAAATGTAAAGGAGCTTGATCAGGGGCCACAAGGAAGATGCACAGTCATGCCAAGCAAGGAATCTCTACGTCTTCCATAATGAGATCCTTTTATAAACATAACCCTGCAAATGTACCTCACAATTGTCAGAAAGACAAGAAACATAGCTTTAAAAAATAAATAAAAGTAAAGGCAAAACTAGCTGTTGGATAGCTCATTTGGGAGAGCACTAGACTCTTAATCTCAGAGTTGTGGGGTTCAGAGTTGTGGGCAAAAGATTGCAGGGGGTTGGGCTGGATCATCATCATAGTGCCTTCCAACTCTACTATTCTATGATTTTGTTATTCTATTAGGAATCCACATTCTGTACCAGATGCCAACTTTCACAAAATTGGGATTGTGGCAAATAAACAGCTTTAAGCGTATGCATATCTCAGCAGCATACCCTTGAATGGTTGAAATGGAAAATGCTACTCATTTCATGTGAACATGGTGTAATTCACAGAGCAGCAGTGAGCAAGCCCCGAACCACTTCCATGGAATTAAGTAACAAGCAGTGTGCCAAAGACGTTAACTTTAAAATATATTTCTCTACATTCCAGGAAACATGTTTTTAAAATATTTGGAGATGTTATCGGCTAGCAGAATTTTAATGTTACACCATATCTACCTCCCAAATTACTAAGATTTTTTCCTCCAGCATTCCAAAATACCATGCATGTTACTTGTTTTGTAAATTGTTCTACAGCAATTCCCCCAGTCTTTCTCTGCCTGGGAAAAAAAGGCTTTTGCGCAAAATGGAGAGTGGAGAGTAGCTGGAGAGCAACCTGCAGACTGAATCGCAACAAAGACCAGTCAAATATTGCAGCCTCTAAATAAGGAAGCACCTATTGTGCCATCTGAAAGAGCAACACAAAAACTTCAACAAACCTGTAACATATAGTGGAAAAACCATATTCTGTACCTACTGTACAGGTGCAGCTGGGACTATGCAAAGTACAGCACAACCCAGAATGGGTTGACTGGCAGCAACTCTCAGACTCTTAGGCACTGGTGCAGATCTTTTACATCATCTGCTATTTTATTCTTTTGAGTGGAGGGGCTAGGGTCTGAACCTGGGATCCTTTGCATGCTAAGCATGTGCTCCACAAATGAGGTATGCAGTTCCTCCCATCTCACTGGCTCACAGAGTAACAAAACCATATGTTAGTTTTTTAAAAAAAATATCACAAAATATAGAACTGAAGAATAAAAGAAAAAAGGAAAGAAACAGAAGAATAAAAGGGGGGAGGATAGATACATTACATCGATCCATAATTCTATTCCATCTATTTCCTGTCCATCCTTCCATGACTCCCTAAAGTTTCCCATTCCTGCTGCATATTTTTCCTAACTATTTAAACATTCAAATTCTTCTCATTATAAACTATAACTGCTGAGTTTACTCCAAACTGACTAAAGTTCTAACATTTTCACAATGTTTTTAAGGTAGTCTACAAATGGCTTCCATTCCTCTTTAAAACTTTTCTCTTCTTGCTCTCTAATTTTGGTGGTTAAGCTTGCTAATTCTGGATATTCCATTCATTTCATCTGCTGCTCCTTCTTTGTAGGTACTAATCTCTTTGTGCGTATAGGATTCTCGCTGCTGTAGTGGTATACATGAATAAACTTACTAGTTTACTTGGTACCTCGAACCTCATTATTCCTAACACAAGCATATATTAAATTTTAGGCACTGAGGGTAGCCTGCAAGAGATGGAAAGGCCTCCCAGCTTTCAATTCAGTTCCCTATGAGCACACCCATGTGTTTTCCCACAGGAAATGCTGGATAGAGCAATTCCCGTCACACCTCCTAGACTTTCCCTGGAGCTACCAGTCCCTCTAGAGTCTAGAACAATGGCAATTTTTGATGATAGATCCTGCTCAGCTGCAGGTCTTTCCTTGTTTGAACTACTCACTTTGTAAGGGGAATCAGGACAGGTGCCAATATTATGGGATTCATGCGGATTGTGAGGCTCAGGGAACTGATGGCCTGTGTTTGTCTATGGAACACAGAATGAAAACAAGCTTTCCACACACACACACACACCAGCAGCAGACATCTTTATGGCCAAACGAACCACAGCCACAAATTTTCTACATGGGATTCAACATCAGTATCCCAGGGGATGGCGTGAAGGGGCGTGAGATTAACCACCTTGCGGAAGCTAAGCAGGTCAGGGTCTGGTGAGTGCTTGAATGAGAAATCTCCTGGGAACTACATGCATACGGCTTTGGGTTATGTGACGTAAGAAAGGCAGGGGATATAAATAAAACAAATATTTCTCTCCCTCTCTCGCAACACTAGAGGACAGCCAATGAAATTAAATGTTGGGAGATGCAGGACAGACAAAAGAAAGTACTTTCACACAGCACATCCTTAAACTATGGAACTCGCTCCCTCAAGAAATTTGGATGACTTTAAAAGAGGGTTATAGGGACGCGGGTGGCGCTGTGGGTTAAACCACAGAGCCTAGGACTTGCCGGTCAGAAGGACGGCGGTTCGAATCCCCGTGACGGGGTGAGCTCCTGTTGCTCAGTCCCTGCTCCTGCCAACCTAGCAGTTTGAAAGCACGTCAAAGTGCAAGTAGATAAATAGGTACCACTCCGTCAGGAAGGTAAACGGCATTTCCGTGCGCTGCTCTGGTTCGCCAGAAGCGGCTTAGTCATGCTGGCCACATGACCCGGAAGCTCTACGCCTGCTCCCTTGGCCAATAAAGCGAGATGAGCGCCGCAACAGCAGAGTCGGCCACGACTAGACCTAATGGTCAGGGGTCCCTTTACCTTTACCTAAAAGAGGGTTGGACAAATGCATGAAGGAGACAAATGCATAGGTTCTACTGCACTGTCAGAGGCAGTGCGAATCACAAGTGGGGCAAGTGCTGATGTGCTTTCGGGCTTCCCACAGGCAACACCCCACGTCCCAAGGGAATGTGAAAGATTAGTCACTGGAACAAAACTGTATCTCTTATTCATGCGTTAGGGCCTGCTAGGCTCTTCCCTGACCCTCTTTCATCCCCCGTTCTCTGGAATTTTATCAGGCTAGGGTGGGGGTTGCATTTTCGCAAAGGTTAAACAGACAAGGAAAAAATAGCCGCGCTGTTGACTTGAAACAAATCTTCTATTGAAAAACAGAGTTCTCCCCTCGACCCCACCCCCCTTTCCCCCAAGGGTACCCTTCGCCTCAATGTATGGGCAGTGCAGCTACTACTGATGGGGAGAGCACGCCCAGCCTTGGAAAAGCCACTGCTGCTAATTTTGGAAGCCATGCTATTGTACGGCTTTGTGGAATCCAAGGGGGGGGAGAGACTAGCCGCTTTTCTCTAAGGGAAACAATAGCAGAGCACAGCTGGTGCCCTCCCTCTGCCTTTCCCTCCTCCACTCTCGGGCATTTTTGAAAGGGAGCGGGAATGCTTTTGAGAGCGCGCCAGTGGTCCGACTGGCATAGGAAACAAAAGCAGGAAATTCTGTTCCCCCGTAGATAGTGTCTCGGCAAAGATTACAAAGCTACAAACAGTCAAACACAAGAGAGAAGGCCGGGGGCTGGGAGGGGGGCAGGTGGCGGGCAGGGAGGACAGGCGGGAGCAAAAAGGCTATAGTAGAATGGAATTCACTCTGAAGAAAACGTTTATAAATACATTCCTGGGCCAACCCGGTGGCCATGACGTGTGCTCACATTCCTGCACGTGCCAAAAACCTCCTCGGTCCAGCCGCTGCTGGGTGACCTCAGTCATGTGGGCAGGTATCCCCAGAGCCCCACCACAAAGCCAGAAAAAAAATCCATTATCCAAGCACCAGGATAAAGCAGCAAATCTGCTCCCCTCCAGCAGCCTTACGTTGCTCATTTCTTCCTTTCCACAGGGGAGAAAAGAGCAGGATTCTATAAACGAGACAGGGCAGCTCTAACTGCACTATGAATCATGGAAGGCTATAGGTTTTTCTAGTGCAGAAACTGATGCAGTTCCCAGACTCCTGGAGACCTTTGCCCTAATCTAAAAGAAATACAGTGTGGGGTTTGTTTGTGTGTGTGTTGTTATTTTTAAGTGCTAATAATAATTCTGGAGGGAAAGGAGAAATCTTGTTAAAAATAAAAACAGAGCTATTCATTAGCTAGTTGAGCCTTGAGGGTATTTCTTAATGTTCCTTTGCACCTCCTGTATCCACTTCACGCCTGCCACACCCTTGCAGTCACATCCCAGCTTGCGTGTGAGTCCAGGTTTAAACTACGGTAGCCTTAAATGCATTTTGACCTAAGAGCGGTGCCTACTTATGCAGAATTGAAAGTAATCATAATGCATGTGGAGCTATACTAACCACGTCTACTCAGACTTAACAGAATTCAATGAGACTTGCTCCCAAATAAGTGAGGTTAAGACAACAAACTTATTCAGAAGTGAATGCCTCCGAGTTCAGTAGGGCTCTCCCCTCCACATCAGAGTGCTTAGAACTGCAGCCTTCTCTGCCTGTATGCCAGATAGCACTTCATTAATCCTAGCAGTTACCTTTTGTGGAAGCCCAGCTTTATAATTCACAGATTACTGATTAGAAAAGTGAGGCAGGTCACATCCGCACCATGCATATAAAACACATGGCTTCCCCCAAAGAATCATGGGAACTGTAGTTTGTTGGGGTGCTGGGAATTGCAGCTGTGCGAGGGGCACACTACAGGTCCCGGGGTTCTTTGGGGGAAGCCACTTGCTTTAAATGTGTGGTATGGATATGATCGTGATCAGGAGCAGTTGCTGGAAACTGAAGGAGTGGGTGAGGGCTCTTGCACTTGGCTCTTGTTTGTGGGCTTCTCATAGGTTGGCCACTGTGAGAACAGGCTGCTAGACTAGATGGGTCAGTGACCTGATCCAGTAGGCTCTTCTTACATTCTGCTAAATACTTGGGTTTCCTAAGGCCCTTCTAGCAAGTCCACAGCTGAGGCTAATTTTAAATTTAAGGTTTCTTGGCTCACAGCTCATGCTCTTGGCTGCTCTCCTACAGCAGCTATGAAGGCATGGAAGAGGAAGAGACAGGCAATGAAAAGAAAGAAAGAAAGAAAGAAAGAAAGAAAGAAAGAAAGAAAGAAAGAGGGAGCATGCCGGGTGGAGGTGGCATCTGTGCGGCATTTGTTCAAAGGAGCCATATAGCAACAGCTATATTTGTTAAGTCTGCATGAGCCATATTTTATTCAATAGGTTACATGTTAAGCTGTGTTTCAAAATGTTTATCTCTAAGAGAGGTATGTTTTATTACACTTGCCGCCCTATTAAACGTTTCCTTCATCTAGATTTGCCTTTGGCAATTCCTAGTGAATACTGTTGAGCTAAAGTTTCTCAGAAAACAGAAGGAGGGGGGAGGGAGAGAAGAGTTCAGCAGCTAGGAGCCAGGACTCCTCTGCTGTTACATGCCACAATATTTCCATGTATACAGTCATCATGCAAAGTAAGTTCCCAGAGGATTTTTCTTTCTTTCTTTCCTTTTTTATTTTTTGCAACTGTGCTAATCCTTTAGCAAAGGGCAGCTTCAAACATTACATAATTTACAGGTACGCTGCATTGGCACCATACATATGTGAGAGCTTCATGCATTTTTACTGCCAAGCGCACATGTGGGAGGGAGCTGTGATGGGTCCCCACTCCCCACCTCTCATACACTGGGAGTACCTTGGGCAGGTAGCCATCTCACATGATACATTGTACATGAGGTATAATGGGCTGAAAAGGGCATATATCCCATAGCGCCCTGGGTCCGGTTCCACCTCCTGCTCAGACTTGTCTGCCAGCAGTGGAGCTGTCTCCTCTTCTGCTTTCCATATAGATTGTGCTGTAACTAGCATAATCTTCCTAGAGTTCCCAGGCTTCTTGCAGGACTTCCAGCTGGCAGAATTACATTCCTGCCACTATGGCAAGGGGGCTGCAGCTCATCCTCACTTGTGGCTCTGGACTGGAGGAATGCATGGCTCTATGAAAGGGCCACACATGTATTCCTGTTTGATTTCTTTCACCGCTTGAGATGATGGACAAGCAGGATGAGGAAGCAGTGTCTGGATCAGTTGCATGGAAGGTAAGACTATGATTCCAGACATTTATTTGCCCATACACTCAACCTTTCCATTTTTTGGCCCATACACCCAACCTTAGGGGAAGGGCTGTAGCTCAGTGGTAGAGAACATGCCTTGCATGCAGAAGTTCCCAAATTCAATCACCAAGCATCTCCAAATAGGGCTGGGAGATCTTCCTGCCTGAAACCCTGGGAGCCACTGCCAATCAGTGTATACAATGCTGAGCTAGATGAACTAACGACCTGAGTCATAAGCCAGCTTCCTATGTCCCCCATTTTTGTTATTTCCATCATGCACATTTCCTAGGAGATCCACTGGGCATAGATCAGATGCCCAGGACAGAGATGTAAGCAGGGTACCCGACTGTCCTGTGGATACCGTATTTTTCGCTCTATAGGACGCACTTTTTCCCCTCCAAAAATGAAGGGGAAATGTTTGTGCGTCCTATGGAGGGAATGCAGGCTCCTTGGCTTCGCCACAACGCGCCTGTCCTGAAAGCCGGAGGAGGAACAGAAGGGTCTCCTGTTCCTTCTCCAGCTTCGTTGAAGGGCGCTGCGCCTTCTCCCTCTCTGCGCAGCGCCTCTCCTGTGAAGGAGAGGCGCTGCGCAGAGAGAGAGAAGGCGCAGCGCCCCTTGAGCAATGCGCCTATCCAGCGAAGCCGGAGGAGGAACAGAAGGGTCTCCTGTTCCTCCTCCTGCTTCGCAGCGACGCGCCTGTCCAGCGAAGCCCGAGGAGGAACAGAAGGGTCTTCTTCTGTTCCTTCTCCAGCTTTGCTAAAGGGCACTGCCCCTTCTCCCTCTCTGCGCAGCACCTCTCCTGTGAAGGAGGGGCGTTGCGCAGAGAGAGAGAAGGCGCAGTACCCCTTCAGCGACGCGTCTGTCCTGGCTTCTGCTTTAGCCCTGCGCAGCCTCTTTGGGCAGGGGGAGCCTTCATCCCGCTGCCCTGAAGAGGCTTGGCACGGTTACCCCAGAAGCCAGAACAGCCACACGGTATCCCAGAAGCCAAATCCCTCTTGCTGTTCTGGCTTCTGGGGTTCAGAATAATTTTTTCTTGTTTTCCGCCTCCCAAAACTAGGTGCGCCCTATGGTCCGGTGCGCCCTATGGTGCGAAAAATACGGTAAGTTGTCACATGCTCACTTTGTGAGCTGTGTGAAAAGGGATTCAACAACCCAGATGGAGTTAGCAGTCTTATATTAAGGTAGTGTAAATGATCCACAGACACACTGGAAAAAAAATGTGAGCAGGAATTGGAAAGATGCATGGGATAGTCTTGTCCTCCCGTACACCGACACATTTTGCAGTCCATTCACCCTCATACATTTGGTGGGCATGGGAAGGGGCTCAGACTGTGGCCACAACAGATGTGAGCAGGATGGCTTGATCTGAATGCCCTTCTTTGTATACAAAACAATATTCTACAACACAACGTATTTCTTATCTGGAGTGAGTACCCGCAGTGGCATCTTGTTGGGTGATATATACATTTGTTCTTGTCTTACTGTTGCTTTTGACTGGGGTTTAAGGAAAAGAAGCATTCAGTGTTGAGGAGATTTACCTACGGAGTCTATCCGAAGAACCTGCTGAAGGTCTCTGATGGAGCGCAATGAGCTGTCACTCAGCAATTCATATATCTCTTCAGGGATGGGGTCTCCCTGCCAAAGAATAAAGAGAAAGAGAAAGAATAGCTGTTAGGGTACTATAGGTGCCATGTGCCAGTTTTGTACCAGCTACTTCACATGTATCACATGTATCACATGTATCACAGAGAGAGGGACGGTGAGACAAAATGTGCACAAGATTGTTCTAAATGGTGGAATCAGAAACCTCAGAGGGTCCAGCATCCATGAAAAAAATCCCTCTCTTTCTACAGTGTGACACTTGATGACTTGTACAATCACATGCCAATGAATTCTGAGCAGTCTGTTAACAGGCAAATCATCTGGAAAAGCTTTTTGCAGTGCCATCCTATGCATGTAACATGAAAGTCCACATGTGTTCAGGGGAGCTTACTCTCTTGTCAGTAAGTTCCATTTTCCAGCCTTAATGTACACCTTTCTAGTGTCTTTCAAAGGAAAAACCTTATTATACGCCCCCTTGCTATCAAGTTAACTGTTTGAAAATGTTCTCCAGGTGCTTTTTTTCAACCCTTGCTGATTTTATAGTGTTGACCCAGTATATGGAGGCTATGAGAACTGTTAAAACTTAAAGCGCAGAAACGGATGTTGACTTTTCTTTGACAGCTTGATTTCTTCTTTTTGCTTCAAACAAACCATGAGTTTATAACCAAGGTTTGCTCTTGGTTTGCCACTCATTGTTTGCCTGGGAGGAACAAAACAGATGCCCAGGTTTGTAACACCAAATGAAACCATAGCTCAATGTAGCACGGGAGGAGTGCAGTCGCCACAATCTTTGACCTTGAAACTTGCATTTTGTTTGTTCATGCTAAGCCATAGTTTGGTTTAGCATTAGATATGAACTGGGCAATTATTCTCACGTGCAACAGCCTGTAGGTGTTTCTATATATTGGATCTCCATATAGAACAGATATGTTCTGTAGAACAAATGTTATGTGTGGGGCAGACACCAAAAGCATATGGGTCACATTCACAACTTGAGATAGTTCACATAGCACAAAACGGAAATCCGCATGAGGCCAACATGAGATATGCTAATTCTGTACTTTGTGTATTCAGTAACTTTGCAGCAGGGATTAGGCAAGAAGGAGATTAAGCAGGGGATGGACACGGGTAATTGATCTAGGTTTTCAAGGAGAGATTACCTACATCGATCCAGTATTCAGTTACAATTGTGCCAAGTGTTTGCCAAGATGTTGTTACACACACATAAGCACACAAAAATCTCCAGGGCAGACTTTTGGAACCCGTGAGTTGAAACACAAGTAAAGTTATGATGAATGGGGGGCAAGTCAGTCCCTCCCCCAACATCTGTGTGCACATGTAGCCTCTTCAAATACACTGGACACAATTCACCATGCGGTTCTCCTGCACAAGCTCAAACTGAAATGAACAGGAGTTATGCAAGAACATGGAAGTGCTTTTCACTGGGTCCCATTAATTTCAGTTAGGGCTTGTACTGGTGGATTGTGGCCATTGTGAAATAAAACGCTCTGGGTTGTATCTGATTTAAGCCATATTCAGAGTGGACCCATTGAAATGAATAGATTTTTGTTATGACTAGCTTATCCCAGTGTTTCTACGCTATCATTCAGTCAGATATAACACTCTGTATCCATAGAAACTTTCCTTATGTAGAGCCAGACCATTAATTGCTCAGGTCTGTACATTGACTGGCAGCAGCTATCCAAAGTTTCAGACAGGTGTCTTTTTGGGACTTGATCCCAAGACCTTTTGCACGAGATGCCTGTGCTTTTCCATTGAACTGCACTCTTTTCTTTTTGCTATCAAAGTAACAGTTTTTCATTAAAATATGCAGAAAATTAATTGCAACCTTTTATTAAATGATAGGGTCATCCATGCGTCGCCCCCCCCGCTTTTCAATATATAATCCCCCTAAAGTTAAAAGCCCAACCCTGGCTGCCTAATATTGCATCAGCTCTAGTTAAAGCCTAACTGCAGAAACAATAAGGAAAAATACTGCTCCATAAATGTTTCTTCATGGCTCATTGTGCTCCCTATTGTCTTTTGTGACGGGGGGGGGGGGGGATCGTGCTACAACTGTTGAACTGGGATGTGAATTGCAAGGATTTGTTGCTGCAGCCTGGAGGGACATACCATGTGGATTAAACAGATTTTGCACAGTACTTTGCGGTTCAAAATTGAACTCCACAGAATCATGAAATACAACAATTGTATGGTGTTTATTTGGATACAACCATATTCCCAGCCCAAGACTACTTTCCCATGGCTTGCCTGTATGATCAGGGATACATATAACATCAGGTCTGGAAGAGAACAGAAATCAGGTATATCAGGCATGATCCTTCACAGACCTGTTCCAACTTCACAGAGACCAGAAGTATTCCAAATAACAAGCCTGGATCAACAAACACTTGTTTGCATGTGCAAAATACCTCAGGGTCTTTCACAAACATAGAACTTTACACTTTTCTATGCTACACAAGCGTGCACACGCGTGCGCACACACACAACTTATGACTACATTCAAGTCAAGGTTGGATTGCCAAGCATTTGAGACTGCATATTCTTTTATGTACCAGAGTTATGCAGACTGCACTATTTTGCAGCTTTAAGGTGCAACAGAAGTATGTTAAGGGCTTCACATTAGCTGGAAGGGGGTGGGGTTCCCTCTTTTCAGTGGGATCAGGGGTCGTTTGGTCAACAGTGACAGCAGACTCTCCAGAAAAGGGAACTTTTTAAAAAAGCAATGAGTACTATTGAGATACTATCAAGACCAGTGTGGTGTAGCAGTTCGAAAGCAGACTAGTGCAAGTAGATAAATAGGTACTGTTGCAGCGGGAAGGTAAACAACGCTTCCATGTGCTCTGGTTTCTGCTGCAGTGTCCCATTGCACCAGAAGCGGTTTAGTCATGCTGGCCACATGACACAGAAAGCTGCCTGTGGACAAACACCGGCTCCCTCGGCCTGAAAAGCGAGATGAGCATCGCACCCCATAGTCGCCTTTGACTGGACTTAACCGTCCAAGGGTCATTTACCTTTTATTTACCTAGCAGAGTGTTGAACTAGGGCCTGGGAGATCAGGGATCAAATCCCCACACAACCATGAAAAATGACACCACACACACACAACAACAACAACAAGTATATGGCAGGCTGACAAACAAGGTTATGGCGGACGACCATCGCCTGAACAACTTAGGAGATATTTTGACCCTAGGATTAGGAAGCTTTGTAATGATGAGGAGATAATGAACATGTATATATTTTTTGGATTATGCTAGTAAGTCAGACAATTTGCAGCAGATTTGTGGGTTTGTTTGTGTTATCTATATCTGCAAGTGGGTCATGGCAATGAAGAGCCAGCCCTCACTTACGAGCAAGTTAAACCATCCTGGCATCCCACAAAAGAACCCAGGGAGTAAGGTACTGAGAATTTTCTGTAGGAAATCTCTGGTCCTGCAGAAAAGCCCACAGTTCCTAAGATTCCCCAGGGAAAAGAGAATAACTGTTAAGCCAGTTGGCAGTGGGGCAGATATGTCCAGAGAACACACATCTCCCTCCGGAATCAGTAGCTGGGGGAAATAGCATGAGTGATATCATGGTGAAATACTGCATATCCTGCTCTCAATACCCCAAGAACTGTATTGGTGTGCTTAACCAGGGAAAACAGATAAACAGAAACATATAGAAAGTGTTGCACCTGCCAGGAAAAGCAGTTGTGACTTAATAGAGCAATTACTTGGATGACTCTGGCGCTTCCTGATACTTAATACATGGAATATAGAACTTTATTTTAAACTCAGGAACCTCCGAGACATGAGCAAATGCTGAAGGGCTACTGAGAAGTGCAATACGCTCCTGTGAGAACAGGGGAGGAAGGAAAATTGGATGGATGTTTATGGATCAAAGCTCTACTGGAGGAATTGCAAAAGAAGATCATGAGAGGCCAACATGCAAAAGAACTGATTACATGAATTAGAGCTCCACTCCCTGTTCAGAGAGGTGGGTTTAGGTGCCAAGTTTTTCTTGTCAGAGATGTTATCAGTAGGACCAAAGCATGTCAACACACCCAGCTTGTAAAGTACATTATCCTCTGTCTCACAGAGGGGCTTGGGCCACAAAGACTCTTTATTCTCTCTTTGGATCAGTTCTGAAGGCTGAAGCTCTATGAACACTTGTTTAGCAAAAAGTACCATTGAGCTCAGGTGTACTCTCCCAGTAAACATGATTCGGATTGGGCTGCAAGAGTGTGCGTCTGCACAGAAGGGCTCCACGTGTGAATTAAGGTGCTTCTTTTACTGCTTTCTACACTTACCAACAGGAAACTGGTTTATTTCAAACTGTCCCAGTAAGCTGATGACACAGAGCCCAGTTTAGAAGAGGCACTGTGGGCAGGCAATTATACATACAGACAAGCAGACATTCATAAGCCTGATAAGGAAAGGTGCCCAGTGCAAACAATGAACAATCCACTCATGCACATGAGTCTGTGAATTAGCTGGGAGAAAGGTGGAATGGCAACAAGGAGGCAGAGCCTGTCCATGGGCCAATCAGGATAGCTGGAGTTACTTTCTTCTCTGCTTTTGGAAAGGTATATGCCCAGAACAGGTTAATGATCTCCTTTTAACTGCTCTGTGGATCAAAGAAGACTCTTGCCTGGCTGGCTATCAAGTGCCTCAGGGCTGGCCTTGCATTGCTGCAAGGCTGCAAATTCCCAGCCCAGCGATTTTTATATCTCTTTGTCTGCCTTGCCTTCCCTTCTTACGGTTTCCCCAGTGGACAGTATGTACTGGCAGGCACAGCCTTATTATGGTCGCTAGTCACAAGGCAGCAGCCACACAGCCAGTACAAGAGCACACACGCACACACACTTTTTCAACAGCGGCTCATGGACTTTGCTTGTGAGGGCTGGGCTGGGTGGAAGACAATGCCAGGAACCAGATGCGGAGCGTGTGTTCTACAACCCAAGGTAGTTCCTGCAGTAAACTTCTTGATCTGAGCATTTGAGCCAGGGATGAAGTCTTGAAAGAGGGTTTCTGTTCTGCTGCCCTGGTTAGAGCATCAGGCAGTGCTGGTCCAAGCCATTCTGCTGTCTGAAGCAAAGCCCACATGCCCCCAAGCCATGCTGAAGGCAACACTTTGAAAAGTCTTACTGCACCATTTGGACACCAGTTCCCGCCTTCATCTATCTCTCCTTTCTCCCTCTCCCTTCCACGTCAGTGCTTGGCCTCCCTAAGCCACCCCCTAACAACATTCCAAATTCAGACTTTAAAATATTATAAAGTCTGCATTGGGGGTGTTGTCAGCGGGTGGCTCAGGGAGGCTGAGCACTGGGTCTTTTGGATCTGGACCCCAGCTCTTCTGCCTCTACCCTTCCCTTAAAAAACAACCACCATGGGCCTGCCTAGGATTATGCTGCCTATACTTTCACCAACCCACATCTTCTATCCACTGCCCCCTCCCAAAGCATATCTGTTTCCCTTGAAGCCTGCCAGAGACACTTGCCTGTCCTGATGCCTGCCATTCTGCTTTCCCATTGCAAGCACCATTCATCAGCCTGCTTAAATTCAGCGACCGTGTGGCTGCTGCTGCCTGCATCACCTCACCTAGCACAAGAGAACAGTGGCACAGGAAGTTTTAGGAGTGCATCTCAAGTGTTTTTCCTGGTCTTACCTGGAGCTGTTTGGGATTGAACCTTAGACCTTCTGCATGCAAAACAAATGCTGTACCACTGAGCTGTTGCCTTGCCTCTGCAACCCTTGACAATGGTGCTTACCAGAAGTAGATCACTTCACGCTCCTTCATGGCAAGACCAGCCCTTACAGCAGGCCAGACTCTTAGTATTGATCCTTATCCAGGTCAATCCAAAAGTTTGCAATGACTGCCAATCACAGGGGACACATTGCATATTCCCCTCTGTTTCTCAAGAGGACTCTGGAGCCATGCGCTTTTGGACTGCTTAGCAGCTAAGTTCCAAATTTGGACTATTTTCCTTCCCTCTTTGTTGCCAACTAAACTGTGCAATTCAGTCCTATCTAAAATCATAATCAGAGATTATCTTGGTTTCCCAAGT
Organism: Podarcis filfolensis; assembly: GCF_964270895.1. Classification (NCBI taxonomy): domain Eukaryota; kingdom Metazoa; phylum Chordata; class Lepidosauria; order Squamata; family Lacertidae; genus Podarcis; species Podarcis filfolensis. The sequence continues at coordinate 46,107,309 of NC_139612.1, read as the reverse complement.
TCTAAAAAAGTCACATAGCTTTGGATTATTTCAACCACTTCTGTTCTACAACATCTACTGGCCTTTTAGCCTTAAGAGTAGTCCCCCCCCCCCAAGGTAACTAGTACCCAAGGCCACCCAAAATATTTTGGCACTCAAGGCAGAAAATCTTCCAAGCATCTCCCTTCCTGGCAGTAAAATACAGCAATAATACATTAAATTTGCTGCCTTTTCATGACATCCGAAATCAGCTGCCCAAGGCAGCTGCTTCATTCTGTCAAACAGTAGGGCCAGCACAGAATCATTCCCCCCCCCCTGACATTTTTAGTGTCATGGACCATATATAATGAAGTCTGTGAAGGTAGGAATGGAACAGGCAGCCAGTTTAGTACCCTGCAGGCATGATATAATAGACTGTGATCAAGGGAAGGCTTAGGAGCCACACCTTTTTGCCAAATCCATATGAATGTGGGAGTGCTGCAAAGTCCTGGGAAGTTCCCATGAAAAAAGGCAGGCATGAGCTATGCAACTCTACAACGTTCCCCATAGCAGCCCCATTACAGCTCAGTAGTTCCTCGTGGTTATTCTGAGGTTCCGGCCGGAAATATATTTCATCCTGACATCATGGCCCCAAGGAAACAAAGATTGTGAAACTGGAGTCTGGGGGTGGTAGCAGAAGGAAGAACTTCTCAAGGCTCAGAGAGGAACACCAAGTGCATATCTGCGTTCCGTTTTATTTGAAAAGTCATTCTGAGTATCTAGAGTGTCAGGCCAGTCTCATGGAAGATGAGATTGAAAAGGACGCCTTCTGGTTTGCAAACTGCAGGGAAAAGCTCTAACACTTTCCCTTGCTCCCAGTTTGTTTCTTTTGTTCCATGAAATAAGAGCAATTCAAGGAACTCCTCCTGGCCCACCTCATTAAGGAACTGAAAGAGAGACAAAAGCCATACATGCCCTCTTGGCATGGGCTCCTCTCCTCCCTTAAGGCAGTTTAGTTCACCTCTAAACAGATCCAAGCTCCCAGCTTTGTAGTTCAACCTGTCCCTTGAGCTACTATATCTTCCTGCTATATTTTGGAAAGGAGTGGATTCTGTTTAAGCCAAAACATTTCCTTTCCTCATAGGAAACAAAATGATAGCGTGAAGTGAGTGGGAGGGGGAACCCTAAACTGACAATCTGGAAAATGTGATCCAGGCAATGCCAGGTTGATACCCTCACTTTTGCCAACCTGACAGCCCACCCACAAGGTCCCAGCCGAGCTTTTGGAAACCTGTGCCTTACAAGTGATTAACTGCTGCAGCTCTGTGCTATACCAGGGTGGGGTGCATTCTGCACACCTGGAGGACTGGAAGAGCAAAGCAGCTTTTTAACTTTTTTTGAAGATGTTATTTCTCAAAATTGTGCTTGGGGTGGTGGTGGGGAAGCACCGTGACATTCCTCAGCATGGAGCAACATCAACGAGTCCCAGCAGAACCTAGCAAGAGATACACAAGATGACTTAACCCCCAAAGGCCACGGCTTCCGCATTTGGGGAAAATGCCTTTTAACCCTTCTGTTGCCACGCCCAGCAATGGGTGGTCACCTCTGCGAACCTGGCAAACTATCTCCCTTTCATATGTCAGTGAAATCCTCTCTCTGAAGAAGTCTGTTCTTCATGAAGAGAGAAATGCCATTTTAACGATGGCCTTGTAAAATAAGAATTCTTCCCTTTGGATTTTCTTTCTCTCTTGGTTCACCTTTGACATTTTAACCCTCGGTCCTCACCAACCAAGATGACCAGAGGACCTTTACTCCCAGCTATCCTTCATACAATGGCAGGTCTCCAGATAAATGCAAACTGGAGGGATTTCCCCCATCAGCATGATGCACTTTTGGTGAGTCTTGGAAACGTCATTCTCTCCTAGTCCCACACATCAGCTGATGGAGAGGAAGACAGAGGAAGACACACGTACACTCTGCTTTGCTGTTTCGGGTGCCGCCTCATCTGAGCAACCTTCTCACACTCTTAATTGCTCTGGTACTTTGTCTGCTCCTCTAGCATACAGGGATTTCCTAGCAGGCAGGTGCTGTCCTCTGCAAGGGGATACATGTCTTGTCAGGGGATGGAATTTCTGCAACCTAATCCCAGATCCAAGTGACAATGCGTATGTGCGAGCATGTGCCTGTACGTGCCGAGGGATGAGTACGCCAAGTAGGATTGGGCCAAATGGCACGGGGACACGTTTCCTTTCAATCCTAGATTACATGATCCATCAAGGAAAGACAAATGTTTACTGCTTTGGGAAGAAATACAACATATACAACCGCAGTGCAGCCCACATCTCCAACCGCTTCCCTTTATGGCCCGGATAACAATGGGACAGCTAGGGAAAGGAAGGCTTCACACCCACTCACTCCCTTTCCATCACATGGAGGCTGACTCTAATGAAGAAGGAGGATTTGTATCAGTTTGGTGGGAGTTTTAAAGAGATGGGCTTTCCCACATCCACTACCTCACTTGAATCTATCCCACCAGACTCCTACTGAGGAGTCACTGGGTAAATTCTAAAGATTTTTGCATCCCCTCCTATCTTTGCAGGATTGTCAGTTGCTGTTTGTGCCATAGATGCAAAAACAGGGTGTGTTCTTAGGATTTATTGAGCCCAGTGCAAGGGAGTGGAGGAAAGCATCCAAAACTGAACACTGAGCTGGCACAGACCTAGTCCCAGCACACCAGGAGTGGGGAACCTCAGGCCTGGGGTCAACTGCAGCCCTCCAGGCCTTGCTATTTGACCACACCTTTCACTAGCCTTTCACTGCATCTTCCTCCAGTTCTTTTGCTTGGCTGGAATGTGTCTTTGAACTGTAATCATGCCCCTTGCTTGCCTGGATGAGGAGTTATACATGCAGATACCTCTGACTTTTGCATGACTGGATTGTAGCCTACTGTACAGAGCTAAGAGTCACAGGAAACTAGGCAGAGGGCCTTCTCAGTAGTGGCACCCAACCCGGGCAATGCCCTCACATCAAATGCAAACAGATAAACAACTACACAACTCTCCAAAGTCATTTCTATATGGGGAAGTTTTTAATGTTCAACATTTTACTGTTTTTATTATGTTCGAAGCTGCCGAGAGTGGCTGGGGCAGCCCAGGCAGATGGGCAGGCTAATAATAAAAATAATAATTTGTTGCCACAGCCACCACTGACATGCACCTCCGAGAAGGTTGCCCATGAGAAAATGTGGCCTTCAGGCTGAAAAATGTTCTCTACCCCACTATTCCCTGCAGAGCACTGAGTCAAATAAAAAAGTAGGGAATGTGGGTGGCTAAGGTGTCACAGAAATAATTGGCTGGTAAGTGAATGGATGGGAATTGGGCTACATTGGGAAAGGAGAGGTGCCGTGTTGGGGCTCTACAACCAATGTGCTGCCCCAGGATAGCTTGCAAAAGAAGTGTGGTAGATTGCAGGACATGCAGAGAAGCTGAAATAATGTAAAGTTGTTCTGTGATAGTAACGCTCCAGATGAGGACAGCAAGGGAATGGGGCCTGCAGCATGCACTTGGTTCTGTGCAAGTTCACTTCATGGACTTCTCCAAGTAAGTCTATGACGCAGCAACCCAACTTTACCTTGTAGATGGAGCTAACCTGGTGCCCTACATATTTTGTTGGACTCCTGTTCTCATAATCCCTAGAGAGCATGGCAAAGGTCAGGGATAATGGGAGTCATTGTCCAATAACTTAGAGGACACCAAGTTGCGGAAGGCTGCCATTTGTTTAATTTAGAGGACAGCTTTTGAGTCATTCAGATATGGTGGTGGTCAAACCAATCCTAGATCATGTATATATAAATTGTCCATTTGGAAATAATGTGAAACAGATCTGAACATATTTGAGCTCTTGTCACATGATTGAAGCAACTGTGGCTATCTCTGCTCCAAGAAGCTGACTTGTGTACAAATTGTTTTATTAAATTTATATCCCACATCTTCCTCTAAAGGAGACCACAATTTGTGTGTCTGAGCAAATGTGTTCTCCCTGAAGATTACCTGCAGGCATGTCTATGGGTTGCTCAGAGATCCATGTCTCGCCTTAATTTAGGTGAACCCTTGAAGTGAGTGTGCATCACACTATGCAAGCTTACAGTGTCAATGGTGTACTGATGATGTATCAAAGACTTATTCTGCTCCATAGCAGACCCCATTCTGTTGGTGTATTCATTGCTATACCATGTTTCAATGACAACTGTATGCTCCTCAGGGGCAGAGACTGTGCCTTTACTTGCCTTCATTAACCATCCTGCATACTTTTGGATGCTTAAAGACAATATATTCATGGTGTTCGCTTGCAGGTGTTTTGTCAGTTCATACATGTTTGCTTGAATAGGACGGGAATAGCCATGAAGCTTAATGAATGGTTCACACAGTGATTGTAAACAATAGTAGTATATGTATTGGCATAAAAAGGGAAGGCAACATTTGAAAGGTTTATTCTTCCCATTACTCTTTAGCCACAGTGGGACAAATTATCTCTTGCCATTAACTAACCTGGACATTTTACTTAGATACCAACCTATAAAGCAAATAAATGAATAGCACTTATTATGTTTGTATTCAGATACAGAACTCTTTGGAATATATGCAATAGGAACTGGCCTCAGCTCACATTTTTTAAAGGAGAATTTATATCCACCATAGTTCACTGATAATGCAACATGTACATGTCATGCACTTTGATATCTATAACCTGAGATGAAAGTAGACTGCAAGAAGTAGCCTGGTTTACAGCAGACTATCCCCAAGCCAGAGAAGCAGATCTCTGCATGGTTTGAGAAAAAAAGTATAAAGGCAACTCTCCATTTATGCAGGAGTTACGTTCCAAGGCACCGCACGTTTAAGTGAAATTGGTATATTTGAAACACCATGGGGGGAAACTTGCAAGCACCCTCTAAACTTCTAGAAACCCTTGAAAACCCCTTTAAAAAACCAATAGCACTTATCAGACACCAAATTTCACCACAATCGCTCCCTCCAAACCTCCTTGCTGAAACACCAACTCTCCCCAGGTCTCAACAATTGGTGCAAGGGCTTCTGGGGTGGGATTGCTATGTGCTGTTTTTGTGCCCTTTGGGGACTCTTTTAGGGCCATTTTTAAAGTCACTTCCAGGTTCGGGTGCATAAATTGGTTGTTGCCTGTACTATAGAACTGTCTAAATTACATCGTCTCTTCATCGGTAGGATACAAAGGAAAGCTAACATTCTAACGAAGAAAATAAGGTAGCTTAAAACCCAATCCTATTCCATGGAACCCAATGGAGCTCCTCCTTTCTAAGTGTGGTCAGAATTGCAATTTTGGTGTAGTATATTATATCATTTTAAAAAATGTAATTACAACAAAATAAAATATACTGCACTAAACAAATGTTTATGATGGGTGTACAAAAAGATGCTGTAGGTTGGGGCTGTAAACTTGAAGCCACTCTTATTGCAGGGATACTTCCCTGGAGTTACAGGTATAACTATACCAGTGCAATAATGCTGAAGCACTGTGTAGGTGTGTGAAGATTGACTTATTAATATACCATCCTTCCTCACTGGAGTTCAAGCCAGGATACATGGAGTTCACCCTTGCTGCTACTTTGTGACGAGGATAAATACTGACTAGCCCAAGGTCACTTAAAAGAACATCATGGCTCAACGGGAACTTAACTTAGACCTTCTCAAATTTGAGCTCAAACCTTCTCAAATCCAAACCCAACTCTCTCCAGTACTGGCCTCCATTTATTTTTGCAGGTGCACCAAAGGCAAAACCATCTTGCCAGGTAGAACCTTTTCCTACCCCTGCACTTTCAAGCTGAGAAAAGCTACACCAGTTGAATTTCTTCCATGACACTGTTGGAGTGCTGGAGCTTCTTTGGTGGGGTAGGGAAAGAACTAAAAACCACCCAGATGGGCCTGCAAAGAAAAAATGAAAACACCCACAAGCAGCAGGAGAGCAAGGAGAGGCAGGCTCACCCCTACCATTGCACAGAGGACTCTACCTGTTCCCTGTCATGAAAAGGCAGCAAATTCTTAGTTATTATTGCTTGCTTGCTTGCTTGCTTTCTCCTAAGAAATGCTGTTGGGGCATTTCCCCTTCTTGAGTATAATTTGGGTGCCTATTTATGTCACTATTTGCTGTGCCACCTTAGGCAATTGCCAGCGCCAATTTTGCACCCTGGGCAAGTCTTACCACTTCCACACGTAAACACCCCCGAAAATGCTAATTGCAATGTCACAGGGAGATGTCGAAATAGAAAACCAAAATGTATAAAACTCTGCACCTCCAAAGGTCAGCACTGCGCTCCTGTGAGGTCTGTGCAAAAAAAGGCCTAGCTGGACTCAGGATAGCACCAGCCCCATTGGCCTCAGGCAACAAAACGCCTTCGAGCCGAGGACAGCGGGAGAGCAAGGAGCGTGCAGGACACACGGGCCGCCCCGGCTACCGTTGCCTTGCGAAGACCTCCCCGTGCAGGGAAAGCCCTTCCCCTCCCGCCGGCGTGTTGCTTTGGGTCGGGAAAGCGAGAAGGAGCCTGGCGTAGCAGGAGCGGGGCGCGCGCCGCCCTCCTCAGACAAAGGTGAGCTGCCGGCGGGCGCTGCGCCCGGGGAGGGGGGGCGGGCGCGCTCCTGATCCCCCTGCTTCTCGCCACCCCCTCGGGGCGGGATTGGCAGGCCCGGACGGCGGGGGGGGGGAGCGCGTGACGCGCCTCCTCCTCCTCCTCCTCCCTCCCTCCCTCGCGCGCTCTCCCAGAGAGAACAAAAGGAGAATTCTTCGCGCAGGTTTGTGGGCACAACAACCTGAGGCTTGGCTGCTTCCCAAGCCTTGGCTCCCAAACGCCACACTCCTCCCCCCCCCACCTCCAGAGGAGCAGGCACTTAATGTTATTTACTTAAAATATAAAATGAGCGGCGCTGATAAGCCAAGCCCATCTGGGGTGGGAAGTCGAGGCTGCAGCCCTGAAACGAAGAGGCGCGCCGGGGTGGCTTAGGGGGGAAGGCAACTCTGCCCATGCTCAGAGCTGCTTTTGTTTTCTGGTGTGTGTGTTTCTTTTGGAAGCTCTCAGGCGCTGCCTTCCTCGGCTGGTGAGCCGTGGCACAAATTAATCCCTGGTATGACCCCCTAACCCCTTGGACAACACCCCCCCCCCCCACTTTCCTGCTTCCTATTTGGAAAGGGCGGCGTGGAACCGCGTCGAGTTTGCTGATGCTTGCCTGTGCCATGCTCCGGCTACCTCTGCAAATAACATGACTGCAGGATTAGGACGCCCCCTGCTCCGAGTTCCTGCTGTTTCCTTCTCTGGCTCCAGATCGAAGCAGTCCTGCCTCCCGGCAAGCGATGCATTCCCCTAACAACCTGCTGCGTGTTTCCAGACCCCTCTGGATATATTACTCTGCACATGCTCGCTTAAACAAGGACCTTAAGTTACCTCGGTAGGTTGACTAACGAGCGCAACAGCCTTGTGCCCTGCATTAATTAACCTGGAATATTTTACCGCGCCGGATTCTTTCGTATTCACAACCGGAAACCTCACTTTGCCATTTATCCCGGAGTGTGAAACTGTTGAGAAAATCGAAGCCCTTTTCTCTCTTGAGCTGTCCGGGTTGTGAGAGATAACTAACCAGTGCTAAATGAGCCATACACCACCTCCAGGTGGTGGCCCTCAAAACAAAGGACTTGGGGTCCCACCTGGTGTAAAGCTGGTGTTTGTTCTGCAGTGTCCAATGCATGGAATGTAGATCTGGTAGGCGTCTCTTCAAAGTGAAAATGAACTAAAGCAGCACTGGCCCTTTAAGAACCGCTCCCTAGCTCAAGTCTCTGCATTCCCTCTCTTTCCTCTTGGGCATTTCTTTGGAACTGATACAGGATCCCTCCTGAGGCAGTTTCCAACTTGGAACAGCTGGAAAACTGTGCCCTCCGCTAGTAAACCCCAGTTGGAATTCAGCTGCCAGCCAAAACTGCAATATCCAACTCCCTTTGGTCTGACCTCTTATCCTGGGAGAGAAATTCTCTGCGCTTTCCAATAAAGTCTGACTCCCCCAGGCAGTATGATAATATTCTGCAGACTCCTATAAACTACCAGAGACTTTCCCACCCTCACTGCAGCAGCAGGTACCTGGGCAGAATTCCCAGGTAGAAATGCCTAATTTCATCAAAGGCCTATCTCACTGATCCTCTGGGGCAATCTGATATGGTTTCTTTGTGGAAGAGCTGCTTTACCTTTGAGGAGCCTGTAAAAATCCCTAAGATGCCAATTCATGAGCCACCAAGGCAGAGGGGCTGGTACAGTGCACTGCAAATAAGAGCTCTTACTCCCTAAAACTATTGGAGGGACTATCAAAACATTGGAACGATGATAAGTATTTATAGATGTGTGTTATCTTACATGGTAATATCAGTGTTGGGACATAGAATGAACGGGATAATCTGAAGATTTGGTCTGCATAATCAGGGCTCTACAATACCTAAACACCAGAGGGAAGGCAGTGAAGAGCAAGTTAGCTTTTCAAGCAGGTTGCTCAAGTAATTAAAAGTTTGCATGGAATGAAACCCACAAGCCTCCTTCAATAATACACTTTCTGTTTGTCTACTGATTAGATTAAGGCTGCAATTTAATTCACATCTGCTGAGGCATATATCAAACTGAATTTGTGGGAACTTTCAGGTAAACAGGCATAGGATTGTGCTGCAATGCTGTAATCCTAAACATTGCTTTCAACAATGTATTTCTTAGCAAATAGGATTTCTTCCAATGAGGCTTTCTTTCAAGTAAAAGGAAGTTAGTTTCCTTGATTTGGAGGGGGGGGGAACCCCTCCATGCGTTAAACACTTTTGTACACATACATTGCTGATAATCACCTATGCAGAGTGTTCTCCCTCATTTGCTTTCACACACTTATCACAAGTCTGAAGTTCACCAGGTAGGTGTTCCTTTCTCATTTCTTAAGGAAATACAATAAATTACTCACCTCGCTGCTGACGAGTGGCAGGTAGCAGAAACACACGAAGAGCACTCCGAAATTCATGCCGACTCCAATTCCCAGAAGTTCCAGACACATTGAAGGAGAGGTGGGTTATTTTTTAAGAAAAGAAAAGAAATAAGGTTCCTAGAGTTCAGGCACAGAGGTGAGAAAGGGATACAGTCTGTGGTATCATACACAGGGGGTCTTGCGCTTTCTCATTTCTCCTGTGCAAACGTTTGTTCTCCAAAAAAATAACATGCACTCTTACTTAGGTAAGATATCTCTGAAAGCCTCTGAGGAAAAAAATAATTACTGGTTACCTTTCTGCCTCCTCCTTAGGGGAGAGAAAGCATAGGTATGAACGTAGAAGGAATAAAATGGGGGGAAATGTCCCCATCAAAACTTGCGCTTCCAGAGTTGGTCTCTTGCATACCCCGTAATTTTTCTACAAGAAGTCTCTCAACATTTCCCTTGATTTAGCAGTCCGCATGAAATCAGGGTCTTCTTTTAAGGACAAAAGTGTCTGCTGGCAAAAGCAAAATTATTTGCAGTATTCCTTCAAAATCTTTTAAGCTTCGAAAGGTTAAAAACTTCCCTCATTCTTTCTTGTTTGACTTCTTGAAACAGTTCCCGCTCCCTTCGGTTTGAATCTCCTCTTCGCTGTTAAATTTCTGCTGGAGGCTTCTTTCCAAAGAGCATTGGTAGCTTTGGTCTGGTGAGAGTTTGAGGCTTGAGTTGTTATGTTTGCAGACAGGTGAAGAAATAGCTCTGGAGAAGCAGCCTCTGTGTGTGTTAAGTCTTGCTAAGTCTCCAGACTGGAATTGCTGCTGCTGATCTCTTGTATTCTTGTTGCAGCAAGAAAGAAAAAGGTAAGCTCTGGTGGGAGGAGAGACAGCACCAGGGAGAGAGCTAGCATGAATCTGGATTTTAGCCTGTGAGAAAATAAGGTGCTAGCAGTTCAGTTGTTCCTTCTTTTATAAGAGAAGAGCAAGAAAGGGGTGGAGACGGGTCTTGCAGGAACTCCTCTCTTGGCTGTGAATCAAAGAGAGAGGGGTGTGGAAATTCAGCACTCCAGATTTTTAAAAGATCTTCAATAACAAACACAGCAAATGTAGAACACCGTTGTTTTCAAAGAGGTGAATCTGACCTGGGAAAATTGTGATTAAGAGAGGGTGGGTAGCTCTCATCAGAACATGGTTGTGTTAAATGCTCTTGGCACCTAGTATTCTCTCTTGAAGCTCCTACTTTTAAAAAAAAGACAAGATTAATTTGTGTTCTTTCAGCCCTGCCACCTCAGTGGTTCTGAAGGAAGAGAGAATTTTTAATATCTTTGATCTGCATACTAATGGAGAAGAGAGCCAAAGAAATCTTTAAAAGTTGTTACAACAAGATCTCTGCAAAGGTTGGCACTTGGCATTACTTTCAGTGCTGGAAGGCAGTTTGTTGCATAGTAATTTCCACAATGTAATAAACATCCAAGCTTTGGAAAGTTGAGCCAGCAGATATTTGCTGAGGGAAGTAGGGGCAATTAGTTAATAGGTGAGAGCAAGACAGAGTCATCATTTTCTTTTGAAATAATAACACCATTTCCCCCACTTAAACCAGGGCATGTTTATCGTTATATTTTCTCTACTCCAGTTGTGCATCCATGTATAGAAAAGTCGTACCAGTCACATCTCTTTAAATCTATACCCCATTTGGCAAAGCTTCAAGACCCTGCTCTGCTAATCCTGCGTCTCAGGCAAATGAAGTTTCCTTTTTACTGAGTCAGACCATTGGTCCATCTAGCTGAGCATTCTGTGCTCTGATTGGCAGTTGCTTCTCAAGCAAAGGTCTTTCCTAGCCCTACTGTTTAGAATCCTTGCCCACAGGAAAGGCTGAAGTGATGGTATTTGTGAGCACACAAGAACGAGATTATGGGGCAGGTCTGGTTCTTTCCACCAAGAGATGACCCCACAAGGAAATGCAGCCCCCAACAGGTTGCCTAAAGTGCTCGTCTAGATTTTTCCACCCAGACGTGCGCATGCGAGACCTAGAGTGGTGATGGCTATTTTATGACACCTGTTTGAAACCAACTGTTTTCAGAGCAGACCTCATCTACACATAACTTTGATGATTACAGTATAATGACTACTGTATATTAGATGGTCAAGGTAGGAATTCAGAGTGGGAAAGTCAAAGGCTGATTAAGGTCAAGGAGAGTAAGGACATTGGAGAGACAGAAGAGGAATATACGGTGGCGAAATCAGATGTAGATCACCCACAGTCAGATGCACTAGTCTGAACACTTTCTGCATGTTCAGCCACCCCCAACTCAGCACACTTGAGCAAATGCAATCACATAGCTTCTGACTGAGCCAGGGGTTTCCTGCAGGTTATTGCCATTTCAGGGGTGGTCTAGTGCACGTCCCATATGTGGAATATGCACTATGTTGTGCATGCATAGACACAAAGACACAAAGCATCTCGCAGCTGGGGAGGGGCACAATGTCAGTGCTGCAGGGGATCAGTTGGAAGCCGCATGCATCTGTGGTGGTTGCTGCCAGCCACTTCATTTCTCTTTTAAAGCAGAATCATTCCTTGCCCTGCCATTCCCCCCCTTCTAAGGACCACCTCTTGAGTCTTTAACATGCCTTGCCTTGCAGAAGTTTTCTAGGCTTTGCACAAATGGCCCATGAGACTGAGTGATGGGGAACCTGTGGTGCTCCAGATGTTTGACCACAACACCCCTCACTCCTGGCCACAAGTTCTCCATTCCTGATGTAAAGCCACCTTGTGGCTCTTTGGGGTGATCCTTTGCCCTGGTGTTGAGTTGTGTACACATTACTGGCTCAAAACACAGTGAAGTCATTACCCCTGCCCTCCGTGCTTCAAATCACATTTCCACATCATCATATGGAACAGTACGACTGGATGAGTTTCCAAGTCGCTGTCTGTGCACACCAGTGAGTAGAGGGGGTGTGTGGATGTCTACAAATGGCTTATGTTTTCAAACTGAATCAAAGCTGGGGGGGGTGTGCATCAGAAAGCAGTATTTCTCAAGACACTACAGGATTGATGTGGATTGGGGCTCAAGTCTGTGCACATGGCTTCAGAAACCAGCAACTGGAGCGCACTGGGTGCAGAGTAATCAGGAGTGTGTGCACAGCCTTAGTGTTTGAGTGCTTTTTTGCAGAAAAAGTTGGGTAAGATGCTATCTTGACACAGGTGCAGGAGACAAGGGGTCATGATTACAGCTGCCCTTGCTTTGAGGAAACCTCACTGTAAGCGTAGGGGTTGCTCCCACACTTCCCTTTGTCCCTTGAGTCATTTCACTGTTATCATTTCTTCACCCCTGTTGGGGTTGATGTAATCAAGGATTCAACAAGGAAGTATTTTTTGCTGGGAGGAAATGGGTTATGTGGTGGTTGCAGGGAGGGTTGTGGGGGGGGGGGTTAGTCCAAGAGTGCCTCCTCAGTTCTGTTTTAAATAAAAGCACCATAAAGCTATATAGATGTACCAACATCCTCTTAGCCAGAAAAGCCCACACGTACCCTATCCAGACAGCTCACACATGTTATAGAATGACACAGCTACCTCATTCTCTTTTTCTGTCACAGAGATATAGTCAGACACATGTTGGATTATAGAGCATGGTCTAATTTCAGCTTTATACCTCTGGGATTTAGAAATACTTTACAGTGCAAAAATTAAGCAGAGCACAGACATCTCATGCTAAAGCTGACAGCCTGCCTCTGTATCAGCTGTGACAGGCACTCAACCACCAAGACCAGAATTTCATTACAGTCAGAACATTGAGTCTGCTATCTGTGTGGTGCCCCAAGACCCATCAAGGCATCCCCTGAGGCTCTGCCATTGTCTGGCAGACTGGCTTAGCCATTCATTTCCTTAAAGGCTCCATTGTGATTCCACGTAATCCAGTACAGCCTCAGGATTCAAAGATTTACATTACCATGCGTAGCTGAACTGGATACATGCATCCCCAGGCCCTCTTTTATATGGATTATCTAACAGAGCCATGGCTCAGCAGTGCAGCACTTGCTGTTGCATGAAGAAGGTCCCAGGTTCAATACCCAGGGAGACCTAGAGAGACTCCTGCCTGAAACCCTGGAGAACTACTGCCAGCCGATGTAGAGAAATGCTCGGCTCAATGGTCCAATGATGTGACTCAGTGCAAGGTCGCTTCCTGTGTTCCTAGTCGTGCTGGAGAACTATGTCACAAGAAAATGCAGAAGTGACAGGAGACAGTGATGGCCACTACCCTAGATGGACTTAAAAGAGGGTTGGCCAAATTCATGGAGGAGAGGGCTATTTATGGCTACTAGCCTTCAAGGCTATGTTCTGCCTCCACAGTTGGAGGCAGCAATGCTACTGAATACCAGTTGTGGGAAACCACAGGCAGGAAGAGGGCTCTTGAGCCTAAATCTTGCTTGCTGGTTCCCCACTGGACTAGATGGGCCATTGCCCTGATCAGCAGGCTCTTCTTGTGTTCTTAGATGCTTGGGAAAGGCTAGAGGGGTAAGGGTTAATGAGTGCTTTTTCCTTGAACACATGAAGCCAACTTTCATGGAGTCAGACCATTGGTTTGTCCAGCCCATTGCTGCCTATTCTGACTAGCTGTGGCTCTCCAAGGCCTTGATAAGTCTTAACCCTGCTGTCATTAAGATCCCCCAGCTGGGTTCTTGAAGAGGTACCTAATCCACCAAGTCCTCTTGTGGGATAAAACCATCCAGCTCTTGATTCTATCATTCTGTCCTGCTCATTGTCACCTTCTGACAAGTTAACCCAACTTGGGAGAGGAGGATTGCTAGGGAATCATTAGCTGCAGTCCTTAGCATACTTCCCTAACAAGTTCTGAAGGCCAAATTACACAGACTGCAGCCCTCCAGGCCCCTCTAGACGGCCTGTTTGTTCAGCATTCATCCCAATATGCTTGCAGAAGGCTTATGTGCAAGTTAGGTTATGTCTGGTCTATGTTTTTTTAAGATCATCATTATATTTTATTTTCCAAATAAATCATAATCCATAGAATTTACATAAATAATTAATTGCCAAAATAAATGTCTCTGAAGCCGGTTATATCCCAAATTCATGTGGCAATGATTTACAAAACATGTATATCTCTCACCAAATTTTGCATTATAGCCAGTTATATTATATCCAGTCTTCACTGAGCATTTGTTCTGATTTGTTTGTAAACCAGGTTTACGACAATGAGCATTCTTCTGTAAGAACACAAGAAGAGCCTGCTGGGTCAGGCCACTGGCCCCTCTAGTCCAGCATCCTGTTCTCACAGTGGCCAACCAAATGCCTGTGGGCAGTCTGCAAGCTGGGCATGAGTACAACAGTACTCTACCCATCAGATATTGCCTCTGACATAGGTATCCTGATCTGCTTGTCACTTACCATTGCAGTGGTACCTTGGTTCTCGAATTTAATCCGTTCTGGGAGTCTGTTCGACTCCCGAAACCATTCAAAAACCAAGGCACGACTTCCGATTGGCCGCAGGAGCTTCCTGCACTCAATCTGAAGCCGTGTTAGACATTCGGCTTCTGAAAAACTTTCGCAAACCGGAACACTTGCTTCTGGGTTTGCGGAATTTGGGAGCCGATTTATTCGACAACTAAGCCCTTCGGGAACCAGGGTACCACTGTATTCATTCACCCCACACTTTTCAATTCATTTCCCCATTATTTTCCAAAACTCAAAAAGCCTGTGGTTTGTTTGTTTTTTTTAAAGTGGTTTTGTTTCACTAGGGAAATGGAGCACCTTAATCCACTTTAAATGTGGAAACTTAAATTTTGAATACATGCTTGAATCCCTCCAGCAAAATACTGATAGTTTGAAGAAGCTTTTATGTATCTTTTAACACTAGTATAACAGGGTCTCTGGATCTGAAACATACTTTACATATTAGAGATGAGAAGAAACATTAAATTTGAACGCCTGTGCGAGCAACTATGGTAGGTGTTTTCTTTTTGGAGATTTTAGTAATGCTGTTTGTATTGTACTGTTTTATTACATGTTTACTGGCTGGTTTTCTGTAAGCAGTGTTCATTATATATTTTACAGAAAAGGGATGATAAAATTAAATTACAGTTTTGAGGAATGTAAAAATGAGTGTACATGCCAATTCTTTTTATATGGACTTTGAAAAATAAACCTGTGGACTTGGGTGTTTTTATTATAGATTATTTATTTATTATTATTATTATACTGCTTTGAGCATTCTGAAGGAAAAGTAGTATATTGTGCAGTGCTTTTCCCCCCCTAAAAAAATGTTTAGGGGTACTCTCATTTTGACTCAAATCACCATTTTATAGTTCAAAATGGGAAAAATAAATACAGTAAATGGACAAAAGTACAAAGATTCACCAATTGTTTAGGGGTATGAGTACCCCTGCGTACCCCCCGAAAAATAGCACTGATATTGTGTATATTTTAATAATCCACTGTGTGATTGCTTGGACGTTCCATTGAAATCAGTGGGAGCACTGCCTAAAGAGCCTAACCCTTATTAATATGTGCTAATGACGCATGTAGCTGAAAGTCAAGGCAATATGCCTTTCACATGTATGTACAATTGGTATATTTTGTTCATTTGGTAAGTTTCTGGGCCAAATCAATTATCATAGTGGCTACATTACTTGTACTGTAACAGGTGCTAATAACCCTACCATTTTAGACTAGGGCCCCTTTGACTGGACCTAACCATCTAGGGGTCATTTACCTATACCTTTACTGTTCCTTTAGGCTGCAGCTCCATGTGCACTTGCCACTGAGTAAACCCTGTTGAATTTAGTGGGACTTACTAGGTATGCATAGCTTTGTGCTGTTGGATCATCAACTGTTGGCATCCGTCTGTCTTGAGAGACAATGGAGTGCGCTTCTGAGAGTGAAACCAAACCACTGTGTTAGCAGCACTGAAGTGACCTCTCTGGGTCGCAAGCCTGGGCAGTGTGTGGTATAGAGGTCCTGGGCTGCTCAGACGACAAGACCCCCTTTCGGCCTCACTGATGTGGTCCAAAAGAAAGCAGAGCAATACATTTGGCACCAGCTTGGCTTGTAGCAGTTGCTGGAAGGAGGCGTACAAGGCGCCATCCAACAGTCTTAGGGACTCCACTCTGGATTTGTGTAAGGTTTACTCCTTAGTCTTTTCTTCTCCCAAAGATATCCTGCAAGGCAGCTGAGGTTAAGGACCAGAGTCTTCCTTCTTCTAGAAGGAGACTGCCCCATCTGCCCCTCACTTCCCTCTACAGCTTGTGCAGAAACCTCCTAACCCCCAATCCTGTTTTTGCACATGGGGGAAGTCCCTAACTCACCGAGGGGTTGAGACCCATCCACTACCATCACCTCATTTAGCTGGCCAGACGAAGCCGTTTCTAAGAGCCACAGGTGAGAACTGAGTGCATGCTGGGGACCAAAGGTGGACAAACTACCCCAAAAGAATAATGATGTATGTCCCCCACCAGATGTACTACCCCTCCCCAACACCCATACACCCTTGGATCATCTAGGCATGTTTTTTCAACTATCATTAGTTCACAATTGGCCATCTCCTTATCCTGGGGTTAGGGAACTTGTATCCCTCCATACTTGGTTGAACTACAACTCCTATCATCCCTGGCCAATGATCATGCTAACTAGAGCTGTTGGGGGCTGAAGTCCAACAACACATGGAGGCCCTCAGGCTCCGCACCAGTCTTATCCCTAAGGAAAAAGTATGTTCTGTGGTGGGACGTCCTCTGAAGTTCCTTTTATCTATGTATCACATGGAGCATGTGTAGAGTCCAGGACAAATTTAAAAGTGGCACTTGTGACACAAGAATATAGGAAATCTCAGGTTACATTTTTGAGCCCTTGGCACACTGTCTTCTCCAAATCCGGTTTAATTACGTGGGAGCTGAGATGGGAAGAAGGTTATTTATTTACACGTGGATGATGCTGAGAGGAATTTTTAGAAGCATGGCTGTAGAGAAGCTGATTTTTCAGACAATGAGGAAAAGGATGTTTGGAAACAAGACTATCCACCTATAGCACTGGATGAGGCCAGAAGTAAATAATATTCAAAGGCTTTTAAGGATTTCAGTAACTACTGTATTTATTTAACATGGGAAGAGAATGGATTGTCTTTCCCTGAGAAATCTTTAGAAGGTTTCCAGGCCAGATTTGGACAAGGTGGAGGGAGGGAGGCAGCCAGATAATGTCTAGTAGTGGCTCTCTTGGAGGGTACCTTGTAGAGTGCCACAGAGCTGGGCTTTGAATGGGAAGACCAAGTTCAAATCCTTGCTCAGCTGCCATCTCATTGGGTGTCCTTAGACAGGTCAGTGCCTTTCACTATCTCCTATTTTGCAGGGTTATTGAGACCAAAACATCAGCTTGAGTTGTTCTTAAGTAAGTGTGCAAATGACATGGATAGACGCTATGCAAGGAGGTTCCCAGACCTCCCTACTCACATACATTCTCCTCACTGAACCAGGAGAAATGGCGCCAAACTACTGGACACTCGCCTGGTTCTCCCCCATCATCATTCTCCAACTAAGGTTGGTTTTCATTAACACCTTAAAATGTTCTTGCATGCTTGTTTTGATCTACTTTTTTCCAAACTAAAAGTGAATACTTCAAGCTGCTTGAACTTGTGTGCAGAGCATGTTTGCTGCCAGAACAGAACATTTATTTAGTGTGTGTGTTTTTAATGGTGCTGCTTTACATTCAGTAAACATTACACTGAGAGCCAGTGTGGTGTAGTGGTTAAGAGCGGTGGACTCGTAATCTGGTGAACCGGGTTCGCGTCCCCGCTCCTCCACATGCAGCTGCTGGGTGACCTTGGGCTAGTCACACTTCTCTGAAGTCTCTCAGCCTCACTCACCTCACAGAGTGTTTGTTGTGGGGGAGGAAGGGAAAGGAGAATGTTAGCCGCTTAAGAGACTCCTTAGGGTAGTGATAAAGCGGGATATCAAATCCAAACTGTTCTCCTCCTCCTCAGTAATCCTTACAATGGGGGTAGGGAACCTGGGGCTCTCTAGATGCTGTTGGACTATGACCCCATCTCCCCAGGCCATTGGCCCTGTTGACTGGGGCTACTGGGAGCTGGGGTCCAACAACGTATGGAGGACTACATCCCTGTATTGCAGATTGAGAGATGAGGTGGAGAAAGAGGGACTTGCTTGTGCATGAATGGTTGTTTTAAGTACTTTGCTATAAAGCCAGTTCTTATGAATGCAGTCCTACTGCATCCTCTTCTTACAGTGGCCAACCAGATGCCCATGGGAAACCTGCAAGCAGGACATGAGCACAACAGCACACTGCCTAGCTGGGATTCCCAGCAGCTGGGATTCAGAGACATACCGGCTCTGAAGGTGGAGGTAGAACATAGCCATTGTGTGGCTTGTTGATATCCTTATCCTCCTTGAATTTGTCTTCTCTTTTAAAGCCATCCATTTTAAAGCCTAATCCTCTTTTTGAAGCTAATGGCACCATAAGCTGCAGTGGCTTCCTCTGCCTTTCAATTAGGAGAGAACCACAGCTCCTCTGCCAGAAAGTAAAATTTAAGAAATCCATAGAACTTGGCTTGCATGCTTTGTTTGAGCTACTTGATGTCTCATAAGGCATCAAGAGAGGGACTGGAGGTCAGCGGTTTGAACACTGTGTGAAACAGGATGCTAGACTAGGTTATGGTTACCCGATGTACCCGTTTTCCGGGGACAGTCCCTGGATTCACAAATCTGTCCCCAGACAAATTCCGTCCCTGGAATGTCCCCAGATTTCATTTAATGTCCCCGGATTTATATTTTAAGTGTTGTGGATTTATTAGTAGGGAATGAATGTTGCGTGATTGGTTCAACGGCACAAGACACATCATATGGGGACTTCTGGCGAGGCAAAATGGCGGGTGCCATGGCAATGAGCAGCTCCTGAAGCCAGCCAGAGCCAACTGCACTACCAGGCTGGCTACGGGCTGCTGAGACTGCCGCCTCCACTGCCGAGGGGGAACCGGGGACGCCCGGAGCGTCAACTGGGGGAACTGCTGACACACACCCCCGTGACCTAAATCGAGCCGGGAGCAAGAGCGCCTGGCCACCCAGCCGACTGCCCAGCAGCTCTCCAGGGCCAGGAAAACCCCGGAGCCGACACAGGGAGAAGGAGGAGAGGAGAAGGAGAAGGAACAGAGAGAAAGAGGAAGGAGAAAAAAGAGGGGAGCCCTGACCTTGCCACGCGGCTGCCGCCGCTGAGGAAGAGAGGTAGGAAAGCACTGGGAGCAGTGGCGTAGCGTGGGGGGTGCAGGGGGGGCCGGCCGCACCGGGCGCAACATCTGGGGGTTAGGGTTAGGGGGCGCAAATCCACGGGTTAGGGGGCGCAAATCCCCGGGTTAGGGGGTGCAAATTACTTGCCTTGCCCCGGGTGCCGACAACCCACGCTACGCCACTGACTGGGAGGGCAAGGACACGAGGCTGAGCCCAGGCCCAACCTGAGCCTACTCCATGGCAGCTAGCGCTCCAAGAGAGCAGGCCAGGCCCAGAGGAAAGCCACACAACAGAGGAGACCACAGAAGAGAAGATATTACTTCTTGATATTTTTTTAAAATAACTTTTTTCTCTCTTTTTAAAAAAAGTGTCCCCGGATTCTTTGAAAAAAATCTGGTAACCTTAGACTAGGTAGGCCTTTGGCTTAATCTAGGTGGGTTCTTCCAGTGGCTTTGGGAGCAAGTCCTATAGTTCCACATCTATGGCTCATAGAGTGCCATTATAGCAGAGTGGCTAAGAGACTGATCTACAAATCAGGAAGATCCTGCTGCTTTGAATTTCCCCTCTGTAATAAACTCATTAGGTGGCTGTATAGGCAAGCCAATCTCTTGCAGCTTCAGCCCTTTGCAACATATGAAGAATTGCAGGATTGTTGCAAGAATTATACCCAAATGATGCATGGCAAACCATTTTTCATGGAAATGATTGCTCCATTAGCCTAGGCCAGGGTGACCGTGTTTGGGAAATTGTAGCCCAAAGGCAGCATTTTAGGCATAAAGCAGGGGTGTGTTGACATAGTGGATTAGAGAATTAAAGGGTGCTTTGCATTTGAATAGACTATGCTGAATTCTAGGAACTGGAAGCATAAAAAAAGACTTTTGAGCTCAGTCTTTACAGGTATCAAAGGATTATAAAGCTACTGAGCAAGATGCCACCTAGGTGGAGATTTGCTGCAGAAGAACATGGGAAGAGCCCTGGCCAATGACCTATCTAGCCCAGCTTCCTGTTATCAGTGGCTGACCAGATGCCTATGGAAAGCCCAAAAGCAGGATCTGAGTGCATGACATGCCACCAGCAGAGTTGGCACACCTCCGAACTCTGCATTTATTGACCTAGAAATACCACCCTCTGGTTGCATACAGTAACTAAAGTGGATGAGAATCCCTGCTTTATCATTGGAATGCATTGGAAGTAATGAAAAGGTGCACTCTTTAGCAGCTTTGATTACTAGACCCCTTGGATGGCTGAAGAGTTCTCTAAGGAGCACCTGATCCATGATGGGTCAACTTGACTCTTCTGCCTTACCATGCAGTCTTATGAATAGCTACTCAGAGGGTAGCCCTATTAAGTCTAATGAGACTTTCAGATAGGTGTGTATAGGGTTGCAACCTAAGGACATAATATTCGAGTTATTCCAGCTGAGGGAGGGACAGGACATCAGGTTAGGTGGCAGCCCTGTGACTCCCACAGAACTGCCACCAGCACAACAGATAAAGCCTGTAGGTTTGCCTATCACTCTGGCAGAATGATCAAAACAGGTTATGTTGACCCCAACCTGCAAAGCCAGACTCCAAAATTAAATCGGGTAGGATTTTTTTGAAGTTTCTTTTTTAAAAAAAAACAACACTTCTAAATATTATAGGAAAATAAAGTACAACTTTAATCCAAAGCAAAAATAGAAATGTGGTCAAAACAGATCAAAATAGATCAAATTACAAAGATAATGCAACAAAAAATTGACTTGTTATTTGAATCAAGGCCTGACCAAAATAATTATATGACAACAGATAACAAAATGTGTTGAAGACACATGCGTTTCAACCCAATTGGTCATTATGAAGATCATTATGGAGGTGACAGTGGGGGCATTGTTTTGTGATGCCATGGCGTGCAGGGGGTGTGTCCCCTTGCCCTGATGGCGGGCTTTGGCGGTGTTTCAAGGTGGGGGTGCCTGCTCTTTCTGTGCCCTTGGGGGGGGTTAGTGGTGCGTTTTCCCCTTCTTTTCCAAGCTGAGCATGCATAGGAGATGGCGGTCATTCCACGGGCAAAACAGTAACGTATTTCCCCACCCCCCTTCGACAAAACTGGAACGCAGGATTGCTTCGTAAGTCTCCTTCCTAAGTGAAAGCATAGGGGAAATTAAGGCTGTCACTGGAGGGGTGTGGGGTGAGCTGATGTGCGCTGATGCCTGTGTATTTTTATGAGCTGGGGATTAAAAACCCTTCCCCTGTACGAAGACACACATGCACATCACTCCATTCATTTCTCTCTCTCTCTGGCTTCAGGACATTATGGAACTCTTTTCCTGCATTTGATGATGGGTACACCCCCCTTCTCCCCCCTCCATCACCTCTTTCCTGTTTTGATGGGGGGGATGTCCTGTTTTCCCTTCTTTATTTTTCCAAAGTACCAAATAGCACTGGAAAAGGAATATCTCCCCCTACCCTCTTTCATGCTACCACCAATATAACAATATATATGTCTATTTATGATATATAACACATCACACCCTGTTCTTTGGGGATAATAAACATATTTCCCTCCCTAATTTGAGGAGGGTGGGAAACACCTTCAGCTCTCCCCCCCCCTTTCCACCCATCACCCAACCCCATCTCTTATAACCCGCCCGTTTCCCCCAACTCACCATTCTCCTGTCCTTCACCTCTTCACGCAGCAGCCGCTGAGGAAAGGAAGCCTGCTGAACAAGAGTAAAAATAGACCCGGCAGTTACTCAGCGCCTGAGAACATGATGACATGACTCATGAGGTAAAATAAAGAGATGTGAAAATCAAAAGCCCGTTGCATTCCCACCACCATCCATCCATCCATCCTTGCACGTAGCGAACCCCACTTCACTCCAGGCCTGTCTTGCATCTCAGATCTAAGGAAGGGGGGGGGGAAATAAATTGCTCTTGAATTTTGGAAATCGCCAAGCACTCAGGTAAATACTCAGGTAAAAGGGAACTAACAGGCTGCCTCCCCCCAAGCTGATTTTTGACCAGGCACCAGTTTGCATATGACATCTGATGGGGTCACTTTCCAGGGTTCTTCTCCCCCCCCCCCACACTTTTCAGGGGGTTCTTCAGGGTTTTCACCACCGGCTGGCAAGGGAGGGCTGTGCATTTGCTGGGGGCCCAGGATCGTTCATGGGCCTCACTTAGCCAGCACTGCGTTCTTTGTTTCTGTTCTGCAGGGGGCAGGGGGATGTCAGAAGAAGAAGGAGTTTGGATTTGATATCACACTTTATCACTACCCGAAGGAGTCTCAAAGCGGCTAACATTCTCCTTTCCCTTCCTCCCCCACAACAAACACCCTGTGAGGTGAGTGGGGCTGAGAGACTTCAGAGAAGTGTGACTAGGCCAAGGTCACCCAGCAGCTGCATGTGGAAGAGCGGAGACGCGAACCCGGTTCCCCAGATTACGAGGCTCTGCTCTTAACCACTATACCACACTGGCACCATGTACGGCCTCTGGTCCACGAAGGCTTTGCACTGCCTTCGTGTGCACTTCTGCAGGCTGAAGCACTCTCAGATTGCACATCCCATGCCACACCACACCACATGTAGCTTATGCTGTAACAAGCCTTTTAGTGCTTCAAGTGTCGCAACATGATTGATCTTGCTCCTTTCACTTTTAGCTCTCGCCACGTACTGGGGGCCAGCGTTGAATCATTTAGGGCCAGTTTTATACATCATCACTGCCGCCATTAAACCAAGGTAGTTTCAAATATATCAGCAGGGGGACTGGCCATCAGGTGAGCCATTCATCTACATCAGACTGGGTGGTTTTCAGCATCTTGTTATGAGCAAACATTGGGCCACGGGGGAAATCATCTAATTCATGTAATGAGCCATTGCACATCAACAGCTTGCTACATAGAGCATTTCATGTGATTTTCATATGGTGGTCATAATGTGTAAGGTAAAAGGTAAAGGACCCCTGGATGGTTAAGTCCAGTCAAAGGTGACTATGGGGTGCGGTGCTCATCTCGCTTTTCAGGTCGAGGGAGTCAGCATTTGCCACAGACAGCTTTCTGGATCCTGTGGCCAGCATGACTAAACTGGTTGTGGTGCAACAGGACACCATGACGGAAATGAGATCACATGGAAACACTGTTTCCCACAGCAGCGGTACCTATTTATCTACTTGCACTGGTGTGCTTTCAAACTGCTAGGTCCGCAGGAGCTGGGACAGAGCAACAGGAGCTCACCCAGTCGTGGGGATTTGAACCGCCAACCTTCTGATCAGCAAGCCCAAGAGGCTCAATGGTGTAGACCACAGTGTCACCCGCATCCCACATAATGTGTAAACCTGTGGTAAGAGGGAGGCTGGAGCAGGGGGTGGGGTGTCAGGCAGCAGAGGAAGAGCCCAGTTTGAGAGTGTTTGAACCGAGCTACACAGAACGGTGTGGTGCAGCTCTTGCTGAACTTTACCAGTATGGAATCACTTGGGGATTGTTTGAATGCTTCCCCATATTTTAAAACTGGGAGGGAAGCACGCTTCCTGCAACATAACAAATCAGTGTGATAGAAGAGCAAAATCTGGTGCTCACCCACCAAGAAAGATGGTTTGCAAGTTTGTATGGGTCAGGCCAGAGGCAGATTCAGCACTTTCTACCATTGCAGTAATTTCACCTCTGTTTCCTTTAGTGAGAAGTCTGGTAAGAACTGCACTGGGCATTCTCCAGTGTTGGTATAATAGCTGCATATAAGCTGGAGGGTGGGATATGCTGAAATTATGCTTGGCCATATACTCTGTATTGGCGAGCCATGTCTTTTACCATCCTGGCATTAAAGTCCTCATACTTTGATAAGGTCATTTTGGGAGAGTGGCTCTGCATGCAGTTAGCCCAATATTGTCACTGCTCTGTATAATAGCATAGGGCAGGGGGTAGGAGTGGAGAATGGCTATTGACTTCTTAGGATTTAGTCCTGCCTACGAATCCTGAAGCTGGAATGATACCCACAAATCCCTCTGCACCAGCTTATTGAGTGCTACACAGGTGCAGCCCATGCTCATGCAATACACACCACTCTCCCACAATCCCTACTCCAACCATGCGCCTGAAATCTATATGGGCAAACAGAGACAGGAGTCAGGCAAGCTGTCACAATGACTTGTACCCATTGAGAGCCATCTGGCTCCAGCTATGAAGTGGGCCTCTCTCTGGAAGAAGGGCAGCCTCTTCAACAACCTGGTGCCTGCCAGCTATTTTGGACTACAATTTCCTGGCTGGGGCTGATGGGAATTGCAGTCTAAAACAGCTGGACAGCACTAGGCTGATGAAAGCTGTGCTGGGGCATTTGTGGTTTTCCACTGACCCTTCTCAGCACCATTTTCTGTGCAGCCTTTTGCTCCCTTCCCTTGAGTTGAGAGAGATCCTGTTGCTCCGCCTTCTGTTTTTCATGGTGTTTGAATTTTCCAGCTTGCATTTTGCATGCCATGAGCTGAGGTGGCCACCGGCCACACAGTTCCTGTGGCTTTTCCTGAGAGTTCCCCCCATTTCCCCCATCTTTTAAAGGCATGCTTTTTATTTGGCGGCATTTTGGCCCTATATAACCCATGTTGCAATGATTATATTACATGGTTGAATGAGCTGTCATAGGCTGCATCTCCTGGAGCAAAATATTAAATGAATAAATAAACATCCAATTAAGAATTGTCTAGTGGTGATGAGCATAGTGCCTACAAATTGGTCCACGTGATAACATTTTTGCTGTGAGATATTACACGCGGGTGGCGCTGTGGATGAAACCACAGAGCCTAGGGCTTGCTGATCAGAAGGTTGGCGGTTTGAATCTCTGTGACGAGGTGAGTTCCCATTGTTCGGTCCCTGCTTCTGCCAACCTAGCAGTTCAAAAGCACGTCAAAGTGCAAGTAGATAAATAGGTACCACCCCGGCGGGAAGGTAAACGGCTGCTCTGGTTCGCCAGAAGCGGCTTAGTCATACTGGCCACATGACCCGGAAGCTGTCTGCAGACAAACACCGGCTTCCTCAGCCAGTAAAGCGAGATGAGCGCTGCAACCCCAAAGTCGTCCGCTACTGGACCTGTGGAGCGCTATTGCCTGTGGAAAATCCCAGTGACTGGGACTTTTCTTCTATTTGCTTCCAGACATCCTTGCACAATGCCATAACTCCAGCAGCATTTGTCATGCTGTATTCAGCCTACAGCTGAACACCTCTGCTGATGCCCGCCCCCCCCCCCCCGCTGAAAGGTAATAACAATTAACCTTAGCCATATAAGTGACAGGAGGTGGTTCTTAATTGATTCCGCACTTGAAAATGGAGAGCAGTATGTCAGCTGTCTCCAGACAGGTACCACATCACTATCACCCACGCAATATTCCTCTGCCCCTCCGGCACCCAGACTAGGACATCTTCTCTAACAAAACAAAACAAAAGCTCCCGCGTCTGAGCAGGTTAACAAGTCCCCCCCCGCCCCCCCTCAACGGACCCAGACAAAGTGGCATCTCTGAAGACAAAGGGTTTCAATAGCGCTCTTGCCCTCTGCCCTCTCCTAAACAATGTGAAATCAAGGAATATTGTCCTCAGCTGAATAAAAGCCTCTAAATATAGTGCGTCTGATGTGTTCTTGGTTTCCTGCCCGTCATTCCCCTCCCCTCCCCCTCCAGCGGCCCACTTTGCCACTAATCCAACACATTAACACAAAAGAGGGTGAGATCACACTAGGAAGACCACCTCCTCCCCGCATGATGAGGCAGAGGGGATTTCCAGTGTTTTGTGCCTCTTGTTTGCAAGCTGGAGGTGGGCTGGCTTGGAGGGGGTGGGTAAATGTCAGGAGGCACCAGTGCTGCATGTGGGGTAGGTTGCTGTCAAACAAACAGAGAGCCTTTCACTCCAGCTTCCGCCTGCGCCCACTTCTAATTCTGGACCATGCGCATGACCCTGCCAGTGCACACTAGCCTCTAATATCACAGTCCTGGGTTGTCTGTGAAGCTATGTTTGCCCCTGTGCATTTCTACACATTGGCTTTTTGCATGATGCAAGTGCGTCAGACTTGCATGACCGATGCATTGAACTGCTCCCGCAATATTGTTTTTCCCCAGGACCAAAGCAGGGTCTTCTGTGTGTGGTATCAGATGGTGGACCACCTTTGCCGTGATGAAGGGGATGGAGCAACTCTATGAGGAAAAGTGGCAGCATTAAGGACCTTTTAGTATAGAGAAAGGGCAAGTCAAAGGGGACATGACAGAGATCTGCAAAACAATGCATGTTATGGAGAAAGCGGGTGGATAGAGGTTTGTCTCCCTCCCTTATAGTATTTGAACTCTGGGATGTAATTTACTATCTGGTCTCATTTTGGCATCACTCTTTTTGCTGCAAATTGTGAAATCCCCTCAGACCTTCCTCTTGAAGGATTGAAATAAGAGTTCTTTAATTAGGGACACTTCTCCAGGTTCATATTTCCTCCTTGGCTATGAAAATAAATTACAGGTCAATTAAAGAACCTGTCAATTAAAGGACCTGCAACCTCTATAAGCAAATCCCCAAGTGAAGATACTTTGTGTGAAGCTATGCAATGGCTGGGAGTTTCTCACCAGCCCAGGTTCCTCCCTGAAAAGTAAAAAAAGCAAGTCCACTAACTCAGAGATTTGGCAAAGGGCAACTGAGACCACCACATTCCTTCTTCCTCTTCCCTTCTATACCATTTTTAATGCTGTGGCCAAGTAAGTTTTCCTATGCCTTCTCGTGTCCTTCCTTTAATATTCTTTAATTGATTCCATATTTTTTTGGGCCAATTATCTGGGGGCAGCTTCTGTGGAATGTTGTCTTTATTTGCCATGGCTGATGTGCCAAAAGCGGCAGAGGCGTGGGGGGAAAACACCGAATCCCCACAAGGAGCGGGGGAGGAAGCAGGAGAACAGCAGCTACAATCTGAATCACAGACAGAGAAGCAAGGAAGGGTGAGGAGAAGTGGGGAGGAGGGTGCTTTTTCTCCCTCTCTCTCTAGTCACAAAAAGTCTTTGTCAGCAGGTAAGAGATGAAGGGTGAACTGTGGAAGCCTCTTGTCCTGTGAGTCACTTGCTTCTAATCTCATCCCAGACAGGGAGGGATGGGGATGCCCAGGAAAGCAGCGATAGGGAATGACTGATGGCACAGTGATGGATAATAAAACAATTGTTTTCTAAAGTGTGGTAGGTCTCCAAGAGCGGAGCCAGCATCGTATCAGAGATGAACAGGATCCCAAGGCAGGGTGGTATCTTCCACTCATACCAGCAAGCGTTACTTGTCCCCTGGCATGGGACGTCACTGATTCACGCTGGATTTGTGGGCATGGCTGAACCCATGGTGCTCCATCATCCCAATCATATGGATCAATAATGGCAAGGAAACCTGCTTCACTCTGCTGTGACATGGTTGGAATGGCCTCACACGCAATGCGGTAATGCCAGTGTTGCTTGTTACGCCATTCTGCGAAGACTCCAAACTCAGCATCAGGACAAAGCACACGGAATAAAGCATCCCAATTCATTGCAGAGTCAACACATTCTTGCTGTGCACAATCCCTACCATTAAAGCACATTTAAAGCACTTGACTTCCCCAAGGAATCCTGGGCACCATAGTTCACTGCCACAGACTTACAGTTCCCAGCACCGTTAACTACAGTTCCCAGAATTCTTTGCGGCAAGCCATATGCTTAAACATGTTTTGAATGCATGGTGCCTAGACAGCCATGCATCCATAAATATATTTTGCATACAGTTTGCGTGCAGAGTATGGACCTTCTGGAGCACCCCTCTTCCCTACATTTACATGGTTTGATTGGTCACACCCACACCATACATTTAAAGCACTCTTAATGGCCATGGTTTCCCCCCCAAGAGCCCTGGGAACTGTAGTTTGTTAAAGGGCGCTGGGAATTACAGCTCTGTGAGAGGTGCCCTAAGCACTCTCAGCACCCTTTGCAAACTACGGTTCCCCAGGATTCTTTGGGGGAAGCCAAGGCCATTGAAGTGGTCTAAGAGTGCTTTGAATGTGCTGTGTGGGTGTCTGCTCTGTCTTGCCAGCAAAGTGCCTGCTCAGTTTTTTGAGAACTGGAAATGAAAATGCATGAATGCAAAGACCCAGCTATGAACATGTACTTGAATTAGCTGCTTTCTTGCCGTGCTTTCCTACCTCTTAGCAGGATGCTGGGCTGTCTCCACCTCCCAGACCCCATGCCAAGAAGCCTTTATTTTTAAAATCGCAAACAATGAATGAGCAGATGTTATGATCCTGGAGGAAAATTATATATACATTTTAATTAGCTGCTTTGAGTCAATTTCCCTTCCCATCATTCATTAGCAAGGGCAGGTGCCAAAATGACCCCCTAACCCCTTATCTATAAGGTGGAGAACCTTATTTATTCCCTGGCACACCTGGCATTTATTTTTGGTATTGACTATTTAGGGGGCCCAAGCCTACCCTCTAAAACAGACCCCACCCCTTTGGCCTTGCTGTGATCCTGCACAGCAGTATGATAAACACATCAGGGATTTGATATGTGTGTGTGTCCAAGGAACACAATCCCAACACCATACTTGTGACATGTCCTCTTTTGGATGCATGTGCTATTTCTTTGGGCACATCTACACTACAGATTGGAACTGGCTTGCTTGTCATTCTCCCCTTGGGAAGATTAACTGAAGTTAATTGGGCGTGGCTACTGATACGTAGGAGAATGTTTGCACCCTCATTGTTATATAATCCCCATGATTCTTTTGGAGGAAGACATGGGAGTTAAAATGGTATAAGAATGATATTGGAAAGATTGTTGCATGTAGATATGCCACTTGGTTTTCCCCAACCAACAGAGTTAAAAAGAGCTACAGCGGTACCTTGGGTTACAGATGCTTCAGGTTACAGACGCTTCAGGTTACAGACTCCTCTAACCCAGAAATAGTACCTCGGGTTAAGAACTTTGCTTCAGAATGAGAACAGAAATTGCGTGGTGGTAGCGGGAGGCCCCATTAGCTAATGTGGTCTTCAGGTTAAGAACAGTTTCAGGTTAAGAACGGACCTCCAGAATGAATTAAGTTCTTAACCTGAGGTACCACTGTAATGACACATGCTGGCCAGGTACAAAAGAAAGTCCAACCTTTAGTAGTTGTCTTTGAAGAGGGAATTTCAGCAAATCCCCTCCTCTACAGAACTATGAAAGGTGCAGCAGCCCAGCCCCCTTTTACACAGAAGAGGCAAGGTGAAACACACCAGGTACTAGGAATGCACAACAACACGGTGTATAGACAGATCTGTAGACTTGAAATGGGATGCTGGGTTGTGACAGACGTCCTTCCATCCACCCCACCTTGGAATCCCACCTTGGAATTCATGATCCTTCAGTTTTCCTGTTGATTAACATAAGAAGATCCTGCTGGATCAGCCAATGGCCCATTCGGCCCAGCATCCTGTTCTCACAGTGGCCAACCAGAGGCCTGTGGGAAACCTACAAGCAGGATCCAAGCACAAGACCCCTCTCCCCTCATGCAGTTTCCCGCAACTGGTATTCAGAAGCATAGCTGTCTCCAACTGTGGAAGCAGAATATAATTATCATGGGTGCACATGCTGGAGTCAGCTTTGCCGAGGATTTGATGCCCTATGGCAGCAGCAACTTTTCAGGTGTTGTGATTGCATATGGAAAGCTGGCCCATCTGCATTTCAGTGCATGGTGCAGGTGTAATCTACACCTGCTATGTCCATGGTACAGTGGTACCTCGGGTTACAGACGCTTCAAGTTACAGATTCTGCTCACCCAGAAATAGTACCTCAAGTTAAGAACTTTGCTTCAGGATGAGAACAGAAATCGCGTGGCAGCAGCGGGAGGCCCCATTAACTAAAGTGGTGCTTCAGGTTAAGAACAGTTTCAGGTTGAGAACGGACCTCCAGAACAAATTAAGTTCTTAACCCGAGGTACCACTGTATTGCTAAATTGCAGGACATGGATAAAGAACTGCTGCTGACTCACACTTTGCTCTGGGGGGCTCCAGATTACCAAGTCTGGAGGACTCCAGAGTCAAACCAGCAGTGAATGTTGTCTGGCACACAAGGAGGCCAACAGGCTTCAAGGGTTTGCTGCCAACTGGCCTGGATGCTCCTTTGCTTCCATTCTGCAGGAAGATCCAGGACATGTACCGAACTTAAACAAAGCAGTGTGTCCACCCTGAAACTTCCACAGAGAAAGCTGGATCACATAGACCCATCCTTTTAACCATCATGAGCACAAATCATCACGAATGCACAATTTTTTATAGTAAAAGATGTCTTGGGGGGGTGTCGCTTTGAGAGAGGTTATGGGGAGCTGTTGTGGGAAAGGCTGGATCACTGCACTCCATCGTCTGCTAGCGTCACCAAGCTACAATGGAAGGTCAAGTCAGACGCAAAGTTTCGGCTGCTGCCTCAGCTATGGAGCGAGCGTGAATAGGTCGCCCTTATCTCAAGAAAACACTGCCATAGCCAAGGCATGGCGTCTGGCCCCCTGTGCCCTCAGCTTGCCAGCCCTTCCAGCCTTCCTCTCCGCCTGTGCTCTTGGAGGTTCCCTTCTCCTGCAGCTCTTGCCACGTTGCCAAGCCCACTGGAATGTCAGCAATGCCACTGAGATGAAACACTTCCACGTCCCTCAGAGTCTGGCCTCTGCCACTCAGAGGCATGGGGAAGTTTGGCTCTCCAAGGGTCCCCTTACCAAAATTTCTTCCACTCCCATGCTTGTGTTGCCGTTTGGGACAAGGGTGGAAGGCTAGCTGATGAGGTAATGCAAATGAACGTGCTTTTGCACCCCTGTTGAGCAAACATGTATACACTGTAGGCATGTTAGGACCTTCCTGTGATTGTCTGGCTCTGCATTCCTGCCAGTGCCCTTGTGAGGATGTTCTTCCTAACTGTGTGTCTGCGTTTGCTGTTATTGTTCATCTTGTTTATTTCAGCTACCTCTTCTCCAGGGGCGGCAGGGAGGGAGAGGTACTCATTAACACTGCATGTTAATTTTTTTTTGAACCTATGCAAGCCTTCAAACCTCCACCCTGTCAGAAACAAAAAAAATCCAGGTAAATAAGGGCCAGCCAAGGCAGGGCAGTAGTGATGTGTCTCCCAAAACACTTCTGTGACTGCGGATAAAAGGTTTTGATTGTAGTTTTCTTAGAACGGGGACTATACCCATTGCTTCTTTGGTAAAGCGCCATGTCTGTTAATGGTATTGTGCTGCTGCTACCAGTAGTAATGGTAGCATTATATTTTTCAAGGCTTTGTAATGTTTTGCCAGTACTGTATGCTTATGCCTGCCACTGTCACCAACCTTATGCATTTAGCTCCACTGGATAGGAGTCTGGTTCTAAACCTGCATGGTCTGCGCATCTGTTCTTATTTTCACATAGTGAGCCTGATGTAAAGGGACCCCTGACTGTTAGGTCCAGTCGCAGACGACTCTGGGGTTGCAGTGCTCATCTCGCTTTACTGGCCGAGGGAGCTGGCGTACAGCTTCTGGGTCATGTGGCCAGCATGACTAAACCTCTTCTGGTGCAATGGAACACCGAGACGGAAACCAGAGCACACAGAAACGCCGTTTAACTTCCTGGCACAGTGGTACCTAATTATCTACTTGCACTAGAGTGCTTTCGAACTGCTAGATTGGCAGGTGCTGGGACAGAGCAACGGGAGCTCACCCCGTCACGGGGATTCAAACCACCGACCTTCTGATCAGCAAGTCGAAGAGGCTCAGTGGTTTAGACCACAGTGCCACCCGTGTCCCAGCATATTGCTGGGATCACAACAGCAGAGTGGAAGCAAGATCAGAGGAGTGCCCTTAAACTCCTGCACCCTTTTAACATGTTTTTCCTCCTGTTGAAAACAATGTGAGGGAAATTAATGGGATAGCCTAAGGCCAGCTGCTGAACTAGTTTAAATCACAGAATCATAGAATTGAAAGGGACCCTGAGGGGCCACTGGTCCAACCCACTGCAATGCAGGAAATCTCTCACTGGTTTGGGGGCTGAGGAGGATACAGATCCTTCAGCTCCTTGCACTTTCCTGATCTGCCCTCAGCATGCGGCTGACATGCCATATAGCTGATGTCAGTAAGGCCAGGGCCACAGAAATTGCACCAACAGTGTTGACAAATACTGAGCCAGCCCGGGAGACACTTTAGGGCTCCCTGGATTCCACCATCCCAGAGGTACAGCTCCTGCAGAGAAAGGAGGGTTATGCAACAAGTATCCCTCTAGGCCAGCACAGAGCAATGAAGGGGCGGCAGGGAGAAGAGGAGATAAAGAGATAGGTCATTGACTTCTTAATGGGTGACAGCTTTCCCACATTGCATGCAAAAGGCATTCCCTGCATTCCAGGGCTAGTGACCCCCCAGACCAGCCAAGCTTTTATAGTTCACTGGCATGCTGCAGGGTGGTCTCTCTGTCTGCCTCTGCAGAAGCCCTTGAACACTGGGAAGAAATGCATCTCTCTCCCAATGAGAGCCTTTTGCTTAATTGCTCCTCAAGCTGTAGCTGGTGGGCCACCTGCTGCCAGCAGAGCCTTTTGATGTGGTTACCAGACTCTTAGATTAAGAGGAGTCAGGGCTCAGAGGAGACCAGCAGTGTATGAAGGAACTTTCACCCGCCTCCCCTGAGCTCCGGCTGGAAAGGGCAGCGCTGCTTCTCCTGCAGGAAGTGGTGCACTGGAGGCTGGAGTGGGCAATCCTGCAATCCTTTGCACGCTTATAGCACAATTCCATTCATCATGCCTATTCAGAAGACCAATGCAACTCCCACTGAGTTCAATGGGGCTCACTCCCGGATAAGGGTATAGGAATAGGATAAGGGTTTAGGCACAGGAATTTCATGCAGGGGGTGCTTCCTAAAATCTTCTGTTCACAACTTGTGAAGGTGCAGGAGCCCAGTATGTGAAGTGATTTGAACACTTGAACCACACTTTAATACTCAGACCCATCATTTCGTTTCTGAGATATGCATTTTTGGTTCCCATCAGTTTGACGGGACTTTCAAAGAACAGCGCTGCCTTCAAGAACTTATATGGGGGCTGCTTGGCTGCACAATCCTATGCGTTTTTACTCAGAAATTAGGCTGCGATCCTAACCCCCACTTACCTGGGAGTATGCCCCATTGAATTCAAGAGGACTTCTGCGTAGTCATGGTTAGGTAACTGTGTAATGCATGTCAGAATGCCAAGACATCCATCCTTGCTATGGCTAACTATCCATGTGGAGAGCTGCTAAATATTTACTGGACGCGGTATGTACTCTTGTGAATCCCTTGGCACAATGAAGCTCAGCCCTGAGATGGCAGAGTCCAGAGAGAGAGGAGGAGGTTGGAACAGATGGGAGCCCCCCACCCCTCATTCTGTCAGGTTCTGTTCTGGATATAGGACTTCTAGCTTCTAGCTCACATCAAAGAAAACTCTAAAAGTCAGTATAGGCCCCACCCATTTTTCATTTCGTACAGAAAAAAGGACCATTCCTTTGTTCCCTTAATGGCCCATCACCCAGGCAATCACCTGGCTCATCTTTGGCTCATCTTTTGTTCCTTAAAAAAACTCTCAACAATTCTGAGGTCTTCCTTTAAGAAGCTCAATAACTTTTGGGGTGTCCTGGTTTTTACTTTTTGAAACCCTAAGTAGATCCAAAACAAAATATCACACTCACACACTTGCTTATACCTTTAGCTGCTGCACAACAGGGAGAAATTTCCCCCGGCACTGTCTCTTAAAGCATAGGAATAGCAGAACCTGCTTACTTCCTGCCCATTGTGGAGAATTGTAAAATGCACAGGTGTATTCCAGAAAATGAGATGGCAGGCTGGAGGGTTTTTCAAAATAACCGTGTTGCTTAACTCCTGCTGCCACTGAGTTCCCTTTCCTTTCCTTAACTTCTTAGTGCATCTTTGCCTCCCACCTTTCTTTCATCCTCTGCTGTTTCCAAGCAACTAACACACATGCCCACCCCAAACACAGCAACAGGCAAAGAAGCTGTGTACACTATGGGTAGGCAAACTAAGGCCTGGTGGGGAGATCCGGCCCAATCACCTTCTAAATCCGGCCTGTGGACGGTCCGGGAATCAGCGTGTTTTTACATGAGTAGAATGTGTCCTTTTATTTAAAATGCATCTCTGGGTGATTTGTGGGGCATAGGAATTCGTTCATTTTCCCCAAAAATATAGTCTGCCCCCCCAAGGTCTGAGGGACAGTGGACCGGCCCCCTGCTGAAAAAGTTTGCTGACCCCTGGTGTACACATTGCCAGCTTAAAACACAGCTAGGTCTTTCCCCCTCTCGATTCAGGTCAAAGCTGATGGGGGCGGAAATGCATCAAAATGCAGTATTTCTTAAGAAACAACAGGATAGGCATTATGTGTACACCATTTCCCAAAACAGCAGTGGGAGCACATTTAATGCAGAGTAAATGAGTGTCTGGTCACCTTAAAGGTAAAGGTTAAGGTACCCCTGACCATTAGGTTCAGTCATGGATGACTCTGGGGTTGCGGCGCTCATCTTGCTCTATAGGCCAAGGGAGCCGGCATTTGTCCGCAGACAGCTTCCGGATCATGTGGCCAGCATGACTAAGCTGCTTCTGATGAACCAGAGCAGTGCATGGAAACACCATTTACCGTATTTTTCGCCCCATAGGGCGCACCGGCCCATAGGGCGCACCTAATTTTTTGGGGGGGAAATCAAGGGGAAAATTTTTATTTACCCCCCGCAGCCATCCCCAAGCTAGAAGAGGGAGACGGAGTGTTCCGTCTCCCTCTTCTGCCTTCAGGGACAGCCTCCCTAGCCTCCGTGGGGCAGCGGCTTGCCCCGTTGTCCCCCGAGCTTGTGGGGCTGGCGGTGGGGAGAAGCAAGCTTGCTTCTCCCCCGCCCGCCAGCCTCCAGACCAGGTCCGGGAATAGCGGGGTGGCGGCGCTCCGCCTCCCCGCTATCCCCCGAGCTTGTGGGGCTGGAGGGGGGGGGGGGAGAAAGCTTGCTTCTCCCCCGCACACCAGCCTCCAGATCAGGTCGGGGAATAGCGGGATGGCGGCGCTCCGCTTCCCCACTGTCCCCTGAGCTTGTGGGGCTAGCGGTGGGGAGAAGCAAGCTTGCTTCTCCCCACCGCCAGCCTCCAAACCAGGTCGGGGAATAGCGGGATGGCGGCGCTCTGCCTCCCCGCTGTCCCCCGAGCTTGTGGGGCTGCCCGATATCTGCCCGAAGCCCGGGGTGCGCTCCGGAGCGTGCCTCGTGCTTCGGGCTGCAGGCTGCCACCTGCAAGCCTTGCGAGCCCGGCGGGAACTCCTGCCGGGCTCGCAAGGCATGCGGATAGCTTCCTGAAGCCTGGAGAGGGAGAGGGGTCGGTGCGCACCGACCCCTCTCGCTCTCCAGGCTTCAGCGAAAGCCTGCATTCGCCCCATAGGACGCACACACATTTCCTCTTCATTTTTGGAGGGGGAAAAGTGCGTCCTATAGGGCGAAAAATACGGTACCTTCCCTCCGGAGCAGTACCCATTTATCTACTTGCACTTTGACGTGCTTTCGAACTGCTAGGTTGGCAGGAGCAGGGACCAAGCAACAGAAGCTCACCCCGTCGCGGGGATTCAAACCGCCAACCTTCTGATCGGCAAGCCCTAGGCTCTGTGGTTTAGACTTACCTGCACGAAATTAGTCTGATGATCATAGATGGGTCCCAAAATTGGTATTCCCCCTACTCTGTCCCATGACTGCTTAGTCCTGCTGAGTCACGGACGGGCAGGGCTCCAAAGAGTGTGTGGCACAAGCAGGGGACCAGAGAAGGGACCCAGGAGAGGGACCAGTGAGTTATGGGATGCCACACCACCCACAAGACAGAAGCCAGGGGAGAAGGGAGAGTCAGGGCAGTATGAGGCAGAGAAAGAAGGTCCGGTTCAGATGAGGGATGGGTCAGTAGATTCCCCACCTTTTCCTGCCCCATTGTCTTGTAGAACCAGGAGAGGTATGAAAAGGGAAGAACAGCTATGCCTTCTGTGCAGGAGAAGTCTCAGTTTACGGGCACGCCACCCGTCAGAAGTGGGTCTATATAAGCCAGAGGAGGGGAGGGCCCCCACTGTTGCTGCAACTGCACCCTAGGGCGCAGACCCATGGACAGCTGCCTAGAGGCTAGAAGCATGTGAACATGTGTATCCGGAGCACCGTGGAAGCTGCTGTGAGTGTTTCTCTTGCCCATCAAGAGTTAAATATCAGACGTGTGCCTTCCTCATCTGGGACAGGCTGTGACATGCTGCTTCTTAAGTTCCCATTTTACACATTCATTTTGTTTATTTAAGAGACTGGTTCTCTGCTTTTTGAGGAAATCCTCCACGAAGTGGTGAACAATATTTTGAAATACAAACCCATTCCATAAAGCCTTTTAAAACACATAGACGGAAACAATAACAACATTGAAATCGTCAGCGTAAAGCAATATTAACTTAACCATTCCCCCATTCGCTGCCCTCATTCATAATCCCCACCAAAAGTTTTTAAGAAAATGGGGCTTGTGAAGCAAGAAAGCTCTGTGACAGGGGTTGCCAGCCTTTTTGAGTCGCTAGGCACATCTGGAATTTTGAGAAAGTGTTTGACAGCTGGAAAATGGCTGCCGCGAGGGCAAGGCATATCACAAAAGGGTTGTCGTGATGTCATAGAATAACACAAAATGGCTGCCCTAAGAGGGTGAGGCATAATGGCTGCCACTTCTAGAAGAGCAGAACAAGCCACAGGGCCACAAAACGATGCAGGTATACTTTCCATCAATGGGGATAAGTCGCTTATATCATCCATTGCCACACTGAGTCACTCACAGAGAAAGCCCTTTGCATCTTTACTCTGCTCAGAATGGAAAGGAGGGAGGGTGTCCAGTCCTGGTACTCAATGAAATGTGGGCAGGAGAAGCTGAGCCAGTGCAAAGTGGAACAGAGCAAAGAGAGGAGATATTGAGTGCAACCATTTGTGGGCAGCATGGGAGCCGCTGGTGGGCACACTGGCATCCATGGGCACCACCTTGGCAACCCCTGCTCCGTTACATGTGATTGCGAGCCTAATTGTGAGCAATCCTTATGGTCTGGGTAGGACTCTATGGGTGTAGGTGGAGCCTTAAGCAACCAGATCACAAGCCGTTCAGGGCTTTAATAACCAGCACATTTTGGGTGGGGGGGGGGTGCCGCTGTCACATCGGTCTCCTATTGACACCCGTCTTAGAAAGGAAACTAAAGACTCACTCAACCATGGGGGCTGAACTCTCCTCCGACCTCTGAAAGTGGTCCC
This sequence comes from Podarcis filfolensis, assembly GCF_964270895.1. Classification (NCBI taxonomy): domain Eukaryota; kingdom Metazoa; phylum Chordata; class Lepidosauria; order Squamata; family Lacertidae; genus Podarcis; species Podarcis filfolensis. The sequence continues at coordinate 46,069,862 of NC_139612.1, read as the reverse complement.
GCTCCAGCAGAGCAGCTCCAGGGTCACATGTTGTAGGAAGAAGGAAGTCTCCTTGCCCTCCATCGCAGCCCATGTTGTTATGGATAAACAGCGACTGGTGCTAAGTTGCTGGGGGAAGGGAGGAAGCAGAACTGAGTGGCGAGACGTCTGTCTGACCCCCAAAAGCCTTTGGCACTCCAGAGGGAGGAGTGGGGGGGAAATGGGTGCAACTGAAACTGCTGCTTCTCCTTCACCGTCCCGCCAACAGCTCCATCCCCCGCTCCAGCTGTGCAAAGTGGAACCTCTTCGTCTTGACATATCCATATCCGAGACCAATGGCTTTGCCTTGGAAGTCACATTTGGCATTCCTGACCAGTTTCAATAGAGGCCATTGTCCTTAGGAAAGGTCACCACCGCCAGACACTTTGCTGCACCCCAGGCTGCAGAGAGAAAGCCCGCCTGAGGACGTAGGAAGGGAACTGGAAATAAATACGTCAAAACAGATCCATTAACTGCAGATGGTGGAGTCCCATGTTGCTGGGTTCTTGTTAGACTCACACTGCACACTGGGCCGGATTTAGGTTTGATGAGGCCCTAAGCTACTGAAGGTAATGGGGCCCTTTATATGTCCAGCTGTCCTTTGTCAACAACAAATTGTTGCTTTTTTTTGCGTTGAATATATGCTATATGGTAATTTATGGAGCTAATAGGTATCCAAAGCCATTTGCACATAACAAAATATGTATTTTATCAAAGTAATTGTTGAACTGAAATACAATTAAGAAGAAGTATATTAATAGTGAAATTTGGGGGGGGCAAGGGAGTGGGGCCCTAAGCTATAGCTTTTTTAGCTTATACGTAAATCTGGCACTGACTGCACAAGTTCGTGACACACATTTGCCTCTGGCAGGTGGCTGGGGTCCTGCTGGCATTGCATTTTGCAGCAATGTAAACAGAGTTAAACACAAATTATGGTTAGAGATCTTAGGCCTGCTGCAAAAGATTTTGAGCTAGCCACTCCCTAACAGCACCCCTGCTGGAGCAAAGCACAGAATCTCACCTGGGATTGGCAAGGTCTGTCGACTCGCCTCTGGGATCGTACAGCAGTTAAAGAAACTCTCAGAAGGTTTAGAATTCCTTCAGCCTTTTTCATCTTCATGACTTAGAAATCTGCCTTCATAACAGGAGAGCATAGGGAAGGGGGCCTAGCTCACCAGCACAGCATTTAAGAACATAAGGAGAGCCTGCTGGATCAGGAATCCTGTAAACAGGATTGAAGCGCAAGAGCCCTCTCCTCTGCTGGATCTGATCGTTAATTTTAAAAATGAAGTGAAAAAAAGGAGAAAGGCAAGGGATTTGGGGGCCACATCTAAAGGGGTGCTGCTCAAGACCTCAGGGACACCCTCGAACACTGCCTCCAAATATTTCTATTAAATAAGAAAGAAGTATTCCTGCAGGCTTGCAATCCCTTTCAGAGGTCTGTGTTTTCTCTACTCTGTGCACTCTGTCTCTCCCCCTATTTCCAGTGATCTGTTTCTTCAATTCCTCCACACAAAATGTATTCATAAAAAGCTATTCACAGCAGTTGCCAAAATTTTTTCCATCTTATCATAGTCCTCCTGCATTCACCCTCCCCGGTTCCCAGTCTGTATTTTGGGAGGGTAGGCCATGGGGTGATCATCTTACTAAGGCTGCTCTTCAGCATCCGAGTTGCCCTCAACTAACTCTCTTCAATTCTCAAAGTCTGGCTTTTTCCTTCTGAATATTTTGAATGACCCAGGTGACCTTGCTTTTTGCTTTTGGGTCAATGCAGACTTGTGCTGGCTATGGGAGACCACCACCCTTCCAGTCACATCAGTCCAGCGACTGGCATCCCAAAAACCTCCCTGGGTTGAATTCTGTAAATGCTGGAGGCTTCACACAACTGGACTAAAAAAAAAAATGCCATCACATCTTTCATTAAAAAAAAATAGCACCAACAAAGGTTTTATCCCCTGGCGGGGGACAGAGTTTCAAAGGGAAGTGCATTTGTTGCTCAAGACCTTCCTTGTGACCCGAATTTGCCAATCTGGGATTAAATCTCATCTGAAAAGAGCAACAGTCTGGAAGCACCCCAGTTCTCCAGAGCAAAGCCCAGCTATGGACTATGATCTACAGCCAGAAAGACTGGTGTTTTATCTTGAGCATTTGCCGTGATAGCTAAATGGAACCACGAGGTTCAAAGGCAATATCCCCGTGAATTCTGGGTGTTTGTGAAGGGTGGGGATAAACAATACATGATGTCTGTTTCTTACACACCCTCTTTGTGGACTTCCAGAAAAATCTGCTTGACTGCTGTGGGAATTTATTTATTTATTACGGTGTGTGTGTTTTATATTATGGCACCTCTCAGAATACCGATCCTTCCAAGGTAGCTTGACTTACAAATAACACCAGTATACATTAAACAACAGGGCTGGCCTGTCTATGAGGCAAACTGAGGCAGACACCTCAGGAATAGGAATCCAAAGAGCATAGGAATAGATCCCTATCAAATCAATTTCTCCCAGATTTATTATGCCAACCAGTTCCTGATGGAGTCCTTCATTACTCTTCTGTCAGCCAACTCAACACCCACCCCAATCTCCTCTCTCTCTTTCTCTCCCAGGATCATAACCAAACACAGAGGAGAGGAAATCACTCTTCACTAGAAGATCACTGCAACCAAGAGCCAAACCAGAGAACCAGCATGTACAATTCGGAGCGGAGCCAAACATTTGGTTTCTGGTCAAGACTGCTTGCACATTCTCACATTTCCCTTGGTCCCCATGAGGGCCAGAAACTTTCTCTTTGAAGTTTGCTTGTTTGCTTTTGTTAAGCTGAAATTCTTAGGAAGTCAGCATCTTCCCAAATACCAGATTCTGCAGGCCCTGTAAATTCACAGACTATACACGTCTCCGACACTGGTAGTAATGCTTTGGCAGGGAGGGGGTTTCTGGGAGGAGGTGGCGCTACTGTAAGCCAGAATGTGGTTTCAGGTGACTACACAGTCGCTGTAGGTGAGAAGAGGGGAGGAGGGAGAGCTCTCTGGGGAACAACAGTGCATTGAGGCCTCTGTATCTCTCTGGAGCAAAGGAAACGGAAAAGAGATAAGGAACCCTTTTGGATCAGGAATTCCTTCTCACTTTCCCCTTTCTGTTTGTCTTTCACTAGAGATAACACGAGACCTTGTACAATTTACCTGTATCCAGGGCTGCCAATAGGCCATGGGACACTTTCTGTTTCCACACAAGCTCCCTGCTTTCTATCCGAGGGATAACAGCGCGTTGGCTCAAGAGGGAAGTGTTTTGAGCTCCCCCTCTGCAGCTGCCCCGTGTTCTCTGCATCACGCAAAGCTGACTTATCTCGAATGGCTGTAACTCGAGGAGCAACTCGGAAAAACAGAAGCAAGATTGCAGACAATGAAATGGAGAGAATTTGAAAGCCAAGGGGCCTGATAAAGAGGGGGGGAGGGACGTGTGTATAGTGTTTCATTCATCACTTCTGCTTCTTGCCGGGGAAAGGATATGGGGGGAGGGAAACCCCTGCTAGAGACCCCTCTTCTTTTGGATATGGATTATTCAATGGAGAGGCCGAAAAGCAAACTGCAGGAGGTATGCTTACAGGACAGGTCTGCACAAGCCAGTGTTCATGCTTTGCATAGAAAAGGTCCCAAGTTCAATCCCTGGCATCTGCAGGCAGGGATGGGAAGAGACCCTGCCTGAAATCCTGCCTGAGAGATGCTGTCATTCAATAGACAATACTGGGCAAGATGGCCCAATGGTCTGGCTCAGTATAAGGCAGCTTCCAGTGTCCACCAGTGATACAGCATGGACCGTGAAGCATTCAGCAACACCGTTCCTGGCTTTTTATAGGTGACCACAGCAGGAGGTTTATCAAGCCATTGGCAGGTCACCCTACGGGCCACTATTGTATAGTGTGCACTCCAGATGTTTTGGATGACAACTCCCATGAGCATGGCCAATGACTAGGGAAGGTGGGAGTTGTACAAAACATCTGGAGGGCACCAGGTGGTTCCTGACCCTAGAATCCAGTAGGGACCAACGCTCTGAGTCAGAGGCTACAGTGTCACTGGTTAAGGACCCAGGCTCAGACTCTGGTTCTGATGGTGGCAATCAGTGGACCACTGAATATGAGGCCAGCAGGCAGGAGCCCACTGAACTGGATGCTACAGCACCAGAGCCTGGAGCCAAGGTTCTTACAGGTGCCTTTCCCTAAGCTTGAATGCCTGCCATACTGGGCTTATGTTTACTGCCTTCCGTGCATCCCGTACACTCCAGCTGCTAGTTTTTGAAGCTCCATACAATCTTAACCACAATCCATACTTATCCTGTAGTTTCTTGACAAATTGCAATGGACTGGTTAGAATGGTGGGAGGGACCAGCTGGGGACCCCCCAAGGGAAGAAGGCTCAAAGTCAGGGGAGTGGAGGTGGGACAATGATGAGTGGGCAGAGAGAGAAGAGGGAGACTGGGAAGGGGAGGTGTCGGAAGCTGAAGGGGTAACAGGACTTAGTGAGCTGGGAGAGCCTGTGGCAGAGAGAAGTCAAGAACCAGAGGCAGAAGCTGAAGCAGGTGAGTGGGAAGAGGGAGGCCAAGAGGCAGAGATGAATTGGGTTGGTGAAGAGTCACAGGTGTCCCCTCTCTCCTGCTGTGACAGGCTCCCCTCCCCCTCTGACTCCCAAAACCAGAAGAGGTATGAAACAGGAGAAGCAAAGACAGGCTACATGCAGGAACAGTCTCTGATTGCTTGGAAGAAGCCTGGAGAGAAGGAGACATAGACAGGTGTAGGTAGGTGGGGACTTTTAGTCTCGGTAACTGGTTTCATAGAGTAGGGTCTACAGAACATGAGCTGCTGTACTCATTAGGCCTGAAACTCAGCCAAGGCCATGAAGAATATATTTTGCTAATACATAGTTAACTCCAGTTTGAACTGTGTGATTTACTGACTGCCTTGCTCTGTGACACAGATACTGTACAGCTCTTTGATGCATTTTCTCTCTCAAGCCATTTCAATCTGACTAGAAAACTAAGGCACATTCACTTCATACTTAAGAATGTTATGAGCCTTTGAGACAGATGAGTCTGCATGAGCAGATGACAGCTTCATGAGCAGGAATTCCAGGGGGGTTGCAGGGGTGGGGAGAGGGCATGCACGCCAGGTGAGAACATAAGAGGGGCACTGCTGGATGAGGCCAATGGCCCATCTAGTCCAGCATCCTGTTCTCACAATGGCCACTCAGATGCCTGTGGGAAGCCTGTAAGTTGGACATAAGTGCAGCAGAATTCAGCCCACCTGCAATTCCTACAAGTGGTTTTCAGAGGCATATTGCCTCTGACAGTGGAGGCAGACCATAGCCATTGTGCCTACTAGCCATTGATGAAGACATATCCTAGCTTGTTCATCCACAGTGGAGTTGTCTTGGAGAGGAAGCGTCTCAAAAGGCTTCCATTCCCTTCCAGCCCTTGTTGGAGCATGTTGCTCACTAGGAGCTATCCCTGGTGCTGAAATAACCAATATGCCTTGCTGCCATGCCCCGTGGTGTACTCTGTGGGATCAGGACAAACTGAGAAAGGCTGGTGCAATGGTTAGTGTTGGACTGTGGTCAGAGTGTTGGACCAAGATTGGAGAGATTCGGGTTCACATCCCCACTCACCCATGAAGCTCTTTGGAAGACCTTCAGATAGTCATTTCCTCTCAACCCAACTCTATTCATAATTGTTTGCTTCATTCCATCTGATCACCACGGTCTGCAGGGTGTCCACTCTCCTTCTGGTCCTGCCATGCCTTCACTGCAGATATTGAGAAATCATAGTGGCAGTCCCTTGAAAGAAATGCAGTCCCTGAGCCCACAGGAGCTCTGGTTCATTCATTTATTACAGCAGACTAATGATTCTCCTGCAGCATACCATTAAGGAATTGCTGGACAACTTCATTTGCTGACTCCTCCTTAATACTGGAGAACATAAATTCGAGCCAATGCCGCATCTGATGCAATAAGAGGAGATGCTAATGAGACGCAGCTCCGCTTTCAGCTCAACAACTTTTGGCAAAGGCCCCTTCCTTTTATTTTTGGCTTGTTTGCCACAGCTCCGGTTGACGTAGAGGATCTAGAAGGTAAGGAACACAGGAAGACAGATGAGTCAGCCCAAGAAGCCAGATGGTGGTTCTAGCTATGGGACACCTGAAGAGCGCTGGAGTGGCAGGAAAGAGATCGGAAGGGTGAACATACCCAAGGGATGGATTTTGGAATTCCAAAATAATAAGGGTTTCCCTGCCTTATTGTTCAGCCGTGCATCTGGGAATCTCATTAGGCAAATGCTCAGGGTGAAGTCATAGGGAAAGAGGCCTATAGGAGGCTTGACACCAAAGCTGAGGATGTCCTGCTATCAACTACCACTAAGGGTGAACATGATCGTGTTTTTCTGCACAGTCAAAGCAGAAGATCATCCTTAGTGTTACCGTGCTTCTCCACCCACCTCCGACTCTGCTCTTGTGCAGTGTGATGCACATAAATTTGGCAGATGAAGCTTTTCCTGGCTTGGACAGAAGCGGCAAGAAAATATACACCAGCTAAATTTCTATGGGGCAGATTACTGTCAAGAAATATAAGATGAGTCTGCTGGATCAAGCCAATGGCCCATCTAGTTCAGCATCCCAGATGCCTGTAGGAAGCCTGCAAAACTGGACATTAGCGTAACAGCACTCTGACTACCTGTAATTCCCGGTAACTGGTATTCAGAGGCACAAAGCCTCTGACAACGGCTCTCCTAACCCATCTCCCGGTGGCCTGATCATCCCCATCTTAGACTGGAGGCAGTAGGCAATGGCTCCCAGACCACCTGGGAGCCTGTGCCCATCCCATATAAAATGGCAAGAAGGGCAGGATGGTAGAACTCAATAGAACAGCAGCAGCATGAAATGTAGGTAGCTAAAAGCAGCAGAGCAGATAAACAATCACCATAGGAACATAGGACCCAATGGGTCCTCCTACACTGTCTACCCTGACTGACAGCGACTGTCCAGGATTTCGGGCAGGAAATCTTTCTCAGTCCTACCTGCAGTTGCCAGGGATTGAACCTGATGTTTTCTGCATGCAAAGCAGATGCTCAACCACTGAGCTATGGTCAACTTTAAATTGTCCAGTAAAATGCATAAGGTTTGACCAGGCATTGAGACAGCTGCAGTGTTGAGGCCAGTGCCACTCTTATGGAGCGGGTACTCCACGGACAGGACACCACCACAGAGAAGTTCCTCCCCTTTGTGATCACATAACAAACGTCCCCTGGTGACAGGACATGGAAAAGAGCCTGATGGCAGGACACCATCCTTCTTTGCCTACTTCCTGTCCTGATTTAATTTTAGGCAGAGTCCTAAAATCTATTTATAAATAATAATCAAAACCCGTCCAGACGGTTTCTTTTTGCAAGGAGGGTTCAATCACATACTTGCCAGCACAATTTGATTAGGTTCTCTTGCTTAACAAACCCAATTTCTTGACTTTTTCTGTAAGGAAAGTGATGGAGAAATGTACTTGAAAGTGTGCAGTAACCGCCGTTTAACATCACGGTCATATAGCCTCCTTGTAATCAAATCAGAATGAATTCTCAGTAAACAGTGGGTTTCATATAACTTCCCCCTCAAGCTTTATGCAAAGAAATCAGGATGAATAGTCAATAAACAGGTCATCTGAAAGCCACCTAAACAAGGCAAGTGCAGGAGGATGTGAAGTGTATGGGAGAATGGATTAAAGAAGGCCACAGATGTTTTTGTGGCTATACACTGCAGGAGCACCTGTTGTCACTTTGCCTGCCAGGGACCCCGTGCTTGTGGGGCTCACAGAGGTATCACCATCACTTCTTGGCTCAAGGAAGAGAGGGGATATCCTTAGCATCTCATCTTTAAGTGTGGCATCCGGCCTCATGCTGCCCTTGCCTGAGTTCCTGTCCCCTGGAATGTGAATGATCTAATACGAGTGGTCTCATCTTTCACAATACCACACTAAGACCCATCTTTAAATCAGGTCCATCCCATTGGCTTGTTTCCTAGGCTAGAAATAAATCTGTTACATCAGAGCATCCTTCCTTTTCTTTGGGTTATTCTCTTCAAGGATCCCCAGTGGCTTCCCCTGTTTGAATTCTGATTGAGCTCTATTTTTATACAGAACCTGGTTAAAAGGTAAAGGTAAAGGGACCCCTGACCATTAGGTCCAGTCATGGACGACTCTGGGGTTGCGGCGCTCATCTCACTTTATTGGCTGAGGGAGCCGGTGTACAGCTTCAGGGTCATGTGGCCAGCATGACTAAGCCATTGGGTGCTGCTGAGATGACCCAGATCACACCAATATGCCTCTCACCCTAACTCCATCTCTCAGCCAGGGCACCTCCATCCGAACTCCCATCCCACCATTCAACATCCAACATAAGCTCATTGCAATGCAAGCCCCAGTTCTCTGCTCTGTATTCCTCTTTATTCCCATTCCATATTTGAGTGTGCACCAGATCTTCACAGAGGACATTCCCCCCCATACAAAGTATAGCCAACATGGTCTCTCTGGAGGCTATTGGATTCCAATTCCCATCGCCCCTGACCATTGGTCCTGCTTCCTGGGGCTGATGGGAGTTGGAGTCTGGGCACTGCCACATACACCCAGTAACACTCTGTACTGTAGATGCCTGCCAACCCCCAGTGCTGATTTCTCTAATGTTTCTCTTGGGTCTTATTACCTCCAATCCACGGGTACCTCCCAGTGCCATTCCTGTCGCATCCTGGCTGCCTTTTTTGCACACCCAAGGCTCCAGCCATGAGGGAGACAGTAGCATATGCAGATTGTTTTTCTCACTAATTGCTTCTCTAATAATGCTAATAGAAGCAAATAACACTTGGCAGACATCGTGTTCAGTAGCAGAAGACTGCTCTGTCATCTCAGGCAGAGAAAGTGAGGCACACAGAGACTGCCAAAGGGGTTTTGTTCCAGCTCAGTGTCTTCGGAGGACAGAGGTGGAGTTCAGGCTCTGGACATCTTGAGCACATAGCCGCTCCACTTGCTAGCCCAAATAATTAAAGGCGCATTCATATTACAGCTTATTCCACATCCAGTGTGCTCCTGTGACTAGTTTTTGAAGCTACATTCACAGAACATGAGCCACGATCCATATCGATCGTGTTCTGCTGTTTGATTTCTCAAACTGGCTTCAATACAACTACAAAACTGGACAAAGAGTAAATGTTAAGGTGAATAGGCCCTAACAGCCATCATGCATGTTCAAACGAGTAAAGGTAAAGGTGACTATGGGGTTGCAGCAGTCATCTTGCTTTCAGGCCAAGGGAGCCAGCATTTGTCCACAGACAACTTTCTGGGTCATGTGGCTTCTGGTGCATGGAGGACCATAACGAGCGCCAGAGTACACGGAAACACCGTTTACCTTCCCACCACAGTGGTACCTATTTATCTACTTGCACTGGGGTGCTTTTGAACTGCTAGATTGGCAGGAGCTGGGACAAAGCAATGGGAGCTTACCCTGTCATGCAGATTCGAACTGCCAACCTTCTGATCAGCAAGCCCAAGAGGCTTGGTGGTTTAGACCACAGCGCCACCCACTCCCCTGTGCAAATGAGTGCACAAGTGTAGATGAATAGGGGTTGGGGGCAGTTCAGGTGCAGAAGGAACAAAAACCTTCATGCCCATCAGATGAAGACATCCCTGCTTCCTCTCTGATGCAATTGCAGCTGGAAATGCAATATGGACAAAATGACCAACTGGAACCCTGTACAGTGCAACATTTTAATGCAGCTCTCACTCATATGACTAAGACGCAAAGCATGTGTGAAGAATATATGAGTGTGAAAACAATGGAGGCAAAATGTTAGTGGCACACGTGCTCTAAGATCTCAGAATAAAGCCTGAGAGAGAACGTGGATTCTCAGGGTAGCAGCAGGAGGTCAGAAAAGCCGGAAGCTGCTCTTTGGGCTAAAGGAAACCAGCTGCGGCTGCTCTTAGTTCCAGGCAGGAGGCTGGGCAACGGAAGGAGCTCTCTTGAAGGAACAGCCCACCAGCTAACAGAGATCTGTTTCGTTAAGGCACAGCCAAGGTGAGGTCAGAGTAGAGCAGCTGGAACTGTTCCAGAGGCCAGGGATCTCCTCATATGGAAATGGCTGGGGCTTCCTTGAGACTGCCAAAGGGAATAGTTCTTTTGGCCATTTTTAATGCTCTTTCCATCAGCTCTTTGTTGGGAAATAGGGAAGTCCAAGGAGCAAAAGCTTCTACCTGGGTTATCCATGGTACCTAGCAGGAGAGTGACCACTGGTTTGCCTCCCCAATGGAACAACCATGTCTGCTGAACATATATGAACCTATGAAGCAGCCTTATACAGAGACACACCATTCTTTCATCTCACTCAATATTGGCTGGCAGCAACTCTCCAGGATTTCAGGCACGAGTCTCTTCCAACCCTACCTGAAAGTGACAGGAAATGAATGTAGGACCTTCTGCTTGCAAGGCATTTGCTCTGCCACTGAGCTATGACGTTAAAGCAAGCTGCCAATGGGTTGAGCTAAAGACAGAGGCGAATTGCTTCAGTGGTGTGGCTGGAAGGAGTCAGCAATGGACTGAGTGGATTTGCTGAAGATGGGAACGTGGTCATTTTGGCAGAGTATTGTGGGACCCAGGGCCGGTTCTAAAACAAATGACACTCAAGGCGTGGACTGTCTTTCTTTATTTTAGCTACTGGCATCATTTGCATATCTCTAAATTTGCAATATCCTCCGGATGGTTAACAATAAAAGATTAAACACATGAATATCAAACAGAATGAAACCACATTACAAGGCTAAGCAAATAAAACCTGCAGCAGCAAAGCATACACTAAACCAGCAGAGCTAAAGAATTACGTCTTCCACACAACTGCTAAAAGTGCAGGAGCCCTGTCCTCTTTTTCACCTGGCCAGCAGGCACCTTACTCTAGTGGCTTCCTGTCATTTGCCTCTTCCAAGCAGCTATTAAAGGTGCAAGAACCCTCTGCAGAGTTTCACTCAACCAGCTTGCACTCAATTGGCTTAACTTTGTACACTAGACATGGCATACGTCATAGGCAGTCATTAGAGAAGCTGCTGCCATGGGGGCGTAGAAGAGGGGGGTGTAGCTCAGTGGCAGAGTGTGTGCATGGTATTCAGAAGGTCCCAAATTGAATCCCTGGCACCTCCAGGTTGGGCTGGGGCAGGTTCCCTTCCTGAAACCCTGGAGAGCCACTGTCAGTCAGTGTTGAAAATACAGTGGTACCTCGGGTTAAAACAAAAAAATATTTTTTTCTTTCCAGTAGCACCTTAAAGACCAACTAAGTTAGTTCTTGGTATGAGCTTTCGTGTGCATGCACACTTCTTCAGATACCAGGTTTTTTTGTTTTGACTATGGCAGACCAACACGGCTACCTATCTGTAACCTCGGGTTAAGTACTTAATTCGTTCTGGAGGTCTGTTTTTAACCTGAAACTGTTCTTAACCTGAAGCACCACTTTAGCTAATGGGGCATCCTGCTGCTGCCACGCCGCCGGAGCACGATTTCTGTTCTCATCCTGAAGCAAAGTTCTTAACCCGAGGTAATATTTCTGGGGTAGCGGAGTCTGTAACCTGAAGCATATGTAACCCGAGGTACCACTGTACTGAGCTAGATGTAGCTAGCTTCATAGGTTCATCTATATTCTGCTGACATTGTTGATGAGCAGGGATGCAGCACTTAGGCAGACCTATCTCATACCCTCTAACAAGCCACAGAGGAAAATTGGGACGCACATCTTTCGGGGCCGCGATCTTGCGGGAGCCAGAATGGCACATCCTGGGATACAGTCAGAAGCCAAGATGCCTTTAAGAAATTATATGCGTTTACATGTTTGTTTGTTCATGTGTTATGTTGTTAATTGTTAGTTGTTTTGTGTTTTAATATATGTTGTAAAACCAATAAAAATGTATTATAAAAAAAAGAAGAAGCCAAGATGCCTTCTATAATTCTGGGATGTCCTGCTTAAATCAGGACCGTTAAGGGGCATGCCACCTGCATCCTGGCCTCCTACCCCTGTGTTGTGAAATGCAGGCAGAAATCAACATGCCCACTAATTCTCCCACTGCTGCATTTCCAGACCAATAAAAGCTTTGTCTTGTATGTATATGGATGGACAGAGTTATGAAGCACATATGTGGCCCGAGAGAGAGAGAGGAGGAGCTGCCAGCCACTGAAGTCACACTGCACTCTACCTTCACCTGATGATGCGACATCGCATGTGTGATGCAATGCCAGCCCCCCTCAATCTTCAGCGCTAGTTGGCGCCTTTGATCCCCAGTATCTTCTGGTAGGGCTGGGAGAGACTCCTGCCTGAGATTCTGCAGAGCTGGATTGCCAGTCAGTGTAGACAATACTCAGCAAGATCAGGGCCGGATTTAGGTTTGGGGAGGCCCTAAGCTACTGAACGTAATGGGGCCCTTTATATGTGATATTTTAGGGAGCAGGCTAGCAGGTGAGGCCCATTACTTACATCATAAGAGCCTACGCAACACAAAACACTGTTGCTGTATGTAGGTTTTAGTTTATTTGTTTTTTATCTTATATTTTGGAAATTTCCACCCAGATTTTTTTACCTTTAATTTTTTTGGGGGGGGCCCAAGCAAGTGGGGCCCTAAGCTATAGCTTGTTTAGCTTATACGTAAATCCGGCACTGGGCAAGATGGACCGATGGTTTGACTTCATGTAAGGCAGCTTCCTCTGTTCCTATGGAAACCCTGTTGAGTGGCAGAAGCAATACATAATGGGGAGGAGCCTACGGTGGACAAGCGTTATCTGTTTGGGAAGGGATATCATGACATCGTAACTGTTTGTGCCCCTTCAGGCTGGCCCTGAAAATGGATAGCTGGGAGTGTGTGCCAGAGAGACAGACATGCTGGTGTTTCCTTCTCCGTTTCTTGTGAGAAAGTTAGTTGGACCTTCTCCGTGGCCTTTCTCTCTCAAAGTTTCCTTTTGTGCTTGCTGGACACAGAGCTCCTTGTGCGAGCGAGACTTGCATGGAAGACAGCTGTCTTGGCATTGTGGAGTGGAAAGCAGAACCCTTGGAAATGGCCAAGAGACCCACACGCCCACACCCTGAAAACAGCATGAGGGGATGGTATTCCCATCCCAAACCTAAAAGTGCAACAGGCCAGCCAAGGCTTTTTAAGAGCAGTTCTCTCCAGGTTAGAGGGAAGCCCCTGGAGCAGCCTTACCCATTCCTCCTGGCAGCAATTGATCCCTTTGCAGAAATGCCTCGATTACTTTCTCTCCCAAGAGTTGGAGAAAGGGCAAGAAGGGGCTTAAGAAGTCATCTAGCACCACGTCAGCAGCTGCTACAGAGCCACTTTTTGTCTGTGTTCTTCATTTTTGTCTCCCTCTTCATTAATGGATGTCCTTGCTCCTGGGTTCTTCCTCATCACACAGATTCAGGGAATGATCAAGGATAAGGAGAGAAAACAGAGGCAGAGGGTGGGGGAAAAGAGAGATAGATCAGAAGAGGGCTGTTGAATGGGGAGGCTGAGATTTAGGGGAAATGTATCCATTCTGAAGGAAATCAGCCCTGAGTGCTCACTGGAAGGACAGATCCTGAAGCTGAGGAGCCAGTACTTTGGCCACCTCATGAGAAGACTCCCTGGAAAAGACCCTGATGTTGGGAAAGATGGAGGGCACAAGGAGAAGGGGACGGCAGAGGACAAGATGGTTGGACAGTGTTCTCGAAGCTACCTACATGAGTTTGACCAAACTGCGGGAGGAAGTGGAAGACAGGAGTGCCTGGCGTGCTCTGGTCCATGGGGCACGAAGAGTCGGACACGACTAAACAACTAAACAACAACAGAAACTGAATTCAAGTCTGTAAGAATGAGGAACTGAGAGAAACCAAAACTTACAAATGGAGCCATTCCTAGTGGACAGCAAAAGAATAGGAAACAGATTCAGGTAGCAGATTTCAGAGGAGATGGTGCTTTCTTGCCTTCAACCCTCTTTTGCTGTGTCATTTTTTAAAAGCGAGGATTCAACGTTGATTTGTTGCTTCACACATGAAAACGTCTTGGAGAACATCTGCCTAGAAAGGGGAGGCAGCTGCTGTACAAACATGCCCTAAAATGGAAGGGGAGCCATCAATATCTCCACAAAGTGATGGGTCTGACTCAAGGCCATCGGGTAAGCCTGGACTTCCTGCATCTCTTTGTTTCTGGGAGAAGCGCCTGCTGCTTCCTATGTTTCCCCTTCTTCCCCATCTCTTCCAGCACAGGCAGTAGCACAAAAACAGGATCTGAGTTTCTTGAGAAGCCTCCTGCTGCTAATCCACAGCCTCAAGGTCGCCAGTGTCTGTGATATCACACAGCCACCTTCATGGCAGGAGGCCAGCCAGACGGGTGAGGATGCTGACGCACTCGGTGAGAATTTTTGTGCAGGAAGAAGTGGTCCATGTATCAAGAACGTCCGGAGACTACTTTGCTCAGCAGCACAATGCCGGTGTCCTATCCTCACTATGGGAAGAACCATGCCTGGGGAGCCCTGGTTTCTAATACATCTTCCTTTTCCTTCCAGAACCAAACCCAGCAATTATGGAGCAGAACAGGAATGGGGGAAACCAAAATATTTCCCACTAATGAAATTTGATTTAACTGCCTAGTCAGCACTGAGATTTTATTTTCTAACTGCTAGGGGTGGGGTTTTCGGGGGAGAGGGTTGCAAATCAAAGTGTGTCTTGAACCCTGGAGATATAGAATAGTGCTTCCAAACTGCACCTGAACAAACAGAACATTCTCAATAAATACTGCTTTGAACAGCAACAGAATTGATATTTTGCAAACTCTCTCTGTTTGAGAAAACCATTTGTTTTCCTAGCACTGTTATTATGTTATGTTTATCTGATAAAGCTCAACAAAAATGTTTCTTAAAGTGTTTCTAAATTCAGTAGTAGATAGAACTTCTGAAGTTTTTAAAAGCTGGACATCAACGAGAATTTCAGCAATTGCAGCTTCTCCTATCAGTAAAGTACTGCAGTAGGAAAAGCTGTTGCTGCTGAGCAGTTAAAGGTACACAAGTATCCTATCCTGCTTTGAATTTAGCAAGCCCTAGTGGGAAGATTGCATTCATGAGAGGTGATCGCAACACGTTTCTCTTGATAGCGAGACCAGCTCCAAACTGATGCTTTAAAAACTGAGACCTGGGCCACTGAAAATGGAGACTGCATGAGGACTGCTGCCAGGATTACAGGTCGCTGGAGTTTCTGTTCTTCCAGCATTGGCACAGCTGTTGTCAGCAGCGAGCTTGTGCTAACAAGGCTAATTTATCTTTTCCTTTAAAGTCAATATACAATGCACATATCTCAGGTTTGCACTCTCCCCACCCCCCACCCCCAGTGCACATGCAGCTGAAACTTGCCACATTCAGGAGAAGCTCTGAGTGCTTTTAATAATCATAAAGGCAGGAGAGTTGCAATAGATGCTGTTTCTTCCACCACTGGGAGAAAATGCATGTCTTTCACCCCTCCTTTTCATGCAGGGTGACTGCTTGAAAGAAAAAGAAAAAAGACAGGGCCCCTATGCCTTTAATAGTTGGGATTTCAGCAGCGATAGCTTGTCATGAAACTATTGAAGGTGCAGTTGTCCTATTCTCTTTTGCTCCTGGGTCACCCTGCTGCTATGCTGCTATTAAAGTCCTACTCTTTAGTCAATAGGGTTGCCCTACCTTGAGGTTCTGTGGCTGATTGTCTGTCAGCTTTAAAAGCCATGTTACAAACAAACAATTTGCCCATGTGTGTAGTGCCTTTGTTGCTCCCAAGTGGTAGTAAAACCAGGAAGTCTCTAGGCACAGCTTAAGAGTCAGAAGTCGGAAGCAGCAGCAAACCGGGATTACCAGCTTTAGAACAAGCCAAGGAACTTAAACCACACTTGGAAAGTGGTTTTGGGTCCTCGCTTGTTCTGAAGCTGATAAACAGGGCCGTCCCACCCATGAGGCAAGGTGAGACGGCCGCCTCAGGTGGCAGGATCCACAGGGGCAGCAGATCCTACCTTCAAGGAATGTCTCACCTGCTGCCACCGTGGCAGCGATAGTTTCCCAGTTGAGTTGAAATGGGAAACTGTGGTTAGTTAGAGAGTTCCTGGTTTAATTTTGGTTCATGCTGCTTTTCATTAACAAAACCATTCACTCATTTAAAATAACACACTTTGAGCCCCCCCCCCTTTACAAGCAAGTGGTGTATAATTTTTTTGGAAAAAAAGAAAATACTGTAAATCTTAAGGAGGAAATCTGTGTGGGTTCAAACCGCAGCGTGAAGCTTTTCTGTGGTTGAAAGAGTGGGTGGGGAATCTTCAGGAGAGAACAGCTTCAGATGTGAGCTTGACAGGAAGAAGCAGCGGACCACTCACTTCAGCTCCTGTGAAGAAGCATTCGGAAGGCAGAAGCTTCATTGCCACACTGGCAGGTATGCAGGGATGGAATAGGGCTAAAGTGCTTGGTTAAAGCGCTGAACTAGGAAGGGGGCGAGACTCAGGTTCAACTCTCCACTCGGCCACAAAGCTCAGTGGCACTATCATCCAGATGAATCTGCCACACAGGGATGTTGTGAAGAAAAAGTGGGTGGCGGATAGAAACACGTTCGCTGCGCTGAGCTCCTTAATAATAATAATAATAATAATTTATTATTTACGCCCCGCCCATCTGGCTGAGTTTCCCCAGCCACTCTGGGCGGCTCCCAATCAAATGTTAAAAACAGTACAGCATTAAACATTAAAAACTTTCCTAAACAGGGCTGCCCTCAGATGTCTTTTAAAGATAGGATAGCTGCTTATTTCCTTCACATCTGAAGGGAGGGTGTTCCACAGGGTGGGCACCACTACTACCGAGAAGGCCCTCTGTCTGGTTCCCTGTAACCTCACTTCTTGCAATGAGGGAACCACCAGAAGGCCCTCAGCGCTGGATCTCAGTGTCCGGGCTGAATGATGGGGGTGGAGATGCTCCTTCAGGTATACAGGACCGAGGCCGTTTAGGGCTTTAAAGGTCAGCACCAACACTTTGAATTGTGCTCAGAAATGTACTGGGAGCCAATGCAGGCAGATCTCTCAGAACCGGTGTTATGTGGTCCCAGCGGCCAGTCCCAGTCACCATTCTAGCTGCCGCATTCTGGATTAATTACAGTTTCCAGGTCACCTTCAAAGGTAGCCCCACGTAGAGCGCATTGCAGTAGTACAAGCGGGAGATAACTACAGGGAAGGGAAGGAGGGAAGGCAGGATAGACATGCAATCAGTAAAGCATGAGGATGGCTTTGTGAGCCCTACCCTCTCTGCTACTGCACCTCAGTGACGTCACCTAGCACTGCCTGCTCTGTGTTTATTCATCTGCAATAAACCTCTCCTCCACTAGTGTAGAAGATGAGGGCTCCCTTCATAGATTCACAGAATCGTAGAGTTGGAAGGGTCCCTGAAGATCATCCAGCCCAACCCTCTGCAATGCAGGATATGCAGCTGTCCCATATGGTTGAACCTGCAACCTTGGCATTATCAGCACCACACTCTAGCACTTGGGTAGACAGGATAGAAACAGGATAGAAAGTAGTTGTCTTAGAATGTTTTTATCAGCTGTTCGTAATATACCTCAGCAGCCACAGGGTGCGAATGGCAGGCCACGCACAGGGGCACAGGAAGATGCCTTCTAGCAAGTCAGACCATTGCTCCAACTAGCTCAGTGCTGTCAACACTGGCTGGCAGCAACGCATTCTGTGTGATGTACATGTCCAGAGCGCAGCACTGTTAGGCAGCCTCTGAGATTGCCAAATAGCGACGCTGCCTAGAACATTGCAAATTGTATTATGGCACGCTAGAAGGAAGTCTGGTGCTGGGACAAGCTGCTGGCTTTCTTCCCTACAGCGCCTCCTGCAGGGCGTGTCTGGGACTGAGGAACCTTCAGACTTCAACCCCATAAGGTCCTTTGTTGCCTAATCGCTGCTGTTATTTTTCCCCTGTGGATTTTCTCATTCTTTTCCTTTGGGGAAGAGGCCCCGCTCCCCAGACGAGCCCATTTGCACAGCCAAGAGGGGGAGAAAGAATGGTGACACATGCATCAGGTGTGTGAGAGATAACAAGGCCTGCCTGAGGTCATTGGTATATTTAATTAGCAATGAAGCCTCGTTTAAATATTAACCTGGGGGATCTTGGGGGAGGGGGAAAAACACGATGCAGATGAATGCAACAAGAAGTTTAACCCTGTGCATAGTAGAAGGGAAACAGAAGAAAAATCCGAGAAAAGCCACCTTTGTAGAGCAGCACGCGAGTCCTGGAACAGTGATTGCCAAAAAGGAGGGCAGATCTGTATCTGAAATATGAATTTCAAGCATATTTAAAGCACAAGACTTCCCCCAAAGAATCCTGGGAACTGTAGTTTGTTGAGGGTGCTGCAAATGGCAGCTTTGAGGGAGAAGCTACAGTTCCCAGGGGAAGTCATGTGCTTTCAGTGTGTATTGACTGCACTTTAAATGTATAGTATGATCTGCTCAGAGTCGTTCCAAAGCCATCAACTGAAGACCAGTGTGCTAGATCATCCTTCAGCTTTGAATAAGATTATTGCCTACAAAAGCAGGTGTCACACACGCAACATTGTGTTACTCTGTAATACGCCCACCCAAAACTATTGTTTTTTGTGGGCAGAGTGTCAACATGAGTTCACACATGTGGTGCTCAGCATTTGATGTCTGCAACATCAAGTGATGAACTGCAAGCGTGAATTCATCCAGTGGCGTAGTGTGGGGGGTGCAGGGGGGGCCGGCCGCACCGGGCGCAACATCTGGGGGGGCGCGCTCGCCGCCTCCGGAGTCGCCGAAGAGCCTCGGGCGCAGGCTGTAGCAGAGCCCCATGTCTCGCGGAACCGACGAGCTGTGCGCGTGTCCAGGCTGAAGGCGTCCGACAGGCAGCGGCTCTCAGCGCTCGCCGCGGTCCCCGCACGTCAGGGCCGCGGAGGGCGCGCTAGGCAGCCCCTCCTCACAGCCCCGCCACCACCGCTGCTGCTGCAGCTGCTGGGCCATGTTGCATTTTCCTCGCCTCTCTGCCCTCCTCCTCCGGGCAAGCGGCGTCGTTTTGGCGGCGGCGCCAGCGGCAACTCGCCTCAGATCACCTGACACGGACCCGCCGCCGCCGCCATGGCTACCTTACCGTAAATACCCCAGCCCAGGCAGCAGCAAGAAGAAGCTGGCAGCGGCGGCAGGTTAGGGGTTAGGGGCGCAAATTACTTGCCTTGCCCCGGGTTAGGGGGCGCAAATTACTTGCCTTGCCCCGGGCGCGGACAACCCACGCTACGCCGCTGAATTCATCATCACGTACTAGACATTGGATGGGACTTCCATATCTCAAAAATAAGGCAATATTTTCCAATGATTTCAGCTTAGATGCCCAATTGCGCGTCATCAGGTGTTCAGTCACCAACAGGTGAGATGGTGAGTGATAGAGCTGGGTGAACCTACTTTTTGAGCATTCAAAACATACTGGCAGCTACATGGGTTTTGAACTGGGAGCTAGTGCGCTGAATTGGAAGCAGGAGAAAGTGGGAAACTTAGCAGTATAGACACGTTTTTTGTCACTCTCATAGTGCGATCCCTGCTGGGCACATTACTTGGCACACATTAGCCCTCATTTGTCGGCGCCGACAGGGTCAAAAGAAATGAACAGCCCCACAGGCATCTGACAATGAAGCTGGATGATGATGATGATAAAAATTATTATTATTTATACCCTGCCCATCTGGCTGGGTTTCCCCAGCCACTCTGGGCAGCTCCCAACAGGATATTAATACTACTAATAAAAAAGCAACAAAACACCGTTCAACTTCCAAAACGTTTGGAAACCAAAGCGTGGCTTCTGATTGGCTGTAGGAAGCTCCTGCAGCCAATCGGAAGCCACAGAAGCCCCGCCAGATGTTCAGGTTCCAAAGAAAGTTTGCAAACCTGAACACTCACTTCAAGGTTTGCAGCGTTCGGGAGCCAAAAGGTCTGAATACCAAGGCGTTCGGGATCCAAGATACAACTGTAGTTGTTTATTTCCTTGAAATCTGGTGGAAGGGTGTTCCACAGGGCAGGCACCACTACCAAGAAGGCCCTCTGCCTGGTTCCCTGCAACTTCTCTTCTTGCAGTGAGGGAACTGCCCGGAGGCCCTTGGAGCTAGACCTCAGTGTCTTGGCTGAATGATGGGGGTGGAGACACTGCTTCAGGTATACTGAGCCGAGGCCGTTTAGGGCTTTAAAGGTAAGCACCGACACTTTGAATTGTGCTCAGAAACGTGGATGGGATGTACCAAAAGAGGCCACTTTTCCACGCCTTTCTTCTGGCACACCCACCCACCCACCCAATAACGCCTCTTCCTTTCTAACCCAACCCATAACTGTCAGTGGGAGGCAGCAGGAAAACTATAGCTTGGCAGGCCATATGAAGGGAAAACTGCAAGGACTTCTCCACCAAGGGCTGCCTTGTGATGGAGCCACTGCTAGGTGGTTGAACACGCCCTCCCCAGGCTGTGTCTGGTGGAAAGATGCACTTTCTCCCTTGCCTGAGTCACTCCTCCCTTACCTCCCTGACTCACACCTGGGCAGCAGGGAGCAGGACCGCCTCCTGCAGACACCTCTTCACCTTAGGCCCTGGAATTGTCTCCCCAGCTTCCTCTTGCAGAGTGACCAAACTTGTCCCTCCTCCCCTATGCATCCACCCACCTGGAAATTCCTAGACTAGAGGGACCATTTTAGGAGTAAGCCATCAAGGGGTATTGCTTGGTAGTGCTTTAAAAGGACACTGTGTTCGTCTTATTTCAGTATTTCTCTCATCTTTAAAACTCGGTTCCTTTTTCCAAACATAACTTTCTGGGACAGCCCTATGTGGAGGCATGATTCTGCATGGACAGCAGATGTTCTGCTACTGAGATGCAGCCCTTCCCTCAGACCTTCTGCATGAGCTGAGTATGCTGGAATCGCCTACTTCCCGCCCGCCCCCCAAACAAAAAACCAAGTGCTGAAACAAAATTGCATTCTTAGCACGAATTTAAAACCCATTTAAAACCTATGCTGCCCAAATGGGATGCACAGATACATTGCCGCTTCACCCACCCACACAACTGTGTTACTCCTGCAATTGTAGGCAGAACGTATTGAAATATAGACACTTTCTCAAAGCATGGAAAGTCACTGGGATTATTTTCATGTGGAATAATATAATGACCAGGAGCTGCAAAATACCCATCGTCTGGAAGCACACCTTGGCTTCCAGCAGCAATCTCATCATCACTCACCACTTGGAATCCCTTCCAGTCAATGGTTTGAGAACCTAAGTAGCCTTTACCATTTCTGGACCTGGGACCCACCTTTAACCCAAACATGCCTTAAATTTAAAAAAATCCATATGGTGGTAGTGCTGCTGTTATGATCAGTGCTTATTTTCGAGAAAAATAGATGCTGGTACTCACCATGAAGTTGCTACAGTAAGTGCCACACTTTTTAACAAAAAGAAGAGTCGTCGGTCCTGTGTACCCTTTAGGTAAAGGGACCCCTGACTGTTAGGTCCAGTCGCAGACGACTCTGGGGTTGCGGTGCTCATCTCACTTTATTGGCCGAGGGAGCAGGCAGACAGCTTCCAGGTCATGTGGCCAGCATGACTAAGCAGCGCACGGAAATGCCGTTTACCTTCCCACCGGAGCGGTACCTATTTATCTACTTGCACTTTGACGTGCTTTCGAACAGCTAGGTTGGCAGGAGCTGGGACCGAGCAACGGGAGCTCACCCTGTTGCGGGGATTCAAACAGCCAACCTTCTTATTGGCAAGTCCTAGGCTCTGTGGTTTAACCCACAGTGCAACCCGCATCCCTGTGTACCCTTTAGTGCCCCCTGAAAAAAAGCACTGGTTGTGATCAACCTTGGACCAGACTTTAAACCAGCAGAGGTTCCTGACCCACCAGCTGAGACCAGTGGCTTAGTTAAGGTTTGGGTTGGACCCCTATTAGGAAAACTCTGAAGTGGCTTTAAGCAGAAAGTATATTATTTTCTCTGAGTCAGCTGTGAATTCTCCTAACCTGGGGTGGGCAACCTCAGGCCCAGTGGCTTAAAAGAGCCACCCAAGTCTCCCTTTCATGCCTTTGGGATTCTCACTATGTCATGCACCTTTCCCAGCCAGATCTCCTTTGCCCTTGCAGTGCCTGTCAAAGGCTGTGCTACACGCCATCCTTGCCTGTCTTTGCCTGGCTGGAATGTGCCCTTGACTTCTGACGGTGGCTCTTGCTTGTCCAGAGGGAGGGCAGAGAGGGTTGTGGAAGTGTTGGTAGAAACTAGCCTAACTCTGAAATGTGTTGTTTTTTTTGCTCCGCCCACTTTTGCGCCTGGCGCCACCCACCATGGGCATGTGCTGCCGCACCCCCCAAATAGCCCAGAAGGAAACATGGCCTTTCTTTGGGCTGGGGAAAAAGTTCCCCACTCCCTAACAAAATGGTGAAGGCCTTATTTGCTGTCAGTCAGTTGAAACTTGAGACCTGATGATCCAGATCACTTTCCGCCAAGCAGAGAATGGGGGTGTCACCACGCTCCAAATCCTGGCCCAATTCCAGGATCGTTTTGAGTATTTACTTTAATGCACGTGGGACGGAGCTTGCTGCTGATGTGTGTATAATTTTAGGAGAGCAGGCCCAAAGCCAGGCTGTTCTCTTCCCTGGAGGGAAGAGTGGAGAGCGACGCAAGTGTATTTTTAGTGAAGTGGGATCGGGCCCAGGCTTGCCTGGTGTCTCTGTGCTAGCATGGAACAGCTGCAGGCAGTAGAAGAGGATGCACCGTAGCAATGATGTCACCTAGGCAAGTCCCATGTTGTCATGTTATGTGGGAGAGAGAGCAAAGGCAAGGAGAACATTCCCCAGGAATTATCACATTCAGCACATCCACACCTTTGTTGAAAATAGAAACATAGGGGCTCCTTTATACAGAGAAAAGACCACTGGTGCATCTAGCTCACCAGGGTCTACACTGACTGGCAATGACTGCCCTGAGTTTCTAACAGGACTAGGGCTAGGAATATCTCCCGTCGGAAACCCTAGAGAGCTGCTGCCCATTTGTGTGGTAGACATTTGCTGAGCTAGACAGCCCAATGGACTGACTCTCTATTAGGCAACTTCCTATGAGGTGAAATTGGGAAGCTAATGAATTTCAAGCTCTTGGGGAGCCAGATGAGCATGGATAGCTCAGTTGGCAGAGCGTGAGACTCTTAATGCCAGGGCCGTGGGTTTGAGCCCCACGTTGGGTACAAGATTCCTGCATTGCAGGGAACTGGACTAGATGAGTCCCCTTCCAATTCCACAATGCTATGATTCTATGTGTCTGCTGGAGCCACTTCAGTGGGAGATTGGAAGCGAAGGTGTCTCTTATAGAGAGTGCCAAGAAATAGATGCACAAAGTTCTTATAACATCCCCTTTTCAGTTGTTTCGTTGCCCTCATTTCCTCAGCTGGTAAGAAGTTTTGGAGAAATGCTTCTAAGCAGTTCTTTCTGGGAAGAGCATACTGAGAATGCATTAAGGGCCACAAGCTTGAGGAGTCATAGTGGTCCCCCTTGGTCAAGCAGAGAAAATAGGAAGAGGTTTGGAATTGTAACTATGGAGGTATGTATTAGGAAATGTTTGTGCCCAGTACTTGCTTACTGAGTAAGCCCAACCATTCTGACTTCCCTGCTTTTCTGAAGGAGGGCAGAAGCAGACATTAATATATGCTGAGTCACAGCAGCCTCAGCTGGCCATTGTGTGTGCACAGTGTATAGTGTGCAGGGGGGTGCATTTTAGATATTCTGAAATCATGAATCAGCATCAATCAGCATGGAAGGAAAGCATGGTGCAAATTTTAATTCAGACTACAATGGGAGCTGTTTGAAAAGGGGTGAGCCAGCCAGCCAGCCCTTGGAAGAAGGGTATTTCCTTTCCATTGCATATTATATCTCATGTCATTCATCTGGAAAAATGTACGGAGACGTCTGGGAATGTGAACTCGCTCTCCTCCTGGGCATATCTCCTCTCTCCTTCCTCCCTCTTGGGACAGTTGCTTCATTCTCATGCCCCCAGGGGCATTCTGAGATTAAGTAAAGGTTGCTCTCAGCCTTCAGAATCTCAGAGGTGTTCCTTCACCTTGCTGTTCTCCATATTCCCCCAGAGAAAATTAACTCCTGTTCATATTTCTTGACTCTTGCTTCCTTGTATCTGCAGATCTCTTGAAATTGGACAAAAAGCTTTCTCAGTTCTGGGAAGACACCGAGAGAGAAGCCCATTTGACATTATAGCCCAGATCCCAAAGCCTGTGGTTGTTGTTTTTTAAATTCCTCTGCAGTTTTTATTATTCAGCAGTGATGATGGTTCAGTGCCCAAATGGTGGTCAGTACCAGGAACATCATTTAGGGAGGATGCTTTTAGTTGGCTGGTGTTCCTATTGTGTTTTATAATTGTTTTAAAAATTATGTTCAAGGTCTTATTTTATGTAAGCTGCTTTTCTGCCCTGCCCAAGCTTCTTCCTTTAAGATTATCCAGTTTCTCTGGTCCTCCATCATATAGACGTAGTGAGGACACGTCCCTCCTCTGCCAGCCTGAGTACATAGGATGCAGATTGCTGTCTAGCAAGGAACCTGGATCACTCCAGCCGTGGTTAGTACTCTGACAGCTCCCATCTCCCTGATATGGACACCTGGATTGCTTAATGCTCTAGCTTCCATAAGGTGTTGTGCCCTATATGTGACTCCTGGGATTGGCTGCTCAGAAGAACTACAGTGGTACCTTGGGTTAAGAACTTAATTTGTTCCGGAGGTCCATTCTTCACCTGAAACTGTTCTTAACCTGAGGTACCACTTTAGCTAATGGGGCCTCCCGCTGCCGCCGCACGATTTCTGTTCTCATCCTGAAGCAAAGTTCTTAACCCGAGGTGCTATTTCTGGGTTAGCAGAGTCTGTAACCTGAAGTGCCTATAACCTGAAGCGTCTGTAACCTGAGGTATCACTGTACCTGCAAGCAAATTTTATGCAAACGCTGTCCTCTTTTGCCCTCCATTTTTGGTGATGCATATCCTCCCCTTTTTATTTTATTTATTACAATTATATACCACCTTTTTCTTCCAAGCAGCTCAATGCGGTGTACGTGGTTCTTCTCCACAGTTCATCATCACAACAACCCTGTGAGGTAGGCTAGGCTAAGAGATGTTGACTGGCCCAAGGTCACCCAGTGAGCATCATGGCTGAGTGGGGATTCGAGTCTTGGTCTCCCAGGTCCTAACCACTCTAAACATTATGCTATACTAGCAATAATTCATGGGTTTTTCAGCAATGAATAATTGGCCAACCTACTGTTGGGGCAGAAAGGCCTTTTTAGTCTGGGCCTTTTAAGTCTGGTTATGCTGTTTTTCTGCTCTACAATGTTGATTGCTTCAAAATCTGTTTTGTTGTATTTTCTCTTGAGATTATGAAATATTCATGCCCTCCATCCTTCTGATATCCATAAGAATAAAGGGATGCTTTAAAACATTTAAATTAATTCATTTTCTTCTTTCTGCAATGCTATGAATTCCTTACTGCCCTCCTGGATTTAGGATGTGGCAATGCTGATACCCTCCAGTGTCTGGGGCTTATGGGAATTATAGTCCAAAACATCTAGAGGGCACCAGGTGGGTTGGTAAAGGCTGATGTAGGCCATCCTTTTTCTGTGGCTCTCAAAGAACCTCTGTTCCTTTGTCCCAGGTCAAAGCTTCTCCCCCACCCCCTTTTTCGTTCCCCTGTCCTTTGGGGCCTGTTGGGAATGGGTGTGAAGAATTTCTGGCCCCACTTCAGAGGAGAGAAGCCTGTTCAGGCAACAGCAGCAGTCAACACACGCCAGGGCTGCTCTGAATTCCACTTCCAAGAGGCAGAAACGGGACCGGAGCCAAATGGGACCGACTGGAGAGGGACTCGCCAGCTGAAGAGGGAGGACCCAGCCACCTGGCTGCTTCGGCATGTGTGCGCACATTAGTCTCTCCTCTCCTCTCGGTGAACGAGGTTAAAGGGTGAGATGGGGGGAAGAAACACCATGTGATCTATTTTGTAAATGAGGGCAGAAGCTGAGATGGAAAGGCAGAGAAGAACTGGAGAAAGAAGAAGACTCTGGCCAGGATGTTTCCTGCTGTGCATCCGGAGTGTGAGACAGGTGTGAAAGGATGACATCAGCCATTTGGATTTGTGCAAGGATTTATTTATGACCAGGCCCTGAATATGTGCCAGCTGATAGATGTCAGAAATTACATAACTCTGGGCCAGGAAGGAATCTCAAAGGCACTCAGTCCAGCTCTTTGCAGGATACTTGCATGCTTCACTAAAGGGCAGTAATAATTTTATGCCATCCCCCAACCTCCTTTACACAGGTGCAGTGATCCAGAGCAGCGTGCTTAGTGGTCTGCTCTGAATAGTCACATCTATTCAGGATCTGCACTTTTGTAAAATTACAAGGCAGTTGTGCAACAATGACAGCAACAATAAAACATCCATAAAAACAGGTCAATAAAAATAAAATTTGCATTTCAAAGCCCTGTCTAGGATTTCTAGGAAAAGAAGGGAGGGGATGATACCTGCCAAACCTCTAGTGGCAAGGAGTTCCATAGGGCACATCCTGCCACACTAAAGGCTCAGTCCCTAGTAACTTCCAACCGAACCTCAAGGACATGGGAAACCACAAGGAGTGCCCCGTCAGATAATCTCAGTGATTGAGGTGGAGCATAAGGGATCAGTTAGTCCCTAAATTACTTAGCTGCTTAGGGCTTTGTGAATTAATACAGTGGCCCTGAACCTGACCTTGAAGCAGAATGGCAACCAGCACATCTCTCTCAGCAGTGGGATAGCATGTTGCCAGTAACCTACTCCTGCGAGCTGTTTGGCTGCTCTGCTAACTGCAGCTTCTGAGCCAGATACAAAGGTAGCTTCACATTATAAGCACATTGCAGCAATCAGGTCTTGAGGTTGCCAATGCATGGAACATTGTGGTCAGGCTAGCATGGTCCAGAAATGGTCTCAGCAGGGATGTCAGCTGGAGCTAGTAGAAAGCACTCCCAAAGGGCTCTTTGGCTTCTAATGCAAGTCCCTCCAGAACAGATGATGGGCCTGTGTCCTGGACATGGGAACCACCCACCCACAAGGATTCCAGCTAAGTTTTTCAGCCTTCCTCCTCCAGTCCATCACTGCATCCAGGCATCAGTCCAGGGCCTGTGAAGCCTCTCTTGAGAGAAATAGAGCTAGGCATCGTCAGCATACTGCCTCATGACCACTCCAAACAGTTTCATATAGGTAGTTGCTGAATAACAGTGGGGACAGGATAGTGCGCTGGGGCACCCCATAGCATAAACACCAGGGGGCTGAAGTGCACACACATGCACACCCATGGACCTACCCACACCCATGCTACTTTCTGGAAACAACCCTACAGGTGGAATTGAATTTCCATAGCAAAATGTCACCAACACCCACCTTGTAGAGTCAGTCTAGGAGGAGACAATGGTGGATGGTGTCAAAAGCGTCATTAACAGGAAGATCAAAATGCTTACGATAGTTTCAGAGTGGGAAAGCTGGACCTGAGTGCAAACAGATCCCCCTCAGCCACATTCTGATTACTTTAAAATGTATTAATAATAATAATAAATTTTATTTATACCCTGCCCTCCCCCGGCCAGAGCCGGGCTCAGGGCGGCTAACACCAGTAAAATTACAGTAAAAACATAATAGGAAAAGGGGGGGGATTAAAATACAGGTTAAAATGCAATTTAAAATGCAGCCTTATTTTAAAAGTAGCCCATAGATCAAAACCATAAGGGGAAGGAAACATAAGGGTCAGACTGAGTCCAAAACAAACGCCAGACGGAACAGCTCTGTCTTGCAGGCCCTGCAGAAAGATGTCAAGTCCCGCAGGGCCTTAGTCTCTTGTGATAGAGCGTTCCACCAAGTCGGGGCCAGTACTGAAAAGGCCCTGGCCCTAGTTGAGACTAATCTAACCACCTTGTGACCTGGGACCTCCAAAATGTTGTCATTAAAATGTTGTCAATAAAACTTTGTTTCATTATCTTGCACCAGCCATCTGTACAGAATGGGTTAATAAGAATTCTTCGGAAAAGAGCATTCTGCTGTTGCTGATGAGTTTATATTTTGTCTTCTATCTTTATCTCTTTGAAGGAGGAAGGCATCCATTTTCAGCTTTCCCTCGTGGTCTCCAGCCACCCACATGCAACCTTCCTCAATGGAATGGAAAATAGGAATTACCCACCCATGTTACAAAAAAAAATCCAGCAAGAAGAAAACGACAGCAATCGCCAAGTTTGGGAAATTCCCATTTTGGGCGAGAATCAGGGGCAACTCCTTCCTCTTCTCAAAACTTTAAAAAGCCAACGCATAAGAAAACTGCCAACTCATAAGAAAAGCATCATGGCAGTGTACAATAAAATCATTAAATTATCACAAGGATTATAAAATCATCAGATACAAGACAAATTACCAACACTGAAGCTGTATACACACCATACATTAAAGCACATTCCATTCGCCTGAATCCTGGGTACTTAGTTTACCCCTCACAGAACTACAACTCCCAGTACCCTTAACAAACTACAGATCCCAGGATTCTTTCATGTTGTGGATGTGTGTGCTTTAAATGCATGGTGTGCTTGCAGCCTCAATCACATGAATTCTCTACAAATTCTTGGCAGAAAGAAACCTTTTCAGCAGGCAACAAAATCACGGTACCGTTTTTGGGGAAGTCCAACCAACAAAAGAGAGAGAGAGATGCTATATTTAGTGCTCCCTGAAATTTGTCAATGACAGCAATGAAACTCATGACTCCCCTAAAAGAGGGGGAACAAGAACAACTTCCGCATAAATATCACACGAGCAGCCTTTTCTAGGAAGCAGAAAACATTTCCAAGGAAATCAGAAATGAAAAGCTGTTGATACTGTCCTCTGAGTTCAAGGGGAGGTATTTGAGCATTTGGGGCTCCAGAGCCAGTCCTACCATTAGACAGAGTGAGGCAGGCAGCAGACAGAGGCGTAGTGTGAGCAGGGCAGGAGGAGCCATCGCCCCAGGTGCAGTTTTTTTGGGGGGCACATTCCTCATGATGCCCACGTCGCAAGCTACTGCATCCTTTTCATGCCACCCTCCACCTGAAGGGCAGCATGAGAAGGACACAACAGGGCATTCGCCCTGCCAGTCCTGTGCCGCTTTTGCAAGTCTCACAAAGTGGCGCTGAGCTTGCAGGGAGCCGTGAGTGCAGCCTTCAAAGCATTTCTGATTGGACTGATGTGAAGGCACACTCACGCCACAGCCTGATTTGCAACCAGCCAGGCTTCCCACTATGCGACTGGGCCCTAGAGGGCATAGCATGGCCCTACTGGGCTCCAGTGGGTTGGGCTCATTCCACACACACCCACAGCGCACCCTGCCCCCACGGCATGCGCATGCCTAGCCCAGGCATCAGCAAGAAATGCTCCGCCGCTGGCAGCAGATGATGGGGACTGGCAGGGAGATAATAATAATAATAATAATAATAATAATAATAATAATAATAATAATTTTATTTGTATCCCGCCCTCCCCAGCCGAAGCCGGGCTCAGTAGCAGCAGCCCCCTGGCCTTTCCCTCAGAGTCACCTAAGTTGGGACAGAGCTGTAGGCCATCGTTCTTCAACCTTGAGTCCACAGATGTTGCTGACCTAAAATGCCTATCATCCTGGATATATGTCTAAAGTGGCAGGACATGATGGGAGTTGGAGTCCAAAGATGGCAAGGAATCAAGGCTGAAAAACAGTGCACTAGGCCATCTTGTCCTTTGCAAAAAGGTAGCAATGGAAGAATTCGGTTTAGATACACACACACACACACACACACACGCTTCATTTCAGTAGAGAGAGAAGAAGGATCACAGCTTAGCTGCTGGCCTTGACAGAGCTGACTGCTGTCATGGTGGCTGCTTGTTGCTATGGATGCGGCTGATCGCATATGCATCAGTTAATGTTACTACAGCAAGGAAGGGGGGAGGGAATCAGCAGAAGTCACCAAAAAAAGCAGATGACACTCTGGGTAGTATGCAGCTATGTCCTAGTCAGAGTAGACCCATTGAAATTAATGAGCATCACTAAGTTGTTGTTGTTGTTGTTTAGTCGTTTAGTCGTGTCCGACTCTTTGTGACCCCATGGACCAGAGCACGCCAGGCACTCCTGTCTTCCACTGCCTCCCGCTGTTTGGTCAAACTCATGCTGGTAGCTTCAAGAACACTGTCCAACCATCTCATCCTCTGTCGTCCCCTTCTCCTTGTGCCCTCCATGTTTCCCAACATCAGGGTCTTTTCCAGGGACTCTTCTCTTCTCATGAGGTGGCCAAAGTATTGGATCCTCAACTTCAGGATCTATCCTTCCAGTGAGCACTCGGGGCTGATTTCCTTCAGAATGGAGAGGTTTGATCTTCTTGCAGTCCATGGGACTCTCAAGAGTCTCCTCCAGCACCATAATTCAAAAGCATCAATTTTTTGGTGATCAAGTTAGGTCTATGAATTCCAACAGGTTTACGGCTCTCTTATTCCAAGCAAGCAGTTCCTATCTATTGCCATGCACTAGCCTGGAGATCAGTGCCTTTAAATGGCTTTGTGGTGGAATGGAGCTGGTTTGGCAGGTGTAGCTTCTCCCACCATCAGAGCAGGATGACATGAGATTTTGCATCTGTGGAATTTCTCCTAACTTCAAAACACTAAAAGGAAAAAAGAGCTTTATCCAGGGTGCCATTTGGTAATTAGATTCAGACCAAGCCTGACGAAGACGACCAGGGAGGTGGCAATACTGTTTTATCTCTGTTCTCCTTTGCATGGCAATGACTCAAAAAGTACAGTATTGCATTTATTATGTTCACAGGGGAAGTACATAGTTTCGGTCAAAAGGGTACTAGGGATCCAGCTATGCCAACTCCCCATTCAGTCATGCAGCTCACAGGGTGATTGTGGGCCGGTCACCACCTCTCAGTCTAACCTGCCTCACAGGCATAGCTGCCAACTTTTCCCTTTTCTTGCGAAGAATCCTATTTGGAATAAGGGAATTTCCCTTTAAAAAGGGAAATGTTGACAGCTAGGCTCACAGGGTTGTTGTGGGGATCATATGAGGAAGGGAAAACCCATATACACCACCTTTGTTTCATGGAGAAAATGGTGGGATATACATGCAATAAATAAAATAAAACATAGTCTAGCCAGCCTTTCTCAACCTGTGGGTCCCCAGATGTTGTTGAACTACAACTCCCATCACCCCTAGCTAGCAAGGCCAGAGCTCAGGGATGATGGGAGTTGTAGTCCAACAACATCTGGGGCCCTACAGGTTGGGAACTGCTGGTAGCCTAACCTCTATTAAAGCACTCCTTGCTACATATAGGAAAATATTCTGAATTATGGTGAATACAAATGGCAATTGTTAATCCAGATTAAATCCCCTTTGTGGATGCTGGGTTTGGATAGAAACAGTTCCAAATGCATCAGACATCTTCACATCCTACTCACGTACAGAAAAGATAAGACTATTCAATGCAGAATTGGCTGCTCTTACCATGAAATGATTCTAGTAGGAGCTCCATTTTCTTACAAACAATATTTGTGTGTGTGTGTGTGTCATTTCAAAAACAATGAGGAGGCATCATCCTGCACCCACAAAGGAGCAGACATTTCCCCAGAGACTCCGTGTCCCCCGCAACACATCTTGACACTTCCTTCCCCACCCACAGTGTCTGGAAAGAAGCCTAAGGGTGGCTTTTTAAAATGGGGAGGCAGAGAAATGGCAAAGAACTCAGGGAAGGAAGGAGGCATACATTTAAAGCAGCTATACCACTTTAAGAGTCATGACAGTCCCCAAAGAATCCTGGGAACTGCAGTTTGTAAAGGGTGATGAGATTCCCTGCACAAAACTACAATCCCCAGAATGCTATGGGACGAAGGATTGATGGTTATTCTACTCTGAGAATTGTACCTCTGTGAGGGGAATAAAGGTATCCTAAATACTCTGAGGACCCTTAACAAACTACAGTTCCCAGGATTCTTTGGTGATTCTCTGGGGTAACCATAACTATTTTCTTCTTCTTCTTCTTTGGTGATCACTTGTAGCCGAGTAAGATTGTCTTCCATAAACACAGTCCGTAAGTGACTGTGGAGGCCAATTCTGGAACCACACGTCCTTCCACAGTGGGGACATTGGTTTCCGGGCAGAAGTTGATCATGGTGTGGATTTGCCAAGCGTGCCTTCCTCTTAGCACGTTTCTCCCTTGTGCCCTGAGTTCGAGTTAGCTTTAAATGAAAGGTGCCGGTTGGGCAAACATAATATAGACATGCCCTGTGTCTTGGCAACCAGGTTAGGACTACGGAGGATAGGCACTGCATTTCCTAGCTTGCCCACAAAGAGCTACATAGTTTGAAACTACACACACACACACACACACACACACACACACACACACAGCCTCGAGCAAAATTATTCAAGCACTTTGCCATATAAAAGGAGGATCGTAACTCCAGCTTGTCAGTTTACTGTTCAGGGTAAGGAATATCTCAATATTACACAGTTTTTACATCAACTTGGTTGAGGCCTCAAGGTGCTTCTGTCATAGAGCAATAAATAACAATTAAGGAGACAGCGAGGCAGCAGTTTTAAACTTGCCTGATTGCATGTCAAACGAAGTTACTAAAACTTAAAAAAAAATTGGATGAAATACACACTTTCAAGTTAGATGTGCAGCATCAAAACAGCACAGCGCAGAATGGGGTGGGGTGGGGGTAATAATAATACATCGTTCAGGGGGTCTGGCGGGGGGGGGGGCAGTGAGCCAAGGCACCAGCAAAGAGCCACAAGCTGTTGAATGAGCCTTGCTTCATCCCCCTTGGGCGCATTAATAAGCTCCTCTGCCATGTTAAGCATACTTAGTGTGCTCCACCTGTCGTTCTGATCAAAGCTGGAGGTCGGCTTCAATGCAAGAGTGTCAGATGGGCCAGTTGTGAAGCTAATTGTGGGAACAGAGAACGCAAAACCCAAAGCTCCCCACCTCCTTGTGTGCCTGAGGCAGCCTTGGAACACCAGTTAACGTCTTCACTAGCAAGTCGCAGCTGCTTTTCACTGCAGCTCCAAAGTGGGAGAGGAGACTGGGAACAGAGGCAGAGTGAAGAATCGCACTCAACCATCCTGCCCACAGACACAGGACTCAAATCAAGGTGCCTAGCCTTGAAGACCAGCCACGTTAGTTTGGTACCTGAGGCGGAAAATCCCACAAGCGGTATAAACAGGGCCGGTTCTACCATTAGGCAAAGTGAAGTGACCACCTCAAGCAGCAGGTGTTGGGGGACAGCAGCAGCCCCCCCTTTGTTAATGAGCTCCCAGCCATCTTGCTCTGCTGTCACATCACCTGTCCTGGGTCCTCTAATCTGACTGCTGTTTCAGGTGTGGTAAAGGATACTATCCTGTCATCAGCAGTGAAGTAAAATTCAGCAGCCAACTCAGTCTGCTGCTCTACAATGGAACAGGGAGTGGGCAGCCACTTATTTTATTTAAATTTATATACCGCCCTTCATCAGAAGGCTTCAGGGCGGTTCACTTGTCATTCACCATAGGTAGTAAAATGTCTCTGGACAGCTCTGTGTAAAAAGACAGCTGTCACAAAATAAATGAATAAAGAGCAATTTGGTTTCCCTTCCTGACACCCAAGTCAACTGCCTGGAGGTGGCTGCCTCTCACTACCTAATGACAGAACCGGCCCACAAGATCTCATTCCTGAAGCAGGCTGGGAAACTATGGGGTTTTTTTGAGAGAGAGGCTATTTGCAAAATAGCCACCTGGATCTAGTGTTACCAGGTTCAGTGGTGAACCCGTGTCTGAGATCCTTCATGGATGAGCCAAATAGAAAATGGCAAGGAGAGCTTCTCAGGTCAGAAACTTGTAGTGGAGGGAAAAGTTGCGCGTGTGGGGATTATGTCTTATATAGCTAATAAAGCCGCAGGTGCCTGGTTGCCCGTGAACAAAAATCCCAATACTATTTATAGTTCCAGAGCAGTCCATGAAAATTGACAAACAGGCTGGGGTGGGGACAAAAATGGATACTTCTTGGGGTTCTAAAAAATAATGTGAGGGAACCATTCTCCTCAGAGGAAAACTGTTTTTGTTTCTTAATTAAGCTTTGGAACGTCAAGCCCTACCCAGCCACACAGAGGTGTGAGGCAGATGGACATGGTGTGAGGAAAACAGCCTTGTGGGCCAGATCAGGACCCTGTGCCAGCGCACATTGGGGCCACAGGCCAGATACTCCTTACCCCTGAGCCAAAGTAACAGCCAATCAGTGCTTATTTTCAAAGATTAAAAGTGCTGGGGTTCTAAACACACCATCCTAAAGTCTCACTTTTGACCCCTTAAGCTCTTAGCTCCCTCCGCACATGTCAGGAGAGCAGCTTACAAAAATGGCTTACAATCTAAAAGGCAGAACACAACAGGGATTGGTTGGGAGAAGGGGGGAAAAGCAAAAAAACCTCAGGGGCCAGTTTTTTGTTTCTAAGTTCTCATACCATCCAGCTAGAATGGAAACCATTGAAGTTACCTAACTGCACTACTGCATCCATAACAAAATAAATCACATGAGAAACCAAGTTACCAAAGGTGTATTTAAGTGCACAACTATTTGCTCTTTGTCCTTGTTCCCAAATCTCTGATCTTGAGAACGAAACCTCTTGCCCACAGCAAAGTCCTGGTCTGTGACCTCACTTGATTGTTACCTGTTGCTGTGGCGACTGTGTCCTAAACATGGGATGCAGAAACTGAATAGCTGGTTGGCAGAGAACACAGGCAGTTCAGCAAGAGCAGAGACCACCACCTACTGGTCCATTCAATTATCACTTGAGTGGCTATTTTCAAGGACATTTCCTATATGCAAGGCAATCAGTCACATTTGAGTTCCCTGAGCTATTTTATATTGAAGCTTGATCACTGTGGAAAACAGGAGATGCATTGATGAGGGCATTGGCATACATACCCCTTAATGATTTTTCTTGCTGCTGTTTCACCAATGTAATGTGCTGTACTAGATGCTAAAGTCGTTCATTTTTAATTAAAACTTTCTGCCATGCCCAACCTGAATATTCAGGACCACTGGTGGTCCACAGACCACACTGGTCTATAGCAAACCTGATTCAAATGAGATCCAGTTTAGGACTCAAATGAGAATCCTTTATGTTCTTACACATTCCCACATTCCTGGGAGAATGCCCATAAGCTGTGCATTACAGGAACTAATACTTGGCTACCTCCTCACAGCGTTGTGAGGATAAAGTGGGAATGAAGAGAAACAAGGATGCCACCTTGAGGTGCTTGGAGGAAAGGGGGGGATATAAATATAAATATAAATATAGTAATGCTTTCCTAAAAATGCAGAGTCCACTGGTGGTATTATTAAATTTGATAGCATTTTGTCCTCGCTTTCTTTGAAGGCTGCAGCCAGAGGTTTTGTCAGACATTCTAAATGTCTCTTGGATGCTATTCAGATTGGCAGCGCAGACCAAACCTGGAGAGAAATTGAGATATACTGGAATCTGAGCTGGTCCATCATCTCACACCTCCTGCACCAAGCCTCATCTTCAATTATAATCTCACTCAAATCCTGTGGTTCAAGTGAACTGCAGACTCTGGAAACACAGACTAGGGAACAAGGAATGGTACAGGTGCAAGGCTTTTATGTATACAAAGCAGCAAAGAAACATGAACCAGGCTATTTCTGTTTGTGACCCTCCCTGTACATCTGGGTTAGAAATGCAGGTAGGTTCTCCTTCAAGAGTCCTGTGTATTAAGGAGCTAGAGTTGCTTAGCACAGGTGTGGGGAACATCGGGCATACAGGTCAGTCTTATCCAGGGGATCATCCATAGGGCCAAGGAGGTTGGGTACTGAATCCCGTCAATAAGTGCTGGCAAAGCAACCCTATGCAGCTGGTAGCATTGCACTCTCCGCTCATCACCTGGAAATGGGAAGATTCAATCCTGCTGGGTGCTGCTTTGCTGGTGAAGGAGACCCCCCCCCCTACTGCATGTCAGATGATATAGGTGGGGCCACCAACATTGCATAAGGAAAATGTCACCTAATACTTCACAGCAGTGATGTTCCCAAAATTAGTGCACCATCATGCAGACAAAGCATTTTGGTTTAAACCAGATTCCTTTATGTTGTATACCTGTTCAACCGAAATTTCCTTCCAAGCAACCTTGGAACAGAGTGTACTGGACAACCTACCTTGCCTCGTTTTGGAGCAGTCCTAGTGTGTGGCATTACTAAAGGAATGTACCAGTCCTGACAGGAAAGATTTGTGGTTGCTGTAAAGCGGAACAATGTAGTATGAGAAAAGGGGTGGGGGGTGGGGTTTGCATATTAAAGGTGCCAGGTTCAACCAAGGGTATTTCCAGGTAGAATGGAGAAAGCCTTGTGAAACCTTGCTTGTCCATGCAGGCAATACTGCCTTAACACAAAGGTCTGACTTGGTCTAAAGGTAGCTTCTTATGTTCCTACCTTATTCCAAACTAAATTTTCATTTAAATTCATTATTTGAAACCAACTGTTTCTAGGAGCAGATGCTTTTACACTTGATTCTGTGTAAAGTTTGCTGCCCATACATCAGCAAGTCTACTGAAATGAGGGTGAACCCGCCACATAGCATCCTGTCTTGCAGAAGAGCAATGCTATATAACATTTTAAAATCCAAGAAATTATCACAGCCCACCTAAAGACCAATTACATTTCTATCATTCATAAAACATGAAGCAGACAGTGTATTTGATATTTGTAGCTTTATTATAAGACTACAAGCCAGAACAGCATTCCAGAAATTAAGCGGTCTCTTCTTTGGCAATGCGATCTTTCTTGAGTGGTCCCTGCAAAGAAAATAGAAATGTGTCAGTCTAAACAACAGGAGATCCATAATCTCAAGACACATCCCAAACCATTTAACATTAATTAACAGGTGGATTTTTTTTTAAAAAAGAGACAGAAGTCAATAGACTATGGAACACAACACAATTGTTAAAAGTCTGCTGCCACCAACTGGCCACAGCATATAGCAGTTCACTAGTGGACTACTGGTTACATTCCTGAGGGAACCACTTAATGCTTGCTGGTTCTGGAGATTCCCAAAAATGCTAGACAAAGTGTGGTCAGCAAGATTCTTATGTGAGCAACTACTGTTGTGCCTTAACTGCAAATTTGGAGTAGGTAAATGCACACAAAGGTCCCCCAATTGAATTTGAATGTACTAGGGCTTAATTGAGACTATGCCAATACCATTTAATCCATTTACACATGCAAGAGCTGACCCTAATCCTGAACCATTAATAAGTCTTTTCACACACCTTAGAACAAATTTTGGTGCTGCCCACTGTTCAATTACATAGGCATTAAAAGATTCAAAACATCACATTTTCCTAAGAGCAAATGCAGCAAGTGGCTTATATACTGGACACTAGAGAGGAAGTGCTCTTACCATGAAAACCTTCTTCTCCTCAGCTGTCTGGAAGCGGCCATGACCAAATTTGGAAGTGGTGTCAATAAATTTCAAGTCAATCTTCTCCAGGGCCCGACGCTTGGTCTGCACAAGCAAGGACTAGGGGGAAAAGGACATAGAGTAAGGCTGACTGGCAGGCAACTGCAAAATCTCAAATGGAAAAGGTTAAGTGATGGAAAGCCGGTAATTCAGAAACATTTTTCTACAGCTCTTCAAGCTTCACTACTACACTGTACTGCAAATTCTAACGCCCCCCACCCCCCTGGCATGTGGCTTGAAGAACAATATTAACTTTAGATCTCAGGCCTGCATTCAACCACAGTGCATAATGTGCCATTTAAGAAGAATTTAGGCCTGATTTGCCAATACATGATTATGGCCTAACTATATAAACAGAAGTCAGCAGCCAACAACATGCGGATTGTCCCTGCTGGAAAGCCTGGTTGCTGTATACTGTCCTAAGAATGTGAAGAGGCCAATGAGCAATAAAAGCCCTCTCACACTTCTTGGAGAAGCTGATCTATTGGAAGCAGTGTGCATGCCTCCACTTGCTGTTTTTAGTGTCACAATCTGGTACAGAAAATGCTAGCCTTCTAGCACCCTGACATTATTGGAGAGCTTACAATATTCAAACAGACAGCTATATCACCTCATCTAGCAAAGGAACTTCAAAGAGATCAGTCACCACCCTTCCACTGCTCACCTTGCGCAGAGTGAGAACTCTCTTCTTGGTCCCAACAACACAGCCTTTCAACATGATAAAATCATTGGTCACTTCACCATAATGGACAAATCCGCCCTGTGTGAGAAGAGCAAATAAATGTGTATGGCAATTATTTAGTACTACATACCACCAATATTCTGAATTCTGCAATTTCCCCTCACCCCCAATGGGATTCAGAGGCCAGAGATTTTAATGTCCAGCCACAGCAGAAGGCAGAACTCATGGCAGACAATCACTGAAGAGGTAAAAGGTGGGGGAGATGGTTTATGTTGAAGTGAATGGCACCTTTAGGAACTGTTAAGAGGACAACTTAAAACTAAGAGCACTGAAGGTTACTCTATGCCCCCAAAATGCAGTAGTGGCAAATCTTTGAGGGACACACAGGCTTCCACCCAATGATGTTCTACCCAGATCCCCACATTTAAATTTGAAAGCCACTCACCAGAGGGTTAATGCTCTTGTCAGACTGATCATACTCTGTTGAAGCATTGTTTTTGATCAGCTTGCCATCCTTGATTTGGTATCCTTGGCCAATCTTGTAGATCTATGTGAAAAACAAAAAAAGGGGAAGGAAGAAATGAATACTTTTCAACAATGAAACCCAAAAAATCAACACCAGGGTTTATGAATCTGGTGACACCTGGCAACTCACAGATCCCTACTATAGAGGTCTAATTTCCCATTATAGGTTTTGAGAAGGCAAGATTCTGAGCAGCTGTAGGTTTCCAATGTTTCTTGCCTTAATTAACCCTAAACAAATGTAAAAAGACCTCGTCACTCAAGCATGTCAAGAGTGATTGGTGGTGACCACGAAAAAAATCCTGGCTCAAAAGCCACACAAAGATTTGTGGCCCACCAATCAGGACCTACCTCTTTAAAAAACCTTTAATTCCCAAGGAAGTTGCAATCTTTGTGTTAGCTGGTACACTGGTATCTCCTACACGTTAAGCTTTGGAATGTTTCACTTTGGAAAGTTATATTTATAAGCAAGTAGTACCATTACAATGCTTGTAATCAACTGCAGTGACTATCTTTAGAACATGCAATGACTCATAGCCATTTTAAGAATGCACTCACATATTTACAGTTCAGGGGGAGGTAGAGATTGGCCAGCAAGTGACATTACTGGTATGGAACTATATTGTCCCAACTGCTTAACCTGGTCAAGATTTCCATATATAATTTTAGCAGAACGGGTTGCTCTTTACTGAAATGCTGCATTCTTATACAACCTGCAGTGCTGTAGGGCAAGTGGTAAGTGAAGCGGACACTGTTGTAGAAGAGCTTGGCACAGAACTTCTTCAGTCATGGGCTCAAATCCAGCTAAGTAAACCAACCTCTAATAACACCACAATCTCTTTCTACCCACCTGCCGTTCTGCAGTAACATTTTATGAACACAGAACACGTTCAAGCTTCAGCGGGAATCTATTATTATTATTATTATTATTATTATTATTATTATTATTATGCAAAGCACATCCATACCTTCTTATTGATTTCTGTGCGGTGATGGTACCCCTTCTGACCAGCTCGAGCCACAGAGAAGGCCACACGAGCAGGATGCCAGGCACCAATACAAGCCACTTTACGCAGACCCCTGTGAGTCTTACGGGGCAGTTTTTTGGTGTGCCACCGGCTGGTAACACCTAAGAAGAAGAGACATGGAGCTTGTTAGAACTACTTAGCTGCAACATCTAATTGACTGAAGCCTCAACACTGTGGGAAATCACTGAAATGTCTTCCAGACACATGAAATTACTATACTAAAATAAAGGGATCTTACAAATGACCACCCTTAAGTGTACAAACCCTCTCCCATTTCTTGCAAAGCTGGTCTCAGAAGGAAGGCAGCATGGAATGACTCCTCATGGGTATCGGGCACTGCGCCCAGTGCATATTCCATGATCTCATCACTGAACAGCCTCTTGCAAACCAAGAATATTTTGCCAACCCTTTTTACACCAAAGCCAAATAAACTACATAGGATGTTAAGGACACTCTTAGTAGTTTAATCTTTGACATATTATTGACTGGGACATAAATTACCTTTGTACCCCTTGCCCTTTGTGACGCCAATGACATCAATCATTTCATCCTGGCCAAAGACAGTCGACACGGGCACTTGCTGCTCCAGCTTCACTCGAGCCCAATCCACTTTCTCAGCTACAGTGCCACCATTCACCTGGATTTCCATCAAGTGAGACTTCTTTTGCCGAAGCGGAAGCATTCGCATCTGAGATACCAAATAAAGAGTTAATGCATTGGTTGTGGCAAAATGCCTAATCATGTTTGCATTTTTTCAGTATCAATTATTATTTCTAGTTCAATCAATCCAAAGTGAAGGGTAATTTAATGCTTTTACAAAAAGTTATGTTTGCAACATTAACCGATGACTTAAATTTCATCCAATACCATCATTCTCCTTGAGGGCCTTCTGAGCCAATCAATGCAATGCATTTTTAAAGGCTATATCAAAGAACCCCACATTTCTTTTCTGATGCATTCATTAACAGCTCATTGCATATATTAGAATCAAGACCCGTCACAAGTTAAACAAGAGCCTTTAGATAAATTACTGTGAAATAGCCAAATTATAAAACCTTTGAAGAAATAAACTATATTGTGGGGCAGCAAGGTTGACTGAACTGACAAAATCCTGTATCCTTCCAGTACTTGCCACCTTCTGGTTTTCAATATTCCATTAAAAGGATTCTTAAAGGCTTATAAAGCATCGTCCAATTTTACAGTCACAAAGCTGTATTTAAAAAGGGCTAAGTCAAAGGGTTGAAAGATAGGAAGTGCATCATGGTACAATAGCTACTAGGTAAATATTACATCAAATACCAGATGCAATGAGGCCCCATTTACTTCACAAGACTTTAAAAGCACTACCAGCCAACTGTTTAATCTGCTATTAGCAGATCTTTGGCCATTGACATTAAACTATCTGTGAATTCATATGTGCTTCAGGAAATAGGCAAGGCAAGAGCTCACCTGAGTGTGAGCTATGACCCTGATAACCTGGCAGTACTTCTTCATGCTGTTGAAGTCCTTCTCCAGTTGTTTCTTGCCTTCTTCATCCTGCCACTTCTTGCAGTACTTGGTAAAGGCCTTCTTCTTGGACTTATGCCTTCAAGGAGGAGCAGAGCAGAGATGGGGATTGGCAGAGCCCTTCATCAGCCCACCCAGAGAGGTGGTTGAGTGGAAGAAGCTGCCATAGGAATCAGTTTTGGCTCATTGCTGGCTTCTAAGGAGCCTTTTCCACCAGCAAGCGGAGCCTGGAGCTCATCAAGCAAAGGCAAGGCTGCCAGAGCTGAGCGGAGCTGCCATAATTCCATACAAAGAACATTAATAT
Source organism: Podarcis filfolensis (assembly GCF_964270895.1). NCBI lineage: Eukaryota > Metazoa > Chordata > Lepidosauria > Squamata > Lacertidae > Podarcis > Podarcis filfolensis. The sequence continues at coordinate 46,028,192 of NC_139612.1, read as the reverse complement.
GCACTGCACAGAACAGTAATTAAGAAAATGTATTCTGCCTTAGAAGCTCCATTTCTACTTCATAGTGTTAACTTCACTTTACTCATTTATAGCTTTCCAATCTTGCCTTTTAACACCATAATGCCACTTCCTAACAAACAACCCACAAATCTTAAAGGGCAACTTTTACATTTGCATACCTCAAGTTCAGATATTCAGGAACGTTACTGGTTATAGTACCCTGACCTGAGTGATTAACATGAATGTGCCACACTATAAGGGGGAGAAGTCCTTCCCAAGATCCAGGTTAAGACTATACCAGGAGGCAACTCAACTAGAAATTTGTGGCCACCAGTAAAGAAGTCCTACTACACTCTCCTAAGATAGCAAACTACAGTCAGTGCTCGACAATCAGCAACAAGCACCAGAGGTGATTTTTTAATGTCCGCCCGTCGAGAAATCATCATCTGTAGTGTTCACATACCCAAGAGGGTATCATAAAACCTTACCCCCTTACTGCAATATAAACTGAGTTGCTGTCAACTCAGTTCTAGAGAGTTCTACAAGAGAGCAATATAATTGGGGCTAACTATTCCTGCATCTTCCTAACTCATGGAACTTAAGAATCTCAGCCATAATTACCAGTTCTTGTAGAACCGACGCTTGCACTCATCGCTGATATGCTCGGCAAAGATGGTCTTGAAGGTGCGAAGGCCACGGGGAGTTTCAACGTAGCCCACAATCCCCACAATAACCATGGGAGGGGTTTCCACCACAGTAACTGCCTCAACAACTTCTTTCTTGTTGACCTCTATGAAACAGATAACAGAACAGATGAGAACTAAAATATACTAATGAGCCTAGTTTCTATAACTGAGGGAAATTAAAACACCATCCAAAAGCAACCTAACCCTTCTGTTGTCAGGTTAAAGCCTAACATGGGGCATGTGTGCTGTCCTGAAAAGCTAAAGGAGTGCATAAGGTGAGGAATAGGTGCAGCAACAGTTCTTATGCCTGGTCTTTTGAAACACAAATAAACAACCCTGGTGATCAGAACAATACACTTCTTTCTGCTGCCCACTAGGAATGATAGAGCACATGGACTGGTAGTGTAGAACAGCAAGTCCCGGCTCATACATACTCCATCTTGGCTATGAAGCAAGTAAACTCAGGCAAGCTGCTAGCATCACACCTTCATCTAAAATAACAAAGCTAATAATGTCACATTGTCGAAGTATTGAAAATTACTATGTGAAGTGTCCTAAAGTATATCAATGCCGTGTATCAATTTCACTTCCCTCCCAAGAGAATACGTACTGGAGCCAGGTCTGTCAACTTCACGGACAATGTGGGTCATGCCAGCTTTGTATCCAAGAAATGCAGTGAGGTGGATGGGCTTGCTGGGGTCATCTTTAGGAAAGCTCTTCACCTTGCCTCTGTGCCGACGGCTACGCTTGCGAGGCAGAAAGCCCAAAGACCCATGCCTGGGAGCTGAAAACTTGCGGTGGGACTAGAAGGGAGGCAAAGACATTTTGCTTAGTAGGAGACAGCTTTGCAAGTCCTCAACAACCTCAGGGTTCTTAGGAAAGCAAGGAAATGCTCTAAACACCCTGGGAGAGAAACTTCCCTTGCCCATAATAAATCCCTTGGGAGCAACACTAAAGTGTGCTTCTGTTGTGTACAGTAATGCAGTGCATGCCAAGCAACATGCCTAGCTTGTTTTCCTTGCAAGGTTGGCAATACTGCATCTCAAACACAGGTACACAAGACTCACAATGTTGCATTAAATAACCAACCCACCCTATGAGAGATTTTTATAAAAATACAGCCAGAATGGCCCTTTTATAGTTAACTCTTCAACCATAACCTGAGGTAATGGGAGACTTTTTGTCTTTAAGACAAGAGCATAAAGCATTTACTAAGAACAGTACAACTTGCCCCTCATATAAGATCAAAGACTATAGTATAAAAAGAAACCATCGTCCCTCAGCCCCAGCCAAAGATCAGGGATAGAAGCAGCTGGAGCCAGGAACATCCGGACAGCCACACGCCCTCCCATTCCTGCATTAAGAGCCATGGCCCACCACGCTCCTTGGTGGAGCTGTTCTAGTCAACCACATGCAATGACCTTATAAAATTATCTGTAATTAAGACGTTCAAGGCGTTTTAGCAAGGGCGACGCTACCAATGCACTCCGGAGTAACAATACGAATCTTATGCACGTCTCCTCAGAAGTAAGTCCCAATGGGGCCTTCCGCTTAAGTATGGAATTGCTGCCTAAGTATCTATAACAAGTTTCGGCAATTTCAAGACACCCTTTCCTTAGATGAGGTAAAAGATGACGGCAGGCAGCCTCGCATTAGGCCAACTCAGCAGTCATCGGTAATGAGAATAGGCCCAGGACCCAGTTAACGAGGCGTATGTAGCACCCAAATAACTCTCGGTGTGCCTTCAACAAAGACCCTAAAGCGAAATAGACCGGGATTTAGCAAGGCCGGAAAGACCACTGACCCGATGGCAGCGGATTGCATGTTTCCCGCAAAGCCCAACTACCACCTACCATTTTGTCTCCGAGCTGATGTAGAAGGGAAGTGGAAAGGCGCGCGTGCGCTATTTATCCCTTCGCTTCCTAGGCGTGCGCAGACGCGTCCAGCCTATACGCGTGCGCATGCGTTTCCAAATCGGTCCCATGTGCACTGTAATCCTCTATGCGAAATATCGCGAGGAGACAGAAGGAAACGATAACTTTTTTTAAAAAAAGTAAAGGCTACGGATACCGGGAGGGTTTTGCATTCCTCCGAAGATGCCATTTCGCGTGAAGGACTGCTTGTCGGGAGGTCCCTCATTAAACTCGTGCATGCGTACGAGGAAGCAAATTCCATCCTTTCAATGGGGGATCGGAGAGGAGTGTCTCTATCTAGTCATAATACTGGAGGCCGGGAAATTGGGGCTTAAATTTATCTATCAAAGGACAGGATTATCAACGACGCGGGAGTCCAGCATAAACCTATAATCCCCCCCCCCCCAACAGCACTAGGGTGTACAAAGCAGAGAAGATGGTATTAGTTTGGAGGCGTCTGTTAAAGTTTGGTAATGGCTGAAAATGCAAGCTTTTGGGTTCCATAGATCTCTTCAGCAGCCCCTTTCCAAGTCAGAAGAGGTTTTTCTCAGAACTGCTTTGTGGTTTTGTTTGTTTGTTTTGTTTACAGTCATGTGATATACACATTTTATTAAGTATAATAAAGAGGAAGGAGGAGACTGAGGAAGAAAATTACAGTATTCCTTACAGAAAATCCCTTCTGCTTCCCTGCACTGCTGTCACTGATGCTCAGGCAGCTCTGTGCTTTTACTGACCCACAGAAATCTTACTGAATATGGCCCATCTCTTTCCAGCATACCCCACACCCAACACCCAAGCAGACTCCAGCTTCTTATCTGTGAACTTTCCCCCACTATGGGGTTGTAGTCTGGGAGTGGGGAGTCTGAATCCTGCCCATTAGGGTTTTTTTTAAAAGCTCATGGTTTGGAAAGGCTGGAGTTCAAGGTAGCAATCCCACCCCAGCATAACCACACTTAGCCCTCTTTCTGATGCAATCTACTGTGGTGTCATCATCACCCAGTTACATAAGGGGAGTCCAAAAACAGATGGCTCAAGTCAGAAAGCAAGGCAAGGCAAGACATTTGTGCTGGGATGAGCATGGCCTTGCCTCTAAGGGGTCAACATTAACAAAATGGCAGGTGAGAAGAGGCTTGCCATTTACCAGCCAATTGGGAAACGAACTGTGATGTACATGGCACAGCTGACTTTGAGGCTGCTGCCCCAAACCCAACTCATGCTACTCTACTTCTTTATGCATTACCTATTGGTGAAAGTCTACATGCCGCTATTGCGCCCCTTGGCCACCATAGTCAAGCTAGTCTTCTGTTGGGTCACTGTGCAAGTGACTGGGATCTTCATCTTGTGGCACTGCAGCCTAAAGATGTTACGTGCCATGCATTTAATTCTCATCAGGAAGCTCTGGAATGAAGTGCTAGTCCCAGCACTTAAAATCCTATGGCATTCTCGGGCAGCTGCAAGGTACTTGTGTTTTTATTTGGCTGGTGTCTTGCAATGGTGTGCTGCCAAATGGGCTCTGGAGTTGCTAGGGTTCCTGAAACAAAGAAGTCTACCAGCTATTTCATCTACAAGGCTGCACCACTCCATAAGCCCCTTCCTCCAAGAAAACTATGAAACCTATCAGACAGTGTTGCGACCAGTCATGAAGCAAATTATTTTCTCGCTCTTCCTGGGATTGCTTGATGGAGTTCAGGAAGTTTCACAGCTGACAGCAAAAATAACAAAATGTGCACTGACCCTGCTTTTTAACTTGGTCAGACCCACACTGAGTTCAGCCTGCAAAGCGAAGATCTTAGATGACATCACCAGTACACTCCCACATCCCTGCATGTCTTTGTGCTCACGTTTCAGGGGCCCTTCATTTTCCATCTTAAAGGACATACCACAGACTTTTGCTGCACTAAAGTTTGTTGTGGCCACTGAACACATAACCAGTGGGCCAGGCAAGTATGGTTTAGATGGCACCAATATTCCTCTGCACGTGAGATTCCAGACCAACATCAGAATGAGGAATGCTTTTGCTATGCAAGAAACACGTGCAACTTTGAAGCAGGTGAAGGTAGCCTGTGTGCTCTTCATTGCAATCTATCTTTCCGTGTTCTACAGTGTTGTTAAGGCCATCATATAAATGGATAGATTAGACAACCTCTTTTATGTACAGTTGTTTTAAATGGTGAAATGTCCTTTCTGTAGCAACTGCACTCGGATTTTATCCTGGTCACTGTGATGATATGCAATAATCCAAAGCTAATTTTGGGATACAGGGGCATATAAACTTCAATTCCATATTTATGTTGCTCATGCAGCTCTATACCAAATAAGGAAATGTGAACTAGTAAGTGCCTAGGAATCCCAGGAAGAAAATGTGCTTCTGAAAGTCAAGCCTCTTGAGAGTTGTAGTTCATATCCTGACTCTGATGACAAATTATGATAATGGTGGTAATAAAAGTGTGGCTAAATGCTTAATGGTGAATCGTTATGGCAATTTGCACACATTTTCTGGTCTTGGAAATGTGAAATGCAGTCTGGGAAATTAGATAGATGGGTCTAAGAAGGTAGTACTCTTTCAAGAAGTTGCATACTCTGAAGCAACAATTATTATAACAGCACAAACGTTATTGAAAGCAGGGAGAACTCAGGTGACAGTCTTAAGCTTGGGAGTCAGACGATTGCACTGTCAAAATACACAAAAATATGCAAGACTACCTTTCATCATATCAAACTTTTTGTCCATGATCTGGCCTGGTGTTGTTTACTCTGCCTGGAAGTGATTCTCCAGGGTCTGGGACAAAGGTTTTTCACATCACCCTGCTACCCAATTTTTTGCTTTCTTAAACAAACACCCAGAAATGCCAGGAATTCAGCCTAGGACTGAAATCACTTCAATATATTTTATGGGAAGTGACTCATAAGTGGAGTTAAATAAAGAAATAGTCTGAATCACCCAGATGTCTCAGGGTCTGTAATGTTTGAAACCACTCCAAAACACTCTTTGCTGGGCTTAAGAGGAGGGCAGAAGGTTAATCACTAGTAGATCGTCAAGGGTTTCTGACTCCCAATGGTTTGACAATATTGACCCTCCAGAAGCCCCTTTCCCATGCTAAATGAGGCTGCTGAACAAAGTTTTCACAAATGCTGTGACCAAGCAGTAACATTTCCTATTCATTTGTATGCAGCTAGGGAGAATATTACTATATTTCTATGCTGCCCTTCCTTCAAGGAGCTCAGGGTGACTGACATACATGGTGTCCCCCATCCCTCTTTATCTTCACAAGAACCCTATGATGGAGGTTAGAGTGACTGGCTCAAGGTCACCCACTCATAGATGAGTGGGGTTTTAAATTGGGCCCAACACTCTTCATATTTACACCACACTGCCTCTATTGAATGTTAGACGACCGCAGTGGGTGCTTCCTCCACAAATAGTCATGGCTACCTGAAGAGAGAAGAGTTGGGGTAGCTTAGCTAGATGTTTGAGAGGGAGAGAAAAATAAGTTCTGGTATAATTTGGTCCAGTTCTCTGGGGGAGTTGGAGTGGGTTCAGGTGGGGATGGCAAAACCCGGATCCCTATCCAAGTTTTTCAGGCACAGACAGTATGACTTCATTATTATAAATATTTCATTTTTCTCTCCTGAGTATGATCTAACATTCTGTAAGAGGCTTTGCACAATGTGATGCCAAATCTGACTCCATCCTAGGCACGTTTCTGTCATGTGCTTCTGTAAATATTATCAACTGGAGGTGGAGAGAGCAAAAGAGGAAATGAAAAAAAGCATGGAGAGAAACAAGGCTGCAGGAGTCAAGACAACAGGGTTATCATCTTTACACATAAAATATACACAACAGTGTAACATTATCTTCCTCATCCTGTTTGGTAGTGAACAAAAACAGATGTGATAGAAATCAGCAATATCGCTGTCTGTTGTTGGAGGTAATTGTGTTGACTAATTTAAACCAGATTTTTTGGGGGGATAAGGTGCTATGTATAATGCTGGCTAAGGAGATGAGAACTGCAACCTGAACAGGCATTAAATTGAGAACAAGAGGATGAGTGATGAATTATTAACTCTTCTTTTCACGAATGCAAGGTAATGTTGAATGCAAGGTGTGCTCTCTTAAGCCTCTGCAGATCGACCACTTTGAAACCACTTTTCTAGCGAAACTTCTAATTCAATCATCCTACTCTTAGCACACATACAGATTTATATCTTATATTTTCAACCATTTTGTTAACATTTGTCATGGATGGCAAAGATTAAGGTTTTTCTTAAACCAGGCATCCCCAAACTTGGCCCTCCAGATCTTTTTTGGGACTACAATTCCCATCATCCCTGACCATTGGTCCTGTTAGCTAGGGATGATGGGAGTTGTAGTCCCAAAACATATGGAGGGCCAAGTTTGGGGATGCCTGCTTTAAACTATCCAATTTTCTATATATAATGTTATGCTGGTGTATTCCAATGCTATTATCTTATAGGAAGTATGCAAGAACTTAAGGTATCAGAGTTTTTCCTCTGCTATTCCACAATAAATCATGTACATTGCTCAGTCCCACTAATCTATGTCTCTCTCCCATCTAGAAAGGGAGAATTCTAAGTAGCATAGCTCAGCCTTTAACCAGAACAATAAAGCATGTATTTTACTAACCACAAAACCAGACCTGCCAACTCTTTTGCTTTGGCTGGTAAACACCTGGTTTTAAAACTAATTCCTCCCATTTTAGAAAAAGGAGGTTATTGTTTTTCATCTTTTTTGGGAAACTAAATTCTAATTAATTTTAAAAAGTGATCTTCAGTCTTTCCCTGTCTTCTGGTCTGTTTCTACTGTGAGACTGCTCCCTAAAAGAATGCTGTTGTCCTCTAAGTCTAAAGCAAATTGCCCAAGAGCTGAGCAAAGAAGCACGCACTTCAGTATGCTTGCACAATATGAATAATAGTCGCTAACTAAATTCAAAGACTGTGCAAATTGGTTGGCTCTGAAAAATATCTGAATTAAGTTATCATTAGCTGGACTTTAGTCAGAGCCTCTAGTAGCTGAGCAGAAGAATGTTTCAAACTACTGTACTGATCAACCTTAAATCGTATCACATGGCAAGGATAGGACCGCCGGCTTGTAGTATAGGCCCTGCTGTTGTGTATCAACAGCAGCCTGACATGCAGACATTTAACAGGCAAAGTTTCTCCCGTTAGTGATAAATCGGGGGGGGGGGGGTTATGTGTGTCATTATGCTATTAAAAGCAGAGGATCTGAGCCAGTAAAAACTGGCAAATCTCTGCAGGGGCCACATCAGTTTGCAAGACAACAAATTAAGGTCTTTACTTAATACAATTTTTAACCACACATGGGTGTAGCCATGATTTTTGTTGGGAGGAAGGCTTTTGTTTGGGGGGGCAGAACCTCAGATTTGTATTGTTTTGTATTTAGTAGGGGCAGCTCCCCCCCCAGCTGTGCCCATGTAACCCCAATCATGTTGCACATTGTATGTATAACTTGCCAAAGCTGCCTTTCTGAAATTCAGTTACAGATAGGTAGCCGTGTTGGTCTGCCATAGTCAAAACAAACAAACAAAAAATTTCCTTCCAGTAGCACCTTAAAGACCAACTAAGTTAGTTTTTGGTATGAGCTTTCGTGTGCATGCACACGAAAGCTCATACCAAGAACTAACTTAGTTGGTCTTTAAGGTGCTACTGGAAGGAAAAAATTTTTTTTTGTTTTTTCTGAAATTCATTATTCTTTTCTGAATGTAATAGGATTGAAAGACTGAATCTTTCCTGCAATATTCTTTTCGCTTTACAGAGTTTCCATTACGTGCGTGGCTTATAAGTCAAGCAAAATATCACTTTCTTTCCTATTAATACTGTCTCTAACATCAGCTAGCAATTGTCTCCTGAGTGTACCAGTGGGGGACCCATTTCATAACGTGAAGGCATTCAGAAAAGTATTTTTATTGGCAGCTCTAGAGCCATTGAATTTTCATGTACTGAAGACTTGCAGCACTTGTTGGGTCTTTTATTTCAGCGGTCTTTCAAAGAGCTGGTGCTAAGCTGGAGGATGTAAAAGTGCTCTTGTCCTCTAGATGTAAAAGACAGATGTATTTATTTTTAATGCTGCATGACCAGAATTGGCAAACTGTTTTTCTCCAAGTGTCTCAGCAAGTACCTGCTGAAACATGAAACAAAGTCATCAGAAGTTTAAGCAGCATTGCTGAGCCAAAGCTAATCTGCCCTGCTACATACAGACATCATGCTGCTGTCATAGACAAAGATGTACAGGACAGAGTCTGTGACATCAGCACAGGAGAAAAGCAGCACACAAGCATGCAATGCCAAGTACTGTACCTTTTTTAAATAGAATAGTTTAACAAGTGGGTTTTTTAAATCTTTGATGAAAAGTGAATATTTAACTTACTAAACAGGATTGCTCTGTAACCCTCCTTTTCCAAAGAAGCTCTAGTTTACAGACAGCACTATAATAGCACTAATAATATCCTGTTCATTTACTTGAGAGCAAGTCTCACTGAATTATGGGGAACTTACTTTTGGAGTAAAAATGCAAGGGATCTGGTTGTTAGGTGGAGAGACCCCAGGCAGATAAGGGAAGTTCTTCCTGTCCCAAATGAAGTAACCCTAGATAGCTGTTCCTTGTTTAGCTTTCAAGCCATTAGGAATATTATTCACACAATTTCAACATATGAACTGGTGTTTTTCTTCAATATGGGGTTAGTTTTATGAATTTAGCCAGTGTGGGGTAGTGTTCAAAACGCCAGAGTATTTAGTCATGAAGCCCTTTGGGTGACCTTGGGCCTGTCAGTATCTCCCAGCCTAAACTACCTCACAGGGTTGTTGTGAGTAAAAAACGGAGAAGAGGAAGTAATATACCATCTTTTAACACTGGGTTAAAAACGTATTAATAAACAAATATTATCAGCACACACTGCACTACAAAAAGCAGCTGCATGAAAGAAAATCAAATGGTGTCTCCCACTGGGTTCAGGGGGGTTTACGTCTATGTAAGTCTGCAAAAGCTTTAAAGCTCAGTCAATGCACCTTTTGGCATGACGCTGGCTGTAGATCTGGCGAAGCATGTACTGTATAAGCATATATACCTCCCTCCACGGAGTCCCTGATGTGCAGAAGCCCCCAGAGGCCTGCAGAGGCCCACCCCCTCCCCGCTCCCTTCGCCCCGCCCCCCATGTTGCCAGGGCTGCGCGGGCAGGAAGGCGCGCGCGCTCTCTCTCTTCCTCCGAAGGTCGCGCCAGCCCCATGACTGCCGCGAAAACGGGAGCGCGCCTGGCTTGCCGCTGAGCCCAAGCCTGCCACTGGTGCCCTGGCTGCGAGCGTGTTGCTCTCTCCTCCATCGCCAGCCAGCCAGGCAGGCAAGCAGGCGGGGCGGTGAGCGAGAGGCGAGCCGGAGCGCGGGCTGCCATGCCCAGCTAGCCTTTCCCTTGCCTCGCACACCACCCTTGCGGCACTGCCTCCGCTAAAGCTGCCCCTGCACGGCGCGCCCTCCTTGCCGGGCAGCGCGGGCTGGCTCGCTTCCCCTTCTCCTAAGCATCCCGGCCCGCCAGTGCAATAAACTTTTCGCTGCCGACAGAGCGACCAGCGGAGCGGCGGGTCTTGCCCCGGGGTCGCTCCCAGGATGGAACAGGGCGCGTACGGAGCGGGCAAAGCCGGGGGCGCCTTTGACCCTCAGACCTTCATCCGGCAACCTCACACGATCCTCCGGATGGTTTCTTGGGTAAGGACTCGGAGGACGCCTCCCTGGCCGCGCGGGGGAGGGAAGGCCATTGGCGTGGGAAATAACAAAAACACGTGCAAAGCAATCGGCACGTCTGAAAGAGAGATCTGCAGAGAGCCCTGGGCGGGCTTGGCTTGGCTGTGGGGTTGATCCCTATCCTGCTGACTGAGCACCCAGGGCAAGCTTTAGATGACACTCAGCGGGGCTTTAAGGAGGAGGAGGAATGTCCTTCCCAGCGCGCGCGCGCGCACGCGAGATCGTGAAAAGGAAGATTAGGAAAGCCCAGCGCCGGGTGGTTGGATTTGGGGGACCCACTTCTCGGCTTCCCCTGCCCCCGTGGGGCGAAGGAGATCGCGGGGTGGGGGTGCCGGCCAAGCGGGCAACTGGGGGGGGGGAATCCTGCAACGCCGCCTGTCCAAAGTGACCTCTAAGATGGGAGCGAGGCCGTGTCTTCGCCGTCATGGAGCCCCCAGCTCGGCTTGCTTCTTCCATCTCCGTTTTCCGTCTCTTGTGCAGCGCCGCTTCTAGTCGGCGGCGGGGCGGCAGTGTTTGCAAACTGGTGCTCTGTGTGTGTTTGTGTTGTGCAGACTGTGGAGCACACAGCTAGCCCGGCAAGCAAGGTGCAAAATGGCATTGTGAGCGCCCTTCCCCCGCCCCTCTCCATTGCCCAGATCTCTCCGGGTGAAGCGTTTGGAAAACTAGGAAACATGCCCTCCCAGCCGCCTTCTGTATTGGAGCCTCCTTCCCTCTCTTGTTTCTTCCCCTTTCCTCCTCCAAAACTACTGCCGGCTTCCTTTGAAAGATGAAAATGGTTAAGCCGGTCCTCCAGCCTCGTAAGCCTGACGCTGCTGTTATTAAATGTTCATGAAAACATGCAGAAAATGGGAGAGTTTCCCATAACCTGCGCGATGAGCTGTTAATGGTGAGGCAGTTGGACGAGAGAACTGCAAAAGTGATTCTGAATTTCAGCTGCCCTTTTCCTAACCCTTCCCTTAATTTATTTCAGTTGGTTCCTGCTTATTTCATTTACAGAGGATGGGGGGCGCGGAAGGAGAGAAGGGTGCAAATGCGTGGTGTCCTCCTCTTCCAAATCCTCCTCCACCTTCAATTTTACCGTGTAGCAAATTTTATGTAACGCCGTTCATGTGTGATGAAGGAAGCGAGTTGATGGGATCCGTCAGCAAGAGGAGGGAAGGAAGGCTGCTCTCTCGACTGTGCGGCTCCCTGGGGTGGGGGGAGGTCACTTATCTTGTGACACTTTCGCCATGGCCGCCCGTGTGTGCCTGGAGCATTTGCAAGAAGGTCACTGGGATTAAGGGAGCAGGCTGCAAACAATAAGCTGGAGGGCGGGGGAGAGAGATTTGTCTCTTGTGGGAGTCTGTAGGGAGAGAGGGAAGGAGGACACAGCCAGGTAAAGCAGATCTTGGAGGTGACATGCCTTCTTCTCACCCTCCCCCAGTAGGCCAAGAGAGAGAGAGAGAGGGAGAGTAAATGTTGGATAGGGACAGGGCATCTCTTGTTGTGAGGGATGATGGTGTAGGAAGAGTTTGTTGCTGTTTAGTCGTTTAGTCGTGTCCGACTCTTCGTGACCCCATGGACCAGAGCACACCAGGCACTCCTGTCTTCCACTGCCTCCTGCAGCTTGGTCAGACTCATGTTTGTCGCTTCAAGAACACTGTCCAACCATCTTGTCCTCTGTCGTCCCCTTCTCCTTGTGCCCTCCATCTTTCCCAACATCAGGGTCTTTTCCAGGGAGTCTTCTCTTCTCATCAGGTGGCCAAAGTATTGGAGCCTCAGCTTCACGATCTGTCCTTCCAGTGAGCACCCAGGGCTAATTTCCTTAAGAATGGATGCGTTTGATCTTCTTGCAGTCTATGGGACTCTCAAGAGTCTCCTAGGAAGAGTTTAGCCTCTCCTATTGCAGCCATTAAGGCAGGGGTCAGCAAGGTTTATCTTGCCTGGGCCGGATTGGTCCCGCGGAGACCCCTCTGGGGGCTGGATTCTGCACCTGTGATTTTCAGCATTTGCGCTTGCGCAGACGCGATTTTAGGCGCCGTGGAAGTGAGTCCCCACACTGCACTGTGCCGGTTTAGTGCAGCGTGCTAGTGGGCAACTCAGTTTGGGGGCAGTTCATGGGCCAGTTAAACAACCTCCGCAGGCCACTTCCGGCCCATGGGCCTTAGGTTGCTGACCCCTGCAATAAAGTTAGCCCAGGAAGTTGCCTTGAAGTGTTTTGTTCATCTCACCCACTATTTGTCTACCTTTTGCAAGCACAGCATTTATCTTTGACATTTATATCCCACTTTTCTCAAGGTTCTCCCCCTCCCCATATTCCAAATAGTTGTTGCTTTTGGGCAAAAAGAGAGTTAGCAGCCTCCCCAAGCACAACCAGTGTGCTTGCCACCTGTTTTTCTGTCGACTGCTGGTGCTCCTTCCCTTCCTGTGCTGCCTGACTGCATGTGACTTGGAGGAAATGCTTGGAGATGAGAGGAGGAGGAAGGAGCTCTGCAGAATTGCTAGCAGTGCCCTGAAGAAGGGATTAATATGGTTGGCTGGTGTGTCTGCCTGGGCTCATTTTGCAGTGCTGTATGCTAGTGTTCGAACCAGAGGGCGGAAGACATTCTAGCAATAATCTCCTGGCTTTCACATCCGCCGGTGAAATTCAACATGATGTGGTGGAAGAACCTTTTTTGCTGTTGCGCAAACACTTGAATGAGGCAAAGCAGCAAAGAGCACAGGTGACAGCGCTGGCCCAATTATGATTGACATGACGTTAGATGGGACACTTCTGTCCTTGATAATCTGGGACAGAATGTTCTCCCCTTTAAAGCTGTGACTTCATTCTGTTACTGCAGGGCTTTCCAAGTACAGGAGAAGAGAGAGGGTTTCTGCAGTCTGCTTCTTTCTGCTTCAGAATATCACCTTATTGGCTCTCTTCACGAAATCAGATGACTTCCCAGCTGCAGAAAGAAACCCAGCATCCAAATTTTTCTTGGATGTCCTCCTGTTTCCCCAAAGCCACCAACTGCCTACTGCACCTTGACCTTGGAAGTGACTTTGATACCCTTCTATTTCTTGTGATAGTGTGTTACTTTGCTTTGTAAAAACACGTGAGTTGCAGAATAGTGGAAACTCTTAAAGACCATTCCTGTGCATGTTTGCCTAGGAGTAGGTCCCATTGAATTAAAGGGGCTTACTTCAATGTGCATGAAAATCTCAGGAATTGGAGTACTGGCTTAGCTGAGCAAGTCAAGAGATGGAGAAACTTAGAGCCTCATTCCTCCCGCATTTGAATGTTCTTCTCTCCCATATGGTAAAAGTTCAGTCTTTGTGCCTCTCACTCGTTTTTCACTCCTGTACTGTAGGTTACAACTTCACTTGCAATGCAAGCTTAAGCATGCTTACTTGGGAGTAAGTTCCACCAAGTTCAGTGGGACTTGCTTCTAGGCAATGTATAGCTGTACATGTTTGAACCCCGTCATATCATTAGAGATGTGCTTGGCACATTAACTTTGCATGGTAAAAGAACCCCCCCCCCTTTCTCCATCAAATCTGAAGTGCTTAACAGATGAGGCACACAATTAACCTATTTTTCCCTTTTTTGTCTCAAGTATATTGCAGTGGTGGCCAGAATAGAATTTGTACCCTCCATGCTGTCTCCAAAACTTTCAGACTCTTAACTTAATTATTTTTGCCCCCCTCCCCCCGAATTACTGCGGCAACATTTTAGAACTTTAAGGTGCTTATTTTTTAAAAGCCATATTCTAATCCTCATGGCAGTAATGGCAAGGCTGAAAATGCAGTGGCAATGCCTGCTAATGGAGCCATCTCCAACTTGGTGCCTGCCTGCCAGGTAAACACCGTCTTGCTGGCTGGGGCTGATGGGAGTTGTAGTCCAAAACATCTGGAGGGCTGTGTTGATGGCTCAGAAATAGGAAGGTAAGAACTAAGTTCAGTTTTTTTCAAGTCCCAGAATCTCCAGATGTACTTCATGAACTGCAAGGGAGTGTTCACTATTGGGGCTTCTGGAACAATACATTGCCGTGTAGGTACAATATATTGATCAGTTGTGGTAGTACCTGCAGCATTCTACCATCGAGATGAGCTTCATGACAAGCAAAACAAGCCAACCCATACAGATTCCCAGTGTGGCCCTAACCCTAGCCCTCAAAGGAAAATAATGAGATACTTCAATGGTTAGATGTGCAGGCGCATCCGATTTGCAGATTTCTGATGTTTCAAGCCTTGTTTGTTTATATGGAAACTCATATGGATGCAGAAGTTGGGAGATTTGTAGGCCCATTCTATCCACAGTTAAGGAATCTCCAGTTGGGAACGGTAGTGACTAAAAGAAGACAGGAAAGAGTTTCTGAAATTCCTGGCACTTTTCTAGAATGCCATTGTAGAGCTCAAATCTCCACAAGAATCTGGGGGGCAAAGATTGCGGGACAGAAAATCACAGTAACAGACCAGCCCTATGTATGCTTACTTGGAATTAAGCGCCACTGGGCTCAGTGAGACTTAGGACTAAGTAATTGAGCAAAGGTCTGCAAGAAAAGACTGCACACTGAATTAAAGGCATTTTGAGCTAATAGTGACTTCACAGCTGCTCTGCAGAGTTGCCAGTTTCTCAACCAGCCACTGCAGCTGTGCCTTTAGCAGTAGCTTGGTGTGCAGATATTTAAAAAGTGTTAGCGTTTCTCTCCATCGTGTGAAAACATGCAAATGCTGGGATTTATTCCGCACCTCAAGCTGCACAGGAGCAGACCAAATTGATTTTCGTGGTCATTTGGCAACCCTAATGCTACACCTGTCAGATGCAGTGCAGCTTTTAGAAGCCCATGATCAGGAATACAAAAATAACCCCACTCTTCTGTGAGGTGTCATTGGTGGCGGCAGTCCAATTCGAACTGTGTTTGGAATTCCTATTGAATTCAATGGGACTTAACTTCCCAGTATAAATATGTTTCAGGCTGCATCTTTAAATGATCAGGCCCTGACATATTACCATGCTGATGGTACTAACACTGTTGGAGTGATAAGATGCCACAGAAAGTAGGGCTCAATATCCTAAGTGGTTTTTAGAAGAAAGGAAAGCTGTCTTCTGTTACACCTGCGCATCCTGAATGCTAGGTGAGATTATATTTGGGCGTGAAAGATACCTTTAATTCACTAGTTTAATCCAGTTTTTCTCAACCTTTTCCTGACCATGTACCCCTTCTGACCTTGTTTCCTTCCTGTGCCTCCCCCCCAAGTGTAGCCAGGGGGAATATAGGGGGCAGCTGCTCCCCCAATAAGTAAAAATCAATACAAATCAATGGTTCTGCCCCCCCCCCAATATTGACTATGCCTATCAGGTAAATAAGGTAGCTATTTAAATGTTTTATTTGTAAATATAACTTGTTTTATTTATAATTTTTTATAATTTATACAAAATACAATTACCGGTACAGTACATAAAAAATGGAACATAATGAAATATTGTTGAAACAGAAAAACATAGCTCATAGAGCTGGCAGGGACTCTAAGGTAGGAAACTTAGCTAAAGCATCCATGATATTTTTTTTTTTTTTTTTTTATAATATATTTATTGAAGTTTTCAAATAAAGCATATATTAGATAAGCACCACTTATCATTGTCCATTTAACATCTCTCAATTGTTACATGGGACTCCCCCACACCTCCCGCATACACTTACATCATCATTAAATTAATTTCAAACAAATTATCATTTAACTCATCTTAATTAATAATCTTAATTTGGTTTGACATATAATTCAGCCTTAAATCTAATTTAATGGTAGACAATTGTCTGCACTGGCATCCAATTCAGCACTCAGCCAAATTACAATATTTTTGTAAATAAATCTTAAATTTCCTCCAGTCTTCTTCCATCCTTTCTTCTCCCTGGTCTCGAATTCTGCCGGTCATCTCGGCTAATTGCATATAGTCCATCAGTTGCATCTGCCATTCTTCCACAGTGGGTAGCTCCTGAGTTTTCCAATTCTTGGCAATTAATATTCTTGCTGCTGTTGTTGCGTACAAAAAGAATGTTCTGTCCTTTTTTAACACACTCTGGCCGACAATACCCAGGAGAAAGGCCTCTGATTTCTTAGTAAAGGTGTATTTAAACACCTTTTTTAATTCATTATATATCTTCTCCCAAAAGGCCTTCACTCTAGGGCAGGTCCACCAGAGGTGAAAAAATGTTCCTTCATTTTCCTTACATTTCCAACATTTGCTATCAGACGAATGGTATATTTTAGCCAGTTTAACAGGGGTCATGTACCATCTATACATCATTTTCATCACATTTTCCTTCAACGCATTACATGCAGTGAAGTTCAGCCCAGAGGTCCACAACCTTTCCCAATCTTCAAACATAATATTATACCCAATATCCTGCGCCCATTTTATCATTGTTGATTTTACCATTTCGTCATGTGTGTTCCATTTCAGCAGCAAGTTATACATTCTTGAAAGTACCTTAGTCTTAGGTTCTAACAGTTCAGTTTCTAACTTTGACTTTTCCACTTGGAATCCTAGCTTTTTGTCATTTTTAAACACTTCTTTAATCTGAGCATAGTGTAACCAGTCTCGCACTTTGTCTCTCATCTTTTCTAAACTCTGCAATTTCCAGTTGTCACCATCCTTTTCTATTATCTCCCAATATTTTGGCCAGTTGGCCTCCATATTGGCTCTTTTCCGAGCCTTAGCCTCCAGGGGTGACAGCCACCTCGGAGTTTTATTCTCCAGTAAGTCTTTATATTTTGTCCAGACATTAAAAACTGATTTTCTGACAATATGGTTCTTGAAGGCCTTATTTATCTTAGCTTTATCATACCATAAATATGCATGCCATCCAAACGCATTATTAAAACCTTCCAAATCCAAGACATCCGTATCTTCAAGAAGTAACCAATCTTTTAACCAGCAGAAAGCTGCAGCTTCATAATACAACTTTAAATCTGGCAGGGCAAAGCCCCCTCTTTCTTTCGCATCTGTTAATATTTTAAATTTGATTCTGGGCTTTTTGCCCTGCCAGACAAATTTAGAAATATCTTTCTGCCACTTCCGGAAGCACTCTGTCTTGTCTACAATCTGCAGTGTCTGGAACAAAAATAACATTTTTGGCAATACATTCATCTTGATGGCAGCTATTCGGCCTAACAAAGAAAGTTTTAGTCTTGACCAACTATCCAAGTCTCTCTTAATCTCTGACCAACATCTTTCATAATTATCTTTAAATAAACTCAGATTTTTTGCTGTTATGTTTACCCCTAGGTATTTAACTTTTTTAACCACATTTAGTTCTGTCTCTTTCTGCAGCTGTTCCAACTCAATATCTGTCACGTTTTTCCCCAAAACTTTAGTTTTTTGCTTATTTAACTTAAATCCTGCCACTCGACCAAAGTTTTGAATCAGTTGTAGTACTCTTTTCAAACTAGACTCCGGCTCCTGTAATGTCAGAACTAGGTCATCTGCAAAAGCTTTAAGTTTATATTGTTTCGCTCCGACCTGAATCCCTTCCACCAACCGGTCCCCCCTAATCATATTCAGGAGCACTTCCAGAACCGAAATAAACAGTAATGGGGAAATCGGGCAGCCTTGTCGTGTACCTTTTTCAATTTTAAACTCTTCTGTAACCACATTGTTAACTATCAGTTTAGCCTTTTGTTCTGAATATATTGCCTCAATCCCGTTCTCAAACCCCCGTCCCACTCCCATTTCTTTTAAATTCCCCTTCATAAATTTCCAAGATATGTTGTCAAAGGCTTTCTCCGCGTCTATAAAAATTAAAACTGCTTTAGTGTTTATGTTTGTTTGTAAAAGTTCCAATATGTCTATGATGTTCCTTGTGTTAGTAAACATATGTCTGCCCGGGAGAAAGCCTGCCTGGTCTTTATGGATTATCTCACTTAAAACTTTCTTAAATCTTCGTGCCAAAACATCTGCAAATATTTTGTAATCCACATTTAAAAGGGAGATGGGACGGTAATTCTTGAGTTGTGTCTTTTCAGTTTCTGACTTTGGAATCAATGTGATAAATGCTTCTTTCCACGATTCAGGCGCCTTCTTCCCCTCCATTATTTCATTACTGACCTCCAACAAAGGTTGTATCAAATAATCCTTCAATGTCTTATAGTAGTTAGAGGTCAGTCCATCTGGCCCTGGTGATTTGCCCTGTTTCAGACTCAGGATGGCCTGTTCAATCTCTTGTCGTGTTATTTTGCCATTTAAAATTGTTCTATTTTCTTCTGACAGCTTTGCTAATCCATTTCTCTCCAAAAATTGTGTAATCTCTATTTCATCTTGTGGCCCTTGAGTATATAACTTTTTAAAATACCTCTGGAAGCACTTTCTAATCTCTCCCGGGTTCTGAATGTTCCTTCCTTCAACCTCTAAGTTTGTTACTGTATTTAATCTTTGTCTCCTTTTCAACTGCCAAGCTAGCAGTTTCCCACATTTATTTGCCGATTCAAAAGTTTTTTGTTTCATTGTTTTAATCTTCCATTCTATTTCCTGATTTATCAGCTTGGAATATTGCGCCTGATAAAGTTTAATTTCTCTCAGAATCGGTTGGGACTTCGGGTTAGATCTTAACTTCTTCTCCAACTCTTTGATACTTTCCAGAATTTTATCTTTCTTTTCATTTTGCAGTCTTTTCTTTAAGGAATTCTGTTGAATCAAGAACCCTCTCATCACAGCTTTACTTGCATCCCAGATAGTTCTTTTTTCCACCGTAGTGTTCAAATTAATCTCAAAATAGTCCTTTAAGGTTTTTTGGGCCTTCTTTACAATTCTTTGGTCTCTAAACAGGCCATCATTCATCTTCCATCTAAAGGAGCCGATTGGGATCAATGTCATATCCATTCTCAAGGCGTTATGGTCGGAGCATGTTTTGGGGCAGATTTCCACCTTCCTCACCTTAGGTGCCAGACTTCTAGTTATCCATATTTGGTCGATTCGTGTCCAAGTCAGTTGAGCTTCAGAAAAGAATGTTCCTTCTCTTCCCAGGGGGTTTCTAACTCTCCAGATGTCAACCCAGTCCATATTGTCAGTCATTTCAAAAAAGGTCTTAGGTAGTCTTCCCTCTTTAGTAATGTTCTGGTTCTGTGACTTATCCATATTTGTTGATACGACCCCGTTCATGTCCCCCATCATGATGACGTTGTTGTAATCCAGATAGTCCAGCATGGTCTCGTGCAACTTCTTATAAAAATCCGATTTTCCTTCATTTGGAGCATAAATTCCTAATATCAAAATTTTTTCTCCTTGATACTGTACTTCTATTGCGAGGATTCTTCCACTTTCATCTTTAAAGAGAAATTTTGGTGAAAGGCTCTCTTTTGCATAGATCACTACACCTCTCTTTTTAACTGTATCCGATGATATAAATTCTTGACCAAGCCTTTTATTTATTAACACCTTTCTATGGAGCCTAATCACATGTGTTTCTTGTAAGCATATAATGTCCAATTGTTCCTTTTTTAAAATATGAAAAATTTTAGACCTTTTTTCGGGACTGTTACAGCCATTTATGTTCCAGCTCAAAAGCTGCAGAGACATCCTGGATAGGTCTGGTTATTCTTTCTGGGGTGGTACCTTGTTCTCCGGTCCTTGAGGATCCGAGGGGGCGGGCTCCCCTGGAAGTTCTGGCGCTGGCAATCCAAGTCCTTTGTGGAGGTCTTCTCCGTGTGCTCCCAAAAACTTGTCTCTATCTTCCACTGTTTTGATTTTGATCTTTCTCCCTCTGTAGGTAAAGGATAATCCTTGTGGAAACTCCCACCTGAAGATAATTGCGTTGCTTCTCAACAGTCTTGCCAATTCCGTGTAGTTAGATCTAAGGTCCAGCAACTGCTTAGGAATGTCCTTGTAGATTTCAATTCTCTTGTCCAAAATGTCTAGTGACTTTTCGTAGTGCAGGCCCAAAATCTTGTCCCTTTCCTCCTTTGATCTCAGTGTTATCAAACAATCTCTGGGCTTCTCTGTCCTTCTGACTCTGCCAAGCCTGAAAGCAGATACAATTTTAAAGTCTTTTTCCTCTAACTTCCAAAACTTGGCAAATTCCTTAGTTAGAAATTCAATAAAATTATCTTCTTCCACCTCTGGTATTGACCGTATCCTCAAGTTGGTCTCCCTGTTTCGCAGTTCTGTCATCAAAAAGTAAATCTGATGTTCTCCAACTTGTTTGCTGAGTGGTCTTACTTCTTTCTCAAGTTCTTCCAATCTTTGACTAGTATCTTCAGCCAGTTTACGATTTTCACCTACAGCCTCCTTTAATTCTCCAATAGACTGGGCATTCTGTGCAACTTGTCCAGTCAGCTTATTCAAGCTTTCTGTGTTCTGTTCAATTTTAGCTGTATGCAAATCAGCCTTCTTGTCCAAAGCCTCCAGTTTCTCCAAAATTTTCTCCAAGACAGAGCTACTTGTCCCTGAAGCCATATCTCCCAGGTGCAGCTCCTCTGTCTCACCCTCCCCTGCCTGTATTAGGGAGGCCGCCTCTATGTCTGGAGGCAAAGTGGAAGGCAAGGCCGGCACAGAAGATCTACGCTGTGAGGCTGCAGATAAAGTTAGAGTTGTTTGTTTAGTCCTTCCTCTTCTCCTTGCGCCACTCATTCCAAAGTTATCTGTAATCCAAGGTCAATCCAAGTTGTTCCCATGAGAAAGCAGAGTCCCAGATACAATAGTCAAACAGAGGCCGGGAAAGGGAAAGTAAAACAAAGTCACTGCTGTAAGTCCAAAATCCTCTAGAGGGAGCTTAATACGTCTTCAGGGAAAAGATCAAATCCAAGTTAAACTTATAAATTTAAATCCATGTCTATCGCCTCCACAATGTATTATTTTTAGCAGAGTAAAACTTAAAGCAAAACAGTGTTTCTTACAGTGCCTTGACTGCAACAGTTTCAAAGTATCCAGTTCCAACTCAGAATGTTTCAAAACCTGAATTCAATGTATCCAAAGTTGCAAACTGGTGCTCATCCAGGCAGCTCCAGCACCAGAGATTCTTATTTATTTTATAATCCACTGGTGCCACAGAAGAAGGATATCAATGCACCCCGAATATGACCAGCAAAAGTCAATAGCTCAAAGTCTTTCACTCAGAAAACTGCTTTAACAGGGTGCCAGCATTTGGTTAACGCATAACTTTTTGTCTCCACTCCTCCTGCTCTTTGCTTAAAGTTCAGTATAGCGGGAGATGGGCTTCCTGCTTATCCTCACTCCGTTTTCAGCCAGATTTCAACTTTTTTTAAAAAAGTTTTAAAAGTTTCATAAGGTTCTCAAAAAGTTTCAGAAAGTTGACAAAAGTTTCAGAAAGTTTTCAATGTCCAAATTTACTCACGGGTTGTAGTTTCCAAAGTTCAGAAAAGTTGCAGGAAGAAAGGACAGCGCTGACCGGCAACAGCAACGCGGCTTCACTTCGCTGTTTGCGCAACGACCCACAGCGCCGCTACCCCCTCCGCGATCCGGAGCCCCTTACGGGGTCCCTTCAGCGTTTTGGGGGCTGCTTCTGGCGCCCGCCGGGTCCCGAGACCACAGGCTTCTGCCACCTGTGGTTTTCCTGAATGGGTCTCCGCTTCGCCGTAGCGGACGACCCGTTTACAGCGGAGCTCCCTTCTCCTTACTCGGAGAAGGCAGCCATTACCGGTCGCGCCGCCTCCGGAAGTCCTAAAGCATCCATGATAGATGGTCATCCAGCCTCTGCTTAGAAACCTCCAAGGAAGGAGAGTCCACAGCCTCCCGAGGGAGATCCATCTTCCATGTATTATAAAAAGTAAACAACACTTATTTGGCCCCAGTTATTTGACACAGAGGTTGAAACCTACAGATACAGTCCAAAAGGCACATGGGGAGTTCTGTATATATGGGAGAATTTTGAAAAGCAGATGATCCTCACTGACCTGGTGCAAAAAGATATTGTCATCTGGAGGAGCCCTGGCTGCCTAGATAAAACACTATAGTCCCACACACCTTTACCTGGGAGTAAGGCCCGCTGGCAAGTTCTTAAAGAAATGGGAGTGCCTGATCACCTCATCTGTCTCCTGAGAAATCTCTATGTGGGACAAGAAGCTACAGTTAGAACTGGATATGGAACAACTGATTGGTTCAAAATTGGGAAAGGAGTACGGCAAGGCTGTATATTGTCTCCCTGCTTATTTAACTTATATGCAGAATTCATCATGCGAAAGGCTGGGCTGGATGAATCCCAAGCCGGAATTAAGATTGCTGGAAGAAATACCAACAACCTCAGATATGCAGATGACACAACCTTGATGGCAGAAAGTGAGGAGGAATTAAAGAATCTTTTAATGAGGGTGAAAGAGGAGAGTGCAAAATATGGTCTGAAGCTCAACATCAAAAAAACGAAGATCATGGCCACTGGGCCCATCACCTCCTGGCAAATAGAAGGGGAAGAAATGGAGGCAGTGAGAGATTTTACTTTCTTGGGCTCCATGATCACTGCAGATGGTGACAGCAGTCACAATTAAAAGACACCTGCTCCTTGGGAGAAAGGCGATGGCAAACATAGACAGCATCTTAAAAAGCAGAGACATCACCTTGCCAACAAAGGTCCGTATAGTTAAAGCCATGGTTTTCCCAGTAGTGATGTGTGGAAGTGAGAGCTGGACCATAAAGAAAGCTGATCGCCGAATAATTGATGCTTTTGAATTATGGTGCTGGAGGAGACTCTTGAGAGTCCCATGGACTGCAAGAAGATCAAACCTATCCATTCTGAAGGAAATCAGCCCTGAGTGCTCACTGGAAGGACAGATCGTGAAGCTGAGGCTCCAATACTTTGGCCACCTCATGAGAAGAGAAGACTCCCTGGAAAAGACCCTAATGTTAGGAAAGACTGAGGCCACAAGGAGAAGGGGACGAGATGGTTGGACAGTGTTCTCGAAGATACAAACATGAGTCTGACCAAACTGCGGGAGGCAGTGGAAGACAGGAGTGCCTGGCGTGCTCTGGTCCATGGGGTCACGAAGAGTCGGACACGACTAAACGCCTAAACAACAACAACAACAAGGCCCGCTGAACTCAGTGCAGCTTTCTTCTGAGTAGACACCTAGTTATTTACTAGATGCAAGTCAGCTGCACCAGACGACCCCGCTCGGCTAGGCACTGTGGTGGATTTCATCCTGCGCCTTGCAGAGCTGGGCTGACATTGCCAACGGGCCCAGCGCCCATTGGCAACATCTAAAGGCACCGATCCAAGAAATGCACATGGCAAAAAGGAGCATTAGGCTATCCCCTTACCCGCTTGTGATTGGCCAAGCAAATAATCAGCCAATCAGGATTTTTTTATTTAAAAAATGTGGTTTCCCCCCTTCACTTCTCACTTCCCTCTGTGGCCACCTAGCCTTGTGCTGTGGCCCCCCCATTTATGTGATTTTCACCTGTGCCCCCCTTGGAATATCATGGGGCCCCACAGGGGGCCACATGGCTCCTGGTTGGGAAACACTGGTTTAATAGTGAATTAGATCTGCACAAGTCCACTTATGACCAAAAATAGTTCTGAAAAGAAAACAAAAACCCTCCATTTTTTGATGATGTACATTTATGCCATAGCAGGAATTACCTTAGTAGAGATATGCCTTACTGCGTAGGAGTAAGTATATATTTAAAATAACTTTTTTTAAAATAACGAAGTGCTGCCTAATTAACTGAGGGTGGTTCTTTTTAGTGAATTAGCACCTTATGTACAACCAATTGGAACTGCCTTCCAGATAAGCCTGCAAAAGCTGCTACCCTGCTCATTCCCACTTACTTCATAAGTCACTTGTAGAACATTCATGACCTCAGCAAACAAGAGTAAAATAACCAACACATTTTCACATTTGCAAATGCTTCTCTGCTTGATCACCTGGAGGTAATTCCTACCTTGCTGAAGGTGATCAAGCAGGAAAACGGCTGTTTCTAAGCCTCAAATAGATCAGCCTCTATTTATGGCACTAACTTTTATAAATGCGAATGCTCATGGCCAGTGGTATACCACTGCTCCCAGTAGCCTTCCTGTTAAGGCTACACACACACACAAAAGCAAACAACTCTTGCTTTGAAGCTATCTGGGAGGGCAAGTTTTCATTGTTTACCTTTCCGAATCATTTTTTGCATGCAAGGCTATACGCAAGCAGAATAATATTGGCTGAAGTCATAGGAAGAAACAGGCCTGCCTTCCAAACCTCCTTTCTGCAGTGTTGAGTGTGGAAGTAAAAATGTGGCTAGCAAGATCCTTGTAGTGAGCTGTGCCTGTTGCGTGTGGTTCAGGTTTTCCAGTTTGCCTGGGGAGCTCTTTGTTCACCAACAGCTGCACTCTTCCTTTTAATAATAATCGAACAGCTTTGTGGTGTGTCTTTGTTTTCTGAATGCAGTGCCTTTTGAAGTGGCATATGTTCAAGGAAGCTAGCACATAAGACAGCTCCGTGTAACAGGGGAAGCTATGCTTCAAATCATGCGGGAGTTGGCAACCTTTTGGTGCATATTTGCAAACCAGAGAAATTCTCATGGGCACCCCAGAAACTGCCACTTATTCCACTGGCTACAACAGGATACATCCTTCATGCTTAATTTCAACAGGGGTGGCAACCGTCTGGGAAAGGCCTTGTTGGGCCCCTTTGTAGCTGTGGTTGTCATGTTGCCAACCTCTATTAAAACACAACATGGCCCCTAATCTTCAGAAGAGGGTTGTTGTCTTTTTGTGTTAGTGGAGCCTTACCTGAGAATAAACCTCACACAGTGCAACTTAATTACGAAGCCTGGAATTGTGATGCAAAGGGCAGAGTTGATAAGCTTTCCCCCATAGCGCTTTCCCCATTACTATCAGGAAAATGTTCCTCCACCTGCCTTGCACATGTTAAAAAAGGCATGGGAGCTCTGGTGGAGAAAAGATTTGGCAGCCTTATTTGTCACATGATCTACAGCAATCATTCCTGTCCCCTCCATTTTGCAATTTGTCTCTGGGTACATCAATATATCTGGCACTGAGCAAGCTGTAGCTTTATAGGTTACACATTCACATTTTATTATAGCATTATGTGCTGTTTCAGGAGATCTTATTCTGGGCATTCATTTAAAAGTTCTTTGACAGGAACTGCATCATGTGAGTAGGAAAATGGCTGTCTGGAAAATCATAATAATTGTATGGTAATGATTGTTAACAAGCTGCTGCCTGTTTAAGGTTTTTTGTTTTTTTTTAATCTGCTTGCAGAATAGGGCTTTTCGAAAAATAGAATCCAAGCCATATTTAAAGCCCACCTTTTTCACCTGGAAGTATTTAAATGTAAAAAGACCTTTGCAAGCTGTCTATAAAATAGAGCAGAGCTGAACTTTCATTGCAGCGCAGAGGGAAATAGCACGGAGGGACGAATCATCGGGCAAATGGGGATATGCTGTATTTGTTTTCGGGAAATGGCAGAGAAAGTGCTCCGAAATGAGAAGGGCTCATGCATGAAGCTTAAATGCTGAGAAAGATTGGAGGTGGCAGCTGTACTGTGAATTAAATGTGAGCTTGCAGCAAGCTGTGGCAGAAAAGGTACTCCTTGTTATTTCAAGCAACATATGCAGAAACACAGAATGTTTGTTAACGTTGTGAGACTGTTGCATTCAAACCAAACCTCTTGGTTGCAATCCTATGCACTTGTTATGAGGGGTTTTTTTTGGGGGGGGGTAGGCAGTATGCCTGAGCCCCTCTTCTAATTCTTGGATCCAGCACAATTGCTGGAATAGCCAACCAAGCATGGCCCACTAAGTATGGGTCATTAAGGGAACAAAGGGAGTGGCTCTGTGCTAGAGAACAAATGGGTCAGCCTCTCTCTTCTACAAGTGTCAGTTAGTTAGAAAGATAAAAGGCCAGAGTGGAGAGTTGAGTTATGGGAGCTAGAAGCTGGAACAGCAGAGAGAGAGAGAGCCATACCTGATTTCTGTTCGAATCCAAAGCTGTGGCTATGCAAGAATCATGACCCTCTTGGGGTGTTAATGCTATGAAGCCTTCCATCGTAGGCTCAGGTTGTGCAAATGAACCATATAACCTAATGATACCACAGTCTCTATGCCTCATTCCAAAAGAAAACACAATCCCTGAGTAAGAGCCTGGAACCCCTGGCATCTTGCGCCACTCAGAGGTTGGGGTGGCATGCAAGAAACCCTTTATCTAAGTCCAACTGCACTTGATAGGATTTACTTCTGAGTAAACATGGAAAAGATTGCCCTGTTAGTAACAGAAACATTGTTGGACATTCTAAGCAACATAAGCCTTCATATCGCCCTCATGAACTTCCCCTTTATGTGAAGGAAAATTCAAAGATTCAAAGTATGTCTTCGAATGACGTCACATGGAAGATGGAGGCACCATGAGTCCAAAAGTAAAGAGAATAAGTGGTGTGCAATAGTCTGTTCTGCTAGTGCAAGATACTTCTGTTGGTGGAACAGGACTTTCCTCTCTGTAGCTCCCCCCCCCCCAAATCTGCTCTGGAGGGTTGTGGAGCTTTGTGTACAACCCAGTGACTCTGATGGGTTCATCAAGCATTGTTAAGCAATGCAATGATCCCAGTGAGTTTTAAGCAACAATCCAGGGCATCTTCTCCAACCTGCTGTCCTTCATATGTTGTTGGACTACATCTTCTCTCACCCCCAGTCAGCATTGCCAGTGGTCAAGGATGATGGGACTTGTAGTCTGGCAACATCTTGAGGGCACCACATTGGGGAAGGCTGCTTCACTGTTTTCAGAGCATTGGGGCGTGGGTGGCAGTAGAGCACCCTTTTGGAGCAAGGGAGCCACTGTGATGCAATGGTTAGACTGCAAGAGGAGGAGTGAAAGACCCAGATTCAGAGTCTCCGCTCTGCCAGAAAGTTTTGGACCAGGTTTTATCTCAACCAACCTCATGGGGATAATGTCAGGATAAAATGAGAAGGGAATCAAACTGTTTTTGCCATCTTGAATTTCTTGCAGGAAAGGTCGAATAAAAACAACAAATTGAGAGTTCTAAAATATTCCCCAATGAAAGCTTGAACATTCAAAACTCAGGATCATTGTATTTGACAAATACCGCTTCATATTCCCACTAGGATAGTTCTTACTTTGTTTGAAAAAATAGCAAAGAAGTCATTGTTCCTTCGTAATGGCATCAAAATCCCTCCAGCATACGGTTATTGGGTCCAGAGCTCAGGATTCCTCCAGGGCTTTGGTTACACACAAGGCAGAAATGACAAGTTGTCTTGTGATAACTTAAAGGCCAACCAATTTGTCAAGGTGTCAAGATTCATGGATTTAAAGTCTATTTCCCCCAGATGCAGGAAGTGTTATCCTGAGTTGCAGGTACATTGTTGGAGTTCTTTAGGCTCTGCTTTTTGCAGTTCTGCAGAGACAGGAGAAGCCACGCCTGCCAGATCCTACACCTACCCCAAATGAAACTTTTAAGGTGCAAGAGCTCTCTTAGTGTCTGAACCTTGTACACCATTTAGCATTGTATCAGAAATACAGATCAGCTTCCAGACTGCCATCAGATGCAATAAGAGCTGATGGTTCTCTGATTTAAAAAAGAGAGAGCAGCAAGCAAACTCTGTTCCATGAGTACAGTTGACTTTGGAATTATCAACACAAAAGAAGGGGGATTGAGAGAGACTCTTGCTTTAGTCAAATCAGGCAGACAAGTCTCCAGGTAATGACTATCCTTGAGGATTGCCCAAGGCAGGTGTATGGGTCATTAGCATCCATAGCAACAGTGGAACGTACCTGCAGTCTTATTTTTCCTGCAAAGCGTTCTGCCAGCTATATGTCTTGTGCTGTTCAGTCACAAAAGCCAGCCAATTACGAAAACATTGCAGTGCTTTTGAGAAATATTATATGCCTTTCCTGCATCCCACCAGCTGGAGTTATCCTGGGGTATAGGGGCAACTTCTGTGAATCTTCCCTGAGGTTTTATGAACAGCAGCAGTAGAGCCATCAGATCAGACCCCTCCAGATGTGTTGGTCTAAAGCTCCCATCAATGCCAACCAGTGTGCCCAATGGTCAGGGATGATGAGAATTGTGGGACATTAACATCTCCCTTACACTGGGCCAGTTGAACATCTGGACAAGGGGTGGGGAACATTTGGCCTTCCAAATATTGAACCACAACTCCCATCAGCCCCAGCAAGCATGGCCAGTGGCCTGGGATAATGGGAGTTGTAGTTCAGCAACAGGTGGAGGGCCAAAGGTTCCTCACACGTGAACTAGCCCACTGGGTTGGGTTGTACAGTTCAGTCTGTCAGGATGTTAGCTGTGCTGAAGGAAGGAAGCCAGGCAGCAGCTCTCCAGAGGCTCAGACAGGGGTCTTCTCAGTTGCCTGATTCCTGGTTGTTCAAACCAGAGAAGCTAGGAGTTGATCCCGGGACCTTCTGCGTGCAAATCATGTGTTCTGCCGCTGAGCTCTGCTCCCTCCCTGCAACTCGCAATCGAGATCTCTCCTGCGGAGAGGGATATTATTATTGTTCCCCAAGGCTGACAGGTCCACAGGGCTCTTGTCTCTTCCAGATTTGCATGGAAAGAACAGTTCCCCCGCTGTGCCTTTTTCCATCTTAGAGCTGCAATGATAGGAGAAGTCCTGCCTGGTATAAATTATTCTTCTGAGCGGCTCTTAAAGGTACAAGAGCAGACTTGGGATCGGACCGCCTTACATGCTCCCTCCTTGTTTTTTCTTCTTCTCTCTGGCTAGGTGTGATAAAGATTGCTTAAACGCAGCCTTTCCCAGCCTAGTATTCTGCAGATGTTTTGAACTGCAAAACCCACCAGCCCCTGCCGTCACACCTGTCCCAGCTAGAGCTGTTGGGAGTTGCCCAAAATATCTGGAAGGTCTCAGGTTGGCAAGGGGTGGGTCACAGTAAAGCAGCTGCTTTTGTAAATGTAGCCTTAGACTAGGCCACAGTGGGATCCAGTCCTGGTTCCAGATGAGTCTTCCAAGGGAACAGAAATGGCTCTGTGTGCTTCGTTCATTGGTGCTGATCTCTTCCAGCGGGTGGTAAACCAGCTAATGCTATGGGATCAGCAGTTAAGCTGGGGGAGTGGGCAGCGGATAGGGGCCAGATGCAGCAGCTTGTAAATACCATTCAAAGGCAAGGAACAAACAGTGGAAGGAGAGTAGACCGCAGTTCACATCCTTATCAGTTTGCTGCAGTTCAGTCGCTTGCTCTCTGCGGGCCATGAAATGTTTTTACTGTTTGCCTGTTTGAGGGGCGTGCTAAGGAGGTATTTAAATATATCCGAAACAACTAATTGCTTTGAAGAGCATTGGTTCAGATTGAGAAATGGAACTTGCGTTCACCCTGCCTTTTCCTGGCAGCTCCATGTGTGAACTATGGTGGTTCCACATAGTGGTGCAAGCCAAGTAATTTTTGACTCTGGACTTCATGGTTTCACCAGCGGAGGGGACAGTTTTCAGTCAGTGCCAATGTGTGTTGCTTCATTTCCTTCCAAATGTTGCAAGGCAGCCCAGCTGTCTTTGGGGCTCCTTCTGCGCATTCTGCTGAGTGGAACCCCAGACTTTTGCCCTGAAGTCTTGCCCTTATGGCACCATTGGCTCCACACTGGCATTTGTTGCAGCAGTCGCATAACTCGGAAGGCTGTTGTACGTGTGTCTGGATCAAAGCTGCCCCGATGCATGTACTCCAGTGTATGCCATTCACAAGTTACCTGCTTGCTTTGGTTAACCTCAGTATTTCCAGTAGTGACTGTAACGTGTGGTGAACTGGCCAGCGTGCTCCTGCTGTCTGAGTTTCTTGGCGCTCGGGCTCAGTTCTGCCACCAAGCATGTCTCTGGGGGTGTAATACGGAATCCTCTTATCTTCAAAGTCCATATGGCACAATTTTGGATGGATGCAGCATAGACGTTTCTGAAAAGCATAGCTTGGGTTGGTTCTGCTCTCTTTCTATTCTAAAAAATGTGTACTTAACAGCATGGAGTAACTTAAGAAATCTGAAAAGCAGGATTGGGGCTGGAATCTGACCTCGCTTCCTCTCTCTCACAGGTTATTCCAGGTGATGGCTCAAGACGTATTATCAGGGAAGCGTGTGTGAAGCTTTGCTGGGGCACTCCGACTGATTCTGTGTGCATAATGGATAACATCATTTCTTAAAACAGTTAATCCAGCAGCATTTTTATGATAACAATAAAAGCTTCTTTTTTAAGCATATTTTTGGTGTATATGCCTTTGAGGTCTTTTTGATACTACAGTCGTACCTTGGAAGTCGAACGGAATCCATTCCAGAAGTCCATTTGACTTCCAAAACGTTCAAAAACCAAAGCATGGCTTCTGATTGACTGCAGGAACGTCCTGCAGCCAATTGGAAGCCCCGTTGGATGTTCGGCTTCCAAAAATAGTTTGCAAACCAGAACAGTCACTTCCATGTTTGCAACGTTCAGCAGCCAAAACGCTCGGGAACTAAGCTGTTCGAAAACTAAGGTACGGCTGTGTATGTTGTTAGGGAGTGGCCCTGATCCCAGATCTTCTGTGGTGGGCCCCATATTTCCTATCCCTTCTTCTCCTCTCCTTTATAAAAATAATTTTTACTTTGCTTGTAGGGTGGCTGGACACCATGCTAATGAGACCCTAAACTGCCCACCATCTTAATTTCCCAGAGGCATCTATATATCTAAATTGGCTTATGGAAATGTTATGGAAATTCAAGGCCTTTGCCCAAAGTGCTTCTAAGTACCCAACAATACCCTTGCTTCTAATAAAAATGTGTTTGTTGAACTGCTACCAAACACTTTCATCACCCTTAAAACATTACTTGCTTAATAGCCGCTCTTTGAGTCTGAAACTTGTTTTCCAAGAGATCTGCTAAATTCTGAGCATGGGTATCACCCAGAAGTGATTTATAGCTTTTTTAACATTTTGTTTTCAGTGGTGGGGAAACGCTATAAGGATGTGTTAACCATTAAATGTTAAATCTATATGTATGATTGAGTATATTACTTTATATTTATAAAATGGCTGTTATCCCAGCCTGAGGGATTAGGCTAGAAATAATGTTACTTTTATAAATGAAGTAAGAAATAAGAATACGCAAAGGGAGAAATAATCTCGTTCCTGGCTCTCTGGAGATACCCAAAGCTTGCAGCTGTGAATGGCTGAATAGAAATGAAATGGGAGTTGGATAATCTGTAGCCAGCAGTTTCCTCGTCTTTCTTGCTGTGAACTTGGAACTCTCTCTATATTTGGCAAGTGGTCCTGCAAATGCAAGAAAAGCATTTGCTTTGTTCCATCCGGGGTAGATTTGATTATAAATCCAGCGAGGAATATTATGTAACAGAACAATTTCCTTTTCATAACTCAATTTATAAAATTTCAGCAAGGGAGATATTGTAGCAACCTCGTGACTGACGGGGAATCATGGTGAATTAAGGGCTGGGAGCAAAGAGGCATGCAGAGCCCAACTAAAAAACATAGTAGGATGGCGAGGGAGAATGACAAGAGTTCTTCCAATTGGTGCTCAAGGAACATTAATGGGCTGAGTTGCAGAGGCATCACATGATACTCAGGAGGGCTTAATAGCCTGCTGGAAATGGGTATCATGCTACAGGCATCACATGGCACTCAGAAGGTTCATCTACGCTAACTGCTCAGTTTACTGTGCAGTACTGGGGCCAGAAGGGGGGAAATCGCACGTTTGCATGCCTTGATTTCTGGAGGTGGCAATGCAAGGAGAATACAGTGGTACCTCGAGTTACAAATGCCTCAGGCTACAAATGCTTCAGGTTACAAACTCCGCTAACCTGGAAGAGTTACCTCGAGTTGAGAACTTTGCCCCAGGATGAGAACGGAAATCGTGTCCTGCTGGTGCAGCGGCAGCAAGAGGCCCCATTAGCGAAAGCACGCCTCTAGTTAAGAACAGTTTCAGGTTAAGAACGGACCTCTGGAACAAATTAAGTTCATAACCAGAGGTACCACTGTACCTCACCATAACAGTTTGCTTTAGGGAAATAGATGGATATGCAAAGTATTTTCCAAAGGAGTTGGCAAGCAGAGTAAGGAAGCTATGGGGGGCAGTTAAAATGGTAAAGGATGCTTAAAATTGCATCTTCTGGACACTGGAATTCTTCCCCAGACCTCATCGGAATTTAAAGTCTTCACAATGTACAGTATTCACTTTCACCAGGCTCCTGATCTGGTGCGTGTTGTGAGAAGGGTTTTTCTTCTTTCCCATGTGCATTGATCGGGTCAGGAGGCAGACAGCCAATTCATTCTGCTCCCAATCAATAGCTAGAAGTTCTCTTTTTTATAATTATTACGTGGCCAGATCATTTTTCATTGTTAGAAACAGGGTTTAGAAAACGGTTGCTTCAGGCAGACAGCTTCAAGGGAAGCACAGTTTGTCTCCCTTCTCTCTGTGAATAGAAAAGGAAAGAAAACCGCAGTCCAGAATTGAGTGGAGCAATTCTGACTTCTTAGTTCAGGTGTGGATGAACCATTATCAGTAGTGTTGGATTCTGTAGGCTCTGAGAAGCCTTGTCTGGGTTCTGGAAATAGACTCTTTCCATATCAAGGTATACCTCGGATTCTTCCTTTCCGCACTTGAAGTGCTTTTGAGCATATTTATTTAAGGAGTTCTATACCACCTTTTACCAAACAGTTGACAGGGCAGTTTGCAAATTCAAAGCAAAATACATAATATAAAATATCAAAATGGCAAACTAAAATAAGATTCAGGTAGGTAGCCGTGTTGGTCTGACACAGTCGAAATAAAAAAAGAAAAAAATTGTCCAGTAGCACCTCAGATGGTATTCTTCAGATGGGATCTGAAGAAGTGTGCATGCACATGAAAGCTTATACCCAGAACAAATTTAGTTGGTCTCTGAGGTGCTACTAAGGGACCACGTCTAAGGGACGTGGGTGGCGCTATGGGTTAAACCACAGAGCCTAGGACTTGCTGATCAGAAGGTCGGCGGTTCGAATCCCCGCAACGGGCTGAGCTCCTGTTGCTTGGTCCCTGCTCCTGCCAACCTAGCAGTTCGAAAGCACGTCAAAGTACAAGTAGATAAATAGGTACCGCTCCAGCGGGAAGGTAAACGGCGTTTCCATGCGCTGCTCTGGTTCGTCAGAAGCGGCTTAGTCATGCTGGCCACATGACCTTGGCCAATAAAGTGAGATGAGCACTGCAACCCCAGAGTTGTTTGCAACTGGACCTAACTGTCCATTCCCTTTACCTTTAAGGTGCTACTGGACAATTTTTAATTTTTTTAAATAAAATAAGAACTGTTTCAGCAATCACATAATTTTGCAATTCCTCTATTCTTCCTCACATTTCCTCTCCAACAAAGGCCTGGTGGAAGAAGTGTGTGTTTACCTGTTTCCTAAATGAAAGCAGCGATGCAGCAAGGTTCACCTCCGTGGGGAACTTATTCCAGAGTTTCAGAGATGTCACTGAGAAGTTGCAATTGCAGAACCCCTTGCTCTCTAGATCATCAATGGAACACCAAACGTTTCCCCTCCACTGTTCTTAAAGGACAGCGGATTGATATGGAATTCTATGGAGTTCTAATTAATTGTATTTCAAAATTATACGATATGAGAAATAAAACAAGCAATAACAATACAGTTACAGCATCTAGCACAGCACATTGGAAGGCAGAAAAAACAACAACATTAAGCAGTCTACCAAAACAATCAGCAATTTTCAAGTGGTCCAAGGGGTTGGGGGAATTGGGAAAGTGCAAACCCATTGCATTGGTGTGTGATTTTAGGGAGCCAATGTTTCAGAGGGAAATGTTTGCACATAGATGATCTTGTTGACAACTCCATGATTACAATGCTTGCAAAACTATATCTGAACGTTTTCCAGAGGTACAGTCAGGTTGTCTATATACTGGGATTGCTGAGTGACCGCAGATGGGGAGGTAGAACACCTCCCCAGTTTTACAATCACTACTCTGGGTCTTAATCTGTATAAAAAGCCTTAAATAGCTTGGGAGCAGATTACCTTAAGTTACCACTGCCTCCCAAACAAGCCCATCGTATTATTAAGACATTCCTCAAATGGACCCTCTTCCCCCACCCCATCAAATGTCAGGCCATCGGAGGCCTGCGTGGAAGCTTTTTCAATGGCACCGCCCTGATTTAGTAACTGTCCCCACAGAGACTCTTCTGGTGCTGAGGCTGATGCCTTTCCAGTGCTAGGCAGACTTAAAAAACAAAAAACCACACAGCAATAGTTGCCGTGTGCTTTAGCATTAAATAAGTGAATGGGGAGTGGAGAACTGTAGCAGTAGTAGTTGTAATATTCAGCTAAGCAAAGGAAAGTAGGCGGTGGCAGGAATACTGAGCTAACAGAAGGAAAAATAGATTGCAGAGATGGCAGGTGGAAGACTGAGTGGGTGCTTGAATCGGGTGGCGAATTACTAGTTCTGGGTGACTTAGAAATAACACTGCTTCCGTTCTCAGGCATCTTCCAGCTGGATTAGCTACCAGCGATGGCTGAAAGCAAGGAGGGGTTGTTCAGATCTAGGGAGCTTCTAAAATAGTGCATTAAAACACCTGGGGTACAATCCAGCCACACACTGCAGCATAGTTAAGTCTTAGCTTGGCTTAATTTTGCCCAAGCTTTCCCTCCACCATAAGATCAGACCCTGTCTTATGTGTTTGAACCTTCCGAATTCCTGTTCTACAGGCTGTTTTATTCATTTTAGGTTACGTTTTTGTCTTAGCTGTCTTTTAATACTGTGTACTGTGTAGAGCAGGCATAGGCAAACTTGGCGCTCCAGATGTTTTGGGACTACAACTCCCATCATCCCTAGCTAACAGGTCCAGTGGTCAGGGATGGAGGGAATTGTAGTCCCAAATCATCTGGAGGGCTGAGTTTGCCTATGCCTGGTGTAGAGACTGGGGAAAAATATTAAAGGCTTTAGAAATGATTTTGAATAAATCTTCCATTTAAATGAGTTGGGTCTTACAAGTGCTTCTGCTTGGCTGGTTTGTATCCCCAGCATGTAGCGTGAAATCTTCTTAACCCCTCTCTCGCCTCCCCGCACCCAGCTCTTCTCCATCGTTGTGTTTGGCGGCATTGTGAACGAAGGCTACGTCAACCGGCCGGATGAGAAGGAAGAGTACTGCATCTTCAATCGCAACCAGAACGCCTGCAACTATGGCATCACCGTGGGAGTCCTTGCCTTCCTCAGCTGCCTTCTTTACCTGGCGCTCGATGTCTACTTCCCACAGATCAGCAGCGTCAAGGACCGCAAGAAAGCTGTGCTCTCTGATATTGGTGTTTCTGGTGAGCTCTCCAGCGGATCAGTACCGCAGAGGTTTCCATATGGATGGTTGTGTTTATACCATGGTTCTTTGTGAAGGAGGCTGCAGTCCTGTGCACACTTGCTGAGTGTATGTTTCATTGTCCACAGAGGGGCTTAGTAATGACGCCTAGGAATGGGCTGCACAGAGGCCTGTCTTATTTCATAAACTTACTGATAAGCCACCACAGTTGGAAATGCCTCCACCTCTTTTCCATCATCTTCATTTCCCCCTTCCAGTTTTTATTATTGGTTTGTCTTCCTGTTTCTCCCAATCGGGTTGGGGAGGACCCCTAGTTCAGTGGTGAATGGGGGAGATAGGTAATTTATAGATTTGATTTAACTGGTTTGATGGTCCTGTCCTTTCCTCCCATTTAGATGCTAATGGTTCAAAATAGGGTAAGCCAGCCCTGCTGCTTTTGGGAAGCGATCAGCTGCTCATTCTGTTGAATGAGGCCCTAGATCTCTGCCCCAAAGCCTTTCCTGACTGCAAAATTGTCCATGATAGGAGACAGCTTTGGCATGCAGAATGTCCTAGGTTCAGTCCCAAGCATCTGAGATGGCTGCTGTCAGTCCAGGGGTCTCAATTGTGAAACTGCTCCATACATTCCTATTTATTTAATTGTTTCCTATTTTATCATTTATCTGACCAGTTCTGTATATGTTCTTTGTCCAACGGACGGCAAATTGGTTCATGTCCTGGCTGACCTGTCTTCAGATAAGCCACTGGACCTGCAGTGTAACTTCTTCCGTGCTCAAGGACAAGGATCGATATCTGTACAGAACAAATTGATTTAAATGACGCCCACATAGATCAGGATCTGTCCCTGCAGAATAACTGCAAAATGTTAGTTCACGCTGCACTACACTAGTTGGCAAGACTGTCTTAGGCTCAGTAGTTTGCACCTGTCACTAGTAAGGTCACCAGTGAGCCAAGATTAACCCACAAAACGATCGTTGATTGGTCATGTTCATGTAAGCAAGAGTACACAAATAATTCCTGCAGCGAAAGACAAAATGACCTACAGGGGAGTTAC
The DNA here is from genome assembly GCF_964270895.1 of Podarcis filfolensis. Classification (NCBI taxonomy): domain Eukaryota; kingdom Metazoa; phylum Chordata; class Lepidosauria; order Squamata; family Lacertidae; genus Podarcis; species Podarcis filfolensis. The sequence continues at coordinate 45,991,554 of NC_139612.1, read as the reverse complement.
ATGTTAGTTTTGGGCTTGTTTCTGTAATGAATAAAAGTAGTTGGAGAGGTTTTCATCCCCTGCTCTCGCCCCAGTTAGAAATTTCATATTTTGCTTGAGAGCTCTTGGACAAAATCAGAAATGAGAATGGCAGCTTTCCAGACATTTTAAGTGCAGGGTGGTGGTGTGTTGGGTTGCAGAAATACCGTATTTTTTGCTCTATAAGACTCACTTTTTCCCTCCTAAAAAGTAAGGGGAAATGTGTGTGCGTCTTATGGAGCGAATGCAGGCTGCGCAGCTATCCCAGAAGTCAGAACAGCAAGAGAGATTGCTGCTTTCGCTGTACAGCGATCCCTCTTGCTGTTCTGGCTTCTGAGATTCAGAATATTTGTTTTCTTGTTTTCCTCCTCCAAAAACTAGGTGCGTCTTGTGGTCTGGTGCGTCTTATAGAGCGAAAAATACGGTGCCTCCTAATTGCTAATGAGCTTTTTCCACTCAAAACAGATATGAATCTAAAGTCACTCTCAAATACACCAAATTAAAGCCCCATTGTAACCAGTGTGCCATGTGCTTTCTGGGGGCTCTGAAGGACTCTGTCGAACTCCTGACTCTCATAGCAAGGCCCAAGTTATTTTCTGCTTCCTGTGAACCATAAGAACCAAACTGAAATGCAAGTGCAATGGGGGAGCAGAGAGGCAAGAGTCAGCCTGGGGCTGCGATGGCAGTTCTCTCTCAGCACAGGGAATAGTCTGCCAATGCAGCCACCAGGATCCTTGAAGTGGAACAGAAAACCGCTGCAAGGTTTTAGAGCTGGAGCAGCTTATGCGCACCTAATATTTTCAGCTCGAGGGTTGTAGAGCCAGGAGGAAAATCCTTGCGCTCATAACCACATCATCTTTTGTATGCCTGGCTTCTCTGGCTCTGGCTCTTTTCTCTCCCATCCCCTCCATAATTAATGCAGAGCTTCTTGTTTTGATGCTTTCCTCCAGTTCTCTCTTCATCTGTGATTTCATTATTATTTCTAGCCTGTTGTATGCGTCTCCTTGCTCCTTTCTCTCTCTCTCTCTCTCTCTCTCTCTCTCTCTTTCTCTCTTAAGCCTAGTTCTAATTCATGTGTGAGTTCTTGCTATGATTCATCCATCCTTTGTCTCTGTGAGCATCAGTCATACAAACAGGCAGGTGATTCTGACAACATGGTAAAAATGCCCATTGGATTGGGTTGGACCCTAGAGCTCCTTTCTGGCTGTGCATTGTAGGGGGAAATTGGTAGTGGTGAGCAAGTTACCTTTCAGAGAAACCAGCCTGCCATTACTGATCTTCTCAGCGAAGAGCTGACAAAGATCCAGGAATCCTCAAGGTTCCCTGGAATGCCATTTGGAAACTGCAAAAAGTGTTTCTCTGCCTTCTTAAGCCTTCTATCACCCAACTTCCAGCTATGAATATAAAGCTCTCTAGGGCATTAAACAAAATGAGATAAACACTCTCATTGCAAGAGGTGAATCCCAAAGAAAACATGGTTTAAAATAAATAAATGTCTATATAAAAAGAAAGGAGTAAATATATATATAGAAAAGGACTATATACGAACACGTACACACACACACCCCTTTCAGTTTATCCTGGCCTTTGACAGATATACATTGGCCCACCCTAGTCTCCTGATGTAAATTGTTTTATCTGGTTTTAATGCTGTATTAATATATTCTTGTAATCTGCCTGGGGACCTTATGGGTTTTCCAAGAAACCAGAAGGAGCTTGGCAATGCCCATGTCTTTCTTAGGTATGATAATAATACAGAGGACTGATTTATAAAAAGCACTTGGGTTCCAACATAGGATGGTGCCTTTTGAGAAGTAAATCAAAAGTGCCGGCAGGCAACACACATTATTTCATTAATGGTACAAACTGTTTCTCTTATTGTCCTTTAAGTAAATTTTCCACTCCTTCTTAAAACATCCTCTTCATTCAATAAACTGGATTCTAGCTCTCCTGCAGTTAATGACGTCAGCGTGAAAGGGACATTGGCTCAGTGCTGGTTCATTTTTCTGCTTGTAATTAAGTTTGCAAGCTTATCCAGGGACAGTTTTCTTTCCCTTTAGCAAGTTCCTTAGTGCAGCTAGGCAGCATACAGCCAGGAAGAGACTATATTAGTAAGGAGCACTCGGACACAGTGAAGGGTAATAAACGGAAGCAAATTTTAAACTTAATAGCTCAATCCTCCTAGCCATCATTACTTGGAAGTAAGTAAGTAAGTACACTTGCTTGTGAGCTAATAAGAGGCTGAATTAAGAAGTTCCCAGTTAAAATCTGGCCTCTGCTATGAACTTTAAACAAGTCCATATTGATTTCACTGGTCTTAATCTGAGTGAGTTGGCTGGATACCCCTTGCAGTACTTCATATGTTCTCAAGAACAATATGAATGCTGAGCTTTATTATTATAATGTAGTCTCTACTTTAAGACTGAAGACGGAGATAGCTTGGAAGGAAGCTGAAAGTCGTTTCAGAGATTCCACTTATTATGGTGTACCTATACGTTTCTTTTGTCTTAAGGTGTACCTATATGTTTCTTTTGAAATACTAAAACCTGCAAAACCTGTTTACCAGTGGAGGACGTGGGAGTGAGGCAGCCACCGCTCTTCTAAACTGCCTTCAGTGCTTTGAAAAACACATTGGTTTGGAGCTAGACTTAGTAATACGTAGAGTAGATCCACTGAAATCAAGCAGGCTAGCAAGTCCAGCCCATTGTCTGTCTCATCATACACAAGGCTCTGTTTCTATATTTCTAGAGTGGTTTTTCTTTCTTTCTTACTGCTTCCTGGTGTTGCTTTTCTATGCATTCCTAGTGCATGTACAACTCTTCTGGGTATAAAGGCCAGCAACCAGGTCATACCAGGGACCCTTCAAAAGTATGAAAAGATTCAATGACACATTTTCTCCTTTAAAACAAACAAGCAAGTCCTGGGCTTTTGGCAAGACTCCAGTAGCTGTGTATGCAGTCTGGAGTTCTGCTGCAGTTGATTTTGGAGCTGTTCATCCTTCAGCTTCCAAATACAATGTTTAATTGTATGGCTCAGTTCTGCAGAGAGGCTGCATTTCAAGAATAAATGAGCAATTGGCGCTTCTTTTTTTGATGCCCAATGAATTAAGTGGACAGACCCATTGGCCTTACTAGGTACTTGAAGGACTGGGGATGGTGCATTGGACCCTTGACCCAGATTTGCAATAAATAAATAATGCACATGTTAATTTTTAAGCAAATAAAGATGGCAGGTGGCTGTCACCTGCACTGTGCTTTGCAGTTTGCCCAGCAGTACTGTAAGCAAAGGGGTTTTTTTTAAAAAAAGAGAAGGGGAATGGGTGACATATCTCACAGCTAGAGGAGGACCAGGAGGACCCAGCCTTCCACCAAGCCCTGGGTCATCTGGTGATGAAGAGCCAGGATCCTGCAAATAGGCCAAGGAAGGGCCATCCATACACAAGGGTGAGATCAGCCTCCTACTTTGAGGCTGAACAGGTCCCAAACCTGAGGAAAAGGTGGCGCCTCAAATGCCAGATGAAACCCTGGCTTTCCTGGAGAAGTGCTCAACTACAGGCAAGGGATCCTCAGGAGTAAATGGATAGATGTCTCCTTGGGCATAAGGCTCTCTTCTCTGGAAGCAAGGGGAGCTGAGAGAAGTGGACAAAATGCCAGGCAATTCCTTTGGATATATCCACTGTGCAGGGATTTCACTGCTGCTGAAACTGCCTTCCCTCATCACTCCAGAGCATGGGTAGGCAAAGTAAGGCCCGGTGGCCGGATCCGGCCCAGTTGCCTTCTAAATCTGGCCCGCGGACAGTCTGGGGATCAGTGTGTTTTTGCATGAGTAGAATGTGCCCTTTTACAGTATTTAAAATGCATCTCTGGGTTATTTGTGGGGCCTACCTGGTGTTTTTACATGAGTAGAATGTGTACTTTTATTTAAAATGCACCTCTGGGTTATTTGTGAGGCATAGGAATTTGTTCACTCCCCCCACCCCACCCAAAAAATCTAGCCCCCCACAAGGTCTGAGGGAAAGTGGACTGGCCCACAGCTGAAAAAGTTTGCTGACCCCAGCTCCAGAGGATGTCACTTCCTCACTTCTTTCATTTATTATTACATTTATACCCTGCCTCTACTCTGTGGTGGTTTAACAGTCACTCCCTCTTCCCAAGGAACTCTGGGAATTGTACCTCTATGAGGGGACTGGGGGTTTCCTCACAACTCTCAGTTCCCTTAACAAACTACACTTCCCAGGATTCTTTGGGGCAAGGGGAGCCACGTCTGCTTAAAGTGATACGATGCTGCTTTAGATGTATAGGGAAGTTGGGGCCTAAATGTTATGAGGCAACTATGAGACTGAGAAGGTGATAATTTTGCCTTTTAACCTGCAGTTCCATATCAAATGCCCTTGCAACAGGCTACTCAATTGGACTTTGTCCCAGTATGTGAAATAGATTTGTAGGGCAGCCTTCCTCAACAAGATGCCCCCCAGATTCTTTGGACTACAACTCCCATCAGTTGACTACAACTCCCATTGAGCTGATGGGAGTGTAGTCCAAGGCTTCTGGAGGGCACCTGGTTTGCAAAGCCTGCAGTAGGGTATTTGCTGGCTGGGGGAATGCAACACCTTCAAACTCACTTAAACCTTGTCCTCCCTTGTCCTCCTCCTTCTTTTGATGGTGGTTTTTCACAGGCTTGTGGGCCTTCCTCTGGTTTGTCAGCTTTTGTTTCCTGGCCGACCAATGGCGTGTTTCAAAGAAAGAAAACAACCCATTCAACGAAGGAGCAGATGCTGCCCGAGCAGCCATTACGTTCTCTCTCTTTTCCGTCTTCACCTGGGTGAGTAATACAGGCCCAGACCTGGCTAGCGAGCTATGGATGTCATTCACACACCATCCTGTTGTCTCCACTTCCAGTCTTACTAGATGCAATGCAGTTCCCTCATTTCAGGCTCCAGCTCCACCAACTAGGAAGTCACCTTACGAGCCAAAATAATCATTGGCCGGAAAAACAAACAAACGTTGGACAGTTTCACCGGCCATACATTTAGTTGCCCACATCTCTTTGAAACCTAACAGTCCACAACCACATAGGAAACCCAAAGAAAAGATGTAGCCAGAAACCGCACACCAAGTGCCTCGAGTAACTATGGCAGGGAGGTCATCAGAACATAAGATGAGCCTGCTGGATTTGCGTCACACAGACCTCCAGGCAGCAGCCCACCTGACAGGAAACTAGCATAGTGACTGCTCCCTACCAGGTGAGCTGCCTCTGGATGAAGGGAGGGGGTCAGTTGCCCTTGACAATTATGCCAAGAGCGAAAGGAGGCCCTCCAGTGGCATCCCAGCCCTTCCCCTCTGCCAAAGAGACCTTAAACACCCTTCCCCTTTTGTTCCACGGGAGTCCTTATTTCAGTTCCGGGGCCTTGCTTATGTTCCTTCACCAGCTCTCTTCTCTCACGCCCACCCACCTCTTCCTTCCTGTTCTCTCCCTACAGGGCATCCTGACCTTTCTGGCCTTTCGGAGACTCGGAGAAATTACTTTTCAGGAAGAATACAACACACTGTTCCCTAGCTCCCCGCCAGTGCTCCCCTAATCCCAGCCCCCATTAAAAATGGGCATATCGGGGAGGAAATTTTGGAGTGAAAGTATTTCTGACTTTCAGTCTCAGGGGCAGGAAGGAAGATAAGAGAGAAAGAGGAATAAAATATACGCAATTTGTGCAGCTGATGGGGTGAGGGGAGAGAGAGGGAGGGAGGGAGAGACCACCAGCACCCCTTGGAATTGTGGAGGGCTTCACCTATCCCCTACCTCTTAAATAGTTCAAAGTACACCTGCATACTGTTCAGGGTTCCCTCTTTTGTGCCTTCTCTGCTGTGCCTTCTCCCCAAATAACTAATGCCAAATAACAACCATGTGCCTTTCTCTCTGCCTCAGTCCTGTCTTAATATGTTTAACCATGATGGGTCACTGCTGAAATCAAACTTCTGTTTCTCCTCATGTCCTCTTGGCTCTCTCTTCTCCGGGCACAATCTCCAAGCTGACTATGTCACATCCACACCAAGCATTTAAAGCACTCCTATACCACCTTAGCTGTCATGACTTCCCCCAAAGGATCTTGGGAGTTGTGGTTTACCAAGGGCTCTGACCTCACAGACCTACAATTTCTAGCATCCTTAGCAGACTACAGTTCCCAGGATTCTCCATGGCTGTTAAAGTGGAGCAAGCGTGCTTTAAACCTGTGGTGCAGATGTGACCTGTGTCAGAGGGCAGCTGAAGAGCCACAATCCCTGCACCTCCCACACTCTTTGTTTTGCCAAACAGCATTCCACAAACAAAGGTTTAGTGATGGAGCCGGGCCTCTGCACAGCTGCCTTGAATGGCCGTGCGGTTGTGTGTGCGTGTGTAAAATGTCAGTCTTCCTCCGATCCCTAATCCGTAGTCACCCAGGGCAAGTCCTTGGAAAAATCAGATACCTTTTCCCCCCAAGCCACTGCTGCCATTCCCATGCTGATGCTGCCAAACTGGCTACCCAGCCCTGCACTGATTCTGCCACCCCCTTGAATGAGCAGGAAATTGGCCTGGGCTGAAGCCCTCAACAAACCTAGTCTTAGTAGAGGCCTTGTGTGCACTAAACAAGCACATCCAATCCCAGAAAGAGGCGCCGCCTTCTGTGTGGTGAATTGGAGCACCCACATTAGTCTGCTTCTGTCAGACTTTTTCATGACAACAGCGAGATACGTACAACAGGTTGTGGAAGCAAGCCTTCTGCCAAATCATCTCCCACTGAAATGAGTTCCTCTCCCCAGTTGCTCTCTCTCTGTGGCTTCTTTCTTGAACTTGTACTCTCTCTAGAGTGTGCCAAATCTTCTTCTTGCTTTAGGGTGTATTTGCGTTTTAACTTGTTAATTACGGTATGTCTCATGCGCTAAGTTAATGTCTTGTGCACTAACCACTACTAATCCGGCTTCTGTTTGTTTCTCCTCGGTATGCTTCCCTTCTCCCCCCCCCCCGCCCCCACCAAATGCCCTTTCCCTTCCGGAAACCTCTCCCGCACTGCCGCGTCCTCCCTTAAAGGTGGGCCAGTCGTTCCTGGCATTCCAGCGATACCAGCTTGGCGCCGACTCAGCCCTCTTCTCCCAGGACTACACGGACCCGAGCCAGGAGGCTGGCATGCCTTACGCTCCCTACGCAAACGAGGATGACACTATAGATAGCATGGGGACGTACCAACAGGCCCCTTCGGCAGATGCATTTGATGCTGAGGCACAGGGGTACCAAGCCCAGGACTACTGAGAGACGGTGGAGCCCTCCCCCTCCCTCCCCCTCTGCCCGCTCCCCTCTGCCACCAACAAGCCAAGGTGCAAAACAAGACACAGGTGCATCAGAGTCAGAGGGGGCTCTTGGCCGCTCTCCAGCCTTCTAGGGTCTCTGTTTTTATTTCTTATTTTTTAAAAACAAACAAACAGGGTGGGTGGGGAGAAGCAACAGCCCCGACACCTCTTCCCCACTTCTGAATTCGCCACCCAAGCAAAATTGTTGAATGCAAAGTGTTTTGCGGTCCATTCTGCAGAGCAATGTCGCCCTCTCTTTGTAGGAGAAGCTGCCGAGGGCAGGAATTCACCCTTTTCTGTAGGGGGGGATGGGGTGGGGGAAGCACGGCTGCAGGGCAAGTGGGGGGGGGGGAAATGACTGGCTGAGATAGTAACCGAGGCTGACATGTCTGTGTGTGAGTAGTGAGAAGAGAGAACAGGACTTAGACGGGTAGGCAGACCTGGGAGAGTGAGTGAGCATGCAGGCATGCAAGCAAGGGCGAGTGATGTGTAAGCTTTGTGTGGTATCAGTGATATCAAATAGGGCTGTGATTTGCCCTTTACCTGAAATTACAAAGATTCACATCCATTCCTTGCCAGAGTTGACAGTATTGAGCTACAAAAGGATACTCGCTTCGCTAAATTTCACAAACATTTTGACCCCGATAAGAGTGCTTGTTTTTTCTAACTGGGTATGTAAAGCTTTTATAACAAGCATGTATTGTGCTTGGGTGCTCGCTCAGCTTGCATTTTTGGAGAAGCCATTGGGAGCCCCCAACTGCAGTCTGAGCCTGTGGCAGAGGTATCATGCGACTGCATCGCTCAGAGCAAAGTGCAGGTCAAAGTTAATCCCAGTTGAAAAAGTACAAAGTGGCTGTGAGCATTTGTTTTGGGTACGAGGCAGCTCTTTATTCCTGGGAGAGGAATATAATTCTCTACCCATTCCATGGCAAGCTAACACATGGTCTGATGAACTGAGATCATTTGCTTTTTGTTTGTTTTTAATGGAGGAAAAGTGTTGAGAACCTGCAAGGAGGTCTGCAAGGAAATTTTTCCAGCACAACCAAAATCCACAGGAACATGTAGTTTTAAAGGAACATGTAGTTTTAAATGTTACTCCAGCTGTGTCTCATTTATGACTCAACACAGGGTTGGACTAGAGTGAAGTGGGATCCCAAATCCAGGGCAGAGGCGATTACATGGGAGAGATTGCCATAGGCTTACATAGTGCGGAGCAAAGTTCAATAGGGAAAATAGCTACCTACAATGGTTTGGAAGTTCTTGGCAAAAAGGCTTAGATTATTTGTAATCTGGGCACATCAGAGCACTGGCAGAAATGGTTCAATGTGCCAAAATTCCCGGAAAATATTAACCCATCTTCACCGTGTTGTAAATCAAGCTTCCATTGAGCAAAATTATTGTAGCTTTGTTGTAGCTCATTAGAAAGCTCCCTGCTTCCAAAGCTGATTTTTGCTCTTGGTTTATATGGAATTTGTCCTTCTGTACAAAGTATCGGGGAGAATAAGCCACACCTACAACTTGATCCAATACACGTTTACTTGGAAATAAGCCTCAGTCAATTCAGGGAGGCTTACTTTTGAAAAAATGTGTCTATTGGATTACATCCTAAAGGTGTTTTTGCACATACACATATAATGAACTTCTAAAAAGAGGTGTATCAGAACCTCCCTGCAGGCCACATGTAAAGCATCAGTTAACACAGGGCCATGTTAAGATGTCAGGGTCAGCTGCATTGGACTAGATGATCCTCAGGGTCCCTTTCAACTCTATGATTCTATAATTTACTTGGTGTGCAGTGTAGTAAAGCAGAAGTTATTTACTGTAGGGTCTTCCCCAACCTGGAGCCTTCCAGATGTTACAAGCTACACCTCCCAACATCTCCAGCCGACATAGCCAAAGATCAGCAATGATGAATATTCCAAAACATGCAGAGGACTCTAGTCTGGGGAAGGCTACTTTACTACACGTTAACTTGTCACGTAGAAGTACCCTCTGTGACTGCAATCCTTGAGATGAACAACAACATGGAAGAGAAAGAATTAATGGGACTGGCTCGCATGGACACTGGGCTATTCAAGCTTACAACCATGGCAGCCTTTGCCAAGTGGGATAAAGAGACCGTCTCTTCCACTGGACAAATTCCCTAGCTTTCCTGGAATTAAGAGGGAAGCCAATTTAGCTCCAGGGCTGAGCAGACCATCTGTCACCCCTGCTATCTTTGGGCTCAAGAAGAATGAAACCAGAGTTTCCATTTGGTGAACACATTGTCACGCTGGGAGAAAAGACAGTTGGTTGTGTTAGTAAACTAGAGCCTGACTATTCTAGATTGGGTGGGATAAGTGAAAGTGCCTGCACTGTGTTATGATCATCTTCCGTTAACCCTGCATGAGCTAAGCATTCAATAAATGGTTGAGAGAGCTACAAAGAGAACACACCCCTTGCTTCTAAAATCATCTGTGGAAGCACATTGACATCACAGCACTATCTTTTTTCAAATTAATCTATTTGAAATAGTTACAAGCTTTCCCGTTCGCTTCTTGTAGTTGTTATTCCTGACCAGATGAATAATCATTCAATCTGTAGATAGCTATGCATTAAAACATTTGGTAGAAAAACCTCCCATAGCTCTTTATATGTATCTGATCATTTCAGCATTACCAAAAAAGAAAATAAAAAAGCTGTGTTGGCCATTTGTATTTTCACATAAATAGGGAAATATAATGTGAAAAGTGACCCAAAGTGAGTAGGGTGGTGGCATTTGTTTGCCCTAGACACTCTGCTGCCTTCTGAATCTTAATCTCTTGGTTCCTGATAGCTGGCACTCAGTTCATGTGGCTCTGTAGCTCAGGCATGTTACCTTAAGAGTTTCATGCTTTCAACATCCCAGGAGATAATTTCCTTGCTGGTCAGCTGTAAGACTTAGTGAGCTAAGGACTATATAGTTATGATGAGATCTATGGATTTCTACACCAGAACATCACAAACCAAGGCCCTGTAAATGTTTCAGTCTCCTCTGGGTGATTGCTTGCCAGTGGAGTATCGTAATGCAACAAGAAGTAGGCAATCTTGTTAAAAGAATGTTTTATATGTGCTCAGAGCCACAGTGGCTGCATAAAATCATCTGTGGAACATAATTAGCAAACACCAACTAGTTCCTCACTTATTAATCATCCATTTGTAGAAATGCTTGCCTGCTTCCAGTTGCATCATCATGCCCCAGTGACAAGCATTTTCCCAGAGCCAGTCTAAAGAAAACGTTTTTTAGGACGTCTTGCAGTTGACTGGTAAGAAATATATCCTAGAGGAAGGCACACAACAGGCCTGAAGAACATTTTGATTGTAGCATTACAATTTAGAGATCAGGAACAGAGCACTACCTGTCAAGAATGCAGGGAGCGCATAGCTCTGAGCCCAGAATGAAGAATCAGTGCTCACCTGAATATGCCGCACTAGTTCCGATACTACATAGTCCTTCTCCTATGTAAAGAGAAGCCTGCTTTGGGTCTTCATATTGCTGAAAGCATCAGATGCAGTCACCTGAATTTTATGAAGCTCCCACAATCTTGGTCTTTAACGTATGTATAATTGGCCTTGCCAACGTGACAGGAATAGTTTGACCAATTTGTAGCCAAGTCTCTAAGCTGATGCCCTCCAGGTGTTTTCGACGTAGTGCTGGCTGGGGCTGATGGGAGTTGTAATTCAAAATACCTGGAGGACACCAAGTTGGAAAAGGCTGCCATACATTTTTTTAAAACGTAAGCAAAGAACAGTGTTTGAAGCAGATGTCATTTCGCCACTGTTTCACTTTGTCAGGACCCAGCTAGGAAAAAGATAACTGAATAAGACACAGCTGTGGCATCAAGAAAGAAGCCTTCCTTTAAATAGCATGTTGTTATTTAAATTGAGAAGACATGGGACCTCTCTCAAGGGATGCAATGGGAAGGAGCCAGTGCAGTGGCAATGGGTCTTCCTCTGGTGTGTGGTTTGCATGTTGGTGTGAGTGTGGGTGTGTGGAATTGCCTCTAGATCCCCTCTGTTGGTACCTCCTTTCTAGAGATCCACTAAATACTGTGTGTGGCTAGAAGCCGGCAGGGAGTGAGACAAGGGGTATAATAGCCTGTTACTCATAAAGCACAAAGAGGAACAAAGTCTCTCGCTTTATGATCCCAAGAGAAAGCAATATTGTACAGGGCTTGAGGGAGGGGAAAATGTTCTCCATCCCAGAGTTCCTCTTCTATTGGGATGGCCTAATATTTAGGCTTGCGGGTGGGTGGGCATTTTACTGAGTGGGTTTCTTTATAACTGTGGTCAAGGAGAGGTCTTTTCTTCATCTCTCCCCCTGGAGGGAAAGAGAGAAACATGGGATTGGAGGGTAGGGAGGGGGGAGGAACCCAGTGTTGCAGCAAAGTTTTATGGGAGTCCATTGCATGCTTTTCACGTGGGGGTGGAAAGGGAGATGGTCCATTTTTCAACATCTGTTCTGTTAGCAGATTTATAAATGGGTTTTGCCTTGGGGTATAGGCCAAGACTGTGTTAAACTACATACGTAAAAACCGAGTCCTAACTTGTGCAATGGGGATTGTTTTTACATCTCCTTCCCTGCCACATATGGATAGATTCCTAAGACCAAACAGAAATGCTTTTCCCGGTTATGCACAACACACTCACAAAACTACGAGAATACCCTGCACATCACTCTGGTGGAATATGTCAAGTTCAGGGGGTCCCAGTCCAAGAAGAAAGCATGTAAGGCCATGGATTGCAATTAGTGCTGGGACACCTGTAGAATTGTTGTTACCATGTGTGATAAAACTTTCACCTGGAAAGAAAACTAGGTTCTACTCCTGTCCTGGCCAGTGTCCCATCTTGGCCTTTTCTCCTTGCTCTTTGATGATTCCCAGTTAGTATTTGTTGGTATATTTTCTGTTTTAACTGATTGGTGCAAGAACAATCGTTTTGGGTACGTTCACAGCAGTTTTAATTGCACAAAGAGTGTCCATATAGCCAGAAAATGTGTGTGACGATGCTGGTTAACATGCTGTGCAAGCCCATCTGGGCATCCTTCAGTGGGCCAGGCATTCCATGCATCTGAGGAGATAATTCTGGATACCCAGAAATTGCACTCCAGTGATTGGTGTTTGATTATGTGCTGGAATATCTTTGTATCCTGTGAAGCTACAGTCTAGCACTGTGTTGCACATAAATATTTGCCATATATGATTACTGCAAACCATTTCATAGTTTATAGAGCAACTGAATTATACCAGTCTTTCCCTCAGTCAGCACGTCAAGTGTGAAGGACCAATGAGCATCACTTGCACATAGCGGACATGCAGGGAGCTGGGATCAAGTGTGGCTTCCTGATACATCCCTGTGTGTGTGTGTGTGTGTGTGTGTGTGTGTGTGTGTGTGTTACCAACACACGCCTGCCTTTCACACTTTGTGTTTCCCATGGGAAACTCTTGACATAATCTTGTGAGTCAAATGTGAAGCAGTTCTAAATTGATGCTATTAAAAACCCATTCTCATTGCGCTTGGATACTGCATGATGCTTCTGTAGTGTGAATGCACCCTACAGCTTTGAGTTACTCAGACTCATGGAATGTAAGCCATGCGCACAGAGAGAAATATTGTTAAGCACATGAGACATCTCCCTGTCAAAACAGTACTGTCAACCAGGGCCGTCCAACTTCTGACCCACCAATCCAAATGTGGCCCACCACCAGCCTGGTAGTGCGCCCTTCAGGTGTTTTGGGTCCCAAGCGGGCATCAAAACCAAGAGTGTTTATTGAACTTACTGGCTTGAGATCTGTGTTTACTGGTTGATGAGTTGGAAGTTCTGTGTGTCTACTGTAGTCTTTTAAGTGCCCTCCCCAACCATCTCTAGATAGAGGCCCTTCTGATGCAGCAATATCCAAGAGTGCAAACCAGCTCAGTGTCATTCCAGTTCCTTAGCCAATGCAGCAAAAATAAGGTCTCCTTTCAGCTCCAGATAGGCACATGAACTTACTTCATTCACTTCTCGCACATCTTGGGAATAATGGAAGAGAGACTCGCTATTTGATGCTGCCAGTCCCCCATAGCTTCACATACACGTGGGCAGAACCTCGTATGCCTAGACAGGCAGTCTGGTCTTAGGAATCTAAACTGGAACATGTTTGAAAATACGAAATCATAGACCTCAGTTCATTTTGCCTCATGCAACGCACACAAAGACTTGTTCTGACATTCTCGTTGCTCCTGGGGCGTTGATAACATCGTGGGGTCTCTACAGCCCTCATCTACAGCATTACTGCCTCTGTATAGTATATATATTATATATGTATAATATAAAACTATGCATATGTATATGCATACATATGTGACAATGAAAGGGTGGCCTGCTCCATACAGGATCTACAAAACGTCCGGTGAACTACAAGCCCTACCCCAACTGGCCCATTTTCTCCTCCAGTATGTCTCCCTCAACTAACATAAACCCTGCCACCCTGGCACCTGTGTTTACGACGTCCTGTATATTTGTGGTTAAAAAAAGTGAAGGTGGTAACTACTGGTGTGTCTTATCAATAAAGTTATTACATTCAAAAACAATTGTAATGGTGGTGTTATGATTTCTTCCCCCTGGGTTTAAACGTTACATTGATCATTTATATCTGCATTTGAAAACCTTGTACAGTGTGTTTTTCCACACATCTGCACCGTATAATTAAAGCACTGGTTCACCACTTGTAATGGTTGCGTTTCCACTGCCCACCCCCCACATTCTTGTAAACTATAGTTTGTTAAGGGGGCTGAGAGTTTCTTAATTCTTGCCACTGGATTTCCCATTGAAAGAGCTTGTCCCATGAAGAACTTGCTCTCGGAGAGCCATTCTTAGCATAAGTAGACAGCATTGGGTTAGTCAATATGGTTTCCTCCAGATGACATTGGACTCCAACCCCCATCATCCCTAACCATTGGTGATGCAGAATGGGGCTGATGGGAGTTGAAGTCCAATAACATCTGGACAGCACCATGTGGGCTCCCTTGACTGATGATCTGACTCAGTGGAAGACAAGTGCATACGAAGTTGAGCAGTATCAGATACGTATGTACCTACGTTAACAGCTGCTGAAGGAAAGACTTGGTTAGGTCTGGAACAGGAGGAAGTATTGAAAAGTGACCCTCTGAGTAAGTGCAAAGTGGATTTCTCTTAACTCTGGAGCAGATCCACACTATACATTTAAAGCACATTATTTCCTCCCACGAATCCTGGACACTAGTTTGTTAAGGGTGCTGGAAATGGTAGCTCTGTGAGGGGGAACTTCAGTTCCCAGAATTCTTTGGAGGAAGTCACAAACTTTAAATGTGTGTTGAATATGCTTTAAATATAGAGTGTTGATCTGCCCAACAACTCATACTCGGCTGGTATAAATAGATTTGAGTGCCACCTACCCCTTTCTAAAAATTAGCCGTGAGTTAAGGCTATGTAATGAGTAGTCTTCCCATATAGCCTGTGGTTGCTGCTGATTAATGCCGCTAGCAGTGACATTAAGATGTCCTGTACATACCTATTTTGGGAATTAGCTACATTGAACTCTGTGGGAGTTTGAATAAGCATGCAAAAGATCAGGCCACACTTCTTCCCGTTTGTTTCTGGCTGTTGGCTGGCTGTTTCCAGGCATAATTCATGGTGTTCAGGCCCCAAATATCTGAGAGACGGCCTCCTTCCCTGCATTGCCTTCAGGTGTTAAAATCAGTGGAAGGGGCCCACTTGGTAGATCCACTACCCCCAGAAAGTGGTGGTCCAGGAAAGGGCATCATTCTCTGTGGCAACCCCTGTTTGCTCCCCACAGAGGTGCTTCTGGTGCCTTCACTGCACAACTTTCAGGGAATGATGAGGTAATATGTCTTTACCCTGGCCTTTGATGTGTGTTTTCTGAATCCACCTTATTCATGTGACTAATTTGTTCTGTTTTTAATATTGAAGGGAAGGCAATAAGTTTATTTATTTAGGTATTTATTTTATATAATCTCCCTCTCTACAGTTGCTTAGCAGTAAGCCCTATTTAAATCAGTAGGGCTTGGTTATGAATACACCAGCCTAGGGTCATGCTGCATAGGACACAGGTAACCATGGTAGCTTCAGAGTAGCGTAGGCTTCGCCAGCTCAAAACTTTTTGATCTCCCAGTAGGTGACACTTATATAACCCAAGTGAAGTAGCTGAGTGCAATAAACTTTATATGAACCATGGGTTTGCACAAGAACAAATTCTCAATTCCAGGCTTCATTGTACTGGATGCTTCTGAGTTCATTATGTATGGCTGGAACTGCCTCTTAGATCACCTGCCTGTGCCACCACTGTCTGCTCCTTAAACCTACCTTTTTCCACGAAGACCAGGGGACATACACACACACATACAGAGAGAGAGAGAGAGCTCCCATGCCCTACAGATTCTGTTGTCAAGTCTAATTATCCGTCATTGAAATAAGCTTATATTCTTCCTCTGCTTCCATCTTCCTCCTGTATCAAATGTTAAGATTGTAAGCTCCTCAGGGCAGGGACACTCTGAAGTAGTGCCACACATATTGATGGTGCATAGGCGGAGCTACAGCACAGCCAGTCACTTCACCACTGATGACGTCCACCACAAATATGGGACAGATTTGTACAGCCACAACAGCTCAGTGCATGCAAAGGATTCAAGATTATGCCTTTGCTACGTTCAGGATCACAACCAGTCACTGCACACTGAGCCAGTGGTCTGATTCGTTATAACGCAACTTTCTTTGTCTTCGGGGGGTGTGTGTGTGTGTAATTAAGATGCCAAAGGCAACTGGCACATTGCTGCCCACTGCACCCTTCTATCACCATCGAGAGCCTCTCTGCCCCATAGCCCACCCCCTTCCAAGAACGGCTTGGAGAAGTGGTTGTTGCTATTCAACGGCGGTCCTTCTGCCACCTCCAGGATCACAGATGCCTCCATTTGGAATATTATCTGCTGGGGACGAGCAGCAGGATGCGGATATGGAGCTCACGTCCTGACTTCCCAAGAGGCGCCTGTTTGGCCAGGGTGGGAAATAGGATGCTCAGGTAGGGGGCCTTTTGGTCCGATCCAGCAGGGCTCCTCTTATGTTCTCCCCGGAATACGCGTACAACCCACCCGCCGCGTCCCCTGGAATGCCTGCAATTTCATTTTTTGACCTGACACAGAACAACTTCCAGCAAGTGGGGAAGAAGATGGGAGAGCCAGTCGCCTGCGATGCCTCCCTCTGTCCTCCTGGGGGCGCCGTGACCGAGTTTTTTGTGTTTTGTTTTTTGGCGCGACGCTACGCTTCCTGTCCGCCCGACGGACGCTCTCGCCGCTTCCTCTCGCCTGCTCCTCCTCTCCCTTGCCAGGGGAAGGGCGGAGGTTGATGTTGCTTCTGCGTAAAGATGGCGGCGGCGAGGAGGAGTCTCCTGCAGAGCGTGAGCAACCGAGCCTGTTCTAGGGGGGCGCTAGGGGCGGGAGCTCTCCGGGGCCAAGGGGAGGGTTCGGGGCCCCTGGGCTCCCCTCTCGAGGAGGCGGCTCCTGTCTTGGGAGCACAAGGCGAGGGTGGTAGCCTGGGAGCGAGAGAGGGAGGGTGCGAGAGGTGGGTTCGTGGATCTGTGCAAAGCAGGCATGGGGAGCCTGTGGCCCTCCAGGTGTTTTGGGACTCCAGCTCCCATCAGACCCAGCCAAAATGCCCCATGGAGAGGTATGGTGGGAGCTGTAGTCCACCAGCCTGTGGCGGGCCAGGTGCAAAGAAAGAGGCGTGTTGCTCTCCTGCCAGAGCCAAAAGAAAACAGGGCGCCTTGTGCCTTTAATAACGACATCAAGGGAAGGTATTTGGGACAGGTGCAGCTCACAACGGGAGCATTGAAAAAAAGCTGCACTTGTTGGACATTCTCTGCAACACGGTGATATAAGTTCTGCTCTCCTCTGCTTCTGCTTAACCAGCTCCAGGGATGGGAGACCTATGACCCTCCAGAAGTTGTTGACTCCCATCACCCCCTCCACCCCCAGTGCCAGCATGGCCCATGATGGGAGCTGTGGTGCCCACAAAATGGGCGAGGCAGGGGGACAGGTTCTCCGTCCCTCTCCAGTTCCCGCTACCATCATCATTAGCACCACTAGCTGCAGAGAGTGTAGGACGGGTGTAAGGATGCCAGTGCCAAACTCCTAAAGTGCTTGTTGAGTTGCATAGAAAAAGTAATTTCTTCAGAGGCTCCTGCTTCTCCAGTTGCCATACCGTGATGGGGAAAAGCTGTCCCTGGGAAAATTTTCTCAGCCTGGGGTTTGAGACTGGCAGCTCAAGATGTGTGTCGGGGGGGGGGGGAACGACACTGATATAAGTCAGAAGTTAATGGTCCCCAGATAGGAAGTTTGTGGTTGTATTATTTGTCAATATGTTTCTGGGAAGAGCAGAAAAGAGGTGGTTTCCACAGTTCCTGATGTTTTGATCAGCAGAAGGTGGTCTCCTTGAGGGGAATAAGCTCCTCCCTTCCTCATTTTTTTGTGGTAGGGAAAGGAGGGCATAATAGAATAATTGAAATCAAAGTGTGATGCCCACAAGATGTGCTTATTTAGTACTCCTGGTCCTCACCATTCCCATATGCTTTGCTCAAGTCCCCTTGCCTGTGACCTCTCATCTGTCTACACTCCAGAAAAGGATCACAGTAGGGTTCCTGAGGACTGCATGAGGGTACCCCACCATATCTGTGCACTGGTGCCTATCCAACTTTGTACCAGCTTTTCAGAGCCCCTCTTGCAAATTTGTGGATTAATGCTAAAATATTGATCCTAAAGCAAATGTATGTGCAACTGTGTGTCTCTTGAATGTACAGAGAGAATTGTGCAGGTGTTTCCAACCCAACCCCGTGTGGCCCACCAAACTTAATGCATTCATCAGCTATGTATGGCAGTCTGTCAGAACCTAGATCAGGGATCCCAAATTTATGTTCACTGCCATCCCTACAGGGTTTAGTTGGACTTTGGAGAGCCAATCAACTCCCCCTTCCCAATAGATGTAAGGAGGAAAGCAGGGAAAACATCCATTGGCTTGCTAGATAGAAGAGGGACATGTACAAGCACTTTGTGAATCTCATGGCTAGATCTTTTGGATTTAGTGGGCCTTGGAAAACAGTGTTTCTCAAATCCCTCATGAGCCACAGTACAAGGTGTGGTACAACTACAGAGGGATGGTACAAGTTCCCTACTGCGGGGCTGGGGGACCTTTGGCCCTCCAGATGTTGCTGAACTACAGCTCCCATAAGCCTTGACTATTGGCTGTGCTGGTCAGGGTTGAAGGGAGATGTCGTTCAGCAATATCTGGAGGGCCAAAGGTTCCCCACCCCTGCTGTACTGGGAAAGGAATGTTACCCTTTCCCCTTGCGGAGAGAGCTGGTTTACATCCCCCGCTGCTCTGTAAACAAGAGTTGTGGCGTCCTGAAAGACAGCTGTTTAGAAGGCACAAGGAAAGTGTTCAGAAATATGTACCAAAATAATCTGAATTATGCATAGAGAAGCATTTATGTGGCAGGAAGGCTTTACTTCTCTAGTTACCGTCATTAAAATGCATCAAACGTATCTGACTTTGCTCTGCAGAACCAGCTACGTATCTGAAATATGTTTCACATGTCTTTTGGAACCTAATGCTAGATGAATTTTGTAAGTGCTTAATTTGTGGGGAGAGGTATGAGTGAAGGAAGAGAAGGAAGCTGGGTTAGCAAAGAAGTAGCAGGAGGAGAAGTGTGGGCAGGTAAAATGAAGTATATAACTGAATAAAAAAGAAAGGCAACAAAGGGATCAGCTGCAAGTGGGAAAGGGGACCCAATAAGAGATTGTCAGCTATCTTAAAGTAGCACCCTAATTGGGAGGCTAACTCATCAGCTGATATATACCGGTAGTCATTATCCTTGTGGCTTTTGCTGGAAGAAGTTCATTGGGGCTTCTTTCTTACTCTGTTATTCAGGAGCAGCAACCAAGTTGGACAGATGACTTGCCTCTCTGCCAGCTCTCCGGTGTGGGTTCAGCTCCTAACCGTTCCTATACCACAGATGGAAAGGGGACAGAAATTCACCCCATAGAGGATAACTGGCTGAAATTCAGGTAAGCAGCCTGTAGATTTGGGTGGAGCATGGCAACAGAAATAATGGCATTCATTCAACAAGCCCACTTTAACCCAGCAATATTTTTTGTAGGGGAGGCCAAACTCCCATCAGCCCCAGTTAGTATGACCAATTTGTCAAGGATGATGAGAGCTGTATTTCTGCAACACCTGCAGGGCATCACATTAGAAACTCCTAATTTATTGAATGACCTGTGGGCCAGGTTTTTACTCCCAGACCACAGGCTGAATGCCATGCCTTTAATTGTCCCTTTCCATCCTGACCTTCTTTGGCAGGAGTGAAAATGACTGCTACCTCTATGGGGTCTTCAATGGTTATGATGGCAACCGGATCACCAATTTTGTGGGAGAAAGACTCTCCGCAGAGCTCCTGTTGGGCCAGCTGAATGCAGACCATGATGATGCTGATGTGCGCAGAATACTGCTGCAGGTAATGGAGATTTTTCTTTGGAAAAAATCGGTCATAAATTGGTACTTGTTGTTGTAATTAAAAGCTCCTGAGTGGTTTGTAAAGCATGCAAAGTTTTGATGTTTTATGCAGGGAGAAATAAGTTTGGGAGATTCTGTGTAGTTAGCAGTTCAAAGCTTCTGTTCTAATACATAATTTTGTGTTGCCTACCTTCTGGGCCTCCTCAGGCTTTTGATGTGGTGGAAAGGAGTTTCCTGGAGTCCATTGATGATGCACTAGCAGAGAAGGCCAGCCTCCAGTCCCAGCTGCCAGAGGTAACTTCTCTTCCTAGCCTTAAGGAAACATCATTGAATTCAGGAAGCGGTAACAGTGCATTTTCTTCTTGGAAGGACCTTGGAGCCTGCTAAACGAATTTGAAAGTGTGTGTTGGGAGGCAGGTGGCAGCAGAACAGGCTTAGTCCCATTTGCAGCATTTCATGTTTCAAACTCCCACCTTCATTGGTGCTTTTTGAAGAATTGGTGGTGGTCTTGGAAAAACTTAATGGCAGAGAGGTTAAAATTGGGACCTGCCAGAGTTGATGTGGCTCCTGCAGTCTGGGGTGAGAAACAGTCAGTGCAGTGCACCTCATCTGTTCATTTTGCAGTATAGGCACTAAACTGCATCCATGTACTGCTCGCTGAATAATACAGAAGGGATACCAATCCTTTGGTTTCCTGGTTTCAAAATCACTAAAGTGAATTTCAGTCCCCACTTCACCTATAAAGCATACCTGTATGGCGAGAAAAAAATCCTTTCACAACCCTGATGAAAGTATTTTAAGGAGTGGCTGATCTATGTTGAATAAAATATGTTCTGTATTATTTAAGAGCAGCAGGTATAGGCAAACTCCGGCCCTCCAGATGTTCGGGACTACAATTCCCATCATCCCTAGCTAACAGGACCAGTGGTCAGGGATGATGGGAATTGTAGTCCCAAACATCTGGAGGGCCGCAGTTTGCCTATGCCTGTTTAAGAGCAATCTGCCTAGAGCCAGTCATGATGCTGTGCAGCTGTTTTAATGTGAAAATGACAGACTCCTGCAGTCCCTTAAAGGCTACTGCATTTGTTATGACACCAGCTTTCGTAGACTAGTGCCCAGTTCACCAGATGCCTGAAGCCGGCAGGTATCTATACACCTGGGTGAAGGTGTGCAAAAAGTGGGATCAAATGTTTTTGGTGTGTCTAGAGAAGGCTTCAGAAATGTTGCACTGATAAATTTTTACACAGGCTTCCACAACCCTGTATTCTAGGGGGTGCCCCATCACCAGCTGCCTTCCCAGTACCAGAAAATCCTGGAACGGTTGAAGGCTGTAGAAAAGGAGATCTCTGGAGGGGCCATGGCTATTGTGGCAGTCATCCTCAACAACAAGCTCTACATCGCCAATGTAGGTGTGTTCCTCTTCAATGCCGTTTTTGATTTAGGCACTTCTTGGTCACAGCACTGAAGGATGAAGAGTTAGAGCAGTTGCAGCTGGCTTACTTTAGCCTCTTTGTACAAGAGTAATGCTTCACTGACATCCTTACAGAGCCACTAAACCTAGTTGCCTGGGTAAATACAACAGGGAAAGTGGGAGAGATGAGATGTTGGCATTGACAAGCACCGCTTCCAGGTTTTGCTGGAGAGGGGTAGTACTGGGTTGCACTTAATAAGTGTATGTATTTCCTCAGGTGCCTCACTTGTCCCCCTTTCCACTTTTGCAAAATGCACTCCTTCTTCACAGGAACAAACAGGGCACTCTTGTGCAAATCTACAGTAGACGGGTTGCAAGTGACACAACTCAACATGGATCACACCACAGAGAATGACGATGAGCTCTTCCGCTTTTCACAGCTGGGTGAGTGTTGCGTTCCTGGAGCAGCAGAGAAGTAAGTCTGGGAGAGGATGGGCCTTGGTGAGCCAACAGAGCAGGGGTGGCTTTAGCTGTGGCCCTCCAGATGTTATTGGGCCAGTGCTTGCATCATTCCCAGCCAGTGTGGTCAAGGGTCAAGGAAGATGGGTGGTGCAGTTCCTTAATGTATAGAGGGCCATGGGTTCCTCAACTGTGCAATAGAGAAAAGACTGCCAGAGAGGAGACTTTTGTGGTGATTTCCCCACCTCTGTAGCACATCACTATCATTGGTGGCTTTTGTGTTTACCAAACACAGGAGTGTTTAAATGACCAATTTACAGTGTTAATGTCTCCTCTTCCCCATAACAGGGAATACATGCTGGATATCAGAAATGATCAATAACTGAGGGATGAGGTAGCTTTCTTACTTTTTCCTCATACTGAATCTGGGTGGGGAATTGAGTCAGAGAACAAATAACAAAAATAAAAACTGACAAACAATATACAAAAATTTCAAAATTATATAAATAGATGTAATCAGCAACTAAACAATTCTGTTGTAAGGTAAACAAGCAAAACTACAGCAACAAACATTAATACTTCCAATTTAACTAACTTTATAGGTAAAAACAAACAAAAATCTGTACAAACTAAACAGCCAATGCTTTTACCAACAGTTCCACCCCATTTTTTACTTGCAACAGCCCACTGACTCCATCTCTGCCTCTGACACAAAGAGGGCCCCAAACTGTGGCTTTTGAGTAACTTAACCTCTTTAGCGCAGGCTCTCCAAACCACCCTGGCTTTCATACTGAGCTGAGTGGTATGTATTGTTGCCCACTAGCATTGATTGCAAAAAAAACCCCCTCCCATGCCTTATCCACTGTAGCAACAGTCATGGGTTGTTGCGCATTAACTGCCCCCTAGAGGGCGAGCTGCTAATTGGTGCATGCTTCAAAATAGGACAGTGGCTTACTCGCTGCCCTAATCAAGTTTTTTACTCTTCAAAATACTTGGCCACCTGCACCAGTTTTTTCACCAAACAGTTATGAGACCAGCTCTGTTGGAATCCTTGTCCAAACTGAAATCCTGCTGAGCCCATAATGCAGTAGGGGGCTCACCAAGGAGAGCCCTCCAAACTTTATTCTCTTCACCATTGCAGCCAACTTGCACACCTGCATCACACTCTAGTGGAGCTGTGAATGCTAATGCTTTCTTGCTTGCTTAGTGGCTTTCTGCAGCAGCAGCAGCTGGTGATACTGGTGGTGATTTGCAAAACTCACTGTAACGGGGGGCTGTAAAGAGTGTCTTGCCCATGTTCCCTCCCAAACCTAGAGCCAGCACTGCAGCAGACTCTTCTGGCACCTTAAAAACTAACGAGTTTTTAATAGCATAAGTTTTCATGAACTAGATTCCACTTTGTCAGATGCAGGACATGTAATCCTCTGTTGACATGGGTGTAGGAAAATAAAATTGTTATTTTTACATGAAATCTACCTGTTGACTGAGGGTAACTCATCCTGCACTGTATTCCCAAAGAAAGCTTATGCCAAGATGGCAGTTGATACTGAATCGTTCTCATAGCGAGTTCAGTTATGAGTCCAGTGCCTATTAAAGAAATTAAGATTCTTTCTTCCAAGGAAGTGCTGTGACACAGTAGAGTTGAGTGCAGTGGGGATTCATCTGGCTGGCTGTCTAATTCTGTTTTTGCCAAGTATAAAAGATCTCAGGCTGCATCAAAGCACCCTGACCACTTCTGAATGCATGTGCAGACTTCCTTTCTTGTGTGAATATATTACTGATGGAATGCTCCTCACTGTCCTCCATTCCTTAGTTGAGTTTATTCTGTCTTCCCTCATTCATCAGCTTTTTGTTTCAGTCAAAATGCCTGTTTAGCTGGGGGTGGGCTTCCTCTTCTTGCCTTGGAATGTAACTATAGGACACATTTAGCATCTGGCCTGAAGTCAGTGAGCTGATTCTTTATCTGCAGGTTTGGATGCAGCAAAAATAAAGCAAGTAGGAACCATATGCGGGCAGGAGAGTACCCGGCGCATCGGAGATTATAAAGTCAAATATGGCTATAGTGATATTGAACTGCTGAGGTGAGGCAAGACCCAATACTTGGTCTTACTTTCCTTTCCTGTCTTTGCTTTTGAAGACATAGCTGTCTCTGTCGCTCTGTCCAGTACTAACTTAGTTCTTCTCCCTTTGCAGTGCTGCGAAATCTAAGCCAATCATAGCAGAGCCTGAAATCCACGGAGGGCACCCACTCGATGGAGTCACGGGCTTTCTGGTTCTGATGTCAGAAGGGCTCTACAAAGCTCTGGAAGCAGCTCATGGGCCTGGGCAAGCCAATCAGGTAAGAGTGCCAGGGCAGCTTTAAATTGACCTTGGAATCCTGTGCAGGTCTTCAGGTTGACTGTCTGCACAGCGTACTTAGATGCACCCATCATTAGATTTGAAATTTGCCCCAGAGTGTTTGAGCTCTCTGTGCTTATAGGCCCCTCTGGGTAGCCCTAGGCTACAGAGATGAGCAAGGCTAATAGTTATAAGTACATAAAATCCGTTGTGCAGGAGAAGGCCAGAGAGGTGACGAGGATTCCTAGGGACAACTTTTTTCAGGGAAGTGAAATCATGTTCCTGCAGAAAAGGCTCCCTCTACTTTTCATCCCTGCTGCCCCAGTCAATGGCTCTGCCACTAGGTTCTGGTCTGCCTGCTGCATCTATTGAACATTGATCCAATAGCTGAACTATGGGATTCCCTCCTACAGAGGTCAGTGACAGACACCAACTTGGAAGGCTTCAAAAGAGGTTTAGACAAATTTATGGAGGAAGATAAGGCTGTCAATAACTATTAGCCACAAAGGCTATGTTCTGCCCCCACTGTTGGAGGCTGGGTGCCTCTGGATGCCAGTTGCCGGAAATCACAGGTGGGGAGAACGTTTTGGACTTCCTGTAGGCATCTGATTGGCCACCCTGAGAATGCTGGGCTTTTGGCCTGATCCAACACCTGATCTTCCGTTCTTATCCTTACATTTAAGTCCACCATAAAAAACTGCAGGCTTCTCCTTTCCTCCACTTCCAGTTGCAGGACAGGGAACAGAGGAGACAAGAGAAGGTAGTATTTATTTAATGCTGCTTTAACCTCCCCCCAAATAAGCAAATGTAAAAGTTGCAACCCACAAGGGTGGACGTGAAAGCCTCCTGTAGGAATGCAATGAATGCCTTCACCATTTAAACGCAATGCATCTTTCAAGTAGCCGAACAAAGGCACCCTAGAGGGTGATGTGTTGCAGCCTTTCCCCTAAGGCTGATTACTTGGGTGCCCTTCAGATGTTCTCCCAGCTGTTTGGGAGATGCTTATCCATCAGAAGTTTCCAAGCAGCTTCTGTGAGAATGTTTGAAGGGCCCATGTGCATGGGCAGGGCCACGTTGCATGGTTCTTTCCCATGGAATTGGTCAGCACAGACTTGCTCCACCTGGTAGGATGCCACTTCCATGGCTGACATCTGCCCCAGTCAACCGGGCGGTTGGGTCCTTTAAACATTAGCCCAGCTGCGCAGGGTCTGCTTCTGTACATGGCTGGGAGAATATCTGAAGCAGCAGCTCCAGTTTCCCCACCCCTGATAACTCTTTCTCTTTCTAGGAGATTGCAGCCATGATTGCCACAGAGTTTGCCAAACAAAGCTCACTGGATTCCGTGGCTCAAGCAGTCGTGGATCGAGTGAAGCGCATTCACTGTGACACATACGCCAGTGGTGGGGAACGGTCCAAGTTCTGTGCTCGGCATGAGGACATGTCGCTGCTGGTGAGGAATTTCGGGTACCCGCTGGGTGAGATGAGCCAGCCCACACTGACTCCAACGCAAGGTATGGGGGAGGTCAGTGTGCTTGTATGGGAGAGGGTGCAAGGCAGATCAAAACTGTTCTGCCCAACTGTGTGTGTGACAGATAGATAGGCAGACAGGTGTGCCTGCATTTATGGTGAGCTTGTGGGTGCTGTATTTGTAGTCTCTCTCACTGTGTGTGTGTGTGTGTGTGTGTGTGTGTGTGTGTGTATGGATGCTTGGGTACATTGGCCGTGCTCTTTATTTGCATGTGGCCCTCGGGGATGACTGAGCATTAATGAGTCAGAAAAGATTCATCATCCTTGTCTTGGAGAGTGATCTTTGTCCATGGTGTCCCAGGAAATTCTTCCTACTTGTAGAGTGACACAGGTATGAGGGTTTTCTGAGAATCTTGGCCTTCCTAGTGCTTACAATGTTTTATTCTGCATGTTCAGGAGGTCGAGTCTATCCTGTGTCGGTGCCGTACTCCAGTGCCCAGAACACAAGCAAGACCAGCGTTACGCTATCCCTTGTCATGCCATCCCAGGGTCAGATGGTCAATGGCGCCCACAGTAGCTCCACGTTGGATGAAGCCACACCCACCCTCACAAAGTAAGTGCCCCTTGCTCAGACCAGGTGTCCTTTTGCCCTCCTTTTTGCTGGAGGCAACATTCCACTTCCCCTGTTAGCTGCTTCTTAGGCCTAGCAGTGGAGGCCTACTGGCTGTTTGACTCTTAAACCCGTATGATGGGGCAGGCAATCTGTGGTCCAATGGCCTACTCTCAGAAAACCTCTTTAAATGATGAGCAAGAGTGTTCTGTCCCTCCCCCTTGAGAATATAACTATGTCAAAGCTCAACTAGGAACAAGCTGCTGCCTTTTAGCTGCTCCCAAGAGAAAGAGTGGGTTGCCTGGTTGTTGCCCAGAAAAATAGAGCAATGGTACTGCTCTTGGCTAATTTTTAGTGTTTCCTCCTATGGCTGTTCAGGGATAAGGACAAAAATATGAGCATGCAAAAAAAAAAAAAAAAGGACCCACCCTGTATAGTTGTAGAATGAAAAATTAAATCTACTAGCAGTATTTGCTGAAAGTTTCTCTTCATCATTACAAAAAAGCAGAAGTGGCTTGGATAAGAAAGGAGAAACTTCTGTGTGTTACACAGAGGTGCAAGATGAGAGGCTTTTATTAGTAGACTGTATATGCATTTACATTTTTTATGCCCTCTTCCCACTTAAAGATGTTCCCAGTGGGTGCCTCAAGCCTGCATTTTGCAGGTTTGTGTACTGATACAGATGCTCACATCAGGCAACAGGGATTGTCTGTGATGCTCTGTGACAGCCTTTGTCAACCTGGGCCCTCCCCATGATGTCAGACTGCAACTCCCGTCATCTCCAACCAGCATGGCTAAAGATCAGGGATGATGGGAGTTGTAGTCCAACAACATCTGGAGGGCTGCAGATTCCCCAGAGTTGAGGGGAGAGGCCTCAGGTTGCATTTGCTGTGTCATTTGTGTCGACTGAAGGTTGCCTCTGTTTCTCTTTCCCTCCCTGGCCGCGTCTGCAGTCAAAGCCCAACAGTGACCCTCCAGTCTACCAACACTCACACCCAGAGTAGTAGCTCCAGCTCAGATGGGGGCCTCTTCCGTTCTCGCCCTTCCCACTCCCTCCAGCCAGATGAAGATGGGCGTGTGGAGCCCTACGTGGACTTTGCAGAATTCTACCGCCTCTGGAACATGGACCACAGTGAGCAGGGAGCACTCACCGTGCAATAATGCGCTGAGACCAATCCCTCCGAACCCCTTTCAGGTGGGGGGAAATGGAGCCTGGCAAGGCAGGAACAGTTCACCGCCCGACAGCCCACCTTCTGCCATTAAGGGATGAGGTCAATGCTGGGACTGGTCGCTCATAGCATTTGTTTCTCATCAACTTGTCAGGGCATGTTAACACGTCCCTTTTCTAAAGGTCCCTTCCACTGTGAAACCTTGTGGGCATTAGAGAGGGTTGTGACCAACCTCTCCTGCACCTCCAGTATTACAGACAGTTGCTCTGTTGTGGAGAAGATGACAACTCAGATGTCTGATAGGAGAGGTACTTTGTGTGCATATAAGCTGCTGCTGGAGATTTAGGTGTGCCTCATGATACTGATGTGTTAAGTCGATGAAAGATACCTCTGTTCTGCAGAATAAATGGTAACTTATAGCAAACGCTCTGGCCAGTTATGTGATGTGAGTCTAAGAAATGGTATTAACCTCAGCTACCTAAGTTTGGGGCCCAAGACCTAGATGGAACAGGGTGGGCAGACAGACACACACATGCGCACACACACACAAAAACACAGACAGCTCCTCTAATGCATCATCTACAGGTGATCCAAATGTCATTTGCAGTTGTTAGAAACAAACATGGAAGGTGGGGGTGTTGTCTTCTGTTTTGGTATCCAAGATGCCACAGCCACTGTTAAATGCTTCCTTTTGTATCCAAGATCTCAGTTGGGTGAAACAGGCACCATTAGAAAGATTTGGAGCCAGATCTAACCTCTCTGCCTCCTATCTGGGTGTCCAGAAGATTCTCCTGACTGCCTTTGAAGAAGTGGCATGTTTTTCCCATCATCATAAACAGGTCTTGGAAATGCTTTGTTGCTCTCAGACAGTCATCACATAAGAATTCCTTCTGGGAAAGCAGCTTAGCAGACCCTCCATGCATGCATGCTAACAAGAAAAACGGCAATAGAAGACTACTGTTGTAGACTTCATGGCACCAAGTGCCCTGGGCTCCTCTGGAAGAAAGAGCAGGATATAAATTTCATTATAAAGAAAACAGTTTTAATTTTTTCTTAGAATTTCTAAATTACTGTTAATTTTCTTTGCTGGTTCTATTCTGGTTTGTTTTACAAGGTATTTGTTTTTTTAAAAAGAATCTTAGATTTTCATTATTCTTTGCGTTTTACAGTTCTTACCTTTACTGCAGAGGTGCCTAGCCTGCACCCCTTCAGATGCCATCAATTGACCCCACGAGCCACAGCCAGCATGACCAAGGGTTAGGGATGATGGGAATTGTAGTCCAGCAACATCTGGAGAGATGCAGGTTTCCTACACCTCCTTTACTGTAACTGCCCAGAGAACTTTTGTTACTGGATGATGTGGAAGTGTTGCAAAAAAAAAAGCTACATTTAACTGCAACGAAACCCAAACCAACTTTGTGCATCTTGCAGAAAGGTGAGGCCAGAAGGAGAAAGCGCCAGGAGGTGGCACTAGCAAAATATGATGAAGCTGGATTTGATGCAGTTTACAGGAAGGCTGGAGGTTGCTTTAGCAACACCTGCCTGGAACACTGGGGAGAGTGGACGTTCTTGGACTGGGATCAGGAATATTCTGATAAGCAGCACGTGCTGCAGGGTCAGGATCACACGAGTGGGCTGGACTCCCACATTGTGGCAATGTGCAAGAGCAACATGCCCTCAGTGCCTGCGTGGGTGGCAGTTCCTGCGAGTGGCAAATATGGACGCAGTTGGCTGCACCTTACTAAACTTGGACTAGCCGCAACGCTTTGGCTCACAGCCTCTGACTGCTTTCGCTGACTCAGTCCTGGTGAGAAATCCGCTCCACTGCCTCTCCTGAATGGTACAGGGACAGCTGGGTGGAGCCAAGCATCCCTTTGCGAATTCTTTGGAACCCAAGGGGGGAAGTGGGCTTGAGCAATGTGCTGAAGCAAGCAGGGTTCCAAACAGCAAGGCAGTGAGGGCTGACCCCCTGGATTGACCCACCGTCAGATTGAGCCATCTTGGTGTGACCCTCAGGGTCAAATCAAAAGTTGAATTGTTAAGGAGGAGGGTTGTGCAACTTGGGGTTTGCTATAATTAAAAAGCTAAGCCGTAACCAAGGCTAAACTGCTTAACCTGTTGCATTTCCAAGGTCCTGCCTGTGCAGTCTCTCCACTCTCAGAGACTAGAAATGGCCATTGCATTAACTGAAAATTTAGGGGTGCACCTCTTGAAGGACGGCAGAGCAAGTGCTTGTTCATAGATGCACAGACTGTAGATTCAGTTTCAGCACATGACAATCAAGCCGCCTCACCCCAGGAAAGTTTTCTAGCTATCTAATGTCACTGAAGGCCCTACAATGCTATGCTAAGCCCAAAAGTTCCAGATTATGAACCACCTTTGTTGATGGATCAGACAGACAGATAGAAGCTAAAACAGGTGGGAGTGTCCCAAAACCCAATTATTCTGGACAACAGCCATACAAGAAATATGTAAAATAACTAAGCAAGTATTAGACTTCACCCCAGAATTGGCCCTACTAAACATCTTCCAAGACAACAATGCCCATTTACACCACAAAGAACTCATAACCCACCTACTTTCAGCAGCCAGAAACACCATAACCAGACACTGGAGAGACCTGTCAGGAGTAAGCATGGACCAATGGTACCAAATAGTATGGGAAACAGCCCTACTAGAAAAATTAACTAATAAACTGAAACTGACACGGGGACAAACAGAAGAAGACACCTTCACCCCGGTATGGCTCCCCTTTATCATATACACAGCCCAACAGGACAATGACAATAATCCACCAACAGCATACAAATCAATATGGCTAACCTGATCCAAAACACCCACCCACCTCACTCACACACGAAAACAAAGATCACCACAGCCAATCACAAACAAACAATCACACCCTAGGCCAACCCCAACCTCTCTCACCACCAAAGGAACACAAGTGAACAACACAAGCACGCTGACACCAAACTCTACATACATTAAGCATAATAGAAACACCGCTACCCGACCCCACCCCCATCCATCTCCCCTCCCTCCACCCCCCTTTCTTTTCTTTTTTTCCCTTTCTTCTCCCCCTAATGCCTCAACAAATGAAACGGATTTGTAAAAATGTTACATGGGGGGAAAAAACACACGAGGCATTACACTTACACTGTAAAACAAGAAAACCCTTAATAAAATATTTTTTTAAAAAAGAAGAATGTGAGAAGAGGCCCAAAGGCCTACCTACTTCAGTGTCCTGTTCTCACAATGGGCAACCAGAGGCCTAGATGGAACCCACAAGTAGGGCATGTTGCATTCAGTCTGCTGTGTTCCTTGGACGGATATGGTACATTACAGAAATTCCCAGGTAGAGAATATGCTGCTGGGATCCACCAGCTGCCACTGTGTGGCCCTTTAGATCAGGAGGCAGTGGTGGAAAGCTCCCACAGACACCACTGGGGATGTTCCTCCCATTGCAAACAGCAGGCATGGAAGGGGAGATTTCAATCGAGACTCCCATGGGTACAATTATTATAGCTCCCCTCCCTTCCTGCCATGGTCCAGATTTGATTTGGCCCCTTTCAAAATAAAGCAACTGCAAGGGTAGACTATGACAAATGTCAAATTTAAGGCTTAATTCCAGTTTGGATATGCATTTGCTGGGTGGCCTTCCCTGAGCCATCTTATTTATGGTTCTACATCAATAAGAAGGCATAGGGACCGCACAGATGAGTCACTCAATTGCCTTAAAGGTAAACTATACAACGACTGCAAAGCATTTAAAAAAAAACTGGGACAGAAATGGTTAATGCACATGACAGATTATCTGTTTTTAGCAACTTAAATATTCTACTTCCTCAAACTTCTAGGTCGCTTTTCAGAACTTGCATATTTATTCACTTCCTTGCTTACTCTCTCTGTTTAGCACATGCCCCATAAAAATTGTTCCTAGGATGATGTACAGACATAAAAGAATAAAATAAAAGCACAGTTCTGCAGGAATGACCCAAGTGACTAACAGAGAATCCTGGAGATATTTCTGTCTTCTGTGCTATGACCAATCACCTCGTTGCCCAGCTGGACAAGTCCCTCCCACCCGCCTCTAGGTACAGAAGAACATGTTTTACCAAATTAGCATTTTGCCTAGTCTTCATCTCCATAGTTTTCTACCACAATTTCTGCTTACCCTGATGATGGGCTACAGATTTCTGTAAAAAATAAATTTGAAGTTGAATTCTATCAGCTGCACAGTGGGGAATAGCTTTCCAATATGGAGAGATACGAGTATGCATGTGGATTTCATTGAATTCTGGCTTGTTTTCTTTTGCTGCCAAACTTCCTAAAATTGGTATTATGCAGGCTCCAGATGTTTTCACACATGCATGCTTCACCCACAATGATCAATCACACTACAGTGCAGGCTTTGTAGGCTGCAACTGATGCAGTTCATTACTGAACATATAAAATTAGCAAACATGAAACCAGCCTAATTGCAGAAAAAGCAAGTTTGGTATAGTAGAAAACCCATAATACACCACAACTGTGGAGGAACAACAAATGCATGAACTCTGCTTATTGTCAGACAGCAGTGCAGAGGAGATCAGCCAGAATCTGATGGAAGCCATACAGATGCCAGTATGATTCAGATAAACCATTTTAATTCCTTACCTTTAACCAGAACTCACCAACAACCCTGTTACCTTTCCCTGGCCCATGTCCTGTCTACCCTTGTCCTTGCCAAAAATACTGTGGAATCTTTGAAACCTCAAACACTGTGATCACGGTACGGTGTCTACTTACGCACCACCCAAAAAGGGAACAAAAGAGCTGCAGATCTGAATACAATTTAGATCAGCTAATTTATAATTTATAATTTAAAGCAGAGACATCACCTTGCCAACAAAGGTCCATATAGTTAAAGCTATGGTTTTCCCTGTAGTGATGTATGGAAGTGAGAGCTGGACCATAAAGAAGGCTGATCGCCGAAGAATTGATGCTTTTGAATTATGGTGCTGGAGGAGACTCTTGAGAGTCCCATGGCCTGCAAGAAGATCAAACCTCTCCATTCTGAAGGAAATCAGCCCTGAGTGCTCACTGGAAGGACAGATCGTGAAGCTGAGGCTCCAATACTTTGGCCACCTAATGAGAAGAGAAGACTCCCTGGAAAAGACCCTGATGTTGGGAAAGATGGAGGGCACAAGGAGAAGGGGACGACAGAGGACGAGATGGTTGGACAGTGTTCTCAAAGCTACGAACATGAGTTTGAACAAACTGCGGGAGGCAGTGGAAGACAGGAGTGCCTGGCGTGCTCTGGTCCATGGGGTCACGAAGAGTCAGACACGACTAAACGACTAAACAACAACAACAACAACAACAACAATTTATATTTATAGATGCACATTTAGAAACTTCGTTATTATTTAGGTAAAAATATAATTCCTCCCATCATAGAAAACTGAGCAGGTGAGCTTTGTGGTCCTGCACACTTTGCTCTCTAGATGCTAACGATTGATGGCAAACTTTTGAGGGTTTCTTATATTTCAATCTAATCTAATTTGGCCCAGCCAGCTGTTCAAACAGAGGATGCCTCCTACAGAAGACAGTCGCCTGCAAAGTAGGACAAATGGCAGCCCTGATTCAGAGCAATGTGTGCAAATCAAGATGTATTTAATGACATAATTTCTCCTGAGTACAGATTGGCGATTTCCTTTTCATAGAATTTGGATACCTTTCATACGGAAAAGTACCTCCTGTACCAGCCGCTCATTAGGTGTGTTGCTCATGTCTAATTAATGTGTCTTTATTTTTACTTTAGGCCAGTTCCCATTAAAATAAGGCAGCCGGTGATTAGCAGTTCCTGACAAGGTGCAAGAACTGTTAAAACACAGAAGGGAGGTAGGTCAGGCTGCACTCACCGCTTCGGCGTAATTGCCTGCTTTAGTACATATAGGCGTTAACGTAGCTGTAATACCAGCATGGGGGCCTGCGCTGATGTATTCATGCAGTGCCATGAGAAGGAGAAAGATCCCTTTCTTTAAATGCTACAGAGGGGTTTACAAATTGAAATAATGGGCCCACAGGGAGGGTGTGGGTGAGGTGTGGAAAACAGGATACCGTAAGTCTAGAGGTCCATGTTTTAATATCTTTCATTAGAGAGGTACAAGGAGAGACAGACAAAAGGAGTGATCAGATTTCCCAACGCCATTCCAGACATATCGGATATGTATCACGGACGTAGGCGGGCGGACCCGAAACGACAATGCCATCCCGGGGAGTCCAGAACAAGGCCTCAAAATGCAACGTGATGAAACCCAACCCTGGCGAAAGATGAATGTCCTGCTCTGGAGGGTGGGGGGGAGAAAAGGCCCAGCTGGGAGGTTGGGGACAGCTTTGCAAAGACTGTCGAGAATGCGCCAGCGAAATGGGGAGGACGCAGGGCAACGCAGGTGCAGGAAGACGAGGAAACGGGCAGGACTTTCCTTTGCCAACTAGCTTCATCGAGCTATGTCAAAACAGCCCAGTCAGTAACCTCAGGATGGTGTGGGGAGCAAGAGCGGGAGGGAGGTCGAATGCAGTTCTTCTGCTCTTCGGAATAAGGCCTGGAGTGGAAAAGGCGAGGGGGTGTGTGCAAATTGATATAAGGCTGGGAGATGGAGGCACTAAATGCCTGTAATTTAAAGCAGATGCTTCTGGAGGGGGACCTCAGCACAAAGATATATGCATTCTCAGAACACCTTGAGGGGGCGGGGGTAGGCATAAATCAAGAAAAGTGATTGCTCCCAGACACACACACATACACCCCTGGGTGGGTGGGGTGGAGCGTGAGGCTAAAAGAATTATGTGCCCAAAGCAAAAACCATGTTGTGGGAATGTAGATATCTGAAGATGGATTATGAAAGTGGCTGGGACCCACTTTTAGATCCTGGAAGGGGGAAGGGCCTGTTCACCCCAGTCTCCCTCTCAGCCTGGTGAGCTCATCTCTGGAGTCCCCAGCTGCAGATCAAGCTGGGTCCCAAATCAAGCAGGGACTTGCCAACAAGCGGCTTCCTTTCCCCGTTGACCTTTGAGCAAATGTCAGCCCCATCACTTCAAGGTATGGATTTGCTGAGCTCAGGTAACAAGAGAGTGAATTCACTATGGGGTGGGAGTCATGTTGCTTCTCTTTTCTCTCGTTACCTTTTTAAAAAATCTTGCCCTTCCTTCAGAGGTGAGCAGCATCTTCACCTCAGTACAATCCTGCACCGAAGGTCCACCATGAGAGCTTCATGCCTGACAAACGATTTGATCCTGGCTTTTCAGTGTGCATCTCTGTTTTGTTAGGAACCTGCCTTAACACTGGTCCATTTAGTAGAGTTTTGTCTACATTGAGTCATTTGAAGTGTAGTTTTTTTTAAAGGGCCCCTGTTCACCTCAGGAGAGCTACAGTTCCCAGAGTCCCCCGGGGAATAATAACAATAATAATAATAATAATAATAATAATAATAATAATAATAATGTATTATATATACCCCGCCCATCTGGCTGGGCTTCGCCAGCCACTCTGGGCGGCTTCCAAAAAAATATTAAAATACTGTAGTACATCAAACATTAAAAGCTTCCCTAAACAGGGCTACCTTCAGATGTCTTCTAAAAGTCTGGTAGTTGTTGTTCTCTTTGACATCTGGTGGGAGGGTGTTCCACAGGGAGGGCGCCACTACCGAGAAGGCCCTCTGCCTGGTTCCCTGTAACTTGGCTTCTCTCAGCGAGGGAACCGCCAGAAGGCCCTCGGCGCTGGACCTCAGTGTCCGGGTAGAACGATGGGGGTGGAGACGCTCCTTCAGGTATACTGGACCGAGGAAGAAGGAGCAATAGCTAAACCACTCCGAGAATTGGAGCTCCGTGAGAGGAACAGGGGTCTCTGAACAACTCTCAGCACCCTTTTAAAAAAAAAGACACTTTCCAGGATTGGGGGGGGGGGGAGGCCTTGACTGTTTAAATGGGCACGGTACTGCTTTAAATGTCTAGTGCAGGTGGGCCATACGGGTGGCAACCATTTTGCATGGGGGTTCTGTTCCTGGCCCCCATGTGTGTCAGCAAAGCATGGAGAAGCCCACCCTTGTTCTATTCCACCCTGCCCCAATTCTGCCCTCTTCCTGGACCAAAAGGACCTGTGTCAATTGGACACACGCAGATGGTCGCCACCTGTACTCTCATCTCTGTATAAGCTTTGTGCAAGCAAACCAGGAGGAGCGTTCAACATAAAGGTTGTTTGGAGCATCCCCTACTCTCATGTATAGCATCTCTTTCCTCAATATGGGTACTGCTTGCTGCTGTGTATCGAATATTGGCACACACTTCCTTGCCAGTTGTAACAATTTGACCTTGGGAAGTTTTTCACAACTTTTCAATCCTGCCCCCATTTTTATCACAAGGAACGGTTTTGTGCTTCCCTGCCCAGATGTATGACATACAAGAAGTGTTTCTTTAACCTCAAATATGCTCTCTGGGTTGCAGGAGGCCCAGCAGAGTAGCCTGTAGGAGACTTCTCGCCATCCCCCAGAAGAGGAACGCAACCACATGTGGGTGAGCCAAAGGCTGACAAAAACAGAAGGGGCCTAATCCCAGCGAAGATGGGATCCAACACAAACAGAGCGAGACGATGCAAGTGGCTTCATCTGAGTGCTCCCACCCAGCAGTCCCAGGTCCAAAATCAATATATAAACAAAACAAAATGTGTCCACTCGCCTTTCAGAAATGGCACATCTCTTTCCAAAGAGACTGAAGTTCAATAGTTCACTTGTTCTGGAAGCCAGGTATTTAATCTGGCCCCTATCTATTTCATTGTTTAAGCCCACTGTGATGTGGTGGAGGGTACTTTTCTTTTTAATTTTATTTATTTTTCGCCTTTTTTTTTGCTGTGCTGGAAGAAGTAACTTCCCCAGACCCAAATTAGATTGCCTGCTTATTATTACTTGCGCAGGGGAAGGTCACAAGAACACAACCACACTCTGTGCACATTCTTCTTTGGCGATCACTCGTAGCCGAGTGAGATTGTCTTCCATGAACACAGTCTTTTATATATATATATATATATATATATATATATATATATATATATATATAGAATTTTCCAATTTTATACAAACACAAAAAGAAAAAGAAAAATATTAAAAACAAATCAATTTCAATAACAGTTTTTCAATAACATGTTTCTTTGACTTCCTCATACCTCCCCTTCTTGTTTTCTAGTTCAAATTGTTAATCCAGCAAATCCTAATCTCTTAACATTCCTTTTAACTAACACCTTATTTTCCAATCAACTTTTTAAATTTTATGACTTAAACAATTTTAATCCCAAGCCATGAACACAGTCTTAACACTGAGTCCGTAAGTGACCATGGAGGCCAATTCTGGATCCACACATCCTTCCACAGTGGGGACATAGGTTTCTGGGCGGGAGTTGATCATGGTGAGGATTTGCCAAACGTGCCTTCCTCTTAGCTTGTTTCTCTCTTTCATCTTGAATTTGAGCATCTTCAAAGTCCATGACACTTTTGGTAAAGGCTGTTCTCCAATTGGAATATTTGCAGGCCAGTGTTTCCCAGTTGCCAGTGTTTATACTACATTTTTTTAGATTTGCCTTGAGAGAGTCTTTAAACCTCTTTTGTTGACCACCAGCATTACACTTTCCATTTTTAAGTTTGGAATAGTGTAGTTGCTTTGAAAGACAATAATCAGGCATCCAAACATTGATGTTGAAGAATCATCGCTTTGACACTGGTGATCCTTGCTTCTTCCGGTGCACTGGCATTAGTTTGACTGTCTTCCCAAGTGATATGTGCACATGGCACGGCTCTGGGGCTCTTCCCCCTGCTCCCCAGCGCTGCAGCTTCAAAAATTAGGATAGCATCAAAAACAGTCTGTGATACAGCAGACGGTCTGCCAGGCACAGAACAAAAAAAAGAGAAAAGCTTAAACACACATATGTACGTCCTCAGTAATCTTGCAACAGCAACGTAATTGGGCAAATGTGAAAAGCAATTACAAACACATAATCAGTTGTATGTGGAAGGGGATGCAAGCCCCTTTGAGAGAAGTTAGCTGGTGCTGGTGGCACTGCATATATCCTGGAAATCCCATCACTGATAACTCAAAAGTTGCTAGAATATCATCTAACGTGAAGCTATTTAAACAGATGCTGGATTTTAGGCTCAGTACACACTCAACACAAAAGTGGGTCTGCTACAGGATGGTGGACACACTGCACACCCCGCTGTTGACAGAGAAGAGGTGACAACAGTGAGTTCTGGCAAGATCTTGCCCAAATCTCACAAGAGCTTTGTGCTCTGTGAGAGCTTGTGAGATGTCTGCAAGATCTTGTGAGATCTCACCAGAACTCACTGCTATCACTTCGCATGCATCACCACACAACCCAGGCAAGGGAGGCATTTGATGGTAGCAGGACAGCAGCTTCCCATTTTGCCTCAGGCGACGAAACAGGACATACTGCCCCTGGTCCACTAAAAGGTTTATTATATAATTATTTATGTTGCCATCTTTGGGTTGGATCCATACCTAGTCATGCTTAGAGGATACTGGTTGAAATTAATGGAACTTCAGTTAGTCATGATGACCGCTAATTTCAAGCCATCTGCTCTAATTATGACTAAGCCTTCTGGATCCCACCCTTTTCCAAGAAAGTATTTTATAGTTTTCATTTTGTTTGCTACCCTTTTCACACTTTGCTTTGCCCGGGTTACTCATTCCAATTCTTTCTTTGCTGCCAACAATAGCAAATATTTTGGCAAGATCCCAAGCCACAAAAATGTGTTCATGATGGGGATGGAGTGTGTTGTCAGGGCAGGTCAAACACATAGCGGCACCTCATAACTTTACAGATTAATACAGAGTCAACTTTGGATCAAAGACTTGGTAGAGGACCTTATTTAACAAGAAACACATTGAAAAGTATTTTTATCAAAATGACTATTCCCCACCTTTAACCAAAGGTATCCATCCGTACACAAATCAATAAAATACATGTAACAGAATAAGAAATACAAACCTGAAGCAAAACAGAACCAAAAATAATCAAGCAGCCCCTAAGTTGTAGAACTGGTTTCCCACAGAGGTGCGTCTTGCACCTTCCTTATACAGATTTTCACAAATGCTGGAGACACACCTGTTCACCCTACTTTTGAAACCTGAGATGCATATTTTTAAGACCCACCTTATTTTTGTAATTTTAAGTTGTTTTCAATATTGTGTTTTAGTATTAATGTTATGTTTTGATTGTTGCAACCCGCCCTGGAGCAAAAGTGTGAAGGGTGAGTAATAAACTGAGTAACAACAACAGCTTACCAGGCAATATAATGTTAAACCACAGAAAGGCCACTGTAACCAGACTTGCAAGCCAAGCTACAGTTTACACCTGTTTAATTAATTGTCATGATTTTCCAGAAAGAATCCCGAGACTATGGCTACATAGACACCATGCATTTAAATAACATCCCCACCACCACTAAGAATCCCGGGAACTATAGTTTGCCCCTCACAGAGCTACAATTCCAAGCACTCTTAGCAGACTACAGTTCCCAGGATTCTAGGGGCCGAGGGTAAGGAATGCACTTTAAATGTGCTTTAAATTCATGGGGTTGTATGCAGCCTGCAGTCTGTGGGGGGCAGGGGAGATGCCCAAAATTCTGCTGCAGAATGTTAGCCCTCACTCCTCCACCCACTCCTGGCAGAACTACAGTTCCCTCAGGCTAGGGAATGACTTGACTACTAAACCAATTCAAGTTAGGATAGACAGATACGCCCTATGTTTTCTCGCCTTCCATGCTTCCTCAAGGGAATCAACTGCTTACAATTATGTGCCTTCCGCGTTGGAGGAGAGAGGTATTTTTGAAAGCCTCAAGCACTCTCACTTGTTCCTAAGAACTGTTTAGCTGCTAATCTGAGCGCTGTGGTGTGTGTGTGTGTGTGTGTGTGTGTGTGTGTGTGTTTATTTTTCAGCCAAAGGAGGGCTTGGTTTTACTCCCGCTGCAAACCACAGGAATTTTGCCATGGGGTTCTATGGAAATAACACCTGCCTCCCTTGATGCAAAGAACAGAAACCAAGAACGATGATGTAAGTTCAGAAATATAGCAGGAAAACAACAAAAGTGGAAATCCATCCCATGAATCCCCGTCACAGTAAAGACTTGCTTATACAACCAAGGCTCAGGACTGAATTAGGCTGAAATAACAACACTGATTCGCGCAAACAAGGGTTTCTTGGGGATTTCAGCTGCTCATCCTTGCTGTCTTGGGTCATTCAAAGGTGGTGTGTGCTTCTCCAGGGCTGTTTATTTCAACCTGGTGCTTTCAGTGCTCCTGGACTATGGCACACTAACCCATTCGGAGTAAAATAATGTAGCTTTTCTAAGTCCAATGCCCTTCATCCTCACCCTGCTGCTTTCAATCTAGATTGATCCCAGGTCTTGCAACCCACAAGGGTAGGTTACCTGAACACATTTAAAAACCCTCCCCTCAATTAGGCTCTCCTTGCCCTTTCCTCCCAGAACATGCCCCAAGTGAATGAAGTTGGGAATAGTGATGGCGGTCTTTGTGTATTTCCAGCCACAGTGTCTTTGGGCAGGTGTAGATACAGACCCCATTGCTAATGTTCCAAATACACAAAGAAAAACTGGGGTTTTGTGACCTGTTTGCAATGTAAGGCCCCCATCAGCAAGCAGCCCAAGAAAACACATGTATTGCAGTGCTGGCTTAGATTTAAGGTCCCTTTGCTCTCGCCTTCTGTCTCCAAAAGCGGGCAGCCAGGTTAGGAACATAGGAAGCTGCCTTATACTGAGACAGAGCATCATTTCATCTAGCTCAGTAGTGGCAACATGGATTGGCAGCAGCTCTCCAGGGTTTGGGGCAGAAGTCTCTCCGTCCTACATGGAGGTTCTGGGGACAGAGGGGGACATTTGAACCCAGGAACTTTTGCGTGCAAAGCAGTTGTTTTGCAACTAAGCTACAGCCCGAGTGTGCTTAACTTAAATAGAAGGCTACATCTAATCTATCTATTTATCTATCTTTAAAAAGGGAAGAAAGCACCACTGCCCCTGAAAAATGCAGCTCATTCAAATTCACATCACTGCACCTGAAAGAGACTGTTTCACTACATCAAGGTGGGAGGGAGAAGAGGGAGAGAGAGAGAGAAAAGCTGAAAGGGGAAAAGAAATTACTGGCGCAGACTAGGATCCAAAGAATCTCAGAGGTATTTGATGCCTGAATGCTTGAATCAAAAGCCATTGTCAGCAGCCAAGCAGTCGGAGTCAGTTATTTATTTAAACACAGAACTGGAATGTTACTCAGGTTGTCTGCCAACAGCTGTCAATTGGCCCACAGCTTCTGATGGGGATGAAATCCTGCATGGGGCAACAGAGGCAGCCCCACATGAGAAAATGCCAACTTACAATCTCCCACTTCAAAATAAATAAATGAACAACCCTCAGAGACATTTCTAATGCATCCATAGAGAGGAGACCATGCTTTAAGACTTGTAACTGTTTAAACGTTTAGTTTTGTGGGATAATGTCTTTTTTCTTCCATACATCTTTACTAGTGAAGTGCCCGTCCATCATTTTGACAGGCAGCTTGTTGGGGAGCCTGTATATTGCAAGATTCCCCAAGCGGTGTATATATGGGGACTAGCCACGCCTAGCAACCTCACTGTTAAGTTGTGGGTGAACATATCAGACGACACAGCGATTCTTCAAACAGCTCTTGTTTATTCACAGGCCAGAACAGAACTGAACTTGAAGGGTTCAGTCAGCCTGCTTATATAGAGCTCCAGTACAACGTTACTGTAACAACTTTCTAAAACTATCCAATCACTGAACGTCACTTTTGATCCTTCATTTGCATAACTATCTACAGTATCCCCCTGCTGGCCCAGGGTGAGAACTTCAGTACATAACACACACACTATCATCTGACACTTTCAGTGTGCCAGAGAAGAGGCTCTAAGTGTGCTCCAACAAATACATGCAGAGATCTTCCATTTGAGTGGATCATGTCTGAGCCAGGATTCCCTCCACCTGCCTCCCAATGGTAGTGTAGTATTTAAAGATGGACAACGATGCACCTAGACACCTAGAGCAACCTCTGCCACTAAATGAAGTGCTGGGCAAAATTGCGCCCCCAAAATCTGAATCCGATCTTTCATGGGATTCATGGGGAGTGAAACTTAAGACTTCAAAACATCTGGTGGCAAAGCAGTGGCCCCATGGATCAAGCTGCTTTGCAAAACCAGTTTGGACTAGTTACTTCCGTAAGAGAAAACAAGCCCTTCATGATGTTGCTCCACACCCAGGTGAATGCCTTCTTGAGCAAGGAGGGGCACTGGACCAGAACCATGCTATTTCCTATCTCTAAATGTCTTCAGCTCCAACACCAACAGACAGTCTTTGAATGCCTGCCTTGACCACTGTAACCCTCTCAAGTCTCCAGTGAGGATTAGGATCAGGGTGAAAATGAGCCTAGTTTCATCCCTGCCTACAGCACAGAAGGCAAACGTAGCTTGCTTTGCATTGGAATCTAAACCATTAGGGCAAATGGGACATTGCCCCACTAAGCTCAGCCTGCCCCCATTTGCCTGCCTTCTCACAGTAAGTCAGGTGGTGCCTCTGCCTATCACTGGCTTGGACTTTGCCTGCTGTTCGTCTCCCTGCTTTCAGCCTCAATCACCAGCCACCGCTGTCTGGACCTCCCAAATTGAAATAGTTGGGTTTAATGTCCTTTCCCAACAGAGCATCAGAAAGACATAGCATTTTTCTCCCACTGAATAGGGACCAAATCGAGGAGCATTATTAAAATGGGATTGTGCCATAGCTGCTCCAATACCACCATAAACACAAACCATCAGGAACGTTCAATAAAAATTACATCTGGAGGAGCCCTCCCGCACCAATTTAAAAGAGAAAGGGTGGGAAAGCTTGTAGAGAGAAAGTGTTTCAACAAGAGAGATGGGATTGGGGTGGCTGTGAATCGATTTGTACTATGAACCATTGATTTGTACTGTGGGCTGCTAAGGCAGTTGAGAACATCAACGATAAAAGCTGAACTCCTAAGTGGCTCAGAATAGTGTGCAACAGCCAGGCTGCTAGCTCCAGAGACACCAGATATAACACAGTGGTACACAAAAGTCTGGAATATAGCTTTTCTTTTTACAGGGTTAACAAGATATTCAAAGCGTAAAGAAGATTGAGCTGGTAACAAAATTATTGGCAGATAAGAGCTCATTTTTAAAATTATTGGAATCTTAGATTTCAAGGTAACATTCAACAGTATGTTTTGTTCAATTTAATTTAAAATGAATCAATAGTAGGTATTTTACTATTTTTTTTTCTTATTTTCCTTATTTCCTTACTATTCAGAAACATGTAGCATTTTGATTATTAATTACATATTATTTGATTGTTTTTATGTACATAGCAGCCATTTATTTTTAAACAAAACAACTACTACTATTACCAATAATAATAAAGCGATCAACCTACAATTTGGTATAAACATTCTGATCACATTTTCCAATGCTATTTCAGCTGCATGGGCTGACAATTATTTTCCAGGCTCAATGAAAAATGCTAACCATAACCTTTAAGGTCTTGGACTAGAATTCCTTAGGAAACCTCATCATTCATACAAACTTGCTCATATACTTTGTTCAACAAATGAAGCCCTGTTGATTTCCCCCCATCACCTGATATATGGCAGGTAGTGTCCTGAACCCCAAGCCTACCTGGCAGCAAGTCAGTATGTCAAGTATCCAGTCGGGGGTCAATCCACATGTCCAAAGTCCAAAACAAAGTACCATCTCACAGAGGT
Source organism: Podarcis filfolensis (assembly GCF_964270895.1). Taxonomy (NCBI): domain Eukaryota; kingdom Metazoa; phylum Chordata; class Lepidosauria; order Squamata; family Lacertidae; genus Podarcis; species Podarcis filfolensis. The sequence continues at coordinate 45,948,365 of NC_139612.1, read as the reverse complement.
CCAGGAGCATCCAAGTCAAGGTCCACCAACATGGGCAGTGGAGCAGACACAGCCCCTCAGCTCTACTGCCCTTTTGTACTTTGCCTGCTGATTGCAGCATCTGGGCTTGATGAGACATGTGACCCTCACCTGCTCCAAGCCTCCTCCAGCTGAGGAATCACACACCTCTTCCCAGAGCTAGCAAGACCCACCTGGCCACCTAGGGAGCTGGGCTGTGGGCCCTTGCCTGCCTCAGCCTCCTGCAGTGCCCAGCCTGCTGCTCCCTAAACCTCAGAGCCCTCCGTGTTCATGAAAAGAGGGGCCTCTCTGGTAATGGGTCCTGCTGCTCTGGTTCCTGTGCACTGACCCCCATCCCCTCATCATCCTCCATCACCTCATGAGTACTTCCTACACCAACCTCTCCTTCCGCATCCCCAGCTTGCTCCAGTGTGTCCCACTCCCAGCTACACCCCTTGCCAGGATCCTCTGCCTCTGCCTCCTCATTGTCCTGCCAGTTCAAGACAGGTGAGGACCCAAGGAAGGGTCTTTTCAGCTGCTGCAGCATCACATCCATGCCACGCATTTTAAGCACATTGCTTCCCCCAAAGAGTCGGGTGAACTTCAGCTTGTTGATGGCAGAGGCAGTTTTAGGGTAGCATAACCAGTTCAGCCACACTGGGAGCTGCAACAATGATGTAGAACGGAGTGCAAGAGGCAAGGGTGGGTGGGTGTGCTGAATTTTAATGTCACACAGAGTGCTGCTGAAATTTGAGGACCCCAAGTCTGCCACTGTTAATGGTGAACTGTAGTTCCCAGGATTCTCTGGGGGAAGCCACATGATTTAAATACATGGAGTGCCTTCCCCAAAAAGTTAGCTTTCCAGCAAGCAGCCAGAACTAGCTTTTTTTACTCAGTGGATTGTGTTTTTGTAAAATAATAACAAATAAAAACAGAAATGCCAGTGCATGGCCTCTTGTCAGCTATTTTATATGTTTGTTTGTTTGTTTGTTTGTTTGTTTGTTAATTGATTTGAACCCTGGTCTACCAGGTCTTAGTTCAACACTCCAGCCACTATACCATGCTGCAGAAATGTGGGGGACTGAATTTAAGATTGGAAAAAGTACCGGTAAGTAATGGAGAGAATCTGACACTGACAGATTCATCCAGTCCTAACGTCTACCTGTTGGCATCCAAAAGTTGCTGCAGAAACATTCTGGTTCCCATTAACTTTTTGGGAAGATTTTGAAGCATCTACTACCTGCAGCCTCCGTCTATGGAAATGCTCTAGGTCGTGTTCCCCTTTTCATCAACACACAGCAGACAGGATTTTATGTCTTAGGAGTGTTAAGAAGCTTCAAAAAATATATATAGAAGTGTTACCATTGCTGAAAGCAAACTCTGCTATTAAAATGTGGAAGGGAACACATGAAAGATGAGATATGGAACAAATCCCAGCTTGAATCAGACAGTTCAGGGACCGGTTTAGAGCCTATTGAGCACCAGCTAATTTGCTATTCACAACATGCAGAAAACAAAGACAAGCCAGAATGGCCCTGAGGTAAAGTTACTCTGTACTGCATCCGGAAGAGATACTGACTGCCACATCTGCTCAGATGCTGATCTGAAAACTTTCTGCGCCTGCTGTCACTCCTTTGTGTCACCACAGGAAGAGACGGACTGATACAAGAAGTCACTGTTGCACGTTAAAAGAATGCAGGGGTTGCAGAGGTAGATGACTGAAGTGTGCATTGGCTCCTGAGAGGTTTTGGACCAGGTGTCTAGATTTGGAGGAAGGCAGCAGTGGTCACAAGAGGTAGTGATGGGCACCAACTTGGAGGACTTTAAAAGAGGATTACAGTGGTACCTCGGGTTACATACACTTCAGGTTACAGACTCCGCTAACCCAGAAATAGTACCTCGGGTTAAGAACTTTGCTTCAGGATGAGAACAGTAATCGTGTTCCGGCGGTGCGGCAGCAGCGGGAGGCCCCATTAGCTAAAGTGGTGCTTCAGGTTAAGAACAGTTTCAGGTTAAGAACGGATCTCCGGAATGAATTAAGTACTTAACCCAAGGTACCACTGTATACAAATTCATGGAGGCGATCCATGACTAGCTACTACCCATGATGGCTGTGTTGCTGTCCTGCTCAGAGGGACAAGCTATTTGCTTATTTACCATTGTTGTAGTTTTAAAATGACTAAATCAGATTCTAATAGCACGTTGCCAAATAAACATCAGTTTTAAAGAAGTCAAACAAGTGATTTTAAAAAAGAAGAAAAAGACAACACAGGAGGGCAGACAATAATCCTACTCTATTTGGTTCCCCCCCCCCCATGTCATCAGCCATTTCTACCGAATTAGTACATCATATTTCTAGACAGGAACTCAAAAGAAGGCTTGTTTCAAAGATTCTAGCTCAAAAGGATTCTTGAACGTCTGAAATCCCATGAGATAAATTCTTTTTAGTGAAATTGTAGAAACAGGTTAGTGGTCAAAAAGTTAAGCTTGGGGAAGAATATCAAGACTTCAGCGACGCTTATAATTAAGAATCTGTCACATTTTCCAGATTTTAATTTTGTGGTAAAGCAGAAACGAATTGTGTTAGTCAAAACCAATTCTAACATTACCTTGTCAGTGTATTTCTTCTCCTCTGTCTCCCCTCCCCACCCACAACTGTTGAAATCCCCATTCTTGATCTAGCCCCATGGAGTCCTCTGCCTCCCCTGCAGTTGAGGATGAAGATGGTCCTGATGATGAAAACTATAGTTTATTCCATAAAAAAATTGTTAGGAATGCCACAAGGCTCTGTTGTTGTAGGAGGAGATTGGCAAATGTTTAAATCTGTACAGTGGAATAACTTTAGGCGGAAGTTGCAGACACTCTCTCCCTTTTCCATCCCTTTTCCCCTAGACTAGAGCAAAACCCTGGCTCCGAAAAGGCGGGTGCATTTCAGCCTATGTACTTGGCGATTTTAATGCCTATTTCAAATTGGCTTTTGTAAACTGCTTAGAGGTCTTTTTTTGTTTCAGTAAGCAGAATATACATTTTGTTAAAGAAATAAAAACTGCTAGATGTCTACATCCAGCCACTACTGCCTACATACACAGAGAGATTCCGCTTCCCTGTTGCCCTGGCTGTTCACATAGTCAATGGGGAGAGATGGAGATTTGTTCACACACGATTCAACATTTTGCTGCTTGGAGCTGGACAGTAAACTGCACCAAGACCGGGGGTGGGGACAGTGTCAGGGGATGAAACCTAGCACCCAAGGCTAGCCATGTTATTTTTGGCACCCCAAGGCAGAAAATCCCACAAGCACACCCACCCACTCTGGCAGTAACAAATATAATAACCATAAATTAAATAACTAACCATTATGCTACCCTTTCATGTCACCTAAAACGAGCTGCCTGAGGAGGCTGCCTCGTTCCGGCTAATGGCAGGGCCAACCCACCTAAACTTGCTACACTGACATATTTTAGCTGGTAGAACAGATAGCAGCACCCAAATATATTCATGTAGGAGGAATATAAATCAGTGGCCAGATGGCTGTATTCGGGTAGCAGAATAAGAAGGCTGAAAACATGACTGGCATGTTATACATCAGGGGCGGGCAGATTTCAGGTTACTGGAAGCTCCGTTGTTTTCCCCTAGAACAGTCAAGTCCCACAAACTGGAGCCAGATATAAAATGATGGCTCAGGGGTACACCCAGTTTGCTTTTCCACCCCAAGCAGAATACATCAATTGGATGACCTGCACCTACTAAGCTAAATTTACATCTGAGTTACTGTAGCTAAAGGTACACATTCCACCCCCCATATGAACCTGCCTGGACCATCTGAGCTCCTTCTCTGCATGCCACATCTGAGGGAGGTCCAAAGGGAAATGACAAGAGGACAGGCCTTTTCTGTAGAAGATCCCCATCTATGGAATGCTCTCCCCTGTTGCCAACACTGTCATAATTTTGGTAGCAGGAAAATGTGATTTTGTTTTCCTGGGTATCTGGGCATCACCAGTGATTGGATATTTGTATTCTGGCATGCTTGCTTTTAACAAGCTTATGTATTTTATTATTATGTTTTTATTCTGGTTGTAAATCACTTTTTGGGGGTGTATAAATTTAACAAACCTAACCTCCCTAACTGAATCTAACCTAACCCAACTGTAAAGAGCAGGGAAATTTAAGGATGGGAGGGAAGAAGCCTATGCTGTTATTGGTAAAGGTAAAGGGTAAAGGGACCCCTGACCATTAGGTCCAGTCGTGACCCACTCTGGGCTTGCGGCGCTCATCTTGCTTTAATGGCCGAGGGAGCTTCCAGGTCATGACAGCTTCCAGGTCATGTGGCCAGCATGACTAAGCCGCTTCTGGCGAACAGGAGCAGCGCACAGAAACGCCCTTTACCTTCCCGCCGGAGCGGTACCTATTTATCTACTTGCACTTTGATGTGCTTTTGAACTGCTAGGTTGGCAGGAGCAGGGATCAAGCAACGGGAGCTCACCCCGTCGCGGGGATTCGAACCGCCAACCTTCTGATCGGCAAGTCCTAGGCTCTGTGGTTTAACCCACAGCTCCACCCGCGTCCCTATGGTGCTATTGGTATTGATAGTTTAATTGCTGAGAGTCAAGAGCCTCTGTCTACTGCAAAGTATCCAGTCATCTGCCAGTAGATTCAAATCTACTTTCTTCCTTTCCCTGCTATACACATTGCCAAGAACCTGTACAAAAATAATTCTGTAAAGGTACCAGCATTTTTGAGAGACTGTCATTAATGTTTATCAAGTCGCTAGATCTTTTTCATATCATAACTCAAGCCATGACGTGTTGATTATCAATGGGCAGTTCTCAGCTAATCAGTAAAGAATAATTGATGTACTGGTTCCCCCCCCAAAAAAAGGGAAAATCAAAGTAAGTTAAATGACATATTTTTGTGGATCAGCTTAGGATGCTGTACAGAAAAATTATGTGCAAGCTTTCAAGTTTCACAGAACTCTCCATTTGGGTAGAATTGAAAGGGATCAGTATTTCAGGTGCTTGAAAAATATGTGCCTTGCTGATAATGAGCTACTTACAAAGGTAGAGAAATATACAGTACTGATAGGATAATTGCAAAGTTAGGCCACAGGAGACTTGCACTGTTGATAATGGACATTTTACAAGACGTTCAGAACTTGCCAACAAAATAGCAGGAACAGTCACAGTGATTCAGAAACACCTGGCCTTAAATCAAGCAATTGTGTTTAGAAATGTCGGGGCTGAATGCATCTCTCCTTGGAGGACGACAGGTTTCTGGGGCAGGAAAATAGGGAGGCCCAGCCAAGGAGGAGTGAAAAAGAGTGGGGTAGGTGAAATGATCCCTTACACTAGAGTGGGTTGTGGGGTTTACTATCTGTTGGTCTAGGCTAGGGCCTAAAGATAGCACACACAGCCTTGGATAAGACTAGCATCGGATTCAAGGGAGACACAAGGAAGCAGCGTCAAGCCTTCGCTTCCATAACTTCCTAGCCATGGCAATGTCCAATGTAGGGCATGAGAAAATTGGTGGACTTTTATTCTCTGGTATGCCTATTAAGAGTGTTCTTAGCCCCCTTTCTTTTTTTTCTTTTTTTTTTTCTTCTCCCCCTAATGCCTCAACAAATGAAACGGATTTGTAAAAATGTTACATGGAAAAAAAAATACGAGGCATTACACTTACACTGTAAAACAAGAAAACCCATATATATATATATATATATATATATATATATATATTTAAGAGTGTTCTTAGAATCTTAGAACTCTAGATTTGGAAGGGACCACAAGCCCTTGTAATGCAGAAATATTTTGCCCAACGTGAGGCTCAAACCCACAAGCCTGAGATTAAGAGTCTCATGTTCTACGACCGAGCTTCTCTTTTAACTTGAGAACCAAGTGATTTGGAAAAAAACAATAGCCTCACCATGAAAAATGCCAACAGGTGGCAGACAATTTTAATCTGTGTCCGCAATGTGAGTTCACCTGTGAATTCAAGTCTGCCCAGTCTAATTTCTGAAATAACTTTCCTGGCATCTTTTGTAGTGTAGGAGATTTTATGTTGTGATTCATACATGTTTTCTTTGGCTGGAGACAAGACACTTGACATTTCCATAAAAGTATGACTGCTCACCCCACTATCACCTCTGGTAATTAGGTTTTGCAGGATTCTGTGGTGCTCCAAAAATAGGGCATTCGTGATGATTTGTGCTCATAATAATATCAGTGTGGTTTTACACAATCCCACTTTCAAAACTGTTTGCACCTGCAAAGGTTTCAGTGCAGACATACTGCTTCACTTCCAGTGTATGTCCTATAACCTCCTGCTGAAAACCTACCAATGTTTCAGTTTATTTTTTGTGGCCTCCTTTTGTTGCACTATAATGGAAGAGTGACCCTCCAGATGGCAGTAATGTTTTAGGACCAGGAAAGCATCACAGCACAACTAATAAGGCAGAATGACGTGTAGATAGTCAAGCTTAAATCCACCGCTAATGCACTATTTTTGTGTTAATGACATGTTGCAGAATCACTTGCACAAAACCACCACAACCACCACAAACCAGTCTGGAGGGGCCCTGGTAGGAAAACTTTGGCAATTAAGATTGTCTAGCCCTCTTGATTTGTGTTTGTAGAGATGAGACTTAAGCCACTTTTGAAAACATCAATCATATGTTGCAGAGCACGCCAGAAAGAGACACTAGTCTGTAGGGGCCATTAAAATACTGAACTGCCACTAACTCCGTGTAGAGACAGTGGGATGCTCTCCCCTGGGAGGCTTGCCTGATACCAGTGTTTCTTTCTCTATGTACCAGACAAAAATGTTTTTCTTCGCTCAGTCTTTTCAAAAAGGAATGCAAAAAGCATTTTAAATATTCTTGACTGCTGTTTTATCTGTGGGCTCATCTTTTATGTTCTTGCAAACCACCCTGGAAACAATTTTGATGATGGGTGGCATGAATATATTTCAAAATAAATATTCTCAAAAGGTTTGCGCGATACGAGTCTTTGAACCGGACTTGACTGCTGGCAGGTCAACTGTTCCCAAGGTTATACTCAATGTCATAAGCTCTGTCCAAAACCCATCACTTCATAGCATCACGTAGGACATGATTGTGTCCCAGGCTCCCAGATGTATACTGAAGACACACTGGATCAAAAAAGAGATTTCAGACTATGGAAAGTCTAAAAGGTCTAGGCTTTTTAGGAGAAGTCCATGGATGCATAGACCAAGTTCTTCCTTTTCTCTGTTGCTCATCCCATCCTGCTCATTACTTTCCTGTTTCCATCCTGCTAACGATGTCCCCCCACTGTGCAAAGTACTAGATATTTAATTTTAAAGTTTCCATCATATGGATTCACTGCAATGGCCCATTTCCCTTTGAGGAGTGATACCCATGGCGACACCCCCAAGTTGATCTCTCAGGTTGATCTGTAAACCTGCCCCTTGTATAGCAGCTCAAGAGGACCACATCTTGCAAGGCCATAGGTGTCTCTGGCCGTGATTGTAATGTCCAGTCAACTGTGTCAATAGTGAAGTTTTGATGGCTTTACTTATATGATGTAAATGAGCCCACACTTAGTACAAACACCTGATGCTTCAGCTGACGCCCCTTTTATGCCTTTAACATGGTGGTGGAGAACCCAGGGGCCACATCGCATTGTAGGAAACCTGCCAGGGGTTGTAGGCAAAGTAGGTCTGGCCAGACACATAGTACTCTTCACCTTTCATCCAAGCAAGCAAGCAAGTGGCATTTATCACCATTCAAGGACATATTCCAGCCAGAGAAAATCACTAGAGAAGTACAGAGAGCAGAACAAGTGAAGGGTGTGCCTGGGAGGGGACTGGCCAGATAGAAAGGTCTCCAGGGCAGCTGAGGTTGCATCACTTGGAAAGACCCAACCAGCAAAGCTTTTGCATCTCTCAGCCAGGAGAAGCTTCACTTGATTCATGCGCGTTATATGCAGCCCAAGAGCCTCTATCAACAATAAAGGTGGCAGCACTTGTTAATAGAGGCTCAGAACTTACAGGGTTAAGAGTTCTGAGTGATGACGCCTCACATTCTGAGGGCGGGCATAGAACACGGAAGGGGTGTGTTTTTCTCTGTGTTCTTTCAGTCTGCGTGTTTGCTCTATGGAGGAAGGAGCAACATGAGTTGCGTCTCACCGGGAAGATCTACGATGTGTTGATCTGTACGAGAATAAAGACTTTAAGATAAGGAGAGCTGCGTGTCAGCCTGAGTTATTGCCGCCACACGACAGAACGTTTCAAGCTTCTACTTCCGCTGTGTTTTACGCTCTGCTGAGTCAAAGGTCTTCGGAAGGGTCAGAGGAGGCGCAGGGAAGTGTGCCGGACCCCTGGACGTAATTGACTCACTTCCAATAGGTTATGGAGATCAGCAATAAAGATAAGCAACGTTCGTGCGTGTGAGAGGGCTGCAGCCAAAGGCCAGCAAGGAGAAGCTGGTGCCAGCAGAAGCGAAGGGAGCCAAGGCAGGATGCGCCCAAGGACATTTCCCATGGGAACCAGCCGGGTTTCCATGGCAACAGACTGAGCAGGCGTGAGAAAGCTTATCAGCTGACTGCTTCTATGGCGGTTCTGGAGAACACCTGCAACGAGAGCTCCAAGGTCGGGGGCAGCAGGAAGGCAGTTGCTAAGGCAACAAAGAAGGACAACTCCAGTGGGGGGAGAGTCCTACGTTGGGTTGTTGACTCAGCTGCGAATGCCCATTTGGTCACAGCGCCACCTGATGGACAAATGTGGAACTGCAAGGCTGTTTCAACTGAGAAAACAGTTAGATTTGCTACAGGTTCACAGGGCCGTGTAACCCATATTTCTAACATGTTTGTCTCTTTTTTACAGGCTGAATTGAAGGTTTATGTTCTCCCTGAGTTAAAACATAGCCTGCTGTCTGTACCATGCCTTTTACAGGAGGGATATTCTGTGAGTTTTGCAAAAAATGTTTGTACAATTTCCAGAGATGGGAAGGAGCTCGTAAGTGTTGGAAAAGATCAGAACAACCTCTTTGTTCTGGAATCACCTCTAGAGGGAGGGGGGCACACTCATGTGTCGTGTGCTTGCGTGTGGCACAAGAGGATGTCACTGTTGATTCAAGCCTTCGATTCAGAGGCATTTGGCCACTCTCCAGGTGCCCGGCTTGATTCCATGTTGACCCCCCCGTCAACGACTCCCGGCAAGACAAGGCGAGGTCTTTATCGGCCGATCCTTCTTCAAACGTGAAAGAAGAACACAGCCACTCCTCCTCCCTCACTCCCTGCCATCCCCAGGGAGGGGAAAGAGACAGACAGAAATGTATTTACATGCCTTTATTTCTGTCTTTCCTCAGTGCAGAGAACAACATGTCTGCACTCTCTGATACCCAGCTGCAGAGTGAGAATAACTCCACCCATGTACTTCCAGTACAGGGTCATGTGACACTCTGAGCTAACATCCGGTGCTCAGAGCACATAATAGACTGTTCCTTGTTCCCACGGTACAGTCCCAAAACATAAACATCCTGTTTGGCTTTCCAGCCATCTGGAGCACTCAGCAGCATTGCTCCTTTTTCGTAACAACCTCCCCCAAAAGAATCAATGCGTGTTGCGGCATGCATAGCGTGATCCAGAGAAGAAAACAAACAGTTGTTATACACATAACACTCCCCTGTTGTTTCAGTTCCACCCTTGGAACTACCCGCCACTGGTTTCCCCAGTGTACCTCTCTGGTTGTCTGGCTTCCAAGGAATGAGTGCATCTGCATTACCTTGGCTAGCAACTCTCTGTTGTGTCTTTGTCTCTGACTTAGACACAGCTCCAACCTGTCCTCGGTTGTTTACAACAGCAACACATGCAACAGCTAAATTAGCATACTCTTCTGAGTACCTTTTGGGTGGTTCACCCTTTGTGACTCTCTCAGACCTACGTAAGAGGTGCTGATCCTCTCTGCTCACTGGTTCAGTCTCAGGACTCTTAGGAGAACCAGTTCCAACAGTAAACAGTGGTTCATCCTTCACCTGTGAAGGTCTATCCATTGTGTGAGATGTCCTCTCAATGACTGTGACGACTGAGCTCTCTGAGCTATCACTGTCACTCTCAGTACCACTGTACTCTGTGAAATCATCATCATCATCTGACTCGTCCTCTGTGGGAAATGTGTGTGCTATCACTTTCTCCTTTTCAGGAGCACTCTCTAGAAATTTTGTAAGAATCACCTGACCAGATTCAGACAAAATTACTCTGTAGAGACCCTTTTCATATCCCACAAAAATGCCTCTGGCATTCTTTACTCCACCTGGAGCTTCTGTCCTCACATGAGACCCAAAAACCTTGAAATGGGCAACAGAAGGTTTTCTCTGGAACAGTTTCTCAAAAGGAGAACTTCCCAACTCTTTCGAAAACTTTCTCACCCATGCATGACAAAACGACATGAGTGACTCCGCCCAGAACTCATGTGGCAGATGTGAACTAAGCAATTGCGCATTCATTCCCTTTTGCAATTCTTTGTTCACTTTTACACAAACACCCCTGTTCCACGCTTCCGCTGAAACAGCAATCTTGTGTCTGATCCCCTTCTTCTGCAGGAACCTCTGGAAATCCTGTAAAAGAAAAATCTGCTTCTCATCTGTGAATAGACAACCAATGTTAGCATCATGCATATCTTTAACTTTGTCACAAAACTCCTGAAACCTTTCCAAGGCTTCCTGTGGTTTCTTTAACACATAAACCCAGACAAAGTTAGAGAAATGATCCACACACACAAGATAATATCTTGCATTGCCTCTAGATGGTTCTAGAGGACCAATCACATCAGCATACACCCGCTGAAACGCTCTGTCGACCCTGGCCACCTTCTTGGCGCTTGTTTTGGTCACACCTGCAAGAGAAATCATGTTAGACTCAGAATTACATTCCATGTAATCACTTTGGTCAAAGTCCAACAAATATAGTCCACCTTTCTGTCTGGCAGAAAGATATAACTCTCCATCTTTGACGATCTGGCAGCTCTTATCATCATAGGACAATCTCAGTCCTTTCTTTGCAATCTGCGAAACACTCAGCAGATTGAACTTCAGTTCAGGAACCAAGTAAACATTGTGTATTGTCAAGTTCAGACTCTTAAGATACACAGATCCAACCCCAGTCGCCTCCAGCTTCTGACCGTTGGCTTGTTCCACAGCGAAGCTTTGCTTCTTAAACGTCGAAAAGAGTCCTCTGTGCGGGGACATATGAAAATTACAGCCCGTATCGATTACAAAAGAGTGTCCAACATCTGGCGTGGTTCCTTTCGCCATCAGGGCCTTTGCAGGTTTCACCGAAGACTTGGTATGACCTTTGCCTGCTGCCTCAGGCTTTGCTGAGCGGCCCTTCACTCCTTTCGGCTGGCGTGGCTTCTTGCAGCTCCGCTGAAGATGCCCAGCCTGTCCGCAATTGTAGCATCGGACAACGTTCAAAGCTACAGCATTCTCTCCAGTAGCAACATCAGTGGGGGAATTAGAACTCCGTTCTTCCCTCCCCCTGTCCTTGGCATCCATTTTGAATCCAAGCCTCAGCTCTCCACTCTCGAGCTAGTAAAAATCCAAAAGCTCCTTTTTGAGCTGTTTTTCTGCCTCTCACTCAGGCAGGCAGGCAATCTCCACAGTCTCACAGTCAAAACAACTTTCGCTTTCCCGGCTCTGACTGAGCCAGCCCCAGGTGTCAGTAGTTTTCCACTGTCCGACTGTCGTTGCTTAGCAACCTTCCCCGGGACGGGAATCCTTATCTAACCACAGGAATTTCTGGTATGCAAGCCTTTCTTTCAGAGCTTGTTTTGCCAAACGCAGCTCTCTCGTGAACCAGAGAATAAATCAATCTGCATTCACACTTTTAGCCCGATATTCAGCATACCTTTTTGGGGCTCCGTTGCTTTGAAAACACCCCCTCTTGGGGCCAGCCGTCTGTTCAGCTTCTGGCTGCAATTGCAGACGTTATCTTCTTTCCTTGGTGCAGAGGATGGCACACGATCCATCAACCTCTCACCTTTCATGCTGATTCCCATGGATCAGATAACCAGCAGCGTCTGCTACCATTTGTTGATTCAAGCCTTCGATTCAGAGGCATTTGGCCACTCTCCAGGTGCCCGGCTTGATTCCATGTTGACCCCCCCGTCAACGACTCCCGGCAAGACAAGGCGAGGTCTTTATCGGCCGATCCTTCTTCAAACGTGAAAGAAGAACACAGCCACTCCTCCTCCCTCACTCCCTGCCATCCCCAGGGAGGGGAAAGAGACAGACAGAAATGTATTTACATGCCTTTATTTCTGTCTTTCCTCAGTGCAGAGAACAACATGTCTGCACTCTCTGATACCCAGCTGCAGAGTGAGAATAACTCCACCCATGTACTTCCAGTACAGGGTCATGTGACACTCTGAGCTAACATCCGGTGCTCAGAGCACATAATAGACTGTTCCTTGTTCCCACGGTACAGTCCCAAAACATAAACATCCTGTTTGGCTTTCCAGCCATCTGGAGCACTCAGCAGCATTGCTCCTTTTTCGTAACAGTCACATGGGTCCTGTGAGGACGTCCAGATGTTATCAGAGTGCACCAAAGGTTGCAAGGTAAAAGAATGTAGTAAACCTTTGAATTGCAAGGCTTGCAGGAAAGCCAGAAACAAGGGATTTAGCCACCCCAGAGTGGAGAGGGTGACCACAAAGCCTTTTGAGCTTGTGCACGCAGACCTTATAGGTATGCCACAGCCAAGTCTGGGCAAGGCCAAGTGGCTGATGGTGCTGACAGATGATTATACGCAGAACGCATGGGCTTTCACGCTGAAAGCTAAGGAGGAAGCAGCGCAACTGATCAAAGATTGGGTTGCGGAGGTGGAACAGAGGTTCTCCACCGAGGTGCAAGGTTTCCAGTTTGACCGTGGTTCTGAGGTCACTGGGTCTGCTCTAAAGGGTTTCTTTCGCCAGAGGGGGATACGTCACAAGGTGACTTCGCCTCAGAAGAATGGCGTGGCAGAGCTGAGGAGTAAGGCTCTGGTCCGAGCATCCGAGATCTTACTGGATGACTCTGGTTTGCCTCACAGTTTTTGGGGGGAGGCGGTAAAGACGGCCAATTTCACGATGAACAGGTGCTACAATGCAGTGATAGGTGACACCCCATATTTCTTGCTCAACGGACAGAAGCCGCTGGTGCATTTCTTCCGTTCGTTTGGTTGCAGAGCCATGGTGCCTGTACCAAAGTGGTTGCAGCAAGAAGGTGGTCCAAAATACCAGGAAATGATCTTCTGTGGGTATGAACCCGCGACCAAGGGGTGGAGATTTGCATACCCAGAAGGTGATCAGACCAAGCTTCTGGTCAGCAAGCATGCTGAGTTCAAAGAGCAGCAGGGAAATAGGTCAAGGCGCAAAGTCAGCCATGACACTGTCTCAGATTATCTGTCTGAATCCGAATCTGAGCAGGAAAGAGAGCCAGAGCCCGAACCTGCTGGTGGAGACCAGGTCCCTGAACAGAGTAGGGCGTCTCCACAGGTTGTTAAGGGAGTGTCCAAGAGTGAGCCCTCATCTCCTGTGCGCATAATGGAGAAAGCTCACAGACGTGTCAAGTCAGAGGGGGAGTCTGATGAGGAAGACACACAAGCTGGCCCCAGTGGGTCAGGAGAAGAATCCCAGTTTGTGCCCAGGCGGTCTTCAAGGGCAACAAAGGGAATTCCACCTGAGAGGTTTCAGGTCACAAATGCGTGGGTTGGTTTCGCACAGTGCGAACCTGAGGTTTGTGAGGTTCAACAGGTGCCTAACAACGATGCCAGGAAGGGGCGGAAGGCAATGGGGAAGGTGTTGAACACTCAGAAGTCCCCTCAGAACGTGATTCGAGAGGGGGTGTTAATAGAGGCTCAGAACTTACAGGGTTAAGAGTTCTGAGTGATGACGCCTCACATTCTGAGGGCGGGCATAGAACACGGAAGGGGTGTGTTTTTCTCTGTGTTCTTTCAGTCTGCGTGTTTGCTCTATGGAGGAAGGAGCAACATGAGTTGCGTCTCACCGGGAAGATCTACGATGTGTTGATCTGTACGAGAATAAAGACTTTAAGATAAGGAGAGCTGCGTGTCAGCCTGAGTTATTGCCGCCACACGACAGAACGTTTCAAGCTTCTACTTCCGCTGTGTTTTACGCTCTGCTGAGTCAAAGGTCTTCGGAAGGGTCAGAGGAGGCGCAGGGAAGTGTGCCGGACCCCTGGACGTAATTGACTCACTTCCAATAGCACTACCTGTCAGTGACCTCGTGTTTTGTTTTTTCCAGCGGTCCACCAGCTATTCAGGGCTCTCGTCATCTGATAGCTGTTCACTGGCCTGTGTGAAATGAATTAGCGGACTTTGCTTATTGCCTAATGGGATTCATGTTTGCATAACACAAACTACCAACACAATTAGGCCTAATTGATCCCACTTGCCAGCAGTCTCAGAAGAGCACCCAAGGATGAAACAGGAAAGAAAGACCATGATGACTAAAGTTGCCCCTTTGTCTTTCTGTGGGTGATCCCCACTGAACCAAGCCTGAAGAGTTCACCCTCTATTGGGCTATGCAGAGAATATGGAGGCTGTGAGGTCCTAACAGACCCTTCCTTTATCCTGGAGCCATTTCTATTTTATAGTGTCTGTCTCTAGTAAATCGCAATGGACATTATTAAAGGATAGCTGAGTGGACCTGAGCCCTGTGGTACTTTGTGCCAGAGATCTCTTGTCTGCCCACCACCTTAGTTTGCCCAGAGGTAGGTAAAGGTAAAGGTACCCCTGCCCGTATGGGCCAGTCGTGTCCGACTCTAGGGTTGTGCGCCCATCTCACTTAAGAGGCCGGGGGCCAGCGCTGTCCGGAGACACTTCCGGGTCACGTGGCTAGCGTGACGAAGCTGCTCTAGCGAGCCGGCACCAGCGCAGCACACAGAAACGCCGTTTACCTTCCCACTATAAAGCGGTACCTATTTATCTACTTGCACTTAAGAGTGCTTTTGAACTGCTAGGTGGGCAGGAGCTGGGACTGAAAGACGGGAGCTCACCCCGCCGTGGGGATTCGAACCGCCGACCAAGCGATCGGCAAGCCCTAGGCGCTGAGGTTTTACCCACAGCGCCACCCGCGTCCCTTGCCCAGAGGTATCTATGCATATAAATTACACCTGCAGGTTTTATGAAAAATTGTGTTAGTTTGGGCCTAGCAATGAATTGGTCCCTTCAACTGTTTTGCTTTTAAGTAGTTATCACTGTCTGTTCTTTTGCATTTCATCTCTCTCTCTCTTGGGTTTCCACCTTTGGTTGGGCAAAATAAAGAAAAGGTTGGGCAGAATATGGGAGAGGTCGGCCCCTCCACCCTAAAAATTACTTTACCTGATGCAGAAATGACTTCAAAACAATCCATTACAATGACACATGTGGTTTACGGTGCTTCATTCAATGAAAGAAAGAAAGAAAAGCACTATTATTTACAACTGTAAGAAGAATATTGCATATTACATGCATAGCTGGCCTTTGTAATGCCAATTCGTTTGACACAAACCAGCACAAAACATCACAGTTGCATGGTGTTCACCCCAAATGGAGAGCAAGAATTTGAGCCGACTCACCACCACCTTTGCAAGAAAGGAGTTTTGGGGGGTGGGCAAGTGCCCTCGCCTTTTAACTGCTACACACTGCTCAGTGATTTCTTTATCTTCTGATCTTGCTCTTTGGCTGGCCACCCTTCCTTCTCTCCGCCCATGCAGACTCTCCACTGGACTAGATAGGCCAGGTCTGTGCAAAGTGCAAACCCGCTCTTGCTCTCCACGACCCACCTCTGCCCCATCCCACTCTCTCAAACACACTCTCTCAAACTCCTCTGCCCGGTCCCACCCTCTGCCCACATGCCATTTGAAGTCCATACAGGACTCCCCCACCAAAAAAAGGACAATCATGTTTTTCTAGGGATGGGTGGAAACAACCCTACTCTGACCACTTTCCTCTACTTCCCCACCCTCATGCACAACCAAGTACATAGGTGCCAGTCAATCTGGGGTTGCACTTCCTGCAACTGATACAGTAGGCTGTAGTCCGCAAAAGCTTATGCTGTAATTAATGTACAGTGGTACCTCGGATTAAGTACTTAATTCGTTCCGGAGGTCCGTACTTAACCTGAAACTGTTCTTAACCTGAAGCACCACTTTAGCTAATGGGGCCTCCTGCTGCTGCCGCGCTGCCGGAGCACGACTTCTGTTCTCATCCTGAAGCAAAGTTCTTAACCCGAGGTACTATTCCTGGGTTAGCGGAGTCTGTAACCTGAAGCGTATGTAACCTGAGGTACCGCTGTAATGTGACTGCTCTGAATCCCACTGAACTCAATGATGCTTACACCCAGGTAAGCAGGGCTAGGATTGCAGCCCCAGTCTTTAAGCTATCACAAGACTCTGTAGCTTTTTCCAGCTTGTGGGATCTGGTCATCCCTGGTAAATCACAGTCCAATCTTTTTGTCTTTTGAAGATCAGTTTGATTATTATTTTTATTCCATCCTTTTCCAAGAAGCTCAGGGTACATATGTAGTTTGCACATCACACGAGGAAGGGTAGACCAGGACATAGTGACTGGCTGAGGGTCACCCAGTAATTTCATGCCTAAAGAGGGATTTGAAGCCAATTCTAGTCCAACACGCAACCCACTACACTGCTTGAAGTTTTGTGAAGATGAGTTGCTAGTATTATCATCCCTCAGGGATCAGCTCCTAATTCAGGGTCTTTAGAGCAAGGGCTGGGAACCTGTGGTCTTCCAGATGGCATTGGACTTCAGCACCCATCATCCCTGTCCATTGTCCACACTGGCAGGGACTGATGAGAATTGGAGTCCAATGGTATCTAAAGAGCCACATGTTCCCTATGTGTGCTTTAGAGGTTAAATCTCTGAGTGCACCTTGACTCTAGTGTACATGTAGGTAAAAGCATGAATATGAATGATAAAGCACCATGCACAGTGCACAGCTTGCCCTTTCACACTTTGAAGCTGGTATATTTGGAACAGCTGATAACTTATTGTAGGCGAGTTTTATATTCTGCTGGCATGCATCTACTTGAGCTGTGCCTACATGATCTCTTGAAACATTCTCCAGGGAAATGGGCACAGAAATAGGTGCGGAAATACAATTTTTCACTTAATTTCTCCAGAGGGAAGATAATTTTTCTAACACGTTTTCACGGGTGAGGTATCTAGGGAGGAAATTGCCCTTCTTGAATTCTAAAGTGGACTTAACTTGATCCATTCAGGATAAATCTTGACCTAGGCCAGATTGTATCAATGGTCTACTTCAGAATCTGCCATCCAGTGGATTTAATTACAAGCTGGTCCAAGGGTTCTGCAATGCCCCCGTTTCCAGTCTCACCCAATGGTTTCCCCTTTAAACCTTCTAAAACCATGTATCCAGCAGCCCACAGCCTGAGCAGCTAGATCACAGGCTTTCTTGAATGAGTAAATGCCTTGCATGAACATACAGCAAGCCCCCTAGGACCAGTCCATTGTTCCTGGAGGGAATTCACTGGGGCAGCCACATTTCCTCCATACAATTCCCCCTTGGAGTGATGGAAAATCATCAAGTCCTGTCACTCCCAGAGGGACTTGCTTTATGTTCACTCAAGTCATGTGGCCCAAATAATTCCTGCAAGCTAGCTCTGGACAGTCAAATACTTGATTTCAGCTCTGCTCTAATGCTTACCAAAATTGCAATTGGCATTCTTGGCTTTTAAAACTGTGAAGGAAAGGCTTTTGCAGAGCTAGTGAATTTAGCACTCAGCAAGTGAAGGGAGGGCTGTCAGGAATGTGTGTGACCAACAACCAAGGGAGGGAGGGGCTCTCGATGTGATCCTTGGAATGGGAATCAACATGCCTTTAGTTTCGTCTGTGATATGTTGGAGGGCATGAGCTAATAACTGGAGCCCTACATCTTTGGACAGATTCATGTAGGCTGTGCACCTACCCATCATGGGTTGAGTCACACAGCTAGAAGTGGCAGGTCACCACAACCTGGCAATATGTTTCCTGCCAATCTGTCAAAAGGAACTCTACACAGACATGCAAATACACAGAGCAAAAAAAAGCAATATATTAGAAAGTGCTTCAAGAAAACAAAACCCAAATCACTATAGAAATGGGGGGAAGTTCTGTGAAACTAGAATCATATGCCTAACAAATAACTTAGGTATGTTTGTTCTGGTTTTTATAAAAAAAAGTTTTGTATCTCTTTCTAACATTCTGCAGGGGTGGACTGAGCTTCAGTTTTCTAATTACTTATTTCATTCAAAGCATTTTTATCTCACTTGCCTCCATTCCAAGAAGGGTTCTCAGAGTGGCTTATGAAGATCAATAACAAGGCTTCAAATCTCAAAGACACACCACAAAAGGAAGAGAGTTTGGAAGGAAGGAAGGTAGGGGAAAAGCAAACTCAGGCATTAGCCAAAAGTTGCTGGTCTCTCAATGGCATTGATGGAGTGGTCCTGTTTACCTTCCTCTCCCACCACTTCTGATGGAATGGCTGCTGTCAGTTGACAGGTGAAGGAGGGAGGAAAATTCCTCTTCTATGAAGGATAAGTTCCAGAGCACCAGGGCCACAGCTGAAAAATCTCCCCTATCTGAAACACTCATCAATCTTAAATCAAGCAGGCCTCCAGGTTTGTCACATAGCAGGACTGGAGAACCGGTACAGCTGCATTTCCCATTTAATGAGTAAATAAAAATGTTAAAGGGTCAGAATCAATGGCTGGGTTGAGTTCTGGCAATCACAGCAGCAGCTCAGGAGAAACTGCTATTTTCATAACTCAGGTTCCCTTCCAGAAAGGCGTTTTGTTGCAGGTATATTCTGCAACAGAATGCATTAACAGTGGATTTATCCCGCTTTATTAGTTGTTCTGTAATGATGCTCCAGTGCTACCACATTACTGCTATCTGGAGGGGCCCTAGCACAACAAGAGCAAGAGAAAAATATACCAAAATTTGCAGTATAACAAGTTGCAGGATTGCAGGAGGAAGTTACGGGGCATGCACTGGTTGGAGATGAAGCAGTGTGATCACCCTGAAACAGTATTGAAAGTGGGATCACACAGATTGTTGTTGCTGCTATTGCTGGAGTAGACTTCATTACTGATCTACGGCAAACCCCACAGTATCTGCTAGGAAGTAGCTCCAGATCCTCCTACCTCTAGTTAGTATGGTTCTGTTTTCTTATATTGATGTCAATTCAATTGCTCTACTCAGAGTACAGCCCAATGTCAATGGGCTTACTCTGAGCAGGACTAACACTGGCTCCAAGCCTCTGTGCATCACTTTCCTCCAAAAGTGTTGTTCCAAGTGGTTTGCAAATATAAAGCCTACAGTGATGCAATTGTGAAGACACAAATTGTTCCACTGGAAAGAGCAGCAAAAACACAAGAATGGAAAGAGCTTCACCCATGGACAATACCTGATGCAGCAACAGAATCAAAGCTTGGTTAGAAAGGAATGGCTGAATACAAACAAGGAGGGAGACAGCCGAACCTTTTGAGGTAGGGGGTTCCCCTGAAAAGGGTTGGTTCCCCACTCCCATCTCCACACCATGTGTGTCTAGCCATGTAGGAAACTATTCTAAATCTGAAAACAAACTATTATTTTCCCAGAATGAGCATGAAATGTGGAGATTTCTTTTCTTTGATGTTTTGGTTTTGCTTTCCTTTATCCTTTGAAGGGTGTGTGCTCAGTTGTTGTTTAAGGTTTTTTTATTACATGCTTAATAATACAAACATAACCGGCAGCAGAAAATAAAAATCTAAACATTGTTTAGCTCTCTACAAAATATAACCTATTTTTAAAATGTCAGTGCATCCGAAGTGTGAACTGCTTAATTTGATCTTATGGTAATTTGCTCTTACGTTCAGTATGTAAAATGAAGAACATTAGCTCAAAGATGAGTGCATTTTTAAAGGCATAAACATTCTGTATAACATTAACTAAGAATACTGAATAAGACATTAGGTCTATGGCAGTAGTGTCCAAACTTTTTTCAAAGAGGGCCAGATTTGATGAAGTGAACATGTGTGAGGGCGGCCAAAGTTGTTGAGTTTTTTTAGGATTGAAGTTGTTGAGCTTTTTTTTAAGAATTGCTCCCCACAGAAATTGTTGGGTTTAACTTACATTTACACTTAGGTGTTGAGGAGACAGAAGAGAACAGTGACTGTGGTCAAACTTCAAAGAAACAAGCTCTCCATTATTATTGGCATCTCCTTCCCTGGGCTGCTTCAACTCCTGAGACTCTACAGCAGCCTTTGTCAACCTGT
Source organism: Podarcis filfolensis (assembly GCF_964270895.1). Taxonomy (NCBI): domain Eukaryota; kingdom Metazoa; phylum Chordata; class Lepidosauria; order Squamata; family Lacertidae; genus Podarcis; species Podarcis filfolensis. The sequence continues at coordinate 45,928,084 of NC_139612.1, read as the reverse complement.
TGCCCCAGATGATGGAGACTACAACATGCAACAGCAACAGATAGCATGAGAGCTGAGGCATGATTTGATGAAGTGAACATGCGCGAGGCCTGACCATTTTGCCTGACATTCTGAGAATCATTAAAATTAAATGCAAATTCTATGCAACGATTTTATGCAAAGTTTATTGCAAATGGCATACTTTTCATTTCGTCCCATGGATGACAAATCTATACAGGTGTTAAATCACTCTGAAGGCCAGATGAAAAATAAATCCAGAAAGTTTAAATATATGTCAGGAACATTGTAAAGTACATTACACAGTAATAAAGGTTGTTTGTCAACTTTTAAGTTCACAACATATGAACAGGAGCATGATACCAGGTATACTTCTTGTGTCCAAATATATTTATACCTGATTTAGACAAACTGACATTAACTGAGATTTTACAATGTATTCATCTCAACTGAAAACAAAACAAAACATGCCTACACTAATACAAAGGGTGAAACTGAGATCTTCTGGACTGCAGCTGATGGATTCCCCCCCCCCCCGCTTGCACGCAAGTAGAAGTGGGATTGGGGCTGCTCTGATGGGATCCCTGTCCCCTCCTGCTTGCAAGCAAGTAAGAGTTGGGATCGGGGTTGCTCCATAGGCAGTGCAAAGGCTCCCTTTGCCGCTGAGGGATCCCCGCCCCCTCCTGCTTGCACGCAAGTAGGAATGGGATTGGGGCTGCTCTAATGGGAAGGGAGGCATTGCTACATATTGGGTGTATAATTCAGCGGATGAACGTACAGGTTTATGGCCATGCTGTAGTGTAGTGCTTATGCGACTGTGAATAAAAGGTGGCTGGGCTCATTGTCTCGGGGTTTGCGGGGGGAAGAGGTGACAAAACTGATTTCCAATAAGTGCCCCCCCTTTATTTCCATAATAAGTCCTTGAGTCTCTACTCTGAATAGTGACACCAGGGACCTAGAAGGTGCAGAGCTTGTCAGTCTAACCCCTGCACAGTCTCATCAGGGCTGACCTTAAGGCAATTGGAGCAACTGGGCCAAATTGGGCCCCGCGTGCCGCTCCTAAGGGGGCCCCTGCACCAGGGCAATCTAGATGGATTTTATTTATATCTTTAAGATTTTGCAGACTTTGGCTGTGAACTGGGGCCCTACCCCCCAAAAAAAAATTCAAGTTGCACCCCACTGCTTCAAATTGGGCCCCACTGGCTAGCCCTGAGACTCATAGTTGCTGGGCCTGAGTTGCCCTGCCCTTGCATGAATTCTTGGGTTTGCAATTTTGGGAGAGGGGAGACTGCCCACTGGGGAGCGGGCTGGCTGGCAAGGCCCCCTAGATTTAGAGGCCCTAGGCTTCAGCCTACTTAGCCTATACATAAATCCAGCACTGGGTCAAGACAGCAGCTGCCCTTCTGCCACCGCCATCACTGTTCTGAACGTGTACTGTAGTATTTATTTATTTAGCCACACACACCCCTGGCCGACCAGATTGGTCAACCCAAGGAGTGACACAACCAGGGACTCCCTAATGGCGCAGGGGCTAGCCACGCCCCCCATGCAGAGGGGAGAGCTCATGACGAGCCTGCAAAAAGGAAATGGCTTTGGTGGGCAGGTGCTTGGGGGGGGCGTAAGACATTGCTTTTTCAAAATTGCCCAGAGGGCCATTTGAAACCAGCCCAGGGGCCGCAAGTGGCCCCTGGGCCGGATTTTGGACATGCCTGGTTTATGGGTATTGGGGGTGAGGGAACAACCCCTCCTCCCCAAAATCCTAAATGTATTTCATTATTTTGATGTACAAAGAAGCACACGCATGCAACAAGAGATTTGGGGTGATCTCTGAGACCACTCCCAACGAGAGTGGTTGCCAGACTCAGACTGTCTGATTTTTCTGGAACAGAGCCTTCCTAGAGATGAGAGGGCTATTGATGGCTTTGAAAGAGGACTAGACAAATTCATGGAGAGGGTTATTGATGGAGGCTGCAAGGCTTCTGAATACCAGTAGTTGGAAACCACAGAAGAGGAGAGTGGTCTTGTGCTCAGGTCCTGCTTGCAGGTTTCACATGACCTTGCTGTTCATGGTAAGACCAGCACAACAGGTAACATGATAGACCTTTTACGGTTTTGTGCTGAGGCAGGGGATGAAATATTTAAAAATTGGAAACTGGGGCAGGCAATGCTAAGTATACATCTGCAAGAATGCAGAATGAGTTAGTGAAGTAGGGTGGCCAGATTTTGAGGGGAAGATGTTGCTGTGAAGCCTAATGCTTCCAATCAATGCTAAATTTTAGCAGCTGAAGCAGCAGATATTTACGGCACTGAACAATTGTCTCTAGGTGTAAGAATTGTTGAAGAAAGTGGTGGAAAGGCATTTGTACATGAGGAGATCCTTGGGTTCATTTAAATCTCACACCAGCAGGCATAGCCAACACAATCTGATCTGCTTGTTCTGATTTTGGACTAAATACCTTAGTTGGGCAAGGATACAATGGTTGTTCAACCATGGCAGGAAAAGAAGGTAGGGTTCAACCACAAATTTCAGCATTCTGTCTTCAGGCAACCTTTGTCCATTGCTCATCCCATAAACATAGTCTCACTGCAAATGATCTAACCGTGTAAGTGATGTGTGCAATAAAGCTAACACATTTAAGCCACCACAAAAAACCCCATGAGAACATTCAAAGATGACATACTCAACATATTAATGCAATGTGAAATGTGGTGGACTAAAAAAATTAATAAATCCATACCTTTGTAGAAAATTACACATTTTCTCACAGCCTAAGCAATTAGCAGGATCAGACAAGACAACTTTTGTATCAGTTGTTCTGTGCATCAACTTTTATTATTTATCTTGTGATCCTAAGCAAACATTTTTTGATGCTAGAACCAAGCTCTACAAACTGTGAAGTTAAATATGATTTATATGAAAGTGCATATAAAGGCTTTGCTGGGAATAATGGAACAACACAGGGATGCTTACGAGAGGACCATCAGCATAATAATAGAGAAGTGCAAGAAACTGGCCAATGAAGTAGATGTAGGATTTACAACACCTGGACAAACCATAGGACAGAAAAACCATGCCAATCATTACAACCAATCCAGAGAGGAATGCTACCTGTGGTCCATCAACATTCTCTACCTGGATTTGCTTATTACCGCACTGAATACTTTTTTACAATTTGCTGAAACTACATACATCTGAAAGAAAAAAACTTTCAAGCCCATGTCAATTCCATTTGGGGACTTTAAACATGTGAAAACTATGGAGATAAATTGGTTACATGGTATGAGTTGTGGCCAAAAAGGCATAACAAAGAAATGCACCTCTCATTGTGTGACATAAACAACATCAGCCTTACTGAATTGTTGAACCACCTAAAACCGTTCCTTGTTATTAAAATGGCCGTCCTTGCAGCACTTTCCCTCCCAGTTACAACAAGCGCAATTTGAGTGAAGACTGACCACCTGGCTTCTGTTTGTTGAGTGTCCACAGAGAAAAAGTTGAAGCCTGGCCCAAAGAGAAATTTATAATTTTATTGGCCCTTTCGGCTACAACCCTCAAGGACTCTGGTTTTCATTGAAAGAATGGCCCACTTTGTACTCTATTTTCCATTATATTACGCACAGACAAGCATTAACAAAAAGTCTCACTGTTTTAGACCTTATGTCTGGCATTTAACCAAGGCAATTCTGTGCAAAAGGTGTGACATACAGCCTTAATAGTTTTTAATTTGCCTTAGAGTCCCACAGTATTGTTCTTTAATGGACAAACTGAAGCTGTACATCTTTCTAGTACTTATTCTGCTATTGTTAAATGAACAAACAAAGGAATTTGTTCGGAGTTAGTTCTGAAATGTATGATTCCACACAATACAGTAAATCACCAAGAGGCACAGCCCATAATTGTTTCTCCTGGCTTCTCTTCAGCACCATATAATGAATCATAGAATCATAGAATCATAGAGTTGGAAGAGACCACAAGGGCCATCGAGTCCAACCCCCTGCCAAGCAAGAAACACCATCAGAGCACTCCTGACATATGGTTGTCAAGCCTCTGCTTAAAGACCTCCAAAGAAGGAGACTCCACCACACTCCTTGGCAGCAAATTCCACTGTCGAACAGCTCTTACTGTCAGGAAGTTCTTCCTAATGTTTAGGTGGAATCTTCTTTCTTGTAGTTTGGATCCATTGCTCCGTGTCCGCTTCTCTGGAGCAGCAGAAAACAACCTTTCTCCCTCCTCTATGTGACATCCTTTTATATATTTGAACATGGCTATCATATCACCCCTTAACCTCCTCTTCTCCAGGCTAAACATGCCCAGCTCCCTTAGCCGTTCCTCATAAGGCATCGTTTCCAGGCCTTTGACCATTTTGGTTGCCCTCCTCTGGACACGTTCCAGTTTGTCAGTGTCCTTCTTGAACTGTGGTGCCCAGAACTGGACACAGTACTCCAGGTGAGGTCTGACCAGAGCAGAATACAGTGGCACTATTACTTCCCTTGATCTAGATGCTATACTCCTATTGATGCAGCCCAGAATTGCATTGGCTTTTTAGCTGCCGCGTCACACTGTTGGCTCATGTCAAGTTTGTGGTCCACCAAGACTCCTAGATCCTTTTCATATGTACTGCTCTCAAGCCAGGTGTCACCCATCTTGTATTTGTGCCTCTCATTTTTTTTTGCCCAAGTGCAATACTTTACATTTCTCCCTGTTAAAATTCATCTTGTTTGTTTTGGCCCAGTTCTCTAACCTGTCAAGGTCATTTTGAAGTGTGATCCTGTCCTCTGGGGTGTTAGCCACCCCTCCCAGTTTGGTGTCATCTGCAAATTTGATCAGGATGCCCTTGAGTCCATCATCCAAGTCGTTGATAAAGATGTTGAATAAGACAGGGCCCAAGACAGAACCCTGTGGCACCCCACTAGTCACTCTTCTGCAGGATGAAGAGGAACCATTGATGAGCACCCTTTGGGTTCGGTCAGTCAGCCAGTTACAAATCCACTGAGTGGTAGCATAGTCAAGACCGCATTTTACCAGCTTCTTTACAAGAATATCATGGGGCAACTTGTCAAATTCCTTGCTGAAATCAAGGTAGGCTACATCCACTGCGTTCCCTTCATCTACCAGGCTTGTAATTCTGTCAAAAAACGAGATCAGGTTAGTCTGACATGACTTATTTTTCAGAAATCCATGCTGACTATTGGTGATCACAGCATTCCTTTCTAGGTGCTCACAGACTGTTTGCTTAATGATCTGCTCCAGAATCTTCCCTGGTATTGATGTCAGACTGACTAGGCGGTAATTATTTGGGTCCTCTCTTTTCCCCTTTTTGAAAATAGGGACAACATTTGCCCTCCTCCAGTCTGCCGGGACTTCGCCTGTTCTCCAGGAATTCTCAAAGATGACTGCTAGTGGTTCTGAGATCACATCTGCCAGTTTTTTTAATACTCTTGGATGCAGTTCATCTGGCCCTGGAGACTTAAATACATCTAGACTAGCCAAGTATTCTTGTACTATCTCCTTAGTTATTCTGGGCTGTGTTTCCTCTGCTGAATCATTTGCTCCAAATTCTTCAGGTCGGGCATTGTTTTCTTTATCAGAGAAGACTGAGGCAAAGAAGGCATTGAGGAGTTCAGCGCTTTCTGTGTCCCCTGTTTGCATTTCACCATCTTCTCCTCTGAGTGACCCCACTGTTTCTTTGTTCTTCCTTTTGCTACAAACATACCCATAAAAGCCTTTTTTGTTGTTTTTAACCTCTCTAGCAAGCCTGAGTTCATTCTGTGCTTTAGCTTTTCTGACTTTGTGTCTACACGTGCTGGCTATTTGTTTGAATTCCTCTTTGGTGGTTCCCCCCTTTTCCATTTTTTGTACATATCCTTTTTTAATCTTAACTCAGTTAAAAGTTCTTTAGATAGCCACCCTGGCTTCTTTAGGCACCTTCCATGTTTCCGTCTCATTGGTATTGCCTGAAGTTGTGCTTTTACTATCTCCCTCTTAACAAACTCCCAGCCATCATTAACTCCCTTTCCTTTTAGTATTACTGTCCATGGGATCTCACCCAGCACATCCCTAAGTTTTATGAAGTCGGCTTTCTTAAAGTCAAGAAATTGAGTCCTAGTATGCTTGGCTGCTCCTTTCCGCTGTATAGTAAACTTCAGAAGAGCATGATCACTCGCGCCTAATGATCCTTCCACTTCTACCGCACTAACCAGGTCATCAACATTGGTTAGGACCAGATCTAAAATGGCTGTTCCTCTTGTTGCTTCTCCCACTTTCTGGACAATGAAATTGTCTGCAAGGCTAGTGAGGAATCTGTTTGACCTTATGCTCTTGGCTGAGTTTGACATCCAAAAAATATCCGGGTAATTGAAGTCCCCCATTACTACTATCTCCCTTCCTTTTGCATGCTTGGCCATCTGTTCCAGGAAGACATCATCTATGTCCTCTGTTTGGCTTGGGGATCTATAGTAAACTCCCACAATGAGGTCACTGTTATTCTTCTCTCCCTTAATTTTGACCCAAATGCTCTCACTTTGGCTTTGAGGTTCTAAATCTTGGATCTCTTCACAGGTATACACATCCCTGACATATAACGCCACTCCTCCTCCTTTCTTGTCTGGTCTGTTTCTCTGAAATAGATTGTATCCCTCCATTATTACATTCCAATCGTGGGACTTATCCCACCAGGTTTCAGTGATGCCTATTATGTCATATTTAGTTTGCTGTACCAAGAGCTCAAGCTCATCTTGTTTATTTCCCATGCTTTGCGCATTAGTGTACAGACATTGAAGTCCATTAATCATTCCCCCGTGTCTCTTATTTAAGGATTTTTTCCTCCCACCACTAGGTCTGCGTGCTGTTTGCTCCATTCGGTCTATGACATTTGGATGATCATCTTCATCAATTGATAGACTCCTACCTTCAGGAGCACTGTCTCCCTCCCCCACATTAGTCAGTTTAAAGCCCTCCTGATGAGGTTTCTGAGATTTTTTGCAAAAACATTCCTCCCAACCGTTGTGAGGTGCAGCCCATCGCTTGCCAGAAGTCCATCTTCAAGAAACTGCAGTCTGTGATCTAAGAATCCAAACCGTTCCTGTTTACACCATTTGCGAAGCCAGTTGTTCACTTCCACTATTTTCCCCTCTCTCCCTGGGCCACGTCGTTCAACTAGGAGAACAGATGAGATGACAATTTGTGCATTTAATTGCTTCAATTTCCTGCCCAGAGCCTCGTAATCTCTTTTGATCTTCTGGAGGCTATTGCTTGCAGTGTCATTGGTTCCCACATGAACCAAGAGGAAGGGGTATTTGTCAGTGGGTTTTATGATTCCTTGCAATCGTTCAGTTACATCTTGGATCTTAGCCCCAGGGAGACAGCACACTTCCCGAGACATCTTGTCAGGCCCACAGATCACTGCTTCTGTTCCCCTCAGTAGGGAATCCCCTATCACCACTACACGCCTCCTCTTAGGTCTGGTCGGGGTTCTTCCGTGAGCTGTCCGTTCCAAGGTCGCCTGCACATTCCCTGAGGACTGACTTTGCTGCTCATCTTCATATACCTGATCGACTGTAATGAGGGAGAGATCCTCAAATGGAGTCTGCTCTTCGTCTTCCATGCTAGGGGAGAGGACCTCAAAGCGATTGTGTATTTCTAAACAATCAGAGCGAACCCTGGGCCTCCTACTTCTTTGAGTCACGTTTCTCCATATATCTGGCTCCTGTGTTGGTGAACTAGCCTCCTTCTCAGGGGAGTCCCCTGTCTCCTCCTTGGTGGAGACGGTGTGCTCTGTTGCTTCCAAGAAGAGCTCCAGCTCTCTAATTCTTTGGAGCGTAGCTACACGTTCCTCCAGTTGCTGGACTTTGTCTTTTAAGAGGGCAATCAACATGCAATTGCTGCAGGTAAAGCTGCCTGCAACCTTTGGCAAGATGGCAAACATTGCGCAGGAACCGCAGGCGACTGCTGCTGTTCCCTCACCCTCCATCTTGAGAACGTGTCGTTGGGGGTGACTACAGCGGTCCTCCAGCATAAAAAGCGTGAAGACAGGACAAATAAATCCCCCCCAAAAAACCTAGGTCTCCCCCAAGAAACGTTTGAGACTAGCTCCCCTAAATCTAAAAGATGGATCAAACTCTGATAAGCTCCTCCCACAGCTAATCACCTACCTCAGCAGAAACCCTGCCCCCTCTGACCTTTGCACAGGGAGAGCAGCTAATGGTGTGGGAAGTTCAGTCCCATGAAGACTGAAAACAGTCACATCAACAACCTGTAGTTACATAGCATAGACTTCCCACCCTGCTCAATTTTTTGTGCAGACACCCAAACCTTGGTCCATCTATCTCCACACTCGAGATTGAAAGACCTTGCCCAGACCATTTTGACAGATGGATGGGGTCACCAACCTGTCAATCACCTGACATACCCATATAATGTCAGGTGACCTAAAAAGTTCCTATCCGGGCATGGGTTAAATTCAAAGGGCACCGCCAATCAGCTGACTGGTGATGATTTCAAGCCATGCTTTTGCAAGAATCAGATACACTTGGAGTATAGGTGATGCCAGCACAGCTTTGGGCATTTGGTGCCAAATTTGAAAGGCTTTAGAACTTTCGGTTAGTCCTTTGCAGTCAAGTCCTTACCTGCCCTACACCTGACATCATATATTCTATCTGACATGGTGTGGGTGGGTGTGGTTTGGGGGAAACTGCCTCTCAGGCCGGAGGCTTCCCATGCCTGGCCTACAGACAAGAGAGGCCAAGATGGGTCAATGGTTTGACTTCATTTCAGGCGGCTTCATATGTACCATTAGAGATGTTGCCTTTAATAAAGAGATCTTTACATGCAAGATTGTTTGCCTGAGCCTATTCCTCTCTTCAGCTTCCAGCCACAGAGCTGTGCAAAGCCAACACGTTACAGGATAACAGAAGATCACTGACATTGTGTCATCAGCTGGCACATTCTCCCTTCCTGGCCTCTGAAGTTTCCAGCGTATCGACAGTAATAGAAAACCATAAAGGAAGGAACTGATGCTGCCTTTCTCCCACGATCTCTCCTGTGCCTTGCTGAACCTCTGTTTGATGATGCTCTTGCAACTCGCAAGATCTCATCCTTCCCATTTTCTGTTCCTTTATGCAGAGGCTTATCCTATATTAATATGAAACACAAAACTGAAGGAATCTGTTTGTATTTAAGACCTGGATTTTCTTGTGGTTCAGTTTTGTACTTTTGTCTTGCAGCTGTTCATCTGTGGCCTCAACTTCTCTTCTATAACTCTTTGTTCCATTTTTTCCTGTGTTTTCATTTACGGTATATTGCAAAATCATAATTCAGATCACTACCAAAGAAGTAAGTATGTTAACGATATACATGAACACAAAACAGACATATTATTTTATATTATAATTTATTCATGTACAAAAAGTCAATTATGGTTTAAAGAGCATCATAAGCACTTATTAGGTGCCCTTGGCTACTGCTGTATTTTAAGGGGAACATAAAATTATATGCATGAAAATGATATATAAGGTTGGGCATTGCCTTGGAATTTTACATTCTTTAACCAACAAACTCTATTTTTCATTAATTTATTTGGTGCACTTCCTTGAATGTCTCTTTTATAATATACAGGTTTTGCCAACAGTGCTATATCCCATACATTTTTATGCCATTGCACGTCAACCAGTTTATCTGATTTCCAGTTTCTTGCTGTGACTAGTCTGACTGCAGTGATAATAGCTGTTGCAAGTTCCATATTTTCCTCTTTTACTATGCCTTTCAGATATCCCAATAAGGTATATTTTGGTGTTCAGATTATGCTGCTACCAAGAATTTCAGTTATAATCCTCAAACCTCTTGCCAAAAAGAATATAATCTAAGAACAGCTTCTCTGTTTTCAATAGCCGTCTCCTTGTGAATTATACATTTTCATTAAATGGTTTGATGCAATATACTATCTGTCTATCTGTCTATCTATCTATGTTTGAAGAACCTTTCCTTCAAAGTTATAGGGATAATATTTGGCTGCATTTTTATTTTAATATTCATATTATTACACCTCTTTGTCACTAAGGCCCAAGTGTCCTAAGACGAAGCTCCATTGAACTGAATGGAACTTTTTTCTGAGTAGGCATTTATGTGATTGCATTCTTAATAAGCTAAAAACGTGTTCCTATTAAGTGGGCAGCAAATTTGAATGTACGTATTTTAAAAAAATTAAAAATGCTTCAGAAAAATGCTCACAAGCACCATCTTCAAAGAGCCATTCTCTCTTCTCTCACACACAGGAGGAATCTTTGTGAACCTGTGACCTTCCGAATGTTGTTGGACTCCCAACTTCCATCAGTTCCAGGTACCATGGATGATGAGGACGGTAAACCAGGAACATCTAGACAGCCACAGGTTCCCTACCTGTCATCTAAAATGGCGTGTGCTATGACACAGGTGTGCACCATTTAAAAAGCAAAGTATGCTTCTTGTTTCAGAAAAATTGTTTCACCCGTAGGCAAATGTGACCAACAGATTGACTATAACTCATAGGATTAGACTAAATTTCATTTCATTGGGTTGCAGCTGTTACTACTACTACTACTACTAGTAGTAGTAGTAGTAGTAGTAGTACTATTACCGTTTCATTCCTGAACCAACTGCATTTCATATGTGTTCTATTGAGAGAGCCCACTTTGTAGATTCTGGTTAAAGCTATGTTTGGAATGTGCGGTGAATCCATTAAGTGCTTATTTGTATTGATTGGTCAATTATCGCTTTCAGGCTGTGTACCCAGATTCGCACAGCGCCAACAATAACAGAACACAGAAGGCACGAGTGACATCCATACATAAACTCCAGTGGGAAGCTCTCTGTGAAGTGCACAAGCAAACATTTAATAGCATCTTGGGAGAGACAGCTGCTTACAAGCACTGCTTTTAGCATGGGTGGGGGAAGGAAGAAAAGAAAAGAGAAAAGAAAAGAAAATGCCCTTGGTCCATCCAGCAAAGAAGAGAAGGAGGGGATGAACCTCCAGCATCATGGCCAGCCTCACGGTCAACAACAGCTGTTGTGGACTGCAAATCCCATCAGCCCCAGTTGCAGTCCAAAATAGCTGGAGGGCACCATGATGTGAAAGGTTGTCCTACATTGAGCTCTGCTCCCAACAGCCTCGATGAGTATATAGAAGTGGGATGGGGGAATGTTGGCACTCTAAATATTGTTGGACTACAAGTCCCATCTTCCTTGAACATTGACAATGCTGCTTGGAAGTGTCCAACAGCATGTGAAAGGCCACTGGTTCCCTTCCCTTGTCTTGGAAGAAGGTATCCTCCTGTGTGAGAGAGAGAAAGAAAGGAGAACATCTCTTTGAAGATGGCACTAGCTTTCTCTTTTAAAAGTAATATACATTCAAATTTGCTGCTCAGTTAACGGAGGCACATTTTTAGCTGATTAACAATGCAATCACATGCATGTCCAGTCAGAAGAAAGTCCCATTCAGTAAGTGGTGGTCCATCTTAAATTTCTTTTTTTAAAAAATATTTTTTATTAATTTTCCATTAAAAAAAATACATATCACACCACATTACAACTTTGACAGATTTTCTCATTTTTGGACTTCCTTCAACCTCTCTGACAATCATCCGAATTAAACTTTTTAGTTACACATTTCCTAGGTTTACTATTGCCTTTTAACATACCCTTCCACATTTGTTTTTCTTTTTTGCAATATTTCTTAAATTTTTACAGAGCTTCTTTAAATGCCACTAACGTTATTTCATTATCACTTATACATTCCCAATACTCCACTAATTTTCCCCAGTCCTCGATAAACTTTTGGTCTCGTAGATATCTGATCTTCCCTGTCAGTTTATCAAGTTCTGCATAGTCCATCAGCTTCATTCTCCACTCCTCCAATGTTGGTACTTTTCCTGTTTCCATTTCTGGGCCAGTAATATTCTTGCCACTGTTACTGCATATTGGAAAAGTTTACAATCCTTTCTATTTATTTCATTTCCTGTAATTCCTAAGAGAAATTTTAAATTTCCATCTTAAATTTCAACGAGGTGGTTGGAGTCCAAAACAGTTGGAAGGCACTAGGCTGATCTACAGCACTTCCCATGCAAATACCCAAGCTTTAACCACATATCAACCTGCAAAAATTTATCTTTCTTTCCCCTTAACATTAAAGATGCAAATGTCTTCCCTGTTGTTCTCACTTTGTGTCCTGCATCACAGTGGTCATTTATGCACCACCCAAAAAAGAGGATGAAAGAAGGTATTGATTTGCAGAAAAATTGCATGTCCTAATTTAAATGTACAGTTAAAATGATTTCCCCAGAGAGATAGGCCTTGTACCATCACTATCAATCTTTAGGCACCAGGTGAAAATATTCTTATCTTTTTTTTTTATAATATTTTTATTTTTCCATATAAACACAATACAACAAACATAAACATACAAAACAAAAACAAAACAAAAAACATGTATCATTTCATATCCTAATTTCATATCCTATCTTCCCCGACTTCCTCATGCCTCCCCTTTCTGTATTCCAAATTCTTATCGATTGTTCAGCAAATCTTCCCTTATTTTAATTTAAATTTAGACTATTCTTCCTTATTCTCCTTGTCATAACCATTGCTAATAGTAACCATTTACTTTCCAATCCAACATCATTCTAACTTTCATTAACTTTGTAATATTTCTTTAAATAGTCCTTGAATTTTTTCCATTCTTCTTGCGCTGCTTCTCTTCCCTGGTTTCGGATTCTGCTCGTCATTTCTGCCAGGCCCATATAGTCTATCACCTTCATCTGCCATTCTTCCAGTGTGGGTAGTTCTCGCGTCTTCCAGTACTTCGCAATGAGTATTCTAGCTGCTGTTGTAGCATACATAAAGAAAGTTATATCCGTCTTTAACACCCCTTGGCCGACAATACCCAAGAGAAAGGCCTCTGGTTTCTTGGGGAAAGTATATTTAAATACCTTTTTAAGTTCATTATAGATCATTTCCCAGAATGCCTTAATCTTCGGGCAAGTCCACCAAAGATGAAAAAATGTACCTTCAGTTTCTTTACATTTCCAACATTTGTTATCAGTCACATGGTAAATCTTTGCAAGCTTGACTGGGGTTATGTACCACCTATATATCATTTTCATAATGTTTTCTCTTAAGGCATTACATGCCGTAAATTTTATCCCGGTGGTCCACAACTTTTCCCAATCAGCAAACAAAATATTATGACCAATGTCCTGAGCCCATTTAATCATGGCCGATTTAACCGTTTCATCTTGTGTATTCCATTTCAGCAGCAAATTGTACATTTTGGACAAATTCTTAGTACTGGGTTCTAACAGTTCTATCTCCAATTTTGATTTTTCCACCTGGAAGCCAATTTTACTGTCCAGTTTAAACGCTTCATTTATTTGATGGTAGTGGAACCAGTCTCTCACCTTCCCTTTTAATTTCTCAAAACTCTGCAATCTCAATTTGTCCCCTTCCTTTTCCAAAATTTCCCAGTATCTTGGGAAAATATTCTTATCAGGGCTGGCTCACCCATGAGACAAGGTGAGGCAACTGCCTTGGGCGGCAGGATCCACAGGGACAGTAGATTTTTTCCCCTGCGTTGTTCCTGATGTAGATGTTCACTCAGCCTTTCTTCCCTGGTGGGGATCAGGAGGCTCCATTTTGTGGTTTGCCTCAGGAGGCAAAATGTATTGGGCCAGACCTGATTCTTATTTACCTATTATGAGTTTTTTGTTAAAGTTTTTCATAATACAATAAAACAGCTGCTTCAAAAAGTACAAACAGAAAAAGTAGAATATGGAGTCCCCTCTTAAAATTAATTCTTAGCCCATAACACCCACAGAAGATAGTAGCTCCTCCCAGCTCTCACCTGGGATACCGACATTTCCCTGTCTCTCACCCAGCGTTCTCCATCAACCACCTGCCACCCCCATGAGTATACACCTGATTCTCATTTACCCAGGGATCTTACTCCTACTTGGTGTTCCTCTTTTAGCTGGGTGAGGTATGTCGGATGTGTCCTTTTTATGTTCTTGCAGGATGAGCCTTTTTAGCTAATAAAGAATTTAGTTTCATTTGGTATTGTGGGCTTTTCTTTTTAAAAAAATGGAAACCATTTTGAAACAATAAAATGTAGCAAGTGATAAAATAATAATAATAATAATAGATACAAATGTAAAAAATATTAGTTAGGTTTAAAAATTAAAATATTTAAAACAAAAACTATACCCCCTCCCACTATAATTTAAAGAGAAATAAATAGACCTCCTGAAATATACTCGGAGTCGAGAGTGGATTTCATGCTCTTTATTCAGCTCATAGTGGTGAGGAGGAATGGAAGTTCCCCCAGAATGTCTGCTTTATATACATTATTTACACAATGGGCGCCACGTGGTTGGCTAATTCTGGGATTCTCCTGTAGGCCAATCAGGTCGCAGATTCACTTCCACCTGGAGCTGGATTGGGTGGCTCCTGTGGACGAATCAGACTGCTGCATTCTGGAGCCTATTGTTCTAGGACCAATCAGGCTGCTGCATTCTGAATCCTATTCAACTCAGTACCTAACACCTCTACATAACAGGGAAGACTGAGACAAGGCAGCCTAGGTACCTGCACAGGTGCAAACTGTAGATCTGTGCTCTCTTTACTTCTGGCTCTTTCTCATTAACGGAGACATGAACCACACAAACAAAGAACACCTTTAAACAGAGAACAGTCTCTATAAAGTAGGGCAGATGGCCACCTTGTCTCTTGTGTGCAGAATTCTGCTACTGTCGTTTCCCAGTCCTCCTCCCCCAACCCAGCCCTGATACTGCAGTCAATCCATCCCATTGTTTTTTTTTAGACTGGGAAGTACAAGCCCTTCCCAGTTGGGGCATGCAAACAATGTCTGGATCAGCACAGTCTTATTGCAATGGGCATTGTAAAGAGCACTTAGGCAACACAATGCTTGAACATAATATGCTTTCCAAAAGTTATGCTCTAAATCAAGGGTTGGGAACCTCAGGCGGGGGCTGGCCTCTTTTTCTGGCCCTTCCTAGGCCACACTTCTCTCCAGCCTTACTCTGCGCTCTTCGCAAGTGCTTTTGCCTGGTTGGGATATGTAAACAGGCCTCTTGCTTGCCTGGATGCAGGATGTAGACGGGTTTGTGTAGAAACCACGGGCTTTTGCATAGCTGGAACACAGGCAGCCCAACAAAGGTAGAAGTCATACCTGTTGCTCCACCCACTTTTGCCTCTGGCCACTCCCACCAGTGGCATGAGGACCTTGGGAAGTTGCCCATGAGGTTATGCAGCCCTTGGGATGTGCTTTGTTCTTGTGCTTTGTTCTTGTGCTAGAACAAACATTTTCATCTACAGGTTTTGAATAAAGACAAAACAGAAAAGGATTTAAATACCGGCATATCAGAACACAACCATAAGAGCACGATATCTAGCACATTGCTCTAGCTTAGGGGTTAAAGGCTGTAGAAAAGAAAACGGACAGCTACATTTCCAGGGTCCAAAGGAAGTTATTGATCATCCAAGGAGACTTTGCTTCACCCAGACAGAAAGTAAAAGTGAGACTCTCTATGCTGCTGCTGAAGTCCAACAAGTGTGCAAGACTGAAGAACAAAAAATGAAGATGAAAGGTAGTCAGAGGCAACCCTTTTATTGTGGTGGCAGGGTGTGTGTCTTCTGACATTATAAGCCCATGAACCAATCGAAACACATTTCAATTGTGTTTTAACACTGGCAACGCCACCACTGGCAACACACCCAGATGAGGAAGCAATTGTGTGGGATTAAGTTCCCAGTCACAGAAAGGATTCTAAACCTGTTCAGATGGATATGCAAAGAAGCTCTTTCCATACTTTGTCAACTTGAGAAAGTCAGGGCTGGAGCCAGTAGGGACAAGGGAAAGCCTGCTCTCCTACAACCCTTATTCCACATACTTCTGAAGGTGGCTCAGTAGAGTTTGCCACTCAACAGAAAGTGTCCAGTCTCACAAGAACCTATTAAAAAAAACAACAACTAGGTCTACAACCCAATTAAGGGTGGGGGGGGGACCAGTGGCGTAGCGTGGGGGTGCAGGGGGGGCCGGCCGCACTGGGCGCAACATCTGGGGGTTAGGGTTAGGGGCGAAAATCCACAGGTTAGGGGGCGCAAATCCACGGGTTAGGGGTGCAAATTACTTGCCTTGCCCCGGGTTCTGACAACCCACGCTACGCCACTGGGGGGGACAGATTTACTAAAATGGTTTTGTTCTTAGAGCTTTCATTTTTGTGTTTTGTTCTATTTTCATCTTATACGATACTTCTGTGGCTTCATGCTATGAAGCAGCTTATTAATTTGTTAAATGAAATACAGTGCTAACTGGCACTGGACTGAGGCTTCCAGGGCTATCCTGTGAAGACTAAAATGTGCTTGGAAGCTTCCATGGCTATCAATGGGACCCAATCCTACTTCCACACAGACAACTCACTCGTAATGGTAGGCCTGGACATTATCACCTGTCCCATCCCATTAAAGGTAAAGGGACCCCTGACCATTAGGTCCAGTCATGGCCGACTCTGGGGTTGTGGCGCTCATCTCACTTTATTGGCCGAGGGAGCCGGCGTACAGCTTCCGGGTCATGTGGCCAGCATGACTAAGCCGCTTCTGGCGAACCAGAGCAGCACACGGAAACACCGTTTACCTTCCCGCCGGAGTGGTACCTATATATCTACTTGAACTTTGACGTGCTTTCGAACTGCTAGGTTGGCAGGAGCAGGGACCGAGCAACAGGAGCTCACCCCATTGCGGGGATTCGAACCGCTGACCTTCTGATCGGCAAGCCCTAGGCTCTGTGGTTTAACCCACAGCACCACCCGCGACCCTCTCTCCCATCCCATTACAAGATTATTATTACTATTAGGCATGAGCCAATGAAAGTTAACTACTTTTAACTCCCATTCAGTTCAGTGGGAAAGCAAACTGTGTGGGCTTATTTCCAACCCATGGGATGTGCTACGGTGGAAGGATTTTATGCTTTTCTTCTTATTTTACAGCTTCCTAAACATTTTAACCTAAAGCACGCTCTCTCATCTTTATCAGCAAGCCTTCCCACATGATCCCTCAAAGCATTCTTCAGCTGCATTTCCCCCTCAGCCTGCAAATGCGGTGCCATTTATGGCATGCAGTTTGCATGGGAGTGAATGTGCACAATTGCGTGCCAGAAGCAGTGCAAGTAGGTTCTTTCCTTTGAGGGTGGGGAGTTCTTTGGCTGCTTGCCCTTTGCCACTCCTTCGGCTTCTTCCTTCTCCAAACTGAACTACAAAACATGCAGCCCGTTGTGCAAGCTGCTGTTTGCACAAAGATTCAAGCTGTTGGTGCTGACATGCCCACTGCCCTGATCTTTAAGCAACAGGAGGTGAGCTGGAGAAAAAAGCGGGAGAACTGAGTGATAGGAGTCGGGGTGAGGTGAGGGGATCTCTAGAAATGCAACCTCCTCTCTCCCAGGTTGCCAACCACCACAATTCCATTAACCACCCCACATACATGTGCTCACATGTATATGAAAGCAGCCAAGCCTTGTGGCACCTTAAAGACTCACAAATAAACTGTAACGGTAAGAAAACATAGGCCACAATACAGTGCCGCAAAATCTCTCTGTTGTTTGTGCTAAAACAAAGTTATATAGCTGCCCTTGGGAACTTATGTGCACCCTCCCACCTATGAACATATTTCTCATCCAGATCCTTCCTATTGATTTATTATGCTTTGATCCTGCTGTTCTGAGAGCCAGTGTGGTGTAGTGGTTAAGAGCGGTAGTCTCGTAATCTGGGGAACCGGGTTCGCGTCTCCGCTCCTCCACATGCAGCTGCTGGTGACCTTGGGTCAGTCACACTTCTTTGAAGTCTCTCAGCCCCACTCACCTCACAGAGTGTTTGTTGTGGGGGAGGAAGGGAAAGGAGAATGTTAGCCACTTTGAGACTCCTTAAAGGGAGTGAAAGGCGGGATATCAAATCCAAACTCTTCTTCTTCTTCTTCTTCTTTGAACAAGTTCAGTTGCAAGCCGTAAAAGCCTAAGAGGTGCAACATCAGGCCAAGCATGATAGCTTTATGCTGCTGCTCCAGACACAGAGCCCTACCATTAGACAAAGTGAAGCAATTGCCTCAGGCGGCTGATGCTGGAGGGGCTGGTTCTCCTAAGCCACCCAACCATTCCCCCTGTTGGAGAATGGAGCTGTGCATGTTACACTGCCTGTTCTGCCTAAACGTCTAAACTAGCCTGCTATGCTGTAGAGATGCTATCACCTCATTTATATTGAAATAAGACTCAACTGCCAGTCCAGTAGGTTTCTATACATGGAATGGGGTGGAGGTAGCATTTTCCCTTTCGCTTCAGGCAGCAAAATGCCTTGGGATAGTCTTGCCTTCTGTCTTGCCCTGCTTGAAGACTTCCCAGAGGGATCTGCTTGGTCACTGTGGGAAACAGCATGTTGAATCAGATAGCGCTTTGGTCTGGCCCATATTTTTCTTAAGATTGACCCACAGAAATAACAAATGATGCTGTTGGTCAGCCCTTGCAGGGCTGCTTCTCATGTACAGCCACACAGCAGACATGTTCGGTTCATCCATTTCCCTCTTTCTTCACTATATATTTTTTTTTTGTAATATTTTTTATTAAACAGCTTTTATATTAACACAAACAAAACATACAAAAACAAACCACACACGTTAACAGAACAAAAAACAAGTACCATTTCATGTCCTAATTTCTTAGACCTTACTTCCTCGACTTCCTCTTGCTTCCCGTTTCTGTATTCCAAGTTCTTACAATTATTCAGCGAATCTTCCCTTATTTTGTTATAAATTTATGTTAATCGTCCTTATTCTCTCTGTCTTAACCATTACTAATAGTAACCATTTATTTTAAGCCCAACATCATTCTAACTGTCATTAATTTTATAGTATTTCTTTAAGTAATCCTTAAACTTCTTCCACTCCTCTTCCGCCGCTTCTCTTCCCTGGTCTCGGATTCTGCTCGTCATTTCTGCCAAACCCATGTAGTCCATCACCTTCATCTGCCATTCTTCCAGTGTGGGTAGATCCTGTGTCTTCCAGTACTTTGCAATAAGTATTCTAGCTGCTGTTGTAGCATACATAAAGAAAGTTATATCCGTCTTTAACACCCCCTGGCCGACGATACCCAAGAGAAAGGCCTCTGGTTTCTTTGGGAACGTATATTTAAATACCTTTTTAAGTTCATTATAGATCATTTCCCAGAATGCCTTAATCTTCGGGCACGTCCACCAGAGGTGAAAGAATGTACCTTCCTTTTCTTTACATTTCCAACATTTATTATCAGGCAAATGGTAGATCTTTGCAAGCTTGACTGGGGTTATGTACCACCTATAAATCATTTTCATTATGTTTTCTCTTAAGGCGTTACACGCCGTAAACTTCAACCCGGTGGTCCACAACTTTTCCCAATCAGCGAACATAATGTTATGACCGATGTCCTGAGCCCATTTAATCATACTTGATTTTACCGTTTCATCTTGTGTATTCCATTTCAGCAGCAGGTCATACATTTTTGACAAATTCTTAGTACTAGATTCTAACAGTTCAGTCTCTAATTTTGATTTTTCCACCTGGAAGCCTATTTTACTGTCTAATTTAAACACTTCATTTATTTGATGATAATGTAACCAGTCTCTCACCTTCCCTTTTATTTTTTCAAAACTCTGCAATCTCAATTTGTCCCATTCTTTTTCCAAAATTTCCCAATATCTTGGCCATTTCGACTCCATATTTAGCTTTTTGACTGCCTTGGCTTCCATTGGTGATAGCCATCTTGGAGTCTTATTTTCCAGCAGGTCCTTATATCTAACCCAGACATTTAATAGTGCTTTTCTGACAATATGATTTTTGAAACTTTTATGCGCTTTAACCTTGTCATACCACAAATATGCATGCCACCCAAAAATATTGTTAAATCCTTCCAAATCCAAAATGTCTGTGTTTTCAAGAAGCAGCCATTCTTTTAGCCAGCAGAAAGCTGCCGCTTCATAGTACAATTTAAAGTCTGGCAGGGCAAACCCCCCTCTTTCCTTTGAATCCGTTAATATCTTGAATTTTATTCTGGGCTTCTTGCCCTGCCAGACAAATTTAGATATATCTTTCTGCCACTTCTTGAAACAATCCATTTTGTCCATAATTTGTAATGCTTGAAACAAAAACAACATTCTTGGCAATACATTCATCTTTATAACTGCAATTCGACCTAACAAGGAAAGCTTCAGATTTGACCAAATCTCCAGATCTTTTTTCACTTCTGTCCAAGTTTTTTCATAGTTATCTTTGAATAAATTCACATTTTTAGCTGTCATGTTCACACCCAAATATTTCACTTTTTTAACCACAGTCAACCCCGTCTCATTCTGAAACCTTTCTTTTTCAGTCTGTGTTAAATTTTTCTCCAATACCTTAGTCTTTGACTTATTCAATTTAAATCCTGCCAATTGACCAAACTCTTGAATTATTTCCAAAACTCTTTTTGTGCTAGCTTCTGGCTCTTGCAATGTGAGTACTAGGTCATCTGCAAATGCTCTCAGTTTATATTGTTTAGCTCCGACCTGAATCCCTTTAACCAACTGGTCCCTCCTGATCATATTAAGCAAAACCTCGAGGACCGATATAAAGAGTAATGGGGAGATAGGGCACCCCTGTCGTGTCCCTTTTTCAATCTTAAACTCTTCTGTTACCACATTATTTACAATTAGTTTAGCTTTCTGTTCAGAATATATTGCACCTATACCATTTTCGAACCCTTGGCCTACCCCCATCCCCCGGAGGTTCTTCAACATGAAACTCCAAGAAATATTGTCAAAGGCTTTCTCGGCGTCCACAAATATCAAAACAGCCTTAGTGTTTATATTCACTTCCAACTTCTCCAAAATGTCAATTATATTCCTTACATTGTCCGACAAATGCCTTTTCGGGAGAAAGCCCGCCTGGTCTCCATGAATCTCCTCCATCAAAACTCTTTTCAGTCTCTTTGCTAAAACATCAGCAAAGATTTTGTAATCCACATTTAGTAAGGAGATGGGTCGGTAGTTCTTAAGTTGGGTCTTTTCAGTCTCTGTCTTTGGTATAAGTGTAATGTAGGCCTCTCTCCACGTATCGGGTGCCCTTCTCCCCTCCATAATCTCATTGCTGACTTCCTTCAGAGGTTGTATAAGCCCTTCCTTCAAAACTTTGTAGTATTTGGAAGTCAATCCATCCGGTCCCGGTGATTTGCCCAACGCCATGTTTTGAATGGCATCTTCTATTTCCTGTGCTGATATCTCCTGGTTCAAAATTGTCTTACTTTCCTGGGAGATCTTTTTCAGCCCATTTTTCTCGAGGAATTGTTGTATGTCTTTATCTTTCTGCGGCCCTTGTGTGTACAATTGTCTAAAGTAGCTCTGGAAACAGTTCCTAATTTCCACTGGGTTGCATATGTTCTTTCCATCCACTTCTAAATTTGTTACCGTGTTGAGTTTTTGTCTCTTCTTTATTTGCCAAGCCAATAACTTGCCACATTTATCTGCCGATTCGAAGGTCTTTTGCCTCATTTGTTTAATTTTCCATTCTATTTCTTGATTCATCAGTTCCATGTATTGTGTTTGATACAATTTGATTTCTCTTAAAATCTCTTGTGATTTTGGCTTCAATCTTAGTTTCCTTTCCCCTTCTTTTATCTTTTCCAAGATTTTCTCTTTCCTCTCATTTTGCTTTCTTTTCTTTATTGAATTTTGTTGTATCAAAAACCCTCTCATCACGGCTTTGCTTGCGTCCCATACTATTCTTTTTTCTACTTTAGTCCTTAAGTTAGTTTCAAAATAATCTTTCAAAGTTTTTTGGGCCTTCTTACAAATCTCCTCGTCTCTAAATAAGGTGTCATTCATTCTCCATCTGAAGGAACCAGTTGTTGTTTGCTTCATCACCATCTTGACTGCGTTGTGGTCGGAGAAGGTTTTTGGGCAGATTTCCACTTTCTTTATATTCGACGCCATACTGCTAGACACCCAGATTTGGTCAATCCGTGTCCATGTCATTTTGGCTTCAGAAAAGAAGGTTCCCTCTCTTTCTAATGGGTGTTTTGTTCTCCAGATATCAATCAAGTCCATATTGTCAGTCATTTCAAAGAAAGTTTTTGGTAGTCTTCCGTCTTTTGTGACTACCTGTCTTTGTGCTTTGTCCATATTTGTTGAAACTACTCCATTCATGTCTCCCATCATAATCAGTTTGTAATCCATATAGTCCATTAAAATCTCATGCAACTTCTTAAAAAATTCTGCTTTCCCTTCATTTGGTGCATATATCCCCACTATCAAAAATTTTTCTCCTTGAAATTGAATTTCAATTGCCAGAAATCTTCCTTGATCATCTTTAAAGATTTGTTTTGGCTGCAAATTTTCCTTTGCGTAGATCACCACTCCTCTTTTTTTAACTTTATCTGAAGATATAAATTCTTGTCCCAATCTCTTGTTTATTAACAATTTTCTATGTGTTCTTGTCACGTGGGTCTCTTGTAAACAAATCAAGTCCAATTGGTCTTTCTTTAAAGCATGAAATATATTTTTCCTTTTTCGGGGGTTGTTTAGACCATTACAATTCCAAGTTAGAAGTTGCAAAGCCATGATGGGGTTATTTAGTTCCTCCCTCTTTCTTCACTATAGATTCTTTGTCTCCTTGTCACTTGAGCAATGGCCTGTAATAAGCACAGCAGGAACCCTGGACTGAAGAAGTGGGAATACGTGTCATGTCCACTGTAGGGAACTTTCTGAACAAGCTGTTCCTAAAAGGTAAAGGGACCCCTGACCATTAGGTCCAGTCGTGACCAACTCTGGGGTTGCGGCGCTCATCTTGCTTTATTGGCTGAGGGAGCCGGCGTACAGCTTCCGGGTCATGTGGCCAGCATGACTAAGCCGCTTCTGGCGAACCAGAGCAGCGCACGGAAACGCTGTTTACCTTCCCGCTGGAGCGGTACCTCTTTATCTACTTGCACTTTGACGTGCTTTTGAACTGCTAGGTTGGCAGGAGCTGGGACCGAGCAACAGGAGCTCACCCCGTCGCGGGGATTCGAACTGCCGACCTTCTGATTGGCAAGTCGTAGGCTCTGTGGTTTAACCCACAGCGCTACCCGCGTCCCTCTAAGCTGTTCCTAGTTCTTTGTATATGTTATTGTTGTTGTTTAGTCGTGTCCGACTCTTCGTGACCCCATGGACCAGACCACACCAGGCACTCCTGTCTTCCACTGCCTCCCGCAGTTTGGTCAAACTCATGTTCATAGCTTCGAGAACACTGTCCAACCATCTCGCCCTCTGTCGTCCCCTTCTCCTATATATATATTGTCAGGGAACTGACATCGGAGCGCAGAGCGGAGGTAGGGCTCTCCGATGATGCAGGAGAAGGGACCAGCAGGGAGAGGGAGAATACTTCCATTGGGGAAGGAAATAAGCGTGACACCAGGAAAGAAGGGGAGGAGGAAAGGTCTTCGGAGAGAGGGCTCCAAGACCCTTCCACAGGGTCCAGCGGGGAGAGCCCAGGACGTCCGCTGGCCACGCCCACTCTGCGCAGGAGACTTCCGCGCAGAGAGGCTAGGAGGAGACTTGGCGTCAAACAGCTTTTATGTTGGAAGAAGTTTAGGGAACGCCCACTGACAGATTCTGCCAGTGACTGAGACAGTCGCCTTGTAAGGGCTGTCAAATCAGGGAAAGGTTTAGCTACCCCAACAGCTGGGAGCAGTTTGGAATTTACCCACAAGCAACCCCAATTCCCATTACACACACATATATATATATATATATATATATATATATATTCTCTCTCTCTCTATATATATATATAAATTTTATTAGTTTTTTAATATACCATTTTCAACAGTAATTAAACATACTTTTACATCTTATTCATTTTTTTTTACTTCCATCAGTCCTGTCTGAATTTTTTCCAATCTAGTTTCTTAGTAGGCATTTCTTATTTTCCCTATTACATT
This sequence comes from Podarcis filfolensis, assembly GCF_964270895.1. Classification (NCBI taxonomy): domain Eukaryota; kingdom Metazoa; phylum Chordata; class Lepidosauria; order Squamata; family Lacertidae; genus Podarcis; species Podarcis filfolensis. The sequence continues at coordinate 45,904,079 of NC_139612.1, read as the reverse complement.
TCAAACTCATAACCAATATCTCTATCTTTTTTCTACTTTGTAACACTTCATATAGTTCTCCTTACAAAACTTCTTGTAGTCCTACTAGCGTAATTTGTTGATTACAGTTGCTCTTCAATTAATTCATATACTTCTTCCAATCTTCTGTAAATCTCTGGTCCCGCAGGTTTCGAATCCTTCCTGTCATTTTGTCCAATTCTAAATAGTCCATTAATTTCGTCTGCCATTCTTCTTTCGTCGGAATTTCTTCTTGCTTCCATTTCTGGGCTAACAATACTCTTGCCGCTGTCGTTGCATATAAGAACAGTTTGACATTTGTCTATTAATGTCTTGGCCTATAATACCAAGTAAAAATGCTTCTGGTTTTTTTTTTAGAATGTATATTTCAACATCTTTTTCATCTCATTATATATCATTTCCCAGAAGTTCTTTACTTTATTACATTCCCACCACATGTGATAAAATGTTCCTTCTTTTTCTTTACATTTCCAACATTTATTATTTGTCTTACATATTTTAGCTAATTTCACTGGTGTAATATACCATCTATACATTATTTTCATCATATTCTCTTTCAAAGCATTACAGGCTGTAAATTTTATCCTTTTATTCCACAGCCTTTCCCATTCTTTAAGTTGTATACTATATCTCTTAAGTTGTATACTATATCTAGTCCCAGTGTATCATTAGGTTCCTAGTTCTTTATTATACCCAATAAAGAACTTATCAAACCAGGAAGTAGAAAAGATCGATTTATTATATGAGGGAGGGAGGGAGTGTGTGCTGCTTTAGAGGGTAAGATACAAATATGCGAGCAACACACACCTTAATCCTGCACACTTTAATCCCAAAAAGAACTACCCCAAAGGTCAGTGAATGAGTGCAGCTATGTGCCACAGACTCACAGTAAAAAGAAGAAAGGAATACCTGATCTTGGAGTTTCATGGAACACAAAGTCAAGAGATCTTTCCTTTTCCGAAATGTAAGCGTTTACCCTAAACTCCTCTTTCAGCCATGCAACAGAAATCTCTCAGTGAGACATAGGGCTGATGTGTGGCAAGAAGGGGTTCCACTGGAACAGTGAGTTGACAAACCATTGTAAAACCTTGGGTTTAAATATAATTGGTATCTAACTTTTCATGAGCCAAGGGAAGGGGCTTGCTCAGTGAGTGAATAATATGACACCAAATCCTTTCAACTGTGGTTTGTTCTCCCTGGTTTACTATTGTGTTTCTGCAATATAAGTATGAAGTGAGGATGACATGAGCTTAAGTATGAAGTGAGGATGACATGAGCTTAAAGATAAAATGTGGCTTAAGGCCACATTTTATCTTTACAGTTCTTGAATCATAAATTTGCCTTAAAAGTGATCTTTCTTGTCTTTCTGGTCTTCTTCCTGCCCACGGGAGGCTGATCACTCAATCTTCCTGGCTAATAAATCTTCCTGGCTAATAAAAGGATTAGAATGCTGATCTTTGCTTCAGCTATTAGGGGTCAGGACCTCAGCTGTTCTCGGAGTCATGTATGAGATAGGTGCTTGTAACCAGGGTCAGAGATAGTTCATGCGGGATATCTTTCATATTAAACTTATGCCCGCTGCACTGATGCCACGATCCAAAGAAATACAGTAGTACCTCAGGTTACGAACAGTCCTGCTTACGAACGCTTCAGGTTATGAACTCCACAAACCTGGAAGTAGGTGTCCCAGGTTGTGAACTCTGCCCCGGGATACAAACGCAATCCGCTTCCAGGGCCTATGTAGGCCTATGTTGGGAATGCGCGCCTGGGATTAAGAATGCTTCGGGTTAAGAACGGACTTCCAGAATGAAGTTCATAACCCAAGGTACCACTGTAAACCATGTAAAAAGTCCAGAATAGCACCCATTGTTACAGTAAGAGAGCTGCTGCTGTATTTATGGCCCCGCCTGCTCATTCTGCTAAGCGGGGGCCCCAGACTTCTGCCCCAAAGTTGTGTCTGATGGCACCACTGTTTAAACACCAATAATACAATATCTGTTCCCAACTAACAGAAGGAGACAGCCTTACTGTAGAGGGAATTCACACTCGAAACCACTACTTGGTGGGAGGGAATCAAGAGAGTAGTGTATTATTCCAACATTGGAGGAGTGTGCAATTTCCAAAGAAATAAGCAAAATGAATAAACAAAAGGGTTTACAAAATGTAAAGGAATTGCTAGGTGGGGTGAGAAGCCTTGCTAGAATTTCCCTTTTTTTTTAAAAAAAGTCTACATTAAAACATTCCTGGGTTTGAATGGTACCGTGGAGACCCCTTGAAAACAACCCTGCTCATAGTGTTTTCCCCATGAAACTGCTAATAGTTAAAGGTGCTAGTAATGGTTTCAGAAGCCCCACATTGCCTGGAGCCAGGATACCGAAAAGACTGCTGTACCCTTTATATCCCCAACTATCACTGTGCTCTGCTTTCTGCATATATCATCTGATCAGGAAGACACTTCTGTAGGAACTGGGCCTCGGTGTGGTGTACCTACCCTTTCAAACTCTCTCCAACTACATATGTAATGTAATATGTAGTGTCAGATTATGATATCAGACAGATGCCACCCCCGTTCTTTTTTTCCAGCACCTCCTGAACACCTCCCCACCCCCCGGACTTATAGGTGGAGATTTTTATCTCAGTCTGCATTGGATTTGACTTTTTAAAAATTGTTGATGTTTAAATTGTCAAATTCCTTCAATGTGTTTCCTAGGAAGCAATTTAACAATGAAATGAAAGGCCCTGTGCTCTGAAAGGCAACTTACAAATTCCTTTAATAAATGAACGAATTCATAGCTAAAAGTAATCAGTGACTCAATCAGTGGATGAACACAGCTTGAAAGGTCCTCATGTCTTCGTCCCTTGCCATGTCACAAGCCTTGCCCAAGAGGGACTTGTGCAACCGCACTGCCACATAGGATTCATAATCACATTTGCTGGATTGCTGCATTTTCCCAGTGACAAAATAACCCAGTCTGAATGCTGGGGGAATATTAACTTGGCACAACAAATGTTCCACTATTGTAGGGAGGGGAATAATTTGTATCACCGGCAAAACAAAATGAACAACGGCTGCTAACCTGTGCATGATTACTTGCGAGTAAGATGCACAGAACTCTGGGGCTTGGTTCTGAATAGAAATGATGAGGATTGTACTGACCTATACATTTATTGCCTAGAGGCAGGAACAGGGTAGCCTTTCCTTCTGCTTCGTAGAGAGCAGTTCTCTCTTTTTGAAGGGATATTGGAGGATAGTCCTGCGTTTGAAATGCTCCGCCTAGTCTAAGGCCAATCTATAGATCAAGATCCATCAGGAGGGAGAGCAGGGACCTTGAAGGGTGGTCCATTGACAGCAAACTGAGCCGCCACACTGGTCAGATGTACTGAATGACTGTATCAATGTCTAAATTTGCATCCATACATATAAGTTAGCCTGTGCAAATTTTAGGTAAATATGTGCCTTCCATTTCCTGTTCTTTGGTGATGGATAGGTAGCAAGGAGTGTTTGCTGGAAGGCTCTTAAAATGCGCCCCCCCCCATCATGGGTCTGCCAGTCTTGAGCTGTGCCTCAAACTGCATCCCGACCCACCTATTTTTGCCACGGCCCTCTCTGGAACAGGGTGTCCGTTGTGCCCATTTTACAGACGGTGCCTTGAACGCACAGCAGATTCAAATCCAGGCCTTGCCGAGTCCACTCCCGGCTGTCCGCTGCACCGTCCTGGCAGCTTTCCCTGCCCTTTCAGGTGCCTTGGGAAAGGGCCTGCTCCCCACCGCCCGCCCCCTTCGCTCCCGAGCTTGGCGCATTCCTTCGCCCAGCACAAGTGGTCGTGCCCAGTTCAGACACTCACCGAGCCCACCCCGCCTTCTCCTCCCCGCCCTCCCGCCGCTCCCACCCCTTCCCAACTCGGCTTCCAAACACAAGGCGTTCCTTTGTATTGCCTTCCATTGCAGAGGCAGAACAGGAGCGCCAGTGCACAAAAAGACACACACACACACACAGCTCTTTAAGCCGCAAAAGCCGCCGCCAATTGCTAGGCGTAGATTTCCACACTCAAATATCCGTCCCGGTTTTTTTGTTTTTGCACTGTGAGGGGCGTCGGGTTGAGCTCGCTTTGAAGATGGTGGGGAGCCCACCCTCGACTCCTACCTAGATGCAAAAAAGAGAGAGCGCCTCTGGGGGTCACGATGATGCTCGGATGACTTAATCCCTCTCCTCCCGACGAGTCCTTTCTCTCCTCATTCCCTCCCCCGTCCGCTCCCTTCCCTACTTTGCGTCGGGGTAGGGGGCGGGATATTTTTAAACCGGAGGAGGGACGGGAAGGTGGGGAAGGAGCTGCGGCGATCTGGCTTGGCGGGGGCAGAAGGAGGTTTTTTTGGGGGGGCTGAGACCTTCGGGGGCAGAGCGGCGGGCGGAAGGGGCACGGACGGACCCCCGCTCTCACGCACGCAGGGCTTTTGAATGACTGCAGCAGCAGCAGCAGCAGCAGCAGCAGCATAGAGACCTGCCAGGCGAGGCGAGGCGAGAGGGAAGGAGAGCAGCCCTCCCAACCTGATCTCTCTCTCCCCGTTAGCATCGGGCTCCCTCCTTTGGCGGCTCCGAGGAGGAGGCGGAGGAGGCGGAGGAGGAGCCTCGGCCGCATTATTATTAGAACTATTAGTATTATTCTTGCGCGAGGAGGTGATTTCCTCCCCCCCCCCCACGCACACATTCCCTATTTCTGCCCGGATCCATCGCCTGCCCCGCCTGCCTCTCTCTCTCTCTCTCTGCGCCTTCATAATCACCACCATCTTCATCATCCTCCCCTCTCTTCATCCTGCGCTCCCTTCGCGTCTCTCTCTCTCTCTCTCTCTCTCTCTCTCTCTCTCTCTCTCTCTCTCTCTCTCTCTTCCCCCAAACCACGCTCCGCACCCCGGTGTGTGGGTCGCTCGCCTCCTCCCTCCCCTGCAGAGGCTGCTGCTGGAAGGGGGAAGGAGGAGGAGCAGGGAGGTGGAGGGCTTTCGCCCCGGCTGAGCCATGCCGGGGGGCGGCCACGGCTGCCGGAATCAGGGATGGGGCGAGAGGTTGCTGCGGAGTCCAGCATCTCCCCACCGGGGGCCCGCGAGGCAGAGGAGCCGCCGCCGCCGCTGCCGCCGCCGCTGCTGAAAAACAACGGGCGATGGGTAAGTGGGAGAAATCCCCCCCTCACTGCCCCCCACCCGCCGTCACGCTCTCCTCTCCGGCCCTCCTTCCCCGCTTCCCCCCTTCCCACTTGCACTCCGAACCCCCCACTCCCCATCTCACTGCCACCCTTCCCTTCCCCATTCCCCCCATCTTCCCTTTTGACGTGTGTTCCCATTCCACCCCACATCGCTCCTGACCCCAAGGGTCTCCCTTGCCACTTGTGCCTCCTCGCTTCGTCCCTCCCCCCCACCAGATCGTCAGATCTTTGTGTATGGTTAGGAAAGGGGGGGCTTCTTTGGAGGCACAATTATTTTAAGACTGTAGGGGTGCGGGAAGAGGTCACAATCAGTCCATTCTTTGAGTCAGGGAGCTAATGGTGTTCTGGGGACCAGACACTCTGCACCATCCATCCAGGAGGAAACTCCAAGTGTTTTTGATCTTTCACTTGGGGGTTGCAGATGTGTGTGTGTGTGTTGGGAGGGTAACTTGTGATTGTAGTATGGGGAAAAGACGGAACTGGGGGGGGGTTGGGTTTCCTTCTCCTCTTTAGCACTGTAGGGAAACGACCCACCTGTATCTGCAGGGATGGCTAAGACATGACCAGAGAGAAGATGCTGCCCCTTCTGAAAGACCATAACCTCAGCATCTCTCTCTCTGTCTGTCTCTGGAGGTGGGGGATGATGGGGATCTCCTGCATTGCAAAGCCAAGGCTAGATTACAAGCCCACTCTGCCTTTCCCACCCTACAAAGGGGGGGGGGGGAGAGAGAGAGAGAGAGAGAGAGAGAGAGAGAGAGAGAGAGAGAGAGAGATACACCTCAAAGCAAGGCTGGGAAACTACAAGCGCAGGCACTGCAGCAACAGCCCATCTGCTGCCCAGCTCTCAATGCCAGGAGGGCACTGATGGTGTATTTGTGCCAAGCCTGCACCGTGCTATAGGCAGTAAATAAGGGGGGAGGGAGAGATGAGATAAAGAGAGGTGCTATTTTGAACACTTATTCTATAGAATAAGCACAGGTTTTCCTTTTTGATCCACTCCCTCAAGCGTATTGCTCATTGTGTTGTTGATTTTAAATGATCCCTAGACAGGGTTTGATACAGAAGCTGGGCTTCTTTCCCTTGGCTTATACATAGGGCCACTGGCAATGTCTGAAGATGCACAGCTAGACAGACAGAGCTCTCCCTCTCTGTATATTGTGGTGAAGGAAGGACCATCCGGTGCTGCTCCATCCCAGGGAGATGTGATTGTCTGCAGGAGCACAACAAAGGTGTTGTGGGGAGGGGAGGGGAGCCTGTGCTGCAGATGTAAACCTACTTAGGCTGTATTATGGAAAGAAGGGGTGGGGAGAGCAAGCAGGAGGGATGGAAGAGAAAGAAGACTTGGACCCCCCCCAAGCTTTCCTTTCTCCAGGGATTTGTGGGTTCTACCTGCTGGGTTCTCCTCTTGGGCCACGTTAAAGCTGTCCTCTTGGCACATTTTCAGGACCACTAAGTAGATCAGGCAAGAGCAAATATTCCCCCAAAGTAGAATTTTCACAATTAGGAAAGCTGTCCCCATCAGCAGCAAGGATAGCATAGCAGAGCTTTTTGCCTGCTGAAAGTTCTTCACACAAACCAACTCAGTAATATTTAGAACAACCCTGTTAGGTAGGGCAGTATTTTTATCCCCATATTTGTAGGTGGAAGGCCAGTGGTGGCTTGCCAAAGACAACCTGGTGAGTTTGAGTTAGATCTGAACCAGGGACATACTTGGCAATCATTTATAGGCTGCTTTGGCACATATGTACATCACATGAGTCAATGCACCATGGCTGGGAGTGGAATATATGAACTTGACTACACTGAAAAAGTATAGCATCCGAGTTGGGGCATTTTGTGATATAAATAACCATTTGTGGTGATAGATTGCAGCTGACTCTTTCACATATGCCAGTCATCACTTGATGTTGCAGTCATCATGGGATGAACTTGCATGTTGAGCTAGACCTTAGGCTGAGAGTGTTACTCAGTTAACCAACAAATTTCCTGGAGGTTCAGATGCGTTTATGCCCCTCCGCAGTCACTGCTGAGAGTGGAAGGGGCTGAGTCATCTGTAAATCCCAAAATATACATACATTTCAGCAGAAACTGAATCATCCACAAGGCTCACTACCTCACTATACATAGGAGCACAGGAAGATACATCCTACCAAGTCACACTGGCAATTGACCAAAAGGTTGGTGGTTCATGGCCACCCAGGGATGGTGGTGGGCAGGATTCCTACATTGCAGAGGTTGGGCTAGATGACCCTCAGGATCCCTTCTAACTCTACAATTCTCTGGTTCTGCATGCAAAGTATGTGATCTACCATTGACCTATGGCTCTTCCCTGACCTACAGCCCCTCAACTCCCTATACAGCAGAGCTCAGATCACAAGGAATCACAATTATCAAGAAAAGCAGCCCATTCCCCCATTCCTTGGAACTGCTGTGCTTCTCCCTCCACACCAGCATTTTTTTTAATGGCACAAGCTTTAATGGACTACCACCCATGCCATCAGATTCATTATGTGCTAGTCCCACACACCTGCTAGAGTGGTGGGATTGTAAACAGAAGAAAAAGTAAACGCAGGGAAACAGAGAGGCAGTGATAATTATGTGATGAGCAGAGTGGCCACACATTCCCAAACAAATCCTTGTCTCACCTGGAAATTCTTCATTTAATTTTTCCTATTGATTATCTCTTTTCCATCTACGTTATCTAATCCACCAAACTCTAGTCACTATAATCTATAGTACCTTTCCCTCCCCCCTGCGCTGGATGGCAGGGCACGCCATAGGGTATGTGATCCATGTGTGCTTCAAATCTGGGGCCAAATTTGACATCAAGTAGGAACTGGGTGAAATTTTTTCAGAAACTTGAAAATAGTACAATAGAGCTATCGCTGCCTGTTGGTACGTGTGCTCTCTTTTTTTCTATCCCATTAGCCTTTGGTCCAGCAGAATTTGCATTGCTTGGAAAATCTGCTTTGCCTATAGTGGGATGGATGGTTTTTTTTTAAATATGCATGTTACTGTGGTTCTTCTGTACTTTATTCAGATTTCTGAAAGACTGTAGTCAGTACTCAGCCTGGATAGAAGAGGGGAACATAGGATGCTGCCTTATATGAAGCCAGACCATTGAGCCACCCATCTCAGTGTTGTCTTCACAGACTGGCAGTGGCTTTTCAGGGTTTCATTGCAGGATTCTCTCCCAGCCTGACCTGGAGATGCTGGGGATTGAACATGTGACCTTCTGCATGCAAAACAGATGCTCTACCACTGAGCTACGGCCCCTTTCCCTGAAGCCCCGCCTCCAAAGATAAGTTCCATTCCAAATAGAGAAGTAAAAGTGGGGATAATCTGTGCAGCATTTGGTGAGGCAATAGAGACAGGGGCATTAAAAAACAAACCAACCCTAGGTCTAGGAAGATGGCATTTCGTCTGTGTCTTTTGGAGGGGAGAAATGCCCAATCTTCCCTTCCCTGATGCCCTTTGAGAATCCTTGAGTCTTTGCAGTGAAGTCTTGTTGTAAACAGTAGACTTGGACCGAAGCCTACAATTACCACAGGCTGTGGCAAAGCTCCCAGCCTAGTAGCTGGACCGACTGACGCAAGGTAGCTTTGCAGTAGAGACAGGAAGTTTGCTGCAGGTGTGACATCCTTTCCTGCTGGGGCGCTGTGCCAGAAATCTATATCCCTTGGTTTGGATTCTGCAAATATGCAGACGACCCAAAACTGGATGCAGAGTGCACCCAGCCGAATGCAGAGAGGGAACCTGACCAATATTCCCTGCGGGTGCCAGCTCACATTAAGAAGGCCCTTTCCCAGATTGCTGTCCAAGCAGCTGCTTCTAATACCATCATGTTTCTTTGCGTCTGTGGTGCCTGCTTGAAATGCCACCATATCCCTCAAGCACTTTGAGCTGCTTCAGGGACATGCTATGGCCTCTTCCTTATAGAAAATATCAGACAGACAGACAGAGATGCAGCTGAAGAAATAGGTTTTTGTTGTATTGCATCCTAGGCTTTATTTTGATATAAACACACACTATACTCATGAAAGACAACCAGGAGACTGGAAACTGAACACACTTTGTCAGAAATCAGAGTCTCTTAGGTATAATCATTTTCTGTCCAGAGTTCATGTGTTTATCAAAGTGCTGGTTTAGGGTTGTTTTTCCATTTGTCCTTATTTGCTCCTTGTGCCTGTATTTTTGTGGGCATGCTTGCATAGTAAGCTGAAAGTGGTGCATGCACATTACTATGGGATGTACACAAAGCATACAGAGTGGCTAGAAGACATTTTAGGGTTGCCAACTCTTTCCAGCACGGTTTCTATACCTATTTCAGCTTTGGGAGAAGCAAAATTTAGCTGGTGAATGGTTTCCCATCTCCAGTGCATCTCCATGCTGTGCCTGCTGAATTTCTGTTTGCTGTTAAAGGCACAGGAGCCGTGACGAAAAGAAATTTGGTAGCCATGAGAGAAACTCAGCAACAAATAATTTTAAAAGCTGGTGAAAGAAATTCTTTTTTTGGATCTTTTAAAAGAAAGGTTGGATAGATAGCCAATATAATCTCACTTTCTCTGTTCCTTCTGAACCAGAAGAGGCAGCTGAGGTGTTAGAAAGGTGCTTGGGGGCTGTGATGGGCTGAATGTGGGCCAATAAGTTGAGGCTGAATCCTGAAAAGGCAGAGGTGTGTTTTGTCCCAAGTTCTCACACCCAGAATGTGGGAAGACAGTCTGTTATGGATGGATTTGCATTGCTCTGGAAGGGCTGGTCTGTTGGTTGGGGGTGCTTCTGGATTCAACATGGGCACTGGAGGCTCAGGATACCTCAGGGGGGATAACAGTGCCTTTTTGCAGCTATAGCCGGTTCACCAGCTAGAGCCTCTTTTGGACAACAGTGATTTGTGCCCCGTGCTCTAGTTACTTCCAGGCTGGATTATTGCAGGGCACACCTATGTGGGACTGCCACTGAATACAAAATGGATTCAGCAAATGCCAGAGACACACCTCATTGCCCTGGACTTTGACACCTGAGATGTGTGTTTCCATCTTATTTTTGCAATTGTGAGCTGTTTTGAACTGTTCTTAAAATTGTATGTTAATTGTTATAACCTGTCCCGGGACCCTAGAGAGTGAATTAAAATAAAATAAAGTAATAATAATAATAATAATAATGATGATGATGATGATGATGATGATGTGTGAATCTATATCCAGAAAGTTTGCAGCATGTTCTTGTAGGTGGGGGACTTTTGTAAAAAGCAGAACCTCCCTTTGTTTGATCCTTGGTCCATCACCCCCACTTGACTCTCCCCTAGCCCATCATGTAGCACGATCTCCCCCAGTCTGGTGCTCTCCAGCTGTTTTGGACTACCACTGACTGGGAACTAATGGGAGTAGTATAAAACAGCTGAAAGGTACCAGGTTGTGGCAGACTGAGGAAGGCCTCTAAGGCCTCTTCCTCCTTTCTTATCTTGTACCTTCTGGGCAGCCACTGCAACCGTTCTGTGGAGGACTTACACACTACCAGGCCCTCAGAAATGCTCCATGCTTCTATTCGCCCTTGACCTAAAAATGGCTAAATATGCATATACCCAAGATCTACGGTTTTACTTATTTCACAGCATCTATACTGCTTAATTAAATAATAACAATCTCTTGAGCGGTTTACATAAAATAGTAGGAACGTCTGATATACTTGAACAGTTAAGGAGTGTGTATATAACCTGATTGCAGCTTATGCCATCTCTCTCTCTCTCTCTCTCTCTCTCTCTCTCTCTCTCTCTCTCTCTCTCTCACACACACACACACACACACACACAGCTGTGTGTTAATCTTTTGGCTGGGGGATAAAACTCTGCACGGGGACAGAGGTCTTATCAAGCTGCCGCTGGATTTCCTGTCACAAGCTTTCTTAAGAACAACATCTTGAAGATTAAAAAAAAGAAAGAAAGCCAGAATGGGCAGATTGGATGAAGGAATGGAGTCGGGGGGGGGGGGGCAGGATAAGTGCCAGTGGGGACTACCCACCCAGGAAATTCTCCTGTAAAAGCCCCATTGAAACAGACAGGGGCAATGGGCAGAGCTTCCCCAGAGGGCTGTGACTAACGGTTGCCAAGGCTGGCAAGGCTCGAGGTGGGGCCGCGCTCTCTGAAACGGGCTCTTTGTACATTGTTGGAATCTGTGACCCAGTCAGAATGGGACACGGTTTGAGGAGGAGGTGGCAGTGCTGAGGAAGCCTGGCACAGCCTGCAGCCATGCCAGGGTGGGTGGCTGGCCATTGCCTGGCATATCAAGCCCGGCTCATATCTCTGGGTCAGGTCATGTGCACCAAGGCTTACACTCACTGCGCATCGCCTGCGGTTGCACACTGGTGGGTGTGGGCAGTGCTTTCTCCTCTTCCACCCTGCTGGGGGTGAGCACAAAGCAGGGGGAGAAGTATTTTCCGCTCGGTGTGCCACCAGGTTGGCAGGTGTGTGCTGTGAGTAATCAAGCCATTCTGCTTTCCCCTTAAGGTTGTCATGAGAAGAATGGCTGCGGGACATTGTGTTCCCTGTTTGTTTGCTTTTTATTTATGGACATTTTCCAGCATACAATACAATAAATAACAAACTAATCTAAATAAAAATTTAAAACAAAAGCAAAAAAGAGGGAGAGGGAGAGGGGAAGAAAATACAAAGTCCCCTATCGGAGGTAGATCTTAACTCTTATCACAGATAAAAGCTGGCAAATGCTCCCAGCTCTCACCTGGGAGCTTCCCTTTCTTCTCCCAGCCCCCACCCTGGGAGATCTTCCCTTCCCTGCTTCTCAAACAGGGTCTTTCCCCTTCCATCCATCACCTTCCTCTGCATTCCCTCATTAACTCAGAGCATCAAGAAACAGAACGAAACATAAGGAAGAATAAAGTGGATAGAAGAAGAAAGAAAAAGAGAAAACTCAGGAAATTTAAACCAGGCGCAGCCTAGAAGGACACAGTCCTGACCCCAGTCCAGGTAACCATGCTGATGCCAGCATGGTGATCGCTTCAGTCTAAGGTCCTGATCAAGCAGATTAATTGTGTATTGGCTTGAATCCAAGATAAAATTAACTAGTGGAGTTGCACTAATGGAGACAAGCCCTCAGGTGCTCATACGGGCCGTAGGTCAGTGGTAGATTGTCGGCTCTGCATGCCAAAGGTCCCAGGTTCAATGCCCTGCAGTTCCAAGTAGGGCTGTGAAAGAGCCCAGACTGAAACCCTGGAGAGCTGCTGCCAGTCAGTGTAGGTGGACCAATGGTCTAGCCCAATATAAGGCAGCTCCCTGTATTCACCCAGGACATAGAGCTGTAGGTTCTGAGGTGTCTCTAGACTGGCCTTTCTCAACTTTCCCAGCTGTAGTTGGACTACATCTCCCATCATTCCTAGCCAGCATGGCCAGCGCTCAGGGATGATGTGAGTTGTAGTTCAACAACATCTGGGGACCCAAAGTTGAGAAAGGCTGCTCTAGACCATTCATTCCCAAACTGGGAGAATTGCAGGTGTGCTGTGAAAATTAAGGGAATTAGGTTACAATCCTATGCTCACTTTCTTGGGAGTCAGACAGAGGGGCTAACTCCTGAGTAAACATGCAGAGCCTTGTACTGTTCAGAAAAAGCTCCTGTGAGTCCGAAGTACCTATCCAAGAAGGAGGCTGCCTGTTGCCTCTCTGATGAGTCACTGCAGAATTACCTACTCCTTGGAGGAGAAAGCTTCTTGGGCCTTGCCACCTTCCTGTCAGAAGGGACACCCAGAATAATGACTCACCCAGTAACACAGGGAGTGTGCGTCCTCTGTGCACAAATAATTCTTGCCCTAAAGGAAAACATTTTCAGGTGTCACCTCTTAATGTTGTAAGAGGAGTTGATCTCTTAACTGTCATCCAGTGTGCATGCATGCATGCGCTTGTGTGTGCCTCTGTATAAATTAACAGAATTGTAGAGTCAGAAGGGACCCTGAGCATCATCTAATCCAATCCCCTGCAGCAGTGGAGCGTATTTTTATGGTGCTTGGGGCACATGTGTGTGCCAGGGGGGCATGGCGCAGAGCACGGAGGATGAATGGAGCCTGCTGCACACCAGCCCTTGCCACCCACGTAGTGACACCAGCCCCAAACCACTTTGCAAGGTTGGAATGATGCCAGCCTCGCAAAGTGGCACAGGCCCTGCTTTGCAAGGTTAGGATCTGGGGAGGATGGAGTGAAAAGGATGCCATGCAGCCTTCCATCCCAGCCCCTCAAGGGCAAGGCTGGGATCAAAGGGTGCTTGGCATTCTTCTCACGCCACCCTCCTCGAGCCACGTTGTGATGCTGAGATCTGATCAGATCCCAGCCTCGCAAAGTGGCGTAGGGCTGACTCGGCTGGGTAGGTGGTGCAAGTTGTGCCCCCCCCAAACGTACCCAGGGTGAGCACCCTGACAGTCCCCCACCCCATGCTACGCCCCTGCCCTGCAGTGCAGGAGTGTGTACATAAATCAGCCTACTGTAGAAAGGTATGCTATGCATTTGTTGCTCCACCCACATTTGCCTGAGCCCCACCCACCACTGGCCTGTGGCCCCTGGAAGATTGCCCGGAATGGGATGTGGCCCTCAGGCTGAAAGATGTTCCTCACCCCTGATCTACACTGACTGCCAGCTGCTCTCTAGACTTTTGGGCAGGAGTCTGTCCCAGCCCTACTTGGAGGTGCCAGGGATTTAACCTGGGACTTTCTGCAAGCAAGACAAGTGCTTTAACCTCTGAGCATCAGCCCTTCCCCAATGTGCCACCTTCATTCTCCACGTCTACGGAAGTATTGCTTCTGGTATCTACTCTGTTCCTCATGTCCAAAGAAACACTTCCCAGTGTGTGAAACGTACAGCCTCCATAAGCAGCTTCATTTGCCAGCTTAATATTATCTGCTGCAGCAATGCTGATTGTTGTTCTAAGGACAACGTGTGTATAGTTCATTTTAGAGTATTTCTCTAGGAAAATGCATCAGAATAAGCAACCCCGTTAATTAATAGCTAAGGTGGCTAACAAAAACAAAAGAGCATTTAAAAAGGAAGTCATCAGTTTAAAATGGCATTTAAAGCATAACATAAACCTCCTAGACCTGACTTCTGCTGCATACAAACTTTACCTTTAAAGCACATCCCCGGCCCCACCAAAGTATCCTGGAAACTGTAGTTTGCTAAGGGTGCTGGGAATTGTAGCTCTGTGAGGGGTAACTCACCATTCCCAGAATTCATTGGGGGGGTTCTTTAAACGTATGGTGTGGGCGGTCTCCATCTCCTAAGCAGCAGATGAGATGTCATGCCTGGATTATCTCATGTCTACTTGAGACTGCAGGTTGGAGCTCACACGATTGAATGGTTCTCCATCCAAAGAAGTCCTAAAACTAAATGTCTGATAGAAGGATGCTAGCCTAAGCCTTCTTCCAGCAATATTATTTTTCTGTAAGCACAAAATCCTTTTTCTTCATCATGTCATCAGCACCCTATCATGTGAACTCCCAGTTGTATGCCAAAGTCATAAGCAGGTTTATGAAAAGTAAAAAGTCCTTCTAATGATGCCTCTCCCTGGCTGCTGTGGCCTTTCTGAACATATAAAGCTCAAAACCTGATGCCAGCGACCTTTGGACTCCTGATTCATTAGGGCTCACTTGAAAGTTATGGCTGCTGTAGGTTTCATAATGACAGCAAATGTTTAACATACACAGAAAGGAGCCTGCACTATAGATACACTGTCTAAAATGTCTTTAAAGTCAACAATCTTTTTATGTTGGCTTCAGCCTTGCTGGTAAGGATACTAAACAAATAACTGAAAACGAACAATATGAGGAAAGCAGCGCATCTCAAAGGGAGAGGAACTTGGAGAATAATAAGCAATTAGCCCAAAAACAGACGTCATCATGGCAGAGATTGCTTTAAAATAAACTTCTATTGTTATAACTATTGTTATAACTTGGAAGCTATTGTTATAAATTGGAAGGCAGAAATCCATGCCAACCTGCCACAACTCACCCAGATATCTACCAGGAGATCCAAGGATAACTTCAGCCTGCTCCTGATTGACAAGAGTTCTCTGCTTGCTGTCTCACCCTGACTCCCTCTAGACCAGCCCTACCATTAGGCAAAAAGTGGGCAGTGGCCTGTCCTGGGGCCCCTAAACTAGCCTGCTGACCAGATATGCTATCCTGGACAGTGTTTAGGTTAGTTGTAGCTTCCAGCAGGCCCAACAGATCATGGGGTGGCAAAATCCCACACAGTGGTGACCCTGTGGGCGCCCTGCTGTCTCTTGCTGCTGCTGGGGTTGTGTGGGGGCCGTGGCTTTTGCCAATGTCTCACGAGATCTTGTGGAACTCGTGAGAGATCTCAGGAGATCTTGTTGGAAGCCACGACTCCAGAAAGTTTCCAGTTTGGTTGGCTTCTGTATGTTGCTTGGGTAGGGTGTGCCATCTTTTCCTTTGCCTCAGGCAGCAAATTGTCCCACACAGTTGGCGGTAGAGCAGGTGATACTGTAGAATTTCCCAATAGCAGCCTGAAGGCTACATAATTTTCTTGTCTTGTCTCTCTCCTTCCCTATTAGCCTTTAGACACGAGTGAGAACTACCTTCAGATATCTTTTAGGGGTGAATGATGAGTGACATACTGATTATTGAATCTCTCATGGGTAATCAGTTGCTGGGTTTTCTGCTATTTTCTGTTAGCTGATCATCTCGTTGGTTGTAATTTCATCTTTATTATTATTTTGTTATCTTTATTACGTTTACTATTAAGTTGTTGTTGTTGTTGTTGTAAAAGTTTTGCTATAATCTGCCTTGTGGACTTGGTAAAATGGGGAATAGATATCTTAAATAAATATAAGACTTGGAAAACAAGTAACTATACAACCTTTAGAAGACATCTGAAGGCAGCCCTTTAGGGGAAGCTTTTTAATGCTTAATGTTTTATTATGTTTTACATATGTTGGAAGCTGCCCAGAGTGTCTGGGGAAACTCAGGCAGATAGGTGGGGTATGAATAATAAAATTATGATTATTATTATGGAATAAGGTAAAGGTAAAGGACCCCTGACCATTAGGTCCAGTCGTGACCGACTCTGGGGTTGCGGCGCTCATCTTGCTTTATTGGCCGAGGGAGCCGGCGTACAGCTTCTGGGTCATGTGGCCAGCATGACTAAGCCACTTCTAGTGAACCAGAGCAGCGCACGGAAACGCCGTTTACCTTCCCGCCAGAGCGGTACCTATTTATCTACTTGCACTTTGACGTGCTTTCAAACTGCTAGGTTGGCAGGAGCAGGGACCAAGCAATGGGAACTCACCCCCTTGGGGATTCGAACCACCGACCTTCTGATCGGCAAGCCCTAGGCTCTGTGGTTTAACCCACAGCACCACCCATGTCCCTATTTTCACTGAAGTAATGTTGGAGGGTATGCAAATGTATTTTAGGAGCTGAGTGAACAAATAAATGACTGCAAGCCTGATAATGTCTACTCAGAGGTAAGTCCCATTGAATTCAGTGGGCCTTACTCTCAGGTAAGCAAGTTTAGGACTGTCACCTATGGTAGTTTTGAAGCATGGTAATTATCACGCTGAGGCAAGGAAAGTGGGTGCAGAAGAACTTGGGCATTCTTGGCAATGCTCTTAAGTATACACTCCACTTCTTTAGGGAATGCAAACCAATTAGCAAGCACTGGGGGAGGAAGTGTAATTAGCTAAGGAATCTCACGTTTGTGGCCAATTTGCATTAATCAGCCCCAGGTGGGAAGGAAGTAGCACTACCACCATTTCACAGAATGGGAAACAGAGGCTCTGCAGAATGTAATTTACTCTTCTGAAGAATACCAGAAGGGACCAACATCCAGTCTACTAACAGTGTAATGCTATATGTGTCAGTTTAGAAGTATGTCCCATTGATTCCTGAGACATACAGTACTCCCAACTGGGTGCGGAAAGGAGTGTAGCCAGGAGTTTCTGGGTAATGGCTCAATCAAAGAAGTAGAAAAGCAGCTTCTCAGTAGGTAAGAAGTGGGTTTGTTCCACTTTAACCTCTCTGCTGTTTTTATTTCTTTTCGTTTCTGCTCTTATCCATTCCTGTATCTTCCCAGAGTTTTGTTTCCTGATCAATGCAGCCTTACTTACATTAAGTAATTAATTATACCCTAACAGTGAAACCTATGGGCCATGTTATTGAGGGAAATTAATCTGCAGTGAGGATCCTCTTCCTGTATTTTTAAACATGTTTATATACCATATATTTATTCAATCAAAAACGTAAGAAAAGAAATAAGCTCCAATTGAGGGGGGGCGGATACAACTGAATAAAAATAACAAAAAAGAGTACAAATTTGGGTGGTTGTGTTTCTTGGGAATAATAATTAGTAGTGTTGGAGGATAGTAAATGTTCCTTTTTAAATATTTGTTTTGCTTGCAAGTATCAGTCTTATGTTAATCACAGTTGAGGCTGATGGGTGCATTTTTGACTATTGTAAAATCTTTCCGGGTATAGGACTGAAGTTGCTGTATACCCTTTGCTTCATAGTAGTTCCTATTGACTTCAGTGCATAACCAGCTGCCTTTTACTGCCCCATCTAGTTCAGTACCGTCCACGCCAGTTGAAAATTGCAGAGGGTCTTGGCAGAACACTTAATGGTTTGTGTGCCTGTTGTAGCATTTGTAATGTACTACGCTAAATGCTGTGTGGTTTTAACTGTATTTTTATTTCTCATGTTGTGCTGAAGGGTGGGGAAATTCCTTATTTCTTGGCGTCAACAGATTGCCACCATTAAAAACAAATATATTAAAACTGAACCTCTTGATCCTAGCCTCCCATTAACTTTTTTAGATAGAAGATGACAGCAGCTTATTAATGAGTTTACCCAACAACAGATAAGCAGCAGCTGGGTGTAACTACCATGTACAGTACAGACCTATTAGAAAAGGGTTTTTTGCTATCCTCCTACTCCTATGACTTCAGGTTTGTTCTTCTCACCTTTGTTCCCATTTATTGGATATCTTTCTCACTGCTTCCTTTCAAATGCCTCTTCCCCATATCACTTCTGATCCATTCTGTTCACCTTCCCGGAGGACCTCCAGGTTCTAAGAATGACTAGCACCCACCGCACCCACCGTTCTTCACAGACATGTCTCAGACCACCTGAATGAAGCTCACAGACTCCAATCCCTGGCCTACATTGACTGGCAACACATGGAGGCATGGGCTGCAAGATCTGAAAGCACTTGCAATGCAATCCTGTGCACTGACTTAAGAGCAGCCCCATTGAACTTACTGGCACAATTCCCAATAAAACTGCAAAGGGATAGGGAGCTCAGGGGGCGGGGGAAGCAATGCAGAATGTCAAGCCCTCTTTAGTACTTGCATTTGTAGAAATGCAACTTTTGAAACAAGAACTCTCACTCTCTCCCCTATTAGCATATATGGAAGCAAACGCCATTTATTTATGGCATTTATGCTGCCCTACAACCAGAACTAATGGGTAGCTTACAATACAAATAATAAATTAAAGCACAAAAACGCAAATGCAGCATAAAATTAAGCATCAGAGATTAAATCAATGGATTAAAACCAATAAGAACTGAAATTCACCAACAGTTCATCTTAGAAACACTTAAAAAAAACATTTTTAAAAGATGGGGAGTATTTTCTTGATGCCAAAATCTTCGCCTGGTGCCAGAACAAATACAGAACTTCCCAGCGGAGGATATTCCATCACTAGAGGTGCCACCTTCTCTCACTTCTTTCTGCCACACCTTGCTGGGTAGGCAGTGCCCTCTAAAGATGACATTTTGGCTTCAGTGGAATTTCAAGTAATGTACTTAGACTCACAGCCAAGAAAGTGCTTTTGCAATTTGTTTTTATTCAGAGTTAGGTGTGCTTAAGCCTCATTAAATTGACGGTGTTAGGCGCACCTATCTCTCCACACACGCCCAGACTTCTAGAAATAGGTTTTGCTGAAATGAGTGGGATGGACTTATGGTACCCATGAATATGTTTGGGACTGGAGAAGGTTCACCTGGGATACACCTGTTGTTAATTTTTTAAAACAAACAAAACCACAGTGTTAGAGACACTCCTTTAAGCGGCTACCCTGCATAAAATCTCTTGCTAGTCTGCAATCTTCCTTGTGTAATTGCTATGTTGGTTTTAGTTACAGTAAGATAGTTATCGTAGCACTAAGAATAATTAGAATGGAACTGAAAACAAGGCTATGAAAACAACTGTCTTGCAAACACTGATGCCTTGAGAAGCCTGTTTCTCCTTGTGCAATAGTGGAGGGTATTGAGTTTCTCTCCATTTGGGCACTGAGGCATAGATCTGCTTCAAATCTATATACTGTACTTAATACCACTTTAACTTCATGGTTTTCCCCATGAGTAGGGAACCCTACTCTTCGATGCTGGTAATTTTTAGAGATTCCTTGCCCATCTGACAGAACAATGATGCTGTTGCTTCCTAGGAAGAGGTTGTTGCTAAAACTGACTGACATCTGTGATTGTGGATTGAGGTGTTCAGGACTGGTGAGTGTAGGATTATTGGGATCAAGAAAGGGTGAAACTTTGGGCTTGGACTGAGCTGAGTGCAACTTCAGGTGCTCTGATGTGCCAGACACTTGTAAACCACATGGGAATTAATGATCTTTGCTAATCCTAATGGCAGACTAGTACATGAGCAGAATCGGGACAGTTAGCATACGGTTCATAATAATACAATAGACACTGCACAAAACCCCTGTCTTAATCGGTGACCTCCCTTTTCTGGCTTAGCACTATAGTACTGAAAAGAGGTGCCAGTTCTCTGAAGCCTGAAACAAAAGGGGAAGAACCTCTTAGGGAGAGGCAGAGGCTGGCAAGAGAGAGAGATAGAGCCTGTTGCACTTTATTTAGAATAGAGCAAAAATTCTCTACAAACCAAGCAAAAAACGAGATTACCCTTGTTCCGGCCCTTTAACATGAGAAGTAACCAAACAATTTAACCCCATGTTGCAAACAATAGTAATATCCAAGGCAACACGATGATCAAATACAATGATACGATATCAATATACGCTCTTTATATAATATGAAATACTGTATATGAAAACACATAAACAGAAAACTTATGAATCTCTGAAAGTCACAAAATATGCACTCTAATGGATTCTCTTGAAAACATAAAACCAGATAACCATAAGTCTTATAAGTCTCTGAAAGTCTTTGAAGACTATGCAAGTCTCTGAAAGAAACAATGTATCAGATTCTTATCTGGTAAAAACAGGCTGTAAACCTTTGTTTATGACGTCCAATGCTGCCGAAGTAGTTCGCAAACAGACGTTGTGAACAGTGATTCTAGATATGCCCACTGTTTCGTGGAATTCTTCTTCAGCACAGCAGAAGGATACACAAATGCTTCATAAACCCATCTATACGGTGAAGTATAACAACAATTGCTATGGAGCAGTGGTCATAAAGTTATGCTCAGTGACTACATAACTGAAGATGCCATAAACAGCCTGTTTTCACCAGGTAAGAATCTGATACATTGCTTCTTTCAGAGACTTGCATAGTCTTTAACATGAGAAGGCAGATTAAGAAAAACCTGGAAGATCCAGTTCACATTTAAAGGTGAGTCTATATTATTTGCACTTTCCAAAATGATACATGAAATGAAACACAGAGCCATCCTTCAAAATTTGCAATTCTCTAAATTTTGTAGTGCAGCTCTCCAGTCAATGACATGTACAATAGTGCATATACTGAGGTGAAGTCTGCATTAAAATACAGACAATGGTGAAAATATATATGGGGAAATGGCTTTCCAAAAATGAGTCCATTTGGAGAAATTCTCAATGCTAATTAGTTTTCATGAAGGTTGGTTTTTTTTTTAATGCAAACAGATGTGGAAATATGAAGAACTGAAATTAAGAATAAAAAATAAGAAACCGAGAGAAACCGAAATTGACGCATCCCTGCTAGTGAGAGGAGGAAACAGACCAAAGCACATTCTGGCTGGGGTTACGTTGGACATACGAGAACTACTTAAAGGGGTAGCCCTTTGGGGAAAGGCAGGATGCTCTGTGTTGACTATTTGCCCAGCACAAAAGAGCAATGTAGGCACCACCATAAAGGAGGCTAATTACGAAGGTCAGGCCGGTTCAGGGATAGAGTCAATCTTTTATGCCCCAGAGGAAGTAGAGTGAAGCAATGTACAGTTATTAATTAACAATGTTGTTACATATTCCTCTTCCTTTCTTCTTCATTCAAAATATCTGGATCGGCAGAGATTGGGAACAGTTTTTGGGTGGGGGAGATGCTGTCAGTTATTGGTAGAAATGTGAGGAGGTTTATTCTCTTCTGCAATGTGTGAACTGGGCCTTGTGCAACCTAGGTGGGTGATGTCTTATCTTGAAATCCTGGCATAGTTACTTTTGTCTTCTTTCAATGAGACTGAGAGCCAGCTTGCTTTTTTCTGCTCCAGAGGGTAGGACCTGAACCAATGGCATCAGGAATAACAGGAATAACTTGCTGATGGTAAGAGCTGTTTGACAGTGGAATGGAATCCTTGGGGAGGTTGTAGACTCTCCTTCCTTAGGGGTTCTTAAGCAGAGATTGGGTGGCCATCTGTCATGTATGATCCAGTTGAAATTCCTGCATTGTAGGGAATGTGACTAAATGACCCTTAGGATCCCTTGCTACTCTACAATTCTGTGATCCTGTGTGTGTTGTTTCCATCATCCTAAACTGAAGCCCTAGGAGAGAGTCTGAAGAGAAATGTTTGCTACAATCCAGTGTTCCAATGACATGTGAATCTGGTGGGCAAATGTGTCGATTTTAGTTTCTCACTTTTCCAATCTTTAGTTCACTTTTTGCACATTTCCACATCAGTTTGCAAATTATTTTTAAAGACCTAATGGAACTTCACCAGCAAATTTCTCCTAATATGTTTGTATATACCGTAATTTTGCAGAACATACACATTTTTGCAAAGCAATTTCCCCCAATATAATGCAATTTTATGTTATGTTTGCTAATATATGCATTTTTGTGCACACTTTACTGAATCATGCGCGTTGTTGTACACATTACTGCTTAGCAAAATTTGGGAAAGTGCAAATTTGGAAGGATGGCTGTTTCGGGTCCTGAATTGCTTCAGGAAGTGCAGATAAAGCAGCTTCACCTTTAAAGGTGAATTGAAGCAAATCTCTCTGCCATTCCTACTTTGAGCATGATTTTATTTTAGTATCTCAGGCTTGTGGCTAGCCATGTCTCTTTGCAGCTGCAACAGCTCCTTGATTGTAACGGGGGGGGGCAGGATCTTTTTTAAACCCTTTGCCATATGGCCATTCCCCACTGCTTACTAGCCCTGTTGTCATTTTAAAAAAGTCTTTTTGTTTCATGAGTGCATGATCCAAATGAATCCTGCTTTCCCACCAGTTCCTGCCATTGTTCTGTGGCCACACCTGCATTTGGAACGGCCAGGAGAGCTATAGGATGGCTTTTGCATTATTAAACAAGCTTGTGCATCATTTATAGGCTATTTGTGCAGTGGAACAGCATCTTCTGGTTTCCTGTAAATACTGGAGATAGTGCTATTGGGTCCTGGTGATTTATATCTCAGCAGCTGAAATCAGAGTGGCTTTACTGCCTCTTTGCATTTGCTCCCTCCCCCCCCCCCACTTCTTTGCCTGGTAGATGTTCTTCAAAGTATTCCCTTGCTGGCTGGGGCAGATGGGTGTTGTGGTCCACAACTTCACCAGACCGGTGGAGACTGGGCTGGTGGCTTGCAGACAAACTAGGTGTACTGGCTGTGCAGTAGTTCAGACTGGCTGGTTTAGGACTTGGTTTTGGCACAGTGGGACCACACATTTCCTGTCAACAGCTGAAGGGCATTTGCACATCTAAAATTAAGTAGTGAACCCACTCTCGGGAGATGCAGTTGGCTTGAGGCTTGGTGCATACATTTCACCACAAGTTTTCTGAAGCACAGATGTTTTTAAGCCACTAAAAGACTAGTTTGCTGGCCATGGAAATGTGGTGTTTTTCACTTCCTGTAATGTATGAAATGGCCTCTGGGTACACTGCAGCAAAATATCAGCATGCCGTGAGACAAAAGGCTGCTTCTATTCTAGATTCCTTTTCCTGAGTGCTGCTGAGGCATTGCTTTTCCTCAATTAGGTGGAAGCTGAATTAAAATGGGAGGTTCTACACAAACACTTGATAAAGCACCCAGTTGTCCAGCAGGGCCCTTTCTTATGGCCAAACTCCTTCTGTGTTAATTCCCAAGTATGTCCCATTCAGCAAAGGTTTCCAGTAATGCTTATTAAAGCTTCTCCCCTTGTAGAGCTGGCCTGATTTCCTTCTCAATGACTGTAGGAGGAGGATTAGTGATATCCTATCCCCACAGTGTCAGTTTCTGTTCCTGCGTGTGGGGAGGGCTTAATTGCTAGTTTCTTTCCCCCCATCTTCTTTTTTGCTATTAAAAATTGAGAGGACACTAGTAATTGAAGTCCCTCCCTCACCTTGTGAGAACAGAAACTGAAATGGGTCGATTGAGAGGCTACCCAAGTGTCAATTACTGTACTATTATCTATCATAAATTCCCCATTTGCGTTCATAAGGAAGCAATAAAATGGGCTTAAAACAGGTGCTTAAAAAGAGCATTTGGAAAACTTTTTCACCTTTAATTATTTAAGTGATGCTGTGGAAAAATGGAAACATAGTATCTAATATAATTTATGTTGATTTGGTAAGCTCTGTAAATGTTGCTGCTCCATTGTTGTAACTCCAGCCTTTTTCAGATCTGTCAAAAGGGCTAACAAGACTGGATTGTAACACTTATGCAACTACGCTGTGTGAATGTTATGTTTTAAATTCCTTTGCTCAAGTATGTCCACCTTGGTATCAGTGGCAGAGTGTTCTGGTAGACTGAAATGTTCTGAAGGTTTGACATGTTCTCCTTTCTCAGTCTGTCTTGTTCAGTATTCTCTAAGCTGCCTGACAGCGGCTCTCTGGGATTTCAGAAAAAGTGTTTTCCCCCAGCCCTGCTTGGAGATGCTGGGGTTTGAACCTTTGGCTTCCTGCATGTTCTCTTCTACTGAGCTATGGCTCCTGCCCTTGTAAGGCAGGTTCTGGTATAAGGCGCTGCAGACTTCCTAGGTTGTAGGGTGTCCATTGAAATATACTCGGAGTCGAGAGTGGATTTCATGCTCATTATTCAGCTCATAGTGGTGAGGAGGAATGGAAGTCCCCTCAAAGTATCTGCTTTATATACATTATTTACACAATGGGCTGCACGTGATTGGCTAATTCCGGAATTCTCCTGAAGGCCAATCAGGTTGTGGATTCACTTCTATCTGGAGCTGGATTGGGTGGCTCCTGCAGACCAATCATACTGCTGCATTGCTCTAGGACCAATCAGACTTCTGCATTCTGAATCCTATTGTTCTAGGACCAATCAGACTGCTGCATTTTAGATCCTATTCAACTCAGTACATAACACCCATTGTCTCCAGAAAGTAGTTTGTGCTTAATGCTGCATAGGCTCTGTGTTCTTTTGGAAACAATTCTCAAATCCCAACGGTGAAGTTATTGCAACACGGGCAGCACACTGTGAACAAAATCTGACCACAGCATTTCCTGCCACTAAAACTGCACTTCCACATTCCTGCCTGAAGGGTGGTGGTGCATGACAGCTTGAAGCCCACCCTGTAATGAGGCTGATCTTGAGTATGAAAATTAGCCACGTTAATAATAGATCCCTCTTCACAGGAAACTCCAGGAATTGTGGATCTGTGAGGGGAATAGGGGCCTCCTAACAACTCTTAGCTACCTTACTGAACTACAGCTCCCAGAATTCTTTGGGGGAAGCCACAACTGTTTAAGGTGGTAAGAGAGTGTTTTCAATGTATGGTGTGAACACGATCCTAGTCCTCCTGGCTTTCTCGCCACCTACTATTAGAAGGTTATATCTGAGGTCAAAAACATACATCTTTAGAGGAGGCAATTCTGAGATATGTCCAAATTTGGTGTGCCGAGAATGTAGATTCAGGGGAATCTTTGCCAAATCTGCACTCAGCTTGAATCATATGGATGATACTTCTATCATAGTTCAAAGACCCTCAGTCTATATCCCCCCTTTTCCTCTGAAATAACTGAGAGGTTTCTTAAAACTCAGTGCCTAAGCCTTGCTTATGAGTTTAATATGCTACAAAATGTTTGCTTTAGGTTTAGCAATTGTAAAACCTGGTTTGGGGGTATGTCGTGCCGGTCACTACTGTGCAGAAACTGTTAACTAGCTAGCTTCTACAGAACTTTAATCCTATTGGTTAGGGTCCTATAGCTGCAAGGCCATTATTTGCAAGAAGATGGATATCGCCCAAACAGAAATCTACTAGGTGGGCAGTACATCCTCTTTTAAGTCAACTCATAAGACTTTGTTGGTTACATATGTGGCAGCCCAGGGTAGGGATGGAATTTTTTGCAAATCTCAAATGGCGAGTTTATCTGCATGGATTTTTTCTAATTCCTGTCTTACTTCCTAATCTTGATAAGGACCCTTTTGCTAAAAAATGTGAACAGTTCTCATATAAGAACTATTATACATATAATGATGTATACATATCCACTCCTGGCTTCTTAAAATAACCAGCACATCACACAACAATATGTATAACTGTGTGAGTGGGTGGAATTGTGCTGGAGAAATATAGTACAGCATGAAGCTTTAGATTCCCCCCCCCCAATTTAATTTTGCACATAATTAGTTGGACTTTTAAACAACCACAACAATGCACAAGCAGCTTGGACATAAATTGGCATATTACACAAGAAGCAGTGATGTGAGCAAAACACAGTCTGATCAGAACCTCCAAATTCCATGTATAAATAAATCCATTTAAAACAGATTCCATGGCCATCCCTAGTGTGGGGTATTTCATTATTTCTCCCATTGGCTAATGGCATCATTCTTAAAAATGTGTGTGGGGTGTGTGTGTTAATCTTATAGAATTGCTGGGGATGAGGTGATTTGCTGGGTCTTGCCAGAGCTCAGGAGGAGGAAATGGAGAACAAAAGAAGGCTGGAAAAATAAATAAGGCCACTTCTTGGATCAAGTGAATCTCCCTCGAGCAAAAGTAATGCATACTGGAAGGGGCTTTGCTCCCCCGCTACCTTTGGATTGTGATTAGAGGAAAGGTTGGGGGTGGAGGAAGAGAGAGAGAGACCCCCTTAGATTAAAGTGTGGAGTCAGGTTTACCCCTGTCTGTGTGTGTGTAGTGAGTGGGAGGGGGGTTCAGAGAGAGAGCGACAGGGAATGCTTTTTGCATAGGATTGGCTTCTCCCCAAACATTCATTGAAGCAGAGAAGGAGCCAAGTTGGGACCCGTGCAGACCGAAAGGGAGGGGGGGTGAGAGGGAAGGGGAGGTGGAGTGACTGCTCTATTCCAAAACAGTAATAGAGCTGCTACTGTGGGAAAGTGATCCTGCTGCCAAACCTCAAGTGACCAGGGTATGTGTGTGTTTGTTGCCGCCGCCGCCCCCAGCAGTGATCCTGTCATTTGTGCTTTGCAGTGCCTTCCTCTTTCTGAGCCCCTCTTTCCGTAATCCTGCCCCACAGAAAAGCCATCCATTAAGAAAATTGCTTTGCTTTCTAAAGGCCAATTTTAAAACACCCCTCCCGCCCACAAAGGTGCTTTGTGACCGTAGCAAAATTACAGGAGCTCCTTCAAGACTACTTGATCTAGGAAATCATTGAAACTGTTGAAACTCTGCATCATTATGCCCTTTAAAATGTCTTTGCACCTCTTTCCACTGCCCCCCTCCCCAAGTCAGACTCCTTTTGTGACTTTTGGGTGGTTACGTCCCAATTATCCCAAAGAAAGTTGCTACAGCAGCAATACTGAAGTGGCCTGATCTGGTTGGACACAGCAGAACCCATTAAAGCCAAGTTGGTTTCCTTATTTGAAAAACAAGCACTAAAGTATCTTTATGGGCATTCATTGGGAAGTAGGGCTTAAACAAGGACAGATAACTTCCTGCTTTGTCTTTAAGAACAGCTTTTTTAAAATGTTGTATCTGGCCCGGAGGATTAGTCTTCAAAACACAAATAAACATTCCGTACCAAAACGAAGATATATGGCCTCATTAAGTCAAATGCAAAGTGAAAAATAAAAGGGCATAAACATGGAGTTCTTCAGAGAAGAAACGGCAGTAAAAGAAGGATGTGTTTTCAGCCTGAACTGACCTGCCAGGGCGACATAATCCAATCAAAGACTGACTCTCTGTTAATATGACAAAGGAGAATTTTACAAGAGAGAACCGGTTTGTATTTAGATGTCTGTGCACAGAAGGAAGTGACTGGATGGGACCGACTCCACTTTGATCAAACAAAAATGTATCTTTTTCAAGGAAGAAATAAAGAAGATGAAGAGTTGTAGCAGAAAATAGTGGGTGTTGTTGTTTAGTCGTTTAGTCATGTCCGACTCTTCGTGACCCCATGGACCAGAGCACGCCAGGCACTCCTGTCTTCCACTGCCTCCCGCAGTTTGGTCAGACTCAAAATAGTGGGTAATAGGGAGTTAAGCATCCCTGCCCTCTGTTTCTCCACTTCACATTGTCTAAAGCGGCTTTTCTCTAGAGCAGCAAGAGAGAACCTGTAGCCCCTGTTGGACTGCAACTCCCATCAACCCCAACCTGCTTGGCCAGTGGTCAGGGATCATGGGAGTTGTAGTCCAACGCATCCATAGAAGAAGAAGCCATCACGATTTTTAATACACATTTGCATGTAATGTGTTGTTCTTTGTTCATTGTAACCTTTGTTAGTCAAACAGTTTTGGGGTTACTTCAGGGCAGTCAGCTAAAAGAAAAGCAGGCCTGTTGGTGACTTCATTCTGGAAGGAAGTATATTTATATACAGTGGTACCTTGGTTTAAGAACAGCTTAGTTTATGAACAACCTGGATTAAGAATGCTGCAAACCTGGAAGTAGGTGTTTTGGTTTGTGAACTTTGTCTTGGAAGCAGAACATGTTTCACTTCCTGTTGAGTGTGTTCCATTTGTAAATTGAGTCCCCCACTGCTATGGGAAACCATGCCTTGGTTTAAGAACGCTTTGGTTTAAGAACGGACTTCTGGAACAGATTAAGTTCGTAGACCAAGGTGCCACTGTATTCTTTTTGGCTTGGGGTAGAGGTGGAGTTCAGAACCCAGTCTTTTAGTGTGCAGAAACATAATAGAACTACATATGGTTGTGTTGCTAGTGTAGAATGAATTTGACATTTAACCTGTGTGTTCTTAAGAATCATTTCCTTGCACTGGAAACATGCAGTTGCCACTTGTACAATATACATGTGATATTTTGAAAATTAGCACATCAGTTGTGGGGTAAACTCATTTTACCAGCAACCCCACCCCAAGGTGGTTATTTCAGCAGGG
Organism: Podarcis filfolensis; assembly: GCF_964270895.1. Lineage (NCBI taxonomy): Eukaryota > Metazoa > Chordata > Lepidosauria > Squamata > Lacertidae > Podarcis > Podarcis filfolensis. Next base: position 45,875,464 of record NC_139612.1, on the reverse strand, counting down.
TAGGGTAGGAAGAGATAAGTAGAGCATCACTTGCCCCATCACTACAATCTGTCCTCATTTCCCTTTGAAGGACAGGGCATACTGGGTCTGCAGACACCCACTGGCATCACTGAAGAGGAAAAACCCATTCCTAAAGCCATTTTGAGACACCCTCTTTAAAGTTTAAAAGGTAAACACCTACAGCACAATTGCTCAAAAGTCTTAATATGTTCAGTGGGGCTTATTCACGAGTGCATAATTACACTCCTAATGTTTTCATTCTTATAATTTTAAGTTTTATTTTTCTAAGGCAACATCCGTTATGCCAAAATGAGTCCTCAAGCAATCTTTGGAAACTAATTTTAAAATATTATAGGTATTTTTATGATTCTCACTACCGGTGGGCAACAGGATGAGAAGCAAAGCCTCTCTATATTTTCTGCCTCAGGTGCAGAAATGTCTTAGAACATAAGTAGGTTCTGTGGTTCCCAGGTTGCTGTTTCATTTTTCAAGTGTCTTGTACTGGTGTGCACAGACATCTGAGTGCAAGACACATCCCAATTACTTTCTTGTGCTTCCAGATCACATATTGGAGAATGTCTTGTAAGGGCAGTTTCTTGGTAAGGAATAACATCAAGTTGTTTGCATCCTTTGTTTGTTCAGCTCCCAAGGTGAACATCAATGTCAGTAATTGTTGACCTGCTTACTAAAGTTCCATTATGTTTCGGATGTGAGTACAGGATGGTATAAATCACTTGATAATTCTGAACAATAAAAAGGCCTAATTCTAGGGAAGGAGAAGATAACCTCTAGTGTATTACTGCTCTTGGCCCCAGTTTCTTACTGCTTAGGAAAATGACAATAAGCACAGATTTATAATAGCTTAGATCTAAAATAGCTTAGATCCAGTCATTTCCCCATGTACCAAATAAATTACAGCTGTCTGTTGAATGAACCTGTAAAATGGTTTAATTTTCAGAAGGAGATTTAGGTGTCTTAATTCAGGTAATAATTTGAAGAGAGTTTATTTCTTGAAAAATTATTAGAGAATAGCAGCTAGCAGAATACGAGCCATTATGATGTTGGTTGGAGTAGTCAGTATGGTTCCCTCCAGATGTTTTGGGGCTACAGAACCCATCATCCCTATTGGTCTTTCTGGCTGTGGTTGATGTGTGTTGTAGTTCCAAGTTATCTGGAGGGCACCATGTTGGCTACTCATACTAGAAAGGGTATGATGGAAAGTGAATCTATGTATTGGAAGGGCCCTACTCAGTGGGACTCAGTGTCACAAGTAGAAGGCAGGCTTTGCCCTACCTTGACCATGTCTCAAGTGCCAGAACCATTGAACCAAAATCAAGGATGCATTGAGGGATGCTAGTTGGAGAAGTCAATCTGCTCCCTGTGATTGGTGACCCCAGTATCTTGAAGTTGGAGAAGATGTTTTCTCATTTCCCAGTCTCCTTACATTTTTATTTTTTTACTTAATAAATTTCTATACCACCCTTCATCCAAGGATCACTGCATTTTATTTACAATAGAAACACACAAAACATAGTAATGAACAAAAACAATTACATGCCCCTCCCATAAGGTTTGTTTATGTTGTGTCCCATAGAAGTCACTGGGAAACAACCCAGACTCTTCTCTGCCGTAGCTTAATTCTGGCTTCTGTTTCTTGGTTACCAGGTAACAGGACTGTGTTATACTATTAGCAATCAAAATTCTGCTGCAGGAAAAGGTGCTCATTAAATTGCTGACCTAAAAAAAAAAAGCATGGGTTTCTAATCCCTTAACTGGCTCAGTTGATTGTTACATGCTGAAATCACTAAATCAGGAATGAGGAACCTGTGGCCCTCCTTGTGGGACTCTAAACCAAATCAACCCTAACCAGTATGGCCAGTGATGATCAGGGATGATGGAGTCCAACATCTGGAAGGCCACAGATTCCCCATCTCTAACCCGGCTGTGTCTGCCTGGGTGCTCAGTACAACACCACTCTATAGGTCAGAGAGGCAGGGAAGGGAGGTCACTATCACCCATTTAAAAAAAAAATCCATCTCCCTCACTATGAGACTGATACACGCTGTGTCTGGGTTCAAGTGATTGCTTGTGGTGTTTGTGGCCAGTGAGACAGAAAGGGGATGTTGTTAGTCCACTGTCTACCTTACTGTACTACAAACTCCTTCACCAAGCCGGCAGAATGTAATATTGAATGTGGTGATGGAGAACGCTTTCCTGATTGTATTGAGGGACTTTCAATATCCATGCTGAGGCTGGGCCAAAACTTCGTGACAACCATGAAACTGTCTCAGTACATCGTTGACCCGACGTATGTATCTGAATACACCACCTAATGTTCGCCACAGCACAAACTAGTAATATTTTGCTGATTGTAGGGCTTGTTGTGCCTTCCGCACAGGCTCACTTGTTTGGTGGTTCCACTGACTTCAGAAGTTTGGAGGTGATGGTGGCTCAGGGGAGGGCAACCCTTGTGGCACCCCTTAAACTGTGGAATCGCCCCCTCCTCACAGAAGTGTGTCTGGCACCTTCATTATGGAGTTTTCATTGAATGTTGAAGATGTGCCTCTTTACCCCTAGCCTTTGACAACTCATATATTTTAGGACCTACCCTTTTATTCTGTGATTGGTTTTAACTGATCTTTATTTTAACAGTTGCATTTTTAAAATTGTAGCCCACCCCAAAACCTCCATGGTGAAGGGAAATAATACAGTGGTGCCTCGGGTTACAGACGCTTCAGGTTACAGACTCCACTAACCCAGAAATAGTACCTCGGATTAAGAACTTTGCTTCAGTATGAGAACAGAAATTTTGCAGCGGCAGCAGGAGGCCCCATTAGCTAAAGTGGTACCTCAGGTTAAGAACAGTTTCAGGTTAAGAACAGACCTCCAGAATGAATTAAGTTCTTAACCTGAGGTACCACTGTATTTGGCAGCCAGTACAATATGTTCAAACCATCTTGCCCCCATGAGCAACCCGGCCACCAAATTTTATACCAGCTAAAGTTTCTGAACCGCCTTCCGAGGCAGCCCTTGCATATAATGTGTTGCAGTAATCTAACCCAGCTGTTAACGGAGCATAAACAACAGTAATCAAGCTATCCTTGTCCAGATAGGGGTGCAGTGCCTCACTTACCTGGATTGAGCTTTAGCCTGGCTTTCATCCAGCCCATTACCAAGGAAAGACAGAGATCCTGCACAGCCATACCTGCAGATGTAAAGGAGAAGGAAAGCTGTGTGTTGTCATCATATTGCTGACAATGTACTCCAAAACTCCAGATAACCCCACTCAGCAGTTTCATCTAGGTGTTATAGGAGACATTTGGTTTCCATAGTTATTTTTGGGGGTGGGAAGATCCTTTAAGTTCCCTGATTTTCATACGTTCGGTCAGTACTGGTTCGTGTTCAGGCATCAGCTGCTGGAGGCAATGGTGGCAGCCTCTTTTCCGATCTCCCTAAGCCTCCCTTACACAGCTCTGTCCTCCAACTGAGGGGAAATGGTTGACTACTACATGGCATGTCCTGGTTCTGCCCATTGCTGTAGGTGCACTACCCCATCACCATTGTTGAATTAAGAGTCAGCTGGCAGCTTCTGTGTGTGGAACAGAAAAGGGCACCATCTCCTTTGTCTCAGACAACAAAGTGACTTAGACTAGCCCTGCGGTCTGTTGTCTCCTTTCTACCTGTGCATTGTTTTTCTCTTAATTGTGGGTGAAGGAGAAATGTCTTGATTGCTTCATTGGATGAACTTTGGCCTCACGCGCCTGCAATTCAGAGGCATTTCTTGCATTGCAATGTTAATCTCAGGAAATGGAAAAAGGAAAAATGGGAGAGAAGGCTACAGAATGTCAGCCCACCCAGAGGCCAAGTGTTTCCTCCTCTCTGAGATGAGGAATCTCTGGTATGTGAGGATGCAGAGGTGACTCTGTGTGTGGTTAGGAGCAGGGCAGGCTGATCTTAATTTGATAGCTTTGGGGTGCTATGACAAATAGTTTCTATAATTCAAGTTTCCCCAATGAAAGAATTTTTTATTGCAGTGATGTCTCCCACAGGGGAGAGAGACAACTGGAACCCTAGGATATGAATCCATCTGCCAGTGGGTAGGTCAAATCCAGATTAGAAACCAAGGTTTCTAGTGTGTGCTATATGCTATATATACTCTCAGAGGTAAATTCAGATTTAACAACAAAGTTGCCCACCAGGCAAGTTCTCTTTGAGAACTTGTGTGATGGTTAAGAGTACGGTTGCCATATTTCAAAAAGTGAAAATCTGGACACAAAGGTTTGGCAAAGTTATGAGCCAATTTCCGGAAATTAGGCCAAGGACAACATTTTTGGCGGATGAATCCCAGCTATGTCCGGGAAATTCCAGACGTATGGCAGCCCTAGTTAAGAGTGTGAGGTATATGCCCCAGGGCTTTTTCCCAGCCATAACTCAGTTCCAGCACCTCTCAGGTGGGCACCATTGCCATCATAAGAGAACAAGGGAGGTGTCCATGATGAGTCCTGGCACCTCTTTTTCTAGAAAAATGGCACTGACGATGCAGAAGCATTTGGGGGGGGGCTTATCAGTGGGGGCTCCTATATCTAAATAAACCCCAAGCTGAACTGCCAATTTATGGATTTTAGTGCTGTGCTTCTGTCTTTCTAATTATCCACAGGCCCATGATTATTCAAGTTTTCAAAAACCTGTTAATTTAAGGTAAGCAAGCCCTCCTTTGAACAATTGTGTATCCTCATCAAATAATCCTATTTGGGCCAGGGTCTCTACTCATGTGTTGTAAAATTTTGTATGTGTGTGTGTGGGGGGGGAGAGAAACGGAGAGATTGCCTCATATTTTTAGAACAATGTTTCAATGGTCGTGACCCATAATAGTGTTCAGTGTTTTGGAACGCAGAAATAAAATCCTCAAACCATCCATTCTAGCATGCGGGGGGCCACCTAAATTATATAATTCAGTATTTGAATGACTAGTATTAGTAATTGTATTATAAATTGGTATTGTTATTGTTACGGTAAAATCTGGGTGCGAGGCTGCTCTGCCACCCAGCTCGTCGGACTAAGTCCGCGGGTCCCTGCGGAGGAAAATGAGCTCAGCCGGAGACAGGAGCAAACTGCAGAAGATCCAAGTTTATTGCGCAACAGGTTCAAGGCGAGATTGAACAGCGAGAAAGGGGTGACATGAACTTTTGAAACTTCCCTCCATGTCCCAGAATACAGTGCAATATACATCCCAGTTACATCATGAATACATTAAGAAGAGGTTGGGTTACACAGATTACATCATGAATACTTTAAGAAGAGGTTGGGTTACACAGGATTAACATATGGAGGAGGAAGGGGGGAATATGCAGAGCTGGAGATATGCGCAGATAAGCACATCCTGAGTACCAGTGATGAGAAGACAATGGTCCATGTACACATAGTCTGCCACCTGGCATTGTCCGGAGGAAAGGCTTGGCAGAGTGATTTGACAGGATTAGGGTCTTGACACCTTGCTTGAGGGATTATGGAGGGCAGGGAAGGTGTCATGGAGTCCTAGAGAAATTGAGCAAATTGGCACGTTGATTTTCTATGAATTTTATAGATTTTAGTCCCTTTTGACATTGACAATTGGAAATAAATGGATATATTGTAGTGAAGAAGGTGAAGAAGACATGCCCCCCCTTCCGTATCAGTTATAATGAGGCTATTATTGGATAGTGATTGAAAACTAATAAAAATTATTATCAGTAGTGTTCAATGCTGCGGCTGTGAAAAGGGACTTCTGGGCTTTCTTCAGAAGTCCTCGTTGTGGTATATGTGTGTATAACAGAGGGTGAAATACTATTGCTACCAAGTTGTGAAAGCTTCTGCTTTCCTGTGCTTCCCAATGTCTTCAAACTTTTTAACAAAAAAAGATTGCAAGCAGGATGCTGTGAAAAGAGTCTTTCACAATGTGACATCCACGGGCCTAGGCCCAGTTGTAGTTATAAGGAAACAGTGGGGAAAGTTTGAGGCCTAACCACCACCAACCTAAGTGGGGCTCATCTCCTGCACCAGAACTACTTGGTGCCATGTGAGCAGCACTCCTGCCTTCCCGTGGAGCTCCATCAAGGCTTCTCTGCTTGAATCAGCTAGCCGTAAGTGAAAAATGGGCCTTCATCCCCTTAGCTGAGCGGCAGACTTGAGAATGTGGCAGACTCTCCTGTCCAAAAGATGATTTCTGGGAGGCTTTAATACAGGGGTAGTCAACCTAAGGCCCATGGGCCAGAAGCGGCCTTCCCAATCTGGCCCGCAGACGGTCCAGGAATCAGCGTGTTTTTACATGAGTAGAACGTGTCCTTTTATTTAAAATGCATCTCTGGGTTATTTGTGGGGCCTGCCTGGTGTTTTTACATGAGTAGAATGTGTGCTTTTATTGAAAATGCATCTCTGGGTTATTTGTGGGGCATAGGAATTTGTTCTTTATTTTTTCCAAAATATAGTCCGGCCCACCACATGGACTGAGGGACGGTGGACCGGCCCACGGCTGAGAAAGGTTGCTGACCCCTGCTTTAATACGTTGCCTTGGTGAACAAAGGGGTTTGTGTGCACTGTTGGAAGCAATGTTTCTTGGCCTCTGAGGTGGCTCGGGTGAGGTTATATTTTGTGTGCACACGAATATCTCTAATTGGTGGCATGGAATGAGAAAGGTTATTAGGAGGGACACTTGGGTGGACAGAAACAGTGTGGTGCTATTGCTACCTCGTTAGCAGGAGACTGGACAAGAGGAGCTGTGGGCAGAGATAAATTTTGTTTGGGCAAGTAGATCTAATAGTTAGATGCAGGGCCAGAATTGGAAGCCTGTGGCCTGGAGCGACGCTTACATCCCAGCAGGAGTCAACTAGCAGTCCCCTGATTCTGCTGCTACTCCTTGCTCATGTTGCTGGTTCACCTGTCCTCTGATGGGTCCCGACAGGAGAAACAGCCCGTGCCACCTTGCCTTCTCTTTTTGGGCAGTGGCGCAGACTGAGCTGAGACACGGAGCAAGAGAATGGGCAGCAGCAACACTGATAGGGCTACTTGGGCTGGCAAGCCTGCTAAGGCTATCTAGCCAAAGGGTGCCCCAAAGCTTGGGGCATGGATAGGCAAACTAAGGCCCGGGGGCCAGATCCAGCCCAATCACCTTCTAAATTCAGCCCACGGACAGTCCGAGAATCAGTTTGTTTTTACATGAGTAGAATGTGTGCTTTTATTGAAAATGCATCTCTAGGTTATTTGTGGGGCATAGGAATTCGTTCATTCCCCCCCCCCCCCCAAAAAAAATAATCCGGCCCCCGCAAGGTCTGAGGGACAGTGGACCAGCCCACAGCTGAAAAAGTTTGCTGACCCCTGGCTTGCGGTTTTAGGTGAATAGGCAGTCTTGTTCTTATTGGCAATGCTACTTACACAAACAACTGCTGGCATTAGCTGTCTTGGCTTCAGGAAAGAAACTTTGTCCTTGGTTTTCAATAATAACCGGCTATATAGCTCAGATCACTTTTTCTCACACATTCTTGGTCAGCCCTATGCTAGCCTTGTAAGATAGGCCAGTTTTATGCCTGTATTGCCAATGGAGAGCTGAGTGGAAGAAATAGTGCCTTGTCTAGAGAGTTCTTAATGGAGGCAAACCAAAGACTTCTATTTGCTGTGCAATGCTACTTCTCTTTTATCTGGAAATGAATTGCTACATAAGGTAGAGGAAGGAGATGTAAGATAACTTTAGTCTGCTTCTGCTGGTCATCTTCTGCCGTGTCCCCTTCCTTCCTCATTTTCTGATCCCTAGCTTGCATAGACCTCCCCATACTGTCCACTGCCTTCATAATTAAATGTTGTGTGTAAAAATAATTATGCACATAATTAAATGTCGTGCATAAAATTTTTGAAAGAAACTCTGGCAACTTGTTCTTGACTCCTGAACTGGAGTTTAAATAAGCAGCCCCACACCCTCTGGCTTGAAACTTATTACATCTTAGAGATCTCTACTGATTTATGGTTTTAATTTGACATAACTCATTTAGCCTGCAATCCTATGCACATTTACCGGATCGTACATCTCTCCTTTTAAAGTCAATGAGCCTTTCTTGGAAGTTGCCTACGCACATGCATAGGTTTGTTGCCTTTAGTTACTTTGGAAGCAGCATTTATTTCACTGGAACATTTTGGTCTGCATTTCCTTTGATGCCCATGGTTGTCATTCTGAAAATCATTCTGAATTTAATGGCCCAGGTTATTCCTACTAGGATAGCTGTGAATGCACTTTGCCAAAGGTCTTCATGTTTCACAAGCATTAAGAAACAGAACAAGGTTTTCTGGCCTTTTTTGATAACCTCTGTCTGGGTCTCTTTATTAAACCTACTTCAAGCTGCTGCCTTTTTATTATTAAAACAAATTCTTGTTTTGTTTTTTTAAAAAACCTTTGTAATAGGATACATTAAATGCTTTCCACTTGATAAGTTTTACTAGTAGCAAATTTAGAGGGTTGTTTTTCTTTTCTTCAGGCATAGATAATTGTGTCTGGACATGAAGGAATTTCCTTCATCTTAAAAACTGCTGAAGAACATCTATGCCTGAAGGGCAAAACTCCAACTTAGAATTATTCACACTGACTGGCAACCGCTCTGCAAGGTTTCAGACAGGAGTCTCTCCCAGCAGATGCTTTACCTGTCTTTTCCTATGCTGAGTATCTTCTTAATCACCATAGTTCTTGAGCCTCCCTCAAGTTAATACATGAATGTAGTGAACCCTTCTCTGCCTGTAGATGTAGTGGAAAGAGTATTATTATAGATTTTGGAGGGTGATCCCCCTAAACCCTAGAAATTAGTAAATGGTAGGATTTTCATTAATTGAGATTTGGGACGCGGGTGGCACTGTGGGTTAAACCACAGAGCCTAGGACTTTTCAATCAGAAGGTCGGCGGTTTGAATCCCCGCAACGAGGTGAGCTCCCGTTGCTCGGTCCCTGCTCCTGCCAACCTAGCAGTTCGAAAGCAAGTCAAAGTGCAAGTAGATAAATAGGTACCGCTCCAGCGGGAAGGTAAATGGTGTTTCCATGCGCTGCTCTGGTTTGCCAGAAGCGGCTTAGTCATGCTGGCCACATGACCCGGAAGCTGTACGCTGGCTCCCTCGGCCAATAAAGCGAGATGAGCGCCACAACCCTAGAGTCAGTCACGACTGGACCTAATGGTCAGGGGTCCCTTTACCGGTCTAGTGAAGAGCAAATCTGTTAACATGACAAAAGGTGTTGACAGGCCATCTGAAGGGAATCATTTGGCCTGGGGAGACAGATATTGCCAAGGTGTTGGTGTGTCTGTTTGAGGTGATGGGATTCGCCAAAGGAACACAGACTGGGGGGGGGGGATGCCTGGAACCCCTTGGGATCTTCCTATCACTGGGCAGAGGGTGGGGGTGGTACCCAACTTTTGCAACAGTATTAAGGAGGAAGGTGTGCGTGTTCCTAGTGGGTGGATTTGGAGACAATCTGGTTGTCGGGAAAGCTGGATGTTTAGGCCTTGTTGCAGTGGTAAAACCCCTTGTCTGAGTATTGTATAGTACTGAATACCACTGAAGGCAGAGGGCTCACAGGATTACTGTATGGAGGATCATTTAGTCATACAATTCTCCCACTTGAAATCTTACCACTCAATGAGAACTAGGTCGTAGTCCCAAGGGCTGTTGTTATTGCACTGTTGGAGGTTTGCCATAACCTCTTCTGAAGATCGCTCCTTGTTTATCTTCCGGCAACTCCTGCTGATAGTGCCTAACTCCTGACTAGAAGATATCAGATGGAAACCCATTAACAGCATGCCGTTTTGATCCTGGGGAGAATGCAACCTAGGCTGCCTGTCTGAGTAGAGCTGGTGGACTTTGGCTCTTTCTGCTTCATTTTCTTGGCAACAAGTCATGGAGAGACAGATAAAAGAGGAAAATTATCGGTTCTGCTTATATCTCTTTGATTCTTGCACCTATTAATTTCTAATTGCATGATGCTTCCAAGCAAGGAAGATGGGGAGGAAAGGGTCAAAGTGGGCAGGCTAGCTTGCTTGCTCTTTAAGCTATCATAGTTTGTATGACATTGTGGCTGAAATAAAATGAGAGCCATTTGCAATGATTTCTTAGAAATCTTAGAAAGGTGGACTTGACCACAAAGGGCAGGAAACATGTGTTAGGTAAAGAGCCAAGTGGCAGTAGCTTAGCATCACTTGTAAACATGTGGAAGCTGCTTTCTACCAAGTTAGACCATTGGTCCATCTAGCTTTTTCTGGTCTTCGCTGGCTGGCTGGCTCTCCAGCATTTTGGAGAGTGGTCTTTCCAGTTCTACCTGGAGATGTCAGGGATTGAAGTGGGAACCTTCTGCATGCTAAGCATGGGCTCAATCACTGATCTGTGGCCCCTCCCTTCCATTAGTGTACCACAAGAGGAGTCAGAGCATACAGTACTTCCTAAGTAGTTTATGGTGCATTCCTGGATGCCTCCATCACTCTTTGCCTCTTTGTGTAGACAGGGACTCCACAGAGTTTCCTTCACTACCCTTTCTGCCACTTTATGGGCAGTGGGCGACCTCATCCAAAGGTGGGCATAAGCTGTGATGGGGAGCTAGTGGCACCTCAGAGGTTGCTGGGCTGTAACTCCAAATATCTCCTACCACTGGCACTGGCCATATTGACTGGGGCAGATGGGAGTTGGAGTGCAAACACAGCCATTGGCCACATGTTCCTCATCCCCAGTGTTAAAGACTGGCAGGAATTCCCCAGTGCAGCCCATGTGACACCTGGAGGGTATGAAGGAATTCTAGAAGCATCACTAGAAATCATGGCCCTGTCCCTGACTGGACAAAGAATGATGAGAGGCAGCAGTATATGAAATGCACTGAATATCCAAGCAATATTCCCGCCCATGGTTCTGGGATCAAATTAAGACAATGTATACATTTACCCTTTATTAAAGTTTTAGGATGGAAATTCAATTTTGATCAAAGAAAAACACAAGAATTAAAACCCTGTTGCACAGGTATCAAAAGTTTGGGAAATGCCCCAGGGATGCCAGTGCATAAATATTTCAACTTGAGTCAGCAGTAATGTGAAACTGTTGCAAAACACACCAAAACCAAAATCCAATTTAAACAGTGTTAAGAGAAGAACTATCCACAAGATATTCAGACCCTTTGCTGCAGTATTTTGCCTGTCTCCGTCATCAGATTAACACTGATGTGAAGAGTCCAAGGAGGTCAAGAAGATAAACAATAGTCTTTGTATTATGCTTTTTATATTTATTCCCTTTCTTTAGAAAACTTAGAGGCTTTCAAGTACTCACCAGGCTGGAGGGAGAAGAGCTCTCACCCCCACAAGAGATATAGGACCCAGCAGAAGCTCTGACGTAACTCTTATTTGCCAGATTGTCTGCTGTTCCCAAAGCCTTTTGAGCCATGAACCAGAGCAAGTAGGAAGGTGCCTCTAAATTAGGCAGATTACGTGGCACTCCCAACAGATGGACGCCAACAACAATAATTCAGAATTTCATATGGGCTACACATAAAATGAAGAGATATGCTGATTAAACAAAGAAATCTCTGAATAAAATGTTTCAGTGACATTTAAAATAAAAATATGTTGCTAGAATAACCAGTAGATGTCTAACCAAGCATATTCATACAATACAACTTCATTCCTAAGCACACATACTGGGAAGTAAACTCTATTGAATTTACTGCATAGGACTGTCCTGTTACCCCATAAGAAAAGACTAATATTGTCCAGAGAAGTTTATAAATGATTGTCAATTTTAAAAATTATGAACTGGCCATCGGGACCCAGTTTCTAGATATAGATAGGATGGTCACTCCACTGGTAGGTTAAGAATCAACTGACCACTTCCTGGATCAATTTTTCAATGACTAAAACTACAGTGATTCAGAAACTTCCACTGGTGCAGAATTCAACAGCCAGGTTGCTCATGGAGGCAAGATGGTTTGAGCATACAGGTGGTGACCATTCTGCATGTATTTCATTGACACACAACCACCTCTGCACAGGTCATTTTAGACCCGGAAGAGGGCAGAACGTGCTTGTGTGCACTCCGCTGACGGGTATGAATGTCCAAAATGCAACCCCTGCGCAAATAAAGAGTTGCCTGCATTATACTGATCCTGGCCTGACTGCACTGGTTGCCAATTAGTTTCCAGGCCCAATTCAAAGTGAACTGACCTGGACCCCGTGCTCATAATCTGAGGTCCTTCTTAAGGTGCCACCTGCATGAGAGGTTTGGAGGGTGGCAACACAAGAATGGGCCTTTTCTGCAGTGACTCGCTGTTTGTGGAATGCATTCCCTAGGGAGATTCGCCTGTAGCCTTCGTTGCATATCTTCAGGCACCAGGCAAAAGCATGTTTGTGGGGGCGGGGAAGGTTGTTGGTTTGTTTCTATTAATTTTATTTTATTTTATTTTGTATTTTTGATCTTTGGATGAAGTGAGCTATATACATTTAATAAATAAATAAATAATAATAACAATAATAACTTAAAATCCAATATTATGAATATCAGTTACAGTCTGAGAGCGTCCCAGGTGTACTGAACTAATTTTGTGGGTTTTGTTCCATCTTCAGCCACATCCTGCAAAGATTACCAAAAATAGAAAGTAAGGCCTTTTTTTACCTTCCAATTACTGATGAGCATCCTTAAACTAGCCTTGATGTCCTTCACATTAATTGTCTTTTCTGCACTGCAGCTGGCCTGCAATTTTTGCAAATAGTAGTTCTTGCAAATAGCGGTTTCTGCAAGTGTGGTGACATCTGAAACGGGCTCTACTTTTGCATGAGCTGTTCTTGTCCTTTCAAAGACAGAATTTTCTCTCTGACATCTAGAAGAACAGTATCAACCTTACTGCAGTATCAGTCCCCAACAGCAAAAGCAGTACCCTCGAATTTAAACTTTTATCCCATTTTAAAACTAAAAAAGAATCAGCTCACAAAATGGGGGAGGGATGGGGTAACTGGGCCCCTAAAGGACCAGGTGCGCAGCTTGGAAGTCGTTTTAGACTAAGAGCTGTCCATGGAGGTACAGGTCAATTCTGTGTCCAGGGCATCTGTCTACCAGCTTCACCTGGTATGTTGGCTGAGACCCTGCCTGCCTGTGCATTGTCTTGCTAGGGTGGTACATACTCTGGTTATCTCCCACTTGGACTACTGCAATGCACTCTAAGTGAGGCTACCTTTGAAGGTGACTCAGAAACTACAACTAGTCCAGAAAGTGGCGATTGGTGACTGGGAGCGGCCACCAGGACCATATAACACCGGTCCTAAAATATCTAAATTTGCTCCCAGTACTTTTCCAAGGACAATTCAAAGTGTTGGTGCTAACCTTTAAAGCCTTGTATACCTGAAGGAGCGTCTCCACCCTCCATCGTTCAGCCCAGACACTGAGATCCAGCTCTAAGTGCCTTCTGGCAGTTCCCTCATTGCGAGAAGTGAAGTTGCAGGGAACCAGGCAGAGGGCCTTCTCGGTAGTGGCACCCACCCTGTGGAACGCCATCCTGTCAGATGTCAAGGAAACAAACAACTGACTTTTAGAAGACATCTGAAGGCAGCCCTATATAGGGAAGTTTTTAATGTTTGTTGTTTTACTGCGCTTAATGTTTTAATTAAGCAACCCAGTCAGATGGGTGTCATATAAATAAATAATTATTATTACTAGTAAAAAAAAAAATCAAAGCTGAAAAACTAAATCAGTGGTTCCCCACCCCAATAGACTATTTGAAGATTGCTGAGTGTCTTGACAGGCTACTTAATGACTTTTCCGCCTGTTGTAGAAATTGTAATTTGTTGTGCTAGATACTGTATGGTTTTTAATTACCGGTACCATATATTTTTTCTTTATTTATGATATGTTGCACTGTATTGCAATTTGAACTAAAAACTACTTAGATCTCAAGTTTTTTAAAAGTGTTGCGAAGATCAGAACCAGCATTTGGAGCTGAACCTAGAAACAGGAAGCCGGTGCAGAGTATGAAAAGTTTAAGAAACAGCACCTATCGCAAATGAATAACCAGGCGGGTAGCATTTTATATCAGTTTACATTTTCCATTGCTTTTCAGGGCCATTACTGTGTAAGTCATGTCCCAGGAGTCAAATCTTGATATTATTAAACCATGAATAATCACATCCAGGTCAAAATGGCAGCATAGCAATCCCTAGATATCACCAAAAGTATTTTAGATCATTTGTTTTGGTATCTGCCCCCAACAGCAAAAAGCTTTAGTTCAGATATAGACTGCCTTTCATTACAAGACCTTTTAAGCAGTGCGCTTCTTAAAAAAGAAAACATATACAACTGAAAACACTTCACTGAACAGCAAGACATGAAGCTCCTACCCCTGCTGTTCTTTCTCCCCCTGCCCAGAACTACTTGATTCACTCACACATGAATATCATTATAATTGCTGGGGCACAGGCTGATTCCCCCCCCCCCCCCAGCTAGATAAAACAGAAACAGTAGCTAATTGTGAGCTGCAAACTTAGCCAGATAAACTGCATCAGAATAAGACAATAGGGCAGGAAAACATTATCTACACAGATTGACAGCAACCAGATAAAATACCTATCAAAGGGCAAAGACAAATAAGTTCAGAATCGATTTTCCTTCCAGTTGCTCATAATGCCAAATAGCTGTAAAACAAAATGAGTAGGTAACATCCTATTCTCATTCCTTTCCCACTCCTGCTTCTCTTGTCAGTAGGGCTGAGCCCAGAGAACTAGGCTCCTTGTGAGCCTTGCCTTCACTGCTATATACCTGGCTAGCTTCCCCCAATTTGTGCTGCAGCCAAATAGTCTCAGGGGACTTTTTTTTTTTTTTAAAGGGTGTGTAGATCAACTACAGGAGTTGTTCTAGTGAATGGTGGTCTAATGGTGGGTTTTGATCAGATGAGTCCCTTGGGGATAGAAAGTGAACAAGAATGAAAAAGGGAATGAAAACAGGAATGAGAAAGACAAGTCCCTCTGGAAGGCAAAGCTTTGGTTCACTGTAAACCTGCCTCGTTTTTAATACTTGCACTCTAGCTTTTGAAACTGTAGGCTGATTTTTCAAACCAAACTGAGGTCTGCACCTACACTTTACACTAATAAGCTGCATTTAAAACCTAAGCTGAGCCTACGCTGAGCTTGAACTAAAAGCTAAGCCTGTTATTTATGAATGGATTTTCCTGCCAGCTAGGTGTGCATTGTGGTCTTTGTTAATGCAGAACTTTATATAAGCTTCGCCCTATTTTGGAAACTGAGCTAAGCCCAAGTTTCTGGGTTGTAGTTTACTGGTAGAGGAGAGCTGCAAGAACTGTAAATTTCTACAGAATTATTATCTCCCCCAGGATTGATTTCATGAGCTGTACATTTCTACAGAATTGTCGGGACTCAGTTCATGCCATGTAGTGCCCTTTGCTGAACCTTTGTTGCTTAAATCTGTGAGGAGGAAAAACACCTAACCCTGGTTATGCATCCCATCCTGCAACATTTTAACTGTGTGCAGTTAAGTAATTTTAGACTCTGGACTTAATAGTCTTATGGAGGGCTCCATCTTTAGATCGTAAACATGTATTCCTTCACTTTCTTCAAAATGTGGTAATCCAGCTCTCGTGTGTTAGGGGTGTGATAGGAATTTTATGGTCTTAGATATATGGTAATGTTCATAAGTGTACCAACCAAGCACCTACATAGATCAGCACAGGAAGACCAACCTGGAACCATTTTGATTCCTAAACTGAGCCAATGTTTTCTCCGCAAGGTCAAAGTGGGAAACCTCCCATTGTCTCTTTTCTCACAAATCCTGTCTTAAGGGCACATTTAAGATATCAATAGGGTGTGAGGCTGTGACATGGCCCAGGAACTAAGCATTTATCACTACAAAAGAATGGCCAGGCTCCCCAGGCAATCCAATCAAGTAACCTGCCAGACAGGAGATAAACAAGGACAGGAGAGAGAAAAACAACATTCAAATTTCTGTTTAGACCGCCTTTTCTGTGATGCAGGTATGATGTACCTGGGGGGTGGTCTTAGGTTTGAAGAGGTTGAGCCCAGTCGGTGGCACTGGCTCAAAGGCGAAGCTGACAAGGTTACACTCCTTCTGTGATAAAACAAAAAAAAATTTTTCCTTCCAGTAGCACCTTAAAGACCAACTAAGTTAGTTCTTGGTATGAGCTTATAATAATAATAATAATTTATAATAATTTATTATTATAATAATAATAATAATGCTTTTGTGTGCATGCACACTTCTTCAGATACACTGAAACAGAAGTTGCCAGATCCTTCTATATAGTGAGAAGGTGGGGAGGGGTATTACTCAGAAGGGTGGTGGGAATGGGTGGTTGGCAGATAGCTGAGATGAGCCTGTTGACGACTCTTAACGACTGCAATAGGTCTTACAGGAAAAAGCAAGGGGTGAGAAGGTGAAAAATGGCTTTGTCATGTATAATGAGATAAGAATCCAATGTCTTTGTTCAGACCAGGTCTCTCCATGGTTTTAAGTTTGGTAATGAGTTGCAATTCAGCAGCTTCTCTTTCCAGTCTATTTCTGAAATTCCTTTGTAGTAATACAGCTACTTTGAGATCTTGTATAGAATGTCCTGGGAGATTGAAGTGTTCTCCTACTGGTTTCTCTGTCTTGTGATTCTTGATGTCCGATTTATGTCCGTTTATTCTTTGGCGTAAGGATCTGGCAACTTCTGTTTCAGTGTATCTGAAGAAGTGTGCATGCACACGAAAGCTCATACCAAGAACTAACTTAGTTGGTCTTTAAGGTGCTACTGGAAGGAAAAAAATTTTTTGTTTTGACTATGGCAGACCAACACGGCTACCTATCTGTAACTCCTTCTGTGATGTATGTATGATGTTTCTGGGGGTGGTCTCGATCTACAGGGTGGCAATTTCAAAAGTCTTTATAAGGCCTTGCATGCCATTTTTCTGGGTTGCTCCTCTCTCCTGCGGGTGAGGGGAGCACCCTGTTGCAACAGATCAATAAAAATCAAGCTTACTAGCTGTTTTGCTTCTCAATATTTTCTGGTTGGCCTCTGTTATTCTCTCCTACCAATAGGGAACCTGTGTAAGGACTCTATATGGGCTCTTGGATACCCCATAAGGGAAAAGGGCAATTTTTGTTTACAACAGGAGGACCTCTAGCTCATTCTGTGGGGTGGGGTGGGGGGCTTGGCTTCTGCCCCTGATGGCACTGCTGCCTTTTACCCAACCAATGATTAAACAATCTCTGTGGACTAGGAAATATTTAACCCAACTTCTCTCTTTCTCTCCCTTTGTCTTCCCTCCCTCCCATCCCAGGATGAAGATGAGACGCCACAAACTCTTTTTGACTCTGTGCATGGCTGGTCTTTGCCTCATCTCTTTCCTTCACTTCCTGAAGGCCCTCTCCTATGTCACATTCCCCAGGGAGCTGGCGTCGCTTAGCCCCAACCTGGTCTCCAACTTCTTCTGGAACAATGCACCCGTCACACCTCAGGTCAGCCCTGAGCCTGGGGGCCCGGAGTTCCTCCGTACGCCGCTGTACTCCCACTCCCCTCTGCTCCAGCCCCTCTCCCCAAGCAGAGCTGGCGAAGAGCTGCATAGAGCCGAGTTTGTGCTGCCTGAAGACACGGCGGAATACTTTGTGCATACCAAAGCTGGCGGTGTCTGCTTCAAACCAGGCACCAAGGTGTTGGAAAAGCCACTAGCGGGCCGGCCAGAGGAGAAAATAGAAGGAGCTGCTTCGGGGCGGACAGCCCGGAAACCTCTGAGCACCAATGGGACAAAGCGGCGCAAGTGGGTGGAGTGCGTGTGCCTGCCTGGCTGGCATGGGCCTAGCTGCGGGGTGCCCACCGTGGTCCAGTACTCGAACCTCCCCACTAAAGACCGGCTGACCCCACGGGAGGTTCCTCGGAGAGTCATTAATGCCATCAACGTCAACCACGAATTTGACCTCTTGGACGTGCGTTTCCACGAGCTGGGCGATGTGGTAGATGCCTTTGTGGTCTGTGAGTCCAACTTCACCGCATATGGTGAGCCACGCCCCCTCAAGTTCCGCGAGATGCTGCTCAATGGCTCCTTTGACTACATCCGCCACAAGCTGCTCTATGTCTTCCTGGATCACTTCCCCCCAGGCGGGCGCCAGGATGGTTGGATTGCCGATGACTACCTGCGCACTTTCCTGACTCGGGATGGCATCTCCCGCTTCCGCAATCTGCGGCCCGATGACGTTTTCATAATTGACGACGCCGACGAGATCCCGGCCCGCGACGGCGTGCTCTTCCTCAAACTCTACGATGGCTGGACGGAGCCCTTTGCTTTCCACATGCGCAAATCCCTCTACGGATTCTTCTGGAAGCAGCCCGGCACCCTGGAGGTGGTTTCTGGTTGCACGGTGGGGATGCTCCAAACTGTTTACGCCACAGATGGGATTCGCCTGCGCCGGAGGGAGTACTACACCATGCCAGGCTTTCGGCAGTATGAAAACAGCACAGGTCACATCCTGGTGCAGTGGTCACTGGGTAGCCCGCTCCATTTTGCTGGCTGGCACTGCTCTTGGTGCTTTACGCCAGAAGGAATCTACTTCAAACTGGTGTCAGCCCAGAATGGGGATTTCCCCCGCTGGGGTGACTACGAGGACAAGAGGGACCTTAACTATATCCGGGAGCTAATTCGGACTGGCGGGTGGTTTGATGGCACCACCCAAGAGTACCCTGCTGCGGACCCCAAAGAACAAATGTATGCCCCCAAATATCTGTTGAAGAACTACCAGAGGTTTAGTTACTTATTGGAGAACCCTTACCAGAAAGCAGAGGGGGCTGGGTGAGGGGAGTGGGGCTTGCATGGGACTTTATGGAAAAAGGGGGAAGTGGGGTACGTGTTTTGTTTTTCTTCCCCCCCTCTCCACCCACTCCTCTTGGAGAAGTGTGTGTTCTCTCCAGCCTCTGTTTGCCCCATCCCAGAAAATATACTTGGGTGTGTCTGGGTGTGGGGGAGATTCCAAACCATGTAAACAAGGACCAGAGGATGCAGGAACTGGCCCTGAGAAACAGCAGGAGGTACAGCTCCTTCACCTCTCTTGTGGGATGGAAGAAAACTCTTAAGACAGGTAGCGCCTCTCTGTGTGACATGGAGATGAGAAGGAGCACACAGCTGGATGTGTGAGGGTGCAGAAGCCTTGAGTCTTTGTAGTTTAGGTGGGCGTGATGTCAAACTCCATTGCTAAAAGCCAATGTTCATCTGAGTCATTTCAAACCAATGGATGTCCAATTAAGTTCCGCTCTCCTAGCATATTGCCACTTGTTCAGCCCATAGAGGTTATGGACAGAGGTCAGGGTAGATGTGTGGACTCTTCTTGTTTTGGTCATTTCAAGAGCATGTGGTGGTGTTTGGCCAAAGAGCACCGTGTCCCTGGATACAATGCTCTTTATTTGGAGCCAGAACAGGTGGGTGGCAGCTTCACTAGGAAATGTGTGTATAAGTGTGAAAGAACTTTTGTAGGTGACTCCAGGAGTCATGTCTGTCTAGGATATGTATATTTTGCCACGTGTGTTTGTTACATTTGAGTGTGGGTGTGCACACAAACTGGGAGCACGGTAGCACCAAAGAACTCTGCTTTCCACCTGATGATGATGAGCATTCAGGGAAAAACTCTCTGCAAAGTGGCAGGCTATGGAGGTTGAAAAGCTGTCTGGTTTTGCTCATTAAATGGATAGTTTTGGTAGCCAGTCTCAAATGTGGAAGGAACATGACAGTAGGGCTGTAGCCCACAAACTTGCAAAGGGAATGCCCACTGAGGTCCTACTTTCCCTCTTCCACAACAACAAAATGTGCTGTTTACATTTTCAATTAAAACAGTGTGCATGTCATGCTTAAGAGTTGCTTTTAAGGAAAGGGGATATTAGGATGCTAAAGCTACAGCGCCCATCCTACTACTTCTGGAACAGGAGAGGTATAAAGGTACTTGGCTCTATGATGCCACCATTTTGAGGACAGTGCTATATTGGAAGTCTAGCACTTGTACGCCTATAATGTGGTTTGCATAGGCAAGTAGAGGGGACAGGGTGTGTGGCGGATGAGGCTGATGTAAGAGCCAAGCGTTTAAGTATTCCATTTACGGTGTGCATCCTTTCTCCTTTGGTGAAGAGGCTCCACTGTGTCTCTTTTAAGTTACTATATGGAGTCAGGGTGAAATGTATTGTAAACCCCATGTTATGTTTGCTGCTAAGGAAATATATTAAACAGTGAGCTACTATGCTAACTGCAAAAAATGGGTGATGTGTGTGCAGCAATAAGAGGTGCACACAGGTTCCTTGCCACTGGAACAGTATGTTACTCTGATGTGTGGTGTGTGTGTTTTTTTTTTTTCTCTCTCTCTCTCTCTCTCGTTCCCTTTGTCTTTTCTGTCCTTCATTATTCCTGATCCCTATAAAAGACACAGTAAGTGCTGTGTCTTCTTTATAGTTTTGACATCACTCTTAGTGCTTTGTCTCCATGATGTGCTCAGCCAGTTCATGCTCTACCATTTTCATGTGATGAAATCCCTTTGCATTGACTCTTCTTTTTTGGTGCAGCTGCTGGTCTTGTGAATGCTTGGATAGCTCAAGATGATTACACCTCTTCTAGTGGCAAACTTTCTGGCCTGTGGGTTTGAGCCAAGGGGTGGAGGGAGAAGTGGCTCCCTGTACCAACCAAAGTCATCTTGCGTTTAGCCATGTGCCATGTAAAAATGGTTGTATGAATTGACCTTTATGCCTTTAAAATGAAGGAAATTCCGGCCTAAAGCTGAGCTCACTTGAAGCCCCTTTTCTTTTTGTTGGATGGGTGAATGGATTGGCTGGTGATGCCAACCTAACTCTGTGCACCACTCTAAGGCAATGCTAAATTTTGTACATGGCTCCTTTCTCTGTTGAAGCATTAGACCACCCTTCTCTAACCTGGTGCCCTTCAAGTATTGTTGGATTCAAACTCCCATCATCCCTGACCATTGGCCATGCTGGCTGGGGCTGATAGAAATTACAGTCCAAAACTTCTTGAGGCCACCGTGTTGGGGAAGGCTGCACTAAAATGACCCATGGAATGGGCTGCATGCTTTTTCTCTGAGAAGATCTTCATTGGGTTAAAGGAGAGGGATCCTGAACCATACTGGGTACAGCGGGCACAGTGGGGTGTAGAGTTGATGGAGCAGATCTCAATCGGCTATTCCAAAATGTATGTGCAGCAATAGCAAAGGAGCTGCTGGTGACAAATGGAGGTTAGTTAAGCACCATTGGTTCCCAGTACTGCCATACAAAGGCCCACTACACAGAGGGAATAGTTTTCTTTCAGTCTTGGGAGGAAATGGGAATCTAGGCTTTGACCTTCAGCTCTCATGACCCAGCCTGCCTAACACAATCGTTGCAGTATGTTCCTTCACTACTGATGTGTGTTGAGAGGCAAGGGAGGGGGAGGGGGGAGAGATGGGCTCCAGCTCTTGGGACATGGAGAATGTGCGCTTTAGCTATGCTGCAGTGCTTGGTTGTGAGCCTGCAGCGTATTGGGACAAAATTCAGAAAAATAGCCCGTCAAGAAATGAGGACCAAGGGGATGACTTCACCATATCTTCAGCACTGTGCTGCTTTCCTGCAAACCGAGCTCCTTCCTCCAATCCAGCCCGCTGTTCATTTCAGTCCTTGCACTTGCTCTACAGGGCATGCTTTGTGCACATCTAGGGCTTTCACAATTACTGCTCATGAATTCGTAATACTCCCATCACTGCTGTCTCTAGGCTCCATCTGTCACGGAAAAGCGCAACACACACAGACAGCGAGGCTGTTCCTAGCCCCGTTATACTTTCCGCAACTCTCCCCCTTCCTTGGGGTGGGGGGGTTTGCCCCCCCCCGCCCCGTTGTGTGCAAGCAACAGATCCCATTGTAATTGGATAAGTTAGCGCTGAATTCCTTTGGGACACTGAAAGAACTCTTTGTTCTGGTCCCCTTCTTTGACTGCACCAAAGTGAAACTTGAAACTGACCTCTTGGGTTGGGGGTAGGGGAAGAAAAGGAGAATTTACAGTAAAAGCTTTGCTTTTTAAAAAATAGGACTGCCTTTTGCGTATGATTTTTTTTTTAACATTTCCAGTTTAAGAACCCTCTATTTAATTATTTATTATGTAGTGGGAACAGAGTCCCACATTAAGGAACTTTGCACTAATAGAAAAGCCTTTGGACTTCTGCATTCCGGTAGGGGGTGGCCAACAGTGGCTAAAGGAGAAACAACGTTGGGGAAGTATCTTGGCAAGCCAGTAATTTGGGCACCTAATTTTACCCCTTGACTTGCAGAGTCAGTGGAAAATGAGCAAGTCAAATATTAAATGTGTATGCAACAGGTAGAAGAGGAGAGCTCTGAGATTATTGAAGAACCTGCCCTAATGGAAGAACCTTTAGGCACAATTGTAGAGGAACCAATGTAGAAAAATCAGGGTGTGCACACCCTCCATCTTGTAACAAGACTGTATCCAGCTGGTATCACTTAGAGAATCTGAGATCCTTGCACATCATTACAAATTAAGGGTCCGTCCCCACTTCCGCTTGTCCCCTGCTTTCTAGCCAGAGGTCTGAGTGATTTTGCCGAATGTGGTTTGTTCCAATTCAGCACTAAACTATGGGTTTTCCCGTGAGAAAGCAGTAGGGCAGACAGAAGTGTGGATGAGCCCATGGTGTGGTTGGTGGGCAAAGCCAGCCTCATTTTGGAGTGTGTCAGTGGCTGCATACTAATGAGTAGCTGATGCTGTGCAAGTGGATATTTAGTGCCTGCCCCTCCATCAGTTTAATGTATACACAGCATTTGTGTTCAGATTGCAGCTGCAGTGACGTCGTGTCTTAACTGTATTGATGAGTGTTTGGAAAGAACTTTGGTTTTTAGAATAACTCATGCCACTTCAAATGGGCAAAGGGTGGGCTGACTTAAAAGTATTAGCAGAATTCTTTCCTGCTATGCAGAAAGGTTTGGAGCAGTCTTTGTTATAGTGCTGCATAATTGCTACTTGCAAGTGTACCAATAGTACTATAACCATCATGATGCACTATCCCAATGAATGCCAGCATATAACTTGTAGCAGAGCTAGCTTGAGTCTCCTCTCTCCATGAATAGCTGGAGGAAGTTGGGGAGTATCTCTTTCCCATTTTCCCCACAACAGACCCACCTCACTTATCCCTAGTAGACCTCCAGAAGTATTGTCATGGCCAGTGACAGCAACTATGGCCAGTAACTGTGGAGAGAGTGCCCACTTTGTAGACAGGATTTAGAGGATAACTTCCCATTTGTTCAGAGAAGCTCTGTCTCCCATAGTGCCACATTCCACTGTCTTCAAACCTGATTTGTACAAAATGAGGTTGTGAAATTGGTCTTCGACTCTACCTCTTTTTAAGTTGCAAGGTATGTGGGGGGTTGAATGCTTTTCCTTATCTGAAAACAAAACTAACTTCCCTGTGTGAGAGAAAGATGTGAGGGAGAAGAATTATAGCCACCATAGACTTTTCTATGATTTGTTTGTTTTGTGTCTCTAGGGATTCCTACCCACCCTCACCAATGAGATAGCACTCTGCTATAAGATCCCATAGCTGCAGTACGAAATGGGTATGGTCCAGGAACAGTTTCCTCATCTTATCTGCTCTTTATATGAACTAAGCATTAGAGAAGAGCTCCTTTGACCTACTTGTAAACATCGTTTCACCCCTTGACCAATACAGGCAGCAACATATGTGACTGGTTATCAATTTGTACTAATTCTTACTCATATTCATATGTTCTCTGTGACCTTGGGGGCTACTTCACACCTTATCCAGTTACAAGGGACAAAGTTGGCACTGCGCAGAGAGCTGGATAGGCTGTTCTTTTTAGTTCTGTGTATCTGTATGGAAGAGATATTTTCTCTCTGCTGTGTAGCTCCTTGTCTTCCCGGTACTGTCATTAAGACTGGGTATTCAGCTGCTGAAAAAGGAAAACTGGAAGATTCATAACTTCTTTTCTATAGCAGGCACATAAGGATGTTCTGAAGCATTTCTGGTGAAACTACGGCATTTTCATTGCGAATCTAGAGCTCAGACTTGAAATACCATTAATTTTCACTCGTTGCCTGCTCCTAGGCAGTTGCCGAACTTCATTTCTCTGTCTGTCCTCTACTGGTGGAGATCTGGAGTAATCGTGGAAGTAGTCACACTCTGGATTGGATTGGAAGGGACAAGGTGCCATGGCTTTATAGACCTTAAACTGAATGGTTTGGGGAAAAGGAATGGTATTCCACTCAACCTTTGGAGCTCTTTTCAAACTCTGAAGGATCTTAAAAAGGGAAAATATGGAGTTGATGAGTTTTGTTGGGGGGAAGAGGGGGAGGCATTATGGGCCATAACCACGCTATAAAAGTAGGGCTGGGAAACCAGTGGCCCTCCACATGATGTTGGAGTCAACCACCAGCTACCCCAGCCAGCATGGCCAATGGTCTGGGGTGATGGCAGTGGTAGTCTAATAACATCTGGAAGGCTATGACTTTGCCACCCCTGCCATAAAGAAGCTAGAGAGAATTTTGAAGCAGAACTCTCTCATAGGTGGGGGTGGGGGGAACAAGGCTGGTAAATCAGCCTAAAAGAGACATGAAGAAAAACCTGCAACAAGGGTGCACACCACTATCCAGCATGATTCCTGAGGGAACAATTGAGCAGCATTCTACCGTGGAAAGTCCTGAAAATAGCTCATTTCTTAAAGAAAGGATACGGGATCTCTTGTCCCAGCACAAAGAAATAGCTTTTGTGCCCCCTGTTGGCTAAGGAATACATGGGACTTGCCAAATAAGTTGAAGAAGCCCTTTAAAGTCTAATTTATAAATACCAATTATTAATAATTTTTTTGTAAGGGAAAAATCAAAGTGTACATTCTGAAATCATTTTCTCTGTAAATGGTTGGATTTCATTTCACCCTTAAAGGGATGTTTAAAGGAAGAAATAAAACAAATTACAAACCATGAAAGGGAAATGAGCATGTGTGGTGGTTTTATTTCCAACTGAAACTGGAAGATGTCCGTGGAAGAGGAGAGGGGAGCTTGCTTGTTTCCTTCAGCTTGGAACTTACTGTGTTTGTATATTCCTTCCTTTTAGCCTGAAAGCACAATTGCCCAGTCAACTGAGGAAGCCTATGCACAGTTAAAGATATTTTGTGTTTTCTCCATAAGAGGATATAGCAGAGTATGTAGCCACTTGCAACCACATGCTTCCCAACTGGATATATACATGTATACCCCTCCCCTGAATATTCCACGCATTATTGTCAGACAAACGGGAATGAGAGATTTGGTGCCATGCATCCATCTCAACTGTCTCTGACAGGAGAAGGAGCAAATGAGACAAAATCCAAAATCTGTGGTAATAAATGACATATGACTACAATATATACACAGCAGGTGAATGAATAAGTGAATTATTGCACAGTCTTTAGATAAAAGTTCAGTTAGTCATTGGAGGCTTTCTTAACAGCTGTCTTAAAATAGGATAAGTTCATACTATGCAGCAACATTTTTCCTTCCTTCTGCAAATAATCCACCTATGGTAAATGCCTGCTTATTTGTTAGGACCCATTCATCGCCAGCAATACTTCCCTTCCTCTTTCTCCCTTCAATCCCTGGATCAGTTTTGCAACTACTTATATACAATTAAAATTAATTGAGTGAACAAACGTCTTCCTCCGCACCATGTACCTCTCTAAATCAAATCTCAGGTCATCTAAAGCACACAAAACTGTTTACATAGGTTATTAATGAGAGAGAAGGATTAGGAAGCGCATACATAGATCAACCTATTCAAGCAAACTTCAGTTAACAGACAATAGGTGATATTGCATGAACTCCTCCTTATAAGAACAATTCTATGCCATGTTTTCTGCTGCCTGACACTACTTCATAGTATGAATTGCCCAGTGTCCTGCATGGAGTAATTTACTCACTTCTTGAAATGATAACATGGGTTCAATTCCCCTTCATGTAGGATTGCAAATGTTAGTTTATCTTTTGCTATGCGTAGCAAGTAGCAGTGCCATCTGAACCACGTCTGCTCAGACGTAAGCCCTATTGAATTCAATGAGGTTAGGATTTCAATCTAATACGACTAGGTGAGGAAATGCTGGTGTGTACAGATGATTCAATCATAGATACCTGCTATGGGTACAAAGCCTAGGTAGGGGCTGGGCGAGACTGTTGCCTAACAAGAGCTATTGCCAGTCTGTGGACCAATAATCAGCTAAGTGGACCAATTGACTCTCTTGGTATAAGTCAGATTCCTATGTTCCTAAATGCAGCTTAAAGTGACTCCACTGATGGAGGAAAATAGCAGTGACAAAAGAGGAACAGTGTGAAACTTTTGGTCCAGACAATAGATCTTATCCCCAGAGAACTGAAGGTTCACATTTTCTCTTTGCGTCCTCCTTTTGCAAAGCTATTGATTTTATGGCTCACTGTCTCAGCTCCAGGTTTGTAGGTAACAACTTCAGAGAAAGGGATTTGGTGCCATTATTAAACCTGTAAATATTCAGCCTGTTAACAGCAGCCCTGCTTCTGTGGCAAACTTTGCAAGTTGGGATCTTAATTGCATTTTAAAACTTTTGCACTGTGCAATTATTCCTTTATGAAATAAAATAAGCTCAATATTTTACACTCCACAGAAATGGTTTCAATATTGCTTGGGCATTTAGGAAAAGTGTTTTAAAAAATCATAGGTTTCAATTTCATGCTGTATGACAGCCAAAGTGGTTATTACTACCCGACTTATGATAACACTCTAGGAGCTGATAAAGCAAGTAAGACTGAACTGGCTTACTGCTGAAGTCACCAGCGCCTTTAGTTTATTTTGATCCTTCTGAGACAGCATATCACAAAGCATTCTCAGTGCAGCATGAGGAAGGAGGCGCTTCCATCTTCCTATCCCTCCCACCATTGTGAGGAGGGAGGCTAATGCCATTTGTTTCTGGAAGTGTCTAACAAGCAGGGACAGTTCTGACATGGCATCCAAAGGAAAACACCTCCAAGACAAAGGTAACAAGTATACACAAAAAGTATCAGGTGTTATAAAAATAAGTGAACAACAAACCAACAACACCAGAACTGGCTTATGAATATAAAGAACAATTTTTCTGGAATAAGCATAAAAGGTAAAGGGACCCCTGACCATTAGGTCCAGTTGTGACCGACTCTGGGGTTGCAGCGCTCATCTCGCTTTATTGGCCGAGGGAGCCGGCGTACAGCTTCCAGGTCATGTGGCCAGCATGACTAAGCCGTTTCTGGAGAACCAGAGCAGCGCACGAAAACGCTGCTTACATTCCCGCCGGAGTGGTACCTATTTATCTACTTGCACCGTGACGTGCTTTCAAACTGCTAGGTTGGCAGGAGCAGGGACTGAGCTCACCCCGTTGCAGGGATTCAAACCACCAACCTTCTGACGGCAAGTCCTAGGCTCTGTGGTTTAAACCACAGCGCCACCTGCGCTATGCTATGCTCAGAAATTCTAGTCCTTATTGCATGGGTAGTACTGTTAACATATAAAATCCCACAAGCACAGCTGTGTTATGACATATTTATCACATACATAACCAGTACAGCAACAAGAGAGACACTGGTACATTCTATATTTATGAGTATCTCTAGGCTTGGTTATGCACATTGCACTTTAGTTTGCTCATTGTCTAGTTGGTTTATGAGGGTATATACTTATTCCAGTAAAAATGTTCTTTATATTCATAAGCCAGTTCTGGTGTTGTTGGTTTGTTGTTCAAAGGTAACAAGTAACCTGTATGTTTATAGCTACTATGGCTGTTTGGGAGTGGTGATTGTTGTGCGACCTACTCTGAACCTACTGATTCTACTGAACCTACTGCAGGGATGGGCATTGTCCTTTTGTGGGCTGTGGGTGATTTGACACACCTGAGCCTCACCAGCAACTGTCTGAAAGTGCTCATACTGCTCTATTAAGACATCTGGTACCAGACCAGTGCTCCTTCCACCCTGGACCTCTGTTTATCACAAAGGAACAATTTAAGCAAATGTTTATTCAGAAGGTCTGGTTTCATGCATAAAACCTCCCATCTGGTAGTGCCATTACAGCATGCACAAATTTCCAACACCATGTACAAAAAGAAATCTTAGAGCCAGTGGGAGGAAGCTTGTTTGTTCCTTCTGGATTCCAAAGAATCAGACGGAAACTGTCTTATATATAGTTGCTCATTAGGGGCTCTCCTTCTTGCTAGATAGCACTGCACACATTCTTCAAATAAGAATGAAATAAATAGGCATATGTTGTATTTCTGGAGTTGTACAAAACATCTATTGATCGGATGCATTCAGAAAATGGAAACAAACCCTCTAAAAATAGCTAAGCCCATTGCTTAAAAATGTATACGCCACAGCTCTCTCAGCCTAAAGAGAATCTCTGTGGCATACATAAAGCTGTATTAGGGCTTACCTCTGAGCCAGTCAATAAAGTGCAAAATGAGAAGAAGCCCACGCACTGGCATGCTTAAGTATTTTGCAGCCCAGCAATGGGATTACTTAAGGGCCTGAAGTTAAGCACATGCCCAAATGCTTTGCTGAATTTGGGTTGTACACTGTTGGGAACATTATGATCTGAAGAACTAAATATAACTTTATACTGCAATCTAAAGAGCTGGAAAGATTGTGTCAATAAAGCAAAGCCCTCCCAAGTTTATGGGATTTCCATACACTCTGCTTAGTAAAATTCTGAGTAAAGAAATTATTTTCAGTCACTTCCTCCCACCTCCCCTGCTCTTCTGCTAATGGCTACAGCTTCAGTTCCAGATAATAAAATGTTTTCAGCAATAGTGCTAACGGTTTATTTTACCTAATCATGGTGCTTTCATCCAGGCACTTCACTCTGAGAAGCAAGCCACAGCTCACCAGTGACAGGTTGTTCTTAAGCAGTTCCAAGCACAGATCCCAGATGGTTTCAGACAACAAATAGAAATGCAATCACTGCTGCAGTGCATTTCTATGCACATACTTAGTAGGAAGAAAGTCCCATAGGACCTCAGACAGTAAGCATGCTTAGGAATGGGCTGTGTATGATGTGTTTAAGTGTGCATATACATTAGTGCCGTAAGGCTAAGCTCTTCAATCTTCCTCATCTCCTCTCCCAGCTACACTGCACATTGAGAAGAGAAGTGGTTAGCAAAGAAGGAAAGGGACTGTGATCTGTTGTCTCATTGGTGGAGGGAGATTCTGGAGCTCAGGGCAAAGATTGTTGGGCCAGACTAGAGGGAAGAATGGTAGCTGCAGGACTTGTTGAGGGATGGAAGGCAAAGAAGGCAGTGCTTCTGTTCATTCTGCAAATACTTCAATTATGTGGCTCAAAAGCTAATAAACTTTGCCACTCCTACTTAAGAGCAGAAGACGAGCCTAACAGACTTGGGACACAGACCCATGACACAAATTTGCTAATAAAATAATTGCATACACAAATTTATATGTATAGATACTTCTGGGAAAATCAAGATGATGGGTGGCTGGGGGTCTCATCAACACTGTGCTTTGCCATGTGCTCAGCCACTTTGTAAGAAAATAAAAATAAGTTTTTAAAAAGAAGGTGAAAGGGGAAGGAAACAGGGGCTTGGTGCAGAAGATCTGGCCCCCCTGAGCCACTTCTTAGCAGTGCATCTGAGGAACACTAAAGAACCAAGTCTGCCTTAACAATTGCTGTGCATCTTCCCACCGTATTCAAGCAAGCAAGATTCTCAGCTCTAAACCAGTGCAATGCAATCAGAAATGGAAAAAAAATATTTTCATTCTTTGCAAACTGTTTTTAATGGATGCAGATCAATGGCAGCTAGTAAACATGACACCTTACCATTTGTAAGACAGTTGTTTTTAAGCAATTAAAAAAAATAAAAACCCAGACAAGCTACATACAACGCATAACAAATCTCCAGCGGAAACCTTAAGCTGCCAGTGCTGCCAACAAATGTTACTAGCACATTGAAATCCCATTCAGCACAAGCTCAAAAACAGTTAGTGCATTTTTGCCTCCTAATCAACATACCAGAAGAGAACATTCAACTTCTGGTTCCATCCCAACCAAAGTAGCAAGCACTCCCTTAGCTGCAATGTGGTAGAGGAGCTGCTTCAGTCCAAACCCTCCACTGGCACTAACTCACACTACTGGCCTGTAAATCCAGATGTGAACCAGTCCCTGCATAGCATCACACCCAGGCTTTAGTACTCTCACCACAGCCACACCAGTAGAGCAGACAACTCGGTCCCAAATAAAGGAATGGTACAAAAATACCATACCAAATTCTAAAAAATATCTAGGACTCACAGGAACCTGGGAGAAGGAAAAGTGATATTGTTGCTGAATATATGATTTGGTATTGAGATAACCAAATGCTCTGTTTATGTATGTCTGGTAAAATTACCCTGGGCCATAATTTGGCTGCTGTGTCATGTTTGTGACATGCTTAACTTCCAAAACTATGGCAATTGCCTAAAACTTGATTTAATAATATTTTAAACTGGGCTTCTTGTTTTCAACATGATCACAAAACAGGTGTCTGTAAGAGAATAATTTGAGTTGCTGCTCAAATCACTCCTCCCCACCTTTCACTACTTTTCTTTTCTTTTGTTCTGAGGATATACTATTTTTGTATTTGTGCATACACACTTTTTCTTATACAAAAGAAAAAGTTCCCAGGAAGAACAAAGTTCCCATATAAGAACAAACATTTCTAGCCTGTGATATTAATTCACAATGGGCAAAATGGAGACTTTTGGGGTACAATACCCATTGCCATTCAATTTTAACATTTAAATAATAACCAGGTATTGCACAAGCATTATATTTAGTTGATTCATATAAGGCTTGCACAATAGGTCTTGTGCAAAACCTCCTTATTAGTATTCTTTTAAAAAAGCCCACTATATATGTAGATTACAGTCTATGAGACAATGTGTCACGCTTACTGTGTAAATGAGAGAATGGCTCCTCTGAACTGATGTGCTTTTAGTAAGCATTAATCTGTAAAAATGGGTGCTTTTCATCTGGTATCAGGCTGCAGGAAACAAAATGGCTAGGCTGTGCCCAGATAAGGAGTAAAGGGAAGTGTGGGTGTGATGACAGAGAGTAGCCCCTGAAACATCACCAGAATATGACAGACCCATTCACTCCAAACAATACTAATGAGCTTCCACACGAACAGTGACTGCAAATGTGTAATGGGTTGTTTTTATTAGCTGGAGTAAGGGGAAATCCAGATTAAATGTCAAAAAAGGGGAGTATTGGCATTTTGATGATATCACAATGGAGATGCTGTGAAAAACATGTGTGGATAAGAGCAGAATCAATTCCACAATAAATTCCAGTTTGGAAACACCATCTCACAGTTCTCCAGTCTCAGGAATCAACATTTAATGCTTGGGACCACAATGACCACTTTGTGGGGACACAGGTGGCGCTGTGAGTTAAACCACAGAGCCTAGGACTTGGCGATCAGAAGGTTGGCAGTTCGAATCCCCGTGACAGGGTGCGCTCCTGCTGCTCGGTCCCTGCTCCTGCCAACCTAGCAGTTCGAAAGCACATCACAGTGCAAGTAGATAAATAGGTACCGCTCCAGCAGGAAGGTAAATGGCGTTTCCGTGTGCTACTCTGGTTCGCCAGAAGCAGCTTAGTCATGCTGGCCACATGACCTGGAAGCTGTACGCTGGCTCCCTTGGCCAATAAAGCGAGATGAGAGCCGCAACCCCAGAGTCGGCCACGACTGGACCTAATGGTCAGGGGTCCCTCTACCTTTACCTTTAACCATCTTTTGACTCCATAGTCGTTAAGGTGCGGTTAATAAACTAATGAATTACTGATACCAATGCTTGTGAACCACTATGAACACTCTAAAGTGCTGTAGAAATGATAAGCATAATAGTCTTTACTACCCAAGCAGCAAGATCAGCACAGGTTTCCACATGCCACATTGTTCCTACTTTGCTTGGCACTACAGTGGGAGAACTTGCCAGTCTAGTGTAGATGCCCTCTTCTTACCTTTTGACAGTACACTGAGGAAGTCATTACTTTGTCTCTCATTTCGACAGAAACAACCTGCACAGAATTCCTTTACAAATCATGTTGCACAGAGCTCAGGTTTTCAGATAAAAAACAAAAACAGGTTGCTCATGGCTACCAGTTTTCAGCAATGTGCAGTTGGAAGCAAGTATTCAACACACTCTTGGCTTTGCATTTGCCTCCTTAGGCAACCCTGAGAATACATCCTAGAACACACTATAGAATCCTGATGTGTAACAGGTTTCATGCAAGTGAATCCACAAGGAAAGGATTCCCTGGACGTAGCACACTTGAAGGCCACTAACCTTCACTAAGCCCCTGAAAAATGCTTCTGCATAGTCGGTGCCATTTTTCTAGAAAAAGAGATGCTGGAACTCACCATGAACGCCTCCCTTGTTCTCTTAGAATGGCAATGATGCCCACCTGAGAGGTGTCGGAACAGAGTTCTGGCTGAAAAAAAGCCCTGGAAATCATAATGATTGTGTGGTTCCTCAGTCTTATATGCATTAATTGGAATTAAGGACCTCAGTGAAAATTACTTCCAAGCATCCAATTATGAGGAATATGTACATTCTCATGAATACTGGATATTTCTGTTGGAAGGATGCCTTCTGCAGTGTCCATGTACTCCTTATGTACAACTACGCATTCCCCTGTATCCCCCACAAAGATATTATACTCAAATTAGTTGTGCAAGACTATACCAGATTTTTCATAGGCCTGCTCTCTAGAAAGGAAGTAATCCAGCTCTCTAGTTTAGACAGAGACACCCTGGAAAGTGATGGTGTGGGCCCTTCTCTGTTAACAAAAAAAAATCAGGAGCAGGGTAGGATACACATTCTTCTTAAAAGAGAGTGATCCATAAATCCCATGGACTCTGCAGTTTAACCCTGGTGAGAATATCCAAGTTTAAAGTTCATTATACAGAACTGTTTGCATGTGCATAAAGCTATGGGCAGAAAGTGAACCATATCACCACCTTCCAAATTTGAAGCAATGCTGACACCAGTGCAGGTTGTAATTCCTGTTTCATAGGAAAACATACGCTGAAAAAGAGCAGGAGGATTTACTACCACCCCCCTTTTTGTTCTTTTTAATCACCCTGAGCCATAAATGTCTCAGCAACCTCTTCTTCCATCCGGGCTCATGGACCTGCAACCAAGTCCACAATGCTTTGCTCTTCTCACAGAAGTGGAAGGAGTTTATTTGTAGCACTTATTGTGCTGCTGACCTTCCCACAATTTCTAATCAAAAATGCTATTCTCAAGAATAGTGTGTCAGCAATGAGCTTTCAAGAAAACAACCAGAAGGCGGCACCATTGAGCTGAGCTGAACATGAGGGGTGGGAGGAGGAGGACAGTCAGCTCTTGCGCATAACGGGAGCCTTCCATGCTATTCTTTCCTATATCTGTGGTCTCGAGTCCTTCTCTAGAATATCACAATCATTTACAAAGCAACAGTGCTTCTTGAGCACCACTTGCAGACTGTGATTGCTGTTGTCAGAACCCTCTGTATGTGGGGCAAAACTGACGGAAATGCATAGGGATTAATGTAACAACGGAATTAATGTAGTAGGCTGGATTAGGGTCTCCGTTTTGCTGCTGCTTTGAAATTGGACCCTCTATCAAAAACAAGCACACACAATAAATAAACAAGGATTACCTTCCCCCTTCCCCAGGCAGTGTTTCATATTGCACCCCACCCCCCACTCTGCAATGCTGGTGTACATTTAAATGCCTCACAGCAAGCACCAATTCAATAGCAGAGATGCACTTCTGGGGGGAAAAGCTTCTCCCATTGCATTTCTACCTGTTATGTTTTAAGGCAGGGGTGGACACTCCTTTTTTTAAGGTGAGTAGTAATTTGATAGGGACTGCAGGCAGTGGGTCAAGTCATAGTTGATGCCCTGCTATTCTTTTGTTGCTTTGTTATTGGCTGTTTTGTGGATTTTATTTATTTATTTGTTTATTTATTTATTTAAATGTCAATTGTACTTGTTTAATTGTGGCAATTTTATAACCCACCCAGGGACTATTTGGTGAAGGGTGGGCTATAAGTATAGACAATAATAAATATGTTTTGGGGGGGTCTATGGACCACAATAAAGCTGTGTGTGTGTGTGAATAAATAAACATAAAAAGCTGCTTCAATTTTCATCCTAACTACTTCATATTAGAATTCCCAAACCTATGCAGTTCTACTTAGATGTAACCCACACTGAGTTTGATGGGGTTACGCACAGATAAGAATATACAGAGGATTTGTTTTTAGTTTGAAGGATCAATACAGCTACTGTTTGGGAATGAAAGTGGAAGTAATTACTTTTTTTACTTCAGTGTGTTTTATAGCACATACGCACAGCAGAGGCCTACCAATTTGTTCTTGGGCAGCTGGGGAGAAAATGAACAGCACAATTCTAACCATGCCTACTGAGAAGTAAGGCCTAGGACTGAAAACTTATTCTTCCCAAGCCATACAACTAGAAAAGGTTTAAAACATCAGTTCATTTTTTATCAAATATACGGTAATACTATCATGGGGGCATGCATGACATAACACAAATTTAGAGAGAATAGTCATGGTGAAGCTTTCCACATAATTGTATTTTCCACACAGGGAAACGCTTTAACCTGTTGAATTTCTCCCTGCCATACAGCTGTTAAATACACAAGAACTTCCCTTCCTTTCCAAATGTCAACCCTAAACCAAAGCCTCAGTTGCCATCCTGTGCCCACTTACCTGGGAGTAACCCCCATTAATCACAAAGATACTTCTGGGTAGAAATACAGTATATACCATTGTTAACTATGCAGTGAATTCTTAATGAGTGTCTGGTCTTTAGTTCCTGCAAAACAGAAGATGTGTCTAAGCCCCTTTGCAAAGTTTTCACATTTGCCTTTTGGGAAGAAGAGGGATTCTTTAACATTCATCCATGCTTATTGTATACTATGATTTGCAGAAAGAAACTTCTAGGGACTATGCAATGTCAGGTGAACCCAGCCCAAGAAAGATGCATCCTGGTTGCTGGGAAAAGGAAGTAAAATTCCAGGGAGATTCCAGGGAGTAGGAAATAAGCAGAATCAATAAACAGGAGGGTAAACCAGCAGCTCTTTAGGACCTCAGAAATGTCTATCCAAACCAACTCACTTATAAATCATAGCTCTGACTTCTTTCATTGCTTAAAAACACTGACAAGCAGGAGCAGCCAAGAGGCTACAACTGCATTGCCCAAGTCAACAAAGCAATGTAAACCAAAAGGCCAGCTGCTTTTATCCTCGATCAGGCACATAGCCAAAGACATGATGCGGACATAATGTACATTGTTCTCCTCATCCTCTACTAATCTCCACAATAGGTAAGGTAAAAGGTAAAGGACCCCTGGACGGTTAAGTCCAGTCAAAGGCGACTATAGGGTTGCGACGCTCATCTCAATAATCCTGTGAGGTAAGTTTAAACTGAGAGGAAGTGGCTGGCCCAAGGTTACCCACTGAGCTACATAGCCAAATGGGCATTTGAACCCTGGTTTCCCAGGTCCTAGTCTGACAGTAACCACTATACCACACAGGCCACCAGTTCTGGGCAGGAGGACCAGTTCCAACAGCTCTACTCTTACGAATGAGCAAGACTGCAACCCATTTTCCTAGGAGGAAATCCCACTGAATTCCTTGGGAATTATTCCTGCAGGGTGGACACGGCTAGTACTGCAGCCTCTTTTTAGTCATGCCTAAGAATTGACCTAAGAATGCCTAAGAAGGGACGCGGGTGGCGCTGTGGGTTAAACCACAGAGCCTAGGACTTGCCGATCAGAAGGCCGGCGGTTCGAATCCCCGCGACAAGGTGAGCTCCCGTTGTTCAGTCCCTGCTCCTGCCAACCTAGCAGTTCGAAAGCACGTCAAAGTGCAAGTAGATAAATAGGTACCACTCTGGCGGGAAGGTAAACGGCGTTTCCGTGCGCTGCTCTGGTTCGACAGATGCGGCTTAGTCATGCTGGCCACATGACCCGGAAGCTGTACGCCGGCTCCCTCGGCCAGTAAAGCGAGATGAGCGCCGCAACCCCAGAGTCAGCCACGACTGGACCTAATGGTCAGGGGTCCCTTTACTTTTAAGAATTGACCAACTGAAAAAAAAATGAGACTTCCAAGTTACTACTACCTGAAGCGTGGATTTCAATAGGTCTACTCTAAGCATAAATCTGCACCCCAGCCTTGCCAAAGAGAACTCCTTATTTATAAGCAATGCAACTTACACACGTCTAATCCCTAAATTTAACTCCGTTGCTTAGCTCTTTGCTTCGTACATCACCTTAAAAAAACAGAGCCTTTAATAAAAGCATCCAAGACGCAGAGGCTCTATATGCAAACAGCCCAGCAGGGGCGCAGCCTCCCTCAATGAGCAAAATATAATATTTTTAGAGTGTAGGGTATTATTATTTCCGAGCGCAGGAAGGGGGTCGGTCGGCTTTGTTTTTAGCCCTATTCTGCTTCATTTAAATCCTCTTCCATCGATGCCCCTCCGCCCCAGGGCCGAACGGGAAGCCGGGGCCTTTTGTGGATTTTTTTCTTCTTGGAGTTTCCATGGCGAAGGAGGTCGTGCCCCGGAAGAGAAGCCGCCATCTTGCCGAGTGACCCCGGGAGCTGTGCCGGGAGCGGGAAGAGGTGGGCTCCGAGAAGCCCCTGAAACGCCGCGGTCTCCTCTCCTCCGCGAAGGTACCGAGAGCAAGTGCCCGCCCTTAGCCCCAATCCCCCTCTTCCCTCCGGGGGAGACGCCCGGAGCCTTAGGGCCGCCCAACCTCGGTGGGACCGGCGGGGCTCTTCCTTCGGACCCTCGGCTCGCAGGGGAGGGGAGAAAGACTTCCTTGATCCCTTGAGTTCCAGTTTCCTCTGAGGGCCTTTCATTTTCCTCATCGGGCACTCAATATATATATTAATAATTATATGTATATAATTCGTTTTGTGGTAGGCTGGAGGGAGAGGGGAAATCTGCCAGTCGCCGTCACTGCCATCTCCGAAAGCCACCGAATTCTGATGCTGCTTACTGTCGTCTTCTTTTAAACAACCTTTATTGTACAGCAATTAACACCAATTTACATATAACTTATAAGAATTAACTTAGTACATACAGTATATACCACACACAGTACACACACTACAACATACACACACCATAAACACTAACTTCCGATTCTTCTCATTGTGCTATTTTACCTTTTGTTAGTCTGTACACATTTCCTTATTGTTTTGCTTTCCCATTTATTATCAAGAACATTTTGCGATATACTTTCTCTATATTTCAAGATTCATTCTAAGTCTGCCAGGAAATTGACGTTGTCACAATAATTATTAATAAATCTGACTTCACAATAATTTCATTTAAAATACATATATGATGTTTCCCCATAACCCAACTTTCTGATTAAGTTGCGGGGCCTAGAAAGAGGCAACGCTGCCATAGGCTGCTTGATTGCATCTCCCTTTGAGATTTCATACCTAGTTTTGTGGGGTGTGAATATAGGTTGCATTTTTTAAAAAGGCTTTCCCTCACCTTTTGGAACTTTTTTTGGCATTTCTTTTAATATGTCAAGTGGAGTCTTCTCTGTCTTTTGCTTAGAAAATAAATAAAGGATAACTTTGCAGGAGGTTGTAATGGATAGAGCTTTAAATAGATGCATTTCTTTTATTTGTTGACACATGTCCTCTTGGATAAAACACAATTGACAACTTGGCTAAATAGTATAATTTGCAAAAATACTGGATTGTTTCATTTTCTCTGTTTATTTTGTGTCCCTTCAGTTTGCCCGCCCTCCACTCATCCTTCATGGCAGCGTGGACCCGTGAAGCAGTGCTGAACCTCTATCGCGCTCTCCTGCGTCAGGGACGTGGCCTGCGCTATACTGACCGTGATTTCTACTTTGACACAATCCGGCGTGAATTCCGCAAGAATCAACATCTTGAGCAGCTCAAAGATAAGGAGAGACAGCTGGAGAAGGGCCAGGCTTTCTTGCACTCCAAACTCGGGGGGTTGGTTTAGAGACTTCCCTTCCTGCCCCCCACCTGTTTTCTCACCACTTTCCTTTTCATCAACCCTTTTGACCATCTGGGCTAGATGGTCAATACTGGCTGTGTGGTACAAACTTGAAAAAGGAATCCCAAAAGTGTCCTGCCTGGGAGTATTCCCCATTCTTCACAGATGCAGTAAACCTCAGGTAGGTTGTTTTCCAGGCAGAATGTGCTCTCTTACTTATTCAGAATCTTTATAAATGATTGTAGATCTGTCCTAAAGCATTACTTTGAATGACTAAATGTAACATGACTAGGATATATGGGAGCCAGAGTAGTTCCAGGAAGCTTGCAGATCACACTGCAAGGAGTGACCTATACATTTGGTGGTAAGAACAAGAGAAATGCATAACTGCAGAGGTTAGGGAAACTCCCATCTAGCTTTTGATGGTTTTTCATAGTGGAAAGATCTATTTCTGTACAATATTGTAAGCTCTTATTACAACTATTTTTATGATCTGGAAATCAGTTTATGAAAACTTGAGATAATTTTGTCTTGAGTTCATTTTTAAAGAGCATACCATTTTTCATATATTCTCATTTGCCTTAGGAACTTAGTTTTATTTAGCAGTAAAAGATAGAGACTTGGGTTTGGTTGTTGAGCTGCGTTCAATTCCTTATTCAGCCATGAAGTTTACTGAAAGGACTTGGGCAAATCTCAACCTAAGCTGTGTCAGAGTTGTGTGTACAAATGACTTAAGAATTGTGAAGCATGTTATCCAGTGATAAGTTTGGTAGAATGGATAATTAGGTTCTTTGTAACCACCTGTGGGACAGAATGAGATTCCAGCTTTAATCAGGAAGCACAGAATGACAAATGGGCAAAATGAAATATGTTAACAGTTGTGTTTGGTTTTTCTCTTCCCATAAAGGAGCAATGGCAGGCGCTGGAGAGCGCAAAGGAAAGAAGGATGACAATGGCATTGGCACAGCCATTGATTTTGTATTGTCCAATGCTCGACTTGTCCTGGGTGTGGGAGGTGCTGCCATGCTGGGGATTGCCACCTTGGCTGTTAAGCGGGTAAGAGTGAACATTGTGAGTGAAAGGGTGCCTAGACTTTGGGGTACGATAAATGTGCAATGGAAGTTTTCTGTCTCGTGGGTCCAAATACAGACCAAAGTGAAGGATTGACTGGTGCTCCGAAGGACCCAGTTGCAGGTATTCCAAAGAAAGATGCACAAAACGCCAGAGGAATCAGTTCTAATGTTTTATTATAAGTATGTGTATAAGAGACATACAAGGCAACATAGAATTCCTTGCCACTACACCTCAGGATGGACGCTGAAGCCACAAGCACCACTATGCTTCGTCTCTGAGGGGCTAATAGCTTGTGTGTTACTTTTACAGAAAACAAGCTATATAAACTGGCAGAAATAATCCAATTAATCACACTGTCTTAGGGGCCTGTTCCCCACTCACATCCATCTCTCAGATAAGTGGGTAGCTGACAGGTAGAAGCTTCCCTTTTCCCAACTAGCCAAGCCAGCAGCCAAGGCTTCAAAGCAAGCAGATAAGCTCATTTTACAGCTCACATTGATCAGTCCCATGTTTGCTTGACTACCAAGATGGAGTTTACAGGCCTTCCAGGACGGTTTCACCATTGGGTTCTATACAGGGAGGCTGTGGAAATGAAGGCTTTTGACTGGATCATACACTTAATTTCTTGTCTCCCCACTTTATTGCTTCAGATGTATGACCGGGCGATCAGTGCTCCAGCCAGCCC
Organism: Podarcis filfolensis; assembly: GCF_964270895.1. Taxonomy (NCBI): domain Eukaryota; kingdom Metazoa; phylum Chordata; class Lepidosauria; order Squamata; family Lacertidae; genus Podarcis; species Podarcis filfolensis. The sequence goes on along the minus strand of NC_139612.1, from coordinate 45,835,612 downwards.
CACTCGCATGAGTCAGTCAGGAAAGAGAAGCTGGGAGGAACCAAGTTGGCTTGGATCATCATCTCGGTTATTGAACCAAGATATGAAGACTAATATTAGCCGCTCTCTGCAGACTCTTCCCACTGATTCTTCAGATTTTGATATAGGTGAGGGACATCCTGTAACTCTTCTGCAACTTCTTACATAAGTTGGTTGCCAAACAGGTAAACCTTTCACCTTTACATGTTCTGGTGTCTAAAAACAGTTAGTTAAGAAAGGATCTTAGTTTTGGAAGAGAGCCTACAGATCAGTAAGTCCAGCACATTCTTCTGAGGAAGAATACTGCTGACCCAATGTATTCCTGACAAGTACTGTTCTAGTGCCTTATGTGAAAATCTCCAGGGAACAAGAGCATCTTTTTCAAATCAGTCAGTTTATTTTAAACTGTACTTTCAACAAAGATATTTGTGCTCAAAGCAGTTTACAGAAAACAGACTGTCCAAATTATTACAATTATCATATATATAAGAGAAATTATATCACTACATCATAACACTAACAGTGTGCAGGAAGAGCACATGGGTACTTTTCAGTTTGTCCTCATAAGGAAGATTAAAGCTAGGAGGTTGTACTGTTTTTGTCAGGAAAATGACATGAATTAAAGGGTGTTGTTGCTGTCTGTATCAAGATGCACATTGCCATTACTTTTAAAGAAAGGTTAAAAGTGTGGTCAATGATTTTTTGTCTCACATAGTTTAATCCCCAGTGTTTCCAAATTCAATAGAGGTGCAATTCAGTACAGGCAATTTGTACCTAATGAATCCTGTGTGGTGCAATATTGAGGCCTGCTGTTCTCTCTCCAACCTATCCTGGCAGATTTGATCAAACCCACAAAGCAGAAATCATCCATCAAGAAGAGCCAGGTGGAGCTGAAGAAGTCCCGCCTCCGAATGTCCTTGCAAGAGAAGCTGTTCGCGTATTACCGGAGGAAGGTGGCCATCCCTACAGAAGAGCAGGCAAAAGCCAAGCAGGCTGCTGTAGATATATGTGCAGAACTACGTGGTTTCCTCCGTGCCAAGCTGCCAGACATGCCTCTCCGTGAAATGTACCTGAGTGGTAGCCTCTATGATGATTTGCAGGTAATTTGGATGGGTGAGAAGGTTTACATATTCTTCAACAGGTGTGATAGAGAAAGAGAACATGCAAACTTTATTGTTGCCAGTGTTTCTCTCAGCATCATGTTCTTGTGCCTAGAATTGTCTGTGGTCATGTTTCTTGGCGTTTTTGTGATTTGATCTTGCATAGGAAATAATTTGTTCTCCCCAATACTGTACAGTGGTACCTCTGGTTACGTACTTAATTCGTTCCGGAGGTCCGTTCTTAACCTGAAACTGTTCTTAACCTGAAGACCACTTTAGCTAATGGAGCCTCCTGCTGCCGCTGCTGTGCGATTTCTGTTCTCATCCTGAAGCAAAGTTCTTAACCCGAGGTAATATTTCTGGGTTAGCGGAGTCTGTAACCTGAAGCGTATGTAACCCGAAGCGTATGTCACCCGAGGTACCACTGTAAAGTACTTTCCCTCCTTTTTGCAATTTTAATGTCCTCTCTTTCCGACTGAGGAAGATTCAAATCTTTCTCTATCTTTTCTCGCCCACATCTGTTCCTGACTGTGCATGGTCCTTCTACATTATTTAGTCTCTTCTGTTCTTTTCAATACATAATGGGCATGGGAGCCATTCCTTCATGCTACCCTGATGAACATATAGGCTTTAAGTGAGCAATTCTGAATGGATGTACTTGATTCAACACTACATCAAGACTTCTATGTGTAGCATTTTGTATTAGATAAAACTTAAATTTACACCAAATGGTGATGGTGATTTCCTTGAAGAAACGTATCATGTTTCATCAAACTCAGTCTTTAAATAGTTGTCTTTTGGCTTTAGACAATAAAAACTTAGAAGCAGCAATGTCCCAGGTTCATTCCTTGCCACTCCAGGTAGGTCTGAGAAAGACTCCTGTGTGAAAAACCCGGATATTTGTTGCTAGTTGATGAATAAACAATTGTGAGCTAGATAGAACAATGGTCTGATTCAGTGAATGGCTCCCTGTTTTCTATTATATGCCCTTGGCTCTTTTATTGCATTCACCATAAATGTGAACAGTTACGTTTTAATTTGAGGAAGCAATTTCATTTCTTTGTTTCTTTCATTCTTAGCATTCTTCTCGGGCTTTAGTTAATGTAAATGCACTCCATTTGAGGGGCTTAGGATAGGCTGCAACACATTTAAATCTATATATGACTAAATACACAAAACATCTCAAGAAAACAATTGCACAACCTCTACAGAATTAAAAACATCAGGTAAGCTTCACCTACATGCAGACTTACTCCTATTCACTAAAACTCAGGCAACTCCCCCATCTGTCTCTCTGTTCTGTATCCAGGGAATGCCTATCTGCAAATCATCACTGTGAGCATGTGAATGGCCTCTCAATAAGGTGGTAGTTTCTTTGAAGCATAAACTCTGCTTTTATTTCCTTCTTACTGTTTAATTTATGAGGAACTATTTCTAATGCTGCCTCTGATACATCAGCATGTTCTAGCACGGCACCGAGCGTCATAGAAATCCCAGCTCAACGTTCCTTTGCATTCCAGCCTTCCCCTTAGCCAAATAGTGTGGCCTTTCAAGGGCCTTAGAAAACCTCTTCTTTTTCTCCCCCCTGGCAGGTTGTAACTGCTGATCACATCCAGCTCATGGTTCCTCTGGTGTTGGAACAGAACCTGTGGTCTTGCATTCCAGGTGAAGACACCATTATGAACATCCCTGGCTTCTGCCTGGTACGTCGGGAAAACCCAGAATACTTCCCTCGTGGTAGCAGTTACTGGGACCGCTGTGTGGTGGGGGGCTACCTTTCACCCAGGGCTGTGTCCAGCACCTTTGAGAAAGTTGTGGCAGGCTCCATCAACTGGCCAGCTATTGGGACCCTCCTAGACTATGTGATCCGTCCAGCAGCACCCTTGGAATCTCTGACGTTGGAGGTCCAGTATGAAAGAGACCGGCGCCTTTTCATAGACTTCTTGCCATCTGTGACGCTAGGTGACACTGTCTTGGTAGCCAAACCACACCGACTGGCCCAGTATGATAATCTGTGGCGGCTCAGTCTTCGGCCGGCAGAGACGGCTCGCCTGCGGGCCTTAGACCAGGCTGATTCTGGCTGCCGTTCCTTGTGCCTCAAGATCCTCAAGGCCATATGCAAGCTGAACCCGGCGTTGAGTCACCTTTCTGCCAGCCAGCTTACCAACGTCATACTGCACCTGGAGGAGACTGACTGGTCACAAGACATGCTCGCTGACCGTTTTCTGCAGGCCTTGAAAGAGCTTATTGGCTATTTGGAAGCAGGGGTCCTTCCCAGCGCTTTGAATCCCAAGGTGAACTTGTTTTCAGAGCTTACTCCTGAAGAGGTGGATGAGTTGGGTTACACTCTGTACTGTTCCCTTTCGGAACCAGAGGTCCTCCTGCAAACAGAATAGCTGCCTTATACGTGAGAACAGTGTTGGAGCTTCCTGCCCACGACAGGTTCTCTTGACACATCCTGAGTGAGATATGCATAACCTGCCCCATTCTTTTCACAAGTTCGTCCTGTTTTTCTTTCCGTTTTTATCATACCGTGAGAGCGGGGAGGTCCATTAGATTTCTTGGTGCTATTAGTCCAGTTCCATTACCCGCATAGTCATTGTCTCATGGGGCAAGAAGTTATGTGGATTGGCTGCTCGGTCTATTAGAAAGTCCTTGCTGTGGTCTCAACTGCCTGTCCCAACCCTGTGCAACCCGCCACCCCAGTAATATGCTATGACTTGTTGCACTGAAAACTCTCACTCCCACCTAGGAAAGTGTGGGATTGGGCCAGTAACCTACTGCCAATTTTTGGAAACATCTAAATATGGTGACTCTGTGCCCTCTTCCCCCAAGGGATTTAGTCCCCTATTGTTGGTTTGTGTGTGGGAGTTTGTTTTTGTTCCTCTCACACCCCAAAGTGCATGGCAGTCTGGATGAAAAGTTTCAATAGAAATATTTATAGTGGAGAATGTATTTGTGTGAGCTCTGTGCATTGATTGTATTTATATTTGCCGTCGGGGGGGGGGGCGTGTCCAGAGAGAGTTTGCACATTTGCATCGGTTCTCACCAATGTATCCGCATTTTTGGGAAACTGGGGATAAACTCCCCAGCCAATCTGATGCCCTTCAATGTACACAAATTTGGTTCTTTTATTGCATGCATGTTTGCAAACCTGGTGCTAGACCCTTAATGTGTCTAGAAGAATGTAGGGAGAGCAGTTTCCTGTATGTGGCTTTCAAGAACACTTCCCACTACAAGTGGTATCTGCCCAAGAAAATGCAAACTGCTAGGGAAAACACATTCTTTAGCTTTTATTGTGACATAGAACAAGTAGCTCTGGAAGTAAGGCACCATATTTTCAAATATTTCCGTTTTGAACGTTCAAATTCTTGCTGAAAGCACTGCGGCTGGAGTGTGCTATGAGGAGTAGTTGAGGTTCAGACCTTCATCACCCAATTGCTAGAATTAATGGTCACTACCTTGTACCTGCCAAACTTTAGGTCCATAAAATGACTAGTCACTAGAAACAAGAGACGAAGGTTCTACAGGAAGGCAAAAGAAAGCTTGAATAAAAAGTAAAATTGTGCTTTTAATACATTTTTAAAGAGGGTGGCACATTTCACGCTTAATCACCTTGCCCCTACTGCTTTTAAGGAGTCATCAGCTTTAATTTACGCAATGCTGCTCTGCATCTCTGGCTGCTCCTCGAGATAGTGGCACAGCTCAGGGAGTGGCCGCTCACTCTAGCTATGTCTCCCGCTCTGCAGACATGAAATGGGCATTGACTGTGAATGTCTTATCTCTCAGGAATGTTTGGAACTGTTACTGCTGCCATCACCAAAAAAGAAAGAAAAGTAACAGGGGGTACCCTAAGTGGTGAGATTCTTGTGTGTCGAGTCTGCGTGACAAGCATTGCTATGGTTGTGTGTAATTTTGCAGGCATGGCTCCCCTGTTTTCACATCTGAAATGCGCACCTTTGCTGCTGAAAAGGCACCATAAATAATGAGATAATTTGTAGGCACAGTATAAGGAACAAGTGCCCTTTCCTGTTTTCTTTTTTTTTTTTTAAAGGTGGTGCTTATGTTAATAAGTTAAGCCTTTGTTGTGGTTCCAGGGTGGAGGCTTTAATCTATATACCAACTTAACCTGGGTACCCCCCCCCCAAAACAGTCTGTCTTTTCAATTTTGTCTGCTAGATGGTATTTGTTGCACAGCAGAGAAACAGTGTTGCGGTTATTTAAGCCTCACCAGATTTACAGCCAAAGACTTGAAAGGTTGTGTGTGGGTGTCTGGTAATACATAGCCTGGGAAAACACCAGGTTTTTCACTCATCTCTCAGCCGTCCTTCCAGTACGAGTCTTCCTGCCACACATGCTGCCATGGATGCATGCAGATTTCAGGGGGATGGAGACCTTGCTATTTGAACATGAATAGATATTTTAAGAGTTGTACGAAACCCCACATTGACCTCTTCTGTGTTCATCCAGTTTCCTCTTTGCCACCATTCTGTTGCTTGTTTCAAAGTTGCAGCATGGTAGCAGGGAGATCCTGCAAGGAGAGTAGGAGGGATCTAGTTTCTCCTGCTTTTCTGCTTCTCAAATGCATATCATTACATGCTCAGTTAAGAAAATGAATGCTTTATTACTGACTAGGAACATAATTAATAGAAGCCTTGACCAAGACATGTTGCCATGAAGCTAAATGCGTATTGAATGTAGGCTTAGGCCAGCAAGACACACTTGTAGTATTCACTTTAATTGCTTTAGCTGTTCCTTTCTCAAAGTAATGAATTCTTTCTTTGAGGCACCTAAAAGAGGACGAGGGATTTGAGCCTATTTCTTAGTATGATAGGTGCACATAATTCCACGAGTAGGAAATAAGAGACCATGCTTTTGACAGTCAACACAAAGTTTAAAGTGGTGATGGTTGGGAGAAGCATGTCTGGGCTATTCCTTATTTCTGTGGCAGGGGATGCAGGACAGGCTATGCGGGACAGCTATAACAATATTGCACCAATTCTGCTATGTGACTAGATGATTCATTCTGAAGAACGTTTACACCGCCACCAGTATTCAGTAAAAATGCATGTGTATTGGTATATATAGGAGGGTTTGGTCTTAAGCACTTGTGGACTCCTTATGTGAAATGTCAGAACAAATTGTAGATGCCAGTAGTGTCTAGCTGCTCCCCCATATCATGGGGAATGGGGAGGCCTTGGTATAAAATGAATGATTGTCATAGGCCCAGAAGTTGAAGTCTGCTGCTGCATTCTTGAACCCTGGGAAAGCATCGACATACTATCTTGATGTTTAGGTCACACCAGCTAATGTGATTTGCCTCTAAACTGCAGGGTGGGGACCATCTATCTCAACTTGAAGTCTTTCATTGTTGTCAAACTCCACTACTGATCTTCCAAACCTGTTAAAATTCTTAATGCGACAACTGAATTATGTAAATTGTAGACTTCTTCTAGCGTCTGTGTGTCCAAGATATTGAAGAGAAAGGAATTAGATACTTCAGCCTCTCTCAAGCCCTAATGCTGTGTAAGGGAGTTGGAAGAACAAGGTCTAGTGCATGGTCTGTGACTGTGTGGAAATTATGAAATAAAACAACTTTTCCACAATTGTGTGGCTGTTTTTGAATGTCTCTACAACATAAGATGCATAACCTTTTTCACATTCTGTATGCTGGGGGACAGGAAAATTCCTTGTGTGCTAGTTAGATTGATAAAATCTTGAAACTATCAGCTTGTAATGCCCACAGGGAGAAATGTACTTAAACCATACAATAATCCATCTACAACTGCATACAGCTTTCAAATAACACTTGCTAGTTTGTGAGCAAAACTTGGCAAGGAGTGAGCAAAAAATTATAGACTTTTCTGCAGAACATGCTGCCTCGTGTGCTTTAAAAAAATTAAATAAGATTGTGCTATAGCTTTACATCAACATTTCACCATATGCCTTGTGGAAGTCACTTGGAAATTCCACAAAAGATAGCTGTCATATTACCTTGGTGCAGAGGTTGCAAGAATTGGCTTCTCACACAACTCAGTGTTCAATTTTGTTTTATAAAGGCGCAATTCCTCAGCAAATTAGAAGTCAAGGTGTGTGTTTGTAAGGAGGAGTTGAGCAGAGAACTTTGAGGTCTTGGCTTTTATGCCTAGCATGGATGCTTGTCCTCTTGTCCTTAAGATCCCTGTTTTTTATTTATTAAATTTCTATCCCACCCTTCCTCTCAAAGGAGCCTAGGGTGGTACCTCCTGCTTCTATCTTCTGTGCCCTCTTCCTGTTTTGGCTTTACCCACCAAATATGATAATACAAGGTTACCAGATTTTTTTCAAAGAATTCAGGGACACTTTTTTTGAAAAGAGAAAAGTTATTTTTTTAAAAAAGTTAAGAACTATCATCTTCTGTAACCTCCTCTGTTGCGTGGCCTTCCTCTGGGCCCCAGCCTGCTCTCTTGGAGCACTAGCCGCCGTGGAGTAGGCTCGGGTCAGGCCTGGGCTCTGCCATGGGTCCTTGCCCTCCTGGTGCTCTCCTACCTCTCCTCAGCGGTGGCGGCAGTGGTGCAGCAAGGTCATGGCTCCCCTCTTTTTTCCCCTTTCTCTTCTCTCTGCATTGGCTCCGGTGTTTTCATGGCCCTGGAGCGCCACTGGGCAGTCGGCCGGGTGGCCGGGTACTCTCGTTCCCAGCTCGGTTTGGGTTGCAGGGGTGGGGTCAGTGGTTCCCCCAGTTGACGAGCCGGGCATCCCCGGTTCCCCCTCAGCAGTGGCGCCCGCCATTTTGCCTTGCCGGAAGTCCCCATATGCAGTGGCGTAGCGTGGGTTGTCAGCACCCGGGGCAAGGCAAGTAATTTGCGCCCCCAAACCCGTGGATTTGCGCCCCCTAACCCGTGGATTTGCGCCCCCTAACCCATGGATTTGCCCTAACCCCAGATGTTGCGCCCGGTGCGGCCCGCCCCCCCTGCACCCCCCACGCTACGCCACTGCCCATATGATGTGCTGTTGAACCAATCACGCAACATTCACTCCCTAATAAATCTACACTTAAAATATAAATCCGGGGACATTAAATGAAATCCAGGGACATTCTGGGGACAGATTTGTAAATCCAGGGACTGTCCCCGGAAACGGATGTCTGATAATCATGCACATTACTAACTCTGAATATAGAATCGGTGATTTCTTGACATGTAATTTGGAGTTCTTTGGCTATGGAATTCATCCATTAGAATGCTGTGTCCCTTCTAAGTTAGCATTACTATTAAGAAATTGGGTTACTGGGAAATGTTTAAAAAAGAGAACGCAGTTGGCATGGAAGATTTCCCCCATCTCTCCCCACTTAAGATAGTGATATGGAACTCTTTTGTTGGGGAAAAATGAAAATGGCTCTCTTTAATTTGAGCTGTACACTGCTGCTATACATCGTGACCTGAATTTATGATAAAGATTTGTGAGGTGAGTTCTGTTACTCTGCCACTGACTGCATTGTACATCATGGAGTTAAACTCCCTGAAAACCTCAGGTTTCGTTTTTAACTGTATCATCCTATACTTTTTGGAAGCAAGACTCATTTAGTTCAATGGGACTTGCTTGCAGGTAAGTGTGCATTGATTTGCAGCCTTAAGCAAGTTTGCAGCTCTTATGATTGGGGCGAATGTGAGCATATGGAGAAAGAGTTTGTTGGAGGCTTGTAAGCAATTTAGTAGTCTTTCCTGTCACTGTGGAAAGCAGAGAGAGGAATGTTGCTGCCTTACCAGGCAGTCACCATTCCTATATAATGCCTTACTTCCCCGTAAGGCAACACAAGTTGGGAACCTGCTACAACTATTGCTCCTAAGGTTATTTGATTGGGAAAAAGCAGAAGAGCCAAGGCATCTTAGGACTCTAGCCTTCGTAATCACATCCCCAATGTTGCATGGTATGTTAGGGACCTAAACAGCAGGCATATACAGTATGTAGGCGCTGAAAACTTCAAAATAAGCTGCATTATTCAATTACAATCTGAAAGGCTCCTCTTCAAATAAGCCCATACTCATCCACCCCAAAGGGGACGTGGGTGGCGTTGTGGTCTAAACCACTGAGCCTAGGGCTTGCCAATCAGAAGGTTGGCGGTTCGAATCCCCGCGACAGAGTGAGCTTCCGTTGCTCGGTCCCAGCTCCTGCCAACCTAGCAGTTCGAAAGCACACCAAAAAGTGCTAGTAGATAAATAGGTACCACTCTGGCGGGAAGGGAAATAGTGTTTCCGTGCACTGCTCTGGTTTCCAGAAGCAGCTTAGTCATGCTGGCCACGTGTCCCTGAAAAACTGTCTGTGGACAAACACCGGCTCCCTCAGCCAGTAAAGCGAGGTGAGCGCCGCAAGCCCAGTCATCTGCGGCTGGACTTAACTGTCAGGGGTCCTTTATCTTTACCTTTTTACATTCACTCCTTTGGAAAGCAGCCCTCACCAGGAAAAAAAGGATTCCTTACACCTGGTCTATAAGCTACGGTAATCAAGTTACCTGGCCTAGTGAGGGAAAGACTGGCCACCAGGTATGGAATATATGTTTTGAATGCATGATTTATCTTTCATTTTTTGACATCCCTTAAATTACTGTATCACTATCAAACATCTGTGTGTTCAGCTTTTAACCCCACCCCCTTTCCCCAAACATCACCATCTGCATTGATGGTTCCTTGTGCCATAATTTGGGTAACAACTAAATTTGTTGAGTGGCAACTGGGACAAACTGCTTCCTTCCACCAACCTAAAATCTCCATAATAAATAAAGGAAAACAGTGCTTTTAAAAAACACGGTTCCTTTTTTTTTTTGCTTTGATATTTATATTTCTTGTGTGTTTTTAGTTGTCTTTGTTATAATTTATTATGCCTTGGGTCCTGCATTTGGAGAAAGGTAGATTAAAATAAATAAGGGCATTAAATTAAATAATAAACATTTTTCTATGCTGTATGTGGGCTGCTGTGTTAACCGTCTAGCAGTGGAGTAATAGCAAAGTATTGGTGCCTTTGGGCCCAGTGAGCTCACTGCAGCACAAGACTCTGCTTACGGTTGTAATTATAATATTTTCATGGTGATTCAGTGAAGAAAAATGAAACATGAAAGAGGGGGGAAGGAATGTTGTGTAATTCCAAGAATCGCGTGACAATATGGTTGCTCTGAACTAGTGTAGAAATGTGCTCAACTATGTGTCTGTGGGTGGAGTAAACTAGCCAAAGGATCCCATTTCAACCCAGTACGACAACAATTGCATCCTTACCTGATCCTTTATTGTGTTTTAAGTAACAAAATTGTAACCCTGTCTGCCCTTTTACATTCCAATACTCATTTGCAGTTTTGACCTTTTGCTGTATTACTGGTTATGCTTCATGAAGCATATCAGCTTCTAAAGAACGAGATGCAAAACAGGAGCATGTTATTTGTGTTAACCAGCTATAACTGGGCTTTCCATAGGATTTCCCCCTCTGTAGATTAAGGGGAACAATTCTGAGCACTTCTTGCATTTTCTTGAATGTAGCAATACTCCATTCCTGCCCAATGGCCAAATGTGGACTGTAGCAATGGAGTAGATGGTCATCAGAGTCTTACATAACTCTGTCCTGCTGCCCCCACCCAAGTGGAGGAAAGGGCCATTGTTCAGTGACTGAGCATCTGCTTTACATCATGTTACAGGTTCAAACCCAGGCAGCTGCCATTTGGTATGAACTATGACAAGCAGTAATGTCTACAGGTGCCTAAATTAAATTTATTCAATTGGAAAATGGCTGTAGTTCAGTAGGTGTCATGCTGCCAGGCAAGACCTACCTTCCCCCTCTTTGTAGATAACAGCACAAAGCAAAAGCAGTCTTTTGCAGCAACAGAGGTTTATTGAACACAGCACAAACATTCAGCGCCCATTCTCACCGTGTAGGTGCTCCCAACTGAGTTCCTCCCACTTCCCTCTGGTTACTTCCGTCTCCTCACCACGTGATCCCTCCACCACTGAGCCTTCTGAGAGGCTACCCTATCCAGACGCCTGGCTCTAGGGCTCATGGGCTGCACACTTTCTAGTGAGGGAGATCCAACCAGCTCCCTCTCTTCTTGATCCTCTCCCCTTGGTTGCTCTTCTCCCAGCTCAACCCAACTGTCAGTTCTCGAACTGTGTCCTTCCACGAACCATTGCTCTAGGTCGATACTATCCTCCTGCTCCAGAGGAACATCAGGATCAGGCCCTTGAGCAGAGGGAGAGGGGGGCTCTCACATTCTTCCTCAGAGCAATACCCATCAGTCTGGTTCCTGACCAGTGGCGTAGCGTGGGGGGTGCAGGGGGGGCCAGCCGCACCGGGCGCAACATCTGGGGGGGCGCTCGCACTCGCAGCTCTCTGCCCCTACTAAAATCCACGGGTTAGGGGGCGCAAATTACTTGCCTTGCCCCGGGTGCTGACAACCCATGCTACGCCACTGTTCCTGACAGTAGGGGAACATCTGCTGTGCATGCAGAAGATCCCTGGATCTTTGTCTGAGTCAGGGAAGCCAATACTGAGCTAGATGGAGGAATGGTCTGACTTGATATAAGGCAGCTTCCTTGGTTTCTAATATCTGACGCCCCCTCACAAAGGTACAATTCCTAGAGTTCTCTGTGAATGGGGATTGGTTGTTAAACCACTCTGGAATTAGAGCTCTGTGAGGGGAAAAGGAGACTGCTAACAATTCTCAGCACCCTTAACTACAATTTCCAGTAAACTGTAGCACCCTTAACTACAATCATAGTAAAAATCACAGTGGCATCATGGTACTTTAAATGCATGTCGTGAATGTGGCCTTGGTCTTCCACCTTGTAAGGCTAATTCAAGTATGTCTGCAAACATCTCTTATATTCCAACTCCAGATTGTTATAAACTACAGATGGAGGGAACAAATACACCAGTTCTGGGCAACCTTTTTCAGGCCAAGGGCCACATTCTGTTTTGGGCAACTATCCGGAGGCCACATATCAGTGGTGGGTGGGGCCAGAGTCCAAAGGACATGGAACAATGAAAGTGAGTTTTGCTTTTTTGCAATAGGCTGGCTTCTACACACACACTCACACATCCTTCTCTAGCTTCCATCCAGGCAAGCAAGAGGCATCATCAGAGTTCAAGGGCACATCCCATCCTGGGAAAATGCTTAGGTTATGAAGCAAGGCCAGGGACAAGTCTTTGTCAATAAGGCTAATTATAATAATCCTACAAAGTTGCAGTAAGGCTGAAAAAATGTTGTTACCCACTCAGGTTAGGTACATTAGTTTCTCTGCAGAATTCTGAAAGTAATGACATTTCATACCTAAATAGAAGACGATTCTAAAGTACTGTATCAAAACAAGAAGTTTTGAATTAATTTATTTTTGGCCCAGGCACCAGGAATTTATTTCTGGAATCTTTCATCGCCACAAATGCTAAGGATTTATTTCCTTTGTAATGCTAGGGCAAGCCAGTTCTTTTTATTTAACTTGTGTCTTTTGTTCAGCTCCACAATGAGCTCTTTCATTGAGATTTATTATCTCTGGGGGGGTAGAGGTTAAGGTTTACATTTAATTTCCATTGATTTAACTATGATTAGTATGACCTTTTCATTTTCACTTAAAAAGGCATTCACTAAAGTAGGGAGGGGAATGATATGAGATCGTTTACAGCAGCCAGTCAGCACCCTGTGATGATGTCCACCCATTTGCCCAGCCAATCAGACATGCAGCAGCTGCATCCCCCTTTATGAACTGAAAGCAGAGTTTCCTAGATTTCCGCAGTACTGAAGTGCTTTTAGGGATTCTTCTTCGGCAGAGAGCAAATGACAAAACTAAAGTAGGATTTTGTGGTTTTAGCATCCTGAATAATAAAATATCTCACATGCTTTCTGCACAGGTATTTTCCTATCTGAAGAACCATACATATTTACTTCAGTGGTTGTTAAAGCCTAATAGGTTCTGTTGCTGTCATTTTCAAAACCAGCAGAAGTAAATAAGCCAAGTATTGCTAATGTGCACCAGTGGATTCTTCAGCTAAGTTCGCATTCCCCACCCCTTTCACAGAACAGCTGCACACACACAAACCTAGTTAAGGCCATGGGGCTGAACAAACACAGATATACTTGCACCATCAAAAATCAATGTGACTGGGGGCTGGTTGTAAAAATGAGTGTTTTGGCCTAGTGAAATCTACTTTTGTACTTATGTAAAAAATAACCTTCATGTAATCTATCTTCAACTAACCAAACTAAATTTGTAAAAAAAAAGAAAAAGGAGGTAATCTAATGTATTTGCCAAATGCACATATTTGGTGCAATGCAGTGCTAAATCAATTTTTTTTTAACTTAATCACTTGTGACCCTGAGGGGCATGGTTGTTGCTTTTTTAAATACAGTAACAGATTGACCTGCATCAGTCAATAAAATCTTGTACGACCTTTTAAGCAAACAGGAGAACTGCTACTCTGTCAATGGAAAACACTGGTGCTGACGTGTCCACCTACTGATTATTTTCCCCCTCATCAGTCTTGGGAAATGAAGTTCCTTTTACTATATCCTGTTGAAGATTTTATTTTGAAAAGAAACAGAAGCTGAACAAGGCTTATCTTAAAGGAGGAGACAATAAGGTGTATGTGTTAGAACCGGTTTATTTTTAACTAGCAACATAACCTCATGGGCTTCATATTCCCAACCAACACACAGGTTTAAGTAGCACTGGACAGACTAAAAAGTCCAATTGTGAACACTCTTCATTTGTGAACTTGTTAATTTCGAAACACTAAAGCTTTTAGAGGCTACATAGCTTTGAGACAAGTTATGTATAGTATTAACAGTACAACAAAATTACAAAAATTACCTGGCCTTCAAAGCACTGCACCCAACATAAGTAATGTATTAGCTATCTGTAAATTAATATGGATGGAACTGCAACAGTAACAACAGCCAGTTCAAGTAAAGTGTTCCATTCATACATCTTCAAAGATACTTTGTTAGTCTCTTTTTGAAAATGACAGTAAATACAGCATCATATTTAGCAGAAATTAGCAACTACTGCAAGTATTCTGTGACTATATCTTTCTTTAGCTAACCATTATTGCTGCGCAGCTGAGTCTAGTGCTTGCTTGGTAGCTGCAGCATTGCTTTATTTTTGAGAAAAAAACGGATGCCACAATGGAATTGAGATAAAGACTTGTTGGACCAAAAATTAATCCGCACAATTATGACACTCGCTATATGACCTTGAAGCTAGCCTGCCTCACAGGGACATTGTGCAGATAAAATGGGATGACTCCATGTATGTTGCCTTCAGTCTCTTCAAGAGAGAAAAGACAGAATACAAATGAGATCAATAAGAAAATGCAGCAGTAGTGGAAGAGGTCACAGAACTGTGCACTTTATACTACAAATCATGATTAATCCTTCTATTGTGAATGCCTTAGTACACAGATAAGTGTAGTTTTTCCTTTTGCAAAAAAGAAAATCCCAAGGAAATGCCCTTTCCCTCGCTTTTCATTTGTCGTTACAAACAATTGTGCTTTTATTGATTCAGGGCTACCAGACCACACAACATGAACTTTCATGTTGATTCCCATCATGAGGGAAGGAGGAAGAAAAAGTTGTGAATCACCCAGAGATAGTGGCAGAAGAAAGGAAGTGGATTACCCTACACGAAGGGGGTCAAGCTACATGTTATGTTATTTTTAAAAACCATACCCTATGCTTAGCACTGAGGCAGTTATTCTGCAGGAAAAGAAGCCGAATGGAGAGGGAAGGAAAAGGTGACCAAACAATGTATGCCATCTGCACCAGATGCTAGAAAGGATGGGGGTGTTTCCCAACTTAGAAAGCGCCCCAGAACACATACACCCCAACGGCACCATCTCTTATTCGCCCTCCCGTTTTGGGGAGGGCAGAAATGTGCATGGCAAGGGCAAAGAGCAGCTCCTCACACCTTCCCCTCTCTCGCTTATCGTCCCTGGGTGCAGAGAAGAGGACTGGGCCTACGGTGTTGCCTAGAAAAACGTGCGAGCAGCGACCAAGGCATAGCGATCTCATCCTTTTACCCTCCCGAGAGCTCAGAGGCGCGGATCCAGTCCAGCGCACCATACTGTATACTCCTCGCTATGCGGCCCTGAGAAACAGGCAGGCAGGCAAGTGCCAGGAGTCAGCATGGGCGACTGCTGCTGCCTGAAGGCTCATCTCCCCCCCCCCCACGCCCCCCAGAAGGCTTTATGCCCACTTGCGCCTTCGCTGTGGGCAGCTTGGCCATCTTTGAGGGAAAAGCAGCTGCGTTACACTCAATTCTTATCTCTTTTATAGTGCATTATGGTGGGGAACGATTCGGCCGCCATCTGCACCCCAGCACAGCCAAGGGAGGGAGAGGAAGAGGCGGTTACTGCGCCCTATAGGGCTCCTGCGGACGGAGCTCCACAAATGTCAGGCCGGTTCCAGGGGAGCAGCCATGTTTAGTCTCTTGCCACACCGACCAAACATGGCAGCCGCTCTGGAAAAGGGGGAAGGAAAAGGATGGCCAAGAAGATGGAACAAGGTTCCTTTCCTATATTCACATTCCAAAAGAAGGGAGAGGCAAGCAGCAGCAGCGCATTAAGAAACACGCAGGACGGGGACAACGAAAGGACGTTTGCGCCGTCCTCCAACCTGAGGCGGTTGAATTTTTAATGCGCGCGAGGACACAGAAAATAATTCTGCCTCCCTCCCACCCCTCAACCGCCTTTCGGAACCCATTGACGCCCTTCCCGCTCTAAGCCAATGACGGTTTACAGTACACGTGGACAGGCGATGTCAGCCAATCGGGTGTTTCTATGTTCACGTGCTATCTCGAGTTCGGGACACCATCTGCTCCAGCCAGTCGCCTTCCCACTGCTCCAAGGAAGCCAATAGGAAGCCAGCCAGCCGTTTCTGCGTCACGCGGTCTGACCTTAATTGAGAGCCTGGAGAGCGGCATTAGAGTAAAATAGCACAGTGTAGTACCTGAAAACCTTCCGCTGACTTTTGAGAAGGGGCAGGCAGATCCAGTCGCCAAGCCCCGCGAACTGTACGTTTGGCCCCTAGAGTCCTGCAGAGTGCCCTCTGAGAAAATCGAGTTCTTTGAACGAAGTTATTTTAACTCTGGAAACGGTTGGTGGAAGGATCCTGTTGGAGTGATTGCTCTTCGAGGGGCGCGTCCTGCCGGATCTTGTTGCATATAAATACGGAAAGCGCGGGCGGCGCAGCCTCATTGTCTGCCTGTAGAATTAAGAGTATAGTTTGCTACTGCGTGTTGCTGTCCGGGGCGCAGCTCAAACGCGGCGTCGAAGCGAGGGGGTGATTTCTGCTACCGCAGCCGCCGCCATGGCATGGTAGGTGCGGCAGTGCAAGCGGCGGCATCGGCCATTGCAGAGGCGCAGCAGCATCGGCCGCGGCCTCGGCATCTCCAGGCATCTGCAACCATGGCGTGAGTATCGAGGAGGGACAAAACGGGTGGATCGCCTCATTCTTCCGAAGGACGGGGCGACGAGAACCATCTTTAAACATAAACCAGTACAGTAGTGGGCGGTGGCGGCGGGGAAGCTCATAGACTCATCTCACGGGATTAAAAGCCCCGGGGTGTAATTAGCAACGTTTTACGTTACGCTTCCCCCACTGGAAAGGGTCGCGCCTTGACATATGCTTTTGTTGGCGGGGTATGAAGTGGGGATAATGTGACATTCTGGAAATGGTTCGTCCTCCCAAAATAAAGACCTACCTTGGAAGTGGAAAGGAGATCAGAGGGTGGGGCGAGGCTTCCCTTGGAGAGAAAAAGGATGGGAGAGGTCTATTTGTCCAAAGTGGAGGATGAGTTAATGAGCCTCTGGGCCTCCCAGGGTAATTAAGGTGATTTCCCTTCATAGCTAAGCAAATGCTCATGAGATCTAAACTATTGACAGATCTGTGCTGTGTCTTCCCGTCCAATATAGACCAAAGATGGCATTTAAGGTAAATTTGCTGCGGCTTTCATGAGCCAAACAGCTGTGGTTTATTAGTACCTACTTGCTCGGCAACTGGTAAAGCTTTTCTCAACATACAGTGACAGGCAAAAGGAGCAGCTCTAATTTTTGTGTAATTGTGCTGGGCCCAAGACACGTAAAAGTAGAAAAATGCTAGCTTTCCCTAGCTTCAGATCTGACTGTTTTGGATTGGAGCCATATTGAGCTTTCCAAGAAAGGGTGGGGATTTCAGATGGCTCCCTGTCACCTTGAAATAAGTGTTGTGTATATCTATTTGTGGAAAGTGTTACCCTTTTTTGATAACTGAATGTGAATTCAAACTATTTTGCACCCCCTTATATTGCTGCTGCTCAGCCTTGATTAGAAAAATGCCAGGATACCAGGAGTAATCGAACCTTCATGGAACGTGGCAGGACACAAAATGGCTCCCTATTTATAGGGTGGGGACATGCACAGCAGGCAGATCATGAAATGGCTGCAGCTGTTGCCTTTGACGCTTGTGAATGCATGAATCAGACCAGGAAAAGTGGTGGGTGGAGCTGAAACCGTGGCTGTGACCATATATGGTAGGGAGGAAACTCAAGCAGGCTGTCTTGCAGAAGTGAGAACATTTTCCACAAATCCTAGTTGGCGCTATTGTACAATAGTGCCTTGTTGGTATTCATTAGAACTCTGTTGGATAGGATCCAGATACAGTGTCCTAAACTGGAATCATGGGGTGCTGTTGTTGCAGTAATGTACTTTTTTTCGTCTTTTCCCTCTCAAGGGCTAACCTGAATTCAACATCAATGGACATCTTTATAATGACAACAAAAATTGCTTGTGTCTTTCAGGTTTTTCAAGCCATCAGACAGCAGCTTTGCTGTATTCGACAAAGACACCATCTATTTGTCCACGCTTTTTGACGACAAAGTACTAAAATCTGACCAAAATGAGCTTCTCAAACACAGAGATGTTGTTGGGGGATTTTCTGTCCCCCTTCAACCAGCCGTGTTTGGTGGCTGAGGAGGGCCTGGGCCTCCTAGATGACTACCTGGAGGTGGCCAAGAACCTCAGTTCGCATGGGTTCTCCAGCGACAAGGCTAAAGTGGGCTCTTCCGAATGGCTGGCTGTGGATAGTTCGAACAATGCCACAGACAACAGCCAGGGTAAGACACAGACTAAAACGTATTCTGCAAACGTCGGGTGGCCTTGCTGAATTATAGTTCCATGTAGTAAATGTGTGGCATTCTTAATAAGATTAAAGAGATGATCTGATATGAGTGCTAGCAACATCATCTAAATATGTTATATGAGCACAGGAAAGGAGAGGGGGAAAAAACACTTTTTAAAAACCCTCATTTCTAAAGTTCGTGGTTTTTGCATTTTTTAAAAAAATTGTCATTTCTTTAACAGAGGATGCCTTCTCTGGCATGGATTGGATGGTGGAGAAGATGGATTTGAAGGAATTTGACTTCGATGCACTGTTGGGTATCGATGATCTGGAAGCCACCGTCTCCCCAGATGAGCTCATGGCCACGTTGGAGGACACGTGTGATCTATTTGACCCTCCTGTCCAAGAAATTCCCAACAAAGAAACTCCACTGATAACAGAATTAATTATTCATTCTCCTAAGTCTCCCTCTGGGGCAGACCAGGTGGCCCCACTGGCCCCCTTGTTTCCATTTCCCCTCACTCCAGAGTCAGTGATTTCCACTACAGACCATTCTTTCAGTTTAGAATTAGGCAGTGAAGTAGATGTTCTTGAAGGAGACAAGAAAACTGAAGCCCATATCTTAGTAGTGGTGATTCCAAAGTGTGAAAAAGAGGATGAAGCTCACTCAGACAATGATAGTGGAATATGCATGAGTCCAGAATCTTACCTGGGGTCTCCCCAGCAAAGCCCCACCACTTCTGTTAATTCCCTCAGTGACTGCCAATCAGTCACAGTCTTGCATGATAGCCCCGTGAGGTCCAAACCTTATGATCATCCTGCAGATAAGGTAGTGTCAGTAAAGATGAAAGGAGAAAAGAGAGTAGATAAGAAACTGAAGAAGATGGAGCAAAACAAGACTGCAGCTACACGCTATCGACAGAAGAAAAGGTTAGAGCAGGAGGCCTTATCCGGGGAATGTAGAGAACTAGAGCAGAAAAATGAAACACTGAGGGAAAAGGCAGATTCCCTGAGCAAAGAAATTCAGTATTTGAAAGATCTAATTGAAGAGGTCCGGAAAGCCAAGGGTAAAAAAGTTAAAGTCCCAGAATAGGGTAGTCAAGGGTATATGTTACATGCATGTATATAAGAGCTTAGTACAATGAGCCTGTGTATTGTTGCTTAATAAATTATTTTCTAGTACACATTTGTCTTGTGTCTTGCAAATGGAGGTTTTACTTACAGCAGGCTTGGTCTGCAGATTTTAATAAAATTCAAAAAGAATAAAAATAGAGGGGTCTGGATTATGCTGGTGAGGGGGGAACCTGGCAACTCCATTTGATAAGGCTTAAAAAATGGGATATGGCACTTTTGGTAGTATTTATCTCCAAGCTAGTTATGTGTTGATATTTTCATATATATATCGGTACAACCAATAAATAGTTCTAAGTTTAATGATCCAAAGGCCTTTATTCTCAAAAACAACCTTAATAGCAGTTTTACTCTGCTATGCACTTGGGGGGGGGGTGTCATTTGGTTAGATCCAGTTGACAAAAGTCCATGAAGGGAGCAAGAGCTAGTTCTATGAGGTTTTTTTTTTTTTAATTTCGTTACGGTAATTTGTCAGACATCTTTGGCTGTTTGCAGACAAGGTTTTGAAACACCATATTGCAACAAAAATGCATAAAGAATTGAAATGATAGCATTTCTGTTCAGTGTGACTACACCCTGGGCTGGGGGGGGGGGGAGAAAGAAAAGGAAGTTAACTAAGAATATCCACACTGAAGAACACTTAGCAGCAAGACAGCTTCATCTGCTTCCTACATTGGTGGAGATGCTTTTTCCCTTAATATTCTGAAGAAGCTTTCAACAGCCTAACAATTTAGCAATCAGTAGCAAAAGCTATGCACCCATAGCTTTTGACAACCACAGTAGATTTACTGGCAGAGTGCTGTTGCCACATTTTGGTAAAGTTACTGCGCCATCCAGCAGATTTTGCCAAGTAATTTAAACCCAAATTGATTAAGATGAGGTGGAGAAAATATTTAAAATATTTTCACATAATTGGGGCAGAGGGGTATTTCCACTAGTAAAGACATCTTTGACTTGTCTGGCATGAGTTCAGCAGTCTTAGAAATTGCACTGGCGATTTTGCTGCACTTGGAGTGATGCACTGAAAAGTTTAATACAGATGTCAATTTTTTTTAATGGGCCAGAATGGGGGCTTGGCAGCTGCCCAAGGCTGCTAGGTGCAGATGGCGACTCTTAAAATGAAGCTGCACAATAACTGAACAATTGGCTCACTGAGGGAGAGCTGTGGTCCTTACACCATCAGCCATAGGGAGCATGGCCAAAGCTCTGGGATTATGGAAGTTTCAAACAACAGCTGGAGAGCAGTGGCTTTCCCATCTCATTTTGGGGAGACTTAACATGCTAGGATTTTGCAGAAAGTGCAAAATTAAGAAATAATTTAAATAGTTCACAAGTTGCTGAACATTTACACCATCAGCTACCCTCCAACACTATTGGCTCCTAGCCCAACTTGGTCCAAGTATACTGAGCACTTTAAATGACAATTGTATTATTTATTAAATTTGTCTACTGTCCTTCCCCCGAAGATCAGTGTCTCACAAAAATACAAAAAGAAAATAAATTGCATACAAAAGCAAAACAAACCAATAACCCCACTCCCATAGACACATTTAAAAGGGTATATAGGATGTTAAATCAGTTAGGCCTGGTTAAAGAAGATCGTTTCTGCCTGGGGTCCAAAGGTGTGTAATAAAGGTGCTAGCCAAACCTCCCTGAGGAGAGCATTCTACAAACTGAACCACTGCAGAAATGGCCCACTCTTGTGTTGCTGCCACCCAGACCTCTTGAGGCACACAAAGAAGGTCCTCAGATGACGATCATAGGGTCTGGGTCGGTTCATATGGTGGCAGGCAGTCCTCAGCAGTTCAAAGCTTAATAGGTAAAAAACCCCACTTTGAATAGGGCCTGGAAACTCATCAACAGGCAATTCAGGATTGGTGTAATATGCTCAAACCCTCTTGTCCTGGTTAGCAACCTGGCCACTAAATTCTGCACCAGCTGGAGTTTCTTAACTGTCTACAGAGGCAGCCCTATGTATAACTGCAGTAATCGCCCAGAGTGGGGCAACCCAGTCTGATGAGCTATGTATAAGAAATGTTACTACTACCACCCTAGAGGTTACCAGAGCGCAGATGGCAAAAGTTAGGCTATCTCTATCCAGGTAGGGGCGTGGCTGCGTCACCTGTCGAAGCTGATGGAAGGCACTTCGCCCCACTGAGACCACTTGGGCCTCAAGCGACAGCAAAGGATCCAGAAGTGCCCCCAAGCTACTTACCCTCAAGCCACTGTAAGAGCACAAGTTACGCTATACCATAAATACCTACCTTGTAAGCCTCAAGAATCATTTTCAGAAACTGTCAACTAGAGACCCTTTTCACTTACTAACAGAAGCAGTGTTACTACAGCCTCACACTGAATACAGAAACCTAAGATGCTTTAGAGAGATGATCACTTGGGGTACGAAGCACAACTGTATATATGCTGTAATTTCTTTTGAAGGATGAAAATGCAAGGGTAACAATAAAATACACATCTATGGAGTTTTCCTAGCAGCATTCCTGCAAAAGGAAGTGCATTTAATTCCCACACTTTTAGCGAATTCCCCTTGCTCCAACATTTGCATTCAATTTGTCTCTCAGGCCTCTTAACTATTTGGGGGTGGGGGATGATTGGTTCCAGCCAGCATTTTCTCATACTGCTGCAAAAAGTATTAGAGAGGTAGAACCCTAAGTCCCAAAGTAGGTAATTCCTAGGAACAATGTTTTCTTGGTAAGAAAGAGCAGACATCTTGCATGAGAGGACTGGAACAAGTCAGATGTAGAGATGCTTCAGCTCCCTATAGTAAAGTTCTGCTCCCAATTGCTTATGAAAAGGAAGTATCCTAATCTTTGATGTTTTCTCTATAACCAGGAGACAGTGCCGTTTTCGTCAGACTGCTCCAGTTCCCCCAAAATATTCTCTCTCAAATTTCTGGAAGTCTTCCTCGGTGAAAACAGTGCCTTCGGGCTTCTTTTTCTCCTCCTCTTGACGGCGGTCTCTGGCTTTCCTGCCTCTATTTTGGGCCAAAACCTTCAGACACAAAACAAAGGGAAACGAGAAGTTACAGCTTTCTATTATTGCACAACTACTTACAGTTCCCAAATCTCAATTTATCTTCCAGCTCAAACAATCATCTGAGCACAGACTGCTGACACACTGTTCAAATAGAGCCAAGTCTAGGCTCTGGTTCAAAATAATTTAAGGAAATTCAGTCCAACAAGGCTACACTCTGCATTGCTGCATACCAATACTAAAATTAAATCATGGTCCAATTTCAAAAGCAACTGCCTCTTCCTTTTGGGAAGAAAAGGACCCATGCAAGGTGAGAATTAAAAAAAAAAACTTGAGTCAAAAAGTCTGATTTACAGTCTAGTAGAAATCATTTTAGGAATTCCCCAGACGGTTTAAAAATATATTTTTAATGTGTTAAGATAAATATTTACCATTTGATAAGAATGGCAGAGCAAGAAGCAATAGGAATTAGACGGTAAGTGGAAAAATGCAAGTTCTTTCTCAAGATGCCCTGACCTTAGGAACACAGAAAGCTGGCTTACACAGAGTCAGACCATTGGTCCATGTAGCTCAATACTGTCCACACTGACTGGTAGTTTCTGGCCAGGAATATCCCCAGTCCCATCTGGAGACTGAATCTGGGACTTTTTGCATGCAAAACTGATGCTCTGCAACTGAGCTACAGCTCTTCCTTTTGAGACATCATTTCAACTGATACTTTACAGGTATAGAAATTTGTTAGTTTTTCTTACACAACATATGGCACATAGAACCCATATTTCAGGCAAACTTTATCAACTCAATTTCTATTAAAGAAACATTATTGTTAGGGGGTGTGACAAGGCACAAGGCAGGAAAAACAAATTTGCAGCGGGAGCACATTCCTCACCCCTGCCTCCAAGTAAACTATGGGATCTAATGAACAGAGTAGAAGGCTCACCTTCTGAGTGATGGTGCTGTCTGTCATGAAATGGCTACTCGTCATGTACTTCACATTTTCCTGAAAATGGTCAACAGCTTGACGTTTTGTATACTCCTCTGGAAAGGTTAAGGAAATAATTTTTAGTAAGCTTGTTCAACAGATACAGCGAGATATAACATGCTGCTATGACTGATACTTTCTTTCATGTATGGTATGGACATTGCTACTGCGGCCCAGATTTATTATTTTTTTAAATTGCCCATCATATAGTATAGCGCAGGTTATAGATCTAAAAGTACAGATAAAACCGGTAAGGTGGTCTTTCATTGGATCAACTAGGACCATGCGTGGTGCATGTGTTAATTCCCAATGTGGAGAGCAAAATTATTTACTAAAGTGAATACTGCAGTCACTTCAAGGTAGATAATAGGCCAATCACAAAACCTTCCAGATCTTAATTATAATACAGTACATTGAGAAGCCCAAGGAAGTGGGTAAGTGATGGTAGTAGAGAGATTCATGTCTATACAAATACACAAATCGGATCATTAAGCAACTAATGGATACAAAACAAGGACAGATGCCTGGGCATGTATTATTACAGTCTTGCAGAATGTTCCTGCATGTCATTCACAATTACCCATGTGCACAGAATTTTTTAAGCAGCTCCAGTTGCGGCAAAAGTCAGTTTGTCTTTTCAGCTTCCTTTTAGAATTCCTTATCTGCAAACCATCTGAGGACCTCAAGGACTGCCTTTCTCCATATGAACTGACATAGACCCTGCACTCATCACCAGTGATTTACAAAACATATATTTAAGCAAAACATTTTGGTTTCCATATTCCTTAGTTCCTCTGATGTGAACAGAGGGTACTGTAGGTGAGGTAATATTCAGATAATTAAGGCCTCTCTGGTTGATCCATAATTGCAACAGAAATGTCATTTGCTCTAGAAAAAAACACAAAATGCCTGGATATATATACTTGGAGATATATCTATATATTTGATACAGGACCTCATTGAAGAAGCACAGAGAACATGCCAATGGCCCATCTAGTCCAGCATCCTGTTCTCACAGTTGCTAACCAGATGCTTACATGAAGTTAGTAAACAGGATATGAGCAGAATAGCACTCTCCCCACCTGTGATTTCTAGCAACCGGTATTCAGAAGCACACCGCCTCCCACAGAGGAGGGAAACATAACCATCATGGCTAGTAGCTACTGATAGCCTTATGCTCCATGAATTTGTATATTCTTTTAGCACCACTCAAATTGGTAGACATCACTACCTTCTGTAGGAATGAATTTTGTCGTTTATACATTCTTTGGTTTCTCCTGAATTTTCCAACATTCAACTTGGTTGGATTGCACCCAAGTTTCTATCCACCTTCCCCACACCAAGCATAGTTTAATGCACCTGGATGCATATCTCCTATTATTCCCCTTCTCTCTAAACTAAGAAGCCTCAACCTGGAGGATAATAACAGGCATCCCTCAACAACAGCCACACTTCCAAATACTCCCTCGTGTTCTGAAACTGCCACCTCGGCTGCAGCGTCTGATACACATAAGAACAGCTGAAGAAGGCGGAAGTCAAAGCGGTTCGCTTTAAAACTTTAGCATCTCTGCTGTTCGTCATCGCAATAAAAATTAAGGTTTCGGTGATTTACTGCATCCTCCCGGGATTCTGAGCAAGCTTGCCTTAAGGGTTTTGTTTTGATTGGTAAAAAACTTATGGGTGGATTCGAAGATAATGGCTCCTCGGCGCTCACCTAACGCGGACTTGATGACTTTGCCCTTAACTGTCGCCTTCTCCTTTTGGGGCCGAGAGAACTTCTTTTTCCTCGCCCTCGCCAGCGACTGCTTGTTGGGTGGGCTGGTGGTGGCTGCCCTCTTGGGCCGGGGAGCGGACGCTGTCCAGAGGAAGAGAAAGAGAGAAAGCCTATTAGAGTAAAGAACGAACGGATTTCATCCCTTTCCCTTAGTCCCCCGCTGCCTTACACTACCTCCCGCCATCTCCAGCAACTCCAGACCCTTCCTCAGCAAGGAGGCTGACATGTTGCCTCGCTTCTCCCACGTGAAATGCCCTTCTTCCTGTCTCGTCTCTATGGTACTACTGTCTATGATGAACGCACTTCCGTGTTTCTTCCCGCCACACTTCCTGGTGTGCCGTACTGGTTTCTGCCACACTTCCGGTAGTTCTATGCCTCACCTGGTTAGGTTTTGCTGGCGGTTGCGCAGGGCAATGAAATACAGTACAGTACTGTACTTAGAAAACGGGTGAGGGAAGGAATGGCCAGTTTAGTTTTTAGGCGGGAACGCTGAGGGTGGCCGTGCAGTCCTTTACGTGTCTGCTCGGAACTAAGTCCTATTGAGTTCAGTGGGCTTACTCCCAGATATGTCAGTAAAGTATTGAACCCTGAGTGGCTGAAGTATTCCCCATTTCTAGGGCGATATCTTGTGAGCCTCCAGGGGCTGAAGTTGGCTGTTTATCCTTCTTATTTTTATTTATATAGCAACTTCTGCCCCGTCTAATTTTAGAGTGCTCCAGACAAGTAACAACAGTAAAAAAAAAACCACTTTACAAAACCAAGTAAATGTCATGAGATTTACAACATGTAAAACTAAAAATCGGAGCTTCTAAAATAAAAATGTTTTGTCTACTCAGTTTCAGGGTTGCCATATTAAAAACAAAAATTCCTGACACCCGCAAAGTTGTGGAGCGTTTTTGGGAAGACCCCAAAATTGTTGAGCTTTTAAAAGGAAACCGCCAATATTGTTGAGCTTTTTGGGAACAAACCCAAATTGATTTAAAGCTTTTTGAGCTGTTTTCACTGTTTTTTCCATCAAGTTCACGTATATCTGCATTTCCCCTGACATTTCAATAATTTTCCTAAAGTATGGCAAGCCTACAGTTTCCTAGATATTTGAGGGATGAGCTAAGGCAGTGCTCACTTGTAAACTTACTCAACCTATCAAAACCTAACCCCTCCTACTGGATCCTATTTTCCTGCTCTACGATAGAAAATGAAAGAATTTCACATTCCTAGTCAACACTGAAGAAATTTAGATTTTCTTCATAATGTTAACATAGTTATATGTAGGCATTATATGTTTGCTTAGAACTTAAGCGAAAGTAACCAAACAAAGCCCTGTGTTGCAAAGAGAACGTCAGCAATGTCTAGGCAACACGATGACTACATATGCAATAAACAATCTTTTATAATTCCTTCAAACCATAACAAGTCCAAAATGAAATCTTTAGACTAAAGTTTTCATTTTGGACTTGTTATGGTTTGAAGGAATTCTATAAAAGATTGTTTATTGTACATGGCCATTGTGTTGCCTAGGACAAGCGTGACATAGAGTGAGTGAGGGAGCTTGTTGGCCCAGTGAACAATGTTGGCCCAATCAACAATTCCCAGCTGTTTAACAATTGCAACAACAAAAGGCTCTCCCTTATCCCTTTCTGAACTATGCTGCTGAGCTAAAGAGACTTGAGGGAAAACTAGGAATGTCGTGTAGGTGTGACAGAACTGTGAACTCAATTCTGATAATTAAAACAAATTCCTGGCTTCAGCATGGGAAGGCACTCTCTGTTCTTTAATTCTAAAAGTATTCCACCACCACCACCTGCCAACTCAAGTCATTATTTTACCCCCAGGCCTTGGCTTGTAGTTAGCATTTTAGTAAAAAAAAAAAAAAAAAAAAAAAAAAAAGCAAAGCAAAGTAGGCCCTGCAAAAGTGGTGTCTGTCACCTTCTGCTGTATGGTTTTTCAGAGATCTGTGATTAATCAAATGTGTTTTAGGGCCCAATCTTCTACTGAAGATTTGGGCCTCATCCATAACTCATCTTAGTATGTATTATGAGCCCCTTGCCCCTCCTTTAATTCCCCCTCATCCATACAGCATTGTCTTCCACCTACCATTGTCACACGTTTTCTCCTCCCTATACCTGGAGATTCCTATGCAATCAATGTAATTCTCCTAACTGGATTTTGAAAGTACAGAGAATCCCTGGATTTAGGGAGGAAAGCCTGTGGAACCGCAGTAGTTGGAGGAGAGCACTGCATGCACAAGGGGGAAACAAACTGTGAGGTGTAAACAATGGTGCTCAGAATTCTTTGAGGGTAAATAAAGTGCTTTGAATGTGTTTTAAAGGTAGGGTGTATGCAAGGTTACAGGGAGGAAGGTTTTACATAAAAAGGGAGCACATTGTACGGAACAACAGTCTTACAGTGTACAGAGAACCTGAGAACAGAGCCAGCCCATCCATGAGACAGGGAATCGGCTGCCTCAGGCGGTGGAAGTGCAAGAGCCTTCTGGCGCACGGCATTGCCACTCATCTTCCCTACCCCTGGGGCGGAGAAGATGATTGTCAAAGCCTTGTGGAACGCTCCCCTGCTTGCTGAGGTCAGCTGGGTGGTGGTGGTACTGGCATGCAGCAGAAGGGTGGGATGGGGTACTGGGGTACAGGGAGAGGCACATTCCTGTTTCTCCTCAGGTAGCTTGATAACATTACCAATATTTATTTGCTTAGAACCCTAACAGGCCTTGGGATTCCGGACACAAATACCAAACTCCACTCCATCAGCTGGGGATGCCTGGACAGAGCAGCCCACACAGGTAAGCCTGGGAGAAGGGAACACATGCTGTAGCAGTCTACAGTTGGTTAATTGCTTCCCAACTCTTCCTCTCACTGCCCTCCCTTTACTGAATGTGAATTTGTATTACTGTATTCAGTTTGCTGAGCAGTCTAATGAATGTGGATGGAAACAGGTTGAACTGGAAATGTGCCCTACATTTAAAGCATGTTTCTGCCCTCCCAAGAATCATGGGAACTATAGTTTGTTGAGGGTTCTGGGAATTGTAGCTCTGTGAGGGGCAAAGTACAGTTCTCATGATTCTTGGGAGGGGGAATGTGCTCTAAATCGGGGGCAGCAAACATTTTCAGCAGGGGGCCGGTCCACTGTCCCTCAGACCTTGTGGGGGCCGGACTATAGTTTGGGAAAAAAATGAACGACTTCCTATGCCCCACAAATAACCCAGAGATGCATTTTAAATAAAAGGACACATTCTACTCATGTAAAAACACCAGGCAGGCCCCACAAATAACCCAGAGATGCATTTTAAATAAAAGCACACATTCTACTCATGTAAAAATACCAGGCAGGCCCCACAAATAACCCCGAGATGCCTTTTAAATAAAAGGACACAGTCTACTCATGTAAAAACACGCTGATTCCCGGACCGTCCGCGGGCTGGATTGGGAAGGCGATTGGGCTTGCCTACCCCTGCTCTAAATGTATGGTTTTTATGCAGCCTCACGGGGGGCTAATTTTGCTGGTAGAGGCTTCTAAGTTTTTTTCCTTCTCCTTCTGCATCAGTGGAAAAAAGTGTGGACTACGTGATTTGGTCTAGAAAGGAGATGACTAAAAATGGTGTGCTAGTGCCTCCACCGCTAGCCTCTTACATGATGCTAGTCACAATTTCCCCCCACTTCATTTCTTGTGTGTGCGTTCATGTTCATGACTGGGATTTATAGTATGCATATATAAGTGTGCGTGTGTGCGCGCGCGCTACTTCTCTTGCATATTTGGCCACATGAAATATCCTTTGAAAATCTATAAATGAGAAACAGGCATGTGTTATTACTGTATCAGCGCAGCTCTAGATCTTCACTTTTTCATAGACTTAAAAAAAAAAAAAATCAATCCTGGAAAAGCACGACAGAACTTTGCTGGAAATAACTTACCAGGCAGGGATCAATGATAATTTATGGCATCCAAGTTGCAACTGGGCAGCATTTCTTGGACAAGGATTGCTGACACCCCCTCCTTTCGGTTCCTGCTCCTCTTTTTCTATTCTGATCTCACAGCCTACTTGGCATGTGCAGCGCAGCGCTTGCAACAAATTGGTGACTTTGGTAGCCCTTGTCCTTGTAATGCTAATGCCGGCACTATTAAGAGATTTTCTCATTACATTTTCTGTTCCTCAAGGAATCAAATTTATCTCGGCCTTGCCCGTGCCAGACAATATCGTTTTGTGCCAGTTCTTTAAAGGGTTTATTGACCAAAGGCTTTGAATTAATCTTGCTAGATATTTTATTATTCCTTTAAATACTAGCGAGGGTGTATTTTATACTGAGCAGTGTGCTTTTCAGCTGTTGTGTTGTTTTATCTGAATCAGCAGTTTAAGAAAATACCACTGCTCAAATTAGTTTCAGTAGCTGAGCTCTTGGAAAGGCTCCTCTCTGCTTTTTCGCTTTAAAGTCTTCCTCCTCTGTTTGTGCAAATGGTTTGAGGCTTCATTATATTCTCTTAAATCTCTCCATTCAAGATTTATTACCCTTAAATGACGTGTACAATAAGGATTGATTCACTTGACCCTGAAAGAAGGATTGATACGGGCTGAGCTGAAGTGTGATATGTTTGGAGTTGGGTGTGCAATGAAACTGCCATTGGATGTCTTTATGTGATGGAGATAACTTTTTTTCAGAGTAAGCTGACTTCCTGATGTGCCAGTACTGATCTTAGAGGCTTTTGTAGTGACTTTTCAAAGTGCCACCTGTCGTGGAAAATTTTTGATTTGTGCACATAGTGAATCAATCACATGATGAGATGTCCAAACCTAGCCCACTTCTACCCCACTGTATGGAAAGGTGGGATATAAATAATAAAATCATAGAATTGGAAGGGACCACCAGGGTCATCTAGTCCAGTCCTCTGCAATACAGGAATCCTTTTGCCCACGTGGAGCGTGAACCCACCACCTTGAGATTAAGAGTCTCGTGCTCTACCAAATGAGCTATCCCAGTTCTCAGTGTTTTAAATAAATCATCATGAATAGGTTTGTATTTAACAACTTGCATGCTGGCTGCGGATGAGAGGAAGTCCCTTCCTCTGTAGCCAAGTCAGAAACCAAGTGGGCTGGCAGAGGGCAGATCTGCCATCTTGCTCAGTCGCCTGCATAGGATTCCTTGTCACCAATGGCAGCCAGGTGAGCTGTTAAACATGAGTCTTGACCACCTCTGTGTGATGTCTGTTTCAAAAATGTATACAGTGGCTATCTGTCCATTAGGCCCTTTAAGCTGATTTAGGAACAGTACAAAACTTTCTGGCATCATTTTTTTTGTTCTGATGTATTTCACAGGGAGTTGAATTACCCAGTTCACCCTTCCAATTCTGATTCCTGATTTTACTGTGAATTGCTTTGGATGTTTCATGGGAAGCAGTTCATAAATTAAATAAATAAATGAATTGAAATTGGAGAAAAATGTGGGATATAAATGCAGCTAATTAATTAATGTAAAGCCAGTCTACCTTAGATGGCAAAGATGAATACTGAAAGAGAGGATAGAGACTGATAAAGGAATAGTGAAGAGTAACAAGTTATTTTCCTTGCCAGGCCGATGTTCGCACTGGCATTTTGGTGAAAGCGAGGGAAGTCCAGTTTAGACCAGAAAGCTGTTAGCCTTGTACCCAGAACACCTTGATTCAAATTCCATGTGCTGGATGGCCTTTCTAAGGGCTGAACTATAGGTCACTTTTGCTGGCACACTTGGTGTGTTTTTCCTGGCATGCTTGATTTTTTTTGACATGGTCCCTATTCAGCTTGCCTCTTTTCCCTGCCCCCTGCTTTGCCATGCTGGCTATTAAAAAAGAAAAGAAAAGAAGTCAGAGGAAACTATGCCTAAGTGCTCATTAGCAGCTTAAAATGCAGTAAGTCAACTCCCCACTGCTTTTCAGGTCACATTTCTATGTTGCTGCGCACACTGGAGAGGAGGTGGGGATGTCTTCACCTGATGCACATTACCTGATTTGTTTCCCTGTGCCTGCAACACCCTCAAATCCTATTGAATGAAGCTGTCACCTGCACATGTGCTGCTGCCATCTGTGCATGCTCAACAGATGCCTCAGCTCAACTGTAGTTTACATTTTCAAATCATATAGAATTTGGTTTGCGGGAAAACACATCAGACAGCAGCATTTCTCAAGAAACTACAGGATAGGTAAGGGACTGTGGCTAATGTCACACATACTCAGCTTCAAATGCCAGTGGTGAAAGCACACTGGATATGGAGTGTGCCCAGCCCAGCCTATGTGACAATTGTTGTGTCTTGTTTGCTTCTGAGACAGTAAAGAATACTTGAGAGAGACTGCAGACAGGGTTGTTTTTGAGGATGAGTGAGATACAGATGGTAAAGCACCAGATGCAGAAAAGGCTGGGGACGGACGGACGTAAGAATGGGTTTTGAGGAAGGCTTGAAAGATGAGGGGCAAATAACAGTTTGTGTGATTCTGGATTGCAGGCTTGCGAGTGGGAGCCTGACTTTGGCCAATGATGTGGCGCTAAAAGGCAGTG
Organism: Podarcis filfolensis; assembly: GCF_964270895.1. Lineage (NCBI taxonomy): Eukaryota > Metazoa > Chordata > Lepidosauria > Squamata > Lacertidae > Podarcis > Podarcis filfolensis. The sequence continues at coordinate 45,803,980 of NC_139612.1, read as the reverse complement.
GGGCTATAGGTGGAAGCAGCTGTGAACAATTGCAGAGCTTTACGGGGCTTTCCAAGAGGACCCCATAATATCCCAGAAGTGCTGTGCAGTTCTCTCTGATGAAGTTCTGCACATAGGCTGGGCTGGGCACACTCCATATCCAGTGTGCTTTCACACACACTGTGTGTATGGGCACACACACAGTGCTGGCATTTCTGTTTTATTTTCATTTCACATAGTAGGCTCTGGAAGCTCTTTGAGAACTCTCCTTCAATATATCCATTCCTTTCCCTTTGAACTTCTGTGCCCAATTTATTGCCATTTAATCTGACAAATTTATATACAACTTAATCGACAACTCCCCTCCCCACAGTTGGTTTACTTAAAACAATGTCAAAGATGCAGTAAAATCAAACATTAAAAACAACTTGGCATTAAATTTATCAAAACATAAATAAAACCAGCAGGTATAAAACAGTCACATAATAAAACTATATGCTAAAATTGTGTTTTAAAACTGTATGTCTGGGTAGGTGTGCCTAAACAAAAATGGCACATGCCAAAAACAATGCAGTATAGTGAATGGGCTTGTCTCATAATAATAGGCAGAGATTTCCAAAGAGTAGTGGGTGCTGCCACACTGAAGGATCAATCCCTTTCAAATGCGGGACAGACAGGATATTGAAGAGCGCCTTTTGCACAACAGTTTATTGTGGATTCAGTTTTGTTCACAGAACTGAAAGAGGAGAACAGGACTGAGGCCAAGGCTGTGTAGACATTACCAGCTTAAAACACAGCGACGTTGTTCTTTTTCTCAATTTCGATTGAAGCTGGTTTGTGGGGTGTTAAGTTGTGGGCGAACATATCAGACGACACAGCAATTATTCAACAGCTCTTGTTTATTCAGAGGCCAGAATAGAACTGAACTGAAGAGCTCAGTCAGCCTGCTTATATAGAGCTCCAGAACAACGTAACTGTTGCAACTTTCTAAAACTATCCAATCACTGAATGTCACTTTCGATCCTTCATTTGCATAACTATCTACAGTATCCCCCTGCTGGCCCAGGGTGAGAACTTCAGTACATAACACCGGGGAATGCATCAAAATGCAGCATTTCCTACGAAGTGACATGATAGGTACAGGATCAATATGGATTGTGGCTAACGTTGTATGCACACTTCTTCCCAAACCAGTGGTGGAAGCGCACTGGAGGAGCACACTGTGTTTGTGCACAGGCCTCAAAGTTTGTACAGGAGTTTGTACACAGCCTTAAAGTTGCTATTACCTCCCGAGAATGACCTCTAAGAGCTGGATTAGAGATCCAGGTTGTTCGCCTGTTTATCATCTTACTGTATGTCTTGATGGGGTATTCATTATTTATAAACCAAGAGGAAGAGAGATAAAAAATTTACAAGGGAGAGATGAACCAAATATTGGAAATAAGAGCAGTCAGGGTTTGGGTTCTTCCCCCACTTTGACAGTCAGAAATAACTACATGCTCAATGAATTCAAGACCGAAATTCAAGGAACTGCCTTCCATTTGCTTGCATTCAGTCAGCCATAAAGGCAAGGGAGGAAAACATCATTTTTCAAAGCGATGTCACCAGTTAAAAGCCAAAAGTGTTTACACCACACGCCTGCAGAACAGCCAGCCAGTGATCCATATCTCTTTGTAGGTAAAGCGACTGCCGAGTAAATTGCCTCGGGTTGGCAAATACAGATAAATATGAAGAACGATGGAGCTGGATGTTGACACATAATGCAGTGCTATTCCAGTGGAAATGTATAATACTGTAACTAATGGAACAGTACAGATTCAACAGTAAATCCCATTTTGTATTCAGGCTACATAGGACCTCTGTGAGAGGAACTAAGGAACTAATTAGTTCAATTTGTATTTTAAAAAGGTAAATGCAAATTAGTTTTTAAAACCTTGCTAATGAGGACATTTTTAATGGATTAAAATGGGAGTGGGGGAATCTTAACTCTGGGCGCTTCCACTAAGCAGTTTATTTTGGACTCGGTTGCTGCTCATGCATACAAGCTTTGCACAGTTTCCTCACAACGACATCCTTATCAAAATACTATCCCATATCCCACTTGCTTTAATCCAGATTTGCCTTTTCCACTAATAAGTAAAAAAACAACAACAACCAAAGGAACGACCAGTTCAGATTAAATGGGGAGGGGTGGAGAGAAATGTGGGATGGCATTTTGATGAGAACAAGATTGCGTGGGTGCTGCAAAAACCTGCATGCAGGAGGAACTATTGAGGGAGTTGGATATGTTTAGACTGAGAGGTGTCAGGGTAGGCAACTTCAAATATCTGAAGGGCATGGAAGATGGAGCAAGCTTGTTTTCCGCTGCTCAGGAGGGCAGGAGCTGAACTAATTAATTCAAATTGGTCTTAGAAGCACCATTAACCCTGACAGGCTAAACATTAGGAAGAACTTTCTGACAGTAAGAACTGTTCTGGCATGGCCAGAAAAGAGACCCACAGGCTAGAAATTCCCTATCCCGGTCATAATATAAATGATAAAATACAGGGTGTTTTCAACATTCATTGTGCCCATGGAATCAATAGCCTGAGACAGGGGATGAGGTAGGTGACAAGCTGTGCCATCCCTATTGACTGGTTGTGAGAAAGTAGGCAGGTGGGGGACTGGCTAAGGGTAAACTGAGGTTGGTTGGGCAGTGCCCCCTTAGCCCGAGTGGACTTGAATTGGGGCTAGAATTACTTGAGATAAATAATGCACTTCGAATGCCCTTTAAAGGGAAAGTGTGTATGCAGCCCTAGAAAGCCATCACAGCAGCCAGAGAGACTGTTTGGTGGAACAGAATGCAGGAGGAGTGGAAGGGAATTTTTGGAAGCCTATCAGCTGCGATGAAATTCTCCCGCTGTTAAGTTTATGGTGCATAAAATATACTGCTCCCCCCATATACTTTGGTTTTAATATGAGAACAATGATTTATGGGATAGCTCAGTTGGTAGAGCGTGAGACTCTTAATTTCAGGCTCGTGGGTTTGAGCTTCATGTTGGGCAAAAGATTCCTGCATTGCAGGGGGCTGGACTAGATGACTCTCGGTGTCCCTTCCAACTCTGCAATCCCACAGTTCACTATAAGAACAGTAAAAGAGCGCACATCAAAGGGCTTGTGCACACTTGCCTTTCCTTCGTGCTTCCCAGGCACTGTCTGGGCTTAAAAGCTCTGTGTCCAAGCACAGGTCCCCCCCCGAGCTTTCCTTGTGAAAACCTGCTCTTTTAAAGCTGAATCAGAGTAAATGGCAATTGGTGGAAAACCAGCTGCTGAGTTCTTTTGCTTGCACTTATTTCGCACACACACTGTGGCCCAAACAGCAGTGCTCACAGGATGAGGCGGGGAGGTTAGAGGAGCTTCCTGGCTGGGGGCAGTGTCCCTCCTTCCCTGCTCTTTTCCATCATCTTCTGCAGCACAGGAGAAGGGAGTTTTCTGTTTGTTTACTCCTCCTCACCAGTGACAGCAAAGTGGCCTTTTCAGAAGTGTGCTTAATGTCAGGTGATGTAGGTCCCATCAGAGGATGCACAGAATTACTTTGGTCCTTGTTGCAATTGCTTCCTTTCATCACAAGGTGTCGCCATTCCATGACAGACGGAATGTTTTGCACTTAGCCTCTGGGAAGGCAAAGGAGGAGGCTGCTGAAGGAGGATGGCTGTGACCCGCAGTGTGTGTGTGTGCGCACATGCGTGTGTGCGTGCGCCAGAGTGTCTGTTGAGGGTAATACCTTTCTCTGGCTTGTTGACAATGACCTATTTCTTTTAACACAATGCGAAATGCATTTAAATAATAAAAAAGGAAAAAATGTTCATACAATAAACCATGATGAATACAGTTAGCATAATAGCATAACACATATGCAAAGGTATATTTGTATGCATATATATATATATATATATATATATATATATATATATGGGACACGGGTGGCGCTGTAGGTTAAACCACAGAGCCTAGGACTTGCCAATCAGAAGGTCGGCGGTTCGAATCCCCATGACAGGGTAAGCTCCCGTTGCTTGGTCCCTGCTCCTGCCAACCTAGCAGTTCGAAAGCATGTCAAAGTGCAAGTAGATAAATAGGTACCGCTGGAAAGGTAAACGGCATTTCCGTGCACTGCTCTGGTTCTCCAGAAGCAGCTTAGTCATGCTGGCCACATGACCCGGAAGCTGTACGCTGGCTCCCTCGGCCCATAATACGAGATGAGCGCTGCAACCCAGAGTTGGCCACAACTGGACCTAATGGTCAGGGGTCCCTTTACATATATATATATATATATATATATATATATATGTATGTATCTATATGCAATAGCATTGTAAGGTTGGTCACTAATGTTCCCGTATTACAAATAGATAACTGTGGCTGGGAGTGTGTGAAGTGTCTACAACCAAAAATACAAGTGATGGTTTTCCCAGATCTTGTTGACCCAATGTTATATCCAGAATGGCTCTTCTTGCTTGTTGTTAGGGTGGCTAGAATTAAATTCATTCATTCATTCATTCATTCATTCATAAAAATGTATACTGCTTAATATGATAAAAATCTCTTAAGCGGTTTAAAAATACACCAACACAGCGTTCAAAACTCCTATTGTTCTAGGCGCATTTTGCGACAGGGAATTTCATTAATGCAAGCAGTTTCTGAGCTCTGGGCATAGTACAGCACCTAAAATTTCAGATTCAAACTGCTATTGCTGAAAGAAAAGGAGGACCTTTTTCTACCTCCCCACTTCCAGCCACTCTCTGAAGGCTGGAGAAGGGACTCTCATAAGAATATTAGGGGGGCGGGCAGGGGAAGCATGGCTTTGTTTTTTGCAGTCTTCAGAGGAGGACAAGACCATGTGAAAAATGAACATAAGATTTCAGCTGCAGTTCATTCATTTTCAGCTTTGTATTCTTGTTATAAAAAAGTGCGCCTAGACACTCCATTGTGGTGTCCATAGCCTAGGTTTAAGGTGCCATTCAGCTCCTAGCTTTCATATCTCAGCTTCTAACACCACACTAACAATGTATTTTTAACAAAATAATAAAAATTCAAACAACGTTCAATAAAATCACCTTAAAAACTGGATAAGAGTAAGAAAAACACAACCGAATATTACAAATAAACTAAGCTCAGTTGAATACTTGCCCCTTGCATCTTTTAAAACTTGCATGGGGGTGGGGGGGATTTCAAAGTGTGCTACTTGTTACGCATGAGTGAGAAGTACACCTGCTGAAATTTATTCTTGCACACAAGTCTCAAAGTAAAGAAGCTGTCTTCTCCTTTGCACTTTATCAAACTGTGTTTTTGATCAATAACGCTTCTGTAAATGCCACAGAACACTGAGTGGGAGCCTCTCATGTTCCTCCAAACCAACCTTTGTCCCAGTTTGTAAAGCATCTTGCAGAGACTTTTTCAAAGCAATGATCCTTCTGTAATGACCATTATGTCAGTCCTAGCAGAGTCATTAGGTGTTGCTTGCAGATTGCACTCCTTCCCCTTCTTGATATATGTCTCAGTCCGACATGATGCACTCGCATGTTTTTTTGCCATTTCAGCTGCCATCTAAGGGCTTTTCTGCATGATCAATTGAATGAGCTCCTGTGATACTTTACACCTCCAGTAATGGTTTTTTTTTTAAATAAATGGGTTTTGCAAAATGAACATTATCACTTTTTATATTTTACAAACAAAAACAAACTACAAAAGAACCCTACCCCCAACCACATTCAAATGCAGAAAGTCTTTGTTGAAGTATAATCTTGTCTAAATTGTTGAGATGCCACGTGCCTCAGGAAGGCCGCATTTCTTCTTCTTCTTCTTCTTCTTCTTCTTCTTCTTCTTCTTCTTCTTCTTCTTCTTCTTCTTTGTATAGGTAGGGAGCCTAGCAGGTTGTTGGTTGAGATGTAGAGTCTGAAATCCCACCATACAGCATGCAATTGTGTTCTTCATCTTGCTACATGGGCACCTCTGCTAACATGGTCCCTCTCACCCTCCTATTTCAACTATGAATGAACCCCATTCATAAATGAAATAAGGCTGACTTCACTGATAATGTTTTATTTTACCTTATTTGCTTCTGCACATTCATTAAGCCTGCACACTCATAGCAAACATGCTCTCCAAGTGTTGGTTCATATCCAAGATGGCAGAATTCACACACAGAAGAGGGAGGTTTGCAGAAGTACTGAAGATGATGGGAGAAACCTGTAAGGAGGATTCCACCCCCCCGCCCCCCCCAAAAACAGCCCAATAGGGATTGATCATGCTTAGTGGCTACAGGGTGGTGAGTTTCTGGGGTGGAGACCAGAAGTCAATATGAGATGACTGGAATGGTGAATCTTGAAAGAAGGATGGCTGGCTAGCTGGAATGCTGAAGAGCAGCACTCAATATCGCAGCACGTCCACACCATAGATAAGCATATTTGCTTCCCCCAAAGACTCCTGGGAACAGTAGTTGCAGAGCACTTGCAAAGCTATAATTCCCAGCACCCATAACAAGATCTCCAGGATTCTTTGAAAGAACCATGTGCTTTAAATGTATGGTGTGGGTGCGACCCCTAGTTCCACCAGGCCATAGGCAAGGGAGAGAGATTGGACTGTAAGGCCTCTCCATCTACTCTGCTGAAAGACCAACAGATTTGGGGGGCTTCCTCTCCCTGAACTCCTTCAGTCGCAGTTGGCCATGGCAAGAATTCTTGTAAAGTAAAAAATAGTGCCTAAGCTTGCTCCCCGCCGCTTTCCTAATACCCTTTCCCGTTGTGTTGTGTCTTTTAGAATGTAAGACCAAAGGCAGGGACTGTCTATGAACACTTTAAAGCTATTCTGAGGACTCTTTCTGGTGCTGATAATGCCAAGGTTGCAGGTTCAATCTCCGTATGGGACAGCTGCATATTCCTGCATTTCAGGGGGTCGGACTAGATGATCTCCAGAGTCCCTTCCAGCTCTACAATTCTATGACTCTATGAAGAAAAGGGGGAAAAATGTGTTGTTGTTGTTTTTTTAAAACCCATTATGTTTGCAGGGACCATGTGTTTATTTCAAACAACTGTTCATTTTAGTGCTGGGCTGAATATTCCACCCCACCTTTGCCTGATGGGTGGGCTGTTTCATGATTTTCAGGGACGGGGGAATTTGAAGTATGTTGGGCTTACCTTATATACAAGACGGCGAAGAGATTTCTGTCTCTCTTTCAAAATGACCAGTCTTGCTGCTACTTGAAGCAGTGGCTCTGCTGATCTGCCTGCCTTTCTGGGGCAGGGGGCTCCTGGGATTGAAGCTGGCTGTCTCATGATGTAGCGTCGTTCCCAGAGGGAGTCTGTCTGAGGGACATGCCTGCATCACCGTCAAGTGGTAGTAAGCCGTTTTTTGTTTTTTTAAAAAGCCAGAGGCGGGGAGAATCAGGGCACTCGTATTTTAAAAAAGAAGAAAATTATTCACATTTTCTCACCTATGCAAAATATGAACCCGATCTTTCTTTGAGGGAGGTATTTCATCTGGAGGCGTGCCATGATGTGCACAAACTCTTGTGCATCCCCAGAACTGCACTCTGCAGTCCCAGATGCTGGTTTGCTTTCCTGGCCGCAAGCACAACTTTTACCTTCCTTGCATCCAAAATAGTTCTCTCTTAACCTGATGCTGATGCTTACAGTGGCACCAGGTATGGCCTCAGGCCCTGTACAACCACGAATAACAAATAGTGGGCAGTGCCATTAGCTCTGTCAGAATCCACAGAGCAGCACGAGAAAGCTTTACTTTGGCAGTCGTACAAGTGGGGCAACCTTGTAATGCTGGAAAATCAGATATGTCTCATCTGATCAGGAGTCTAGGAAAACAAATTGTGCCGCACCGCAGAGGGGAAGCGCAGGTGCTGTTGTCAACCGGATGAGGAGAACGTGAGCAGCTCCAGGACTCAAGAAGGCCCTGATTCCTCTCTGTTGTGGTTTCTGCTCTAACTTGGGGTGTGTGTGTTGGGGTGTGTGTGAAGGAGGAGCACAGTGTCTCCCAGGTTGCTGTGCTCATGCTTGGCAGTGTGCTGCATGTTGCCTGTGGCTGCCCTGCTGCATTGCTGAAACGAGAGCCAAGCAGTAAGCGTGACACTCTCAGTCTCTATTAGCAAACAAACAGTGTGCGATTAGAGGGATCAAGCACACAGGCCCATGCGCCCATTTGTATTCCATCTCACACACAAGCACAGAAGGGCAGCTGTCCAATTAAATGGACAAAAATGCCAGTTATGGGTCCAGCTGTGTGGGGGCAGACATATATGTCTCACTCCTACAGAACTGCTTTTTCTCTCACAGTTGGCAGCTCGGCAGCATCTCTCCCTGCCTCACTCGGACCCAAAGCGAAGGCAGCAAAACTCAGGAAACTTGCACAACTTGTGTGGGCAAGCCTTTGTGAATGTGCAGCCTGCAAGTACAACCTCCACTGGGTGGACTCTGTGGTATCTGTTCTATAGGTCTGTTGTCCCTCCTGATGTAGCTCCAAGTCTGTACAACGAAGTGCAAAGGACTCTGTGTTTTAATTTTTCTAGGGGACTAGAAATTTCCTAGGCCACTTGGATATATGTGATCATACTGAAGCCCAGCCTCAAAGGCTTTCTACATGAAGGGCGGGGTGGGGAAGTGGTAAAGATTAAAATTTTCCAAACCTTGATTCACAGAACAGTAGGTCTGGTGAAACATTAGTTTCTCTTTGGGCTTTTGCCTGTAGGCATGTGCAATGCTATTGTCTAGAATAGTCTCTCCTTATCTGTCATCCACACCAGCCCTATTGCCTCCTTTAAATTCCCCATCAAAAATCCTGGTTAGCCTGAGAAACCTATTTGGCAATGGGAGACTCCCATTAGTGCTGGATATCAGTCAACCTTCCCCACTCTTGCTGTTTCCCAATATCCCAAGAAAGGCAGATTTCTCTCCTCGTTTCTTATATAGGGGGGAAAGGGGATCTCTATCAAGGGCTTCTATAATACAAACGGCTACATCCAAAATACACTGATATTTCACTCTTTGGCTGAGCCCCATCTCAAACTGTATGAACAGTAGACAGGAAGGCAGAACTGACAGATGGAAGGCAACTCAGCCTTCTCTGGGGACTCTAACATGGGGCTTTCTCAGGCATAAGCTTCTGCAACTGCCACCCATTCCAAAAGGTGAAGGTGTCCTCAAAGACATCTGCTCTCTCCACGTTCCAGGACTGTGGCTATCATTTCTGCTTTGCCAGGCAAAGGGGGCGGTGGGTGGGTGGGGGAAGGGTCTGGCTACGACTGCGTTGGATAAAATGCCAAGGTGCATTAACCTCCCCTCCATCACAGGGCCGTGCAATTAATATTTGATGCTGGCAAATGAAGGAGGGCAGAGGAGTTAAATGGGGTCAGCTGCATGGAATGGAGGAAGGGGTTCTTTCCCGAGGAGGCCCAATTGGGAGCGCAAACACTTAACCAAAAGGGAACTTCCAGCTACCTAAAGCTCTCCCCCTCTAAATAATCAGTGCTGCTATGGAAACGGCCCTAAACGGTCTACATGATTCTGTTACTGATGGAAGTGTAGTGGGGACTGGACATCCGTGAGGCTAAGTTACTATAACAGCACAAAGGACTTTCTTGTTTTTTACAATCCATATTTTGCAATGCCACATTACAGCATCAGAGCTCTGCTAGTTTCAGATGATTTGCCCATATTATTCCAAGATTTTCAATCCCCCCCCCCCTGTGTTAAATGTTGCTCTCCAGTGGCTGGGAATGAATGGGCAATGTGGGTGATGGTGGCACCAACATGAGGAAAGGATACTGTAAATAGGGAAAAGAAGTTATACAGAGAACTGCCCTGAAATCTATGGGTGTAGGGTGGTATACAAATTTAATAATAACCACTATCATACTTTCTGACCATTAAAACAATTGGGCATCTTTAGCAGATGCCGCCTTTTTGAACATTGCAGCTTTGTGCAATGCAGCCACAAGTCAGATTTGCATTTCTTCCTAAAAATCCACTGGCTCCGCTTTAGTGATATCCTTTAGTAATGTTCCACAATCTGGAGCCACCACTGAGAAGTCCCCTTATCCCCTTCTTCCCTGAATTCCACCATAAGCAGGATTGTTGCAACTGCCCTAAATGGAGTGAATGGGAAGGGATGCTTGCAGATGAGTTTCTTATGTCTATTGCTTGAGAAATCAGAAGTGCAGGAAGAAAACCTTGAAGAAAGAAGGTATATTGTGAGACAGGGTTTCCACCCTAATGCTTCTTTCCCTTGAATGGGAAATGATGAAGGAATTCCCCAGGGAGCCATGACAGTCAGATATGCAACTGAACATCACTGGTTGCAAATAAATAGCTCTTCTTGCTGGCCGCTGGTGACAGAGTCCCAATGTTGGGTAATACTAACCAAACATCTGTCCCTGTGGCCTCCTGCAGTGACCTTGCTTTCTGTCTCATTCCAGGTTCTGGAGCATGATAAGCATCATTTTCTGTTTCTGGGTGGGATTCAGTCACAAACCGACAAATTCAGGTTGCACAATCAAAGGTTGCGTGGTGTCATTGTGTAACATACCACTCCTCTCTCCCTCAAAATCAGACTTTTTTTGCAATAAGAAAAGCGATGGTCAAATGCATTGGGATGTGTGGGCTATAACAGTTGAGTAACATCGTATAAGCTCCCCACAAGCAAATCAGAATGGATGCTCAATAAACAGCCAACATCATCTAATCTCCCCCATCATTTGTGCAAACAAATGGAGATGAAATCTCCACACTAGGTGGCTATGTAGCCACTGCTGATTGTATGGGTGAATAGGCCTGCGAGGACCCCATGTCTGAGAAGTGCAACACCACAGCTAAAATATGAGAATATAAGTGAAGTCTTTGTATACTCAGGCACCACTGATCCAGCAGTATGGATGGGAGGGCCAGATCAGTGCTGCTACTTAGCAAGAAGCTGGAGCGTGGTGGGGAGACACTGACAGCAACAAGCTGCTACTAGTAGAACCACAGCTGAAAAGCTTCTTGGAATAATTTATATAGGCAGAAGGGGGGAGATGGGGATGGTGCAGATCCAGATGGAAGCAAATCACCCATCTGTTGAGATTGTGGATCTGTTCAGCATACAAATGCAAGCCGTTCCTTGTTGCCCCCTGAGAGAGAGAGAGCTCAAATTCCATATGCAGAGGTAGAAGTCTGATCTAATCTCAATATTATTATTATTATTATTATTATTATTATTATTATTATTATTATTATTTGTGGGGGGGGGGGAGCCTGTGGCCCTCCGGATGTTGTTGAACTCCCAACTGGAAGCTTCTTTCCTAAAACCGAGCACCTCTTAGTTCCCACTTGGTTCCATATTCAGGTATTTGGGTTCTGTAATTGTTTGGTGGGAGTTGTAGTCCAGCAGCATCTGAGAGCCACAGGTTCCCTCTGTTGGTTGGCAGGGGAAAAAGGTATATGGAAAGGAGAATTCCTGGATGCCAAGATCAAGGTTTGGGGCAAGTAGTCAATGGTGGGAGAACCCCAGCAGAGATTTAAAAACACAAAATATGCAGCAGAGCATGGAAATATAGGTTGTTAGACCTTTAAAACACAGCCTTCTAACTTCCTTCCAAAGTTCCCCTCTTCCCCTAGCATAGAAAAAGGCCACACATTTGGTAAGTTAAAAATTGGTTTACTTACAAACTCTTCAAAGGTCAAGTTCATGTACTTTTCCATACACATGTCAGAAAACACATGCAGTAAAATGACAGTTCCTAAACCCCACTCCAGTCTTAGTCAACGCAGGTGGAGCTAATTTTGTTATTTCTGACTTAGGGGTGTCCCTCTGCTTGCTTTTGTGCCATTTCCAGCAAAGCCAATATGCAGAGATGCAAGTTAATTCCTGTGCCATCAGCAAACTAATATACCAAGTTCAGAAGAACAATGTATGGATCCTATTTAATATATGTTCTGTGACTGACTGTATTTAGGACTTAAGTAATATATTAATGCCCTTCTACCCCACCTGTTAGCAATACATTGGGTAGAATCTAGACACATATAAAAAATGCTGTGAAAATGCTATTTTTAAAAAAAGTTCTGAAAATATGTTGAATTTGCCATAAGCTCACCATCGTCATCTAGGGTCACAGTTGTATAATGCAAATAAATTAAATGTTATATTTGCAGCAGTCTAGCTGAGTCCTTGCTCCACTTCCTCATAGATGGTTCTTTTCAGGCCTTCCCTTCCTGATCATGTTCTTGCTAATGTCATCCATGGTTAAGTGATTTCCACCCCCCACCCTTTCTCATCACATCAGCAGATGCTCCTCTGCATGCAAACCCTGATCTGCTGATTAATGTTTTTTGCCACACTCTATGCTGAAAGAGCTTTCATTAGGCAGTGTGCACCCTTACAGCCTTTGCCCCCAGATCCCTGCCTTCTGCTGAAACCTAGGCCTTCAGCTTAATACAGACCATAAATACAAGCATGCAGAATTATGTACCTGCAGAATTTCCCCATAGAAACCAGCCTGTCTTCAGTGCTTGTGCCAGGCTATTTTGCACCCTATGCAAGGCTAACTACACCCCGCCCCCGCCCCAAAATTTGCTAACTTCAATTTTGAAAAACAGATGTCTTGTTGAAAAAATGAAAAGCACAAAAATAGAAACTGTTAAATTCATTTAAAATTGCACAAATAAGTAATAGCATCATAGAATCATAGGAGTTGGAAGAGACTCTGAGGGTTGTCTACTCTAACCCCCTGCAATGCAGCTTCCAGGGATCGAACCTGCAACCTTGGCATGCTCTAACCAACTGGATACAACAATCTTTGATTACCTTCTCAAATGCAGAAGATGTTTTAACACATAAATTATTTTGCATAATCTTGTGAATTGTGATGTTGAAATTTAAAAGTTTCCGTTTCGGGCACATCAAAATTTCACTTTCCATGCCTTTTTCTATGTAAATTTTTGTCACCAGTACCTTCAGGTCAAGTGCTGATACTTGGGCATGTTCAATTAATAGAGTGGTTACAGATGCTTCAGGTTACAGACTCTGCCAACCCAGAAATAGTACCTTGGGTTAAGAACTTTAGCTCAGGATGAGAACAGAAATTGTGCAGTGGCAGTGGAAGGCCCCATTAGCTAAAGTGGTACCTCAGGTTAAGAACAGTTTCAGGTTAAGAAGGGACCTCCAGAACGAATGAAGTTCTTAACCCAAGGTACCACTGTATAGTTCCCGAGCCAACTAGTCTCTTCTGCAACATGGTTCAGTTTATGAAAGTTTTTTTTTATAAGTTTGAGCTTTGAGAAACCACGTTCACCACTTGCCACTGATACAGGAAGTATCAGAAGGATCCTTAGAGCAACAGAAACATTAGGCACTTTATCCAGGAGCTTTTCTTGTAGTATGAAGAGTTTGATTTGTGGCAGCAAAAACAAAAAATCACAACTTTTGAGATTGAATATATCAAGCATGGATGGCACACATCTTCATCATTTGCTCTCCTCTTGCAGTGTATAGGAGAAAATTTTCAGTTTTTTCTCTTTGGGAAAATAATGTGACACAACCTGCATGTCATATATAAGTTGTCTCAAATTATCATGGCAATATTTAGGCCAATTAGCAGGATCACTGTAATTGAAGTTAGGCACAATACCATCTCCTTGCAGACTTTGCAGCACTCCAAAAATATCTCCAATTTGTGAAACCTCTGTCTTGGAGTTTATATCATTTGTAGTAGAAACACCACATTCAGCTCCCTTAGTGCTGGTTTCAACAAGAGTATAGTCATAGTCATGTTCTTGTTCTCCAATTGCTTTCTGTGTACAAAGGTATTTCAGGAGAAACTTCTCTTTGCTTTGCTTGCTCCTTAGCTTTTTCTCCTTTTCGTATGTGGTACTGAGCTACCAATGGTCTTTTTTTTATATACCAGTCATAGCTCACTAGAAAAATGAATACATTTTCTAAATAAGATTAAGATGTGAAGATAAGATTTAAAATTAAGTGATATACACATAACCTACAACTCTACTTTATGCCCATTTCATATATACATTAAAAACAATTCTAATGTATGAATTAAAAAATGATAAAATACTTCAAAAAATAAAATATTGTCAGAAATTTAAGATACAACCAAAACTAATCTGTATAAAACTATGTCCCTCAGAAGACAGTCCTGTGCCCCTCCGAGGTCTGCAGCCTTGGCACTAGCCCTGCCTGTCTCCTGTTACTAATGTATTTAAATAATGTTGTTTTTAGCAATATGCTCCTCAATTCTTTTTTAGCATCCCTTATTGCCCGCTTGCATTTCTTTTGCCAATATTTGTATCCCTTTTCATTCTCCTCATTTGGACGCCTTCCTGCTGGTAGTAGCTTCTTTGACTCCGCTAGTTAACCGCACTGGCAATCTCTTGGCCCTGCTGATTCCTTTCCTGATCTGACTTATATACTATATTCTGCTTTTAAACAACTCCCATGCATTTGGAGTGATTTGACCCTCCTGACTTTGGCTCTCAACTTCATTTTTAACAAAAAGCCCTTATTTTTTGGGGTGGGGAAGTTTCCTTTTTCGTTATATAATATTGATTTATTAATGAAGTTTCTTCTTCCAAAGTCCAATGTGACCATGTTGGATTTTCTTGGGAACTGGCCATTTACCTGCACATTTAATTTAATAGCACCAGTGCTTTTTTCTAAAAACAACAACAACACCACATTTAGGGGTACTCTCATTTTGACTCAAGAAAATCACCATTTTATAGTTCAAATCGGGAAAAATAAACACAGTAAATGGACAAAAGTACAAAGATACCCAAAATGTTTAGGGGTATGCGTATACACATGCGTCCCCCCAGAAAAAAAGTACTGAATAGCACTATGGTCACTGCTCCCTTATTCTGCATGACTGTGTTCCGTGAGAGAAGCTACCAGATTATCTGACAATTGGCTACCATGTACTTTTCCCTTTAAATCTTTCCCTCCCCCTTTCCCTGGCTCCTAATCTGCTGTTTCCATGTGCCCATTAAACACTGCCTGCTTCTTTTCAAACACTGCCAGCCTCTGGTTCTTACCTCTCAAGGGAACGGTTAAGCAGTTCATTATCACTTCCCTATTAATGTGGGCTTTTCATAGGCTTCCCAGCAAGGTGCAGCCAGCCCCCTACATTCAGGAACCACCCCTCTCTTTTGCTTCTTGGGACCCCTTACTCGCAAGATGGGGAGGTTTCATGCTGGGCTGCATTTTAGCCCAGTCAAAGCCTTGGATGGGCTCCAACCAACATGACTTTTTGGGCCATTCCCCCTTGGAAGCTCCCCCCTCCTTCTTGGTCTCTTTCTCCCTCTCCCCTTCCTGCTTTCCTGCTCAGGCGTCATGTCACTTTCAAATTGAAAAGCCAAATGGAATTTCCAGGCGGTTTGCAGCTTTTATGATTCACTTGTTTGCTTCCCCCCCTTTTTATTTTTAATTTATTTCTCTCTCCCTCCACACCCTCTCTCTTCCTATTCACTCTTAGCAGCTGCCTGCTTTGAATTTGGTTTGCACCGAGGGCAGGAGAAAGTCATTTTCTGCCTTTCAAAAAAAAAATATCTTTTTTAATACAGAGTGGATTTGAGGGGTGGCGGTGGTGGAATAGATGCAGGATCAAATGAAGATGTCTTAGAAGTTTTTTTTTTAAATGTTACCTCTTTTGCCCTTTCTAAATATCTGCCCATCTGCTGAAAATGTGTGACAGTTATTCAACAACATGTCTCTCTGATCTAAGAAACTGAAGGGGAAATAATTACCCATTTGCTGTGAATTAGATATTAGATAATGCCTAGGAAGGGGAGGGGAGACAGGAGAATTCTCTAGAAGTTTATACTTAATTACCAGAGATCAGTAGTGTCGTACAGTAATTTTAGACTCGGGGCTTGATGGTCTAATGGGTGCACTCCCCATTTAGATCATAATCTGTGTTACTTCACTTACTTCAAATGGTTTTATAGGAGGTCCCATTTTGGATTACAATGTGTATTAAGATCCCTGCTGCCTTTGGAAACCCCACTGCTCAGTTGGCCAGGTGGAGCCCCTGACATCTGCCCCATATTCCTGCCCCGAATGGCACCACTGTCAGAGATGCCCAACACACATCTCCTTTGTGAATATTTCTTTCAGAGTACACTTGGCTGAGGTCCATGGGACATGTTGTTTCCCACCCTTGGTTGCTCTGAAGCATTGCTATAGCACAGAGGTTTTCAGGATGTTCAATTCCAGGGAAGCTACCCTGCATGAATTTGCTTGCTGAGGAACCCTCTCCATTTGCAACAGATAATAGGATGTGTTTATTTATTTATTGCATATATATCTCAGATTTTTTCTTCTGGGAGCTCAAGGTGGCCTCTAAAGTTCTCCCCTCCTCATTTTATCCTCACAGCAACTCTGTGAGGTAAGGTGGGCAGCGACTGGCCCAAGGTCTCCCAGTGGGCTTCCTGGCCCAGTGGAGACTTGAACCCTGGTCTCCCAGGCCCTAGTCCAACACTCTAACTGCTGCACCACACTGGCTTTCAATGGAGCTAAAAGTTCTCAATGGGTTATTTATTTATTTCTTTAGGAAATGTGTGAGCTTCACCAGCTCAAAATTGTCAGGATAGGATTATTTGTGCTGTCCACACAAGGATGGCAGCCAGATCCGTAGGGCTTCCCTGCTGCTCAGCATGAACTATGAAAACAGATCACTAAGTGCTTCCTTTGGGTGGGATTCTGTCAAAGGTTGCAGAATTATAGCTGTCTGGGAGGTCTTGCACAACAAACCACTTCTCCCAAAGCTCAGTTTTTTTTTGATGAGGAAAGTGATAGAAAAATGCATTGGAAAGTGTGGGATAACTAATAATAATAATAATAATAATAATAATAATAATACTTTTATTATTTATACCCCACCCAGCTGGCTGGATTGCCCCAGATGGTGGTTAACAGTATACACTGGTACCTCAGGTTACATACGCTTCAGGTTACAGACGCTTCAGGTTACAGACTCTGCTAACCCAAAAATAGTACATCGGGTTAAGAACTTTGCTTCAGGATGAGAACAGAAATCGTGCTCTGGTGGCGCAGCAGCAGCAGGAGGCCCCATTAGCTAAAGTGGTGCTTCAGGTTAAGAACAGTTTCAGGTTAAGAACAGACCTCCGGAATGAATTAAGTACTTAACCTGAGGTACCACTGTATATAAAAGCATAATAAAACATCAAACATTAAAGGCTTCCCTATACAGGGCTGCCTTCAGATGTCTTCTAAAAGTTGTATAGTTGTTTATCTCCTTGACATCTGATGGGAGGGCGTTCCACAGGAAGGGAGCCACTCCCAAGAATCCCCTCTGCCTGGTTCCCTGTAACTTCTCACAGTGAGGGAACCTCCAGAAGGCCCTCAGGAGCTGGACCTAACCCCATCTAATCTGTTGGAAGATTCAGGACAGATAAAAGGAAGTACTTCTTCACACAGCACTTTGGTGAAGCTATGGAAATCACTCTCACAGGAGGCAGTGCTGGCCCCCAACTTGGATGGCTTTAAAAAAAGGCTACTAGCCACAATAGCTGTACTCTGCCACCACAGTCAGAGGGAGTAGCACTTCTGAACATAGCTGTCAACTTTTCCCTTTTCTTGCGAGGAATCCTATTCGGAATAAGGGAATTTCCCTTAAAAAAAGGGAAATGTTGACAGCCATGCTTCTGAATACTAGTTGCTGGAAACCACCGGGGGGGGGGTGGGGGGTGGCGGATATTGCTCTTGTGCTCAGGTTCTGCTTGGGGGTTTCCCACAATGTCTGTTTGGCCACTCTGAGAACAGGATTCTGGACTAGATGGGCCAGTGGCCTGATCCAGCAGTGCTCTTTTTATGCTCTTATTTTCCAATCTCCCCGCAAACAGATCAGAATGAACACTCATTAAATAGCCAATATTGTCTGATTTGCCTGCGAATGAATCAAGATGAGTGCTCAGTAAACCAGTTGTCTGGATGTGCCCCGTGTACAAGCTGTCTTTTAGGGATGCTTTTCTGCTATTACAGTGGTACCTCTGGTTTAGTACTTAATTCATTCCGGAGGTCCGTTCTTAACCTGAAACTGTTCTTAACCTGAAGCACCACTTTAGCTAATGGGGCCTCCTGCTGCCGCCGCGCCGCCGGAGCACGATTTCTGTTCTCATCCTGAAGCAAAGTTCTTAACCCAAGGTAATATTTCTGGGTTAGCGGAGTCTGTAACCTGAAGTGTATGTAACCTGAAGTGTATGTGACCCAAGGTACCACTGTGCTGTTCTTGGCAGTAAGAAACCCCTAAAAAACCCACCCCAAACCCAATGGTTCTCTGGCGCACAGTTTGGAACTCACTGATTTAGTGCATCCATTCCCCATGGATATTGGACATGCCCTGACAGAACCGATGCTTCCCTTGCTTACTGATGGAGCTGCACACAGAGACCAAGCTGGGACAAGTAGCAAAGGCTGTGCCTTTTGCTTGAAATTCTGTTGTAAACCCACACAGACCCTTCCTATAGTATAACTTTTCCCCAAATTCTCTCTCTCCCTCCCTCTGTCTGTACTGTGTTGCACAGCACCATTGTGTTACGTGCCATGGGGCGTGCATGTGTGTTTATTACCTCTTAGAGAGGAGGAAGCATTTGTCTCAACATTCTAATTGTGTCCCATTAAAATGCAAATTTTGGTTTATGGCTTGAAATCGTCAGTAATGTTACTATGGCAACAGGGGTTTTGAGGGTGGGGAATTGGAAGAGGTGGGCCTGGTGCATCTTTTCACAGAATCTCTGCAGAACAACTCCTTGAAATCCCCAGTGCTTTGAAATAAAATGAAATAAAGTACAGGAGGCCCAGCCCAAATCAATACTTGCTAGGAAGCAGAGGGTTACTCCCAGTGCCATTGCAGGATTGTCCTTTGACTGATCTTGCTCCGTTGGCTACAACCATCAAGAACTAGCAGTGGAATCTTCAAGAGGAAGCCCATCATTTCATTCCTACTAGTTGTTCTGTGAAACTGAATGTTGGGATGAGATCTTTAAATATAGCCAGTTTATATCTGTGGTGGCTAACCTGTTGTCCTGGCTCTAACTGGATGAAGACATTGAACTCTGAGTACAGTTTCTGCCAAGATCTTTAATGTTCAGATGAGTGCAATGCCTGGGCAACGTACAGGTCAAAGGCGCAGCAGGTGCTGCACATGGCTAAGCAAGCTAAGATGCTGATCCAAGAAGCAACACACCCTCTTGAGTCCCGCTATATGGGAATGGGGTGGGCACAACTTCAGCACAGGAAATGGGCAAACAACAGGGTCTGATGAGAAATGGTTGAGGGAGTTGGAAATGATTAGCCTGGAGAATGAGAGGTGATATGATATCTGAAAAGCTGCCACATGGAAGATGGACCAAGCTTGTAAATTAAAATTAAGGAGATTCCAACTAAACATTAGGAAGAACTTTCCGATGGCAAGAGCTGTTCAACAGTGGAATGGACATGGAAGGTGGTCGACTCTTCTTCATTGGAGATTTTTAAACAGAGGTTGGGTGCCAGGGATTCTTTAGGTGTGATTCCTGTGTTGCGGAGGGTTGGACTAGATTGCCCTTGGTATTTCTTCCAACTGTACAATTCTATGATTCTATGAACTTTTGATGGGCTGGACCTGAGTTGTCTGTTTTTACTTGCATTGGTGTCTCTGTGACCTAGGCGATGGAGGAGGTGACAGCTGCTGCTCCAAACCAGGCTGAGCACCTGACTCCTCCTGAGAGGTTGAGCTGGGAATGGGCTTCTGTGCTGCTGGATGTGGTGCCAGGATGGGAGGCCAAATGGGCACAGAAGCTGAGGGTGCAGTGGGTGCAGTATGCCTGGGTGGTGTAGGAGAGGGAGAAGTGGAGCACTGGGAGGCTGTGCTGCTGAGACTTTCCCTGGGATCTGACTCCTTACCTGTAACTCCTTCCCCTTCTCAAGGTCCTGAAACAGCCCATTCCCAGGGTCATCAACAAGTGGCTCCTCTGATTCCCCCTGTCCTGATCGGAACAGCCACTCCTTGATGTCTCTTCAGGACTCACAACATCTACAGATGTTGCTGGACTACAGCTTCCACTATTGACCTGATGTCATGAACTGACAGGGCAATGGGGAAGAGGAAGAGGAATAAGAAGAAGAGGATCCCTGCAACAGGTGCAGCTGGTACTGGGACACACCAGGGCAAGCAAGGGATGGGGAAGGAAGTATTCACAGGGTGACGGAGGATAGCGAGGAGATGGGTGGCAGTGCACAGGAACCAGAGCAGCAGGACCCATCACTAGAGCCAGAGGGGCCCCTGTCTCCATGAACACGGCAGGCCCTGAGGTGTAGGGAGCAGCAGGGTGTGCTGTAGGAGGCTGAGGCAGGCAAGGGCCCACAGCCCAGCTCCCTAGCTGGCCAGGTGGGTCTTGCTAGCTCTGGGAAGAGGTGTGTGATTCCTCAGCTGGAGGAGGCTCAGAACAGGTGAGGGTCACATACATCGTCAAGCCCAGATGCTGCAATCAGCATGCAAAGTACAAAAGGGAAGCAGAGCTGAGGGGCTGTGTCTGCTCAACTGCCCATGTTGGTGGGCCTTGACTTGGATGCTCCTGGAATTCTATGAGACTGTGCTTTGGGTTTGACTCTAGACTGTATCCTGACTGCTGAACCTCAGGCTTGACTACTTGGATTGACCCTGGAATGTGTTTCCCGACCTTTGGACTTTTGCTTGTGTAGATTGGCCCTCGGACTCGGAACTTTGGACTTGGCCTACTGACTTGCTGTCAGGTGGGCCAGGGGTTCAGGGCACCTAATCATTGGCCATGCTGGTTGACCCTGATCGAGGCTGTAGTCCAACAACATCTGGAGGGTCACATGTTAGCCACTGCTAGTGAATACCCTGAATCTTTCAGCATGTCTGCCAGAGAGGGAAACATAAAGATGGCTAGCAATTGTTGAACAGTCTGTTACATCTGTCTCCTTGCCACTAGATTCTCCACTCAGTGATCTCCTGCTGCAGAGTCCCACAGGTAAGCAGCGCTTTGCCAAAAGTAAGTCAAGAATTGCTTCAAAGGGGGTCCTGGTCTATTATCACAAGCCATGATGCTGCAGGAGTCTTGCAGGTTGCAATAGGGTCAGATGGTGGGAGCAATGGGAATGTTTCTACCATTCTCTCCCCCACGCCCGCCCCCGGTCAGCTTAGGAACATTCCTAATATAGTTTTTGTTTGCTGAGGGATCTCACTGAGCAGTGGAGAAAGGAGTGTGGAGAGAAATGAGATTGGAGTAAATTATTTCACTTTCAAGGAGAAATTGCACGTCTCTAGTTTGATTGTTGACTGAAAATCTAATAACTGTGCTGCACAATAAAGCAAAAAGATTTGCACATCTTTGCTGCTGTAGCCACTGATGCTATGTCTTTCCCAACAGCTCTCCTTTTCTCTCACTTCTCAAAAAACTCGGAAGTCTTTCCCACTAGCCCATATCAGGATAAAATAACTTTCTGCTGGTGGTACCTAAAATGTTTGCTTGTGTGTATGTATGCAATGAATGCAGGATCCAAGTTTCTAGTTTCATTGGCTGTAATGAGGTTGGCGCTTATTGCCTGTTGAATTTATGGAGTGGTGGTGAAATCCCCCCAAGGCTTTGTGGCTTAGCATGGGGAGACCTTTGATTTAGGTCAAAAAGTGAGGTCTGCTGGCGTTAAAAGCCTTTGTGTGCTCATTTTGCTCCCCAGATATCCGCGGTATGTTAAAATGAGTAGGAATGAGTTCCTGAGTCCTGGGGCTTCTCAGTTTGACAGGGGAGGGAAAAGAAGCTGTATTCTAAGCACTATACTAGTCCCACTATTTGCCAGTGGTGCCTTTATTTTAATAATAGCACTATTTAATATTTCATAATGTGGGCAGGGAAAAGAGGTGGTTGTCCTCTAGGCAAGGAAGGAAGACCCTGTGGCCCTCCAGATGTTGCTGGACTACAAGTCCCATCATCCCTGACCATTGGCCATGCCAGCTGGGGCTGATGGGAGCTTGAGTCCAGTAACATTTTTTTTGGGGGGGGTAGTGATTCTCCATCCCTCCTATAGGCAGAGAAATGACCCTTATTGTTGATTGCTAGTTTCATTTTTAAAAGCTATGTGGTGTTCTCTACAAACTCACAACCTGCAGAACATTCTCAGCCCCTTCTTACGCTGGAGCACATGACTTAGGTTTTTCTCGTGTTTTTGATGTGATGTGGATCCTGGGGAAGTTTTTGCAGTGGCGCCCATTGTCAGGTGTGCGTGCAGGAGCCAGGCCCTGTGACCAATAGGACTCTGCAGGACTCGGGCCTTCCTAAGTTTGTTCTGAAGAGGCAAGGCACGGCCACACAGGTGAGGCTGATTGGTAACTCACAGCATCTGGTGGCAAGAGCCAGGAAGGGATATAAGGTCAGCATTTTCCCTTCTGCTCTTTGCCACAGCAACATGTCCCCTGCCTTGCTGTGTTTGACTCCTTGCTTCTTGATCCTCGGACCCTTGACACCATAACTCCTTGCTTCTTGATCCTTGGACCCCTGACTTTGTGACTCCTTGCTTCTTGATCCTCGGACCCTTGACACCATAACTCCTTGCTTCTTGATCCTTGGACCCCTGACTTTGTGACTCCTTGCTTCTTGATCCTCGGACCCTTGACTTTGTGACTCCTTGCTTCCTGACCCTTGGGCCCTTGGCTTCTTGA
Organism: Podarcis filfolensis; assembly: GCF_964270895.1. Classification (NCBI taxonomy): domain Eukaryota; kingdom Metazoa; phylum Chordata; class Lepidosauria; order Squamata; family Lacertidae; genus Podarcis; species Podarcis filfolensis. Next base: position 45,781,290 of record NC_139612.1, on the reverse strand, counting down.
CTCCTGGCATCTGACCCTCAGACTCTTATCTTTCTGACTCCTGGCTTCTGGACTCCCATTCCTGCTCCCACCTCGCCATCTTGCCCCCGGTCCTGACTTCCCCAGCCGGGACTTCAATCGCCTGTGAACTGGACCATGACACCCATCTCAGTTGTGCTTACTATATGCTGCGTTTCAAAGATGTGTTGCAGATCACTAGTGTGCTAATGTTACACATGTATGGGCTGGCTCATGCAGTACGTGCAATTAAATGAGAGACTGTCCACGGGGATTGCATGCTTGAGTAAATTATTCGCTTGTGGCCATCATATGAAGCAAATCAGACTTCGTGTAAGTTAGGAAAGTCATTGTATGTACAAGGTAATGAAACTGTTCTGTTGGCTGCTGATTAGTATAATCTCAGTATAATCTCTAGGGTTAGTAAGGCAATACCAAGAAAAAAGAGAATCCAGTGGTGTGCAACAGTGATGATAAAGGGTTTAGGTAGAAAGTGTGGAAAATTGTTTCAGCACAAAAATGCTTGATATTGGAAGGAAAAAAAGATGCACAACCTTTTGCTGAATTGCTAACCTTAAAAAAAGAAAGACCAGACATTGTGGAATGAAAAAACCAACAACCCTCAACGTTATCATAGAATTGTAGAGTTGGAAGGGACCCCAAGGGCCATCTAGTCCAACCCCCTGCAATGCTGGAATCTGAACTAAAGCATCCATGACAGATCACCATCTGACCTCTGCTTAAAAACCTTCAAGGAAGGAGAGTCCACCACCTTCCGAGGGAGTCCATTCCACTGGCAAACATCTCTTACTGTCAGAAAGTTCTTCTTGATGTTTTGTTGGAATCACCTTGTAACTTGAATCCATTGGTACAGGTCCTCCCTCTGGAACAGGAGGAAACGATCTAGCTCCATCTTACATGTGACAGCCCTTTAGAAGATGGCTATCATATCTCCTCTCAGTCTCCTCTTTTCCAGGCTAAACATACCCAAGTCCCTCAACTGTTCCTCATAAGGCTTCGTTTCCAGACCCTTTATCATCTTGATTGCCCTCCTCTGCACACATTCCAGCTTGTCAATATCGTTCTTAGATTGTGGCACCCAAAACTGGACACAGAACTGTACCTGTTCAAGGCAAAATAGAATGGTACTATTACTTCCTTTGAGCCGTACACTATATTTTTGTCGATACAGCCTAGAATATCATTAACTTTGTTTGCTGCTGCATCCTACTGTTGACTCATGTTAAGCTTGTGGTCTACTAAGACCCCTAGATCCTTTTCACATGTACTGCTGGCAATCCAGGTGTCCCCCATCTTAAATTTGTGCAGCTGGTTCTTCCTCTGTAAATGTAGAACCTTACATTTGTCCCTATTGAAATTCCTTTTGTTAGTTTGGGCCCAGTTCTCCAATCTGTTAAGGTCATAATGAATACCGATTCTGTCTCCAGTGGTATTGGCTGCCCCTTCCAGTTTGGTGTCAACTGCAAATTTGATGAACATCCCCTCAATTCCTTCATCTAAGTCATTTATGTTGAACAACAAGAAGCACAGGACAGAACCCTGTGGCATTCCACCTGCCACTTTCCCCCCAGGATGATGGGGAACCATTAGTGAGCACTCTTTGGTCAGTCAACTGGCTACAAATCCACCTAAGTTACCTCATTCTGAGTACCTCACCTGAAACTTAATACTGTATATTAAGTAATTTATATACACAAATTGAAACCATAAGATTGTAGCTGTTGCATAAGGGATTATTAACTTGAAGGGAATGTAATTGAAATTATTAATATTTTGGCATGCAGAAAATAAAACAAAGAGGGAGTCATCAAATCTAGGATGTGAGGAGGCCACTTTAGCTAAATTGTATAATTTGGTATATTAATCATTGGTTTTAATAATTGTATTAATTGGATAAAATTGGCATTGTTATAATGAGGCTGTTATTAGAATGATATTGGAAAATCAATAAAAATATTTATTAAAAAACAATAGTAGTTACCTCATCCAGCCCACATTTTACCAGCTTCCTCACAATAATATTATGGGGGACTTTTTATATAGAGGTGAAATGAAGATCATATACCACAGGACATGATGAACAAATGAGTCATTTATTTATTATTGGACTACCTAAGTGTAGTGTTGAAACGTCATCTTTTAAAGAATATAACACCAAGAGTCCTGCTAGATGAGGCCAAAGGCCCGACTTAGTTCAGTTTCCTGTTTCTTACAAAGGCCAACTAGAAACCTCCAGTAGGTGCAGATGTAGAACCTAGTATCCTGCCACTGTTGTTCCCCAGCAGCTGTTATGCCAAATCCATCCTGGAGGTAGCATATAATTACCATTACTAATTGCCACTGGTTGTCCTATTGTCCATCAATTTGTTGCATCCCTCTTTAAAGCTGCCTTAAGTTGGTTGCCATCACCTGTCTTGAGAAGGCACATTCTGAAAATTAACTGTGTGAAGAAATTCCTTTTGTGTGTCCTACATTTCTCACCATTCAGCTTCCTTTGGTGACTAGTGGAATATTAAGAAAGACCATTGTTCTTTTTGAGGCATTTTGGTGAAATACAACAATTGGCTCCTTTCCTTCCTGGAGAACCTTTGAGACTTGGGGCTTTAAGTGGTTAATTCTCTTTCCCTCTTGTTATTTTGTGAAATGTTAGCTTCTCCGAGTTAGTTATATGCTGAGATGGCACTGCGTGGGAAGTTTAATCTCTAGGTAAGCCCTTAACAGGATCCCATGAGGGGGCAGCTGGTACAGGGAATTCACTAGTTTTAGAGCTATCTGTGTTGGCTGCTTGACATATACTAAGTGGTCCTTCACTCAGGCAAGAATGCATAAGCATTGTCAGGGCTACTGATCTAGCACACAAATACCAGATGTGACTTATGGAACACCAAGAGTATATAAGTCCAGAGAACAGCTTTGTTAATCAGAACTTCAATGCAAGCCATGTCCGGAACATGATGTGTACTGACCACCACTCCAGCTTCAGGAGTTACATTGCTTGCTGATGGGGTTCCCAGCAACCAAACAGAGAAAGGATGTAAGTTAATTGCTGTGTTCTGCAGCTCTTTTAGCTGTAAAATGAAATTTTTAGCCTTCACCCCATTTGTGTGTTCATTGTGTTGGGAATCCAAACAGAACACCTGCCCTTTGTCAGAACAATGACCCCTGGTTTTAGCAGCATGAGAGAGAGAGAGGAAACCTTCTCACTTTTTACTGAACTAGAAAGTCCAAAAACATTGTAATATTTTCTTTTTGGAAAGTCTTCCAGTCATTTTGATTGCCCCTGTCTGCACCTTTTCCAGTTCCATAGTATCCTAATTTGAGGTGGAGCAACCAAAATTGTATTCCATTCCAAGTATGGTTGGCCCATAGGTTCATATATAGCAGGTGTGAGGAACCTCAGGCTAAATGTGGTCCTTCATATCTCTCCATCAGGTTCTTGGGGTTCTTCCATGCAATACACTCTCCCTAGGCAATACCTTGCATAGTTCCTGCTGTGCACCTTTAACCCCCCCCCCCCCAATTTGAATATTCTTGCCTGGCTTGGACTGGGCCCTTGAACTGTGATAATGCTTCTTGCTTGTCAGAATGTTTGTGTGTTTGACTTTTGTGTGGCTAGAATGGAAGAACCATGTCCATTGTTACACCCACTACTGGGATGCAGTTCCCAGAGGGCTGCATGTGAGGGAATGTGGCCCTCAGACTGAAAAAGGTTCCCCACTCTTGGCATAAAGGCTTTACAAAATTGGTAGTTTTATTTCCAGTCTATCTCTTGGTTTCCTTCTCATTGAAGTTCAGAGTGATGCCTTGCACCCCCGAGACACTTGCTCTCTGGGGCAACAGAGGAGCTGTTGCTCTGAGAGTGAGATGTTGCAATCTGGTACTGAAGGACTTGCCTACAAATCTTTCAGCCTTTCTCCGCTTCTCTAGGTCAGCCAGCAAGGCCTGAAGGGAACAGATTTGCCCCCTGACAGTCAGGAGTTCATTGTACCAGGCACGCACACACACCTGACTTTTGTCCAGCTCTGTGAAAAATAGGTCTCTACTCTAAACACTGGGAAATAACTAAATAAAGGGGGGGGGGAGTCAGCAGTAGGCAAGGGAAGACTGTTGTTATTTCAGTTGCACATACATTGGCTTTCTTCTGATAAGGGGTTACGGACCAGGGAGGGCAAGGGAGTGATACAAGAAGGGAAGGAAGGAGGAGTGGTAGGGAAAGGAACTGGGATAAGATTAGTAGAGAGAGGACAGACAAGTGCCATAATGTTTGAAAGAGATGGCTGGAGGCAGAATGAGGAGTTCAAGGTCTCACTGCACATACAGGGTCTTCAGGAGTTTCTGGCAGTTGCTGGAGTTCTCAAGGTGGGGGGCAGCACTGTGTTTTGTAATTGCTCCAGGCTCACAGGGGAAAGCTCAGCAAATTCCCTTCCATAGTCTGAAGCAATAGGCTAAGGACTTTGAGAAACCCAGAGCACCTGCAGGACCAAGGAGAGCTCCCAGTGTTCTGCTAAGGCCCCTATACAAGCTGTTTTTCTGCAAGCACCTCCTCTTCCTCAGATTTTAATAGCCTTCCAAGGCCATAGGAGAGGCCCAATTACCATCAACTACTGGCTCTAATGTTATTGTTTCTCAGTGACTGTCATGTTCAGTTTAAAGACATTAAAAAGGAACAGCCCATTTTGAAATGCCCAGAATACTTCTTTAACAAAGCTTACTTGGGTCATGGAGGGAAGAGGCAGAAGTAGTAGCTATAAGTCTGAGAGGCAATCAAGAATGTGATGCTGCATCAGGAAACAAAATATAGGTTTAGGCTTTGGCTGAAAGCAATATACGGCTCAATGGTGAAACAGAAAGGAGAAGTTGGGAGAGGATATAGAGGAGAAAGGAAAGAAACACATTGTTTGTGTAACCTTCTCTAGCCCCACTGAAGACCCTGGTCAGCGAGGGGAGATTTCTTAATTTCTCATGCATTACTCCAGTGACATCCATTTCCCTTAGTGATGAGTTAGGTGTCTCTGCTCCAGCACAGAGCCTCTGCCTGGCATTATTGCTCATGATTCCTGGTGTGCGTTGGCTCTCCATCCCACTCTTTAAGTGATATCATTTGTGACATATTATTTTCTCTGCATCACACCAGGGAGTTGCAGGGATTCCATTTCTTAGCTGGCTCAGAGTTTCAGGGAGAGAAGGAGTTTTATTTTAACTGCCTGTCTGCCAAATAAGGCTTTGCAATCTAAGGAGTAAACTTTATTGTAATTGTTCGCCTCCATTTAGAGGCATCTTAGACCTGGTGCCTCTTGGCTATATGCTGGAGCAGAGGAGGATATTGTATTCATTCCCCAGCTATTTGTTCTGTGTGCAGTAAGGCAAACCCATTCCCAGTACATCGCTGCTCTGTTCACCTAAAGTTTCCTCTTGTTAACACAAAGTGATGCAATTGTTCCCTTGCTCAAGCAGCTTTGTCAAATTAACCAAGAATGAGCGGCATTAGTGGCACCTTCAGTGTTCTTTTATCATTGGTTTGGGAGCATGGAGAATACGACATTGATTTGCTAAGAACCAGTGTTGTCTAGTACGCTGTGTTTGACTTGGATCCAGAAAGCCTGGGATCAGTTTCTGACATGGTCTCTTATGGCTTTGAGCAAGTCACCTGTCTCTAACAAGCTTTCTTTCCCTTTTAAGATTGTTGTAGATGCAATTCAAATTACAAAGCATTTTGCAAAGAAAATGTGTAGAAAGAAAGATAAATAGTAACTATATGAACATTAATTAATTCATCTAAAGATTTTTACCCTGCTCCTCTGCTGGAAAAGTCTTCTTGAGTGGTTTACAAAGACCAGAAATTTTGACACATGCTTGATGTGTGCCTTCAGGGAGGTATGGGAAGTCAGAAAAGGCTAATAGGAAGTCTGTGGGTGGCATATTCCTATTGCTTTTGGCTTATGCCCTCACTTATAGCCGTGTTGCAAGTAGTATGGGAACTGGAGCAGCATTACAGCCAGAGAGGTTCTTCTCCTGGGGTTGGTGGCTGAGGAGTGTCCTGACCCACAATGGAGTGCTCTGATGGGAACAAGGTTAAGGCCTTCTTTGTTGGGAGCATGGGCAACCATCACTATCTTATCCAGGACCCTCCCAGGCAGAAGACAGTCCTCCCATCACCCTCTGAATCAGAATATGACCCCTCTGCAGACCCCCTTTCTCTCAAGCCTTGCAGAAGTCATAGACTACACAGTCACTACAAAGCAAGGCAAGGACACTTTAACCAGCTAGCCAGAGAGGCAGGGCCTACCACACTCCAGGTCTTCAGTGGGCTCTATCTCCTTGCTGAGACAAATCTTCAATTCTTTCAGGAGGAAGTTGCCAGTAGGTCTCCTTTGGAGCGGTCTAAGGTCATGTTCTTGCCTTCCCTCTGCTTGGACTTGACTCAGACTGGCCACTTCCTCTGTGAGCCGTAAGCTCAAAGAATGCTGCACCAGATGGGCCTTTGGCCTGACCCAGCAGGGTTCTTTTCATGCTATTATGACAGGACTGGACACGGAGGGTCTAGCTCACAAAGCCAAAGTTGGTTGATTAGATATATATTCCATTGTGTCCCATGGACCTTGTTAGCAGTTTTTTCCAAACGTGAACACTTCTGTCTCCAAGGGGCTCACAGCCTGAGTTTGGTCATTGCTGCTCAAAGGCATGTCTGCACAGGTCTCATATCATTGCCTTTAAATTTAAGTTTTATTTTGTTTTTGTTCTTTTACTTGTTCTCTGTCTTATCTGCTGCGTTTCATATTGATTTTATGCCACAGTGTGATGTTTTTATGTTGATCTTTGTGATGGAATTGTTATTCCATTGATTGCTTTTAGCCTTTTAATTGTGTCTTGTGTTTTTATTAATTTTTTAAACTTTTGTGAACTGCCCAGAAGGCCAGAGTTGATGGGTGGTATATAAATTGCCTGAATAAAAAGTGCCTTTAATTCCTATAATAAGCTAGAGCAGGGGAAGGGACTGCACCCTTGGCACAGTCTACAGAGTGAGAAGATGCACCAAGTCCTCAATAGTGTTGCCTCTTTGCCCTTCTTGACAAGCTGGTGTGTTTGTGATTTGCACAAGTTCTTGCCCATCCCTGGTGACTCCTCTCCCTCCTTATGTCCATAAGAAGCTTCCTTTAACTGAGTCAGACCATTGGTCCATCTCCCTTTCCATGGAGGCGCAGGTTGCAGCCACAGCAAAGGTGGCATTTTTCCATCTCCGCCATATTAAGCAGTTCGTCCCCTACCTTTCTCGCCCTGATCTGGCCACAGTGATCCATGCAATGGTCACCTCCAGGCTTGGTAATTGTAACTCGCTCTACATGGGGCTGCCCTTGAAGCTGACCCAGAAACTCCAGCGGGTGCAGAATGCCGCGGCGAGGCTCCTTACAGGGTCCTTGTCATGGGATCACATTCATCCAGTGCTTTACCAACTGCACTGGCTCCTGGTGGAGTACAGGGTCAGGTTTAAGGTGCTGGTTTTGACCTTTAAAGCCCTATGCGGCCTAGGACCCACGTACCTACGGGATCGCCTCTCCTGGTGTGCCCCACGGAGGACCTTAAGGTCCACAGATAACAACATTTTGGAGGTCCCAGGTCGCAAGGTGGTTAGATTGGTCTCAACTAGGGCCAGAGCCTTTTCAGTACTGGCCCTGACTTGGTGGAACACTCTGTCACAATAGACTAGGGCCCTGCAGGACTTGACATCTTTCCGCAGGGCCTGCAAGTCAGAGCTGTTCTGCCTGGCGTTTGGTTTGGGCTCAGTCTGACCCTTATGTTGCCCTCCCCTTATGGTCTTGATCTATTGGCTACTTTTAAAATGAGGCTGCATTTTAAATTGCATTTTAACCTGTATTTTAAATTGTCCCCCCCCCCATTATGTTTTTACTGTGATTTTATTGGTGTTAGCTGCCCTGAGCCTGGCTCTGGCCGGGGAGGGCGGGGTATAAATAAAATTTATTATTATTATTATTGTTGTTGTTATTATTATTATTATTATTATTATTATTATTATTATTTATTAATATTATTATTATTATTCACTCAGTACTCCCTACACTGATTGGCACTGACTCTCCAGGTCACTCCAGGGATGGAGCTCAGGTCCTTCTGCATACAAAGGTGATGCTCTGCCGCTGAGCTCCAGCCCTTCCACCTAGTTCCTGGTCCCTAGTGACTCCGTGCCCTGGTTGAAAATGTCTCAGAGCTCCTGAGAGTTAATGAATTGCTCGTATATTTCCTTTGTGGAGTTGAATGGAGGCATCACCCTGGAGGGGGACAGGTAATGGGGAAATGGGACTAAAGCAGAGATAGCCAACATGGTGACCATTTGACATTGTTGGACTACAACTCCCACCATCCCTGACTATTGTCCATCTTGACTGAGGCTGATGGGAATTGTAGTTCAAAAACTTATAGAGGACACCGTGTTGGCTGCTCTTGGCTTAGGGCTCTGTGCTGAGGACATTATGAAGATTCTCCTGCCTGACCTTTAAGCTGCCACAATCTCTCCCATGCATCATTTGGAGGTTTTTTTAAAAAAATCTGACGCTTGATTGATGCCGGCTTGTCATCATGCAGAGCCTTCTGTGCAAAGCAATAAGTATAAATGAAATTTCAATTATTTTTCAAATCAGTGCTGCTTAATTGGCAGCAATTATTTTACGTGTTTACAGCTACACAAGTCCATGGGAAACATTCTGTGAGCTAGTTTAGTGCTGGCTGACCTCTGCTGTCTAGATGCAGGCAGGGAATCATAGAATCATAGAGATGGAAGGAACCACAAGGGTCATCTAGTCCAACCCATGCAGTGCAGGAATATTTTTGCCCAATCTATGACCCTGAGGCTAAGAGTCTCATGCTCTACCAACTGGGCTATCCATGTTTCTGTAATATTCAAAGCAGGTTGGTGACAGCCTCTCCTTCACTGGATGTGCTTAAACAGAGGCTGAACAGCCATCTGTGCTGGTGTGCTGTAGTTGCATCCTGCATGGCAGATCTTGTGCTGAAGCAGAGAGTTGGACTAGATGACCCCCAAGACCCCTTCCACTTCTAAAAAGCTCTGATGCTTCGATAGTTCCCTGAGACTGAAAATAACATGTGATTGGCATCTGCCCTTCCTTGGAAGGTGTACAAAGAGGAGGGGATCCAGTAATGCCATGGCATTTACAGATGTTATTTGGGTGTTAGAGTAGAGCCTGTGGCAGGAAACCACCCTCCAGTTTACTGTGGGTGGAGCTGCTCTGTGCAGAATTTGTCACATGTTAAAATAGTTCTGTGGTTGCTTTAGTGCAGCATGAACTGCCTTGGATGGGGCTGATTGTAGTCCAACAACATCTGGAGGGAAGCATGTTGGCACGTTTGATACCCAAGACACAGATGCTGAAAGAGGACTGAGAGGTGCCATAGTCAGTCTTTTAAGCTGATTCAGTGTTAAGCTGCATCCATTGCAGGACTCTTTATAATTGCATGCAGAACTCAACACACAACCCTAGCACATCTGGGATTGTAGGAGAATTGTAAAAAGAAACCACCTACCTGGGCTGCAGTTTATTGCTGAGTGTTGTCAGTGCATGCCCACATTATTATGGGAGAACAAAAATGGGGAGAAAACTATCCAAACCGGCAAGAGAGCGGCAGCTATTTTGCTGATGTCTAAAGTCTTAACAGAAAACATGTGTGTCAGCCAGACGGTATAAAAGACCCAGACACCTGTTCCTCGCTTTCCCCTCAAACTAGCAAGCCTCAGCCATCCAGGCAAATAATCCATCTTTGTGTTCCATTAAACAATAGCAATCCTGGCAACATAGTCGCTTGGCTTTTATAACAGTGCCTCAGTGCCTGTCTCTGGGAAATGTCACCCCTGACCTCAGCCATCATACCTGTGTCAGCTGCACGGGGCTCAAACACCTGAGGCCCCGCTCTCTGCCAGTGACATATTTTGGGCAGATTCTGACAGGCAGTCAGGACTCATTGTCTCTGTAGGAAGCTAGGGAGAATAAGCCTGCCTCTAAATTGTCACAGGCAATTCAGATACTGCACTGCCTGGCAATTTTATGTTCCTTCCGCGCGTATATATTCATTTCCCCCTTCCTTTCTCTCTCCTTTTCTTTGCTGCATCGCCAGCAGGCAAGGAGTTCTTTTCAAGCTGCCCTGGAGCTGGAGCTTGGGAGACGTGAATGAACTATAGTGGTTCATTTGTTGAGGCAACACATCGGCTACCCTCTTCCTTCACTGTGGGAGGCAGTGTGCCTCCGAAAGCCAGTTGCTGGGAATGGCAAGTGAATGGAGTGCTGTGGCTCAGCTCCTGCTTCTGTGCTTCCCATAGGCATCCAACTAGCCACTGTGAGGACAGGATGCTGGGCTAGATGAGCCATTGGCCTGATCCAGCAGGGCTCTCCCATGATGGCTATGTTCCAGCTCTACTGTTGGAAGCAGTATGCCTCTGCATAGCAGTTGGTGGGAACTGGAGACTGGGGAAAGTGCTGCTGTTCTCAGGTTCTGCTTGCATCTGTTTGGCCGCTTGGAGAACAGAGTGCTAGACTAGATGGGCCTTTGGCCTGATGCATTAGGCTCTTCGTATGTTCTTTTAAGCTGAAATTTTAACTGGCTAGGTATGAATTGTACCTCCCCGCATATATACTTTTTGGCAGTGCAGATCCATTTTGCTGCCTAGAATGGAACCCAAATTCCATCCATGTCCAAATGCTTGACAAAAATGTTGCTACACCAAGCAGACGTTCAGTTCATGCCTTAGTCTATTCTTCCCATGAGGGTGCCTCCTAAAGCAGGTTGCTTCGTCCTGATGCAGGAGAGGGTGGCCATGTTTCTTGAGGTCACAAATGAAGGGGGAGGTTGCATTCTGCTCATGCAGTCTGGAGTATAATAGCAGAGGGCTATCCCCACCTGCATTATACATTTAAAGCAGAATCATATCCCTTTAAAGAGTCATGGCTTCCTCCAAAGAGTCCTGAGCACTGTAGTTTGTTAAGGGACCCCTAATCCCTTTGCAGAGCTACAGTTCCCAGAGTTCCCTGAGAAGGAAGATTGACTATTAAACCACTCTGGGAACTGTAGCTCTGTGAGGGCAATAGGGACCACCTAACAACTCCCAGCACCCTTCTCAAACTACATCTTCTAGGATTCTTCGGGGAAAGCCACAACTCTTTAAAGTGGTATGATACTGCTTTAAATGTATAGCATAGATCGGGTCCTTGCCCTTCCCAGGCTAAATATTTGAAGTATGATTGTCCTTCAGTGATAGTCCATGGTTCACTAAAAACCTGAAAGAATGCAAAAAGGAGAACCTTGTTCCCGAGTGTGTCAAGTAAGAGGATAAGTTGCCAGCTAGGCAACAGTACTCCAACAAACTGCAACGGCGAGTGTATAGAATTTGAATATTTAGGATCACTCCTGACGAAGGAACTTTGGTTTGAAATGTGTTGTGCTGAAATAAATCCTCTTTGCCAGTGCTTTTGCCAAGTTTCTCCTTTGGGAGGGTGGTATGCTATTTGATTTCTGCCTCCCTCCCTTTTGCGCTTACCAGAAACTCCAAATTCTGTAACAGAAGTGAAGTAAGCAAATCAAAGTTTAAGAAGCGGTAAGTCTATTACATTTATTTTTAAGAGAATCCTGTGCATTGAAAATTGCTAAGCATGGATTTTGGTGACTGGAGAGCCAGGCTTGCCAGGAACCAACTGTGGGGAGGGGGCACATTTTCTCCTTCATCTTTTTGTATCATTGCAAAAACATGGCTAGATAGAGAGGTGAGGGTCACCATTTTACATTTTTGCTTTGGGTGCTGAAATGTCTAAGGCTAGCACTGGGTGATTGCCAACAGCTGGTGAAATGTCAAGCATGTGCTATTGCCTTATACAAAAGGAAAGGAAAAAGATGCTTTGCATATCACGCTGCAGGCAAGGACTCTGGTCGGCTTCTGTTTCAGCACCAAGGACATGGACAGATCCACATATACTATTGAAGACTGCCCTGGAATTTGGTGTGACACACTCCTTCTGTAATACACTTTGCAACCTGCACTTTCTAATTGTGGAGGTGAACCTGTCTCAACACTAGGCCAAATGATGGAAAACAGAAATGAGGCCAGTGTACACAGTGAGTTGTTGCGATGGCCATAAGCTGGGAGAGGAGAATTCATGAAACTTGAGTGCCTAGCCCAGGCGGCTGTAGCGGCATCCACAACAGAGTGACAGGGTAGATAGAGAAGGACAGGCTGCACACCTGATCAAGCCTATTTTTATTTCTGTTCACCGTGCTGAAATATATGATGAAGGGTAGTATAAAAATATTTTAAATAAACAAACAAGCCAAAAAACAGTCCACTTTGATGCTCCAAGCACAAGAAGTAACTGCAAGATGAATAGCTAGATATGCGGCAACTCCTGGTCCTTGTAAAACCTGAGTTGGGCTTCCCCTCTGGTCTGAGCAACAAAAGAATTAAGACTTGCCTTCCGTCAACCTGGCACAGTGCTGATTTGCATTGCATTTGTTGTGCTCCATCTTTGCTCCTATTTGTCATGCATGCTTTCTTTCCTTTGTGTCCAAGTGAGCTGGTTTATGTATGCAGGATGCATCCAAAGAAGGGGGTGCAGTTTGCTTGTCTGTCACTCTCCCTGATTGACTATTAATGTTTGGTTATTTTTAGTCTGTCACAACAGCACAACAAGGCATCGGCAACAGGGTGGGTGGGGAGATCTGTGCCATCTGGTCAGCCAAACTGAGGACTTAGTTGGTTCCACCCAGAGGTGAAATTGCTCAACAGTTTCGTTCTCTCAAAGGAGCGTGACTCCTTTGACTTTGGGAGTTGCTCTTTGTCTCTTGGAGGACGCTAATTGTCCTCATTAATAACTGAAGATAAAAGGCAGAAAACCCACAATTAAAATACTTTTTCTGACAGTTGTGATGGAGTGACTGAATAGGATTTCCTCTTCCTCCCTACAGGGTGGACAGATTCCAGCTCCCCTTAAAACTTCATAACATACCACATTTTTGATATGGGTGACTTGACCCTAAAACAGTGATGGCATGGAACTTTCAGTGGGCAAGGTGATGGATGTGTGTCCCTTGGATAGTAGTGGAAGATACTGAGTGGCAAAAGACTGTAGAGCAAATAGGATAAGTGCTATTGGAAAAAGTCAGAGAAACAGGATGAATTTGGAAACTTGTTAACAGTTCACTTAGAGCAGGCATAGGCAAACTCGCCCTCCAGATGTTTTGGGACTACAACTCCCATCATCTCTAGCTAACAGGACCAGTGGTCAGAGATGGGAGTTGTAGTCCCAAAACATCTGGAGGGCAGGGTTTGCCTATGCCTGACTTAGAGGAAAGGGCCCATCACCCCTGGGATCTCCAGGAGAGAAAACTACAAGGTTTTTGAGTGTGAATCATCCGTGCTTTGTGACATTAGCAGGCAACATAAAAACCTCCTCTTTACTCTCCTTGCCTACTTGCTTGGTTAAAAATCCCAAACTCTAACTCGCGATCTGGTGGTGTGCATTTTATGTGGCTAATTCAGAAAAGGTTGCTTAGCAACTGGGTGGCCCAGGCCTCAGTTTGTTACTTAGGTTGCTTCAACACTAAGGCCAGATCTGCAGTAGTCATTAAACCACTACAGTGCTGAATTTTGGAGGAGGGATTATGCCCAAAAATTATATTGGCATCCCAAGCCACAAGCCTGACACTCATGTAATGGGAGCATCCAACAGAGAAGTGAGAGGCTGGATAGGGATGCTGATCAGCTGAAAGTGAGTAGCAGAGAAAATTTACTTTTTTGTAGGTGTCTCAATAACGCTTAATACATAACACTGTTTACCCAGGCAATTGATGGCTGAAAGATACTGCCCATGGCAATCTTGGAATGAGCAACCATCAGGGTATACGATTGTTTTAAAATGTTTCTTAGATGCTCTAAATCAAGGCGGCCCAACTTTTTATACCAAGTGGGCCGCAAGAGTACTTTGGTATGGAACCTGCAGGTCGCACACTGCTTTGTTGTGTGGTGCAGGGGAGTGAGGCAAAAATTTGATGATCCCCTGCCCTCACTGCTGCCTTCCCTAAGCCGGCAAGGCTCCAGGCTTTGGGAAGGAGGCACGATGCTCTGGCAGGGTCCTAGAACCCTCCTGTCTCCTTCCCGAAGCTGGGAAAGTGCTAACTAGGCTTTAGGAAGGAGGTGGGAGGACTCTGGGACCTTGTCAGAGCCCTCCTTCCTCCTTCCTAAAACTTGGTGCCTCGTTTCCCTGGCATTGGGAAGGCAGTGCAAGGGCTGGAGGGTGTGTGTCAAATGTTGCTCAGGACTATCAAATAAGGCATTGAGGGCCGCATTTGGCCCTCAGGTGCTGCGTTGGACCATCCTGCTCTGAATATTTTTGGATGGTTTAAAATGTTTTTATTTTAAATTGTGTGGTTTTAGTTTTTTTTATGTTTGCCGCTCCAGGACAGAAATTTCATAAACAACAAAAAATAGTAATAAATATTATTATTATTAACAAAGGGAAAACAACATCTACACAGGCACACAAGGGGAAAATAATTTTACTGAAGAGGAAAAAAAGCACGAGGATGATTTTTATCTTGGAGCCTATTGTTCCAGAGCATAATAAGCACTATCCACTTTTCAATGAATTCATTATTTTGCAATTCCGTATGGTTCATCCAATTGTAAGTTTATTTTGATATGAGAGTTGTGAACCACATAGCACTTTGATACAGATGGTATCTCTTGCTTTCCTCCGCAATGAGCTGCCATACACATTTTAGCATCTGTGCGTAGACTTATTTCTAACTCTATAACAATGCTGTCAACAATTTCTTTGAGAAAACATAATAAGACTTGGGATCATAGGCTATCACATCCTCTAGCATCTCATTAAGCAATTATCCTCTCAAAACTATGTGTAAGGGAACGTATCCAGAATGTATGTTTTAATCTTGCAAGCTCTGCCTCACTCTGCTTCACAACAGCAGACCTACAGCAAAGTACAAATACAACTTAATTTGTGTTGTGTCAGATACCGCTTTTTAAATGATCAGAGATTTATTTAGAAGTTATATTACCCTGCCCATTCCTGTTCTATAACTGGTATCTTACACTGTACCCCAAATCTCTTTTTTATTTCTTAAAAAAACAAAAAACAAACCTTAGATGATGAACTATTCCATTTTCAACAGCACAGTTGTGTGTAAAACCTACCAATCAAATGAGAGACATTTTTTCCTTTTATTAGATCTATTTATCTAGAAATGTAGAGATGATATGCCTAGTCTGTTTAACTGTACTTTCTGCATAGATATGTACCATTTTCCCATTGGTTGATCCACCCCATGGTGAAGGTTCAAATACATCCTTCATCATGAGGAAGAGCCATTGCTCAGTGGTACAGCATCTGCTTTGCATGTGGAGGGTCCCAGGTTCAGTCCCTGCCATCTCCTGGTAGGGCTGGGAGAGAACCCTGTCTGAAATCCTGGAGAGTTGCTGCCAGCCCGTGCAGGCATTACTGAACTAGATGGAACAATGGTCTGAATAAGCAGAAGGCAGCTTCCTATCTAGAGGCTTGGCTCAAGGAGTGGGTTTGCCAGAGCAGGCGAGCCTCCTCTGTCTGTTCCTTGAATAAAGTTCCCATTTCTCATAATTTTCCTTGGTCTGCCCCTAATCTATGTGCCTTGTAGTTTGTAGATTTAGGGGTACTTAGTGACAGTCAAGGTTTTTGAAGGACAGGTAGAATGAAAAGATTGACACTGCTGGGGTTGTGATGCAGCGGGCAAATAAAAATTTCATCCAAACCGGGTGGAAATGGAAAGGGCAGATTACATGCATGGTTAACCCAGATTATCTACAATATTATGAAAGAAGTTAAACAGTGAGCCAATTTAGGTCAGATAGCGAGAGAGAGATAACAAAGCCCCACAGGCTCCTGTGGAGACATCTTTGAGAGGAATAGAGGCTGAGAAAGCAATGTTTTTTCTTCTTGCCACGAGGATTGGTATTTTAATACAGGGAATGCCTGAAGTCAGTTTCTCATGGGTAGAAATATTAGAGGCTTCCCCTCGCTCCAACCTTTGCTTATCTGAGGGAATCCCTTGCATAAAAAAATGTTGTCTTAATGAAGTTTAGCATCAGGAAAAAGGAACAGCTAATGCTGTGTGAGCTGACTGCTCAATGAGGAACAAAAGTAATATTCTGTGGCCATCTGATGGCTCATGGACCTTTGAGGATAAGAGGCTAGCAAGCCTGTGTCCATACTGGAGCTCTCCTTTGCCATCCCGTAACACATTTCATTGTGATGACCAAGCACAAAGGGTCTCATGTTATTCCTTGTTTCCAACGTATTTGTTAACTGGGCTGCTTTTTTTTCATTTGTGGAACGGGTCCTTTTTATGCGTTGATTTGTTTGTTAGGATGAGCAAAATGTCTCTGTGTGGTGGTGGGGGGCAGGTACAATGGACTCGGAAAATAAATCTCTGTAAAAGGCTGCATGATATACAGGCATGTACAATGCCAAGGGAAAAACAGATGGCAAAGTTTAGTGATTAGGTGGGTATGTCAGACTAAAAACCTTGCTACAGGTAGCAAAGGAGTTGCAGAACAATGTTCATTTTCTCCACAGGATTAGTTATAGGAAAATAAGCATTGTCTTAATGAGTACATACAAGAGGCCTCCTCCCTTTAACACTCTCCTTGAAAGCATGGAGAGTGATAGAGATGAAGGTCAGAGCTTGTGCTCTCATGCACACACTACAGTCCCCATATAGGGCTGAGATATTCATAACTTCTGGTAAACTGGCCCTATGAGATGTCACACTAAGGTATGCAAATCTACACTTGTGTACAGAGCACTGTCTATTAGCATGAATCAACAGAAAACTAGCTAGTGTAGATATATATTTTAGCAGGTACATGGACCCTTCTTAGGGACCCACTAAATCTATATTTCTGGTGGATGCATATCATTTTAAAAAATTGTATGTGCACCATAAATGAACATGCTGGGAAGCCACCGCCTCTCGTAAATCTGCTGTATGGCATTCAAGGCTAGTAGACTCGTTTATAATAAGGAAGCAGTGTTAGTCATGCTCATTAACTTCACAGAATCACACAGTTGAAAGGGACCCTGAGACCCTGAGGGTCATTAGTCCAACCCACTGCAATGCAGGAATCTCAACACATGATCCCAGTTTGAAACCATACCGGACCCGGCTTAGCTTTGTAAATGTGCTAGCAGTTTTAATGCTCCGCCACTAGGAGGAAAAAAACAGTGAGCCTACTCTGAGTAGGACTAGCACTGAATGCCTCCCATTATTTGGTTACAGTGAAATATAATGCATGAAGTAGTCCCAAGGTCAGCCCTGCTTTTTGATGACTTAAGCTAGATCAGCTTCACCAGGTGGTGCCTGTTTCCTCCTCTGTAATGCGGGTCATTTGTTCTTTCTTTCCAAGCAAGCTCTGTATTAATATTTGCAAACAGCTTTGAAAAATGTAAACTGTTTAATGGAAGGCAGTTAACGGTAATAGATGCTGCTTAGGAGGGAGGAAAAAATAATAGCGCACATTTTTTAAAAAAATCTATGTATAAAATTCTACCTCACTTTCTGCAACACTCTAAGCTAGCTGCCATAACAATCAATATATCAAATCAATAAAATATCATAAAATAATTCACAACCATAAATATATTAATTAAACTATATTAAAATATTTAATACACAAAACAACTCAGCTCAGCAAAGACCAAATGTAGCCTTTATAAAATACCATTAACTGCCTCCCTAGGAAGAAATACCTTAAATTGTTTCTTCATTTTTCCTATAGGGTGAAGAGTGATGGTTTAGGAACTCGCTGAATACAGATAAGGCTCTGATGGTTATGAAAACAGTCAGTGAACTGTGTCTCTAACAGGAAATCCTTGTATATTTCTTTTTTAGCAGTCTCCTGGGATTTATGTCGTGAGCTTCTTCAATCTTTCCCCAGGGACTGACAGCCTTGTTTGTGTATATTAACTCAACCCTGTGCAAGAGAACTTTCGCAGCCGCAGCAGAGTCCTTTCTTCCCGCAGTCAGCCCCTTAAAGAGTTTACTCTGAAAGTCAGTCAATCAGTCCATCCCACAGCCGTCCAGAGCCATAAACAGGGATAAATAGTAATTAGTATGGTAAATAGTTTGGCCCTGTGTGTGTGTGTTCTGGTTACAGTATCATGGTAATTACTGCTGGCTCCCTGCCTGAGTCTTCCTGCCGCCCGATTTCGCGCTCTGCACAGCCTTGCCAGCCTGATTAGTACTGGACTCATGCGAATTGGCAGTTTACTTTCAGCTGTCTCTTCTGCTCACTCACCAGGAGGCCAGGCATTTGCCCAGGTGTGTTGCAGCGTGCTGAATGCAGGGCCTGGTCCATGCTCATTGCGGCTGAACAGAGGCTTTTTTCACACGCATCTGAGCTCTGCTTCAGACGTTTGGGAATTGATGTTCTTAGACTGTCTGCCGTGTAAATAAGTCCAATTCACTAGCTAGCCCATTAAAAAAGAAATCAGCACCTGTACCTATTCTAATAACTTGTGGTACCGCAAATCCCTGAAATATATATAAGACTGACTTTGTTTCCAAACCCCACTTCAGCCAGCCTGCTCTCAGTGCCTATAACAACCCCACTCTCTCTTAAGGTAGTCCTACAGAACTGCTTCTCTGACAAACCCTTTCTTGAACCACTTAGTGGCTCCACGGTCAATGGCTTGACTCCTCTCTGCCAGTCTTTAACATCTTTCTGATCCCTGTCTTGGTAATTATGTAAAATCTTTAGGCAAGGACACTGTCACTTTCTGGTTTAAGAAGCTTCATATCCTACTTATGTAGCGAAATGATAGTCCACAGAACTTGGCATTGTTGACGTGGAGAAAGGAACATATTTATTTACTTATGTATGTATTTATTTGCTAATCATTTGGATCCTAATCCAATGGTAAAGTCTCTTCCGGCCCTTTGAAATCAGTGAGACTTGTTTTTAAAGGTTTTGTGTAGGGGAACTTGGTTAACTGTGCCCTCCCACTTTATACAGGCCATCCCAGGTATAGATGGCATAAGGTAGATGTGCTATAAGAAAAGTGAACCAAAACTACAAGGCTGCAAAGCATGCACACCTATGGGAAAGGGTCAAGTATCCATTTAGTGTGGAACTGTCATCCATCATTCACTTTTGACAGAAAATCCAGACAATGTCATTTTCAAACCATTGCATTCCAGTGTTTCATCTCTTCTCACACCATTGCTTTTCAGACTATTGTGGTTATTCCCTCCACAAACCCTTAAAATGCAGTTGCCCCACTAGTTTATCCAGTGTTAACTGACAAAGCTCTATTGAGCTCATTCAGGGCTACTGTACCTTTAATTAGAAGCTTCATCTTTGCAGCTTCTGCTTCTGTTTGCTTCCTGTACAGCAGGGCATTGTAATGATGAAATGCTTCTTAATTTGTCCATTTCTGTTCCTCTGAGAGGTTGTTTCCCCACTCATCCTGAAACTGTACTACTTTGCAACTAAAGGGGGAAATGCTTCAAGTTGCAGCAGATATTTGCTGAATGAGACTTCTGAGTAAAACATTGCTAAAGGAACTTGGCTATGGGGAAGGGCATTGTTGGAGGATATAGAGCTAAGTTGATTATTAAAATGCAGTGTCTTAGCAACACTAAAGGGCCCTAGTGTGGTAGCAGCCAATAAGGACATTTAGTCTTACCTGGTGATTCAAGGCCTCTCTATTCTGGGGAAGATTTTCAAGGCCCAGCAAATTTTATGTGAGATGTCTTATTTGCCTCTCTCTACATCTGAGGGAATTTTGCTCTTGTGAATACAGCATCATCTTGAACCCTCCTTTAAAAAAATTCTATATCTATCAAGAGTTACCAGCTAGTTATTTTCTAGCAGGTAATCCTACCCTCTATTTTTTTGTGACAGGTCTCCCCAGGCACTTTTTGGATGGAGCCATATGTGAAGGCAACTGAATAAACCGCGCTGAAGCTGAAGTGTGCCAAAACAATTGTACAAGCCTGATTAGTTTTCAATGAGTTTTTGAATAGATTTGGGAGTGAAGTGGGGAGAGGGGATTAATCAGTGAGTAGGTTGGCTAGGACTCCCTGCTTGTTTTAAAAGGCAAGGTGACCCCAAATAAGGAAAGGATCTGGTGACAAGTACCCTGAATCCATTCATTGGGGTCTCCGTAATATGTAGGTTAGATCTCCGTGCTTGTTTGTGATCCAGCAACTGCATCTCACAGTTGCATATAAAGTATTAAGAACAGAACAGCCTGCTGAATCAGTCCAGTGGCTTGTCTGGCTCAGCATCCTGTTCTCACAGTGGCAGACCAGATGCCTGTGGGAAGCCTGTGAGCAGGACATGAGTGGAACAGCATGCTGCCCACCTGTCTTTCCCAGCAACCGGTATTCCAAGGCATACTGCCTCTGATGGTGAAGGTAGAACTAGTATCCATTGGCTGGTATCCATTGTTCTATGTGTGCATGGATGCACGCTTGACTGAAAGGCGTTGGCAGTATATATTAGGGGGAGCCAATCTGCGGCAGGAAGTTGCAGCAAGTCAGAAGCTGTGTGAAAATGTCATGCTTTCTGAAACAAATCAGCATGCCTCCTTAATGCTTTGGTCTCCGAGGATAGATACAGACACTTTCCCCCCTAAGCTGAACCTCTGTCACTGGAAATACTGTGTTTGTTAGCAGTCAAGCTGCAAACTATGGTTGATGGCTAAATCCAATTTTCTACGCTGCTGGTGCTATCAGTATTTCTGCGACTGGGTGCATGCATTATTGTTTCAAACACCTATTGTATTGTGCACATAAGATCACTGATCATGTGTAAAAACCGTCTCTGCCCCACATACTTTTTTTTTTAATTTCTTCTAATTTTGTCTCGTATTTCTGTACTTAGAAGGTAATGGTCGAGTGCTTATCAATTGTATTGGATAGATTCTAACGGATTCCTTTTACACGAAAATTTATAAGCACAACAGTGCAATGCTAGTTCTCCTGCTCAATAGTGCAGAATAGTTTTTTGTGTTTTTAAGGTTTCCCTTAGAAGCGCAATTGATTAGTCCAAAGTAGTTTTCAATCTGGTCTAATCAATTTCAGCACTCCATCGGCTTGCTCATTTATTTATTTTAATTTAATTTACTTGTTTGCTCCACTTTTCCTTAGTAAGTCCAAACAGCTTGCTGCCAAACTCAGTGAAAACTACAGTTAAGCAAAATTACACAATGAGTTACCCTGATATGGAGCCCAGAGGAAGCAGCTTCAGTTAGTAACTAGGAAAATAGAGGCCATTTCTGTTTTTCATCCATTGTGAGGCCTCTCACTCTCACTCCTGTCCCCCACCTCCATGACATTTGTCAAATGATCAGGCTACCAGTGCTGAATCGGGGCTAGAATGCTTTGTTTGTGTATTCCTTCAGCTTTGAGACATCACTGCCTCTCCCTCTTCCTTCTGGGACCTTCATTGCTTTCCTGCTCCTTTCTCTCTTTCACGTCCAAAAATCTAAACCAGTTCAGTGACTCAAGAAAGTTATTCAAGATGCATAGTACATTGTACCAAGTGTTCTGTGGTATCTGATGACCTGGAATCTTTCGCCCCACCCCTGCAGCAGTTCTTTGTTTCATTTGCCATAGAAATGACTGTACATATTTCGGATTTCAGTCAGCAGCAGCACTTTACACTTTGCTGCCCCCCCCCGCTCCTTCCATTACTATTATTATTGACATTGCCTCGAGTGGCATGTTACTGATTGTGGAAAAATACCTTCCGCCATTTCCCACCTCTCCAAAAATTACTATCTTGGTGTCTTCTCAAGTACTGTGACCGCAACGCTCCACTGCAGAGTCACCTTTGAGGCACTCCAGACTCCTGTGGCAAGCCTGAGGGCTGTGCTTCATTTGCATACCATTTTTCATTAGAGGGTGCAGGGTTTTAATCAGAGGGCAAGGCACACTGTTAATTTTGCCTCTGGAATGCCATTGAGTTTACACAGCTCTTAGCAAGACTCGCTGCAGAGGCTGACGGTGCTTTGCGAGGCACAGAGGATCCTCAGCGGAGGCAGCTGCTTTCTTGATGCTTGCTTTTGCATTTGAAGTGACATGTACATTCTGGATTCTGCTCAGCTGTTGTAGGTTTTTGGATTATGGAAGGACACACGGTCAAAATGGATTTTTGTTTTTGCCATTTCTGAGAGGCTTTTGACCATCAGCAGTTCTTAGTGCTGGCCCAAATATGTTTTGCCGCCTGAGGCAAAAGGACTCCCCCCCCCCCACCAATAGCAATTATTATTATTATTTTTGTCATGCCAACATTTAAGAAGAAATACCCTGGTAGTGAATTGCATAAAGCCAACAATGAAGTTACATTCATAAAACAAGTGGAAAATACATTACAAATTAATAGATTAGCTTAACATCAATATAACCAGATCTCCCCTCAGGGTAAGTCCGGGTGAACAGGTGAATTTTAAGTAAGTGCCTAAACACCAATGCTGCAGATGGCTGCCTAACATTAGTTGGGATCCATTCCAAAGATGCCAGTACAGTGAAGGCCCTGCAGTTAGTGGGCATAAGGCAAACCCAGCAGGGCAACTAAGAGTGTCTCTCCTGAGGATCGAAGCAACTGGGCAGGAGCTTACAAAGTATGGCATTCCCAGAGGTAACCAGGCCCCTTGGCTTAACTGTCCCACAAGAGTCTAACCCACATACAGAAGCCAGCTGGCTAGGCAGCTGAATCTTACTTTGACACAAACAATGGGACAGTGACTTCACTGCACACAAGGACAGGAAACTCAAATCTGGGTTGGATCTACGAACATAAAAACCCTGCTCAATCAGACCAAAGTCCTGTCCAGCCCAACACTCTGTTTTCATAACAGCAGTGAACCAGGTGCTTATGGGAAGCCTGCAAATAGGACCTGAGCTCAACAGCACTCTCCAGAATCAGACATATTGAAATCTGATGCATCTTACTAGGGTGTAAATTTCACTGAAATCAGTGGGACTTGCTGTTCAGCACAAATGCTTAGATCTGCTTTATAAAACTGCAAAATAATAAAATGCAATCAGGACTCTTGGAGCAGGTTTATAAAATGCCTTGTATGGCGAATGCCCACACTAGTCTCCTGTTGACAGATGACATGCAGGTGATTTTCCTTTTTTAATTTCATCATTTCTGAGTTAATGATAGTGGCATCTTGTTGATGACTGCCCCTTTGCTATACACACACTCAAACGGTATATTTTGAGTGTTGGGCACTGCAGATGAGGGATGCTGTGGCTTGCCATAACCGGACTGCCTTTGCTAAATAAATAACTTGGATGCTGTGAGGAGGTGATTTGGAGAGGCTTTGTTGATTCAATTGCAATTCATTTGTCCTTTCCAAGAGAGATGGTTTGGAATGTGAATTTCAAGCCGTTCAGAGCCATGGACAAACAACAATGGAAATGCAGCAGTGTTTGCAGTTCGGCAACTCCTCCAGTTCCAACTCCATTACTGTTTGAAAGAGTAAACCAGGAGTAGCTGAAGTGATAAACAATGTTTTCCTTTCATCATTCCTTCATTTGACTGAGCAGAGATTGTATCCCCTCCCTTTTTTGCTTCTGTTGATCTGGTGAGAATTTTCTATTTTCTTGTTCTCTCTCGCCCTCCTCAATTGGATATGGTCCTCCCTGTGAACAAACCTGGTGTGTTCAGGATCCACACTGGGCTAATCTCATCTAAGAGTTGGTGGTCAGTGTTTACTTGTCAAGATTGTCTGGGGTATCAGTGAAAACTGGCATGAGGCAGAGACATTTTGCATCAAATCTGTAGACTGACATGGAGTGACAGAGCAGAAAGAATTGAGTGATGGGGAAGGAAGAGGAGGAGAAATTGGAGAGGTGGAGTGGAGGGAAACAAGTTCCAGTTCTGAAAATATTACTTTCATTGAGAGGGAGTGGAATGCAAAATGCCCTTTAATAATAAAAAAGAGTCTCCTTTATTTAACCTTGTGTTTTTATAAACTGTGGTTTTAAAATTCTCCCTTAGGCTGCTGGAACTCAAGCATTGTCTCTGATATTTATATCTTCCTGTCTCTTCTCCTTTCTCTTCTTATGTGGAAAGCCCACCCAAGGGGATTGTGGGACACAAGAGGATTTAGAAACAAAGGGGCTGCCAAACTGGATCAGTCAAGCCAGCCCAGAATCTTCTCCCCTGGCAGAGAAGAGGAATAAAATAAAATAACAAAACACACACACACACACAACACATTTCAGCCATCTAATAGTGCATTGCAAGAGGTGGTTCACACAGTGACCATGTTACACCCTGAAATGTGGTATTGGATGGGTTTTTACAGTGCATAATTAGGCTGGTTACTTCCAGCCAAAGGAAAGGGTTGTGTGGATATTATGACAGTGAAAGAATCTAGTAAGATAAATGGGGTTGTTTTTACCATATGATATGTTCACACAGTCACCTTTTCCCAGTTATGACCAATGGCTTTCATGGTGATCAAGTGAAAGGAATTAATCAGAACTATGTTGATTTAAGGCAGAGGTGGAGAACTCCTTGCTCTCCAGATGTGTTGGATTCCAGCTCCCATCAGCCCCAGCCCAGGGTCAGAGGTCATGGGAGCTGTGGTCCAGCAACATGTGGATGTGCATGGGTTTACCACCCTTGCTTTAAGGAGCACAGATTCTATGATAACCTGTTGGACCTGTTCAGACAAACCAGTTTCAAGGCCTTTTCACACAGATGGTGATGGTATTTATTATTATTTAAATTTTTATACCACCCATCATCTGAAGACCACAGGACAGTTTACAACATAAAAACAAAAAATATATATACCATAATAACAAACAAAAACAATTCCCCAGTCACAGTTTGAAAGGCCATAGCTTGTTTAATTAGCCCAAAGCCTGTGAGGAAAGGAATGGTTTTGCCTAAAAATATATAACGAAAGTGCCAGGAGAGCCTCCCTGAGAAGAGTGTCCCCTGGGGGGAGCCACAGCAGAAAAGGCCCATTCTTGTGTTGCTGCCCTCCAGACCTCTTGAGGAGGAGGCACGTGAAGAAGGGCCTCGGATGATAATCACAGGTTGGTTCAAATGGGGAGAGGTGGTCCTTGAGGTATTGCAGTCATGAGCTGTTTAAGGCATTCTAGGTCAAAAAAAGCATTAAACTGGGCCCAGAAACTAATTGGCAGTCAGTGCAGTCAGGCCAGGATTGGCATTGTTGTTGTTGTTGTTGTTTAGTCGTTTAGTCGTGTCCGACTCTTCGTGACCCCATGGACCAGAGCACGCCAGGCACCTCTGTCCTCCACTACCTCCCGCAGTTTAGTCAAACTCATGCTGGTAACCTCGAAAACACTATCCAACCATCTCATCCTCTGTCGCCCCCTTCTCCTTGTGCCCTCCATCTTTCCCAGCATCAGTGTCTTCTCCAGGGAGTCTTCTCTTCTCATGAGGTGGCCAAAGTACTGGAGCCTCAGCTTCACGATCTGTCCTTCCAGTGAGCACTCAGGGCTGATTTCATTAAGAATGGATGCATTTGATCTTCTTGCAGTCCATGGGACTCTCAAGAGTCTTCTCCAGCACCATAATTCAAAAGCATCAATTCTTCGGCGATCAGCCTTCTTTATGGTCCAGCTCTCACTTCCATACATCACTACTGGGAAAACCATGGCTTTAACTATACGGACCTTTGTTGGCAAGGTGACGTCTCTACTTCTCAAGATGCTGTCTAGGCCTGTCATTGCCCTTCTCCCAAGAAGCAGGCGTCTTTTAATTTCGTGGCTGCTGTCACCATCTGCAGTGATCATGGAGCCCAAGAAAGTAAAATCTCTCACTGCCTCCATTTCTTCCCCTTCTATTTGCCAGGAGGTGATGGGACCAGTGGCCATGATCTTCGTTTTTTTGATGTTGAGCTTCAGACCATATTTTGCACTCTCCTCTTTCACCCTCATTAAAAGGTTCTTTAATTCCTCCTCACTTTCTGCCATCAAGGTTGTGTCATCTGCATATCTGAGGTTGTTGATATTTCTTCCGGCAATCTTAATTCCAGCTTGGGATTCATCCAGCCCAGCCTTTCGCATGATGTATTCTGCGTATAAATTAAATAAGCAGGGAGACAAAATACAGCCTTGTCGTACGCCTTTCCCAATTTTGAACCAATCAGTTGTTCCATATCCAGTTCTAACTGTAGCTTCTTGTCCCACATAGAGATTTCTCAGGAGACAGATGAGGTGATCAGGCACTCCCATTTCTTTAAGAACTTGCCATAGTTTGCTGTGGTCGACACAGTCAAAGGCTTTTGCATAGTCAATGAAGCAGAAGTAGATGTCTTTCTGGAACTCTCTAGCTTTCTCCATAATCCAGCACATGTTTGCAATTTGGTCTCTGGTTCCTCTGCCTCTTCTAAATCCAGCTTGCACTTCGGGGAGTTCTCGATCCACATACTGTTTGAGCCTTCCTTGTAGAATTTTAAGCATAACCTTGCTAGCGTGTGAAATGAGTGCAATTGTGCGGTAGTTGGAGCATTCTTTGGCACTGCCCTTCTTTGGGATTGAGGATTGGCATTATATGCTCATATTGTCTTGCCCTGGTGAGCAACCTGACCTGGCTACTGAATTCTGCACTGGTTGAAGTTTCCAAACCCTCTTCAGAGGCATGTATAACGTGTTGCAGTAATCTAACCTAGAGGTAACCAGAGTATAGATGACAGAAGCTAGGCTATCCCTGCCCAAT
Organism: Podarcis filfolensis; assembly: GCF_964270895.1. Classification (NCBI taxonomy): domain Eukaryota; kingdom Metazoa; phylum Chordata; class Lepidosauria; order Squamata; family Lacertidae; genus Podarcis; species Podarcis filfolensis. Next base: position 45,754,490 of record NC_139612.1, on the reverse strand, counting down.
TTTCTCCCAAACTTGTTGTTAGTTTGAATTGAATTGTAGAAGTTCTGAAGTTCTGGCCTGAGGGCTTCATAATAGACCCTGCACTGTGTTTACCAAGAGCATCACTAGAAGACCATATTTTATGGTGTACTAAACTTGTAGCTCTGCCAGCAATAAGATATGCAGACGACAGCATCTCTACTACCTTGGCACTGAATCAGGTTTGCAAAAAAGAAGTGGGGGTAGGAGGAAGGAGAGATTCGAGAGATGGATGAAAAAGAAAGGGGTGGCCAAGAAGAAGAGGGCTAGAATTAACATTGACATGAAACAACTTGAGAAATGTTTACATGGCATTGCCCTTTCCACTAAGCCATACAATAGTTAGTGAACAATAAATACAAAAACTGGAGAGCATCCTAAATGAACCCCAAACCAAAAAGTGAATGTATCTCAGGACTTTGATTACTGTGAATAGGAGACCTGTGTAGCAGAGATCTCTGCAGGCTGCTTTTTCAATTTAACCCTTGAAGATGACATTTTAAACAACCATTGGGCAAAATACATTGGGCTGCTTTGACAATAGCTAATGAGGCCACCTTCCCTCCCTCCCAGCTGTTTTCTGCTTGGAGTGGTGTTGTGGACCGAATGTGGCCAATGATGGAACGCAAACCTCTTCCATGACTTTTGCTGCTGGGCAAATGAGGGCCAAATGAAATGTTACAGAAGCCACGTGATTGCATGGAATGTCTGCTTTTAAATAGCTGTCACATGGTGGACTCAATTCTGAATGGAGACTGTGGTTTGGGGAGATAATCCGTTTCAACTGTGCTGTGTGTCCAGTGAAAATTAGCAACCCTCCTCTCCCCTGCTGCTAATTCCTGGTTGGGAAACTTGTTATTGGTGCAAATAGCAGCCTCCCTCCCAGCAGAAATAATGGCTGCCAGGGAATGATTTTCACCTGGATTGAAATGAGTACAGAGGGAAAGGGTTAATTCTCCTCCTTTTGCCCTACAGCTGCAACCCTCTTTGCTCCTGTCTGCAGCTGACTGATTTTTGAAAACAAACACCCAGATACATTAAATGCAATTATGCATTTAGTGCAATGCGTAGTTTGTTCCAGGCTGGTCTGGTTCTCTGAACTTAGCCTTGCTCCCCATTCATTCAGTAGCGCTAATGTCCAGCTTCTTCTGCTTTAGAAGCTTCTTGTATCAAGCTGGAGTAAGAATCAGCAATAGAAGTTGTTGCTGGGGCCTTTCCCCAGCCTGTGTACACACTCACACCTGTGACATCCTCCAGACATCCTTTTTTCTGTTATGCACTCATGAGGATTTGTACTCCTGATGGTATCACAGCAGTTATAGAATTGTGGGGTTGGAAGGGACCTGGAGGATCATCTATTCCAATCCCTGCGATGTGGGAACATGCAGCTGTCCCATAAGGGGATCAAACCTGCAACCTTGGCATTAGTAGCACCACACACAATGCATCGGAGCTATCCAGGCGGATGTGATCCCACTTTCAATACTGTTTGCACTTGCAAAAGTTTCAGGGTGGATATACAGCTTTGTTTCCTGCAGAAATCCTGTAACTTTCTATACCAGAATTGTTCTGATGACAATGATATGATAATAGTGAGGAAGCATGGCAGAATAACTAATAAAGCAGAATGATGTATGGATGGTCCACTGTAAATCCACCACCATTATTGTATACGTATTGTGGAATACACTTGCAAAAAACCACCACTTCCAAGGGTGCCATTGTGGGCCTATCATGAGCAAATAAATAATCTCTAAGGAGGGAATGGAAGCACAGGCCTAGATATTTCTGTTCAAAGGGTGAACAGAGCCTCCAACTATCCTACTTAAGAAGTACAAGGATATAGGCTACTTTTTTCTTTCTTTCTGTGATCTGGCCATTGACTGAATATGTTTTGAAAGGCTCTCGAGCTGCATCACTCACTGAAAGCGAGATATCTAATTGCAGTTTGCACTTTAGAAAGATCTACCTATATGAATGAAAAATAGAAAAGAATATTTCTTTCAACAGAAGAATCTTCAGAAGTTGAATAAATTAAATACACCGAAGGATGTTCCAGTTAGCAGCCGGCAAAGTCGTGGATTCTTTGTTCTCAAAAGCTGCACTTGGACAGAATCCACATCGCTCTAGTGTTTTTGAGTGCAACCTTTTCGATAACAGTGAACTTGTTAGCCTGAAATTGAATCAAATCCCTGGCACGATAAGTTTGGCCGTGGTGTTAAGAGTCAAATACAATTCCTTGATTTGGCTGCAGTAACCAGAGAAGCTTCTCTAAACACCCATCCTTCTGTCAATATGTTCTGACATCTTGTTATAGCTTGTCCTTTCTCCTGGAGCAGGAATCTTTCCATGTGACTAAGAGAGAGTCTTCTTCATAAACTATTTGGGAGTGAATACCAGATTGAAGTAGAGGTGTGTGTGTGTGTGTGTGTACGTGTATGTAGTTTCTTTTCCATCTTTGTAGTTGTTTCTCCTTACTGCTTTTAATTTTGAAACACTGCTGCAAGTATTGTAGAGAATGTGGGGCAGAGGGTTGGGTAGGGCTGCAGGGCTGTCAGCTGTGGCCACCAGTGTCAGGAATGTCACCCAAAAGCTTAGCGTCCAGAGTGGTCCCCCCAGTGTTGGTTCCCAACCCCCAGGATAGCCCTGGTGAAGCACGATAGAGTATGGTAAAGGAGGACAGTGGTAATCAAGGATCTTGGCCAAGTTGCGAAGGAAGCAGAGACTCAGTGGCCTGGGTTTGCTTCCTTGAAATAGTCATTTGAGGAATCGGAAAGGAGATGCAATAGCTTTGAGATTGCTGAACTGTGAGACAAACAATCAAGCCCCCACTCCAGCATTGCATCACAGGCTCACTTTGAAAGTCAACTGTACCAGTGTGTTCTAGTAACTCATCTTGCCCCCATTTTTAGATAAACTTTTGAAATCTAGAGTGCCGTTTTCCTCACCTCCATGCCTGCCTGCCTTGGCAGAGTGAACTGAGGAACTAAATTGAATTCCACTCTTGGACGATTCCTACCACTGGAACACTATCACACTCATTACTCTTCCCTTCTCCGCTTCATGCTTTGTTTGTTGTTTCTGTCTTCTAAGGCTTATATTTCTGTAAATAGTTTTTATCTCTTCACATGAGAGCTATGTATCTCTGTATCTCTTGCTTCCTTCATGGCCTCCCTTGCCAAGCCGCCTGCTTTCTTTCTTTCTTTCTTTCTTTCTTTCTTTCTTTCTTTCTTTCTTTCTTTCTTTCTTCCCCAAGAAGGTTAGTTGGCTTCAATTCTTAATCATTTGGATTCTGACACACACAGAGAGGCACAGGTGCATCTGGAGATTTCCCTAGAGCAAATGTGACCCTCCAGGTGTTTGGGGCCTTCAGCTCTCATGAGCCCCAGCAATATGGCCACCAAGCAAGGATTATGGGAGGTGTAGTTGAAGGCATTGAATAGGAGAGGGCTGGTACATTACCTACCATTAGGCAGTGCGACTGCGTCTGCTTCAGGTGGCAGCCACTGATATATGTGGAGTGGTGGCAAATAATCTTGGGAACTGTAGTTTACCCCTCATGGAGCTACAATTTCCGGTGCCCTTAGGAAACTACAGATCTCACAATTCTTTGGAAGAAGTAATGTGCTTTAAATGTGTGGATATCTCCCTTCCGCCCACCCACCCCTTCCCAAATCCTTGTGGGTTACACACTGAGTTTCCATCTGAACAAGAAGAGAAGAGTTCGCTTATGGGAGTGGTGGTCTTATGACATCCGGAGGGCCACAAGCTCACCATCTCTGCCCTAAAGGCTCACCACTCTTCCAGATTCTGGTCCCCCTGCTGTCTCCCATCTAATGTCCAAGGAGCAGAGGAGCAGCCAATGATCAGAGGGCAGCCTGGCGTGCCTTGAAGTCCCTCCCATTTCCATTGTGCCGGTGATGGTAACACGGTTCCAGAGATCTCACTTGTGCACACCTTCTGTATTTCTCAGTGGGACTGCCCAATGCCTCAGATACTCTTTCTTCTGCTTCCATCTCCTAGCTCAGGGCTGGGTAACCTGTGACCCTCCAATAGTTGCCAAACACCAACTCCCATTAGCCCCAGCCAGCATGGAGAATGGCCAGGGATGATGGAAACTGTAGTCCAACAACATCTCTGCTTTGCTTGGTCCTTTCATTCCAAGAGCACATCCAAATCACAGACATCTTGTTTTGGGATGAGCTGTACACCAGAAATGAAGGAAGCAAAATGCAGCTCTGCAGTTTGCAATGTAGCTTTTCTGTTTCTGTGTGGGGAAAAGGGGGTTGCAGGTACTTTATTTTTGGAATGTTTCTTCTTTGACTCCTGCTTTAGAGATGGCGTGGCCATGGGCATAGCCAGGGGGGGGGCAGGGAAGGGCAGCTTCCCCCCAAAATAAATAAATATCAATAAGAATACATAGCTAACTCATGGTCTGCCCCCCCTAAGAAAAAGCCTGCCCTCCCCAAATCCTGGCTATGCCCTTGGGCCTGGCTGCACTGGTTCCACAATGGCTAACGCTTGCAGTACAGAGTGACAGGACCAGGCAGGATGGTGTGGGATGCAGTCAATACAGGTACAGCTAAGGCAGGAAGCTTGGTTGGAGGCAATCCCTGTGAACAAAGGTTGGACATGAATGTTCACCCATCTCCCTGCAAAATGAGCTTCAGCTTCTCAAAAGCCTCCTCTGAATTCTCTCAGATGTATGACCATCGCTACACCACCCAGAGCAGGACACACACTTTCCAAATGGGCACTGTGCCAGGCACCAGAACTATCTTCCCCCATAATGACATCCCCTTTAAGCTGAACCTCAGCTCCTTGCCAAGCCACTGCCTCCCTGTGCCACTCTAAACAATGGGCTTATGTTGGTTCTCCCATGGGTACAGTGGCAGCAGGGGTGGGGGTGGCAGAAATGATACTTTTTAGCCCTGCATCTTGCACGGGAGCTGTCATGAAACCCAAACAGGTGATTTGATACCTGCTGTGTCTCATCAATCCCGCTGATGAAGCCATCCGGGCCTCCGATAAATGCCATAGTTACGCACGCCAGCACGAGCTCCTATGAGTCACCGCTATTGTGCATGCCGCGGCTGGCATGAACATCGGATGAGGAGCTGTTGAAGGTCAGGGTGTATCCTGCCTTGATATGTGAGGAGCCTGTCTTGTGTGCAAAACCCAGCAAGAGGAGGAAGAAGGTGATGCAGCCACTACCACCCACTCATGACTGGCAGTACGCTCTTTATTTATTTATTTCCTCCCAGAAATTCAGGCTCGAGGCCCCACACCCTTGAAAATAGCAAGAGAATAAAAGAGAGAAGAGAGAACACGAAAATATAAAGCTGTGACATGAGCCTAACTTTAGATCTCAGAGCTGATGACTCACTCCGCCGGGGAGGGGGTTGAAGTGGCTGAGTTGGCTGTGGATTTCTGTATATATATCTCACTGAGCTAAATATACAGATTGAGAAGTTCTTCTCCTCTTCTGCTGTGGCAACTTCCATCTGCGTTGGATCCCACTCTCTCTTCATGCACTCAGTTTCTCTCTCTCTCTCTTCCCCCCAGCTCTGCCTTTCCTAATACCCTTTTTGTAGTGGGAAGCTGAGAAACACATGCCGGCTCTCATTGGCTCCCTCTGTTTAGAGAGCAAGCCGGCAGAGGATTTGTGGCGCTTATGCTTCAGTCCTGCTATTACACATCCACGTTCAACACAAAGCTCTGTGAAATGCAAGGACTCCCCCCACCCTTCCAAGACTGGCAGGAGCTCTCAGCCCAAGTGATTTGCCAGCTGTTGTCCTGCAGGTGGTACTGAAGCACCAGCCATGTGGTAGGACTTGTGGTGGTGATGACATTTGGTCCTCTTGCCCCTTATCACACTCCCCAGCCCATCCCGCTGCAGAGGATAAGTTGTGGATGGGACATCTTCTCATGGTAAAGCATATAAGAAGCTGAGAGAGGATTTGGTTAGAGAACATGTAGAGCCCAACCTAGGGATGGAAGGATCTGTCAATGTTGGTTCTCTCTGTTTCTTGTTTTTCTAATCTTAAATTCAGTTCTTCACATTACTGCAGCAAATTGCAGGGGTTTTCTTTAACAACAACAAAAATAGATCCCCAGGAAAATTCATTAGCATTTTAGTGTGAACATCTTCTAATAATCATGTTTTTATATGCAATTTCCCCTAATATGCATCTTTTGTATGCTATTTCCATTAATATATTCACACTTTCCTTTGATTCTTATCCACACTTTCCATTGATGTATACATTTTTGCAAGTACTGGTTGGAGAACTGCATTGCAAAATTCAGATAAGTGCGAATTTTGGTTTGCATGTTGTTTCAAAAATTCTGAATTTGGCAGGTTCATCCTTAAATGAGAAACTTCCCCTGTCCTTAACCCAACTGCAAGCAGAAGGTCTGAGCTTGGGGAAAAGGTTTGAGGCAGAGAGTAAATTTCCCAGGCAGTGGAAGCAAGCAAATAAGAGACCTTGGTAAAAGACATGCTTTTTTGTTTGTTTTCTTAACTATATGAATTTTGTCATATTAAAGTTTAAAATTTTCATGAATATTAGGAAACATATATTGGTTCCAATTGCATAAGATCAGACCGGGATGAACATGTCCTCTCCAGTCAGCTCACTATATAAACAAGCCACAACTAGTGGCTGATGCTGGATCAAGTGCTTGTGGAAAGGAACAGTATTGTTTACATGCTCATGCCTTTATAGTTGTATGTCTAGCTGCATAAAGACTTATGTGTCAGAATTCCTCACCACTCTTTTCACTGATGCATTCCTTTGTATTTTTGAGTTTCAATGTTCTATATACATTTTTCTTTCTTACTTAAAAAAAAATTATCTTACTGTGCTTTATGTAAACCGCTTAGGAATTTTGCATATTAAGCAGTATATTAGTGTTATTATTGATTATGATGATGATGGTAGTTTTCAAGGAAGAGCTGAGCAAAAGCACCTGTTGGGAGGCTTTTATAAGTTCACTGTCTTTGGCCACAACAGCAGAGGAAAACGTGCCAAAATACTTGTTGGTGTTTGTCACGATGCATACCAATAGCATCAAAATGGAGTCATCCTTGGTAATCACTGGTGTGGTACAGCTATAGGGATGAAGGTGAGGTGTGAACAGGTCAAGTTTTTGTAAGACAGACCCTTTAAATTCAAACATTGGCTGTGGCGGAACAGCTGGAAACCAGGAAGCCTGCCTTTCCCTTTGGGATGTGGGTGCTCAGGCATTTTAAATGCTGCAAAGCAGATTGGTCAGAAGCGTGGGAGAAGAAGAGAGGACGTCATCCCGCCTGCCCATCCACTTGCCCTGGGGACAGCCATTGACCCAAAGCTGCTTCTTGTCTGTGAGAATCTTCTTTCTCTCCCTGTCCCCTACTGGCATCCTCTTTCTCTGAAGCTGTTTGCAGCCAAGTCACAATGGATGCTAGTTCGCCCCCTCTAAATAAAACCAATCGCTCTCATTGAAGTCCTTTTCCTGGAGGGCTCCAATGCTCTTTAGAACTGAAAATGTACCGCTTTCCCTTCTTTACCACTGAGCACCATTGATTCAGGCGATGAAAAGGAAGACACTTTCTTTATTTCTTTCAGAAGCCATAGAGCAGCCCCTTCCCCAACTTCTTGGTGCTGTGGGCTCCAACATCCATCAGCCCCAGCCAGCATGGCCAATGGTCAGGGAGGATGGGAGGTGTAGCTGAACAACACAGGGAGGGCACCCAACTGGGTACGGCTGATGTGAGGCAAAGTGAGTGGGGCTGCTTCAGGCGGCAGACACTTGTGGGTGTGGGGTGGTGGCAAAGTGCGCATCCCCAGCCTGCTCTGTGTCCTCAAAGGTAGCTTGATTCCCTCAGGGGTCGTGGAGAATATTTTCCTGTCACCAGTGTTGAAAAAAGGTCAGTGTTAGAAACTGAGATATGAAAGCTAGGAGCTAAATGGCACCGTAAACCTAGGTTATGGGTGCAACAATAGAATGTTCAGGTGTACATTTTTATAACAAGAATACAAAGCTGAAAATGAATGAACTGCAGCTGAAATCTTATGTTCATTTTTCACATGGTCTTGTCCTCATCTGCAGACTGCAAAAAACAAAGCCATACTTCCCCTGTCGGCCCCCCTAATATTCTTATGAGGGTTGCTTCTCCAGGCTTCAGAGAATGGCTGGATGTGGGAAGGCAGAAAAAGGTCCTCCTTTCCTTCCACTCTGCAGACAAGCCCTGGATTCTTCCTATACCCCTTTCCTTCAAATAAATATATCTTTTTGGTACCACAATCAACACATATTAAAGGCCTATACAACTGATGGCAGAGACACCCACCCCATACAGTTCACAAACATAAGACTCAAGGGTCCTTCAATGATCCCACTCCAATTTTTTTATTTATTTTAAGCATCACTGTGAAGGTCTGAGGAAGATAACACTTTAACATGCACTCCTTAAACCATGATAACGAAGTGGCTAATATATTTCAGATTAAAAGCACATCATACATTAAATTACATTAAACAAGGCAACATAAACAAAACATGTTGGGTTAAAAAGTTTTCAGGTCCCCAATCCATGCACGCTTTACTTGGGAGGAAGCCCCTTTGAACTTGGTTGGGATTTACTTCTGATTAACAGTGGCAATTTTAATCTGAAATTTTAGGTGCAGTACTGTGCCCAGAGCTCAGAAACTGCTCACGTTTATGAAATTCCCTGTTACAAAACGTGCCTGGAACAATGGATAAGGCTCAGCTGCCAGTCTGGTTTCCTTCACTGTATGGACTTGGGGTGGGGTGGCCACTGATGGAGGCCATCTTCTTTTTACCTCAGACAGCAAAGTGTTTTGTATCAGTATGAATAGTTAAATAGTGAGTGTTTTTAGACTCTCTCTCTTTTCAAACACCCACTTCATACATTTAAAGCGCATTTAATGCACATGAGCAAACTATAGTTCTCAGGATTCTTTGAGGGAAGGCATCTGCTTTAAACGTATGGTGTGGATATCTATATATTGATAATCATATATCTATCTATCTAATCTCTCTGAAATCCATGTGGCTTATACACCAAGTATCTATCTGAGCAAGTTCAGAAGAGTTCCACTTTTTTTAATAGGTTTCACAAATGAGCATCTGTATGAAAAATGAATCAAGACATTCTCTCTCTCGCCTGCTGGGCTGTCCTCCGCAGCCCTCACTCATAGATTTCTCCCTGTATTGGCGTGAAGAGTTTGTGAGTCTAAGTTCAAAATAATGCCAGGCAGTCTGGATCAATAGAAGATGCCTTGAAGATGCAGTTGGACCTTTTTGTTCCTCTTTCTACTCATAGCATTTTATTATTAACATTCCTTCCCTCAGCTCTCCTGTTTTCTTTCCCCGCCACTTTTTCCTCTCTCTTCCTTTTCCTCTCTTTCCATCTCCAACATCTCAGTCTCTTCACTGCCCTCTTTCTCCTTCTCACATTGATATTCATGCATGAATAAATTCAATTGCGTTTCTCTCTCCCCTCCACCCCGAAAAGGCTTGTTGGTGTACTGTAGACATGTGAAATCATAATGCTCTGATTTATCATTTGTGCAATAGCATTGAAATCTTCTTTCTCAGTCTGTCCTCTTTAAGGGGGGGAAAAGACAGCAAGAGTGTGTGTGTGGGGGGGAAATAGAGCTGTGCAGCTTGGTAACAAGGAACACAGAGGACCAGTTCGGATGTGGTGATACAGTCTTTTCAGAGGGACCTTACCACCTTGAGGGGTTTTTTTGGGGGGTGAGTAAAGCAGGACATGATAGAGGTGTATAAAATTGTGTGTTGTGTGGAGAAAGTGGCTGGAAGAAGTTTCTCTCATAATACTAGAACCAGGGTTTATTAAGGAACATGAATGTTGGATGCTTCAAGGACAGACCAAAGGACATACTTCCTCACACATACTCTTGCTCCCATAAGAGGTAGTGATGTCTGCCAACTTGGATGACTTTAAAAGAGGAACAGACAAATTCATGGAGGATAAGGATATCAATGGATGCCAACCATGATTGCTATGTTCTACCACCATTTTCAGAAGCACCTCTATATACCAGTTGCTGGGAATTACAAGTGAGGAGATGCTGTTGCACTCAGGTCCTGCTTTTGGACTTCCCATAGACATCTGGTTGGCCACTGTGAGAAGAGGATTCTGGACTAGATGGGCCATTGGTCTGATCCAATAGGCTCTTCTTAAGTGTTTCCTTTAGGGAGATAATCAACTGCAAGCCTTTCACTATGAACCTTGCACTCCAGATCAAGAGTTCACTGGCGAGAGGGTGCTTAGCCTATTATCTATTACAAACCCCAGAATATTTTACTGCAACTGATGCTACTAACTTGTTAACTAAGTACTCTCAATCTTACACTATATTTGACACTTCTTTTCTGTGTGTAATACTGTACTTTACATTTTATACATTTCATATTTTATATTTCTCCTTGCATGAACTGCCCAGTTCTACAATTGATTGAGATCATTGATCTTTATTCTCTCTTGCACTGCCATGCTCAAATCTCATATTTTAAAGCATTGTTTAAAATGCATTTCAGAGGCTACTACACCTACCCTTGATCAACATCACAGGATGCACCACTGGGAACCTGATGTGAGGTGGAAGCGGAAACAGTTGCAAGGACAAACTGGATAACAGGCAAAATATTATGGACTTAATATGCCCCCTGAGGCATTGCAAACTGTTACAGAAAACCAGAGAGCTGGGGTTACCTTGCAACTGGGTGTCGGTCTCTCGATCTCCACACCGTTCTAAATCACCAGGGAAAGATAACTGGGAGGGAAGGAGAGAAAGGGCTTCATCTGCATGCATCATTCTAACTGATGGTGCTCATATCTGTAGCCACTAAAAAGATGCCTGACAGTGGAGAAGCTTAAAGTCAGACCCAATTTAGTGTGTGCTTGAATGAAAAATAGTTAATGCCGTTCCATGTTACACATTGCCTAATCTATCTGCCTCCACAAAATCTTTGAAGGAAGAAAATAACTCGGGCTTCCTCAACCTCGGCCCTCCAGCTGTTTTTGGTCTACAACTCTCATGATCCCTAGCTATCAGGACCAGTGGTCAGGGATGATGGGAATTGTAGTCTCAAAACATCTGGAGGACCGAGGTTGAGGAAGCCTGAAATAACTCTATATAGCAAGATCTTTTATGGCAGAAAAGAAACATAAAAGGCATTGATTTCCTCTTGCACTGTTCTGGTTTGAAAAGGGCGCAAGACTGCTTGCTTTTTGGTAGAGATAGTTGACCCTGTAGTTCTCAAGGGCATGTTGACTGCATTAGAGCTAAAATGTTTTTTGGCTAGTTGTGGTTCTGGTCAATTTACTTTAATAGAGTAGCAATGATTTGAACCTAGTAGGAAGTCATTGGCCCAATGATTTTGATGGAGGGACAGTAGAACTCCCATTAGACTTGCTGCAGAGCTGGGAGGAAAGTGAAGGCGGCTTAGTCCGGTCTATATTGGACTGGGTACACACACCCCAACAGACTGTGACTGCATCCACAAAATGTTTTGTTTTAGAATCAATAGAGACTTGAATACTTTCCACCCCCACACCTCCCCGTGTAGTCCACACACAATTTCAATCTATTGCATACTTTTTGCTCCTGAAAAGTGCTTCTTGAGAAACCAGTTTCATTTGAAAAATAAAAACTCATTGCAAAGTGATTCTACATTACCCTGCAGTTTGTCCACTTGGAAAACAGATTAAAACAGATGTGGGTGGTCCTGGCAATGAGTGGGTGTGTCCACACCTGCCCAATGATTTTGTGGGCAGACATAAAGCAGTGTTTCAGTCACCACTTCCTTCTTCATTTGGGGCATGTGCAGAGAGGAAAAGGCATGGATAACCTCATCAAGGGGAAGGTTTTTAACCATGTATCAAGTTGCCGTGCTCACCCTTGTGGATGACAGGATCTAGACTCACTCTAGTTGCAATCAGCATGATGAGGATGAGCACAAACAACTCCAGACCGAGAAAGCTCCATTTTTGTGCCACAAAAAGCTTAGTGTGTACACAGCCTACATCATTCATATATAAACAGAAAACCAGAGCATGAAAGATGCAGCATGCTAGAGAGGCTTTCAGGTGAAGGAATAAGAGCCCCTTCACATACCCATGTTTGGCATACCGAGAATCTGCTTCATTTATATTCTCATCTAAACTTACAAGAATAGTGCGTTAGCACAAATCTATTGAATGTAGGTCAACAGAGGTGCAGTAAATGCGGAATAAGCTGCAAACCGGGAGCGCAATGAAGTCGAACCACTGTACGATGTGCCAAGCCCTGCATGGATTCTCTCAACCCACATTCCCAACATGCCAAATTGGTTGCTAAGAGTAGTAAAGCTCAAAAAAGTGAGTTATGTCACATGCGCCATGCTGCAAACCTAGCAAAAAGTAGGTCAATGGTGATGCGACAAATCTGGATTGAGCTGCAAACTGAGAGCACAGCGAAGCACCACCACCACCACCGTGCCAAGCTCTGCATGGATCCACTCAGTCCACATTCTCAACATGCCAAGTTGGTTGCAGATAAGCTAAGCAAGACTCAAGAAAATGAATCATGCCACATGGTACACATGGAAACAGAAAATCTTCCGTTGCCTGCCAAAAGTACCTTCTTTGTCAGAGATAAAATTGCACTATCTGTTGCGCAATGAGTTTCCACTAGCACAACTGTTGATTCCTTTTTTGCACAACATTAAAACTCACCCATCCTTTAGTGCAAGAGACTGCGTGAGTGGACAGAGAATGATGGGTATCCAGCCCAAGGCTAGGGATTATTAGGAAAGATGCCTTTATCCAAAAATGTGGTGCAGCCTAATTGGGAAAACTATGCATCTTTCTATGAAGCTAGACTGTGTTCAGGTGAAAAGCAAACAGAAGCAGGGGATGTGATTGAAGAAACCACCACCCAAATGTGCTAAGGAACTTCTACACTAGCAATGAATAATTTTTGTGTAGTGCATGTTAAGTCCTGATTACATGCATAAAGAGTGTGGACTTTAATTTTGATAGTGTGGTGTGGATGCCCATTCTACAATAAAGTGGTTTGACTGATAATAGTTGCTACATTATAATACAAGCATGGAACAGGGAAGCAGCCGGAGAAGAAAAGGAAGAGAGACTGGGAAAAAAACTATGAGTAGAGGGGTGTCCTTTTTTCCATCCTTGGGGCCTCCTGGGAAACTCACCAAACCTACTGTGCTTGGAACAGGGTATGAGGAGTGTTAACTCTGTATTTTTGTAATGTTTGTTATTTAAGCTGTTTGTTATTACACCGCTTTGATATAGTTTTATATATTAAGTGGTATCAAAATGGTGTAAATAAATATAATAAACACTACAGCACCAATTCTACAATAAACTCAGACCTGGATGTGCCCAAAGTTCACCTAAATGTGCTTAGAATCCCTCTTCAGATCTTCACGCTGAACGTGAGCCAGTCTGAAGTGCATATAGGGATGTTGGTGGTGGGGCTGGCATGCCTGCAGCTCCCCACTTTTTACATATAAAAAATTATTATTTTAAAGCAAATTTTCTTTTATGAGGAAAAGGAAAAAGAGAATGTAAAAATAAGAAGTGGGGGAAATAAAGAGGAAAAAAATATTATATACTAATAATAGCAACTCACCATCATTTCATATTGTGAACACAGTGACTGTCAGTACATGGATCTTATATATTTAGTTTAAGTGTTTTTACTATTCTGCTGGGAGCCGCCCAGAGTGACTGGGAAAACCCAGCCAGATGGGCAGGGTATAAATAATAAAATAATGATAATAATAATTTCAATGTAAGTCCTCTAGATGTCCAAATGGGTACCTACATGAGATTGACACCTATATGAAATATGTTTGAATGTAGCCAGGGCAGTAGGCCCCCTCCCCACTTTAAGCCCAGATACATTTACTCTGAACACATCAGTAGGCTTATGCACCTTTTCAAACTGTTTAGATAAGTGTGGAAGAAGTCAGAGTATGTTTTTGTACCAACTTATGAAGTAGTGCCTCCACGCACTTTCCTTTGGAAGGTTCTGATGGAATGACTTGTTAAGTGCCAGCTTACAGAGAGATGGGGTAGACATTTGATTCTGTTTGAAGTTAAAACTGAAGCTACCCAATTCACATTTTCTGAAACAATATGTGAACTGAGACACAGTCATCCTTCAAAATGTGCACTTCTCTTAATTTTGCAATGCCAAGTAATGTGCACACATATACGGGGGTACACAGAGAGCAAAAAAATGTGCATATTAGTGAAAATAACATATTAAATGCACTCTATTAGGGAAAGTTGCTTTGCAAAAGTGCATATGTTAGGCAGAGTTACATGCAAATGTGTGTATGTTAGAAAGTCATACAAAAATGCTGATTAATTTTCATGTGGTTTTTTTAAAAAAATTGCAAACTGATGTGGAACTGTGGAAAAGTGAATTTACGTTTGGAAATTGAGAAACTGAGGAAAACAAAAATTGGCATATTTGCCCATCTGTAATGTGCCATAATCCTAATTTAGGAGTGTACAGTGGTACCTCGGGTTAAGTACTTAATTCTTTCCGGAGGTCCATTCTTAACCTGAAACTGTTCTTCACCTGAAGCACCACTTTAGCTAATGGGGCCTCCTGCTGCCGCCACGCCACCGGAGCCCGATTTCTGTTCTCATCCTGAAGCAGAGTTCTTAACCTGAGCAGAATCTGTAACCTGAAGCATATGTAACCCGAGGTACCACTGTAGTCCCAAACTCCCTGTAACCAAACATGTTGCCTGCTCTCCACACCCACATTACAACATATTTTTGGTGAATCGTTTTCAGTCTTATCCTTGCTTGGAAGTGACTTGTTGGCAATCCAAGAAGCAGCAGTTTTGTTCTAGGTGCCTCCAGACATGTGTTTATTGTGGGATCGGTGCACCACATGTATACAAGTGGTTTTTGTTTTTGTTTTGCAGCATCCAAACGTCATTATCGTCCAAACACCAGCCCACATTTCCCCCAAATTTAATCCAGATTATATCCAGGGAAAATCCAATTAACAACAACAAAAACCTGTTGCCAATCAGTGACCCATTTGGCAGCCCACGCATTTATAGCACCAAGTTCCCCTCTGGAAGTACCTTCCATCTATCTGAAAAGGGGGTAAATTCCCAATCTTTTCCCAACCTGTAGGGAGAAACCTGAAGTCCTTCTCAGATGAAAAACTGGAAATGAAGACGCATAGTGTGTGTGCCTGTTAACCAGTCATCTTGAGTCCAACAGCGGAGAGCTGGGGCAGAATTGTGTGTGTGTGTGTTGGGGATGGGGAGAGCGAACGAGCGAGCTTCACCCTTTCCTTTCTCCCCTAAAATTGCCTTCCAGTAATTGTAGGTTTCCCCTAAAGACATTTGGTGTCACTGTAAGGACAGCATTTTTCTCTGTCTGTTCAGCGATTCGGTTGCTTTCCCGGTGCATCCACTCTGCGAAGCCTGAGCCGAGCCTAGCATAAGGCACAGCGCGGGAGAAAGAGAAAGCAACGGCAGACGACCCTCTCCTCTTCCTCTTCCAGGTTTCCCTACCAAACTTCTCCCCTGCCATCTTCCACCTCTCCTCCTTCCCTCCCTCCTCCTCTCGCTCACCTGGCTCTTTCCTGGGAAGCTCGCTCGCCCGCTCTCCTTCCTTCCCCCCTCTCCATCCAGCCCCCTTTCCCACCCCGACGCGCAAGGGCGCGCGCGCCAAGAGTTCCAGCTCAGGCTCCCAACCTTCGGACTCCAGCCTGAATCGGAGGCACGTTTTTTTTACCATGTATTTCCCCTTTAAACCTTCTCCTGCCTCCCAGCCCTCGCCGCCGCTTCCAGCTATGGATCTAACGCAACTGCATACTCTCCACTCCCCGGCGCTCAGCTGATCCTCATCGTCTTCTTTTTTTTGGGGGGGGGGAGCCCCGTTGTAGATGTGCGCGCGCGTGTGGGGTGTCTTTTTTCTTTCCTCCCCCCGGCTGGGAATTTTGTCAAACTACCTTCTTTTTCAAACTTCTCTGGACCTGGACCCCCCCCACCCCTTCCTCCTCGGATATTTCTCTTCCATGCAAAGGTAGGTGACGAGAACACACCTGGCTAACCTATTGCCTGGGTGGCTTTTGTTTGTTTGTTTGCTCTTTTCTTTTTAATTAAACAAAAACAGGGAACTTGGGGGCTGTGGCCAACTAAGTTGTACTTAGAGTAGACCCATCGAAATGCAATGAAGGGACCCAAGTTAGGCATGCCCGTTCATTTCAGAGGGTCTAGCCTGACTAATGTTGGAGGCGACCCTTTGGAATCCTCTCCCCATAAGCGTTTCACTTCCGCACCTGTTTCCTCCTCGAACAGTAGAAATAATAACCTTTAAAAAACAGACCAAGCCTCTCTCTGTGGGGCTCCCGCTGCTTCTGTTTATCCCATAAGTGATCATCATTTCTATGGGGAAGGTGGGGTGGTGATCGAGTGTGCAGGGCATGTAACTAGTGATATATCTGCAAAATTGTTCCAGGAAAAGATCTGTGTGCGTAGGACCAATAACATGTTCCCTTTATGTGTGTTCTTGTATGTCTCTAAATATGGCATAGCAGGTATGAAGGACATATGATATCTGACATGGGTTCCTTATTGTTCTGTGGGGGTGGAAAGGAATGGGGAGGGCTCAGAAATTCCCCCTTCCTGGACCAGGCTTTCCTCTTTCTATTTAACTTTTGGCTAAACCATCTCATAGCAAAATATGTTTGGCTCTGCTGCTGCTCCTACCCCTTAATTTGACTCTGTGTTTAAAAGCCCGGGGATCTCTTCACAATGTTGTTGTTTAATTTGTTTTTTTGGGGAGTAATCCTACAGTGGTTGTTATTTCCTGGCAATTGTCTGTGCAGTAGCCCAAAGTGCTCTGGAGAGGATAGCAGTTGGAAAACACTTTATAATGCAACAAATGATTAATTATTCTCATTATTTGGAGCATGTGGGAAAGCTGTTTCCAAGAGGGAGAGCTTATAAAAAAAGGGGGGGAATTATGTATACTGGCAAATGTTTAGCAGTCTCTTCCTCCCACCTCTCTCCTCTTCTCTCCCCCCACCTCCTTGCTTTTGTATCGTTTTGCAACACTCAAGTGAATTCAGTTTGTTTCATGGACACAGGCAACAGTCGGATGAGAAGTAGCTGGAGGTTTGGGGGATGGCAGGGAAGGGGGATGATTTCAATAACAGTCATTGCCTAGAAAATGAAAAACAACAAAAAGGAACCCCCAGCTCACACTGGTTTTCCTTCCAGGCGGAAAAAGATTGATGAGAGAGGTGTTGTCTGGTTCTGTTTAGGGCTTTGGTTTTCTCTCTCCAGCCACTCTCCAGTGATAGTTGGTATTAGTTCCCCTGTTTCATATAGCAAGCTTGCTGATCTCTCCAAAAACCGGGATGGTAATTAATGGTTTGTTTTCTTATTAGCAATTGAGAAGGGAGGGCTCACCAAACTCTTGACTTCCTCCCCTCTCATCTTGTTTTGGATGCGATGCTTCCAATTCTCCCAAAGCAACTTTTTCAAAATTACTTACCCATGGGGTGGTGGAGCTGGTGGGAGAAGCCTCAGCCTTATAGGTCATGTCATATGTGTGTGGGATCTTGGATGGATCTCTGCCTTGATAGATTCTCTGCACATTCCAACAAGCTAAAGTGGGTTGTGAAGCTGCAAAATATCACGGTATTAATGGCATATCATTCTCTGTTGGCTGAAATGGGGTGGGTGGGCTGCAAGGGAGATGTTCCCTTTCAGTCTAGACAAGCCTTCTAGAAGGTCACCATCTTCTTGCAGGGGAGGGTGCAGGTGCACCCTCATACCAGTGACACATGGACACGCATCCTTGTGCGCCTGACTAGCTTTGGAAGAAATGTCACATTACCCCGCTTTACAAAGGGGGCAGTAGTTATCCAGCTGCGGCTGGCATTTGTGAGTGTGTCCTGTTGTTTCTGGAAAGAATGGGGAAAGCAGGTTTCCCAGGCATCTCACTAGAAAGCATGTGCCTGGGCACTTGCAAGCTCAACATGCAGAGCAGACCTGGCACCTGCCTCTCCGTATGGTTCAGAAGCACAACCTCTTTGTGCAACCGTGGGAAGGGGCGTTGATGGCTAATTCTGTGGGTGAAGGGTGAATACTGTATGTCTGGAAGTGCTTAGGAGTGACCTCCCTTGCTTTTCTACATAATTTTTATTTCAAGCTTTGCGACTTCAGTTGCAACTTCACTGTGGTGAAGGTGGCAAGAGCACTAGAGGATGCTGCGTATGCAATGGGTTTGTGGGAAAGGCCCGAGCTCAGTGTCAGAGCATGCAGAAGGCCCTGTGTTCACTCCCCAGCATCTCCAGGTAGAACTGAGAAAGACTCCCTGTCTGAAATCCTGCAGAGTCAATGCCAGTCTGTGTGGGAACCCTGAGCTAGATGGTCCAGTGGTCTGACTTGGTCTAAGGCAGCTTCCCATGCACCTATGTTTATCCTGGTGGAGTTGCTGGATGTCCCCATATTATGCTGTCTGTTGGAGTTGTTGGATATAGGAGACTGAACTGGGGCACAAACATTTTATGTTTTCTACTCAATCTAGCCAAGATGTAAAAAGGAAAGGCTCATGCATGGAGAAATCCACTCCAGTGCTGCCACAGCTTTCTTTCATCCCTACACTTTCTTCAAGGAACTCTGGGTGAAATACATGGGGGTTATCCTGTTTATTAAGCAGATTAGTCTGGGATCTGAATTTGGGTCTCCTTAGTTCAGCACTCTGAACATTGCCACACTTGCCACCATGAACCCCATGCAGGGATAGGGGACCTGTAGTCCTCCAGTTGCTGCTGGACTCCCCACCTCCCATCTGCCCCAGTTAGTGTTGACAATGAGCAATGCATGGTGGGACTTGTAGTCAAGCAACATCTGAGGGCCGCAGGTCCTCCATCTCCATGATACATACTGTTTATCCCCTAGTAGGGGATTTCTCACCACTGCTGAATTATTTCTATATATTTCGTTCCTTGAGAGTTCTTTCCTATACTGTTTCATTGCTTCAGGTGCATAGCAATGATTTACCACCACAAATATATGTGACATAGATACATATAAAACAGGATAAATGCATGGCAAATGATGAGGACTCCACTTTCTGCTGGTTTGACCATGCTCCCCAAAAGCCAGGTGAAGCAGTCAAGTCCAGCAAGTGCCCCTGCCAACATTGGCTCAGAAATACTGAGAGCGAGAGGTAAATATTATTGGTACAGCAGCTGTGTGCAGAAAGGCTGGGGTGCTTCCATTTGAAAGATTTATCAGCTGTTGAGCATGCTTGCAGCCATGGAGGCCTGTGTCAGTCTCTTTGCCTTTAGTTCAAAGGGCATAGTGTGATGATTTGCAGAGTCAACCCAGGTGACACAGCCCAAAGGAACTGCGTTCCTTAAAATCTCAGGCAGTCCTATGATTCTTTTCTCCAGCACATCTTTCCACACTTCTGCTGAGTGTGAAATTGTGCATCTGGAGAAACAGGCAGCAATCCGCAATCTGGACACACAGCCCCAAAGCACTTGTGTAACAAAGGCCGCAGCGAGTAGTTTCTGTGGTTTGCAAAATAGCTAGGTGCACTTCATATAGTGAGAAGGATAAGGAATTGTGGGGAGAAAGGGGAATTTTGAGACGTGAAAAGTCTGTAAGGCTGTGTATCAATCTGTCAGTATGTGTGTTGCTGTGCAAACCCTTGTTGTTCTCCAGCTCATCTCCTTCTGGTTCACTCAATGCACTTCCATACCTGACTGTCCTTTCTGCTTGCTCTGACATTCCTGGCCTCCTTGCTTCTTCCAGCCCCAGGTCCACTTCTGCATTTCAGTCGTGACGGTTGCGGCATCTCCCAAGTGAATCCAGATTGGGAAACTCCATAAAGCTCTGCCTGGTGCAACTCACTTTATTACAGCAGCCTTGTGCTTCAATAAAGAAATGCCCAAATATTGCAGATTTTCAGAGTAGGAGAGGAGAGGATAAACTTGTATCACTTGTGGATGGGGAAGGGAAAGACTAGAATCTCAGCCACTGCACATAATGACACACAGAAGTCGTTTGATGCATTTTCTTTGATTTGAAATGCAGAAATGTGGGGTGGGTTTTATTCCTGTTTATTTCTTGTTGCAAAAGAGAAACAACAATTAAAAAACAAACAAATCCAATCCCATTGGACTCATAACTGTGTGAATGCAGCAGAATTCATTAAAATAACCAGGCTCTGATTTGCTGGAAGCTGTATATTTCTAAAAACTGGTCCAGCAGCCTAGGGCCTGCTTCTGAGTCTTTATACCTGCCGGTGGGCTATGTTTAAGTCAATGGACCTTTGCGTGAGCTGACCCGTTGTATTTTAGGATTAATTAAGGTACATTCTTTCACCTTTGGTGGACGTGCCCAAGGATTAAGGGTTTCTGGGAGATGATTTATAATGAAATGAAAAAGGTATTTAAATATACCTTCTTGAAGAAACCAGAGGCCTTTCTCCTGGGCATGGTCGGCCAATTGGTGCCAAGGAAGGATAGAACTTTCTTTATGTACGCTACAACAGCAGCAAGAATACTCATTGCAAAATATTGGAAGACACAAGATCTACCCACCCTGGAAGAATGGCAGATGAAAGTGACAGACTACATGGAACTGGCAGAAATGACTGGCAGAATCCGAGACCAGGGAGAAGAGTCGGTGGAAGTAGACTGGAAGAAATTTAAAGATTATCTACAGAAACATTGTAAAATTAATGAATGTTAAAATGATGTCGGAATGAAATGAAGCGGTTTTAGCAACAATGTTAAAAAGGAATATGTAAAAAGGGATTGTCAATAGATGAAAATATAAAGTTATAATATGTTAAGATAAAGAATTAAGATAAAAACAAAGAGGGAAAGGATTTGCTGAATTAACCATTCGAAATGGAATACAAAAAAGGGAGGTGTGAGGAGGTCAGGGAAACAAGTAAATGAAAGGCAAGACATGGAAAGATGGATTTATTTTTAATTGTCCTTTTTTTCTTTTCTGTATTTTGTATTTTTTGTTTTCTTTTTTTTTATTTTCTTATTACTTCTGTAACTTTTTTTGAAATGTTAATAAATATTATTTGGAAAAAAAAAGTATTTTAGGATTAAGGCCACAGGGTCTCTCTGCTTTAAAACCAACTGACAGAATCGTGGGCATTCTAGCTGCCTCCTCACCAAGTGATTTGTTGCTTGAAGTCTCACAGCTGAACATGTGAATCACCTGCGTTGAAAAGCATTGCGTCTGCAGTGACTTCAAAGCTCTGTCTGTGATAATTTAACTGTTTATCAGATGGCTGTTCCACACATGCTGGTCTCCCTTTGATGTTGCACTTGTTGCATTATGAATGTGCATGTGTAAACTTGTCGTCACTTCCCCGTCCAAAAAATGACCGTAATGGCTCTTGGCTTCTATAGGCAAGGTGCTTTTGCCTTTCATTTTGGTGTACGTTTGTTATTTGGTATTGTACAGTTAGAGAAAGCCACTATGGACATACTGTACTCAATTGCACTTGAACGGGCCCCATGTTGTTCATTATCTGAAGAGGCTGTTTTGTAAAGTGTGCCTTTCAATTATCAGCTCCATCGTCTGTCTGTCCCCCCTCCCCCACATCAATTTGTCATGACTCCCATAACCATTGTGCAACTTTGGAACAGAGGCAGGAAAAGAGAGTGTGCATGAGCTGAGTTATTGGGCAGGCAGACTGAATGGAGGCGGCAGAGGACAGGTCAGTGACAGATAATGTGGAAGAAAGCAGGTTGGGTACAAGAAGTCTGGATGTGCAGTGGGAGGACACAGTGGCCTCCTCTAGGGGCAAGTTATCCACAATGAGGCTAGCAGGTCTTGATATCCTGTAGTAGCATCAGGCCATAACTCAGAGGTTGAGCATCAATCACTGGCAGCTTTCTATGCTCTCCAAGCACCACCGGGTTTCCCCAAGCCCTGAGGAATATGGGCTGCTATAGCAAACTCCTAGCTGGCTTGCCCTGCCCATTCTCACCTCCCAGTGCTTTGATGCTGCAGGGAGCTGGTGCCTGAGCCATAAGGCTCCTGGTTTGAATCTTGCCTGTGCAGATGCACAGGTGGTGACTGATAGTGTGGGACTTCCTCAAAGCTAGCCAGTGAGTTCATTGTTTAAGCTAGGACACAAACCCAGCTCTTCATATCCCACAAGTTACTCATGGGATCACACTGGTGGTCTCTTGGAATTATCATCCCTCTTGCAGAAAGTGAACCAGTCCAGTTCTAAATGTAGTGCTTGACCTAGTTTAAAGTTGTTGACATGAGCTTGTGGGCAGAGAAATGAGCCATGCATCATTTACCAAAAGCCACGTAGACCTATGGATAGTGTTGTAGGCTTGGATCCATGAGCCTTGAGTTCAGCATGACCACTCTTCCTGTACCTTAGGAACATCACTTTCTTAGCCTTCATCCTCCATCTGTAAAAGGAGAATAGTAGCTTACGTCAGAACTGTTTTGAGGACAAATGAGGGAACATTTGCTATGTACAGTAAAAGCATATTAATAATAACTTTTAGAAGAGCACTTCAGGCTCTTTTGAAATAGTAAAAGAGGCCAAAGCCTAAACTACTTTTGGAAAACATTATTTCCATTTAAGCATTGAGAATTGCTTGGGATCTGTAGATGAAAACTGACCTTTCAGATAGGTAGGCCAACAACCACCCAAATTTTTCTTCATTGAGAGCAACACCTCTGGATCTGTCCTGAACTGCACACACTGCAGATAGGGCATCATGTAATGAATTAGTAGTGCTTTCTGCACTTAATTTTAAGTGGCCTTGTGGTAGATCCACATGTGGATCATAATGTTGCAGCCTTGTCTTCCAGTAGCTGCTGGATCATAATGTTGCAACCTTGTCTTCCAGTAGCCGGCAGTACACCACTAAAGCCATGTCTGCTGTGCTTTAGCAACAGAAGACAGTGGGGAGGAGGGTTTTCAAGGTAGCTCAAAAAGTAAGAATGGTGAGGCACAGTTTCAGGGATCCTTGAACTAGGAACCTTAGAGCAGGAGTGGGAAACCTCAGATGCATATATGGCCCTCTAGGCCTCTCTTATCTGGCCTTGGAACTACCGGTATTTCCTCTTTTCCTAGGCCACACCTATCCTGACTGGCCTTGCTCTGCACCCCAGTAAAGCACTTTTGTTTTGCTGGCCCATTATCTTGAATGTGATGATGCCTCTTCTTTGCCTGGGTAGAGGATGGAGAGGCATAGATCTGAAGTCATGGTTTTGCCTTAGTCGGAAGGTAGCCTATTGTACAAAGGCTGTTTTCCTCTGATGCCACTCACTGCTGCTATGTGGCCCTCAGGAGTTGTACCTGAGGTAATGATAACTTTACTTCATTTCTTAAGGTGTGTCTCAGTTGTGATCATAGCAAGGTTTGTGTATTTCCCCCCACATCCATCCTGTCCTTGATATTCATATAACTACAGTACAGGTGGTTGTTTTTTTTAGCTCAAATGAGCTGATGTGGGATATGCTCCACTCTCTGGTTCTGGCATTTTAATCACTCTATTAGATTAGAATCTCTCTTTTGAAAGCATTCTCAGGATTGGTTTATGAAGTCAGTACAGTGGTACCTCTGGTTAAGTACTTAATTTGTTCCGGAGGTCTGTTCTTAACCTGAAACTGTTCTTAACCTGAAGCACCTCCTGCTGCCACCGCACTGCCGGAGCACGATTTCTGTTCTCATCCTGAAGCAAAGTTCTTAACCTGAAGCACTATTTCTGGGTTAGCGGAGTCTGTAACCTGAAGCGTATGTAACCTGAGGTACCACTGTATCCCTTTCTTCGCACAGTCAGGCTGGTAAAGAGTCAGGCTCTGCTACTGTTTCAGTGACTATTTAGGAAAACGTCATCACAACCTTGAATACACCCATATCTTCTATCCAGGATTAATTAACCTAAAGTGTACTCACACAATCCCTTAAAGTGGAATGGTTTGTGTGTTTTGGAAGACTGGAAAATGCCTCCCACTTTAACTATTGTAGGTTGAAGCATCATTTGCTGTAAATTTATCTGAATTAATGTACAAATGTATTTGTAGCAGTAGTTAATGGTTTTGTATGTTTGGTATTTGGGTTAATAATGGTTAAGATGAACAAATCTGGCATGTAGATGTGAGGGTGATTTTACTGTCTGCACCTTTGACTTTTATTGATGGTCTTGCTGAGGTCTCCATTGGTGTGATTCTGTGTACTTCCATACTTCCAGACTGTCACTATTATCTGGTGGGATTCAGTCACATCTCTACAAATTATGACTGCATTATTGAAGCCAGTTTGGAGCTCTTGCAAAACAAACCCACTTCCCCTAAAGGTCAGACCTTTTCCCGATAAGGAAAGTGTGGGATGATGCTTGGTAAATACAACATCATCTACCCAGACAACAAACAAATCTGGCTGAGTGTTCATGAAATGGGTCACCAGGAAGCAGCTTTTAACCCAGGAGAGGCTAACTCTGTGTCCCTCCTGATATTGTTGAAGTCCCAAGTCCCATTAGCCTCACCTGCCAAGGCCAGTGAGCAGGGATGATGGGAGTTGTCATCTGGAAACATCTGGAGAGCCATAGAAGAGCCACCTCTAACTCTTAGCAAATAACATTTGTTTATTGGGAATCTCCCTGATTTTTATTTCCCCTGTAGGTGTGTTTCCAATCTGCTAGCTATTTGGATTGGTTGTAGTGGAGCCACAACAAACAGAGGGCTGGCCTAAGTATTAAACATAGGATACTATACTGTGTGCATCCCATTCCCACACTTGGTGAAGGTGGCAAGAACACTAGGTGTCTGGTTTGTCCAGCGCACAGCACACCTTCAGGCTGCCCCCAATATAATATTTGAGGGAGCAGGAGCCCCCAAAGTTGATGGACATTGCCATTCAAATGGTGTGCGTGCGCCGTATTTTGTGATCAATTATGTGGGGCAGGGCTTACCTGCCCCCCAATATTTTATTCAGGTTGGCACCCCTGACCTCTACACTTTTTTTGGAAATAAAACGGGAGCACAGGAAATCATTGTGGCTTGAGTAAGGGTGATGTTGCCAGAAGCATAAATGTACATTCATGCTCCTTCCAGTGGTGCAGACTCTGCTTTGTGATCTGACTCTTTTGTGATTTCCATATATTGTTGAGACAGAAGCAGGTCAGATGTAAGGTATATTGTGATCAGTGAAGGCTGGGTGGTTCATATTTCTAGACCTGGCTGAAACGTAGTGAGGCATATTTCTAGGCTGTTCCTTTTTCTTGGAAGGTACACCAGTGCATATTTTCTCTCTTTCACGCATATACAGCTTCCCTCACTCACACGCTGTTCTATCCTTGAAATTATCCCGGCAGGAAATTTGGTATTCTGCACACCTCTCTGACCAGCTTATGTGTATTTCAAACTTTCCTCCAGTTGGGAGCATGACCGCTGTTTCCCATGTCTGGCAATGAGGGATCAGCCATCATAGTGGAAATGCTGAGGAGTTCAAAAGAAATCCAGCACAAAAACCCTCCTTTTCGCTCTTGGGTAACGGTTTCATGCCCAAGACCCTATTCTGTACTCTGCATTAAGGTTAGTCTAGTCCTCAGCTTGAGACACCTGAATCCCCAGAAAGTGCAAGCAGGCCTTTGTACAACCACATTCTCCAGTACAGTGATACCTTGGGTTAAGAACTTAATTCGTTCTGGAGGTCCATTCTTAACCTGAAACTGTTCTTAACCTGAGGTACCTCTTTAGCTAATGGGCCTCCTGCTGCCGCCGTGTGATTTCTGTTCTCATCCTGAAGCAAAGTTCTTAACTCGTGGTACTATTTCTGGGTTAGCGGAGTCTGTAACCTGAAGCATCTGTAACCTGGAGCGTCTGTAACCCGAGGTACCACTGTATAGACAATAAGAACGTAAGATGAGGCTGTTGGATCAGGCCAATGGCCCATCTAGTCCAGCATCCTGTTCTCACAGTGGCCAACCAGATGCCTGTGAGAAAGCTGAAAGCAGAACCTGAACACAAGAGCCCTCTCCCTTCCTGCAGTTTCAAGCAACTGTTATTCAGAACCATTACTGCCTCTGACCCATGGAGGCAGAGCATAGCCCATCATGGGCCATAGCAATTGATAACTTTACTCTCCATGAATTTGTTGGTGGCCATCACTGCCACCTGTGAGGTCCTGTAGTTTAACAAATGCGCAAAAGACTTTACTTTCAGTGATTATTGTACAGCTGGAGGCTGGAACTCTGTAAGAAAATGAGGATTGTGTGTGTGTGTTTGTTATGCCGATAAATATTCTGACCTTAATCAAATACCCTGGAGAAACAAAGACCTCCTCATACACTGAACAGGTAGTTTATAAGATAAGGAATATTAGGCGAGAGGCAAAGAGCTTTTTATTCAGCTTCCACTCTCCTGCCGCCAACGCTAAACATCCTGGCCTGAGGCATCTAGCAGTCAGGACAGCTCCAATCCCTTTTCTCCTGGGAGCTTCCAGGCTCTTCTCCGCCTCCTCCTCAGGTCCCATCGTCCTTAACATCTTCATTAGCTATCTGGAAGGAGTAAATAGCATGTTAATGAAATTTACAGATGATAATAAATTAGAAGGGTTTTTTTTTAATACCACCGAGGATATAGAAATGATACAATGAGAACCAGAGAGATTAGAAGTGTGGATCGGGGGAAAAAAAAGAGATAATGAGATTCGGCTTTAAGAAACAAAGAAGCCAAAGGAACACTGGAAGCTGCCTTCTACAGACTCAGACTGTTGGGCCATCTAACTTATTATTATCTACACTGACTGGCAGCATCTCTCCAGGGTTTCAGGCAAGGGGTCTTTTCCCAACCCTCTCTGGAGATGCCAGAGATTGAGATCTTTCTGCGTGCAAAGTCGATGCTCTACCAATGAGCTTCAGCACGCCCATGTCTCTGGGATGTGGGAGGGTGGGGGGGCAGAAAGTAATTGTAAATCTTAAGCAGGTGGTGCTCAAAGGTTACAATATCAAAGTAGACATGCTGAAGTTTAGGGACACCGGTTGTGCTGTGGTCTAAACCACTGAGCCTAGGGCTTGCCAATCGGAAGGTCGGCGGTTTGAATCCCCACGATGGGGTGAGCTCCCGTTGCTCGGTCCCAGCTCCTGCCAGCCTAGCAGTTCGAAAGCATGTCAAAGTGCAAGTAGATAAATAGGTACCACTCCGGTGGGAAGGTAAACGGCGTTTCCATGCGCTGCTCTGGTTTCAACAGAAGTGGCTTAGTCATGCTGGCCACATGACCTGGAAAAACTGTCTGTGGACAAACATCGGGTCCCTTGGGCAATAAAGTGAGATGAGCGCCGCAACCCCAGAGTCGTTCACGACTGGACATAACTGACTTACCTTTACCTATGCTGAAGTTTAAGGTATGAGAGAAATCAGCAAATAATCTGGGTATGAACTTGCCCCTTGAAAGGAGGGGGTAAAGGCCGGGGAGGAAATCAGCATGGTCATTTGAGGTGCCACCTCAACACGAATGCACCCATTTTCTGTTTCTGCCTGTGACCTCTCTGAATACAGTTCTTAATTGTTGGCATTTTACTGCCTGTAAGATGCTGGAAAATTAGAGGGATTTAATGAAGGAGGACACAGTTGACCAGGGGGCTTGGAAGATTAATTTATCAGGAAGGATTAAGAATTAAATATGTATAGGTTGGTAAAGTGAAAGGACATGATAGGAATCTACAAATATGCGGCAACTATAAATCCTGTGGATGGAGACAAGGCACAGTGCAAACTTCCATGGTAATTCCCATCATGTTCCTTTCTTCATCATCCGCTTGCCAAGCTGAACCTATTTCAAACCACAGTATCAAATGTTTAGCAGGTGCTGTGCCTGAAAAGTGTCAGTGAGGTCCATCATAACTCCAACTTAGAATGGTCCACAACCATTACTAAGGTCCAAGCTTCATCCTTTAAAGCAAACAAGAGTCAGAGCATGAAGATTTTACGGGGTTTTGGCAGAGTTCTGTTTCCCTTCCAAAAGTGGCCTTACCATGAGGAAAGGCCAGGTGGCAGGTTAAGAAGGAGCAGAGACCAGTAGGACCTATGGATGGGCCAGCCCTAACATTAGACAGAGTGAAGCAATCACCTCAGGTTGCAGATGTTGCTGCTGCTGCTGAAACGTTGGAAAGACAGAAAAGGAAGAGGGTCATTGCTGATGTCGCTGGAGAACAGGCAGGCTAGGGCTTTCACCTTCCACATCCATCTTCTCTGTTGCAGAGAATGACAAGGGAAAGGCATGTGGTGAACTTCTCGTATGAAAAATCATTGTGTAATGTTGTGGTTATGGGATGCCACTAAATGTGATAACTGAGTCATGTATTCTGATCTGTGTTTTGTGGGTGAAGCACGTTGGCAACTGTTCACCATGTGCACTCTTTCCTGTCCCCTCCCTTTGTGCCAAAACCCTTGTGTGACTCAGCAAGCCACTAACATTAAGTTTGAGCCAGTAATTAAACCGCAGCTTCATAGATTTCATGTTGGAGAGCAAAGAATTGAACCTGGGTCTTCGCTGGCCCTAATTTTCACTTGAGTCATTAGGCATCAGTTTCTCCTAATAAAGCAGAGCAGAGATGAGGATGATAATGTAAAGCATTTAGTTCCGATGAGTGGTTCGTGCAGGACATGTTCTGTTTACATGAACTGTCTTGATTGTTCTCAGGCACATATCTGTGAGGACAAACTTTTGAGTCCTCTAAACAACCTGTTGATTCAGCATTCATCCTAATTTTCTTGCACACAGTTTATGCTGTGGTTAGATTATATCTAATCTTCAGTAAGCATTCATTCAGGAGATTTTGTGTGTGGCAGTTATACAACAATCAGGATCCATCCTGAGTTGCTTGTGAGGTGTTTACACACCTTCATTTGTTCACTTCCCTATCACTTTCCTAACTACAATAAGTCCTTTAATAAAGTAGATTTGTTGCACTAGGGTGGCAGCCTGCTTTAATCCAATTCACTTGTACAACTTAATGTTTCAGTGTGTGCTTGAATGCCTCTTGCAAAATAGTGACCATATCAAGGACCCTCTGTGTGTGATTCTTGTGATCATGTTGGCTGGCTCAAAGAAAGAACCATTTTGATCACATGAAGTGCACCTGGTCATATCACCCAGTGTATTTATCCACATAAATTCATACTCTGGGATAGAAATATATTGCAAACTCTTGTTCAAATGGTGGCATAGAAATGTTAAATAACAATTCTGTTTTCAGTACACAGAGAGAGATGCAATCACTTGCTTCCTTCAAATCTGAGCTCTTACCCCTACCCTCTTGTCAGTTGTCACACAATTCTGGATGATAAAATGCTTCACTGGAGACTGCAGAACCAGGCATATTTTAAGTTGGTACAAACTGTTGTGACAGAGGTGGCCCTTTGCCTACCACTCTCTGAAGCACCTCTCTTGTGCCTTCAACACCAGATACCTTTTCCTCCTCATTAGGAAGCTTAGAATTTGAGACCAGCTGCTTCCAGAAGAATAAAAATACACCCTCCAACCTTCTGGCTGCAAAACCAGCTACTTCTGAAGCCAGAAAGGGGCAAGCTAAAGGTCATTAACTACCTGTGATGGCCAAATGAGCAAGCTTTCTTCATATTAGTGCATGTGCAAGACAGAGGGAGATGCAAGATTCATGAAACTAGGGAGCAATTTTCAGGGCACGGATGTGAAATAACTACAGGTATAGTGGTTTTTAAGGGAGGATGGAGCAGAGAATGTCCATTTCTGAGACCTCAAATGCTAGCAGCATTTTGGGTAGATGCAAGGAAGAAGAAAGAGAGGGAGAGAAATTTTGTTGGATTGTCATGTTCCCTGAGGCTCTTTCTCAGGCAGCTTTTAATTTTTCTTGAGAAAGGGCACATTTGTTGGCATTGCTGCTCCTGAATATTGCATTTTATCCTTATTAAATAAGGCTAGATTTGCACAAAGACCCACATGAATTGACTTCCCTTTTCTATAACCTACACAGTTCTTTGATCATTTTCTGTCCAAATCCACGTGATGGAAATTTACCTTGAATATATCTTGGAGTATTCCTTTCTCAGTGAAGCTCTTATCACACAATTAATCTTTTCTGGTTTCCACTTGGGATGTCTTCCTTTTCACTACGAAAGCAGCACACCCTCGTTCCATAGATACGGATAAAGTTATCCCTCCCTGCCAGAGATAAGTGATGAGCATGGGCGGTGATTCAGTGGGCTCCTCCTCATTTCTCCTGTGAATGTGTGTGACCTGTTTCATCACTAGGTAATAGATAGCTAGGCAAGCTGCATGACTGCAGCATCTATTGAAAGTTTCAGCTGGGCATATTTAAAACCAGCAGTCCAAGATGGGGAGGCACTCCCCTGTTTAAATCAATTGAAAATACACATTTGTAACAGGGTGACTCTCGACCCTTATGGATTGTGCAAACGTGTCCTATTTCTTTTGTCAGAAATCCTGGCATCTCTCCATGTAAATTTTACCTGAAATTGGCTTTTTACAAAAGGCATACATGATTCCCCCCCCCCCGCATCACTTGATCTACCTGTGCCAGTTTCCAGGGGAAGCAGAAGTGGGAAATACTGACTTCAAAAATAAGATAATCGCTGCTCTTCTATTCTAGGGCAGCAGATTGTCTTCATGACTCATGGTGTTCTTTACTGCAGATGACCTGTTCAGGTGCTCATAATGGGCTTGATTCAACTAGCTGTGTGAGAGGGAGCCAGAGCAGCAAGTCCTGCTAGTGCAATCGTATCTTCCCCTCTCCTCCCCCACTCCCCCAGTTCAGTTCTAGGTGGGGGTCAGGAGATCTCCCAGAACAGTGTGCAAGGATACGAGAGGGGCTATGTACCCTGAGGCCGTTTGGGTAAGGAAATGTTAGGAGATAGAGAGCACCAACATCAACAGGTTCTGTAGTCTGATGGAGGTTCAGATGTTACATTTCTTGCCCATGAGTTGTCCCAACCATCATTGAATGGGCCCTTGCCATTTCAAACATAGCATGTGATGCCGGGTCATTGCAGATGTTGGTCAACTACATCAGTTGCATCCACATCACAGACTTAAACCACTTGTAAACAACTTCAGCTGTTTGGGCTTTCACTTGAAGAACCTTGGGCATCATTAGGTCTGTAGAGAGAGCTTTACAGGCTCCAGTCCCCAAGGTTGAAGTTTGTGGTGTGGGTGCACCCATCCTTTGCAATTATGGAACTTTTCCTGGACATTGAGATAATGGAAGTTTCTGCTACCTACACCCACATTATGTTTGCATATCTGCATTTAATCTTTAGGGTGCTTGGGTTGTGTGCAGAAAAACCATCACTTCTCAACCACCCTTGAAAATTTTTGACCCTCCCTGATTAGAACCTTTTGCTAAAAGCGTTCTGTTTTTTTTCCTGATTCCCCCCTCTCCATTCAGAATGCTCTCTTCTAGCATAACAGCTGTTGGACTAAGATAGAGGTAAATAGTTGCGTTCATTAAATACTCTTTTATCTTGCTGACTTATTCTTCTGCCTCTGAACAAGACTTTCTCAACTTGGTTGAGAGCCAGTGTGGTGTAGTGGTTAAGAGCGGTAGACTCGTAATCTGGGGAACCGGGTTCGCGTCTCCGCTCCTCCACATGCAGCTGCTGGGTAACCTTGGGCTAGTCACACTTCTCTGAAGTCTCTCAGCCCCACTCACCTCACAGAGTTTGTTGTGGGGGAGGAAGGGAAAGGAGAATGTTAACCGCTTTGAGACTCCTTCGGGTAGTGATAAAGCGGGATATCAAATCCAAATCCAAACTCTTCTTCTTGCTGCCCTACAGATATTTTAAACCAGGCATCCCCAAACTTGGCCCTCCAGATGTTTTGGGACTACAACTCCCATCATCCCTAGCTAACAGGACCAGTGGGCAGGGATGATGGGAATTGTAGTCCCAAAACATCTGGAGGGCTGAGTTTGGGGATGCCTGCTATAGATTTCTAAGTTTACAAATATGCAAGCATTGTCTCTCTTTTCAAGTTATTTTTTTTCTACAGATCAGTTCCATTTGTTGTGAGACATTAGTGCTGCATACAGTGCTAGGTTAGGAAGAAAAGAGGGAGAAAGAGGGAGAGGGGGGAATTGTGAGTGGGATGGGGTCGGCTGGCAATGCTTCTATTCTTCTACTTAGTGTATATGTGGGCTTTTGTGTCAGCATCACTTGTATGGATTCTCTTACTATTCACTTGTTGTATTTCCTTGGTGGTGAGATAGGTTGGGGTGTGGCATAGGTTGTGGTTGGTTGTCGTTGGTTGGTATTGATGGGAGCTGTAGTCCAAAACATTTGAGGACACTCAAGGAAAGGCTGCTCTCTAGGTGTCTGTTGCAGCCTTGGCATATGAATGGCTAATTGTCCTTCTCAGTCACTGAAATGTGGCTCTTTTTGTATGATGTAATCACGCATTAGCCAAAAAAGGTGCCAGCAACTCTCATGCACAAGGTTTCGATTTAGCTGCTTCAAGATTGGCTCAGTTTATTTTGTGACACGTTGGCAGCAATTCTAATCTCACTTACCTGAGAGCCAACCCCATTTAATCTGGTAGGTTTTCTCTGCATGCATGGTTAAGCTTGTGCTGATAGTTGAATTCTCCAGACTGACAGTGGGTTTTTAACGAGTGATTATTTTTAAGACACATCAGGGCTGAAACTGCAGCATATTTAATTGCTGTGGACTATTTCATTAGATATTGGGGGTCAGTGGGCATGGAAGAGGCAGGTTATTTTTCCTGTGATCCTGCTTCTCCTAGGGGTCCACAGCCACCAGTTTCAGGGCTCCCACTTTCTCATTTTGATGCTGTGTTACTGCATCTTGGCTTTTCAAAGTAAGAGCAAAGAGCAGGGAAAGTTTGGCTCTCTGCTTCTATTTCTAGTAAAGAAAACTGGATTCCAGCAATATGGTAGCTACATACACATGCATCTTAGTAACCAGGGAAGGGATAGTGCTGCAGTATCCAGCCTTTCCTGGGAAGAAAGGGCCATGCAACTGAAGGAGCCTAGCTGCTTAGTAACTTAGGTCACATCCACACTATGCATTGAAAGCACTCTTATGGAACTTCTAACATTTATGGCTTTCCCCAAAGAATCATGGGAACTGTAGTTTGAAAAGGGTGCTGAAAGTTGTTAGGAGAACCTTAACAAACTTTAGCTCCCTGGATTCCTTGGGTGAAGCCATGCTTGTTAAAATGGGATAAGAGTGCTTTAAATGTGCAACATAGATGTAACCTGACAGTGCAATCCTACCCATGGTTGTTTCCAGGCTAACTGTGTATTGAGCATTCATTGTGATTGTTTGCACAAAATTCACAGGGAGGTTAGGTGACCTCGGCTAGTATTTACTGAACATTCATTGTGATTTGTTTGCAGGGAGGTTAGATGTGGTGTTCCATCAGTTAAATGTTATCCCACACTTCCCAATGCATTTTTCCTGTTACTTTCCTTATTGCAAAAGGTCCAACCTAAACTTTGTTGATAATGTGACAGAATCCCACCTGAAAATTGCAAAAGTCTGGATGCAGCCCATATCTACTGAGAAGTGAGTCCTATTCAGTGGGGTTTACTTTCAGGCAAGTAGGGTTGGGATTGCAGCCTCAGCAGAGCAAGAGGAACTAGAGGTGGACAGTCAAAGTCCAGTCTTTGTCCCACTCAAAGTGCCAGTCAAAGTCCCAATATTTCTTTTCAAGTTCCTTATTGTCAGCTGAGGTACCCTTCTCAATTCAGATGACAAATTCGGGTTGATTAAGTGGTGTACGTTTTGTTAGAGAAATTATTTTATCCTGGGCTATTATTTGCACTGAGAAATCATAATAATTTATCTGCTAATTAGTGACAACCAAGAAAATCAACAAGCTCCTCACTTTGCATACATTTAAATGCAACACACACCCCAGATATGTTGCTAGTCTGCAACTATTTTTTTAGAGAGCCATATTTTGATTGATAAGCAACAGCCGAAGGGCATCAACACTGGCTCAGCTCACTGGCTCAGCTCGCTGAATCTCCCCTAGTGAGCTGGGAGACAGGAAAAGGACACTTTCAACTAATGCCTTAACCACTGGACCAAACTGGATGAGATGCTGGAGCTCCTTGAATGGATCTCTCAGTTCTTAGGTGGTGTTTTTTGTTTTTTTGTAAAAAGCAGTCAGAAGGAGTGGAGAAAGAGCTGACTGTAAGAGCCAGCCATTCTGCCCAAGGCTACTGAAGATATATATCATTGTTAATTTACATTAATTAACATAATTATAATGCATGCATTTTTTAAAACAAGTTGATTTGAGAGGTTATTCAGCTGAAAATATACTAATAATGAATAAATTACACATGCAATCTCCATTGTTCACCACTGCCCTGGGATGTGGGGTGGTGGAAATGTTCCGTGCTGCTGGGTTATAAACCCAAAAGAAATATCAGGAGCCAATGAATCTGCCTTCTACCAGATTCAGCTACTTCTTGCTGACTACTCTGATTGGCACTTGTCCTTCAGGTTCTCAGGCAGACGCCTTTCCCATCATCTGCTGCCTTATTCTCTGTTGAATGGAGGTGCCAGGGATTGAACCTGGGACTTTCTGCATGGTCCTAGCTATGGCCTTTTAACACTGTGTCCTACAAGGGAACATAGGAAGCTTATACCATCAGACCATTCATTCATTTAGCTCAATATATATAGGCTACACTGGTTGGTACTGGTCTCCAGAATTTCAGGAAGGCGTCTCTCCCAACCCTGCCTGGAGATACTGGGGATTGAACTTGGGACCTTGTGCATTCAAAGCAGATGCTCTACCAATGAGCTATGGCCCTTCCCCACGAGAGTGATCTCCAAACAGGGGAAATGGCATGAATCAGCCCTAAGGGCCAAAGGGTCCATATCTGCTCCCATCCTGCTCCCCGAATTACAGTAAGCTGTCTCCTTAGGAAGTAACTAACACTATCCTGCTAGCATCTGAGCTGGATTGATTGAAGGATTTTATTTGAGCTGGATAGGGTGGGGGCTATTCTCTGTCAAGAGGGTGCTCTTAGCTTCACAGTGCCCATACTGGTTAATCTGCTTCTGCATTCATGCAGCCTGTAATGAATTGTTTAGGCTGCAGCAAATTGGAGTAGATAATCTGTCGGATGCAGCAATTCCTTCCTTCCTTCCTTCCTTCCTTCCTTCCTTCCTTCCTTCCTTCACAAAAAAGGTATCCCTGGTGAACTACCAGACCAGTTGCTACCCCACCAGTGAGTGCTCTAAGGCATAAACTGTTTCTTTCAATGCCAGAGGGAGAGAGTTGTGCTCTTCACTATGGCGGATGCCTGGCAGCGGGAGTGCAAAAGAAATCCTGAAAATAAAACTGTGAGCGAAAACTGGGAAATGCTAATGAGGTTGCTTTCCATAGCTTTGTTGCATTGTATTGTTAATTATGAAGCAGTGTAAAGCATGGCTTGGAATTGCCAGCCTTCTAGTCTTTTGGAGCTTCACAACAAGCAAGCCTTTTCTCCCAGCAGTCTTCAACTAACCTTTCACCTCTGTGGCCTTGACGGAACTGAAGGTGGACTCAACAACAGCATGCTGGGAGGCTGTAGGGAAAATCCTGCTCAAGTTGTGAAAGGGAGAAGGGATCTGCTTCTATGTGTGATGTGTCTCAGAAGTCACTGCCCGGTTATCTGGAACAAACGTATCACCAAAGGTGCAAAAAGCAAATAGTTTTGAGAAAAAGGAGTTGGGTATTTTGGGATTTCTGTGGTGTGCTGTAAGAACATCCTTGTGCTTGGATTGACTTTAATGGCTGGAAAATGAGAATGAATGAATGGGCTCAAAAAGGGCTTTTGCTGGTATGGTCACAATGGCCAGCGTTTTTGATGGTGCCACCAAGACACTGGATTGCTCCACTGACCTGTATCTGTCATGATGGTGCTGGGGCGAAACCTGTGGTATAATGCAAATTCTGTGGCCATGTGTGTAATCATTTTGGGAACCAGACACATTGCTTATATTTGTTTTAAATATATAATTGCTTATATTTGTTTTAAAAGCTTTTTCTCTGTTTTTAATGCTGATGGATTGATGTTTATTTGTTTAATAATTGGTTTGTGTATTTTAACCATGCTTTATCTATGATTTTTTGGGTCAAACAGTTTATAAATTTCATAAATAAATAAATAAATAAATAAGATAGATGATAGATAGATAGATAGATGATAGATAGATAGATAGATAGATAGATAGATAGTGTAGCCATTTAGTGAATCTGTCAGTGTCCATTTGGGATATTTGCCCATGTGTTTCCTAATCCATCCTCACACTAAAATAACAACAGCTTGTATCCACCACTGTGTGAGCAGAGCTTTGCTCTTGCAATGGGACTTCTGTTTCCTCCACCTCCCCCAATCTGTTCCGGAAGGTCCAACAACCCCCCAGAGCTGATTTTGAGGGCACATGGGGCCTTGGGGGACCGGAGAGGAAGAAGTTCCATTGGAAGCATGCAAGTTTGTTGTGCGAGTAGAGCTGTTGCGATGGATGCAACCCAATGCCTTCTGAACAGGACTTTGGGTGAACTATAAGCAGATAAAACAAGCCATGTGTCCCTGCCAGAAGAGAACACGCCTTTGTATCTCAGCAAGTCCCACTGAGTTCAGTTTGATCTGCTCCCGTGTAAGTCTGCACAGTACTTATGTAGCCTTTTCAGACCATTTGGGTAACCTGTTCCTTCACATATATCACAATCTTATGCAAGTTTACTCTGAAGTAAGTCCCACTGCATTCACTGGGAATTACTGTCAGGTAAGTGGCACAGAACTGCAGCTGCGGAGTATCAGTAAAATATTACAGAATACTGGCAACGCATGCTAACATTTTAATTTAAAATGTAATTTATGCAAACAATTTCAGATCTTAATGTATTATCCACAGGGTCGTGAGAATGTGAAGAGATTTTTCCTTATAATTGTTTTACTTTGTTATAAGGAGAATTTATTTGTACTAATATTTCTCTTAAAATAGATTCTAATAATTTTTAGCTAGCTTCAAATGTTCTTTCAGAGTAAGCATTCTGTAACTCAAACGTAAGTTTTTGATTTAGACATTGTTACCAGATCTCTCACTTCCCAAATCTGCTATCCACATCATGCCATCCTGAAATATACAAGGAAATAATAGACTCTGGGTATCTGTGATCCTCCCACTTCCATCAGCCGCAACGAGTGTGACCAGCGGTCAAAGACTCCTACTCCTGATATCTATCTGGAAAGTCACAGATTCCCCCCCCCCCATAATAGACCGTTCTCTTAATATGCAAACTGCCATTTCTTTTGAGAATATTTCCTCACTTTTCTTGGGCATAAAATATTTGCATCTGCACATTTCCAACATAATGTACTTGTTTCCCTGTGTTCTTGCTGCAGTTCTAAATATGCTGTGCGTTTATAGATGCATCCCCAGTGCCCATTGGTAAACTCGCCTTGATGGAAAGAACTTGAGATATAATTTATTAAAACAAACTAGAAGCAGGTATAAAGACTGCCCACAGATTAGAGAGCAAGGTGTTGGCCCCACTGTGTCCAGGCGTGACTGGAATGCCTGGAAGCAGATCTGCACGGAGAACAAGGGTCTGCAGATAAACAGCAGGAGGTGCTGCACGTCTAGACCAAGCAACATTGATTGAACATGGGCTGTGTAGCAACAGCACAACAAAGGCAAGCTCATGGGCAGAAAGATCTGGGAAACACGGGGAAGATAATGTTCCGCTTTTAGAGTGGAGACAGGATTATGAGCAGATAAGCTCTGTGTTTTGGATCTTTGTCACTGATAAATCCTCTACTGTTGGCAATTGGATTTTACTGGAAATTGATGTTTTTAAATGCTTTCGCATTGCTACATAAGCCACCCCAGTGTGACACGCTGTTCTGTGCTGCCCTCTTTGTAATAACAGAATGAGGGGAGACGCATTCCATCACACAGCAGACCAGAACGCCATCGCATAAGGCGCCAGGAGGGGGCACAATGCAGTCTTCTGTCAATAATTGCACTTCCTCCTTGCGCTCTGGCATCTAAGCTGTTTTTATGTGTTTCAGAAAAAAGCAAGTGCTGTTCCCTGCTAGGGCTCTTCAAATGGGGTGGGGGGCACAACAGGGACATCATAAATGTTTATGCAGTGCCCCCTCTGCAATTGGTGCTCAGGCACTTTACATAGAAGTTAATGCATTTAAATCTACATTTTTTTAAATAGAAAAAAACCTTTTTCAAACCAAATAAACACTAGATGGAAGCCAACACTGGATGTCCACGAAGAAGCGCAGGTGGTTTTCAGAATGGGTGTAGGGGTCAGGGTGCTTCCAGCCTGTAACTATTCTTTTCTTGAGAGGGGAGATTCCATCACATACCAGCCAGTTCATGTTGCATAATTAAAGTTGGTCTGGGACTCTTACTTACTTTTCACATTTATATCTCACCTTTTTCTCCAAGGAGCTCAAGGTGGCATATATGGTTCTCCCTTCCCTCATTTAATCCCAACAACAGTCCTGTGAGGTAGCTTAGGCTGAGAGGCAGTGACTGCACTAAGGGTTTTTGCAGGCAGTTGCAACTGAGGACTTCTATACCCCTCAAGTATCCCAGAAAAACTGGGACATCCTGTTTTCCCCTGCAACAGCATAGCAGCCATTTGAGAGGCCATGATCTTGCATGATTTTGTGCTGATATCTCTCCTTGAAAAAAATGCAGGGTGGGGGGCTGTGATCTCACATGGTGTCCCCAAAAGCACATTTTGGGGCACCGTGAGAACATGCTTCGCCCAAGCACAAATTTTGGACTCTGTAATATTCCACAAGTCATATGACCCGCATGAGAACAGATGGGAAGACGCATGTCCCGGTTTTGGGACTCAACATCTTGGAGGGTATGGACTTCATGGGCACCAGCTTGCTCTCACATTCATGAGCTTTTGTGTAATTGTTCCTCCCCTGGGAGCCTAGAAGTTCTCCTCAAGTAAATCCCGTTAAAATGCTGACCTTCCCTCCTTTTTTTGTGTTCTGTTACGTGAAGTACATGTGCCTGCTTTTCTAATTCAGCCAGTAGTCATTATGTGTTTCTGAATGACTTAAGCAGCTGTTTGGTAGGGCACTGTGCCAGAACCAGCAGTGCTTCAGGGCTGCTGCGGTGAAGCCTTATGTCCTATGCTTCTCAGTAACCTTTTCTCACCTTTTGATTAATCTTCCTAAAAAGCCACAGTATTCCATAGCTGTTCACTTTGTGGAGCAGAGCCTTGCTTCAAGTGAGAACTGGAGCTGCGCAACACCATCCCCTCCCACCTGCACCTATTTAATAGCTGCCACATTAATTTTTTTCTGATTATTTTTTGTTTGTTTCCAGAGTGCGTTGCTGTGTACCTGGTACCAAAGCTTACCTTTCAGATTCAGCTGGTTGCTATTTCATTTTCAGGCCCAGTTAAAGGTGTTCACACTAGTGCTGAGAGTCTGACTTAGGTGCCAAATATCTGAAAGACTGCCTCTATCCCTGCTGACCTTCTGGGGGCACCCTTGGGAGTTCAGAAGTACAGGGGATCGTGACCCAGGAGAAGGCTTTCTCTGTGGCAGCCCCTAAATTGTGGAACTCCTGCCCCACAAATGGGCTTCTGGCATCTTCATTGTACACCTTTCACTGGGGCCCATCTCTTTTGTTGAATTTACACTGGTGTGTTCTATTTATAATGGTACATTATGGGGAAAGGCAGGTTTGATGGCCATGTCCTAACCACCTGGCTATCTGGCCACAACAGAGTGCACCCCTTTGCTTCTGCCACTCTTCCCCCATTTGAGGTATCCCCATGTAAACATTACATATAAATGCAATGTCCCAAACCTGCTGAAACCAAAAATATTCTCTTCAGAACAAAATTGGATAAATATGATCCTTTAGCCCTAGTCTGAACCATCCCTAACTTACCAGGCTTCTTTGGTCTCAAGTAGGCTTTTTGTTCCTTGTTCCTTCTTCCCAAACTTAGATCCCCTTAATCTGCTTGTCTCTTGTCTGTCTGTCTATCTGTATTCATGGCATTGCCTGTCAATCATATGTTCCTCCACTTGGGACATTTGCTCAAGGAAATTTAGAGCTTTCACATTTTCTGCCCTCAGATGAGGGATGTGCTATCCTTCACATCAGCAATGGCAGATGCCTCAAGCCTGTTGTTTAATTAATCATAGAATCGTAGAATTGTAGAGTTGGAAAGAACCATGAGGGTCATCTAGTCCAACCCCCTACAATGCGGGAATCTTTCACCCATTGTGGGGCTCAAACCCACAACTCTGAGAACAAGACTCTCATGCTCTGAGCTATTTGAGCCTTGACAAATCTGCCAGGTCTCCAAGTTAACCCTATACTCCCCATAGACAACAAAGCTATATATCCCTTTGCCAGTTGCATGAAGACATGACAAGTACATCATATACACAAGCAGTCCAGGACTATAAATTCTTTCCTTCAAAAGGGGGAAGGAAATTTTCAGCTGAATTTTAAGTCCCAGGGAAAAATAGTATTTGAGAGTGAGATGTTATATGATAATGAAAACCATACAAGTTTTATACTTTTTCTAAATGTACTCTCTGAGTTTCAAGGCATCATGCTGAACGTTGATGCAGGATTCAAGCTAGAATCCTGAAGGGCCTTTAAAAGACAGAAAATAGTTTGTATGCAGTGTTGTGTTCATGGAATATGTAGGGCCAGTCAAGTGGCTCACACTGTATAATGGATTAGAGAGTGATGTGGTTTGATTAAGTAGCAGGAAAGATGACTTTGGCAACAAGTTTCTAAATGGATTTTAGTGGATGAAGAGGGAATAGATGGGGTGAGACTCTCATTTTAAAATGACGCAACCAAAGTGGGACGTTGAATATGTGAGCTGAGTGGATTTTGCACACAGTGTCCAGGCAGCATGTGGTGAAACAGTTGGGTGATTGCATCACTGCCCGCATAGATCATGGCACGATTCATGTTAATCGTTCCAATACTCGACCAACTATAGGCAACTTTGCAGGGGCCTGTTACATGTGGGCT
This sequence comes from Podarcis filfolensis, assembly GCF_964270895.1. Lineage (NCBI taxonomy): Eukaryota > Metazoa > Chordata > Lepidosauria > Squamata > Lacertidae > Podarcis > Podarcis filfolensis. The sequence goes on along the minus strand of NC_139612.1, from coordinate 45,713,360 downwards.
GAGTTGCCAACCAAATTTGGCACGGATCCTGTCAACCCACATCCTCAATATGCCAAGTTTTTTTGGGTATAATTAGCCGTAGATGGAGGTCTACCATGATGTTTCCTGGCCTCGTCAGCAGTGTGTAACACACACACACACACACACACACACTGACAGATTGCGCTACTTCTGCCAGTGGGGTCTGTACCGAGGGCTATAATATTATTGCCTTTTCATCATGAATGTGTTTATTGAGCCAGAGTGAGGAGGAGTTATGAAAACTCCTCAGTATGGCCTAGAATGAGAAGGACATTAGTAAGCAAGCAAGTAAGCAAGTTCATCTAACATTTTGGATTGGTTCTATCAAAGCAAAGGACAGTTGCGCTGTGCATTTGGTGGTGGACTGTTCGTCAACTGTGTCACTTCTGTCTCTTTCCAGGGATTCTCATTTCATGCCAACATGGCCGAACATGGCTCCCACCCCTCCTCTACCCAGCAGTCGGGGAACCCACCCACTCGCAATCCCACTCTGTGCTCTCTGGAACATGTGGATCCGGGAATGAGTGAGCAACCAACCCTGCTGGAGCAACCACCACCATCCCCAGACCTGGGTGATGAAGATGATGATGGTGACATGGAGCCTCCGCCGGACCCAGATGTGCCCTATCCTGATTTGGCCCCCGTGGTTTTCTTCTGCCTGAAACAGACCACCAGCCCTCGCAGTTGGTGCATCAAGATGGTGTGCAATCCATATCCTTTCAAAACCACAAGCTGCCCTTTCTAGCCTTTCTCCTTCCTCTCTGCCCTCCCTTTGTTCTCCTGCCCTTGCAGAGCACCTGACAGGTAAGAGACGGCGTTTCTTACATATTTAATGCGTCACTTTGTTCCCTGCTTGCATTTAAACAGTGCCTTGGCTGCTGCAATATGCAAGCAAAAAGGAGCTGCTTGCGAAATGGGAGACTTCAGAGGGAGCGACTGTCAGTTAGAATCAGAAGAACAGGGATGAGGGGCAGGGAGAAGAGAGGGGACAAACATTTTAAAACGTATTTCCCCCCCTTCATCTCTTTACTTTTCCTGCGCTGCCAAAGGCGTCACGGTATGACTCTTTGAAAGCTTCAGAGCATAGGTTATAGCAGTGCTAACTTGTTTCTAGGAGAACTTGATGTGGCAGCATGCATTTATTTTGTAGTCTTCTCTGATATACAGTAAGCTATCTGGTAGCTATAAACATGGCCACCCCAAGGCTTATTACTGTCCTGAGGCAAAGGACAAGATCCCCTCCCCATTCTGTGCACAAACACTTGCAAGGGATCTAGCAGTCTGATCTTTTTTCAGCATTGGTGAAGGGACAGCGTCCTTCACTGCATCTGGAAGGCAGTAGGGCAGCTTAGAAGGCACAAGGTAACCTGTGTGGCACACACAACCCTGCCTATTCTCCACCCGTCATCATCTGCCTCCTCAGGCAACCACCTTGCTTAACCTAATGGTAGGGCCAGCCCTGGTAATAGGATTGATTGATTATTAAATTTTGCAACAGGTTGCAGTTGTAGTCCATAACTGCTTGACAGCTGGAATTATTATGGATGGTCCAGAAATTTTAGGGCTAACACTGATCATTAACTGAAATGGGGTTTATGGAGAGGATCTTGTCTGGCCACATTATTCCACGTGCCAGCAAGAAGATACTGGATTGGGTGAAACAGGAGTCTGAGGGCCAGCCCAATACAATTTTCTGCCTGCAACAATAGCCAAGATGCACCTCTTCCTCTTTCCAGGATGGGCAGTTTAATCTTAATTCAATACAACTGACAAAACAGTTTATTCTCCTGCATCTGAGGACAACAGGCCAGATTAGTGGGTACAGAGCAGGCTGTATGGGGCACACACACAGTTCTGTCCAACTCCTTGTATCTGTTGCCTTCCCTTCCCGCTGCTTGCCCCAGAACTGCCACCTGAAGCAGTTGCTTCACTTTGCCTAATGGTAGAGTTGGCCTGATGAGTCTGTCTGACGTACTACAGAAATTCTTGCCTTTGTATATTTACTGAATTCACTAACTGCTTAGTTTATTGCCCTAGAAGTATTCGATCTATGTCCTCCCTCAAAACACATTACATGCTTGCCCCTGGGAAACCACTCCAACTTTTTAAAATCCTGGGCTAAACACATCCTGGAGGCAGGGCTTTGGGCAAGAATAGTAGTGTGGATAATTCATCACAATCCACCAAGTATTGCTCCCATGAAGAGCCTTTTGTTTTGCAGCAACACCTTATGGATTGTGACCATGATCAGCTGCTCCTTTTATCATGCATTTCCCTACTGAATCATAGAGATTAGCTCTGAAGCTGCTGTAAGTCTATTCAGACTCAGTCTTTGCCTTGTGACTATAACAATAACATCTTTTGGAGACTCCCAAGTTCATTCCATTCTCCCTATACCTGTAAATCTAAACAGTGCTTCCATTGACTTGTGGTCTGCCTGTCATGTGTCTCACTATTATCCTGTTGACAGCTAAGGCGGTGGGATTACGTAGTTATTGAAATGATTCCTGGGGTGCAGTGATCAGAGACTATCAGCTGATTGCAGCAGCAACAGCTGTCTGCAGCTAACTTACATGAACTCCCTGAGAAGGCTATGTTGTGGAGGAGCAGTTCATTTCCCTTGGCTGTTTTTGTAGACATAGCACATAACAAGAAAGCATCCATCTTCCACATGTCCTCTTTGCAGCCACATTTAATGGGTGTTGCACTTGTGCCAGCCAGAAGTCTCTGGAGAGCTGAAAACTCTATAGGAGTCGTGGCCTCTCCCTGACTTTTCAGCATGAGCTCGCTTGCAACAGCTGACTGGATGGGAGGGGAACCCCACTTCATCTTCTTCTGAGAGGCAAAGGTATTTGTCGGGGGATAATCTGAACGTTGATTACAAGTCAGTGACACTGGGCTTATTTACAAAGTGTTTGCATTAGGATTAAAGGATTTTGATGAAGCTTCTGTCTTTTGAACCAGTCTTCAGAAGACTCGTGTATTACCATAACCTCCCTAAAAGTGACTGCTTGAAATACTGAAGTAAGAGAACTTATTTAAGAAACCCCAAAGGCCACTCATTGTAAGAAGTAAAGGGATGCATTGATCCATCTGTGGCAACTTCACTAGCATAGCGGCCATTCTGCTAGTGGGAGCCCTGTTCTTAGGGTAGTACAATTGCCAGCTTGGGTTGTTAGAAGAGTTGCAAGTCATTAGCCTATTGTATGCTGTGTTGTACTGTTATACTGCTTCTGTTGCAGCTTGAGCAACACCTCAAACTCTCCTGCTTCTAGCACTAATGTTAGATTGCATCCAACTCAGTAATACATATTTCGTTTCTTACTGTGTTAACATGCCAGTACCATCAAAATAGCCTACAAATATGAAGAAGTGTGCCTTTAATACACCCGCCCACTAATTCAAATTAATCTTCATTAGTTGAAATCAGCACACAATAAACTTGAACTCTAAATCTACCAATTCAAGCCAGTAGTCTTAGGGCACAATCCATCCTTATGCATCACCCACTCATGGATGGATCACCAGACAATGGGCTCAACAGACAAATGATTGATGGGTCATGGACCCCAGTATGGGCTACTGTCTTCTGTGGGCTTATTTGCAAGGCTTAGTTTCGGTACAAACCAAAAATTGAATGTAGTTCTGGTGGTGGGGAATAGGGAGCCAGGTTTTGAGATTGAGTTCACAGTCAATATTTGGGCTCTGACACAGATTCTCACAGGGAAAGGTACATTATGGATTGCAACAGTTTACGAGGGAAGCTCAGGAAGGTTTAGCATTGTGTTTTGTATGCTTGTTTGAATTTAGGGACCAGTGAAGGACCATTAGGGAAAATGGGGCACCATGACAACCCCTACCTGACTGCCATCTTACTTATAACCAATAACGAGGTGGCTCTGCCTGTCATTGACTTTGGCTTCCTGCTTTCTGCCCCACCAGTCCCAATGAACACTGGGTACCAGGTACGAGTGGTAAAGACACTGAAACTGTAGAGTGAGGAGAGTCTGCATTAATGTACACATATTTACTAATCTGTTTCTCACCCTAGTAGACTGCTTTGTGGTTGAGTGTGGTTGAGTCCAAGACAGATAATGGACTGTACAGCAGTGGTAGGTGGAGCCAAGAGGGTGTGGAGAGACTGACAGCTTTCTTGGTCTTGTTGCTGATGTCCTCAGACTCCGAGAGCAGCACAAACTGTTTGGCCATGTGAGAAAGGATGGGTAACTTTGCTAGTATTTGAAAGGGCCCAGTTTCTTTATGGGGGTTTTCAGTCTAACTGTATTTATTTTATAAATTCCAAAACAGAACCAATTGAAACAATCCCACTGCTGTTTCCTAGCTTCCATTATTTAACGCTGAAGACCATAATAGTGGTATGAAATTCAGGATTCACATGTCTCCCTACTGGCCATGTGTAGATGTAGCCCTTTGAGTATTGAATCTCTCATGCAAATCTGGCATAGATAAACTAGTTCATTTGTTGCCTTGGACCTCTTTGCACAAATGGGTTGCAATGCACTACCTGTTCATTATACAAACAATGTAATGACATATGACCCAACAATTTTACCAAATTCTGACTTGAGAACCACCCACTCTCAAGACCTCAGTTTGTCAGGATTCAGCCTCACTGTAGTGGCCTTCATCCAGTCCATTCCTGTTTCCAAGAATCACCTTATCTGACTCAGATAATGATGAGAAATATTGCTGGGCATCATTAACATTAAGGAGAGGGAAAGCGTCTGTTTTTTAGTCTACTTTCACTGCTCAGAATTTTAACAAAGGATCTAGACAAGCTAGCGTCACTATGGTTTTCTCAATTTTTCATTTGCATTTAGTAATGCAAGTTTGAAAGGGCTGAATCACAGTTACTGTGCAGATATTTATTAGCAGAAAAAATTATTAGCAGATGTCTGTTTCTGTTAGATCGTTTTTTAAAACAATCCTGAAATTTCAGTTCTGAAGGCATTGTGTTTTTCAGAGCCCAGATTATTTGTGAAAGATCAAAATTTAGATTGGAAATGAGAAAATGAAAAACATTTCTTTACAGTTTTATCAAAGCTTGGAGAGATAAAGAAAATGTGTTAGTCTTTAAAGTACTGCAAGACTCTTCCTTGATTATGCTACAGCAGATGAACACACCTGCCCCTTTGGAAAGAGATAAAGAGGTTGAGGTAGTAAATTGTTTCTCTATTAAAGGGGAATGCGATGTAACTGCCTGTAACTGTCAATGAATCTCTCTTCTGAGAATCTTCATTTTCTTGCTGTTGTTGTTGCTGCTGCTCCACTTCACTTGATGACCATTGGATGATCTGCTGTGAGGTCACAGTGGGCCTCTGTTGACTTGCTGGTCTAGATGCAAGCCCACATCTGCAAACTGCTTGGGGGAGATGGTGGCTTTTGCAAATTTTGCAATCCAAATTTGGAAGCCAATTAGCAACATAGTTCAGTGATGAAGCCAATGCTTTGTACACAGAAGTCCCAGGTTCAGTTTTGGGAAACTCTCCAGTTATAAAGACATGGTGAGTTGAGAAATCTTTTTGCCTGAGGCCCTGGGCACTAGCTACTTGTCAGTGTAGACAATACTGGGCTAGAAAGGCCAATTGTCTAAGCACGTATAAATTAGCCCCCTCTGTTCTAAACTACTTCATCAAGAGCAGAGGTAGCCAATGTGATTCCCTCCAGATATTGTAGACCTACAACTCCCATCACACCTGGTCATTGGCCAAGTTGGCCATGTTGGCTGGTGCTGATGGGAGTTGGAGCCAAGCAACATCTGGAGGGGGCACCAGGTTGGTTTTCTCTGATCTAAGGCAATGTGCTACAGGCTTCCTAGTTGCATGCATACTTGCTGAGTGTTTTTGTATTGTTACATAGATTACCCACAAGGATCTTGGTGCCCTTTATAAACTCTAGTTTAAATTCCCAATCAGAATGGCACAGTCTGCTTTCATATAATCACCATTACTTTGTGGAGATGCCATGGCCAATTGCCTTGTACAGCCCCAGTGCCATCCCATTATACCCATGGAAATTAGGACCAGAAATAAGAAGTGAGCAACCATGCAGTGTTTGTCGAGCATGTAAAAGGATAGCGGGACTGTGGTTATACTGCATAAGCATCTCAACTGACATACGGAATTTGCTGACCCTGGATCAGAGTCTGGAAACTCTGTAAGGGGACTTGTTCAGTAACACAGAGTCTGCACCGACCTCGGCGGGACACTGCATGGATCTAAATGTGGATTTTTTGAGTTACATCTTCACTTTGCCGTTTTAAAGTTCTGTGCAAATGGAATCTCTTTAACAGGCCTATAAACCCGCATTCTCCCTCCTTCCCCAATGGGAGGTCAATATTTTAGATGGGAGCATGAAAGCAAGAATGAGCATACCATTAAAAAAGATCAATATAAGAAACAGGGAAATAACAAGGCATATTATGCAGTTCACTGGCTCAGTTGCTTGGCTTTTGTTGCATCCTGGACGCATCCTTCTTTGCTCATAGAGGAGATGGCTGCTCCTTCTGCAGCTGTTGTCACTGATAAATCGTCATTTAATTCCATGAGTCTTGAACACTGCATTCATGGTCCAGGAAAGCAAAATAGCATGTTACATACTTGAAATAAAGAGCTGGGCTGTAACCAGTCACACAATTTCAGCTTTGCATCGGGTGAACATAAGCTCTCTCTTTTTTGCCAATGTTTGACATACCTCTTGAAATGGTTTACTTTAATTTTTGAAGGCTTAGGTACAAAGTCAAATGATTGTTTCTGAGTGTGTTTCCTTGGAGTTTGCCTGGGATCTTTAATGCTCTGGTTTCCATAAAACAGTCTCAAAAGTTAGTGTGTGTGTGTGTGTGTGTGTGTATTTGCATATGTTGCCCATGTTTTCAACAAAAAAGTTCTATCTTGTTGAAAAGGCGGCTTTCCAAGTCATAACTGAGTGCCCCTCCTGATGTACTTTGATTGTGCATTCCTGGTGATTTGTGCTCATGACTGTATTGGGGTGATTATATGTGATAGCCTGTTTTCAATACAGCTTGCACCTGCAAAAAAATTGGAGAGGCCATTCGGCTTCATTTTCTGTCAGCCTATATCCTGTAATTTCCTGCTGAAGTCCTGTAATTTTTTTATACCGCAAATAATCTGGGGTGGTTGTTGTTGCTGCTGCTTTTAGCCTACTTTTATTGTACACTAGCACAAGAGTGCCCCTCCAGGTGGCAGTAATGTGATAACATTGGGGAAGCTTCACAGGAAAAGTAACAAAGTGAAATGAAGTGTGGACGGTCCAGTCTCAATCCACCACTAATGCACTAATATCATGTCAATTGCATGTTAAAGAACACACCTGCAGAAAATGACAGGGCAGCAGTCCAGAGGGGCCTTGAATGAAATTACAACACACCCACACCCACCCACACACCCTGGATCTTGTTGCATCACCTGTAAATAGTTGCTGTGCTGGTGTAAGCTCTGGACAAGTCTTTCAGTGCACTAGCCTGCAAAAGAGTGTTTCCAGTCTGTGAACATTAAGAATTAATGGTGACATTTCTCCTTGGAACAGGTGGTTATTCCAATTGCCTGGTAAAATTTCACTTTCAGTTCCCTTCTTCTGTCTGCATAAAATTCCCACCAGAGTTTTCAGTGAAATCCCAGCCCCCATACATTGGGGTATAAATGATTTTTTATTTTTTTTTATTTTTGTTTAGACTCTATCACAGCAATAGTTTTTACCAGAGGTGGTGGCTGCAAATCGTCTGCAATGCAAATAAAGCTGTTTCTCCAACAGTATATTTTAGAAACTGAACCCCTTGGTTTACACTTGCTATAGGGGAACCAGAAGGGTCACATAGCCTTAGCGAAGAAGCCTTATATGGGGGAAGAAAGTTGTCTTTGTAGAAAGCCTGTTAAACGCCCTACAAGAGAAGACATTTTGGCAATACAAAATAGTATTTTTTGACACACGGAAGCTGGAGATATTTCTGCTGCACTTTGGAATATGCTAAAATGTGGATTTTGCAGCCATTTTGTTCCATTGAAAGGCATAGACGCAAGCATTACATGAAAGCACATCCTGCAGTGCTCACAGGATGTGGTCTGAGTGACTCCGGAGAGGAAAATGAATGTTGCATTTTTGTGTTTGAGTTCATGTACAGGACAGTTTACAGTAGGAGATTTTGACAAAATGTCTGCAACTAAGAGGGCAAGCTGAAATCCTGTGATAGCACACAAGAGAGTGAGGCCCCACATATTTGAAGGGAGTTATCATGCTTGTTCGCTGCAAGATATTTTATGTGGAGTGTGTATATATATCTGTGTGAGAAGCTAGACATACTAGTGTTGCTGTATTCCCAGGGAAGGGATTCTGAAGCATGGTGATTATACCATCTTGCTTTCAGATCTTCAGCTTGCTATTTTGTCAGCTCACCAGTAACATAGTTTTAGAATTTGCAGATTGTTGCTGTGGAAACAAATGGTAAACACTGATCCCCACCCCCCAAGAACCTCAACTTTTGATGTTGAAGCTGGAGTGGAAGAAGCAAATTGTTTGCCTTGGTGCCAATAAGCTCTCCAGGCACAGCAGTTACTTGAGTGAATTAAATTTCTTTGCTCTCCTGATGGATGACAATGGGACTGTTCTAATGGGAAGACAGTGGTGGCTACTTAGAGATTCTGCCTTTACTATGATCCAGAGCAGCAGGTTCCTGTAAGGTTCCAGAAGTGTCTCTTATCTGTTCATATTTGCCATTTTGCTGATCTATATTTTTTGTTCATGTTGTGGTAGCTTATCTGCCTCACTGGGACAAGGAGCATGCAAAGTACGCAGAGGATAAGCAACTATTTTAACTCATACTACAGACATGTAAGCAGCAGGGGCTTCCCTCAGTGGTTACACCCACATTGAGAATTTAAAGCACATGGCTTCCCCCAGAGAATTCTGGGAACCATAGTTTGCCTTCCACAGAACTACAATTCCTAGTACCATTAACAAACTGTAGTTCCCGGTATCCTTTGGGGGAAGCCATGTGCTTCAAATGTATGGTGTGTATGGGGCTAATATATCATAGAAGCCTTTTTTTTTAATATACCTTTTCTTCAGCAGCTATGTTATATCTCACTAAGGGATGTGGAGAATTTTACTACACATTTGCCATCAACAGGAAATCCGGTTGGCACCTTCTCCATCATCCTATGCCCTTTACCTTATTTTATTGACCAATAATAATAATAATAATAATAATAATAATAATAATAATTACACCGCCCCTCTGGCTGGGTTTCCCCAGCCACTCTGGGCGGCTTCCAACAAAACATTAAAATACAATAGTCTGTCAAACACTAAAAGCTTCCCCAAACAGGGCTGCCTTCAGATGTCTTCTAAAAGTCTGGTAGTTGTTTTTCTCTTTGACATATGGTGGGAGGGCGTTCCACAGGGCGGGCGCCACTACCGAGAAGGCCCTCTGCCTGGTTCCCTGTAACCTGGCTGTAGTTACATGTAATCCTATGTGAGCTCATTGGTTGCCTGTATGTGATACCTTACTTGATTTTACTTTTGTGTCTATAATTTTTTACAATACATTTTATATATTAACTTAAGGATCTAGCATAATTCAGTACTGTATATTTTTTAAAAGTTACTAAACATGGGGGGGGCAGGTTTCAGTCTGTACTCTGTGCGATGGGAAATGGCACCCGTGTTTTCCAAAGGGCCTCTGGTTCTTGGGAGTTTAGCAGTCCAGGAGTTTGTCATAATGCAGAGGCTTGTGTGAAGACAGAGCTTGTACTGCTAACTGGGGCAAATGGGGCTCCTTGGATATAGGAAGCAATTTCATTTTTCTTCCATAGCCTGGCATTGGGAATGCTTGGCCTGCAGTTGTGAGACTAGATCACATTTGCTGTGTAATCACTAGCACCACCAGGGAAAAGCCTGGCTTTTGGCAGTGATGTCTTACTGCATAAGGACAATGAGCAGAAGAGGGAAGTGAAGCTCAGTTCAGGACCTTGGTCAGCTACCTGTGGAACTGTGTAGAGTTGCTCCAGATCTGAAGCCAAATGAGGTCTTTAAAAATAGTTCCTCTGCCAGGTTTATGCTTCTACAGAATCACAGAGTTGGAAGGGACCATGGGGGTGTCATCTAGTTCAACCTCCTGCAATGCAGGAATCTTTTGCCCAACATGGGGCTCAAACCCAGAGCCCTGAGATTAAGAGTCTAGTGCTCTACAGACTGAGCTATTCTCGCTTTGAGGAAACTGGAGCTTAAAGGAGCTGCACTCTATTCAATGACAGCTGGATCTAGCAGTATGCTCCCATACCACTCTGCTCCTGAAGACGATACAGTAAGCAAGAGGTACCCCACCCTGCACAGATGAGGGTTCTTGAGAGGAGTCCATGGAGAAGGGACCATGGCAACTTCCTCAGGCCTTGTGGCTGAAGGCATCTCTGACTACCAAGTTCCCCTAGTGCTGACGGGACTATTTCTGGGAATGGTTTCTGCACCCAAGTCTTCGCCAAGACCTCTGGGTCTTCAGACCCCTTCTTCTCAGGGCACGAAACTGAAAGGGGGAAGATGGGGTAGGCAGATCAGTACAAGGAAGTTGGGGCCTGAATGGGAAGAAGAAGAGTTTGGATTTGATATCCCGCCTTTCACTCCCTTTAAGGAGTCTCAAAGCGGCTCACATTCTCCTTTCCCTTCCTCCCCCACAACAAACACTCTGTGAGGTGAGTGGGGCTGAGAGACTTCAGAGAAGTGTGACTGGCCCAAGGTCACCCAGCAGCTGCATGTGGAGGAGCGGGGAATCGAACCCGGTTCCCCAGATTACAAGACTACCGCTCTTAACCACTGCACCACACTGGCTCTCCACACTTAACCACTGCACCACACTGGGAGAGTTTTTATGCAGGGCTCCTGGCCTACTGGAAGACAGAGCCAGCAACAATGATGTTTTTCATTCTAAACTGGAAAAAAGATATATGTTCAGGTCTTGGAGTATCTGTGATTGGTCTTGGGAGGGATAAAAGGGGAGGGTGAATGTCAAATGTCTCAACTGGAGCAAATTAGCATTAGCTTTGTTGAATTCAGTAGAATTGCCTGCTTACTAAGTCTTGCACTGAGTATAGCTTCTGTGCTTCAGGTCATCTGTGGAGAACAGAGTCTGTTCTGTGTCATATACTGTGCAGTATAAGCCAGTGGATAGATTGGTGGTAATGTCAGTTCAAAGAACAAATGTAAAGGTGATTTTTTGTGGATGGATGGAGGTAATGTATAGTAAAGTCCCCCAGGGATAAGAAGACGACAACTGACTTCTTCCTGTCTGGAAGGGTAGTAAGGGTTTAGAAGTAGGATCCCCTCCCTATCCATTAAAAGATTAAACTCTTGTCACAAAATGAACACTAAAACCCCATCTGGAGCATATTGTGAGCACTCACTGGAACATAATTTTGCTAGAAGAGAAGAAAGACATTTGATGTGCATCAGGCAGGTTATATATGTGTGTGTGTATAAAAAGACACATCATTTTCTTAACCTCTTTGCAAATATTTGTTTATTCATTTATTTAAAAGTATTGATAAACTGTGGAAAATATTTTGCAGGTCTCTAAGCAGTATACAATATAAAAGGAAGCAGCATTGTTGAAAAGAAATGCTACCCAAAACCAGTAAAGTAGCAGCATAAAAGCACATTAAAACAAGAATTTAGGAGAATCAAATGCATAAAACGGGGTCTGATCTTGTGGCTCAAGGAAAGCCTTATATGAGGATAAGTTGTGTTCAAGTGAGGCAAGAGAACTCCCAGGGGCATCTAAAGATAGCTGAGCTATTTTTAAGATTTAAAATAAACTGATTTGATTTTTCCAAATGGAAGACACAAGAACAATAGGAAGAATGTGAATTAAACAGCATGTCAATCCAATTTGCAAAGTCTCTTATTAAAGGGTTCCAAAAAGCAGCCTTTTTTTCTGCCATGTTTTTCTAAATGTGTCCACGGTGATGAATGTTCATTCTGTCAAAAATGTGGGCTCTGTTGGCACTTCACTGAAAATATTCTGACACCCCTCCTGAGACCTTCTGCATTATTAGGGGCTATTTATGTGAACACCTGTAGTGATTATAGCTCCAACAGAAAGCTATGATGAGAGCAACACTGGGACAGCCATCACGAGATATGAGAGTGTCTGTGAAAAATACTCTCTCTAGAGAAAAATAAACCCCTTTCCTTTGTCATTTCAAGATTTTCCTTATGCTGTTGGAATCCAGCGTGTAGAGATTCAACTGAAATACAGTTTTAAAGTGCTATAAACATCATAGGGTACTGCACAATCCTCATTGTTCTGTGAAATGCTATTTTCTTACATGTTACAAATGATAATTCTATTTGCTCCAAAATTTCTTGAGGTTTCATCTGTATTTGTCACCCTGCTCCAACCACCCAGTTCCTTTAACATTTCTGATTTTTTTTTAAATGCCAGCCTGCGCAGCAGGGGGCTGTGAATAAAATGGCTTGCACAGCTCCGCTGTGATTTTGATATTTGAAGATCCAGAAGGAATCGTGCTCCAGAGACTTGCTGGAGACTCAAGGCTGCAGTCCTGTCCTCTGTGTGAGCCAAGAGCAGGTTGCCAGTGCAGCTTCCCATGAGGCTCCAGCTTAACTTCTCCTCTCCTGGCAATTCATCTTTGCAGCTGGCACTGTGCTGCAGTGACTTCACAAGTTGTTCACTTTTCAAATGAGGTTCCACCGCTCCTCACAGGAGCCCAACTTGTGCCCATCGCTTCAGCTGAGAGCAGCCTTGTCCGAGCCTGGACAGAGTTCATATGCTGAAGTCCATATTCCCTGGCCCCCTCTCCTAACACGCCATACACCCCATTCTTCCAAATGTGGTCTGATATATTTATGTAACCTTTTATAATTAAAAGGCTCCTTTGGAAGGAAGGGGACGCGGGTGGCGCTGTGAGTTAAACCACAGAGCCTAGGACTTGCCGATCAGAAGGTTGGCGGTTCGAATCCCCATGACGGGGTGAGCTCCCATTGCTCGGTCCCTGCTCCTGCCAACCTAACAGTTCGAAAGCATTTATTATCATTGATAATAAACAAAGAAGTGGAATGGAACATTAAAAGGTTAAGACAAAAAAACTTTGAGTTTGCAAACAAATCAGGAAAATGGCTTGCGTGGCAATTGAAAAAGAGAAAAGAGCAGAGTACAATCAACAAAATTAAGATAAATGGAGAAGAGACAACCGATCCGAAAGAAATAAGGAGAGGTTTCTTGGAATTCTACAAACAGTTATATAAAAACAAAGAAAGGAACAATAAGAAGAAAATAGAAAGATATCTAAAAGAGAAAATGGTGCGGAAGATCCCGACAGACCAAAAAGACCAGCTGAATGCCCCAATAGGAAAAGAAGAAGTAAAGGAAGTGATAAAGGAGTTGAAGAGAGGGAAAGCTCCGGGTCCGGATGGGTTCACATCGAGTTATTATAAAGAAATGAAAGATGTACTGGTGACCCCGTTGACTGAAGTTTTGAACAACATTTTGAAAGAAAGAGACATTCCAGAAACGTGGAAAGAAGCATTTATTACATTAATTCCAAAACAAGACTCGGACTTAACTCAAGTTAAGAACTATAGGCCTATCTCATTATTAAATACAGATTATAAGATCTTTGCAGGAATTCTTGCGAAGAGATTGAAAAAGATATTGATAAAACTTATACATAAAGATCAAGCAGGCTTCCTACCAGGCAGACAAATGAGAGATAATGTAAGAAACATTATTAATGTTATAGAGTATCTGTCTGATAGGAGCGATAAACAAGCAATTTTAATGTTTGTTGACGCAGAAAAGGCCTTCGACAACGTGATCTGGGAATTTATGTTGAAAAATCTAGAATATATGGAAGTGGGACAAGAGTTTTATAATGGTATAAGGGCAATATATACGGAGCAGAGAGCGAAATTGATTGTGAACAATGTTACTACAGAAGATATTCAAATATCTAAAGGAACAAGACAAGGTTGCCCACTATCACCATTGTTATTTATAACGGTTCTGGAAGTCTTTCTAAATGCAATTAGACAAAACAAGCAAATAAAAGGGGTAACAGTAGGTCTAAATGAGTATAAAGTTAAAGCCTTTGCCGATGATTTGGTACTGACTATGCAAGAACCATTAGAAAGTGTGAAGGAGGTGTTAGAAGAAATGGAACAATTTGGAAGGGTGGCAGGATTCAGACTGAATAAGAGAAAGACCAAAATTATTGTAAAAAATATGGAACAAAGTACGATTGATTTGTTGCAGCAACGAACTGAGATAGAGGCGGTGAAAAAGGTTAAATATTTGGGAATTTGGTTATCACCTAAGAATATTGATTTATATCAAAATAACTATATCCCGGTTTGGAAAGGAATTAAGAAGGATCTGGAGGTGTGGGCCAGAATGAAACTATCATTCTGGGGAAGAATATCTACGATAAAGATGACGGTGCTACCGAAAATGCTGTTTTTATTTCAGACTATACCCATATTAAAGGGTACTGGAACCTTCAGAGAATGGCAAAGAGTGATCTCAAGGTATATCTGGCAGGGGAAGAAGCCGAGAATAAAATTTAAGTTATTGACGGATGTAAAGGAAAGAGGAGGCTTCGCCCTGCCAGATATGAGACTGTACTATGAAGCAGCATGTATATGCTGGATAAAGGAATGGATAAAGTTAGAAAACAATGAGTTATTAGATCTTGAGGGTTTCGATAACAGATTTGGGTGGCATGCGTATCTATGGTGTGATAAAAAAAGGGTTCACAAAGGATTTGGAAACCATATCTTCAGAGGTCCATTAATAGAGGTATGGGAAAGATATAAAAATATATTAGAACCAAAAGTGCCACATTGGTTATCTCCGTTAGAGGTATTGAGTGTTAAAAAGATTAACACGAGAGAAAAATGGGGTACATATGGCGAATTGGTAATCAGTGAAGGCGGAAAATGGAGGTTGAAGCCATATGAACAAATTAAAGAGCATATGAATGATTGGCTGCATTATTTTCAAGTAAATGAAACATTCAAAAAAGATTTGAAGGATAAAGGATATGTTGAAAAAGAATCAATTTTCCAAAAAGACATAATAAATAATGAGTATAAAATTCTGTCAAAAATGTATAAGATACTGTTGGAATGGTATACTAAGGACGAGGAGGTTAAATCGGTAATGATACAGTGGGCAAGGGATGTGGGGCACAACATTCAATTCGAAGAATGGGAAAAACTGTGGAAAGAGAACATAAGATTCACGGCTTGTACGTTACTGAAAGAGAATGTGATGAAAATGTTTTATAGATGGTATATGACACCTGTAAAATTAGCAAAGATGTATAAGGTTGATAACAAATGTTGGAAATGCAAAGAAAAAGAAGGGACGTTCTTCCACCAATGGTGGGAATGTAAGAAGGTGAGAAGCTTTTGGGAAATGATATATAATGAGTTGAAAAAAATGTTAAGATACACTTTTGTGAAAAAACCCGAAACTTTTCTTCTAGGGATAGTAGGAAAGGACATAAGAAGGAAGGACTGCAAGCTTTTCCAATATGCAGTAACGGCAGCCAGAATTGTGTTGGCCCAGAAGTGGAAACAAGAAGAGATACCGACAGTAGAAGAATGGAGACTAAAATTGACAGACTATGCAGAACTGGATAAGCTAACTGGGAAAATCAGATATAGTAAAGATCAAAAGTTTATTGAGGACTGGGAAAAATTTGTGGACTATCTGAAAAATACATGTGGTATTAACACAACGCTAGCAGGATTTCAAGAGGCACTGTAAAAAAAACAAATAAGTATTGTTTATTAGAAATATTAGGAATAAGGAGGAATATTGGCAATACGAAAAAAGGGAATGTGTATGAAAGGTATAAATATGGATGATTGTCAGAGACGCTGAAGGAAGTCCAAAACAGTTATGATTTGTTATATTCGGGATGAAATGTATAATTTGATGAAAACTAATAAAATTTATTTAAAAAAAAAAAAAAAAAAAACAGTTCGAAAGCACGTCAAAGTGCAAGTAGATAAATAGGTACCGCTCCGGCGGGAAGGTAAACGGTGTTTCCGTGCGCTGCTCTGGTTTGCCAGAAGAGGCTTAGTCATGCTGGCCACATGACCTGGAAGCTGTACGCCGGCTCCCTCAGCTAATAAAGCAAGATGAGCACCACGACCCCAGAGTCGGTCACGACTAGATCTAATGGTCAGGGGTCCCTTTACCTTTGGAAGGAAGGGCAGGATATAAATGTAATAATAATAAAAAGAATCTGGTATAAGGATGATCTTTATGTCATACTCTAATAGTGCTTAAGTGTGCATAACTAGATAGCTCAGTTGGTTACAGTGTGGTGCGGATAATGCCAAGGCTGCAAGTTTGATCCCTGGATGGGACAGCTGCATAATCCTGCATTGCAGGGGGTTGGACTAGATGGTCCTCAGGGTCCCTTCCAGCTCTACAATTCTATGATTCTATTTCTCTGTTCACCTCTGCCTCCCTCTCTCCTGATCTTTGCTTGTCTCTTCTGTATTAAATTGGAAGCCTCTTGGGAAAGGACTGGTCTTATATTCTGTAAAGAACCATGCCCTGTGATGGCACTATACAGTTGCTGCTGCTGTAATACTAATTATTATTTGTAACCAAAAATATTAATTACTGAGAGTAGAGCAGCCTTCTCCAACCTGGTACAGTGGTACCTCAGGTTAAGTACTTAATTCGTTCCGGAGGTCCGTTTTTGACCTGAAACTGTTCTTAACCTGAAGCACCACTTTAGCTAATGGGGCTTCCTACTGCTGCTGCGCCGCCGGAGCACAATTTCTGTTCTCATCCTGAAGCAAAATTCTTAACCTGAGGTATTATTTCTGGGTTAGTGGAGTCTGTAACCTGAAGCAACTTGAAGCATCTGTAACCCGAGGTAACACTGTACCTTCCAGATATCTTGGATTACAGATCCCATCACCCAAAGCCTGTGTTGGGTGAGGCTGATGGGTACGTAGTCCACAGCATCTGGAGGGCACCAGTTTAGGGAATATGTTTTGCTTCCTTTATTGGTGTGATTTTATTGGTTTCTTTTTAGTTTTAACATTTAATAACATGAGGTAGATTTGCATTTCTGTATCTCTAAACTTTATTCCCCCGCCCCCACTCATGTACGAAACTGACTGCAGGACTGTGATTCTGGGATGTAGAGAGGTGATACTTTCATTCCTTCTTTTTGTGGTGGCCTATGGCTGATACAAATAAACTTGACTTGATTAGACTTGATGGTTTCCTGAAGGGACTGACCTTCATGACCTTCACAAATTCAACTCCTTCTAGGTCAAAGCCTACCCTTTCAGTAACAGCCAGGAGATTACTCAAAGGCAGAACAAGTACAGAGCAGCACATAATGTTTTCAAATAGCAATTTCTGTTTGCTCTTCAAGTGCAGGGCTTAAAATGGAGAGAGGCTGTTACAGGAATTATAGTGTATCTACTGAGAGTAGATACCTCCTCAGATTTGTGAGAAATCAGGAAGTGCTTAGTGGTCTGATTATTCCTAAGAATCAACAGGATCTCCCAGTTGCTCCCAACAGGGGCCCAGTTCCCTCTTGCGAACTGGAAAGTCATAAATAGCATCATCTACTAGATATATTATGGGTCTTGAAGAATACACATATATTGAATTTTGTACAAATTGTACATTCTCTGGCATGATGGAGTTTATGCATATTGATCAGGACAGATTATGGACACATCCGTCATCATGGACGGATAATGAACACATTCTCCATAAGGCCTGGTGAATGTGCACAAAGGCCAGGTGTTGTGCATATTAACCATTCAATTTACATTGCTTCCCCTAGCACATTAACCATTCAATTTACAATGCTTCCCCTAGCATATACATTAAGTGCCAACTGAATGTTCCTCACACTGGGAAGACAGAAGGACTATTGACTAGAATAGTGCTTCCACTTTAGTGGGGAACCACATTTTTGGTTTTGCTGTAGACACACTTGCAGATCCATCTTTATACACACTTGTGTATTACACAGCATCTCCAACATGCAGTGATCACATGTGGCAACTCTTGAAATCCACTGAATTTCTACTTATCATTGAGGACACTTGGTCAGGAAATAGGATGGGTCACTTGAGGGGGAGGTATGAATAGCAGAGAGGGAATTGGTAGGTGGAAAATGGAGAAGTAGAGAAGAAGACCCCCCATCAAGAAGGGGGAAAGACAAAGGAGTTTAATGAGAGGGCCAAGTTGTCCCCAAATGCTGTGGATGAAATGTGGGTGATTATATAGATTGGAGATAAAAAGATGATGTTTGAGGAGGATGCTTTAAGTTACAGAGAATCAAGAAAAGATTTTTTGTAGAGTTTCCTTCTGGCTGTGAAAAAGAACAGAGCTGATTGTAAATCCATGCTGAGAGTCCCCAGCCATGTCAACAAATCCTTTTGATTGATGTTATCAGAGGCAGCGAATAGATCTAAAAAGAATCAGCATGCACCCTTGACCTTATATGTTGCCATCATTGACTAATGGAGCCAGAAACTGAGGGTGGGTGGGGGGGAAATGCAATAATGTTTTGTGCCAAATACAGTTATTCCAGAGAATTTACCTTTGTAGGAGGTAGTCAAGAAGCAAGGTTGTGGTTGTTGTTTTAATATATTACCCATCCTTCACACTAAATTTCAGGGTGTGTTAAAACCATTTACAACATAACATTAAAAAAAAACAGTTTAAAACAGGCTTCCTCAACCTTGGGGCTCCAGATGTTTTTGGCCTACAACTCCCATGATCCCTAGCTAGCAGGACTAGTGGTCAGGGATGCTGGGAATTGTAGTCTCAAAACATCTCGAGGGCCCAGGTTGAGGAAGCCTGGTTTAAAGCAACTCACAATCTCAAATAATTTTTAGACTATTTACAGCATATACAGCTAGTGGTCTTTGAAGTGAGGAAAGGAGGCCCAAAGCAGTTTCAAAGCAAGATTAGACAGGGACTTGTAGTTAGTCAGTTTAACAAACTTTGGCACTTTTGTACTCCTTTCCTTATCCTGGTGTTTTTTCATGGAAGCCCTTCTGCACAGTTCCAGTTGACATCTTTGCACATAGCTGATGTAGCATATTGAATTCTTCATACATCTTGAATTTCGGGGAGGGAGATAATTTTGCAGGATGTAGAGGCTGGTTACAACATCCATGCAACAGAATCATGCAGCCATGTTTTGCGTTGTTGTACTGGAGTCCCAATACAACCTACGCTCTGAGAGGCTGCAAGGACTGGGTTGGATGGAACATGTACTTTCTTCACATGGCTACTTCTGCGTGCCACTCTCCCAACTGGGAACTTGACCTACAGTTGCCATATCAGAACAGAGTAAGGGCCTGTTTTCACGATTGTTTCAATATTCTACAGTTGTGTGCGGGGTCAGAATGTCCCATCAACCTTCAACTGGGCTTCTGGATAAAAAGCAGCAACCTCCAAGATCCCTTAAGGTGTGCATGTGAAGCATTGAAAGCCACGCTGAAGGAAGTCAAAGTTGGGTGTTCTCCCACCCCCACCAGCTGGGTTAGGCTACAAAGATCACGCCTTTTTTAAAAAAAAAATTATTGATTTTCTTTTCTCATAACAAAAATCCAGTATCATTACTAAACATTCATTTTTCAATTTCCACCCTCCCTGTTGACTTCCCTCATCTTCCATTTCTGGTTTATTACATCAAATGATATATTCTGCTGTTTGTATATAATACTATGTTATCACATTGTTATACTTCTTGTTTTCTGTAATTAAAATTGCAAATGTTTATTCAAATCTTGCCAGTGAGTTCATTTTTTTGTTTTGTTTCTGCAGATATATTGTGAAAGGTTCCCATTCTTTTTCAAAATCACTATTGTCCTTTTCACGCAGTTTGTCCGTTAACTTTGCTAACTCTGCATAATTCATCAGTTTTGCTTGCCATTGTTCTTTTGATGGTACTTCTCCGGTCTTCCAGTTTTGTGCTATTAAAATTCTTGCTTCTCTTGTAGCATACAAAGATCACTTCTGGTAGGCTGGGCTGTGCACACATTCCTGCTCTCTCTCACATGGGATCGAGTGTGTGTGTTAATAATGCAATAAGGATTACTAGAAAGTTAGTGAAGTGCACTTGGGAAGAGGGTTTAAATGATTCTATGAATCTCTGCAAACCACCTATCCCCTCTAGAGCCAAAATGTGAACCTCACTAGCGTCATTTTAGGACAGCTGTGTTTTCGTAGCCCATAGTCTTCCTGGTTGCACTCAGAAGTATAAGTTGACGCAATAGTCAAATGCAAGAAATACATCAATCCAGGAGAAATTTCTAGAAGTCCTGGGCACAAGAGCAACAAGTTTCTGATATAAGCCTACTGAATTTAGTGTAGCTATGTCAGGAATGAATTTGCTCCCCCTTGCAAAGCAGAGGGGGAAAGTAAGCAGTGCACACTACTCCCCTGCCCTGTAAAATATTAACCTCCTTATTTAAACAGGCTGGTAGCTCATAACAAACAGCAGCTGTTCACTGGCTGGGTTTGGAAGAGGCAAGGGGGTTCAGTATGCCAAAGCGGGAAGAAATTGTTCTTTAAAAAACACACACACAACATAAAATACTTGTGTATCTGATGGGTCAGAGCTCCCACATTACCTTTCATTTTTTGCAAATGCACTTGAGAATCAGTTAACTTGTACTTTGCAAGAAATTTTTTAACCCCCGCAACTCATAATTTGCCCTCTTCTCAAGAATCTATACCTGAATGGTATGGTGATGTTTCATCTGAGAATGATTTCATTATTTTTGCAAGGGAGTACTGAAGCAAGGGAGCATTGGCATCAATAATTGAAGCCAAAATGTGCATGTTAAATAAATGAACAAAGTACATCTGTTGGTGCACAAGCCCCACTTTTTAATGTTATTGTCTTTGTTCACTTGCTACTAATTTGCAAAATGAATCTGTGGGGGATGGGGAGAGGAGAGAGAGATTGCATAGCAACATGAGAGGAAGCAAGGTTGCGAGCTTACAAGAATTGTAGTTAAGGTTTTTCACAGTCACTGCCTACCTTACAACGGCACATTAATGCTGGGTATCTCTTTGCAGGGAAAAGTAAGATTACATGGATGTACTGTAATGTTTTGGAGGTGTTTGATGGTGGAAAAATTTGTTCCCTTGTACCACCTAGACTCTCTTGTACTCTTATGCTGTAGTAA
Organism: Podarcis filfolensis; assembly: GCF_964270895.1. Lineage (NCBI taxonomy): Eukaryota > Metazoa > Chordata > Lepidosauria > Squamata > Lacertidae > Podarcis > Podarcis filfolensis. Next base: position 45,692,096 of record NC_139612.1, on the reverse strand, counting down.
TTGCCTTGCAAGGACTTTTGAAAGCTTAGCCACATTTCCATTCAAGTTTCGTTGCTGGGATTTAGATGAAGAAGCTCTACAGCTCTAACAGCAGCATTTATAAGCACTGTAGGCATTTTTGGGAAAGAACAGCAAAATGTACCGACATATGCATGTATATATATGCATATGTATATGTACTGGATTTACAAATAGAAGGAGTTGTGGTGATATCATAAACTGCTTGAAGCTGAGTATATTGCCAATATTTCATAATGAAAGATCTTATTTTACCTCCTGGCAATTACATTGATTGCAGTTGTCTACACAGCAAATTGCTGTTAATGCTATTGAGGGGATAATTTTCTTCTAGTGATATTTCTCTTTTCAGGTCTCCTTGCTTGCCAGGTAGCTTTTGGTGGAGAGATGTAGTGTGCATTATCAAGTGCTCTGAAATTTGGTGCTAAAGTTCAGTTTCTGGGCTTGTAATAGTGTGGATTTGGAATTCAGGACCAAGGCCAGCAACTAAGTGAGCTTAGGTATGATTCCAGCATCAGAGAGGAGCCCTTTTGAGCACTGAACTACTGCTTATTTTGATCACGGCGAGAGAAATTCCCACTAGTGCCTGTTGCTTGGCATAAAAAATATACCGTATTTTTCGTCCCATAGGACGCTCCCTCCCATAGGACGCACCTACTTTTTTGGGGGGGAAATAAAGGAAATTTTTTCCCCTTTATTTCCCCCCCAAAACCAGGTCGGGGAACAGTGGGATGGCGGCGCTGCGCCTCCCGGCTGTCCCCCGAGCTTGTGGGGCTGGCCGATGTCTGCCCAGCGCGAGGGGCGCTCTGCTTCAGGGCGCCCCACGCGCCGGGGGGCAGGCTGCGGACACCTGCGCGAAGAACGGGGCGTCCTCCGAAGGGCGCCCCGTGCTCCGCGCTGCAGGCTGCCGCCCGCAAGCCGTGCGCGCCCGGGGGGATCTCCCCCCGGGCAGGCAAGGCTTGCGGAAACCTGCGCGAAGCACGGGGCGTCCTCCGAAGGGCGCCCCGTGCTCCGCGCTGCAGGCTGCCGCCCACAAGCCTTGCGCGCCGGGGGAAGTGCCGGGGGAAGTTCCACCCGGTGCGCAAGGCTTGCCGACACCTGAGCGAAGCACGGGACGTCCTCCGGAGGGCGCCCCGTGCTCCACGCCTCAGGCTGCCGCCCGCAAGCCTTGCGCTCCCGGGGGGAGATCCCCCGGGTGCGCAAGGCTTGCCGACACCTGCGCGAAGCATGGGCATCCTCCGGAGGGCGCCCCGTGCTCCACGCTGCAGGCTACCGCCTGCAAGCCTTGCGCGCCCGGGGGAACTCCCCCCGGGCATGCAAGGCTTGCAGCTAACTTCCTGGAGCCTGGAGAGCGAGAGATGTCGGCGCACTGACGCCTCTCGCTCTCCAGGCTTCAGCGAAAGCCTGCATTCACCCCATAGGACGCACACACATTTCCCCTTCATTTTTGGAGGGGAAAAAGTGCGTCCTATAGGGCGAAAAATACGGTAACACTAAGAAATAAAAAAGTAACCATTTGCTGCCTTTTCATGAAACCCAAAATCAACTGCCTGAGGCATTTGCTTCACTCTGTCTAATGATAGAGCTGGCCCCCATGAAATCACCTAAGGGCAATAGAACAGCAGTGCAGTCACATATACAAAATAGATAATGGCATGACTTAGATTACAATATTTAATAAGCAGGATTCCGTTTTCAATGTTTGCAGATTTCCAGATTATATAAAATATTTTTCACACTGTTCCTATAAGCATTCAGTGAAAAGTAAGTCCTTCCAAGTAGTTTCTGGAATTGCAGCTGTAGAAAGCAACCTCTTTCTTCCTCAGCTAGGCATCTGTTGCAAGTGTCCATGGAGACAGCATTTCAGCAGCTAGCTGAACTGTAGCTTGTTAGGAAAATCTACTTCTTAATTAAGCAAAGAAGCCCTTTGATTTGGAGTAGGTCTGACCCACCAAGCCAAACACAGCTCATGATCTTCGTCAGCCTCCCACAATCTGGTGCCTTCTAGATGTTGTTGGATTACAACTCCTACCAATTAGGTCAGTTTTTGGACACAATGATGGGCTGGATGTGGGCCGATAAATGTGGGGTGGGGGAGATGGCCTGTCCTGGACGGAGTTGCAGGAGCAGGTCTGTAGCTTGGTGTGCTTGTGGATCCAACACTTTCCCCAGGGACTCAGGGGCTCTGAGTGCCCTTTCCCACCTATGGCTGGTTCACCAGCTACAGCCGCTTTTGGATAGAAATGGCTTGGCTGCTGTACTCCATGCTCCTGATCAGTTCCAGACTGGAAGCTCTCCTTGAAGGTGTCTTGAAAGCTTCAACCAGAGCAAAATGCAGCAGCCAGACTACTGGCTGAGGTTCCTTTTAGAATATTTAGAACTGGAGTTGCTTTTAGAACTTTTAAAAGAACTTTTAGAGCTTTTAGAACATGGGTCTATGATTTAAAACTGCTGCATTGGTTGTCAGTTTGTTTTGGATCCGATTCAAGGTGCTCACATTAGTATTATGCCCTAAGTGACTTAGGCCTTGAATATCTGAAAGACGGCCTCCTTCCCTACATATTCCCTTGAGTTTTAAGTTCAGCAGAGGGCTCTCCTTGGTAGCTCCACTATCCCCCGGAAGCTCAGCAGAGGTCATTCTTTGTGGAAGCTCCTAAATTGTGGAATTCCTTCCCCATAGAGTGCATCTGGCACCTTTACTATACTTGTTGTTGTTGTTTAGTCGTTCAGTCGTGTCTGACTCTTTCTGACCCCATGGACCAGAGCACGACAGGCCCTCCTGTCTTCCACTGTCTCCTGCAGTTTGGTCAAACTCATGTTTGTATCTTCAAGAACACTGTCCAACCATCTCATCCTCTGTCATCCCCTTCTCCTTGTGCCCTCCATCTTTCCCAACATCAGGGTCTTTTTCAGGGAGTCTTCTCATGAGGTGGCCTAAGTATTGGAGCCTCAGCTTCAGGATCTGTCCTTCCAGTGAGCACTCGGGGCTGATTTCCTTAAGAATGGAGAGGTTTGATCTTCTTGCAGTCCATGGGAGTCTCCTCCAGCACCATAATTCAAAAGCATCAATTCTTCGGCGATCAGTTTCCAGCAAATGCTGAATATGCATCTCTTTACCCCGGCCTTTGACCATTGAGGTGCATATTTTTGGGACCCACTCCATCCAAATGGTTGATACCCAGCCACGAATGAAGGGTAGGTAATACATCAAATTAATAACAGTAATCCGTGACCATTGGCAATGCTGGCTGGGTCTGAAGGTGCAACCACATTGGAAATGCTGTGTATGGTCCTGATCATCTTGCCTCCGAAAGGATATTGTAGAGTTGGAAAGGTTTAGAAAAGGGCAACCAGAATGATCGAGGGGATGGACCAATTCCCCTATGAGGAACGGTTGCAGCATTTGGGACTTTTTAGTTTAGAGAAAAGGTGAACAAGAGGTGACATGACAGAAGTTTATAAAAGTACACATGGCATGGAGACAGTTGATATGAGAGGATGAGAGAAGCTTTTCTCTAACACTAGATCTCTTGGACATTCAATGAAGCTGAATGTTTGAAGGTTCAGGGCAGATAAAGGAAAAGACTTTTTCACACAGCACATAGTTGAACTATGGAACTCGTTCCCACAGGAGTCATTAATGACCCACCAGCATGGATGACTATAAAAAGAAGATTAGAGAAATTCATAGAGGACGAGGCTATAAACGGCTACTACCCACAATGGCTCTGTTCTACCTCTGCTATCGGAGGCATGCTGCCTTTGAATACCAGTTGTTGGGAAGAAGAAGAAGAGTTTGGATTTGATATCCCGCTTTATCACTACCCGAAGGAGTCTCAAAGCGGCTAACATTCTCCTTTCCCTTCCTCCCCCACAACAAACACTCTGTGAGGTGAGTGGGGCTGAGAGACTTCAGAGAAGTGTGACTGGCCCAAGGTCACCCAGCAGCTGCATGTGGAGGAGCAGGGAAGCGAACCCAGTTCACCAGATTACGAGTCCACTGCTCTTAACCACTACACCACACTGGCTTTCTCTGCAGGAGGGCAGAGTGCTCTTGTGCTCAAGTCCTGCTTGCAGGCTTCCCAGGGGCATCTGGTTGGCCACTGTAAGAAAAGGATGCTGGATTCGGTGGACCATTATTTTGTTGAATATTTGGTTGAATATTCTTCCCACCTACCATTGTTAACATAGTAAATGATTTTGTACTGCTGTACACATGTCCTTCCAGGCTCCAAATTAAAGGCTAGTTTATTATGCCCGTCCCCCCCTCCCTGGAAGTATGGCAGTGAATGTGTGTATACCACTCTTTCAGTATATCATGGTAATTAAAAGCAAACAATAAGCTTTTAGGATTCAGGAGGTTGCACTGGCAGAAGTTCTCAAGAGCAGCACTTAAAATGGATTAATTAATCTTTAACAGGCTTTAAACATTCTGTTGTTCCTACTACACTGTGGTTAAAAGCCTGGTAAAAGGGTTCATTTTTCTTCCATTTTTTAAAATGCGTGTGCAGTCTACAAAACTGTTGGTAAGAGTGTTCCCATTACAAACTCAAAGAGCGCATCGACGCAGGATTATGATTATTTTTCCAGGCACGGCCCTGTTATTAGGTATGGTGATGTGGCAGATTTTGGACATAATTAAAGGGAAGCAAAAGGAGAATTATTAGTTTATTGCAATTTCTTTCTGCCCTGGGGAGCACCCAGGGAGCGGTTTATTTTCACAGGTACAAAAATACATAAATGTATGTACGCATAATTTTATTTGTCCGCCGCATTTCTATAGTTCAAACCCTGCTCAAAGTGGCTTACGACATGAAAAAATACGTAACGACAACATAACAAATGTAGTCATAAACCATAAATAAACCATTAAAAGAATACACAACCAAGCTGAACAATTTCAACATAAATCACAATGAGATCTATAATAAAGATACCAAAAACCAACAGCAACAACTGCCCCCCCCCAAAAAAAAACTCCTCAAAGAATACCTCAGCTCAAGATGAGGTTCTGCAGCCTCATCCCTTGTAGCTGGAATCAGTCAGGGCTCTGCCCTCTCAGTCGAGATGGGAAAAGGCTTGCAAAGCAGGGAAGCAGGTCTCCCAGAACTCATAGCCAAGATGGTAGAGGTTACACTGATTGTGTCCTTCATAGATATGCTTTGGAACAGGGGCGTGATTAGAGCTGACATACTCCCCAGATTCCCCACCACCACCAGATTCTGAGCTTAAATACTTGGCAGATATTCAATATATTTATTTGCTTATTTGATTGGTGCAGTGGTTAAGAGTCTTGGACTAGGACCTGGGAAACCAGGGTTCAAATCCTCACTTGGCCATGAAGCTCACTGAGCAAGTCACTGCCTCTCAGCCTAATTCACCTCACAGGGCAGAACCGTGTATGCCAGACTGAGCCCTTTGGAGACAAAGGTGGCATATAAATGCAATCCATCAATGAAACAAATATCCCATATACTTCTGATACCTCTGCAGTGTTCAAGTTGGCTTGGGGGTCTGAAGCCCAAAACAATTCCTTAACAGAAATAAAACAGCAGCATGAAAACTGCTGTGCACAAAAAATAGCATAAAATGAGGGTCTGCCTACCTACCTACCACATGGAAACCATCTAGTAAGGCAAAGTTTTGCTACTTTAATCACGCGGCAAAAAACAGTGAGGAAGGGGGAAGCTATCACAAGGTAAAGTGTTCCATGATTTGAGTGCAGCCACCAAGAAGGCTCTCCCCCAATCAAACATGTCTCAGCCACAGCTGGGACATGAGACGCCTGCAGACAACCTATTTATTGAGCATTCTTCCCTGTTTGCTTGCACAAAACTTATGTGGCAGTAAAATTACATCCGGTCTTTGTTGAGAAATTGTTTTTTTTCCTTCTTTTCAGTTTTAGATTTTTACTTTTTTAAAAAAAACTTTTTTATTCAAAATTAAAACAAAACATATTATCCAGAAACATATCATCCTTATTTCCCGCCCCATTTTCCTCCCACCCACTCACACAACCTCCCCCACCCCCACCCCCGACTTCCCTCAGTTCGTCTTTGATTTCTCTAAGAATGCTGTTTTCTGCATGTTACACAGCTGTATAGATCCTCAAACTATTTAGCTGATTATTATCAATAAAAAGTTTGTGAATGTTTATTCAAAGCCAGCCAAGGAATCCAGTTCGCTTTGTTGCATCTTCAAATACTTTGTAAAGGGTTCCCATTCATCTTTAAAGTCACAGTGATCCTTGTCCCGTAGCTTATATGTCAGTTTTGCCACTTCTGCATAGTCCATCAATTTTTCTTGCCATGATTCTTTAGTTGGGGTTTCTTCAGTCTTCCATCCTTGTGCTATTAAAACTCTCATGGCCGTTGTAGCATGTTTTTCAGCTTGTTGAGCAATTGTTCTGATTGGTTTGTGGGGTGGTAAAAAAGAGAGTATTTGTCCTGATGTGCTTTCATGGTGTTTACATGTCTTCCTGCTAGTCATTTGTTCATTCCACACTTTTCAATGCATTTCCCCATCACTTTCCAAACTGCAAAAACTCCTGTTTTCGTCATAATAAAAAGATGGCTTTTTTGTTCTAGAGTAAAGTAGCACTTTAATCTATTTCAAATGCACAAACCTAAGGTTCTAATGCAGGCATCCCCAACCTTCAGCCCTCCAGATGTTTTGGCCTACAATTCCCATCATCCCCGACCACTGGTCCTGTTAGCTAGGGATCATGGGAGTTGTAGGCCAAAACATCTGGAGGGCCGAAGGTTGGGGATGCCTGTTCTAATGTATACTTGAACACACATACCACCCCTGCCCCACAAAATATTGGTGGTCTGGAGGCAGCCAGGTGGAGAAGGACATCTCCAGCAGATCTTAGAGAACATGTAGGAGGAGTTGGCCCTCAGGCATCAAGGACTCTCTAGCCACTTAGGGTTTTAAAGGTAATTGTCAACACTTTGAATTGTACCCAGAAACAAACTGGTAGCCTGTCATTCATTCATTCATGCATGCTAAGAAAAAGTGGGTGAGCGCCCACTGATATCCTTGCTGCTACATTCTAGACCGAATGAAGCTTCAAGGTAACTTCATGTAGGATGCCTTATAGTAATGAAGCCGAGTTACTGCCATCTAATTTTCTCAAGGATGGGAGCAGCTGGCTCAGCAGTGTGAGATGGGCAAAGGCACCTCTGGTGACAGCTGCTATCTGGGTATCCAGAACCTGTCATATCCAGGAACATCCCCAGATTGCAAATCTGACTTTTCATGGGAAGTGCTATTCCATGCAAAGTAGGGTGACCCAATGTCCACCTCTTTCCTGATCATCTTCCCCTGCTACTTCTCTAGATTAAGCTGCAGCAGGATTTGAGAGGCAATGCTCTATTTGATTTCTAATGTATATCCTAAGTAGCATTTTGGTTACATTCCAGCTTTGCAAAGTCAAAAATTAATTTGCATGTACAGACACCTCTTCATCAACCCCTCAGGCAAGCAAGAGGCCCTGTCACAATTCATAGACCCCTCCACTTAAGCAAAGGCTCCGAAGGAGGGCAGAGAGAGTGGGCTAGTAAAGAGGGTGGCCTGGGGAGAAGGGCAGCTATGGAGGACTCACATCCCCATAGAGTCCTCTAGCTGTACTCTATATAAAATACAGCTTGCTATTTATCATATATATTTGCCACTTGATAGCTGAAATTCAGTACTGGAAACTTGTAGCTATTTGATACAGTGATACCTCGGGTTACAGACGCTTCAGGTTACAGATGCTTCAGGTTACAGACTCCGCTAATGCAGAAATAGTACCTCGGGTTAAGAACTTTGCTTCAGGATGAGAACAGAAATCGTGTGGCAGCAGCAGTGGGAGGCCCCATTAGCTAAAATGGTACCTCAGGTTAAGAACAGCTTCAGCTTAAGTAAGGACCTCCAGAATGAATTAAGTTCTTAACCTGAGGTACCACTGTATTAGTATTTTAAAATCAACCCAAGTCCCTGGTGACAAGACATTGCAGTTCATTTTGTCTGGCACAATCTCACTTCCTTCAGTCCTCACTGGAAAACCTTTATCAAGAAGCATGCATTAGATAATGAAACTTATTCTTCTTGGAAAAACTAATCTTTTCTTACCGCTAGTCATAATTATACCTAGATAGTGTGAAGCATGTGTGTTTGTAAAGAAAAGAAACAAAAAGAAAAAGAAAAAAGCCAGCACTGTCCCTAATTAAGTAGCTGTGTTGGGTCTACTCCAGGCACACACTCCACCCACTTTTTCCTCAAAATATATGGTTCCCTAGGGGAAAGAATTAAAACATAAGAGCAGATCTGAAAATTGCATGGTAGGCTAATGCACTGAGCTCTTTCATTAGCAGGGCATTTGTCAATAGCAGACTGTCTTATTCTTAACCTAGGACAGATTGTCACCAGATGCAATTGGTGATCACAAACCAGTGGCTGAAAATTGGAGGCCAAAATCTCCGTCCAGAAACTAAGAGGAGTACATGCATGTAGACAATAAATGTGAAATATAAGTGCCAAGACACTTTCTGATTGAATTTGCCAGCCATGGAGAAGTAAAAGACGGCACCTTTAAAATGGTCAGAGACCACTTTCAGTTTCCTATAACTGTGATGGAAAAAGAGTCAAAGCAGTTGGCATTGTGCAATGTGACCTTTCTGCTGCCAGATAAAATGGATAGTAATAAACCATAGACAGAAGTCTCTGCCCAAAGGGCTTGCGGCGGATCTTAGAAACACAAAGCAGGGGTGAGGAGGAGGTCACAGAATCAGTTTTAACCTAGCAGGACACATCCCTTTAAATTGCTGAAATAATGGTCTAACCAATAAACTTCCTGACAAAGGGATGGGGAACCTGCAGCCCCTGAAGTATTGGACTCCAACCCCCATCAGTCCTGGCCAGTATGGTCTGTGGTCAGGGACAATGAGAGTTCCAGTACAGCAGTATATGCAAGGCCACAGGGTCCCCATCCATGCCTTATGAGGTTATTTTTACCAGTTGAATGGCTACCACAGTAACTTTTAGTATTTTTCATAGACAGTACGAGCAGCTGTGTGCTGCTCCAGTGTTAACTTCCAAACCCAAATGTTGGTAATTCTAAAATACTCTGGTTCAGTTTCTCCCAACTTGGTGCTCTCTAGAGGTTTTGAACTACACCTCCCATCAGTCCCAGCCAGCATGGCCTGGGATGATGGGAGCTGTAGTCCTACAATGCTGGGAAGACTGTAGGTTCCCCATCTCTGTCTTATGCCAGAACAGCCACATGAAACCCTTGGGATATACCGGTAAGAGGGGCAAATGAGCACCTGCAAGCTTGGCTGAGATATTTTATGGTCCCATACAATATGTGGATGCACAATATGTGTCTCAGCTTTTCTTGGCTGATGGAGACATAGGGTTCCCCAGCCTGTCTCTCTTAATTGTGGTGCTAGGGGTATTATCTATATGTTCAAATTGCTTGAGAAGTTGTGTTATCATCAGCAACTATGATCACAGTGAGAGAGGGCTGTGTTTTTTCTAGATTAACAAACCTCCCGATTGTACTGTTTTCTGAGTGGCAATAAAGGCCAAGACATGTAAGGTGTGTCTTCTGTGAAATTGGTATTCTGGAGAAAGTGGGTGGATAAGAGGATCCACCTTCAAATGCAATTTATTATTAAGCAGGAAGGGGCATTTCAGACAAACAAGGTCAGTCATGTGTAACCAGTTGTGAGTTTTTTGTTGTTTTTTTGTAGTCCTTGAAGTTGACTACTGTGTGGTAGCCTTTAATTGAGCTGGGGATGCACCTCGCAGATTTCCCCTGGATGCTTAAAATCCATTTGGATGGCTCTCAAGTAGGATTAAGCAGATTAGTGTCATAGAATTTAGATGTCTTTAGGGCTGCACGGTAATTTATGGCAGAGAGTCTCTATTATTTCAGCGCTAGATAAGGACGATACAGTCACAACGCTCATGAATTGGGATGCTTGGAGATAACTGAGAGCAAGGATGAAAATACACAAATATAATTAAGCAGAAGTCACGCAAAGCCTCGATGTTATAGAGGTTGTGTTTGTGGCTGGTGCAGTTCTAAAGTCATAGAAAAGGAGCGACTTGGGCAGCTTGACAAATCTGAAGACCAAACAGCAGCTCTGGTGTGCTTATTTTATTTATAGGGGTTTCTGCTACTTGCCTGCATTGCTGTTGTGCTGCATTGGCGTGCCTTGAAAGATACATAGATTCTGCCTTATATTTGGAAACTGCAATGGGGTCCAAAGAAATTGTAGCAACAGGGCTGTCATGCCTCAGTCACACCTGACACATGTGGAGACCCAAGTTTGGACTGAAAACAGCTCAGGCTGTGTACACACCATACATTTAAATCACACACACACACACACACACACACACACACAGAATCATGGGAACTGTAGTTTACTTATCACAAAGCTACAACTCCCAGCCAGCAGTTCACAGGATTCTTTTGTTTCGGGCATGTGCTTTCAATGTGCTTTAAAATTGCTTTAGATGTATGGGGCGGATGCAGTCTTAGATAGCTGCCAAAGAGAGCATTACCATGTTAAGTTGTAGGATCACTTGGTCTGTATCATGCCATCACATTCTGTTGCACCAGCCAATTGTGTAGAGTAGATCTGGGGAAGCTTTGGCCCTCAGCATGCTGCTATACTGCTGATCCCATCATTTCTGGCTGTTGGCCATGTTTACTTGGGCTGATGGGAATTGCAGTTCAGCAACAGTTGGTAGAGAGGGTGGCATGGGAAACACATGTGGTAATGATGATGATGCCAGTTGCATTGGGGAAAGCCTCTAGACAACATGCAATAAAAATTAAAACAATTTAAAGCATAGCAAAATATAAACAGTTCATCTTAAAACAAGCTAACTGCAACAGGAAACGAATATCAGATCATCTGTTTATTTGAATGCCACTTTCCCACTAAATTCTGTTCAAAGTGGCTCATAAAATATCAAATGAACAATAATATAACAATTCAAAAAGCATATTAACAATAAAAAATAAGCAAAATATAAGTAAATACAAAAAACCAACCCATATAATAAAACAGTACAAACAGGCTAACCTAATTTAACCATTTAAACAGGAAAGAGAATATTGCGCAGTGCAGAAATTTAATGATAGCCTACAAATCTGACAGAAGAACCACTATTCCCAAAGGACATTCAACAGAATCTTACTACAATTAGCTGGCGTCCATTGGGTAAGTTAGTCAGTCATGTAAGTCAGTCATGTAACAACCATACAAAAACAAAAAACTTCCAAAAAGCTCAACCCATGCAAGCAAAAACTACTGTATTTTTCGCCCCATAGGACGCACCGGCCCATAGGACGCATCAAGTTTTTTTGGGGGGAAATAAAGGAAAAAAAACTTATTCCCCCCCCAGGCGCTTGTGGTGCCGGCAGCGGGGAGAAGCGCTCTTCTCCCCGCAGCCCGCCTTCAGACCAGGTCCGGGGACAGCGGGGAGACGCGCTGCACCTCCCCACTGTCCCCGGAGCTTGCGGGGCTGGCGGCGGGGTCTCCCCGCCGTCAGCCTCCAAACCACTTCAGGAGACAGCGGATGGAGACAGACGCACTGCGCCTCCCAGCTGTCCCCGGAGCTTACGGGGCAGGCAGCGGGGAGAAGCGCTCTTCTCCCCGCCGCCCGCCTTCAGACCAGGTCCGGGGACAGCGGGGAGACGCGCTGCACCTCCCCACTGTCCCCGGAGCTTGCGGGGCTGGCGGCGGGGTCTCCCCGCCGTCAGCCTCCAAACCACTTCAGGAGACAGCGGATGGAGACAGACGCACTGCGCCTCCCAGCTGTCCCCGGAGCTTGCGGGGCAGGCAGCGGGGAGAAGCGCTCTTCTCCCCTCTGCCCGCCTTCAGACCAGGTCCGGGGACAGCGGGGAGACGCGCTGCACCTCCCCACTGTCCCCGGAGCTTGCGGGGCAGGCAGCGGGGAGAAGCGCTCTTCTTCCCGCCGCCCGCCTTCAGACCAGGTCCGGGGACAGCGGGGAGACGCGCTGCACCTCCCCACTGTCCCCGGAGCTTGCGGGGCTGGCATTTAGACATTTAAAAGCCAAAGGAAAAGACATTTAAAAGCCAAAGGAAAAGGAAAAGTCTTTGCTTGGCACTGAAAGGCCGTTATGGAAGACACCAGAGAGAATGTTCTACAGATTAAGTGGGGGAAACACCTTCAAAAAGGCCACTCTCATTACTGGCCTCTGTGCCTTAGAATTAGGGGGCGTCCAGAGGAGGGCCTCCACAGATGATCTTAGGGCAGGGAAATGTATTTGTTGGAAGAGAGGTACCATTTGGTACCAGGGGCCCAGGCCATGTAGGGCTTCATAGGTTAAAGCCAGCATTTGGACTTGGGCCTGGAAACAAATAAGAAGCCATTAGTGGTGGGAAACGATAATGTCCCCATACGGGGTTGAGGAGAAGGACTTAATATGGGGGTGCTGTTTTCCAGTGCCATTGCCATGCAGTGTGTCATATGCAATTCCTCTTTTCTGTTCAGTCAAGTTCTCAGGCACAGGTAATTTCTAGCTTGGCTACCTGAGAGCTTATTAACTGGAGATGCCAGAGATTGAATACAAGATCTTTGACATGCAAAGCCTGCAGTCTCGACTGTCAGTGAGAAAGACTAATCTGCCCAAGATATGAACCGAGCCCTTAGTCCTTAAAGGACTCCTGCCACCCTCCTGTTTCTAGCAAAGCTTTCGGTCTGCATGGTGTGTGTATGCGTGTGTGTGCTTGAAATTTAGGCTGCAATTCTAATCCCACTTATTTGAGAGAAAACCCTACTGGATTTACTTCTGAGTAGACATGGTTAGCAGCTTGCTGTTAATTACTGTACTTATACAGGCTGCCTGATAATGCATGCTCTGGACTGTTCACAAGAAGTAAAAGAATGAAAAACAGTATTTAAATATCAGAACCAAGATAAAATACACAGCAGCACAAAAACCATGTTAACTAGCAGAGAAAGAGATGGAAACAGTCATCCCCAGGAATAAAAAAACCCCTTTGATTCAGACATTAAGAGATTGTGTGTGATGACCAAGACGTAGTGGAGACTGAGCTGTGATCTTAGTGGGTTTCCAGGAAGCTAAGCGCCCACCCTGATGGCCTGTTTGTTAAGCATTCATCCTGATCTGCTTGTTCAAAATTTAGGTGGAGGTTTCATTATATCAGGTCTTCACTGAGTCTTAGGACTTCACTCCAGATTTGTGTAGGGTTTACTCCTTAACAGTTTGACTTTGCCCCCAGAGGTGCTCTCCATTTTCTCTCGAGACAGATGGTTGCCATAAAAAATTATCAACTATTCATTCAGATTGAGTTTTGGAGATGGATGTGGCTTATGCAACAATAAACATTTACCCTTGTTTGCTTGCAGGGTGTTTGCAAATCTTGCAATTAGTCATTTGCTCACTCCAAACTTTTCATTGGACTTCCTCATCCCTTTGCCACGCACAAAAATCAGTTTCTTTTTCAAAGAGGGTTTCTGGCATGGTGACACAGACTACTTTAATCCACTCTTCGTTTGTGCAAACCTACATTTCCCAGCTTGAATCCCTCTTGCGAAATAGGAGGTGCCATAGGGCTGAACTACTCAAGATGGGGCATGAGACAGCTTTAAGTAAAAACTAGTATTTGCTTTGACAAAGGTATCTAAGCACCTTGGGAGCCCATACCAATGATCTAAGTCCTACTCCTAGATGCAGTATTAGCAAAGATGTAAATGGGCAGCATTCTGGTGTTACTGGGTGGTTTCCAGCCATACCGTCTTCCATTGGCAGGGGGACACCTTGAATAAATGGAGATGTGGAGCCCAGTGTCTCAGTTGTAAAGCTACAAATCAGGTATCAAATCCTGTATCTCTGGGTAACCCACAGAGTACTCTTCAGATTCCCCTGGGGTAGAGTCCTGCTGACCCACGCCTAGACAGGTCTCCTTTGCATCAGAATCACTGTTGAAGGCATCAAATATATGATGCTGAGTTCTAGTTTCAGTCAAAGAATAGTGACGAGAAGCACCTCGATTCTCCCTGCAGTGGAGTTCAAAAAGGCATTCTTCTGCTGTGCATCCAACACCCTATTTTTTTCTCTTGATCGGGGTTGCTTATTCTTCTCAGCTTGCATTATGTTGTAGCCACGTTTTCCCCACAGTAGTCAAATGAGACCTCCACTGTGTGCGCCGATTGCAGTTGAGCACAGCGCACTGTTGCACAAACCTCCAAAAAATGAGCAGAAAAGGGCCATCTGGCTGTGGAGAGGAGCACGACTCTTTGCAGATGGTTGGTGTGAAAACACGTGTTAGATGATAAGAGTAACAGTAATACTGAACTCAATGTTTTGCTTGGATAGGCAGAGCGGTAGTTGTTGCATGCTCACGCTGCTGAAGATGGCAGGTGGATGTGGCAGGCCCTAACATAAATTGAGCATGTACAGGCACCCTCTATCGACAGTAGAATCATGTGTTATTAAGGCTCGTTTGCTAGAGGAGATGGTGGTGCCTGGAAGGAGGGGGGGTGAAAATGAAGGGAGAAGAGGACTGGAAATAAAAGGAGACAGACCATTCACATGTCTCTGAGTTGGTTTGACTTTTAAAATCTGGCGTGTTGCCATTGAGTGTGTTGGGCAGTGAGCTCCTTGCACTGTATCTCTAATCAGTGCTATTTTTCTAGAAAAAGAGGTGCTGTAGCTCACCATGAACACCTCCCTCGTTCTCTTAGAATGGCAATGGTACCTACCTGAGAGGTGCTGGAATAGAGTTCCGACAAGTTCCTGCTGGAAAAATAACCCACCTGCCTCTAATGCTGCTCAGGAAATGGAGTTGGAGGGTAGATGAAAACATTAAATGAAGCCTCTCTGTTTCCCACATGACTTTCTCTCACTACTCAGCCAGTACTCCCACCCCTCCTGTGTGAGCAAAAATGCTGTGCGTGACTCATTCCTTCAGCCTCTGCAAGCTGGGCAGCAGTAATGTCTTTCTCGTCTGCATCCCCAATGTGTGGGTTTTCAGAGAACATGGCCTGAGCAGGGGTGGGTGGGGGGTAACCCTGGGAGCCTCCACATGTTGCTGAATTACAGCTCCCATCAGTGCCATCCAGTATGGTCAATAGTCAGGGGGACAGGAGTTATGAGGTTCAGCAGCATCTGCATAGCTGCAGGTTCCTTTACATGGGAAAGGACCCAAGTTCTGTTCCTAGCATCTCCCATTAACAAGGCTTTCTGGTTGAAGGGCTGGGAGAGACCTTTGCCTGAAAGACCTTTAGGGAAAGGGCGTAGCTCAACGGGAGAGCATCTAGATTTGCATCCAGAACGTCCCAAATTCAATTCCTGGCATCTCCAAGTAGGGCTGGAAGAGAACTCTCTCTGAAGAATCACTGTCAGGCAGTGTAGACAATACTGAGCCAGGTGGACCAATGGTCAGCCTTAGTATAAGGCAGCTTCCTATGTTCCTAGCCTGGAATGCCATTACCAAATTGGGTAAAGGTAAAGGGACCCCTGACCATTAGGTCCAGTCGTGACCGACTCTGGGGTTGCGGCGCTCATCTCGCTTTATTGGCCGAGGGAGCCGGCGTACAGCTTCCGGGTCATGTGGCCAGCATGACTAAGCCGCTTCTGGCGAAACCAGAGCAGCGCACGGAAACGCTGTTTACCTTCCTGCCGGAGCGGTACCTATTTATCTACTTGCACTTTGACGTGCTTTCGAACTGTTAGGTTGGCAGGAGCAGGGACCGAGCAACGGGAGCTCACCCCGTCGTAGGGATTCGAACCGCCAACCTTCTGATCGGCAAGTCCTAGGCTCTGTGGTTTAACCCACAGCGCCACCCGTGTCCCCTTCCTTCCAAAGGAGCCTTTTAATTATAAAAGGTTACATAAATACATCAGACCACATTTGGAAGAATGGGGTGTATGGCGTGTTAGGAGAGGGGGCCAGGGAATATGGACTTCAGCATATGGTTTAACCCACAGCGCCACCCACTTCCCCGCCAAATTGGGTAGTTAGACCAATAATCTGCTTTTGGTAGAAAGCAGATTAACTCAGCAGCTCTCCTCACCGGAACTTCTCTGTAGCAAATGAAGGTGCAAAGGAGAAGGGATGCTTCTTCAAAGAGAAAACGCGGCTGATTCTTCTCATGTGGTTTTGAATGAGCCAAATTGGCACTATGATCTCGCTCAGAGCAGCACTGTAGTTGAAGCCTGGAATTATTTAATATTTTGATTCATTAACTAGAGGTTAAAAACCGTAAAATGGAAGTTTGCACGAGGCCATGCAAAGCATAGAATTGTGAGATGGAATTCAATTCAATTGTAATCTTTCTCATATCTTTCTTTCTCACCAACC
The DNA here is from genome assembly GCF_964270895.1 of Podarcis filfolensis. Classification (NCBI taxonomy): domain Eukaryota; kingdom Metazoa; phylum Chordata; class Lepidosauria; order Squamata; family Lacertidae; genus Podarcis; species Podarcis filfolensis. The sequence continues at coordinate 45,675,720 of NC_139612.1, read as the reverse complement.
ATGGCTTTTTGTCAAATGCCACCTCTTCTGTGAACCCTCTGGATACAATCCTTAATTGAAATGAAGCCTAAGTGCATTCAACTGCATTTGCACAGCTTTCCACTGCCATTGCCAAAAATTTAGCAGTAAACCCTTCCTTATAAAGACTGGCCTTCTTTGCTTATGTTATTATGTGAGGTGCTATGTACTTTGATGGTGCTGTTTAAATAAAGAAAAAGAATTTCCCACCCCATTTTCCCTCTCCATTTTGCCATCTTCACTGCCTTAAATGTCTGATTCTGAAGTGGCTCCTGTTGTTTCACCAATTCACTATATTCCATGGACACCACAAGGTCACCTTCATGCCCTATATCCAAAGCACATGCAAAGTACAAGGCTTCCTCCAAAGAATCCTTGGAATTGTTGTTTGCCCTTCACAGAACTACAATTCTCAGCACCCTTAACAAACTATGGTTCCCAGGATTCTTTGGGAGAAGCCAAGTGGCGCTGTGGGTTAAACCACAGAGCCTATGGCTTGCTGATCAGATGGTCGGCAGTTCGAATCCCCACGACGGGGTGAGTTCCTGTTGCTCAGTCCCTGCTCCTGCCCACCTAGCAGTTCAAAAGCACGCCAAAGTGCAAGTACCGTATTTTTCGCTCGATAACACGCACCTGACCATAACACGCACATCGTTTTTTTTTTTTTATTTCTTTTTATTGAGTTTCGTTTAAATAACCAAAAGAAAAACCAAATCAACAATTATACAAAGAAAAAAGACAGAAAATAAGTAAATAGATGTCCAGTCATAACATAAGAATAACATCAGATTCCATTACAGTTCTTTATCTTCACACTTAGATCTTCATATCTTCAAATGCTTAAATCAGTCCCCTACACGCCTATTGACCTCCATCCCTCCCGATTTCAGGCTTCTTGGTATAAATAATTTCATTCTCCTGCAGCTAATAATTATTACTGATTTACACATCATAGGATCTATATCGAACCTGCTATAGTTTTTAGGTTTCTATAATTCCCTTCAATATATATCATAAATTTATTCCAATCGTTAATGAACTTTGTATTTTTTTGGTTTCTAATTTTTTGTGTCATTTTTGCTAGTTCAACAAATTCGAATAATTTTGTTTGCCAATCTCTAATTGCTGGGGTATTTGGGTTTTTCCAATTTTGGGCGATTAATATTCTAGCGGCAGCTGTGGCATACTGGAATAATGTCTTATCTTCTTTTCTGATTTCGTCCCCAATTATACCTAGTAAGAAGGCCTCTGGTCTTTTGGGAAATGTATATTTAAATATTTTTTTTAACTCATTATAGATAAGTTCCCAATATTTCTTCATTTCGTCGCATGTCCACCACATATGGAAAAAATTACCTTCTTTGATTTTACACTTCCAGCAGTTCTTATTTCCTGTTTTATACATTTTCGCTAACTTTGCCGGTGTGATGTACCACCTATACATCATCTTTTCTAAATTTTCCCTAAGTGTGACACATGCCGAGAATTTCATTCCATTAGTCCATAATTTCAGCCACTTATCATATTCTATATTATATCCCAGATCCATTGCCCATCTTGTCATAACCTCTTTTATTTCCTCATCTTTGGTGTCCCATTCTAATAAAATGTTATACATTTTAGATAATAATTTGGATTTACCTTCAATTATTTCTATCTGAAATTTGGATTTCTTCTCGTTCATCCCTACTTTTTTATCTTCTATCCATGCTGCATTTATTTGATGGAATTGTAACCAGCTTGTTAACTTATCTTTCAGCTCCTCATATGTTCTCATCTTCCATCCACTTTCTGATCTTATCAGTAGGTCTTCATAGGTCAGCCTAACTCCTTCCATATTTACTTTTTTAATTATTAAAATATCAGTTGGTGATAACCACCAAGGTGTTTTCCATTCTAGGAGTTTTTTAAACACGCACATCGTTTTTAGAGGAGGAAAACAAGGGAAAAAACATTCTGAATGAAACAGTGGATGTATCATTTTTGTGCTTCATGCTGTGGCCACAGACATGTGATCTGATGGTGAATTTGGGGTGACCCAATGCAAAAATCCTGAGAATCCCTGTGGATCCATGCTTTGTAACCACGTTTTTGCACCATTGCAGCCCCAGGCAACAGTGGGTGTGTGATTTTGGGGGGGGCAGGCTGTAGCCATGGACATGCTATGTGCTCTGATGGTGAATGTGGGGTGACCCAATGCAAAGATCCTGAGGATCCATGTGGATCCATGCTTTTTAACCACATTTTTGCACCATTGCAGCCCCAGGCAACAGTGCGTGTGTGATTTTTGGGGGGCAGGCTGTAGCCATGGACATGCTATGTGATCTGATGGTGAATTTGGGGTGACCCAATGCAAAGATCCTGAGGATCCATGTGGATCCATGCTTTTTAACCACATTTTAAGTGGGGAAGGAAGGAAAAATACAGAATGGACAAGGAGCACGAGAGGGGTGTGCAGAGAAGCAGCTGGCTAAGAATGCAGGAGAGGGGTATAACGGGAGGGAGGAAAGGAAGGCAAAAGTTTTCCCTCACCTACCCACCCAAGCCAGCCAGCTCTCTCTCTCTCTCTCTCTCTCTCTCTCTCTCTCTCCCTCCCTCCCTCCCTCCCTCCCTCCTGCATGTTTTCAGCAGCACCGGAGCACAGAGACGACACTCTGCTTTCCCCTCTGCTTGCCTGGAGGGGAGGGGCTTTCCCTGCTCTTTGTTCCGTTTGAGCAAACACAGCAAGGAAACAGAGGAGGGTGGGCAGTAAGACCCTGAGGCAGAATGCAGGAAAGCAGCCACTTCCTCTTTTCAGGTTTCCCTTCTCCGAGACGCGCGATTTGATTTTTGCCTGATTTTTTTTGCCATTTGGCTCCAGGGACCACACATTCGCTCAATAACACGCACAGACATTTCCCCTTCCTTTTTAGGAGAAAAAATCTGCGTGTTATAGAGGGAAAAATACGGTAGATAAATAGGTACCGCTCTGGTGGGAAGGTAAATGGCGTTTCCGTGCACTGCTCTGGTTTCGCCAGAAGCAGCTTAGTCATGCTGGCTACATGACCCGGAAAAACTGTCTGCTTACAAACGTCGGCCCGCTGGCCTGTAAAGCGAGATGAGCGCTGCAACCCCAGAGTAGTTTGCGACTGGACTTAAATGTCAGGGGTCCTTTACCTTTTTTAAAAAAAGTGCTTTAAACATATTGTGAGAATGAAAATTAGACCAGACCAGCTTTGTCCCACTTGCTGCAGTACACTGACCAGCTGATCTCCATCTGATTTAAAAAACTTTTTCATTGCAATGAAAATCATACACACAAACACAAACATGGTCCTTTGTCCAAGGTATTAGTTCAGCTTCTAATGTGCTCAGTGGAAAAAACACCAGTGATTTGAATAGGGGGATTAACCAAAGGAAATAGAGTAACCTCTAATTCACCTCTAGTGGAGGGATTATGCAAATGAATCCACTTGTTTTTCAACTGGGAGGTTTCAGTAATTGCATATTGCGTGACCTTCACCTGTCCTTTGACTCTGCAAGTGCCTTTCTGCCTTGGCCTCAAAACCGCTCTTAACAATCCTATATAACTCTGCCATTACTTCCTACTCATATCTCCCAGGCCACTGGAACTACGGTATTTGCTCGCCTTCCTTTCCTCCCTAACTTCCTTTCCTTTCACTGTACCAACTTTGGTCGGCCTTTTGGTCGGCCCTCATGGCCCTTCACTTCATCAAATCTGGCCCTCTTTGAAAAAAGTTTGGACACCACTGCTAGCCCCCAAAGAGGCTGTGGATACACTCCCTTCTACTCTGCATCCAATGCACTCCCGCAGCTGGTTTGGGAAGTGGCGTCCACACAACAGCATTAGCCCCAGTCCACATCTACCATGTATCTACCCTGTTGCTATGGAACACTGCATCTTGATGTGTTTCCCCTGCAGACAGCTTCAGTCTGAATAGAGAAAAAGAACGACCTAGTTCTGTTTTCAGCTGGTGGTATGTACCCATCCTCAGTTCTAGCAGGTGACAAAACTGAGGAACATTAAAGATAAAGGTAAAGGACCCCTGACAGTTAAGTCCAGTCACAGATGACTCTGGGGTTGTGTGGTGCTCATCTCGCTTTACAGGCTGAGGGAGCCGGTGTTTGTCCGCAGACAATTTTTCTGGGTCATATAGCCAGCGTGACTAAGCCGCTTCTGGTACAACAGAACACCAAAAACAGAGCAGCGCACGGAAACGATGTTTACCTTCCCACTGGAGCAGTACCTGTTTATCTATTTGCACTTTTTGGGGCGTGCTTTTGAACTGCTAGGTTGGCAGGAGCTTGAACTGAGCAACGGGAGCTCACTCCATTGCAGGGATCCGAACCGTGACCTTCTGATCGGCAAGCCCAAGAGGCTCAGTGGTTTAGACCACAGCGCCACCCGCGTCCCTTGAGGAACATTAATCCAGACATAAAAATCCATTTCCTTTTAACAAAGGGAAAAGGGGGAAAGGATCAACAAATGTGTATTATGAAGAGAGTGGGGAGGTAGAGAAGAGAGGAAGGAGCAAAATTCTGGGTGTGGGGAGAAGGGGGAGAGAAGGTAATAGGTGAGCCTCAGGACGAGAGCAGAATAAAGGACCAACAGAGCATTGAGAGAAGGAAAGTGAGAAATCATTTTTCTGCTGCTGCTGCATTGCTTCTGCTTTGCACAGGCTGAGCTGTGACCTGAAGAAACGGAGAGGGAGACTTCACCGGGGGAATCAGAAAACCACACACAAGAGATAACAAGATAAAATAAAGGAGGGCATGGTTGCACAGAGTTGAGGGGGAGGCATTTCAGTCAAAAGACACTGACGAGAAACCAGCCCAGATGGATTCCTGCCCAGTGCAGTATTAACAGGGTCTCCCCACCTTTCTGTCAGCAAAAACCTTCATACGAATTGCAAGCTGTCAACAGCCTTGCAGAGCTCTAAGTGGTGTCATTCACATATGCCATTACATGTGGCAAAGTAGGATGCGCTGCCATTCCCACATGGGAGGAACATGGTGTGTGTGTGCCTGTTGTTGTTTTCAGGCCATAAACTCCAACCCCAAATCAGCCTCTAGCCCATTTGTGTCCTTTGCACGCTGAACACCCTTACAATGCACCGTTTCTTTCCAGAACTGGAAATCTGCTGGCAGTTTCTCGGCACTCTCGGTGTGTGTATACCCCAACCTGGTGAGTGAAGCAGGGGAAATGGCTTTGTCTTGCCTCGTGTGTGTGTCTAGCAGGCCCAGGGGGAGCACAGTGCTTTCCTCAGGAAAGGACCAAGGGGCCCACAGGCAGTGTTGGGAAGGAAAGCAGAAGAGCTGCAGGAGGGAAAGAGTAAGGGGGCAGAAGTAAGCAATAGACTATGTAAAGCATTTACATTGTTCCATAAAATAAAAACAAAAAGCCCTATCTCACAGCAGCAGCGAGACGCAGGATGAAAAGGAAAAAGAGAAACAATATTTTGACATCTAATGGGAAGGTTACAAAACACACACACACGGGGCTCTAATCCCCAGCTTCCTCTTTCCTTCTCTTTATTTTCTTGTCTTTTGTTTGCTTCCTACCACTTTGCTTGCGCTGCTGGCAGGAAAGGCACATTTGGGGAATAATCCAATGATGCCAAATGCAAGGGAGAGCTTTCTTTGGCCAGCTATTTGGATGGCAGCCTCCCCATGTTTCAATTTTCCTTGGATCCAAATGGATGCTTCTGTAGTTACTGCTTATGGTTTGATGTCCCACGGCCACCTGTCTAAACTCTGCTTTGCCGAAACACCTATCTTCTCAGTCTTGTGATGTTCTCTACTTTCTGCTTTCTTTCCTATGAATTACATTAGTCTTCCCATCTATTGACCACTGTACTCACTCCATTTTGGTTTTGCCTCCTTGTACCCTTCCTTCTTTGGCTGTCAGCAATAGCTCCGCTCTTCTGAACTTGACCTTGGACTTCAGCTCATGGCTAGATGCTGCTAAGAAGGGTTCAGCAGGGTCACCACAGCAGTTTAACAACCAATCCCTCTTCACGGAGAATGCTGGGAATTGTAGCTCTGGGCGGGGAATAGGGGCCTCCTCACAACTCTCAGCACCCTTCACAAACTACAGCTTCCAGGATTCTTTGGGAGAAACCAAACTGTTTGAAGAGGTATCACAATGTTTTAAATGTATGGTATGAATGTGGGATAAGCCTAGGAAGATTTTGTACCAGTGCCATGTTCTGGTGGGGAAAGGAAGATTCATAGGGTGAAACAACAGAAATGATTAACAGAACTATTTGGAAACTCCACCAGTACTTAATCATTTTATGCATTGGCATGATGGGGAAACTGAGGCATGGCTACAAAGTTCATAGAATTGTAGAGTTGGAAGGGACCCCAGGGGTCATCTAGTCCTACTCCCTGCAATGCAAGAATCTCAACTAAAGCATCCATGACAGATGGCCATCTAACCTCTGCTTAAAAACTTCCAATGAAGGAGAGTCCACCACCTTCTGAGAGAGTCCATTCCACTGTCGAACAGCTCCTATGGCTAGAAAGTTCTTCCTGATGTTTGGTCAGAATCTCCTTTCTTGTAACTTGAATCCATTGCTTTGAGTCCTACCCTCCAGAGTTTGCTCCTTCTTCCATGTGACAGCCCTTAAGATATTTGAAGGTGACTATCATATCTCAGGGGATGCGGGTGGCGCTGTGAGTTAAACCACAGAGCCTAGGACTTGCTGATCAGAAGGTCGGCGGTTCGAATCCCCGCAACGGGGTGAGCTCCTGTTGCTCGGTCCCTGCTCCTGCCAACCTAGCAGTTCAAAAGCACGTCAAAGTGCAAGTAGATAAATAGGTACTGCTCCGGCGGGAAGGTAAACAGCGTTTCCGTGCGCTGCTTTGGTTTGCCAGAAGCGGCTTAGTCATGCTGGCCACATGACCCGGAAGCTGTACGCCGGCTCCCTCGGCCAATAAAGTGAGATGAGCGCCGCAACCCCAGAGTCAGTCACGACTGGACCTAATGGTCAGGGGTCCCTTTACCTTTACCTTTATCATATCTCAGTCATCCCAGCTACAAGTATGAATGAAGATTGAAACACACCATACACTTGCGGGCGGGAGGGTGGATGTATTGCTCTAAATGAGATGGGGAGGAAAATTCTAGGCAAAGGGAGTATGACCATGGGCATAGCTGGGGGGGGCAGGGGGCAGCTGCCCCCCAATCAGTAAAAATCAATACAAATCTAGGGTTCTGCCCCCCCAACAAAAATCCTGACTACTCCCATGACTAAGACAGGATGGCAAATGTTAACTGTGTAAAGAAATAAAGAACTGAATGTTTTCCCCTGGGGTGGTAGGTAGTTGTCATAATTTAGGCTGGAATGTCCAAAGAGGCCTAAGAGATTTATGCACAGCTGAGCTCCCAGTGGGATTTGGGAACTTTTCTCCTACACGTTTCCTAGCTGGCATCTGAGACCATTAAGGCAAATTGGTGCACTTGGCCATGTTTTTCAGTAATACAGAATTTCACTTGGAGGTTATGGTGACTGCAACCTTTCTTTTTTCTTATGCAGTAATAATGTAAGAATTCAAAACCTGTCAAATGAACCGCTATCAAAGGATGTTAAAGGTTTTTTATTCTCCATAGTTAAAGTTGCTTTAATAAATCTATTAGTTTGTCTGCAGTCTTCTTATCTATCTTGATTGCCCCTGCTGATCCCTGATAGTCTAGCAGATGCATTTATACTTATCTAGTCTTTCTTCTTGGACACTGTTAAATTATATTTACTTCCTTTTGTATATCCCGCCCCCACAGACTTTTTCTAAGTGATCCGTTCAAAGTGTGCCCTGTCACATTTTAGCCAGCAACTGGTTTAAAGGTAATAGTATGATATCCAGTCCACACATAACGGGGTGTTTTGTGAGGTGGTGGTGGGGGACTAGGTTTTATAATTTAAGATGAATCCATAGTCCCTTTTGAGGCCTTGTGCTGGTTTTTCTTCTTTTGCCTCACATATATTTGTTGAACTATAAACCAATCATTATTTGGAAATGCCCTTAGTCTGTCTAACTTCCATAACACACTTTGGCTGTGTTCAGATGTGGGGTTTGTTGTGTTAGATTTACTGGTTATAATCATAAGCGTCTTTAGCATAGCATGACTGGTTCAGCCGCACTGCAGGGAGCGCCACAAGAATGCTGTAGAACAGAATGCGAGGGGCAGGCAGGTGCCAAATTTTAGTGCCACACGGGTTGCCGCTGAAATCTGAGAGCCCAAAGTCTACCACCGTTATAATCCTAGTGCTTTTGTCCCAATATCTAATGTTTGTTTTACATTGCAGTGCCTGTTGCATTATGGAACTGTGGCCTTGTGATCAATATACCCCCATGCCATGCTAAATTTTAAATGGTGGAAAAGAATTGTATGACAGGATACTGCACCAAATTTTGTATTGTGAAATTACAGCACGAAACACATTTTTCCTGAGTTAATAAGGTTGCAAACAGATTTTTTAATGGAAACAATTAACACGGAAACGAGCACTAGCCTTCCTGAAGCGGGTTTTACGTCATGTGAATGATCACATAAAATGTAGAAATTATCAGGCAAGGAAATGTCAGGAAAATGGAATAAAGTGCTGTCTGAATGCATTGTTTCTCTGGACAAATGCAGCAGCATAGGGAACCTGTAGCCCTCCATATGTTACTGAATCACAGCTCCCATCATTCCTGATCTTGGGCCATGCTGGTTGGGGCTGATGGAAGTTGGCGTCCAACAACGCCTGCAAGGTTGCAGGATCCCCCTTCCTGCGCTCTTCTGTGACAAGTGTTCACGAGCGGGTTCTTTTTTCCTATTCGTTGCCCTGCCACAAAGAGAGCAGATGGTAACAGCAAGGAAGCGAAGTGCAAATCACTGTCAGACTACAAAGATTAATTACTCTGTTGTCAATGTGTAGTACAGTAATAGCAAACACATAATAATAGGAAATTACTAGCTTGCATCATTCATGGAAAAAACAAAACCAGGTTTACTGGAGTCTGGTTCCAGAGAAAGCTGTTATAATGTAATTTGGCCCCTGGAGTTGAAGCAGCTCAAACTTGCAGGGAGTCTCTGATTCCAAATGGGCCACATTTCTTGTATATGTTAATAAAATTCAATGGTGCAGGAATGAGGGCGTCCTCCAAGACTTTGCATGTGGGCTTGGGAAGAAGGCTTCCCCTGAATTGGGTTCCACAAGGCTACAGTTTGAAATTCTTACGAAATTCCACTCATCTCCCACCCACCCACCTTTCAAATTCTGCCCCATTTCCCCCTTGCACTGGTACTGTTCCACCAGCATAAGGATTCTGATGATTGCTGGTACCACTGGTGTCAGGGGACATTCCTTACACTGGCTTGTCTTTGACCTCCACTAACTCATGGACTCAGAAGTGCTCCTATCTCTGCTCAGCAGGAAACAGAATCGCATGGTTAATTACAACTAAGCTAAGACGGTAAAGAATATATTTTATCTTTGAGTCATCCTAGGGTTCGTATTGTCAGTTCCAAATTGTTTTCACAATTTTGAGAGAGAGAAAGAGAGGAAATTGCATGGTGAAATTCACACAACGCTGAAAGTTATTTTCCAGATCTAAGTCTAAATGTCATTTTATACTTGAGATGCTTTGATAACACTGAAGTTGTGTTTGGAGGTTTGCAATGCCCTGGAGATTTGTGCCTGCATTGGAAGAGCAAGTTACAAAGACATGACTGAGATGAACTAAGACTTCATTATATACTGTGCATAGGCTTCCATGGCCTGGTGTTGCGGACATGCATGAAAAGAGTTGTCGGGTGGTGGGGTTGGGGGAGACTAGCACAAACCAGGTGGGAATTGGGAGAAATAGACTGCCACCAGTGTGGGAAGTATCTTGACACATCTAACCAAAACTATCTGTCACTCTTGTATACAAATACCAAAATGAGAAAAGTAGCTAGCTGGCTTAAGAGTATGCCTTATCAACTCTGCTCACGTTATTGGATGTAGGAAATTCAATAATAATAATAATAATAATAATAATAATAATAATAATAATAATAATTTATTATGTATATGCCGCCCATCTGACTGTGTTGCTCCAGCCACTCTGGGCAGCTTCCAACAAATTAAAACATCAAAAATAGTAAAACATCAAATATTTAATAACTTCCCTAAACAGGGGGAAAATGATACAAAATAAATGACAGAAAGGTCTGTTTGTGAAATCACAATAGGAGTCACACTGTGCATGCCAAGTGCATTGTAGGACAATGCAACTATCATTGGAAAGAATTGACAGGAGGGGAATCAAAATAATGAATAGGACAGGCTAGATTGATTCAAGGGAAGATTACAAAACTAGAATTACCTCAAGCTTGCTTAAATGCTCTCTGATGAGAGAGCATGGTGGCACCCTTCAGGCTGTACTTATCAAAGAAGGAGGAGGTAGAGACAAGATTGATCCTGGAAGGACTGTAGAGAAATTGCCTGAGCAAAAGCTTAATTCTGATATCAAAATTGGGTTTTATTTCAGTCTGCATTTTGTTAACTGCTGTGTTTTGAATTAACTTGTGTTGCTCATTTTAAGTAGTATATGTGTTTTAAAATGGATGATTTTATATGTTGTTACACTTAATTTTAGAGTGGTGCATTGCCTGGGGAGGTCCTGAAATAGGGTCTAGAATTTCTAAATAAACTACTGGTAATTAAATGTTGGGGGTGAAATAGTCCATTGAGGGATATAGTAGAAAGCTTCTACATTCCATGTCACAGTCTGCCAGTTTTATTGCCATTGTATACCTACTAGTGATAATAGACTAGTAAAATAAAGTCATTGGCCACCATATACGTATTCACAGTGTGCAGATACACCTTCCAAAGACAGTGGAGGGGCAATTGCTCTCCCCCAGGTTTTTATCAAGCATGCAAGAATTAATGAACTACAGTTGGAGTGTGGGGAGAGGAAAGGCACTGGTCTTATTAGGGAAGGGGTGGGGAACAGATTCAGTGGTTTGGCCAGATTCTGAGCACCTCCACAGAACATTTTGACGGATGGGCAAGTCTGCCCACCCATCAATCATCTGATGTCAGGCTTAGCACACACTAAGGAAAACCCTGCTGAAAGCAGGAATCAGCTGCCTTAGGGAGTGCCTGATCAGGAAGTAGATAGCACAGCCAATCCCTGCAAGGCTTGCTGTCAGCACCAATCAGCACTGTCAGCAAGCCTCAGTTGCCAAGGTACAACTAGGAGGTCTCTTTAAGGCTCCTGATAGTTCCTTTGCAGCTGTGATATTATCTTCCCCACACCTGATGCCACCTAGGATGTGAGTGTGGTTTGGAGAAACATTCTTAATGGCCAGATTAGCACCCCTGCTGGGTCTAATGCGGTCCCGACTACTGCATTCAGGTTTGTGAGGGTGAGGAGCTGATGATAAACTGGATTAGAAGAGAACTAGGTGAGTTGAAATAAAAACGTTCAAATTTTGAGGAACAAAACTGGCCATAACTAGAATGACTTTGAATCAGTTTTCCAGAGTCCTGTCTGTAGGCCGAGACCACGTGCCATTTTGGGATGAGTACTCTGGGAGCACTAGGAATAATATTGAGACAGGCTAGAGTCACATTGCATCCATGGATAGGCATGGCTGGCGCTTCAGTATGAATGAGGTAGAATGAGAATGGTTTGTTTGTTATCATTAAGAAAAGTATATAAACAGCCTTGTGCAAAGTGCACGAATCTATCCTCCTCAAACCACCACAGCATCTATTAGTAAAGCAACAGGTTTCCCACAGTGACAGTAAAATCTGATTTGCCAGTGCTTTGATTTACTGATTGAGAGGGGTCCTTGTTGTTTTAAAAAGGGAGTGCAGCACCCCAGCGAGAAAGGTCATGGGGCTGTGTGGCAGTTTTTCTCTAGATCTCTGGTGGTTTGTTATCCTTCAAAAGCAATCTTTCCATACATTTTATCTCCCTAGGCACCTTCCCCTTCATTCTTATCTATATTTTATGCTGTCTGGATATCTCGGGCCATTAAGCCTATCTCTTTTATCGCTGCAATCTTTCTCTTCCCTCTTGAAGGATGTTTTCTGCTCCACTGTCCCCCTCTACATCTTTCTCTCTGTCTTTTATTCTGTGCCTCCCTCCTCCCTTTGACCCTGCATTTTCTCACTGGCACATGCAATGCCTTCTCCCCCTGCCCCCGGAGAGGGGAGTCTCCCCATCAGCGGGAGTGATGGCCTAAAGGAGATCTGGGGTGACTGGCACTCCTTTAGCACACCTACAAGGGTAAGATGTGGAAGTAACAGCCGCTTAAGACAAGGACCTGCAGTAGCAACGTACTTTTATTTCGTAACATTTATATACCGCTTGATTGCAAAGAAAACCCTCAATGGGCTTGCCTTGCTCAGATGAGGTACTGACAGTAGAAGTGGCAACAGTAGGAATGCGTGTCTAGTGTTTCCCACCAAAGATGGCAGCACTTCCCCTTGCCGTTACTGGTGCATGATGGGATCTTACCTATATTTGGGGGCTTGATGCCAGAAGGGCTCCTCTTTCTACAACTCAAAATATCTCCTGTGCTGGCGGGTTGTTCCCACATTGCATCAGGGAAGTGGGACTCCTGTGCTTGGGAGTCTCATACTATGGTATGGAATCCCCTCCCTTGCTTTACCTGTGTGGGGTTCATTGTCCCTGCAGATACAGTTACAGTTGTGGAGATAGGATTCTTGGTGGATGTTTGTTGGAGTCCTAGGGTGGAGTACTGTTCGGCTGGCTGTTACTTATGCAAGTTGCACTTTCACCACTGTCCTTGTCACCAAGTTCTCACAGCTGTGCTCCAGGTATTAAGCACACGATGACAGTAATGTACTGGTGTGCCTTGATAAGCGCTATCTGCATTCCCTGGCACGGTCTTATATGTTTTGCAGAGTTAATCACCATTGTCTCTTCTGTTGTAACAGTAGGAGCAGAGAAGGAGGCAGAAGGGAAGGTAGTAGGCAGTTGTTGGGGACTGCCTGTTGACTTAAATGGGAGCACTTTCATTTTCACCATTTCTTCTGCAGGTGTAACATTGCATCATTGCAGAAGGCAGGGACTGTTGGAAGTGCAACAGCAGGGATCATTCCATTTGTCATGTAAGAGTTAATTCTGTTACTGTAAAAGTGAACTAGCCAAGACGGCAATGGGTGGAGATGTTGCTTAGCATCCAAGCAAAGTGGTACGATCTTCACTGAGGCAACACATGCACTGATTGACTGTATAGTTCTGAGCAAGTATCCCCTCATATCTTTGGTTGAATATCTCCTTGCTATGTTCAAGACCTGAAGGAAGAAAGGCAAAACATCTCTCCTTTACTTCTCGAATTATACACTGCTTTGTTTCCTAGTTTCCTAAGTAACGTGTTATCTGGTTTCTTTTCTCTCTGGTCTCCTATCTGCATTGTTTATGTGACTTTGCTAATGGGGACAAGCCTTGAATGGTGTGCTTCACTGGTGTAAAGATGTTTAGAAGCAAGTCTATACTGTCTAACAGGAAGAACCTGAGGCTAGGATTACTCTTCAAATCCGTACCAGGCTACTTCATTATACCCACATAAAACTGTCCTGGTATTATTTGCGTTTATTTTATTCTCAGCTGTAAGTTAGGACCCTCTGTCTATAGAGAAGCCAGTAGGAGGATTTTAAACTTGAATGAAATCTCTGGTTGTTCTGAATGATCCTCAGGTACTTGCAAGAATTACTATGAAGGAATTATTACCAAGTGCAGGCTGCATGTAAGTGTTTACCTGGTGTTCTTGTTATGGAAGATCTTCACATTTTCATTTAATCGTGCGGAGAGTTGCACATTTTTCAAGACCAAACGACACTTTTATACCTTTGCTGATATTTTGTGTGGCTATGAGGTTGTTAAGTGTACTTGGATCCAGCAAATAATTTTATATCATCCATATATCAAAGGTGCATGGTTTGTGTTCTTTCCTTCCTTTTTTGGAATCAGTACCTAGTGCTAGAGTTGAGAGTATTATAAGAGCTAAACAAACCCATAATAGTAATAATAATAGATATTATTAATATATGCATGTTTATACCAGACCTCTTCAGATGGATTAAAATATCCAAATTATATCACAAGGAAAAGTAAATTGCTTAGCAATACAATATGAAGTTTTACAAAAAAAAAGTATATAACATTGTTTCTTCTGTTGGGGGTGGGGGTGGGGAATGCTTCTCTAGATACAGGAGAAAAAACATTTCTCTTGCAGATTGTGAAAACTGTTGGGTTCATAACACACTTAGCTAAGCCTGACTTGAAAAATAGGACAAGGCCTAGATAGGCAACCTAAAGTGTTTAGGTCATATCTGTCCCCTCTAAGGATTCTACCTAGCCTCTGGTGATCCTATGTATGGCAACACATCCTCAAACTGCTTGTTCTATAGAAGGATGAAGCATAATGAGCTGAAAGTCCATTTGTTCAAATCTGGGTTGAGCTCAAATCTTTTGATGACTTTCAGCAGGGTTGAAAAATTTGCAGCCTTCCAGATGCTGCCAGACTCCAACTTGTTGGATTGATTAGATGCTAGGAGAGGATTTATTTATTAGATATTATCCTTCTTTCCTCAGCACAGTGCCGTCCCTTTGCAGCTTAAAGGAAAGCTTGGATAGGCTAGTTTTAGCCTTTTAGTATTAGTAATCCAGGGTGCTTTAAAGCAGACTGGATTTTCCTGGTATTACCTGCTTTTCTCCCCCTCAAAATAATAATCACACACACTTTTTGAGAAAAGGTAAAAATAGCATTTACTCAGTCTACGTCTTCAAGAATAACAGATACAGCGGATGTAGGCAGGCTTAAAATGCTAGCTAAGTTACTAACAAATACTAAAGTCTAGCTTAAAAATGGAATCTGAACTGGAGCTCAGACTTAGATGCTCTCAAGTTGCTGGAAAAAGGAGAATGTGCCCAACCAGGTAGGAGCATATATAGTCTCATCTCTTCCTGCCAAGGCACCACAGGGAAATGATCTCATGGAGTTATCTCTTGCAAGTTTACAGGAAAGCTCTGTGAGCTTTAGCACTTGCATGTGCCTATCTAGCAAAACATGAATTGTTGGTTCAACTGCAATAAATGTCCCACACAAGTCCCATCAGCACCAGCCAGGATGGCCAACGGTCAAGGATGGTGGCAGTCAGAGTCTAGGAACATCTGGAGAATCACAAGTTCCACATTTCTTTAGGTGTTTCTGCCTCCTTCCCTGCCTGACCCTAATATGGCCAGAATGTTACTGACTTAGCTTGGATTCGTCGTGTAATTAAACGTGAAGAAATTATACATAAACACAAGATTTCACCCCACGGAGTGCTTGCATTTTATAGCGTTCTTGTTCACCTCTCCCTCCTTCCCCATCACCCAGTGACTGAGCATGTCAAAGCCTGACAACAATGGATGGTAGCAACTGTTACCAACGTTCTTAATCGTTTTGTCTCTGAGTCTGTTGTGTGTTCCATGTTTTTCATAATTAGACTACAATAAATATGTTCATAGTCTCTATTGTTAGGCATTTGGAAATGTCATCAAAACTAAAAAGGCTATGTTTTAAATATTATCAAAATAATTACATTCTCACTGATTTGATCATCAAACATGTCAACTGTTTTTCACCATTTTAAAGTAAATTATTATCAAGGGGGAAACGAAAGCAAGAAAGGAGGTGCTTTGGGAAGCAGTGCTTTTGCACATAACTCTGTAGTATTTTCTACGTTCCAATGCACAACCGGCTTCGTGGTCTAAACTACAGCTGGTAGTATAAACCAACAGAAACTCGGGATTCACTCCAAAACTTAGCACAATCACTTCTCTGCATGGTGTCTGTGGTTTGCACGCTTTAAACCACTGCCTTTAAACCAAGGGGGTGTCCATGGTTCCTCCCTCACATTTTCATTGTCACAACAACTCTGTGAGATAGCTTAGGCTGAGAGGCAGCTTTCTGGCAGAGTGGGGATTTGAACCTTGGTCTCTCAGGTCCTAGCTCATCGCTTTTACCCCTAAACTATACTGCTTCTCCATACATAAGAGTTTGGGTTGTATCCAAAGAGTAGTCTACAGAAGAGGAAGGTAGTAGCTGAAAGTATGGCTGTAGCCTCCACTCCCTAGCTCAGGGGTAGGCAACCTGAGGCCCAGGGGCCAGATGCGGCCCAATCGCCCACGGATGGTCCAGGAATCAGCGTGTTTTTACATGAGTAGAATGTGTCCTCTTATTTAAAATAGATCTCTGGGTTATTTGTGGGGCTTAGGAATTTGTTCACCCCCCCAAAAAAAGTCCAGCCTACCACATGGTCTTGGGATCGGCCCATGGCTGAAAAAGGTTGCTGACCCCTGCCCTAGCTCCTTAAGTCAGAAAGGGATGATTTTTAATGACATCCAAGAAGTTTATAAAAAGTTTCTCTATGACCTGCTAAGATCCTCATCTTCTCTGTCAAGGAGGAAAACCACAGGATGCTTGTTGATTGGCTACCATGGAATTAATGGCAGTATGCAATAAAGCAAGTGTTAGAGATACCTGTCATCAAATGATCATGCAAATAGCTCTCTCACAGTTCTTGATGGGAATTGGGTTTGTTAGGGAGATGATTAACTCATGCTGCAGTGTGAGGGCACAGATATGTGTTGCTTTTTGTTCGTTATGGCCACCCATCTTGCCTAATCAGTTACCTGATACTGAAAGGAATATTTTTAGACTGCAGCTTGTGCATATATTACAGGGCCCGTGCCTTGAGAAAACTGGGCTACAGGTTGTAGTGATACAGAAAGAACAGAGGTGCATGCTGCTGTCCACTTCTGAGTAAATTTATTAGTTCATATCTGCACACACGCACACACTGTTTGGGCAGAACGCTTTGTGAAACATAAGCAATGCTGAAGAACGCAGCAATACACATTGAGGCTGCATTTCTTGTTACTTCTAAGGCAAAGAACCATTTGTCTGGATTGAATTCTGATATTCAGTAGCCCTCGATTGGAAATAGTTAGAATATGATTAAAATCAACAATTGCTAAAAAGAAATAAAACACATAAAACTTGTGCATGTCTGTTTTGACTTGCCTAAACAAAAATGTTTTAAGCTGGCACCAAAAAAAGTACAGCGAAGGTGTCTTCTGCCTGTTGTCAATAGGCTGTGGGTTCCAATGTGTAGGTGCTGCCAACTGAAAGATTGATTTCTAATGAGTGTGGAATGAGTATTATGTCACACCTGTAACAGTGCCAGTTCTAAAGATCAAAGCTGTCAAGTGGATATATGTGGGGGAAGGTGATCACACAAGTAAACTGGCTCCAAACTGTTAAGGGCTTTATATACTAGCAGTACTGCTAGTAGCAAATGGGCAACCACTGCAGATCTCTGAACAGAAGTTTTATATGCTGACATTCCTGTCAGCAACTGTTTTACAGCATCCTGCGCTTACTGCAGCTTCCAGATCAAGTGCAAGGAATGCCTCATGCAGAATGGATTGCAGTAATCCAAGATGAAAGTCACCAATGCCTGAACTACCGTGGTCAAGTTCTCTCGGATCAGGAATGGCCATAGCTATTGCACCAGCCACAACTCATAAAAGGTGCATCTAGCTACTTTGATTACTCAGGTCTCTTCTCAGAGAAGAGAATGGGAGTGGAAGGTGTGTGGAATTGTGTTCGCCATCATCTTTAGACATGGGTGTGAGAAGAAGGCTTAATTCCTTCTGTCGTCCTTTCCCTTTCATTCCTTTCTGTCTTTAGATGTGCCAAGGAAAACTGTGAGGGAAATTGGAAACACTTCAATGTTTTTGTCACAATTTCCTCTTGCAACTGAGGATGCTATATTCATTGGATCCTGTTATATTAAAACTCTGTTTCTTATCCAAGCATAGTGGTTGCTCCCCGCCCCCAACAAACACAATGGCACCTTCCTCTTCATATGTTTTTATTTAGCTCCAGGAACTAGCTGTCCCGCAGGTTCACCATAATACCACTCAATAGCGGTAGTCTCTCACCCAACGAAGCAGAATTGACAGGGTTGATGTTGTCACAAATTATATGTGATAATTTCATAACTTCTTTTTGGGGTGCATCCAAATGGTGGCTTCATGCAGTAACAGTAGCACTTTTTTGTTTATGGCACACTGAAAGAGGACACCTCACACCCACGATCTAGGTGGGGCTGTGAAGCTCTGCTTACAGTCAGACTAGTCTAGCACAGTACTTTGTTGGTTTGGGGACCACTGTCTTTGTGGAATGCTACATTTTATTCCTTCACAGCCATCGAGCTCGAAAGGCTTCCCAATGAAAACTCAGCGGTTGCATTTGCCCTCTGTGACTGTGATCCTGCCAAACTATGGAAGAGACCCACGCACAAAACCAGAGGGCTCTGTGAGGTTTACACCGTAGCTACCCTGAGCAGTGAAAGAGGCACAACATTTTAAAATCCAAATGCTAACAATTGAATTGGAAAGCTTCAGCACTTGAAGGTGGATTGTCTCTTCAGCATGTGGTGACAGCTTTTAAAAATGCCACCATCAGGAGGAATCACACTCAAAGGTGCTGTAAAAAGTTTAAGAAAAAAAGTAAGAAAATGATTTTTTTGTATTTGATCATATACTGGGTGTCGTTCTTTCTCACACACAGACATGCACACACTATTGTTATATATAGAGCGAATGAAAACAAAATGTAAACAAGGACTTCTTGCTTATCAAAGGGATAATATGTTGTTCAAACTTTCTTCTTTTGCAACCGCTCGTAGCTGAGTAAGATTGTCTATGCTTAGTGGGACTGTGCAAACTGTGTGGACTGCTAGAGAGGGGCATACAGATAACTTTGCTACTCCCTGGTCCCTTTTACTGCTACCTCATGCTGAGCTGAGCCAAGATTTGACTTAGTATGCCATCTGAACTGGGGCTTGGCAAGCTATCTCTGCTGTAGCCAAAGTCTGTTCTTGGTTTATCCTTGGCAGAGGGTGAAGATTAACCACGAGCCCCAGGCTGGATCTAGACACATCAAAGAAGTAACTCGGTTAAATGCGTTGTAAACTTCATGCAGAGAAATCCCGTTGGCGAAAAAACGGGAGTCCGCAGCGCCATCTGATGTCGCAGTGTTATGATGCATATAAAGCGTGTTTTCTTTACAAATGTAGCTGAGTCCCCAGTT
The DNA here is from genome assembly GCF_964270895.1 of Podarcis filfolensis. NCBI lineage: Eukaryota > Metazoa > Chordata > Lepidosauria > Squamata > Lacertidae > Podarcis > Podarcis filfolensis. The sequence goes on along the minus strand of NC_139612.1, from coordinate 45,656,543 downwards.
CAGACAACTCACTAAGCCAAACTTTTCTTCCCCAAAGTGGCCAGGCCAGGGGAACTGCTGGAGTGATCCATCAGGGCACTTCGTAAGAAGGCAGAGGAATTTGCCTTCAGTTCAAGACTGGCAGGACATACAAGTAGAATGAGGTGATAGATTCCTGAGGTGTCAGAGAGGACTGTACCATTTTCAGCAACTATGTTCATTTTCTACATGCAGGGAGTTCCTCTCCACCCCATGTTAGGGGAGTGCCCCAAAGCGGGGTTCTCCACCTCAGTCTGAATTGATACAGTCCACTTCTACCACCTCCAGCCTCTGCTGCTTCATTCTCACTTCATTCAGCTGCATGTGGAAACCAGGCCGCAGCTGGGCCTCAAGTAATTTATATCTTGGCCAATGCTGATTCCTGTAATGACTCTACTGGCACGGAGGTAGTTTCTTTTATTCTCTTCCATGCTCCCTTAGGAGGCCAGCCTTGCCTCATTCTTTTGTAGGAACAGGTTCCTCGGACGTTGTCAGCAGCTGAGAAAAAATATTGATGATTTTTCTCATCGCCCCAAACACTTGCCTCCCTGTTATATGATTGTAGTGGTGTTTAGGGGCTAACAACTCTTTTCGGCCTCCAGCTGTTATTGTTTGTTCCTTGGCATGCGTGTTGCCCGACTGTCATTTGGAACGATGGGTCTGTATTTGCCATAGTACCAAAAAAAAAAAGGTAGTTTATTTTGTCTGTCTTCCAGCTGTACTTGTAAGCTTAGTATTTACTTGGGTTTTGATAACTAGTGTCTTGTGGGAAGAAAAGTCTGTGTTTGCCTGTTTGTTATCATCTGTGCTTGGGGAAATTAATGCTTCTCCTTCTGTTCCTTTAGTAATGGTAGATATGGACTGGTACTGAAGGCATAGCTTTTCCGGGGGGGGGGGGGGAGTTGCACCCCCATAGACCTGATAGATTTTTATAGACATCCTGCTAACTTTGAGTATCTTAGTGATGAAATAAAATGCTCACATTAGTTGGGTCTTAAAATCCGTAACTGAGAATTGGACTCCCTTGTCAGCAATCAGACTTTCTGCAGTGAGCTATCATGTCTGTTATCAGTGTGCTCCCTCCATGGCAAGAACAAAATATATCGCCCTCTTTATCTCTATTTCCTAGCAACTTGATGACTGCTGCGTATTTTAGTGGATATTCTCCCCCTCTGCATATTCCTGGGGGGAACGGTGTCTTTCTCTGGAGAATACATGTGGTTTATTAGATATGGAATTATGCTTGATGTGGAATGCATTGGCCAGAATGCCTCCATCGACACTGTAAAATTCCAGGTTGTTGCTCCATTTGTTTTTCAGTTAAGAAATCTTGAAGGGTTATACTAGACTGTCTGGTTGTTTACTCATTATTTTGCTTATTTAAACATTATAGACTCTACTTTTCATAAAAATTGCAGTAACTTTGATGAGAACCGTCAAAGCATAAGAAAGCATTAATAAAATCTGGTTGGGAAGAAGGGAGGAAATCATGTGTCAAAGAGCTGTCTGAATCACCATTTTCGATAGATGGGCAGGGATGATTCCTGCTGAACCTCCAGTGGCAGGGAGTTCCAATGGGGGAGCAAGCCAGTTGGGTGCCTGGGGAGGCACGCATGCCCTGCACCCAGGGGCGGGGTGAGCTGGGGCAGGATGCTCCACAGGGCCTCTGAGGAGTCTACCTGCCTACTCCCACTCAGCCGCTGTACAGGGGGAGGCAGTGGGCAGACTGTTTGGGGCCCCGTGGTGAGTGCCGCCTGGCATTTTGTCACCCCCCACAGTGGTGACACCCAGGGTGGCCCACCCCCACCACACACACCCTTCCTCTGCCCCTGGGGAGTTCCACAGGACAGGGCCACCACGCTAAAAGCTTGGTCCCTAGTAAAGGCCAACTGGACCCCAGGATCATGGGAACCACAATAAATGCCCCATCAGAAAGATCTCAGTGATGCAGTTGGAAAAAAAGGAATCAGGAGTTGCTTAACAAATGCAAGTTGTTTTGTGAATTGACACAAGAAATTGACACAGGGTTTTGTGAATTGACACAATAATATTGAATCTAGTCTAGTAGCTAATTGGCAATTGGTGCAGCTCTCTCAGCAGAGGGTAATGTGTTGCCAGTCACCTGGTCCCGTGAGCATTTTGGTTGCTGCATTCTGCTCTAGCCACAGCTTCTGGATCACATACAAGGGGAGCCCCACATAAAGTGTGTAACCGCAATCAAGTCTATTGGCATATATTTGCATAGATTCCACTTCTGCTGTTTTGTCATATAAACTGGGGAGCCAGTGTCCTAGTTAATGCATTAACCATGGATATGGAAAAGGCTGATATTGGGTCAGTCATAGTTGTAATATTTATTTATTCTGAATGTTTCTCAACCACTCTTCATCAAAAGACTCCAGAGTGCTGTATAATATTGCAGCCTAACCTATTGTGTAGGAATTGCGGCGATACCCTTTTAACCGGTTTGTTACGTTTTGGAGGGAAGCCCTCTGGGAGGTTTGCGCAGCAGGGTGACGGCTGAGCCAGAGGCAGTCTGCGAGTGGCAGCTGTGTGTGAGGTAGTTAGCACAGAACAGGACCATGATTAATATTAAAACTACCCTCTGGTTGTAAAATAAATCAGACAACATTATATGGAAGAAATCTGGTATCTGTCTTCACTGGTGCCTGTGAGGCAACATTACAGGGGTGTTGTGAGGATTGAACAGGGTAACACTAGCATGGTGGACTTATATAAAGGTGAGTAATGATAAGAATAAATTGATCTTCTCCCTCTTCATGATTCTTCTTCATAGGGAATCCTATGGTTCCCTAAAAGGGCCTCCCAGGAGCCATAGGATAGAGTGAAGCTCCCATTCCATCTGCAGAGGGGAAAGACTGGGCAGAGGAGGTCTGACTGTACAGTGGTACCTCGGGTTACATACGCTTCAGGTTACATACGCTTCAGGTTACAGACTCCGCTAACCCAGAAATAGTGCTTCAGGTTAAGTACTTTGCTTTCAGGATGAGAACAGAAATTGTGCTCCAGCAGCGCGGCAGCAGCAGGAGGCCCCATTAGCTAAAGTGGTGCTTCAGGTTGAGAACAGTTTCAGGTTAAGAACGGACCTCTGGAACGAATTAAGTACTTAACCTGAGGTACCACTATACAAGCTTCCCCAGTTGCAGGTGCAGAAACTTCTGTAGCCTTTTGTCACCCAGCCATTGGTGCTCTAAAAGTGATAATGGCAAAGGGAGATGTGCTCTGGATCTCTGCTTTATAGTTTGCCTGATCCCCGGATATGCAAATAATATAGCCTCCCATATGCAAATAAGCACAGGGCTGATTTTTTTGGTGAAAGGTAACACGTGTTATATCAGCCATTTGCGTGTCTGCAAAGCAGATGTGAAACCGGGATATCCAGAGTTAATAATGTGCAAATGTAAATTGTTCGAGGCAAAACCTGTGAAGCAGAATTCCTCCTGGCATTGCCTAAAATGTTACTCATTCTTTTAGCTCAGTTGGTGGCAAACACTGCACTGTGTATGAACTGGCATTCTTATATTTGGCTTTGATTCCCCCACTCCACTTATTATTACTGTAGCATTCAATGTCTGCTTATTGCTGATCTATACTGGAAGCGAAATGTTAATAAACCTGAAGGCAGAGATTTGGGTCCCCTCCCCAATCATTTTAAGTACCTTGTACTTGACTAAATCTGTTCCCTCTCCCCTGAACGCACTGCTGGAATGTAACACAGCTAATACACAGATGCCAATATTTTCTGCCATCTTCCCCTCCTGTTTCTTTTGGCTTTGTAGCAGGATCTCATTGCAAATGCATCTGGCTGCTTATCTTGCATTAGCAAAAAGCTCCTTCTGTACATCTTTTGGAATATACATCTGCTGACGGTGCAACTGGCTTAGGGGAAATTATACTTTTAAAACGGATGGACTGTTGATCAGCATGTTTTAACTGCTCGTGCGCCTCTTGATGTCTCTCTTACCAACATGAAGGCAGAGTCATTTTCCTGCAGTTTCCTTAAGGGCTTATTAACCATAGATAAATTTGGAATGAATTTCTCAGAGTAATTTATCATCCTCACAAATCTTGGTAGATCTGTTCTGAACTGCGGCTCTGATATTTCAGCTATCTCTTTCATTTCATTGTGCTGCTTTTTTACACTGATCATTAATTAAACATCTTTTTACTTCTCAACTTAAGACCTTGTCTACCCAAAGAAGCACAGGGTAGACTGGTGGAAGTCTAGAGAGGATAAATTTAATATTTTCTTGTGAAAATGAAATCAGAGCTTTCCATAACTAAAATGCACCATGTATCTGGTTTTAGGGGAGTAGTACCTATTTTCTCATTAAGTTAACAGGTTGGAGGTATGTACAGAATTATACTGGAGTAGGTCTGCCAACTGTGTACCTACTGTATATTGGCTGGTACAACAAGGTCTTGCTTATTTTGAGAACAGCCTTATTAATTTGTGTTGAATGTTTGAAATTCTGAACATTTTGGGAATAAGATGTGCTGTACTAGTAGAAATGGGCTATATAAATGAAATATATACATCCAGAGTTGCAGGGGGAATACATATTTTGGAGTTAATCGTTCAGAATTCCTAGAGATGGCTGCCACAGTCTATGCTGAGGAAGAAAATGTGACCTGTGGAAGCTTCTCATTACAGACTTTGATTTGGAACCAAAGTGCAGAACTATACGTCACCTTGGTAAATCCATATTCCCAGATCTGTGTTTGCTGAAATAATAGGAACTCAGGAGAAGGGGCCTTTCTACAGGAGAAGCTCTGTAGAACCCTTCCTGTGCCTGACAATCCTTCTCTGTTTCCTACTTAATCAAGCTCACTTCTGGTGTCAGAGCCTGACCGAAGAAAAAGGGTTAAAAGAGCCCTGGATAGCAAGGTAGAACCAGCAAGTGAGTGAAGGGTGAGCTCTTCCATTTAGCCCTTTGAGTCTTGCTTGCATATGGTTACCTCCACTGCGTTAGCTGTACAAGACAAACAAGAGGTACAGAACCCTGTACTTGCTTTCTAAGGTCCTCTAACCTAACCTAAACAGCTGACCTTGCAGGAGCAACATCTAAGGCTTTATGGTGACGAGCTAACTCTGATTACTACCATGTCCCTGGTCCTGAAAATTTTGATTGTGCTTGCTGTCTTCCCTGTCATGTTTTATCAAAACTGCAGCTTTGAACTACCCAGTTAACTGGACCAAAGGCGATATTTTTCTAAGATTCTTCCTTTCAAGTCCCAGCCTTATACAAGACAATGGCAGGCTCATATGGCTTGCTCTTATTCATATTTTGAACACTTTTGCTCCTTTAAATGTACCAATTTTCTCCTGAAACTATTACAGGCTGTGCCAACTGAATGGCACTAGGGAATGTTAAGGAGTTCCTGGGGAAAATAGTCGCCCATGGAAACTCACCTTGGAAAGGATCTTCATTTAAAATCCTTGAAGGGAGTTTTGTGTAGAGTTGCCAGCTCCACTCATTTTGTATTGTCAGAGCTGTTTCTCACAGCCAAGCTAGGTGAGATGTTAAATGCATGAATGCATTTATTGTGTTTGATTTTTGTTATGTAACTAGCAGCTTCAAAAGACGGAAAATCAGGATCAGGAGCATAGCATATCACCCCTGTGAAACATTTTTCCTTTAAAAGGTAGTAAGAGAACCAGCTCTTGCAGTTAATGCTTCCTTTTTCTTTAAGCAATAAATGCTGTAATTATTTGAATTTCCAGTTTGTCCATTTTCTGTTAATAAAAAGCTAGGCTGTAATGCTTCAACCACTTAATTCATTTGGGGTACTCGTAGGGTGTGCTGATTCACATTATTACATGACTGTTGTGAGAATGTGGATGGAGTTGATTTCTGTGGCGTTTGTCACACAGTGAAGAGATTGTGTAACCTGAAACAATTACACAATTGCTTCATTAAGCATGGTCTACCTGGATCCATTTCTCATAATTTTTCCAGTCACTCACCAAGTGCCTCATCTATAATAGCCAGTAACGCCCTGGCTACCCCACACTTCACTTCATGGAACTAGGAGATGCTCTGGGCACCTCCTAGAATACTCTGATTATGGGGCAGGTTGGCTGATACGTTGCAGCTGCATGAAATGCAAGCCCAAAAATTGACCAAATATCATATATTGGGAAAGTTAGTGGAGCACAGTGACTAAGAGTAGGGGTGGATGAATCTCGCCATTTTGGTATCTCTCAGTTTTTCAGTTTTCAAGCCTTAACTTCACTTTGCCATATTTTTGCATCGGTTTGAGAATTTTTCTTTCTAAAAGTCTGCATAAAAATTCACATTTTAGTGTGCATGTCTCCTGATACGCACAGTTTTGCATGCAATTTTGCCTAATATACACATTTTTGCAAGCAAATTCCCATAATACAATGTGTAGGCGTAATATAATTTCATTTATGTATGCATTTTATGGATATCTTCCCCTAATATACACATTTGGGGGTGGTTAGAGATAGAGAACTGCATTACAATGTTCAGAGAAGTGTGAATTTTGGAGGATAGCTGCATTTCTGTCCACATATTGTTCTAGGAAGTGCAAATTAGGTAGCACTGCATTAAAATGAGAGCTGAATCTAATTTCTTATCTGGCCGTCCTCTGTTCCCCCTCATTAGGGAATGTCCATTATGTGGTGGTTTGGGAAAGGGCCTTCCTTGTCACCACAACCTTGTCCATCTGTGGAATGCCCACCTCTTTGCAGTGTGACTGGTGCTAGGACTGGATGATATACTTCATCTTGGAAATGGTGCAGGGGAAAGGTTTAAATACCCTCTTCTGCAAGATCTCTCAGGTCACATCTGCTTTGGCACTCTGCGATTTAGAATAAGTAAGTAATACATCATAGAATATCAAGGTAACATAGGCACAGTGTGGGGTTATGATGTGGACACTACTGTGTAGTAGTGTACTTAACAAGCAACTGTTAAGTCTGCTCCAGGTTAGTTTGTTACTGAGTGTGTGAAATTGGATATGAAACTGGTAAGAGAAATGAAAAAAATAGTTTTTGTGTGATTCAGAGGAGAAAGCAGTTTTTTGAATTGTGAGAACATTGCTCAGTGAGATGGCTGGATGTTTACAGGAGTGTGTACACGCATATGGGAAATGTGGGCTAGTACACTTGCTTGCAAGGCTGGTGTATATTGTTAAAGTCTATCTTCTGGAAGAATGAAGAAGAAAACCCATGGCTTCATAAGCAGATATTGCTTAAGGTGCAGCTGTGATTTTTGTTGCTTTTGGTGACAGTTATATGATACAGGTATTTTAATCTAGATATATGCACATAAATGCACTCTAGGAGGTGATTTATTTTCATTTTCAACCAATATATATGGTTGGTTATGTAGATAAATATGGCTAGTCATTCAGTCACTTTCATTTACATAAAGAAATAGATAGGCTTATTGTCAAATGTGTTATGGATTTTAAATATGCCCTGCCACTTAGCGAAGCATCTAACCAGAATGACAGATTGTATGCAATTTTCTGAAAAAGATTTTGAAAAGTGCCTATGAGATTAATAACAACAGTAATATGTGCTGGATTGATTTGCAAAAGGCACGCCAGATTCTATATGTAGCTGTTTAAGTGTTGAGTGCTGCACATGGAAGTGTTATGAATGTTAATTTATTGCAAAAAAAGTAAAAGATTCCAATGGCTTGTAGGACAAACGAACTAACATCTAGATCTGGGTGGTCTAGTGTGCAGCCCGAATCTTTTTTGTGTGGCTCTTGGCAACATTTGACACACACATCTGCTGTTTTCCCAAAGCCAGGTAAGCAAGACGCTGGACTTTGGGAAGGCGGTGTAAGGGTCTAAGAGTCCTCTTTCCTCCTTCACAAAGCCTAGTTAGTGCTTTCCCAGGTTTGGAAAGGAGGTAGAAGGGCTCTAGGACCCTGCCAGAGCCTCACGCCTCCTTCCCAAAGCCTGGAGCCTTGCTTACCCAGCTTTGGGAAGGCAGCCGCAAGACAGCAGTGTGTGTGCGTGTGTCAGATTTTGGCAAGGCAGTGTGCGGCCCATGGGTTCTGTGTTGAAGTACTCCTGTGGCCCACTTGGTATAAAAAGTTGGGCTGCCCTGAGCTAGATCCTATGTAAAGAGGTAAAGGAACCCTGGACGGTTAGGTCCAGTCAAAGGCGACTGGGATGCGGCACTCATCTTGCTTTCAGGCCAAGGGAGCCGGTGTTTGTCCACAGACAGCTTTCCGGGTCGTGTGGCCAGCATGGCTAAACCACTTCTGGCACAATGGAACACTGTGACAGAAGCCAGAGTGCACGGAAATGCCGTTTACCTTCCCGCCATAGCGGTACCTATTTATCTACTTGCACTGGTGTGCTATCGAACTGCTAGGTTGGCAGGAGCTGGGACAGAGGAATAGGAGCTCACCCCATCGTGGGGATTCGAACCACCAACCTTCTGATCGGCAAGCCCAAGAGGCTCTGTGGCTTAGACCACAGCGCCACCTGCATCCCATGAACCTTTATTCTATGTATCTTTCTTTAGAAGGAAGTTCTATTGTGTCCAATGGGGCTTATTTTTTATTAGTAAGTATGTATAGCATTACAATTGAATCACACTTACTAGGAGGTAATAGAAGTCTCATTGAACTCAGAATAACATACTTTTGAGTAAATTGCCAAGGATCACACTGAAAAGACTCACACTGACAACCAAATAACAGCACTGAAATGAAGCTCCATTAGTGCTCTGAGGTCTCAGAGAAGCACACTGATGAGTCATAGCCATTGCTACTGGCATACCAAGAGGGAATAATTATGATAAAGTAAGAGGTGTTGACTGATCCACTTACATATATACACACAAATGTGGTTGATTCAATTTTTTGGGTCACAAACATTCATCTATATACTAATCAAAGTACAAAGAGAAAAAACAGGATTTTATGTTCCGTTTGGTTGAATTGAACCAAATCTTTGCCTGAACCAAAAACTGGGACAGCTCTAGTTTTTCCTGAACTAGATGGAGCAGAACCTCAAACATCCTCTGAAAGTCTGGTGAACCCGAGCAGAACTATAAAAGAAACAAACAGATCAGAATAAGTGTTTGACCCAAAGCACCTAATGTGGTACATTCAACGGCTCCTTCAGAATGAATCTGAATGAGTTCATGAAACAAAACTAAAATCTGGAAGGATGTGTATATTTTTTGTTTGTCCAGCCTTCTGCACTCCATCTTCTAGAGGGCTTGACCTTGGAAGCATCAGGTTGGATTGGACGCCTGCTTCCTCTTCAAGGCAGAAGCCACCACTGGAGCAGACTATAAACATAAATAGGGAGAAGGACATTTCGAGCATGAACTTTGGAGAAATGGACAGGTAGTATGGAAAAGGAAACAGCAATAATTGTAGCATGTAGGCTACAGGAGCAAAGTCGCTACGTGCATGCTAGCCCTGGGATTAAAATGCCATTATTCAGGGTGGGAGAGGGAACAAGCCAACTGAGAATTTAGCTGTTTCACAGATTTCATTAGTTCATGGTCATAATTAATTAATTTCATGCTACTTTGGTGGTGCAAGGCACATTCATGGTTTTTTGACCTGTCAGTTTATAACCCCAGAATTGTAATTTGCTATTCTGCTTAAAAACAAAATAAAAAACCCTTGTATCTTTTTTCAGTGTTACAGTGCTCTGTTTCATCTCTTGGAAGCAAATGGTGAATGCTCCTCAGCATTATTATTAAGGCATGAGTTGCCTTGGGGTATTAGAAACCTTAAGAGTGGGATTATAAATCACCTGCCCATCTCTCAGTGCTTCTCACTCTTTTTGTTTGCAGTGTGCTGTTAATTCCTGGAACTTTGTTGGCTACCCACAAGGAAGTCTGTAGCTTAGATGTCATATATCATTGTCATTGGTTGTGTACACAATATACCTTTAGATCACATTTGAAGCATACTCTTTTACTCAAGGAATTCTGGGAACTAGTTTGTTAAGGGCTGGTGAGAATTATAACTGTGATAGGTAAACTACAGTGCATAGAATTATTTGAGGACAATAATGTGCTTTGAATTTACTGTGTGTACACAGCCATTGTTTGTTTGAATTTACTTTACTGTGTGTACACAGTTTGTATGCCGCCTTTCTTTTGTAAACTATGCTGAAGATGACTCACAACATCAGAAAGTCTTACATAACATTTACAGATAGGTAGCCGTGTTGGTCTGCCATAGTCAAAACAAAACAAATTTTTTTCTTTTCTTTTTTCCAGTAGCACCTTAAAGACCAACTAAGTTAGTTCTTGGTATGAGCTTTCGTGTGCATGCACACTTCTTCATTGTTAACCTGGATAGCTCAGTTGGTTACAGCGTGTTGCTGATAATGCCAGGGTTGCAAGTTCAATTCCTGTACAGGGCAGCTGCATATTCCTGCATTGCAGGGGGTTGGCCTAGATGATCCTCAGGGTCCCTTCCAACTCTACAATTCTATGATTCACTAACAAGAAAATTTAAATAGTCAGGAAAACAATAATCTAATAAATAATCATATTAACAAATATACAATAAAATTAAACAATCCACCACTAATTCATAATTAGGTATAACACTTAAAAATACAAGAACACAATAAACAAAAAACAATGCATCTAATAATATGAGCTCCTAACTAGATCGCTCACTGACATGGGTCCCAGATTTCATACCCTGCCCATTCAGTTGTTTCCTTGTGCCTTGTTCCGCCCTGACATGTTCTTGATCATACCTTGCCTTCTCTTTTTTTTTTAATAAATTTTTTATTGGTTTTTCAACACATATTAAAAGACAATACAACACAATACATAAACAAACAAACATATAAACACGTATAATTTCTTAACCTTTTTTCCTTAAACCTTCTTTCAACGACTTCCCCATACCTCCCCTTTCTGCATCCCTGTTTTAAATCTTTCCAGCAACCCCTAATTTCAATTACTTATAACACTTTCTTTAAATCTTTTTTCTCATATCCAATTGTTTGTCACTGCAATTCTATTTTGCATTACCCAAGACATTTTAACACTCATTAATTTTACAACAGTTCTTAAGATAAACTTTGAATTTCTTCCAATCTTCTTCCACCGTCTCTTTCCCTTGGTCACGGATTCTGCCAGTCATGTCAGCCAGTCCCATGTAGTCTATCACCTTGGTCTGCCATTCTTCCAGTGTGGGTAGCTCTTGTGTCTTCCAGTACTTTGCTAAGAGTACTCTTGCTGCTGTTGTAGCATACATAAAAAACGTCCTATCTTTCCTTGACACCAATTGGCCTACCATGCCCAGGAGGAAGGCTTCTGGTTTCTTCACGAATGTGCATTTAAGCACTTTTTTCATTTCATTATAAATCATTCCCAGAAGACCTTGATCCTTGGGCACGTCCACCAAAGGTGGTAGAAAGTACCTTCAGTTTCCTTACATTTCCAACATTTATTATTGGGCGTATGATAAATTTTTGCAAGCTTGACTGGGGTCATGTACCACCTATAGATCATTTTCATAATGTTCTCTCTTAAGGCATTACATGCCGATATACTCTGGTTTCTCTTCAGATCGTATAAATTTTTCGCCTTTTACATACCTTGCCTTCTCTGGTGTCAGGCCCTCTTTCTTGACACCCTCTAGCATCTGTGCCCTTCCCTCACCTGCTACTGTTCTGAAGTAACCAAAGCATATTGGTCCCGTTCTTCTCCATTAAAAAAATATTTTTATTAAAGATTTTCTTGTGTTACAAAACAGACAAGTAAGTGGAGAAAAGTACAATTGGGTGGGCAAGAAAGGGGAGAGAGGGACGGAGGGTGAGAGGTGGGGTGTGTGTTGTGCTATCATTCGGTTGCCTAGTGTTAGTGTAGGGGTTGTGCCAGCATCACGTGGATAGGTTATATATTAGACACCATGAGAGGTTAGGGGGTCCAGAGCTTGGTTGGTTGGTTGCAGTGTGGCTAGTTTGTATGTGTGTGTGGGGGGGTGTAGGTTGTTGGGTCAGGTTAGCCATATTGATTCATATTCTGACTGGTCCCATTATTGTTGGACTGATTTCTTTTACCAGTGTAACCAAAATGCACTCGCCTTGGGCAGTCACCTAGGGATGCTGTGGGTAAGGCCTGCTTGGCCATTGCAAACTTCAGCCCCCAGATTAAGCTGCATGATGTGTGCCCTTTTGTAGCATATCAGATGGTTTGGATTAGCAAGCAGATGCTATACCTTCCAGACAGCACTAGTGTTGCTCCCTGGTTTTTTCTTGCTCCGCACTATGATATCTGTGATGTAGCTAAATTATTAAAAGTATTTGGGTTGATCTTTGAGCCGCTTCCAGTTGTAACAATTATATGAGGCTATTATGGAGCCGAGGGAAGTCTATGTCTGGTCTTTGACCAGGCAAAACACATCTTAATAACATTTTAAAACAAGAACAAAAAAATAACCTGGTTTCTTTGGCACAATAAAAAGGAGACAAAAGCTTATCCATGTTATTTATATACTTCAGCATAACTATCTAGAGACATCTAACTGAATATTTTGCTTCTTATTTCAATTCAGGTTCATATTTAAAAAGCATCTCCCCTCTCTTTGGTAAGTTATGCTATGGGAAAGTGCTGCAGCATGGGCAGAGCATCTCATTTTGCACTCCGAAGGTCCTAGGTTCAGTCCCCAGCATCTCCATGTAGGGCTGGGAGATAACCCCACCTGCAGTTCTGGAGAGCCACTGCCAGTTGTTGTAGGCAATATAGAGCAAAGTGGACCAGTGTTCTGACTCAAGATAAAGCAGCTTCCCATTTTCCCAGTCCTGGCACCAAAGCTTACCCCGGGCTTCTCTGTCAACAGGAAATAACATAACAAGAGCCCTGCTGGATCAGGCCAAAGGCCCATCTAGTCCAGCACTTGGTTCTCACAGTAGCCAACCAGATGCCCATGGGAACCCCCAAAAGCAGGGCCTTCTGTTCCTAGGCTCTGACATTCCTCGTTGTCCCTGGCCCTCCCTTTTCACAGTTCTCCTTTTGCTGTCTCAGGCTCCTGCTCCTCCAGTCATCCTTTCCTCAAGTACCTTCTGCTCATCCTACTCCCTACACTTCCTCCCTCCATTTTGGCTCTGGGCACCCTGACCCTGAAACTACATTTTATCACCTCCGCCTATTGTCGGGAGGAGCTTGTATATTATAGCTTTGCAGCATAACTATATCTAAGATATTGAGGATGTGTGTTTTCTATAATCCCTTGGTGTAGGACTTCAGATGTGGCAATGACCTACTTTTTACCAGCCCCATCATGGATTCATCATGGATTCAATGTACAATGAAGATCATGTAATCATTCCTCCTGACTAGACTTTTGCACTTCTCTGTCACTGAGAGTGGGTGGAAGGAGGAGATAGAAACTTTATTTTATGCTTTGCTGAGAGCCCATGTGGTTAGAGCTTTTGGAGTAGCATTAGGAAGATCCAGGGTCAAATCCTGGGCCAATCATTACCCGTCAGCCTAATCTACTTTTTATTGGGCTTTTTAGTTCGTAGGAAAGGTGAGTAAGAGGTGACATGATAGAAATGTAGAAAATTACGCAAGGCATGGAGGCAGTGCATGGAGAATTTTTTTCCCTCCCTCTTTTATGATGCCAGGACTTGTGGACATGCAGTGAAGCTGAATGCTGGAGGACACGTCTTCATGCAGCACATAGTTAAACTGTGGTCCTTGCTCCTACAGGAGGCAGTGATGGCCACCAACTGGGATGACTTTAAAAGAGGATTGGACAAATTTGTGGAGAATAAAGGCTATTGGTTGCTGCTGGCCATGATGGCTATGCTTGGCTCCTTGGTCAGTGGCAGTGCATTTCCGAATACCAGTTGCTGAAAAGCACAGGAGAGGAGAGAGATGTTGCGCTCAGGTCCTGCTTGTGTGTTTCCCATAGACATCTGGGTGGCCACTGTGATTACAGGATGCTTTACTAGATGGGCTCAGTGGTCTGATCCAGCAGGACTCATTTTGTGTTCTTACTTGTTGTGAAAATAAAAGGGGTGGGTGAGAGGGAGGAAGAACTATATAGAAAGCTGTGAGGTTGTGTTTGGTGGTGTTGTTTTTTGGAGGAAAGGCAAAATATGAATGTAAAGAAAAGAATGGAACAACTTTTTAAAAAGATAGCTTGACTGAAATAGCTTGAAATTTTTGGCAAAGGCAACAGTTGTGAGTATATCTCTGTGCCACTAAAGATATGCATATTGTTGCTGTTTTCTTAGTGATGGGAGAGCACTTTAAGCACAGCACAATTCGGACATATTTCCTTATTCTTTTGCATTTATGGCATAATTGATTAAACACAACACAGGGATTATTTTTGGATCATGTTCTCAACTCTGTCTAGTGATTTGAAGCTCTGTCTAGCTTCCATTGGGAGCATTTATCCATCGACTTTGCTGGGAGTTGGATCAGATGCTTGTCAGATGGAGATTTTATTGCTGATTTTATTGTTGTTCCAGTTTCATTCGTATCTGATGTTGCCTCTTTGGAGAATTAAAATAAAATAAAATCACACTCTGAGCATTCAGCATCAGGTCACTTAGTGCCTATGTCTGCATTCCAAAGGAAAAATAGACAGTCATAGCTCAGGTAAAGGTTAAATCACCTTCCCATGGTAGTCTGACTTGCTCAATCATTTTGCTTCCATTTACAATTAAACTTTTATTTAACAGATTTGAAATTCCATGTTCTTAAGCATTAAAGTCAGACACATATATCCGCTGGGCTTTTCAGGGTTGTGTTTGGTTTTTTTTTTTGTTCCCCTTCACTATATATAACAAACAAATGTCTCTCCTTAGTTCCTTTTCTCCTTTCCTTGAGGTTGCATGTTGCTTTCAAAATTTATCTGCAATCTCTCCCTAATCCTCTTTATCTTTTTCTTCCTGCCATGTAAAAAACACTTTCTACCTGCGAAAGACCCCTAAGCCTGCAGGCGTTTCTGTGAGATCAGCTGATTGCACAGCAAATATATACCCCCCCCCCAATTTGTTTCACACAGTCCTCCGACTTCCTTCCAGGCCATTCTTTGCTTCAATCTATGACTTTGCCTGATACTTAGTCAGACCCATCTAGCTGCCTACTCTGGCTTCTATCCTCCAGTAGAGAGAAATCCTTGATTACCAGAAATCTATAACGCCCAAGGACCAAACTAGATGTAGGATCTGTCTTTGCATTCAAACATGTACATTATTTGTTTGTTTGATTGATTGGTTCATTATTTTTAATGCTGCCTCCCAGAGCAGCAGCTCACAGGCAGGATCTCAGGATAATTTGACCCTTTCTTGCCCACCTGCAGTCCTGATGATACTATTCCTCTGAAGCTGCTATTTGCATTAGAAGAAAAGCTCCCATTTTAAATTATGTCAGCTCTCAACAGTCTCTGCCCTACTGTGACTTCTAGCTAATGATATACGACCCCACCTTTACAACAGCTCATTCTAGATTTCTTTGAATGGATACAGTAGTGTCAAGCAGCACACAGGGGCGTTCCGAGGCGGGGATGTGTGCCATACCCCCCACAGACGGAGCGCCACGCCCCCTGGGATGCGCGTCACGCCTCCGGGACGAGTGCCGCTCCGGGTACCGGAGCAGGTTGCTCCGCCTCTGGCAGCACAGAAATACCATGATCCAATCATAGAGTTGAGTTGGTGGGCTGAGTGAAGCTATTAGGCATCATATATCCATTCACAGGAAGGAATAATTGTTATTATCTCAATTGAAGAAAAGAATAGGAAAACAGTGAAGAGCAGGCATGCCTCTAACATGGGCATGTTAAAAATTCAACATTGAGGACAAAACCAGACTTTTTTGTATCCCATTTCATTGTTACAAAGAAACTGCTTTCTCTCTAGTCTAAACAAACAAAAAATGTTCATGGTCTACAGAACACTGTAGTGAGCCTAAAACTGGACAAGCTGTAGGAGATAAAGCATTTGTATTCAATTTTGCCTAATACAGTACACACATTTTTGCAAATAAATCCCCCACAATATAATGCATGCCTGTATGTTATTTTCACTAATATATGCATTTATACCCACACTTTATGGGACACGGGTGGCGCTGTGGGTTAAACCACAGAGCCTAGGACTTGCTGATCAGAAGGTCGGCATCAGAATGGCGTTTCCGTGTGTTGCTCTGGTTCGCCAGAAGCGGCTTAGTCATGCTGGCCACATGACCTGGAAGCTGTACGCCGGCTCCCTCGGCCAATAAAGTAAGATGAGCGCCACAACCCCAGAGTCGGCCACGACTGGACCTAATGGTCAGGGGTCCCTTTACCTTTACCTTTACCCACACTTGGCTGCAGAACTGCATTGCCAAATTCAGAGAAATGCGAAATTTAAAGGAAGGCTGTGTTTGGGTTGGTATTTTGGAAAGTGTGAATTAGGAAAGTTTGCCTTTAAAAGTGAAATTAATCAATCCCCCCCCCCACCATACGTGTGTGTATAGGATTGTAACCTGAGATACCTGCTGTTTCCAAATTGGCAGGGTTGGCAGTTGATAGTGAGGCAATGAGCAAAATAAGGTTAAGAAATAAAGCAGGGCCTCATCTTTTTTTGTTCTTACAATAAACAAAGGAATTGCTTAAAAAAAACAAAACAAAACACCATAAGCCAAAACCTTGCACAAGGAAACAAGGAGAAGAATGAAGAGAAATGTGTTCCACAATAGGTTAGCTACTGCTTCTTTCCTCCTTCTGTGTAAACTCTATAATTAAAATCCAGAATAGAGCAGTGTTGGGTGTGCAGTGGGGGTGAAAGGGCTGGGATCCTGACTTCAAAAATATTCTCTCTGGAAATAAAATTGTCCCATACTCTTTGCTACTCAAGTAGATTTATTTCCATTTCATTGTTCTTTGGTATCTTTTTGCGTTAGTCCTGCCTCCTCCTCCTTCATATTGTGAGTGGGTTCATACATTTACATAACACAATAGAACAGTAAAGACTTTCCATTAGCGTCTCAGTGGCAAAATTACTTGAAAGAGGTGCAGGATGTCAGCAGTACTTTTTAATTTCTTTTGTTCTTGGTTACAGCTGATGGTTAGTGTGGATAGAGTTTGCCTATGAGCCTTGGGCTGGACAATACACTAAACAAATCTTTGGCTTAGCCAGCACAGAATAGCAGCAAAAAGGACAAGCAGGGAGCAGAGCAGCCATGAGCTCCTCCCTAGGAGTCTGTATGCTCACATCAGCTCACTAAGTCAAGGTTTGGCTTAGCTTGTCATGTGAACCAAACTATAAGATTTAAAGAAAGAAGACAGCAACAAGATACATATGCAATAAACTAGACACCCTTTATTGAGTATAGGAAGGAATATGGGTGGCCACCCAATATTGTTGTTGTTGTTGTTTAGTTGTTTAGTTGTGTCCGACTCTTCGTGACCCCATGGACCAGAGCACATCAGGCACTTCTGTCTTCCACTGCCTCCCGCAGTTTGGTCAGTCTCATGTTTGTAGCTTCAAGAACACTATCCAACCATCTCGTCCTCTGTCGTCCCCTTCTCCTTGTGCCCTCCTTCTTTCCCAACATCAGGGTCTTTTCCAGGGAGTCTTCTCTTCTCATGAGGTGGCCAAAGTACTGGAGCCTCAGCTTCACAATCTGTCCTTCCAGTGAGCACTCAGGGCTGACTTCCTTAAGAATGGATGCGTTTGATCTTCTTGCAGTCCATGGGACTCTCAAGCATCTCCTCCAGCACCATAATTCAAAAGCATCAATTCTTCAGCGATCAGCCTTCTTTATGGTCCAGCTCTCACTTCCATACATCACTACTGGGAAAACCATGGCTTTAACTATACGGACCTTTGTTGGCAAGGTGATGTCTCTGCTTTTTAAGATGCTCACCCAATATTAACCATGGTTTTTTTGATGTTTTGGAAGTTTGAAATGACAGGAATCTCACACAAATATTAGTGTGAACTTAGCATTTTAGATAAGTTACCACATATGAAATGATTTGCTTGGGGCCATATTATGCATATTTTAAGTCAGCAGTGATAAGCGGCTTGCACACATATATTCACCGATTGTAAGCACTTTTGTGTTGGTGGCTGGTTCAGGAGGGCACATGAGGGGATCACCCTACCGACCTCAGCTGGCTTTCTGCAGGCTTGTCTGCTTTCTGATTGGAGGGCATACAAAGCCCAGGATTCCAGTCCTCATGGTGGCAAGGAAAGGGCGGATTTAAGAAAATCATTGTCACAAATTGTGTAACCTGATAGTGTTTCCAAGGATGGTATTTTCATGAACTTCAAGCGTAATTGTTCTGCAGAGCCAATATCTCAAACTTACAATTCCATTCCCCATTTAAAGCAGCTTTTCCCACAATGTTAGAATTCCTAGTTCAAAACTACAGAAGTGGAAAGCTCCTAAATGTCACACTCCCATTGCAACACTTTCTCTTTCAGATTGGCTATAATGGACCATTTTATAGCTATTAAAACCATGTAATCACATTGACTTCTTGGATTATCTGTGCCATAAATTTTAATCATAAGCATTCTTATGATTATCAAGACCAAGATATGGACTAAAGGCACACGAGGTTGCTACCAGGGAACTGCATGCACATCATTGTCGTGGGTTCCACAATGAAAGATAGGTGGGATAGAAATATAAACAGTGCTTCATCGGGAATGAGTTTACCTCAATATGCCATTAAGATTTGTTTTGCTTTTTCCCCTAATCATATAGTAACAAGAAAATACCGTATTTTTTGCTCTATAAGACTCACATTTTCCCTCCTAAAAAGTAAGGGGAAATGTGTGTGCGTCTTATGGCGTGAATGCAGGCTGCGCAGCTATCCCAGAAGCCAGAACAGCAAGAGGGATCGCTGCTTTTGCTGCACAGCGATCCTTCTTGCTGTTCTGGCTTCTGGGATTCACAATTTTTTTTCTTGTTTTCCTTCTCCAAAAACTAGGTGCGTCTTATGGTCTGGTGCGTCTTATAGAGCGAAAAATACGGTACTTTGCCACCTACTATCATTCTATTTTTTTAGAGTATGGATCTAGATTTCAGAATTTTACACACTCAGTTCTAAAATCAAATACCATAAATTCTGCTGTCAGAAAGAATTGCAAAGATTGTGGCTACCATTGCTTAATCTTCCTACTTGATTAAATGTATGAATGCTGTATTTGAGCAGAATCAGGATTTATTTGTAAAAAGCTGTGGTGGTTGCAAAAGAGATCCTATGGGCACCAGATCAGAAGGGGACAGTGGGTGTTTGGTAACTGTTTGAAAGGGGAGCATAGGAACATAGGAAGCTGTCTGATAAAAACCAGACCATTGGTCCTCCTACCTCAGTACTGTCAACATGGATGGTAGAATTTCCACCCTGCCTGAAAGTGCCCTGGACTTCTCCTTTCAGGTCTTTTAACCAATGTTGCTCTCAGGCTGCTTAGCCTTTCCCCATAAGTGCCAGAAACTCACTCTTTCTTACCCAAAAGCTGTGATTCTCCAATATTTGCATATTATCTTTAAACAGCCAGATTACATGCTATGCAGCATGACCACAGTTATTCATATATCTAGATCCCCTGGTGCCTGACTAACAAAACAATAGTGTTTGTTCATCTTTGCAATTCTCAGGAACCTTGAACAAATTTCTTCATTTATTTCCTTTTAGTTACTTTGTGAGTGAAAAACAAACAAACACAAAAACCCAAGTATTAGCCTTCCCGATTTCAAGCTGTAAAACATCTAACTTTTTGTAGTCAAGAATGCATACTTCCATTGCAAGGACTGAAGTTTCCACCTTTACTCCGTTATAAATTTGAGCCTACAATTCCCATTGCCTCTGACTATTGGCTATTCTGGCTGGGGTTGATGGACATTGGACTCCAACAATATCTGGATCATCCCAGGTTTCTCATCCCTCCTTAGCCTTGGTTAAATAAAGCTAATCGTCTTAACAGCAGGAGGGTCCTGGACAGCTCATCATATAATAATAGTATATGCCAGGCCAAATGATGTCGTGAGCTCAAACCATAAATCTAAGAAAGGAGAACTACTGAGTTAGTGAGCACCCAAGAGATCATTCAGACCAACCCCAATCACTTAGCACTATATTCCAGGTAGAAATAAGAGTGTAGTCAAGTGTTCCGTACATTTTCCAGCCAGCTCAGTGCTCATTTGCCTTACAAACTGGGAAGCGAATTTCCTTCCTTCCTTCCCATTTTAACCCTCCTTATCCGTTCTAATGGAGCTGGGCATTTTGCACCAAAAAGCATCTCAGTAATTGAATAACTTTCATGGGTTTGCAGAAATTTAAATGCATCCCTTAATTACAGAGGATCAATAAAGCAACTGCAGGACATTTTTCTTCTCCTCGTTCTTCACGCAGGCCTCACTTGTCGTCCCCTCCCTGGGCCCCCAGCCTCCGTCTGAGTATAGGATGCTCTTATTCTCATTTGTGAGATTGACACTCTGTCATTGCCGTTTGTCTTCTAGAATTTGGCAAGAATGGCTTCCTGCTGGGCCAAGAGAGAAGCTGCTCTGCAGAGGAGTAACCTCACGCCATTTCTTGGCTTGCTTTCAGCAACTGTGCATCATTTTGCCAGAAACACTGAGTATATTTTAGTGCACAGGAGAGGCTGGGGCAGATAAGCCTGGACCATGGCTAACACCTCCCCCATCTCTCTCTCCCAGGTCCATCATAATCACAACTCCTTGCACACGCAGACACCCACACAAAGATTAACTAATTTTTTAACCTCGTTACATGAAATTAACCTGAATTTCACACATTCTTGCAAAATAAGTTCTTTAGTAAGCCTGCTGGCCTTTACCTTGTGGCTATATTATAATTATCCTGCCCTAGAAAAACTAAAAGATAGCAAGAGAGAAAGAGAGAGAATGACAAGGAAGATATTGGAGAGGGAAAGGGAGAATGCAGGTGGGGAGGGGGACAAATATCATGATTCTCAGATTAGAAATTCTTGGGTGGAAGGGAGGGGGCAAATATCATGCCTTTAAATATGTCTGCAATACACCCCGTTCAATGTGGGCACAGCTGGAGCCAAATAATCAATTTAATGCGAAGGCTAACAAAAGGAGAAGAATTTTTTTTTTGGAGGAGGATTTATCTACACACAGGTTAATGAATTCACATTAGTTAATATTATTTAACCAACCAGTATTAAGCCCCTATACACTCATTATCACTAAAAAGTGCCTTCTCATAGAGATCATTACACTTTGGGGATTAAAGTTAAAGCTAACATGGAAAGGGGACACTGAATTCCTAATAAGGATGTCTGTGGAACTTAACTTAAATTGAACAGAGGAAAATGGCTCCCAAAAGGAAGGATGGGGAAAAAGAGGTTACTTCCAGATGACCTGTTTATTCAGCGTTCATCCTGATTTGTTTCCACAAAAATGTGGGGAGGTTACACAACATCAGCTGATTATTGAGCATTAATTATGATTTGTTTGCAGGGAGCTTATAATGCACTTCCTCATGCAACTGTTACTCTGTACTATCCAACCCACTTCGGTTGCACTACGTGAATCTGCTGATATGTGATTGAATTATACCCACAAAAAGAAAGAGTAGACTAAAACGTTTGGTTTTTCTCACTGCCTCTTAATCCACATGGAGAAGATTTGTGGTTCTGCTCATGGTGCACATAGGTGTTACAAGTGTGTCTCTGTATCCACTTGTAAAATGTTGGGGGTGATGGGACTTTCAATGAAGAGAGCAAGGAAGACCATAATAATTAAGCCGAATCCCCATCTAGTCCAGCACCTTGTTTTCCCCATAGCCAACCATATCCCTGAGGGAAGCCTGCAAGCAGGACCTGAGTACAACAGCACTCTCCCTACTTTGGATTCCAGTCCAACAACTAGTATACAGAGGCATACTGTCTCTGACAATGAAGTTAGAACATAGTCATTGTGACTCGCAGCCTTATCCTCCAATTATTTGTCTAATTCTCTTTCAGAACCACCCAAGTTGATGGTCACCACTACATCTTGTTGTGAGAGCAAATGCCATAGTTTAGCTATGCCCTGTGTGAAGATGTACTTCATTTTGTCTTCCTTGAATCTTCCCAACATTCAGGTTCATTGGATGGTGCTGGATTCTAGTATTATGAGAGAGGCCTATCCAATTTCCCTTCACCAATGCTAGATATGTGCCTGAAGGGCCGAAAATATACTTTACTGCAGGTTTTGCGGGCAGCAGGCAAGGACTGTTTCACCCTGATAAGAAGAGAAGTGGGAAGATCCTGTTTCCAGACTTTGCATCCTTTCAGCTCTGACAGGCATTTCACACATTTTCTTTTTAACTCACAGTCAATGCACATGATTGCTCTGCTTGTACCATCTACTTTTTCACCTGTCTAGTGGAATCTGTCTGTTATGAGCAGGGATGACTGCTTGAGGTATCCCATTATACATTACGGAAGGCTCGATTCTCTCTGCTATATGCTGTGCTCATTTACCTCCTGCACTGGTAGATTAAAGATAAGGTGTGGGGGGGATACAATTATCTTGTGATCTGTTTATCAAGAGCTCAAAACGAGCTTCATTAGCATGTTCATATCTGCCATTTACATGCATGTGCATTAAAGCCAAGATGCACCCACCCTCCACTGGGAGATTTCACATCTAAAGACGCTGAGCTGAACCTGGAAAAATTACCAGTCTAGTAACAACTCACAACTCTAGTAAGGCAGCCCCTAAAGCCAAAAACTGGGACAACTGGAGTCAATTTAAGGAGTCTGTGCATTCCACATTCCTTTTGGAGTTCTTCCTCATTGAGCTACTAGTCACTTACTTTTGATGAGCTGTGAATTAGGTCCCACATTGTTGTGATAGAGGCACCAATAGACAAGAGTACACGGCCCAGGCCTCTCCTCACTGGTGCTCCTCCAAACTTGCTCTTTTCAGTTAAGGACTCCCCTCTTCTCACTAAACCATTTAAGAGGAGTAGAAGCAGATGAACCATGTCATGGTCTGGACTTCATAAACATCTCAGCCACTTGAGCCAACATTCTGGTCTGTTGTAAGCCACTTCTCATTAACTATTATTGGCAAAAAAAATGATGCAATATGTTTAAATTTTGGCCAGAACCTCATGCACTTTGAAAAGGCTTAACATTCTGTGCATGCTTAATAAACATCAAAATAATAACAGAGACCTCTAGGTAATAACATTGAAACTGGAGAAATTATTTTTACCTCATGTTCTTTGCAAGTTACTATCCAGGATTGCTAACATAATGGCTTTTATTTGATTTATTTATTCTCAGCCTTATCTGGGCATTAGAGAACAGATAGAACCAGTTATGTTTTTATTTGCCTGCTTCTCATTTGCTACATGGTCTCTGATGAGCTAAATATCCCTGAGCCCCCAGACATTTCTCTGGGCAGCGCCCACCTATTTGCAACTAAATTATGAGAACTTCATTTTAGAGCAGCAGATCCAGCTGGAAACTCTCAGCTCATACATATTAGATCTTTTTTAAATTTTATTCTCTCTTCCCCAAGTGGAAGGAAGTTCAGAATTGGTTTTGCTTGACTAATTTCCATCGAAAGAGTGGAGACTTGCAGTGGTGTTTTCTGAGCCAATGGACACATTTCAAATGTTGAGAAAGTGCAGTGGGTGCCTGTCACAAAATGGCTGCAGTGGGAGTGTGGCATTAAACAAAATGGCTGCAGTTGGGAGTGTAGGAGATGACTAGCCAGTGCAAACAGGAACTGAGAAGGAAGAGGAAGCGTGCACTGTGGCTTTCTGAGGAAATACTTACTGACACCTTCCATGAGGCAAACCAGAAAATGACACACACATCTGCCACGCAACCTGACAGTCACCAGGTGATCACTACCACCACCTATGGCATCCCCTCTTAATCATTTGTAATGTACTTGTGTTGTTGAGCACACGCTGAGCAGTAAGTTGGGCTCGATGACCTCCAAAGTCTGTTCCAACCCTAAAATGTGATTCTAATCAGAGGAAAAGCCCCAGATCTTTGCAATTTAACAATGCAGTTTAAGGAGCTTGTAATAGTGAGGATTTTTACTTGGGTGGAAAAAGTTCCGTTATGTTTGGGGTGCTTACCCCTGTGAAAATGTGCATAGATTTGTTTGTTTGTGGGTGGTTAAAAAACCCCCACCTCCAACCCCACCCTACCAAACCTAGCCTTTAGTCTGGGGGGGGGGAACAGTGGGTTTGATAATATTAAAAATACAAAACTAAAATAACTGCAGGATTAGGTTTACAGGATTGCAGTCTGAAATCAGAAGCCACTCAAGCACCTCCAAGTCTGTGATCCTAGGCACGCTTAGCATTTGAGTAAGTCCAATTCAGGATGATGGCGCTTACCACTGAGTCAACATATGCAGGGGAATGTATTGAACTTTCTAGTGAAAGATTGGCATGCTTAATTATTCCATTGAAATCAACAGGAGCTGAAATGGTTCAGTTGATACCAAAGTCATCTCTCTCTCCCCTCACCCCCAGCCCTATAAGTTTTACACTGGGGGAAGGGGGTTGGGAGGGTTCCAATTGATCAATGTGAGCAAATGCAATTGCATCAAGTCAGGCTAGAGACAAGGGATGTGAGTGGATATGGAGTATTACCAAAATTGTGTGTTTGAGGACACACTTGAAGGGATAGAAAAATGTTTAGTTGCAGGCTGGTATTTTGGAAAGAAGCTCTGGGGACAGCAGAGGAGAATGGAATAAAATAAAAATGAAAAATCTTCTGAATGGAACTTCCAAGCATATTCATTTACTTTATCCCACTTCCAGTCTGTCAAAAGAGAGATGAGAATCCCTTTTGAGAATGCAGATCCATTGATCCCAATCCACTTCTGTCAAATCAATCTTGTTGGTTTTAGCAGCACCATTATATAGAGTTCAATGGGACTTACAGCCCAGTCCTATGAATGCTTACATAGCTGCAAGCGCTACTGAGTTCAGAGGGATTTGCAGCTTGAACCTACCTAGTGATGCTCTGGTCTGTTTTACAGCCTCTCCCACCATTTGCTTCTTTCCACCACTGCCGCCTCCTCCACCCTTTGACTTTCTTTCCCTGACAGTGTGTGCCTGCTATGTTAGGTACCAGTCAGGATGGGAGGAGGTGAGGTAGGACCTCGATCTGCCGCCCCTCCCAAAATCATCCGCTGAAGCATCCTGCTTAGTTGGGCTCATTGTAGAGCCAGCTCTGATAATGACGGATGCATTGTAGGAGAAACTGATTGGGAAGTAACATAACCGATCTGCCGTAAGAGGAACACAGTAAGGGAAGCCAATGGGGACTGTCCATTACTTGCTCAACTAAGTAGTAATTAATTTGAATCTTGGGTTATACGGGAGTAATGATGAGCAACCCTTGGGAAGCGTCTAGGATGACAGATTTCTGGGGAAGAATAAAGGAAAGCTGCGACGGCGCACATGTAACTAATCTGCGTGATGCTCAGGAATGGAAGGGATAGGGCATTTGCAGTGTCCTGATACGACTCCCAGGAATTGAAGAGTAATCCTGTTTGAAAAGCTCCTGGAGGCAAGAGCTGCAAAAACTATGCAGTATATGTGTCAGCCCAATGGGGGGGGGGGCTTGTTATGCCTGTAGTAGGCCTAGTGTTTTGCAACATCAAAGACAAGCCCTTCTGTACTATGTGATAGACCCAAACTTCTTAATTATGTATTGAGACCAGATGATTTATCTGGCACTCTCAGGACCCCCATTGAGGCATGTGTGGCAAAATCCATTACGTGACATGTAACGCTGAGAGCCTTGCAAGAGACATAATTGGGTAATGGGGAAATCCAAGAATAATGGGGGCAGTGACAAGTATTAAGAAGAAAGTGCCTTCATAGTGGAAAGGACAAAAAAAGAGGATTTCTGTCAGTCACAGCCAGCTTTTATCTTGTTGCAAAGTTGGAATTTTAAACTATTGGGGGTATGTTTGTGCAGCAGTCTAGAATTAAACAAAGATGACCCTGCAGCAAAATGTTGCAGCATGCAGTGCTTTAGTTCAGGATTGCAGCTGCTCCTTCCCATTCCATCTAGAGATGACATTGGGGGGGAAATGCAGTCTTCATGCCCCTGCTATTTCATCCTGCGCCTGTTTCTTCTTCCTCATACTGCAGGTTGTAGCAGCAGAAAGCCAGAGCATGCCATGGATTACAACTAGTAAGTGTCACACATTTCGGTTGACTATAGGAGGACTATAGGGTTTTAAAATAAATAAATGTGCTTAGAGGGCACAACAGTGATGTACAAACATTGGCCAAGCAGGTTTTGTAGGCTTTTGAATCTCTACAAAACTTTATTGACTAGGTTGAGTGCAAACCCCATGAGAAGTGAACCCTCTGCCAAAATTAGCTTTGACTGTCGGGAAAAACAGAACAAAAACTACCGTCCCTTGCCAGCCTCAGATGACAGATAGCTAAATAAATAAATAATCCAAAGGGTTTGCTTTCAAGAGATTGTTTGTTCTGCTTCCAATTTAGTGCT
Source organism: Podarcis filfolensis (assembly GCF_964270895.1). Classification (NCBI taxonomy): domain Eukaryota; kingdom Metazoa; phylum Chordata; class Lepidosauria; order Squamata; family Lacertidae; genus Podarcis; species Podarcis filfolensis. The sequence continues at coordinate 45,630,035 of NC_139612.1, read as the reverse complement.
CTGCCTGAAACTACTCAGGAGAGCATTGCCTCCTCTCACTTACAGCTTCCGTTCCTCTTCCAGATCCCTTCCCCAGCCTGTATTGCATTGTGCTCTATGAAGGCTGAGGTGGCAGGAGGCAACTGGGTTTGCGAAGGAGGTGTATGTGAAGCAAGATTCTTCTCTTGGTCTCCTTGAGCCTTCTTAATGGTCCCAAGCTGCCCAGGATCAGATGTGGGACAACTGGGTGAGCCCAACATTCAGTGCCAGATTTAGTATGGCGCTGGTGGTTCCCCCGTACAGGGTGCCAAACTGAGGGGGGCGCAAATTTGAGAAGATCCATTTGGGAGAGACGGATTTTGGGCTCATTCAGGGCACCATATTACCAAAGATTACCAAAGGCCATCCCTGCCACTATTCCCCCTCCTCTCTGTAGCAGAGTACCTTTGCCCAGGCTTTTGAGGATGGCTAACGTACACTGGGCTAGATTTTCATTCCTACTGCTGGTTTAATTTGTATGGAATTCATGTTTGCTATACTGTATATGCTTTAGATTTGTTCTGATTTTAATGTATTTCTGCTTTGAGACCTATGAGTAAAGGGCAGAATATAAATATGGCAAATAAACAAGTGAATTAATAAAAGCGCCACCCATCAATCTACCCAAATCCATTTCCACAGCAAACCCAGATTTGCTGTTCCCAAGGTGGCAGGGCTTTCCAGATTCCTGGTTCACACACTTGGAAGTGTGTGGCATTTCAAGCCAAATTCAGTAAAATTAAATGTATGCATCTAATAAAGAAAGCACTGGGAATTTAAAAGAGAGCTGAAGCGGGATATATCAAATATTGGCCACACAATGTATCAGCACTGGAGATGCAGTCTTAAACTGTTATGTAACAGCAAAATGCTGGTGGCTGAACCTTTCCCTTTGTCTTCTAAGTACTAAAGATGTAACATGTAAGGTAAAGGTTGGGGAGAACCTTTGGTCCTTCAGATGTTGCTGAACTACTCCCATCAGCCCCAGAAAGCATGGCCAAAGGCCCCAAAGATGCTGGGAGTTGTAGGTCAGCAACAACTGGAGGGACAGACCCCGCCCCCCGCCCCCCCCACTGTAAGGGATATTATCAATTCCTTTTCATTCTTTTTTTCTCTACACAAGCTGGCTTGGACGCAATTCCCACTGAGTTCAATAGTATTAAGTGTGCAACGTTGCATTGCAGTCTTGGAAAGTGTCTGATCAGGACTTTCTCTGCATTGATTAGTGTTTGCCCATCATCATCTCACACCTGGACCCCTGAAATAAAGTGATTAAATTCCTAAAAACACAAGATAGGACCAAGCCCCACCTCCACCCGTCATCTGAGCACTGGACTTTTTTAAAGAAATACACAGAACATTGAGCTTGCTAAAGCTGTTGTTCTGAAACATCCTGTGTCACTGCTTAATTTACCCCAATCATACATCCCCACCCCCTTCCATTCCAGGTTCATTCCATCTTTAATTAATAAAAGCACAAGCTTTAACAACCCCACCAAACCTTGCTTTTTTCAAATCTGGTAACTGCTGTAAAGGTAAAAGGTAAAGGGACCCCTGACCATTAGGTCCAGTCGTGACAGACTCTAGGGTTGCGGCGCTCATCTCGCTTTATTGGCCGAGGGAGCCGGCGTACAGCTTCCGGGTCATGTGGCCAGCATGACTAAGCCGCTTCTGGCAAACCGGAGCAGCGCACAGAAATGCTGTTTACCTTCCCGCCAGAGCAGTACCTATTTATCTACTTGCACTTTGACGAGCTTTCGAACTGCTAGGTTGGCAGGAGCAGGGACTGAGCAACGGGAGCTCACCCCGTTGCGGGGATTTGAACTGCCAACCTTCTGATCGGCAACTTCTAGGCAGCTTACTTATTTGCATCACTGCATCTTGCAGAAATTTCAGAAGTGAAAGTAAAGAAATTACCAACTCAAAGAAATGCGGAGGGCCGCAAGAGCTGCAGGCGGTTTCTGTAGACAGGGACAATAAAGAAATGGGGAATGTTTTTGGCTTTCCACATCTGTTCTGTTCCTTCTGTGGCATAAAATTCTGCCTATGACAGTATGGAGCAAGCTGCTTCAGTGCTCACAATCCACCAAGTCTACAGGGTACCCCGTGGGAGTTGTGCTTTGGAGCACCACACACACTGTGATCACAAAACCATGCCAATCGAATAGTTTCTGTCTGAACTCCTCCTTTTGCTCCTGTGCTTCTGTTTTTCCTGCAGACAAATAAGTGAGATCACAGCCTCTCGGGTTGTAAATGGCAAGACCTAGTCTGGTTTTTATATGTCACATTTAGCAAGCCATCCAGCTGTACTAGTGATCATAGTGCTATCTGAGTCTTAAGTTGTGTAATCCTAAATATGGCCATTTCATCTGATCAGTTGTGTTTTACTACTGACTGTAGTCCCATAAAATGGAAGATATAGACTCAGTTTAGATACCTCTTCAAGACATGCTTTGTGCTGACCATAATTAAGGAATCAAACCATGTTTTGTATTTCTAGATATACAGCAGGCATGCTGTGGTTTAGAGCTGCTCGTCTTTGTTCATTTTCCATCTGCTCAGCACTCAACTTCAGAAATTAGGAATGTAGGCAGCTGCCTTATACTGCATCGGACCATTGGTCCATCTAGATCAATACTATCTAGGGTAGACTCTACACTGACCAACAGAGACTCTAGAGCAGGCATAGGCAAACTCGGCCCTCCAGATGTTTTGGGACTACAACTCCCATCATCTCAGATCACAGGTCCTGTTAGCTAGGGGTGATGGGAGTTGTAGTCCCAAAACATGCCTATGCCTGCTCTAGAGGGTGCCAGGCAGACATATCCCTCAGCGCCGGCTAGTGACGTTAGGATTTGAACATGGGACATTTGCATGTAAAGTGCGTACTCAACCACTTAGGTATGGCTCTTCCTCATAAATCCACTCCTATCTCTTTGGTGCAGCGGTCTCTTGAGATGGAGTAATCACCCTAGCTATGGTTTGTCTGTGGTTGTAAACTCAAATTTAACAGCAAACTACAGGCAGCACAAATTGGTTTGCAAACTAAATTCAAACCATGGTTTGGTAGCCCCTCAAAAACCATGGTTTGTAAGCTAGTGTAGGTTCAGAGATAACACCAAACCATGGTTTGGCATCATGTCTGAATGCAGCCACAGACTTAATAAAGATTCTATCTTTTATTTAGTATTTTAGGGGTCACCATCAAATAGGTTCTTTTGGATGTGCCTCCTCTAGCTGAGGCTCACTATGTGGTGTCATAAGGGAAGATACCCTTCCCTTTAGCATTTGAGTAGCACCAACCCTCTTGAGTTTTCAAGGCCAGCAGAAGGCTTGGCTATTTGTCCAGGCCTTTGTTAGAGTTCAGTGCCAGGATGGATGCAAATTTTTTATGGCTTGTTTGTCATTTCTCTGCTTTGTTTGCTTAGCTGATTGCACTGTGTACATGGACGTGTATTTCAACTATAATCCATTCTGGAATTGCATTTGCGATTAAGAGCAGCTATGAAATGTTTTAAATTAAACAATAGAGCACATAGATAAAAATATTTTGGAAACTTCTGTCTCCTACAAAGTTACTGTTTATTCATCATTACTTTTCCCGTCCTCTGCCTTTCATTGAAAAACTAATTCCTGGGGTGGCAAATACAAAAGTTGAAGACAAACGGCAATATACATATGCAGTGATTAACTGCAATAAAAATTAACTGCAATAAAAGTAAACCAACAACAAAACCATCAGTTAGCAGCATAAGCTGCACTAAACCACTTTGTTGTGCATCTTGGTGTTTTTGCAAAGTTTCCTTTCGACAGTGTCTCCACCACCAAGTTCCCACTTGTGTGTTCAGTTCACAAGAGCATAAGAAGAGCCCTGCTGCATCAGACCCAAGGCCCTTTTAAGTTTACCATTTTTTTCCTCTTAGCGGTCTTTATCCTCCTAGTAATATGCTATGATTTGCTGCAGAGTTGGCCAGAACTGCATCATCTGTTGTGGCTGTGAGGATATACTAAGAAGATGTGAGAGTGCGGTCAATTGATTGCAACGGGTGTTTCTTACCTTCCACCATCACTTTTGCAGGCATAACGTTACACATTCCAGGAGTGAGCCGAGGCACTAGACTAGACTTTGCTTATTGATTCCTCTGCTCTGCTCACTTTCACTTGCTTGCCTTGGTGATGCATGGATGAGTGCCACGGGTGCAGAGGAACACAGAGTGTACGTCATGAGTAGGCTTTCTGTGTAAAAGCAGGAAATAGGTGCAAGGGATATAATAAGAAGAACCTACATCGTTTCAAAGACTTAAGTGCTGAGGAGGAAGAGGAATGATTGACACAATATTTAAAAGATGCATCTTTTTATATCGAGATGGTGATATGAGGTAAAAATAGTAAAATTTAAATATTTGAGTGAACATTCAATTGAAGAGGTACAGTATCTTCTTATATCCAGGGGCACGATTTGTGTTCTACTTTTCCTGTGTTTCAGATGACACATGATTATTTCTCAGGAGCACTTATTGTTCATTCTAGTGGCCTGGTTTGCACATTGCAATAAACCACAGTCTTAAGGGCCTTTCTGCATTTACTGTTTACGGTGGCATATTTGCTATTCATCCAATGTTTTTTAAGAGTGAATAAGTAGCTGATTGTCCACACCTTTGGTTGCATGTGGCTGTTATTACTGAGTTTTCATTTTCATGCTAATAGTGAGTTGTGCCCAAATTGAGAAAAGTTCCATGGTTGTAGTCAAACCCCTTACATGCTCCTCCAGGTACTAAATGTTGGTGTTATAAGCATGCACATGGCAATAGCCCTTTCATGGCTTAAAAAAGAAATTGATGCCTAGCATTCCGGAATTCTGATTTTGTCTGCAGCTGATGATTGCTGTTATGGGCAGTACTTTGACTGAGTGCCATCATCTCGACCTGCCATATTTTTCCTGTGAACTGAGCTCACAAACAGATAGCTCACACTGGTCAGAGGGAAGCAGCGCAAAACAGACTATGCCCACCGACTCTCCAACCCCTCCACACAGAAACCAGAATAATGATTGTACACATGCTGCATAAATGAAAATGTTGTTGATCCATTTTGGATATTAAAATAAGGGTTTTTGTTGTTGTTTTTAACAGCAGGAGAAAAAGTGGGGTTTTTTTGAGCACATTATTCCTGAATACTAGCTAAATGATGATGATGTTGTTGTGTGGCAGCATACTAAAAAATCCCTAATCCCTAGCTATAAATAGTAAGTGTTGAAAGGCCCTAAACAAATCATGGCTTACATGAACGACTGGTGGGCTTGTACATGCTGCTCAGATTCTACCCTCTGCTCCGATTGTGCCTGCCCTGTCTCTTGCTTTGCTGAGTAAGGAGGAAACAAACTACAGTGTTCACTTAGTGTTATGTGCAGACCAGCACTTGTGTTTTGTTTCTGTGCAAAGAAACCGCAGGCAGAAACCAAGAACAGACGCTGCTAATTCACTGTAAGCCATTGTTTGTTTCTAAATATGATTTAGTGTTATGTGCAAAGCTATGCAAATTTAACTCCTTTGGGTTAAATAGTGTGTGTGCATGACTGCTTGGTCTGAATACGTGTTGATGATCGGAAGGTCAGCAGTTCAAATCTGTGTGGCAGGGTGGGTTCCTATTGCTCTGTCCCAGCTTCTGCCAACCCAGCAGTTCAAAAGCACACCAGTGCAAGCAGATAAATAGGTACTGCTGCGGTGGGAAGGTCAACAGCATTTCCGTGTGCTCTGGCTTCCATCACGGTGTTCTGTTGTGCCAGAAGTGGTTTAGACATGCTAGCCACATGACCTGGAAAGCTGTCTGTAGACAAACGCCAGTTCCCTTGGCCTGAAGTGAGATGAGCACCACACCCTATAGTTGCCTTTGACTGGACTCAACTGTCCAGGGGTCCTTTACCTTTACCTTACCTGATAGTATTATAATAATCATAGGATGATGAGCCATACCTAAAGGAGACCATTAAAATATCCACTGATTCCAAGGGGCTACGGTACTTTGAGTATGACTAATGCTAGATATCATCCATTAAAATACAGTGGTACCTCGGGTTAAGAACTTAATTCATTCCAGAGGTCCGTTCTTAACCTGAAATGGTTCTTAACCTGAGGCGTGCTTTCACTAATGGGACCTCTCGCTGCTGCTGCACCACTGGGGCGCCATTTCCATTCTTATCCTGGAGCAAAGTTCTTAACCTGGAGCAACCACTTCCTGGTTAGTGGAGTTTGTAACCCGAAGCATCTTTAACCCAAAGCGGCTGTAACCCGAGGTACCACTGTATAGTAAAAATGTTCTGAATGTATGCTGCCTTTTTGCGATTTCATCTTGAGCACAGCAAAGAACAGCAGCTCTAAGTAGCTTTGTGCATCTTCCTTCCTCTACTGAGATTTCTTTACCCGCCTTCTTCCCCCACCATTGGAATGGTGCCTCTGTGGATGTCCCTTTGCTAGTGACATTTAAACAAGACTAGATGAGCCAATACACTATTCTGCTGGAAGAAATGTTGTTTCAGCCCTAGAGAGCTGGATTGCTTTGGCACAAACACAGTGCCACTGTCTCCAAAAACAACCTAAGAGGGTGCTGTGAAGCAAGAAAGCAGCTGTTAGAGAAAGGCACACAGCAATAAACTTTACGAGAGAAAACTTTCCTCACTTTCAATATGATCATATCTAACACCCTTCTCCCAATCCCCTTGCGCATATATGTGCATACAAAGGCTGTATCTTAACTAGAGATGGGGGAGAAATTCTCTTTGCTTCACATTTTAATGCACATCTGCCTAATTCACAATTCCTGAAACAATATGCAAACTGAAACACAGCTTTCGTTCAAAATTGATGATTGTCTGAATTTTGCGAACTGTTCAGAAATGTGTACGTTAAGGGAAAATAAGCATGAGATTCATATATTCGTGAAAATAACCTGCAAAAATGCATTCTGTTCAGCAAAATTGCCAACAAAACTGTGTGCGTTAGACAAGAGAACAACAACTACCAGACTTTTAGAAGACATCTGAAGGCAGCCCTGTTTAGGGAAGGTTTTAATGTTTGATGGACTACTGTATTTTAATATTTTGTTGGAAGCCGCCCAGAGTGGCTGGGGAAACCCAGCCAGATGGGCAGGATATAAATAATAATAATAATAATAATAATAATAATAATAATAATAATAATTGCATACAGAAAGGTGTATACTAGGAGAATTTCACAGTTAAATCCTGACAAATTTTCAAAGAAGACTTTTTTATTGTAAAAAATGGCAGACTGATGCAGAAATGCGGAGAACTGAATTTAAGGTTGGAAAACTGAGAAACTGAAAGAATCTAATATTGACAGGGTTGTCCACCCGAAATTTCAATATGCTTTTAATTCTTTTGCTTCGCATAGTGTGTAGTGGTGAAATTTGTACCTGCAGAGGCATTATGTGGAGGGGCAAAACTGTGCTGCCCCACTGTGTCTGTCCTTACTATTCCTTTCCCTAAAGTGGTTACTAACACCGCCTAAAACATGCAGGTACCCCAAAATAGTTCCTGCATGTGTCTCCCCCGCAGGGCAAATAGCTTCATGGGGGTAATTTAGATAAGACAAACAGCACAGGTGGGAAAGTTAGATCTCTTAGATATTGTCAAGAGCCAAACGGCGCATAAGGAAGAAGATTAGAGCTAGGTGAGTTCCTTGCCTGAGATTGATGCAGAAATTAACCAAGTTGTTTACAGATATGATGGCTTGTTTTTCTAACTAATTTAAGGCTTGGTAAACAGGAAAGAGGGTGGTCTGTGCCTCTTGCTGTGGTCCTGGCACTTTGCATAGCAGCATACCTTGCCTGCAGAGCTGGCAGCCTCTCACCCTTTTTCAAAACCCTCCCTTGCAGAGTGTTCCCTCAGCCACCTCTCCCCTCTCCTTGGGAGTCCTCTGGGCAGCTGCGACTGCCGCTCCTGGTCTCTGAGCTGCTCTCCCTCCCTGCCCCAAAGAGAGGTGTCTCCCAGAGGCACCATTCGCCTGCGGAGCTTGTAGCCAGGGCTGCTGCAATAAGCATCTGTGCAAGCCTTTGGGAGGCAGAGACAGGAGAGGGCGTCAGAGGAGAGAGGGAAGGAAAGAGGGACAGAGGCCCAGTGTTGCCGTGGCACCCCTGCCCATCATTCAAGGCACCTCAGGGTGCCATGGCACCCTGGTTGAAAACCACTTGTCTAGGATCTGAAAAATTCTTTCTGATCTCTACTTTCAAGTAGCCTTGTGAGAAAACGATTTGTATTCCTGGGTTTTATCTACACAGCATCGTAAACTCGCCTATTGGAATTTACTACTTGTGACAGCAAAACATGCAGCCAAAAACAGAGAGAGGTAAGAGCCAGTGCCAATTCCACCTGACCCAACCGCTCACGCTCTTCTCCCTGCACGGCTGAAACGTGGTCTCAGAAACACTTGCTGCTTTCCAGGCGTGAGGCCTCCAGGGAGCTTTCATTTGAAGACAACGTGGTTTACGACATTTTGCATGCACTGTAATATTATTAATATTCCTCCTCCCCAAAAGGGGGAAGGGTACAATGATAATGAATATTGCTAATATCACAGTGCATCCAAGGCAGGTTTCTAGCAATGGTGCCATTTCTTTAGAACCCGAGAAACAGGATTCTTCAGCAAGTGTGAGGTGAGAACATAAGAAAAGCCTGCTGGATCAGGCCACTGGCCCATCTAGTCCAGCATCCTGTAATCACAGTTGACAACCAGATGCCTATGGGAGGCCTGGAAGCAGGACCTGAGTACAACAGTACTCTCTCCCCTCCTGCAATTTCTAGCAAGTGGTATTCAGAAAGAAGCTTCTTGCCTCTGATAATAGAGGCAGAGCACTGCCATCATAGCTAGTAGCCACTGACAGCCATATCTTCCGTGAATTTGTCGAATCCTATTTTAAAGCCAGCCCAGTTGGAGGCCATCACTGCCTCTTTTGGGAGTGGATTTCATAGTTTCTTTTGTCTATCCTGAACCTTATAATAAAATGTGCTTGCTCTCAAGACATTTCAGGCTCCAAGCATAGAGTTTCATCAGTAACAGGCCAGTTCTAACACAATGATTTGCCTGCACAGGATGATTAGTAGGGATGTGTACCCATTCAAAAAGCTGGTCAAAATGCATCATCCACTTAAGTTGGTGTAAGAAGGATAACAGGCCACCTGGCATGCCGATATAATGAACTTCTTATAGGATCCTGGCACCACTTGTTCAGGATTGTGTCTCTACTTCTTCCCATGTGCTGCCAATGTGAGTGCCGCTCCCCCACCCCATCCTCCCTCTGTTTTGGACAGGGGGAGAAAAAAATGTTCATGGTGGGGAAGGTGTATGGGCTTAGAAGCAGCACAGTGCTCTAGAGCCCCAGGTGCAAGAGAGGGTGTCCTTGTAGTTCTGTGGCCATGGTGGTGGAGATTCAAACTCCACCTACAGGAAGTCTTTCAAATTGCCAGGGAACTCTCCTAAGACTGTGATGGTTGCAGTGCTATAAATATGACTGACTGATCTCATAGTCCACTCTTTACCAAATGGTCCCAAGGTAGACTACAAGAACAAAACAATATTAAAACAGGTACAATTTTCATTAAAATCATAGAACAAAGCCGCAAAATGAGCCAGGTAGCAAAATAGCTGCACTGAACAATAGTGCAGGAGAGAAAACATCCTCTCAGCCAAAGATGTGGGTAAAAAGTACATCAAAAGGCATACAGTGATGGCACAAGATAGCACCTTGGAGGGGAAGTTATTCCACAAGCTGGGGGCCATCACAGAGAAGGCCCTCTCATGCCCCTCAGAAAACAGATGTGGCAGGATGGTTGAGGAGAAGAGAGCTCAGGCCTTTCGCTCTGCTGCTGGGAGACAAGGATGAGCAGGAAGAGGAGCCTCTTTGACCCTTCCCCTCCATTCTGGAAGCCAAGGAAAAGAGAATCCGGGAGGGGCAAAGGAGAAACCAGGGCAGAGGCAGCTATGGGTAGTAGGCAACCCCCCATAAACCCATTCCCTGCCAGCTGCTAAAGAACTCTCCAGACTGGAGAAATGTCTGTGGGAGAAAGCAAAGCATGCATATTTTCCAGATGTGGAACACTGCAGGGGAGAGGGAGACTAGTAATGGAAATTGAAATGCAAATTCTTTTTCTGTGTGGAAAAGGCCCAATAAATCAGGAGTGACAGGAACACAAAAGACACCATCAGGAAGCATTTGCACAATCAAGGGATGCTTCATATATCAGAGAGTACTCAGGCTGTGCCTCCATGCTGCAAATAAACCAGATTCATTGCAGAAGGAGCAGTCTCTGAATTCTCCCTGTCTGAAGAGCAAAAGAAAACATATTGTGTTCCATTTCAGTCAGACTTAGCATGTTTTCTAACATAAACAGGATCATATTTAAAGGGCCAATTTGAAAGAAAACAAGTCAGTCTGACTCCTGGAACTCCTTTATGGTGAAAGAGGAGTTCTAAGAATAGAAGCTGCTCTTGCAAGGCTCCCATATAAAGTGGAAATGCAGGGCTTCTGAAGAAGGGCCCAGCTGAGGAAGCGAGAGGCATATAGAGTCCTTTGGGGGCAGGGGGGTGTGGGAGCCAAGGATTAGAAATGTATTGTGACAGCTCTCTAGACTGTGTATCTGTCTCCATTGCTGTCCCCTGATATTTCATCCAATGCTTTTTATGCTCAGGCAAGAAACCCTGCCTGTTATGGGAAGCTGGGGCAAAGTGCGGGAAAGGATGGATTTGGAGAGCAATTTGTCCTTTGGCCACTGCTGAAAAGGCTGATGATAATTACCTTTTTCTGGGTACTTACGCTTCACTTTTATGGCTGGCCAGCGCTGGAGGTGACTAAGGAATTATCCTGACTTGCTTGCTGCTCATAGATCCTTTTGCAATCTCTGCCAGTTAATAAAGAAGCACTTGCAGGGAGAGGGTTATCCAGCATTAGCACTAACAATTGCCAGGCCTTTAAAGAGAAAAAGAAAGAAAGAAAACAGTACAGTGGTGTAAATTCTGTAACTATTGGTAGGCATTGCTGCTATTATGAGGCAGGCAAAGTAACAGCAGGCCAACTTCAGCTGTGAGGGACGCAGGTTTATATAATGGGAATTCCATCACTTCCTTCAGGAGTACATTCTCCAGAGTATTTTGAAAACAGAAAGAAGTCAAAAAGGTATGCTACCACAGATGTTTGAAAGATGGGTTTGCAAAGGTATGTATGTTTTCATATGTGTGGTCTATTCATGGAGCAGAGATTTGGCAGTTAGATATCTACAACGCATTCAGCTAAAGAGAACCAGTGTGGTGTAGTGCCTAGTTGCAGCATTGAGTTAGATATGTGAAAGCTAAATTCATATCTGCAATCAAGTGGCATTTCCTGGGTTGCCTTGGACATGACATGGCAGCCCAGATCAGTCATCAGATAATCATGTACAGTGGTACCTCTGGATGTGAACGGGATCCGTTCTGGAGCCCCATTTGCATCCTGAAGCGAACGCACCCCGCGCCTGCGCATCTGCACCTGTGCGGGTCGCGATTCGCCGCTTCTGCGCATGCGCATGACGTCATTTTGAGCGTCTGCGCATGCATGAGCAGCGAAACCCGGAAGTAATGCGTTCCGTTACTTCCGGGTCGCTGCAGAGCATAACCTGAAAACACTCAACCTGAAGCGACTTCAACCCAAGGTATGACTGTATTGGACTTACACGCTTCCTCGTCCTCCCTTCATGCACTTCCTCCCTAACTTCCTTGTTTGCAGTAACAGTTGTTTGCTGTGATGACCAAATCAGGGAAACTATGGTTACTGCAAACCATAGTTTGCCTCCAAACCAGAAATAGAAACTTAGGTAGTTCACATGTGTCCTAAAGTTTTGATTTGGAGGGAAAGTATAGCTTATGTGACCAAAGTTTGGTCAGCTGGGATGTCACAGCAAGCTACAGTTATAATGTTCAAGAAAATAAAAGAGGGAATTGAAGTGCATGAACAGCTCAGCATTTGACCATGACATCTGAAACAAGCCTTTCAACCTAAGCTACACCAAAACGTTATGGATCTGACTCTGACCAGCTACTGTGAAGAGTTTGGTGGAAGAGTGGATACACAAATCAGTTGAGGTGGTACAAATAGAGCAAAGTTTGATAGGTATAGCTTCTGTGTTCACAGAAATTAATTTAGGCAGTGTAACCAGTGAATCCTTAAAGCTGGGGTGGCTAACCTGTGGCCCTCCAGTTTTTGTTAAACTCCACCATCAGGTCCAGCAGCATAGCCAATGATCAAGAATGATGAGAGTGGTAGTCCAACAACATCTGCACAGGCAAAGGTTTTTTACCCCCATCTTGGTGCATTTTAAATTAAATCACCTTCGGGAAACCAGCTGCCTCAGAGTGCTATGAGAGTAACATACATTCTCTAGGGCAATGGTAATTTGGATGTCAAAGTTTTCTGCCTTCTGTGGTCCCTTGATATCAAAAGCATTTGCCACTACCATGGCACGACAGCACTCTTTTAAAGCACTTTATGTTACAATAAGTTTGTTTCATTGGCATGCTATTTTTTTAAATAATATTTATTAAAATTTCAAAGAATTACAAAAGTAAAAAAAATAAAACAAAAATACAAAATACAGAAAAATACAGAAAAGTAAGACAATTAAAAAGAAGACAATTTTTCCACATCTTATCTTTCATTTGCTTGTTTCCTTGACCTCCTCACACCTCCCTTTTTGTATTCTAGTTCGATTAGTTAATTCAGCAAATCCTTTCCATCTTTGTTTTTATCTTGATAAATTATCTTAGTATATTGTGACTTTACATTCTCACCTATTAACAAACCATTTTTACATACTCCTTTATCACATTACTGCTAAAACCACATAACTTCCTTCCGGCATCCTTCTAACATTCCTTAATTTTACAATGTTTCAATAGATAGTCTTTAAATTTCTTCCAACCTTCTTCTACCGATTCTTCTCCCTGGTCTCGGATTCTGCCAGTCATTTCCGCCAGTTCCATGTAGTCCATCACCTTCATCTGCCATTCTTCCCGGGTGGGTAGATATTGTGTCTTCCAATACTTTGCGATAAGTATTCTTGCTGCTGCTGTAGCATACATGAAAAAAATTCTATCCTTCTTTAACACCGATTGGCCAACCATGCCCAGGAGGAAGGCCTCTGGTTTCTTCAGAAAGGTATATTTAAATTTTTTCATTTCATTGTAGATCATCTCCCAGAAAGTCTAAATCCTTGGGCATGTCCACCAAAGGTGAAAGAATGTACCTTCAGTCTCTTTACATTTCCAACATTTATTATCGGGCAAATGATAGATTTTTGCAAGCTTGGCTGGTGTCATGTACGACCTGTATATCATTTTCATTATATTCTCACTTAAGGCATTATATGATGTAAACTTCATACCTGTGGTCCATAACTGTTCCCAGTCAGCCAACATAATGTTGTGTCCAACATCTTGTGCCCATTTAATCATAGCTGACTTAACCGTTTCATCCTGTGTGTTCCATTTCAGCAGCAGATTATACATCTTTGACAGAGTCTTAGTTTTGGGATCTAACAGTTCTGTTTCCAATTTTGATTTTTCCACCTGGAAGCCAATTTTCTTGTCCAAATTGTATGCCTCCATTATTTGATAATAATGAAGCCAATCTCACACTTTATTTTTTAGTTTTTCAAAGCTCTGCAGTTTTAATTTATCTCCCTCTTGTTCCAAAATTCATTGGCATGCTATAACTTTTTAAAAAACAAACAAACAAACCTTGTAGGAATGCAACTCATGATTATTGGAACTTCTATGACCTGTGGATTTTTTCTTCCACCTTGAATATTAATTTGTGAGAATTGAATCTTAAGCCATACAGTATAGCTTTCGTGTCTTGAAGACAGGCTCAGTACTCAAAAGAGACTTCTACCACATAAGAAATGTGCGCTAAGAAAACATTCACTTAGTCATTTGTTACTCTTGACCCCAAATCACAATTCTTACGCTCTTCCAAAAGCAACTAACATTCCTGAATATATGCAAAGTCACATTTGTCACTAATCCCATCTGGTTGTACAATATATCGCATAATTGCTGATGCTGTGTGGTGGGGTACATGTGTCTCTTTCTTTGAAAGCCAAGTGCATATGCAGCAAATTTCGGTCTATTCTGACAGATACACAGTGCATCATTTCTTTTTACGCACATTCAAAGAAACCTCTGAAAGGCGGCAGTCAGGAAGCAACAAAAAAGAAGAAGACATATTCAAGATACGTGTGACTGCCAGTGGAGGAAGTACCTTGGCAAAGGAGGGGACCTCACTGAAAATGGTCTTAAATCCTATGAAGACGGGAGCTTTGTAAATGACAGCACAGCCCACGTGATAATTACTGCACAGCAATTGAAGCTGGGAAGTATGTCTGAAAGGTCAACAGGACCAATCGGACAAAGGAAACAGAACTTGGTTTTGATCATTTAAAAAACAAAACAAAAAGGCACCATAATCCCACATGCAAATTAGCAAACGTTTTCGACCCACCTCCCTGGTTACCTATTTTGAAATACCTGATGTCACACAGGTGGGAAAGGGAGGGAGAAGAGGAGGAGAAATGGCTTATCAGCCTTGCACAGTGTTGGGTTTTGAATGTACCCCTGGCACTGACTGCCCAGCAAACTGGCCTGACTTGCAGCTGTCAGCCAAGCCAGCAGCGGTCGCCTTGGCAACACTTTTATCAGTTCCTGAGGTAGAAGGAACTTTGGGCCCCTGACTGGTGATTTGTCACATTCCATGATGGCCTACAGTGTTCAGACTCTGAGGTGGCTCAGAGGATGGGCTGCTCTTTCCGGAAAAGACTTGGCAACAGGGGTTTTTTGTGTGTGCGTGTACTTTCTGTCTAACAATTTATGGGATGTGGTTTTATTAGCTGCATCTTTGCCTGCACCATGATTATATAGATATATTAGCTGGCCACCCTTAGCCACTTTGCAGGAAAGCATTCTGCAAGGCACATAACCTGGTTTTGCTTCACCCTTTCTTGTCAACACCAGTCTCCATTTTGAGATGCCTGATCCAAAAGAATGTCATAGTTCAGAACTCCTAAGGATCACAGTTTTTTTTTTAAGGCAAAACATTCTCTATAGGTAGGACTTGTCCTTATTAATGCATTGCAGTGCGAGTATTTTATCTCTTTTGTAGTATTCATGGTTTTACATTTTATTGGGTCTTAAATTGCTATTATGTGTTGCTTTTTACCTTGTCAAGTTGCTTTGAGACTTTTTATTGCATAAAGTGACTGAAAAATGTAATTATTATTATATAATTATAGGTTTCATTCAACTAAGTCCTGCCTGGAGTAGGCCCATTGAAATTAATAAACCTGAGGAAGGCTTTCTTGAACCAACAAAGCCTGGCACATCACAATACATATAAATAGTACTTTAGGTCTCTCAGTTATTTATCTTGGACAGTGGTTGGGCTGTAGTGTCTATAGTTTCCTTGATTCCCCCCAACAACTCCTTTTGAAAAACAGTGATCTGGTTCTCTAATAATGAGGGTATTTTTTTGGTAGTATTGGGTTTGGATGGATTTTGAGGTGAACTGTGGTAACTGTGGTGCCTCAGAGGATTTTTTTTTTTTGCTTTTGAAGCATTTTGTAGTATCTCAGTGATCCAGACATGGGCGAGGAGGAAATGCTGAAGATGCTTACCTACTGAAAGTGAAAGTTATGTCAGGGCGTGGGGAGGGTTAACAAGAAGCAGATAAATGTCAGAGGGAAAACCAACTTTAAAGGCACGTAACACAAAATCTGCTGAATCTATAGTTTGCAATTTGGCAGCTGTCTTGCACCTTTCTCATTCTGTAGTTTTCAGACCAGTTGCCCACAGAACACAAGGATAGCCTCAGTGATTCCTTATTTACCCTCTCTACAGTTGCACCAGCCTGACTTTGGGGCAAACACCTGCAGTTATCCTTCTGAAATTTAGCAGAATTCATGTCCTCGGAAGGAGTAAACTTAACTGCAAATTTCATCCAATTTTGCCCAAAATTTTAAAAGTTTTAAAAAATAAAATCAACCTTTAAAGGTGCTCAGCACAACCCTCCCCCCTGGACCTATTTGTCTGTAATTTGACAGGATTTATACACTCTGTAGGGGGGGGGGTAGCATGCCTGCAAATTTCATGCTCTTCTGCCAAAAGAAAAAAGTTACAGCCATTTTTTTAAAAACCCAACAGTGATTTGGGGGAGTGAAAAAGGAGCCTTGAATGGGCTCCAGGTTCATGAAGTGCCTCAAGGGAAGGCGGGCTGTTTTCCAAATTGCCAAATTGTCTTTGGTAATTGTTGTTGTTGTTAAGGAAAGTGGCTACTACTTACTAGCAACTGTTCTAGTTAAATTATTCTGGGGCCAGCCTTACAGATATATCCTCTAAAAACAAAAATAGCATTTTGTTTTGAAATATTGCCAGTTCTATATATTGAACCATCTGGATAAAATGAATTAGAGACTGAATGAATGCACTGAAAGATGCTGAAGAGAAGTAGGGATTTAAAAAGGATCTGTTGGGCTTCTTGAAAAGAGACTCCCTATTCACAAAGCATATTCACCTTCTAAAATGGGAACCTCAGGAATTCCTGAAAGATGAGTTCCTATTCATAAGGAACATTCTAACATTTGAACCATTTAAAATATTTATATTCTGCCTCTTAATCATACTAATTCATCACACTAATTCTTTGTGACTAACAAGCATAAAATTACTCTCCTTCCCATACTGTTTATTTATATTAAATATTTTTATGCCACCTTTCTGCCACAAGCAGCTTTTGAAGTGGCTCTCAAGAAAATAAATATATATCACAGCAGTAAAAAAAAATGTTACAGCAGTGAATAAAATTAAACCACATCCCTAACCAGCAGTAAAAGCAGTAATAATAATAATAATAATAATAATAATAATAATAATAATAATAATTTATTATTTGTACCCCGCCCATCTGGCTGGGTTTCCCCAGCCACTCTGGGCGGCTTCCAACAAAGATGAAAGATACACTAAAGTGTCACATATTAAAAACTTCCCTGAACAGGGCTGCCTTCAGATGTCTTCTGAATGTCAGGTAGATGTAAAGTAGAAACAGCAGCGACCTTAAGCACAAACAAACACCATTAAAAATATTCCTGAATCACAACCTATTAAGAAACAGCTGGAATAAACAGAACAATCTTCACCTGGTTCCAGAAAGGTAGCAAAGCAGACACCTAGTGGATCTTCCTTGAGAAAACGTTTCATAGTCAAGGCAATTAGTCAGATTACCAATGTTACTAATTAGCCTGGTTACTAATGGGAGTTATTATATATTATTGCATAACGATAATAACTCCCATTAGTTCATATTTTGAACCAGCTGAAGTTTCTGGTAATTTTTCAAAGTCAGTCCTACATTTGCATAATACATTGGCACAGTTATGCTAGGATGTCGATGGGAAGGTCATTTCTTTTCAGTTTGGCAAGCCAATCAAAGTTGGGAAAAGCAATCAGAAGAGGAATAACATACCAAGTGAGGTGAACTGAGGCATCCCAAAGTGATTTACAATATATAACACATACATACACCCCATATATAAAAAAGCTTACATGACTGAATATATATAAAAAATTAAACAACAGTTACATACCTTAAAACAGTCTAAAACAACAATAGCACATACAAAAAATAAGTTGAAATCCAGTACAGGTAAGGAATTCTTATGCTCACTGCCTAGATCCCAGCTCAGAGTTAGGTGAAGGAATTTGCAATTTAAATGCTACCAAATCCAGGAAATGCAAACTTCAATTGATCCTTACATTAAAATTTTACCCAACATCTTCATTCTACTTTCTATTAAAAGGAAGTTGACAACTGTACTGAATTATTCTGGAAGCATTTCTGCTTAGCCTTATAATTAGGGCTTTTCTACCTACAGTACTGTACATGTTTAGGATCTTTCCTCCTCGCTCTCCCCACCCAGGATTGCCAGTTTCCTGGAAAAATGTTGTAGATCAATAAGTGGTAGATGTGGGTTAAAATGCATAGCAGTGAGATGAAATATACGCTTTTAGAAACTTAGTAGAGAGGTATATTGAATTGTAGCCCTAATTAATGATGGTAAATTATAAAGGCTAACGTGTATGCATTTGAAGGTCAAGCTAAATAATATTTATGTAACTATTCTGCCTCTGCTGAAGAATTGGGGAATAAGGGAACTGGGATTACACTTAAACTGGAACCAAAGTTCTTTGCTGGCCTGTGGACCATGTTGCCAATTTTAAACTGGTCAGTGGCCTGCAGTCACACAACATACTGGACATCTCATGAGTGTGCCTGTCTAATGCATGACAGTCTCTCTCTTCCCGTATACCTTTTCTTTGCCTACCTTCTTGGTTGAAATCTGAATAGAGCTTCTCAAAGCATTATCTGCTCATGGAGATAGAATACGATTTCATATCCTAGGGAACTCTCCGTAGCCTGCAACCCTATAGCGTTTACCTGGGAGGAAGACCCATTGAACTTAGTAACCCCACAAATTTTGAATGTGCTTCCATCTGGGATCCATTGGAGAACCCTAAATAACCATTTTATTTCCTTGGCTTTCTCTTGATGACTTCTTTTATTTTGTGGTTGATGGATTTAGCTGTATTTTGGCTTTTAATATTTGTGGCTTTTAAATTGTTCCTGGGTTTTATTAATTAATTGTAGTTATTTTCTATTGCTTTTCTTCTGTGTGCCACCTTTGAGAGAGCTTTAGACTTCAAAGCTGTCTATAAATATTTTATATACAATTAAAGAGGACTTACAAAGACTTGCAAAGGATTGCATCATTAATCAGACTTTTCACATGCCCCATAGACATGGTAATCCCTAGTTGGTCATTTGAAATGGGCAAAGGCCGAGGAGGCAACAGGGGCTAGAGGGGGGTTGTGAGGAGGAGAAGCAGAATAAGGAAAGAGGAACATGATTTGGGTGGTAGTTTTGAGGCCCCTTTTCCCTGCAAATGACTATGAAGAAAAAATGTGCACTATGAATGCAAATTTCAGATAAGAAGCTTATAAATCAAGTTGCCAAATTACACTCTGAAATCCAGGACCAGGATGGTGAGTGCAGAATGTGAAAATAAATAAATAAAAATGAAATGAATAAGCAAGCCTAAAGTACTTGCTCATATGAATAATAGGAGACTTCATTTACCCAAATGAGTTGCTTGAGTGCCCATTATATGCTGTAAATCTCCTTATGTAACAGTTCGTTTTCTTGAAAGTAAGAGCAACAGTAGCACATTCCCAAGGTGAATTAGGATTTTCATAAATGTGTTACAGGTGAACAAGACGTAATATTTTCACATGTCCAGCTGATCTGAGTTGTAGCCCGATTGTGGGGGAAGAATGGGGTTTGTAGTTTTTTAGTTGTCAGTCTGTTTGTCTCCTTGGCCCTGGCTGAGCTAGATTGTTTTCAAATCTGCAGCAAGCCAAACAATTCTGAGCAGCATCTTGATTCCTCTTCTTATGGTCACTAGGTCAAGCTTTTATCTGGGTCAGCTGGACCCTGGCTGCTGCCAAGATATTTGACAGCTCCATTAACTATACATGATTATGTCTTGTTGTTGTTCCTGTTATACAGACAAGTTGAATCCATAGCCCCAGTTCAAACTGAAGGTGTCCCTTACATAGAGAGACCATGATAACATGTGGTGCTGCCCTTGCAGAACTGTTGCAGCAGATGTACTAATTGTGAGAATTGGCTCCTTGGCACTATGGCTGTCTGCTTAGCCACAATGTTTTTCGCAGTTGTGGTGGCCCTTGTTCTGAGCTACTATGAATATACAAATTGCCTCAGTCACATGAATGGCCCCCACAGTTCTCACAAGCAGTGCTAGTTCTCACAAGCAGTGCCTTTGCCTGAGTGTCAGTCCAGTGGCAGTTGCTTATTATGATTTGGTTTGCGCATAATGCTAAACCATGGATTATTAAACTATGTTTTATTTAAATTGTAGCATGTGGTTGTATTCAACTAAGTATTACTCAGAGCAGACTCATTAAAATTAATGGACCTACATTACTGATGGCCTTTAATGTCAGTGGGACTACTGTGAGTATGATTAGCATTGGCTACAACCAATAGTGTTGTATGTGAAGCCTGTTCATCAGGTTAACTATGGTTTGTTTACCAACAAACCACAATATGAAGCAAGGCTTTCATGTTGGCTGAGAAACATTGGTTTGCTTTAACCCAACACCCTTTTCTAACCATAGTGTGCTTGACCATGCACCCCAGACACTCATCTGACTACAAAGGCATGAGGCAAGAGTAGCTGGGAAATAAATCAAGCTTTGGAGAAACTAGCTAAGATTTAAGTGATCATCTTTGGGACAAGTTGTCATTAACCTGTGGCTTGTTAAGTAATGGCATAAACAAACAATGGCCAGCAAACACATCTGAATAGTGGGAAGCCTTGGTTTCCTCAGTCCAAAATAACTGTTTCCAATTTTCAAGCTATTCTTTTCACTAAACCATTGTCTGTAGAAATCCTTTTTCTAAACCACTACAAGCAGATGTGCTTCAGGAATTGTGGATTGTCCTTTTCCTAACTTGCTAAGAATCAAAAGAGAGTTTTCAGAGAAATTGGGAGATTTTCAGTAGCAGTGAAGAAAATAAGGTCCTCTACTTATCTAGCTAAACTCATTTGAGAATTTTCAATTATAATTTCATAATCATTGTCTCATGCCTTTAATATATTCTGCCTGCTGAGATATAACTTTGGCCTATCTTTGCCTGCCTTTAGGAGATCCTAAAAACTTCTAATCAGGCTGTAGTTTCAGGGTGCCTGATATTAGTGCAGGCTTACAAACAGCCACTTGCCTGGTCAGTTGTGGTAAGTGAGAATTGCCTAGAGACAACTAAGCAGGGAAGCTTTTGTAAATGGGAAGACAGTCAACAGTTTAGGCCTCAAATGCATTTCATAGCTCACAACCTTTTTGTAGCACTTATAGCATGGGCTCACCCTGTTACCTTCTCCAACCTGGTGCCTCCTACAATTCCCAACTTCCTTGACAACTGAACCTGCTGGCTGTTGCTGATGGGAATTGGAGTTCTAAGCATCGAGAGCAGGCACCCCCAACCTTTGGCCCTCCAGATGTTTTGGTCTACAGTTCCCATCATCCCTGACTACTGATCCTGTTAGCTAGGGATCATGGGAATTGTAGGCCAAAACATCTGGAGGGCTGCAGGTTGGGGATGCCTGATCTAGAGGACTCCTAATTGGGGAAGGCTGTCATAGCAAAGGCAAATTATGTCACTGCTGAACAGCTCTATTTCAGTGTTTCTGTGTTTTCATCTCTCATTAAGGACTTTGTTTCTGGAAGCCTTTCTAACTTGTTACAGTGCCACCTTGTCTGGTGGGAAGATTGGTTTATGAGGCAGTTGATGTCATGATGGTGAAAACCTACCTTTCTACATTGCTTGCCTTCCATTTTCTGATTGCACTACATTATATATCCTGCTGTGTAGTCTCTTCTCCAAAAGCTGGAATTATGACTCTTTTAAAAATCACATTTTTATTTCATTTTTTCCTGCTACATTGCAATTGCACTAATAAAAAATAAAATAAAAAAGAAATAAAAAGCAACTGGTGTGATCACTTTGGCTGCAAAGAGAAAACAATTAATTACAGGGCTGGTTTGCCAGGAGAGATCAGGAAATGATTGATTAATGGGCCAATTTCAGTAATGGCTGTGGCCCAGGAGGGAACAGGAAATGACTTATTAAAGAGCCATTTCAATAATGCCAGGAAAAAATAGGAGCCGCTTCACACACCACAAATTAGGAGAACCTTTATTGATTGAAGGCTGCAATCTAAGCAAGTGTTCTGGAGCACAATGGAACTTACTTTTAAGTAAAAGTAGTTATGTTCTTGCCTGTGGAGATGGGCATTGCGGGATTATTATGGGGAATATAAGATATATTAAATCCTGTGTAGAATTTAAGCTTCCAACTTTGATGTCTACTTTTAATTGCTTTTATCATCACCTAAAGTATCCTATAAAGATATTACAGGATGTAAGTATTTTAAATAAAATTCATGATTATCTTTTGATGATGCACAGATATAGCAATATTTGTTGCTGACATCCATCTGTCTTGGGAGAAAATAGAGGAGTGCACTTTTAGGGGTGAAGTCAAAGTATTGGAGGTTGCAGCTCCTGCTCACTCCTATGGAAACATGCCCTGACTGCCTGTCTCCAGACACTGATCGTCTGCAAGGGATTCCCACATGGCAGAGTTGATGTTGCCAGCCTTCATGTCACATTTGCAGGCATCATTGTAGCATGGAGTTGGTCTGCCAATGGACTTAGTACCTGAAGCCATCTCCCCATAGAGCACATCCTTGGAAATCTTGCCCTCTTTCCTTCTGTGGACGTGACCAAGCCAGCATAGATGTCACTGAGGTAGGAGTTCAAACATTGGGAATGTGGGCTTGGGGAAGCACATTTGTTTGAAACTTTGTCCTGCCATGTGGTCCCCTTGTAGAAGGTGTCGAGGCTTTGCATCTGACGGTTGTAAGTTGCCCGCAATACAGTTCCACAAAGCAGCGTGCTCAACATGTAAACCTGGTAGACCTTCACCTTGGTATTGGATGTTAGCATTGCATTCTCCCATACCCTCGTGGAGAGATGAGGCATTACAGTAGTTGTCCAGCTCAGCATTAGTGAGGAGGTTGCTGGTTATGCTAGAACCCAGGAAGACGAAATTAGCTGCTGCCTCAAGCATGTGTCACCAATGATGAAGCATGGAGTGCTGGCTGATGGTTAACAACAGTCAACAGGCTGAAAATCTGCATACAGTAAAGCTATAATCACATTAAGCTAGTAACTAATCCTGCGAATAGAATTCCTTGCCATCTGATTCAAGAAACCGGGTTATTTCCTTTTGTAGCAGCAACATCAAGGTGAAGTCTGCAGATGTGGCTGCGAATTTCCACTGCACCGCAAGAACAAGTTTGCCCAAGCACATTCTCAGGGAGGAAATCTTTCTGAACCAGCATATCCAGTAAAAAAATAAGAAATAGCAGAAATGCAACCTGTTTAGTATACAGGGAAAACAAGCATTTGAATTTACAAACTGTAAACTGTGTAACTTGGCCCTTGGAATCCTCCAAGTTTTCAGTGTGTGAAAGCTTTCCTTCTCCTCCAGTATGCTTTTCCCATTCATTTGTTTATAACAGTTCCCAAGCTAAAACCAGCAGCACAAATTTTTTTTACATGATTTTCAACAATACAAGGCAGAAGTTGCCAGACTACTATTAAAAAATGGTCTAGCCTGTTCTACTGCCTCTGGACTTGAGTGTTATTACCTGTTGGTGTCTGGTGGTTATGCTACTATTAAAAACAGTGGAGTGGCCCACTGCAGTGCATTGCTTAAGAGTGCTAGACTAGGATCAGGAGTACCCAGCTTCAGATCCCCACTCAGCCATGAAGTTCACTGCGTGACTGTAATAGATAGGCTGGATGCAGAGAAGTGGTGGGAGGCACCATCTGGGAAACCTCCATGGAAACCCCAAGGGAAGAAGGCTCAGTGCCAGTGGATTGGTGGTGGGACGATGATGAGTGGTCAGAGGGAGGAGGAGGAGTTGGACTGGGAGGAGGAGGTGTTGGAAGCTGAAGAGGTAATAGGGTTTAGTGAACAGAATGAGTCTGTGGCATAGAGCAGCCAGAATCAGAGGCAGAAGCAAAGGCTGGAAAGGAGGAGAGGTAAAAGGCAGAGATGAGGCAGGCTGCTGAAGAAGCCAGGGAGTCTCCCTCTCCTGCTGCAACCAGCTCCCCTCCCCTCTGGTCTCCCAGAACCCGTAGGGGTATGAAGAGGATGCAGCATAGACAGACAAGTCGTCGGAGTTTCAGATTGCTTGGGAAGGACCCAGAGGAAAAGGAGACTTAGGCAGCTATGGGAGGGCGAGGACCTTCAGTCCTTGCAACTGACTCATTGAGGCAAGATCTACTGGAATGAGTTGCTGTGCTCACTAGGCCTGTGCTGTTTTGTTTCTTTGAATAAAAAGTTAACTTTACTGATAGTTTGTGAGCTATTGCTGACCTGCTCTTGAAACCCTCCCTGACAGTGAGCTTGGATCAGTAACAATCACTAAGTCTATCCTACCTGGAAGAGTTGTTATTGGGATAAAAAGTGGGGGGAGCCACTGAGCACCTTGGAAGAAATATGGGATATAGATGCAATAAATAGGTAAAGGTAAAGGGACCACTGACCATTAGGTCCAATCGTGGCCGACTCTGGGGTTGCGGCGCTCATCTCGCTTTATTGGCCGAGGGAGCCGGTGTACAGCTTCCGGGTCATGTGACCAGCATGACTAAGCCGCTTCTGGCTAACCAGAGCAGTGCATGGAAACGCTGTTTACCTTCTCGCCAGAGCAGTACCTATTTATCTACTTGCACTTTGAGGTGCTTTCGAACTGCTAGGTTAGCGGGAGCAGGGACTGAGCAACGGGCGCTCACCCCGTCGCAGGGATTCGAACCGCCGACCTTCTGATCGGCAAGTCCTAGGCTCTGTGGTTTAATCCACAGTGCCACCCGCGTTCCTCATGCAATAAATAAATGCCAATAAAAACAGAAGTTGGTAACCCTCCTGCATAAGGCAACTTCATCTGTTCCTAAGCGACTTGGCTGTGGATGTGAATGAATTGAAGAGGGAGGAAGAAAGAGCACTAAAAATAAAGTGAAGGGAAAAAATGGATTGAGAATCCCACCTTCAACTTTAGAAAGGGTGACTAGGGATAGAAAGAGCAAACTGTGGAAGAAGCCCAGAAAACGGGAAGAGAAAGATCACTCTTCATACCAGTGCTAAACTTTGGAGGGATGAGGAGGCAGGGAATGGCCTGGAGGAGGAAAACTGGGAACTTTAAAATGCACAGAGTCAGCAAGGAGGCAGCTGAAGATCTAATTAGAGGCCCATTTCTGTCAAACTTTGCTGGAGTCAACACAGAGTTGCATCACTGTTAAAGGAGGCTGTCAGAAACAAAACAAGCAAAGCACGGGGAATCCCCTTCAGCGATTATGTGAGCATGCACATGAATTTATCCAGGCCAAAAGAAATATCCTTTACACATGAAAAATTCAAGAAGTGTGGCTAATGGAAGAGACTAACTTTGCCAGCTGAATAGTCTGAGGGATTTTAGGATGCTCAAAAAGGCATCAGCTGAACAAATAGCTATAGATATTAGGACAAATAGTAATATTTTAATAGAAAATGAAACCTGTTAGGCTGTAAAGCAGGCAGCTAGTCAAAGATGATAATGATATATCAGCAAAGCTAAGACACTCCTTAGCTCTTGGTTCTTCCCCATACCAAACAGAATGAGTACAGAAATACCTATTTCAGTGGTTATTCTTCTCTGGTTGATGCCCTCAAGTAAAGTTGCTTTTGCTGCTGTGCTGATCTCACAAAGGAAAGATGCATAACAACCGAAGTTCAGAATTTGAATTGGGCTCAGCCTCATTGTATGGGTCTGCCAACTGGATTATTTTCCAGCCACAGGTGTTGATAGAAAGAAAGCAGACTTATTGTATAAATCCCGGCTTGGAATTTTATCAAAAAAACTGCTTTGGTACTGGGCCAGGGCTAGGCAATGTCCAATTCATGGCCAGCCAAGACATTTTGCTCCATAGGATAGATCAGCAGATCATTATTCATGCTTACCCCATTGAACATACCTGGGACTTGACTTCCAAGTAAACGTGCATTGTTAATCCTGAAGACCGACACCAGCTAAGGTGGCCAGATGCAAAAGAGAACAGGACTTCCTGTACAAGAAGAACCTTGCTGGATCTGTCCAAAAGCCTATCTAATCCAGCATCCATTTCTCATCCTAGCCAATCAGTTGCCTATGGAAAGCCTAAAAGTAGGGCCTGATTGCAGCAGTGCTCTCTCCACTTGTGATACCCCAGCAACTGTTTTTCAGAGGCATGCTGCTCTCAACAGTGGAGGGAAAACGTAGCCATTGTGGCATTGATAGCCATTGATAGTCTTATCCTCCAATAACTTTGTCTAATTCTGTTTTAAAGCCATCCACGTTGGTGGCCATAATTACATCTTATGAGAGTGCTGTATGAAAAGGAAACACTTTGTGTACAAGATGGAGATGTCGCTTATAATGCAATCCAAGAGAGATCTTGAGAGGGTGTGGCGGGCATGGGTAATGCTGAGCTAGTTTGAGTATTGAGGCAGCCTCCTAAGTTCCTGTGCTCTGACAGAAGGTATAAAACTCTCATTTGGAGTACACCATTCACCAGTTCCGTCATCTAAAGCCCCACTCACTGTCATCACCTCAGCCTGATCTGTGCCAAGTTTTCTTTTATTGGCCCTCATCCAGCACATTACTAATTCTGGACAACAGCTTAGGGATTCCACTGCCTCATTGGTATTTGAGAAAAATGAGAACTATTACGAGGAGTCATCAGCATACTGATGACACTAAGCTCCAAATTCCCTAATAACCTCCAGCAGTGGTTTAATGTAAATGTTTTAAAAGCATATGGAAGAAGACAGAACCGCAGGACAAATTCCCAAAGCGTAGAGCAGGAGTTCCCCCAACAATACTTTAGGGCCATTTGGCAGTAGGAAAAGGGCATTTCTCATTTTCAGAGCACATGTTTTGCATGCAGAAAACCCCACATTCAGTCCCTGCTGGCATCTACAGTTAAAGGAATCAGGTAGCAGGTGGCATGAAAGACCAATGCCTGAGACTCTGGAGAAGATGCTGCCAGCTTGAGTGGCCAGCAGTGGACTAGATAACCAACACTCTGACCAAATATAAGGCAGCGTCCTATGTTCTTCTGAAACCTACAGAAACAGTGCAGAGCAACTCCATCTACAGTGGTACCTTGGGTTACATATGCTTCAGGTTACATACGCTTCAGGTTACAGACTCCGCTAACCCAGAAATAGTACCTTGGGTTAAGAACTTTGCTTCAGGATGAGAACAGAAATCGTGCTACGGTGGCAGTGGGAGGCCCCATTAGCTAAAGTGGTGCTTCAGGTTAAGAACAGTTTCAAGTTAAGAACGGACCTCCAGCACAAATTAAGTTCTTAACCCGAGGTACCACTGTATTTCCAATCCAGCCAGGTGATCTGAAAGAATATCGTAATTGAAAGACCTTGACAGGTTCAGAAGGCTAAACAAGGGCACACATGTACATTGGTAAAGGGCCTTCACCAGTGCAACCCAGGCAAAGGATAGAATGGTGTCTCTTTCTCTTTACCCATTCCATTTACAAAAGCCTACTGGACTAGCTGCTGCATCTTACTTCTGACCTGGAGCAGCTGGCGAGCTTAGGGCAGGTCAAACAGTGAACACGGCTCTCTGCTGCTCTCAGCCCCTGACTGTTTAAAGGGGTATGGCACTACTTTAAATGTAGAGTGCAGATGGGGCCCTTGTCAGAGTCAGCCCAGAGGTATAAATGAGGTAAGTGACTTTGACAATGTGTTTGCTCAAACCACAGAGGTTGAAAAATGTTTTGTCTTGGTCTCCACTCCCCACCCAGTTGCAGAGGAGTGAGGAGACCTGATGTCTACTGAAAGCCTACTCCCCTCCCCCCCCAACCACTGCCCCAAGTACATAGGCAAAGAAAGCCTTTGTCCACAAGAGAAGGGTATTTGAGAAGGAAAATAAATAGACATTCCTATTCACCCAGACTGACAGATTCAGACTGTGCTGGTGGTGGAGGATTTGTCATGCTGTCACCTGTATTGTATAGAAAACTGGCCAGGATAAGAGAGAGAGGGAGAGAAAGAGAGAGAGAGGACAACAGGATGAGTAGAAAGTCAGTAAAATGGTGAGAAGGCAGCCACAGGAGACGTGGCAGAGCCCTTCACTGCCTAGCATTGTCTGATGATTTAACATTCACACCACAAGCCATTACTTCTGCTCTAAATGAAATATTAACTGTCCTGCAGTAAACTCAAGGCATCCTGTTCCTTGTCTAGGTTCTTCTATGAGAAGAGACAACAGAGGGCCAATAAGCTACCAAGGATGCTTTGCTGTATTTTATTTTGAAAACTGGCTGGGAAAAAGAAATCCACGTTTCAGAGGCCTTTGTTAGTCAGTTTTCAGGAGATGTCTGAAAGTAGGGATTATCCTTGCTGAGCCTGTACTGGCAGGGAGTTCCACAGGGCAGGGCCCATCACATGAAAAACTTGATCTTAGTAAAGGCTGAGCAAACCCCAGCAGTGCCCCATCAGAGGATCTCCATGACTGAAGTGGAGCATAAGGAATCAGGTGGTCCTTAAGACACTATGTGGGGTTTTGTGAATTAAGACCTATATAAATTTGCTGTGCCTGTACGTAGATGCTTTGTGCTATACCCGTGATGAAAGCTTTTCTAGAAGAAAGGCCTTGGTGGGCTAGTTGCTGCCCATCTATTGCTCCTCTCTGGTCCAATAATCCAATCAGGAAGGTCATTAGTCACTTTATATTACAGGTAGCAGAAGTTGGATTGAGATCCAGTGCTTTGTGTGATGGCTGTTCCTAACAATTCTTAAGTTTAGTACTTGTGAATAAACCTCAGATATGAATTAATTGTGCTGTGGGTCTCGCGTGATTTGTGCTGTTTGTGTGTGTTTTTGTAGATGTTTGTCTTGTTAAAATACACATATGGGGGCCAAATTAGCACTGGCATGTATTTTAAAGAGAAAAGCACCTACAAAAATACATGCATAGAAAGTTCAAATGATTTTTTAGCCAGGGAGATCCGGTGGACTGCAAAATGCTGGAAGTTTCTGGCTACATTCAGTGTGTAATTTAAGGGTTAGTTCTGTTCCGAGTGTTAGCCACCCAAGGGATGCATGTGTTGTTGTGGAGGAGCTTTTCCTCTGTCTGGTTGGTTGAATGTCTTTCTGTTATATACAAAGTCTGAAGTAAAAAAAAGTATAAATCTCTTCAATTGATATACAGCTTCTGCTCTGTTTTCCTCAGTTAAGTGTTATCAGGATTTCTTTTCTATCTGAATTCCATCTGCATTATTTAAGTAATTTTTTTTAACACAAAAAAGGATTGTTTGAAGTTGGCGTGAGTCTAAGTGAGGATATGAACCCAGCTTTCCCAGGTCTAAGTATAGCATTCAGTGTACTGGATCACAACGTTCACACCCATGAACCAAACTACTAGGAAGCGATGAAAAGGTTTTTTAAAAATAGATTGAGGTGGGGTTAGCTCAGGCATATGTTACAGAATTTGATGCTGATGCACGTGTGCATTATCACTGTTTTATGTTCACTCCCCATTTATGACCTGTAATGTTCCTGGGACTCTTTAAGTGTCTCAGATGTTATGGCTTTTAGCAGTTGACAGTCCCAAGCTCTACCCATATATTTCAAAATAGAAATGATGGCCTTATTAAGAGTCACAGCTGCGTGCCCAAAGATTAAGGCTTTCTGGGAGATGATCTATAATGAAATGAAAAAGGTATTTAAATATACCTTCCTGAAGAAACCAGAGGCCTTTCTCCTGGGCATAATCGGCCAATTGGTGCCAAAGAAGGACAGAACTTTCTTTATGTACGCAACAACAGCAGCAAGAATACTGATTGCAAAGTATTGGAAGACACAAGATTTACCCACCCTGGAAGAGTGGCAGATGAAGGTGATGGACTATATGGAATTGGTGGAAATGACTGGCAGAATCCGAGACCTGGGAGAAGAGTTGGTGGAAGAAGACTGGAAGAAATTTAAAGACTATCTGCAGAAACACTGTAAAATTAATGAATGTTAAAATGATGTTGGATTGAAAATAAGTGGCATTAGCAACAAAGTTAACAAGAGTATGCAAAATTGAATTGATAATGGATGAAAATATAGAGTTATAATATGTTAAGATACAGAGTTAAGATAAACGAAAGAGGGTAAGGATTTGCTGACTTGATTACTTAAATGGGAATACAAAAAGGGGAGGTGTGAGGAGGCCAAGGAAATAAGATAATGAGTTAGGGTTACAAAAAATGGATTTGTTTTTATTCTTCTTTTTCTTTTTCATGTATTTTTTATGTTTTCTTTGTATTTCTTTCTTTTTACATGACCTTTTTAAATTTATGTTTTTGTAAAACTTCAATAAATATCTTTTTAAAAAAAAATATATATTAAGAGTCACAGCTGGATCCGAGCCAATCACTAGCTGAGGGGAGAAGCAAGAGGCGACTGGCAGTAATTGTCACCAAAATGGAAAGGGAATTATGAATCTGGTTCATACATGTTCTTTCAGATGGAACCAACTGCAGTGACTTTTCGCCGACAAATTAAAATTAATGGTCTTCTTTTCCGGACCATCATTTTATTTATTCGTTTATATTATGTGGGAATAAGGTGCTGAGCTACTGGAGCAGAACCAATGCAGCAGGAAGTAGAGGACTAAGAGAAAAGTAGGAGGGGAGGCATTTGATCCAGAAAGAAGAACTGCAGAAAGGTTTAAAGTGGAGTGTGTAAATTATGGTTTAATCAGAGTAGTCCATCTCCCAGTCACAAGTTATTATAAAATAAGACATAAACCTTTGTTTCCTTAAGGACATGAACTACCTGCAAACGGATGGTATTTTAGGAAGAAACTTCTCCTTAGGGTGCGTGATTACATAATCGTTCACAATAGGGTTTCTTGCAAGTTCCTGTGAACCATCTGGTGCATGGCATCACCAGAAAGAGGATATTGGTCCAACAGACAGTCTAATCCAGTGTGACAATTCCTGTGTTCTTGGCTTTGATTATTTATTTATTTTAAATACTGCCCAGCTATAGAGACCAGCTCTGTCTCAAAAAGTTACCGACTTCTGTATGCCTCTGGGTTCCAAAATACAAACTAATAATGAGAGGAGGAGGAAGAAAAGAAGGGAGGGAGGGATTTAGCAGGACAGAGAAAAAGATTAACAGCAGGAACATGGATGGCCAGGGTGGTGGGAGCGAGAAAAGGAAAGTTCATTGCTAATTAGAAAACTTGAACTGAGGAAAGTTAATTAGTAATGAAACTTCTGACTGAATGATGTGGATTTTGAATACCGGCTTTGTCAGAAGTTGAAATTAATTACACGCTTAGATACAGGAGAGGGTTTGGGGGTGGCGAGGGGGAAGAGAAATAGAAAGGGGTGGAGAATGAGATACAGCAAAAAGCAGGATTATAAACCTGGTTCAAGTTTGTTGTCGTGGTGACTAGAGATAGTCCCTGTGGCTGACTGGTGAGACACATTGAAGGAAGCAGATCGTTATAATTAACCCTTTCTGAACGCTCTTGATTCCGTGTGTGTGTGTGTGTGTGTGTGTGTGTGTGTGTAGGGACATGGAGAGAGATTTACAAAGTTCTATTTTTCTCACTTGACTTCTTTTATCTCTCGTCATTCCTTTTGGACATGCTGGAATTGGTCATATAAATATTTAAGCCCCTCCATGACTGATACGGCTTTTCACTCAATTGTTGCTAAATTTTGCCTGTGGTGCCACAGGCTGAAGTGTGTGAAAGTCACCCACTGCCCCATAGGGACAGCAGAGGATTCTGACAAAAACAGGAGTGGAAATTGTCCAGAACGAAGATCGATCCAGCAAATACAATTGGTTTTCACTGTCTGCAAACGATACATAATCGATTATGTCTCTGTGCCCAAATTCGCATTGTGTTTCTTCTGAAATGAATAGGGTGGAATAATGTAACGGCAATGTAACTTACGTAACGACTGTAATTCATTACGTAATTAATGTAATTTCACCACAGCAGACAGCAAGGTGAATAACATAGTTTTTGGCAGAAACCCAACGGCAGCAGAATGGAAACAGAGCTGTGTGCGTCGACCACAGGGTGGAACAGAAAGTGATGCCCAAAGTTACTTGAGAAGAGGGATTGATTGTTAAAATACTTAGAACTGTATCTCTGTGAAGGGAATAGGGATCTCCTAACAACTCCCAGGACCCAAAACAAACTACAGTTCCCAGGATTCTTTGATGGAAGCCAGGACTGTTTCAAGTGGCATGATAAGGCTTTCAAGGTATTGTGCAAATGGAGGCTTAGCATATGAGAAGAGCTTTGCTGGCCTATCTAGTCTAGCATCTTGTTTCTCACAGTGGCCAGCCAAGTGGCCCTGGAAGTCCACAAGCAGGAGAATAGCCTCTCCTGCTCTCTCCATCTCAGATGAAGCATTTAAAAGGAATTTTATACACACACACACACACGACTTGGAAAATCTATTAGTTTCCAACCCGTTTACTCACTATTTTTAAAAAAGAAAGTCTCATTGAAATCAATGGAGCTTACTTTTGAGTAGACATGCACAGGATTGCACTGTTGAAAAGGCTTCATGCTTCCATGTGACTGTCAAAGTTAGATGGTGTCTGCTGCTTAAGTAACTGCTGAGAAGATCCTGCTGATCTGACCAACCTGTGTTACTCATTTTGTAGTTATGTATCTGTCCTGAGGTTTATATATTTGGTATAAATTAAAGAAAGTTACAGCGATGTTATCCTGGTCATCTATGTGCATTTCACCATTGAAGTATCCATTCTGCATCATTAGACTGCCAAATGATAGTCTGGAATGCTTTTTTGCAATCTTCAAACAATTTAACACAGAAAGGAGAACTGGCACACAGTGTATTGCTGCCTCTCCAGAGCAAAATGCAGGGCAGAGGACCATTGAGTTTGGCTGCTGAAACATTCCTGGACAAAAACCGAAGCCAAGGCAGATCAGGTTCCGCTACCAGCTTCTCTTCCCTGAGGGAACGTACATATGTTTGTTCCAAGCTTTTGGTGGATGGAAACTGGAACTATTCCTGTTTTGCAATGCCGGTAGGAATTCAAGATGTCGGGACAGTTATGTTGGAAGGAGTTCCTCATTTTATGGTTGCTTATTTTAGAACTTAAGAGGGTACACTGTAAATTATGTATAGACCTTATATAAGAAATGTAGAACTTTCTGGAACATATGCTGCAAGTCCCCAATTCCCTTTATATTAGATTGGAAAAATGGAGCAAAGGGCAGGGAGCTGTATATTTCAAGAACTTATGGAGAGTCTCTCTCAGTGAGTCTTCTTCTCAGAGATGCATCTTAACTGCACTCCTCCATGGGATTTCCTCTCCTGCCCACAATGTCCAGAGTTAAGGGGGCAGGTTTTGCCCTGCCATGGTAACATCCCTAAGTGTCTGCCCTTTCCTTTCTCCATAGTGTTGAGTAGAGCAATCGCTTAAATGGGCAAAAGAAATGGGGTATGTTTGTGGACATTACTGGAGTGGGAGACTCAATCCAGTACTATACATACACGTGCGGGAGTGGGTGGCGCTGTGGTCTAAACCACTGAGCCTCTTGGACTTGTTGATCAGAAGGTCGCGGTTTGAATCTGCATGATGGGGTGAGTTCCTGTTGCTCTGTCCCAGCTTCTGCCAACCTGGCAATTTGAAAGCACACCAGTGCAAGTAGATAAATAGGTACTGCTGTGGTGGGAAGGTAAATGGCGGCCACTGTTTAGTCATGCTAGCCACATGACCCGGAAAGCTGTCTGTGGACAAACACCAGCTCCCTTGGCCTGCAGTGATATGAGCACCGCATCCCAGAGTCACCTTTGTCTGGACTTAACTGTCCAGGGGTCCTTTACCTTTTAACTTTACCTTTTTATACATACATTGGGCTGTTGCACATGTATTTTCCCAGACTTAAAAGTTTTGTTGATTTGTTTGGGAAGAAGACAAAGGGCAGCAGTGGTCTGGATTCAGCCTTCCCAATTTCCCCAAACCAATGATCAGTGCAATGCCATGTTCAACCAGAGATACGCTAAGGGTGTTTGCTTTTCTGCGTTCATGGTCTTAAACTGAATCAGGGCAGTTACATGAAATTCAGTCGCATTAGATTCAGTAGCATGTGCATCCTTTACCACTTTAGGATTAGGACATAAGCCTGCAAGCACATCTGTTTGGAGGGAAGCAGGTAAGTAAACGCATTCAGGAATGAACTATCAAGTTGCATTCCTCTA
Organism: Podarcis filfolensis; assembly: GCF_964270895.1. Taxonomy (NCBI): domain Eukaryota; kingdom Metazoa; phylum Chordata; class Lepidosauria; order Squamata; family Lacertidae; genus Podarcis; species Podarcis filfolensis. The sequence goes on along the minus strand of NC_139612.1, from coordinate 45,595,989 downwards.
CTTGCTTCTCCTTATATCTTGCTCAGCTTATTTGCTATTCCCACTGAGCAACAGACTCCAGTGTATCTTAAATCTTCCTCAAAACTGTGCATTCTAGTAAAACCCAGTCTCCTTTTATCTGTATAGATGTTGATTGTAATATTCATGGGTTTCGGTAGCTCTTTACAAGGAGGAATAATAGGGGCTTTATTCTCATTTAAATGAAATTTAAATGTATAAGCTACAAAACAAAGGGCATTAAAGCACTTTCATTGAATTTAGGGCTGCTTGCCAGTGTAACAGCAATTTAGAAAACTTTTATCAGAAATGTAAATCTGGATTTAGGATAGTTCAGTCTGGGAAGGGGGGAAATCAGTGCAGGATTATAAAGAATAAAAAGGAGTGTAAATAATAATCCAGGCTATTGTGTGTTTCCAGTGCTTCATAATATACAAAGAGAAGTGGCATTTAGTGAAATCTGCAAAGTCATTTTGGGTGGGGGCACTATCAGAAAACTACAATAAAATGACTCCGAGTCTCTGGCTATTGATTATTAGGCATTATCTTGGTATGAGCCTCCAGAAATGAATGTTTTGCCATTTAGTCTGATAAGCATCTGCCAGGGCAACATGCAGCAGCTAGGAAAACAATTACAAGGGCTATCAATCCTCATGCTTTAGGATGTTTACTGATTACCAGCTGGGGTAAAGAAACATATTTTTCCCCTAGTTAAAGTGTAGCATAATTAAGCCCATTATGGAAGTTACATCCAGCTTTGGTCACTGTTGGGAGCAAAATAACAGTTTAGATGAACCAGTGTTCTGTTCCTTCCAGTGTGGCAATTGGAAGAAATTAGTATCCCTAATTTCTTGTGAAAGAGAGGAAGAGAAGAATCATTTGAAAGCAATCTAGTTTTCATTGGCCTCCACTGTAGGATAGACAATTCCTCCAAACCAATCTTTCCTCTCTAATTTCTTCAATCTATTGCTTCAGTGTGGACATACACCTCAAGCAGGCACATCTTCCTCATTGGCTGCTGAGAAATGATTTACAGAATTTTGGATGCAGAAAGGGGCAACCAAAATTGCTAAGGGTCTGAAGCAACTCCCCTATGGGGAAAGAGTTTTGGGGAGAAAGGCAAGTAATTGTGGTATGGAGATGAAGATGGCATGGTATGGAGAAAGATACAGATAAAATTTCATTATTATTATTATTATTATTATTATTATTATTATTATTATTATTATCAAACAGAAACCCAGGGGCATCCTGTGAAGCTGAAGGATGGGAGATAGACAAAAAAATAAGTGTTTCTTTAAGCAACACATGGTTAAACTATGGAACTTGCCACCACAATTTGTGGTAATGTTGTTGTCGTTTAGTCGTTTAGTCGTGTCCGACTCTTTGAGACCCCATGGACCAGAGCACGCCAGGCACTCCTGTCTTCCACTGCCTCCTGCAGTTTGGTCAAACTCATGTTTGTAGCTTCGAGAACACTGTCCAGCCACCTCATCCTCTGTCGTCCCCTTCTCCTTGTGCCCTCCATCTTTCCCAACATCAGGGTCTTTTCCAGGGAGTCTTCTCTTCTCATGAGGTGGCCAAAGTATTGGAGCCTCAGCTTCACGATCTGTCCTTCCAGTGAGCACTCAGGGCTGATTTCCTTAAGAATGGAATTTGTGGTAATGGTTGTTGCCAACTTGGACAGCTTTAAAAGAGAATTATTCAAATTCAGGTTAAGGCTATCTATGGCCACTAGTCAGGATCAGAAGCAGTATGCCTCTGAAGACTGTTTGCTGGGGAGCAACAGCAGGAGAGAGAGCTGTTGCGCTCATGCCCTGCTTGTAGACTTCCCAGAGATAGCTGGTTGGCTACTGTGGAAAACATGATGCCTGATTAGATGAGCCTTTGCTCTGATCCAGCAGTTCTTAAGAAATAAAAGATTGCACAAAAATGGAAATGCCAGTAGAAGGGGACAGGGCTAAAAACATTGGGATGTATTGATAATGGATGGATTAATTTACCAAATTAGAAGTCAACACAGGAGGCAGAAATCCAGTTGTTTTATGAAAGCCTCATGGCCAGTGCAGTAACTCAGAGCAGGGCTTTTAGTGTGGCTGGCGCTTTCCTGTGGAATAGCATTTCTGTTGAGATGCAACAGGTGCCCGGTATCTGCACTTTCCAGAAACAACGGATGACATATTTGTTTCCAACAAGCTTTCCCAATTGAATTAATGTGTCACTGCCATGGGTGTCTACTTTGTGTTGTTTTTAACATTAATTTGTTGTTATTTTCCATGCTGTTTTAAACTGGTTCTTTGCTGTTTTTATTATATTTTGTACTTTGCCTTGTATGTATGTGGAAGGCAATTAATAATATTGTTTGGAAGCAGAAGCTCTGAACTTGGCCTTCTTCAGGCGCTGTCAAACTCATCGCAATGATCACTCAAGGGAGGAGAGCAGCACTATGCACATTCGCCCTGACCCTCTCCAAGGCTGCTCACGAGTTGAAGGCATGTCAGCTGCAGGACAACCTGCCAAATTCACATAGGCTGTTCCCATGAGCTGAAACCTACATACATTTGGCAGACTCCTTAGCTGCAGACGTGGCCTCAACCCATGGAAGTGGTTGGCATGGGGTGTTAACACACAACTCCGCTTGTCTGCCAATACATGAAGAGGGTTCATATGTTTGTACCAAGTGCGTTGAATGATACTGCTTTTGGTTGATGTTGTTTGATGCTAAGTGAACTGTAATAAATGTGAGGAGAATTGTAACTGTAAGTTATAATATATTTTGTCATTTGTGGGGAGGGTTGTTTATTGAGTTTTCTTAATGGGCGAGATGGAAAGAAAATAAATTGATGCTGCAAAAAGGGAAAAGAGAGAATCCTCCTCATATAAACCTACTGTTCTGGTGTTCTTTCCAGCCTATGCATGCAGAATGTCATAAAAATATGTTTATTATATCTGGTTTTAAAAGGATTTATCAGACGCTTAAAAATTGATGTTTGTGTTTTTCATGTTGAATATTGCATTCAGATTTGCATTCATACAGGACTTTGCTTTACTCCATGTGATTTCCTCCTTCCTCCATCAGCAACCTGAAGAGGTATTACTCAGGAACAGATTTACCACCTGATGCATAATTTGTATGAAGTCCTTTTGGTCCGGTGGGGTACCTACTGCATAGTCTGAAGTGAGATGTTTGAGGGATTTGTTTTTGTTGTGTATGGGATTTGTATGCGTGTTTTAAATGCTTTTATTCTGCCAGAACTTGGCCTTGGTTGCACTCTTTGTGGCTGAGTGTTTTTCCTTGACTTTATTTCTTCCTCCCACTTGGTTTGAGTTTGTCAGTATGATGGTGATCCTGCTGAATTGTGTGACCCTTGGGATGTACCAGCCTTGTGATGATATGGACTGCCTCTCCAACAGATGTAAAATTTTGCAGGTAAGTAACTCCTTCTCCATAATGGCAGTAGGTGAACCACCGTGTTGCCCCCTCTAACCCACCCGCTTGAGGTTTCTCAGACTGCCAAGCCACTCTTGCTTCAGAGTAGATTGGTGAATCCTTTGTTCTCAAAACTCGGGAGCCTGGTTTATCACAGGACCTTCCTGTGGGCTTCTACCATCTCCCTTCCTTTGCCCTGTACACAATTAACACAGGCAACTCTGCTGTTTCTTCCCTTCTCCCCTACAGCAGAAGGAGGAGAGGAAAGAGCCACCCTCTTCCTTCTGCTTTTGTGCTTTCCAATGCAAGACTAGACCACATCACTGCTACAAGAAGCGACTTCTGCCATTTATGACAATGAAACATCTCAAATGCAGTGCAGAAGAGTGTTATGTCAGTGTATATTTGTTCTGAGTATTGAAATTAAGACTTGCTCAATATGTTGTGAAGTATAAGGTGGAGGGAAAATAGCCGTGGAGACAAGTTGAACCCCACCTCACTTATTCTTATTCTTATGGGTCTTTCAGGTTTTTGACGATTTCATCTTCATTTTCTTTGCTATGGAGATGGTTTTTAAAATGGTGGCCTTGGGGATCTTTGGCAAGAAATGCTACCTTGGAGACACTTGGAACCGCCTGGATTTCTTCATTGTTATGGCTGGGTAAGTTCCTGCCTTCTTTTTGATATTCTGATAACCGTTGGATAAAAGCTGTTTAATATGGGAACTGGGCACTATCTATCAGTGTGCTTTGAACACAGTGCAGGGCCAAGCCGAGTATGAATATAGATTTGAATCTCATATACTTCAGTCTGTGGTCTCATTGCTCCTCTTGAGTTCTATGTAAATAGGCTGCATCCAGGAGAATAGCCTGTCTGGAGCTGGGTGGTAGGTTCACTGTCCTGCCCTGATACCATATGGCCAGCTCTCTGTAAAAAATGGATATGTGTTGTGGGGGGAAATGCAATAAGTCTGTGCTTACAGAAGAGACAGAAACACATGTACTCCCCACAGAGATCCCTGTAATATATGGCTCCCCTCTGGGCATAATTATGGGCACTTGCTGGAAAATATAAGGCACGGAAGTAAGGCAGGTGGGAACAGAGAAGAATCTCCTTGATCAAATCGGTGTGGATTTTTTTTACAGTGTTGGCATTCAGAGCATCTTCATAAAAAAACAACAACAACCCAAAACATTGTGCTTCTGCCTTTGCATCCTATTGGCCCACCTAAGCACACCTCAGGGACATGTTGACATTTGAGTGTTTTTAACAGCCAAGTTGCTATAGTAAAGTGCTAGTTTCCACTTCGCGTGTCTCATTCCACCCTGAGCAAAGGGCCCGTAAGGATTTGCTAGTCAAATGGTTGGCGAGAATTCACTGCCTGCGTTGGTTGGCGAAGCTTTGCAGAATGGTTTCCTTTATAAAATGGGCTATATGAAGGGGAGAGCATTGTTGCTCCCAGAACCAGATTTCCCTCTCCATCCTGTAAGCATGCATAGAAACGCTTTCCCCCCTCACCATTGAGAATAATCATCTATCACCTGTATCCGCAACTCACTGGCTGAACTGGCAGTGGGTTCAAGCCTGAGCAGACAGCAGGCCCCTTGCATGAATGGTTGCAGCATTTGTTTGCTTGTGTTCAGCCTAGTGAGTCAGCACAGCATTGCCAGCCACCTGGCTTATTTTAAATCAGCCTCGGTGCTTTATTGCCGTCTAGCAGCTTCTGTTGTCCTCGCCGTTTAGTCCAGCCGCAATGTTCAGCGCTGGCCAATTTCAAATGTCATACAGTCAAATTAAGTGGCATGTGCAAATGAGAAATTGTTTCCCCCTTTGAGAGACGCACCAGTCCTAAGCCCAAGGCCGGCCATTTCTGCATGTGAGCAGATAATATTCCCCATCATACTGAACCAAGAGTGAGCAAACGTCTGGGTTATAACCTCCTTGCAATTGAAAGTCTGGGACTTTGAAAGATGAATTTAAAAAGGGATCATTAGGTGAGTTCATAGAGGAGGAGTCTGACTACTGGTAATGATGGCAATACATAGCCTCCAGCTGCAGAGGATGTGTGCTACTGAGTCCCAGCTGCTAGAGGATGAAAATAGGAAAGGGCCATCACCTTCCTGTCCTGCCTGCAGGCTTCCTGGATACCTCTGATTTGCCACTGGGAAAGACAACGCTGGACTTAGGTGGCCTTTGGTCTCATCCAGCAGGGCCCTTATGGTCCATGTCTACTCTTGACCCCCACCCCCACATAGGGAAACACAGCTTGTATTTATGGCCATCTTTTGCTCTTGAAGCAAGTAATGCAAAAAAAAAAAAAAAAGAAGGAAAAAGGAAAAAAAGACTCACACACAAAACGCAAAATGTATATTTCAGTTTAAAAGGTATTTGGAATTGATTTCTGGATCCTTAATACCTGTCAAATAATCTACAGGTAATCCAGAGGGACCTGGGTGGCAGAGGGACCTGGGTGACAGAGGGACCCGGGTGGCGCTGTGGGTTAAACCACAGAGCCTAGGACTTGCCGATCAGAAGGTCGGCGGTTCAAATCCCTGCAACGGGGTGAGCTCCCGTTGCTTGGTCCCAGCTCCTGCCAACCTAGCAGTTTGAAAGCACGTCAAAGTGCAAGTAGATAAATAGGTACCGCTCCTGCGGGAAGGTAAACGGTGTTTTCGTGTGCTGCTCTGGTTCGCCAGAAGCGGCTTAGTCATGCTGGCCACATGACCCGGAAGCTGTACACCGGCTCCCTTGGCCAATAAAGCGAGATGAGCGCCTCAACCCCAGAATCAGTCATGACTGGACCTAATGGTCAGGGGTCCCTTTACCTTTACCTAATCCATGGGTGGGGGGGACAAGACAAGCAGTTGGCCCAGTCAGAAGTCAATGAATCCCAAAAGACTAGGAGCAGCTAAATCTAGCTGTACCCCAAAATGCAGTTCAGCCTCTTATGCCAGCTCCAGAAAGACGTTTGATATAAATACCATCTGTTGTTAGGAATTCGTTTTCCCCAACAGCGCCTGCCTGCTCAACATATTCAGTCAGGCACTATCTCACAGCCCGTGGGTAGTTTAGCAGCCTTGTTCCAACAAGCAGTTCAACATCCAAAGGCCCTCAACTTCGTCCGAATGAAATCTATGCAGATGAGCCTGCAACTGTACAATGGGCTCGGTGTGCACATGTGCCCTGGTCAGCTTGCATATTGCTATGCCATCCCAGTGATAGGAGAACATATGCTGGGAAAGGTTATGCTGCACAATCAAGGGCCGGCACACAACTTCCTGAGCAGACACGGCATCCAACACTGATGCCAGATATTGCATTGACGTGACCATATGGACTAAAACAAAAGCTTCAGAATGCATTTCACTCATTTCATGGTGATATTTAAAAATGTGTGACCAAAAATGATCATGTAGGGAGGAAGAATTGTAGAATTGGAAGAGACCCAGTCTAACCCCCTGCACAGGAATCTCAACACATGGTCCCCCAACCAATTTGAAAGCATACAGGGCCCTGCTTAACTTTGCAAATGTGCTAGCAGTTGTATGGCTACACCACTATGAAACCTCCTATGTTCAAGCGCTAGAAGCAAGCTACACAGGTGTGTTGGGAGAAATCCCATTTTCCTCCACTGCAGATCTTTCCTTCCTTCCTTCCTTCCTTCCTTCCTTCCTTCCTTCCTTCCTTCCTTCCAGCATCCATTCCGTTATTTCTCAGTCCATGTTGACACAGCATTTTGTATTCTTGTGCATACATGAAAATATCCAGTGAACATTAGGAAAATAATGTTCCACCATTCATTTCCATTTCCATTTGGTCTTCTCCATTTCACAGCAATTTGCTTGTTTTGCAAGAGTCTTTCCCCCATTTCAATGGCTACTGATGTGAAACTTTACATTTGTTAATGTACATTGTGGCATGCAACAGATGCGCATAGCTCAGCCACCAACAATTCATTTACCTTCCCTGTGTGTTTTCTTTCAAAATTAATGACTTTCAAGAGGGGTCGCACTGTTAGTCTTCCAGAGCAAAAACAACTAAGAGTCCTGTGACACCATAAAGACAAAGTTAATAAAGTGGTTAATGGCTCATCACAAAGTCATCTATAGCTGCAATTCTCACCATGTCTACTTAGAAGTAAGTGTCATTGAATTCAGTGAGGCTTATTGCCAGGTAAATGGGGTTGGATTGCAGCCTATCTCACTAACTTAATTTCACATTTCAGTATAAACTCGCATCCTGTCTTGTTTCCCTCCCTCTGGCACCAGGCAGGGCCAGTTTAGCACCCTGCTGATATTTGCTCATTGTGTCCTGTATTGTATGAATTACTCCTGCCACTTAATTGCATATAAATCCTTTTTTTAAAAAAAATTGCAGCACTTTATTTCATAAACACATATTCTATTCAGAAAATAGCCATGTGTGCGTATGTTCGTGTGTCTGCTGAAATATAATGGCCCAAGCTAATTTCCATCTGAATAGAGCAATAATGAATGATGCATTCCATTGGTTTTTAATATTCACAGTAAGAAGCATTCCTAACCCATTTTACCTCCGAGTAAGGCTCATTGAATTTGGTGGCACTTTCTTCTGAGTAAACATGGCTAGGATTGCAGCTTTTGTGTCTAGCAGCAAACAACTTACTCAAAATCAACAAACAACACTTCAGAAAGCAGAAAAGCAATGAAGCATCTCTTGGGACAGCACCAATTATATATGAATGGATATTTAAATAACATATATTGCAAAGTAATATATGTATGGGTGCATTGTTTTGTTTTTTGTTTAAAAAAACCACTTTTGCTATAGAGAGCTGAGGCAAAAATTGTTCACAGCAAGAGCCTGTGCCACGATGGGGGGGTCTAATGAGCAGATGGAAGGAAATCCACATGACATGTGCACCTACCAAAATGACTCCAAAAGCCATTGCTTCTGAATGGTACCTTGGAACTGTCTTCTGTTGCTCGTGATTCTGCCAATAAACTGATAATCGTTTATAATAAACCAAAGTTAACTCAGAACAATCTGAATCTTATCACAACGGAGGGAAATGTATCCTGGATTAATTGGACCTAGGATTGCGCAAACCGCCATTAATATTGATGCTGATGTTCCCCTTAATTACAGCGAAGGCAGGATTAACTCCAGAGGTGGGAAAGGGTGGGAAAGGGTGGGAGCCAAGGTGGCTCCAGATTTCCTAATTGCAGAGTGAAGCAGTAGCGTGACTGCACTAGCCCACATTGACTTGAGATACACTAATGAGCAGACCCATCAGAGCCTATGCATAAATTTCCATTGGTGTGTGTGTGTGTGTGTGTGTGTGTGTGTAGGTGTAGGACTACAGTCCTATGTCTTTAACCTACAACAGATACAAACACTGGAAGCTAACTTAAACTGGATCCCCATATTTGAACCAGCTCCAAGTGAGCCTCCCATGCTAGTTGTGACTCAGTTTCAAATCCCAAAGTGGAAGGCCACCTTTAATGCAGCTATCTTTATAGAGATATACCAGAGATTAATGGTAAAAAACATGGCTTGTATTTCACAAAACAGATGTTAAAACCTGCTGCACAACCTTAATGTCATGAAGCCAGAATTAGATCTCATGTAGTCAAATTTAAGCTAGCCTTGCCCCACATCTAGAATGACTGTGTCAGTGAACTTGTCCTAAAGATCCCTCATTTGGGCCTCTAATCTTTCTCCATCTCTTTAACTGCATTCTGGCTCATTCCTGCTTCCTAGCAAACAGCTCATACCAACTTCCCTTTCCACCACACTCCTCATAAGGTAGGCCTCCTTCACATGTAGCTGTGATAGCCTGTGTGCTAGTGCTTGAATTACAAGAAGCCAGAGGAGATCTGGGCCCGTTTCTTTTGTGCCATGCCCCATTAGATACTGTTTTCAGAAGTCTACCAAAGAACGATAGACATTTCCCTTACAGTTCAAGTCAGGATAGCTCAGTTGGTAGAGCATGAGACTCTTAATGTCGTTGGAGCCCCACATTGGGCAAAAGATTCCTGCATCGCAGGGTGGTTGGACCAGGTGACCCTAGTGATCCTTTCCAACTCTGCAATTCTATGATTCTATGACTGGTGGGAGCTGTTTCCTTGTGGAGCACTCCCACATGGCTGTAGCGTGCTAAGTTGCTGATGGGGTCCATGAATGTTGCTCTTTCCTACATGATTGAAAGGGTGGGTGCTGATCATGAGGGAAAGAGCCACACAATTGGCCCTGCTGAGGTGTTTGCATCAGTCATATGCAAACAGCAGTAGTAAATGACTTCCACAGCCACGGATCATATATATAAGAAGATATTGGAAAGACCTTGTTCCATCAGCTCCTGAAGTCAGCCCAATAATATTTTGTGCCATACGTTTTCCATTAACATTTAAAAATGTAAGCCACCTCCGGTGCCTCGTCAGGAAGGTGGTATGTAAACGTAAGGAGCAAATGATAAACAAATATTGGAGTGGAAGGAAATGCTGACAACCTGACTTTTAGGATCCATGCTGCAAAGCACTGCTTGGAAGCAATCAGCTTAAAACACCCCCACACACACACACACATGCAGGATATCTCAGTAGAGCACGAGACTCTTCATCTCAGAGTTGTGGGTTCAAGCCCCACGTTGGGCAAAAAGATTCCTGCATTGCAGGGTTGGGACCTCGTGGTCCCTTCCAACTTTAGAAATCTATGACTCTCTCTATAGCATTATCAGAAATGAGAGACAGAAAGGGAAATGTTAGGTGTGAAATTACCTTGGCATTTCAAAAGTCAAACTCCGAAGTTTCAATCATTACCTTTGAATTCCCAAGTTTACTTTGGGTGGGTGGGACTGAAAAGAGAGGCAGCGTGTTCTCTTTTGAGAAGAGGAGTTTGGATTTTGGATTTGATATCCCGCTTTATCACTACCCGAAGGAGTCTCAAAGCGGCTCACATTCTCCTTTCCCTTCCTCCCCCACAACAAACACTCTGTGAGGTGAGTGGGGCTGAGAGACTTCAGAGAAGTGTGACTAGCCCAAGGTCACCCAGCAGCTGCATGTGGAGGAGCGGAGACGCAAACCCGGTTCCCCAGATTACGAATCTACCGCTCTTAACGGCCAGCACCCCCAAGAATGCATCCTGCTGGTTCTCCACACAGCTACAAAGAGGTGCCACTTGGAAAACTCATGGGGATTGGGTCAGTGTCCTGGGAATGCAGGAGGGAGAAACAGTCAGTTATATTTACAATTTACAGTCATCAACTTCATACAGTTCATACAGAACAGTAGACAGCTGCAATATCTCTGTCTGTGGGGATCATACCCTGTATGAAAATGAGGCATAACAACAAAACCAGTCATTTGCGGATATTGTTCCACTGCAACGTGCTCTAAGCTCTTAAGTTAGGTCTAGCTATAAATGTAAACTAAAATATATAAAACAACCCTCCTAGCTACATACATAAGAGCAGATATGCCTATTTTGTTTACTCAGCTATCTTCCTCGTCTTCTCCCTCCTGCAAATTTCAAAAGTTACAGTTTTACCTAAATAAATCCCACTGTCTGTTCCTTGCCCTTCTCGCCCCCACTCCCCATGCAGTTTAGCAGCTTCAGGAGGAAGACTCCGCTGTCACTAAAAATGTACAGTTGCCATGGCAAAGAGAATTGACATCACTAGAACTTTATTATCTCTCCCCCCCCCCTTCCTGGCTTGTGGAGTGAATTTTAAAATAAAAGGCCCTAAATCAATATTTTCCTTCTTTGCCGTTTCCCTTAAGAAATCAGACAGCTCCTAAAATGAAAGCATTTGTGCGTGTGCGCACACGTAGGGTTAAATAAAACATGCAACTGCAGAAAGAAATGATAGGTCTGGCATTTGGAGCCTCTCTGCAGTTGTTTGGTAGGATTAAGCTGCAGGTTCCCAGGTGTGAATGTAGCCAGTCTTTGGCAGCTGTTGCCCAAACATGAGGCTGTTCCCTCTTCCTCATGTTTGTGACATGATCTCCTCCAATGACTGGTTTTCTTTTCAAGGACTGACCAGCGATTGATGGTACATGCCCAGCAACACCTTATCTTAAAGGAACTTATACACACAAATTCTTGAGAACCAAAGTCCTTAAAGATACCTAAAGCTGAGCGTACAAAAACAGATGGCAATTGTGAAAAGGTAGCCCTATATTTCAGCAGATCTTCAACAGTGCTGTAGTGGTAGGGATGGACAAATTTGTCAGCTTAAGTTTCTCTCTGTTTCTCATTTTTCCAGTAGTTAGTATTCCACATCTCCACATCAGTTGCTTAAAAATTAAAAAAGCCCTCTTGAAAATTCACCAGCATTTTAGTGCAAAATTCTCCCTTTATACACATTTTTGCAAAGCAATTATCTATAATATAATGGATTGTTTAATGTTATATATGCATGTATAAGCCCACTTTACCCAGGTGTGTGCGTTTTACTTGGCTGGAGGAAACACTGCAAAATTCAGATAAGTTTGAATTTTGAAGGATGGCTGTGTTTTGGCTCACATATTGCATATTAGTTGGGTTCAGCTTTAAAGGTGAACTGAATGTTCATAATTTCATTTGTTTATTTCATAAAATGCATACACCCCTCAAAGCAGTTTAGAAAAAGAATCAAACAATAAAATAATCAGCAAAACCAATCAATTCAAATCAATTTGCCTAAATTGAATCCCCCTCCCCATCCCTATGTAGTGATAAATTATGAAGTGCAGGAGCTCATTGCAGCAGCTTCCTTAGCCACCCTGGCCCCAAGGGAGTGCAAAACGTCAAGCTGCAATTATCACCCCCACCCATCTAAAAGAACAGCAGTACACCAGCATGATATCCTCTTGGTTGGATTATTGGGAGGTCAGTCCTAGGTATAGTTTCCAGTGGATTCAGTGGTGCTTGCTTTTGACGGCATAGGTTCAACAGGTAAAATACACTGAGCTTTAACAAAAGACCTTCAGCCAGTCAATTTTTTAAATTACATTTAGCTATAAATTAGAACTGCTAACAATCTTGCAAAGAAGTGCTAGCACAAAGGAGGAACCCCATCAAAGAAAAGGGAAAAAGTACCCAGCCTCTGCTTGGTTGTTTTCTTCCTTGTCTGACTTCTTCTATGTTAACATGCCACAAACAAACATGAAAGTTTCATTATCACATCATTGACTTGCCAGAGCAAGGAAAGACTGTCAGTTATCAAAGCACCTTAGCAGATGATGTCATCACTCTTGCTCAGAAAGAAGTCCTGGAGCTGCACTCTTCATGCATCCTCTCCTCACTACATCACTGATCACCAGTTCAGGAGAGAGACCGATTCCAAACCTAGGAAGAGCACCTCCAAATGTACAGGTTACATTTTACCCTCCATTTGGCTTCATTTGGTTTTTGCTGCTTGCAAACATAAGAATTTGTTCTCCCTTTGGGATGCCTGTCTTGGCATTTGGTATGAGATATTAATGTATCTCTGCTAATGTGGAATGCATGATTCATGCTACCCACACTGAGTCACCAGCTAGCTGAACTGTCAGGGTGCCTAATCTTATTTCAGGTGAAACTCACCCATGTGTCGGGTTAAGATGCTTACTTTGCCTGTCTCGATGGGGGTGCCACCATATAAGGTAGCGTATAATCTCCGCCAAGAAGACATTTTCCAGACCAGAAAGAATAATTATATGTTACCTGTTCTGGTGTCTGTGTCATATGTGCCAGTTTTTTGAAAATCCAGGAAACCCTTCTTTCTGACCTAGAAGACCTCTCCTGTACTCATTGTCCCCACTACTTCACACACATTAGCAGTTAAGATCAGCGGGCAAGTGCTTTAATGTCTGCATGCATTCTAATCATAGTCCTCTGCGCATGCTAAAGTCAAGAGCACTCAGTTTGCATTATTTTTGCCTGGTTTTACATCTAAACTGTAGACTGAAACATTATTATATTCCATCAGTTCTAATCTATGCTTCCTTTGTCTTGCTTGCTGGCAGAATAGGGCAGCCCAGCTTTTCATAACAAGTGGGCCGCAAATGTATTTCAGCATGGAACCCGCAGGCTGCACACTACCTTATTGGGCGGCAAGGCCAAAATTTGATGCCCCCACCAACCCAGCCCTTATGCTACCTTACCAAAGCTGGCTATGCAAGGCGCCAGGTTTTGAGAAGGAAGAATGAGGCTCTGACCAGGTCCTAGAGCCTTCCCATCTCCTTCCCAAAGCTGGGAAAGTGCTAACAAGGCTTTGGGAATGAGGAAGGAGGACTCTAGGACCCAGTAAGAGCCCTCATGCCTCCTCCCCAAAGCCCAGCGTCTCCCTTACCCAGCTTTGGGAAGGCAGTTTGAGGCCTGCAGGGGCCGTCAAATGTTGCTGAGGGCTGCCAAAAAATACAAGGGCCACATGTGGCTCTTGGGTTGCATGTTGGACCACTCTGTGGCAGAACATAAGAAGACCCTGCTGGATCAGGTGAATGGCCCATCTAGTCCAGCATCCTGCTCTCATAGTGGCCAACCAGGTGCCTGTGGGAAGCCTGCAAGCAGGCCATGAGCGCGGCAACACTTTGCTCACCTGCGATTCCCAGCAACTCACTGTAGAGGTAAAACATAGCCATTGTGACTAGTAGCCATTGATAGCATAAACCACAAGCTGGCTTTTCAGGACTGTAATGTAAACACTGCTGTTGTTGTTGTTGTTTAGTCGTTTAGTCGTGTCCGACTCTTCGTGACCCCATGGACCAGAGCACACCAGGCACTTCTGTCTTCCACTGCCTGCCGCGGTTTGGTCAAACTCATGCTGGTAGCTTTGAGAACACTGTCCAACCATCTCGTCCTCTGTCGTCCCCTTCTCTTTATGCCCTCCATCTTTCCCCAACATCAGGGTCTTTTCCAGGGAGTCTTCTCTTCTCATGAGGTGGCCAAAGTATTGGAGCCTCAGCTTCACGATCTGTCCTTCCAGTGAGCACTCAGGGCTGATTTCCTTAAGAATGGATAGGTTTGATCTTCTTGCAGTCCATGAGACCCTCAAGAGCCTCCTCCAGCACCATAATTCAAAAGCATCAGTTCTGCAGCTATCCGCCTTCCTTCCAGCTCTCACTTCCATACATCACTAAAAGGTCATAGTGGAGAGTTTTGACCAAACGTGATCCACCTGGAGCAGGAACCGCCAAGCCACTCCAGTATTCCTGCCAAGAAAATTCAATGGACAAAGACAAACACTGCTGTTAGAGAATTAATATTTCATATTTGCAGCCTTCTGAATACCAACTCCTTCCAATGTTAGGCTTCATAGGGACTGCTGAACTACAGCTTATAAGTTTGATAACCCATTTCCTGTTGTTTGCTAAAACTGGGGTTAGGAAGCACTCATGTTTCTCATATAACTTGTTGTGTTGTGCCCTAGTTCCTTGAGTCATCTGAGTACGTGTTACTGAACCCCTTACTGTCAGTGAACAGGCACCTCTGACATTGGTCTGCCCTAGCCCTTCTTGCTCTCTACTTGCGATACACTATAATTTTGGTGATCATAGGCTGTAATTTATTTAAGTTTGTACTTAATTGCATCCAACCGCATACGTGTGTTAACCATAGTCTTTATCAACCCTGCCCTTTTGTCTTGTTGCTTTCCCCTTTGTCTACTTTTTCAATTGCAAGCTTTTATCAGTGATCTGTGTTATTTAAAACTTTAAAATGTGTTAATTAAAGGTACAATAGGAAGATGAAGATGAGAGCAAGTACAATAAAACAATACTAATATAGGGAATGATCTAGCCAAAATTAAGCCCTGCAAGTCCTCATTCTTCAGTTTCCTCCATTGCAATCAATGAGACTTAAAGGTACTTAAATCTAGCCTGATTTAATTTCAACCAAACAATAATTCACATCTATGGTTTGATTTCTTTTACAACTGAATTTATATATTAAGAAATTATTAGATTAAGGGCAGCAATTAAGTGTTTTCAGGGGGGAAATCTGATTAACCAAAAAATGTGTCTAATCTACAACATGCTTTTGAGCCTTCATTCTAGAATGAATCAGGAGAAGACATGACAGTGGGCAAGATCTTGGTAAAGCTGTCAGTTCTATTTGGGGCCAGATTGAATAAAAAAAATTCCCCACTGATCCAGCATATTGCATGGATGGGAGCATGAGCATGCCTGCCCTCTCCAACTCAGCACTCCCTGTAGCGATAGCATGTTCAAATGCATCCTGTATTTGAGATCCAATGCACTCAGGCCAAAATTATGTGGTGGCTTTCTAATCCTGCCCCCCCCCCCAACTTCAGTCATTAAGTTTTGACCGATGCATATTATATTTCATCTTATTTATTAGTTGCTGTACAAAAAAGGTTATCAGCATGTATATCATATTTTGATATGCTGTCCCCATGTGGCTCACCAGGGTCAATGGAGTTACGATTGGAGTGCCAGTGTATTTGTGTTCGGATGCCATTCATTCATTCATTCATTCATTCATTCAGTTTATCAGCCCTAAATAACAAGACCTCTGAGTGATGAACAAAGTAATCCATGCAGTCGGCTAGACTGGGATATGAGCATTTTCCAGTCTGGCCTTTTGGCACTTTTGACAGGAGTGTATCTAAAGTACAAAAATAGTGGACAAATACAGAATAGTCTCTCTAGCCAAAAGTAG
Source organism: Podarcis filfolensis (assembly GCF_964270895.1). Lineage (NCBI taxonomy): Eukaryota > Metazoa > Chordata > Lepidosauria > Squamata > Lacertidae > Podarcis > Podarcis filfolensis. Next base: position 45,579,941 of record NC_139612.1, on the reverse strand, counting down.
CTTTTAATCCCTCCCCCCCCCAAAAAAAACTGACAGGACCCCTGCCCATGCTCTGCCCTGGGAGATTTCCTTTCCCCTCCAAGTCTCTCATCCTGGGAGATCAGTTCCTAGCCTTTCACTCAAAGTTCTTCCACCAGCTAGGCTGGTGACTGGGAGTGGCCGCCGAGACCACATAACACCAGTCTTGAAAGACCTACATTGGCTCCCAGTACATTTCTGAGCACAATTCAAAGTGTTGGTGCTGACCTTTAAAGCCCTAAACAGCCTTGGTCCAGTATACCTGAAGGAGCGTCTCCACCCCCCCCCATTGTTCTACCTGGACACTGAGGTCCAGCGCCGAGGACCTTCTGGTGGTTCCTTTGCTGCGATAAGCCAAGTTAAAGGGAACCAGGCAGAGGGCCTTCCCAGTAGTGGCGCCCGCCCTGTGGAATGCCCTCCCATCAGATGTCAAAGAGAAAAACAACTACTAGACTTTTAGAAGACATCTGAAGGCAGCCCTGTTTAGGGAAGCTTTTAATGTTTAACAGACTATTGTGTTTAAATATTTTGTTGGAAGCTGCCCAGAGTGTCTGGGGAAACCCAGCCAGATGGATGGGGTATAAATAATAAACTGCTGTTGTTGTTGTTGTTGTTGTTGTTGTTGTTGTTGTTGTTGTTGTTGTTGTTGTCATCTTTCCGCCATTCTGTAATTTAAGGAAAAATTGTTCCAGATTAACATCACATTGGTATATTGCACTAATTTTGTTTATTTCAATTCATAAGATAAATAAGAATAGCTTCCCAATATGTTGGGCTTGTTTAATAGCTGTGGAATTCTAGAATAGAATCAATATACCAAGAATATCTCAGACAATTGTGTCTTGACCCCTTAATATTTTTTGTTAACATACAAACATGACATACGAATAACTCTGCATGGATTAATTTAATATATGGTTATCGCTGCAAGAGCATGTTCTGCAAAGCACAGAAGAGAATTGCCTATTCTGTCATTGGGAAAGGAAATTATACGGCCAATGCTGTGATGTCAAAACACTGGAGTGAAAGAAGGAAGGCCAAATTTCCTAAGAATTTGACATGTTTGTTAAATTAATTACTGACAAAACAAAACTCACCCTTCTGTTAATGTGAAACGTACATTTAATGTAATTTGTCTCATTATCCTTAATTAATGAAATGTAAAAGACATACACCCACAATCTAAAAGAAGTCTGTTTGGAAAATGCCCACGGTATCATTTCTTTGACAGAGGTTTGCAAGAATAGAGCAATAGGGGATAGTCAAAGCTTGACAGTTATAAAGAATCATTGATGTCATGTTTTTCAGCACGGAACACTTAAGTATATTTTCACAACAATAAATTAGAAGTCACACATTGGCATGGAGTGCTCAGATGCTTAAGAGGGTCACAAACCAGGCACCAAATGCGCCCAACGCATTCAGCCTCACACTTGCAGGCTGCCATGCTATACCCTCTGACCTGAGATTAAGTGTTGGATTGCACTCTGCCAGTCACTTAATACCACTTGGAGTATTTGAACACGAGTTGCTGGAAGCTGTGGGAGGGGAGAGTGCTCTTGTGCTGTTTCCTATAGGTTGACTCTCATCTGAATTCCGTGCATGTTCAGTTGGAAGTAAGTTAGGAACAGAGGAAGCTGCCTTATATGAGTCAAACCACTGGTCCAGCTCAATGGGTATTTATATTGTCTACAGCTCTGGTCTTCAGCTGGGGGGGTCAGGACCCTCTAGTGCAGCGGTTCTCAACCTGTGGGTCCCCAGATGTTGATGGACTACAACTCCCATCATCCCTGAGCTCTGGCCTTGCTAGCTAGGGGGGATGGGAGTTGTAGTTCAACAAGATCTGGGGACCCACAGGTTGAGAAAGGCTGCTCTAGTGGGCTGCTGTCTGATTCAAGGTGGCTTGCAACAGAAGAATAACCATCATGCAAATATATGGTATAAGATTGAGAAGTGGGTCCTCAAATGCATGGCATTTGAAAGCAGATCCTGAATTTGAAAAAGTTGAAGATACCTGGTCAGTACGGACGAGCAATAGCTTTCCAGGATTTCAGACAGGGCAAATTCCCAGCCCTACCTGGAGATGCCAAGGGTGGAACCTGGGACCTTTGGGCAAAACAGACTACCACTGAGCCACAGACCTGAGTTCAGCAGGTCTTACTCTCAAATAAGTGTTCAATAAGGATTGCAACCTGTTATTTTTAAAACTGGGCTTTGCAGGATGCCAGGATCAATTTTCGGAAACCAAAGCAGCATTTAGGCACCTGACTTCTTTTATCTTTCAAAGAACTGTCTGGGTTGCCAGAGTACTTTTGTTTTTGGTGTGTGTTTTTCCCCTTTTAGAAATCCGTCTCAGCTCAAAAACCGGAGCGGCCACCCCACTCCACCCCTGAGAGCTGTGCAATCCACACTAAGTCAGTCGCCACTTGGAGTGACTGCTTATGCCTCCGCACATTAGCTTCAAAGCATCGCTGCCACTCTTAATGGAGTCTGGCATTTCCCTTCTATGTTTTGGGAGAAATCTGAACAGAACAGGGGTGTGAAATAACCAAGTTCTGGGCATTGAGGGATGGGTGTCAAGAAATAAACAAATCCCTGATTAAATAAAAAAAAAACCTACTTACTCAATTAAGCTATTCACTACTTGGGGTGTTGAGCTTCTCAGCTTCAAGACTGAACACTAAAGTAACTGTGTAATTAGTAATTAATTTTTCACTCCCAGAAGATATGTCTTATTCAGTGCTAGGAGAAGAAACAGAGTAAAGAAAGAAGGGGGAGAGAACACCCTCTGTTGGGAAGAAAGAAAGCTGGAAGGGCCGAAATTACACCCTGTCTCCTGGCTCTGATGTCTTCAGAAAGCTATATTCAGAGCAGGAGCTTGGGAATGAGGGTAGGCAGGGACCTTAATGAGGGCTGCTGCCAGCCCTGTGATTAGAGCACTCCACCAAGGGTGCTTCTGCAACTCCTTGGCTGCAGAAGAGAGTGGTAATGAGAGCAGAGCTAGACAGGTGGGGCAGCTGAATTGGGAGAAGAAATGGGCTGGGGGAGAGGGGGAGAGCTGAGTGCAACAGAAATGTGTTGGTCAGGCCAAGATAGGCATGAACAAGTCAGTGGAGGATAAATTTAGGAAGGACTGAAGATCACATATGCCAGCTGTGATCTCTCCAAGGGGAAGCCCAAGCCAATTTATAAGTCACTAGCCATCTCATGCCTGACATTGCTCAATAATCCTAAGAAACCCCCAAATCAGTTTGAAATCAGTGGTTATATCGGTGCAGCTTTGAAATGTTTAGTCTGCCATCTTGATTCAAAATTGTGTCCAGTTGTGTCCAAACGTAGACTGAAATCTGCTGCTTGGTTTCAAGAACCAACACAAAATTTGGTTCTATTTTAAGAGGTGTCCAAATACATAGGAAACAGAAAACTTTCCAAAATTTATAGAATAAGTTGCGCTTTAAATCATGCTCAGAAAAAGAACAACAGCCAGTGGGCATGCTAGCACAGATCAGCCACATTCCTTTCCCTGCCTGTGAGAGGTCAACATGATTAACACTGTGAAATGGCCAACATGATTAACACAGGCAATCATGTGAGAGCCTTATCTATTTGAGAGGCAGGGAGCTGTGTTCTGCTGCGTTTGTGGTGTCAAGCTTAGGCACGGTTTGAGTAGACATTGTTCCGAAACTGGAGCCTGGAACTGGTTTGTGAGGCACTGGACCAGTCTCTGGTTGTTACTTCCAGGGCTCTTTGCCTCTTTTGCTTTGCAGATGAGCTGTGGTGCACACTTTTCATAACGAGGTCTGATGGCGTGTGTCTTGTGTGACACTCACCACCCACTTAAGCAATTTAGCCGCTTGTTTGCTCTCTTGCCCTCCCTTCTCTTGCTCCGCCGTGTCATTGCCATTAGCACTAATGGGGCACACAGCAATGGACTCTTAAGGGGATGGCAGGCTGGGAAGTTTAAGCTGCTTCTGCGTTCCTCCCCCACCCACCCTTTTATTATTGGAGCGGCCATCAGATTAGTTTGCAGGGCTTGGGCCTAGGATGGTTGTTTTCTTTCCTCGGGTAAAGATTTCCCTGAGCGATGAGAATGAAGAAGAATAATAGTTGCTAAAATTGCAGATACATATGGCTGTTGTTTTTTTAATGTCCTTAGCTGCTAGAGGGCAGGTGAAGCATATGCTAGAAAACAAAAAGGAGCACAGCAGGAAAGGAGAGGGAGCAGGGTGATGCCCAAGGTCAGCAGACACAGCAGCTGCGCTTACAGTCACGCTAGCGCCAAGTGAGCACCCATAGAGCAATCCTTGGGCTTGCAATGAAAAAGGCACATTAAGCTATCTACCCCAGTATCCTGATTGGCAGCAGCCCTCCAAGGGTTCAGCCAGAGGGTTTGGTTTAATTCCACTCCTGTTACGTGAGGGTTTTTGTTTGTTCTCAAGAGGAGATAGGAGGAATTGAACCCATCAATTGAAGGCTGTTTTGCAGTTGTACATTCTTCCGCTCTTCCTCTGTAGCATCTTGGACGCCTTCCGACCTGAGGGGCTCATCTTCCAGCATCATAACTTTTATATGCCTGTTGTCTTTGTCCATGGAGTTTTCTTGGCAGGGATACTGGAGTGGCTTGCCGGTTCCTGCTCCAGGTGGATCACGTTTGGTCAAAACTCTCCACTATGACCTGTCCATCTTGGGTGGCCCTGCACGGCATAGCTCATAGTTTCTCTGAGTTATTCAAGCCCCTTCGCCACGGCAAGGCAGTGATCCATGAAGGGGACTCCTGTTATGTGAGGGTTTTTGTTTGTTCTCAAGAGGAAATAGAAGGAATTGAACCTGGGAATTGAAGGCTGTTTTGCAGTTGTACGTTCCTAGCTCCGATTCCTGCATTGCAGGGGCCTGGAGCAGATGACCCTTTGGGACCTTTCCCTCTTTGCAATTTTATTATTCTACCTATGGGTCTTTCCAGATGCATGTGTTTGGTTCAAGTGTCCCTTTTTCACAGGGAAAGATGCTTATGACAGTTCATACCATCTAGCGTAGTATTGTCAGCAACGAATGACCAGCAGCTCTCCCCACCCACCCACCCACCCACCCACACCAGCAATGTCCTGCAATTTTGTGGACCTCTTTTGATAAAATGCATTTGTTTTAAAGTTGTAAATCCTCATCTCCAGTAGTGGATCACACAATTTTCCTCTTTGTTCTAAGCAGGGAGCAGAAAAGAGCTCTCTCCCCAACTCTTTTCCATCCACAGGGACAGGGTATTGTTCTACTGACTCAGGATCCATGCTTGTGTGTTTATAAAGCTTTCAGGAAAGGGCAGACTTTTAAAACCATTTTAAAGGCCAGACAGTGATGAGGATGGAAATGTGAAAAGAAATTCGATATAAGGTAGGATTTGAATACAGAGCATGCAGGGGAGATAAAACAACAAAGAGTTTTGTGGCACTTATATAGAATAGCAAATTTCTTAATGCCTAAGCATCTGTTGACTACAGTTCACTTCATCAGATGTAACCCCTCTGGAAACTGAGAAGAAGATAATGTCAGAAACTGGAGATGAATGTTAATGTCAGAATTTTCTGGAGCAAATGCTTTATTGATTTTGACAGTTGACAACGCATATGGTAAAAAATACCAAACAAGCCTGGCAAACTGTGTTCCCCACCTCTTCGTTCCTCCCGTTTTTCACTCTTTATTGCCCCTTTTGTGCTTCTCAAAATGACTAACCAGCCTGTTCTTTAGAGCACAGGCAAAACTGAAGTAACTTTCTTTGACGAGAGCCTCTGGCCCTGCCTGAGAGATGTCACTGTGGATTCTTCATATGCTGTGCCAAGGCCCCAATGATTAATGCTGCGTGCCTGACAAGTTGTGTCAACTGTTCTGTGGGTTGCAAGCTAAAAGCTGACCTCAGCAAATGGGGTGGGAAAGAGGGCAAAGAGACTTCTTCCTATGGGATTTTCAGTCTTACTCTATATACAATAAGGAACTCTGTTGCAGCTGCAGATCTCCAGGACACAGCTGCAAATTATATATGGAAATATATAGAAGAAGTAATAAACAAAGGTGCTTCTGGACACCAACATAGTGCATATTCAAGACAGCTGAGTAAAAAACTTCCAGAGGCGTTACATTTTAGCCTGTTACAGGGTGGGGAAACCAGAGACTGTAGCATCCTAAATTTTTGATTGCATAGCTTTTGTGGACTAGCATCCTGTTCATCTGATGAAGTGGAATCTAGTCCATGAAAGCTTGTGCCATCACAATTGCATTAGTCTTTAAGGTACTGTAGGACTTGTTTCCACTGCTGATAGAACCTGCTTACCTCAAATACTTGAGATTTGAGAGCAGGACTTTCAAGTCCAAGTCTGGCTTCCAAAGAGGCTGACTTCCCAGCACCTCTGTATTTCATCATTAATTACTATCAATTGCTTTCATTTCTCATTTCTTGCCATCATTCCTTATTCCTGCAGCAACTCCTTTCTGTGAAATGTCTATTCCTACTGGAAAAAGTACACTTCTTGCTCCTTACGTTTTTCAGCAAAATCAGGGTTTTAAAAAACCAGTTATTTATCCTGATTAATGACTAGTTAATTGAACTAGTTAACTAGTTAAAATGCTTATTATTATTATTGAATTATTAATGGCCTTCTATAACACTGTCTTTAGGCAATCTACATATAATCTAAAACAGTTAAAAACACAAATACATTGAAAACAAAAACAAAACCCTAGCAAATGGACACTCGTGGTAAAGACCCATTTATCCAGCTGGGAAAATACGTTGGAACAAAAATATATCCAGATGTTTCTAGAAAGTGCAGATAGTGGACATTGGTCATATTTTGAGGGGAATGCTATTCCACAGATTGGGGAAAGCCACATTAAAAGCCCTACTCTGAGTTACTGTGGAGCAGGCTTCTGAGATCTTTGGAACTTGCAAAAGAAACCCTTCTACAGACTGCAGCAATCTACAAACTTATGAGGGATACAGGTGGTCTCTCAAGTAACCAGGTCCTGAGCTGTCTAGGGACTTTAATGTTAGCACCAACACCTTGAACTTGGCCCTGTAATAGATTGGAAGTCAACCTGCCAATTGGATTCCAAGTCAGAAACTAGATAAATGATAAGAGCAGGCTCAGGTCTGGATCCCTCTCCTGCCCGCTACAAATGACACACCTCATCCTCCCTCTTTGCAGTTATTTGGTGGGGACCTCAGTTCCCAAGCCTGCTGCTGAATGAGCTTTTGGGGTGCAAGCATATAACTACTTGAGACTAGCAGAATGTAGTGAAGGAAATTGCCAGATTGCTTTTTGAACAATTTTGTTTTGGAGATAACTTGTCAGGTTCAAAGCAAAGCCTCATCCCCACGGAAGAGTCAGGATTGCGCCAAGGGTATTATCTTCCAAAAGAGATTGGTGCCATGATCCAAAAGGAAAGTGGTAGAGGAATGCTGCATGCGTTAAATTACCTTACAGGCTCTGTGCTCAGATCCTTTTGCAGAGGCTTTCCCCTCCACTTTAAAAGTGGTTAAGCTTCCTAATCCGTTCGTGTATATATTTGCTTAAATGGTTTATTAACCGCCAGCAAGTTGCCTTCTGCATACAGAGAGATGGTGTTGGCTTTCTGATGCAATGGGATGAGAGAGTAATAAGTTTTGGATTCATTCCAACTTTGATGCCCTTAACTCCCTGGGGACAGTTGTTCAGTGCAAGCACAAAAAAGTTTGTTTCTCATGTTCAGTAAATGTAATGTGTCTGACTATAAATGAAGGCATTCCTTGGGGTCGCAAGCAGAATTATACCTCACGTTTAAAATGTGGTGGGGCGGTATCTCCTACTGTCAAGGAACGAAGGAGGTAGAAGCTATATTTTAAAAGTGTGACAGGCTGCATAGCTTGTCCATCCTACAAGATCCAACTCCCTCTGATTATTTCTCTGTGATTCTGGCTTGTGCATTTATAGCTACAGATATATTCTAGTAAATCTTAAAATACATGTGCTTCATATTGTACTGCTAAAAACACCTTAAAATATAGCCAGTATTTAGGAAAGGATGTGTTTAGTTGCTACGCTTTATTACTATATATTTTGGAAAGTTGTTTGTTCATCTGTTCACTTTGCATTTGGGCACTTCCTAAGGTATTGCAACCAAATTTTGCATGATGGATCTCAGTAAAAGATCTCCACAGCTCTCACTGAGAAATGTGCACATTTTGTTGGAATCAAGCCCTGTCTTCAGAGGAATTTGGCCACCCTCCAGGTGCCCGGCTTGAATCCTTGTTGACCCCCCCGTCAACGACTCCCGGCAAGACAAGGCGAGGTCTTTATCGGCCGATCCTTCTTCAAACGTGAAAGAAGAACACAGCCACTCCTCCTCCCTCACTCCCTGCCATCCCCAGGGAGGGGAAAGAGACAGACAGAAATGTATTTACATGCCTTTATTTCTGTCTTTCCTCAGTGCAGAGAACAACATGTCTGCACTCTCTGTACAGCCACAGCAGAGAGAGAATAACTCCACCCATGTACTTCCAGTACAGGGTCATGTGACACTCTGAGCTAACATCCGGCTCTCAGAGCACTTTACAGACTGTCCCTGGTTCCCACGGTACAATCCAATAACATCAGTTTCCTGTTTACCATTCCAGCCACCTGGAGCTCGCTTCTGCATTGCTCCTTTTTCGTAACATCCTCCCCCAAAAGAATCAATGCGTGTTGCGGCAAGCAAAGCGTGATCCAGAGAAGAAAACAAACAGTTGTTATACACATAACACTCCCCTGTTGTTTCAGTTCCACCCTTGGAACTCCCCGCCACTGGTTTCCCCAGTGTACCTCTCTGGTTGTCTGGCTTCCAAGGAATGAGTGCATCTGCATTACCTTGGCTAGCAACTCTCTGTTGTGTCTTTGTCTCTGACTTAGACACAGCTCCAACCTGTCCTCGGTTGTGTACAACAGCAACACATGCAACAGCTAAATTAGCATACTCTTCTGAGTACCTTTTGGGTGGTTCACCCTTTGTGACTCTCTCAGACCTGCGTAAGAGGTGCTGATCCTCTCTGCTCACTGGTCCAGTCTCAGGACTCTTAGGAGAACCAGTTCCAACAGCAAACAGTGGTTCATCCTTCACCTGTGAAGGTCTATCCATTGTGTGAGATTTCCTCTCAATGACTGTGACAACAGAGCTGTCTGAGCTATCACTGTCACTCTCAGTACCACTGTACTCTGTGAAATCATCATCATCATCTGAATCGTCCTCTGTGGGAAATGTGTGTACTATCACTCTCTCCTTTTCAGGAGCACTCTCTAGAAATTTTGTGAGAATCACCTGACCAGATTCAGACAAAATTACTCTGTAGAGACCCTTTTCATACCCCACAAAAATGCCTCTGGCATTCTTTACTCCACCTGGAGCTTCTGTCCTCACATGAGACCCAAAAACCTTGAAATGGGCAACAGAAGGTTTTCTCCGGAACAGTTTCTCAAAAGGAGAACTTCCCAACTCTTTTGAAACCTTTCTCACCCATGCATGACAAAACGACATGAGTGACTCCGCCCAGAACTCATGTGGCAGATGTGAACTAAGCAATTGCGCATTCATTCCCTTTTGCAATTCTTTGTTCACTTTTACACAAACACCCCTGTTCCACGCTTCCGCTGAAACAGCAATCTTGTGTCTGATCCCCTTCTTCTGCAGGAACCTCTGGAAATCCTGTAAAAGAAAAATCTGCTTCTCATCTGTCAAAAGACAATCAATGTTAGCATCATGCATATCTTTAACCTTGTCACAAAACTCCTGAAACCTTTCTAAGGCTTCCTGTGGCTTCTTTAACACATAAACCCAGACAAAGTTAGAGAAATGATCCACACACACAAGATAAAATCTTGCATTGCCTCTAGATGGTTCTAGAGGACCAATCACATCAGCATACACCCGCTGAAACGCTCTGTCGACCCTGGCCACCTTCTTGGTGCTCGTTTTGGTCACACCTGCAAGAGAAATCAAGTTAGACTCAGAATTACATTCCATGTAATCACTTTGGTCAAAGTCCAACAAATACAGTCCACCTTTCTGTCTGGCAGAAAGATATAACTCTCCATCTTTGAAGATCTCGCAGCTCCTATCATCATAGGACAGTCTCAGTCCTTTCTTTGCAATCTGCGAAACACTCAGCAGATTGAACTTCAGTTCAGGAACCAAGTAAACATTGTTTATTGTTAAGTTCAGACTCTTAAGATACACAGAACCAACCCCAGTCGCCTCCAGCTTCTGACCGTTGGCTTGTTCCACAGCGAAGCTTTGCTTCTTAAACGATGAAAAGAGTCCTCTGTGTGGGGACATATGAACCGTCGCTGCAGTGTCGATAATAAACGCGTTCCCAACATCTGGCGTGGTTCCTTTCGCCATCAGAGCCCTTGCAGGTTCCACCATAGACTTGGTATGACCTTTGCCTGACGCCTCAGGCTTTGCTGAGCGGCCCTTCGCTCCTTTCGGCTGGCGTGGCTTCTTGCAGCTCCGCTGAAGATGCCCAGCCTGTCCACAATTGTAGCACTGTACAACGTTCAAAGCTACAGCATCCTTTCCAGTAGCCTCATCGGTGGGGGAATTAGAACTCCGTTCTTCCCTCCCCCTGTCCTTTACTTCCAGTGCAGCATGCCGGCTGTGTTCATCCTGAACCACGGCACTCAGGGGCACTCCCCCCTTCTTGGCATCCATGCTGAACTCAAGTCTCAGCTCTTCACTCTCGAGCTAGTAAAAATCCAAAAGCTCTTTTGAGCTGTTTTTCTGCCTCTCTCCCAGGCAGGCAATCTACAAGCTCAAAGTCAAAACAAACTTTCGCTTTCCCGGCTCTGACTGAGCCAGCCCCAGGTGTCAGTAGTTTTTCCACTGCCCTGACTGTCGTTGCTTAGCAACTGTGCATACTTCTTCGTTATCTCACCACAAAGAATTTCTGGTATGCAAGCCTTTCCTCTCAGAGCTGTTTTGCCAAACGCAGCTCTTGTGAACCAGAGAATAAATCAATCTGCATTCACACTTTTAGCCCGATATTCAGCATACCTTTTTGGGACTCCGTTGCTTGGAAAACACCCCCTCTTGGGGCCAGCCGTCTGTTCAGCTTCTGGCTGCAATTGCAGACGTTATCTTCTTTCCTTGGTGCAGAGGATGGCACACGATCCATCAACCTCTCACCTCTCATGCTGATTCCCATGGATCAGATAACCAGCAGCGTCTGCTACCATATGTTGGAATCAAGCCCTGTCTTCAGAGGAATTTGGCCACCCTCCAGGTGCCCGGCTTGAATCCTTGTTGACCCCCCCGTCAACGACTCCCGGCAAGACAAGGCGAGGTCTTTATCGGCCGATCCTTCTTCAAACGTGAAAGAAGAACACAGCCACTCCTCCTCCCTCACTCCCTGCCATCCCCAGGGAGGGGAAAGAGACAGACAGAAATGTATTTACATGCCTTTATTTCTGTCTTTCCTCAGTGCAGAGAACAACATGTCTGCACTCTCTGTACAGCCACAGCAGAGAGAGAATAACTCCACCCATGTACTTCCAGTACAGGGTCATGTGACACTCTGAGCTAACATCCGGCTCTCAGAGCACTTTACAGACTGTCCCTGGTTCCCACGGTACAATCCAATAACATCAGTTTCCTGTTTACCATTCCAGCCACCTGGAGCTCGCTTCTGCATTGCTCCTTTTTCGTAACACATTTGTCTTCATTTACATATCAATAACTTAACTGAAAGATATTTTTAAGGGACATCAATTTTAGCTGGAACAGTGTAACTGATTTGAAAAATCTGCTGCTCTAAGTTGGTGGTTTTATTGAGCAGTCAGTTCTTTTCCCTATTTTTGTTTGCATATGAATCTATGCTTTTACATGTGAATTGAGTCTCCCATATATGCTTGGTGGTTGTGAGTGGGTGAATGGGTGAATGTGCAGTTATTTATCCAGCCAGCATTGATCACACTCAGAATAGACACACTTAAATGAATGCATTTAATTAACTTTCATTAATTTCAGTGGGTCTACTCTGAGTAAAAAATAGTTGGCTACAATCCTCTATATTCCCCCACCCCCATTTCTGTTTACATGATCAGCCTCTGCTCAGGTTTTCTCTTCCTTTTAATGAGCCTTCCATGTCTCTCTCTGAGTTATTTCTGTTTAACAGGAGCTTGAATATTTTTTATTGGCTGCGCAAAATCCCATCTGCCTCTCTCTGTGAGCTCCGGGGGGGGGGGGGCTGCATCTATGCCAATGCATTTCAGGAAACGACTCATTTCACTCTATTACTCCAAATGTGAGCAAACAAGAAAAGGGATAGATGTGGTGGCAGAGTCCGGAGGGGGGCAAGAGATGGAAAGGGAGTGTGGAGAGGGAAGGAGAAAACAATCACAACACATCGACAGGTTGACCCGATTGCTTTGGAACATTTGTCCCTTCGACAAGTCCCTTTGTGAAAGGTTTTGACACATGCTCTCTTTATCTTTTGGACTGGGAGCAGCGCTGAGTGACGGATCACAGGGAGCAGGCAGCCTTTGGGTTAGATGCACGGGAGGACAAGGCCAGGGCCTAGCGCTGGGCAGAAAGAGCTGATTCAGCAACCGGAGCAAACTTTGATAGTTAATAATGCATGAAGTGAATTAGGTGCTGACAGCTCTCAAGCTCAGAGTCTTCGCTATGTAATTATGTACTGTTGAACTTACAAAATGTCTTATTTTTGGAAAAGAGTCGGAGCACATTATAATTAAGCATTCATGTAGCACTTCTGATCTGCAGAGCGTTTGATAAGCTTCATCTTTGCCGTAATCCCATGAAATAGTTCACCCATTTTACAGACGGGAAGCTGAAGCTGAGAGAGGAGCGATTGGCCTCAGTGAATGCCGGGCTGTTTGAAGCTGGGATTTGAACTTATGTTTCTTACAATCATGCAGAAAGGTTCTGTTGCCCCATTTATGTTCTCCTCCTTCTGTAACAAATGCCAGAAAAATTAGCTATGTTGCTCAATTGCAATAAAGCCAACATAGAATCAGCTGGCACATTTCTTGCAATGTAAGCATTTGTGGGCCTGAGCCTGCTTTGTTAGATGCGCATATATATATATATATATATATATATATATATATATATATATATTACACACACACTAGGGGAGGAAAGAATACAAATCTGCTTTCCCCCCTTTTTCTTTTTACAAAGTGAGAGGGAAAGGTCAATACAAGAGATAGCTATTGGTATGTTATAGTTGTATTCAGAGCACACATTAATACAGAATCCAGTCTGATGACTAGGCACAGAATGATCAATAGCACGAGCCAAGACAATTTCTTCTTGTAATGAGCTAGCCGTATCCTGCGTTTATTGAGGCTGAATCCCAAAGTGTCAAATTTGCTAAGGCATTCCAGTTTGGCAGCTTCATGTTGCTGGACTCTGTCTGAGGTTGTTGTTGTGTGTGTGTTTTTTTTACATTTATTAATATCTGATTCTTTTCCATGTATCCCTTTATGTAAAGGCCTGGCTAGTCAACCTATGCAAACAGCAAAAGGGCACTGCTGGCAGATGACAGCATATATTGTGTTAGATTAGAAGACGTGTAGTTGATTGTTCTTAGGGGGATCTCCTTGCTGAGAAGAATTTGCTTCAAAATGGCCCCTGGCCTGCAAATGCAGTAGGCATGAGGACTGAAGCATTTCCTGTTGGGAAATAACTGGGGAATACAGGTTAATCCTGAAGTCCCACATCCGTGGGGAACTGCAAAGAAAAAATGGCTGACCCTGAATTTGAAAATAGCAGGAGGGGCTTTGAACTTAGTCTTTAGCCAAAACAGTCCACCAGCAGAGTTTAAAACACAGATCTATGCAGCATTTGCAAAGTATGGGGGATATCTGTTGTTAGACCTTTAAATGTCCCACTATTGAGCACTTACAATTCTCACCTGGCTCTACCCCTCTCGGAGTGAATAGACAACAACATTTAGTAAGTTTAAATGCTTTACTTATAGTAATCACAGGTCTCACTCATGCATTGTTCAGTGCTACAGCAGAAACAGCACAAACAAACAAAAAGAACTTGGTCTCAAACATGTGGTCCGATTCTGAAGCACCAGCCTTGGACATGTGCTCAGCTTACATGGCTCAAGAAGAAGAGAGGAAAAGGAACAGGAAACAAGCCTTTTTTCCTTCCTCCCCAAAGGTGAGGGGTCATAACCAATCTGACTCTTCTCTGTGGTTTTTAACACCTTTCTTACTGGCAATTATGCACAGTTTTGTTTGGCTTCATAAATCTCCCACATTTTCCCTGTGCTGTTATCTTGGAATAAGGACACTGGTGAATAGACTTTCTTGTAACATATTCCTCTTAAGAATAAGTATCTTTGCTTAAATTACAGTGGCTTCGGGTAATGAGGAGACTGTGGTGGGTTCTCCAATTCCTTGTGGGTACACATGGCAACCGTCAGGAGAATTCTGCCCTCTGCCCTGATGGTGCGAGAGAGGAATGAGGCAGGCGATAGTATGCAAGCATACCCACAAATGCAGAGGAAGGATTTGCACATACACGTTGACTGCTTGACGAATGCAGCCTCAAACATTGACTTCCATCTGTGATTGGACAATTCTGAGGTGACGGTTCTTCTGTCTGGGGCATTGTGTGTTCTCCCAATGCCTTGTACACAACAGCGCTGAAAATGCATTACAATACATCAAATGATGTGCATGCATGAGTGAACCAGACCTGAGGCTTCTCAAGATGCAAGGCAGGAGATCCATTGCTGTCTTCCAGTTGAATAGATTGATGCACTTACAAAAAGCACTCTCAGAGCATAGCGGCACTTGTTTGACATGCTCGTGCGTGAAGTGAGTCCACTGGTATACATGCTCATTTTAGTTGTAAGACTTGGGTGGTTGGGGGCAAAATGGAGGCTTTCTACACACCAAGCACGGGCTTCACCACTGAGCGATGGCCCCCTTCTCAAATAGGGTTTGGTTCTTGAACTCATCAGTCAGTCATTTGCCAACTTTAATGCCCTTGTTGTTGGCCTGGCTAACTTTCAGGATTAGAGACTGTAGAAGCATCCTTGGGAAAGGTCTAGGTGTAGTCCTCTCCTCTTAGTGGGTATTTGAAAGGTGCATTTTGTGGATACTAATTCACACACCCCTGGGCTGTGGAATGCCCTGTCACTCTTTCCTCAAGGGCCCAGGCAAGAACAGGTATTCCCCCCCCCCCCCCTCAATGAATGGGCACACAAATATTCATCAGTGAAGTATTACAGTTGAACTGTTTCTTACAGCGTGCCAAGGAAAAAGGGCTTTGTGTGAGCGGACTCCAGCGTGCACCATGAAAGAGCAGAACAAAACCATATTTCAGTGGAGCCAGCTCATTAACTGGTTAAAATACCTATGACAGCATTTCAGTGCATGTGGCATTTTGATGCAATTTAATGAAGGAGAAAAGGCTTTGTTGTCAAACTCTCACAGACAAACCATTTATTGTTTGGAAAGTGCATCACCTGTTTGTGAAAAAGAACATAAATTGTTTATGACAGTGCCATCAGCCCTGCAAATTCTTCCACAGGGGACCGCACTGAATTTTAACATGATTCATGAATTAATTGATTAATTATACCAATTAATTCTATCAGCTCTAATCCCTTTTGATCTGAATGTTCAGGAGCAAGGCTTCAGAGATTTGGGTGCTCCTTTTGATCCCCTTTCCTGTGACACTCAGCCTCTTTCCTTGCTTCTCTAAAGAGGTGCTGGCAATAGCTGACGTTCCTTCCATAAAGAGGGATTTAAGAGCATATGGAGAGGCCTCCTGGAATAGACCAGATGTTCATTCGGTTCCCCACAGTGGCAAACTAGATGCTTCCAAAGCAGCTCACAAGTAGGCCATGGAAGCCATCAGTCAGCCCTCCCCACAGCGCTCTCCGACCCACCATTAGACAGAGGGAGGGAGGAAGCAGCCACCCCAGGCTGCAGATCTTGAGTAGCAGGAAGCAGCACTGACGTCTTGGAGGAGAGACCTGCATATGCTGTACTGTCTGTCTACCCAGCATCCCCTAAGGTAGCCTTCTGCCCTCAGGTGTGCTGTCGTGTTGCTGGAGCAAGATTCAGCTGCCAGTCCTATCAGCTTCTGCACGTAGGAATAGAGGAAGTTGCCTTATACTATGTCAAACCATTGGCCCATCTACCTCAATATTGTCTTCGCTGATTAACGTAAGAACAGCCTGCTGGATCAGGCCAATGGCCCATCTAATCCAGCATCCTTTTCTCATGGTGGCCAACCAGATGTTGGTGGGGAACTAGCATCAGCTATCCAGGATTTTAGATCGGGATCACACTCAACTCTTCCTGGAAATGCTATGAAGTAGGTGATCTACAGCTCTTCCCCAAGGAAGCAGGGGCAGAACCATCTTGTCATTCATCCCAGGCAGCAAAATATCTGAAGCCAGCCCTCAGCACCTGACATTCCATGGCACACAGCCTCCAAACATTTTTACAGGTTCTTTCTTTATAGATGCAAACTAAAGTAAAAGAGCCAGGGACACGTGTAGCGCTGTGGGTTAAACCACAGAGCCTAGGACTTGCCGATCAGAAGGTCAGTGGTCGAATCCCCTTGACGGGGTGAGCTCCCGTTGCTCGGTCCCTGCTCCTGCCAACCTAGCAGTTCGAAAGCATGTCAAAGTGCAAGTAGATAAACAGGTACTGCTCCGACGGGAAGGTAAACTGCATTTCCATGCGCTGCTCTGGTTTGCCAGAAGCGGCTTAGTCATGCTGGCCACATGACCCGGAAGCTGTACGCCAGCTTCCTCGGCCAATAAAGCGAGATGAGCGCCGCAACCCCAGAGTCTGTCACGACTGGACCTAAGGGTCAGGGGTCCCTTTACCTTTAAAGTAAAAGAAGCCATGTTCTAAGCCATTGCCCTGTAAGAGGCAAACTTGCCCCCCCCCCCCTTATAGCAGTCAGGCCAATTAGTATAAGCCATTGTAATGACTGACAGGCACCCAGGAGCTTAATTTGTTTTAAATTAAAATGGTTCATTATTAACTTTAAGTGGCACGTTCATCTGGTTGTAAATAGGTTGTTTCCATTTCAGGTTGACTTTGAGGCTTTCTCTCCACACCCTCATTTCAGATGAAAAAATTTGTTTCTCCATTCTGGTCTTAAAATGCATTGGCTTTGTATTAAGTGACCTTTATTGCAATGGAATAGTACATCTAAATGGGAGCATTTCGAAGTGATAGTGCCCCGAAGAATGGAAGAGTCACTCCTCTTCACCCCTTAATGAATTTTTAAAAAAGAAAAGAAACAAAATATTTCCTTTTTAACAGCTCTCAGGTTGAGGGGTCTATGCTGGGTCATTGTCACTGTCTGAGCCGGCCCTCAGCCTCCCCCACACCACAGTCAGCAGTGCGCACCCTGCTGCTTCTTGAAACTGCTCTGCTTTAAAGGTTATTCAGGAAAAAATCCTGCTGCGTAGGCTGCAAGGTTTTGTGAAAGCCCAGATACTCTATTTGTCTGTGTTTCCCTTAATTGGGGTGCAGCAGGTCAAGCCGGCAATAGAGATGCAGCCATACCTGAAACAAGACTTTCACCTCATCGAAGCCAGCAGAGATTTTGTTATTGACTTCCAGCGAGGGCACTTGGCACAAATCTCCTCCAGGGAAGATTCATAAAATCCAAAGTCACTCTAAGGCTGCAATCCTATGCACACATTTGCTTGAGCTCACAGACTTATATCTGAGCACATAGGATTGGCCTGCTGGGGCATTTTCACACAGGGCGCTTAAAGTGACTCTTTCAGTTTGTGCTGTGAATGCCCACCCTCCCTCCGCATCCAGTCGTTTATCAGAATGCACATTTGCATTACATAAATGCCTCTCTTCCACTCTCCCTTCTGCCTTAACAAGGACCAGACATGCTCATAAATAGCATACAAGGAGCTCTCAAAGACCACTTAAGTTACATGTCCAAAAATACTCTATAAGCCAATCTCTCTGTCTCCCTGTGACTAAGATGGAATGAGACCATGGGCCAGTCAGGCTTCATGAGTCTCTGTTCCACTCAGGATTAGACCTGTATAACCACATGTTTCTATTTCCACATAAGACACCCCAGCTCCTGCTATACCCTTTCCTTATGCAGTACTGGAAAGCTTTGCGCTTGGTCACCACCTCAGCTCCAAACCAAACCCCTCTCTCTGACTTGGGTTCCTCCAGCTTGATTCTCTATCCTCCCCACCCCACCCCCTACCTAATATATTCAAATCCCACCTTTCAAAGAGGCTAGCAATAAATGAAAACACTTGAGACTTTAAAAAAAGTTAATGGTGACTTATGAAGGCTCTGTGGGAAATGTCTCCTTCAGGCCTTAAACTCCCCTGCTTCTGGTGTTTCAATTAGTTTTCCTTGAAGGTTTCAAGGTGACCATCCGAGGTCTCCTCTTGAATCCCTCATCCCAGCTCACATTTCCTTCCTGCACTTATTTCCTCCAGCATAGTCAGCTGAGAGAAGTCTGCTTAGCCTTCCTTGGGAATGGCCTGATGGTGAGAAAATCAACTTTTAATAAGCCCTGAGAGGCAGATCCAGACACTATTGCCTACAAGAATTCAGTTTCTATTCCCCTCATGTCCCTCCATTATTTGCCTTCTGGCATACCAGTCCTTCCTAGAATGTTATTGGAGCCAAACTGGTTGAAGTAAGGATATATCATCTTATGTGCATGGTTCATTCAGAGCACAGGACTTGCTCAGCTTTGCTTGATGCTAGGTGGAGATGGTTTAGGCTCCTAATGCCAGTCAGTCCAGCCCAGTTGGAATGGGACAAATGTGCCTTCTCAAAGATGAAAGGCAGCAGGGTGGAAAGGGCCCACTGTAGTTTATCTCCCCCAAGCAGTTCAGGGTGCCATGTATGCCCTTAGCAAAGAAAAAGGTTGGAATTTGGATATATATGGAATGAGTGAGCAGGAAAGAACCATCACAGAAGGTAGGGGTGGGATATGAACAAGGATGACATCATTATTTTACAGCGGGCTGAAATGTCATGTGAGTGTATTATTCTGGCAGTTGTTCTGGTAAGCCAGTTTTTAGCAGGGGGCATAGTTCCATTTGAGCAAGGGCTGAAGAGTCAGAATTATTAGGAAGCTAAGATGCAGGTGAAGTGCTCCATCGGCCACCCCTCCAGAGGGAACAGCAACAGATGCTCCACCTCACCTTTCGTTCATTAGCTGTTCAGTTCTGTGCATGATCCAGGACAACAGAAAACAGAACTAAAGAGTTCGGATTTTTTCCTGTCCTGTTCTGACCATGAGCCCACAGGGTATGACGGTGGCTCACCTGGTTAATTGTCAAGTCACATAGTTAGGGAGATTGTAGTGGCAGGCTGGAATTTCAGGACCTTGGATAGCTGCAAGTGAACATCTTGCTCTGTATGAGCTCTGGACCTCAACTGAGATCCTTTATCTTCCCTGGGCTAGATCACCCCTCCAAGGCTCCCTTCCTGACCAGCAGAACATTAAAGGAACATCCTTCTGTCCAGAGCTTGCCACTCAATTACTTACCAGACATCTCCCACCTTGGGTGTTGCTTTCCCTTGTTGCCAAACAGGTATGGGAGTGAGGAGGATGAAGTTCCTATTGTAAAGGGGAAAGGTTCCTCACGGGAATCTGATTCAGGAGTGCTCTCTTGGGAATCCCGAATTGAAAGTTCTGGTTCACAGCGCTCTTGGCTGATAGGCTTTAGTTCAGGCTCAGTGTTGGACCCTGTCTGGGTTCAGCATCAATGCAGCTTTACACTGCTGGTCTTTCAGTCTCGGCTGTGTTCCTTCCTCTCTGTGCCACTCAGGGTCAGTCAAGGTTAAGACAGGTTCTTATGGAAAACAGGACACTGCCAAAACTCCTGCTGCTGTTCACAGCAAGAAGGAAATTGTTTTAAAAATCATTTGCCAGCATCTCAGTTGGTGTTGGTGTGAGGCCTGATTGAAGCATAATGCCATGTGCACCATAAAAAATTACCTATTCAAATACAGCTCTTTCCATTAAAAGCTGGACTCTCCTTCATTGGAGGTTTTTAAACAGAGACTTGGTGGCCATCTGCCAGGGGTTCTTTAGCTGTGATTCCTGCTTTGCAAGGGGTAGGACAAGATGATGTTTTGGGTCCCTTCCAATTCTACAATTCTATGATTCTATAAAATGATGTTTGTGCAAGCTACATCTCCAAAACCTAGGCCATGGGTCCCTGGCTTGCTAATGCTGATTGGACTAGTAATGCAATTTTATTTATACATAAAGCCAGTTCAATGAAACATAGACTAGGGAAATTGGGAACCGGGGGTTAAACACACTCAGCATCACTTTTACACCATGCTTGGGACAGCTCTGTGTATTTACTTGCTTATTTAGTTGACCTTTCTACCCTGCCTTTCTATCAGACCAGCCCACCAAGGCAGCTCATGACATCTCATTAATAAAACTATTGTAACAAAGCAGTTTAAAACAATGATACATAAAACACAACCAACATGAGAACAGAACCAAACACATACACACACACCCCAAAAAATCAGGAAGAGCGCCAAATAATTACTTCTTAAGCCCCAAAGATCTTCTTTAAAAACCCCAGCTTTTGCTGCTTGTCAAAAGGTCAGCAGTGAAGTGCACTGGCAGGCTCTCATCACCATAGTAAAAAAATAATAATGGATGGGGGGCATTCATATCCACCATGCTTTGAATGTCAAGGGGACAATCAACAGGGGAGCACACAGGTATGTTCATGGGGAGGGGAGAGGTCTTTCAGATGTCCTAGTCCCAGATTTCTGAAGGTCTTAAGGGCACTGGTGGAGGAAGGGGTGTGTGGTGGGTGCGGCCTGACCCAGGTGTCATCCTTGAAGGAGGGTGACATCGCCGCCCCGCCCTCCTAGGATGCTCGCCATGGGCGGTGCCCCGCCAGGATGCTAGCCCTGCCCCAAAGTGCACAGCATGTGCCTACTCTGGGTGCCAAAGCAGCTAGCTCCACCTCTGCTTAAGTGTTACAACCAGCACTTTGAATTTGGCTTGGAAACAAATTGGTAGAGTGGAAGTGGAGAGTGGAAGTGATATGAATGTCTCTTTCCATAGAAACCTGAAGTTTCCAAAGGCTTTTGCATGATACAGAAAGGGAGAGGCCTATGGGTTCAGAGGACCGGATGCAAGGAGGGAGGTCTTTGGGAGTCAGATTTTGTCATCGTCATCTCTCCCACCACCAGTTTCTCATCTCTAAACAGCAGTATCTGCTTTCTTACATCCAAGGAAACTCCTAGAAAATATGTATTGCATACACAAGTGCCACCATCTGGGTCAGGAAATCTGTCTGATGCCACTGTGCTCAGTGTTAGGCTAACCTTTCTCCTACCCCACCCCCATCAAGCCTCTGTGGTTCAGGAGCTCCTTCCAATGTTTTTTGGCTTGGTGGCCCCTTTGCTGATCTTTTCTCTCCTGCCTCCAGGGCAATGGGGGGTGCAGTGTTCTATAACCACAGCAAAGCCCCTTATCCCTTGCAACAAACAAAGCAGGTAAATGCCAGGAAGAGGGCTCAGCAGAGTCTCCGGGCTAGGAGTTCCTGACAGCTTATCAGAGCTGCTCTTTCAGCTCATCTCTATTCCAAAGGGCATGGATTGTGGCAGCTCAATTTTCCACCGTGGGATTTTGGCGCCTGCTTCCGTGAAGCACCAGGTGCTCATGCTCAGTTCTAAGGGTCTCCCAGAGGGGATCTATGCTCTGATTATTGTCTCAATAGTGTCACCAACACCCTTTCATTGACATGCAGCGTGAGATATGCCGCCCTGAATGTCAGTCATTTGCTTGGTAACTCCAGCCTTGGCGAGTGGGCAGGAGGCACACTCACATATGATTAGCATGCGTGGAGCAGTGCTTCATTTCTAATACTTCTCTACCGGCAAAGTCTCAGGATAGTCTGATGAGGAAGAAATGACACACTGAAGGGATTTTGTGCCATCCTGCCTATGTGAACAGCTTCAGCTCCTGCCTTGCTCATCTCCCCTGCTAGTTTCAAGCATGTCTCTCACTTTCCATTATCTTTCCTCTCTCCTTTTTTTGCAGGATGGTGGAATATTCTCTGGATCTCCAGAATATCAACCTGTCTGCAATCCGCACTGTGCGCGTCCTGAGGCCCCTCAAAGCCATCAACCGTGTGCCTAGTAAGTCTATCTGCCTTTCTTCTTTCAATCTCTCTCTCTCTCTCTCTCTCTCTCTCTCTCTCTCTCTCTCTTTCTCTCTCTTTCTCTCTCTCTATTTTCTTAGGGGGGTTGCACACACTGTTTTCTTAAAGGGATTGGGGTTGAGAGCACACATACGCATCCAGCACATTCAGAACTTACTAGCCACATGGCACCTGCGTCTCTCACACCCATTTGCACTGCTGTCTGTGCAAGGGGAGCAAATCAGCTTATCCGGCACATCCAGTCCCTTCCAGCTACTCGGTACTTGAACCCAGACTATGCTGATCTCTCCTACCCTCCTGAACTGCTGTCTGGGGAATTCATGAGCTGTGCACGGACAGCAAAATCCTTTTAAGAGAAAGGACAACATTCACAACAGAAATTATGAGCTAAAACACTAAACTGGGATTAAAGGAACTTTAGAACAGGCCTTACTAGGAAATACTTAGCAAGGCTTCTGCGAAAGGAAGTTCCGTCATACCAGCATTTTGGGGTTTGTTGGAAGCATCATCACACAGATGGGTAAGAGGGAATCTGGTAGATGATATGGGTGGGATTCCCTAACCGGCCCTGTCAAAGAACATTTTGCTATTAGGAAAGTGATGGTGAAATGCATTGAAAGGTGTGGAATGAGTGAAGAATTAATCGGAGAATGTGTGAACCCCACACAAGCAAATCAGAATGAATTATCATTGTCACACGACGACCCCATAAACAGATTGGAATAAATGCTCAATAAAGACCGGACATAGTCTAACCATGGCACAAGCATTGTGCAAACAAATCAGGATGAATGCTGAATAAACAGGTTGTCTGTTTATTCAGAATACTTCATTTTGGAAAGGTTATGGTGCCAACGGTTGACCCACTTCAGGTTAGGACATTACCCTGTTGTGGGTCATGGTGTAAGTGCTGAACACTATTTTAGAGAAAAAGTCTCTCATATTTGTGCTTCTCTTAGAGAATGGGGGGTTTCGCCAAATTGGTTGTGTCAGCGACAGGGGGAATTTGAGAGACAGGAGTAAACAGCTTTGATTATGGATGCTTCAAACCTGTACTGCTCTTCCTTTTATGAAACTGGAGTCTTTGGGAGATCTGCCTGCTGTAGAGAAGGAAGTTAGGCTTACTGTGCTCCACCTGGGCTTGTCCTACATTTATTGATAACTTCTGTGTAAGGGACTTGTTATTAGACCCGGCGGCTAGGGCAGCATTAAGAAGAGTTGGGACACAGAGGGCTGCTTTTGTTGCTGCTCCCTCTACTCTTCCACATCTTTCTCACACCATTGCAATACTTGCTGTGGCTATGCTAAGCCCCAGACCCATGACTACGGGGCAGAGCCTTTTCTTTGCATGCAAAAGGTACAGTGGTACCTCAGGTTACGTTACCTTCAGGTAACGTAATTTCGGGTTGTGAATGTGGCAAACCCGGAAGTATACACCGGAAGTTTTGCCGCACGTGCATGCTCAGAAGCTCTCTATTGTGCCATGCGCATGCGCAGAAGCAGCGCCTCTGGATATGGACTTTTCGGGGTAAGTAAGGACCCTCGGGATGAATTAAGTTCATATCCAGAGGGTCCACTGTCTTGGGTTCAGCTTCTAACATCTTCAGGTGGAGTTGTGAGAGATCCCGCCTGAAATCCTAGAGACACATTGCCAATCAATATAGACAACATGGAGTTCGATGGGCCAATCTTCTTTGTTTGTTTCCTTTGTTTGTAGCAGCCTATCGAAGAGAAGCAGAGATGAGGAAAGCATATGGTGCATCATGTGGGGGGGGGTTGGTGGGTGCAGCTCAGAGGACATGCTTTGCAAGCAGAAGGTCTCCATTTAAATCCCTGGCTTCTCCAGTTAAGGCTAGAAAAGACTAAAACCCAGAGAACCACTGCTAGATAGACAGTATTGAGCTAAGTGGAGCAGAGGCAGCTTCCTGTGTTCCTAATATAGGTGGCAAAGCAACAAGGACCACGGATTGTATCTTGTATAAGTGTGATGCTTAAAGAACTGTAGGGACCATTTCTGGAACCAGTTTTGGGATTTCACCAGAAGGTTGCCCCTTGGGGCGCTAGTGTTTATTGGTCATGAGGGAAGTGTGTAATTATTTTTCCATTTTCCTTGAAGCTAAGATGTTAGGTGTGGGATTTTTAACTTGGCAATGTCCCCTACACTCCCCTTTCTCCCCCAATCCCTAAGGCCCCATCTCACAGGCCTGCTTTGAAATCTTGGTCTCTGTATTAAGCTACTTTCAGTACTCCAGTACTTTTTTGAAAAGAGCTTTTTAAAGCACAGAATAATATGATTTATATTCCTTCAACTAGTCCAGGTAACATCAGAAGCCTATGGAGGAGCCTGTAGCAGAGCCCCAGGCGTAGTCAGATGAATTAAATGCCAAATGTAAACATTCTCACTGGAAGTCTAATTTACAAGCATTTGGTATGTGTATGGATAATGGCTTTGCAGCAGCAAATTAGAGCCTTAAGCAAAGAAGGGAGAATTTCCAGCCCTTACCCTGTTTTCTTGGACTGTGCTGGTAGCATTTGGAGAAGCTACAGACATTTTGTTGGTTTGATTCCCTGTTATAAATGTGCTTTGATTTAGGAAGCCTTGCTCAGTAGATTATTAAGTGACCTTTCTTCCCTGGATACTTAGAATCACAGAATTGTAAAGTTGGAAGGACCCCAAGGGTCATCTAGTCCAACCCCCTGCAAAGCAGGAATCACAGCTAAAGATCCTCTGACAGATAACCATCCAACTTCTGTTTAAAAACCTCTAGTAAAGAAGAGTCCACCACCTTTCAAGGAAGTTAGTTACACTGCAGAACAGCTCTTACCATCAGAAAATTCTTCCTAATGTTTAGTCGGAATCTCCTTTCTTGTTCTGCAGTTTTCTGTGTCTCCCCAGGAAAAAGAATTGTTAAACCACACACTGGGAGTTGTAGCAGTGTGAGGGGAATAAAAAAGGTAAAGGGACCCCTGACCATTAGGTCCATTCGTGACCGACTCTGGGGTTGCGGCGCTCATCTCGCTTTATTGGCCGAGGGAGCCGGCGTACAGCTTCTGGGTCATGTGGCCAGCATGACTAAGCCACTTCTGGCGAACCAGAACAGTGCACGGAAACGCTGTTTACCTTCCCGCCGGAGCGGTACCTATTTATCTACTTGCACTTTGACGTGTTTTCGAACTGCTAGGTTGGCAGAAGCAGGGACCAAGCAACAGGAGCTCACCCCGTTGTGGGGATTCGAACCGCTGACCTTCTGATCGGCAAGTCCTAGGCTCTGTGATTTAACCCACAGCGCCACCTGCACCCCGGTGAGGGGAATAGGTGTCTCCTAAAAACTTTTGGCACCCTCATTAACAAACTATAGTTTGAAATCTCTTTCGGGTGAAGTCATCACTGTTTAAAGCGGTTTGCTTCTGATTTAAATGTATGGTGCAGATGGAGCCTTAGCTATGTCTGGGTTTGCTGAAGCATAAGAACACAGATGAATGAATACATGTTCCAACATTTAACCCAGGGTTGGGAACCTCGGGCCCAGGGCCAAACATGGCCATCCAAGTCTCCTTATCTGGGCCTCAGGAGTCTCCTGAAGCCACATCCCTCACTGGCCCTGCTTCACACTATCTTTGAGTGTTCTTGACCTCCTGGAAGATGTCCTTGAACTCTGATATGCCTCTTGCTTCCCTGGATGAAGAACAGAGAGGGGCATGTCTACTGTGCAAATGCAAAATTTGCATTCATTGCTCTGCCTGCTTTTACTGCCTCTGGAAAGTTACCCAGAAGGGAACGGAGCTCTCAAGCTGACAAGGGCTCGTCATTCTTGATGTAACCAATCATACGGTGATGTGTGCATGGTGTGCCTCCTTTTCCCAACTTGGGAGTGATATCTATGCAAGGAAGCAACCTGGTGTAAAGCAGTCCTAAAACTGTGCCATTGCTCTGCAAGTTAGGGACGAGGAGCACGGCATTTGCTGTCTCCTGCATGACTCCCCTTGTAATCTAAAAATACTCTAAGACCTATGCTACATGGAGGGAAGTGAGATAATGGGCACCTCCCCCCCCCCGTTCATCTTGCTTCTACTTTTGTCCCCGCTTCCTCCTCTGCAGCTCTGTGTGCATGATATATAAATATGAGTCAGGCTCCACTGGGAGCTGAACCATCAGAATCTGCTAGGCGACGGTGTGAACCGGGATGCAGTTGCTCTGTATACACACACAGTATAGTTTAACGGAGTCCCCCCCCCAACATGTCAGGTTTCAGGCCAGAGAAACAGACGCGTTTCAGTAGAATAGTTACTAGGGAGGGAAAGTGCGAGAGCACAATAGAATAGAAGCAGGGATTGTGTTCTTCTTGCTGCTTTAAAATATCACCTCCCTCCTGAGGGCAATGCGGAGCCAAGGCTGCAGCACGGCTGGTATTCCACTGTGTTTATTAACTCCGATCAAATAATGCCAGCAGTGTTTGCCCAACTAGGCATCACACAGCGGCTGGTAATGAATTAGTAATTATTAATAACTATTTCTGTGCAGGGTCACCAAAAAAAGACAGGGTTCCTTTGCCTGATGAAGGGTAAAGTGAGGCTATGCACATCACACTGTATAAGGAACCCCCTTTCATTGCTTTGTTCAGTAGATTAAATCTTTATGTATTTATTTATATGTTTTCCTTGATTTATATTTTTATCCTGCCTTTCTGCTGAAGCATTAGGGTGACTCCTGCTTCACACCACACTCCAGGACCCTAGATAGTAGGCCATCTAACACAATGGCTCATACAGTGTTCTGTTCATTCCTGTGCCTGTTTCCTGAACAGCAACTGAGTTGGGATGGCAGAAAAATAAGATTCAGTTTGCATTTGAAAAGCTGAACTTATCAAATCCACACATTCCAAAGCGATATGAGAACTGGAATATAGCCATCCTTTAAAATTTACTCTTGGCCCAAATTTTGGGATTTGGTTCTCCAGCCAAACGTGGTTTACATTAGGAGAGTGTGTGCATAAAAAAATGATCATATTGGTGAAAATAACATAACAAAGATGCATTATATGAGGGTAAATTGCTTGCAGTACTGTGTATATTGGTCATCAGGGCATACAAAATGTATTTGTGAGGAGCAAATTCACGCTAAAATGCTGAAGAATTTTCATGAGGCTTTTTATAAAAAGAAAAGAATCACAAATTGCTGCAAAAGTGAACTGAATTTGTTATTGGGGAAATGAGAAGCCAAGAGAAGTGATTCTTCCATTCGTTCTCCCAAGTGAGTACAGAGGATTGTCACTCTGGCCTTGTACAAAGTTTGCCTCTCCCCACCCCTGCAAAAAAAAAAAAAAGAGAAGCCTTTAGTAGGCCCCAGCCCCTGCCATGTGCTTTTTCTTCATTCCTGTTTTTCACTTTAGCTTGAGAAGTTCATTATCTGGGATGGGCAATTAAAATATCACCAGTCTTACTATGGCACATACATGGGCTTGTTTGTTTTTACTTTGGTTATATTGTTGTAGAGAGTTTGAGTATTTGATACCTTGCACTATGTACCACAAAATATATATTTAAATAGATTATTTTAGCTCAATGTATGCCATTTCTAAAAAAAATTATCCTAAAACATACGATTTCATGCATTTTTGTTATGTTTTTGAGCTGAGAACAGTACTGCAAAGCTCGGAGAAGTGCAAAATTCAAAGTACCATGTTTTCCTGTGTATAAGACTAGGTTCCGCCCCCCCAAAAGTAATGTCAAAAATTAGGGGGCGTCTTATACACGGGGCCATCTCCCCCCATTTTCTTAAATCTGAGTCCCCAAAAATAGGGGGCATCTTATACATGGGGGTGTCTTATAGATGGAAAAATACAGTATATGTTCTTCTCTGTGCAATTAGTCTGGGAGGTTTGGATTTGAGTGGTTTACTTGTAAGTGCAGACTACCGAAAGGTATCTCTCTCTCATTCTCACCTCCTAAAAGAGTGAGCCGCAGAGCGGGTGGGGCCTCCCATGTTGACCTTACATAGGCATCAACTTTAGGGGGCCCAGGTCTCTTCAGTCGCCCCAATAAAATATTTTGAGGGGGACAGGACAACCCCAATGTTGAGACCACTCAGTTGCGGAGCCAAGAGCAGCGCTGTGTGGCTTCAGTGGCTTGTGACTCCTTCTCCTGCCGTGGAGGTGAAGGAGGGAGGAAGCAGCCCCCAGCCAATGACAGTGGTAGGAGGAAGAAGAGGCGGAGCACTAGAGAGGAGGAGCCATCAGCTATAGAAGCTGTGTTGCTGTCGCATTTGGCTCCACCCCTGCCTCCTCCCTGTGTTACGCGCATGTCATGTGCGTGTCATCGCCCTCCCAATCTTCTGCTCAGGTTGGCGCCTCTGTGACCTCAGCAATTGCGTGGGTTTTCTAGGATAGAGAGGGGATGCTTTGCACCTGAAAAGGTCAGGAACAGAGGGAGTGTCAAAACCTTTGCCTGTTAGTCACTTTTAACCTGAAACTCCCTCTCCCACCACACCCCTTTATTCCAGTTTTTAACATGCAGGTCTCACATTCCTTAGGGGTAAGAAGAGTTGGGAGGAGTTTTAGGGAGAAGGAGGCTAAGCAATATTTACTAAATGCGAAATATTGAGAGCTGAAACCCAAATGCCATCTGCATAGACTCACCTGTTCATCTGCGCTGGGTTCGATTTCCTTCCAGTGATGCTCGAAAGTGTTTGTGTTTGCAACAGGTTTCTGTAGATAGAGAATTGCTACATTGCACTAAGAACAATTTGTGGAGCTTCTGTGGGATTGCTTACCTGTTTCAGATACACAGAAGCAATTTCCACGTAAGGTTTTGTGAGACACTTTCAGCCATTCATCACCGCTCTTTCTGACAATACGTAAAGATTTATGGTAGGGTTTGCTTCCTCGGGGTTGCCTTTCACGTTATTTTAAACACAGAAGTGCAGTCTTGGGAGTCCGTGCCTAAAGATGTGAGAAAATGTAATATTGGAAAGGTAATAAATGTGTCTGGGGGAAAACTTTTAGACATGTTGGACAAGCTTCCAGAAACATTTTGTGGAGCTTGTGCATCCTCATTCTTGAAATAGGCATTCAGGCCTTGACAAATTCAGGCACCTAATAATTTGATACCAGTGGCGTCGGCAAACCTGAAAAGTTATTTTCGGGTCTGCACAGGAGCT
Source organism: Podarcis filfolensis (assembly GCF_964270895.1). Taxonomy (NCBI): domain Eukaryota; kingdom Metazoa; phylum Chordata; class Lepidosauria; order Squamata; family Lacertidae; genus Podarcis; species Podarcis filfolensis. Next base: position 45,550,557 of record NC_139612.1, on the reverse strand, counting down.
AGCATGGAAATGTTGATGCTAGTTCCTGAGCAATCTTTTTCAGTCCAGTGGGTGCAGGACATAAGGGAGCCAAACTAAAAGCCCCATTTTCCCAGTATCTCATTATTAGTTGTTGTATACATATTTTATTATTGTTTCTAAATAGTCTTAACATTTACCAGTTCCCTACTGTTACACCAAACTACAACCTGTTAAAGCACGAATAAAAATCAGAAATACAAATAAAGCATTTTTTTTTTAATATTCAGTCCTCTTTGCCACATCAGTATCTCTGTAGCACCAGCACTGTTCTGGGATTAATTTTACTTTAATGTGTTTCTTTTTCCAGTTATTATAAATGCAGGGATTTCCAGCCACATCTTCAGTACTTCTGATCAAAGAGGCACTTTTGTTAGTAATATGAGGGGGGAAACTTCTGTTTTTTTCATTTGCATAGAAACGTTGTCACATCAAGTGCTCCAGTGCTTGCTTTCCTCTCCCCTCCTCATTCCCTTTTCCTTTTGTATCATGTTTATTAGATTCTGAGTCTCTAAGCAGGGACTGTCTTATCTTTTAATGCAGCACTCAGAAAATGCTTTATAAGTGCTAAGCAGCAATAACCGAAAAATGGCAAGAGGATTGTGTTTGAAAAAATAATGAAAAATTGGAAATGGTCTGAGTTGGTAGCAGGTGTCTAGCTAGACATGGCACAGATTAGTGACAGAACATTTGGGTCCTTCCCACAAACCTTATTTAATGTCTTCATTAATAATCTTCATGGAGGAGTCATACTTGTTAATGACATTCATAGATGATGCTAAAATTGGAAGAGTCGTGGATATTAGCAAAGGGGAAAGAATAATATAAAGGGATGTAAAAGGAGCGAGGGGAAAGTGGACAGAAACGAACATGGACTGGTCAGAAAAGGCTCCACCTATGTAAATGTAAATGCATCAAAGATTTTTGAATTATTTGTTTGTTCAGAAACAGTGGAATATAAGTACTTTAAAATAAGTAAATTGAAGGCATGCATAGGCTGAGACAGTGGACAAAATGTTCAAGGGATGAAATATTGTCAAAATGTTTTATTGATTCCTATTTTAAGGTCCTTAATTCAGAATGGAATGGGTTGTCCAGAAGGATTATCATGTGACCAGGGTGTAGAGTCTCCTGTTGGCCACAATTTTTAAAAGAGATTAACTAGAGCAATTTTGCTGTGACAAAGGCACTCAAATACTTATGACCAAAGGCGTAATGGCAGTGTCAGTGCCCAGGGCGGGCAGGCGCCCTGAGTTCACTACAAAGAGGGATTGGTTGTTAAACCACTCTGGCAATTGTAGCTCTGTGAATGGAATAGGGGGCCCCTAACAAACTACAGTTCACCCTTAACAAACTACAGCTCCCGTGATGCTTCAGGGGAGCCACGACTATTAAAATGGTATCATAATGCTGGTATAGATGTAGCCGTAGTCCACAATTCTAACATCTCCTTCTGTATGATGGGTAGAATGGCTCTTGCAAAACACACACACACACACAAAACCCTATTGCAGGAGTGAGATTTGATAACTCTTGGGGGCTCTTAGACTTCACTTTTCTAAATGATAGAAGGTCTGTTTTTGCAATTTTAAAATTTATAACCAGCTAATCAGTTCTCTGTGTGGCCCATATATACTCTTTCTCCCTTTCCATCTGCATCCTTCTATTAACATTCACCCTTTCTCATATTCTTCTTAACCGAAGCCTAATGGGTTGCACCTTGAACACAGCTCAAGAGAGAGAGGGAGACAGAGAGAGATCCCCCTAGGTCTTTGTCAGAAGCAGCCCCAGGTCTCTCTAGAAAAGCTTGGCTGCATGTCACCCCAGCCAGTTCTTATTATGGCCTCTCCAGTGGCACCTTTCTGCCTCTATGCCACCTCTCGCTTCTTTCTGAAGTTGTGCACAATCTCACTTCATCCCTCTTGAGTGGCAAGTCTTTAATCATATCTTCCTCTCATACCGTCATGATTTGACACAGGTGGAAGAAAATGCCTCCTCTCGCTGCTGTTGCTGCCACTGTGTTAGCTGTGACTGTCAATTCTGTCTCATTTTGTACTGTGTTTGGATGTGTGTTGCTTACAACTAGTACTTTACAGCAACTGACTTGGCTAAAGTTCTATCTGCTAAGTTACAAGGCAAATCCTGTGATGGTAAGGATTTGCTGAAGAATTGATTGCCAAGAATGTACAGTGCTATCTGGCCACTGCTGTGGTGGTGGTGGTAGTTGTGGTGGTTGTTATTTAACCACCCTTCATCAGCAGGTTACAGCAATTAAAACATGGTGTTAAAAACAGTCTAAAGCAATGTAATGATCACAGAAATAAGGTGGGTCCTAAAAATATACACATCTCAGGTAACAAAAGGGTAAGGAGCATTTGCTGAAAGTTCTATAATGAAGATGCCAGATGCACGTCTGTGGGGAGGGAATTCCACAACTTAGGGGCTACCACAAATAATGTCCTCTCCTGCAGTAGCAGGAGGATGGCGGAACAACCTTCTGTCAATCTTAGCACCCAAGAGGGTCCATAGGGAAGAAGGCAGCATTTCCTCCAAACCATGCCCACCTGCCCTACATCAAGTGTGGAGCACCAAAGAAACAATCAGGAGTTTAGAAGTGAGTTCTTGATGGTTCCTCTACATGCAGGGCTCACTAACAGCCCCACTGGGATTGGCTGCACTAGGGAGGTCCCCTTTGGGTGCTTTTGGTCCATTTGCAAGCTTGATTTCAATCCCTACTACACCTGTACTTCTAAGGGGATTATTGTAACCACCGAGCAGGTAATTTGCCATTGTATCAAGACACTTAGAACTTGTCACCTGATGTGATAATGAAGTTGGCCTGTTTGAAGTAGGGGAAGAGATTTAAGGATCCAACCCACTGACTGGATCCAACTCCTCAGCCCTGCTTGGTACCTTGATGAGGTCCAGCGCCGAGGGCCTTCTGGCAGTTCCCTCACTGCGAGAAGCCAAGTTACAGGGAACCAGGCAGAGGGCCTTCTCAGTAGTGACACTCACCCTGTGGAATGCCCTCCCACCAGAGAAAAACAACTACCAGACTTTTAGAAGACATCTGAAGGCAGCCCTGTTTAGGAAAGCTTTTAATGTTTGAAGGACTATTGTATTTTAATATTTTGTTGGAAGCCGCCCAGAGTGGCCGGGAAAACCCAGCCAGATGGGCGGGGTATAAATAATAATAATAATAATAATAATAATAATAATAATAATAATAATTAAGCAGCTCTCTAGGATTCCAGACTAGAGTTTCCTCCCTGAAGATGCTAGCAGGGACTGAACATGGAACCTTTGGTATGCAAGGCACACGCTGGCCAATGCTGGCTGAGATTGGATTGAGCACTCAACTGGAAACTTCCAATTCTGGCTGTTGTGACAGGAACTACTGCTCAGTGCACCTGCTCCACCCGCAATTTAGGGAACTACAGTGGTACCTCGGGTTAAGTACTTAATTTGTTCCAGAGGTCTGTTCTTAACCTGAAGCACCACTTTAGCTAATGGGGCCTCCTGCTGCTGCCGCGCTGCCGGAGCACGATTTCTGTTCTCATCCTGAATAAATTTCTTAACCTGAGGTACTATTTCTGGGTTAGCTGAAGCGTATGTAACCTGAAGCGTATGTAACCCGAGGTACCACTGTATACCATTGATGGGGATGGGGGAGGTAACACTAGTCTTGCTGAAATGTGGCAACAATAAGTTGTTAGAGGGCAGAGCATCGTAGGAGCTGGTGTCCTATGGCTCGGTGGTGCTTTTCAAAATAATAATGCTACTCAGCATGCACCAAGCCTGCATGCTTGTGGGATGGCTTCTCAGTAATGAATACATGCTAGTAGCCATTGAACTGAGGGTCAGGAGAGCAAAAGGTATACCGGTATACAGTGCAGAAAACCTTCACTGGGCCTGTGCCTTTAGCAGATATCTGCAACTTGGTACCATTGAGTGAAAACATATGTAGATGGAAAAAATATGTATAGATAAAGTAAATGTAACAACTTGGGCTTTTTTATTATTATTATTGAAAGAGCAGCCCTGCTGGATCTTGCAGTGTTCCAAGTGTAGCCAATATTATAAATATGAGCATGCTACATTATTGGTGATTAATGTTATAATTGTAACTCATCCATAAAATCCATCAGCCATGCTAAGATTCACCTGCAAATGTCTGCAAACTCCAGAAAGGTATGTCTTACTATTATTAGTCTTGTGTTCTAGATGTGTGTGTGTGTGTGTGTGTGTGTGTGTGTGTGTGTGACCAAAATCCAGTGAGTCACAGCATCAGAAATAGAATCACCCTCTCCTGATGCACAGCCCTGTCGTCGACTCACTAATCTGAAGTAATACAGTGAAACTGCTGTAAAACAGCCAGACTGCAGGTTAGTCATGAGCAAAAGCGATATTCAGCATTTTACTTGCCAATCTTCGATCAGTATTCTACTCCTGTATAGAGTACATTGCTTGATGCCAACAAAAAATCCCTTGAAAGAGAATGTCCAATGCAGAAGGAAGCAGGTGAATTTTCTCATGGCTTTTGAAAGCTGCACCATGCTAGAGAGTGAATATAAAATTCTGATGGACAGATGAATTTGGCTGTGGAATCAAACACTTTTAAGGCAGTGATCAAAGCAGTAGAAGTTTTTCAACAAAACTGATGCTTCTATGGCCTCATCCTGCTGCAGTAGACTTTCCAAAAGCCCCAATAGAGAAGAGGTGGGGAGCAGCAGAGACTGGTTCGTTGCAGCAAATGCGTCACTGCACCAGCAACCTCAGTCTGCCTTCAGTCAGCCCATACCTTCTTGCCTTCTTACAGCCAGTGCCTGTCAGCTTCCTCCTTTTTAGACTCAGTCTTATGCTTCATGGAATACAGCTGTGTGGAGGAAGTGGACAAAACTAATATTACTTGGCTCTGACTGACATTTGCTCTGGCTCCACCTACTGTTGGTCTCCTTACCTTCCATCCTACCAGTTCCAGTAGCCACCAGTCACCACCAGTGTGGAGCAATACTTTTCAAGTAATTTGCGCAAAGGTGTCTATACAGTAGAGATTATGAGAGGAGAGGCAAACGTGGAAAGAAAATGGAGTTTCCAAGACCTTTTTCTGGCCTATAAAAATATATTTTTTCCCTCTACATTATTTTTAAGTTGTGAAATCAATATTTTGCAATCTTTTTGTCTCCTCCCCCTGCTGAATCCCAGCTTGTAGACTACATGGTGGAGCTAATGATAGAAGAAGATCACATAAATTGAACAACATAGCCCACCTTCATCCTGTGGATGCTGAAATAGATAAAATCTATTGAGGTCATATTGTGTGTAGAATTCAATGACTTGAGGATAAGCAGAGACACCAGCTGCAAAGCTCCACCATTCTCCTTTTGCATTGTCCAAATCAGGCTTCACTGATGCTTGCTTGCCGTTCCTAATTAGTTTCACCCTATTACACTCTCTCTTCTGCTTTTCCTCCTCTTATCTGTTCCTGGTTCCTGTGCCTGCCAGTGATGTCTACCTTTGTCTCATGTACCTCCGGTATTTTCATGTAAGCATAGTCAGAAGTAACTCAGTCAAAAGTACCTTCATCTAAGGATAGTCGAAAGTACATTCATTCATACTTCCAACTGGTATTTTCCACTCCACTGCAATTGGTTTATTTTGCACAGCCCTTTCTTCCATTTTGTCGTCTGCTGCTGCTGAAATATAAGAGTGTATTTTTTATGTTGTAGTGTACAATAGCCATGCATATTTCAGCCATGTACAGATATTTACAAAACAGGTGCCTTCTCTGCGTGTTCCCTTTCAAAGTTAATGACCTCCCAGAGGAGAAACCCTGTTAGTCTTTTGCAGCAAAATGACCAAAGAGTTTTGCGGTACCTTAAATAAAAGTTAATGAAGTGGCTAATCTATGACTGTAATTCTAACCATCAGAAGTAACTGTACAATCAAAAGTGAATTCAATGGGGCTTACTTCCAGGTAAATGGGAATAGGATTACAGCTTATCTCACTAGCTTGATTTCACAGTAAACTTGTCATCTCATCTTGCTTTCCTCATTCTGACATTAGTGAAGGTCAATTTAGCTCCCTGTTGATTTTTTGTTCATTGTGTCCTGAATTGTATGAATAGCTCCTTCAGTCATTGTAATGTGAATTAACCACATATACCGGTAAGTCATTTTTGTTGCAACATTTTATTTCATTAATGTGGATTTTCATCAGAAAATGTGTGTGTGTGTCTGCTGAAACATACCTCTCAAGCCAATTAATCTTTGGAATGCTTGTAGTAAATATGCTGTTGTGTTTGACAGCTTTAACGTTATGTGTTCCATTGGTTCTTAAATTCACAGCACAAACAGGACTGAGGGGGAAACAAGTTATATACCAATAAAACTTCTGGGGACAGCAAAGCATTTGGGATTGGGCTAAAAGTGAGACAAGGACACTTTGAAAACAAATATTTTAATACAACAATTTAGGGTGAATTGATGGTCAAACCTAAGCAGTCAAATCCAGCTGGTTCTCCCCACTTGGACAAAGCAGTTTGGATTTTAACTGAGGAGTGTATAGAGGAGTCTACAGCTAACAAAAAAAAAAACTTTAAAATTCACAGTAGGCAGAGGCTTAAGGTTAATATCCTAACCCAATTTAACCTGGGCATAAGCCACATTGAATCTAGTGGGGCTTACTTCTGATAAAATATTATTTGTCTTCATGCATATAGGCTGATTGTAACAACAATTAACTAACACCAAGTCAGCAAACTACAATTCAGAAAAAAGAAAAGCAACGAGGAACCTGTCAGGACAGCAGCAATTATATATCAATGAATATGTACAAAGAGTACATTACAAAACAATTTATGAATCTATTTAGACATAATTTGCACATTAAAAATAATTGGCACAAACTAAGGCAAAAAGCATTCGTAGCAAGAATCTGTGCTGTGATGGGGGCTGAACAGTTAGATGGAAGGAAATCTGCTTGGTGGTTCAATGGATACTTTTGACAACCATGTTGTTGTTTAGTCGTTTAGTCGTGTCCGACTCTTCGTGACCCCATGGACCAGAGCACGCCAGGCACTTCTGTCTTCCACTGCCTCCCGCTGTTTGGTCAAACTCATGCTGGTAGCTTCGAGAACACTATCTAACCATCTCGTCCTCTGTCGTCCCCTTCTCCTTGTGCCCTCCATCTTTCCCAGCATCAGGGTCTTTTCCAGGGAGTCTTCTCTTCTCATGAGGTGGCCAAAGTATTGGAGCCTCAGCTTCACGATCTGTCCTTCCAGTGAGCACTCAGGGCTGGTTTCCTTAAGAATGGATAGGTTTGATCTTCTTGCAGTCCATGGGACTCTCAAGAGTCTCCTCCAGCTCCATTCAAAAGCATCAATTCTTCGGCGATCTGCCTTCTTTATGGTCCAGCTTTCACTTCCATACATCACAACTGGGAAAACCATAGCTTTAACTATATGGACCTTTGTTGGCAAGGTGATGTCTCTACTTTTTAGGATGCTTTCTAGATTTGTCATTGCTTTTCTCCCAAGAAGCAGGCATCTTTTAATTTCGTGGCTGCTGTCACCATCTGCAGTGATCATGGAGCCCAAGAAAGTAAAATCTCTCACTGCCTCCATTTCTTCCCCTTCTATTTGCCAGGAGATGATGGGACCAGTGGCCATGACCTTCATTTTTTTGATGTTGAGCTTCAGACCATATTTTGCACTCTCCTCTTTCACCCTCATTAAAAGGTTCTTTAATTCCTCCTCACTTTCTGCCATCAAGGTTATGTCATCTGCATATCTGAGGTTGTTGATATTTCTTCCGGCAATCTTAATTACGGCTAGGGATTCATCCAGCCCAGCCTTTCGCATGATGAATTCTGCATATAAGTTAAATAAGCAAGGAGACAATATACAGCCTTGTCGTATTCCTTTCCCAATTTTGAACCAATCAGTTGTGCCATATCCAGTTCTAACTGTAGCTTCTTGTCCCACATAGAGATTTCTCAGGAGACAGATGAGGTGATCAGGCACTCCCATTTCTTGCCATAGTTTGCTGTGGTCGACACCCATAGCTTCATGCTGATGCCTTATGAAGGGATACAATCTCTTGACGAATAGATACAATCTGTGGCTTCGCACTTCAGCTGCTCTTGAGAACGATCATTAAAGATTGTTATCTCTTTGACAGACATCGATGTAAAGCTACAGGAAGTGCCTGAGATGAAGTATTGGGTGCTGCATAATGCCCATTACCAAGAAAAAGCCTGCAACAAGTTTTAGGGGGCAGAACTCCAAAACACACAGAGAGCACCCAAGCAATACAGCTATCACCACTACTGACAAAATGGAGGGGGACATCTGCAGAGGCCACAGAATAGCTTCTGGGGTGCTAGATATGGCCCCCAGACCATGAGTTACCCAGTATAGCATAGGGGTTATACTCAGTATCATGGGAAATAGACTTAGCCTTCATTAATTTGTCTAGTTCTTTTCGCCGTAACTTGGGTTAGTGAATTTCCTAAGTTGTTTAATGGTTTGTGTGAAGAAGTTCTTGTTTGTTTAATTTTTGTCTGTCCTGATATATCAGCCCAAAAACATCACTAGATGACCACAAATTCTAGTACTATGAGAGAGAGATAAGAATTTTCTACCGCTCATCTCCACAGCGTTTATGAGAAAATGCTCTATCAATTGTTTAAAATAAACTAGGAAAAACAATCATTTTCAGTTGCAAATTTTTGGACAAGGGAACACTTTCAAACATTTAGCTTGATCCAAATTACACTGAAATCACTTGAAAGGCTTCAACAGTCTTTTGCTAAGGTTTGGAATGACATGTGGTACATTATTTATCTTTACATGCGCAAATAGTCCCACTGAAGCTGAGCTTCTGGCATGAGAAACTCTTTGTAAGATCAGAACTTCATTTAAATTTAACATGGCAAGAGAAGGCAACTGCATATCAGAAATTCAGCAGTGTAGCATCATCTCATGCCTGATTGTTATATATTCAACTTTAAAAAATATGTTGAGCTTTTAAAATTGGGCCTGAGAGGGGAAGAATTGGAACAGCGATACTCCATGAAAGGAGTTCTGCGAAAAGGCATGAAGTGAGAGAGAGCAACCTGCCTGGGCATTGCTTCAAAGCAATGGAGAGTATTTCAGACAGGGAACAGTGCATAAGGTGTAAGTCATTTTCTCTTATTGTACAATATTGTATCTGTGTTTCTGCATGATCTTGGATTCCTAAGGCTGTCCTGCTCAATTATGTGTTTGTATTTTGCAAGGTACGCTATGGAAAGAAAGAGGAACTGCTTGGGAGAAATTCAGACTATGGGAGACATTATGTACTTGTAGGAACAAAGGAGGAGGAAAGGGAAATTGAGACATCCCCCCTTCCCTTGTAGAACAGAGTTGCAAATGGAGACAGGAAGATGTTTGATTTTGCCCTCAGCAAAACAGATACCTGTAGTTCGGTTTCAACCCAAGGTGTAATTGTTGTTGTCTGGTGCAATGCATTCTCTTTCATCACACTTGGATGGTGACAATGAGCCCTGAAAACTTTGATTCATAGTTTCTCGATGTATAAGTAGCTCTTGAGCCCTCCTCAGATGTGTATACTCACAGCAGCTTATGGGAAGATCAACGTGTGGTCCAAGCTGGGCATGGAGGTGTTTGGTAAAGATTTCCATGATCACTGCAGCATTTTTCCTACATTCACAGGAATCTCCACAGTTGTGTCCATATGTTCAGCCTCCCTCCCTTTGTGTACCTAGTCATGCCTTAGGAGTCATGCTTATGTAAAGTGGGAGTGAAAAACAGTAATAATAGACCCTCATGTCTACTTTTATTATGCTGCTGCTTTTCTTAATATTTTACATCAAGACTCTTGGGTGCTACAAGGGTGATTATTGACTAGGAGTAGACTACTCCCCAGAAGTCCAATATGCCATTTGTCTTTGGGACCATCTGTGCAGTGGAAATCAATGGCCACAGGAAGGCTGCCTGCTTTGGAAAAGAAGCAAAGAAGAAAGCATTTTTAAATAGTAGGGATATAATTGCAAGACCTGCCTGTATATATTGCATGCAGCCCTCCGCTCTCCTCTTTCTAAATTGCTTGCTACGCTTCCCCTTTCCCAAGGGTTGGCACATGCTGGTTGCTTCACTCAAGATGGCTTCAGCTGTGGCAGCCAAGCTAATAGGGGTTGACAGGCACTGTCTGGAGGGAGTCATGGACTCTATGAAGTCGACAGAAGCTTGTCAGCAAGGGCCCTGAGGCACCTCCAGAGTCAGGCAGTCGATTCACTCTGTCCAGCTCCAAAAGGGAGACCCCCCTCCCCCCCAAAAAAACCCCACTGTATCATTTAGTTTGGGTGGTATTTGAAGAGTTGCTTCTCTTAACCTCCCTGTCCACTGCTCACGACATGGGATGCTTTGTGTGGGGCTGTGTGTGTGAGCAAGACATTTGTTTTAGTGTGACACTAGATAACAAGGCCCTTCCCTGAACCAGCCATCCTCTCCCTACACACCCAAACCGGCTGTGACAGAGTGGTACATTTAAAAGTATATTTCACAAGCTTTGCCTTCTGGGGAAAATTTGCCAGCTAGAAACTTCCTCCACCGGCTCCCCTTGACAGACACAGCCTCATCCCTGCAAATCTGCCCACAAGGAGGGTGAGGAGGCTGCAACTTTCTCTCTCCAGAACACACACCTGGTGTTCATGCATATTTCATTCTTTGCGCATTTCGCTGCAAAGATCAAATCTTTTCATAGCTGATGCCCTAGAAGGCCTGCTTTGCTTGCCAAATATTGTTTCATCGGAGCTTTCCTCCTTTCCCTTTCGATAGTCCAGGCCCTCCTCTTCTTTTCTTGTGGAATGGCTGCTTCCCCAATCCCCAACCCCAGACTGCCTGAGAAAAGGTCATTGTCCCTTTCATATTGGCTGCTCCTCGCTGTGAGCCAGTGTGGCTTCTGCTCTGGCAATAGAAAAGGATAAACAGGGAGGAGGGGAGGACAGAGCCCTCCAGACAACAGCTTATAAGGACGGAGAGTCTGAGGAGAACAGCAAGAGAAAAAGGCACACTGAGAGGATGTTAAGAATAAAAAAAGAAAATAGAGAGAGAGGCTGACAGGGAAAACACACACACACACACACACACACACACACACACACACACACACGAAATGAAAGCAGTGGGAGAAGAAGACAGCAAATAAAAAGTTTCCTAAGACATTTCAGAAACCATTGTTGAAGAGGCACCTGTTGGGCTCCAAGCTAACTAGTTCGCTTCTGAATCTCACAGAGTTTCTCTCACTTTCCAGACCAGAATTGATATAGGAGGCAAATGCGAGAATTGCCTTATTATAAGGGTAGCATGTGCATCTGCTCTGAGGCATCTGGGAGGGAGCAAGGAGCCCACAGAAGGAGGGTGTTGTAACACTGACCCCCCAGTGACTTTCAGTCATATGAAAGGAAGGGAGTGGCACCAATGTTATTGTAGCATTCACTAGAAGTGCATAAATTAGTGAGCAATCTTTCCTCCTAAACCAGCCATGTGGTGCCCTGCAGGTGCTGTTGGACTCCAATTCCCATCAGTCCTGAACAGCATAGCCCATGGTCAGGGATTATGGGAGCTGTGGTCCAGCAACATTGATTGTCCCCTAAACTAATGTGCACATGTATACGGTATATGCCATAGGGGTCTGGGGGCAGTTCAGTATCACAGCTGCACATTGCTCCTCTGAGAATCCTAATTGCACTACCCTCCTGACATCTGGGGCTTTTGCCCTGCCCCAGTTATATATCCATATAGCATTGCAAACATGGATCTGGACTGGGCAGGAAGAGGACTAGACAAAGACATTGACTTTAAAAGAGGATTGGACAAATTCATGGAGGAGAGGGCTAGTGATGGCTACTAGCCATGATGGCTGCGCTGTGGCTTCATGGTTGGAGGCAGCAATGCTTCTTAATACCAGTTGCTGGAAACCACAAGAGAAGAGAGTGGCCTTGTGTTCGAATCCTGCTTGTGGGTTTCCCACAGGCATCTGGTTGGCCACTGTAAGAACAGGATGTTGGATTAGACGGGCCATTGGCCTGATCCAGCAGGCTCTTTTTCTGTTCTTATAAAGTAGTTGGTAGGTGGGGTTACATGGCGGAAATGGCAGCCAGCATGGGAAGGGTTACACATGGTCCTTCTTAACGGCAAACAGGAACATTAGAACCTGAGTCAGGCCATTTGTCAATCTAGCTCAGTATCACTTCCTGAAATTGCTTGGCAGGGGCTCACTGGAGTTTCACACAGGGGACTCAATATACCAGGCATTAAACTCAGAACCCCATCTGCATGCGAAGAGTGCACTCTGTGCTCCACTGCTGCACTACAGCTGTCTTCAAACGCTGCTCTGATCTCAGGCATTCTTATCTGGACTGCCAGCAGCAGCATCACCTTGGCCAAAAGGGCTTGGCGTTGGCTTATATTTAAACTGATCTTGTGTTTGTACTACACCATTTGTCCATATGAACCCCAAAGCACATAGCGACTTTTATTAACTGACTGTGCAGATTTAAGACGCCGGAGCCACGTTTTCCTTTGCTTGCTGCACAGCTTGCCACTTGTTGCACAGCAATATACTTCGGCAAGAAAGGAAATGAAGAAAATGACGTACCGAAACAAATTACAGAGTTTTCGGAGGTACAGCAGGCAAAATTAATGATGCAGCCTTGACATTTGGCTGAGACCTTAGGCTACCTGTGATGTTTAGATTGTTCTACTGGCTCTTTTTAATGAGCACCGACTGATCAGGAGTCAGGACCTTGGTTCTGTGTCTCTATAAATGACACTGCTATGTGCACAGTGCTGCACTCTAACAGTGTTAATCAAAATCGCCTCCTGAATTACCAGTGGAGTAATTACAGAATGCTTGGGTATTCCCAGTGGTCCTCTGTGCATGCTGCCGGGGCCCTGCGCCATAGGTTCATGTCCTTGTGCTATAGCCGTTGCACAAATTGTTCCATATTTGCTGCTGCTGCGGGTGGGTGGATTTGTTTTGGCCCGGAAGAGTAGAGAGAAGCAAGGAGGAATTTAACTTTTCCTGTCACTCAGGGCATTCTTACCTGGCTTTCTGAAGGTTAACCGGATGACCACTTGCAGCTTTTACAATTAAAGTCCTCAGGCATAGTTGCTGTCATTGGAGGGCCATGCTTATGAGAAGGTCTGCTTTAGGATTGGAGATGACATTGCTGGTCTGGATGTCTCCTCCAGATTGTTTCAGTGTGAATGTAGTCCCCAGGGACGTAGCAAATATAGATTGCTTGGAATCTATGTAAATAAAGTGGAGGCCAGCAAACCATAGGCAGGTCTGCTGTGAAGATGCTGCACTTTCTGTGCTTTGCTGCTTCCCATCTTGACCCAGATTTGTCTATACATCAGCCAGGTTCCACCAGCGATGTCCACTGTAAAACGAAAAGTACACGTAGCGCAGCCTTCACACACTTCATACAATGGGAGTTGTGCTCCAAAACATCTGGAAGGCACCAGGTTGGCAAATGCTGCATTAGAGTAATCCAGCTGTTGAGCTAATAGCGAAGGGGTATTTGGGGAGATAACTATCCGTTAATTACGATCTCAGTTTACATTTAAGATTTAGCAATGGGAATATTAATTTACAAATATATGCACTGCCAAAAGCAGAAGACAGTTTCGGGGAATAGTTATTAGTATTCTCAGAGTTCGTTTCTCCCATTCACACGTCACCCTGTGGCAACAGGATTTTCCAGCCTACCAGGGTGAGAAAATGATGTGGTTTTGGCTTTGTCACATTGATGGAGGCGCTACTATGCACAGTGTACTTTCTGAATGATTTAAGACACACTTTTAAGACTAACAGCGAGAGCCTAAAAATGCAAGCTAAGATTTTCAGAATTTTGATACAAATACTCCAGATTTCATGAAAGCACCTGCTAGATGGCAAGTAATCTTCAGGCAAGAAAAGTCGCTACTTGAGGTAGTACAAATGTTGATAGTTACATACACATATTCCCCAGCTGTACCTGTTAACAGGGGCACAATGCCTGCTTTCTCATTATACTTATCTCTCATTGCTGGGACTTTATGCATACATAATAAATTACTACTATTAATAATAATGTGAATGATGAGGCCTATCGTCCTAATGGACTCCTTTGACTGACAGAATAGCATCCATCTTGTCTATGGTGCCAGATACTGCAGGTTTTCCTAGCATATAATGAATTCTGACATCCTGAATATTATGGGATATGGATTTTCGTGGTGGAATGAAGAAAATGATAGGGATATGTTGTTGTCTATGTGAAAGTGGAAAATGCATGATGTGGAGTTATTTTCACCACACTTACTTAGCAGGGCTTGTCAACTCTCGGAGCCCATGTGTGCTCCTGCTGCTGCTTCTCTCTGCCTCACTGTGAGGAGCTGACTTTTCGCATCAGGTAAAAAGCGTCCCTATTTCCATTTGACAAATGTGTGAGGTGGGGATGCTGTGCCTCAGCTGTGCTTGTTCAAGAAGAGGAGGAGGAGATCTGAGAAGCTAGCAGAGTCCCCCTTAACCATTGTTCTTTTTATTGGCACATATCAGAAACTTAGGAGCAGGTAATGGTATGTGCAATATTCCCCAGGCAAGATGTTCAGACTCTCTTCGGGTGAATAATTGATGCTCCAGAAGCCAAGCAACTGGTTCCTGATACTACATCCTGATAGTCAGGGGATGGAGGCTTTGAACTGACTCTATATGTTGTGTTTAAGTGCCTATCTGATCATTTCTCCTCTGAGCACATTCACATTTACACTCTCACTAATACCGTATAATTTGGTGCCCCAGAAACAAGGCAACTGCTGGTGTTCGGAGGCTAAAGTTTTGAACTAACCCCAGGTGTTGGGATGACTATTTATTTGATCATTCCTCTTTTTAAAACATTTGCCTTTCGATTTCTGCTAATACTGATAATTGAAATTGCTTCCAGTATGAACACATGTAAATCTTTTTCTTTTCTTTTTTTTAATGGAGCTTTGCCAGATTGGGTATATGGCTTGTTTATTGCAACCTAAGTCAGTGCAGAAAGAAAGAGAAACATCATGGGTTAAAACCAGTCATGTGAAGACCATACTAATTACAAAGGCAGGTCCTAAATTCTTTTACCCATGGGTAGGCAAACTAAGGGCCGGAGGCCGGATCTGGCCCAATCGCCTTCTAAATCCGGCCTGTGGACGCTCCAGGAATCAGCATGTTTTTACATGAGTAGAATGTGTGCTTTTATTTAAAATGCATCTCTGGGTTATTTGTGGGGCATAGGAATTCGTTCATTTCCCCCCCTCAGAATATAGTCCACCGCCCCCCAAGGTCTGAGGGACAGTGGACCGGCCCCCTGCTGAAAAAGTTTGCTGATCCCTGCTTTTACCCATTTTCAATTTGCTGTCCTTGGTTCTCTTCCACCACATTCTTATTTACTTGTGACATTTAAATATGATTAATACCTCCACTGTTAGAGGCTGAATGCTTCTAAATGTCAGTTGCTGGTAACTGCAGGAGGGAAGAGGTGTGTTGCACCCAGGTCCTGCTTGTGGGTTTCCAGTAGGCCTCTGGGTGGCCCCCATGAGAACAGGAAGCTAGACTAGATGGGCCTCTGGCCTGGTCCAGCAGTCCCTTCCGATGTTCTTTTGAAGGACAGTTATGGCATGATGTATGGTGTTCAGGCAGTGAGGACCTGAAATGTTCCCAGGTTACTTACAAGTGGAAAATTTATTTTGAAATGTGTTAACTATGGGGACCTTTATTGGAAGTGATTTCATGAGCAATACTCTAGATTTTTTGGATGAGATTTTTAACTGAGAAACATTCAGTAGGTGGACTATTTTGGTGTCGCTTTCCCCTGAAAATTTGTTCATGAAATAACTTCTGAAAGACATGACACTAAGCATGAAACATTATATAAGGAGTCGTCCTAGAGGGGCTACAACAGTGCAGTTTCACTAAGTCTAAATTGCCCTGCAAATTCGTCCCATGTGAAACTTCTTGCAGGTTCCTTAGATATACTCATCCTTTCCCACTCACTCTTGCCAGAGGCCTCTTCCACAACTGGGACTCAACATCCACACTTCTCTCCTCAGCCATTTATGCTACTTGAAGTGACGCAGCACCCCACCCCCTTCTGCCCTTCTAAGATGCTGGATATATATGGTCAAATATGGTTGTAAGAAGAGCCCTGCCAGATCAGACCAAAGGCCTATCCAGCATTCAGTTTCCCATACCAGATGCTTCTGGGAAGCCCTCAAGAGAGGCATGAGGTCAACAGCCCTCTCTGCTGTTGAATCCTAGTGACTGCCATTTGGGGGCACTGCGCCTCTCATTCTGGAGGTAGAAATACAGCCATGATGCATAGCCTTAGAGTCCATGCATTTGTCTAATCCCATGCTAATGAGAGAAAACACTGACAGTATATTTCATTGTTATTCGTGGTTTTGCTTTAAACGATGTCAATCTGGGGACTTTTAACACCACAAGACATGCAGTGGTAAGATGGTTATAAAACTATGTCGCCCCATTGATTAAAATCAAAGCCCCTGGAGTTAAATGTTAATACCAGTGGCAATTCTGTATGTAAGTGCTGTTCACTTGCCAGTGGTGTTATGTGAACAGTTTTGGACATCTGTTCATTTCTTCTCTCACTTGGATTTCACAGATCTTAAAGAAAAGAGGTTTCAGGACACAAATTGCTCATTGAAAACCTCAGGATCTTTTTATGGGAATTAATATCTGTACCTGTGTAAATAGCACCTGTATCTATGAATGCCCCAAGCCTTCATTGTAGCCAATTCCAGGTGCTCTCCTTGAGCTCAGAGTCCCTTATTCCCAGGCGCAGGAACAGAATAAAGCAGGAAAATGAGACAAAGTGTAAAGCGCAACTTGATGTGGCTAATTACTTGACAGTGGGCATAAAAAGGGGATTAACTGGTGCCTCTAGGGATTGTCGCTGAATCCTAATCTTATCTTTCCCTCTCCCTTCCCCAGCCATTTGAAGTAATGAACTAGTTATAAATAGCTAATTAGTTAATTATATGCTGGCCTACATGCAGCATCTTGTAACATGAAATTCCCTGGACCCCTGCAGTAGGGAGTCTCAGCTGTGGAGAGGGAAGCAGGTGGGGGGATTAGGAATGTGATTGATGCTTGGAAGGATTTGCAGAACTCAAGTGACCACAGGGAACACAGAGAATGTAATTAATTTAGTAAACGGGTGCAATCTATCCTATCCAAGGGGCTAGTCCATTATCTTAGCAGAGTAAAGGGATCAAGGAAAGAAACAAGCCCAAAGTTTATTCAGCTCTTGTAGTCTGAAGATGCTACAGCACGAGAATAGGGTAGCGTCCAATTAATCAAGATCCAAAGGAAATAAAGAAGAAAAAGTGCATGGCAAAAGCCACTACATTGTGAACTAAAACGCTCTCTTCATTAAGTGATACTTAGTTCAAAGAAAGCCATTCTTGGATATGATTGAGGAGCTCCTTCTTATTGGCTCTCTGAACAGAAGCTTTCTTTGAAGTAAATATTCTCTGATGAAGAATGCATTTCAGCTCAAAACATGGTAGGGTTTGTCAACAAATTGAAGTTTCACACATCACCATTTCTTCCTCCCCACCCCCCCCCATCTTTGCATTCTGACATTGTAAGACATGTATCATGTCAGCAGCCCCAGAGGTTGAGTCCCTTGTATCCTGATTTTTTGAAAGCACCTCATATATTTGGAGACATTGCATAAGTAATGTGTTCAAATAAGAACAGATACAGCATGCATAGATAGGCCTGGATTCACCATTTGGCTAAACATGCTACTGTACTTAATTCAGAGCTGCAAAACTGCTGCACAGGAATGGGGAACTTTTGGCCTTGCAGATGTTGCTGAACTACAACTCCCAGCAACCCAAGCAAGCAAGGCCAATAGCCAGGGATGATAATGGGAGTTGTAGTTCAGCAACATCCTCAAGGCTAAAAGTTCCCCACACTTCCTCTATAGAGTTCTCTAGCTGCCTCCACCTTGTTTTGATCCAGGATTTCCCCCACATAACGTTGTCTTCTTTCTTTCCCCATTCTGTTTTATATCTCCTTTCCCTTTCTTTTTCTCAATTATCTTCCTCCTCCTATGCCGTGATCTATCCCTCTCTCCTTTCCTGGTCTTGGTCCCTCTTGCAGGCATGCGAATCCTGGTGAATTTGCTTTTGGACACCCTCCCTATGCTGGGGAACGTTTTGCTTCTCTGCTTCTTCGTCTTCTTCATCTTTGGCATCATTGGGGTGCAGCTATGGGCTGGACTGCTGAGAAACCGCTGTTTCATGGAAGAGAACTTGACAATGTGAGTGATGGGGAGATGGAACTGTCTGTGAAGCAAGCCTCTCTTATCTTTACCCCTTCTTAACTTCCTTTGTTGCTGAGCTAGTTCACAACCTTGGAGAACAATCAAACTAAACATATCCACTACAGCAAATGATTTCCACTTGTGCACTCTTGCACCCTCCCCAAATCAGGTCCGGGCGGGTTTGGGGGGTGGAATGCAGAACATATATAGGGGTGCATGGCTTTTGGGGGGCAGAGGGGAATAACCACATCAGACAGCATGGCAGGCAGCTTCGCGGTCTTCCTTTTACTAAAAAGATGCAAAGTCTGGGAGCAGCCACTGAGAAGGCCCTCTCTTGCGTCCCCATCAAGCATGCCTGTTAGGGTGGCAGAACCAAGAAAAGGGCTTCCCCCAAAGATCTCAGAGCCCAGGCAGGCTCATATGGGAGAATATGGTCCTTCACATAGCCTGGGCCTAAGCTGAGCATGCATTTTATTTTATTTTTATTTCTTTTTCACTTTTCCACTTAAAAATACACTAAGAAGCTAACAAAGAATGCCAAACTCCAGCCCACTAAAACAATATGGACACAGATAAATAGTTATGACATACAAACCAGCAATTTAAAGCATCCTTATAGCCAAATCAGAGTTGTTGTTTTTTAAAACCTCAAGCAGCAGCCCTAGCAAGCCATTATTAAAGCCCTACGAAGTCCCTTGAACCAGATCAACAATATATTTTTCATATATGTAACTAATTCATGTCACTTTATGAATATTTTCAAGGCTGCATTTGCATTATGTCATCATTACAGGCTTAAAGAATGACACAATGTGCTCTGTTCCTATCAAAGGCAAAATGGCTGTGATATTTGGCTGCTGCTACCAACAGCCAACTTCATCCCGTGTCCTGCCAGCTTTATATACTGTATATTGCACAAATGATAAAGGAAGCAGTCCTATCAAGTAGAGACTGCCAGTCCACAAAAAGACTGACCTATGGCCAGAATCTGGGGTCCCCTACTGAGTGAACCTTGTGATCCTGCCTGGGAATCAAATAATTTGTTGATTTTAGTTCTTTAGGTTTTTTTTATTTTTTCAATCTTCAATTTAAAATTGGAAATTAAATATCTGCAGCAATTTGCAATAAAACAAACCCTCGTGGAAATTTTTCAGCATTTTAGTGCATTTCCCCCAATTAGCACATATTTATATGCCGTTTTAACTCACGTACACATTTTTGCAAGCAATTTTTCCTAATTCAATGCACTTTTGCATGTTCTTTCACTAGTTTATTCATTTTTATGCACATCCCCCCAATATATCCTTTTTTGTACACATTGGTTTGGTTTGAAAACTCCATCACAAAATTCAGTTATGTGCAAATTTTGAAGGATGACTTTGTTCCAGAAAGTTTAAATTTGAAAAATCTGGCTTTAAATGCAAACAGAGTCAAATTCCTTCGCATCCCTAGTACTGCCCTTCCTAGGCCACCCACAACTCCTCTCTGCCCCTCCTGACTCCCAAGGTATTTACATCTGAGAAAGGCTTGGTTGCCATTGGCTAAGAGATGCTAGAATGTGTTTTTATCTCCAAAACAATCTTTAAACAAAAAACAAAAAACCTGTCAGCATGATTCATATGATTCATGCAGAACCTTCTATTTTTAATCTGAATGATAATCACTAACAAAATGGCCATTTGATTGGAATTACCCAGTAAATGCCTATTAGGCCCCTATGCTTTCTCCTCTACCATATTCAGTTTCAGATGTTGCTTAGCAACCTCGCACATGCTTCCCTAAATTGCCCCCCTGCTGTTTAGAAAAGGTTTCCTGACAACCTGGCTGACAACCCAGGGAAGGCAGGGTCACGATCTCTGGTTGGCTGCCTAGATCACCTGGCTGTTGGCCCTGATCCAAGTGCTCAGGCCCTGTGGATTTGTAATGCTAGAGATGTGTCATTTGGAAGTTGTAGCTCAGCCTCCAGGCCATCTCTCTCACATTCCACAGCAGGAGATGCAGCCAATCCTGACTCCCTAATGTATGCACCTTTATGATACATTTTTTTAAAGCAACATGTCTGGTGCATTCATGTTACATTTTCAGGTCTGCGCTTAAAACATCTTTGGCATACCTCCGACAAATAACGGGCGAAGCAGCCCATAGCTACAGCAGCTGATCCTGCCATTCCAGACTCTGCCGTAATATTTTAAGATTATTCATGGTCTTTTTAATTTTCTACAAATCTCAAATTCTGTGGGATTCTACAGTTTTAAGTTTGGATTCAATATTATGGGAAGTATTGCTGTCAGATGTTAGGAAATAAGTATGTTAAATACTTCCATACACTGGCACAGCCCCAGATTACCCATTTGCTGCATGAGGCATACATCTGCTATCTATTTTAGTTCTAACTACGTAGAAAGTATGCCACTTAGGGAAGAAAAATGAATAAAAACTTGCACTCTTACTGTGGCCTTTCTTAAAACCTTCCCCCCGCCCTCCCCAATGTCTAGAAATTGATTTTTGCTAGGGGCTGTAGCTCAATTCAGCTGATTCTCTAGACCACTGTTTGGGTCATCCTGAATGAGCCACAGACCCATTCACTCTCCACCCTTCCTGCTGTCTCTCACTGTTTCCTTTCCCTGTGTAATTTCTGTTTCCCTAGAATTAGAAACTTCCTGTTTTATCATTCCGGTTTGGAGGGATGAGTGCTAGCCATAGTTTGCTAAGTCAGACATCACAGCAAACTGTGGCTAGTGTTAAATGGGAAACCAGCAGCTCATTTTCTGTGACACTACAGGATCCTTAATAAGCTACATCCCTGTAATAGCTGGTTGGAAGGTTATTGTGATCATCGCCAGGAATATTATTAACTCTAGTGTTTGCAATAACAAATTAATTAGTGTGCCTTTTGTGTCCCCTCAGACAAGGTAACATCACCCTTCCTCTCTATTATCAACCTGAGGAGGACGATGAAAAGCCCTTCATCTGTTCACTGTCAGGAGATAATGGAATCATGGGCTGTCATGAGATTCCTCCACTGAAGGAGCGAGGCCATGTTTGCTGTTTGGACAAGGATGACTATTACTACTACACCTCTGTCAGACAGGAGTTCAACGTCAGTGGCATGTGTGTCAACTGGAACCAGTATTACAATGAGTGTCGCACGGGCAATGCCAACCCACACAAAGGGGCTATCAACTTTGATAATATTGGCTATGCATGGATTGTTATATTTCAGGTAATCTGAACTGAGATGTCCAGGAACCAGTCCAAAGTCTATAAATGTGACCTACACTTCTCATTAGTGATTTACAGTCCTTTACGGAAACAGTAGTGTGGGTGTCAGCATATGTTGTATTATTCATGTGGTGATAGCATAGTTGTCAGGCTACTTTTGTGATGGAAACATTACAGTGGACACTCAGGTTGCAAACATGATCTGTGCAGGATGCACATTCGCAACCCACAGCATTCACAACTTGTGTCTGTGCACGCACAGGTTGTGATTTGGCGCTTCTGCGCATGCACAAAGCGCAATTTAGCACTTCTGTGCATGCGCGACCGCCGAAACCCAGAAGTAACCCGTTCCAGTACTTCCGGGTTTTGGCGGTCCGTAACCTGAAAAAATGCAACCTGAAGCGGCTGTAACCCAAGGTATGACTGTATATGGGTTGGATCAAAGATGAGGAACTTGTAGTCCTCCAGATGCTCTTGGACTCCAGTTCCCTTCAGCTCCAGCCATTATGGCCAATAGTCAGGGTTATGGGAGTTGGAGTCCAAAAACATCAGAAGAGCCACAGCTTCCCTATCCCTGGGCTAGAGGCAGAAGGATGTGGTGAGGTTCGGGCTAGAGGTCAGCCACTGGTTCAGACAAACAAGGAACAAGGATGAGAACCAGAGATGTAGTCAAAAGATGGGCTGGTGGTGGGGCACAGAGTTGGGCAGAAACGAACCAAATGGCCAGAGTCAGGAACACACATATAAGTTAGGTAGGTACCAGATGTAGAGTAGCACTCTGTGCTGTTCCTCCATCTTATGAGTTATTCAGACAGAGGAGCTCAACTTGAACTGGGAAGTCATATAGCACCAGGCAGGTTTCAGGGCCATGGCTGGACAGAGCAACAGCAGATTGTACTCTGGCATGTAGAGCTGCGGCATAACAAAGATTAGGCTGGAAATTCCCTCAGTTCTTTAAGAGCTGTACTGGTGGGGCACGGAATAATTCACCTGTATGCTGTTGCAATAGTCCTTGGCTGAAGTCCTCCAGTGCCTTTACATCAACATACCACCATTTGGTAGCACAGCAAGATATGATGATGATGATGATGATGATGATGATGATTAAAAAGCTTTGCTCCATAAGGAAAAGCCAATGAGGATATCATACTTAATATCTTTCTTGTTGTAAGATATTACTGTTCCTCTTACTCAGTAGGCCTTTGGAATAGGGTGAACTTAAAATTCCATTCACCTGCAGCAATAGCTTGATAATGTGGATGACAATCAGTTGTCATGAATTGTTATGTCTTAGCTCCTTGAGTATTTACTCAGTGCAGCAGTGGGTTGCAATAAGCCTGTCAGGGAATACGAACCATCATGATTATCGTCCATATGTTTCATCTGCTCAACTACCACTTAAACCGTGAACTCACTAATTGTTTCCAAATATAAGGATATTAGTGTATAACTCCTGACTTTCCCACTCTCTTTTGATGATTAAAAGACTGCACATATAGCTGGTATTAAAGCATCTGAAATGTGTTAGAGAGAACTACTTGTTTACATATTTACTCAGTCTACATGTCTAGATAAAACCTAGCCTGTAGGCCTTCAATACATGGTGAGATTAACATGGGAATGTACCTAAGTCTTACAATTATTTCCTTTAATTTCTGAAGCGATCTAAGAGTATGATTAGACTAACAATGAATATGCTGCCAATTGATTTCATTGGGGAAGTTAAGGACACACTTAAATGTTATTGAAATCTACAGCACTCACTTAGAAGTGCTAAACTTTGGTTGGCTCTCATTCAGCTAAATGTATCAGATTCAGAGAGCCCAACTGGATTCACAGGAGCAAAACTCCCATCCCTCCATTCATGTCATAGTGAAAAGATACTGCACTGCTGGCCTAGATCAAATTAGTGCTACTTTAGTGGACTGGAAAGATTTATAGGATTTGTGGGTTCTGCTTTTTTTGCAGCAAGTGGAGGGTTCCTAACACTGAAAGTCTAGCAAAATAACACAAAATGTGTGGACTGGAGCAGTCAGCTCATTGGAATGGATTTGACTGCTTTACATTACTGTCTTTCTGTAGTTATTTACTTTTTTTTGTTCTTGTTTTCTTTTTCTATAGGTGATTACACTGGAAGGGTGGGTGGAGATTATGTACTACGTGATGGATGCTCATTCATTCTACAACTTCATCTACTTCATCTTGCTGATCATTGTAAGTACAATTGTCCTTTCAGCAGAGCTGATAGGATCCTGTCAATGTCCCAATTAATCTAGGAGCCTGAAACACACACTGTAGCAAAAGTAGCTGTAGAAAGCAAAATGTGTTAATTGTATGCATTCCAAAACGCAAAGAATTCCAGTATTCTGGCTTTTTTCTTTTTCCAAGTAGCAAAATCGTTCCAGGAAATTCAAGGATCAAATTTAGCATTGCCTTTTTAGAATGAGAAGCTAGAGTTCACTCGAGACATTTCTGACATTTTGGTCTCCTGTTCTCCTCACTTAAATGGTAATTTATAATTGCTGAGTACTTACAGTCCATGGTCCAGTGAATTTATAGTCTGTAGCAACCATTGCCAGCCTTAGGCAGCCTTTGGTCCTGCTAGCTGGAGCTGATGGGAGTTGTAGTTCAAAATATCTGAAGGGCTCTAGGCTGCCCAAGGCTGGCCTAAGGCATAACTTAGAAACATGGATCACAGTGAATGACAGAAGAAAAAAGCAGTAGTGATGGTAAGAGAAATAAGATAGATTTGGGGTTTTTTCCGGGGGGGGGGGTGCCTTCTTTTTGGTTCAATTAATTTGAGATAAAATGAGCAAATAAGATGCTGATGATCTGAACCTATGTTGCAGTCTTTCTTTCTTTCTTTCTTTCTTTCTTTCTTTCTTTCTTTCTTTCTTCTGCCACATTCATCTAAAGGAGTTGTAGTCACTTAGACGTTCAATGTTTCCAAGCTACTGTCCACAGGCATGAGTTAAGTAGGTGATTAAAAAGAAGCAATAAAAGCTAATGAAAAAAAGGAAAGCAGAGAGTATTTTAAATTGAGATTGAAAAGCTTCATTAAGGGTGACAGCTGAAACAAGTTTCCTTTTCCTGAGCTGCTTGTTTTTCTTATTGAGAATGAAAGCACCTTCTTTGTTCTCTATACCTCATTTTTAAAGAAAACCAATACAAAAACCCAGACCTTTGTGACTCCTGGAGAAGTCCATGCTGCCTGACAGTTCACCCAGTGGCTAGCCTGAAGCGGGGGTTTTCACCACATGGCATTTCCTCTGAACTTGCTCCAAGAGGTATCACAGTCCATGCTGGCTTCGTGGAATTGGTAAATAGAACATGAAGGCCTGGGCACATCATTGGAGGAGCCATTTGGATGGGGTCTCCAGAACCCCTATAGCAGCTGTTTACTTGCCTGCTTAAAGGAAGTTGGGATGGAAGAAGGCACTGTTTTCCATTCCACCCTGTAATTGCTTGCAGCACTGTTTCTATTCTGCTGCAGTTCATTTTCCATAAAAAACTATATTATTTGTCTCATTGTCCACTGTGGCAAAATTACAAGTCTTACATAACTTTTGTAATTGTGTTCTCATTTATTCCACCCCATTCATTTCAATGCAAAGAAATCTCAATGCAAAATGACGGGGTGGGGTGGGGTGGGGGTGGTGAGTGACATAATGAATTACATACTGTATTTGTGCTGACTGAAAGCAACAATGACAGAGAATACTAATAATTTGCAATGGATTGATCTCCATCAGGACAAGGGACAAATAAACAAATATCAGCAATTTCTGCTCCTTTTTCCCTTTTTGTCAGAATTCTCCCACATCCACAAAACTTGGACAACAGCTCTGGCAAAAAGGAAAGAAGCAAAATACCCCCATGTACTAAAAATATACATTTTGGAAAAATTATTCAAGGACATGTTTTTAGAAACAATTCTCACATTAGTTTTGGTTTCTCTCAGTTTTCCCTTTTTATCAATCCTAAATTCGGTTCTCCAAATTGACACATCTGTTGTTAAAAAAATTAAGAAGTCCTTCCAAAAAATTGTTAGCGTTTTAGTTTACATAAATGCTTTATTATTCATCCTTTCCCCTGATATATGCATTTTCATACACATTTTTTTGTTGGAAAACTGTTGCAAATTGTGTAGGTGTGTCTTTCAAAGGATAACTGTGTTTCTGTTTGCATATTGTCTCAGGAATCACTCACTAGATAGGTTTGTTTTAAAATATAAATTGAACCAATTTTCTCTCACCCCTTCCCTACAAGAACTACATTTACTTTACTTTACTTTTTCTGCCAGCAAAATCTCTATATACTCCAACACACGTCTTCCATCATCAATAGTGGTATAATAAGGAGCACAGCCATTCATTCTTGTTAAGAGTGTGACTTTTAACCTCTTCTTCTGTAGTCCAGAGCAAATGTTCCAGCACCCTCAGACCAAAATCCTCCTCAATTCCTCAGTATAACCTGAATATATATATTCCCCTCCCCCCCTTTCTTCCTACGCATATCAGCTTCAGTTCTGTTGTTGCCCTTTTTACTATGGATAAGGATTCTAGATGCAGCTTTACATTTTCTGTAGAGAATGGAAGATTCTAGTCTCTAGCAAAACTCATGTCCCCTTTTTCCTGTATCCCGCTTTGGGAGGCTAGTCAACACCAGCTAAACTAAATGCCCATATAACATTTCATTTTCTCCCTCTTTATGAATGAGGTTGCATTCTGGTCTTGCTGCAGTTTGTGTCGCTGAACTATTCTAAAGGTTGGATTCCATCTTCTCTTTACATCCACCCACCAAGTTGCAGGTGGAGAGGGGGGAATTCTAAACTGGGACTGGAGAAGCTGTAACTCTGCAGATGTTGTTGGAATCCAACTCTCATCAGCCCCAGCCAGCATGAACAATAAATAGAAACAATGAGACTTGGAGTCCAGCAGGATCTAGCAGGCTACAGCTTCCCCAGTCCTGGTGTACATTCCCATACAGCTTTTCCCCAATGTGTGGACTGGGGCTGATGGGAGTTGGCGTCCCAAACATCTGAAAGGCACCAGGCTGGGGAAGGCTCTACTCTCAGAAGACTCGTGAAATACTTGCCATTTCTGTTCAATCAAAAAGGTGAGAATAGGAATGTGTGAGGGAATGCATTTAGAAGAGGAGAGGACTCACAACCGTCACAATTTCAAACAAGAAAAGCAGAGAGCATTTTGCAAAATCTTTACAGGTCAGAGGGGATTATTTTAAACCAAAAGCGCTTTCTCCCTCTTTTCTTTTTCCCTCCAACACCGTGTTCAGTATTCTAAAGAGTGGACAGGCTGAAGTGGAGGAGGACCAGATGGTTAAAGGCAAAACAGCTTTAGAACAGCTTTGAAGGCCATTTTTTCAATAAATAAAAATCCTCTCTATATTATTTTGAAACAGCGTATTGTCCTAACACTAAAGCTGGCCAGGAACATTTCAGTTCTTCAAAGCTTTTTCAAGTGCTAGCAGTATTGTACCCCCTTTGAAATGCTGAAAGAGCTCCTGGATTGAATATTCTGATGGAGCCTTTGGGCACCTTTGCCTGTGTGAGCTGAGTGCCAGGAGTGCAGAGGCATCACGTGCGGAATTATGTTTGAACACGGCTAGGTGGAGAAACAATCACTCCCCCACCCCCTACTTATGACTTAAGTAGGTGGCAGAATTGGCTCTTTATGCTTATTCTTGGGTCAGTTCTCTTTGGTGTGTTATGCCCTACCCAACAGATTGTGAGGCAGATGACCTTCGGAGTGCATTTGGAAAGATGTTTCCCCTTATTTTCATGTGTTATCCTGGGTTAGCTTGTGTGCAATGAGGTAAATAACCCTTTTGTATTGGTTTATAATGTATGAGTTGTGAAATGGGTTTTTGTAGCAATGATTCTTCAACATCAACTTCACTGGACTGGTCATGTTGTGCGGATGTCTGATTACCGTCTTCCAAAGCAACTACTCTACTCCAAACTTAAAAATGGAAAGTATAATGCTGGTGGTCAACAAAAGAGGTTTAAGACTGTCTCAAGGCAAATCTTAAAAAATGTAGTATAAACACTAACAATTGGGAAACACTGGCCTGTGAGTGCTCCAATTGAAGAACAGCCTTTACCAAAGGTGGCATGGGCTTTGAAGACACTCAAACTCAGGATGCAAGGGAGAAATGTGCTAAGAGGAAGGCACGGTTGGCAAATCCACACCGTGATCAACTCCCACCCGGAAACCAATGTCCCCACTGTGGAAGGACATGGGGATCCAGAATTGGCCTCCACAGTCACTTATGGACTCATTGTTAAAACCATGTTTTTGGAAGACAGTCTTACTCGGCTATTAGTGATCGCCAAAGAAGAAGGGGGGTTTTGTAGTGGGAACTGAGAAGGCAAAGTCAATGAAAGGGCGTTAATTATAATGAAGGCAGAATTGCACCTTGACTGCTATAGTTTTATGGACATGCCAATAACCAAACCAGCATTTTTGAGAGCCATCTTTGTAAGAAATATCTCACCATTTAAATTAATATTCAGGATTAGGAATGAAGATGCTCCTGGCCCAATATCAGAGCTACCAATGAAACTGGTTTTCCCAAGCTGTTAAAATCAGAATAGTATTTTTAAGCACAAAAGGCAAGGCAGAGTCATTTTTGCAGACTTACACTCTAAACAAATAGACACACAAGGGAAAGAACAGATGAAAGATGAGATACACTGAATTAAAGCACCTCAATTAGTTGAAAAAGACATGTGGAAACAGATATATTTTAGGATTCTTCTTTAAGAACTTAATAACATAAGATGAGCCTGCTGTATCAGCCAATGGCCCTAGTCCAGCATCCTGTTCTCACAGTGGCTAACCAGATACCTGTGAGAAAGCTGCAAGCAGGACCCAAGCACAAGAGCCCTCTCCCCTCCTGTATTTCCCAGCAACTGGTATTCAGAAGCTTTGCTGCCTCCAACTATGGAGGCAGAGCATAGCATCATGGCTAGCAGCCATTGATAATCTTATCTTCCACAAATTTGTCCAGTCATCTTTTAAAGCCATCCAATTTGCTGCCCATCACTACCTTCTGCTGGAGCAAGTTCCATAGTTTAACTATGCACAGGAGAGACTGGGAGTCCAAGTAAAGAGCAATCAAGGGAACAAAACCAAACTGGACATCACATCCCCTCCAGTCACGCCCCCTGCCAAAGCCCTTTACACAAGGCTGCATAATGGTGAATGTAATGGCTTTAGGGGTTGCTTGTGCGTAAGTTACCGCCGCTCTGGGCTAGGTTGCCTGGTTAAACCGTTTCTTGCTGGACAGCCATCCACTCCGTGGCTGTTCAGTCGCTGGCAGAATCCGTCAGTGGGTGTTTCTTGAACCTCTTCCAGCAAAGAAGTTCTTTGACGCCAAGTCGCCGCCTACTTTCCCTGCGCGGAAGTCTTCTGCGCAGGGTGGGTGTGGGCAGTGGAGGACCTGTGCTCTCCTCGCTGGTCTCCTGCGAAGAGTCCTGGAGCCTCCCCTCTGCTTCCCCCATCGGCCCCCCTCTATCCCTGGTGTTGCGCTGATTTTCTTCCCCAGCCGGAGACCTGCCTCTCTCCCTGCTTGGCCCCTCTCCAGCATCACTGTGGAGCCTCGCCTCCTCCGCTAGTTCCGATGGCAGTTCCCTGACAGTGAAGTCAAAAATAGTAAACCTGGTATTTTCCCATCATGGAATGCAGCTGGAAATCTTCTCAATGGGGACCTGTCCCAAATTAAGGTTGTTCCTACAGCCACAGCAGCAGCAGCAGTGGCATCTTAGGCATGGACATTTCCAATCACCATTCTCTTTTCCTTCCATTCTCCTAGAGTTTCCACTGCCTTTAAAATCTATCTATCTATCATCTATCTATCTATCTATCTATCTCTATCTATCTATCTATCTATCTATCTATCTATCTATCTATCTATCTATCTGGCTATCTATTTATCTATCTATTTCATTTGTATGCTGCTTTACAGGGCTAACCATCCCATGGCAGCTCAAATCATACTAAAAAACTAAATAATCCTATAAAATTCCTATTCCTTGTACAATCATAATCTAACATTTAAATCACAAACAGTGCTAAAATATTAGAAACACCAGCATAGAAGCAATTGAACTGCAGTAGTACGTATGTTAATTAAAAGCAGCTTAAAATGGAACATTAGAACAGCAATAGTTGAAAACAATCTAGAGCATTCCGAATATTAGTTAAAACCAGCTTGAAATAGGAACGTCTTCAAGGCCTATTTAAAAATTGGGAGCAAGTTCCATAATATGGGACCACAACCCAAAAAAGCCTGTTTCTGTTGCCTGCCAACCTAATGGATCTTGATGACAGACTTGCAAACTTATTTTCAACCACTTTGGAGGTCTTTTGTCAAGTAGAAAAGCAGGATGTAAGTATTCCATTAAGGTAAATAATAAATATACTTCTCCAGGAGGCAGCATTTCAACTGTATCTGTACCTTTTTTCCCTTCCAGATTTTTTCCCCCCGCCTCCTTCTAAATTAATGCTTTATGCCTCTCTTCTCCTCTGGTTCCTAGGTGGGCTCATTCTTCATGATCAACCTATGCCTGGTGGTCATTGCTACACAGTTTTCGGAGACCAAGCAGCGAGAGCACCAATTGATGCAGGAGCAGCGAGCACGGTACCTGTCTTCCAGCACCGTGGCCAGCTACATGGAACCAGGAGACTGCTATGAAGAAATCTTCCAATACGTCTGCCATATTGTACGCAAGGCCAAGCGCCGCACCCTTGGCTTCTACAACAGCCTGCAGGATCGGCGCCTGGGCCGAACGGAGCCGAGTGCTGCCAAGAGGAGCATGAATGGGAAAGACCAGAGGCAATACAGTAAGATTTGCGAGGCCAAGCCAGCAGAATGATGGTGGTAGGGGAAGAGAGAGGAAATAAGTGATTGATAAGACCATACGTATGAATCAGAGTACTTAAAACACATGACCCTCTATGCTAATAGAAAACACTGTGTGGTAGGTACAGAGATGGCAATGCTAATGGAAAACTCTTATGTAGTGACCATAGACGAGAAGGCAGTACACTGGACAAACTCTGAGTAGAATCTGTTGGTGAGAGATTTGTTCATTTATTTAATCTAGGATGCATCAGATCTTCAGGTTGAGAAAAATAGCCCCTTTTGTAGGTCAGAAAAATTGCCATAATATAATATGAGGCAGGCAAATGGAAACACAATTGCAGAAACTGATTTTACAATAAAGAGGATTAGACTTTACTGACCATTAAAACCGAAGTAATCTAGCATTTTTAAGGAGGACAGGCCTGCAGTAAAGCTCAGTGGCAAAATCTACGCAGGAGGACATTTTGAACGGCTTATTTGTTGAATATAAAAAAATACATTTTAAATCATTTGTGGCATGGAAAGCAATCCATGGTCCTGTAAAATTATCCTGAAGGGCATCCAAAAGTTTGCAGTAACCAACAGTTCTTTCTACTCATAGCTTTAGTGGCTTCAGCACAGTTGAGTCTCAGAGATTTTAAAATGTAGTTTAATATTTTAAAATGATGCCACGTCACTCAGATGTTACTTGAATTCTTGGGCTGTCCTGGACCTTATCTAGCTCCAGAAATACAGCTCTCCAACCATGCCAACTAATGAACCACCCTTTACTGGGATTCTTACATACCTATCTTTCCTGCCATTGCTGGGCTCCCTTTCCTGTTGGCCTCCTGATCCTTTCTTGTCTATGGCATCACACCTCTGTGCTTCCTGAAGGATTCATTCCAAGATGACATTGCAAAAGGAATGCCTCTGCCACAGCAATAAGCCAGGAGCACCTAACAGTAAAGGAACTCAGGCTGTAGGTAAATGCTGTACTTGAACATGCATTTCTAGCCTGAGAACAGCAACATTCAAAGCTACATTTTAGTGCTTAACTTTCCATCAAGGTGAATTTAGCAGGGAAAAGGATAAAGCAAAGAAATCGCTTTTTCTTCCAGACCTGCAATCTCTGGCTTTCTAATGATGAGAGAGCATTTTATCACCTAGAGGTGATGATTTCTTTCTGCATGACCACTCCTGCTCTGATGTTCTGTCCTCATTCTAAAAGAAAACTTGCACACTTTTACAGCAGTATGTTAGGAATAATAATAGTGCTGAGATTCATAAGGGAGTGAGTTCGGAATAGCAAACTCTGGTTTTGGCTTCCTAAGCCCTTTGTGAATCAAACTCAAACATCAACACCTAACCAAAGTTTGGGCCTGGTTTTAATGAGCTCATCCTGGTACCAGGCCTCTCCACAAACCACCACAGCTGCCCACTTCCCTTTCCAACCCAAATTCCATGGTGCCAACTGAGGCAGCAATGGAGTTGTGCCATCTTGAGACTCGTTCATAAGTTTGTGGAGAAAAGAAGGGGTCATGGTGTTTATCTGGAAGTTGAGGCCTTCAAACCCAATTATGTTTCTGATGACATCATCATCTGGTGATTCAGCCGAAACTTTGGAATGGGCTTGGAGAAGGACTTTTCTGACATGAGGAGAACGTTTTATCCCAAACCTTTTCCAAATCAAGCTATAAGGAGCTCACCAATCACTACTGGAAACTAAAGGCACATTTCTCAGATAACTGCAACTGTCTTTCAATGCCACTCCCTGTAGCTGAATATCTAAAGACTGTTGGATTTGATAAATAAATGGGGGGGGGGGTCTCTTAGTTACTGCCTGATCATATGAAGCTACCTTATACTGAGGGCCAAATTGGATGCAATGTTAAATAATTATTTACAGTAATATACTGTACATGTATTTTTAATAGCAGCTGATATTTCTTGGGATTGCAGAACACAGGAGCGGGAAACTTAATTCTTTCCTCCCCTACTGTGGTCCTGAGTTTAAAAAAACAAAAAGCAAACCCACCTCTGAAGCTGATATATGTATTGGGAGGAAATCCCATGTTGTTGCCAGTATCAAAGCATACAGCAGCTTCAAAGGAGCAAACTGTATTTTTAACAAATGCATTTTATGTCTCATCTAGTCCAACTGCCAATGCAAGCTAAAGAGGTTTCCTCAGCTTGTCAAATCAGATCAGCCTGTCCAGTTTTGCTCCATTTTGCCAGGGTGAACCTGCATACTCAGCAGGGAGTTGCAGTCAAGCCTAGTTTCCTTACTTGTGCGTCTGATGAACTGGTTGCCTTCACACTTTGCATATTCAGGTATAAAGTATCTTAGCTTTACATCTTTTTTAAAAAGTGTGGCATGACCTGTAGGAGCATGAAGTTGTGCATTCTCGCCTGTTTCTGCTAAATTTTCACACGGTGAGGAACAGAGGGGCAAACAAGTCTGTGCTTCTAGCTTGAAATCAGCATAACTTTTTGAGCAAGTTTGCAACTGAAATATACTCAGAGTCGCAAAGTGATTTCATGCTCTTTATTCAGCTCATAGTGGTGAGGAGGAATGAATGAATGTCCCCTCAAAGTATCTGCTTTATATACATTATTTACACAATGGGCTGCACATGATTGGCTAATTCCGGAATTCTACTGTAAGCCAATCAGGTTGTGGATTCACTTCTATCTGGAGCATGATTGGGTGGTTCCTCCCAACCAATCATACTGCTGCCTTGTTCTAGGACCAATCAGACTGCTGCATTCTGAATCCTATTGTTCTAGGACCAATCAGACTGCTGCCTTTTGGATCCTATTGTTCTAGGACCAATCAGACTGCTGCAGTTTGGATCCTATTCAACTCAGTACATAACAGCAACATTGGACTGTTTTATACTTTCTCTTCATGTTGTTGTTCTTTCTACAGATATAACAGGTAACACTGACATTAAGTAAAAACTCAGCAGTTCTAATGAACTCAGGCAAGGACCTTTTCAGCAATATGTTCTGCCAGTGAAACTATTTATTTAAGTGATAACTAGGGGATCATAGATTTTAAGGACAGAAGAAGCTTTGATATTTTTTCTTTTTTTCACCTCTGAGATAACACACGCCATGGCCTCTTATTTAGTGATTCCTGCAGTCTGGAGAATTATCCTACCCCTACTACAAAGCTGAATACAATTGAGTCTAATCTATTGTAGCTGAAGTAGAGCATGTCTCTGAGAGACAAACAATCTCCATTAAAGTCTCTTGGTGATGATGAGCCTAACTCTTCCCTTGGCAGACGGTTCCAGGGCTTAATTTCCTTCACGCTTAAAATGGCTAGCAATACAATTTAGGACCTGCTTTGCCTAACTGAGATGCAGAAATGTAGCACTGCTTTCCCCTTAAATTTGATCCCTGTATTTATTATTCCCCAGGATGTTGCCGAAAGCACAACTGTGTTGATTACGTGCCACAAGGCCTTGGCCAACCGATTGCCATGACTTTGACGTCTGACCCCAGCAACTGCCCAAGATGTCACAAGGCCCAGCGGGAAGCAGCCCGGAGACTCTCCGTGCTTGAGAGCGCCGATTCGGATCAGGAAGAAGGAAGAGGGCCCAGTGAAGAGGAGGGAGATGGAAGAAAAGAAAGCACCGGGACTACAGACCTGGAGAAAGAGGAGGAGGATGGAGAAGAAGGTGGACAGCTGGCTCTCTGGGGTGACGTGTGGCAAGAAGTCAGGGTTAAACTGAGGGGAATTGTGGAGAGTAAATACTTCAACCGTGGGATCATGATCGCCATCCTTGTGAACACCATCAGCATGGGCATTGAGCACCATGAACAGGTAGCTAGACTGGTGGGCAGTGAACAATAAATTAACTTAGCAGTCTGAGGCGATACTGTGTACCTTGAAAAGTATGGCTGTTATCTAGCATGTTGTGGTTGTCGGGGCATCAACACAACAATGTTCAAGTGAGTTTACTCTTTCTGTAGGGATTTGGGGGGGGCCTAGGAGCTGGTAGGTAGTTCATGTATTTAAGGACCTACGTATATAATCAAGCAGCACCTGGACAAGGCACCTGTATCTGCCATGTTCCCTTAGAGCTTCTATGATTATATCTTGTGCATAACTCTATACTAGGCTTGCACATCTTCCCCACCCCACAAGAAAGTATGGAAGGAAAACCCAATTGGAGGCTTTGCAGTAGCAATAGTGGTCCTGTGAACTGAGGCCAGGGTCTGAAGACCAAACGAATCTGGCACCTATGCAAATGGAATGGGAGAGATTTGCTCTAGGTTGGCTGAGGAAGATGTAGCCTATAAAAAACATAAGTAGCTCTGTTGGCTCGTTGCAGGGCAGGGGAGATGCTAAAGCCATGCTAGAATACTTCATTTGTTAGGCCAAACCAATATGTCACAAAGACATGAGCAAGCTTTTGAGTTCCTCCAAACATCTTCAGACTGGATATTTAGAAAATTATTTGTTGGGTGAGTGTAGTAAAAAAAATAGTTCATGATGCTAAAGCCCCAGAGTCTGCAGTTTGTAACAGTTTTTTAAGATGGAGTAATTACGTATTAGCCTCTGCTAAGTGTTTTGCAGATTACAGGTTGTACCAAGAACTGCTGGGATCAAGAAGAAATAATAGACATACCCCCATTTAAACAAAAACGAAATAAAGCAGTTAATCAATTTGTTCTCAGTCCTGGAAACAACTCTGTGACATTTGGTTTGGTTCCTAATAAAGGTGTTACCTCACTGTGGTTTTGGGGCAGAAATAGCTGGTAAGCCCACCGGGCAACAAGTGTCTGTGTTCACTAAATGAATGAATGGGGATTAATAGGTGAAGTAACCATGTGAAGTGCATTCCACCACCTTTTGCTTCCTTGTTCTATATCTCCCTTTCAGTTCCTGCTCTCTCTTGGGGAAGAGCCATAGCCCAGTGGTAGAGCAACTGCTTTGCATGTGGAAAGTTCCAAGTTCAATTCCTGGCGTCTCCTTGTAGGGCTAGAAGAGATTCCCTATCTGAAAACGTGGAGAAGCACTACTAGTAACAATATTGATCTAGACGAACCAACACAGCTTCCTACCTTTTTCTCCCTTTTATTTCTGTCCCTTTCCTTGTCCTCCTCCATTTATGCTCCATTCAGCTGATCTCTCTCTGTGTGCGTGTTTCTGTTTTTGCCAACTCTCCGCTCCCACTATCTTCCTCTCTTTCGGTCTCATTTCTCCCCTCATTAGCTAACTGAATCCTTAGTCTATTTGGTTTAGTTTAATACAGCCTCTGGGGACAGCGCAGGCACTTCACCCACTGCTCAAATCAAATCCATCCGTTTGCCAGTCTTTCCAGCTTAATTAAGAGACACACAAGCACAGCCCGTTTCTACAGAGGTACAAGGGAATCCGGTGAGCCCTGTGCGGATGGAGCTCAAGGAACCCTCTCAAGGGGCAGCAGGGGCAGGAACTCTCCTTTTAATCTGAAACTGTGCTAAAGAATACATCAAAATAGAAAAGGCAACTGTCTGGGCACAAATGAGGCTCTCTGAACTGTCACAGAGGAATCAGCTACACATAATATTGAGCAGGGTTATAACCTAAAAGGCAGCTGTGCCAGACCTCAGATGTTTGTACTGACAACCTGCCGCTCAAACCCTGCATGTACCGCTGCTGTCATGTGGCAGTCTTGTCTTTTGTATAGCATCTTGTATAGCCAAAGTGATTCACTCTGTTGGGTGGAGCTGCAACACCAGCTTTCTTTCAGTGGAGCTACTTCTTCTTTTAGGTTTGGGGAAGGAGGGTGAGGCAGCGAGGAGGTCAGTTGCATCACCAGAGCCAATCCAACCTTGTCCCTTCCAGTAAGCAGCTGATGGGAGGCCAGGTGTGCAATGGTAACCCCTCCCGCCTGCTGCTACTGATGTATGCAGTAGGAATGGCAGAGGACCCAGCTTTCAAGGCGCATACAAGGAAACTCAGATATTTGTGTTAGAATTGTGACAATTCCAGTGGTCATTCTGTTTGTAACAGGACATTTTCAGGCCTTGATGTTGTAAAGATTTTGTTTCAAAAATTGAAAACCTAAGGGGTTTCCAAAGAGGGGTTGCAAAGTACAGGAATTATTAGAGTAGTGATTGCTGTAGCTGTTCTTATTTGGAAAGTGCTTCGGCACTCGGTGCAGCACAACAATTGAATTAAAAGAACAAATGCTACCCACAGGCTTACACTCTGAACTGTGAAGCCAGTAAAATAATTTCCTAATCTATTGGTGTTATTTTTAATCTCTCAGGATTTTTCTTCCATTTCCCCCCAAGGGCTGATGCCACATTTTCACATCACATAGAGAACACATTGTAGTTTTGGCCTCAGCTAAGTTCATGAAAACAATTTGCAACTTATGTTAATTGCAGGCAATTAATTCATGCAAATTAGTTTTGTTCCTCCGCATGAAATATTCCCTCAGTAGCCGCACCCTGATGTCTGTAGAAAGTTAATAATGTGGCATTTTAAAACAACATTATAGCTTTGTAGAAAATAATTATATTTCTGTGTTTACAACTGCAAAGAATCTGCATTATGAATGTCCAGTTGCTCATCAGAAGGCATGGTCGCCTTCACACAACGCGGCCTCTTCTGCATAAAAACAGTTTTTCACCGAACTCGGGTGATCTGTATTTGTTGATGCATGTTGGTGTGCTTTGTGGACAGCACATCGTATCAAGATAGTGAGAGATGACCAACCCTTGCTCAGCATTCCTGACATAGGCGACAAGCCTAGCCCCATTTACCTGAAAGTAAACCCCACCGAATTCAATGGGACTTCTGTGTAGATGTAGTTAGGATTGCCATGTAACATACTCTCTGGAATGTTGGTTGATCTGAAGTGCTTGTGAAATATGTGTTTCAGTGTAGTCAGAAGAGGGAGGAACTGGCAATGTAGTTGCAGACTGATGGTACTGTGGAGATCCTGTGATCTGCCTCAATGAAGCTGGAGCTTTGCTGTGAGCAGTTCTGTGGACAGTGAAAGAGAGAGCAGAAGGTAGTACATGTGGGCAGATGGAATACTGCCTGAGTGGGTGTAAAATGAGGGTGAGGTCAAAGGTGAGGAGGAAGTTGCCATCTCCATGTTTGACAAGTGAGGCAACCTGATGTGAGCAGCAGGAGACAAACCTGACGGGGTCTGTTTCCTCTTACCAAGGCCTGTCAGGGAACTTGGCACCTACTGCTTAGTGGGGGCCAAGTTAAATCCAGGATAAGACTGCTACCAGGTCATGCATACAACATCTTTCTGTACATCCACACAGCTAAAAAGAGCCCCCTAGCTTCTTCTTAACAATAAAGGAATCTGTCATTATTGGTTTCTCTCAGTTTCTCTTTTTTCCAATCTTAAATTCAGGTCTCACATTTCTGCATCAGTTTGCAGATTCCGCCCCCTCCCCCCACCAAAACAGTCCTTCTGAGAATTCATCAGGACATTTCTCCAAATACAGGCACTCTCCCACTTACACATGATTGACTCGTGTGCAACCACATATATGTGTGATGCCAGGAAAATAAATAAGTAACTTTTTTTCAAATTCAGAAATGGTGGGAGAGAGCTGGAGAGTCCTCGTAGCTCGCAAGGAGACCCTCCCCAGAGCCCAAAGAGGACATCAGTGAGGGAGGAGGAAGACCCAAAGAGACCTGAGGTGCAGTGAGGCTTTGTTTTGGCTGCTCAGCCTCCCCACCTAACAGCTGACATGCGGGGTAGCACAGCAGCAGCAACAATTTTCTTGCGCATTCTTCAGGCAGCCCCATAGCTTCAGCTACAGTTATTTTGGTCTGGATTGGGGAGAGAGTAGGAGAGAGAGCTGGAGAACAGGGGGGGAAATGGGTGTTTGGAGGCCTTTTAGATGGTGCTCCCCAGTTTACGTGATTTCAGTTATGCGTGCAGGGGCCTAGAACATAACCCCTGTGTAAGTGGGCTGTATACAAATGTTTGAATACTCAGAAACAGTTTTGCAAAGAAGTTTTTGGTAATGGATTTTTGGTGTATTATTTTCACTATGTTATGTTATGCACACTTTATCATTAATTTACCCTAGTATATGCATTTTTGTATAAATTACTTAGCTGGAGAACTGCATTGCAAAATTCAGAGGAATGCAAATTTCAAAGGATGGTTGTGTTTTGGTTCACATATTGTTTCAGAAATTGCGAATTAGGTAGTTTGACCCTTAAATGTGATGTGAATCAAATTTCTCCTCCATCCTTAGTTTCTTTTTTCTTTTTAGTTTTAAAAACAAAACAAAACTATACGCAACAATAATCAAAGGGCAATCCCAACCATCATTAGTTTCATTGCTTTTCTGTGAAAGCTGGACGGGATAGCAGTTGAGTGTGGAAAATACCATTCTCCTCCCCCCCCCCTTTTTTTTTTTGCAATATGTATGATGATAACCCACATTTGCTGACTAACCTGCCCACAGTCTTGCTTTCTGTTTATGGAATATTCATAGCACAGAATTGGCTGTGAATCAGACAGTGTGGGCATAGCCTTTTAAAAGGGCCCTGGTTGATTAGAACCTCTGCTTTGTATAATAAGCACTAATGTAGCCACCTCATTCTTAAAAATAATGATGCCCAGCTCAGAGGAGGCATGTATAAAAACATAAATCATTTTTTAAAAAGAAAGCTCTGACATAAAAGAAAAATTAAAGAAGCTGAGTAGTTATCACTTTGATTGGCAACGACTAAGGGCAAAGAACAATCAGTATAATCATCTACTAGTATTCAAATATTATAAACACATGACTTATATGATGGAGAGGTTATCCAAGAGCGATGTAGCTAAAGGGCGATTTTGGCGTGAGTTACTTCATTTAAATTTTACATAAGCTTGAGTTAATGTACTGTTTAGGACTATTTATAGAATAACCATCAGAACATAACAACAGTATGTGCTAAATACCCTCTGGGAAGGGTTTAATTTGAGCCAGTATTGCCACAGCTTAACTTCAGAACATTTTTAAAATCAGTGCCATGACTCAGCCCTGGAAAGTATGAAGTAATAATAAAGATGAGCTAGCATAGTGTAGATATGACTTTACTCTCTTTTTAAGTCAGATGTGAGGAACTTGTGGCCTTCCATATGTTGTTGGACTCCAACTCCCATCATCCCTGACCATTGGTCATGCTTGCTGCAGTTGATGGGAGTCAAACAACTTCTGCAGAACCACAGGTTCCCCACTCCTGTCTAGATCAACCTGCCCATCACAATAGCCAAAAGAAAGTACGTCTTTATACAACACATAATAGGTTTCTCAACCTCCTTGTCACTGGGAATAGTGATGACCACTTTCTTTAGGGCAAATTTATGGCGCATAGGTCTATCAATGAACTAACTTCATAACACCTAAGTATGCCTCTGAATATTGCTTACATTTTATGTCTGCCATTGCACATGGTTCACCCCCTGCCTCTTTCTAATCTCACAGCAACCTTGTGGGATTGGTTAGGCTGACAGCTGGCTCAAGATCCGAAGTGAGTCAGTTCCACTGAACTCAGTTGAGCTAGCCCCTGATTGCACTGTAAGTGAGGTCCGTGGTTGAGCGGGAAAACTGAATCTTCCTCACCACCGCCCGTTCCCTTCCCTCACAGAAACCTTGTGATAGGTTGGTCCAACAGCTGGTGTGAAACAGCCAAGTGTGTGCTGACCATCATTCCTCCCACTCCTGCAACTTTGTTAAACACCCCAACAAGGTGTCTAGTTTGGGCTTCATATATTATCCTCATCGTTGTTTGTTTTGTATGCCAGGGTTCTTTGAGGGAAGTCATGAGCTTTAGTTGTATTGCATGTCTGCAGCCTCCCCTCCCTTCATTATTTCCCCATTTTAATAATTTGCTTCTGGCTTCCTCTTTGCTTTGCTTTTTCATTGTGTCTCTGGCTCTCTGTGTTCTGTTTTGTATTTTCCCTTCCACTCAGGAATGTGGAATTGTTAGAAGTTTTGCCTTTCCACAGCTGTTCCTCTCCTGTCTCCCTCTCCTACGCTCTTCTTTTCTTACCCAACTCCCTAGGTAGAACCATTCCCTGGGGTGAGTGATGGCCCATTAGAAAAAGATTAGCAGATGTGCACTTGACTAGTGAAACAGATGTCAGGGAGGAAAGGAGAGTGAGCGGGAACAGGTGACCTTTTCGGTAAGAGACAGACAAGGATGACTTTTAAAACATCAGTTCCTCACGAAGGCACAGAAGGCGTGAGAGAGAGAACACGTCAGCAGGAGCAAGGAAGACAATTCACCAGTATATCATGATGCTACATTACATTTCTCATTATCACTGACATAATCTGTTCAGTTTGGGCTGGAATTGGTATTTTTGCTTTTTCTAGTTTCTGCCAAAGACACTTCGGGCAGATTTGCTTGTGCAGCTCTGAGCTTATTTTCATCACGGTTGTGCTTGCCCCCATACAGACAAGCGCACATCTAAATAGGACAGGCCTGGTATCTCAAAACGCCTTGCCAAAAATAGGCGTATCTTTAATCCACTTGGATGTGCGCTCGTCTCTGCGGTGGGGAGCTTGGAAATGAGCATTAGACTACAAATAGAAGTTTCCCCCTATAACCTTTCTGCAGAATACATTTTCAGCAAAGTAAATATGCACTTGTTAATGTTACATATTTGTCTTATGCAAGCCACACTTCTCCCCTCAATACCCCTTCTGTGGGGTGGAGACTGCATTTCCCACACTTGCTTTGTGTGCTATATTTTGTGCTTGCAATAAGTTCCCCATACAGCACCTCCACTGCAATTTCTGTTTGGGAGACTTGTCGGAGTGGTTCCGTGTGATATCTTTGACATTTTTAGTGTCATTGCTTGAACACTGGGGTGTGTTTGTTGAGTGACTGTATGCAGGAATTCCACCACGTGCAACTCTAGTACCATGTGCAGGAATGAATGAAGTGGATGGATATTAGGAAAGCTGCTCCCCACCTCTCTCCCCCACTGCCCTGCCATGTCAAAAACCACTACTTTTTGTGAAACAAGGTGAGGTCTTTAGTTTCACTCTCCCACTCACTCAGCATTTTATATGTTTGTGAGATACTCCATTTGAACATTGAGATCAGAATGAAATATGCTAGTCATATTCAGGGCACAATTCCGTGCCTCAGGTTTCACATCTCTCATCTATTTTAGACGAAGGGGGAGGAAAATGCAAGCCCCATAGACCTCTTCTCAGAAAGGCAAGGAAAAATGTAAAACACACCACAATGCGATTTTGAAATTAAAGTGTTTACAGTGAGGCAGGTTATGTCTATTTTTACAAAACAAGTTTCTGTCCTGCTCAGTCCTCACTCGTATTTTCTTCTAGCGTCTCCTCCCCCCAACTCAACGTTTTCAGAAGTGGGTAGTAGTAGTAGTAAAATGCAAAATATATTCTAATGTGATATCTGCCTTGGAGAGTGATTGGTTGAAATTATAGTTGGCGTTCCTTCATGTCCAGGATAAACATACAAATTTTAGGACAGCATCCTATTTTCAACCTGCCTCAGGTTGCAAAAAAACTGCTATCCTCCACACCAGCTTGCAGGAGTTTTACACAGAGGCTTATTGAATGATCCAAAATGTTCTTGTTCTGCCTGATTCTTCAGCTCAGGAAATGAAAAGTAGATGATGATGATTATTTATTTATACTCCGCCCATCTGACAGTTTCCCCAGCCACTCTGGGTGGCTCCCAATCGAATATTAAAAACAATACAGCATTAAACATTAAAAACTTCCCTAAACAGGGCTGCCTTCAGATGTCTTTTAGAAGTAGGATAGTTGCTTATTTCCTTGACATCTGATGGGAAGGCGTTCCACAGGGCAGGCGTCACTACCGAGAAGGCCCTCTGCCTGGTTCCCTGTAACCTCCCTTATTGCAGTGAGGGAACTGCCAGAAGGCCCTCAGTGCTGGACCTCAGTGTCTGGGCTGAACAATTGGGGTGGAGATGCTCCTTCAGGTATACAGGACTGCAGCCGTTTAGGGCTTTAAAGGTCAGCACCAACACTTTGAATTGTGCTCAGAAACGTACTGGGAGCCAATGCAGATCTCAGGACCAGTGTTATATGGTAGAGATTGTAAAAGTAGAGATAAATAAGGGGAGGGATATCCACTTCCTTCTGAAATTACCGTCTGTCTTTTCTTCACCCTACAATACAGGTTTTTAAGTTATGAGGGAAGACCCTTAGAAGTTAATCCTATGCAGATTGACTCCAAAGTAAATTCTGCTTCCCTGGTGCTTACTACAGTGTGCATAGTCTTATCTTACAAACACTTACTCTTCCTTCTGTGTGACGATGTACAAGATCACTCTGTTAGTTTTTACGTTCCATCTTTTGCCTTTTAGCACTTGCATTATTAGTCAAACATAATTATGGGTGAAACTAGAGCCCTTGTTTCTCCCATTCTGTCTTTACTTTTTCACTTAGGGAAACTGGCAGCTTTAATAAAGAATCATCTGGCATGGGAAAGGTGTGCAGTTGTTGTTGTTTCCCCCTTCTCATTGTGTTGAAATTAGCGTGAAGTCACTGATCCCAAGAAAGTGTGGGGATGAATTAGTAGGCTGTGGAGAGAGAAGGGTTTTGCTTTTTCAGAATACAGGAGGGAGGGGATTTTTTTGGACAGCAGTTGTCAAAACCACTTGGTGCGAGTGAACAGATGATTATGTGGGACAAAGCGCTCAGGAGCTGGAATGGGAACTCAGGAGAAAGCATCGGAGGGCAGGTGGTTGAAGTCTGTTTATTCAATCACTTATTTGTTGTACACACACACACACACACACACACACACACGAACTAAGCAGAACTGTATTTTTCTGGCTTAGTGAGTGGATGTTATTTGCAAGTTCCAAGAAGACCACAAAGGACCTGAGTGAAACCCTGATACCTCATGCATCCAAGGCTGAATCATTTGATTCAAGCCTTTTTCTCACCACAAACATCCCAGGGGGTAATAGCATCATGCCAC
Source organism: Podarcis filfolensis (assembly GCF_964270895.1). Lineage (NCBI taxonomy): Eukaryota > Metazoa > Chordata > Lepidosauria > Squamata > Lacertidae > Podarcis > Podarcis filfolensis. The sequence goes on along the minus strand of NC_139612.1, from coordinate 45,507,094 downwards.
CAGTTTTCTTGACATGCTTGTTCTGTATGCAACATATACAAGATAGAAGTGACATGATTGGCTGCGTACTCTATTTATGGAATTGTGTTATAGCCTAAGTGTGTGCTTCAGTGCAAAGCATAACAAGCTCCTCTTCGATAAAATATATTCCAAGATATCTACATATTCCATTGGGTAATTAATGAGACAGCAGCCAAGAGAGAGAGAGAGTTATGAGAGAAGATTAGCAGAACAAGGCCTAGCAAGCTGCTACTAGAAGAACAGGGGTATAAAAAGGGACTGGGGGTGGGAAGCTGAAAACACCGAGAAAAGAAGAAAGGAGGGATAGAGGAAAGTTTTGTTTGAAAATATGCATTATTGCAAATGGAGAGGAAGTCTCAAAATAACTGGGGTGAGTGTTATTTTTTGTTTCCAAAAATTAATTGATTGATTAATTGACTTTTGCATTAAGGGAAATGTTAATAATAATAATAATAATAATAATAATAATAATAATAATAATAATTTATTTATACCCCGCCTATTTGGCTGGGTTTCCCCAGCCACTCTGGGCGGCTTCCAACAAAATATTAAAATGCAATAGTCCTTCAGATATTAAAAGCTTCCCTAAACAGGGCTGCCTTCAGATGTCTTCTAAAAGCCTGGTAGTTGTTTTTTCCTTTGACATCTGGTGGGAGGGCATTCCACAGGGCAGGCGCCACTACTGAGAGGGCCCTCTGCCTGGTTCCCTGTAATTTCACTTCTCGCAGGGAGGGAACTGCCAGAAGGCCCTCAGCGCTGGACCTCAGTGTCCGGGCAGAATGATGGGGATGGAGACGCTCCTTCAGGTATACTGGACCAAGGGCATTTAGGGTTTAATACAAAACAATTTTTAAAAGAAATATGCTAATTCATTTTAGAAAACAGCTCTAGTATACTATCATAGTCTGGTGCTAGTGCTCCAACACATGCCATGGATGGTGGAAGTGATAAGCATACTTTGTTGATGGTTTTTTTAAAAAAATAAGAAAAATAGAAAAGCAAGAGATTGAAATAGTTTGTGCCATTTAAGCAGATGAAAAAATATATATCCAATGATCATAAAGAACAACAAAGTTTGATGCAAAACAAAATTATTTGTAGAAAGACCACAAAAATGAAATTGTGTGCTTCTGTTGTCTGAATACAACCAAGTCCATAATAGAGCTATGTCTGGCAATCCAGCAGTGAATTCACTCTAAATTTTTATAGTCTAAGATCAACATTAGTAACATAGTAGTGTAATTCTATAGGAGGCAGAAGAGGGCACTAGTACTATTAAGTCCCAAATATGCATACATTAAAATGAGAACATGGAACTTGCAGAAATAACTTATACCTTTCTCAGTACTGAGATGCAAATTTTACAGATAAGGTTTTTCAACATGTGTATAACGGCCTCAGTGCAAATGCCCTGAGGATCTTCAAAACAATTTCAAGTTCCCAGTTGGTATGCTGGTCCATAATCTGTATCACGTATCCTTATTCGTAAGGAACCAGCATTCAGTACAATATACATGGTATATTGTAAATCTCTATGGAACATCACAGTAATCCTCAATCTTCTTTGGAACACCAAATTGGCACATTAAGCTTCCTGCAATCTCATTTCTTCATTTCATAGGGTGAAGCTGTTCTTCACCCTAAAACAGCTACAATTTAAAAAACAGCAACAACCTGCAGTCCTGGAGACAGAACCAAAACAGAAAATAAAGGATTTAAGGTAAAAACTCGGGGATAACAAGTGAAACATCATGAAATATTGGGACATCACTGGGAGATGGTGGTTTTACAGACAGACATTTAACATGCAATTTAAAAAATAAATAATAAAATGAAAAAGTTGCAAGAGTCTCTTCTCTACCCAGAGGTCCCATTTATTGTACACTAGGCAGAACAGTGTGTGATAGAAAGTTTCCTAAATGGCTTCTGATTTTATTTTATTTTTTTTATTTCTCCTGCAGCCAGAAGAGCTGACTAATATTTTGGAAATCTGCAATGTTGTGTTTACCAGCATGTTTGCCCTAGAGATGATCTTGAAACTTGCTGCCTTTGGCCTCTTTGATTATCTTCGCAATCCTTACAACATCTATGACAGCATCATCGTCATCATCAGGTAAGGATAATCAAAGCCATGCATCAATGTATGAGACGTAGTGTAAGAAAGATGGGTGAGGGTCAGTTTTGGGGCTGCCCAAGAAGTAAATGAAACTCATTCCAAGCAGTGTTTGGAGCAATGTTGTGTTGGGACAGCACATCTCAAGCCATTCTAGACTTTGGTGACGCCACTACTTTATATTAAACATTTTAATCAATAAAATGTGAGAGCCACTTGAAAAGGTAGTGCACAGGACCAAGAAACTTGCCATTCTGGAGTCTATTCTCGGCCTTTCCACCAGCTTTCCTTTGGATTCAGGACAATTCCTATTAACTTTGTAACTGTGATCCATTTTGCTATATATAAAACCAAGAGCATCATGGTTCTGCCTGCATAAATCCATTAAACATGGTGGGGGGGTAGGATTCAACTGTGTCCTACCCAGAAGAGACCCACTGAAACTAATGAACCGAAGTTATTCAGGTCCATTAACTTCAATGGACATTCCCTGAGTAGGACTGGTGTTGAATACCACCCACTGTCCAATCTTATAGCTCCACATGCATCCTTATAACTGCAGGAGAACCTTATGCCTAGATTCACCATTCACTGCAACTGTCCATCAGTTTCTAAACACCCACCCTGTTCAGAGTACCATTTATACAGGAACAGAGGAAGCTGCCTTCTATCAGGTTCATTTAGCTCAGATGAATCTACTCTGACTTGTGACAACTCTACAGGGGCACAAGGCTTTGCTTCCTCACATCTAGAGGAAATTATCCAGGAAGTTCCTGACTCTAGTTTTAAGAATCCTGGTGCTGTGGCATCTGCCTCAGTCAGCTCCTCCCTGCCAGTTTCCAGTTTGGTGGTCCCCTGATCACCAGCTTCAGACTCAGACCCAGGAATCTGCTCTGGCTCCCTCACTGCTGGACTCTGGGGTCAAAACAGGCCCTTATCATGCAGGTGGGCAGCTGCAGCTTCCTACTTCAGTCTTAGCACTCTAAAAGCTGCTCGCTCTGCAAGAGGTTTTGGCAGCAGGGAGAGAGATTGGCCACCAGGACCTCCCTACTTCCTACTTGCCAGGGTGCAGTGCACCTGAGAAGAGGGGAGCTTGGTAGTGGTAGCCAGAAGATATTATTCAACTAGGTTTTACTCAGTGTAGACCTGCTGAAATTTATGAACAGGACTAAGAAAAGGAAAGGAAAGAGCCCCTGCTTTCACCCTTGAGCAAAGCACCCCCAAAACCATTTACGATGTGTGTCTATGTTTTTTGAATTATGGCTCCATTGAAGGTTACCAAAACAGTTGCCACCTGCAAACATGGGGGGGGGGGCAGGGCAGTGAACTGGGGCTGCCATTTTGGCTAAGCTGTAGTTTTCACCCTTTGTTTCTTCCCTTCTGGTTCTTGAGGCTGGAAACAAGCTTTCGCTTCTGTGGGGCATCATAACATCTTTGTATAATAATGCTTTCAGGAGAGATCCTGAAGGAACCTGGAAGGAACCTGTTGAAATTGACTAAGGGAAGGATATAAGGGGAACATTAACTCCAAAGAACAAAGAATAACTCAGGAGTTATAAGCAAGTGTATTTTGTTCACACAGAATTAATTCAGACAAACTTTGTATTTCTTACACATAGGGATACTTGGTTTATAAACACCAGTGCAATTGACAACAGAAATTATCTCCCTCCTTCCCGCTCTCTGGCAAACACAGTCTACCTAAATCTCAGTTAAAGATAACTCAAATAAAAGTTGCTTCTATTATAATCTTCACACTCTCATTCATCATCCTTTGGGATTCCTTTCTATTACCTTTCTCAAGGTCTCACTCTGGCCCTCCCTTCCTCTCCCTTGTCTCTTGTTGCTTTTGTCCCTGATTTGCAGCATCTGGGAGATCATAGGCCAGGCTGATGGTGGCCTGTCCGTGTTGAGGACATTCCGGCTACTGAGGGTGTTGAAGCTGGTGAGGTTCATGCCTGCCTTGCGGCGTCAGCTGGTGGTGCTCATGAAGACCATGGACAATGTCGCTACCTTCTGCATGCTCCTCATGCTGTTTATCTTTATATTCAGGTGAAAAGAGGGATTCCAGGGTGCAGGAACACTATCCAGAATGAGATCCATTTTACTTGATCAGTCACAAGAAAGGATGTTTGTTTGCTTGTTAAAACTTGTTGTATTAAGGGGGGAAACACTTTTCAAGGCACACTACCCTAACAAGGCAGCTTTGCAAAACTCAAAACACAGGAAAATATTATTACAACACACACACACACACACACACCAGCAGTGCAAATCAGCTAAATGCAGACTTCTGTCTTCAGAGTTTTGTTTTGATCAGCAGTGCTGATCTCAGGTCTCAGGTGCTGATTTTGATGTTGGGCTCATGCAGGTATTAGCTGTCTTTCAGATAACATAGTCCCAAACTAGTTAGGGTTTTGTAGGCTAAAACAAGCACCTTGAATTGGGCCTGGAAATAAAAAAGTAGCCAATGTAACTGATGCAGCATAGGTTTTAATATGATCTGGATGTCTTGCAGCCACATTCTGTGCCAGCAGCATTTTCCAAACAGTCTTTAAGGGCAGCCCCACACAGTTCATTACAGTAATATAACCTGGTTGTAAGAAAGCCATGCATCGCTGTGGCTAGGTCAGGTTTCTCTAGCTAGGGCCACAGCTGCCAAACTAACCTAAACTGATAAAAAGCACCCTTGGCAACCAACATCACAACCAAAAGCACCAAGTCCAGGCTATATTTAAAGGGAGAAAATTGTTGTGAACTCTCTGCTCTCTGTGCCTTCCTTTTGGGAATCATGTGCAATTAAACACTGTTTCTGTGCCCTTAATGGAAAACAATGTGCAATAATGCCAGGATCTGAACAATTCAGGAAATCACCAATTAAAATGACAGTTCACAAAATCAAGATAAATGCAAAGTAGCTAGTCAGGAAACCCTGAACTGCTGCGCTAACAGAAATGTGCAGGTAGAGGAACAGGCGTTCAAACCCTTTAAGTATGGGTTTTGCTGACAGTTACCCAGGGTTAACAACAGACAGAGCATTTTTCCCCTGAATAAAAAGGAAAACAAATTCACGGTGAACGAGCCTGGGATAAATGGGATTAGAACTAGTAATCTAAGTCGCAAATGAGTGACCAATGACCCAGCAATATGGTGGAGTCTGGGGTTCTGCTACAGCCTCCAAACTGGAGTCTGAGGAACGCAAGGCAGCCTCTTCCAGCCAGAGAGGCACTGGCATGACAGGTTCTCCTGGTGCTAGAATTCCCAATGAGGTAGGGACACCAAAGGCTGGTTCTGAGGGCAAATCCTCCTCTCAGTCCAAGATGTTCCCTATATCCATGACCTTTTCTTCAGGGGATGAGGAGGCAGAGCTCTGGGTCCTGTGACAAGCCATATATGTATTGCCCCAGTTTCTTTAGTAGAAGGATAGGATACATATGTGGTAAATAAATAAGAACATTTCAATAATGAAAATTACATAAGAAATGTGTTGATTTAAAAATAAAAAAACTGTTCTTTCCAACAGCATCCTCGGAATGCACATCTTTGGGTGTAAATTCAGCCTCAGGACTGACACAGGAGACACAGTCCCTGACCGGAAGAATTTTGACTCCCTACTTTGGGCTATTGTCACAGTGTTCCAGGTGAGACCAAGAAATAGGAAAAGGGAATAAGGGGAGGGGAAGGAGACATGTCTTCCCAGAAACAAGGAGTGATTAAGGGAAAGGATAGGATTTGAACCATCAGGCTTGTGGGCCTGCTGCTATGCTTAACACCATGCCATCAGTTGCAACCCACTAATGATCGTGAGCTCAGCTCGGCCCACTGGTAAGGGAGCCACAGTGTTTCTGCTACTCTACAGTGAACTGTAAATGACAACCCACTACATTTCAGAGAGTGCTTGTGGCATTGGAACAGCACAACACAGCCAATGCATCTCCTCAGGAAAAAAGATATATCATGACCAAAACAGAAAAAAGTTCATGCATATGAGCGGGCTGAAAAGGATAAAACTAATTAGATACTTTTTACCTGTCAGTTAACGTATTTTCCAGCCTGCATGTTTTGTTCTTGATTTGACTTTGCAAGCTTGGGTTCTGTGTTACAGATCTTGACTCAGGAGGACTGGAATGTTGTGCTCTACAATGGCATGGCCTCAACTTCTCCATGGGCATCTCTTTACTTTGTGGCTCTCATGACATTTGGCAATTATGTTCTGTTCAATCTGCTGGTGGCCATCTTGGTGGAGGGATTCCAGGCCGAGGTGAGTTGCTACAGTAGCTGCTTTCAGGGAGGGTATGGCACACATCTATAGCTGGTTGGGGACATAGCCTGAAGGGCTTAGAAAGGGTGGCAAGGCATCCCATGTCCAGTGATCTTCCAAGGAACGTGTTTGTGGAGGGTGGTTTTCAAAGCAACTGCAAGAAAAGCAAGGACATGTGCCATTACATGGCCTGGACACTAAGGTGTCGCCTCTTATGTGCAGTGGCATGTCAGCTAATGATTTCCATAAAGTAGTTTGCCTTGCCTTGGAAATTCCCTACCAAGCTGAAGCCACAAAATGCTGGAATCACAGGGAAGCACCTCCTTTGCTCTCAGGATGCTCACAATTCCCAGGTCTTTGATTTTATTTTCCCAATGCAGGGTGATGCTAACCGGTCATATTCAGATGACGATCAGAGTTCATCAAACAATGAGGAGTTTGACAAATTCCAAGATGGCTCGGGTAAGAGAAGGTGGTATAGGAATTCTGCATGACTATAACTGCAGTGAGAACCGCTGCATGAAATCTAATTTGTGAATATATTGGTTTTCATGAGAGTAGCAAAATAAAGTCTATTACTTAATATTGCCCATTTTCCCTATTTCTCACGATTGGCTGCAATTCTGGCTTATTAGCATAACTACCTTGCAACTTTGAATTAGGCTGCAATCGTAGTGACTTACCTGGGAGTAATCCCCATTGATCTCAGTAGGTCTTACTTTTGATTGCCTTGTAAGAGCAGAATAATCTTGGATCCTACTTAAAGTTGTGTTGGTCTCTGCTTTTATATGTGAAAACATAACATCTTGGAAAGTTCACTCCTTAGGAACATAAGAAGCTTACTTATACTGAGTTGAGACCATTGGTCCATTTAGTTCAGTAATGTCTACACTGGATTGACAGTGGCTCTCCAGAGTTGCAGGCAGGATTCTCTGTCTTAGCCATATCTGGAGACACTGGGGATCAAACTAGGACTTTCTGCATGCAAAGCAGTTTCTCTACCACTGAGCTACAGCTTTCCCTTTTCATCTTCCTCTTCCCCAAATGTGCTCTGAGTCCACAGCAATGGACACTTCAAATGCATTTGCATTTCTAATAGTAAAAGGCAAAGCTATTGCAATGTTTTTCACTAAAGGATTTTGGTGCCTTTTGGACACGCTGTGGCCCAGATCCTGTCACTTCTCTTTGAAAGGCAACAGTGATGTCCTAGACAGGCTTGGCAAAATCAGGCTTTTCTACTCGACCTCATAGGAACTAGGATAACAATGATGAAGATGTTCAAGCTGCTGATGGAACTGGGCTCCCACACTGAGTTTCAATCAAACCCCTAGTGTTCAAATCACACAAAGCACATCAGACGGAAATAAAAAATATGTGTAAAATACCCTGTGGCTACTGATTTGACTTGACAAAAGGTTGGATTCAAACATCAGTAAAATCAGCCAAAAGACAGGATGGCAGAATTTTGTTTGTGTGATAGCCAAAGCAATGCCCTCTGCTCTTCTTTGAGAATACTGCAAATTGCCCTTAACACAAACAGCTGTAAATGCCAGTTACAAGCCTGCGTATTCTTATTAAGGACCACAGTGAAGAGGGGGAAGTTCGCTGGGAGTTTGGGGTTTAAAGAAAGTGATGGGGGCAACTTACCATGGAAATGCACGCCAGTCAGGCACCCTTACTACATTGGAGTGGTACTTGAAGAGAGAAATTGCATTTTATCTTTGTGTTGTGAGCAATGATCTTTTCTCTTTACCATATGGCAGCACCCAATAGTGTGTACCATTCTAAAGATACATCTCTGCCTCTCCTTCCTTTTTATTTGCTGTTGGTTTGTAGGGTGCCCAACCTGGAGGGAATTTCACTGGTTGTCTGCTTGCTTCAGAACCTCAAAGCCCCTCATATTGCTGATGGGTTTCCAAGGCCAAATGGCTCAATAGGCGCTCTGCTTCCAGGGAAGTCAGGACATGTCTGGTAGTAGATAGATTCCCAGATATGAATGAAAAGAGATTTGCTGGTGTTGGTCTGGGAACGCAGAGGTGGCTCTCAAACATAGGATACAAAACAGCTTGTCACGGATTGGTTAATGCCTTCGTCGGTTTCTCTCATTTTTACTATATTCTCCTTTTGTAATGTGTGCCTGCTGCAGGAACAAAGCTACAGCTGCCTTCGATTTGAAAGCAGGGAGGGGGGGTATCATCAGTCATTGCAGTTTTGCTTCTTTCCATGTATGTGAATATTAAGGTGCTCACACTAAGGATAGCTATTGCTACAGCATCAGTTTTCCTGCTGCTGTAGTGGAGTGCCTACTGCAAGAATCTTCTTTGCTAAGCATTTGGGCAATAAAGAATAAGCTTTACTTTCTCCCAAGGAGAACGTTTCCAGGCTTTAATGGGAAAAGTATGAAGCACTGTCAATGCAGAAGCTATTGGGTGATGGAGGAGAATTCTCCCATATTGTTCTCCCAATTTCCTAGAGGCATTGCTATGGAGATAGTGCCAAAGTCTGAATCTATGTATGTGGAATTTATGTATGAGCACAGTTCCTTCGAGTTCACTATATATCTGAAAGCACGTGAATGCATTTATCGAAGGGCGGCTCTCTGGGTGGAAAAAGGAATGTCCTTTGCTCTCTTTCCTTTGCATTTTTCTGCTCAGATCCAAAGCTTTGTGCAATTCCCATGACCCCAAATGGACATCTTGACCCCAGCCTTCCGTGTCTCAACCAGCCTGGAGCAGCTGCTGGAATTCCCAACCCTTCCCGCAATACTCTGCAGCCAGACCAAGTCCTCATGGCCCTCGAATCCAGGAAAAGCAGTGTGATGTCTCTGGTGGGTGAATTTAAATCTAGGTGTAGCACATGTTGCCTACCACAATGATTTCCAGTCCTAACACCTGAGAATAAGATCCTTTACAGTGACAGCCAATGTATGCTGTGATTTACCACATACTCTAATTTACAGTTAAAAGAGCTTGAAGTAAAAGCAACTAGTCTGAAGTAAGTTACTGTTCCATTGTAATTTTAATGATCTGTGTTGATTCTGAACTGCCTCGTGTGATTTTCGTAATGAAAGATGGTCTAAAAACATTCTGAAGAAATAAATGGCTGAGGATGTTGACTTGTGCTGCTTTCCTATTTGGGTGGGGGTGCTGAACCCTCTCTTGGATTTCTTGCAGTCTAGCTCTCGTAGTTCTCATTACGGTGCCTGGAGCCGGACTGGGGGCTGGGGGAGTCGCCGCTCCAGCTGGAACAGCCTCGCCCGGGGACACAGCCTCAAGCACAAGCCTCCTTCAGCTGAGCACGAGTCCCTCTTATCCGGGGAACGACACAGGGCATCAGAGGGTGAACAGGAAGGGCTAGTAAGAGTTCACCACCATCGGCGAACCCTCTCCTTGGACACCAAAGGCTCCTCTGAACTGGTGGAGTTGGCACCCACAGTCCTATCCAATCACAGGCCTTTGCGGAAAATGGGTGTGACCACAGGACCCAGTGAGCACCAGAACTGCAATGGCAAAATGCCCAACATTGCTAAAGATATGTTCCCAGAAATGAACAACCGCAAAGACCATGGAGAAGACGAGGAGGAGATAGACTATGTAAGTAGTTGCTTCCTCCAGTAAAGAGGCATTAGGACTTTGTAAAGTTGAGGAGAACCATCATAACAGATAAGAGGGTGAGCTGGGCCAGCCCAGAACTTCCTGGCTGTACTGTGCAAAGAGAGATCACAGTGAAGCTCTAACAGAACCCTTTCCAAAACTTCTCCTTCTATGAAATGCTTTTCATGTCATGTTCTCTGAAAAGAACATTGTGTTCTGTGACTTTGTGTTGCAGTTCTTCAATTAAATAATGCATACCAGAGAGCCAGTGTGGTGTAGTGGCTAAGAGCAGTGGACACGTAATCTGGTGAAACGGGTTCGCTTCCCTGCTCCTCCACATGCAGCTGCTGGGTGACCTTGGGCCAGTCACACTTCTCTGAAGTCTCTCAGCCTCACTCATCTCACAGAGTGTTTGTTGTGGGGGAGGAAGGGAAAGGAGAATGTTAGCTGCTTTGAGACTCCTTAGGGTAGTGATAAAGCGGGCTATCAAATCCAAACAACTCCTCCTCCTCCTCCTCTTCTTCTTCTTCTTCTTCTTCTTCTTCTTCTTCTTCTACCAAGGAAGGAAATAATAGGTAAAAATGTGCATAAGAATGCATATATTGCACATGTATGTTAGGAGAAATTTGCATTAGAATGCTGATCAGTTTTCATGATATATATATATATATATATATATATATATATATATATATATATTTACAAAAATCACAAACTGATACAGAAATGTGGAGCACTGAACTTGACAACAGAAAAAAAATAGAAACTGAGAGAGACAAAAATTGAGACATTTGTCCTTCCCTAGTGGTGAGTGAGCTATCTTCCAGGAAGATTTGCCCGTTTTGATCTTCTCATTGAAGAGTGATCAGCTTTTGAAGAACTCTATAGAACTCTATGGTTCCCCAGATTTCCCAAGCCATAGACTCTTCTGGCATTATTTAATTGGTTTCAGAGTGCTTCTACCACCTTTCAGGGCACACTGCCCACGCAAGGCAGCTTGCAAGACATGAAAATTCAATTTCTGTCATACGCCAAGAACAGCTAAAAATCCCACCCACAAGTACAGCAGAATCCTATCAAACTTCATAGGTTTTCTTGTTTTTTAAAGATCAGCAGTGATTAGGCTTTACGTGTGTATCTCTGAAGCCCTGTCCTTAGCCTGAGTCTTGTCTGAAATTCCAGATGTGTTAGTAAAATATTTCCTCTTATACTACATCTCAGACTCTCCTTTATATTTTTGGCATTAGGAACATCCCCATGGATACCTGCATGCCTCTAACTGCGTCTCTCTATTACTTATGGAATAGGCAATATTAGTAGGAATGCACAAACCTCTGATGTAGCCAATGTTTGAAAAATTACTGTGAACTTTATGCAATGTTACTTCAAATTGAGTCTGATTCCCCGAGACTTACTCCCAACACCCAAGTAAGGGTGCTCAGGATTCAATCTCGGCTACATAAAATTCTCTCTCGAAGGGACTTAATGGATTTCACCAGGTGTGAAATGTCAGTATCAATAAGGGACATTTGGGGGTTTTCTCGGTAGAAGGCAATGCTCTGAGCTGTTTTAGTAGCCCATGGCTGTTAGTAGTTTTAAGTGTTGCCCAATCAGCAAAGCTTTCTTTCAGTCTAAGTCAGAATGGCAGTGCTGATTCTCTACTTTCTAGGAGGTAAATTAGTTCATTAATCCTGCCATGGTGCTTGCAGTTGGCTCTGATGACCTTGAAGTTCTCTTTTCAGCCCTTCAGTTTTATGTCAGATCAGAGAGAAACTTCTGAACGCTCTGTCCATGCCATCATCGTCTCCCACAGCTGTGATTTCAAGTCATTTTCTTACCCTGCATGGGGCATGGTGGGTAGTGAATGATCCATATAGATGAAGAACCTGTAATTGGGAGGTTTCTCAGTTTTTGGTATTCAAGGCATTAAAGGAGTCTTGCTCGTATGGGGAAAGTGAAGAAGGTGGCAACTTCTGATGTTCTGCCTCGCTTTTCACAGAGCCTGTGTTTCCGTATCAAAAAGATGATAGAGGCCTACAAGCCAGACTGGTGTGAGTTGCGTGAAGACTGGTCCATCTACCTTTTCTCACCACAAAACAGGTATGTGTCCTTTACTTTTGCTTATGTTTGTGGGGGATGGGCATATTGGGGTGGGATACTACCACGCTGCCTTGAATTTTTGCATTTACCTTCAATCACACCTGCACATCTTTTAGAGCACATGGTTGGTTTATGCATTACATCATGGGTAGGTAAACTAAGGCCCGAGGGCCGGATCTGGCCCAATTGCCTTCTAAATCCGGCCCATGGACGGTCTGGGAATCAGCGTGTTTTTACATGAGTAGAATGTGTGCTTTTATTTAAAATGCCTCTCTGGGTTATTTGTGAGGCATAGGAATTCGTTCACCCCCCCCCCAAAAAAAAATAGTCCGGCCCCCCACAAGATCTGAAAAAGTTTGCTGACCCCTGCATTACATTATCAGACATACACCATGATGTATTTTTTAGCAATGTTGCACTGCTGTATCTTCTTTTCACAATACGTTCTGCATTATTTTGCAAAGCTTATAGCAGCAGAGGAAATTATTCCGGCTCTCAAATTTACTACTATTTATTATTAATAAAATGGGAGATTCTAAAAGTTTGCCATGAGGCAATACTAATTAAATCAGTTGCACAGTTTTCAAGTGGAACCAAAAGAATTTTGAACGGGAGGTTTAACAGCTAAAGTTTCAGGGCGTAATTTTATCATCTTCCACTTCCCCCAAACCTTCTCACTACCCCTATCATCCCTTAGAAACATATGCACTTCACAAACAAGTGAACTGTCTTTCAGATTTCGTATCCTCTGTCAAACTATCATCGCCCATAAGCTGTTTGATTACATTGTCCTGGCCTTCATTTTCCTGAACTGCATCACTATTGCCCTGGAGAGACCACAGATTGAACAGAGAAGCACAGTGAGTACTATAACCTGCTCAGATGGACCATAGAATCTTAGGGGAGCAGAGTTCTTTTTACCTTTTGCACAATTAGGACATAGAAAGGATGTTGGAGAGTGTGGGGGGCTTTTGTTTTTTTTGTTTTACAAACTTGGTAAAACAAGTCTATGGAGAAAATGGAAAATGGAACTTGACTAGTTTTACTAAGAATTAAATGTATGCCTCTGTTTCCAGTGGAAGCAGCTTTGTATATGTGTGATTGCATGTGTGAGCTTGGGCCTGCCGCTACTAGTATGCAGCCCTAAACAGCCATTCAGATGAAATCCTTGACAATATATTCTATGTGAAGAAAACGCTTCCTATCTAAAACTTCAGAATGGTACTTCTTTACCGTATTTTTCGCCCCATAGGGCACACCAGCCCACAGGGCGCACCTAGTTTTTTTGGGGGGGAATAAAGAAAAAAAAAAATTCCCCCCCCCAGGCGCAGGGCTGGGGCGGGGAAAACCCGAGCTTCCCCCGACCCCAGTCCCCAGAACAGGCTGCTATCCGCAAGCCTAGGGAGCCCAGCGGGAAGTCGCACTGGTCTCCCCAGGCTTGCGGATATCTTCCCGAAGCCTGGGGCGCATGGCTCAGCACGCCCCAGGCTTCGGGATGGAGGCAGCTCCCACCGCCAGCCTCCAAACCAGGTCCGCCTCCCCGCTGTCCCCCGAGCTTGTGGGGCAGCGGTGGAGAGAAGCGCTGCTTTCCCCACCGCCAGCCTCCAAACCAGGTCGGGGAACAGCGGGAAGGCACACTCCGCCTCCCCGCTGTCCCCCGAGCTTGTGGGGCTGGCGGTGGGGGAAGCAGTGCTTCTCCCCACTGCCAGCCTCCAAACCAAGTCAGGTTTGGAGGCTGCTATCCACAAGCCTTGGGAGCCCTACGGGAACTCCCGCGGAGCTCCCAAGGCTTGCGGATAGCTTCCTGAAGCCTGGAGAGCAAGAGGGGTCGGCGCGCACCGACCTCTCTCACTCTCCAGGCTTCAGCAAAAGCCTGCATTCACCCCATAGGACGCACACACATTTCCCCTTCATTTTTGGAGGGGAAAAAGTGCATCCTATAGGGCGAAAAATACGGTACATTACTAGAACAGCAGCCAATGATAGTGAGAAATGAGGAAAACACATATCTTTCTCATGTATTGGAAATCTATACACCTGCCAATAAGAGGGAAGCTCATTGTGTACACGACAACACTGAAGATGAAAGTTAGATAAGATGGTTTATCTGTGTGCTTTGGGGATTAGCTTTTAAATGTATATTCAGGAGAACATACACACTGAAGACTGTTTTCACATTCCTGAGACGACAGAGGACACACTTTGAATGCAGAAGGCTCCAAATTCAATCCCTGACATCTCTAGTTAAAAGGCTCACCTGGCAAGTAATGAGAAGGTCCTCTGCTTGAGACCTGGGAGAGCTGCTGCTGGGCCAAATGAACATCTATATATGTTGCTGTTATAAGGCAGTTTCCTATGTTCTGTGAACAGTTTGCCTCAACCACAGAAGAGCCACATACTTGACTTGATTGCTAGGAGCACCATCTACCTGAGGATTCTATTCAATGGTGTAACAGTTCACAACTGGGGGGCATGTTCACAACTGTGGCTCAAAATGCAGCAGGTTCATTTCCCCCCTGCTGCGTTTTAAGCTGCATTTCACAGTTCACATCAGAGACGGGATGGGGCATTACCTGTTTGGTTTCCTCACCCCTGCAACCCCCTCCCCCAGAACTCCCATTTATGAAGCTGTCATCTGTGCATGCACAGTGGCTATTAGGGCACGGTCACATGACTGCTAACTCTGCATCTAGTTTTCTAGTCAAACTGAACCTGCTTTGGGGAGGAAACGCATCAAATAGCAGTATTTGTCAACAAAGTACAGGGTCAGCATGGATTGTGGCTCATGTCATGGGAATGTGACTTCTAAAACTAGCAGTGGGAGTGCACTGGGTGCAGTGTAACTGGCAATGTGACCATGCCCTTCGTTGTGTTTGTATCTTTTTTTTAGGTATTTGTGAATGTAAATGAAAAGAAAACCTCGGTCGCTGGCCTGTTCACGTTCATTTTTTATTTCTACCACATCCACTAGGAACTGATTGGGCCACAACGGTAGACTAGGAAGGACGACAGCATATTATAATGTACTTGAGATGTTGGGTAGGGTGATGCTTTTGGCAGCTGACCTTAAAGTACCCTAGACTTTTAGATCCACCTGACTCTTAGCAACCAAGTAGGATTTGCCAAGTTCGTTGCAATGACTCAAACTGCAGAGCTCTTGCTAGATATATTCTGAGGCTGCCTTTGATTATTCCAGGAGAGAATCTTCCTTACGGTATCCAATTACATCTTCACAGCGATCTTCGTTGCTGAGATGACGCTGAAAGTAAGTCACTCATTGACAGCTACCAAGCCGTCCCCATTTCACTGACCCAACTAGCCCCTTCCAAGTATGCCAGGGAGGCAAACATACCATTTGGGGGGGGGCGACGGGTAAGGTACAAAGGGGTGCCATTTTCACAAATATATTTGTCAGAGTTGAAAGAGAGCAGACGCCCTTTTGGTGAATGTACATATATTGCTGCAAATAGGGCAGCAGTTCTTTGTCTATTCAGAGCACCATCCAATAGGCTTTGTTTGCCTATGATGATATCAGGACTTAGCAGAATCTGATGAGCTGTGAAGCATTTCAGCATCAGTGTCACTGCATGACCCCTGGCTGGCTAGGGTAACTTTAGAAAAGAGAGAACCCAGGGTGGGGAGCAATGAGAATAGCACCCAAGAGACAGACGGTGGGGCAAATAATGGCAGCACTTTGAAAGTGATTTCAGGGGTTGTGGTTTTTTTTCCAAATAAACATTTCTTCCCTCCTCCAAAGAAAGGATCCAGTACATTCACACACACACACACACACACACACACACACACACACACCCACACCAAATGAGTAAATATTCAGTGTGGCCATATTTCTTGCTGGTTATATTTGTACAATTGCTTCCCACAGGCTGGCATGATAGGGAGTACCGAGAATTAAAACCAGTGCTTTTTTTTCTTAAAAAAATGTTTAGGGGTACTCTCATTTTGACTCAAGAAAATCACCATTTTATAGTTCAAATTGGGAAAAATTAATACAGTAAATGGACAAAAGTACAAAGTTTCACAAAATGTTTAGGGGTATGCATACCCCTGCGTCCCCCCAGAAAAAAGCACTGATTAAAACCCTTTCATTTCGAAATCTCAGAACACCAAAACTTGAAATTATCTCTGTGGTGATGAAAGGATTTGTATATAGTATAAGCAGCAGCAGCAAGGAGATCATCAGGGCCTTGGTGGCTATTAGCAGCTTTTAAAAAAAGATATTTGTTAGAGGTGAAATCAGGCCCTCCTGTCCATTTTTTATTCCCCAGAGTTTTGGTTGTTGTTGTTTTTATTAGAAGAGAACCAAGCATTATATCAGTGTCAGTGATCAGCTTTGCATTGACCCCATGCCTGTTCCCATCAAGAATTCTGTACCCAGGTGAAACCCTCAAGTATCTGCACTGTGTAGTAGTTCCAGGAGTGTAGCTCAGTGTTACTGCTTGACTATCACATTCTCCACACTCATACATTCTCTCATCTCCCCTAGGTAGTCTCCCTTGGCTTATATTTTGGGGAGCAGGCCTATCTCCGCAGTAGCTGGAATATCCTGGATGGCTTCTTGGTGTTCGTGTCCATCATTGATATTGTGGTTTCGGTAGCCTCTGCTGGTGGAGCCAAAATTCTGGGCGTGCTGCGAGTCCTCCGGCTGCTGCGTACTTTACGCCCTCTTAGGTGAGATCCAAAAGGCTAGTCTCCCTCCTCCTCTCTTTTGTAAGGACCCTGCTTCTGAACACCCAGAGAAAGCTTGTGTGGACTCCCAGATGTTTTGCCATGATAAAGGTTTTGGAAAGGGCAATAAGAAGGGTCAAGAGCTCAGGGCATCTTAGATACAGTCTGTGATGACAAGGCCAATCAAAATAGGAAAGAACAAGCATAGAGGCAGGGAATGGGTGTATATGTATCCAGAGTCAGTTTTGACAGTAGCGATGGGGGAGAATTTAGACTTGAGTTTGCATTTAGGTACCTAATTTGCACTTTCAAAAGCAATGTGCAAACCAAAGCACAGCTGTTCTTCGAAATTTTCATTGCTCTTAATGTTGTAATGCAATTGTCCAGCCATGTAATGTGTACAAAAATACATATATGGGGATGAAATGATGCCCTTGCTTGAAATCTGCCGTGTTGCTTTATGGGGCAAGCAGCTGTGTCGTGATACTTTTTAGAGAAGCTCTTTGTAAAGCATTGAGAAAAGCATCTCTGTTCTATGTCTCCCTTATTGTTGCTCCTCACAGTGCTTCTTTTTCAGGGTTATAAGTCGTGCACCGGGCCTGAAGCTTGTGGTCGAGACACTCATTTCATCACTCAAGCCCATTGGAAACATCGTCCTCATTTGCTGTGCTTTCTTCATCATCTTCGGCATTCTTGGGGTGCAGGTACTGTTGTTAATATCGTCTATGAGAAAATGTATTATTTTTAATTATTATTATTTTTAAATTAATTTTATTGCATTTATATTCCACCTTTCCTCCAAGGAGCTCATGGTGGTGTACATGGTTCTCTTCCTCCCCATTTTACCCTCACAGCAACCCTGTGAGGTAGGCCAGGCTGAGAGAGAGTGACTGGCCCAAGGTCACCCAATTGAGTTTTATGGTTGAGGAGGGATTTGAACCCGCGTCGCCTAGGTCCTAGTCCAACACTGCAATTACTACACCACTCTGGTTCCTGTGTCTTTCAAACAAACAAAAAATAATATCCTACACAGTTTAAAAGGCCATAGATTGTTTAATTAGCCAAAGGTCTGGAAGAAGAGGAATGTTAGGCAGGCTCCCAGCTCATCCCTGAGAATGCAGGCACAGAGAAAAAAAGAACCTATTTGGATGAGCTTGAGATGTCATATTCACTAATAAAAAGAAGTAAAAAACAAACATCAGGAAAGGAGGGGTGGGAAATCAAGAAGGAATTTATATTAGGGAAAAACTTTATGATGATAAATATTTTGCAATATTTTTGGAGATTTAATAAAAAATTAGAGGAGGGGTCATATTCACTGTTTCACACTCCCTCTTAGATCCAGTTCTAATGTGATAGCTGGAAGGGATGCACTTCAAAATAATAAGAGTGCAAGGCTGGTGTTCAGGGCTACAGTAAGATTCAGCTGGACCTCAGGACCCAATGCTGAAATGGCAGGTTGGCTGCTGGTCCCAACTGAAATGCTTGAGAGCGCAGATATCTACCTGCTGTTTTATTACAAAAAAGTGTTTTCCATTAATTCCTGACTTTCCCCCACATTCCAAGCACTGGATCCACCCACGACTATTTGAAGAAGAAACTAGTGACGTTCTGTTTTATTTTAGGCTCCTACTGCAGAGGTCTGCTGGAGTGGGTAGTGCTATCATTTGGAAGAATGTGCTATACTTAATCTGTATGTAGGGATGGCAGTTTCATAATGTACGGGAAGTGCTAGAAAGCAGATGAGCTTCCTGTAACGTGTGAAGTCACCCTGAGATTTTCCAAATGCACAATCCAATCCCTGCCATATGGGAAAGGGAACTGGGGCAACAGATTTTTTTTAAGTCACCACCGAGTAAATTTATGTTGAAATGTCTGAGAAGTAGGGGATATTTTCTGAGTATTTAATTCATGGGAGCAGTATGCTCGCATTCAGCAAACCCAGTAACAATTTGGAACAGAATAACTCTAGACTGGCCTGGGGAATAGAATTGGGGCATTTTGCTTCTGCTAGTCCCCATTCAGCTACTTTCTCACTTACTTGCTTCCAAATGGGTGTCGGGGTTAATGACTATCAGTTCACAATGGGTCTTAAACCAGGTGGCAGTCAGTGACCGAGAGGCGAAAGTTGCCTTGTCTCATAACCAAACTCGGGAGCACCACCCTCCATTCCTAACAGCAAAATCTCTGACACAGTGGTTTCTTCTTGCAGCTGTTCAAGGGGAAGTTCTACCACTGTCTGGGCGTGGACACCCGAAACATCACCAATAGGTCTGACTGCATGGCTGCCAATTACAAGTGGGTTCATCACAAATACAACTTTGACAATCTGGGCCAGGTAAATGTGGAACCCTCCAAGTTTCCTTAGACTCACTTTAGTCTCCCTGGTGTCTTCAGCCCAAAAGGAAGGACTGTGACTTCAGACATAGATCCTCACATTGAAGGATGGGAGGTTGTAGTCCTGCTGTTGAGAGCCTTCATCTTCAGAAGCGTATCCAGTTTTTCATTACCACATTGTAAGATAGATATACCTTAAGAATCAGAATTGCAAATGGCACAGTCCATCCAACGTTAAGCGCTTCTAAGTCTCCTTGGTTTCAGCAATAAAATCAGCACATTGAACTAAACCAACCACATTTTAATAAAAATGGCAATTAAAGCTTCAGTTAAGCATGCACTTACATGTCTATTGTGAAGTAAATACCATTGTTCAATGGGGTTGACTCCCAGGTAAGTGGGTTAAAGGACTGTAGCCTTTACTCCATTACAAATTTCAGTGACATGCAAAGTGCTTAACTTTGGTTCAGATAATGCCTCAAGGTCTGGTTTGGTTTGGTTTGGTTGGTTGGTTTAAAATACTGATATACCTCATCTCATTGGAATAACATCAAGTTGGCGGACTGTGCAATAAATGATTAATGCAAAGCAGCAATTCAAAAGCTGCTTTTAAAAATTCAATAAAAGCAGCATATCTCAATTACAGTATCCAAGACTCTTTCAAGTGGTCTCAGAGGTCAGAGAAAGCTGAAGACCTCTGAGACCTAAAAGAAAAAAGAACCAGAAATAGCATGTTGAGGTTCTAGAACACGTAGGAACATAGAAAGCTGCCTTCTATCGGGTCACACCTATATGAATTGTGTAGTTAAGTAACTGGCACATGGCCCCTTTAAGAGAAACAGGCATAGCCTAGGAGGCCAGCTGCTGCAAAGCTGACTCAGAGAAGTGGCCTGACTACAGAAGTTTGTTACTACTTTATGTAGGCTCCCAGACCTTTTCAGAAATAAAGTTCATTAACTTGGCTTATAGTGAGTTTCTAGATAAACAGCTGAAGACAACACACGGTGTCAGAAGTTTGATGGTAACACAAGACCATCAGTCCATCTAGCTCAGCATTGTCTGCACTGACTAGAAGTGGCTCTCCAGGCTTCCCTTCCAGCCCTACCACCTGGACATGACAAGAACTGAACCTTCTAGATGCAAAGCAGACACCCTACTGTTGAGCTGTGGCCCTTCCCACCATATGACACGTGCACATGATTTATGTGGAAAGGATAAAGAGCTATGCATTATGAGGGATTAAACTGTAATAATTAATTGAAAATATTTTCAAATATATTTTCAAAAGTCAGAATTTTAACTCTAATTCCAACGCTGTTGATGGTGCTAATCAGGATTTACTGGGCATGTAGGACAGGAAAGCAGGATCCTACTTTTGACTCTATGCATTCATCAACTCTTCTGAACAGAGTCTACAGACCCTGCACAGAAAAGCCAATGACTTCATGGAGGGTGGAGATGGGACCTGCCACCACAATCCTGCCTTGCAGCAGCACATGTTCAGCATGCTCTGTTTAGTTGCATGAACAGGGATATCATTTTCATGGGTTTACGTTGTATGCTACCTTAAGAGACCTGGTGGCAAGTTTTAAATGCAAAGAAATCCATCGGGGGGCGGTGTTTACGAGGGACAAAGAAAGAAGCACTACAAATAGTGTGTTTAGATTCCAGTAAAGCATGTTCAGGCCGGACATTAGAAAAGATCTCCTTGCAAAAAGAACTGCTGGGGAAATGAAAATGGTTGCCTAGGGAAACTGTCAAGTCTCAGCCTCTGGAGGCTCTTAAGGGAGCAAACAGAGCGAGTGTTTATGGAGGATGCTTTACATTTCTGATTAAAGTATTCTAGCTTCTTTCCCTGTTTGCATCCAGTTGAAATTCACTGTCTAATCTGTATGTTTTCTTAATGGATGCTCCATACTCCTCCCATAATCTTCTCCCAGTGTTGGTGGAGGGAGGCCTCCTGAAGTGTCTTGGAATCTTTTTTGAAGGGTCAACTTTTCAACGGAGTTCAAATTTTCCATGGTGGAGTGAGACGTGGCAGGGAAGAGTTCAGAGCCAGTTATAAAGGGATAAGTGGGTTCTTAGAAAAGAATAATCAGATGCATGTCACAGTCCTTCCTGATACTTTTTATGTTTCCCTTTTTTGCAACCCCTTGGATTTGATAGATTTGTGACATTTTAGCAAGGAATGGAGTGTATCGTGATGAGTTGTTTTCTAAACCAACAGTGTGACTGAGCTGATCTGGTGTTTCTCTAGGGACGAATTTCTCAGCTGTCTGGCAGCACTGCCTTCTCTCTCTTCCCCCTTTTCACAGGCAAATTCTTTTTCCCTCTCCCATCAACTTTTCCTGGAGAACTTTGGCAGGGTGGTGGAGGAAGAAGGAAGGAAAGAACCTCTCTGTTTTTTTGCTATTCATTTGTGTGCATCAAATAGTCAACCCCTGAACCAGTCAAAAGCTGACTCAGTTTCATGTATTGCAGGCTTTGATGTCACTCTTTGTACTGGCTTCCAAAGATGGCTGGGTCAACATTATGTACAATGGACTGGATGCTGTGGCTGTTGATCAGCAGGTATGGAACTTGCTTTACAAAATGCTCATTCATGTTGCTTTCAGCTGGGTTGTTAAATAGGCTGGATGATCCATCTTTGATGACTCCTAATTGGTTTGCTATGTACCGCCCCAAGTACTAGGAAGTTATAGGGGGAGTGGTTAAGTTTTTTCTGGATAACATAGTGCGGCAGGCCATTTTTCATGATGTCTCTATGACAAAAGACATTGAGCATAGACAGATCACTCTTTTTCTGGTCAATGTCTGTTTTGCATGTGTTCATTCATAAAGCCAATCCTCCCTGTTTCTGCATTAAAAAAAGACCTTGCAATTTAAAATATGTATGTTTGAACATATTTTCCTAATGGTATTTTCTCGCAAAGTGCATTTTTCTAAATTTAAGTCATCATGAAAACTTGCATTTCTAGATGCATTTTAGTACTCTTTTTTGAGTGTGGGAGCTGCATTTCAAAATTAGAAGTGCAAACTCCAAAAGATTACCCGTTTCCGACCTGCATTTTAGTATTAGAGATCAGGTCAGTTTGTAGCAGAATTTGCGAATAACAGATTTCTCAGTTGACCCTTCTAATATGTCCTCTTGCTGTGTGCATTGAACTTCCTTAATACATGTGCAATGCCAAATCTCTCTCTCTCTCTCCAGTTCTCTATTCTCTCCTCAAAACTTGCATTTCCCCCCCATGGCCTTTAGTCTATACTCTTCATCCTCATTCCCAAGTGTAAATAGGCTTTAAATGCACATCAAGACATTTGCCCACAGTCCTCTCTCCTTCTCTTCTCTATCACTCCCTCTCACTGCTGTTTCTCTCCTGTTTTTGGCTCCCTCCAAACAAACTCTTCATTGGGTATTTATTCTGACTTTTTAATGCAACAGTTATACAATGAGGATTCATCCTGAGTTGCTTGTGAGATGTTTTCGCATCTTTCTGTTAAGCATTCATTTGCATTTTTAAAAGCAGATTTGTTGCTCTAGGGCAACAGAGTGCTTTAATCCACTATGATTGCACAAACCAACAGTTCAAGTATATGCTCGAATCCCTTCCACAAATTTGCCACAGTCTGGAGGCGCCCTTAGAGTATAAGTTCCTTATTTAACTGTACTATTGTTGTATAAACACCTTGCATTGAAAGCACGTTGCTTCCCTCAGAGATTTGTCAGATTGATTGGTACTATTTTCATGCTGGGCCATTCCATTTTTACTGCAGTTTGTCCTCATCTAATTTGTAGTGGGTGTAGCTTTTGTTTTCTGTGTGTGCAGACATGGCATATCTTTCAGGTAACTAGCATGGAGAAAATTGTTTTAATGCTCCCACGTTTATTCTTTTTGCATAAACTTCTGCCAATCACTGTCGTCTTCTTCTTTATCTCTTAATGGCTTTGCAGTAGTATCATGTGTCCTTTGGGGCATGATGGCAGACTCTTCAGATTGATGATCACTTGCGGCAATTCCCACCCTAGGCAGGGCTTTTCACGGCTGGCAGCTAAAATCTGCTGCTGCTGCTTGTTCACTTTAATAATGCAAGATCACTTCCCTAATGCAGATGGCAGTTGCACAGGACCTAAAAAGTGACGATGATATATTACACCCACACTGTGAACGCAACTTGTTTTCTCAGTATAGCAGAATGGTTTTCAGCTGGTCTTGTTTGGAGAGAACCATTTCTAGCACAACCTCACAACAGTTCTAGGGCAGCCAAAATATGCGTACAAAACGGTTTTTACCTACATGGGAATAAGGACAGATGAATCTGTCAATTTTTGTTCTCTCAGTTTTGCATTTTTCCAAATTTCAGTTCTCCACACCTGTGCAGCCATTCGTGAGCTTTCTTTTAAGGATCCATATAAAAATTCACCAGCATTTTAGTGTGGATTTCTCCTATTGGACACTGTCTGTGACATAAATTACTTACCAATGACACCGTCTTCTCCTTATTAATTCTTGTGAGAGTTCTTCACTCTCCTGTTACATATGCAGAATGACTCCCACCACAAACAAGGTTTCTCCCCCTTTCCCAGTACATAGAATTAAATTCCATGCTGGATTTGTTCTAAAATGAGTAAAACACTTTTAAAAATCATAATCAGGGCTTTGTTTTTAAAATAATCTAGAAAATCCTTAGACTGTGAACCTCATCCCACTTACCTGAAACTTAGCCTCATTGAATTTAATGGGACTTACTTATTCAGAGTAGACATGCATAGGATTTGACCGTTCCATTTCTCTAGCTTAGCTTCATTACCCATCTGGATATTCTCTTTGGCATCTCAGGCAGCAAATATACACACAGGGCTGCAAAATTACTTCACTGAAAAATGCTGTTGTGCCTGTACTAATTTCTGATATTTAATGACTTGATAATAGTGATCGAACATTAATAATTTGTGTATACATTGCTAAATGAGTTCTTCAGAGAATTATTGTAATTATCCTAGTCTTCTTCTCTGATACTGTAATTATTATTCTTGTATTCCAGCTACCAATATTATTAATCTAAATACTAATGCCACCCCCACACAGAAAGACACGCATGTCAAATCCTTTTGGGATGCTGTTTCAATAAGCTCTTAACACTGCACTCCTGGTTTGTTTCCCTCAAAAAAAGTTTAGAGTGCAGGAAAAAATGATACTGTTTTGGAATTTGATCAAGATCATCATGTGCAATAGCCTGATAAATCTGAGAGCTTTAAAAAAAAATAATTTAAAGCACTTTTTAATTGAGTGGGAGACGTTAAAAATTAGTTGGACTGATTGTTTTGCTTTTCCTCTGTACTTCATATAAATTATGAATATTCCATGCAACAAACCTGCAAGATATGCCACTATTATTATCCCTTTATTGTAGATCACAAGGGTTGGACTGAGGATGAAATACAGTGACTTGACCTGAACACTCAGTGAAGCAGGAACTTCCCAGCTCAATATTCATTCTCCTCAACATGACACTGCTCTAGTTTTTTTATTGCTGCCCTATTAATTAAAACCATCCTCATGATGGACAGAATGGATGAATGTCACTGTGATGGCAGTACTTTTGTTCACACATATATATGCACCATGCCTTTCCCAGGAAAGAAAAGAACAGGCAGTCAAGGAAGGATTGCCTGTAAACTCTCCTCAATAAATCACAAATATCACTCTCCAGTGCTTGAGGCGAGGGAGGATGTGTCCTGCGCCACATTTCCATGAAGTTTGGGTCTCCCATTGGTCATAAAAATCATAAATTCTTGCCGTCTTCCTTGCTTTCCAGAAATCTCCGATTTCCTTCAACAAAATCATTTCTTGGTCTTTCCTCTCATAATGTGCTAACTACAGCCTCTGTCTGTCTGTCTTTTTAATTCCAGCCAGTGACCAACAACAACCCTTGGATGCTCCTTTACTTCATTTCTTTCTTGCTCATCGTCAGCTTCTTCGTCCTCAACATGTTTGTAGGGGTGGTGGTGGAGAACTTCCACAAATGTCGGCAACACCAAGAGGCAGAAGAGGCCCGGCGGCGGGAAGAGAAGCGCCTGAGGCGCCTGGAGAAGAAGCGTAGGAGTAAGGAACAACCTAAGTGTTTTGTTGGTTCGTAGGCTGAAGTTTTCTGAGAAAAAACTTATCATTTTTTATTAAAAACAACAACAACAAATACAACATCGCTAACCCAGGTGACTGCATTTTACCTCCACAGTCAGAGGCAATAATGCTTCTGAATACCAGTTGCTGGAAACCATGGGAAAAGGGAGAGAGAGCTGTTGCTCTTGGGCTTCTCACAGGCCACTGTGAGAACAGGGTGCCAGTCTAGGAAAGCCATTGGCCTGACCCAGCAGGTGCTTATGTTCTTAATGTGTATGTGGGTGGCAAAACTGTGAGAGCTGTTTGCCGCTTGGTCAAATGTCATTGAGCATCTGCCCAAAAAAACCCTGTTAACATCACCTGTTCTTTGGGTAGATGGGGCCCATGGCTATCTCTATCTCTTTCAGTCATCATATTCTAAGACAGCCTTGGAACCAAGAGAATCCCGTTTCAATGTGCCTCTTATTTGTGCATGTAGTTTTGTGTGTACATGATTTAATGAGAAAAACACACATACCCCAAATGCACCTGGATGTGAATTAGTCCAGCCTTTCCTCTCCCCTCATCTGCTCCTTAAACCCCTTTGAATGCACCTCTGTCCCAGAACCATGGAAGTCCCTGTAACTTCTCCTTACTTCAGATTTTTCTTTTCTGGAGATGTTTGCTTCCTGTGCTCATTTGAAAACTCAATTTGTTGGAGCATGAAATGCTGGTTTAGTATCATTTCTACAAACACAGGACTAACAGATTCTTTCTGTCCCTCCCCTCTCCCCTCTCCTCCCCTCTTCCCTTTCACTTACTCACTCTCATTTCTGTTTTCTTCCCCGTCTTCTGGTTCCCTTTTATTGCATTCTTTTTTTCCTTTCCTTTCACCTTGCTCCCCTTCCTCCATTTCCATTCTTTCCTTTCCTTGCCTCTTCTCTGTTCTTCCTCTTCCCTCCCTTCCTCCCTGAATTGCTCCCCTTGCCACTCCCATGGCAGAAGCACAGCGCTTGCCGTATTATGCCACCTACTGCTCTGTCCGCCTCCTCATCCATTCGGTCTGCACCAGCCACTACTTGGACATCTTCATCACTTTCATAATTTGCCTCAACGTTGTCACTATGTCCCTGGAGCACTACAACCAGCCAATGGTGAGTGAGTTCAAGGGACTAATCCCACCTTTATGCCTTCCTCCTCCTTCCTTTTTCTCCTCCCCTTTTCACAAAGAGCTGCTTTTTACATAAAGTAGAAAATAGATGTCTAGCAACTAGGAGTAAAATGTGGTAGGCATTAGGAGATGAGTTGGGAACAGGCTACAGAGAGAACTACAGTGGTACCTTGGGTTACAGACGCTTCAGGTTACAGACTCTGCTAACCCAGAAATGGTACCTCGGGTTAAGAACTTTGCTTCAGGATGAGAACAGAAATTGCGCAGCGGCAGCGGGAGCCCCCGTTAGCTAAATTGGTACCTCAGGATAAGAACAGTTTCAGGTTAAGAACGGACCTCCAAAACAAATTAAGTTCTTAAACAGAGGTACCACTGCACTCACAAAGCAAAGAACAGCAGGTCCCCTTTATTACAAAACTTGCTTTATTAGGGCATGTGTCTGGTCACTATATAGTTTCATTAGAGCCATGTGCCTTGCCAGTTGAAAAGTTCCATGATGAATATCACTGTGCAAAATTGTCCATAAATAGAGTCAGAACTAAAAGGATAATTGCAGCAAATAGGTACAAACTAATGGGAGGGGAACTCATGTCTGATGTTATAGGTTTGTGGGGGCAGTTTCCCCTAAATTCCTGCATGCCAGATACTCCCCATAATTTCTGGAGTCAGTAAAAGTTAGAATTAATCAATGTTCAATTAAACTTCACCAAACATAGAAAACCCCTGAATTTAATTATGCTAACGAGCCAAGCCAGCTTTGCAGAGCTAGCTGGATGGGCCATTAGCAGAGGTCAAAGGTCAGTAATGGCCCATCCAGGAAACACATCAGAGGGCAAGACTGCCAGGCAAGGGGGAGTGGGGCCCCTTCTTTTCTGGGTGCTAGTGGGCAACCACAGTCTCTGTTGTGTCTCAAAAGGGAACACAGACCCTGCTAAGCATGTCTGCAACCCCAGGACTTTTGCACTACTCATGGAGATTGGGGTGGCATGCAACCCTTATTTTTTCCTCTTTCAAAGTGCAGTTTGCCGGATGAGATGTATATTTCTTAATCCAACCTGTTTGCTACTCCTTGTTTCCCATTTCGCTTCATGTCCAAAGGAGTTTGTCATCTGGTGGGGTGGGGGATGGCATGATCCTGGAGAGAGAATCCTTCCTGTCTGTTTCTCCTAAACCAGAATGATGCTGTTACCAAAACACACACAATATTAGTGTGGCTTAGTTGAAGAAATGAATTCTTGGCTCTCAGAATCAAATATATATGATATAAGATTAAAAGGTCTTTTCCCTCTGGGTAAGTACATCCTGCTCAGTTCTGTATTCATGCGTGCCAGGAAACCTCTGCCTCCAGAGCCTGCTGTCTTCAAGAGGCAGGGTCTTTAATTTCTAAGATCTGAAGTGGCCAGAACTGCAGTCATTAACTCACCTTCTCTTTCTGTTAGACTTCAAGAACAATTTTTGTCAGGATTCCTATGGTTTATACCTTGTATCTCCTCCTGCATCCCAGTTTCTTTTGGGTTTTGCTTCTAAGCTCATCATCCTATCTCCTCCCTCCTTCCTTGTTACACCCGTCAAATCTTCAAGTAGGAGACATCTCTCTTCGCCTCCTTGTATGTCACTTTCCCAACCTGTTAATTATTCTGGCATAATGGAATGCCAATAAAATGTTTTAAGGTGGCTCAAGCATATGGAACTCCAGATATGCCAGACATAATTATCCGAACCCTTTCTAGTGAGTTGCAGGAGCTTCATACAATTTTGAAAAAGTCTGCTAACTTCTTCAGAAAACTTAGTTTCCTGCTTCCTCAAAAAAGATGAAGAGCTGTTGCCCATAGATTGTTCTCTTTGGAGACCCCTCATTTATTTACTGATCAGTTAATTTGTGAAAGCTGTCCCACTGTACTGATGCCAGAAGTGGCATGTAATGATGTTTGGATTCCTTTCATACCACCCACCTTCCAACGATACAATCGTTCAGATGAACAGAGATTGTTCAGAGCAGAAGCATAGCTTGATAGCCCTGTGGCACAGAATGCAACGTGACTCATTTCCATGGAATGCAGTATGACTCATAAGCCTGCATCTAATACCAAGTCCTGTCCTGGTTTAAACTCCACTACAACATATTTGTGATTACATTAATACTTCAGAAACAAGGGTGCAGTCTTACCACAGCATCCCTTAGAGCAAGCCCTTAGAGCTACAGCCACTGCCCTGGCCAACCTGTTTCTTCTCTCAAGTGCCTCTGAGCCCCCTTCTCCAGTCTTGTTTTCAGTACTACTGTTTTCCCCCTGAAATAATCATCATCATCACCATCATCATTAATACTTCTAACCCAGCTTTCACCCTGCAGGATCACAGAGCAGTAGACAACAATGAAATAAACACATCACAAATACATCGAACCAATAAGCAAAAGCATTAAACCAAGTACATGTACAGTGGTACCTCGGGTTACATACACTTCAGGTTACAGACTCCGCTAACCCAGAAATAGTACCTTGGGTTAAGAACTTTGCTTCAGGATGAGAACAGAAATCATGCTCTGGTGGCGCAGTGGCAGCTGGAGGCCCCATTAGCTAAAGTGGTGCTTCAGGTTAAGAACAGTTTCAGGTTAAGAACAGACCTCCAGAACGAATTAAATACTTAACCTGAGGTACCACGGTATAGCAAATCAACTCTCTTAACAGTTCATCCACACCATACATTTAAAGCACATGGCTTCCATCAGAAAACCCAGGGAACTGTAGTTTGTTAAGGGTGCTAGGAATTGTAGCACGGTGAGGTGTAAATTAGTGTCCCCAGGATTCTTTGGGGGAATCTGTTGGAAAAACGCCTGGGAAGGCCACCACCTTCCCAAGACACTGGGGCGTCTCTCCAGTGGTCACCCTCTGGCTATAAATCTTCCTCAGTCCAGAGAGACCGGTGATAAGCGACCCCTCCCTCCTGAGAGGAGCACGCTCGTTTTCTGGCATCTCATAACAGAAGAAAGAGCCAATTAGTAGCTCTAAAACTACTTTATTTACAGTCTATATACAAAGAATCCATCAGCACGTCTGTGCTCTCTCAGCATCAGTACAGAACAGCCTAACACAGAGAAGTGAAACTAACTTCCAACAGTACTGAGACTTCCTGTCTCATGCTCTCAGACACTCACTTAATATAAACAACATAGTGCTACTTGCTGGACAGCTTGGTGGATAAAAATCCTAACAGAATCCAGGTGCATTAAGTGAGCTTTAACACTCTTCTCCTGAATGCCTGCCCAAAGAGAGATGTTGGCAAAAAGTCATCCATTAAGAGGACCACAGCATTTCCACAGGGAGGGAACTTTATAACCAAGAAGGCCACCAAGGACCCTTTCCTAGGTCACCACATCAGGAGACAGGGTAGTTGCTAGGGCTTCCTCTTCAGATCTGGGGAGATATTGTACAGACCATTTGTTTTGCAGCCCCTTCAAAAGACATGTCCTCAAAGATTCCCCTCTCACACAAAAGAAGGGGGGGTTCACATAGCAGCAATGTAGGTAAGAGGCATTTACATGGCTGTGCAAAATTTGGCATTTGTTGTTTGGGGTTTTTTAAGCCATGGAAAGCTGCTACAGAAACAATAAAAGGCCATCATCTTCATCATGGAAGAATGAATCGTGTATGAACTGTAAACAAGGTTGAAACATGCAAATCTTCTCAGCAAGGAACAAAACAGAAAGGAACTAAATGTTAAGATACTTGAGGTATACCGCTGCAGACATAGTCTTTTGATAGCTCAGTATTCAAGAATCCTAGAATTATGTAGTTATATTTGTAAAGAGTAGCAGAGGTGGGTTTTTCTCCTACAAGGAACACTGCTTTCTCCTGCGTTCACTAGACCTCACATACGTTCAGCTCCCAAATTAAATTCTGGCTGTGTCTTCCTTGTCACCCCATGAACCAGGTGGAATGTCCACTTAGGCTGCACACACACAATACACTTAAAACACATGACTCCTCCCCCCCCCCCCCAAGAATCCTGGAAACTGTAGTTTACCCCTCACAGAGCTACAATTCTCAGCATCCTTAACAAACTCCAGTTCTCGGGAATCTTTGGGATGGGGAACATGTTTTAAATGCATTTTATGTTATTGAATGCTTCGTATTTTAAATGCATTTTATGTTATTGGATTGTTTATTTGTTTTTTTGTTGCATTTATATACCACCTTTCTGCCAAGGCACCCAAGACGGTTTACGATTTTGAAATATTAAAGCAATCAAATTATATAAATGTAAAATCAGCACTGCAGTGGAGGAGACAGTCAGACTCAGCAAGCCCTAATGTTATAATTGTTATTATTATTATGGTTCCCCCAGCCAGATGTTGTCTTTCCCTGCCTCCATCACTCTCTTTTTCTTTCTCAGAGGGCAGGTGGTGTCTGTTGAGCCTCTTTTATGGGGTAGTTTTCTACCCCCAATGTGATTTACAGTGTATCTTGGGGTAGTCATTTGTTCAGTGTTTTGTTTAAAGTGGGAGAGGTTACTTTTGAAAAATTGCTCTGAGGAAAGGGGTGTTATCACTGACACAGGGACTAGTCAGTTAGTGCTTGTACGCATTAGCATTTGCTACAAACTGGTGGCTTGCTGCCAACAGCTTTCCTGAACTCAGTCTAGGAGAGGAGATTGTTCATGTGCTCAGAATCAGTAAATGTGCTTCCACACCTTCCTCCTTTTGATTCTCACAGACCAGTTAGGGAACTTGATGACATTAATGTTCCCTTTTCTTTCAATTCCTAGTCTCTGGAGACTGCCCTCAAGTACTGCAACTACATGTTCACCACTGTGTTTGTCCTGGAAGCGGTTTTGAAGCTTGTAGCCTTTGGGCTGAGACGCTTCTTCAAAGACAGGTGAGCTGGAAAGAATGTGAGTCATACCCTGTGGCACACAGAAGATCAGAGGTGACACTTTCTGTGTTTGGAATACCATTCACTACCTGAACTACTGTATTTGAATTAGCATGAATTTGGGGACAGGTGACTCTGACCATGGACATTTTTACAAAGTAATGCTTAGGGCACCCTTCCTCACTTGGTACCCTCTGGGAGTTTTAATTTCTGCCTCCCATCATCCTTGACCATTGGTCATGTTGGTTGGGGCTGATGGGAGCAGTAGTCTAAGACAGCTGGAGGGTGCCAGGTTGGAGTAGGTTGGCTTAGAAGGAAGCCTCTTTCCTTGGAAGGAAATACAGATGACATGGCTATCAAGGCATTCCTTCACTCAGTGGAACTCTCCAGTCATTTCCCACCACCTTGGCCACCACTTTGCCTTTATAAAGTGTTTGTCTTCTATTTATCTCTTAGCTCCTTCCCTAGTCACCATTGATCAGGGACACACTTACCATGTCCCAAATTCAGTCCAGTTAAAGAATCTAAGATATTGGGGCGGGGAATGCTGCTGCCAATCAAAGTGAACAATATTGAATCAGTATAAAGCATTTTGATGTATCATATTTAAAAAATGTGCCTCCCCACCTGCCAAATAATAATCAATTAGCATGCAAAAATAAATTCTCATCCAAGCAAACAGAACAGCCAAAATAAAGGATGTCCCTTTGCTTAATTGGCATGCTCATTTATTTAATTAGCAAACACAGATTTCCATGTTTTGTTCCAATTTTTTAAAAAATGGAACCTTTGATAAGTACAGCATTACAAATAACATATTGATAAGCTGTGCCTAGTTTGAAAGTGTGTCATTTATGAAAATTGTCAAAGGAATAAATTGATTCCTATCTCTTAAAGGTGGAACCAACTGGACCTGGCCATTGTTCTGCTCTCAGTCATGGGCATCACACTTGAGGAGATTGAAATAAATGCTGCCCTTCCCATCAACCCAACCATCATCCGTATCATGAGAGTGCTGCGTATTGCCCGAGGTGAGCTACAGAGGGAGCTACAGAGCACAGACTGACCAATAGGCGTGTTTCAAGAAAGATGAGGAAGGGCTGTAGCTCAGTGGTCGAGCATACGCTTTGCATGCCGAAGGCCCCAATTTCTATCCTTGGCACCCCCCAACAAGATTGAGAAGGACTCCTTACCTGAAACCCTGGAGAGCCATGTCCAGTCAGTAGGCAGTATTGAGCTAGATGTACCAATGATCTTCCTATATTCCTATGTTCCTAATGTATTAGCAGGAGACTAGACTGAGGAAGACTAAGCAACTTGGAGTCTTTGTGCTAAATCACATGTTGGGCCTCACATGCCCTTGATGCTTGTGAAATTTGTCATCTTCTGTGTGTGTGCAAGAGCCACACAGATGCAGTCATTCTGGCATCTTTCTCCTACCATGCTTATCCATGCTTACCATGTGACTCTTCAGCATGCGTAGCAGGGCTCTTCTTAACACCATGCAGGTTTCCAGTGCTCTGAATTTTCCACAGAACTATGGACTTGAGCAGGGCTGCTTTCTGACTGACAACTGAGTAACACTCAACTAACTGGGACTTTGCCAGACATATTGCCAGACATTCACATGTACCTGTGCAAGTGATGCTGCCAGAGTTCAGAACTGGAGGTGTTTAGAGCATGAACTTCCCCAGTTAGCCATGTATGGGCTAATTACGAGTTGAGCCAAACATCTCCAGAACGGCCCCTATAGTAATTAGTGTGGGGACCTATTTCCTCTGACATTTACCTGGTGACACCCAAATCAATGAGAAGTACGGCTGTGCTGCTGCAACCTGTGTTAGGCTGCACAGGACCACTGAGAATGCCAAGGGCACCGGTGTTGCAGCTTTGGTCCTTGGTAAGAATCCTCTGAATTCTGGTACCCAAGAGAGTATGCTCATCTGTATAGTGGCGAGGGCACCATAATTACTGGGAACTACCATTTCAGAAACAGAAGGGGTTAAATGGAGAGGAGGCGAGTGGCTGAGAAAAAGAGACTGGGTGGTGGGGAGAAAAAGATGAGATGTTGGCAGGAGTGTTCTCTAATCAGACACATTAGGGAGGAAAACCAGCAACAGGACCATTGCTTGGTTTGCTGATCCTGTGTGAAAAGCCACCCACTTTGCTTTTTCCCCCATGACAGTTTTGAAGCTCCTGAAGATGGCGACTGGAATGCGAGCATTACTGGACACAGTTGTGCAAGCACTGCCACAGGTAAATGAAGCTGTATCTTTTTACAGAGGATTTTGCACTAGTTTTTTTTCATTTAAGAGTAAAAACGTTTAATTATGAGATGGGCTGAGGCTGCCATTCCTGAGGGGAAAAGAAAGTAGGCCTTAGCTGCCAACAGCCCAACCCTAGGCTTATTTATTCAGAAGTAAATTCCGTTGCATTCAGGAGGACTTGCTCCCAAGTATGGGAGTGTAGAATTGTACAGCCCAAGGCTGAACTCACAAACATACTTATTGAGGTGTAAGCTCCAATAGGCACAGTGGGATTTCCTTCTGAGTAAGCCTTCCTGTGACTGCATTGTACATGTTACAAATTCTGAAATTTTGAAAGCACGGTTATTTTATCTTCTGCCTTTTGGATAAGCGGTTGGTATCGCCGCTCCCACATTCTTTTCTACAAATAAGATATCCGATACTTATTTTAAAAAGGAAGGTTGGAAGCCCAAGACTGATGAAGTGATATTTTCTACTGGCCAACTTATATATGAATTTGTAAGTTTACTAACCAAAAATAATAAGACTTAAGATTCAAGTTCACTAATTAAAAACAAAAATCTGAAACAGTAAGTTTGCAAACTTTCTTAGAGCTCTTTATCAGCAAATGGGGTCTGATATCATATTCTCCATTTTGTATCTTATATACACTTCCACCTGTCAGCTTTGTCTGGCAAATCATAGTGCTTTTGTGGGAGACTGACATGCCTGCAACTCTCACACCCATTGGACAGCTGTGATCATTACCATTAGTCCAGGCACTCTCACTGAATCACTACATGAGGCAGGAAGGAGACAGCAACAATTGTGTAAAAATAATGATGGTAACTCCAAATACCCATGACAGCAGAGAACCCTTGGATCAGCAACGATCTGCTTCAGCACTGTGCAGATTGTAAGTTTCAGTCACACTGATTCAGTAGGCTTGCCACTTGCCAAAACACTACAATTGCTCAGCTATGCTTCTGTCCATTAGCTCCACTGACTTTCATTTCACACTTCAGGAAAGGAAACAATATTCAGGTTATTAGCTCTTTATCCCCTTAGATACTTTTATCCCTTTTAGCCTCATTGAACACAGTGCTTTTACACAGTGTTAAATGATCTTACTCCTATTTTCCTTTTCCTTTCTTTCTTTCTTTCTTTCTTTCTTTCTTTCTTTTGTTTCTTTTTTTGTTTATCTCACTATGCCCTTGGCTAGATGTACTCTGTATTAACAATGCATGCTTTTGGTGCTCAAAGTAAATAATGCAAAAATGCAGAATTGTATTTAATTTGGCATCATCCATTCTGATTTCACTATTCTCAGAACTGGAAATATTTTGGCAGTGACTGGTGTGTCAAAAGACACTGCCTATGGCCATTTTTGTTTTCAGGACCTTTGGCAATATCTACCACCACATTGTCAGACATTGTTCTCCAACCATAAGGGCTGAAAACCAGATTTTGAAAAATGATATTACTGGGGCCAAAATAGACCCTTCATGTTACATCACCTGGACGTCCCATTTGTAATAGGGAAGGCCATGTCCAATATTCAGAGAGGCAAACAAGACTGAGAGAACTGGCAAGGCAAGGAGGTCTTAGCCCTTTCCCTACCTCAGAAAGATGCTTCAGGCTGCTTCCTTCTCATCTCCTCCATGGGAGTTTAAGTGTGGCATAACACACTCTCAAATTGGCGGCAAGGGACACTTCAGTCCTTTACTTCCATTTCCTTTAGCTCATGTATGGAGTGAGAAGGTCTAGGTCTGGTCAGTGGTCCCTGTATGGGAGGCCAGTTTGGAACCTCATGTACCCTGCCTTGAGTTTCATGATGGGAAAAGGCATGACATAACATGTAATAAATAAATAGTCGTCAAGGGTGGATGGGATCTGTGACTGTTTTGAAGGCCAGCTAGGAAGCTGCCTGGGAACTAGAATGGTTCCCCAGATTGCCAACTATGCATCTCACATGGCTAGACCTTGCTCCTATAGGAGGCAGTATCTGCCACCAACTTAAATGCATGAGAGAGAGAAGGTTGTTGATGACTACTTGCCATGATTGCTATGCTCTGCCTCCATAGTTAGAGGCAGCAATGAAACCGCAGGAAGGCCAAGTGCTGTTGTGCTCAGGTCCTGCTTAGGGGTTTTCCACAGGCATCTGTTTGGCCACTTCAAGAACAGGATGTTGGACTAGACGGGCCATTGGCCTGATCCAGCAGGCTCATCTTACATTCTCATGTTCTTAATCTACAAAAAGCACAAAACCTCCTCTCCTCTTTGAACTCAAGTGCCAGAGGATGTTAAGAATGTTTAAACACTATGAGCAGTGGTTCCATTTTTTTAATATATAAATAATTCCTTTCTTATTTCTCTTTTAATTTTTTTCATGTAACTGTAAAGTGGGAGCATCAAATAAAAATAATGTGCTTGGGGTTGTTGTTGTTTTTTTTAAAAGAAAGACTAAAAATGGGCCTGACTAACTCTGGCTCTCACTCTTCCTTCTCCATTTTCCATTCTCCTGTCGAATGCCTGATCGTTTATCAAGTCTCCTGTCCCATGAGAAATAATGCCTCCTCCATCTTTACATGTAGTGAAATGTCACCTGAAAGGCAGCAGCTGGATAGGGGGATTTGCATGACTTGCAAAAGGCAGCTGCTCAAGAGAAATACTCAGTATTGATGTTTCCACTGCCCACCACTCGATTCCCATGGGTATCAAGCCAGGAGCAAACTGACAGAATTCCACTTGATGGATAAGTGGCTTGGGAAACAGGGATTACACATACACTTTGGTTCTTAGGAGATAATTGCCAAAGAATGAATAATGGCATCCAAGAGGGCTTACCGAAGCAGCTATCTTCTATCTTGTCTATAAAAAAATATGAACATGTGTTTGTCTGTTGGTTGGTTATTTGATTATCTCTTTGTGTGAATGAGGTGAGCCTGAAACTTTATCTCAAATTGTTACACATGAGACTTGTGCGTGATATCACATTCTTGCCTCCAGTGCACTGCTATCTGATGCAACTTGTAACACTTTTTTAATTGTACTCCGGATTACAACTCTACAGTTCTGTGGAATTCTTGCCTTCTGTTTGCTGCTCTGTCTGCGCAAACAAGAATCCCTTGTTTTCTTACACTGAGAACACATACCCACTTTTTATCATTTACAAATGAGGGAGTTATGCTACAGAGGCTATGAGTTTTAGATGTTCAGAGGGCAGCATCACCCTCCCCCAAGAGTACAGCCTTCAGGAGGAAAGGGCTCATCAGTGGTGTTTTAAACCCCACTTGTGTGAAACCATTGCTCTTCATAAAAATACTGAAGTTTCCACATTGTGAGGTGGGGGGTTCAAAATCAGATATATTTATTTTTTACTATATATGACATTTTGCAGTAATCTATCATTGAAATTATTAGGACATAGATGAGTGTGGCCAAGTCTCTGTCATCAAGGAGGGGATGCAACCAGCTTAATCAGTTAAAGGCATTCCTAACCACTGCCACCACTTGGGCACCCATGAGCAGCACCAGGCAGTACATTTACTTTTTCCAGGTGAGTGCAACACTATCCAGAACAGGCACACATACTCCCTGTGTTTGGGTCCCTTGGACTGCCTGCCATCATCGTCCTATCTTTTCAGGATTCAACTTCAGTTTGTTCATCTGCATCCAGATAATAACTGCATCCAAGTTAGGACTCTTGACTGCTGGCATTAGGTTTGATGTTAGCCAGGGGCCATCAGCACTCCAGTGACACTGCACTCCAGAATGATTAATGTTCTCTGCCTGTGGCTGCATATAGATGTTTAAAAGCATTGGGGACAAGGTGGCACCTTACAGCATTCCAGGCCGAAAGAGTAGCATCCACCCAAGGCTGCCCTCTGCACCTGCCTTCTCAGGCAGGATGAGAATCATTGCAAAACAGTGTCTTCAGGTTATCTGCATCTGAAGGCATGTTTCCCTATCTGAAGAACTTGTGCTGGGTTGTTCTTCAAGCACCGGCAAAGCCTAGAAAGCACAATACTTCATTATTTCTTTAGAAGGCAGCTTCATTTAATAATGTTGCAAGGTGGAGGCTGCAAAGATTAAGCCATAGTTTAAGCCATAGTGCATGGGGGGTTTCACTCGAGGCAGTAATAAAATTTTCAGCACTTAAGTGATTGGGTTGAGTTTCCATATTCTGCACATTGACTCTTCAGGGGACAACCAAATTATCCATAACATTATTATTCTCAAAGATCTATGAACTCTGGCAGAACAAGTATTTCAAAATTAAATCCTTTCCATTCTGATAACCTTTTGCTTTATGTCTTTCCTTTTTCCTCCTCTTGTTTTTCAGACACAATCTTAGCAAACCATGTAGTAGTCAACCTTCCATGCTGTGAGCCAGGTGTACTACAGAAGTGTGGAATTGAAGTGCCTGATTTTGGCTGGGGAAGGGGTGGGCAAATAGGGAGTCTCTACTAATTGGGCATTTGCTGCCCAGCCTGGCCACAGCGTGATCTCATTCCCTGCCCCGTGTGGCCATGGGGAAATGCTCAGCACCTCTCCAGGTTGGATCCTTAGCTGTTCAGGTACTCCATTAA
This sequence comes from Podarcis filfolensis, assembly GCF_964270895.1. Taxonomy (NCBI): domain Eukaryota; kingdom Metazoa; phylum Chordata; class Lepidosauria; order Squamata; family Lacertidae; genus Podarcis; species Podarcis filfolensis. The sequence continues at coordinate 45,468,999 of NC_139612.1, read as the reverse complement.
AGGGGTCCGGGAAAGGTGTTTTTGTCCAAGAGTTCACATGGGGGCTAATGGACCAGAGCACCCTTCCTAGTGGTGGCCATGGCAGGATTGTAACACCTGGTGCATGTCAGGGGATGACCCTCTGGTTAGGTTCAGCACTCCCCCCCCCCTTAACAACCAGCAGAGTCACTGCTTGATACCAGATACATACCCAATGCCTTGGCATAAGCATACTTGCAATAAAGATTGCAGACTATTTCAACCCGATATCAATGTTGTGTTTGTTATTTTGATGGTTGGCCCCTCACTAGGCTACTGACATCATGTGCCTGGGTATGCAATTGTGGTGCTCTCTGCTCCCTGCATCATACCTTGTTTGGAGGAACTGTTTATGCTCCCGGTTTGGGAGGAGCAATCCAGGAATCCAGCCCTTCAGTCACACCTCCTGAGTCAAGTTCAGTTTAGGGAGAACAAGTAGAAGATGGGTGTGCTTTCTTGAAGCTCTCTGTTGACATTTCAACTTCCAGTTCAGACTGTCCACTTCTGGTTCAAACTATTCATTTCCAAAGTGTTTTTAGTATACACCACAATTGAAATTGCCGCCTCCTTTTCTCATGTTGAATCTGGTAGCATTTTTCAGAATCTCTAATTTGTTGCTGCGTATTTGTTAAGCCACCTTTGGGGTTCTACTATGAGATGTCGGATCTGGCCATAATAATACAGGTCTTAGATACATCCCAGTTGGACTACTGTAACACACTCTACTTGGGGCTGCCATCATCCCTCCAATAAATTGAATAGATTATCTGAATCATTTGTAAGAAGCACAAATGCAGAGGTGTGTGTATGTGTAGGTTTTCTCCCATGCTACTCTAATGGGGATTGAGGTCTCAGCTTGGTGATGCTTGTATCATACGCATTCGTTTGGCTTGACTTTGGTTTGTATGTTTGATTTTTTTCTTAGGTGGGGAATCTTGGGCTGCTCTTCATGCTCCTTTTTTTCATCTATGCTGCTCTAGGAGTGGAGCTCTTTGGGAAACTCAGTAAGTTTCTAGCACAGAGGTGGGTTACAAGATGCATGGAAGATTCCCATCACGCATTAGGGTTATTTTTTCCACAGCAATTAACAGAATTTCTGAGTATCTCCAAGAATCTATCATGACAGGGAATTTCTCTTGCATGGTTTGTTGCCCGCAGTTAGTCTGTTTCAAAGATGGGTGGCCGTTGCTTTCCATACAGTTACTCCAGTGAATTGTTAAAAAAAAAAGTACCTGGGTATGCCCACTTGGGGTGATCAAGGACTATCTCAGCCCAACTCGATTGAAGCCCAGCTGTGCCCAAATTGACCCAATCTGTTTTAGGGTTTGGACTTTGGCTGAATCCAGGGCACAGCCCTACATTCATATACAGAAAATGAGCTTGTATACATTATTCTGTTATTTAAGAAGAAATTATAGATGATTCCTGTACACACAGGAATCTTGGAGACATGACCTCTGATCCCAAAATGATGGATTGATAGATATTATTTTTATATTTAACCACCTGCCATATACTGTGACCAGTCCTTTTGGAATTATTGGGCTGAAGCATGGAGTTCCTCAAAATTTAAGTTCTTGAGGATGTAACACTTGAACAACCATTAGATGAAGTTGTAGCTGTTATCACTAAGTGAATTAGAAATTCAGTCATTTACTTTGTCACTCTCACTGGCTCTAACATCTGGCTCCAATACATTTGCTGACTGAAGCTTATGCATCCTAATAGCCCATCAGTTTTAATGAGCAATGCAAACACAGCATTTTTGCACAGTAGCATCCAGAAGTAATGTAGGAATATAGTTTGGATCTTCCAAATGTAATAATGGAAGGCAGACATTTGGAAAGTAGCTTGACATAAAATATTGCAAGAACAAGATTTGTGTGTGTATGCATGTGTGCGTCCTGATAAATATGGGAACTCATCAGATTTTAGTCATTTTGGCCATTCCAGCTTGTTGGCCAGTAACAGTATGCAAAAGCTATTTTTATGTGGACTTGGATATAAAGTTACAATTAATATTACGAAGAACTGCTTTTTCATCTCTTGCCTTTCACTGGAATATAGCCAATGGTTCACTTTTTCTCCTATAAATCACTTCTTTCCAGTTTGCAACGATGAGAATCCCTGTGAGGGTATGAGCCGCCATGCCACCTTTGAGAACTTTGGGATGGCCTTCCTCACACTTTTCCAGGTCTCCACTGGTGATAACTGGAATGGAATCATGAAGGTAACTTGGGCCACTGTTGGAAATATGTCTTTGGTCCCAATGAATTACATCCTGAAATGGAAACAGACCGGCACTTATTAGAAGTTGTGTGTGTGTGAGGATAGAGAAAAGAGTAGGATTGAATAATGCTGCAAACATCTAATCTGTGGCTGGGTGTAGAAGTGTTGGTGCTTCCCGGGAGGAAGGAACCTGAACAGATCGCAGCTTGGCACATAGAGTTCACCTCAGGACAGGTGGTGAATTTTCATAGTATTATCAGAGCTTGTGTAGAATCTGGTTTTCTGAACCAGAAGCTGACAAGAAGAAAGGAAAGAGAATTGAGAAATTGGCACAAGTCCTTCTCACCATATTACACAAACTGCCATTCTCTAGTATTTTATAAAAATTGTCTGTAGCAATGCAACCTCTCCCTGTGTGGAATGGGGTTCTTTCATTAAGATGTAAAAGCTAAAAAATATAAAAAGCTGGTTTTAGAGTAATGTATGAATATGAAGGGATGGGTGGCACTGTGGGTTAAACCACAGAGCCTAGGACTTGCTGATCAGAAGGTCGGCGGTTCGAATCCCCGCGATGGGGTGAGCTCCCGTTGCTGGGTCCCTGCTCCTGCCAACCTAGCAGTTCGAAAGCACATCAAAGTGCAAGTAGATAAATAGGTGCCGCTCCGGCGGGAAGGTAAACGGCGTTTCCGTGCACTGCTCTGGTTCGCCAGAAGCGGCTTAGTCATGCTGGCCACATGACCGGAAGCTGTACGCTGGCTCCCTCGGCCAGTAAAGTGAGATGAGTGCCGCAACCCCAGAGTCGGCCACAGCCGGACCTAATGGTCAGGGGTCCCTTTACCTTTACCTATGAATATGAAATCAGATAAGGCCCCATGAAAGACACTCTGCCATATGCCTGCCCTAGTTTTGACCCATGTCCTCCTGCCTTGACAAGAGATAAACCAGAACTGTGGCAGTAAGGCCCATGAGTGAACTCTCCAGAGCAAGCAGTGCAAGAATCCTCCTTACCTTCCTAACCCTGCGCATAGTTTCTAGTCACTTAAACAAATAACATTCGATGCCAAATCCCTAACTCAATAAAATGTATTTTGCAAGAGCAAACATATTAACACCAGTTAGGCTTGTGCAGAGCTTGCCTGAGGCCTGGGGTGAGAGTCTTGTTGGAATAAAGTTATAAACTCAAACAAAAAGGCAGCTGGTCCCTGGCAGGGGCCCCCGGGGCAAGTGTACCTGGCTGCCCCCAACCCTCTGCATGGGCCTGACAGCAGTGTTCCTGTTTATATGTACTGAAATAAATAAGCCCTTCTCCAGCTGCCCCCAGCAAGTGAGCTGCAGTTGTTGACTACTGTGGAAAGGGCCTTTTCAGTGGTGGCACCCTGGTTATGGAATGGCCACTCCAGAGATGCTCGCCTGGTGCCTTGTTTATATTCTTTTCAGTGCCAGGTGAAGACATTCTTATCTCCCTGGGTTTTTTAGATCTTTGTACTTTTAATCCACTGAATCTTAGATCTGCCTTTAGTGATGCTTTACACCTTCTGGTGTTTTACTTGCTACCACTGACTTTTTTTGTTGTTTTATTGATGACTGATGTCATTGCCATTTAATGTTTTATCGTAAGCAGTCTAGAAAACTGTGTCATTGGGTGGCATAGAAATCATGTAAGTAGATAGACAGACGGACAGCCCATTAGGAGTAAACTGGAACTGACATTTCATTGGCTTGCTAGAAAAGGCCAGCCCACTCGACCGATTTCCTGTGATTCCAGAAACTTTGGAATTAGAGAAGAGAGGAGAGTTCTGTGTCCAGAAGCTGCCATCTTGCCATCTTTGTCTGTATACTTTGTCTGAGAGAGCAACCACATTTGCATTCATTACTTCAGCCTTTTCTCTCTTCTTTCTCTCTGTATGTGTATGTGTTGTGGGGTTTCTGTTTGGTTTTCTTTGAGGGTGTTTTCTTCCTCATTTGTGGCCTAACATGTTCCTCAAGGACACACTGCGTGAATGCACTCATGACGACCGGAGCTGTCTCAGCAACCTGCAGTTCATCTCGCCACTCTACTTTGTCAGCTTCGTGCTCACCGCCCAGTTTGTCCTCATCAATGTAGTAGTAGCTGTGCTTATGAAACACCTGGACGACAGCAACAAGGAAGCACAAGAGGATGCAGAAATGGATGCTGAGATTGAGCTGGAGATGGCCCACGGCCTCTGCTCCCGTAACTGTGGTTCACCGAGTGCTGGACACGATGGAGGAGGTGGGAGATTGGATCCTGGAGGACAGCTGTGCATGGCATGTTACTCTCCTGCACAGGTAGGTGGCGGTGTTTGGTTGTTGTTGTGTTGCTTAATTGCAAGACTTTGGCACATTGATGTGGGTAGGAGAAGGGCAGCTTAGGTGGTTGCAGAACCTGATGGTGGAAAAAGGTGTGTCTATAACTATATGGCCGGCTGGCATTCAGTTCTAGGATGGGTGTTTGGACGAATTGGCAGTCACATGGAGCCAGAACTTGGAACAGCAAAGGGTGCTCTGTAGAACTGAGACCAGTGTTCTTTGAGGAGTTCAAAACTGGAATGAGAAGGGATTTAAGTGCGTGTGTGGAGGTGTGTTAGCAAAGCACAACGGGTACTGCAGGGCAAGGTTGAGGAACACTTGCAGCCTTGGACATGAAGCTTCTGTGGTGCCTCTCTACACATGGCCAGTTAGTCATATGAGCCCCTCCCTTTTACATCATCAAGCAGGGCCACATTCTGCCTACTTTACTTGCATTTTGTAAGACCATACAACCTCTTTTAGCCTTCTGGATATACTCACACAGAAGAACACTGAAACAAACAAAAACTTGGAATTCTTAAAATTATTTCTCCCATCCTCCCCCTTTCTTGTCCCCTAGGAGAACTTATGGCTGGACAGTGTCTCTTTAATTATTAAGGACTCCTTCGACGGGGAGTTAATGATCATCGATAACCTATCGGGCTCCGTCTTCCATCATTACTCCTCGCCGGCCATGTGCGAGAAGTGTAACCATGACAAGCAAGAGGTAACCTGCGTGCGAGGATATGGGAGGGGGACCCCCCCACACGTGCGAGAACACACCCGCACACCCTGAGGCCTTTGAGATCTCCCTGGGATGGTCTCCTGGTGATAGGTGACTTAGACTTGAAGCTTTGAGTTTTGTTACTGAAGTGTGTTCTTGAAGTGAAGTCCTTGTCAGGAGGAAATGCATATTTGTATCAGCAGAAGGCTGAATGAACAGACAGCTGGACCAACGAGGCTGGCAGAAAAGTGTAGGTAGATAGACAGCGCAAGGAGAAATCATGGAGGCAGAGTTCAATTTTTCACTAGGAGAAAATAGGTTGTAGACGCTGTATTGTCTCACTGTTTTCAAGGTTCAGCTATCAGTTCAGCTAACAAGGCATTGCCTGATCAGTTTTAAGCCCAGTTCTACTCTTCAGTTTTCCATTTCAGCTGATGAGACTTAGGCATGTTGTTCAGTATTAAATATTTTCTGGTTTCTGCGGAGCAAAATTTCTAATGAAAGTGTAGTTCATAAGTAAAATCCATTTTTAAAACAGTAAGATATTGGTGAATCCTCACTTCGTCTGTTCATCTTGTTGGCAAATGGCTTATTGTGGACCCTTTGGTGTATGATTAAAATTGCTGCTGGAAGACATAGAAAGAGGCTACAATGGGAGAAATAAGATTTTGACTCTAGGTGTTAGCAACTGTTGTAGGTAGCTGCTACAGAAATGGTCAGGGAGATGTCAAGAAACTCATGTCATTCTTGCAGGTACCATAACCATCCACTGCCATTTCTCTCCATTTAATTTAAATGTCTTAGTTGCATTGATTTCAAAGAGTTTGAGAAGTCTTTGACCTGTGAACAAAGATTATCAGTAGTAGTTTACTATCATATCTAAGAAGTCAGATTGGCTCCATATACTAGATATACATACTAGATTTTATATATATATTAACAATGCACTACATTTGTATCTTCTTGATCATTAGTGGCCAAAACTTTTGTTTTGTATTAAAAAGTACATTACAACAAGACCATAAAATGAGTAAGTACATTACCATAAACACCATAAAATGAATAATCAAGTTTACAGAGAATCATAGAACTCAGTATCCTAGGTCTGGATTGAGTGAGCCCCTGAGACTGTAAACAAAAAAATATGCATCCTTTAATTTTAGCTCCAGTAATCCATCCCCTTCAATTTGTTAGTGCACTGCTGCTGGAGTAAAAAGGGGAGAGGGGAAATCATATACATATATACAAACTTTAATGTGCCTATTCAAGACATTGATAATAACTACAGAATAGCACACAAGCCAGAGAAAACTCTGCACTCTCAAGTCCCGTAGTAATAAAATGTTTAACTGTGCATTTAGTTTGATTTCTATATAACTCAGTGTCTTTTTTTTTAAACATTATTTGTTTCCTGCTAATCTCTATGTAGGGAAATGTGCGTGCACTAAAAAGTTTTACATGTATTAAGAGTGTTTTTCATAGAGAAAAGAAGCAAATGCACAGGCACCAAATCATTGTACTTGTGGCCAATAGTAATGATAATGTGCACCACATTTCAGACCCATATTTCCTCCAAGGAGATCATCTTCATGTAAGAAAAGTGAAGCATAAGGGGCATCCCTTAACATTATCTGGCTTATTCCCATATATTTCCAGTCATAAATATTTGAAATCAAGTGCTGGCCTGAGTTGCACAAACAAATCAGCAGTTGCCTGGGGTAGTAATATTTTTTAAATGGTGAACCATCTGAGAACCCAAAAGCCTCCTGAAACATCCAGGTATCTGTAAGCCAAATTGAATTTTAATAGGACTTGTAAGGCATGTCTTGTCCTAAGCATATTTAGGATTGTGCTATAAGTAGTCGTGCTGACCTAGCAAAGTTCATAAGTATCCCTTTAACTCTCAGCTACAATGTTTAGTCCAGTGGATGCTTCAGAATGACCCAGAAGCTTACAATTAATGAACCACATCCATTAGGTTATTTGACCCCAGTAAGGAGCTTGACGTAGTCCCAGAAATTGTGGATTAGAATTTCTGTTGCTCTGGGCCACCATCTGAAAACAAGTACAGTGGTACCTCGGGTTAAGTACTTAATTCGTTCCGGAGGTCCGTACTTAACCTGAAACTGTTCTTAACCTGAAGCACCACTTTAGCTAATGGGGCCTCCCACTGCTGCACGATTTCTGTTCTCATCCTGAAGCAAAGTTCTTAACCTGAGGTACTATTTCTGGGTTAGCGGAGTCTGTAACCTGAAGCGTATGTAACCTGAAGCGTAAGGTACCACTGTAACTGAACTAGGGAAGTCTGTGGATTGCTTCCACAAATGCACAACCCATTCCTTACATGTATTTCAACTATGCATAAAGGAAAGCGGCCTGAAAATTTCCAGGAAAGTGATGTTTTACGCTCTGGAAACAGATGTAAATCTGAGAAATACCTGGCAATATTCCTGGGACCTGCTTGGCCATTCATACATTTTAAACCTGCATCTGACCACTTCCACATTAGAGATGCACATCGTTCCAGCCATTCCCCTGCAAGCATTTTCAAAACATTATAAAAGTGTGATGTCAGGAATGGCTCTAAGCAAAGTTGAATGGGATCCTGATCAAGGGTAAAATAGACTGGGAAGCTCTCCTGGGCAAGACACAAATTTGAAATGACTCAGAACTCCATAAGAGCAAAGTAGCACTCTTGTGTCACTTCCATTTGTTTCAGAGTGACTGGCTGAATGGATTGTGTCCAAATCTCCCCTTTATGTTCCATAAACCACTAGACTTTGCCAGCTAAATGAGCTACATGGATGATGGTGGCCATTGCATTTTTCATTTGCTGTGGTCAAAAGGCTGGCATCTTGTAGGATTGATGCATGAAAACCTAATTTTTATTATTTTAAGAAGTCCTGTTTACAATAGAATATTTTAATTATGATGTTTCCTTTTCATAGAATCATACTCAAATTATGTTGCATTTTAGTCCAATACATTTTTTAGGCGATAAAAGATAATACAGAGAGAGAAATAACAGAAATTATTGCAGGGTTTGTCCACCTTAAAATCAAACTGATATTTTAATTCTCAAAGCACTAAGAAATTTTTATTGTTCAAAACATATAAACATTTGAGAGTATAGCATGAAAATCCTAACTCTAGTTTTAAATAGATTCCTCCCAACAACTGTAATGTGTATAAATTGTAGTATTGAAATTAAGTATTTCAGAAACTCACACTGTAAATAAATAGAAACAATATTTTTATTCCCACACCATTAAAAAAGATAGAAAAGCATATGGGGATGTTGCAGTAACTCTTTTCTTTTTAAAATAATGTGTAAGTATTCTGTAGTCTAGGCTAGAATTTTAAAATGTAAGACATTTTCTCACCATACTAACATCATTGCTCCTTTCATGACATTAGTCTAATTTCATTATCTGTCTCTATGAGGTTTGCATATATCTAGCAATTTGTACTGGTGGCACATAGAATCATAGACTCATTGAGTATTTAATTGGCATCACATGATCTGTCAACACATAATGGAGAATTGAAGCTCTGAGCAGAATGTTTTTTCTCTTTATGAATTTGTTAGGTGCTTTTTTGTGCTGGATTTCAGTGGAAAAGATTGTCACTTCTTGCAAAGCAGCAGTACAGCAAATATTAACTGTTCTAGCATTTGTAATCCCAGGGTATTTTTGAAAGCCACAAATCAGGAAGGGTTACTTTTACAGTCTTTTGCAGATGTAATATATCAGTGTTCCCAGAGGTGCAGAGTTGAGGGTGTTTTGATATGAACTTCAGTTATGTGTGTGATAGCTGATGAAACTCATTAGATGAACAGTTCAAATAAAGGCTGTGTTTCCTTTTTGTGTGTAGATATTGTGTGTAGATAGTTGTGTTGTGTGTTGACGTGGTGTAATTGTGGTTTTCCTTTCCTTTCTTTTCTTTTCTCAATGTTTGGATCATTGGTGGTGGTTATACTACATTTTGCATAGCATTGGGCACAATCCAGCACGCAATGCATAAATCCCATTGACACCACAAGATGATGCACTGGATTGTGCCCACAATGCTCTAACCTGAGTAGTTCAGTAGATAGCTTCCATGGAAGTACCGTTGTGTTAGTGCTACGAAGATTGCCGTCATTGTGTCCGTTTGCTGGATTACATCATGATGGTGGATTACCTTTTTGGAAATCTACTTAAGGCATATCTTCCATTCATTCCCAATGAGGTCTTGGTCTGAAGGAGTCCTAACATGGCACTGCCACTGATTCTGCTATACTTCCTGTCCAAAGCCATCAGCTCTCCATATCATCTTTCGTCACTATTTACAAACACAACATGCACACGCAGTTCTACACAAACACAGGAAAGCAAAGACCTTGCCCGAGGAGCCCTGCAAACTAGGTCAAGATCACGGAGATGATACGCAACCAGAAAAGATCAAATGCCACACTAGATTAGTAGAAGTTCTCTAGAGGCCAGTGCTGCCTTTTGAAATTGAAGATGGCTATGTAGGCTGAATCAGAGGGAAAATAACGAGGAAAAACTAATCCAGTGAATGAAATGGGAGAAGATGGGGAGGAGATGTCAAGGTGGAAAGTTATGGTGGAAAGAAACAAGAGCTAAAGACATAGGAGCAAAGACTTGAAAACAAGGAAGATTCCCTTATAAAGTTAAATAAAAGCAACAACTGGGAAAACAGGAGAGGGGGGTAGAATGAGAGCAGAGTGTAGGATTTTTTTTTTAGTTCCATCTTTGTATACTGGAATTAGAAAAAGGAAAATAAGAAAAATAAGTAAGGAATCCAGAAGGAAATAGCTGGAGGAGTTGCTCAGCTGCATGATATTGATATGGATTGCATGAAACATGGTTACTGTTGCTGGAATGAAGGCGTCCCTATTGTCATCCTGTTTGACTGGAACAGGTTCTTCTATCCTCAAACAAGGGTGTCGTTTCCTCAACTGGTCTCTGGGATAGGCTCTGTCTGGAGAATCCCCCTGCCTTTCCTCCACTGGTATGGAGTCAGTTGCATCCAGAATCACGGAGCCAAAATTGTTAGGGCTGAACAAAACACCTTCTTCTCTGCATTCCAACCCAAGAAGATGTTGATAGTGAATGTACTGCAGCTAAAATGGTCCATGAGAAATGCCAGTGACTGCTTTGTTCTCTCTTTTTCTGTTCTTTTCTCTCCAGAAACAATTTATTTCATTGTATGCAGAATTGGGTTAGGACTCCATAAACCTCATGTGTGGTCTTCCTCCTTGTCATCGAACCATTTCTTAAAGCAATGTGACTGGTTGAGCGATAGAATCTATCTGTGATGTGTGATAGCTTTCCCCCACCCCCTCTGACTGCAGGTTCAGCTGGCCGAAATGGAAGGCTTATCACTCAACTCTGATAAGTCTTCCATCCTGCTTGGGGACGATGGAGACAACAACAGTGTCGATCAGCCAAGCCCTAAGGAGGAGGAGGCCAAGGTAAAACTTTCCAAGAGTTTGTGTGGATATATATACCCCTTTGAAACAATCACTGGGCTTCAGGCCAGATAAGAGAAAGTACTTCTTCATACAACACGTAATTAAGCTAGGAAACTTGCAGGAGGCTGTGATGGCCAACAAACTTAGTTGGATGGGAGAACTCCACTCCCTCCACCTTCTCATATACAACCCTTCCTTAAACTGAAGCGTCTTCCTGGGGTCTTGCATATGAGCACCTAGAGCAATAGAAGGGAGTGGTATATGTGTGACAGAAAATGAAGCTAGTAAGCTGTGCTTGTGTGACTAGGGCAAGTGGTGTGGGTTTCTAAGAGGAAATAGGTATAGAAAAGATATTGCAAATGTTCATACATTTCCTTTTCTGCTAGCTATAACTTATCTGGATGCAGATGATGCATATCATAATAGGATATGGATGTGGTTGATTGATTGATTGATTGATTGATTGATTGATTACCAGTTAGTGATCATTGTAGGATAAGTGTTAATGCACTAGAGATGTTAAGGGGAGGCAAAATCCCAAGGACAGGGTAGCATAGGGAGATGAACTGTTTGATGAAAGTAGGACATTATTATCCCTTTTGCTACCCACAAACTCAGTGGCAAATGCCTCTTGCAACTGGGCTCTAGTGTCCCAGGAATATTCTGCAGGTATTTGAATACAGCTGTAAATGTTCTTATTAATCAAATAATGGATTTGACAATGGATTTCTTCTTCTATTTTTTTTTTGATAAATTAGAAATTTTATAAGGCAAATGTCTTTCTTTTATCTAGGATGGTGAAGACAGTCCTAACTCCACAGGGATTGTGGGTTTGGAGGAATGTCTCTTCCCTTTAACAAATATGGAAGCTTCTCCAACTCCAGAAAGCTACTTGTGTGAAGTGGAGAAAATCTCTTTCAGTCCAGTCCAGTCTTGGCTGAAGAACGAGAGCAACCCAGGTGGGCAATATCCTAGTGCTCCTTTGGACAATCCCATGGTGCCACGCAAAGATACCTTGTTCTTCTGAGGGCCACTTTTTAAGATACATATTGTACTCAGCTACAGAAAGCTGACTACAAATGCATGCACGGTTTCATCAATTCCAAACTGCATACTTGGAAATAAATTAACTGATTTTCCCAGTCCTCTTTCCCATTCCATCCATTCCCAGGGGAGGGAATGCCAGTGTAATCCACTTCATCAGACAAAATGTATCGCAAGATTGGCTGCATAAATCTAAGCGTATAAACTGTTTCTTCCCAACATCATCTGTGAGCTGCACATCTTTTAACTTCAGTTTTCAAATTCAGCCTCCTGGCCTTGGCAATACTATGTGTTTTTTAATTCATTGTTTCATTTCTATGTTCCACTCTTTCTCCAATGACCTCAGGGCGCCATACGTAGTATGTATTTCCTAACAGATCTATGCAGTAGTTTAGGGTGAGAGAGACTGACTCTTCCAAGGTCACTGAGTGAGCTTCATGGCAAAGCAGAGATTAGTCATCCTAGAATTGCCTCTGGCTTTCTCTCTCCTTTAAAGCCAAAAAGATTTCAAAGTAAAGCCCAAGCTGTAAGTAAAGATCAGTCCTGGACCATTGCCACAGTCTCTCATGCTGACACACCACTGGGTACTGAATTAGGCCTTGTTCACATCACCAGCTCTGTTCTTTCTTGGTGTTGGCTGATCTGCCCTTGATGGATTACTCAGGGAAGACTGGGCAATGGGAGAAGAAACATGGCTGGAATAGGGGTACTGCTAGAAGTAGAGAATAAATTCAATTCAGTTTGCATTTAAATGTGAACATATCAAATTCACACTTTTCAGAAACCGTGCATGAGCTGAAACTCAAGCCTTCAAAATTTGTGCTCCTCCAAATTCTGCAGTACAGTCCTCCAACCAAGTAACGTGTGCAAAAATGTATACACTAGGGTAAAGTGTTCATATAAATGCATATATTCGTAAAAAAAAAACAACCATAGAAAAATGCAGTATATTAGGGGGAATTGCCTTGCAAAAGTATGTGTATTTGGCAAGATTGTACATAGAAGCGTGTGTATTAGAAGTTCACACAAGAAGCTCATGAATTTTCATGAGGACTTTTTAAAAGAAAATCTCAAATTGATGTAGAAATGTAGAGAACTGAACTTTGGAAAAGATTGGGAAAATGAGACAAAATGAAAGTGACATATTCACCCATCCGTAAGGACTGCTAGCTACTGTCCTTGCTGGAAGTACTGGCTGAGGGTGAAGTGCAGGCTGAGTACTTCCAGTACTGGCTACCCGGGAAGAAAGAGCGAATAGATGGCAAGGAGGAAGAAAGCATTACAAGAAAAATCAAGTTTGATTGCCTGTGTTTCCTCATTAAAGAAGTGACATGTGGATGTACCCTGCAGATTTCTGACATGGGTAGAAACGGATTTGAACAGTGCTGATTTTTTTCCTCCTTGACTCTGTCAGGTCCTCCTACCCCCTTCTCTCCAGATCCATCCAATCCCCTGTTACCATTGCGAGCAGAGTTTTTCGTCCCAGCTGTTCCTGCCAATCCGCCAAGTCAGGAGAAAGCTTCCTGCCCAGAGAGCCTCCCAAAAATCTCTTTGCAAGCTTCCTGGGCGTCTCTGCAATCTCCAGGTGTCCACTGCTCACTTATCCACCAGGTAAGGACTCCTACAGCCACCATTCCTCCATCTGTCCATTACCAGACACTTTAGCCTCTCATAGACTTAAGGTAGAGGGGATTAGATGTTGTGTGGGGGAAAAGGTGACTGCCACATTTAGATTTTGCACTCTGACCTGGAAGTGGAGGGGGATGTTCCGCACAAACAACATCGTTCTGTAGGAATTTGCTGGAAGACAGGCTTCTTCCATTTGCTTGTTTTAGCATCTCATCAGTGACACAGAGCCAAGCTTCAAGGAAAATGAGCTCATGTTTGAAGTTAGTGTCAGCTCCATCACAGACACAAGGACCGTGCTTTGTTGGTATAGTCACAATTCCACACCGCATTGTGAATTGTCTTTATCTTGGGGGGGGGGGTTAATAAAACTAGGTATCCACGCAATGATGAGATCCTCAGAACTAGATATACATTATTGGGGTTGAATATTAGATAAACCTAGTATAAATGCTTTTCCCTAGCTTGGCCACACCTCATTTCAGGTGTTTTTCTCTCTAACTTCCAATGGCACACACCTGTGGAAGAAGAACAAGTCTGGGGGAAAGATGAGCAGTGGAAAGCTGCAGGTGGATAAGGAAAAGAGACTTAATTTATACCTTGCCTTTTGAACAAGATTGTGACTTTCCAGGCTATTCTCAAGCCCAAAGCTTTATCGCTGCAAACTGGACTCTTGGCCCTGACTTTGAAGACACAGAAGTGAAATGTGGAATTCCAACCTTACTTTGCAGCCCCAGATTGGATAATAGTCCTCTCCTGTCCCAATCAGGGAAATTTTCCATTTTGCAATTTCGTGAAGGATAAGGCTATCAACAGCTACTAGCTATGATAGCAATTTTCAGCCACCACTATGAGAGGCTCTGAGTGCAAGTTGCTGGGAGCTACAGGTGGGGAGAGTGCCCTTGCACTCAGGTTCTGCTTGTGAGCTTCCCATGAGCATATGGTTGGCCACTGTGAGAACTAGGCTGGATCCAGCAGCATCTATGCTCTTCCCTATTTCCCCCTATATTTATGCCAAGATCCAACCACCTCACATGCACACCTTGCAAAGAAGGTGCAGGAATATCCATACAGGGTCTTCTGAGTCCTCCTCCTTCCTTACTATAGATACTGTTGGGGAAACATCAGGGTTTGTGTCCATTACCAATCAAGGGAGGACGTGTCCACATCTCACATAGTTTTAACCAGGCTCTCAGATGTAAGCTACTCCCACAAAGAGTATAAATTCCCTATGTGCAAGAAGCCTGGAGAGAGGCAGGGTACCTTTCTTTTTAGCCTGGAATAGTCTTTCTTGATCAGCAGGGATTGGGCACATTGATGTGCCCACTTGGCATCACTTCCATGCCCCACATGGACCCCAGTTGTCTGGATGCTTGAGTGACACAAATAATTCCCCAAGATTACGTGTGCTTCCCTTACTTTGCTACTAAACCCATAACTGCCTTGTTGTTGTCCTGATTCTAATGCTGTGGACAATTAATGTACATTGGAGTCCCTTCATATGCTATGGAATGAAGGGTTGTGTGAAGAGGGGAAGAGAGACCTGCTCCCAGACATGGCTCCTCTCTTCCAGGTCCTGCTATTTCACAGCTGCTTGGTTGCAGACCACATTCTAAGATTGAAATCAATTGCTGGAGGATGTACAGTTTTGGTCTTGAGCACTTGAAGGACGCATGTGCCAAGAGCACTCCAGAGTCCCTTTTTACATAGCATTGACATGTTGGCAGACCAGCTAAACAACAATAATTAAAAGGGGATGGCCTGAAAGAGATGTGTAAAATTAAAAGCAGTGTGGGGAGAATTGAGAGAGAGCATGGAAGGAAAAAAATGTCTCTCTTATATAATAATAGAACTGCAGGGCGTCTAATGATATTGATTGGCACTAGAGTCAAAATGAAATATCTCTTCACAAAGCGCAAAATTAATGCCATTCATTACCACAACTTGTGATGCTGGCCACCATCTCCGATAGCTTTTTCAAATGAAAGGCTAATTAACTGGAGACAGATTCATCAAATGTCTTCTAGGCAGGACTGAAAAGACATAGACGTCCATGTTCAGAAGTAGTGCCCCTCTCTCAGGCTCTGGAAACAAGCAAGAAAACACCTGTCATGTATGTAGTTGTCCACTGCTAGAGACAGTGGGTGGCACTCAACTACATTCTACTCAGAGGAGACCCATTGTAATTAATGGATCTAACTTGGTCACGTTCATTAATTTCAGTGGGTCTGCTCTAATTAAACATAGCTTAATTAGGGTGCTGACATTAATGGCATTTGGTCTGATCCATCAGTGCCATCTATATATATATATATTTTAATGGCAAAGTAATGTTTGGCCAACAGTGGTCCTGGTGATGGTGCTGCACATTGCTGTTTTCAGGAGATACTGCTGATTGGGAACTAAGAACTGGAACAGTGTCCAGTGTGCCTTCTTCAGGGTGGTGAGATGTGAATTGGGGGCAGGCAGCATTGAATTGCTTTAATGTTAACCTTCCCACTGATGCCCCAGTTGCAGCTGGTGTCCATGTCCCTCCCTCACACAACAGCATGACAACTGAGAAATCATAGGACAGTAGAGTTGGAAGGAACCCAGAGGGTTCACCAGTCCAACCCCCCCCCCCCCGCAATGCAGGCATCTCTGCTCATCAACCACTTTGTTTCTGTTGTTGATTCTTGACCCTGCAGACCACAGAGAGCGACACCTCCCTGGAAGACTGCAGGAGCAACAGTTCGGAAGGCAGCTTGCAGACCACACTGGAGGACAGCTTAAACCTCAGTGACTCGCCCCAGTGCACCCTGGACCTCCCAGTTGCACTGTGCCCAGTGCCAGCCACAGCCACCAAAAAAGCCTTGGTGGCGCCTCTTTCCCCTGCCTCCCGCAGGCAGAGCTTGAGGGGCCGTGGGATCTTCACTCTCCGGAACATCAGCCGGCACCAGCGGAGCCACAGCAGCGGTGGGAGCACGAGCCCCGGCTGCACTTACCATGACTCCATGGACCCTTCGGACGAGGAGGGCGCAGGGAGCAGCCTGAGAGGCGGAGGCAACAACAGCGAGCAGTCAGAGACCCTCAGCAGTCTCTCTCTGACGTCCCTCTTCTCGCCGCCCCCTCCGCCCCAAGGTCTGGCGCTTGTGAAGAAGTGCAACAGCACCAGCAGTCTCCATGCCAACCCTTCCTCCCGGGGCTCTGCAGCAAACGATGGCAAGCAGTTCTACTCTGTTGACCCCAGGGGTTTTTTATCCATGCCCTCGTGGGTGACGGACTTCTGCAAGAACAGCCCCTCTCCGCGGGAGGGCAACGTACCAGAGGGCTCGGACAGGATTGAGACTGCAGGCCACAGCTCCCCAATTCCTTCCGAGTTGCAGCTGGGGAGCGGAGTCAGCAAGAGGAATAGATGAGGCAGCTCCCTAAGACAGGGAGGAAGAGCGTCGTGTGAACAAGGGAGCGTGTGCTGGCTGCCATTTCCGAAACAGTTCCAAACGCAGGAGCTGTGGAGAAGGAAACAAGCAGACACGCAAAATATAAATATGTGTGTGTGCGTGCGTGTGCGTGTGTATGTGTGGAAAACAAAGACTTTTGTACCATACCTCAGAGACACGAGAGAGCGAAAGCAATATGTGGACCCCCCCACCCACCTACCCATGCACAGGACCACCACCTCTGCAAAGATGACAGTGGGGCATAGGAATCCAGAGAATTCTGGGTGATGAGGCTGAAGAGCCTCTGGCCCAAGGAGTAGCCTGGGGGGCAGCCGTTTACTCCTCTACATAGACAAATATATATGTACAGATATAGAGAATGATTTATTTATTTTTTTTACAGAGAGTTTAGGACTTCCAGAAAAGTGCTAAGCGTGAAAAGGGCAGGGTCTTGGGGGGAGGGGATTATTTCAGACTGAAATCAGCAACCAAGCTGTGTTTTAAGGGTTTGGGAATCTCTTTTGAGGAAAATCAGATTGCTCTATGTTTCTATTTGGGAAATAGTAATAGTGCAAAAGCTATTGTCCAGCTGTTTGGGGGAGACGGGGCAGCAAAGGACAGCTCACTATGTGAAAATGCTCCATAGAGATACTTAGGGTGAGCACCATTAAATCTTCAGCTGGGGTTGTGTCCTCTCAGTGTAGTTGAGCTCCTCAGGCAAGGACAATGAAGGCTCCATTTCTTAAATGTGAACTCTGAGGGTCTTGCGGCTCCGACTGTGGGGCCATGGAGCACTGGAGGCTATTCAGGTTTGCTTTTTTTTAAGGGTGTGCATGTGACAATGAGAAGTCACAGGGCAACTACTGGATGCTCCAATTCTCACTGATCTTTTTTTTCTTTTTGCAAAAAAAAAAAATCTAAGAAAGAAAGCTGCTTGGGGGGAACTACTCTGTACTGTTAAGGGGTTTGGGGTGTAGAGTTTATTTTCTTTAACATTCAGTACTTTTGAAGAGTCTATTTTAGAAGCCCAAAGGTGCAAAAACCATCTCTAGAGAAAGGTATGTTATTTTTTACAAATATATTGAAAGAATAAAAATGAAACGTGAGAGAATGAGCAAGAGGAGCAGGCCGAACCTCAAGCGTGAAGCGCTATTAGCTCTCTGTCTCCAGTTTGGGGCTCATAACTTTGACACACAGGGATTTATCTCTGAATAATCTTAGGGAAGATAGATGAGCCTTGTTCCTCCCTAATGCTTTTTTATGGCCTTCTGTGCTAATTCAGTGTGGTGGCTCTTGGACTGTGTCAGATGAGATAAGAATTCAACACAGTCTGCACCTTTTTGGGGCCCGACAGCAGAAGTTGATGGAGAGGGCCAAACTGCAGCTGTGGTTGGCATTGCATGTATCTTTTAAAAACTTTAAATGGCTGCTGCTGCTGAAAGGCAGGAAGCAGGATGGATTGGGACCACGATGCATGCAGGGCGGCTTTAACCCTTTCCCCTTGTTTCATAACCCTGACAGCCCCCCTCAAGCTGCTTTTTGACACAGGAAGGAAGCCCCCCACTGGCTCCAATGAGTACTTCCCTCTGATGCCAAATAGCAACTTGTGGGGGGCAGGAGGAAAGAGTTAAACTGCTTCCCCAGGTGCTGCAGTGTCAGTCATCGTGATTTGGCCCCACATCAGCTATTTATGGTCTTTAAAAGTTACACACAACACCAAACTGCATGTATAATGTCACATGTAGTTTGGCCTTGAGTGAGTGAGTGTGTGTATGTGTGTGTACATGTGTGTAAATGTATGTGTATATGCAATACAGTGAGTTATTTATTCACCAGTGAATGTTTGAAAGGATTGTTGCTCGCCTTTTCTGTGCTTTGCAAACAGGGTGGATTGATCACCAGGGTGGTGGCCCGTTGCTGGTTAGATATAGTGGCTGGTTAGACGAAATCTGCTCAGTCATAGGGATCGTTCTCAAAAAAACAGAGAGGTCCGTTTCTTTCTCTATCATGTAACTCATTCCCAGTGATTCAATCCCCCTTTCAGGGTGCCTTTGTATCCAGTCTTGCTTTTTCTACCACTAGCCAAGCCCTCTTCTAGGAAGACTGATTTCTGGAAAGCATATATTATTATTTTTCAGGGCAGGGGTAGGACATTCAGCGATGCAACTTAGTGTTGCCAACTGACCCAGGGGTGGGAGCAACCTGGCAGGCTCCTTTGGCAGAAGCATGATCCACAGAAATCAGCAGGTGAAGCTTTTCCCATCATGGAGATGGAATCTCTCTCTTGCTTATTGCTGCAGATCGAAGCACTGTTTCATGGCACATCTACAGGTGCTGGTGGAAAAGTTGGCAGCCAACTTAAAGGGCTTTGGGAAAACAACAGTAGGAAACGATCCCCTTTCCTGCTACCATGTTTCTCTTCGCTGAAAGGCACATGCCATCGGGGTGGAGGGGGAGAGGTGCATAGGGAGCAGAGCTTGCTTTCAGAGGAGGGCACTCCTGTCCTCTGCTGCATAGAGTGGACCACACCTACCTCTGTGGACCCCTTCTGCAATTTTGGGGCTTGCGCCAAGGGTCAAGGCCCTTTAAAGAGCCATGATTGTAACCCCCTGTAACGTAAGAAGCAAGGGCACTGCTGGTCTGTATGTCAAAACAGTTGTTTTGTTCTTTATATTTGATGAGGCAGTAAATACCAAATGGAGATGGAATTACAATGGCATCACACCTCGGAAAGTAATACATGTTCCTTAGCGAGTGCAGAAGCTGAACTGAGCAGTGTGTCTAATGCTCTGGGATCCCCTAAGAGATCTGAAATCCCCACCTCTTCAGATAAGCCACTGGTCTGTGTTAATAAAGCAATAACAGCAGTGTTGATTTTAAATGTTTATTTTGTGCTGAATTTTGTGCCATGTTTCCCACCTATTTTCTTTTTCAAGCATAAAACTGTCCTGGGGAGAGAAAAGGCAGCCCCTCTTTAAATCACACACACTCCCCTGCAAGGGACAAGGAAGCAGTCTCTACCAAAACATTTTAATGAGACTGAAATTGATCAACTTCATCATCCCCATCCCATGCTGAAATCGTTCAGGGGCCAGTTCATTCTGTTCATCAGGGAATCTCCAGCCATTTTTGCTTTTGGACAGCTGTCAGACGACAACATCAGCTCCCGTACCAAACACCAACAGAGGAACAGTAGACCTCACACTGCCTGCCAAAATAGTAGGTAGGGATTTTACATTCCTATTGGATGTTGCCTATGAAAATCCCTGCAAAACTCAATGGGGAGCCCAATGCACATCTGCACGCTCACAATATCATTCCAAAATGTCATGGTGTGAACTGAATATATGAAATTGTACCTAGATATGCTTGAAATGTGGAGAGAGAAAGCCCACTCACACGCAAAGACAAAATATGCAGTGTATAATGTTGTCTGCAGTTATTTCAAATGTAGCCTTAAATAGTGGAGAGGTGGACATGAAAAGCAGCTAGGAATTTAATTTCCTTGTATTGAGAGTGGCTGCAAAGTCTGAGGAATTCAGAAGGGGTGCTTAACCCTTCCTTTGCCCACCCGTTTGTCTCTGTGTTAGTGTTGGGCCCGCTTGTGTTTGTACTGTAAAGTGTTGTTCTGCCCTGAGAATGGTCGCCATCAAAGAGTAGAGCAGGGTTCAAACCTGCATTGCTTAGAGCCTGATTCTATGCATGTTTAATTAGAAGTAATTCCCACTCTCCAGTGGTGCTAGGCTGGGTCTCCGGTTGTCATGTTTGAGAAAGCACCATCTCATATTCACAAGCAGGTTTTCTGCTTCATACATTTCAGTTATTTTGATAACCGTTTATGTCTTGTGAGCCCTTACATTTCAGGGGCTTGTTTTTTGTTTGCACATTTTTCATAACCTTACAATAGGAGGGTCTTTGTTGGGGGGCTTCTGGCTTGGCCTGGAAATTCTGAGGGAAGTCAATGACCCAGAGAAGGTGCTTTCCCAAACCTTCTAAGGTGACCCATCTTCTTAGAAGGTTTAATTTGATGATAAAAGCAGTTGTCCCTTCCTCCTAAATAAGTGTCCTCAGGTGGCCCCTAATGCATCACCAAAAAAAGTTGCATAAACTTTGCATATGGCAATTTATATGTTTAGATACAAATCTGGAGGCAGACTAACCAGGTGACCTGTGTGCCTCTTTGGTCTGCTCTTCTGGTGTTAACTTTTGATGGGCAACTTCAAAAGCCCTGCTCTCTCTCATAGTTCTTTATCTTTAAAGTAGACCTTGATTACACAGTCCTTCAGAGGACAAATAGAGCAGTGTTCTCTGATATCCCTTCAAATATGACAGTCACCCTAAATGTGTACCTGGCAACTAATCTGGATGAATTGTTTGGGTACAGACAAAATCTATGCTGTTGGAAAAACTATAACCTGTTATCCCAGCTATGAATCCACAATCTCGCCTGGCCTTCATTTTATGAAATATTCAATGCCTCATTTATCTGAAGGTGCTGCCACCAATTTGTGTCTATAGAAATCCCAGCCAACTTCTGTTATGTAACGCTCTGATGTTTAACTTGAATTTAAAACACACAGACATCTACACCTTATCAACAAAATCCCATCCTTCCTTCCCAAAAACAGATTCCTCGCTCGCATTTTCATTTCTTTCTACAAGTAAAGGAAAAGGCTTTTGGCCTAGGAAATGTGTTACCATGGCAACCAAGGACTAGGTTATCTTTAGAGAATATTTTGCCTCTCCCTTTTAATTATTTACTAATGGTTTTGAAAAAGAAGAAGACACATCTATTCTTCCCAGAGAGTGGGTTGTTATAAAATGCAACAAAATAGGTTATTTCTGTGTGCTGGCTTAGAGTGAAGGTTCTGCTCTATTATGTGAGAAGGTCTGTTTATGCCTGGTTGGTCTCCTTTCCACTGGGGCTCTCTTGTCCAGTCCCTTTAGTGGGGAGTCACAGGAAAACACAGGTCCCTTGTGCCTGCAGGAATTTTGTCTATCTCAGAAACTGCACAGGGAGGAAAGGAAGTCTCATTGGAAAGTCTCCCCAGTGAAGGAAACAAAACAAAACACAGGAGACAAATGCACTTTGTGTAGAAAGTTTTGAACATTAAAGTATTGCCTTTTGACAAGAACGACTGTGGTGTGGTGTTATTTCTCCTGCTCTCCCCACAAGAGGTTGTTTCTGCAGTATGGTAGCAAGAATAAATGTTTTTTTAAAACAACTGCTCCACTTCACTGCGAAAGGAGGGGGTTGCCCACCCTTTTCAGCTGATTATCAAAACTAGGAACCGATTATAAAAGTTACCTAGGCTGCACCCACATTATTCCATCTTCCCAATGTTTTATTGCCTGTCAGTTTCTGCATTTTATGTGATCTTTCAGACAATGTAAAATCCACTTCTGGAAATCTCATGGAATCTAGCAGAAGTTTAATGTCTCCAGGAAAAAAATAATCCAGAAATATTGTGGGAGTTTTTACATTGCAAGGGCTTGTCCACACTTCAGCTTCTCCAATGATTTCTAGGCACAAGTCCAAGAGGTTTTTCATTTGCCCTGCCACTTTCCCCAGGAAAACCCACTGTTTGCCTCTGAATCATAACAAATTTCAATTGACTTTTCTGTAGATTTACATTTGTTCCAATTCAGCTTTAAACAGCAGGTTGTGATTCGAGGACCCGATCCCCGCTTGGGGAATAAAGACACGTGGACACAGAATGTAAGGTTAATGGGTAAGGTAAAGGCCACAACTTTATTGATTACAGCATGTGAGAAGGTATTGGCTTAGGCATTGGACCACGGAACATTAGACTCCACCCACTCGTAGAGGGGTGAGTCTGAGGAGGGGTTAACCACCAGTAGGGGAAGCCTGTTGATGCTAATCCAACTATAGGCTCTCCCCTGATGTCACCGAGGGTCGTGCCATGGCCCCCCACCACACGGGCATCGGACAGGATCCACGACCGCCGGATTCCTTTAGCAGAATACCCAAAATTGTCGGGGAAGGCGATGGCCACACCTTGCCCCCGAAACACCAACAACACATTCCAATGCCTAACCGCCAAATACCACGAAAGCTGTGACGGTTACTACGAGGTAGGTGAAAAAAACCAAGAGGCCGGGCCAATTTAGCCAATTGGAAAAAACTCCTACCAGGCCCCCTGGTTAAACAGGGCGACCAACCAGAGGTTCATAGCAAAGTCTCAGGAGCAGCTAATCTAAAGGGAGTGGAGGGTGGGTGACTCGAAGAAAATGTGTGTGCAATGGTGGGGATGGCTGGCGCGTCTGCGTTTGAGCAGCAAGCCACGCCCCTGTCAAGCTCCCCTATTGGGTGCCCAACTGGGGAGGGGCGTGGCGCCAGCCCTGGAGTTGAAGCAGGGGGCGGAGTGCCCCCTGCATGATGCAGGAATCGTCTCCCGCTCGCAACCCCTTCCCTCCTGGAAGCAGGAAAGGCTTTTTCCCAGGGAAAGCAGCAGAACATATAAAAAACCTCTCAAATATGAGCCTTGAAAACACGGGACAAGCAGAATATAATGTGGACCAAACAGAAGTATGGCTGAGTGTTGCATTTTTCATGGTTTTACCACCAGACAAAGTCACAAAATTGTGGGCTGCATTTTTGAATCATGGGGGAACAGAAGTGCACACACTCAAAGACAGACTGCTTCAGAGATAGAAACTGGGGACAGGCAGTTTTATTAGGACCATGCATACACTAGCAGTTTGAATATTCAAACTGTTCTCTATAGTTTTGTGGTGCTGTATCTCTTTACATTCTATTCAGGTCAATGAGTATTGAAGATGTTCTGCACAGTGGGAAGAAACACTTAGCACCTTGCGCAGATATCTTCAGTTCTCACCCACGAAAAGGCTTTTAGGCACAAGCTCACATTCATGCCTTCAAATTGGGAACTTTAAAGCATTATTCAAACTAAATGTTTCACTAACCACATTTGTGAAGGAAAGGAAAAAATTATTTGGTCTGCATTTTTAAACAAACTAACCTAATTCACATTTCCCATAGATTGAAATGTAATTATCCTTCAGATTTTGTATTTTTCCAAATTTGTAATTAACTTCTTAGCTAAAAAAAGTATTACCAAAACAAGTTAAAATGTGTATTTTGAAAGAGAATATACATATAAATGCATACATTGGGATAAAATAATATTTAAATACATATTTTGTAATAGAATACATATTTATGTATTTAAATTACATTTAAACGTGTGTGTGTGTGTAAAATTGCAATGGATGTGAAAACAGGTCAAAATGGTATAAAAAATAAGCACATGTGAATTTTACATGGACCAGAAATAGAATGAGCCACCTATCTTTTGTGCTCCAAAGATCAGCATAAGATGGGAAAGCTCAGCACACATGCCTTATGCTGCCTTGAGAGTATTTCTCTGAACCAATATGGATCTCTTTCTAGGGAATGAAAGGACTCCCTATTGGTCTGTTGCACTTACGTAAAATAAGCACAGAATGCCACCTCTGGCTCCAGTGCACTCCCACCAATGGTGTTAGAAGTCTTGTACACATGATGTTAGCCAAAATTAATATGTATCCAGTATTTTCTTGGTGTGTACATTTGATGATAATGCATGTGCAGATAACAGCCTCCTGAATAGGAATTCAGGTGAAAGCAGGTGTGGGGAAACCAACAGGCAATGCATTTCAGGTGAAGACATCCCCACCTCCTCTCTGGTGTTTACAACAACGTGGTAATGCAGTTTGAAATAGAGCAGGCATTTTAAGCATTTGCTGATTAAGCCATGAATGTGGCTTTATTTCCATATTACAATACCATGTGTGGTTCTACTATGGAAATACTTCCTTACAAGGTCAGCAAGAAGATAGGGAAGTTACTCCCCAACAACTATGTCTTATAATCCTATTGAGACTCACCTCAGGAATCTGGACGGCCTCAACAGGATAGTAGAAAGGGATCCAGAAGAAGTGAAAGACCAGCCTTAAAATCGGTAATCTGAAACATATGTAATATGGAGTATTAAACAAAGTGAAACTTTCTTCTGAGCAAAGGATTCCATTGTAGGGGCCAAACTAAACATAGCAGTGTCAGACCTGTTTACTTAAATCTTGCTCTGCCTCAGTTCCTGGAGGATTCATTCATGGAACATGGCGATAAATGACACAATAATAGAAGAGCGAGCCTTTGGAAGTGAAGTCGAGCTGTTGGAGAGTCACAGTGCCTGCTGTGACTGTAGAAACCAATATGGGAGAGACATGTTTTGTGTGGCTGGGGCAGATAAAGGCACCTGGCTGTGCTGATGCAGGAGTGCTATGGTGTTTGTCTCTCATATGACATAAATTCATTCAAAACTTTCATCAGGCCTTGTACACCAGATTCCTGCTACTTTTAAAAGCTGGTTGAGGGCCATGATGTGAGGAATGCAAATCCATCATTATATTATTTTTTATATATGTCAGCAGCTTCATCTCATTACACCCAGAAAGCAGACTGCAGAATAAGCAGGTGTCATTTTAGAGTCAATCAACTGCCTGTTTTAAGCCCAGTTGCCAGATGCAGTAAGCTTGTCCCATTTGCTTCACTTCACTTCCAATCTGACAGGCAGCTTTGTTTCCTCCCTCGTTGAGGTGGGGTGGGTGTTAAAAATTGGATTCTGATGAGGATTACAAAACTCTGTTTGCCATTGTGAAAGTACTTTACAGGGAGTGGAACATAAGACTCCTCCTGATTCTACCAGAAGCCAGAATTTGAATTGCATATACTTCGGGCTCTTGGATTCCCCACAACAAGAATCTTCAGGCTACGGAAAATCTGGAAAAAGCAGCTAATATCTCTGGGGAGACAGCAGTTTCTATCCCCCAGATATCACAGGGCCAAGCAGAACTTCTCAAGCACGTGGTCATTCTGATAACATTCATTACAGCAGAGCCAAATTCAAACTCGGAACCCATTTTTATTTAGCCTCCAGTGGTCAGGTGGTTGAAGGCCATGTCCTCAGGACCTGCTTGCAGGCTTCCCATAGGCATCTCATTGGCCACTGTGAGAACAGAATACAGAGGTGTTGATCTGATTCAACCAGATGTTTATTATATTGTTTAAATATTTTACCTGTCGTTTTGCACTGGAGAAAGCAAAACTTGTTTGCAAAAGTAGTATGGAAGCAATGAGATTTTGCTCTTTGTTACTACACCTCTTGTTCAGCTTTGTCTGCAATTTGATAGCCACGCTGAAGCACAAAGGCTTTATAACTGTGGTGGTGCTGTCTTATTGCAGAGCCTGACCACTCACAAGAACATCAGGTCGTATAGCAAAATGCATGTGTGACTCCTGGACCACTGTCTGGAGAAAATAAATAAATTTCTCTCACCACACATTGACCCAACAGCACACATTCACGAGCACACAAACACTTTTAACAAGGGACCTCCACTTAAATGCACAATCTGTATTACTTGAGGAAGCTCTATGTCACCAGTGATTTGTATCTGCTGCTATAGTTGGTCCAAGTGTAAAAAGAAAATAAAAAGGGTAACCAGTGTTAGAGCATATACCTTCCATACTGTCATTAGCTAAAATCTTTTCCACTATTCTTGTGGGATGATTGGAGGGGGGAGTGATGCTGGGGATGCAAAAATAAAAAATAAAAATGCCCTTCCCTGAAGTCATCACAGTCAGACCCCACTAGAGATGGGAGAGAAATTTGATTCAGGACTCATTTGAAGCCAAATCGTATAAAATTTGCACTTTCTGAAACAATATGCGCACTGAAACACAGCTATCCTTTGAAATTTGCACTCAGCTGAATTTTGCTATTCAGTTCACCAACCAAATGATGTTTACAAAAATACAAATGTATTAGGAGAAAGTGACCACAAAGTGAATATATTGGGGAAAATAACACACAAGACGCATTGTATTAGGGGAAATTGCTTTCAAAAACCTTAGCCAAAACTGCATATAACAATGCGCTTAACTGGGAGAAATTCACACTCTAATGCTGATGAATTATCATTAGGTATATATATTAACTGTGAAATGTGGAGAACTGAATTTAAGACTGGAGAAAATGAGAAATGGAGAGTACTTTCATCCCTCATGCCAAAATGCCTTGTGCAGAGCTTCCATTTCAGATTCCCCGCCTCTCCAATTCCGAGTTAAGTTAAGCAGCATTGGAATGTTTGAAGTACAAAATCACACCTGGATTATTATGTGATGTCAGGATAGAAAATTATGTTGCATTTTGCAAGCAAGGGGAAAACAAAATCTATGTACAGGGTGTGACATTTCTGCAGGCTGCTGCTAATAGACCTTTCCTGAACAATTTATGAAATGGATTTTCCATTAGGATTTGATGGTCTCCTTATGTCCAATCCATCACAGGATTCCTAAGCACACCAATGGAAGGACACTGTTAAACTGGAAGCAGTCTGGATTTGGGGATTATTGAAAATTCTTGCTGTACCTTGCAGGCTGTTGTAAATCATTACAGCTCACATATTTGAGAGAGCGCAAGCAGGGAGAGGGAGGGAACTGGATGCGGCTGCCTCTTGCTTTTTGTGTGTTTTGCATTCAACATGATGCAATGGTGTCATTTTCACACTAATGCTAATTTTATGGTTTGCTGACTTCAGAGTCTCTTTCATTTATAACACTCATCTCAGCAGTTAAAGGACTAGTCTTTGGCATTAAAGGGTCTTCATCAGAGCACGTGCATCTGTGACATGTATCAGCCTTTGTGCGTGCGAAATGTGTGTTCGCCAATCAGTCTCAGCAGTGATGGGCAATGATTATGTGAAAATAAACGCAGGCACCAGAGGACGTATTAAGAAATATGCAGACATTCTTCACAAGGAGAGCAGTAAACTGGTTTACCCACCTGTACTTTGTTCCCATGCAGAATCTCATGTTCTACCACCAGACCAGTTTGACCACCACTTCTAAAGGGCTGCCCTTACACATACACTGGGCAGGCAGTAACCATTTAGCAAGATGATAGTAACTACATGGGTGGTGGGAGAGACTCACAGGAGGTCTTACACCCCTGTCTCTCTGATGCTGATTAAGAGGGGTGGTTATCTGCTTCTGTGGGCCTATATGCAGGAGAAGTCCAATGTGCTAGGATTATCTTTGGGGGTTAATATGACTGCTAAGAACTTAAACTTATTTAAAGATAACTATGAGAAATGTTGGATAGAAGTGAAAAAAGACTTGGAAATATGGTCAAATTTGAAGCTTTCCTTGCTGGGTCGAATTGCAGCTATAAAGATGAATGTATTGCCAAAAATGTTATTTTTGTTTCAATCATTGCAAATATTGGACAGGATGGACTGTTTCAAGAAGTGGCAGAGAGACATTTCCAGATTTGTCTGGCAGGGCAAGAAGCCTAGAATAAAATTTAAAATATTAACTGATGCAAAGGAAAGAGGTGGATTTGCCCTGCCAGACCTTAAACTTTATTATGAATCAGCAGCATTCTGCTGGTTGAAAGACTGGCTGCTTCTTGAGAACACAGGCATTTTGGACTTAGAAGGTTTTAACAACGTTTTTGGATGGCATGCATATTTGTGGTACGACAAGGTTAAAGCACATAAAGCATTTAAAAACGATATTGTCAGAAAAGCATTGTTCAATGTCTGGATAAGATACAAAGATTTACTGGAAAATAAAACCCCAAGGTGGTTGTCACCAATGGAAGCGAAGGCTCAGAAAAAGCTCAATATGGAGGCCAAATGGCCGAAATATTGGGAAATATTGGAACAAGAAGGAGACAAATTGAAATTGCAGAGTTTTGAGAAATTAAAAGATAAAGTGCGAGACTGGCTTCATTATTATCAAATAAGAGAGGCCTATAATTTGGATAAAAAAATTGGCTTCCAGGTGGAAAAATCAAAATTGGAAACAGAACTGTTAGATCCCAAAACTAAGATACTTTCAAGAATGTATAACTTGCTGTTAAAATGGAATACGCAGGATGAAACAGTTAAATCTGCTATGATTAAATGGGCACAAGATATTGGTCACAACATTATGTTTGCTGACTGGGAACAGTTGTGGACCACCGGTATGAAATTTACGGCATGTAATGCCTTAAGAGAGAATATTATGAAAATGATTTACAGGTGGTACATGACACCAGTCAAGCTTGCAAAAATATATCATTTGCCCGATAATAAATGTTGGAAATGTAAAGAAAATGAAGGTACATTCTTTCACCTTTGGTGGATGTGCCCAAAGATTAAGGCTTTCTGGGAGATGATATATAATGAAATGAAAAAGGTATTTAAATATACCTTCCTGAAGAAACCAGAGGCCTTTCTCCTGGGCATAGTCGGCCAATTGGTGCCAAAGAAGGATAGAACTTTCTTTATGTATGCAACAACAGCAGCAAGAATACTTATTGCAAAGTACTGGAAGACACAAGAGCTACCCACCCTGGAAGAGTGGCAGATGAAGGTGACGGATTATATGGAATTAGCGGAAATGACTGGCAGAATCCGAGACCTGGGAGAAGAGTTGGTGGAAGAAGGTTGGAAAAAATTTAAAGACTATCTTCAGAAATACTGTAAAATTAATGAATGTTAAAATGATGTTGGATTGAAAATAAGTGGCATTAGCAACAAAGTTAATAAGAATATGCAAAAATGAATTGATAATGGATGAAAATATAGAGTTATAATATGTTAAGATACAGAGTTAAGATAAATGAAAGAGGGTAAGGATTTGCTGATTTGATTATTTAAATGGGAATACAAAAAGGGGAGGTGTGAGGAGGCCAAGGAAATAAGCTAATGAGTTCAAAGTTACAAAAAACGGATTTGTTTTTAATTCTTTTTTAGCTATTTGTCTTTTGTATTTTGTATTTTTATTCTTTTTTCTTTTTCATGTATTTTTTATGTTCTCTTTTTTGTATCTTTTTCTTTTTATATGACCTTTTTTCATTTTGTAAACTTATGTTTTTGTAAAACTTCAATAAATATCTTTTTTTTAAAAAAAAAAGTGCTAGGATTATCTGTGTGGGAGGGCTCAGGATACAGTCCAATCCTATGCATGACCAAAGCCAGTTACACGTCCGATTCCTAAATGGCACATCTGTTTGCTCTGCATGATACAGTGCCTGATCCTTTGTGAATATCCAGCAGGCTTAAATGCCCCTCCTAAATGGGAGTCACTCAACTCCTCACTTGCTGTGATTTATCTCTGTGCAATTTAAGGCCTCAATTTGCATGGAAGAGCCTGCTTGGAGCATTCTCTTCTCTCGCTCCCTGCCTGTCACGCACTCCCTTGAGGACTACAGGGCTGACAATGATGTTCCACTGCGATGGCAGCCAAGACTCATCAAACATGCCTCCCTGAAGCAAAAAATGATGGGGCACGAAGTGGATATGGAGGGGAGGAGCAACAGCCCTTCCTTCCCTTCTCCCTCCCTCTCCTGTTGCAGAACTTTAAGGGCCAGAAGCAGGAGACACACTTGACACACAATGGGTGTTGAGGCAGGGGTTTTTTGTTGTTGTTCACAACAGTTTAGGAACCAAAGGTAAGTGATTCACCAGCTTCAACCATTACTCTTCACTACTCTTCTAGTAGGCCTTCTCTGTCCTTTTATCTCATGGAATCAAGGTGCTTGTCAAATGCATTTCTAAAAATTATTATTACAGGCTTAACTTTGACTTGCATTTGTGTGGTTATGAAACATCATCTCCTTGGGATATCGTCTTCCTTCTGAGCCTTTCAGAACTGATGAGCATAGTCACAGGTTTATATAGTCACACAGCCTTTTTAAACACCAATAATCAGAGATGCACACATATGGCCTCTCCAAATTCTACACTTCATTTGTAGGCAGAGAAATTGGTGCAGGTGAGGGAGATTTCACTGAATTTGGAAGGGCTGTAGCTTTGCATGCAGAAGGTCCCAGGTTCAAACTCTGGCATCTCCAGGTAGGTCTGGGAGAGACCCTGTCTGAAATCCCAGAAAGCGGCTGCCAATAATTATGTAGTTGAACTCTGGAATTCACTCCCACAATATGGAGGCTTTCCATGAAATGCAAATAGAAGCTTAAGAGAAGGCATTTTTGGTAGGAAGTGGGCAGGGAAAGAGTTAATTTCCTCCCCATCTCACCATGGTTTTGAGGGTTTGTGCCTATATAACAATGTTTATTTACAAGTGTACATACCGAGCACCTCAGTTATTAATTATTATTATATCAACTTCCTCATATTTGCATACTGATCTGGGAGCCTTTGGGGGCTGCAGAGAGGTAAAAAATCATTTAGATAAATACCAAGGGTGCAGAAACAGGAACAGGCATTTAAATGTGTATTAGTGTTCATTACTCTCTCACATCAGTAGCCAAGCCTAGCGTAGTTATATCTATGTCTGACCCATTCATCTACAACAGCATCATTTATAAAAGGGGGAGTTATCCCACCTTTCTCTTTCCGACTTAAAGTCAGTTAATGAACTAGCTAGAGCACTAGAAGCACAACCCACAAAATACCCCAAACAGCTCCAGCAAACAGTAATCAAGAGCAGGATATCTAAATTGAGGCCCTCTAAAACCCCTGCCTAAATTAACCTTACATAGCCCTGGAATCGTCCTACACATTGTAGAAGTCTGCAAACCCTTCTAGGTCTCATTCTCATCATCTGGAAGATAAACCATCAGGCACGGCAAAATGCAGGTAACAAGACACCAGGCATAAGTATAGCCCCTCCAGTTCAGGCCAGAGGCCGATTTAGTCCACCATCCTGTTCTCTACAGTGGCCAACCAGATGCCTCTGGGAAGCCCACAAACAGGACGAACATGAGCACAATTGTCATCTCCCACCAGCCAGTGTTTGGAACACCGCCCGGCACATCCCCCCAACTCATGCAGCACCAAAGGAGGCACATCTAGGGCTGCTCTTGGCAGTGTCAGGGGACAGCGAGGGGCGCTGTGGAGACAGGGGGCAGGGACGAAGCTTTGCTGAGGTGAGAGGCGAGGCTTGGCTTCCCCACCTGGCCAGCTTCACCTGGCAAAGGGAGGGGACTAGGAGAAGGAGAAGGCAGAGTCAGCAGGATTGCTCCTGCTGCTGATGGTGCACACATAAAATCAACCATACCCGAAGCAATTATCTTGAAAATAATATTTGAGAAAATTTGCCCCCACCTCCATTTTCTCATGTTACCAAAGTCTGTCCCTGCTCCTGCTGTTGTACTCCAGAAGCTGGAGGTAGCATACCGTCATCAGACCTGGTCACTGGTAGCCTGGTTCTTCCATCCCTCTCTTAAGGCCATCTACGTTGGTGGCAGTCATCACACCTTGTAGTAGTGAATTCTATAGCTTTACTAACTACCTATGCACTTTGTAAAGAACATAAGCATCAGGCCCATCCAGTCCAGCATCCTGTTCTCTCAGCAGCCCACCAGATGCTTAGGGGAAGCCTACAAGCCGTAACTGAGTGCAACAGCTTCCTCCCCCCTCAGCACCTGGTATACAGAGGCCTGCTTCCTTCTGTCTTTCAAAATTCAGCTTCCATACCCTCCAACTTTACTCTTGACGAAAATCAGGACTTTCCTACCTACTCAGCTCAAGTAATTTGTACTCCACTGTTGCTTACATTTAATAAATATGATCTAGCCTTTCTTTTTTTGTGTGGAGTTAAAAACCTCACATTGCGTGTGTGCTTTGCACCCTCTTCTCATTAATAATGAGATTATTAAAAGGAGTCTGCTCAAATATGAATTCAAGCCTTAAACATGTTTTTAAAAGGAGAAGAAATAAGCCTCCGGTCGTTATCCCTCCTTTTAGAACAGAATTCATGAATTTTAACCAAATATTGCCATGTTGAGTATTAATATACAATTATGCAAAACCACTGTTATGTCTCTGACAAAAATTAGATTCCATTGCCCTTGCTATAATCAGTGATGGCATATTTGTTGTGGGTTTATATATATATATATATATATATATATATATATATATATATATATAAAACGACTCATGACCTAAGATTTCTGTTGCTATGGCAATAGGACTGTTAAGGAGGAAGAAGCTAAAGGTAAGTATGAGCATGCATGTGGATCAAAGGGAGTGGGTGGGTGTTGGCTGCCTATCATGATTCCCTGGTGCAGTCCTCTCTCCTCTGCCTATTAGCAAACAATACAAACCTCCACTTTCCAGGACTGAAAGAATCCACACTCACAACCTGCTTCTGTATGGGAACGTAACAACACTGGCAAAAGGTGCCAAACCGACACCACCAGAAAACAAGGTACTACTCCACAAAGCACTTCTACAGAGGAGCAGTGTAAAAACTGAAAATGCCCGGTGTCACATTGGACATGATCACACACCTGTCTATTTCGCAGGAGAGAAAGTGAGAGAGACAGAGTCACATTTGGGCTTCATGCTTGTTCCTGCACATACATTTCTTGCAAAGTCTGATGTGGTCCTTCCACCTTTGATTTATTCACAGAACAAATTATTTGTCTTTCCCCTCATAGGGGCCAAAACCAACTGGTGGGAGCAGGATTTGAAGACTCCAAACATTTTCCCTGCTGGAATGCCTCCTTGGAGCCTGGAGATACCCATGAGTTGGCACCTATGTGTGCGGGTGTGATTGTTTCTATCGTCTCCCTGCTGTGCTATACAATTCTCTGGGATTTGTTTTTGTCTTCATCATGCACCAACAGAGAAACTATTCAGATAAAACTGGTCAGGAAATGTGTGTGTGTGTGTGTGTGTGTGTGTGTGTGTGTGTGTGAGAAAGAGGGAGGGAGGGAGGGAGAGAACAAATGACTGAGCTGGCCAAGTTAAATGCCAGCTTCCTGCAGTTCTATTGGCATTTCTTTCTGAGAAAACCACCCATAAACAAAAAATTGACCCTCAAAATGGGACAGTTCTATGAGTCATAGATGGATGCTCTCTACATGGTTTTTGATACAGAAGAAGAACTAACAAACTGGTGGTAGGTACAGTAGCGTAATGGGCTGGGCTGGGGGTTAAAGCCAGTTGTGAAATTGCATTAAAGTGGCAGAACAGATGGATTACACAAAAAGGCTATATGCTTTCTGGAACGGCACTCACAGAATCACTGCCACCAGCTAATTGAAGAAAGCAAATCCTAGTAGATAATTCCCTGTTAAGGCCAGAAGCTCGTGTCTGGCTATCAAACTGCCTGCCTCACCTGCTCATCCACTAACTATTCCATCTTTCCTTTATAGATCATGAATATAATAGAAGGGTGAGACAGAAAGCAGCCTAGTTTGATCCTCCCACCCACCCCCAGCCCTCCGGTTCCTGCAGAGCCCTTTCCCCAATTATATTCTCCAGCACTTTGAACAGCCTACGGAGCCTGAGCTCTGTGGATTGCCCTAATTCCCCTTGAGGACTATTCTGTCACATTAGCAAATGCTTCCTGATCTATCTCCAGCCACATTTTCTCTTTGATTAATTTTGCCCACACCTCCTTCATGGCCATTATGCCCAAAAGGATGCTTCCCCTTGAGGTTTTTCATTGGTTTGTTTAGATTTCTAAACAAACCGTGCTTTTTATTTCAGCAGGTGTTTTTTTCCACACTGCCACAAAGGTTTAAATCCTTTTGGCTCAGGTGAGGAATGAATATTTGACAATTGCTTAACCCTGTTTTTTTATAAGGGAGTGGGGGGGGGGGGAAGAGAGAGAAACCAGGCAAGAATGTCATCTGAATCATTACTGTCTGGGCTCTATCCCAAAGGATCCATAACAGAGGTAGGCCGCAGGCTGTTTGCTGTCCTCAGCCTTACTGAATGCCTCCCCATCTCCTGTTCCTTCCCTTATTGAGGAAAGAGCAATTTAGCTGCCACCACTGACACAAGGAGAACCTCTCCAGCCGTTCCGGCTCATGTAACACATACCCTTCAACATTCTTCAGATGAAAATAGAGACATTGCTCACTCCCCTCAAAACTGACCCTCCTCAACCACCCATTTTTGGTGTCCCCCTCTCACAGAGCAATTCCTATCAGAAGAAAGGAGAGTGTCGCCACTACCACACCAATGGGACAGAGCATGCATGGCCTCCGCTGTTCTGAGAAAACCCCTTAATCCTGATTTCGTTTCATTTCATTCTTTGGTAGATTTACAAAAAGAAGAACACACACCAATTAATACATTTTAAAATGGGGCAAGATTGGACGCGGATGCACAAACCTTTTTATAAACAAACAAAAAACAAAATAAATATTCCTTGCACTCCACTCTGCTCCCCATTTTCTTTGTCCGCAGGGCTGCCCTGACCTCTGCCTGCCCCCTCCCCCCAATATTTTATTCAAGTTGGCACCTTTGGAGACAGAAGGATTCCTTTCCCCTTGTCGCTAGGTACCTTTTGCTGTAAAATTAACCCCCTCACAGCCCACACTATATATCAGCCTGAACCACCAGTGCTGCTCCTCCTATCCTGACTAGTTTGGCCCTGACTGTCTCGGGAAAGAGGGAGTCTCAAAATTGTGTTATCACAATTGACATCTTCTTGCAGAAGATTTCTTGCTGGATTGTGAGGAAAACATGCCCTTGGCTATGCTCATCTTTTATCACAGGAGCAATAGCGAGAGTTCAGGTTTCCCAAGTGAACTGTGCTTTCTTCGGCCCTCCCGACTGCGGCTGCGGAGACAAACGGCCAAGGAAAGGGCAATTTGTTTTGGAAACCCAATTTGTTCCTTCCCTTCACAATGAAAGGATACAAGTTGCCACCGGGGGGAATCTTCAGCAAGAAATATGCAGTGAGAAAGGAACGTGGTATCTGGATTTTTTTGTTTGTACTAGAAGCAGCTAAGCAGAAGGCCATGCTGGTGCCCAGACTATTAATTCAGGTCTGTCATTTTCATTTGTGTTTTATGTGTGCAATTATACCGCTCTTCCTTCAGCTATCAGCTTGGCAAGCTCATGCTAACATTAATCCCAAAGGTCTTTCCATATATTTGATCTGATTCAGTCCTTAGCAGTAAATGTGCCCTAACTAATCCAGCACCAGTGTGATATCTTTTGGGGAAGGCTTGTATCTCAGCAGGACAGAATCTGCTATGCATGCAGGATGTCCCGTGTTCAGTCTCCAGAGACTCTAGGTCAAACTGGAAGAGAACCCTGCTTGAAACCCGGTGTATGCAGTTTTGCTGCCATTTGAACCAGGGCTAGATGAGCCGCTCTTTAAATAGTGCTGGGTGAGCACAGGAGCTTTGGAGCAGCACCGCAGGGATGCGTTGCTGTGATCGTAATTGAAAACAAACCAGGCAGCTGTGTAAAGGAATAAGACTGTCACCACCAACCTGGTGCCCTCCAGCTCTGCTGACTGAGGCTAAGGGGAGTTGAAACCCAAAACAGCTGGAGAACACTGGGTTGACACAGCCTGGCGTAGTGCATTGAAAAAATGCCAGACTTAAATGAATATAGTAAAGGTAAAGT
The DNA here is from genome assembly GCF_964270895.1 of Podarcis filfolensis. Classification (NCBI taxonomy): domain Eukaryota; kingdom Metazoa; phylum Chordata; class Lepidosauria; order Squamata; family Lacertidae; genus Podarcis; species Podarcis filfolensis. The sequence goes on along the minus strand of NC_139612.1, from coordinate 45,432,734 downwards.
GACCCCTGACCATTAGGTCCAGTCGTGGCTGACTCTGGGGTTGCGACGCTCATCTCGCTTTATTGGCCGAGGGAGCCGGCATACAGCTTCCGGGTCATGTGGCCAGCATGACTAAGCCGCTTCTGGCGCACCAGAGCAGCGCACGGAAATGCCATTTACCTTCCTGCCGGAGCGGTACCTATTTATCTACTTGCACTTTGACATGCTTTTGAATTGCTAGGTTGGCAGGAGCAGGGACCGAGCAATGGGAGCTCACCCCATTGCGGGGATTCAAACCGCCGACCTTCTGATTGGCAAGTCCTAGGCTCTGTGGTATATAGGTCCTTTTAAGTTTGTTGGATAAAGCAGTCTCTTCTGGTGGCTGAAACTTACAATTTTATTCTGGGGGGCTCTATCTTTTTAAATTTATGTTTTCCTTAAGTGGCTAGAAGTGTAATGATCTTATGTGAGCAAAGAGGTTTACAGCAACTCAAAGTATACATAGCTTCTGCATGAAGTGGAAAATGAACACTGCACAAATGTAGCTAACCAACTAAAACACACACACACTGAAGAACCATGTTTCCCCTTCAAGAGACAATAAAATAGAAAGTATGAGCCCACGTTTCCCATAATCTCAATGACTCAGACTTAATTATGCAATACTAATAATAAATCATGTTGTCCCAGTCTTAAATTCTGAAGAAGCACATTTCTGTACCACAACTTGATTGGACAAAGCTGTATATTTTTTAGTACCAAAGAAAATTTAAATCTACAGTGCTAGTTTACTCAGCGTTCAAAGTCCTACAAAACTTGCTAGATCTGGTACCAAGGCAAGAAAGTTGTTATTCTACAAGCCAAGTAGTTTGAGGCAGAGCTGGTCCAATTGGACAGAGAATAAGAGGTTAGCTGAAAGACCAATATTTTTAGGGACATCAATAATACAATAGTGTGCAGTCCTACTGGTGCCACACAAGGCCACAGGAATTCATGCTTGAATGTTTGGTTTATTTGGTTTTGTTTCTTTCTAGCATTGCTACCTAAGCTGTTAACAAAATAACCAAGCTGACAGTACAATATAATCAGCCAGCCTTGATTCCAAGATATACTCCACTACTACCTACAAATCCAATGCACACCAAGTGAAAAAGTTGGCATTTTGATAATCACTTATTCTCTTGTTAATCATGCTGTTCTAAATGTGCCTTTTATATTTGACTGCCTTTAGTAACATTTTCATTCTACATGTTTAAGTTTTTTGCAACCCAGCCAGATGGGCAGGGTATAAATAAAAAAATATTAATTATTAAGTATTATTATTAACTTTGCTGCATTAAATGTGCATTCTGTTGTTGACCTCATTTGTAATGTTTCATTCCAAAATCTTTAATATTTTAGTTTCCTGTTAATTCTGTTGCTTTGAATGTATACTTGACTTTCTACAGCAATGTTTTATTCTGGATTGTTTTATTTGCTGTTTTATTTGCTGTAAACCGCTTTGAGGTTTTTTCTTAAGAATATAAAGCAACATAGAAAAGAAATGAATAATGATAATAATGATAATTATAGAAGGCATGTACAGCCAGCAGTTTCCCCCCTTTTTTAAAGGGGTCGTGTAGGTATTGTCATCCACCGTCCCTACCCCCTTACTGCCAGTCTTGCATGGTATAACATTTGCAGTATGCATAATAAGCATGTGCTGGGACACCCCACACACCAGGGCTAGGGAGCATGGATGACACACAGTGACCCAGCCAACATGTCCTGAACCCCTGGCCTACCTTGCCGCAAGTCAGGATGTCAAGTCCAAAGTTCAAGAGTCAATCCTCACATCCAAAGTCCAGGAAACCCAGTCCAGAGTCAAACCCAAAGCACAGTCCCATAGAGGTCCAGGAACATCCAAGCCACAGTCCACCAACATGAGCAGTTCAGCAAACACAGCCCCTCAGCTCTGCTGCCCTTTTGTACTTTGCATGCTGATTGCAGCATCAGGGCTTGACGAGGCAGGTGACCCTCACCTGCTCCAAGCCTCCTCCAGCTAAGGAATCACACACCTCTTCCCAGAGCTAACAAGACCCACCTGGCCAGCTAGGAAGCTGGTCTGTGGGCCCTTGCTTGCCTCAGCCTCCTGCAATGCCCAGCCTGCTGCTCCCTAAACCTCATAGCCCTCCGTGTTCATGAAGAGAGGGGCTTCTCTGGTGATGGGTCCTGCTGCTCTGGTGGTTCCTGTGCACTGATCTTCATCCTCCTGCCACGTCCATCAGCCTGTGAGTACTTCCTTCCCCATCCCCTGCTTGCCCCAGTGTGTCTCAGTCCTGGCTACACCCCTCGCTGGGATCCTCTTTCTCCTCTTCCTCCTTCCTGTTGTCCTGCCAGTTCATGACGCAGCACTGGATTTAGGGCAGTTCCACCACACAGGGTGCTGAGCTGAGGGGGCACAAAATAACACCATCACCAACAACCTATATTTGTGTGGGTACCTACTGATAAGATCCATAAAAGAGCAACCGCACCAAAAGGAATTATTGTGAAAATAAGAAATATTTGGGGGACACCACATTTTGTCACCGGTCAGGGTGCTCTATTACCAAAGTCCACCCCTGCCCCAGCTCCCAAAATTGAGAGTGGCCTTTGAAGGAGTGCATATGTAGGGATTGTCACTTGCTCATAGGCATTATCCAGAGTCAGTTTATGACTGGATCACAATGTGCCTCAGATCTTTAGGTCTGCACTAATGGAAGTGGCAAGCCCCGGTTGCAATGCTAATGAAAAGCAAAGAGGATGTAGCCCACTGCAGTATGACTGGTCTTTGTGAGCTGCTTTCATTTAATTTCTAAATAGTGACTGGTGGTCAGTTGAACTGGCATTTGAGATTTACAATGTGTTCAGCTGATGAGGATTTTCTGATTCAACATAGCTTGGCTATATGAAATACTGCTTTCATCTATCAAACTCTGTGTGTGTGTGTGTGTGTGTGTGAGTGTGTGTGCGCGCGCGCGCGCACATGCGTGCATGCATGTGTATACATACGTGTATATGTGTACATGCACCTTCTTTCCCCAGAATGCTCACTGTGCTCACACCAAATATTGTAAAACTACAACACTGGGGAGACCTGCATTCCTACCATGTCAACAACGTGAGGAACTAATGTTTTATTGCCAAGTGTTCTGTGCCTTTCATACTCTCTTTTTTTCACACTTGAAAGCAGGGTCAGGATAAAGAATAACCTCTACTCATGTTTAAACGTTTGGGAGAAAGTTTTCACTTCTAAATAAAATCTCTCGCTGCAAAAGGAAGAAAGGAAATTATGATCCATTTCCAGGAAAAGTTCTGCTTCTTCTGTGATTGGGTTCTAGTGACCCCTAATGGGCAACTTAAAACAGCAAGGCAAGTCTGCAGTGGGAATATGCCTGACCTGACTCTGCTGCCAATTAGATTTTGTGATGTGTGTGGGGACAAGCTAAGCCTTATCAGCCTATGTTTGAGATCAACAGATCATTTGAATGCATGTGTGCCCTTGGCTGGTTGGGGACAATCTTAAGACACATTCCATCCCATTGTCTTATGGAAACTGGAGCATGCATGGGAAGGAGCTTACAGCAACTCAGTCTAAATAAGATGCTCAGTGGCAGGCAGAGGGCTAATGGCTAATGCCATTGTTATACTGTCAGATCAAGAGTATAGCAACCCCACAAGCTACAGTGGAATCAGCCCTATTTCTCAGAGACCCACTCTTCTCTCTTCCAAACACAGGAGGGCATTTTCCCAAGCCACCCCCAGTTTCCCAGTTCCTTAGCGGTAGACCCTGCAGTTGGGCCTTCTCCAGGCCCAGAGTCCAGTGAATCTTATAATGTTTAATAGTAAGCAATGGGAATCATGGATTTTATTTGTGACACTTCTTACCCGCCCTTTGCCATAAGATCCCAGGGCAGATTGCAAAAATATGTTAATTCAATGCTAGAAACAAGGAAAGCAAGAAAGAAGATTCCACCTAAACATTAGGAAGAACTTCCTGACAGTAAGAGCTGTTCGACAGTGGAATTTGCTGCCAAGGAGTGTGGTGGAGTCTCCTTCTTTGGAGGTCTTTAAGCAGAGGCTTGACAACCATATGTCAGGAGTGCTCTGATGGTGTTTCCTGCTTGGCAGGGGGTTGGACTCGATGGCCCTTGTGGTCTCTTCCAACTCTATGATTCTATGATTCTATGATTCAATTCCAGACAAATGCAGCACAGTATACTGTAGGTTAAACAAAATTGAAGTGGCTGACTCCCACGCAAATACCTTTGCTGTCCATGGCCAGGTTCAATAATCCTGTCTTCAGCGTACGGCAGAAGCTATGCAGCAGCAAAAGTGCTATTGTATGTATGTGTTGTTTGCCCATATTTTGGAAAGGGATGTTTGCCCTTGCTGTCTATCATCTCGTTTGTATCCTGCTTTTCCTCCAAGGAGCTGCATGTGGACTTGCCTCATTTTAACAGCAGGTTAATGCATTTACAGTAGCGTAGCTACAGGCACATAAGTATATAGCACTGCTCTTTTTAATCATGAATTTCAAAAAAAGGTTTTTAGAAATACTCAGCATGGTTTAGTCAAGAGCAAGTCCTCATCCAGATTGCAGCGGGGGCTGCTATTTACTTTGAATGCATCTCTTCTTTGACCCTCATTTGGCTGTACGCCGACAGGAGTCACGGAATCATCTGCCTTGGAGGTTTCGAACAAGAAAAAGGACAGACATCTTTCTGGGGCCTTGAGGTCTTCTTGTCTTAGGAAACTAAGACAAGAGCAGATATCCTACTGCTCCCCTTCTATCTCTATGGATCTATGGTGGTGTGCAAGACAAGAGGGACAAACCAGCACGCTCTCAGCCAGTCCTGGAAATCGCTATGAGGGAAAAGGATGAGATGAGGAAGGTTGTAGGACCAGGAGCTAGAGCAGTGAAAGAAGAGTCCCTTAAACTGCATGTTGTTATTTTTATTTGTTATGTGCTACTGCCTCTGTTAATACACTCGGATTTTGCTGCGGGGAGAGTGCCTATGAAGGTGGGCATGGTATAATCTGGAAACAAATGTGTTTTCACACATTTCCACACATGGTATAATCTGGAAACAAATGCTACAGAGGGATTTCTGTAGCAAAGCCTCATGGAATTATACAAGACAGACTCTGCCAGCATTTTCTTTTTATTTCATTATATTTACATCCTGTCTTTCCTCCAAGATAGCTTACATGCTTTTCTTCCTCCCTGTTTGATCAAATTAAGAGATCATGAATAGCCCTAGGTCACCTACTCACCATCATGGTTGAGTAGGGATTTGAATCGCAGTCTCCCATGGCCTAGCCCAACCCTTTAATGGTACATTGCAGTACATTTGCTACCAGTTCCCTTTACCAGCCACAGAATATTATGAAATCAAGTAATCCACACCTTTAATTCCATGGTACTATGGGATGGAAGGACCCACTGCTCTAAGACACATTTTGTGGAAACTAACGTTCTGACTGCCTGATGATCAAACCCTGTAGAATCGCAGCTTCAGCCACAGAGTGAGGGATGCTCAGCTGATACCTCACATGACCTCTTCCCTCGGCTTTGTTTTCCAAATTCAAAGCCAAATCTTGCTGTTTACATGCTCCTTGCTGTTTTCCTCCTTTCCTATCTAACATTGTCAGTCACATCCATGGGAAGATTAAGTGAAACGGAAGGTCGATTGATCCAGGGCACAATTTAAGACTTTCCTGTTCCAGAAGAATAAGCTGCTGACAGGATAAACAGGGCCTGTCATGTTCAAACTGGGAACTCCGGCTTGCTCATTTGTCTGCCCCCCTGTTCTGAGTACGGGAAACATAGAAAACAGCGGGGGGTAGAGGGGGTGGGGGTGGGGTTGCTGTTGTTGTTTTTTGATCTCTGAGGCGGCAGGGCTTGCTAACCGCTAGCTGTTTGGGTGCTTCCTCTGCAAATACGAAGTGCAATGGTGCAAGCTACTAGTATGCTCCACAGGATACCCAGAAAACAACAGAGATAGATCCATTAATTGCTTGTGCATCTCTAGGCCCGCTGGATCAAGTTTGGTTTATAGGAGAAGCATAACATGTATTAAATGATACACCACTCATTCAAAATGCTGAAACCTTGTAAGCTACAGGTGCACAAATCTGTGTTCTCTTTCGGTGATGCGTTTCCTCTTTTTGGTAGCCATTCCCATACTGTGTGTGGAACTCTTTACAGATCCATATAACCTGTACAGTCCTCATAGCAATGTGAGCTTGCCTGTTTGCTTTACAGGACTGAGTCAGAAGTACAAGGGTCAGTCTAGTGTGATCTGTGATGCATCCTCCAGCTGTGTCGTCCTTTGATTTTTCAGCAGCAGGAGAGACTAAACTAAACCTTGGTAAACAGGCTGCAATGACTCCACCATTTTTTCTTATTTTTCTTTTTTATTTGTAAAAAAGCAAAGCCTTTTGTTCAGATCATCTGAGATAGAAAGGGCTCCTAGTACCTGCTTAATACCTTTTCCCTTCCTTTAATTGGCAAGGACCTATTATCTCTAGATCAGCTCCGCAAAGCAATGACTGGGGATTTATAGTCTTTGATCCCAGTTGCTTTGATTCTAACAGCTTTTAACTTACCTTATTTATTCTGTAAAAGTGAATTCAAGCCAACATTATCTGCCCTGGGTTAAATCATAGCAAATGTGGAAATACTATATTTAAGAAAGCAAAAAGCAGGTGCAAAAACACAAAATGAGAAATAATGTGTTTGAGTGGCAGTTGGGGTGTGGGTGTATAATGTATTTTATAGCTTTATCCACTCCTATATATATATGGGAGTAGAAAAAGGGCTACTAAAAAAAATTAAAACCCCTATCATAATTAAAATTACAAAGTATACAAAAATAGTAATAAACAAAATGCTGTAAAAGACCGATAACATTATTATTTTATTATTTATTGAATTTATCTCTCACTCTTCCTCCCAAAGAAGCCCGGGGCGTTTTTGTCTTAAACAAAACCAATGCAGTAAAGTGGTCTACAAACAACAACAGCTAAAAGCATTCTGAAAGTGGTTACAGCTAAAAACATCCCATCTAGTGATCTTGAGGTTCCTATGAACAACCATTAAATTCCTCAGTAAACACAGATGTTTTCAAAGCCCTCCTGAAAGTTAGTAATAATGGAGACAGATGCACTAGGGCATTTCACAACTAGACAACTACCACTGGAAAGGCCCTATCCTGGCTCAGTGCCATCCAGGGAACCCCCAGAGTTAGCACCACAAATAAGACCTCACCTGCCACAATAGGGTCCAAAATGGTTGTTACTGGGGAAGCTGCCCTTTGAGGTACTTGGGCCCCAGGCCCTTTATAGGCTGGTACTAAATCGAAAAACACCCTAAACTGAGCCATGAGAGTAACATAATGAAACCCTAAGCCCAATGGTGGGGAAACTTAGTCCCTGTGGTCCAGTGAGGCTCTCCAGGCTTCTGTCTGTCTGGCCCTCAGAATTGTCCCCAGGCTACACCTCTTACAGGCCTGGCTTGGTCCCCATATACACCTCAACTGTCCCGATTTGACTGGGACATCGTGAAATTACAGAAGCCATCTTGGCTTCTGACTGGATCCTGGGATGTCCCGTTTTGGCTTCCGCAAGATCACAGCCCCAAAAGATGCCCATTTTGTGGGTGGGGGCAAGATCGTAGCCTCCAAAGACACATATTTTGGGGGCACTCATAGAGGCAGTGGCAGCATAGGCACAGGGGGGTGGACCTTGACACCCTCTTTGTCCCCGCAGCCCTCACCCTCGGCCGTGGAGAGACAATAGTGTTTGAAAACCAGTTCATGTGGTCCCTGTGCTGCAGGCGTCTACATTATATTGTTCTTCATCTGCTGCTTCTTTCTGTATTGTGTTAAACTGTTTTTAGCTGTTGTTATTGCATTTTGTACATTGCCTTGAGACATGCATGGAAGATAATTAATTAATTAATTAATTAATTACTAGCTTAACGATGTTGTTGCTGATGATAGCAGCAGCAGGAGGAGGAGGAGGAGGAAAGGTGTGTCATTTCAACCAGGGCTCATTATTGTGTGAGTGGTTGGGGAGCAGTGACATTCAAAATTATGCCCACGTGGTACCTAAATTTCATCAAAAAGTGCACAGCTTTAAGATTATTTTGAAAATAGGTTATCTTCGAGCAAGCTTGTCTCTAGCATATGAGTAATTATTTCAATTGTCTGTTTTCACATGCCGTGGATTAAATGTCCTCTAGAAACATAGGGCAGTTGTCGCAGAAAGTATTATTTTCCCCTCAGTGAATTCCTGATCATTTTCAAATGCTATTTAACAGCAGCCTAGTGACTTTATGTCTCAACACCTGCTTGAATCAGGCATTTAGAGCACAGATTCAAAAAGTTTGGCTTTTCCGTGTTAATTGCATTTTATATTTTATTTCTCCCTTTTGGAATGTTGCACATCTCAGATGCCAGAGGCAAGGAAACATATTAAGCTAAAGGTCAAAGAACTGAATTTGTAACTCAACAAAAACCCAACAAAACATTTGGCCACGTTCCATCGCACTCTTTACTGTTGACATGACTCAAGGGGTTTGCAGATGCATGTTTGTGTGATTTAAAAGTGAAGCACTTTTTTCATTTTCAAAAAAACATTCTGATTATACTTCACAGCACTTCAGAGGCTCAGACTCAAAATCAGAAACATACTTGATGGCTTTGTGGGGAGGATTTTTCACTTTTTTAAATTTAGAAGTTCCAACAAAAAGGTAGTTAAGGCTGCAATTCTATGCTTCTTAACAGCGTGCCCCAAGGGCCATGGGATTCCTCATATTTCCCTCTCTAAGGATGGGTGTGTTGTGCTTGGGCCATGTCTGGGCAGCATGATGTTTGAGCCATTCTCTTTGATCACCTGCTGCCAGATACTCACAAACTGCATTGGAAAAACCCTGAGAATATACTCTGTCAATGACCAGATCAGTTATAAGAATACAAGTTGGCTTTGGTCATCAACCTGGGTGCTTCTGACTGCCATTTTATCTCCACAGTCTAAAGATGAAACATGAGGGGAAAGGTTTTGAAGCAGATGTGACTCATGCCAAAGCCAGCTGTTTGACATATTTATCAAACTTTTTAAAAGAGTAAGTTGTGGTTGTGGAGGAATAAATCATTTGTTGTCAATACAGTATTTTCAAGGTGTTCAGTGAAGGCTGATTCCTAGATGTGTCCAAGGCTTTTGTCATCATTTTGGGGTCAGACTCAAACAGTGTTGCCTGGCTGATTCTCATACAGACAAGCAATGCTGATTAATTATTTGAGTCTGTTGGTGACCAACTAGAGTCATGGCAAGAAGAATCCATATTTGCTTTGGTGCGGTTCACTAAATGGAAGCGAACTTATTTTCTGGCTGGGAACAAGTGGGCTAGTGTTGAGTGTTGGATCTTCATGAATTGGTGATTTAACTGCCCCATCTTAACCCGATGACAAGATGATGATGCACCGAGCAACCATGTTTTTTGGGGAGATGTGAGGAGTAGCAATCAGGGTGTGGGTGGAACAATCAAATTACCACTTTACATGTGCCGTACAGCACTTGCTACTTCCTCAGCAACACACATGGCCACTGCACTGTGATAATGTAAATTAATCCTGAACATCTTTTGGAACATTTCCTTAGACCTTTGGGTGTCTACCAGCTTGCAGTGTGGATGAGGTTAAGATCAGGTTCCCAGGAAGCCAAATCTTGCATTAGATTATGCAATGCAAAACAAGTCTGCGGATGTGAGCACTGAATGCTAATAACCTTGACAATTTTTATTTATTCAACTTCAGAATTTATAAGCCACTCTGTATTTAAGGAATATCTGAAATAAATTCACAGAGATAATTCCTGCAACCTGCTTCTAGAAAAAGGAGATATTTACTAATGCCGTTTTGAAGTAGAAATGGATGTAGTCTCTCTTGTCCCTTTAGCCTACTTTCTCTGCATTGAGTAGAGCAAACAATTCTGCTTCATAACACAGTCTGCACATGTCCCTTTCTATAATGGCTTTACCTTTATAGGGAAATTGCTGAGCATTCTCGATGGATTCTCCCCACTTCCAGGGTGGCTTCTGGCAACCACCATTAGGGAGCTGTTTTCAAAGCTCAATTAGTCTAGCTGTTTGCCTCAAGACATAAGTGGTAGTTGTTTGACATGCATGCTCAATTTGTCCCCATATGCAGTATATCTACAAGTGCTCAGGAATTATTATAGCCCTGACTTGTTTTCTTAAGCTCTTGGGAGAAACAGACACACAGATACACCATTTATTTCAACTTAAGGATGAAAGTTATTTCTTTCATCTTATCAAGTTGGCTCTTGCCTGCAAAAGCATACATCACAATCAATGCATTGGTCTTTCTGATTCCACACGGGAAAAACCTATAGTCCTGCTGAGTTGTTCTATGAACATAGAGATGAGGAAAGAGAAAACAAGAGAGCCATTGGTCTGGTTGTAAGGCACCTGTCAGACCAGGTTTGGTGAGGCAGCACCATCCTCCATTGATGATCAGGTGGGGTGGGGTCTGATGTGGCATTGCTTCTTGGAGAGCATTTTGTCAATGGAGTTGGGCTTTCAAGTCTCAATGAAAAATGGCATGCTTTTATACCATGTTTAATGTTGGAGCAGCTTTCTTGTAAAAACACGTTTTGGTGCTTCTGCAATTTTAAATCTGTGCTATAGAATATAAATCCAAGAGTTGGGAGCTCAGGCTAGCATCTTGACGTTTAATAGGCGACAAAACAGTTCTAACATTGTCGTAAATAATAATAACAATAGCGTTACCATCGGAAAAATGCTAAATGAAAAGTTTTAAAATGCTGTTCTCTGGCAGGGTTTCAGATTCTCAGCAGAAGTTTTTGAATGGCGCTAGGTGAAATAATAGAATGGGGGGAGGAGTTACCTACCTTTCAGGGGATCTGCCCACCCCAATAATTTACAACATAATAAATATGCTTTAAAAAATCAAGTGATTAAAATAAGAGTAAAGTAATAAAGCAACATTAAAAATAGAAGCAGCAGTTGAAATAAATATTAAAACGCAGCACAATAAAAATCAAGGAAATGTCAACTGGAAGGCCAACAGAGAGAACAACACATATGGGGTGGGGTGGTGCAATGTAATTCAAATTGCAATTTGGCTACCACAGAGAACACCCTGTTCCTGGTCTTCTCTCCAACCTCTCTCCAGTGGACAGGCTGTGATTAGCCCTGCCTGTTGTTTTCTAGTAGGGCAGGCATAGGGAACCTTGGCCCGCCAGATGTTGCTGAACTACAACTCCAATCATTGCTCGTTATTGTTTTCTGGGGCTGATGGGAGTTGTAGTTCAGCGACATCTGAAGGGTCAAAGGCATTGTTGCACACCATCCCAATCTCTGAGTGGTGTCTTTAGGATGCATGGTTTATTTACACATATATACAACCTGAGCCTATGATGGAGGTGCTCACAGCATTAACACCTCAAGTGTGTCTTGTTTCTCCCATAACCACAGCCTTGGACCCCAGCAGAAATCAGCCAGTTGCTGCCTGCTTCTTTTGATGGAGTTGCTGCTGGATCATTTACTCAAGCTGCTCCATCTGTTGCTCTGGAGCTTCTCATTCCTAGCTCACGCACATACACAATTTCTAACTCTGGCCTTTGTCTTTCTAACTAACAAGCACAAAGCCACTTCCTTTGTTACCTTAATGGTCCATACTTCAGAGGCCATTATCAAGAAACTTGCCTGGCTGTTCCAGCAATGTGAATCACTGCTGGATCCAGGAATTGGAAGGGACTCAAACATTAGTGCCTACCACCCCACCCAAACCCCTCACAACAGTATCATGTTCACTTTATGACACCACATGATCTCTTCTGGGAAAATGTCACTAGTCTCTTATTGTCCCATAAGGTATTTATCAGATGGCATATACACTATTCATTGTAATTAGATGGTTTGGCTTTCTTATTGGCATTTCCATTACTGTTTCCCATTGCAGGAACTTTTAAATCAATGAACATGGGTTACGTTTTGTGTATTTTCGTCCTGTGACCTTAAGAGCCGCCAGGTAGTTTTAATGAACTTGTGTTTGGCTCAAAGGGGTCCTGTGTGCACTGATCTATTGAGCACTTATTGCAAATATTGGTGACCTCCATTTTCATGTTGTTTCATGGGTGGCATGGAATTTTAGGTATGCAGAGGCACTGAGGAATAAAAGGAAATATGGTCAGCATTTTCAGATAGTTACCTAACTGCTCTTTATTTCTGGAGCTAATGCTTTGTTTTTAGTGCTTAACTCAGATGCGTTGGTTTCCAATATTCAATAAATCAAGCTGCAATTTCAAATAATGAAAATATTAACCACATTTAAAATACAAAGATTTAAACAACAATTTATTTTTCATAACGAGAATAACAGGTACACATTTGTGTGTGCACATATATAAAAACATCTCTTTAAATTAAAACATTACTTCAGCTCTAAACTATGAGATCTAGCGAATTATGTAAAGCTGATGAGTAAGGCAAGATACATAACAGATCCAAGGTTCCTTAATTAAGTTGCCATTGTGAGTGCCAGGGTCATCTTCAGCAGTCTGGGGGAGCTGCCAAGATTTTGCTCATATTTTGCATGGAAGCCACCATATTTGTCAACTCACTACTGATAGTATGCAGCTCCTTTGCCATACTGCAGAAGTCCCCTCTAAGTCCACAAACGGCGTTTTTAATCTCTTCCAAAAGGGTCATGGCTTTTTGTTCAGTGTTCGTACAAAGGAAGTGTGTACTGGGCAGATCAGCAGCAGGAGACTCAATTGCGGCAGCCACAGGGTGTGTATCATGCACCACATTGTCTTCCCAACTCTCAGAATAAGCGCGGCAAGTTCTACGCCTACAACTATCAATGTTTTTGACCGGACATTTTGAATTATCTGGAAGAAGACTTAGGATGTTAGCATTTTCAAATACATCAGGCACTTGGCAGGGAGAAAGGGAATTTGCAATCCTTTCTTTGAGATCGTTAAAGAAAAGAGAAGGCAGTCCAGGTGGTGGTGTGAGCAAATAAGAAGGTCCACGGGAAGGAAAACAATGAGGCTGTGGGGTGTTGTTTGGAACGGCTGACTCAGGGGATGACATTGAGAAAGTGGAAAAGGAGGATGTTGTTCCCATTGAGCCGGCAGAGTCTGAAATGTACATGAAAGAAAAGTACGTAATGTTATACATTATTTGTCAAAAGTAGATATTCATTTTTAAGACCCCCTGGACCGTGCTAGCATCTTACTGAAAATAAATGGAAGTATCTAACTTACAATGTGCCATGTTTAAAGAAACAACAAACAAATTGAAAGCAAAACATGGCTTTCAATACACAATGGAATCTGGAGCTTAAGATAGTGAGATTTATTTATTTATTACCTGGATCAGCTGTTCAGCCAGATGGGGCTTGTCCATTTACATTATTGGATATGCAAGTTCAAGGAACAGGTCTTAGGAACTTCCCCTGAAACAGCAGAATGCTGGCAATGGATATGCCTTAAAGTGATCAGGCCTTTTATCCCCGTCTAATCAATACATGGAATGAGAGAAGGGCATTTATTCTTTCGCCTCAGGCAATATTACAGCTCCTGAATGGCAACACTCCACACAGCCAGACTGCATTTGTACTGTGTCCAGTGCGAGGGTCTGCTCAATAGTGTGGAACGTATGGCAACTGACACAAGAGGTGTTCCATGTGACTGATGTGGGAAGCCAGAGCATTTGCAAGAGAAAGACTAGATTCAGTAATGCAGTGAAGTTTGTAGAGAGGTCCGTTGCAACGGCATTGGGTATGCTCTGGCCGCCTCATGTGGTCCGCTGCCCCTCTCTCTCCCCAATCCCTTTTCATTTCTCCCCATAAACTCAGCATTCCTTTCCTCCTCATATGCCTTTAATCTCCTTTTCCTCACACTAAAGAAGTAATTTTGTGTTTTATTTTCAAGACTCATGAACAGGGCTGGTCCAATACAAATTGCTGCCTGAGGTGAAGGACAAAATGCCTCCCCTTCCTGTTCCATATAAAGAAGCTAAGAGGGGTAGCAGGTGAAACTTGCTTCAAGACTGACTGCATACACTGCATTCCCTCCACCCACCCCAAGAATCCTGAAAACTGTACTTTGTAAGAATGTCAGGAATTGTAGCTCTATGAGAGGTGAACTACAATTCCCAGGATTCATGGGGAGTACTTGAAATGTATGGTGTGTATGCAGCCACTGGTGATGATGGGACAGTGTACTCCACTGTATCTGAGGGCAACAGAGCAGGTCATGTGGCACACACAATTCTGTCATCCAATACCTTGCCTCTGCTACTCATCCACCCCCAAAATTGCCACCTAAGGCGCCCCCCCAGTCTTCCCAACGGTAGAGCCAGCTATCCCCATGAACATAAAATGCTTTGTGCATAACAGTTCAGCTTTTTTCATGGCTTGACACCTGGAACTCCCAAATGTTTCAGTGAGTGAGGGTTGCGGGGAAACGCTGGAAAACTTTAATTCCTTAGTTCTGACTCTTCATTTTGGGATATTCAGTAACTGTCAAATATTTGAACAGACTATTACTGACACGTAGCATTTTCTGTATAGAATTTTACTCACGTGCAAAGAAAATAAATGGATACAATCTGTTTAAAATTGTATGTATAAAGGTCAGAATGTTAAAAGACTGGGGAAATTGATATGGTATTGCAAAAGATGACCACTAGTTTCAAATAAATAATAGTTTGAGCATGATTGTGCATGCAGTTAACATGCCTCGTTTTTATATAAAAATAACGGAAGGGTGAAATCATGACCCCATAGAGAAGGAGGGATGTTAAACCCTTCCCCCATATCATGATCACTGTGAAAGTTGTTGGGCCAAATCAGACAATATGGTAGTCTTAGGGGGTGATTTTCACTCAAATTGCAGTGCAAGTGGAAAATGTTGTCCTGTTCCCCCTTTGTTGCATCCCCATTCTTGATAGGGTACCCTGCACCTGCTGTTTTAAAAGTAAAAAACAAGACATGTTAAATGCATATGCACATTTCATGCATTGTCTGGCTTGGCCCAAAATTTGTCCATCATCTTGCAAGCAAGCTATCCTTGACCTGTTTGAATTCAGTATGCAGGAATGGACTAGTTATACAAGTTCTTACAACAGCACTAAACTCATTAAGTTTCACCTTGGCTTCTGTTATTTAATATTTACTATGAAGCTTCAGAAAGGTGCCACTAAGGCTTTGTACACATTAGCAGCTTAAAATGCAGCAAGGCCGTTTTCTCCACTGCATTTCAAGTCTCATTTTTACAATGCTGTACACAGCAAAGAGGGGGTGCTGTTGTACTCAACCCAAGGCATCAAACAGCCAAATTTCTCAAGAAACTAAAGCCTACATATAGATTGCTGCTAATAGCATGTGTATTCAGCTTCAGACACCACTGGTGGTAGTCAGGGTTGGCTTACCCACGAGGCAAAGTGAGGCAGGATCCACAGGGGCAGCAGATCTCACCTCCAAGAAGTGGAATCCTGCGGTGCAATCCTTGGAGACCAGAGCACTCACCTCTACAGTGGCCTCTTGGCAAACAGGAAGACTTGCTGGTCTCCTCCCAGCCCTAGGGAGGAAATGGTGGGGTCTGCCTTCTGGGGTTTCCTGAGCTCTGCACCCACCTGGCGTGATTCACAGTGAGCCCCTTCCCCCTTCTATTGTGACAGCCTTTGATTCCCCACCTCCTCTTGCTCCCAATCTAGATCTTTATCCCCTGTTGTTCTCAATGTAAATCTTCACTCATCCCTTCTTCTTGGGGGGGGGGGGCGAGTGGGAGAGTGCAATTTTGTGGTGCACCTCAGGTGCCAAAATATATTAGGCTGGCCTTCGGGGTAGCACACTGGGCCTGGATTAGAGAGTAATATCTATGCAGCCATGACCACTTCAAAATAATGTCCACTTGATGTCCCTTTTAAATATAATAAGAATTTTATCTGCTGTGTAAAGAGAATGCTATAAAAGCAATTACTAGCATCATAGACGTTCACTAACAGTGTCTTAACATCTAGAATCAATGGAACCCAACCCCCTGGGTATTATTCACAAAAGTATTACAGTTTTGCAAAAGCTATAGAGAAAGAATTTGGATGGTGAAGCAACAGGCATGTTTCTATGATGGACATGGAAGCCACAAGCTCACCTGGCCTTGGGGTTGGTTGGCTGCCTAAGCTGGCTGGCTGTACTGTGTTTTGCCTCAAGAAGCAGAAATTTTTCAGGCTAGATTCACTAGGTTCAAATAGTTGCTGAGAAGAAGCTGGAGTTGTGGTTTTCGTTATGCTGTTTCCCAAAGAATCAAATGTTTGAAAAGTTGGAGATTGGTAGAGGGTTTCAACAGAGGCTTCAGTCTGACAGCAAACAAAATCTGGTTTGGTGTTCTGTCTGTTGGTAGTGATAAACTCTTCTGGGCCCAATGACCAAAGATCAAGCAAAGTTTCTGCAACTTTGTGGCTGTATACACTGGACTGTGTCTTCGGAGGAGATTTAAGCATAGCTTTGGAAATAATAGAACTCTTTGATTTCCTGCCTGAATCCCATTTTGGAAAAGTTAAAGGATTTCTTTCTGAGGGATTCAAATAAGTACCTGCAAGGTAACAAAAGTTATGTCACAAAAAATAACATTATTTTTTGAATGGAAGTATATAGTTTCATTGTACGGGACGCAGGTGGCACTGTGGGTAAAACCTCAGCGCCTAGGACTTGCCGATCACATGGTCGGCGGTTCAAATCCCCGCGGCAGGGTGAGCTCCCGTCGTTCGGTCCCAGCTCCTGCCCACCTAGCAGTTTGAAAGCACCCTTAAGTGCAAGTAGATAAATAGGTACCGCTTTATAGCGGGAAAGTAAACGGCGTTTCCGTGTGCTGCTCTGGTGCTGGTTCGCCAGAGCAGCTTCGTCACGCTGGCCACGTGACCCGGAAGTGTCTGTGGACAGTGCTGGCTCCCGACCTCTAGAGTGAGATGAGCGCAGAACCCTAGAGTCTGTCAAGACTGGCCCGTACGGGCAGGGGTACCTTTACCTTTACCTTTATATAGTTTCATTAGTATATTATATCTTACATGATTGCCAAGTGGCTTCAAGGTGAATACAGCTAAAAAGCAGAAATATAACAACAGAAAACTACAGTATAAAAGTTCATACAAGCAGCAGATAAAAGCTGTAAGACCAGCAGATAAAATCCAGATAAAACATCAATAAAACTGCAGGGTATCCAGTACTGTTAAAACTCCTAATAGGGCAAGTACATTAAATATATAGAGGGAATGTAAGGGGGGGAAGTATAATGTCTAGATAGTGTGCTATTAATTTTTCTTTATTATTATTTATTAAATTTGTATAACACTCTCCATCCATAGATCTCAACAGTTCACAACATTAAAATATCAAAAGTTTTTTTAAAAAACCCCACAAAATACATAACAGCATATACACTGCCACACCTGCAGATGTAAAGGAGAAGTAGAGCTGTGTGTCATCAGCTTATTGCTGACAACATACCAGTACTCCAAACCTCTGGATAATCTGACTCAGTGGTTTCATGTAGATGTTAAATAGCATAGGGGATACAACTGAACCCTAAGGAATCCCACACTGAAGGCTCCACGGGGCCAAAGAACACTCCCCAAGCATCACCCTCTGGAAATGTCCATCCCTATTTCAAACATTTGAAAGAGGGATGGACATTTCCTTATTTGAAATAGGGAATTCAAATAAGGAAATGTCCATCCCTCTTTCAAATATCAGCCATAAAACTATACTATGACTTGAATATGACCTGATGAAACCTTGTTATTTCAAGCCTGGTTTCATGTAGCTAATCTATGTTACTGCACTTAAATATCTGTAATTATGAGCTATAATAATATTGTATTCAAATTTGTCTTGCTCAAGCTGAATGCTGATTTAGTGACTATAATACAGCCCTTAATGGCTATGTGTCCTATTTAAATGCTAATCATCTAGAAGTAGTTTTCTTCCTAGGAATCTCCATACCAATTTTATTCAATTGCCTATTATACTGTACAAATTTCAGTAAGGCAAATGAATGATCAAGAGTGATAAGGAACTAGGCTATATGCAAGCACAGCAGGGAGGGGAGGACCAAGAGCTGGAAGTGCCTGACATTAAAGATCCATAAACCTGACCTCCCACCCGAACATCAAGTTCAGGAGAATGCTTCAAGCCAAGCGTTTCATATGGGAGGCAAACAAGGGAGCCGGTAAAAGACTTGCATCAAAAGGAAACCTGGTCATTCCCCACCAGATTCCTGACTCTTGAGATAAGGAGAAAAATGCATGCGCACTATTTGAATAGCAATGCCCATCAACTTTGGGGGGGGGGGTTGGCCCACTCATATATTTTATGGGGCCCCTAGGAGTTGGCTTCTATACCTTTCAGTGAAAACCTCATATTCAGTCTTCTTTGAGGCATTCTGCCTCAACGTGACAAGCAGCGGGGAGTTTGCAGAGCTTGTAAAGCTTTCCCCTTTCTCAGTGTTCGGTACTGAAATCCACACTCATCAGCTCCTCTGACTTTCCTGAAGACTCCCAGGTGAAAGTAAAAACACTATGCTAATTTCATGTGTGCAAAATGGAAAGCTAATTTTCTGAGTGGGGGAGAAAAGGAGAACGAGTCAAGAATTATTGTGTCTGTGTAACTTGCTGGAATTCTCTGCTGTCCTAATCCATCCCACTTTCCTGCAGAGATTAGCTGTTGATTAGTTTATAGAATTTTGCACATCCCTATTTCCCTATGTGGCAAGTACTCTTTGGTGAGAGAACCCTAGCAAATATTTAAAATCACAAAATATGCAGCAAAGTAAAATGTGGAAATATAGGCTTGAAAGCATTCCCTTCTAAGTTGCTGCCAAAGTTTTCCTCTTCCATTAGCATAAAAAGAGAAACCACATGTTTTACTTACAAATTCTTCAGAGGTAAAATTCATGTGCTTTTCCATACAGCAGTAAGAAAACACAGACTATAAAACTTATATGCCAAAGTAGGAAATGTTTCTAAATTATTTGTATAGAAACACAAAATTGGGCTTGTGTAAACCGTGCAGTCTGAGTCTTTTATTTCTAAAAATAAAACAAGTTACTCAACCATAACTCCCCAGATGTTGTTAGACTACAATTCCCATACACCCCACCCTATTTGTACTCTTGCAATAAATATGCAACTTCACAGAAATTACTAGTTGCAAGGGCTTCAGACTGACATGAAAACAAAATATTGTTCATTTCATTGTTTAAAAAAATCAACAGATGGATTGTGGTTTGTGCTTACTACAATCTGCCCTTACTCTACTCTTTATCCCTCTGTTCTACTATCTTTGTCAGTCTACTTAACCTTTCAAAAAGATATTCCTGCTGACAAAATCAAGGATGTTTTCACAGTTTGAAACATAATGAATCTGAAAATCTCTAGAGACACAGCTGATGACCCTCTTTGGAAAAATCAAATGTCATAAACTATTAGTATTATCTGACTTGTGCACATTGTTTGTGGAAAGAAGCCACGTAAGGAATGAAAAGCCAGGGAAGTACTTTAGATTAAATCCAAGGCATTTTAATAACATAAAACTGTACCACTAGCATTAAGAGAAGGCAAGAGTACGTTCTCAGCAAAACAAATTAATTGAGATTTGACAGATTTGGATGTAACCCATGTTCAATTTGTTATCATTAGGGGTTATGCTGAAATTTGTCTTTAGGAAGTCTATTCTTCAAAGTGAATCCCAACCCCTAAATTAGCTTTGGTGAAAATGGAATACAGTGGTACCTTGGTTTACAACCATAATCTGTTCTGGAGGTCCGGCTGTAAACCAAAACAGGTAAACAAAAACAGCCTCCAAAAAAAGGGTTGAAATAAAAAAATGCGTTGTGATCCAAAAAAAGGGACACACACTTCTGGGTTTGACGTGGTTGTAATCCAAAACAGTTGTAAACCAAGATACCACTGTATTTCACTGTTATTATTATTTTAAAAATTAATTCTTAAATTGAAATTAACTTAATTTTGAGTGGCTCTATTCCTCCAAATATCCCAACCTTATTTCAGTCTACAAGATGGCAAGGGATTATTATTTTCTGGCAAAATACAGAAAAAGAAGCACTTAAGACTCTTCAGTGTTACTGTAGGATACTTTCACACTGTGTGTGTGTGTGTGTGTGTGTGTGTGTGTGTGTGTGTGTGCGCGCGCATTCTCCCACCTACATAGTTTTAAAAGCAGAAATAGGTATGTTATGGAACACAATAATGAAAATCATTTCAGCTTCTAATCTGTGAGATCTTCCACAGCACAGTCCGCACGCCACCAAGGAGACAAGGCCCAGCATGAAAATAGAATCCTGGTTTCTTGAGTCCACCAGCTCCCACTGCTTACTTTTCTATCAATAATATCTACCACCTGAGACCCTTTCTGTGTTCTTGTATGACATTGTTTGTCTCTATGGCAACGGTTTGTGAGGTTATAGAGAATGCACTAAACTGTGTTAGTCACAACATGTCATGGCAATAAATTCTATTGTTAATTTATGTTCTGTAAAATGCCAGTCATGAACCAGCCGCCAACCCATGTACTTAGTTCATCTGACGTTCTAGTACTGGGCCTTGAGGCAAAAGGATTTGACAGCCTCAGGCAGCAGAATCCACAGGGGCAGCAGATCTCAGCTCCTAAGAACACAGTTGTTGCTGCCATAGTTGTAGCAATGTGCTCCTTGGAGCCATGGGTGTAGCCAGGGTTTTTGTTGGGGGGGAGAGGACTTTTGTTGGGGTGGCAGAACCGATGTGATTGGTTAGTTAAGTATTTCTATTGTTTTACATGATCGGGAGGGGCAGCTGCCCCCCCCTTGGCTACGCCCATGCTTGGAGCCCAAATCTGCCACCTGCTTGGTAGCCCCCCCCATGCCACCCCTACAGTGGTCTTTTGGTGAATAGGAGGTGCTGCTGGTCTTCTACCCCAGGGAGGAAATAGTGAGGGCCACCCTCTGGGATCTCGTGGGCTCTGCATCCACCTAGCATGAATCAGATTAGGTGCCTCCCCCCTGCCCCCCCCCCACACCAGCCTTTGATTCCCACTTCAACCATTGGGTAAGGTTGATTTGATTCCTCCCCTTTGTTCCCAATGTAGATCTTCTCTCACTCCTTCTTCACTGGTGGGAGGGGGTGAAGACACCATTTTGTGGTTTGTCTCAGGTGCCAGAATGTATTGGGCCAGCCCTGGAAAGCAGTCTACAATGGTTTAAGATTTTTTGTGACTAGAATTGAGACTATTTTAAAACTAACACATTGTAAACTGGTCACATCTCTTTCTTTAGAAGAAGCAACTGCAGGGCCCCCCAATCTGGACTGGAGGGTTTTGGTTTTTTTAATCCCTTTCCATTTCTACACCATCTTCCTGATGAAAGCTGCCTTTCCTCCCAGTTGCTACTTCCTTCTGAAGGTGCAATTGAATGCAAATTCTGCCTTTGCTTTTAACGTACCTGCCTACTACTTATTGTTTTCTACGTACTTGCATTCCAGGAGCTCCCAGCCGTTATCTTTGTATCTGTTGCCAATTCCTCTACAGGGACCTTAGTGGGAAATGTTGGTTGCACATCAGTAGCTGAGGACTCGTCGTCACTAAAGATTATCAAGTCCTGACACACAAGAAAAACATGAAGCAATCAAGCAGAAACAGTTAATTATAAGCTGCATTAAGAAAAATATGATGTGGCATTTAACATCGCAGGCAACCAATGACAGGCGATCGATCCCCAATCATCCCTCCACTGGCGTAGGAAGAGGAGTGCGGGGGGAGCGCACCGCCCTGTTCCAGCAGCATGATCCTGGTGGGATGCCATTGCGGCTGTCCTACTGCCTGCGCTGGGCGCCACGACCCTGCAGGTGGCCAGCCCCGCCCCTGCCTGCTCTCTGCCCCCCAGTGCCAAAGCATGAAGCTCCACCGCTGCGTCCCTCCCCCAGCTTCAAAGAGATTTTCTGATCACCCAGGCCTTTTACCTAACTCATGTGGTCTAGACTTTGCAGTTTTTAAACCAGTGGTTTAACTTGGGGGGTTCAGTGAGTTTTTGTATTTATATAGGATTTGATTTTTATGGTTTTATATATTATTGATATTTATGTTTTTGTTGTAATTGTCTCTCCTCTGAAATAAAAACATTTATAATTATATATCAGCTACTGAAAAACAGATTACATTTTTTTAAAAAAAAAAGAATTATTTTAAATAAAAATAACCATTATGGAATTAGGTTCACTTTAATTGAGACAATTATGCCAAACCATGATCATTTGAATAGTTTCCAATTATCTGTACCCTCCTTTATGTATTCTTTATAACCAGTTCATAATTATTCACAAACAATAACTTCAGGTCCTCTGATAAATATATTATGACACACTTAACTGCTTTTCAGAACATTTTAACCTATGTTTAGCTTAAAAAAAAAAAATCCAGCTTGGCTATTCCACCAAAGTGCAGACCAATTAATTCTAATTTGTTTCTATTAATTTTATATCCAGATACTGCACCAAATTGCTGAATAACCTCAGACAGTTCCCCCAACGATTTCACAGGGTTTTGACAGCTAATCATTATACCATCTGCATCTAGTTTGATCTTAATTTTGCTGCCTCCAATTCTCTCAGCAGTTTGGCTGCTGGAAGTAAATGTGAGGAGACTATACATCCCAAGGCTGTCAATAATTTAATTTATTTACATTACTTGAAGGTATCCGTGACCAATTATATTATGGCCATAGGCGCTAGTGGAGGAACGGGAGTGCGGAGGGAGCGGACTGCCCCTAGCACCACTATTCCGGAAGGGTGCCATCGCGGTGGCCCCCCTGGACACATGCCACACACACCCGCGTGCTGGGCACCATGCCCCCACAGGCGGTGCATCACGCCCCCAGAACACGTGCCATGCCCCTGCGGGCGGTGTACCACACCATCGCAGGTGGCATACCACGCCCCCAGGCGGCGCGTCACACTCCTGGGGGGGTGCCATCCACACCCTCACCTGCTCTCCACCCCCGGTAGTGGAGCATGCAGCTTCGCCACTGGCCATAGGCTCATCCATACCAGCTTTGGTTGGTAAGACAAATATGGCCATTCCTGGATCAGGATAGCTTGAATACAGCTTTCTATGCATTGGAAATCACATGGTTGAATTAAAATTCTGGCTTTTAAAAGTCCTCTCTCTTAGTCATAAACTGTACCGTATTACAATATTTGCTGTGTTTCTGATAAGGTCTCTCACACACAAGTGCTAAAATTTAGAGATGATTATCTTTTTATTTGGGGCCTGGCCTTATCTGAAATACTTTCTAATACTGGTAGGAAAGCTTTAAAGCCATGGAAGGTTAATGAACATAGTGCTGGAAGCGAACTCAGCTTTTTCTACAATAGAAAAACAACTAAGCAGGTGTCAAGTGAAGTGCTAAAACTGGTACAGAAAACACTGTAACCACAGGTGTAGCTAACTGTATTCAGCACTGTTTAAACCACAGCTTTTGAAGCAATCCTAAGCATTGCCTGCTTTTGTCTGCTTGCAGTTAAATTAACCTGTTGCCAAAAGTGATTTTTTTGGTGTGTTTTTTAAAGGTATTTAATTCAAGTATTGTCACTTAAATTGAAGCTTGCATTTTTAAAGTAGTCCTGCTACTTTTGTTGTGTAAAATAATGCACAGGAGATTGGCATCACTTTTGATGCAGGTATAATTTTGATTTGACATATTGATGTCGCTATTGAGTCAAAATGAAATACAAGTATATTATCTTCCAGGGTGTGTTTGAAGATGATTAATTTGGACACAAGGAAGTAGGACAGCATTTCACAAGAGAAAGCGAATGGAAGTTAAGAGCTGAAAGCCATAGAACCCAAAAACATGTGTCTAACTAACTCCTCTTAGAGGAACATTTCAAAACTCTTCTTAGGATATGCTGACATATTTTATTATACCCATCATACAGCATTCACATATGTATTAAGTTCCAACCTTTACCAAAAGGTACACCCATTATTTTATATCAGACCGTGCAACTCTGCTATGATTGTGACAGAACGTGTTTTGTTATTTTTAAAATTATTTTTATTAATTTTCCAAATTATTACAAATCCAGCCAAAGTAAATTAATTTAATACAATTTCTTAAAATCAAGTTTCCTGCTCCTGTTCTGAACATATGATCATCATCACTGCCTCACATTGCCGCAGTTGACAGCCTTCACTTGCCGTCAAACATTCTTCCAGCACCTCAGTTACATCTTTTAAATGAGTAATCCATTTCACGTGTGTAGTCCTTCATATACATTGCTATTCCAGACCAGGTGTGCTGGGAGAGTTAATTATTATCTCCCATTGTTCAGTTCTTTGCAGTGTTTATCTGGATGGTAAAAGGTCACATTCCATTCCTTCCGCTGTTTACTGACTAGTGCACAAGCTGTGGCCATAAATAACTCACTGAGTGCATACCTAGTCTCCCGTCACTAAAATTCCGCTCTGTAATCCTTCCTTGGCGCACAGTTGAAAACTAGATATTTTCTCAATTTCAGCCTCTTTGCCAGATCTGCTCAGCAGCCTTTCATTCTTTTATCACTGCACCAACAGCACTCCTAGTCCAGTCCAGGAATAATTTTAAATAAAGTCCATTCAACCTCGGTTGAGGTGGGAGGGCATAGTAAAACCTTGATAAATTCCTTGTTGAGCATAAACCAAAAGCCTCCCCCCTCTTTTCCAAGGTAACAAACAGAATAACATAACAGTAGCTACACACATCTCTTTCATTTTGCAGGGGTGGACAAGAAGAAAGGAGACCATTTGAAAACTATATGAAAGCACAAAGCACCTTGTCCTCTCCCTTCCTTCCCCGGCTGTGTAAGGATTCTCAAGCTTCAAAAAAACCATTCAAGTACCTTCAAAGAGCCAAGCCCAGTCCTTTCGGCAGCTGGCTGATTGCAGCCCTTTAGCATATGTTGGTCCGGGGCACCTCTTAATTAATACCAATTGTCCAAATTATGGAGGAACCAAGCGCAAATCATGCCAGAGACGGAGACTCATCCATGGCGGGGACACACTCCCAGGTCGCACCCGCTCTGCCTTTCAAGTTGGCAGACATGGGCTTGAGCGGCACAGCGGGATGCAGTGAGCTCCCCAGACCCCACTGGGGAACATTGCCAGGATTTTTGCCTCATGAATCCTGGCTTTCCCCTGCCTGAACCTCCTCGCTGCCCACAGAGGGCAGTGAGGAGTGACCACCATTGACTCATGACGAAGCCGGGCACCAGAACCAAGTGTTTGTTAAAACTTTTCAGCAGAATCAGCTCAAACCAGCCTAAGAAAAATTAATTAGCCAATGTGATGATGACTAGCTTTAACAAACATGGAAGGTAAATTATATTATGGTGTCATCAATAAGGAAACCAACCATTTCCAAATGAGCTGATAAATTAAGTTTCCTTTGAACAGCAATTGATTTGGGGCCTCACTTGCCAAGAAGTCTTGCTTGCATAATTATATAGTTCTAAGTTACACTTGTACTGCCTGTTCTGGAATTCTATTCCATGGAGCCTTGCTTAGATTCATGCAGCATTAAATTTTAATGCAACCATAACTTCAATAGCTTCTTTTTATCAAATGTGAATACTGCTGCAGAGTAGGTATAATATTGACAGGAAATACAGTATAATGAGCAATAAAAAGGAGACTAAAGTTTATAAAATGTATCTTACAGTGATATCAGCTTTCTTTTAAACAGTCCTGTGGAAGCCTTGTGAAACGACTAGGGAACAGTAGTAAGTGTTCTAATAGAGAGTAGTGCTGAGTTGTTATTGTGCAAGATGTGTTCCTTTCTGTTTTATACCACTACATTAGTCTCCTGCTTTGACTTTCTTATCTTTTAGAATTTTTCTCCTCTTCTTCTAGCATGAAGAAAATATAGATAGATACAGAGATTTGGAACAATTATATATCTTCCTTGTTGTATGTTTGTGAACTCCAAGCTTATAAGTCACTCTTCACTTCTGTGAATCCAGTTTATCAGTCTCTACAACAAATTCTTCTGTCCCCATTCAAAATGATGGGAAACCAGGGTTTCCTGATACATAAATGAGCCCTGGTGAGCCTCAAACTCTTAGGCTTCCCCCTCTCCACTCCGCTTCTCTTTTCAATTACCAGAGGGGAGAGGATTGGAAACATCTTCTTCCACTTTTGAACTAACAGTTTTCCACACTGCCTGAACTTGGAGAAGCATGCTTTGCTTAGGTCACAGAGCCTTTGGGGCCTGTGAGTGCATTTGCAAAGAGGAAAAACTGTTTGGGGCAGCATATGCACAATGCAACCATGCACACATATGGGTATGACAACCACAACCTCACAAACATCGCAACCACATGCACACACACCCAAACCTAATTATTTTGGGATGGGAGGGAATCTTCCTGAAGACTGAGTGCAGCTGGGGAGGCAACGGTTAACCTTCCTTACCCATCTGCACTCTCCAGGAAGCCGCTCCACTCCCCTGCTTAAAAAAAAAAAAAAGGCTTGAAATAAGACATCTACTGAAGCCCAACTGCAGCATATTTGGGAGGGAGGCCACAGCTGGGGAAGAAAGGGGTAATCCTCCCTCAAAATCACCCCCTCCCCCCAAAAAAATGGGCTGGAAAGAAACCTATTATAGCCAATGGGGGGATTCTTGGAAGCCTAATTGTGTCACAGGAGGGAATCACAGTGGAGTAAAGGGAGGTTGATTCTTTCCTCCCAGTTTGTAAACCCACTCCATAATCCTATACCCCAGTTAAGCTTGAAAACAGCTTTCTACTGGCTACAATAGAAGGCTTATTTCAAGCTTAATTTGAAGGGAGGAGGAATATGAGGAGACTGGACCCTGTGCAGAGCCGACCCACCAATAAGGTGGGGTGAAGCACCCACCTCAGGTGGTGGAAGTCCCACCACTTTTGCTGCCTTGTGGAACACTCCTCCTCTCGCCAAGTTTGGAGAAAGGGGGGCGGGGGACATGTTTCCCTTTTGCCTTAGGTGGCAACACGGGATGAGCCACCCCTGGCCTTGTAAGTGCTCATGAAGCCTTCTGAAAGTGCATGTATGCCCACGGGTGCCACGCTGCCAATCCATGGTTTAAACTATGGTTAGTGAGAGCAAGTCAGGATCAAACGATGGTAACAAAGCCTGCCTTGTTGTGAAACCACCTTTTGAACAAACCAACCAGAGTTCCCCCAACTTCAGAAATCACAGGGAACTATGGTTTGTTTAAATTTGGAAAGGAAAGCCTTGGTTTGCCTCCATGCAAGCACAAAAGAGAAGGAGAGAGAAGGGAGCAAGGCTTGCTAGGGCTCAGTCACAGGGTGTAAAACTAAGATTTCCCATTACATTTGAACAGTGCCTTTAAAATGCAAGTAGTCCTAGATTAGTAGTGATTGGAAAGAAAGGTTAAGAAACAAATCAGAGTTAACTCTAGCAATAACACATTTTACACTTGAACAAAATACAATAAAAGTTGAGAATAATAAGTATAGTTACTTTCTCATTAGGTTAGAAGTAGTAGGAATATATTTACAAGGAGAAATTCATTTTTTGACAGAATATTAAAGTTTCCAGGTATTAGTATGGAGATTGGAAGATCAACACTGTGAAATTTGACTAGAGGGCTAGAGTTTTTGGAGGACCAACTTATTAGATTTAAGGGGAAACAAGGATTAACAGTGATAGATTCACTAGACTGAGAGAAGTATGTTTGGTATTTCACAGCAGATGGAATAAGAAAAGCAATTTTCTTCCCACCAGCATGACTTTGTTATTTATGCATCATGATGCCAGAAATTATTCCTAAAACCTATTACTGAATAATTCCTCAATAAAATATACTTCTGCATATAGGTAAGAAATGAAGGCTGCAATGCTACATCCACTTACCTGAGAGCAGGCCCAACTGAGCTCAATGGGACTTAGTTTTGAGTAGACATGTGCAGGATTGCACTGCCAATGACCTTTAATGGAAGGATAAACTCCTTCACAATATATGATTTCCTAATTTTCTCACTATTGGGGTTTGAACTGTTCCCACAAAACAAAGAGAATCAATTACAGCCATGTGGAGAGGAATCAAAGACAGAAAAGGTAGCTAGCTACCCAACTGGATTTGGTTATCAACATGTTTTGAGGAGGCTCTTTATCAAGGGGAAATTATTTTACACTCAATGAAAACTGTTCGTGACCATTTTTACGCTGCAACACACCAAGGCAGACATCTATGAAGCAAGTGCGTGCAGTTAGGCAGTTCTCCTTTTTTAAAGCCAAATTAGGTCTTTGTTTGTTCTCTCTGCTGCCAGGGATGATGACTGAAGCTGGATAAGACTGATGTAAGAATGTTCAGTACATTTTCCAGTGCTTGTTTCTACTAACGTAGTTAAGATTAACCAAAATTTTGGATGCAACATTAGATTGTGATTAATTGAAATTGGAAACCACACAAGAGGAGGAGGACACCTAAAGCAGTACAGTAGTCCAAGGCTTGTGCATGTAGCAGTAACCCATTTTTTCATAACGTCCAGACCAAACCACTGTGTTAATTCCTTATTTTTAAAACAGGAAATAAATGCATTTTCTCAAGCATCATGACACAGTACAATATCTGGGTCAATATTGACATAAATGGTGATTGAAGTGATCCTTAATTAGTCAGCAGCAGTGACTTGAAACTGTGAGGCACTTCATACAAGTAAGAAGTATGATTAATTATGAACATTGAAAAGGGAGGAAAGAGCATACTGCTAGGAAATGAAATCTCTATTATGTGCATGGAAAACAAAATGAATTCAATTTGTTTATCTCTAGTTTTTCAAATTATAATATTGGCAGGCTTTGCCTATGCCAATTTTTGCAACATAGAGATGATATCTTTTCAACTCCCCAATGGGGCGCTATTATTTTCTTTGCTGAAGATCTCGCACCAGACCAAGGCAGCATGCATGGTAGCATTAAGTCGTATCTTATGGAGCTCCTTCTGAACAGACTGTGGCAAGTACTACTGATATTAATAAAAAGGAAAAGCTGCACAGCGGAAAGAGGGAAAGCTAGTATACTAGGATGCCTTTCAAAGGAACCCATTGTCACATATCCAAGTCTCTTTCCAAAGCAGTCGCCATTTACAATAAAAAGTGTAAGATGAGAAAGTATTATACAGCAGCCATGTGTACTACAGTAATGCTTTAATGTGATTGTTTTATTATGGACGTTTTATATTTTTATATTTGTGTAACCTTTTTATACTTTGTAAACCACTTAAAAGCCTATTTTGACATGGGGTGCTGGCATCTGTCTGTCTCAAGGGACAATGGAGTGCACCTCCAGGGGTGAAATCAAACCGCTGTGTTAGCAGCACAGAACTAACCTCCCTGGAGCGAAATGTACAAGGTGCCATCCAAGCGGCGTAGGGGCTCCACTCCAAATTTGTGTAGGGTTTGTTCCTTAGCTTTTTATTCTCCTGAAGATGTCCCACAAGGCAGCAGAGGATTAGGATTAGAGTTTTCCCGCTCTTAGATGGGCTACCTTCACAGGTTGAGGAGCTCCATCTGCCCCTCGCTTCCCTCTAAAGCACGTGCAGGACCTGCCTTATTATCCGTTTCGTCTGTTCAATCCACCAGAGCCTGCCTTTGCATGCAGGGCAAGTACCTAACCCACC
Source organism: Podarcis filfolensis (assembly GCF_964270895.1). NCBI lineage: Eukaryota > Metazoa > Chordata > Lepidosauria > Squamata > Lacertidae > Podarcis > Podarcis filfolensis. The sequence continues at coordinate 45,402,971 of NC_139612.1, read as the reverse complement.
ATGGGCCTGAGACCCATTGGCTACCTTCACTTGGTTTAGATAGCCAGCTGAAGCCATTTTCTGGGGTTTGGCTGCTGTCATATAGTGACAGCTTCTAGGAGCCACAGGGAAGAGCTGAATGCAGGATGGAGACCAAAGGTGGACAAATTACCCCTGAAGGAGCATGGCATGGCATGTCCACCACCAGAGGTACACCTCATACACTTCAACTTTCAGTAGTATATTAATTATTAATTCAAATAAATCATTTGGTGGTTGGAAGACAGAGCTGCATGCAACACAACACATGCACCATTCCTTTCCCTGTGTGCTCCCAAAATCTTCTCTGCTCTAGAAAGTTCCCCAACTCTCAGGAGCAGATTTTGAGGGTGCATAGGCAGTTGCAGAAGAGAGATGGGGAAGTTGCATTGTTCAGGTTGGTTCATATAGGTAGAGGCGGTCCTTGAGGTATTGCAGCCCTGAGCTGTTTAAGGCTGTATAGGTCAAAGCCAGCACTTTGAATTGGGCCTGGAAACTAACTGGCAACCAGTGCAGTTGGACCAGGATGGGTGTAATGTGCTCAGACAGTCTTGCCCTGATGAGCAGCCTTGCCACCGAATTCTGCACCAACTGAAGTTAGCTACCATGGCTAACTGCCACTAACAAACCTATCCCTCCACAGCATTTCCTAACCCCTCGTTTAAAGCCATCTGTGCTGCTGGCCTTCCAAACATCCCATGGCAGCATATTTCATGATAATTTTTCTCTGTGTATACAAGTACTACCTTTGGACTGTTCTGAATGATTTCCAATTTTATTGGCTGATCCTGAGTTGTTTCATTATGACATGGGGGCGGGGGGGCGGACGGACGGGACGGACTTCTCACTCTCTTCATAGCAATCACAATGTTTTAAACCATAAGAAAAACTTGCTGTGGGTCGATGTTAAGAAAAGAGCCACAGGTTGCTTCATAGAATCCAGTAAATCAACCCATTGACCTGTGGTCCTCCAGGTGCTGCTTGACTATCACCTCTGACCATTAGCCACTCTGACTGAGGCTGATGGGGGTTGGAGTCCAACAAAATATGGAGGACCACAGGTCCCCCACCCCTGCATTAAGTAATCATACACAGACTGTAAGGCTGCATGCAGGGATTTGTTGCCTTTTAATTACTTTTATATGGTACAGAGCTTTGCAGGTGTTTTTAAGCACTGAAGAAATAATAAATACTATTATGATAGTAACTTCAAGAGCTTCAGTTATGAGGCAGTCTATAATTTCAATCAATCAGCCAACCAACTAACTAAATATTAGCCATTCAAGAGACTGAGCTGTAGATATTAATAATTTAAACAAGAAGCAGGCAAAGGTAATTAGATTCTGGAATAATTACTAAGGAGCTTGGCAATTACCAACTACAATCAGGATCCCAAAATGCTGGAACTTGTGATATTGTAATTTGCATTCTTTAAACTTATTTTGTAATAAAATTAATGAAGGAATAATATTATTAAACAAAACTCTTGCTGTTTCAGATAGGCTACAACTACCTATGCTTAGGAAAACACCACACTTTTTCACACAGATGCAAATCCACAGATTACCTATGTACTATACACAGAAGTTAGGAATTAAATGATATTTATTGGACTTTCTTATTAGGATTTTGAGCCATAGTAAACTAAAGAACATTTCGGCACTGAGCTGAAATAGTTTTGCATATGAGAGAAAGTCTATAGCCACTTCATCATCCATCTGTAATTAAGGACTTCACATTTTCCTGTCCTGTCCTGTTTCTGAATCGAAAATGAATGGCTTGGCTGCCCATTCTAGTTTGTTCATATATGACTGAACTATTAACTTCACGCTACCCAAAGCTTTAATACTCATTTCCTACACTGGTTTGATTGACTCCCAATTCAGTAGTCAAAGGCCACATGTTGATCTAGATTGTGCTATGATTTCTAAATTATATCTGTAAATTTAGAACTGCTCAGTGCCAGTGCACTTTATCTAAATTTAGGTAATGAAATTCACAAGTAATAACCTGTGTCTAGGAAAATCTACCATGGAAAGATGCCCCAGCACTCCCCAATCCCAATTTTTTCTTTATGCAGGCCTAGCACAAATTCCTGAGCAAAATACTATACGTCTCACAATTGTGGCCACAGTCAACATTACCACCAGCAGCAGGTAATGCAGTTCCAGTTAAATGACTGCTTTTGACTACAATCTGAACCCCATTTACCTGGCAGTAAGCCCTATTGGCTTCAGGCCAATTGGCAGATCAACTCTGCATTACAAAGATGTCTGCAAACATGACATGAAGGCTGCCAACATCAACTCTGCCATGTGGGAACCCTTTGCAGATGACCACAGTGCCTGGAGACAGACAGTCAGGTCATGTATCCATAGCAGTGATCAGAGGACTACTGGGAGGAACGCAGAGAGAAAAAACTTCATGGCACATCTGCAGCAGCACAACCGGACATCTTCACCTGCCCCAGCTGCAACAAAACATGTCTCTCCCATGTCAGTCTCTACAACCACAGCATGCGCTGAAACCTTCCAACAGTTTGACTTTATCCCCAAAGGCACACTCCTCCATTGTCTCCCGAGACAGATGGATGCCAACAACAACAAACTGTTGTTTTAGATTATATGTCTGTAATGTTCATATGTCACTACAATATGTTCTTTTTTAACAGGGCCACAACTCATAAATCTTATATTTAAACAGTAATGTTCATTAGAAGTACACGAGTGGCTTGTTGCAAGTGTTAATTGACCTCGGATTGCACAGAACAGTGGGGGGGGGTGTGATATAGGAACTTAGTCTATACGGATAGACTAATGGACCCTGGGGTTGCTGACTTCCCTCCCAAGTTACTTTATATAGAATTACCACCTAACGTTGCAATTCTGTACACACAGGAGTAAGCCCAACTGAATGTTGCAATTGGACTTGGCTCTTAGTTAACATGCATGGGATCGCTCTGTGAATTGCAACAGGAGTGAAATACATCATAGGCACATTTGATTAAATGCCATACTCAACTATGCCTTCCCTTCAAATGCAGTGCATGATTTACCTCTGACGATACCTTGGCAACAGCATTAAGTGCTGTTGTATCTTGGACTATCTCTGCTTTGCCTGATGCCTGAACTGCCTGGCATAGTGCTCCTGCAGATGCCTTAGGGGGAACATCTGTCAAAGAAAAGTACTGTTTTAAAACATATTTTGGTAAAAAGAAAAAAATAGACAGATGTTAAATTTCCCAGAGTTAATTGGGCAAAAAAAAAAAAAAGCCTCTCAAGTCTTGTACAGTCCATTAGCTACAACGCCGCTTGCCAGTGGTTGGATCGGAATGCTAAAAGCTTTTATAATTTTCTGTGATAAGCAACAAAGCCAGACAGAATCCTGTTTACCTGCTAACTCTGCTTATATCCTCAGTGCGTGAAACAAGTCTCATTTTTTTTTTCAAGAGGGACAAATTAACATAAAGAACAAACTGTTCTGGTTGTTTATGTGAAAATTATATGGAAGAAACTAGAAAATTATGGCCAGTATCATTCCTCTCTCCCACCAAATATTCCAATTAGTATTTAAAAGGAGCATTATTACTGCAGCATGGCAAGCATGTGTTTCACATTATGAGCAGCTAGAAAGGGATTTAGAGACGATTTGAAAGATAATGGGAAAGTTTAAAGGCTGCAGTCCTACAGCAGGGATATTTTATGTGGAAACAAATGAAAATGGATAGCAATAAATGAATTGATGCTGCAGTTTCTGCATTAACTGCTGTTTCACGTTTGAGAGTTCTCTTGTACTCTATATCTTTTAATGGTTAACAAAGAATTGTTTAATATGATACATTTATCTGCTTGCCTAATGCTGCAGGTCCCTAGAAATTACTGTACTACAGAAGGCCATTTACATGTTACAGCTCAGCTCACATCTACCTCAGAGACAGACATAGCTACTGTTATTCTTGCATTGCTCTGTTTTGCTTCCATCTTTGTACAAAGATGTGACTCATACGTATGTGCACATTCTTAGAAAGTGACATGAAGCAGCAGTAAGTAAAAAGATGTCTTCAAACCTGGCTCAGCAACATAGAGAAGCTCACTTCTCAGGATCAGCTATGGTGTTTGGCTGACTGGCTTCATCTGTACATTCATTAATGACAATATGCAAACAGCATTGACTCTCACAGTAAAGAATCAGCTCCTTCCATGCCGTGTGTTTTAGGGAGAGTTGCAATTTTTTGTTCACTCCATTTTTACACAGAATCCTGATGCTGTTGCCAGATTGCTGCATTTCAGTATTTTCTGGGTTGTATTCCCTTCTTTTTTCAGACCTGATTCGTGGTGATTTTTAATTCTTGGCCATAGTGTAATTACATTTCCTATCCAGTGTGAACTAGCAAAACACCACTAAAGCTTTTTAAGAGATGTTGCCCCTTTAATTAAAACTGTCTGGTGGTTTTTCTTTAATTAATTGCTTCCTGTTTCCTCATGGGTCAAGACATACCTGAACTCATCCATCATTAGACAGCTCCTGGTTCTTTGCTAGGGAGTTTAATTCCCACTTTCCACTTTGAACAAGAAACTGTTCATTATTTTTATTTTATTTTTATTTTTTATTAGCACAATTTTAGTTCTGCAGTTGTGGTTGTGGTAGGGGGAAACCCTACGAATTATAAATAATGTGCAACTGCTCTGGCTGCAAAGAGGGCAGAAAGAGACTCTGGCAGGTCAGAGAGGTCAGGTTTGATGGGCTGAGTTGCAAGGGGAGACGTAATGTCAACTTGGATGGTGAAGGAGTTTATAGGAATCAGGGGGCTCACAGTGAAGGTGGGGAGCTATGTGCTGGGTGGCTTAGCAATCGCTTAGCAGGTTCCCTCTGCAGTGCCCTCAGCTTCCAAACCAGCTACACGTCTGCTCTAAGGCTCCTCTGGACTGTGCCTGCCTGTGCTTGATAAGCCACAAAAATGACTGGAATTGGATGGAAGCAGCAAGAAGCCTCCCATCATTTGGGCACCACAGGAACTCCCCTTGCTCTAGATCTGTGGCAATCGTCACCTCATCCAGCAAGTGCTTCTGCGCAGAATAATTGAGGCATCTCTGGTCACAGCATCTCTGCAGTGAGACTACAATCCTAGGTTACCATTACCATGGTATAGGGACAGGTACTGTGGGAGGTTAATGAGCATATAGGGGAATATTAAGTGCCATGTAGAACCATAATTATAATTGCATTTCCAGCTGATTGTAGAAGAGCAATGTTTCTGCAGTGCTAAAGGGTTCTAGCATGGAAAGGGCTATTATGCAGCATTGTGCAGCATTTTACTGAATGTGGTGGTAATAATAATAATAATCCTTATCAGGAGACACAATAACTTAAGAATATAAAAGAGCCCCGTGGGATCAAACCAAAGATCCAGCTACCTCAGCATTCTGTTTCCCATGCCAAGCAGATGCCTCCTTGCTAAATCACCCAGTTGTTGGTTGGTTTGTGAAAGATGCTGAGGCTAGGAGACAGGGATTTAACCAAGAATACCAAGCGGCTCTGAGGTCATGCTGGAATTTCAGTCACTAAAGCTCTGAAATGCAAATACTTGCTTTGCAATTTAAAGTAGTGCTGCTTACGTTGGATGTTCTCTGAAGGAGGGAATTCTGACACAGGATCCGAGATAGGCATTGATGGAAAGTAAGCTTTTTCAGTAACCGTTGTGGGGGAAAGCATTGCATAGGAAGTGCGCCGCCTAGTCCGACGTGCAATTTCACGTTCATTGTACAACAGTTGATCATCTTTTAATAAAACAAGGACTTGCTTAGCCTTCTCCCTCACATGATAACCTGTTGAAAAAGATTAAAGAAATGATTTTTTTTAATGTACAGTTTAGTGTAATGCTGACTAGCTCTGTTGTAGAACTCTATAGATACAGAAGATACTGAAATTTGTAATGATGGCATGAAGCTCTTGATACATAGGATAATGAGCTGGACAAATATTCAACAGTTGGTATACATTGGTACATACGGTATGTCTATATATTGTAAGTATTGTTTAAACTAAGACATTATTCATAATCATATCAGAGCCCTTGTCTTCATTCAGAAAAAATATAAATATATTTTCAATGAAACAAATGTTTTAATATCTGTTTATTTATTTTTAACCATCTATTATTTTAAATTGGCCATGCATGTGGAAATAAATACCAAAACACATATGCAAAGTTACTTTACAGTACAACCCTGGGTACATCTACTCATAAGGACGTCCCACTTTGTTGAATGGAATTTAGTCCCATGCAAGTGGATATAGGCGTAGTAACCAACTAAGTTTTCCTCAGAGTGGGTCCATTGAAATGAATGAGCATGACTGTCTATTCTGAGTAAAACGTAGTTGAATACTACCCTATGTTTGCATCTTCAGTTCCCCATGTGGGATAAAAAGTTTGATGCTATCCTGGCTCCCATCCGAAAACACGCAAGCGGAGGACATTACTTGTAAGAAAGAGTTATTTATTCAGGCAAATAATGGTACAGGCTCATCAGCAAAGGTAAGACCCAGAAGTCATTGTTCAGGAGTTCAAGAACAGGGCAAGAAGTTCAGAATTAGATGGAAGCAACAAATATGTCCCAACAAGTTTTCACACCCTGCCCAAGCTTTTAAAGATGAGGTGTAACATGCTTGTTCATAAGACTTGCTCTTCTTGCAGTAATGTCTGGATTGTAAATACATGCTCCTTCAGGTTGGGTGTGCTCCTGTTTGCAAAGGTAGTGCCTGGTTCTAGACAACAAGACTGCACCTTCCTGTTCAGTTGGCGCTGCCTCTAATTCCACCTCCAAGCCCTCCGCATCCCAGCTCCACCACCCAGTGCAGCAGAAGTCAGAGTGGAGAGGGGAAATTCTCCTTCCTCGAACCCAGCTTCCCAATATTCAGCCCCCCACCCACCCTTTATTCCTCTTCCTGAGTCTGTGTCTGGCAATCCAAGCCCAATCTTGATCGCTGCAGGGCTCGTGACAGATGCCATTACAGCTCAAGCAGACCTGCTTCTGCTGACTTGGCGTGGTGCTTGCAGTCCAGAGGGGATGCAAACTTGACACATGATAGCCTATATATTGCATCCATTGTATACGGCTGTCCAAATATTGCAAATTATATTTTAGGCAATTTGTGGATACACTTTACCACAGTTTGTGACTTTACCTACTGCATAGATTTATATAATTTAAACTCTGCTGCAAAGAAAGATTGTTTTTCAGTTGAAATAGCTATATACTAGGTATCACTGACATCGTGATTTATGTATCAGTTCCAAGTGTTATCAATCTGAAGCTAAACAGCCATTGTGTCTTGCAAAATAATGAAATTATTTATTATCAAGTCGCTCTGTCACTCATGTAAATAGGTGATGAAACAATACAATAACTTTGCTTCAGTATTTCAAAAGCCATGCTGCAATTCTCCTTCAATATACGATTTTCTCATCCTGGAGAACACATAAATAAAAATACTTGGCACATCTAAATCATTAAAGCACAAATTAGGTTTGTCACAGTTGAAATTTGTTTACATGCATCATATAGTGTTGTAATTCATCTGACAGCAGATATTCATAGAAAGACTCAGAGTTGATGGACTGTTTGCTTCATCTACCAGCTGCTGATATTCTCAGCAAGTGCTGTTAATAATTTAATACATTTACTAGTGCAATACATTAATTATTCATGGCACTAACAGTTTTTCTAGCATTACTGGATTCATATATGAATTTACATAATTTTCTTTTAATCCAACATGTCACCTATTTAATCCATCCTGCTTGATGCCTGGCAAAAAAAAATGTTAGCATCTATATTCTTTTTCAAGCAATGGATGCTTTAATAATATTTATCCTTATATCACATTTTGTACAAAGGGCCTCATAATCCTTATTTGACTCATATCATCTAGGATCTCAGCTCTTTGCAGGGTATGAGATATTCAGCCACTTGCTCCTCCGTGAGTCCGTTTTGATCTCCTATTGCAACTTTTGGTAATGTTCAAGCAGATTTTACTGCGCAATATGCAATGTCATTTCCGATCTCTTATTACCCTGTGCTTCAAATGGAGATGAGTGAATGTGAATCAGCAGTGTGTGCTGGTACTGAGCTATGGCCTCTGCCCATGTCTAAAGCGTCAAAGCTTTTTAATCCCTCAGCAATTTGATAAATATGTAAATCACTTAGAGACCTTCAAATACAAGACGACACATAAGGTCATAATAAAACATAATAGTACCTTCTATGTTCCTAACCGCCAACACACACACACACATTCACACAGACCACAACTTTATTTTAAGGGAATTCTGAAAGTACTTGGGTAGTTTTACCTTGATCCTTTCCTGCTTCATCTAAATGATGGAAGTCCTTCAACACCTGGATATTAAAGAAGGCCTCTTGACAATTCTGAATGACTTTCTTTGATCCATTCTTGAGGAGATAATCCAAAAGTGTGAGAGACTTGTACACATGCCTCCAGTTCTTTCCATGGTCGTTCAACCTATGCCATATCATGCTCATAATCTCAGAAAGAGAGACGGCATTAAAAGTCAAGTCACTTATCTCTAACATCAGAGAACTGGAGGGGCCCCAGGGGTCATTAGATGTTGCTTCTCTGACTTTTACCTCGGCTTCAGAATAATTCTTCACAAAGTTCTTTACATGCCTCCTGAGTGCCATGAATGCGGCGAATGGTTCCTTGGTTTAAAAAAAGGATGAGAAATGCTGGGAGTTTTTTCCTGTGATGTCACTCTCTTTCTCCATTCTCCTATGGAGTAAACTACTAAGATTCTGAAAAAACAGAAGAGCAGGAAGGAGATTGTATGAGAACATGCAAGTGTTTTGAGAGAAAAGGAGTAGGTACAAAGAACTCAGAGCTGCCGCTTCCTTAAAGAGATGCTCTGCCAGAGCTGACCCAGAATATTTTGCTGCTTGATTATTATTATTATTTGAATTTATATACCACACTATACCCAGATGTCTCAGGGTGGTTCACAGAATAAAATCAAAATATAAAACCACAAAATACATAATCAAAATAAAAACAAAAACCCAATAGCTCCCCCGAACAAACAAACAAAAACATTTTAAAAGGGCATAGGATGTCAATCAAATCAACCAAAGGCCTGGTTAAAAAGGAACATTTTTGCCTAGTGCCTAAAGGCGTATAATGAAGGTGTCAGGCAAACTTCCCTGGGGAGACCATTTCACAGACAGGGAGCCACTGCAGAGAAGGCCCATTCTCATGTTGCAACCCTCTGAACCTCTCCAGGAGGAGGCACATGAAAAAGGGCCCCAGAAGCAGGGGTGTAGGAAGGGGGACACTTCGCCCCAGGTGTCATCCAAGAGGGGGATGACAAAATCTCCCCGGGCTGATTGCCACCACGCTGATCACCCCCCTGGGTGGATCGCCATACCCCAGGGTGCACAGCATGTGTGCCACTCCAGGTGCCCGAGCGGCTAGCTCCGCCGCTGCCCAGAAGATGATCTCAGGGTCCAGGTAGGTTCATATGGAAAGAGGTGGTCCTTGAGGTATTGCGGTCCTGAGCCATTTAAGGCTTTATAGGCCAAAACCAGCACTTTGAATAGGGCCCAGAAACTAATTGGTAACCAGTGCAGTCGGACAAAGATCAGTGCAATACGCTCAAACCGTCTTGCTCCGGTGAACAGCCTTGCCACTGAATTCTGCACTAGTTGAAGCTTCTGAACTGTCTTCAGAGGCAGCCCTATGTATAACGCATTGCAGTAATCTTACCTTGAGCATTACCAGAGCATAGACAACAGTAGTTAGGCTATCCCCATCCAGATAGGGACGTAGTTAGACCACCAGCCGAAGCTGATGGAAGGCACTCAGGGGCACTGAGGCCACTTGAGCCTCAAGCGAGAGCAAAGGATCGAAGAGAACCCTCAAGCTATGAACCTGCTCCTTCAGAGGAAGTGTAACCCCATCCACAGCAGGCAATCTCCCACCCATCCAGTCTAGGGAACCCACTAATAGCGCCTCAGTCTTATCTGGATTGAGGTGTAGCAGCAAATGACACTCAGGCTGTGCTCCCAGTTGTGGTGCATAATCCCCAAGGCTGGTCAGGTTATGTTGCCACCCAAGGCAGAAAATCCCACAAGTGCCTTTCCCCCACCCTAACAGTAAAAATACAACAACAGTAAAGTAAATAACTAACCATTTTTTGCTCTTTTGTGACATTCTAAATCAGCGATCTGAGGCAGCTGCTTCAGCCTCCCTTACAGTAGGGCTAACCCTGGGACCTGAAAGGCAGACAGAAATACAGGTGGAGAAAGCAGCCTGTGGATTATTTTGTCTATTGTGCAGCAGTAAAAGACAAATAGTGTCTCTCAAGAAAAAAGTGCTAATACAGAATAGGCTACTTACTGTAGATGAGGTTGATAGACTAGATAATACAAAATAATTTTATCATTTCTCAGTAATCAGAAATCACCAATACTGTGATTATATTTGTAAACTTGAGGAAAACAATAATGAATATCTTTAGTAATCTGTAAAAGGGAAAGACACTACTGGAATGATATAATAATAATTTATTATTTATACCTATTCCATCTGGCTGGAATGATGCTAATTCTAGTTCCAACTAGAATTCCTTGACACTAATTTAATAATCTTGGTCTATCAGAACAAAACCTTTATGTTGCTTATTGTTCCCATCGGTATGTTAATAATAAATGCTTACCTTCTGAGCAAAGAACTGTGTGAACTAAAGTTGTGCAAATTTAAAATATTATTACAGCTTGTATTATTTAGTTTGGATAAGAGAGCACCCAAAACAGAAAGGCTCCATTAAAACTTTGCTTTTCCTGATCCTACAAACCACAGGATTATGGACATGTTCCTTCCTCCCCTCTTTCTCATAGACTTGCTCCTCCTTTTCCCAGTTTGTGCAACCAGACTTTGCCACAATGACCAAAATATGGGTTAGCACTAGTCAGGATCGGCTCCAAATACTGGTTTGCAAATCTATTTCAAATCATGGTTTTGGAGACAATTCATGATTAACACTCAACCACAGATGAGGATTCTGACATCAAAGGAAAACAGGAGAGGTACATCAAGCATATTCACTTTGCAGCTTTCATCATATACTAAAGACAGATCTCTTTACCCTGGACTTTGGCAGTTAAAGTATTTTGTTTGTGGGAGGAGGGAGCATGCAACTTTGCAGCACATTCTCAATGGTTTGGCAGATCAGAATAATCATGTCTGAAATAAAACAAGGGAGTGCAAACAACTCTGCTCTATGTTAGGCAAATTATTAATCTGCACAGTAGGTTCTGCTGTATCTGAATAATTCATGGGGGCTGCTCTGGCTCCATGTAAGCAACATACAGACACACACACACACACACACACAGAGAGAGAGAGAGAGAGAGAGAGAGAGAGCATTTAAGATCTAGGGCATGGCCAAACTTGGCCCTCCAGATGTTTTGGGACTACAGCTCCCATCAACACTAGCTAACAGGACCAGTGATAAGGGATGATGGGAATTGTAGTCCGAAAACATCTGGAGGGCCAAGTTTGGCCATGCCTGCTAGGCGTTCTTTTGATCCTGATCTCACATCACCAAAGCAGAAATGTAGGACCTTTTTATGCATCTGCAGAAAATGAACTAATCATTTCTTGTCATCTAACATCCTGAGTGGCTCTAAAATTAAGAGGAAATGAAAAAAGGAAAGCCAAAGCCTTTGCTAAACTGTGGAACAGTGTTTCTGTGTACTGATTAGCTTGACTGTTGGGTTTCACAGCTGGCACTAGCAACTAGGAGTGCATTTAAGTTGCTGCAGTGAGGGCATAAAAAGAGTATGCAGCCTCCAACGAGTATAAATCCTTGTGAACTGCTAGTTCACAGCTTTTATGAAATGTTCCTCCATCTCCCTTCCCTTCTTTTCATTAGTTGGCATCAGGGTGGGTAGGTCTCTGTGCAATTCCTGACTGAGTCACCAGAAAATATTGTCACAAACATGTATCAAATTGATTTCAAGCTCTGACATGCACCCAGCCTCAGCCAGAGATACAATCTATAATCACATTTTACATGCGCAAATGGCAAAATATTAAAATTCATGACAAATGTGTTGCTTGTTTTTCATCTCGCATACTAGTGTATCCTAACAGCGTTGTCCTTTCTGACCACTATTATGTTTCAATTAAGTGTGTTTTAAATCCAAGGCTAAGTTGGAATTTGAAGTAAAACTGTCACCTTATTAATTTTCCAAAAAATACACGAGGATAATTATCCTTTTGATCACAGAATACACAACCTCAAGTAAGCTAGATGGAAAATGTAGTGTTTTAATTAAGATTTGTTGGAAACAAAAAACAAAGATGCTAAGACACAGGAGAGAAAGGAATCTTTATTAGATGGGTACTATACATTCTACCACTTGCCATTTCTCCTTGTTTGCACTTCAAATGCAGCTGATTTTATCTGCATTGCTCATGCAGAGAAAATTTTCATTTTATAATGTGTTTCAACGAATCTATTAAAAATTTCAATCAAAGGATTTGTTCTTTGGTTTGTATGTGTCACTCTCTCCTTTCAGGCAGAGATGCACTGTGACATTGGTTATCCAGCAGCAAATATTGATCTGTTTTTTCACAAGCCAAAGATAACTCTGTTGGAATCATAACTTGCTACAAAGGAACAGTTGACCCTACTGCTTTTTTGTGAGTCAATCACAGCCTGTTTTGATTTTTATGAGACTACTTCTATAATTTGTTTTTACAGTGCTCTCCTGACCAACAAACGTAAGTCAATATATAGCATAATACTGTAACACAGTTGTTTGGCAATAGCGTTCCAGGAGGCAGTAAAATTCAACCAACACACTACAATAAAATAAATTAAAAATAAAAAGAAGCATAAATAACAGTTGCAAATCCACAAGAAATTATCTGGGGGAAATTTTACCTTTCCCCCAAATACTTGCCAGCACATTATAATCTTAACTGAGCTCATGAAAACCAAAATCAAGTAAGTTTGCCTCACCTCTCTAGAAACAAAGCTTTATAAACTGGCTCACTTTGTAGAAAGGCCCTCTATGCATGCTCTGAGACACACATATTGGCGTCAACATAGTAGAAAATAGATGGCAATCCTTTTAACATCCCACACTCCTGGGTATATTTTTTCACATGACAAAAGATAAAACCTAGTACACACAGAACGGTTTTATAGTTTCAATCCTCAGTATATAAAAACATATTTTTTATATTATCACATGGGTTATCTTATGCTACTTATATTAGATATTATATTAGTCGTACTGCTGATTTTTGTTTCAGCTGGGTGGAGTAAAAATGCTATAAATCCAACATAAATAAGACAGTTCGTTTTTAGTAAACCACACAGTATATAGAGACACACCAAAAAGAGAGAGAGTACAAATTGGGTTCCATAAGGGAACTATTCCACCCTCTGCCAAGCTTTCTCCAAACTACCAATCACAGCCCCACACAGAGTATTTTTCCTCCACAAATTTTGTCCTACCTGGCAAAACAACTCAGCTGTGACAGTTAAGACATTTCCCCCATGTATTTGAAACTGCCATCAGTCATTTGCAGAGCCCACCCACTCCTACTCACCTTCCAATCAGAACGTTGATTCTAAAGCCCCTCCCATTTCCTTGTTTGCCATTTAGAGATTGGTTGGTCCACAGCTTCTGTCACTTGTCCTAGGCCCTACCTTTTACAATTCCCGATAGCTGACAGCTAGCAATTCCAGCAGCAAACAGTCACCCAGTTCCACAAGAACTGAGCACTTTCCTTCCCAGGCAGAAAATAAGGAACAAACTGTGTGCACAATTGTGCAGCCTGCTAATCACTGGCTAGCCTTTATAACAAGTGTACTGTGCTGATTTTTAAAATGAAAGATTGTTTGAAAGACCTAGGCCAGAACTAGTTCACTCCTCTGATTTGAGATTTGGTGTGAACTGACAAATGTATTTGCATGAGTGTTTCCTACTAACAAAGATTAAACTGCATCTAAATTTTTAGGATGGGAAATTGACATCTGCAGTACTGGGTAAAGATTTGGTTTTGATTCTATCATTTGGGAATTGAAACTGTGATGCTGTTTGCCTTTCTCCACCTGGATGGTCACAGCTGGCCAAGTTTGGGCCAGATGTTAGATCTGTGCATGATATAACAAATATGAATCTAACCACATGTCAGTTACTAGAGACATGGGAACATGCATATCTAGTACAGTATGTGAAACGCCCTATCTAGGATTCCTTGTAGGCTTTTAGCTACTAGTCCAAGTCAGCCCTGTGATGGAAATCTCCTGATTAGCTTCACCTTGTTGCTTCTGAAATGATTAATATTGATGCTACAAAGATTATGCTGAAATGATTGACTCTACCAGGATTAATGCTGCTGCTGATTAGCCTTTGTAGAGTGTTTTTTAAATAATTTTAGTGTGTTGTTATACGATATATATAACTTTGATCTTAGCTGAAAGACAGAGTTAAAATAAAGAAATATGAGGAGTAGCTGAGAAGCTGCATAACTAGCAACCAGATGCAATCATGCATCTGCCTTGACATTGTCCATTGTTTGCACTGATAAATATGTGTACACAACTTTCCCAGCAGTACTGTGATTTATTAATCAGAACGTCAAATCACAACCTAGAGAGGCGTTCCTGTTTCGTGATTCTGACAGCTCCATCTCGTACTATCTGCTTTTCCACATTTAGGTTGAGTTTCCTACCATGCTCCCACCAGAAGGTGGGATTGTTTGCTATGAAACACATATCACATTGACAAACATGTAAACAGAGATATTCTTTCAAAAGTATGAAATCTATGGTGATTTTTTAAGGCAACGTTATGATAATCAAATCTGTCAAATTACCAGTGTGTGTGGATGCAGCCTTAATTTTAAGCATCCAGAAAATAAATCTAGAGGCCACAATTCAGCAGAAATTTGGGTTCACAAACACTTTGATTTCATGTTTTTAGATATGTTGTAAGCCGCGCAGAGTGGCTGGGGAAACCAGCCAGATGGGTGGAGTATAAATATTATTATTATTATTATTATTATTATTATTATTATGAACATAAGAAGATCCCTGGTGGATCAAACTGAGGGTCCATCTAGTATAATATTCTGTGCATAGTGGCCCATGGAAAGCCCACAAGGAGGGTGTGAGCGCTACAGAACTCTCCTCACTTATATTCCTAAACAAAGTTGGTGGCCATTACTAAAACTCATGGTAGAAAATTCTATCATTTTAGTGTGGGTTGCCAAATTAAACATGACACTATATTGCATTAATGCAATTAATGTGTCTAGGTTTTGACCCTTTGGGAGGCTTAACCCTTTCCTCACATGTTTAAATCCCAATGAAAATCATCCCTCATCCCACCCTTTCCAGTGAAGTGGCTATTATTCATAGGAGGGAAATGCAATGCTATTGCCAATTCAGTGCAGCAAATAGCATTCTTCAGTCCCTATAGAACAAACTAGATGCATGAACACAGGAGATGCATGAATAGTTTCCCAACACTGGTGATTGCCAGCAGTAACAACCAGTGGCTTCGATCTGGAACAAATGGCCTTCCAAATGGTATTGGACTACTGTTCCCATGACCCTGACCATTGACATGCTGGCTGGGGCTAATGGGAATTGTGGAGTAACAACAGCTGGTGGGTCCCTGGCTTAGACAGAGATCATATATACAGTATTCACGTTGGAATAGATTTTTCAAGAGCTTTTAGCCATGATAGCTAAATGGAACTTCTGTGTTCAAAGGCAATGTGTTTCATAATATTAGGGGTTCCCCCCCAAGCAAGGAGCTCACCCACCACTTGCCCCCCCCCCCATTTCTGAACTCTTGTCACGAATATATGCTGTTCTTCTTCACCCAGCTAGAAAGATACTTTGCCCCTCTGTTTCCAACCCCCTGCCCAAATTTCCCCATTATGCCACTGATTATTTCCCATGCTCTGTGACGTTGTAAAATAAGAGGAAATCCAAATATACCAGAGATGTGGCAATCCCATGCACAGGGAAATTTCTCAGCTTCACGGAACTGCAAAACCATACATCACTTGACAGTGAGAAAAAAATGAGAACCACAGCAGTTAACTAGCTCTTAGCCAACACCCAGCTTTCCGAGTTGTCACATCTGAGTTCCTCCATGGCTTGTGATTGTGGTTTCCTTCTTAATTGTGTGATTGGCTGAACCTCCTTGCGAGTGGGTAAAGGAGGGGGGAGTTGTAAGTGGTGAAAGCCTAGTGTGACAGTGAATGGCTTTGAAAAAATATATACTTTGCAAGGGTCTAGTCTGAAGGAGAGAGTGAGGCTGGTCATGTGTCATGGAACTCCATCATAGTTTTACTTCGTAAATTCTGCAAGGACGAGATCTAGTAAAGAGGAGCACGTCACCTCTCTTTTCCAGCCCAATCTGCTACCAGAGGTATGTGGTTAATGTTTGCTTATGATTAATGAACATTAGGCAGAATGGGTAAGACCTGCAATAAAAGGCTGCAATACAAAATGATCCTGCCAAGTGCTCTAGCCAGTGGGAATGGGGGAGAGATTCAAAATAGTTAGCATAACCTACATAATTCACCCTTTCCAAAATATGTGGGCCAAAACATCCTTCAAAATTTGCACTTTTCCGAAATTTGCACTGCAGTTCTCCAGTTAAGCAACAGGTACAAAATGCATATACTAGGATAAAGTGCGCATTAAAAAAATGAAGATATTGGTGAAAATAACATACAAAAACACAGTATATTACAGAGAATTGCCATGCAAAAATGTATATGTAATGCAAAACTGCATACAAATGCGTAAGTTAGGCTACATTCATGTTAAAATGCTGATGAATTTTCATGAGGTCTTAAAAAAAAAATACAGACTGATGTGGAAATGTGGAGAATTGAACATAAGATTGGACAAACGAGAAACTGGTAGATATTGAAATTGACAGATTTGTCCTTCTCTACTAGCCAGCCATGTTTTATTTCAGGATATTCCATTCCATTCTGCCTCTCCCACCAAAGTTTTCTATTTCTTTCTCCCCCACCCCCTACATTCCCTGGGTGCTGAACATGCTCAGTCCTCACTTGGATTTTTTTTTGGGGGGAGGGGGGTCCCCCTGGGTTTACATTTCCAAACAATTCCTGCCCCCACTTCTGCAAACCTTGGGGTTTGCATGTTGATAGCTGCCTATTGTGTCCATTTTGGCTACATTCCTAATTCCAGATCTGAGCCACGCTGTTAGGGTCGAAGCAGATGTGATACTTGTCACATAGCTTACCACTGCAAAGTTAGATTTTATTTAACAAATAGCTGGTCTTAGGGCAGGGTGGGGGATGTGTGTGTATGTGTGTGCACCACGACCAGATCAGGACTATGAGTTGAGAGATGGGGGGGTGTAACTCTCTGCCGCTTCCACAGTCCTAATCAGAATCCTCCCCCCACCCCCAGCAGCTGCTATGCTGCAAATGAGAGCTTGCACTTGTTGCAGACGACAGGTGCAATGGCTCCTGATTCAGACTGAGACTGTGGTGGCACAAGGGTTAAAACCCCACTCCCCGCACAGTCTCAATCTGACACCCACCACTACCGCCAGCTGAACCTAAAAGCTAAGCCAGCAGCTTGTCCTTGTGCTGCTGTTTTGTTAAATAAAATAAAGCAAGACAGCAGCACAAGGGCAAGCGACTGGTTCAGCCCTTAGGGTATAGGCAGGAAAATACATAGAAGAAAGTTAGGCAATGTAGAAGAGAATCCAGCTTCAAACCAGCACCAAGTAACCTTAGCCCTGGAAAGCTTTTCAGCTGTACATGTGGGGATAGTTTGGTCTGGGTCATAAATTGACCAAATGACTTTGTATTTGCACTTAGGGCAAAGGGAAGACAAATGGGCTGTTGAGACTTGGTCCCCAAACAAACATAATTAGTTCTTTGAAAGTCATTCTCAAATTTCAAAGCACATTATACCTAAGGGAGGCAACTGCACCAGGATGTGGCATGCTGTGAAATTAGGTCAGGGGTGGCTCACCTGTGGCTCTCCAGGTGTTGTTGAACCCCAGTTCCCATCAGATCCAATGGTCAGGGATGACGGGGTGTGTGGTGTAGCAATATCTGGAAGGCACAGGTTAGCCACTGCTGCAGCAGAGTATCTGCCGTGCGGAAACTTCATTCTAACCCCCCACCCTGCCCTGCTGTCTTCTGCTGGTTTTGCACAGTATGAGAAGTTGGTTTGGTTCTTTATTTATCTTCCCTTGTACAACAAACTGTTGCTCTTTCAATGGGACAGCTGTTCAAAGCAGATGAGGGGATCACTGTCAGGTTTATAGTTCATCCCTTCTTATTGTTGTACTTTGGAACGGCTTTTTTCAACTTGTTGAATCGGCTGGAATGATTCCTGCATTGCCTGGGGTTGGACTAGATTCCCCTTGGGGTACCTTCCTGTTCTATGATTCTAAGTGAGATGAAAGATGCCGCACACACAATGTCATTTTTATGCTAGTGTGATATTCCCAATATTATGCATTATTGGAGTGGAAATAACAGTTTGTGTTGGATTAGAGCTCCTTGGATGACCCACCTTCTTGCCTACATTCTCATCACTCTTTATTTTTTGAAAAAGAAAAAAAATCGGGGGAGTGTGATTTTATTTTCCTGTGTATTTTTTATTTTTGCTGCTCTTCTAATTTAACTTCTTGAATCACCGGGTGGATCACTCTGTTACTTGTGTTCCATCTCTCTCTCCCCCCCCCCCCCAATCTCCATTATCTTCAATTGGTTCAATTTACAGTTCTGGGTTATTGCTATTTTTTGACAGAGTAAATTTAATCCTCTCCCATTCAGACCATTTTCTCCTTGTGGCAATGGGGCCATCCCAGAAATTAGCTAGCTGACTTAAGAGGCAGCAGAGTGCCATCAAACACAGGAAGCTGTAGCCAAAGCCCCATGATCCACCTGGAACAAAAAGGTCTGACGCAGTGTCAACTGCATGAGATTCCCATTCAGGCATTAATTTTCTCTCACTACCTTCAAAAATGCAATCTCCGGTGTAGGTAATTGCTGAAAGATGGCCTCAGTAATGCCAAGAGCTTTGGCTGTTCACTATTATTAGCTCCCATCAAATCTGCAGGGTCCTAAGTTGTTACACCTGTTGTGATTATTGCTACTTCTCACCTTCCCCCTTCTGGGCTTCCTTTCAGTTTAAAATGCCGCCCCCCTTGTAGTAACCCAACTTTGACTGTCAATGCAGGTCATTGTCTGTCAATTCACCTGACTAGATGCCAACAAATGAGCTCACAGATGGCTTTAGGTCAGGAGTCCCCAACCTTTTGGGACCTGCCAGGCACATTTGGAAATTGGTTGAGGGAATTGTGAAATACAGTGGTACCTCGGGTTACATACGCTTCAGGTTACATACGCTTCAGGTTACAGACTCCGCTAACCCAGAAATAGTACCTCAGGTTAAGAACTTTGCTTCAGGATGAGAACAGAAATCATGCTCCGGCGGCGCAGCAGCAGCAGGAAGCCCCATTAGCTAAAGTGGTGCTTCAGGTTAAGAACAGTTTCAGGTTAAGAACGGACCTCTGGAACGAATTAAGTACTTAACGTGAGGTACCACTGTACCTTTTTTTGCAGAAGAAAATCAAGCAATACTCAGAACACCCACACACACCTAAAGAAACAGACAAAACAACTATTGGCCCCAACAATTAAAACACAGACAAAAGCAGACAACATCCCCCCCCCAAAAGGCACACCCATCAAATAACAAAAAAACCTATTTAATTTTAAAAATGGGATGGGCAGGTGCTAAGAGTGTGAGGGGGTGCTTAAGGGCACTGTTGTTCTTATTTGAATTTATATACTGCCCTCTACCTGAAGGTTCACAGCACAAAATCAAAATATAAAACCACAAAATAAATAATGCACACAGGTGCCACATTGGGGACCCCAACCTTAAACGCCTGCCTCTTCCAGTCACTCAACAACACACACACTTTTATTTAGCATTTTTTCAAAGCCATTTAGAATTTAAATTACTAAAAAAATGATACAAAATCAAAACAATAAAGGAAGAATTTTTAAAACATTCCTTGTGATTTGGTGTATTTTTCAAGATCACCCTGGCTTGGCCTTCTCTTCCCTAGTAATAGTTCACATAATTCCAGCAAAGGGAAGAAGGAAGGCTTTATTACTTTTGCTTTAATTGCCCATGAGTCCTGTAAACTTGCATTCTCATTATCATGATCCATTAGCCTGGGTGGATTAAAATGAATAAATAAGCCGAATGTTGTTATTCTTCAGGTGCGCATGTTGAGGCATTATTAAGAAGTGATATGACAGAATCGTACAGCAGTGGTTCTCAAATGTTTTTCTCTGAGCCACACTTCCAAAATAAAAATTTGCTCCCTCAACACCCAATTTTTTATTGATAAATACATTGGAAAACAAAAAGAAACAACTCCTTGCAATGCTTGATTTATAACATAGAACACAGCTACTTTATAATATGATCAGGGGACAGCCAGAAAGTATAAAACAATGTAGCTACACAAGAACATGAATCATTTCCAAAATATAATTATAAACAAGCCTTTTACATACTATATGTGCTTTAAGTATTATACAAACTCAGTGAGAGGTGTGAGCTTGCTTTGCTGGGTAATCTCATTTACATTAGGTCTAATTTGAGAAAAATTCATCTCCTCAATAACACAAAGAAGCCTTTCTCTTTTCTGATCTTGAAAATACCTGTTCACAACAATATGTCATTAAGAACTGTAGAAGTAGCCAGTACTCTTGAAAAGAGGCATGGATACTGTTTCTGGTTGTATATCCAAAATGAGTTTAGTCACTAGAGCAGGCTTCCTCAACCTCGGCCCTCCAGATGTTTTTGGCCTACAACTCCCATGATTGCTAGCTAGCAGGACCAGTGGTCAGGATGATGGGAATTGTAGTCTCAAAACATCTGGAGGGCTGAGGCTGAGGAAGCCTGCACTAGAGGCTTAAACTGGGCTGCAATTGACTTCTAGCTGTTGTGGCCATTGGTTGACGAAGATATCATTCCATATTCTGCAAATAAAATAAAAAAATACTATACTATACTATACTATACTATACTATACTATACTATACTATACTATACTATACTACGGTGAAATGTTTAAATATTTCTTTGGTTGTCCTTGAATCTTCCTGTCACACTTGTCATCCTCTCCTGCCACACCCTTTGAGAACCGCTGTCATGCAGCAAAAAGGCTTGAGCATAAATTCCAATCGATTTCAATCTGCCAGATAGTGCTGCTGTTGCTGTTTATACATGTGCTACATATGTTGGCATCTTTCAAAACCAATCTGATATTATATGACCTTCTGACTTGACTAGGGATGGGGAAACTTTGGCCTCTTGAATGAAGTTGTTGGGGGAGTGGTGCTGCCCAGAAGACTTGCATTCCGCTCCCAGCTTCGCTTGGCGGGCTTCTTCCCCCTGGGATCCTGCTCTCACTTTGCATGCCCTCGAAATAAATTAAAAAATTGTCCAGTGGCACCTTAGAGACCAACTAATTTTGTTCTGGGTATAAGCTTTTGTCTGCATGCACACTTCTTCATGCAAGCTTATACCCAGAACTAACTTAGTTGGTCTCTAAGGTGCTACTGGACAATTTTAAATTTTTTTAATTAATTTTATTTATTTATTTTGACTGCGTCAGACAAACATGGCTACCTACCTGAATCTTTGCATGCCCTACCCTTTTAATCTGCTCTCCCATCTTCCACACCCTAGCCATGACTGGGTCCTCTGATAGCAAGTTCTTCTCCTTTGCCCTTTCTCTTTTGCCCCGCCACACACATCAGATCTGATGGGACTCTTGCTAGTTTGAAATAAAAGCATACAAACATAGGAAACTCTCTTACACTGAGTCTGGCCACTAGTCCATATAGCTCAGTATCATCCATGTTGACATGCAGTGGCTCACCAGGACTTCAGGCAAGGGATTCCTCATCCTTCCTGGAGATGCAGCAGATTGGATCTGGGATCTTCTGCATGCAAGACAGTTGCTCTACCTCTGAGCTACATCCCTTCCCCAACCTGTACAGCGAAGTACCGTACAACACTGGCTGAAACTAGATAATAAAATAGTTGCATTGGTTAATGGCTTTCAGCCTTCAGGATATTATCCCTGCAGTATAAGAAAGGATGTGTGGCCTTATTCAAATGCTTCCAGCATTGACTTCTGGCTAGATGAGCTACATGGAGCCTGCTAATTAAAGCAGCCATGGTTTTGTCCTTGTCATGGGAAAATGATCATTATCATCAAAGCTAGAGTCAGTGGAATACTGTTCTCCTGCAAAAAAAAAGAGTCAAATCTCTAAGGAAGCGATTGCCTTTGCATTTGAGCCCTCTTTGAAAATGTAATTGTTATCATCAGATTAGGCAGGCCTTTTCAGAACCATTTAAATATAGCAGCAGAAGAGATTAACTTCAGAGGCTTGTTGAGAAATATACATTATTACGCCTCTGAGATCACAGGTCAGCTATGCAGAAATAAAAAAACAGAGAGAATGTTAGCAGCCTGCCTCAATTCCAAAGCTAGCATTGGTGGTGTGAACAGGGAAACATCATTTATTCTCTTGGTGGCAAGCACCCATTATTTGCAAATAACCTTTAACCTTTAACATTGCAGAAATGCTAACACCTAATAGTAAGACTAATAGCTGGATGCCACCTATTTCCCCACCTTTCCTGCTCTTGTTTCACAGTTGTCTAAATGTATTTACCGCCACAGCTTCATTTAAAATAAGGCACAAGCGACTTGTCTTTGTTTTCAAATATACTTTGAATTCATTACCATTGTAGCAAGATGTTCTTCGCGTAATTTTCAAACAGAAAAAGCAGAAGTTTAACAAGTGCAGCAGGAGACAAATTTGTTAATGCTGCCTTGTATAAATCCTAACATACTTTGAGCAAATTGCTCATCGGGGAAATCCAATGGTTTTATACTTGTAAACTACATTTTTCCTCGGAAGCATGTGCATGGTGTCTTCCACTATCAATCCTTCAAACTGAGGCCATTAGCATGATATTTACTCATCTACATTTCCTCCAGACCACCGTGATGAATATACTAAACAGAGAGACATTTCCAGAAAAATCAGTATGCAATTGTTTTCCTGTGGAACTATCAACTGGTGTTAGGCTTCAAGAAAAGAAAAGAAAAGCTAACTGTCAAAACAAAACTCACAAATACCCTCTAGCTATTCAAAATTATATCTGTAAACAGCTTAGGTGTCTATCTTGGTATTAAGCAGTATATAGAATTATTATTACTATTAGTAGTAGTAGTGTTGGTAGTAGTATCTTAAATTACTTGCCACAAAAAGTGCCACTATGCTACCTACTCCTACTGCGGTAACTACCCTTTATATTAACAAATGTGTGCTTTGCGCTTGAATTTCTGTGTTTGGGGTTCCCCTCGTACTTTGGTGCTGCTGCTTTTGTGGTGTGCTTTGTTGCATTTTTATTAAGGCTAGCATGAGCACTTGGTATTCTAGCGCAGCTGCCAGGCCCCAGGTCTATGGCACAGTCTAGCGCTAATACTTTCCCTGAGATCACCTTTAAAACAACATTTCCAGCTCCCACCCACTATTTTGATTCCCCTAAATGCCCTGGTGGCTAGACTCAGCTGGTTTGCACTGCTCAGAAGGCTGCATCTCCTTCCTAGCACTTCCTGCCAATGTTACCAGGTAAGCCACAAGTACTTAGCAATGGAGGAGGGAGACCACCAGGTTGGTCTTTACTCAAATCCACATCCAGCCATGTATTTTTAAGAGCTTGAGCCTAAAGTTCTGCATAGCTTGGCCAACACACTAAACACTGTGTGCTGACCGTACTGGGGAGGAATCATGTGCCAAGGTAGGGAAGGGTGTGGCAAGGTATCTCTATGTCAGCTCCGATGCCTTTGTAACTTATCATCACTTTACAGGTAACCAGCCAATGGCTTGTGAGGCAGTTCCCTGGAGGGTTGCCCTGCTGAATACCACTGTGTGGTGGAGGGTACCCAGCACTCTAACAGTAGGGCATTGCAAAGCGCCATTCGAAGCACTATTGAATGTGTTCATCTTTCAAAGGATTCAATATGCCCATGCAAAACCTCGAGCGTTGCAGTTGTTTAACTTTTCCCCAAGACTGAATAACAGGGGGGGGGCACAGGGGGAGTGGTGGATTCTCCCCCACAGCTGCAGCCCTGCCAGCTGCTGAAGCTCAGGAGGGAACAGTATTCCCACCAATATTCTCTGCACCAACTTCAGGCTTGTGCAGTTCAGGGGTTCACACTGGGCCCCTTTCCGATAAAGGGACCAGCTTTGGATTCAAAGTCTGCATCATCAACCCCCCTCCTCCCTTGTGACACCCCATTATAATTGTTCATTAGCACCAGTAGTGTGCCCCCCCATTGCACTTTCAGCAGGCAGAGTAGGGATTTCTGCAGAGTGTGGCCAAGCATGGCAGAAGGAGACTGCCCACCACATCCTAGCTGCCAGCAGCTGCATTGATCTGAAGTCGCAATTGCTCTGCTGTTTATTATACTGCTGTTTGGCATGAAGGGTTGATTGGATACTTACAAGGTGTTTATTTTGCTTTATTTTGCAATGTTGTCCAGTTTCATTTTATATTTGCTGTCTTTTCTTTAGTATAGTGAGATTTTTCTACTATCCCCCCCCACCTTTTAAAAATGAATTCAGTACCCAGGCACTTTCTATACCTTATTATGGTTGCACATTATGTGAGCATGGAGGTTTTATATATTGTTGACATCATTACATCAAGTAATTTTAGGGATTCATTAATTTATTGGCCCGGATGAAGAGCATGTTGTTTAACGTTTTGCAGCAGCACCTGCAGCTTTCATGTTCCTCTGTCAAATATGGGTAATGCATAAATTGCCTTAGAAATTAGTGCTTGTTTTGATTACAACATAGAAAGTTACTGTGGTGTGTGTGCGTGTGTGTCAGGTGTGGTGGTCCTTTTGAAAGCTTGGCCCACTTTTGTATCATAAAAAGGCTGCCTTTCCCAAAAATATCTCGGCTGACAAAGAAAGTCAGAAGGGATTCATCTTTCCCCCAAAGTACAAGAGAAACAGAATGATAAAGGCTCGAAAAAATGACAGTGGGTTGAGAATAGCTAGGAGACCAATGAAGCAGCTACACCTTATTAGATGAAGCTTGTAGGTAATAATATAAAATATTTCAGAATGTTGAGGGAAAGGCAAAGTTCATCCAGGTTATTAGTTCCTGAGAGGGCAAGTCGCTCCATAATTGGATGTGGGAAATGACTTGCATTTTAGATATTGGACTTCCAAGTCAGCCAAAAGGAAGGACAGCAGAAGTCCCCCAATTTTTCCAATTTCTGATATGAAAAGCCTGAAAAAAGAGATGCCATCAGATGGAAACTGAATCTGAACCTTGTCCAAGTTCAGTGCCTAATCTTCTGTATCATTATTCTCTCTGTGTCCTATTAAGGACTATACTTTTCCAGGAAGCATAATTATTCTGCAGAATAATAGCTGACATTATAGCCTTTTGTATTGCATAAGGCAGCACATTCCTCATAAGCTTTTATTGCACACACCTATACGAAAATCTAGCTTCTTCATTCAGTGCACAGGGGTTATGAAATCCATCATGTATTGGACCCTTTCAGAAAACCAGATCACCCTTGATTCCATTCACCCAATGACTGGGAATGCCAACATACAGAAAGGAAATTTTCATCTTCCAGGCAAAGAATGAAAAGTGCTGGTGGAAAGCTTGGTTCCACGCCAGCAGTTTATTCTGGAATTGGCATTCCTTCCCGCCTCCTTTAGTTTTAGCAGAACATCTAGATGACGTGCAGTTGCAGCACTAGCCTTACAGTGTCGACTGGCAAGGTGCTAATGAGACTTTCCTGGACAGAAAGTGTTTGTAGGATGTTGTACCTACCTGTTGTAAGATACTGTCTTCGTGGTTTTAAAAAATAATTGCCCCTCTGCTGCTGCTGAATATGGGCCACTGTTGGTCTCACAATAAATTATCTCAGCCTGGAAATGGCTGCCAGACCAGTTAGATGACAGCCCAGCCTTTGCCAACTTGGCTCCTTCCAGATATTTTAAACAACTTCGCTGACTGGGGCTGATGGGAGTTGAAGCCCAAAACATCGGGAGGGTGCCAGGTTGCCAATAACTGTGTTAGTCCTGCAGTGGGCAGGGCTTCCTCGCCAGGACTGATGTCCCCTGCAGCTCCTGGCTCCTGGGAGCAGACATAAGAAGCGCTGAGGGCAAAGGTACTTACTTTATACTGATCTCAGTTGTTTCATCATCCCCCTGGTGTAAATACAAGGGCAAATCATGCACATCCACCCACCACCATTTCCTTAAAGAGTCCTGCTTTCATATCTTATTACTGCTGACCAAGAAGCTGTTTTACATTATGCTGCATCTGAAAATAGTAAATGGTCGTATGTTTTAAAATGATTTTGATGTAGTTAAGCTTTTACCTATTATTCCAAAGCATTTCCTATTGCATTAATAAATGTAATTTTCGTGGTAAGCCACACAGCCGGATCCTTTCTAATTAGTACTAGCTATGTAGCAAAGCAGAAAATGTAACTAGGGTGTGGGTGGGGGGGTGGGGGTGTTCTCCAAGATTCTGTATTGGGACTTCCATTATTTAATGCATTGATGAGCAATGTGAGCAGGAAGGTGAACTGCAAGCCAGTAACACTTGTAGGGTTTGCAAAATTAATGAAATAGTCAAGTCAGAAGCAGAGTATCATGAATTACTAGAGGGTTTTGCAAAACTAGGTGAGTGGGCAATAAAATGATGAAATTCAGTGTTGATGAGTGTAAAGTAATTTACATTAGGAAAAAGTAACTATACATATAAAATGCTGAGTCCTCAGTTTGCTGTTACCATCAAGCAAGAAACTGTAGGCCTCATTATAAATTGTTCACTGAAAATGTCAGCTCAGTGCACAGCAACATTAATGAAATAAGAGCAGGGAATGAACAGTATTAGGGAGTACTACAAAGTTGGCTGGAAAATATTACAACAACAAAAAATCACAGTGCTAATCAGTGGCGTAGCGTGGGGGGTGCAGGGGGGGCCGGCCGCACCGGGCGCAACATCTGGGGGGGCGCTTTCGCACTCGCAGCTCTCTGCCCCCTGCTAAAATCCACGGGTTAGGGGGCGCAAATTACTTGCCTTGCCCCGGGTGCTGACAACCCACGCTACGCCACTGGTGCTAATGCATCCACCCACCATGTACACATATTTGTAATACAATTCAGAATTCAACATTTTAACTTAGGATTTTGCCATTCAGATTTCCACATGAATAGTTTAATTTGGGAACAATGTCCAGGTGTCATCCATAGTGTGTGTAAAAATATATATAATTCTTCAAGCCTACGCCTTGTTCTTATCTTTCTATATGTCAGGATGGTTCCCTGGTGTGTGTTCACTTTCATGGCACCATTGATGATCTTATTTTACTTGTTTTTCTCCAAGGACATCCCAACCATCATATTAAGGCAGACTGAGAGACAGTAATCTGACCATAGACACCTAGTGGCCTCCATAGCTGTGATAGAATCTGAAGCCTGGCCTCTCATGTGCAAACCCCTAATAATCCAGCCAATGCACAGTAGTTAGTCTCTTATATGTTCTAGCAAGTTCAGCAAGGGCACGTGTCAGGTGTTCCATATGAAATTTGTAAAAGAAAAATCTGTCCATTCTCAGCCAAAACAATTAGGGCCATCTAAAGATTTTCTGTCATCCTATGTGGGATGCAGAAGCACAAGGAAATCCTTATGTAAACTGACACTGCAATGCTATGCACAGAGAGAGTAAGCCTAGTTGAACTAAGTAGACGTGGATAGGCTTGCATTGCGAATGTGCCTGGTAACCATTGTACAGTGGTACCTTGGGTTACAGACGCTTCAGGTTACAGACTCCGCTAACCCAGAAATAGTACCTCAGGTTAAGAACTTTGCTTCAGGATGAGAACAGAAATCACGCGGCAGCGGGAGGCCCCATTAGCTAAAGTGGTACCTCAGGTCAAGAACAGTTTCAGGTTAAGAATGGACCTCCAGAACAAATTAAGTTCTTAACCCAAGGTACCACTGTATATGCTTTAGGCACACCTACCCTGTGCTGCACTTGTGTACACTCCCACAAATTACAAAAATGGCAGGCAATTAACTGGTATATAGCTAGGTTCATATACTGTGTTTGCAACCTGGTGCCCTCATAAGCTTTGGGTTACATCTCCCAGCATTCCCAGCAGCACAACTGCTGGCTGGGGTTTATGGGAGTTGTAATCCAAACTCATGCTGGCTGGAGATGATGGGAGTTGTAGTCCAAAACATCTGGAAGGCTCCAGGTTGGCAAAGGTTGTCATAGGCAACATGAAACCAGTGTGGCATAGTGGTTAGGTTGCTGGAGTCAAATCCTACTCCAGGGTTCAAATCCCTGCTCAGCCATGAAGCCTAACATACCTCACAGGGTTGTTGCTGTGTGGATAATAGGGAGAGCAGGAGATCCATAGGCACTACCTTGAGTTCCTTGGATGTAAAAGCAAATAAATGAATGAATCTGTATGCTCATCCTTACTGCTGCAGACAAATGACCTGGTTAATTTTGACACCCTCACTCAAAATACATGCATGCAGGGCTGGCCCCACACATTGAACAAACTGAGCATCTGTCCTTGGTATCAGCCATGGAGGAGACGCTTTTTGTTGTCCTTCACATGCTTCTTAGCAATCTATTATAACTCTGCAATGGCACTTGAAAGCTAGCTGCGTAAAATTCTGCTTCTTATACCTTTGTGCTGCTGCTACTACTACTACTACTTCTCTTAACATCTATGTCACTAGTAACATTTCAAGAGGAGGGTTGCTGCTTATCCCTCCCCTTCTTTGGTCCTGGGGCTGAAGTGACAGCAGCTGGTCCAAGGTGGGATGGTGAAACAATAGGAGGGGCACAGAGTCACAGGGGAGGAAGGGAAGATATGTAGAGGCAAATCCTCATCCAGACCAGTTCAAGGTCTAGAGCTTGTCCTTTATGCTTGCAAGCACTTGCTCCCACATGTACAGAGCATCATGCTTTAACTCGCATCACCTTGAATTTTTGCATCTATGCAGCATGCAGAATAATTTCTTCGTACCGGCTGAAAGTATAAGCGTGGATAGTGTATTGAGATTAGAATTAAAGGTAAGCACTGTCTTCAGTCAAGCTGAAAATGTCAGATGAGTCATCATGCACTTTGCACAAAGTTCCAATTTTTGCCACACACATTCTAACAAAGAGGCTTGAAGACCTTGTGGTTCCCTGCTGCAGATCCTCATCAGATAAGATCTCAGAGAAGTGGTAGATTGCTGATTACTTTTGCAATGTGTGCCTCAGCTGCACAGTGAGGCTGCAGCTAACCTAAACTGGTGAACAGGCTGCAACATCATTGTCTTCACTGTTGTCATGGGAATGAAAAACATGCCATGAATACTAAGAAAAGGGCATCTATGCTTATCTTCTTGGCTAACAAGAAACTGGGTAATTCATTGATTTTGTGGCTATGGCCACAACCTGTCATAAGCTAGTGGGTAGGGCTGCCATACATCTGGATTTCCTGGACATTACTGGGATTTCAAAGGCAGAAGGGGGAATTTCTGGAAGGCAGCAGTTTGCCCTGGATCTTCGGCAAGTAAACCAAAAATTTGCACTGCACTTTTGCTCTCATTCACCTTCTGCGACTAGAAGCCGCTCTGAGAAACCTAACTGGGATTATCATGCAGAATTACAGGCATTTAGGCACCAGTTACATGAGAAATTTTCACCAAAAAACCATGGGTTTTGGGGCATTATTGGGGTCCTTTTTAAAAAGCTCAACAATTTTCAGGGTGTCCTCATTTTTCTTTTTGAAACAAGGCAACCCTACTAGTGGGTGACCTGGAGAGGAGCCCACTGTTGTTCATAGCACTGGTCCATTACCTAGCTATAGATTAAAAGCCATGGTGCAGTTAAAGGAAAAGGAAAGAAGATACTCTGAATGGCAGGCATAAGAAACAGAAGTAGCAAACCAGATGACTGGATGTGTTTCTGAACAGAGTCAGTTGCAATCTAAGTGCATAGCAACAAGACTTCATGAGATGAAACCAAACAATGGAGCTAAACTCCTGCAAAGCCTGCTTTCGTCCTGTATCACTGGATAGCTTTTGCAGTTCCTATACTTACTTCCCTGCTTTGCTCATCTGGATTTAAGGCCCAGAAACCATTACTCTTGCTACAGAAACAATTAATTTAATATTGATAAAATTGCTTAGTCGGCAGATATTAAATCTCAGTGCATCTCCTCTGCCCAGAAGCTACTTTCACTAAGCTCGTTTAATTTGTTTTGGCACTAGAGTTCATTTAGGAAAAGAAAAAGTCCCCAAAGAGGGTCAAGTTGTAGGCTTTCTATGGTAACTGAAACAGCTACCAGCCCTACTTCCCTTTCCCCCCACCCACTCCCTCATCCTGCTCAAGGCTCACCCACCGCCACTGCCGGCTGCAATGTGCACCGCTGCCCTTTTAAGCCTATGCACACACCCTCTGCTTCTGACTCCCAGCAGTGCCCTGGCAAATGACATCATCAAGCTGTGCCACCAAGTTTGGAGTTGGCCACCATGTTGCACAAGGCAGAGAGGCAGGATCCACAGCCAAGGTGGCGCTGGGGGGCAGAGACAAAACCTCAAAATCACAACACCTCACTTTCAGATCAGAAACTGTGGTGGCTTTATCAATTCAGGGACTGTCCTGGCAGAATCAAGGCAGTTGAGGGGTAGTTTAGAGGAAGAAAAGAAAGATGTTTTAAGCACATTTCTTATTTCAAATGATGCATTTTTCAGTTGCTGACTTTTAAGTAGCAAGTGTGAAGCAGAGTGGGGTCCACTACATAACAAATAGTTAATGGGAGGGAGCATATTAACTTTGCACTCCACATAATAGATAAAAGGTTAATCTCAGTAATGCCAGAACCCAGATCATGGTAGATTAGTGGTGTATTGTTTGTCTTATGAAGAACATTAGAATAAATTTATCATGATTAAAGCCACATGAGAGAAAGAGATCAGCAGGTGGGGAGGGAAAAGGAATATCATCCTTTTCTGGTGCAAAGATGAAGGCTTAGCAGACACCACAGTCACAGACCACTCATCAGAGGGATAATTTACATTCTGGAAAAGAATCTTTGGTTGAGTGAATCAGGCTAGAATTGCAGAGCAGTAGCGAAAAGTCTCTCTATCTCCCTCTCTCTCCTGCCGACTAGCAGAAAAGAAAATCAGCCACCCATGCAGCACATTTTAATTTTGTTCTGGTGACTATGCTACCCCTGCTCAGTTTAACAACAGCTCAAACTGTTATCAGGGAATACTGAGAAGGCAGGATCGACCATTATCATTGTTGCTCAGGTCTATGGACCTGCCAGTGATAGGAATATCATGATTATTTTCATCTGCAAGCATTGATTTCCCCCTCACCTTGCAGCTGAATTTTCCTGTTTGTGAACATTTTCCTCCACCCTGTCCTGCAAAGAGAGTGATGCATGACTGATGGGTGGCCAGTTGTGTTACGTTCCTTCTCTACCATCCATCCACTACTGGAATTTGGAATTTTATGTGCAATCCTTACTAAAGTCAGCTTACAATCCATATATAAATTCATGAAAGATCATTCTGTCAACAGCTATAAGCCACAATAGTTAAATGATACCTCCATGCTCAGAGGTGATATAACTCTTATTACCACTAGTGATGGCCACCAACTTGGATGAGACAAATTCATGGAGATGGCTACTAGCCATGATGGCTGTGCTTTGACTCCACAGCGGGAGGCAGTAGTGCTTCAGAATACCAGTTGCTGGAAACCACAGGAGGAGAGAATATTCTTGTGCTCAGGTTCTGCTTGAGGGTTTCCCACAGGGGAAACAGACTAAAGGGGCCACTGGCTTGATCCAGAAGATGCTTCTTATGTATTTATGTTCTTACCAGTTGCTGGAGTGCAGGAGTGGGAAAATGGAAGAAAAGGCATTTGTCTTCATGCCCTGCCTGTGGGCTTCCCTGAAGTACATGAAAACCAGCATACAGGCCATAGTTCTAAATAAACCCTTAATAAAGACTTGGATTGATTACTTTCTAAACCCCATAATAACCATAGCAATATTCTCAACCCAGAAAGCATGCAGTGCAAGTAGATAAAGAGGTACTGCTCCAGCGGGAAGGTAAATGGTGTTTCCATGCGCTGCTCTGGTTCACCAGAAGCGGCTTAGTCATGCTGGCCGCATGACCAGGAAGCTTTATGCCAGCTCCCTCGGCCAGTAAAGTGGGATGAGCGCCACAACCCCAGAGTCATCCGCAACTGGACCTAATGGTCAGGGGTCCCTTTACCTTTAGCTTTAATCCCATTTAATGATTTTAATACATAGTCACTCAGGGAGAAAGCTAGGTGTTCCTCCTGAGTATCACCTATGATCTGTAGCAGCAGCAGCAGCAACAACAATTTTATTATTTATATACTGCCCATCTGACTAGGTTGCCTCAGCCACTCTGGGCAGCTTCCAGCAAAATATAAAAACACAACAAAACATCAAACATTAAAAACTTCCTTATGCAGGGATAATAGTAGTAGTAATAATAATAATAATAATAATAATAATAATAATAATAATAATTCCATTATTTATATACGAGAGGACTCCCCCACCACCCCTCTAAATGATTCCAATATTTCTATGGGGCTAAGGTCATTATTCTTTGAATTTTACAGAGGAGAAATTGAAGTGCATGAGCCAGCAATTAAATTAGCAGTCTGTAATTGGAGTGGGGTGGGCTAGGGTTAATAAGAAGCAGCCCATGGTGGAATGTGCTTACAGGTTTGCAATGAAGTGACTGGCACAAATGAATCCATTAGACCAGATGTGAGTAGGGCAGCCGAAGCATCACATTCCGAGATTTGAGGGCAGAATCCAGAAAGCAGGCGCTGCAGTCGGCCTTGACAAAGATATATTGGTAACGCTCTGCACAGACACACATGCCTGCCCTGTGTACTTGATCCTTCTCTGAAGCAATAACTGCCCGTTAATGACTTGCCATTACACATGTCCTAAACCAGCTGTCCTTAGTCAGAGATGCTACAAGGAAGAGGATGAATTGCTGTATGTGGGACATATCTGTGGGACAGGAATAGATGGAAGATGAAGAAAAGCTGGACAGCTCCCATTCATAACCCTCCACTAGTTGTGAATTTGCAGTCCAACACTCTTTTATCCGTTGGCTGATGAATTGTTGCTCACTACAAAACATGACAACTGAAAATCCTCCCACTTCCAAGATCACACCTTCTTAGGCTTTGCCTCCTCACTTCTTGACAGTATTACTTTCCTGAGCCAAACTAATTAAGAAATGGCTGGGCCAGTTTAGATCTTAAAAAGAGAGCCTGAGGACCAATTAACCTCAAATGTTAACTAAAGCAACCTGAGCTGGGGGAAACTTACACTCTTGTTCCTCTCAAAATTTACTTTAATTTTTTTATAGCTATTTTACATTTCAAGACAGAAAACCAAAAGGGTTAAAAAGATACACACAAATGACTTTACCTCCTGACACAAAGAATTTGTCAAGAAATCAAAGACTGTAGAATCGTTACTCAGAAAGTGCTACCTTAGTGAGATATTTCTGTTCCTGTTTTGTATATAATATTCTTTTTTAAAAAAAGAAACTCAGTTGTGTAACGGGAGTCTCAACCATTTCAAAATGGTGTGTGTGTGTGTGTGTGTGTGTGTGTGTGTGTGTGTGATGAACTGACAGGATGGCAGGGAGGAGGAAGAGAAATCCTACTAAAGGGTGTAGCTGGGACTGGGACATACTGGGGCAAGCTGGGGATGGGGGAGGAGAGATTGGTGTAGGAAGTGCTCATAGGGTGACAGAGGGTGGTGAGGGGATGGGGGTCAATGCACAGGAACCAGAGCAGCAGGACCCAGAGCCAGAGGGGCCCCTGTCTCCACGAACATGGTGGGTTCTGATGCATAGGGAGCAGCGGGAGGGGCGTTCTAGGAAGCTGAGGCAGGCAGGGCCTAGAGCCCAGTTCCCTAGCTAGCCAGGTGGGGCTTGTTAGCTTTGGGTGAAGGTATGTGATTCCTCAGCTGAAGTAGGCTCAAAACAGGTGAGGGTCACCTGCCTCGTCAAGCCCAGATGCTGCAATCAGCAGGCAAAGTACAAAAGGGGAGCCGAGCTGAGGGGCTGTGCTTGCTCAACTGCCCAGGTTGATTGGACCATGGCTTGGATGTTCCAGAGAGCTGTTTGGGGCTGTGTGTGTGCAGGACTGACCTCCAGATGCCCTAACCCTTGGATCATAGTTGTAGAGATGGGAATTTGCCTGCTGGGGCTTTGGACTTGTTCGCCTGCCGGACTGTGTGCTACCATCTGCTATAGAATTGTGCACTCAGCGGGACTTGCTGCCAGGTACCCTGTGGTTCAGGATGGTGTGTGTGTGTTGGAGTTCTGATTTCTGGGGATCTGAGCCAGCGTTGCTGTATTGGTAACAATCGTCTGTGCAAGTCCTCTTTATCAGACACAAGTCTGGATCTCATCTCCAAGCATCTTTGGGTCTGTTTGTTTTTTAAAGTATAATCACGAAATGAAAGGCCTTGTAAATACTCATACATGTCTACTGGTTTAATTGTTTAATTTTGTTTGTTGAAATTAATCTGAGTAAGCCACTCTTAAATTCAAAAGTGTATGGCCATCCCTTGTTCTCAGTCGCATAAGTGTAAATTTGCTCCCCTTGTTAAACAAAAGTAGCTCAAGCACTAATTGGATGTGATGGTGGCAGATCCTATATTAGGAGGCAGGTTGCTGGTGAATTTCTATAAAATCGGAAGGGTGTTAATACTTAATGCTGGAAGAAAGAGGGTACAGAATTCTTTCTCTGCCCTCACTTTCCCTTTGAAATCTCTCCCCCATATGTTTTTTCCCCAGTGTGTTTCTGAGTAGTAATCTAAGAGAAAGTAGACTTGGGGGGAGGTAGTTTGGGAGGAAAAGTACGGGTGCCTGTTGCATATATGCTTTCAAACCCTCCCACCCTTAGGTTATAGAATTTCAACACAACCTAGATACTGACACATTGTGCCACCATAAAGTGTAGCGAGCCTGTAATATAGTTGCAGGTGTGGTATAAAACTGATGGTATAAAACTGCACAAACCTATATGAAAGGTGAACTTTAAAATTTTTAAAATAGTGGGGGGTTTGCCCACAATGCATTACTGGTTGTTTTCATTTGTATATATGAAACAGAAATCAATTTTGCTTCATGGATTAAATAAAGGGGGCTTTGTCGTGAGATGGTGCTTGCAGCTGTATAGGAAATTATCCAGCTTATTACATTGCCAGATGGCTGGGCTAATGGGCAGTTCACAGTACCTCTCTCATTGGAATGCTCAGTAGGCAATAGATCCAATCACTGGAACCATACAGTAAAGAGCTCGTTTGGGTCTGGTAGGAGGTGCTCTATTCCAGATAATTCCCAGGTCATGAAAATTAATGTAGCTTCAGACTGATAATACATTGAGAACATGTATCAAACTGACCTGGCAAAATGCTGGTGCTTTTAATGATGCATAGAACAGCCCCTGACATGGCCTTTTGCTCTGTGCAATAGACGGGCTGGCATGGACGTCAGTTAACCAGATATGCAAGTATTTGGTGGTGCTATCTCTCAATTGACCTTTAAGACTCTCCTTTTAATGAAACTTGGAATTTGTTTGGTTGCAACATATAGAATTTTGGGAAAGGTTGGACTCAGCCATGCAAAACATGGTTGCTCCCTCAGCTGGTGTAAAGCTACTGCTTTGTGGGAGGGGGGCAACAATTGCTGCATCAGTAGACCTTTATCTTGATATTGGACATTAGTATCACATTCTCCCATACCTTTATGCCATAGCTGTCTTGCCAATACGCTTGTCCAGCTCAGTGTTGATGGAGAGGTTTCTTGATTATGGTGGAGCCCAGGTAGACAAAATTGCCTACTACCTCAGGAGTGTGGGTCACCAATGCTGATGCATGGAGTACTGGTGATGTCTTGACCAAGGATGTTGGTCTTCATTAGGCTGATGGTAAGAACCAACTCCTTGGAGTGTGGTATCAAGGCTGCATCATCTGCAAACAACATCTCTCAGATAAGGACCCACCACGCTTTTGTACAGGCATGGAGACGGCTAGATTGACCAGACCCCCATCACTTCTTGGAAGACACTCTCTTCAGTTGAGCTGAAGGCATAGGAGAGCAACAGGGAGGAGAATATGCCAAGGGGAATTGGGGTGAGAACATAGCCCTGTTTCACACCACTCTTTATAGGGAAGCCATCCAAGGATGACCTGTCATACAGGACAGCGCTAGGCATGTTCTCATGGAAGGACACTATCTTGTGGAGCTGAGGTGGGCATCCTATTTTATGGAGAAAAATCATTTTTGGCTGACAAGGTCAAAGGCCTTTGTCAGGTCTGTGAAAGGAATGTACAAGGGGTATATCAGCATTTCTCCTGCAGCTGACACAGTGAGAAAATCATGTCAACTGTTGATCTCTGAGCTCTAAAGCCTCATTGTGACTTGGGATACACTGTCAGCGAGTGACTGTAATCTGTTGAGAACTACACCGGCAAAGGTTTTCCCCACAGTACTCAGCAGGGAGATAGGTAATTGACTATTGTAAATTATGGCTGGGTGTGTATAATAATAACAGCAGCTTCCTTTACAGAGCTATATATTGTATAGAATCAAACAGTTAACTTTGATAGGTTGCAAAAATGTATGTGAGACTCAGCATAGGAAAAGGCAGGATTTCATTCACAGTGTGAAAGGGCCTTTGATATCATCTTGGATAAAAGGTCCTTGAGGAACGTAAGTAAAGACGAAAGCAAGAGGAAAGGAACCCTCACAAATGTCAGGGTGGGGAACTGTTGCATATGCATAGAGAAGAACAAACCATTAACCGGAGGGGGGGGGGTCAAAAAGAATCCAGTACTGCTCTTTGAGATCCACAAGGAAATATTTAGGGGTTGCTTTAAGTTCATTTGATGAAAAGTGTTATGCAGGTTTCAAAGGCAAAAATACTAGTCAGGAGCAGTGAAGTAAGCTGAAGAAGAGCTTTAGGTGCTGGTATTAGCACAATTTTTCAGGCCAAGCTGAATAGCATATATGATGTTTCAGCCACTTGTAAATCCAGCCCCTGGCAATAAAAAATAACAGCAACCACATTTAATCCATCTGTTCGGTTGTTTCAAGAGGGCTCTGTCTCAGTCTCTCACTGAAGTTGGAATCGGTGAAAATGAAAACAAGCAAGAGTGGTCCTTTTACGCTTCCTAAATGCTGCTCCTTTTAAGGGATCCTGCCTCAACTATCATTAATGTCTTTTTGGAGGTTGGAGTTTTAAACCATCTTTCCAAAATGCATCTTTAAAACCTGTAATCCCTACTGGGAGTTATTTTTCAAACTTATTTTTATTCAAGAAGGGTTAGTTACTGCCACTAGAATCTGCAGATAAAAGATTCTACTTATGCTAAGGCTGTGTTTTCATAGAATTGTAGAGTTGGAAGGGACCAACAAGGCTCATCTAGTCCAACCCCCCTGCAATGCAGGAATCTTTTGCCCAAAGTGGGGCTGGAACCCATGGCCCTGAGATTAAGAGTCTCATGCTGTTCACATTAATGACAGCTAGGTCATTCTTGTTCTCAATACCGGTTGTAGCTGGTTTGGAAGAAAGCACATGAAAACACATTATTTTGCAAGAAATTGCAGGAAAGATGCGGATTGTGGCTAATGTTGCATGTAATGGCTTAAAATGCAGGAGGATGGCTGCTCTACCCCACTGTTTCAAGTCTCATCTGCAGTTGCTGTACACACCAGAGAATAGGTGGGGATGTCTTCACCCAATGCACATTATCTGTTTGGTTTCTCTGCACCTGCAAGCCCCCTCCCCCGCAAACCCGTATTCATGAAGCTGTCATCTGTGCATGTGCAATGGCTATCTCAAATGTACACACCTCAGCTTAACAGCAGCATATGTTTTCAAATCACATGGAAATTGCTTTGAAGAAAGATCCATTGGCTAATATCATATGAGCAGGGCCTTCAACCAACTTAGTGGGAGCACACACTGGAATGGGAAGGATTGTTAATGCATACATAGTTTTAGTTAAAGCAAGTCAGCAGTACTTTTGCAATGTTACTGTCTCTGCCACAGTGACCACCTTTCAAGCAAACAACTCATCCATGGGTATATATGCTCCTCATCTTCCCCTTGATCACTCGGAGAACGCTGCACATGATTTCGTACACTCGCATGCACTCATGCATACAGAGTGTCCCAGTGCACCTGAAGAGTCAGTCATGATCAAAGAAATCACTAGACCAGGCATAGACAAACTCCGGCCCTCCAGATGTTTAGAACAACAGGGATGATGGGAATTGTAGTCCCAAACATCTGGAAGGCTGGAGTTTGCCTATGCCTGCACTAGACAATGGTGTTCTTGACTCATTCATCAGCCAGCAAGCCAACACATGCCTATCCTGAGAACTGCCTTTTCAACAAGTTTATGATAGCTCTTTTAGCCTGCAAAGGGTTTTTGAATATATAGCCAGCTCCTCAAGATGTAATAAAAATCCTTTCTTTCTGACTGTGTAATTGTCTTAAACTATAAGCCGTTAAGCCATTTTACAGGCAAGAGATGAAGGATAAATTACCAGACACATATCTTCATGGGAGTTTCCCATGTGCCTGTTTTGATGCCTTAGCAAAACTTTCCTCCACCAGGTGCTCTCCAGATGATTTGGACTATAACTCCCATCAGGTGTTGCAGTCCAATGCAACAGGAGACTATCTTGGCATATGAGCTTCTTGATAGATAATGAATGATGTGGCATGGGAAAGCCAGACAAGGGTGTTGCTTCAAGCATATCGGTCTGTGACCCATACATGCCCCCACCATCTCCTGTGCCTGCGGTACAGAATCTCCAAGTGTCCCTATTTTCCTGGGACGTCCCTGATTTAGACAAGCCATCCTGGTTTCTGATTTAATCCTGGAATGTCCCACTTTTCCTTAGGACGTCCCTATTTTCATCTGAGAAATGTTGGAGGGTATGCAAATAGGTGGGCAGAGGCTGTAACCGTGCAGGGATAAACTTGTCTGCAGTGCAGTTTGCAGGGACCAATAACATAACCATATTCCTGCTTGGCAGGGGGTTGGACTCGATGGCCCTTGTGGTCTCTTCCAACTCTATGATTCTATATACAAGCACATGTGCATGAGCTACTGGTTTATAATTAGGCACAGAAAATAAGTATCGTACACAAAAAGTGCAATTGCAGTAAGAAGGGAGGGTAGATTTATATTCATACATTATTCGTTTCATTTAAGATACATCCATGCAAAGAGATTTCTCATAAAGCTGTAAATTTCCAATATGCTTTCTATCATTAGGAATGTTACGAGATTATGTGAAGATTCTATAGCATTTTATTTATTCACCCCAGCAGGGAATTTAATTTAAGACCAGGATTTTGGGGCTATCAGAAACCAGGATAGCCCATACCTCTAAGAGATGCAGCATAAGGACAGTTAGCTATTTAGGGAGCCATCCAACCCCCCAGGGGGACGCGGGTGGTGCTGTGGTCTAGGGCTTGCTAATCAGAAGGTCGGCGGTTCAAATCCCCGCGACAGGGTGAGCTCCAGTTGCTTGCTCCCTGCTCCTGCCCACCTAGCAGTTCGAAAGCATGTCAAAATACAAGTAGATAAATAGGTACTGCTCCAGTGGGAAGGTAAACGGCATTTCCGTGCGCTGCTCTGGTTCGCCAGAAGCGGCTTAGTCATGCTGGCCACATGACCCGGAAGCTGTCTGCGGACAAATGCTGGCTCCCTCGGCCAGTAAAGCGAGATGAGCGCCGCAACCCCAGAGTCGTCCGCAACTGGACTTAACACTCAGGGTTAAGCACAACGATTGAGCTTGGATTGTTCCTGATGCTGTCATGTGATCACATCAGGGTTAGCTTGGGATCCAGTGTATCCCAGGCCAGCTCAGACTTCTGCCTGACTGCACGTGTGGTGGGCAGAAGGGAACTCTGTGCCAATGGAGTGAAGCTGCCTCCCTCTGCAGGCAGAGACCAGCAGGGTCTTAGGGAGGCCAGGAGGGGCTGGGTGAAGGATGCAAAAGCAGGTTGAATTGCTCTGTTAATACTGTAGTGTCCACAGGGCCGTCTTTAGCATATGCGCTGCCGGGGTGCAAAGATCGGCCCAGAGCCTCCAAATTTAGTTTAGCCACCCCCAGATTTTGGGGGGGGCGAACTCAAAGTTATTGAGCTTTTTGGGGAAGGGGGCAGCCAAAGTTGTTGACCTTTTTGGGGGAGGAGAATTGCAATTGCTCACCTGTAACAACGACGCAGCGGAAATAACTGCTTTCATTTTCCTGACTCGGCAGGAATATTTGATGCTACAATATTTGACGCTACAGAATAACAGAGTGACAGAAGGGGGGGGGGACTTTCGCTCCATTGCTTTTCACTGCCGCCAATCGAGAGGGACCGGATTACAGTAGGTATACAGTGGTACCTTGGGTTAAGTACTTAATTTGTTCCGGAAGTCCGTTCTTAACCTGAAACTGTTCTTAACCTGAAGCACCACTTTAGCTAATGGGGCCTCCTGCTGCCGCCGCGCCGCCAAAACACGATTTCTGTTCTCACCCTGAAGCAGTTTTTAACCTGAGGTACTATTTCTGGGTTAGCGGGGTCTGTAACCTGAAGCATATGTAACCCGAGGTACCACTGTACATTTGGCGCCTCCCAGAATTTGGCGCCCGGGTGCACCACACCCCTTGCACCCCTGGGTAAAGACGGCCCTGAGTGTCCAACATGAAATTGCGGGGTTATAATTTATCAGGAAGTTCAACTATGCAGCTATATACAGGGTGAGTCTTTTAAAAGAGACCCTGCAGAACATGTGTACTCTGCATCCACAGGGCCTCTTTTAAAGGACTCATCCTGTATTACTGTTTTCATGGTGCTGCAAGGCATTTTTGCCACACCAGATTAACACAGCTACTCTTCTGGAAATTGTTATTTAATGGAGAAAACACTTAATGGTGGATTGTGGTAAGATACATCATTGCCAATTGTAAGCTATGTTTACATTTTCTGTACAAAATGAGTAAGTGTACTGGCATCCATGATGAAATAAAAGTTTCCAGAATGATATAAAAACAGGTCCTATGCATGGTATGATTCTAATCATTGACAGAATTTAATAAATCTCCATTTTGCCGATATAAAATTTTAAAACTCCCAGCCCTCCAAGCTTGTTGCCGCTTCTGTGTACAGTGCTTCTTTTATTTGACTGATAGTAAATCAACATCTGTAACTACTTTATTCTGCATAGCTCTTAGCTTTCGAATCTCTCCAGTCTGCACTCTTTGCTGGCAGCGTTGGATTTCATGGGCTAATCAGGGAGGGAGCGAGGAAACTGGCAGTGACAGCTGAAGCACTGGATTGAGCTAAATAGCCTCCCAACTCTCTGGATCTGCCTTACTGGCAAATTCTTAAGAGGCTGCAGGAGCTACTGCCATTCAAGGCAGACCAAGCTGTAAGGCTGTACAGCAACACGGCATGTGCATCCCAGTAACTGCAGCCTAAACAGAATGCTGAACAACAAGGTCACATTGTGCCAGCTAATCTGGGTGTCGGCTGCCAGACGCCTGGCCTCCATTCTGCCTGTCTCGTGTTCAGTCACATGAATTCAAATTCATCTAAAATAAGCAACAAGGAAACAGAAAGTGCCGAAAGACACCCAGGAGGAAGTGTGCGAAGAAGATCCTTTTTCTATTTAGGAATGACAGGTGATAACTCTCAGTGATGCGTCTCCAGTGGACCATTACCTTAAAAGTGATGAGGTTCCCCCCCCTTCACATAACACTTGTGCCTTCCTCACTAGCATATTTTACTTCTGCTGTGAGAGGAACTTGTTGCCATGGAAGTAGCCAGGATTTATTGGGGGGGGGGGGCAGGACACCTACCTGTCCTGTTCCAGAACCTGCAACGTGATAGGTCAGTTTGCGGAAGCCATACCTGTCACTCAATCGGGTTGCATCGCTAGAATGCACCACAACCTCATCCAAGTGACCTCAGAGAACATTTCTGTTTCAAATATTCTAATTGTTTCTACTTTTAGTTACGTCTTTTTTTTTATTTACTTAGGGGGGTGCAGCTGCCCCCCGGCTACGCCCTCACTTCTTGCTAAGGGACTTTGGGCTGGTTCATAAATGGCCTTGACATGTAGCTTCTACATGTGGTAGAGCACAGGCGTATGCCTCTGACTCATGCACGGGGATGTGTCAGTGCACACACACAAATGCACACAAAGCAACTTTAATATGCTTTGAGGTCTACGAGTCCCACACACTGACACCCTTTCTTCTCCGCAGATAGATCTCGTGAGTTGGGTTTATGGTGTTCATGTAATTTAGCAGCAGTTGGAGGGGGCCGCTCCTTGAGGTTTCTTTACTGTAAAAACAAAACTTCAAGGCAGCTTATACTGGTAAAAACGATGTAATAAGTAAAAAGCAAATTTTAAGCAACAACCGGCAAGATGGGAGCAGAGCAGGAAGATAAAACAATGTAAGCTGAAGACAGAAAGATAAAAACAGCAGCTAATACTAATGCAGTTCTCTCCATGTGTACTCAGAAGTAAGACCCACTGAGTTCAATGGGACTCACTCCAGGTAAGCATATATAGGACTGCAGCCTTAAAGGTGTTTTTCTTTTGTTTTTGTTTTTGCAAATGTCATTTATTGATAAATGTCATTTATTTATTATTGCATAATAAATATTCATCAACCTACAACAGAACAAATAGCGAGGTTCCTGTATGGTGCTCTCATCCTAGGTGGGTGTTCTGTTTTAATTTTAGTAAATCTCTCCAGAATGGATGTCTTGGAGGCCCAGTATTTTCCATTCTTCTATTATATATCACAAAAATGGGCCCCAAACTTCTTCAAAATTGTCATGCCTCATCACACATGCACCTCACCTCACAAGCCTGCTATGGTGTTTTGTCTCATGCATGTTGGTTCTTATAATTTACAGCACATTATAAATGGCTGTCGACCCCTTTCAGTGTTCCCATATTTAGGTATGAGTCATGTATCCTAAGGCAAGTTGGTTCATCTGTATGTAAATTTCCCATGCTCTATCATGTTTAGAACCTACACAAGGGGGGTTGCAAAGAGGAGTGAGATGGCAGAAAATGAACAAATGAATCCATGAATGATTTCCAGACTCTAATTATTCTCCTACTGCAGATGATGTACAAGACTCGAAGTTGGATGTAAAATTGTCAAGTTTGTGGCGTATCAGTTACAATTTTAGGCATTTGATAAGACTGTTTTAGAGCAGGGATGGCTAACATTTGTTCCTGTTCTTCTAATTATTTTATTTATTAATTGCTTTGCAAGAGGCATCCCAAAGCAATTTGCAGTATTTTTGGAATATTCTAACTTTATGGAAATGCTGTGTTTTTGGAATATGGTTTTTTGGAAAATTTATATTACCCCGATCATTGGCCATTCTGACTTGGGCTGTTCAGAGTTGTAATCCAACAACATTTGGAGAATGAACACAATGCGCCAGTCGTGTGTTCTCTCATTTGTTCTCTCTCTACTTGCGCATCTGTATCATCATAAATATCTGGAAAACCAGCTTTATTATTCTTGTGAATGTAACATACCACGCCAACCTTAGCTTGGTTTGTTTTAGTTTTTATGTGTTTGTTTCATGAAGTTCTATTTTTAAAAAAAGAAAAAGTATGAGCACAATGCGATAACAAAGAATTATGGGTAATGAAGCACATTCTGTAGATTTTTGCAAGGGCCATGTTATCTATTTCTCAGCTGCTGTTCATGGTACAGCCTCTCACATGCACTATAAAGTGAGCCACTTCCTGCCTTGCTCTTGGCAGCTTGAGCAGGGAAGAGCAGCAGATTGAGGTAAAGGGACTGTTACATCGATAGTCCTTTCAGATCATATCACAACCCTGCTAGCAGGAAATGGTAAGAGGAGCTTTCCTGTCCTTTATCCTAGCATCATCGCTTGCAAACGTAAAAACAAGCCTTTTTGTCTGCAGCACAATCAGACCCCAGTGCATTCATCTGAGGTACGTTCAAGTTCTGTATATTTGATCCATCTGAACGCATTATTAGAAGACAGAAACACAATAGTGTACAGTGATACCTTGGTTCTCAAATGCCTTGGTACTCAAACAACTTGGAACCCAAATACTGCAAACCCGGAAGTAAGTGTTCCGGTTTGCGAACTTTTTCAGAAGCAGAACGTGCTCCATTTTGAGTGTTACGCTGACGATTTGAGTGCCACGCTTCCGTTTTGAGTGTTACGCTGAGGTCTGCCTGGTTTTGCTATTTATTTAGCATTTTTGTTTTTGAGGCTCTTTTTCTTTTTTGTTTCTGTGACTGTGTGGAACCCAGTTCAGCTACTGATGGATTGATTGTGTAACTGCAGTACATTGTTTATTGCTTTCATTTTATGGATTCAATGGTCTTGTTAGGTAGTAAAATTCATCTTAGATTGCTGATTTAGGGGTTGTTTTTAAAAGTCTGGAATGGATTAATCCATTTTGCATTACTTTCTATGGGAAAGCGCACCTTGGTTTTGGAACGCTTTAGTTTTGGAACAGACTTACAGAACGGATTTAAGTTTGAGAACCAAGGTACAACTGTATTCATAATGGTGTCTTCTTTCACAATGGAAACTCTGGGGAACTTCTGACCAGCCAGATATTGTTAGACTCCAACTTCCATCTTTCCCAGCCAGCATTG
Source organism: Podarcis filfolensis (assembly GCF_964270895.1). Taxonomy (NCBI): domain Eukaryota; kingdom Metazoa; phylum Chordata; class Lepidosauria; order Squamata; family Lacertidae; genus Podarcis; species Podarcis filfolensis. The sequence goes on along the minus strand of NC_139612.1, from coordinate 45,357,975 downwards.
TCAATGATCAGAGCTGATGGGAGCTGGAGTCCAGCAACATCTGGAGGTCCACAGGTTCAACACCATTGCACTATGTAAATATCTCTATTTGGTGCCAAAATGGAGTTCTTGTAGAGCTCATGTGCACCTGCAGGTATTTTGACATCATTGCAGCAGGGATGGGAAACCTGTGATTCTCCAGACGTGATTGAACCTCATTTCTGACCATTGGCCATGCTGGCTGTGGAGGGTGGGAGTTGTAGTACAACATCATCTGCAGGGTCATAGGCTTTTCCATCTCTGATTCTGACATTTGTGAGAATTGATAACCTGCCCCTTGTCTTTATTTATATTTCTCAACAATTTTTTAATCCCAGAGGATATCAAAGCCATTTTCTCACTGTGGTCTGGGCTGCCTCTTTCTGGTTCAGCTGAAACCCCAGCTGATCCTTCTCATGGAGACATGTGTTTTAAGCATGTACAGGCAACGTCACAACTAACCTATTGTAATGCAAGGTTCAGAAAGTTGCTGCCCTTGAAGACCATTTGTAAACTGCATCCTGCGCATTCTTATGGAAATTCTCGTGTGGAGGCACTGCTCCTTCAGCAAGCCTGAAACCCTCCTTTTGAGAAGCATATGGTTTCTCCATATGCAACACTATGTACATAGTGTCTCTGTACTGGTGTCTCTTTCTGGCCACTTGTTTGTGCATTTTGCAGAGGGTGTGTGTATTTGTATACTAGGCTGGAAGACGTAAATGGAATTATCTGGCCATTGGTGCATGTTGACTGATAGTACCTTTCCTGCAAGGATGATGATGCCGCCCAAGATAATGATTGATTTGATGATGGGGAAGGCTGTGGGAATGTATTTCAGTGTGACGATGCTTAGCTTTTCTGACTTTGGCCAATTGTACTATTGACCCTGTTACAGGTTGAGTTGAATTTAGGATTGTGACTCGATTATGCTAGTGTCCGTAGTGGCATAACAGTCTAGTCAGACCTGTCCAAGTGGGGAAATACTTATAGAACAATCTCGTCCAAAGATCCCCTGAGTAAAAGGGCCATAACAAGCTTTCCTGTGTTCAGTACAGTTCCACAAAACAGATATTAATACTATACTAAGCTTTACCATTGATCCCTTCACAGGAGACAGTATGGAAGCTACTGCAAAGTTTGACTTCAATGCAACAGGAGAGGATGAACTGAGTTTCCGGGCTGGGGATGTTCTGAAGGTAAGTGCAAACCAAGGTTTCACCCAAGTATTTTCTCTTTTAACACTGTAAGTTCTGCTCAATGCTTATGAGCTTGTATTAACAATCCATCCCATAAGACAGCAAACCCACAACTGGCACTGGTAGATTAGTGGTTCACTGATAATTCCCAGGTTGCATAGTAAAAAGAAAATCCTTCTTAGTCCAAAATTTAAATCTGCATTTCAAAGATGAACAAGAAGAACAAAGACTCAAAGTAGCACCTTCTACAAGGACATTAAGCAATCACAAACAATGGGAGAGTTATGCACAAGGAAATCATTTGGGACAATGTGGGCACGGGGGGGGGGGTGTCTTGTTTACCAATGTTCTTTAAATCCTATGACTGCCTTCCCCAACCTAATCCCCCCAAATGTTTTGTACTACAACTCCCATCCCCTCTGACCCTTGGCAATGCTGGCTGGGGCTAATGGGATATATAATCCAGCCAGGTTGTGGGAAGGCTGTCCTCTGGAACAGTAACCTAACTGTGAAATATCTCTATTTCACACAAAATGTACATACCAAGTATCAGGCTGTTTTTGAAAAGTGATATGGGTCGCAGCCCTGATGTGGAAAAGATGAAAGAGGCAGGAAGTGTGAGGCCCACTGACAGGAGGAAAGCTATCTCCTCACTTCAACCCCTTCTTTAGAAAAATGATCAGAAGCCAGCCCTCCATGCACCAGGGAAATTGATTGCTCCAGATACCTCTTTCCAGGAAAGTAAGCATTAGACAGAGGTCGCCTTTAGTATTTTTACCGTTTGAGCATTGGCCCATGGGAAGATAAACAGCTGCATTTATTTTAAGTGATATTTAGTTCAGCCACTGGCATAGCTAATCTAGCTGGTTCCTAGCCACACATATTTTTGGTAGTTTGGCATGAGGTGCCATCACTAAGGTTCACCAGATGATTACGTTGTAGTTATTTCTGTGAAGAGCAAAAATAAAGCGAGATTTTCTACGATGAATGCAGATATATTCATTTACAAAAAATTCTAGCCTGCTTAATGGTTTAAAAGTCTTTGTGTGGTTTACGCTATGTACAGTGCAGCACAACATAACAGGAATTATCCTCTGTCTAGGCATTTATACCTGTGTGTGTAAGGAAGTCAAAGTGCTACCAAATTCAGGAAAGGATTGGTGCATGAAGAGGTAGAGCCAAAACACAATGGCCACAATTCAATGTAGGCATCTAGACATTGAAATCAATGCATTTCTCTACATTGACTTGAGCTTGGTAAATCCATGGGCAGTGGAAAACATTAAATTTCTATTGCCTATAGTGGGCACAAGTTTACAATTCTTTGAATTCTTGTTGGTCCAACCAGCCTTTGGGACTTTTTTGATTCCGTGCCTCAGCTGCTTTAGTGCAAGGTCAGCACAAGTAAAGCTGCCATCTTGCACACACTTACCTTGGGGAGTAAGTCCCATTTAAGTCTGTGGGACGTCCTTCCACATAAACATCTATAGGATCTAATGCAGGCATTGCTCTATGGATCAGGGGGCTTTTTTTGGCCGCTCTCCACCCTGTTAGTTAAATGGAAGGATTTGTATTTTCCTGGTGCAGACCACTAAAACCAAAGCAACCCATTAAAAAAACTCTCACACAGTTCCTTAAGCCCCCTGTAAGATCTTCAAAGCAGAACTCTTTCATCACAGACATATTAGAAATACACATCCAGATCCCTCCACCATCTGAACAAGTCTGCAGGAATTTGGGCAAAACTAACGAGCACTTCCTCTAATACCTCTGTGTCCTCCTCGTAGTTTTACTTCTTCCAAATGCATGTTTTGCTCCCACAGTGGCTGCTTTTCTGCAAGAGCCCTTGATACCTATCCCGTCTATGATTGTCTTTTCAAATTACTTGCTTTGTTTCCTTTTTTCTTGCGACGGCATTGCCTACCTTTGAAGTCTGGTTCATTTGCTACAGGGATGGATTAATTATTATGCTAACTACATTGCAGAGCAGGATACTACTTGCCAAGTGGGCACCTTTGCAAAGTGGTTTTGCAGTGTGAGAAATGAACCTATTCTGCTCCCTCTCTCTCTCTTTTATGGTTCCCTGCAGGCAGCAGGCAGTGACTAGGGAGTAGCTGTGTGCCCCTACGCACCCACCCAACCTCGTGGCAGCCTTAAAATCCCTGGGCCTGCACCACTTGCAGATCAGAAAATTCTGTCTGCTGTACTGTCGTGTGAAATTACCACTTCAGAACAGAGGAGGGTCGCTTGTCTCTGTGGCTGAGTGACCATATCTGTGTGCAGACTGAAAAAGCTGTGTTATCAGGCAGGACTGAAGTAGCACTGTAATTAGTCACTAACAAACAGCAGCAACTGTTAAACAAGGAAACCAATTTACTGAGATAGCAAAGTCCAGTGCAGCTGATGAGTCTTGCAGAAGTCTTCCACGCTGGCCAAGTATCTGTATGTGTTTGTGTGTTTGACTCCTAAAGATGTCTGTATTCTCCCAAGGTGAAGCATTGTTAAGGCATCAAATGAAGCATAAACTGAAAGTCCTACAAGTCTAAGACCCTATACATACCACTTTAAGGAGAAGGGTTATCGCCCCTTGAACCATTTTTTCCGGTAACCAATCAGTGTCTGGGAAAGGTTTCACAGCCTGCTTCCTAATTTGGATAGGTTCCAGCTAGGACATGTTTTGAGGACATGTCCTCAACACCCCCACTCTGCCTTTATTTTGGGAACCTTGCTTCTATTACTGGAGTTGCATCCTTGTATCTTGTGAACACTTCAGCACCCTTCATACATTTTATTGTGTTATACAAGGGGCAGCAGGGTTACACCATTGCTGCTACCACCATCCATGGACATCTGCAAGAGCAGAGCCTGAGCATTTATACCTCTACATGGGTAGGTTCCTGTAGGAGCCGGAATCCTGTGCAGTCAGGGTTCCATCTCCTAGGGAAGCCCAGGTATGTAGAGCTCTAAGTGCATGGGCTTTCCACCTGCAGACATTCACACCGAATGTGTAAACACTGAGGATGGGAGATGTCATGCATCCTCTGCAGCAGGGACAATAGTGCATCTCCACTGTCCCTTGACTGGGTAGAGCACCCTTCGCATGCAAACTGCATGAATTGGGCTCTCAGTCAGGCACAGTGGCTTTGCCATATCATTTCTATAAGGCAGGTATGGTGAACCTTTTGGTCCTTGGGTGCTGCTGAACTACAACTTCCATCAGCCTCAGCAAGAATAGCCATGGATGGTAGGAGTTGTAATTCAGCAACACCTGGAGGGCCAGTTTTCCCACACCTGCTCTAAGGAGAGAAAATTGAGGTTTTTCCCAAAGAACTGCTGAAGCTTGGTTCAGAACCTTGTGGGCAAGTTGACAAATGTCTAACAGTGGGGCGTGTGCCAGGAGGGGGACATGGGACATTTAAAACCCGGGTAGCATAAGACCTATATGTCCTTTAAACTAATACTGACTCTCCTTTTGGTGCATAGATTTTAAGCTCTAAGGAAGAGTGGTACAAGGCTGAGCTGAATAGTTATGAAGGATATGTCCCAAAGAATTTCATAGATTTTCACAGACCCAGGTAAGTATGTCAACTCTTCTAGGTGTTTAGCTTGAGTGTGTCCTTGTACACTGCGGTCCTGATGAAAGTCAGGGGTGAGGGTGTTCCTAGAATTAACATTTTGAAAACTTCTGCTAGACACGCAATTAAAGCGATGTTTATTTTGATCTTCAGCCCTGTGCACCTGCTCCATTGTAAAAAGAGGATTTATTGTGTGCATGAGGCAGAGAGGGACATCTCAGTCATTTGTTAAGTGCAGGATCCTGCTTTAGCAGTCCTTAAGTAAATTATGGTTTGCACCAAAGCTGCTAATTAAACCACGTTCACAGTGCCCAGGCATAAACTTCTCAGCCTCTTGTGCTCATATGCTGTGGTACCATATGCAAGTTTATTATCCTTCTCTGCAGATTTAAAGACAACAGCGACAATCAAACTACTTTGCATCCTTTTTATATAAAAAAGCTTTCCCCCCCTAAAGTACTGTGTTGTAGCACAGAGTACACCTGGTGGCTTGACTTCAGTAGACTACATGCGTGGCAGTGCAGACTTCTAAATAATTATTGGCATATTATTAACCTGGAGCAGGTGTGCGAGGAACAATGTTTGTAGGCTCTGGGGGATTGTCGTTGGCTTGTATGTGTTGCACCACTGGCCCCTGCTGGATGGAACCAAAAGGAACTTTTTGTATAGAGCAATTTCATCTGCTGGCAGCTGAAGGGTAAGAACTCAAAAAACAAAGTGCAGGCCTATATTTTATTTCATTTTTAGACAAAATTCATCCATTTTTCTCTTGCAAGTACCTGTGCCTTGGGTTGTACGTTAGGGTGATATAAGCTCAGTTCTATGAGCCTTCTGAACTGTGAGTCTCTACACGTGAATCTAAGGATCTGATATAGAGGGGCATACTACATATAGTCATGACATTTAACAATAGGAATGGCATACTTCCATTTTCTGAGCTTTGAAACACTGTGAATATAGAGGGACATACTACATATAGTCATGACATTTAACAATAGGAATGGCATACTTCCATTTTCTGAGCTTCGAAACACTGTGAATATAGAGGGACATACTACATTTAGTCATGACATTTAACAATAGGAATGGCATACTTCCATTTTCTGAGCTTCGAAACACTGTGAATGTTGAAACCCTTGAATTCATGCCCCCCTCCCCCCTCTTTGGATGGTCATGTGTATAGCATATGCCAGCCCCACAACATACAGGGGCCCACCTGCTCATTCTGGTGAGTGGGGCCCTGGACTTCTGCCCCTGTGTCCTGCCCTGGTGTCATCACATTTCTTGATCTTTGTGAAAGCAGCACATGAAGGAGTTTGGGGTTTCCAAAATAGGGGTGCATTTACTTATTTTTACTCAGTTTTTCCTTTAGCAAATAGCTGGGCTGTTCTATTTCAGAATCAGTCATGTGGCATTTTCTACCACTGTACCCTCTTTTCTTTACTTGGCTCACTGTAAATTTTCTCTCCAATTTTTTCCCCTTTATCACTTCTTTCTTTACTTCTTTCTTTCTCTGTCTCTCTTTTTCACCACCTACATTCATCTCCATGAATGCAATCTGTTGCACTTTTCAGCTGGTTCCATGAAGACGTATCCCGCCATAAGGCAGAGAATATGCTCAGGGGCAACAAAGTGGGCTCCTTCATCGTCCGAGGTACTCAGAACCGTCCAGGCGACTTCTCCATCTCTGTCAGGTACTTGTGCTTTGTAGCCTTCTTACCTGCCTTTTAGGAAAGACTGGCGTTTGGGACTGAGGAGGTCTCCCTCCAGCTGGCATCTTTAAACAGGTCTGTTTTCTGTTTCTCTGTATGAAGATCTGTTTAATTACAAATCTGTTATCCTGCTATCTGCTTCCAATGAGGCCTGACAAAATAGCTTACAATATAAAAACATCAGCCAATAAAATATATAAACGATGCAATCCTTTACTTATTCAGAGAGCCAACCAGGGAGTCAGGCGACTGGTCTGGAGACCTCCAGTCCTGTGACTGAAATGTCTAGGTCTGAAGGTGTATCGGGGTCACTGGCAGTATGGTCTGTTGGGGGTCCTGCTTCTCCTCCTCCTCTTCCTCCAAGGTAGCCCTGTTTCCAGACCTGAGAAGGACTGAACCCTGACATGCAGCTGCCCACTGTAGCTCTAGTGCTCAAGCAGAGCTCAACCTATACCAGACCCACACCTTATTTCCCTTCCTATTTTTGTACCTGTTCTTACTTTTATGTTCACACAATGGCATCGACATCAAAACAGCAGCTTGTATTCCCCACCCCCTTTAATACAGATTTACACTTTGCAGGGGAAATCCAGTAAATTAAAAGTCCTGCTGCTAATGTTTGCGGAAATGAATCATTTGCAGTATTACGACTTGATGGGGAAGTATCCTATATTTCTGAGAGAACTTAGTTGGAGAAGGAGGCTCTCATGCTGGCTGCAAGTCATCTGTAGTTTGCTAAGGATGGTAGTATTTGCAGCTCAGCGAGGGGTAAACTTTCCTTATTTTTACTATTGTTTAGTAAATTTGTATACTATGCTTCACCTGAAGATCACAGGGCAGTTCGCAAATTAAAAATACAAAACGAGAGCACAGAATACACAATAAAGCAAAAAACAAACAAACCACCACTGCAAGGCCATCTTGCCCTGAGAGGGAGAGAAGCTACAACAGCCTGGAGAGCTCTCAGTAGTTTACCTGAGGTGGCCTCTCCCTCCCGCAGGATCACCACAAAGCTGCCTAAGGAACCATCTTGCCCTGGGAGAAAGAAAGATTTTGTGTTTGTTTTTTCCCAAAAAAAGAGCCCTCCACCCCACCGCAGCTCCCCAAGACACCTTGCCTTGGCTGTTTATATAGCTTTGAGTGATGCTTACTGTTTTACCTGTTCTACATAAACTGCTTTGCGAGATTCGGCTGCAAAGCAATATATAAATAAATGATAAATCAAAAAAGATCAGCAGCCTTCTTGCCCAGTATGGACCTTATAGTCCTGGCTTGCATGCTGAAATGTTTTTTTCTCTCAGCCTCCCTCCCTCCTTCCCCACTCCACCACAGCCATCCTTTTGTAATTGAAAACAGAGCACAGCATCTCTCAAAAGTGGCTGTGTGATGCTTCCTCTTTCCCAGGTAGATCATTATTCCATCTTTTCAAATGTTTATGAGTTGCCTCTTTGCCAAAGCACACAACATGACTTCCAACAATAAAACCAAAACGAAATGAAACATAAAACAATAACAGGTAAATAGCAACCATCTCTACAGTAGCAGCACGAAGCCCTCTTTGAAATAACAGCCAATCAATCAAGCTAACGACATACAAGCTGAAATAAACGTAATGTTATTTCAGCCTGTACAACATACAAATATATAACAAGCTGGGACATGGAGCAGAACCACCCCATTAAATCAGAGGTGGGAACCTTGAGTCCCTCCAGACATTGTTGGGGTATGTACACATTACCATTTATTTTGGCTCCAGTGGGCTCCCACTGCCAGTGTGTGAAGCTGAGGCATGTGACACTAGCCCCAAGCCATCTGTAGATTTTTGAGAAATACTGTTCACAGTATCAAATGATCACCCTAAGCAAGAAGACTCCCATAGCCGTTGCCTTTGGACAAATTATTTTAGTTATTGATTTACTATATTTATTCATTTGTTCAAGGAGCTTGAGGCATCATACTCCTCCATATGATCTTCACAGCAGCCTGTACGAAGCAGAGCCTGGATAGCTCAGTTGGTTAGAGCGTGGTGCTGATAACGCACCTGGATGGGACAGCTGCATATTCCTGCATTGCAGGGGGTTGGACTAGATGGTCCTCGGAATCCCTTCTATGATATTTCTGTGATTAGGTTGAGAGATAGTGACTGGCCCAAGGTCACCCACAAAGCTTCATGGCTTAGAGGAGATTTAAACCCTGGTCTCCCAGATCCTAGTCCAGCACTCTTAACCATACTGGTTCAGACACTGTCAGGCAGCAACTTAAAACAGGAAGAAAGCAATGTGGGTGGGAACCTGACTTTGCCTGCTGAGTTGCTGGAGGCAGGTAAACAAGCACAAGACAAAACTGGCAGCAATTCAAATGATAGGGAGCAGTTCAGTTGCTCCACTCGCTCTTAGGCTACTCCTTCAGCCGCTTTAGCAACAGGCATTGAGAGAAGCTTAAAACAGGGAGGAGCCCAGAGTGGTGTCCCACTAACAGCAAAGTATGGGTAGCCGGTGGGTGGTCCTGCCTCGGGCACTTTCATGCTGGCTTTGGCCTAACCTGCATGTGCTCTGCCACTGAGCTATGATTCCTCCAAGTGACCTACCTTATTCTCAAATATGACATAACCAAGGTAAGAGCAGGGACTTTCCTTCCTGTATTTGGCAACGCAGAAACCATGAAGATAGTTTCCTTCTGCCCTGACCTTTTATAACAGGGGTGGGGAAGCTCCTCCCGCCTCAAGGCTGCTTCTGGACAACCTTCTGAGGGTCAAATGCCAATGAGGAGGAGCACCAGAAGGTTGAAGCAGCAAATGGAAAGTTTAGCTTTGTACAGTCAGCTAGTTTGTACATGCACACACTCTATCTCTATCCTCCATCCCAACAAGCAAGAGGCATTATCAGAGTTCAAGGAGACATTCCAGGCAGGCAAAAGCACTTAAGGAATAATGCCTCAACAAATGAAACGGATTTGTAAAAATGTTACATGGGGGGAAAAATACGAGGCATTACACTTACACTGTAAAACAAGAAAACCCTTAATAATTTTTTTTATTAAAAAAAAGCACTCAAGGAGGGTATGAAGTAGGAGCCAGTGAGGGGCGTGGCCCGGGGGGGAGAGTCCTGAGGGCCAAACAAATAGAGTGCAAGGCTGCATTATCCACTGGGCCTGAAGTTCCCCATCCCTGTTTAGCGAGTACCCTTACACAAAAAGGCTGTGGTTTATCCTTCATCCTTCTCTGTTGGGCCAGGCATCATACATGCTATTCATGGGAGCACTGATGCTTGTGTTAGTGGGCTTCATATTGGCCATTGGTTTAGACTGACTTGTATTACATTGGTTTAGCTATATTAGAACAACAGATGCCTAGGAAGTTACTGCCCCGTCATGTCTCCTCTGGTGATAGATGTTAATTCAAAATTGCCTTGATGATTTGTGTGATTAAATATTTAGTAAGAGGGCCTGACTGACCATTTTCATTAATACAGCACCATTGCTCTTCATAAAGGCCTTTCACAGGCCTCTAAATGCTAAGGATTTTAAGCATAGCTTTAGTGCTCTATCCCATGCTGGTTTCTGCCAGCGCTGGAAGCATTTTCACAACTGCTCCAAAAACTGCTTTTCATCCAAAATGTTTCCTTTCTGAATGTCATTAAAGTAGGATACAAAGCAAAACAAAACCATTTACAAATTAAATGAGTGGGAATCCCAGACTGTTGTCAAATGTTTTGTTTTCTCCCTTTGGTACCCAGACATGAAGAGAACGTACAACACTTCAAAGTGATGAGGGACCCAAAGGGCAACTACTTTTTGTGGAGCGAAAAGTTCCTGTCACTAAATAAACTTGTGGAATTCTACAAGACTTCTTCCATCTCCAGACACGCACAGATCTTCCTGCAGGATGAGACCCAGAAAGAACAGCAGGTAAGAGCAGCAGGGAGCTGCATGGCCAGGGAAAAAACAATGCTATCCAGGGTTGTAAAGACTGCAGAGAGAATAATTGGGTGCACTCTTCCCAGCTTAGATCAAATCTATGCTGCCAGGTGCCATAAGAAAGCGGCAGAGATAGCGCAGGATAGTATGCACCCCGGAAATGATCTCTTTCAGCTTCTGCCCTCTGGAAGAAGGTATAGGGTTATAAATGCCAGGACTAGCCGCCTGAGAAACACTTTCTACGCAAATGCAATTCTGGTTCTAAACACAGCTTAAGGGGTCTCTATAGTATAGTGTATTTTAAAATGGGGTTTTAGAGTTTTTAGGGGTTTTTGAATGTTTTATGTAGTTTTGTGGTAGTTTTATGTAGTTTTTCAATTTCATTGTTCTATATGGGACAATGACAATAAAGATATCGTATTGTATGGTATGGTATCGTATCGTAAATCTCAAGGAGCTCTGTTTTTACCAAGCCAGGGTGAATGAGTACATATGAGGCAGAAGCATGTAATTAGGAGTCCTAATGGACTTTTTCCGTGAGACAAACTTGTGCCCAATCCCACCTTTTCTTTTCTTTTTTGTTAGTTTTAATGTTATAAAAATCAATTGATTTTTATGGAGACATTTATAAGTGAACCAGGAAGCAACCTTTCCAGACCAAGCAATGTAGTAAAATTCATGAAATTTGACAATGAGCACGACTGGGAATTGCCCCTCTGGGACGGCTTGCCTAAAAATAAAGGTCTTCAATGGAATAGAAGGTGGGGACTATGGTGGAACTATGGGAAGAGCATTCATGCTGGTTCATTGAAAGGATACGCTTTTTGTTGAAGATGAAAATCTCATTTCACTGCCGTCTTCTGTTTTGATTTATTTTACTCCTAACAGCAATCTACACAGAATGCAAAGGAGGCCTTGAGGTTGGAGACAAGAGGCATGGTTTAAGCATAGTGATAAAAAAACAAACCCAGAATGAATGGAGCACTGAAAGGAGGAGAGAAATGTCACATCCACACCACACATTGAATCACACTTATACCACCTTAATAATCAAGGAGAATCCTAGAAACTAGTTTGCTAAGGGTGCTTAAAATGTATGGTGTGGGTGTGACCTGAGCGCAAAAGGTAACCCTGGGATGTAGGTAGATCCCACGTTGCTGGCAGCTTGTTTCAGTCTGTGCCAGAAGAACAAAGAAATGACCATTACTCACAGTGCAGTACTGAGAAGGAGGAGGTACGGTAACTACAGTAACCAGAGAGCCCTGCTTAACCAGGATGTGGACTCTGATATTAAATTACCAGGATGTGAATGCTGAGGCAAAGCAGAAAATAGATTGTGCCCACAATAGTAAGGAAGTTTTGTAACCCACATTGTGCAGGGAGGAGCACTTCCTTATCCGCTTCGAAGAGAAGCAATGACACACCTGGCAGAGAGGATCATGTTGCTGACCTCTTTCCAGCAGTTACATCCATTTTTAAAAGACTGTCTTGGAAAGTAAAGAAGTGTGTTTGTGTGAAAGGACGGGTAAATGGCATCAAGTATTTGCATCAGGGATTATTCAATTAGAAAAGAAGCATGAAAGCATTTGACAGGGATCTTCTTTGGCGATCACTCGTCACTGAGTAGATTGTCTTCCATAAACACGGTTTTAACAATGAGTCCGTAAGTGACTGTGGAGGCCAATTCTGGATCCACACACCCTTCCACAGTGGGGACATTGGTTTCTGGGTGGGAGTTGATCACGGTGTGGATTTGCCAAGCATGCCTTCCTCTTAGCACGTTTCTCCCTTGCGTCCTGAGTTCGAATGTCGGAACTCATCCCAGACCACACGCTGCACCTGCCCTGCTTTGCAGTCTCCTCAAGTGTCTTTGCTTGGCTAGAATACATCCTTGAACTTTGAGAATGCTTCTTATTTGCCAGGATGGAGGACAGCAAGGGGTGTGTGAGTGGAAACAATCCTGGTGTACAATCCTAGCGCTACCTCTCTTTTAAATCAGAACCAGTGAAGGCGGTGATTGTCCTGTGTGAGTGTATGGAGGCAGTTGGAGGATGGATGGCGGCGAACAGAGTGAGGTTGAATCCTGACAAGACAGAAGTACTGTTTTTGCAGGACAGGGGGCGGGCAGGTGTGGAGGACTCCCTGGTCCTGAATGGGGTAACTGTGCCCCTGAAGGACCAGGTGCACAGCCTGGGAGTCATTTTGGACTCACAGGTGTCCATGGAGGCACAGGTCGATTCTTTGTCCAGGGCAGCTGTCTACCAGCTCCATCTGGTACACTGGCTATGACCCTACCTGCCCACAGACTGTCTCGACAGAGTGGTGCATGCTCTGGCTAACTCCCGCTTGGACTACTGCAACACGCTCTATGTGGGGCTACCTTTGAAGGTGACTCAGAAACTACAATTAATCCAGAATGCGGCAGCTAGACTGGTGACTAGAAATGTCCACCAAGACCATATAACACCATTTCTGAAAGACCTACATTGGCTCCCAGTACGTTTCTGAGCACAATTCAAAGTGTTGGTGCTGACCTTTAAAGCCCTAAACGGCTTCAGCTCAGTATACCTGAGGGAGTGTCTCCACCCCCATCATTCGGCCCAGACACTGAGGTCCAGCTCTGAGGGTCTTCTGGCGGTTCCCTCACTGCAAAAAGTGAGGTTACAGGAAACGAGGCAGAGGGCCTTCTTGGTAGCGGTGCCCGCCCTGTGGAACACCCTCCCATCAGATTTCAAGGAAATAAACAACTATCTGATGTTTAAAAGACATCTGAAGGCAACCCTGTTTAGAGAAATTTTTAATGTTTGATGTTTTATCGTGTTTTTAATATTATGTTGGGAGCAATCCAGAGTGGCTGGGCAAACCCAGCCAGATGGGCAGTGTATAAATAAATTATTATTATTATTATTATTATTATTATTATTATTAGTTTGTTTGTTTGTTTGTTTGTTTTAAAGGTAAAACTAACATTCATTGCTCTTCCCAGCACTGGCATGTGGCCCTCAGAAGGTTGGCCAGAAACGAATGTGGCCCTTGTTTACCCAGCTCTAGCCAGTAAGAGACAGTGTTGGGGCTGAGGGATTTTTTCATACCAAGAATACTCTAAAATGGAAAGGGTATGAAAAAATCTTAATTGAGGGAGGGAAAATTATAGGAAGACAGTGATTTGGGAGAGAATGTCATACGGACAACACAGGAAGCTTACTATCCACATTAGAACAGAGGATCTCTGTGCCTCCTTTTAGTACCTGGCAACCCCTCCTCCGCATTTGCCTTAAACCATTTTTGCTTCCTTCATTTTGTATTGCAAATAAAAAGCCTATGTGAATCTGAACTGCCAATTTGCATTACAAAAGCATCTTTATCCGCTATCTCTTCTGCATTGGCAAGGATCCCTGGCTAGCATAAGCAGAGCAAGAGAGGCTCAAAGGTGATTTAAACCTCAAGTGTGAAAACACCAGGAAGCAAAGCTGACAGCTGGCACAACCAACATATACAAAAATTAAAGGATAGGGGTCTTTCTTTCTGACTCCACTGTTGTATATGCTTGTTAGGATTGCAGGAGCTGTAGAAATATTGGCAGATCCAGTTTCAAAGACAAATTAAGCCTAAAAAGCTTAATTTTAAAACACAGTCAAATCACTAATGATTAAGATTAGACATTCCTGAAGCTCTCTGTGTGTGATTAAACCCTATGAAAAATGCCGGAGTTTTCCAAAGAGTTAAATATGCCACAACTTGCAAAAAAAGATGAGCGTAAAAACTATTATTAAAAAATTAAATCTAACAATTGACCATGGCTTTGTGGTGAATCTGTGCCATGTCTTTAGAGAAATGAGTCTCCTTTGCACATGTTTATTACATAAACTGCCTGCCATGTAAAATATTAAGTTTTATATATACACACACATAAACATACACATACGTTCATTGTATGTGTGTAGATTATTGGGGTTCTCCATCCAAGTTGCTGATCAGGTCTCCACCTCCTTAGCTTTAGTAAAGCAGTATTACCTATTGTTTCTAGTATCAAGGGGGCAGTAAAGGGTTTGAACATGTCAGATTTCTCAGCACAAGGTCTCAGATAAGCTGCAGCTATGAATGTTTTTGGACACTATCTCATGCTCTAGACACGACTATAAATGAGGTGAGGGACAAAAACAACAACAGCAGAATGAATACATTCCTTTGAGTGGTGCCCAATGGTGTCAATAGTAACTGTCAGGATAGTGATGAATATCCATGCCTTAAGAAAATGGAATGTGTGGAAGATAAGGTGCCAATCACACGCAAAGGGGATGGGAATGGTTCTGAGTTATCCCTTTGATATGAAGCCCTTATCTGGAAGCACTCTGGGAAAGAATACCTAGAAGGACGAACAAAACGTAACAGGATAAACCTCTTTCTTTCCAGGAAGCCGCTGTATGGAACCTGGCCAAAAAGACACAGGAAGTGCTTCACCTGAATGGAGGACATGGGAAAGAAGCAGGAGCATCAGGGCATAACAAAGATGTGGATCAATCAGCATCTTGGCAGCATAAGCAGGTAACAGAAAGAGATGGACCTGAGTTGCTCTGTCCTGCTTGCAGACTTCCCATAGACATCTGGCTAGGCACTCCAAGGCTGCATATGCACCGTAACTTTAAACAACATTCAAAACATATCCCCACTTCACAAACTAATCTGGGAACTGCAGTTTACCCATCACAGAACTACAACTTCCAGCACCCTTTAACAAATGACAGCTCCCATTATTCTTTTTTGGAGGAGAAATGTGCTTCTTAAGTGCTTTAAAGCTATAGTGTTTACATAGCCTGAAAACAAGATGCTAGACTAAGCTAGACCTTTGGTCTGATCCAACAGGATTCTTCTTATTTTATTACATGTCTTCCTGCATGATCTTGAGATTACACTCGGTCATGCTGAGCTGTGGTGGGAATTGATACACCTAGCCTCAAAATAAATTCCTTGCCAATCTTTTAGGCATAACTGTGCAGCTCAGGACATATAAAATATATTAAATAGTGTGCTTCCCCCCTGGCTCTTCTCCAGGTTGTCCATGTGGCAGCAATTAGAAGGATGCATGTAAAAGAAATATCTGAGAATCCTATCTGATCTGGGGGGAGGGGAGGAAAGTCACGTACTGGAGAAAGCTGGAAATACTGCAACTTAGAATGTTCCAAGGAAAGGCTGTTCTTATAACAGAGTAAACATGCCCTAAACTACGCTGTGTGTACACAAGACAAGAGTGGCCTCTATTAAAGGATGGAGGCTATATCTCATCAAAAACAACCATGCTAACTATATATGAGTCATATGTCTGACATCAAGCAGAAACGTGAACTACACACACACCTGGTTTAAAGTCAAACTGATTTTGACTCACTCTTAACATCTCTAGTGGGGAACAATTGACATACATATCTGCACTGAGTCGCACTGACCTTTTGTGCTGGCTGAAAGGCAGGTAAGACACCTTCAGGGGCAGTTTGAAATGTTACATTTAGTATGAGGAAATTGGAAAATACTTCCAGTGCTACAAACAATAATCTTAGCAGTTCTAAAGGGCAGTAGTTATTTTATGGACAATAGAGCCTGCCTGCCTGCCTGCATGCCTTCAGTACAGCTTTCATCAGCGTGGCGCTCCCCAGTTGTTTGGGGCTACAACTCCCATCAGCCACAGCCCAGCATAGTTGTGCTGGCTGCAGCTGATGGGAGTTATAGTCAAAAACATCTGGAAGGTGCTGGGTTGGTAAAAGCTGTTTCAGTGGATAGGTGTAAACAACAAACCTTCCTGACAAAAGCTTTACTCCAAATTGGCCAATACATTTGACACAGTAATGGATTTTGCCACACCTCTGATTGCCTCCCACATTGTGCAATAGTACAGGTATCTAATAAGTGGCATTTGATAAAGCTGATGTAAGACACTGCTCAGTGCTGGCCCAGGACATTTTTCTGCCTAAGGCAAAAGCAAATTGCAGTGAACTGCAGTGTAGGCAAGCATTTTGCACAGAGGTGGAAGTGTTTGCAGCCTCAAAGAAAAATAGGAACAGGATTTCCAGTTGTCCAGTTAAAAATAAAATAAAATAACCAGGCACAAAAACTCAATGCCAGTCACTACATATATATTCCATTGTGTGACAGAAATTGTAATAAATGCCTTGTACACATCACTGGTTACTCCAGTGCCCTCCCACTGCTGGTGTTTGAAGCTGAGTACGCATGACAGTACGCATGACATTGGCCACAATTCATACGTACACTACAGTCTCTTGAGAAATTCTCCTGCTTCCATCCAATTTGAAAACTTAAGACATATTCACTTTGAAATTAAGCTGAGGTGTGTACATTTGAGATAGCCATGGCACATGTGCAGATGACAGCTTCACAAAAGGAGTACATGGCAGGGGCAGAGAGTTGCAGATGCAGGGAAACCAAACAGGTAATGCACATCGGCTGAGGACTTTCTTTCCCTCTCTCTGTTGTGTGCAAAAAAGTGCTAATATGACTTGCAAAACAGCAGGAGGAAACAATCTCACTGTGTTTTAAGCCACCAGTGTGTACATAGCCAAAGTGTTTCCTGTTCAGCAGGTAACTATGAAAGTATCAGATCCCCAATAGAACAGATTCATCATTATCTTATTCTCTTCACATTCTAGGACCGACGTGGCAGGAGTCTGGACATTAAAGATACGTCTCAGAGCCAAAGACACCATGGAGAAGGGAGTGGGCCATCTGTGTTCCGGAGACACACCGATCCAGCACAGCAACCACAGGTATGGCAGGTCCCTGTCTTTCTTGAGAGGCAGAGTCTAGGTCTAGGGGAATGTGAGGCATGTTTCTATTCAAAGAGCAACACTACATGTATTATTCTGCATATGCCACTTTGAAATAAAAGTTATGCTAAACTTTTATGCAAGTTCAGGAACTTGGTTCTCTTGTTAGATCATTGGTGGGAAAGGAGTAGTAACATCACTTTATTTTTAGATATAGCTGTGACATTTTAAATAGTTTACACTGTACAAAGTTCCTTACATATTATTATTATTATTATTATTATTATTATTATTATTATTATTATTTTGTAAAAAGACAGCCTGAGTCCATGGTCAACCAAGAAAAAAGGGGGAAACCATAAGAAATACAAAGGTATCGGGGAACTGATGGCTATCTAGGACAAGTGTCTTATTTTCCCCAAAACAAAATATTTCATTTGCTGGGTATGTCTATGCAACAGATGTGCAACCTTGAAGGAGGATGTGCACTCTGTTCAACAAATGAGACTCAACCACACCCATACTTATTGTGCAAATATAGCTAGTTAGAAAGGCCATCAGTGGTTTGGTGGGGGCATGTTATGCTACAGCTGACACTTTCTTTTGTCTTCCTCTGTTATTAGCGAACACAATGGGTCCGTGCCTTGTATGACTTTGAGGCAGTGGAGCAAGATGAGCTAGGTTTCTACGCTGGAGATGTCATTGAAGTCCTGGACAACTCTGATGCATTCTGGTGGAAAGGCTCTTTACATGGAAAATTGGGTCTCTTTCCTGCCAACTATGTAGGGCCAATGTCCTGGTAAATTTACATGGTTTGTGACTGTCTCTGTTTTAATGAGAATGCACCATCTTATCAATACCTTTCATGCGCAATCATAGCACCAACTATTCAGCACTCAATATTAAAAGAGCTTATGCTCTTTTATTTTTTTGTTCTTAATGGTAGCAAGAGTCTTAGGTTGTCTAAAAGAGCTCACTTAACTTCCTATGAACTGTGTCTCATTTCACAGATCTACGTTAACATGCATCTTTCTTTCAGTGGCTATTTCTTAGGCAATTCTTCAGAGAAAGTTTTGGTTTCACCTCAAGTACCCTGTGCGCCATCCCAACTTCATAGCTGTTCTACTGCCACAGCTGAACTATGAAACTTCATGTCAATTGGGTACAGTTCTGTCTTCTAAGAATGCATGCAGATGTACATAATTTGAGCTTTTTATGTCACCATCTTGAGTTCAGAGACCAGGCAGTCATGTGTTTCATATGGAAAGTGCATCATGTACAACTCTGATTGTATCCTCCTTCGAACAGCTTTTCAACTATTTTATAATTTATTGTTTGCTTTCAATTTTTAAAAAGTGGATGAAGGTATGTTTAACTTTATAAGTGTACATACAGTGCTTGAATTTTATTTATTTTTTTAACTTCAGGCTGCTCACCTGAAACATAGGAAGAAGCCAGGCAAAAGAATGAATCGTTGTTCAGTTCACAGATCAGTACACCTGTCATTTGCATTTCAAATTCAGGAAAAAGCACGCCCAGTGGGGGGAAATGCAGTGCAACTCCTGTTTTTGTTTTGTTCTGGGTATGTATTTACATACCCTGATTCCCCTTTATTGTAAGATTATAGAATTCCCAAGTAAGAAATTTTTGCATTATTGTTCTCTAGTTTGGTTGCCCTTTCAGCCTGTTGCAAAGGTGTCTATGCATGCTTACTTTGTTCAGCAATTCAACATCTGAGAACACTGCAATTCTGTTGTCTTGGACTGGACTTGTGATTTGCTGTTGCTGTTTTGTGTTTACCAGTAATTTGGATTGGGCTTCGGCTTCCCTAGTACTAGCTAAAGAACAAAAAAAAGCTCTTCTTTACAGAGCTCTTCTCAGCAGTCAGCAGCAGGAGCCCCATTTCTGTGGAGCAATTTATATTGCAGGCATTTGGTTTAAGGCCATTTGATGTACCATCACCATTGTCTCAATAACCATGTGGATCCACATAAAGACATAGGGCCATTCCATGTGGCAAACGTGTATTGGTTTTCTACCAGTTGGTGGTGGCTTGATCCATTAGGGCTTCTCTTGGTTCATTTGTCATGCTAAGCCAAACCATGGTATGGTGCAAGCATGAGAGCTATGGGACATGATATTGTGGTTGCTTTGCTCTTCCCCAGTCATTCTACTGCTATGCTGAGCTAAACCACAGCTTGGTTTTGCATGTTGTCCAGATCATGAGTTCTGACAAAGGTTTTTCTTTTCTGGAAGGACTCATGCCCATGGCTGTTTGGGTTAGCATGGTGTACAAGCAATGCCATTATCTTTAGCTGTTGCCTGTTAGGTGGGGTTGCCGTATTTTGAGGAGCAAAAAAGAGGACGCTATGACGGCCATTCAAAGCAAATAAATGCAATTTGTCTTGAATTTTACCCCTGAAAAAGAGGGTGTGTCCTGGAAAAAGAAGACACATGGCAACCCTACTTAGGTGACAATAATCCAACTACATCCCAGAATCCATAGCCCTGCCTTTTTTTTTTGTGAAGACAAACTATGTACTTGCTGTCAAAAAAGATTTTAGTGTTATATTATTTCTATCTGTTGGAGTGCTGCAGAAGGGGCTACTCCATAATCCTGAGAATGTATAAAGTTATACTCATTAAAAATATATTGAGTTTCTATTACTTTGAATAAAGATGGTTATTTAGCAGTACCGAAACAAAGAGGCAAATATACAACCAAAGGGCAACTGGGGTTGTCATAAGTACAATAAAAAAATAAGTTTAAAAATCCTAAAACCTGAAGTACAGTAATTGTGCATCTTAGCTGAAATTTAGCTAATTGTGTTCACCCAATCATATCATTCAGTTCAGGAAGTAATAATTAAGTGTTAAGCTATTATTTCATTTGAAATTAAAAAATCAGCTAGCAAAACCATGCCAGTTCCTAATGAAATTGACATACCCATTGTCAGTCTAAGCAAACAGAAGTAAAATCAGGTGATTCCCACCCCACACCCAGCACTCACAACTAAAGCTTAAGTACATACTGCTATGGTCAGATTTGTAATGTTGCTTACCCTTCAGCAGCAAACATGAAAGAAATGTTTTGTTTATAGAACTTTCCTCCAATAGCGATGACAGTATGTGAGTTATATAAAGTAGATATCTTCAACCTCATCGTCCACGGGACTGAAGACCCACTTTAAACCCAAACATGCATTTTGGGACCTATTTCTCCATCTTTTACTATATATTTACATGGTTGCAACCCACCTTGGCTCAGGCCAGACTCACTAGTGAGTCACAACCCACCAATTGAAGACCAGTGACACACAATGTATAAGAGCTGAGGGAGTACATGGGAATGAAGGGGAATTTTCCTCACAGGAACGAGATAACAAAAGCTAGTAAGAAAGTGCTAATTCTTTTAATAGTAAGTGAAGGTTTGGTTAAAGCACAGGTTGTTAAGTATTGCTCTCAGCTGGGTTGTTCTTGAGACTACCTTTTTGCCCTTGGAATGATAGAAATCCATACTTTCATTTACAGGGTCCCTGTGGTTAATAAAAAGGAATTAAATGAAAGCTTTAATGTTAAAGGAGACTCCAACGCTATTGTGTGCTGCCAGTAGAGTAATACTTCTCTCACAGTCGGGCACAGGGGGGAAATGGAGTCCTTCTGCAGCTTGCTTGCGGTGCTACAGAGCCACAATGCAGGAATGCCAACTTAAATATAAAATATTGGGGGAGGGGAAGGTAGTGCTTTTTTTCTAAAAAAAAATATATGTTTAGGGATTATCTCATTTTGACTCAAGAAAATCACTATTTTATAGTTCAAATCGGGATAAATAAATACAGTAAATGGACAAAAGTACAAAAATTCACAAAATGTTTAGGGGTATGCGTACCCCTGCATACCCCCCAGAAAAAAAGCACTGGAGGTAGGTATGCCCTGTCCCGTATAAGCAATTACAAGACACAGTGCACACATACACCAGTTGAATGGTAATGCCCATCAACTTTGAGGGGCAGCAGGCCCCCTCAAATACTTTATGGGGGTGGTGAGGGGACCTCAGCCCCTAGGAGTTGGCTCCTATGCCACAAACTTGGGCGCTGTGTGCACTATTTATTTAAAGCAGTATCATACCACTTTAAATAGTTATGGATTCTCCCAAAGAATCCTGGTGCTGAGGGTTATTAGAAGGCCCCCATCACCCTTTACGGAGCTACAGTTCCCTAGGGAGAGGGATTGGTTGTAAAGAACTCTGAGAATGGAAGCGCTGTGAGGGGGAATAGGGGTCCCCTAACAACTCTCAGCACCCTTAACAAACTACAGTTCCCAAGATTCTTTGGGGGAAGAAGCCATAACTGTTTAGAATGGGATATTGCTGCTTTAAACGTGTAGTACAGATGGGGCCTAGGGCATGTCAGTAGTCTCTTCGTTCTGGGAGCTTTTTCAGTCTGAAGGATCTCATTACCTCAGAGGGGCAGAGATTATGGTGGGCAGGGTTGGAGCTAAACATGGATGGTTGCACTTCTTTCTCTTACAGCCCCACCCTTTCTTGTTCTGCTACCCCACCCGCTCCCACACACTCCTGCTCACTTGGGGCTGAGGCTAAGGAGGAACATCTGGGCTAGTCAGAGGATCTTGTGTGCCACATGGGCCTCCATGGGCCTCATCTGTCCTATAGGCCAGCAGTTCTCCCCCCACCTCTATGAAAGAACCTCTGGGCCCTTCCCGTTCCTCCTCAGTGCCGCTGCTGCTTGCTTACTCGCTCTGAGTAGCTGAACCATGAGAGAAATTTACAGAAGGAGCAGTAACTGTAACATAACTTGTCCTATCTGTCTGGAAGTTGGTGCAGTTTTGCAGTTTTGCCCCAGAGGAAGAATTACGTGAAAGGGCAATGGCAACAGTGTTGGTGAGATCTCACTCAGAGAAGGTGGTGACCATCTTAACCAAGGCCCCCCCCCCCGCCCAATCCAACTTGGAACCAGCACACAATAGCGTGCTTGATTATTTATTACAAATACACATTTGTTGTGCCAGAAACAGTGTGTTTGCTCTGTATTGCCTGAATCCTTCCACCTATAATTCATTTTGCACAGATGTTGTGTGTTTCACCTGTGGCCCTCCAGATTTTTGCAAAAGGAAACAGGTAGGGTATCACCATGTTATACAATATTTGTCAGAGTGGCAGAGCACTGCCAGCTACTTTCGCTTTCAGAGGAGTCTTTAATGTGACATTTTTGTGAAGTGGGTTAATTTGCATGAAACATGAAAGATGCCATTTACAGAAATAGAACTGACAACCGGAAAGGGCTGTATATGTAGCTGTCAGCTACTAGTCTGTGGGAAATAGACAAGTGAAGCAATAACTCATGATCAACCCAGTGCAAAGGAAATGTTCAAAGCACGTTGTATGTATTAGTGAGAAATCAAAGCCACAAACCTGACAAAGAATGTACTAGAAAAGACGCATAAAGTATTGCAGAAGACAAGTCATGACAACTCTCTGCCTAGTAAACCTTCTATGGTGCCCATCTAAAAGAAAGATGGAATTTTGCCAGTGTGAGACAAAAGAAGTGGAAGGAACAGGAGCTCTGGTCCAGATATACAGTACCAGTGTTTTTTAAACACTGAGCAAACTCTTCTGAATTTATTCTACCTGTTGCTTCCTTCCAACTAAAGACCAACGGATGATTTTGAGAAGATTCTCATGAGACGCTGTATACAGACAGACCTGCCATATGCAAGGATTTGTGGATTGAGGTACTACAAATTCAGTGTTTAAGGCCTAGTTGTTGGAGGGAGGTTGACACCATCTGTCTGAGGATCTTTGTTGTTGTTTAGTCGTTTAGTCGTTTTCAACTCTTCGTGACCCCACGGACCAGAGCACGCCAGGCACTCCTGTTTTCTACTGCCTCCCGCATCAAATTCATATTGGTAGTTTCAAGAACATTGTCCAACCATCTCGTCCTCTGTCGTCCCCTTCTCCTTGTGCCCTCAATCTTTCCCAACATCAGGGTCTTTTCCAGGGAGTCTTCTCTTCGCATGAGGTGGCCAAAGTATTGGAGTCTCAGCTTCAGGATCTGTCCTTCCAGTGAGCACTCAGGGCTGATTTCCTTAAGAATGGATAGGTTTGATCTTCCTGCAGTCCACTGGACTCTCAAGAGTCTCCTCCAGCACCATAATTCAAAAGTATCAATTCTTCGGTGATCAGCCTTCTTTATGGTCCAGCTGAGGATCTTACCCTTCCCTTAAACTCCCCCCCCCACCTTCATGTGCCCTGCATACATGCCACAAAGCAGGAGGGTGCTGCTCCACAGTTTGACAATTGCTATGCTCTGTGTGCATACATGTGGGAAGCCATTGTTCTGACAAATCTGTGTGAAATATTATGCTTACTGTTGCAGTAAAGATAATAAACTGAATGTCAGCGACCTGTACATCCTGATGATTGGATACTGACAAGCTGGAATTAGTTTGAACTAATCCCATGATCATGCAGTTAGCGGAATTTTGAAGGAACCATCAGGAAATGAGTGTATATGGTGCTGTGGGAGAGATGTTATCAGAGCCGTAGCTAGGTGATCTTGCGCCCCTGGCAGAACCATCCAGATTGTGCACCCTAGCCACGTACAAATTAGCGCTTCTTTCCGCCTCTCCTCCAACCCCTCAACCCCCTGCACCCATTCAATTCACCCTCTATAACCATTTCTAATGAGGCAATAATTGATATTTATATTTATGGATATATTTTTAGCTGATTTTGCACCACCCCTATTGCCTGCACCCCTGACGGGGGCCCACCTCACCACCCCGTAGCTACGGCCCTGGACATTATGGGGATAATGTTTTGGGGGGGCATTAGCACCAGGTGGCTTGGGGTTCTGCTAGAATGTCAACTGAACCCGTGGCCTTTGTTTCATATTGTAGGGAGGCATCTTTCACACAGTTGTTTACAAAGACATTTATCCATGTATCACATATCTCATGTAGCAATTATAGCATTTAACTAAGCAGTAGCAAAAGTAGCACAAAATTAGAATAATCATTAATTATTTTTAGCAGTAAATGTCATCAATTATTTTTAGTAAGAAAAGGAGGTGGAAGGAACCTTGCATGAAGAGGAGGAGGCATAAAAAGTGGGGAAAGACAAAGGAAGAGTTAAGTGGGAACAATCTAACACAATTAGCTTCTGTGGTCTTGGTTTAAAATGAGGTGACACTAATGGCACTAAAAAAAACACACCCTTGATTCCAGTGTCATCTGTCTGTCCTATGAGGTGAGGTCTTGTCCTGGTCTGACCAGAAGAGGTCTAGTCCTACCTGCAAGAGTGCCTCTCTCCCAACTGTCCAAGCGGTGCATCCAGCAGCAGAGGCCCTACTGGCTTCATGCACACCATACTTCAAAAGCGCATGATATCTCCCAAAGAATCCTGTGAACTGTAGTTTGTTAAAGGAATTGTAGCTGAGAATTGTAGCTCCATAGGAGGGGTAAACTACACTTCCCATAATTATTTGGGGGGAAGTAATGTGTTCATATTATTTTTCAGCTAACTTGACCTTCACATAATCCATTATTCTAGTTGCAGGTAGGTAGCCATGTTGGTCTGCCGTAGTCAAAACAAAATAAAAAAATTCCTTCCAGTAGCACCTTAGAGACCAACTAAGTTTGTTATTGGCATGAGCTTTCGTGTGCACACTTCTTCAGGTAACACTCTCTCTGCATGGAGAAGGAAGATCCCTGCCTTCCCCTGGCCTACGCCTTCTCTCCACCAATGAACAGGGGAGGGGGATTGGCCGGTGCTATGTGCCTCCCCTCCACCTGCAAAATACCCCACCTAGAAATGTGGCTGCCCCACATGTGATTGGTCTACATAACAAAGAAGGCTGGCTACAGGGCTGGACCCCTGGGTCAGCCCAGTTAAAGCTTGCATCCTATTTAAAACAGAAAATCAATCGAAGTCCTTTCATTACATAAAATATGATTGCACTCAGAATCTAAAATGTATAGCTTCTGCATCTCCGTACCCTCCAAATTCAGTTTGCCCAAAAGGTTGCTTGTTTGGGGGTGGGAGAGGGAATTAACAAATGCTCATTAAGATTTTCTGATTGTGCTCCAAACTAGTTCAACCAGAATGTCTTGTTGCTGATACCCTTTTGGGTTGGGTGCAGCAGCTATCTCTCCTGCTGATCAGTCAGTTAAACCCTCCAATGCTTACACATCAAAGTCTTGAACATAGCATGAGCAGAATTATAGCCGGAGCCTATCATCTGGAATCTGCATAGTTTTCATTATTCTAAAAGCATTGTTACAACAATGTTCTAATGCTGACTATGAACGTTTCACTATCACTTCTGATGTTAGGCCACAAAAAACAAGTTGTCAGCTATGGCTGCTTTCTGTTTAGATAAACCATTGAATTCACAAGATAGAAGGCTTCATTGGCTCTTATGGGACAAGAAGTAAACACTTTCTACTTGAACTAGGAAAAAAGAGGCGGAGGGAATTAATCTGATGAAAGCAAGTAACTGCTGGCCTAGGAAGTAGGCACTTGAGCATTGTGCAAAAGCATTTTGTAGCATAAACTGATTTTATATATGTTCCTGCATTTCTATTGTTGATTATATAGTATTCATTTAATTGTGAGTGCATATGGGGAAGTGGGTGTGTTCAAAGAATTATTCAGTTGTGCCTTGTACATTCCCCATCTGTTAAAAAAAAGTGGGATAATGATACTCAGTTACCTTCCTTGCAGGGATGTTACACAGGCAAATTAATGATTTGCAGATGAAGAAGATTCGGTATAATACTGTGTAAATACTGTGGTGGGAAAGTTGTCCTGATTTCACTCTCTCAACATTTGAAATGTAGCCACTTGTCCAAAAGGGCTAGTGGCTCTTGAGAAACACACACACACAGAGAGAGAGACACACAGAGACACACACACACCCCTAGTCCAATGTAAATAAAGACCGAGGGCGAGGGAATATCTGCTTGTTGGAAGAACAAGTTCTCCAACAGGTGCTGAGAAGATAATAGAGATTGCACCCATCTGATATGCAGTGAGAGGGTGTTCCAAAGGACATGTAGACAAGGGACAAAATATGCCACACTACTCCAGGTGATGAGCCATAATCTCAATATGGGTCAAACACTTCAGGTGTGTCAACTGACAAGAACTATATTAACTCATGCTCAGCAAGTGTTCTCTATTTCCCTGTTATGGTTATGCCATCAACCACATGCAGCAAAACCACATGCAGACCAATCCTGAACACCTAAAATGAGCACTTGTGTGTTTTAAAACCATTTGCAGTGCAGTGGTCACACAGGGATGCACAGTGACTGCTTCATTTCACAAAAGTTGCTAAGAAGGGTACCTGCACATTTTGCTTAATAACTTTTTTTTAGGTGGGCTAGATGATTTATTTTTATTTTTTAAAGAAAGTTTAGTGTATGGGGCCTGTGGCAACCTATATGTTCTGTTGCTGATGCTTTTGTTGATAATTTGCTTTGGGATGTTTCATGGGAAGTGATTCAGAAAATAAATGCCTAGTTGTTCCACATGTACACCTAAGGAACACAATTTGCATTGTTAGCTTAGGTCATGGTACGCCACAGCAAGAAGTGGTATTTCCTGGAGGGAGGATTAACAACAGGAAAGTCTCCTAGAGTTTGGATGGCATGCCAAGACAAAGCTTTTGGTTTGGTTACAGCTCATGGTTAGTAAGGAGAGAGCATAACCACAAATATTGTTTTCCAGACAGGGTAGTCATTGATTGTTCTTTTGTGTTTTCCCCTCTTCCTCTACACACACAGACACACACACACACACAGACACAGACACAGACACACACACTGTATGTACCTATTTGTTTGTGGGAATTTTTTTTTTAAGTTATTGTTCAGACTTAGGGTTGCCATATTTCAAAAAGTAAAAACCAGGACACCCCAAAATTGTTGAGCTTTTTAATTCCCTCCTCCCAGACATCAGTTCCGCCTTTGAAATCCTGGTAATGTATGACAGCCCTAGACAACATGCTAATCAAAATCTTGGCTTAGTCCATTGCAGTGTAGCACAAAGCATCAGAGAAGATCAAAGTGGATCTTCTCCAGAAGCCTTCATATTTGCACAATTTGGCTCAGTATCTTGTGTAAACCAGGTCAACAAATCGGAATATAGAGTCCTCAAATACAAGGTTTATTATATGAATATGTAAACAAAACACATGTGAAGCTAGACTGGCAATGAATGAGTCAGAATCATAGAGGAAGCCCATGCCTTGGCAGACCAGGCAGGAACAAATAACAGATGGGAAGTATATGAGATCAGGGCTTTCCTAGAAAAAATTGTCTTTTATTGAGAAAAATACAACGAAACAGCAATGAAACGGCTAACAAGGCAGCTTTTCAGATGGAGAGAAGGGTTGTTCCACAGGATGACATTAGGCTGCCAAGGAGTTGAAACAGAAAAAAGGGAGATTGCAGCATAAGTTGGGGGAAGAGGGCAAATGTAAGGTATGCATTTTTCAGTTAAATATCTGGCACATGGCCAGGTTTGGTTGCTACTTCATGCATGGTGCAGGCTTATAGTACGAAATAAAAAATGTCGTTTAGTCACTAGCTCAGCTCAGACAATGGAGCAGTGAATCAAGATGCAGGTACCAACTGCAACGCTAAAGCGTGTCCTCCCTAAAAGAGGGCATGTGTCTGGGTGAGACCTGCAGACCGACCTCCTGGTTTTGGATGGGTCTATTGGATAGCCACAACACCCGAATTGGTTGGTCCCTCGTTGCTGGGTGTAATCTGACCAATGGGGTGAAGCCTAAATGATTTGAGGGACCTATTTAATCCCTTGCATGTGACCCAGAGATTCTCTTTCGGCTCGTGCAAACACTTCTCCCTATATTTAGGGTATTTTGTGATTGACCTTGCTATGCCGTTGTGTGTCATCTGTTGTTGGGACAGGGGCATGGCAGGAATTTTCCCCACTTGGCTGATTGGCTGTTGCCATTTGGGTTTCACTTGCCGCGTAGCAAATCGTCACAACTTGTAAGGTTGCGGATAGGCACTGGTTCAGGTGATAGGGATGGGAGAACGGTCTCGCCATCCCTATGTGAAGGGTATTCCGTTAAAGGAATCTAGGGACTCAATTTGGTTTGGTCAACCCCCGAGAAGGGGTTGTGCCCGGGCCTGAGTCCAGGGGAGCATCTGGGAGAGTGGACAGAGTCTGTTCCCGGGCTTTCCACCTACCTCAGATGTTCACCCTTGGCTGATGTATCTTGGTGCCCTGGGTCAGCACTACCTGCAACGGTGTAGGGAGCTAGTCGAACCAGAGCCTATGCAACCACTCACTATTCTGTAATCAATAAAGTTGTGGCCTAAATTCTGCCAAAAACCAAAACTAAAATTTGAGTCAAGTGTGTTTTTATTTAGGGGGGAGGTCTCCGGGTCTGAACATGCAAAACAGGTCTGCTAGGAAAACTAACTTGTGGAGGCTGAAGAGAGACACAGGGCAGAGTGGAAGGAAACCCTATGCAGAGTATGAGGCAAGAATGGTGTTTCCATTCCAGGCACACACACGCAACAGAGAGAGTTGTTCTCAGAATGACTGACAAGCTGGTGGAGTGGCAGGTGGTTTTTTTCCTTATTTTTTATTTGACAGTGGCCTATTTTTAGGGTGCGGCTTTTCCTCGTACAAACTAAAAGTGAAAGGAATGTAGATGACAGTGGTGGAATTTCCCTCTGCAGGCAATGAGTGCAGAGTGCAAGAGGAGGTTGTGTATACCTTTTGGGTGGAGTCTCCAAGCTTGAATGGGTGTAATTGCTTTTAATGGAAGCTGCCAGACAACTTGTTTGTTGAGCATTCATTGTGATTTGTTTGCAGGGAGGCTAGCTGACATTTAAGTTAGTTCTTGGTATGAGCTTTCGTGTGTGCATGCACGAAGAAGTGTGCATGCACACGAAAGCTCATACCAAGAACTAACTTAGTTGGTCTTTAAGGTGCTACTGGAAGGAAAAATTTTTTTTTTTGTTTTGACTATGGCAGACCAACACGGCTACCTATCTGTAACTAGCTGACATTTATTTATTTCACAAAATTTATGTATCATTTGATGGCAATGAAATCTCAAAGTTGCTTACAATGAAAACCACTAAACAATAAAATTATCAACAGAAAGTTTAAAAACAATAAAGTGTTCAAAACATAATTTAAATCCACAATAAACTAAAAACCAGATTAAAACATGCTTTTTATCTACTGAAGAGCTTCAATAGCACATTTCAATCCTATAAATGCTGTTCCCTCCACATGCATACAATGCAGCTAGCACGTTTAAACAAAACAAGCAAAAGCCTTATGCTCTGGATCGCTGAAATAGCATCCACTGATTATGAAAGAAAGAAAAACACCACTGTGTACTACTATGTGTGACACATTCCTAGTATAATCATCATGCTATATTTGTTCTGCAGTTTATTCCTTAATAAAATGCTGACTCATTCAGGTACTGGTGCTATTTGTTCCAATTTGCCTGTTGCACAAATGTAATTTGCTCTGTAAGCAATTCCGATTGAGGTCAAATAAAAGCCATGTGGCCTATTTAGTTCCGCAACAAATAAAGAGCTTAGGAGAAGAAGGCAAGGCATGCCACATGACTTCCTGAGGTTGAAACCTGCATGAAACCCTGGTCCAGCAAGGCCAGGCCACCCAGGGGGCAAGGTGATCCCAGTATTTATCTTTATCTCCCCACCACCACCACCTTGTTCCTGATGTAGAATATGTACAGTGTTGGGATTGTACAGTTAAATATATGCTGTATCCAGTTGATTAGAGGAGCAGACTTTAATCAGTGTTGCTGAGAGTTCATGTTATTTTGCTTCTGGGAAGTTAGAGCAATAGAAAATGAGAAAGGAAATATTAATTAATGTGCATTCCTTTGTCAGTGAGTGGTAGCTTTCCCTTACTAAATTATAAATCAACCTAACCCTTCATTCAGTATCATAGAAGAGTACCCATATTGAGCTTTTTGATAAATCAGGGCAAATTAATTTAAATTTAATTGATTACAGCAATTAAAATGGCCATGAATGCATTATATGGGTGAAGAATTGGATTTTCCAGGTATAAGATAGTGAACTTTAATTGCTATGGAGATTGGGGAAGAGGAGGAGGAAATCAGATATCTCTACTATAATAATTCCATCAACATAAAGCCCTACAGGGTTGAGACATAACTAGCAGCTATAATCTACAAAAGTAAAATAACTGCTTTGCCCCAAGGGACAATGGCACCATCTGTACTATACATTTAAAGCAGTATCATACCACATTAAAGACTCACGGCGTCCCTCAAATAATTCCTGGAACTGTAGTTTAAGAGTGCCAAGAGTTGTTAGGTAACTCCTCTTCAGTTCATGGAGCAACAATTCTCAGAGAGATTGACTGTTAAACTACTCAGGAAGTTGTAAATCTGGGAGGGGAATAGGAGTCCCCTAACAACTTTCAGGGATGCGGGTGGCGCTGTGGGTTAAACCACAGAGCCTAGGACTTGCCGATCAGAAGGTTGGCGGTTCGAATCCCTACGACGGGGTGAGCTCCCGTTACTCGGTCCCTGCTCCTGCCAACCTAGCAGTTCGAAAGCACATCAAAGTGCAAGTAGATAAATAGGTACAGCTCCGGCGGGAAGGTAAACGGCGTTTCTGTGCGCTGCTCTGGTTCGCCAGAAGCGGCTTAGTCATGCTGGCCACATGACCCGGAAGCTGTAGGCCAGCTCTCTCGGCCAATAAAACGAGATGAACGCTGCAACCCCAGAGTCGGTCACGACTGGACCTAATGGTCAGGGGTCCCTTTACCTTTACATAACAACTTTCAGCCCTCTTAACAAACTACCGTTCCCAGGATTCTTTGGAGGAAGCCATTATTATTTAAAGTTGTGTGATACTGCTCTAAATGTATAGCACACATGGGATCCCTGCCAGCATTTCTAAACTGTATAGTGCCCTTCTCCAACCAGGTGCCCTCCAGATGTTTTGGATTACAAATCTTATTAGCCCCAGGCATGTTAGGAAACATTCCCAAATGCCAACAGCTGATATATCTCACAATTTAACAACAACTGAAACACTGCCATGAGGGAAAGAATGAAGACTTTGTGAAATAAATGAAAAACAAATGTGAATTTATTTATTAGCGCCATAAAGTAACAGTGATGCTTAAAGGGAAAAAAAGATGTTACCTTAATTACCTATACTGAAAACGCTAGAAGAACAAGCAAAAGACCACATACATTCAGACTTATTCCCTGTGGGCGCTATCTCCAATTTAAGAACCTCCAAGAAACATTTGGCTTGAAAGACCTTTTTGTTCTTTCTTGTTCCCATTAGAGGACTCCCCAGTCAGATCCACAACTCACCCCTTTGCATAGGAACAGGAGGTGAAGAAAGGGATGAAAAGCCTGGTTTTCCTGGGTTATAGATGGAAAGAGAGAGGTCATGTGAACACAATGTGACTCAACTAGAGCAATTTTCCAAATCAGCAGTTTGCTTTTTCTGCCAGGGGCTGAGCAGCAAGACAGGTAGAAAAACATCTGACACTTTTTCTTCCTTCAGTTAAGAACCTGTCAGCCTCTGTCTTGCCACATAACTATATCCCCTCCCCTTTTTGTTTAGATTAGACCTAGGAGTCTTGAGCTGGGGTGGTGGAAGCTCAGGCTTGGTGAGGACTGAATATGGCCCTCCAAACCACTCTATCTGCCTTAGGGACTCTAGCTATGCTCCCTCCCCAGGCCACACCTCCTGCACATCCTCCTGGAGGGCTATTGTCTGGCTGGGATGTTTTTATGCCTCTTACTTGCCTGGATGAAAGATAGAAGACTATGTGTATTTGTGTAGAAGCCTCCAACTTTTGCATGGGTGGAATGTAGCGTGTTGTACAAAGGAAAGTCACATCCCTTGTTCCACCCATTTTCCATTTCTGGTCCCAGCCAGTTGATGTCTCTTGCCCTGCTCACCACTGTCATGTGCCCCTTGGAGCATTGCAACAAGAGATTGTGTCTTTGGGGCAGAACATCTTGGGATACTGGTGGCAGAGTAGCAGTAGAGGACCTTTCGCACTTTCCCTTCACTATACAAATTATGCCTGATGGGACCAGCATTTCACAGTTGTTGTTTTTTACATAGTTACTGATTATGGCACACACACTCCTTTTTTAAGACGGGGACTACATTTGCCCACCTCCAATCTACAGGGACCTCACCTGTTCTTTAATAATTCTCAAAGACAGGGATCAGCAACCTTTTTCAGCTGTGGGCCGGTCCACCATCCCTCAGACCATGTGGTGGGCCAGACTATATTTTTTTTTGGGGGGGGGGGGGAATGAACAAATTTCTATGCCCCACAAATAACCCAGAGATGCATTTTAAATAAAAGCACACATTCTACTCATGTAAAAACACCAGGCAGGCCCCACAAATAACCCAGAGATGCATTTTAAATAAAAGGACACATTCTACTCATGTAAAAACACACAGATTCCTAGACTGTCCGCAGACCGGATATAGAAGGCTATTGGGCCACATCCAGCCCCCAGGCCTTAGGTTGCCTACCCCTGCTCAAAGATAAGGGCTCTGATATTACATCCGCAAGGTCCTTTAGTACCCTTGGATGCAGCTCATCAGGCCCTGGAGATTTAAATTCATTTAAAGTAGCTAGGTGTTCCCTTACTACCTCTTTTCCTATCTTGCGCTGCAGCTCCCTCCTTACATCATTTATTCTGTTATCACCAGGTTGGGCATCACGTTCCTTTTGGGTGAAGGCAGAGGCAAAGTAGGTGTTGAGTAGTTCTGCCTTCTCTGTGTCACCCAACAGCATTTCCCCGACTTCTCCACACAGAGGACCTACCGCTTGCTTGTTCTCCCTCTTGCTTTGGAATGGGATGTTAAAGCACAATTTCATCTATTAATGATTATATACAAGTTCTCTCATTTCATTGAGGGATTTGCTTTTAAAACACTGCAGGCTATTGTGTAAACAGCTGTGAAACTTCACTAAATACTGCTGTAAATGTGCTGACTGTTCAGCTATTGCATATGCAAAATCTTCTTAAGAGGCATCTGCCATACAACCAGTTTAATATATAAGCATCTTTTCGCTTTTGGACATAGCTAAGCACTTCAGTCTCTGTTGACCATTTAGCAGATCAAAGGCTTCATGCTGTAATAGGAATACCAACTAAGACACAGTAATGTCTCCACTTATTGGTAATTGCATGCCTGATCCAAAAATTAGACCCGCAAACACCTGCCAGACGGTAATAAAATGGAGTTTCCCTAGGACCAACCAGGCAACAGACTTCCAATGCTCTTAGTTTTCAGCTTGTGCAATAAAATTGAAAATGTAGGAAAAGGGAGCAAAGTGAGTATCATGAGGAAAATACTGGCACCTTTGGTTCCCAAGACACACATTTTTAAATCTATCAGTATACTAGAACAAGGGAACATAGAAGCAAAGCAATATAATAGCTATGTGTATTTTACATTCCTGACATAGGGTTGGTTGTATATTAACATAATTAGTCTGTATAACCTAGGTTTAAGCTTTGCCATTATACTGGCAGCTCCCACACTGCAGAGTGAGCTATCAATTTCCCACCCCTCTTAATTAGTATAAACAAAACGTACAAAATTGCACTAGTGTGCTGACATGCATTCTTTCATCATTGACATGCAAAATAAAAGGGAGCTAAACAGCCAAAAACTCCTCAGGCTTTCTGCAATTCTTTGGTGGCTAAACTGAACATTCTGACATCTGATTTTGGGGAGCTGGGTCTTGTGGTTGGCAACTGTGGGGAAACATGATGCAAAATTAGACAGGCTTCCACCAAATAATCACAAGAACTTCTTGACACTAAATCTCAGTCTGTGGGATGAGTGTCCCTCTTTTTACAACTACATGTTGATGCCTTTCAAGCAGGGCAGATTCTTTTTATGGTCTCTCAAGGTTAAATTAAAACGTGTATAGGGTTGGCAGCAGTGGATCAACTAATAGCTCCTTCATGGGCAGTTCATTTCCTCCCATCCACCTCACCTCACATGGAAGAAAATGACAAACCTTTTCCTTTGTTGTTCCAAGTTTGGCACAAGAAAATATAACATCCTTTCTTTCTCCTGTCATCTCTCTCCCTTTTTATCCATCATTTTAAGTGCCGGACAAGTGCACTTTGAATGTCATAATGCACAAAGTGGTCTGTCTTACTTTTGAGTCTGTCTCATTTGCAGGAGGCGAGATTAATGTTTGAGGGCAGTGGGTGGGGTCTGCTTAGGTTCAAGACTGCTGTGATTATGGGAGAAAGCAGAACCTCTTGGGGTATGAATGCTATGGACCCCATCATTATAGGCTCAGGTTGCTTATGTGTGAATAAACCATATATCATAAAGACACCACAGTCTTCACTGTGCCTCATTTTCCAAAGGAAGCAGACCCTGATGGGTAAGGTGCACCATGAACTCCCTGGAATCTCAAACCACTTGGAGACTGGGGGTGGCAGGTAACAATACTCTGTTGTTGCTTGCAGGGGTCAAGCAATGTTGTGCGTTGGCAGAGCTTAAATGAGACGGGGACTTATTGGCAACTCTGGTGGACTTGTCTAGACCCTTTGGGAAACAGGTGGTGAAAGAAATCGGGGAAAACTTGATATTGGTCCCCAAGTAATGTTTGTTGTCGGTGTTTGAGAAGAAGAATGTATATTGTGGAGAAAGAGCTAGTAATTTAACTGTTGCAGCTCAACTGGTCATTTCACAGAGCTGGAAAGATTCCTCATAAGTTACTTTGAATACAGGGTATTCAAAGGCAAGGTTATTGCCATTTTGGAGGCACTAACCCATCATTTAAAGACTCTCAGAGGCCAGGCACCCCCAGAGGATTTTGCAACAATTTGGTGTAAGTTTATTTCACACACGAACAAAGAACCATTTTGGATTTTCATTCCATCAAAGTATGAGTTTATCTGGCCCCTTTTGCCCGTCCTTCTTATCCTTGCCTCTGTTAGCTCAGTGGATACCCCTGTTGTTATCAGATGTATTGGAAGTATTTATTATGACAATTGTTTGGGTCACTCTCTCTATATTTATCATATGCACATGCTTTTCTTCCAAAATTAAAAGGGTTTAAAGAAAAGAAATATTTTTTAAAATAACATTTTTGAAATGAAATGAAATGACAATTAAACATACAAAGAAAAAAGGAGCTACACACTGAGGTTGTTGATTGCATTCACAGTCCGTGGGAAGAATAATAATTATTGGTACTGGAGGGTAATAACAGTTTTTTAAAAGTGTTTGTTGTCAACCACATGGCAAACCATTATTATATATATATAAATGATGACAACAATGTTCAAATGCCTCTGGTGAAATATGCTACTATTTGGAATTCTTAGTAATTCTCCGGCTTCAAAGAGATGGTATCACAAGACCTCAAGGGCAATACTGTGATACTCAGAAAAAGCAGGGCTCTTATGTTCTTAACCACAACCAAACATGTGACCATAAACTTTTGGGTTACTGCCAAAGCATGAGACCAAAGGTATGAACCTCACCGTTCTTCAGAGATTTGTATCTCATCCTAATCACTATTCACTTTCCTTCTCAAAGCTCGCTTTTATTTGGCATATTGCACTAGTTGTTTTTAGCATGGAAACTGTTTATTGGTACATTTGAAGTGGAGCGGGGAGCTAGCTGTTAAAGTGAAAAGGCAGCAAATGAGGATTTTGCATTTGAAGAACTGGGTATCAAAAGTTTTATAGCAAGAGTTTGTGACGGAAATTGCTACAAGGAGGAAAAGAAAAGAACCACTAGGGAATTTAACTAAGAATATATCATGAGGCAGGCTATTTAGGGACTAAAATTACACAGGAGAGACTGGCAAGGGACACATACACTAAAGACAAACACAGCTACAATTAAATGTTAAATATAAGGTGTCACATCTTTTATCTAGTAGTACACAACCTGCAAGCCGCTGCAAAGTGAAGTAATTAGGGCCAAGTAACCAGAATATACGTGGGAGGCATTTGGCAGAGGAAGGTTCAAAGCTAAGTAATGAGAAGATTTCAATGAGAGGCCATATTTCTTGAAAGGACATTTTAGTAGCTTTGGGAATTATCTGGAACCAGGCCAGGAACATAAGCATACAGCCAATAAGATTTGCCTGGGAGAAAACCAGCATATATAAAGGCATGAAATAGGCCTTCTTTTCTATTATTTACTCCATACATCTCCTGATCCCATTCCTGTTAAAGCCAATGTGATAAAAAGTAGATGGCATGTAAAGAAATGGATCCAATTAAAAATGTAGTAGGAGGGAACAGAATACATTATTTTGTACTTTTCGCATCTTCAGGTTTATTGCCTGCTGAAAAATAAGGTTTATCTCCATCCCTGTATTGTAGCAGATAACTCAGAACACATGGGTAGAGCCTTCCACTGAACAGAGGGTAAAGCAGAATTAGAAGCATTTTTGCCCGTAAGACTTTAATGGCCACTTCGGAGCCTCTCTCTCACTACTTATGTGCAGCTTTTGTTTATGTTAACATGGAATGAAGAGCAGAAGAGACATTTATAACTTAGATGTGCATTATTTTCCATGTACAGTGGTACCTCGCAAGACGAATGCCTCGTAAGACGAAAAACTCGCAAGACGAAAGAGTTTTTCGTTTTTTGAGTTGCTTCGCAAGACGAATTTCCCTATGGGCTTGCTTCGCAAGACGAAAACATCTTGCAAGTTTGTTTCCTTTTTCTTAAAACCGTTAATACCCAGGGTGCATTGCTTGAAGAGGTGCAGTTGCGACTTGACTTAGAAAATGTATGTACAGTACTGTACACTTTGGTGATTTTTAAACTTTTTTAAAAAAACTTTTTTTTTTGCTTCGCAAGACGAAAAATTCGCAAGACGAAAAAACTCACAGAACGAATTAATTTCGTCTTGCGAGGTACCACTGTACGTTTTACATTCAGATTACAAACTGATTTAGGCAAAAAAATGTTGAAGTCTTGTGCGTAAAAAGCCTTGTGCCATGGGAACAGCTCTTCTTCTTGCCACAGCGTTGTTTGGTGGGACTTGGCAAGTTTCATTCACAAAGACCCCGTAAGTCCCAGACCGATTACTGAGATCATCTATAGGGACTCCCTATTAGCGGTTCTCCCGCGGACCAGAAGCACAACTCATGTCAATGAGGAATCATGCCTTCATTATAGTGGGTCTAACTCTATGGGACTGTCTCCCATTAGAAATCAGGCAGGCACTGTGGTTTCTTGTGCGTGGTTAAAACAATTTTATTTCAGGAGGCTTTGGCACTATGAATGGTTTAATTTTATTTCCTGATGTTTTGAACTACCGTATGTTGCAAATTTCGTATGCCCTGTATTTTTTTCTTGTAAGCCTCTCTGAGACTGTAGTCCTGTACAGTGTGGCTCATGGGGAAATTGGGGATCGGAGGCAGGCTTCCAATCATCCACAGCTCAGTAGGGAAGCACATGCTGCACATGCAGGCGGTTTCCATTTCAATCCCTGGCAACTCTGGTTGGAGTACCAGGGCTGGGAAAAACACCTGTCTCAAACCAGACAGATAATACTGGCCTAGACAGTCCAATGCAGCTTTCATATATGTTCAAGCTGCCACACATCTGAAGCTTAATGGGACTACTTTTACAAGAAGTGGGAACAGGCCAGGTTTTGGCCTTCTGTCTCATTATTTGCATACAATTAATTTATGTGAACAATCCCTCTTAAGTCCCTGGGTCTAATTACCTGCAGGCGGTGAAGCACACCTGTATGGAAGACAGAAGCCCAAGGTTTCTGTGAACTTCAAACAACAAAATAGTTAAATTAGTATTGTTACTCAGTCAGAAGGGTGCCATTTTGGTTCATCTCCATTTATTTTTGTTTTAAATTATTAGGGCTTAACCAGATGACTCATTTAAAACATACTTCTGTGGCATCTTTATGGACAGTCCAGCAATCCTATATTACAGGGTGAGGTGCAATGTATGGAGCAAGAAGCAGAGAGTGTTGAAATGCTAGAAAAGGGGAGGAGGAAAAGGCCTATAAAACAAAGCACGGGGAAATCATGGTGTATTGAAGGGTGGCTTCTCTGGTTTAGGCAATGGTACAGCAGTCATCCTCTAAAATTTAACAGGAAAACATAGGAAATAGGCTATATAACTCACAAAATGCCATTAGACTTGGAGACAGGAAGAGTTGCATAGTTCATCACTAGCGACAGAGCAGACATTAGCCAACGAGTGACCTGATACTTGTGCAACTACATTCCACAATGTATTCACAATCCAAACAAAATATATTTCCATCACAAATGGGAAACGGGGAAATGCATTTTAACAATGAGTTAAACAATGAGTCTGCCTTGGGTTAATTACTGGAACGATTAGATTTCTGCTGTATGGAAACCCCTAAGTTACCGAGGGTTTGGCTACCCTCACCTGGTTTAGCTGGCAAGTTAAAGCTGTTTCCTGGGGTGTGGCCACTGTCACATGTGGACAGCTTCTAGGAGCCACAGGTGAGAGCTAAGTGTAGGGTGGACAAAGGTGGACAAACTACCCCAGGAGCACAGTGTGTCCCCCACCAGAGGTACCATGTCTCCCCTAACACCCCATACAACACCACAATACATTATATTTCAAGCAGATGACAACACAAATGTTTGTTTGCTTATTGGACAGTATAAAAGAAAATAGAACCATAAGAACAGTTAAAAGCAGCAGTTTTAAAGGCCTGGAGCACAAAAGTAAGGATCAAGGTATTGATCTCACTGGCTTTAGTAGAAGCAAAAGCTGTTTAAATGCATGCCCCCACCCCATCCTGTAGGTCCAATCCAGCATGGTTAAATTTGGAATTTCTCTTTTGCATTGGTACAGGCACATCTATTTTCTTTTAAAAGGCAGAGATACAAAGTGATGCTCTCTAGCGATCTTGCCACAAAAGTGGACTGTTACGAGATGGCCTAAGCGTACAATGAATGCACATGGCAAATAAGCACACACTGATGCACCAGTGCCATAGCAAACATATTTGACAAACTACAAATCTGTACTATAAATTGATTTATCAAGCACATTTGCCGCCTTACCAACCTTTGCCATGTAATTCATCTACCTCTCGATTTTTCCTCTCTACTGAGCAGCCTGTCAGACAGCTCGGCCATCTAGGTTGTTAAAAATAAAACAAATAAATCCTGCAAGCCAAAATGTTTGCTATTTTCCTCTCTCAATTTTTCATCATCTTCTCCCAAGAAATATTACTTGTCCAACACATGCAATGAGCAGTTCAGCTCAGACTCCAGTTTGACATGATACTACCCCATCAGAGCATTTTACACTGTAAGATAAAGATAGAATACCTTTTATCCACCCATAGAAGGCAATTCCTCCCACTTCTAGCAACTGTAGTGCCATTAAAAATCACAGAGCACTTGGGGTGGGGGGGCAGAGTGCAATCCATCAGGAACTGGGCTCTCCCACACAGCAATACATGCATGGCACTGCTGTACCAGGCAGTACTATTGACACAAGTGACCGAATTGTTCCCTTGTAACTGCAGAGAGACTTACATAGAGACTCCTATAGAATGGCTGCCATAAAAATAACAGGGCAGACATTGATCTATTGGACTGGAGTACTTTTAAAAGTAGTTTCTGCTGTTATGCATTTATTTAAAG
The DNA here is from genome assembly GCF_964270895.1 of Podarcis filfolensis. NCBI lineage: Eukaryota > Metazoa > Chordata > Lepidosauria > Squamata > Lacertidae > Podarcis > Podarcis filfolensis. The sequence continues at coordinate 45,318,056 of NC_139612.1, read as the reverse complement.
AATTCATTAAAGGATGGAATCATAAACAAGAAAAATGTAATAAATAGTAATTATATAGGAGGCGTTATTGTTTTCATTTGTTGTTACGGTATGTATTTTTGTGTTTTTATATTGTAAACCGCCCTGTGATCTTTGGATGAAGGGCACTATAGAAATGTAATAAATAAATAAATAAATAAATAAATAAATAATAAAATAAATATACACTTCTATACATGTCTACTCACAAATTACTTCAAATGATTGGGACTTACTCTTGGGTAGGTGGGTGCAGGATTGCAGACTAAAGCAAATGTCAGAATATCACCCGCAAAAAGAATTTAAGTTGGGCCCTGGATTTGCTTTTCTCCCTTCCACATCCTTTTTTCCTTTCGTGCTGCGTCCTTTTGACTGCACTAAGCCTGCAGGCAGGGACTGTCTTTGTTTAACGGATTGTATGCCAGTTGCTCTGGGTGCCTTTTTGGCTGGCGAGCAGGTTAAAAACACTCTCGGGTCAACAAGTAAATAATAAAATATGAACTGCTTTCATGCGTAACACACCCACCCACCCCACCTCTTAGGACAGAGCTCTCCTGAATTGGCTTAACACAGAACACGTACAAATATAAAGTACAACTTCACATTACAAGAAAATCCTTTAAGAGAGCAGTAAAAGTAACAGGCCAGATAAGAATTGAATATATGAATTAAATTTTGATGGTGTGTGGATGTCAGCGTCCCTCTAGTTTTGGCCAAAATAAGAAGGGCCGAAGTCAGGCTAAAAAAAGCCCTGGAGCGCAGCGGGGCGCGCTTGGCTTCTCCTTCCCTTTTTGGGTCTTCCCACGCGGAGCATGAGACGCGCGCCTCAACCCGCGGCCCTTTGCTGACTTCGCGGCTCCCGCGCAGCGCGTTGCTGGAGGCGAGCGCCGGCCCAGGTGAGGCGAGGCGGGACATGCCGGCTCCTCCCCTCCTCGCTGGGCTCCAGGTGTCGTTGGCAGCTCGGCAGTTGAAGGAGCCGTGGCTGCGGCGGCGGGGCGGCGGGAGAATGGCGGACTCTCAGCTGCTGTGCCTGGACGACGCTCACGTGAACGAGCGGGTCAGCGAGCACCACCCGCGCTACTACTACAGCGAGGAGCAGCGGAGGGCGCTGGAAGTCCTGCTGGCCAAGGGGGAGAAGGCGTACAAGGAGCGCCTGAAGAAGGACCAGCTGCGAGACTTCCTCTCCAGCCGGGAGCTGCAGGCCTTGCGGGGCGGTTGGCGCGCCTACGATGCCCACCTCGAGGGGGGCAAGCCGGTGGTCGGCCCTTCGGGGAAGCCCCTGTCCTTGGCTTACTGGCCCGAGAGGTCCGACACCGAGATCCCACCGCTGGACATGGGCTGGACCAACACTTTCTACCGGGGAGTCAGCCGCCTCGGGCTGTATACGCACCCGCGCAAGGAAGACAACGCGCCTCACGTCAAGCAAGTGGCGCGCGAAATGATCCAGCAGGCGCAGAAGGTGGGTATCTCGCCTGAGAGACCCTCGCAGGCCGCGAGGGGAAGGCGCGCCTCTTCGGAGGCCTCCACAGCCGCCTGCTTCGTGCCTTTAGAAGCGCGGATTAAGGGGGCCGCGTCACTTCTAAGTGTTTTTAGGTGAAAGGGGACTGAGGCGTCAAGAGGAAACTTCTTACTTAGGGCAACGTTCGTTTTCAGCTCCTCAGGACCCAAGGCCGCTTCTCCTTCCGTAATAAACAAGCACTTTCTTCTGCTAACAGGCAACTTTTTAGTTTATTTTAAAGGGTTGCCTTTCTCATAGAATTGTAGAGTTGGAAGGAACCCTGAGGGTCATCTGGTCCAAGCCCCTGCAAGGCAACGCAGCCCAAGGGACCTCATAGATATGCCTTATTATGGAACGACCCAACTCCACAGGACAAGCCCCAACATGATTTTGTAGTGTCCTGTATTTTGAGTTTTTCATCCAAGAAGTTCCTCCATTATGCCATGTGGATTTCTCCTGCAGAATATAAGCTGCAATCACATGCCCTCTTCAGAGGAAGGGCACTTGATAATAACCATAAATCTACAATCTGTTGTGCTCTCCTCTTCAGGTCACGTTGAAATGAATTACAGGTGTACTAACCAGCCATTGTTGTGCCCTTCCTGCTTACTTTGTTTTATGGCACTTTTATCCCTTACTTCCTCTAATGGGTTTTCCCCATTTCCTTAATACCTCACAACACTTTGTTAGGGTGGGCCTAGAAGTGGCGAGTGGCTGAAGATTATTTAGTGAGCCTGGCTGCGTAGAGACTTGATATTAGGTCTTCTAAGTCCTCACATCCTCACCATACATTTAAAACACTCTTTACTATCAGACTATCACACAGTCATGGCTTTCCTGCAAAGAATCCTGGGAACTGTAGTTTATGGGTGCTGTGAAGTGTAGCTCTGTGAGGGGTAAAATATAGCTCCCAGGATTCTTTGGGGGAGAAACTGGATTATTTGGAGTAAATGATACTCCAGCCAATACACCAAGGACTGCTGGGATAAAGAAACAAATATTGGGTGAAAAAAAATTGAAAATATAAAATCCAGCAGCTACTCACACATATCTCCACTGCTTTCTCTGTGTTTTAGGATTGTGGTGCATGTATGTCAAGGCAGTGGCGTAGCGTGGGGGGTGCAGGGGGGCCGGCCGCACCGGGCGCAACATCTGGGGGTTAGGGGGCGCAAATCCACGGGTTAGGGGGCACAAATTACTTGCCTTGCCCCGGGTGCTGACAACCCACGCTACGCCACTGTGTCAAGGACTGCATCCTTACTTGTTAGTCTTCTATTGGGCCACAGTCTTAGACACACTTAAATACACTGAGTTTAGTGGACTTTATTTTCTTGTAAATAGGCCTAGCCATGAGCAGACTAAGTCATAAGACATTGGTCACAAAAGGCATTTTTTTATATAGGGAAAATCCTGGAAGTTTTGAAGAGCACTGAAGTAAAAGACAGTCTGAGGAAGTGTGAAATATAAAATAGGTTCTAGACAGGAAAACTGGCTGAAATGTCCTCTTTAATAGAGGGCAACTAACAACTTTAAGGGCACCCTGCAAATTACTCAGAAGTAAATATTCCTAGACAATTTGCTTATAGTATGTTTAAGAACTTCCTAAAATTATAATAACTGGTACTTAGAGGAGCCAATTTTAATCATTATGACCTCATTTGAAGGCTCTAGATTCTGTTTTGACTTGTATGGCGTTAAAATACCACAAATGAACTTATTATTTCTACTACATTTGTAGTGTTGTTGTTGTTGTTGTTGTTGTTGTTGTTCAGAATGTCATATGTGGTTCTCCCCACCACCTTTGATACTCTCACAAGAATCCCATGAACTCCACTAGACTGAGAGAATAAGTCTGCGACCCTGTGCACACTTACTTCAGTAGATGCTGTTGAATACGATAACACATACTTCCTTCCCTAGAGACACCTGAGTAGAGACTACTGCATTCTGTCAGAGATACTGTACAGTAGTTTCAATATTCCTTCATTAAGCAGGGAATTGAACTTTCTGATCTCCAAGGTCCTTCTATTTATTACAATTCTATTCTAAACACAGAGTGGATTGCACTGGGCCAGGGTCACCCATTGACATTCATGAGTCTGAGCAGGCATTCAAGTCCTGACCTTCTTGATACTAGGAACATAGGAAGCTGCCTTATACCAAGTCAGAACCATTGGACCATTTAGCCTGTACAGTATTGTCTATACTCACTGGCAGCTCCTCTGCCAAGATTTCAGGCAGGAGTCCTTCCAGCCCTACCTGGAGATGCCAGAGATTAAACCTGGGATCTTTTGTATGCAAGGCAGAGATCTACCACTGAGCTAACCCAATATTCTAACCACTACACTACATTTGTGCTACTCATATAGTTAAAATTAAACTGTATTCCATAAAAGTATGAGTACTCTGATGTATGTGTTTTGTGGATAGCAGTCTTAGGCCTAAATACTGAGCATGCACTGCTTACTCAGCTTCACATAAGACAGAGTAGTAACACCTCAGACATCCTTTTCCTGGAGACTGTCAGGATTGTGTAGTAAGTATTCTATTCTAATTACACAATTGTTAGTATAGAGTTCTAGATTAATTAATTCATATGAATTTTAAAGGTGTGATCCAATATGCAATTGTATATACAGTACATGAAAATTACTATTGTATCCACCCCTGGATGTGTAATCTTGTTTTGATTGGTTGGTAGCCAAGCCATATTCAGAGTAGACCCACTGAAATTAATGGACTCAATTTAATCTAATTCCATTTCATTAATCTAATTCCATAACAGAATAAGCAATGGAAGGAGAGAGTTACAGCCCAAGATGGGAAAAGAGGTGGTAAGGGAACACCTAAGTACTTTAAAGGAATTCAAATCTCCAGGGACTGATGGGCTGCACCCAAAGGTACTAAAGGAGCTTGCAGGTGTAATCTCAGAGCTTTTGTCTTTGAAAATTCTTGGAGAATTGGTAAGGCTTAAGAGATAAGTTATTTGCTTTTCAGATCCTGCTGTTTCCATACACAGGTTCAAAAGTGCCAGGTGGAAAGATGGAGCAATAATTTGTTTAGTTATCAAAGAGATCTCAGCAAACACCTTATTCGAAAAATCAGCCAGGCCACATGTGCTTATATGTGCCACCTGCACAGCAGCCCCTCCAACACTATGAATATGTACCTGGGTGCACAAAGGAGAGCTGTCGTTGAGTAAGGTACTAACCATGTACCAACCTGAAAGAGGGTTACTGAGTTTGTGACTACAAACTTCTGTATGTCCCAACTGGATTCCCACCATAACTTTTGACTCTGGGCCCCAAAAGAGACATTAATAAGGAATTTTATAAGTACAATATAGAGACCAGTGCCTGTGTCATGTCTTTAACTGATTGTTCAAAAGGAGTTCATTACCTAGTGTCATCTCTTTTAGTAGTGGGATGAGAAAGGACCTCAGTTGACAGCCCAGTAGCCATGGAAAGGTTTTATCACCTCTATATGGTTTCATATCAGCTATAGAAAGGGAACTGTTTCTGTATAATAACTCATTAAGCAACATAGTTTACAGGATTTCCATGACACAATATCCTAAGATATCCCTTTGATCCTAAAGACTGGATGATACTGTAGTGGTTTAAGCAAGGACAAGCCTGGTGCTAATTAATATCATTGCCCATTTAATCCAAACCTGAAAGGTCATTAGAGAAAACATGCTGGTTATCCATGTCAGGATCTAAATTTGTACAAACCTGGCAATGGATATACTATGTTCATGACTACAGTGTATTATTAACTAATTAACTAAGGCCAAAGTGGTGGGACCACCATTGAATCTGCAGTCGTGCCGCTCATTGTGGCCATGGCAGAGGGTAGGGTCGGGACCCAATTGCTGCACCAGCTCCTGGCTGGTGTGTGATGAGGCCTGATGCCATTGTGTAGCAGCACTAAGACAGTCTCAGGATCCAACAAACCCAAGGCTGGCTTAGCCCTGCCCCCTCCTCACTCTTGGAACATGACAGGGAGAGCAGGACTGGGAATTCTCAGTACCTTTCTCTCTGCCTCCTGATTATTTTGATCCTTGTTCAGATTTCCTGGCTTCCTTCTCAAGTGTCATTGGAGGCATTTCCAGAGAGCTTTCATTGTCAGGACCTGAGAGTATTGTTCCATACTTGTTTAGACAAGTGAGGTGCTTTAACTCTTGCTTGTCTCTGCTGGGTCTATACAGTGGACGGGTCAGTGTAGGCTGTGCCAGACATACTTTGGTTTCTCATGCTTGTTGTTGGCCAGGAGAGTGGAGTTACTTTGCCTTTCCCTAGGACACTGCATGCTTCCAGGGACCTTCTCTGATCTTATAATTGAGACTGAGGAGGCTAGAGTTCCGCTCTGAATGGAAATTCATTTATTGCAGCTAATGCAAAAATAAACTGTATGCCTCAGAAATTTTCAGAAGCCAGTAAATGCAAAGTAAAGTTCATGGAATGAGTTCTTTTCCATTAACTGTGCACCGATGAAGTTTAGTGTTATTAAACCGGTGCTCAGTGAAGCCTCTGTGTATCTCTTGCCACTTCATTAGTAATCAAAATAAACTCAAGATGTCTTACCGTGTCACGTAAGTGGTCTATCTGGCTCAGTTTCCTCTGCACTGATTGGTAGTAGCTCTCCAGGATTTGAGACCAGAAACTTTCCCTCCCCAATCCAGAGGTGCCAGGAGTTGAAGGTGGGACCTCATACATGCAAATCATGTACTTTACCGCTGACATATTTCCCTTCATTGAACTGTGCCATTGCATCTTAAAAATCTGCTTTGTAGCCATATACATAGGTTCCTGCCTGCACCTGAGATCTTAATCAGAGGATTTCTTGGTGTGTCTGCTTTCGAAGTCTGTGAGGTGGGCATTCACAAGAGAGATGGCCTTTTTCAAGGCTGGCCCACCCATGAGGCAAGGTGAGGCAACCACCTCAGGCAGCTGCATCCACGGGGGCAGCAGGTATAGCCTCCAAGGACTGTATTGCCCGTTCCTGCTGCTGGTTGGATCTTCTGTTCAGCAGCGCCCCCCTCCCATGCTGCCTCTACAGTGGCCTGTTGGTCAATAGGAGGTGTTGCTGGTCTTCTTCCATCCTTCTTCCTGACGTAGATCTTCACTTACTCCTTATTCCCTGACTGGGAGGAGGCACCATTTTGTGATTTGCTTCAGGAGCCAAAATGTCTTGGGCTGGCTCTGCCTTTTCTGCACTGGCTGCTTGCCTTTGGAACTCCCTTTCAGTAGAGCTGCAGTGGGCAGCTATACTTCAGGCTTTAGGGGAGGCCTTAAAGACTCATTTGTTATCATAAGTAAACCCCACCTGCGATCACTGGATGGAGACTGGAATATTATGTCTGAGTCTGTTTCCACCTTCTGTGAATGCTGTTTTATTGATGGCTTTAGTAAGAGTTTTTATATAGATGCTATGGAATTTTAAAATGGAACACATTAACTCTCAGTATACTAAAGGTTTCCTCTTCAGATTTTTCAGTTTCGGGTCTGCTCATCTGATGCATGACCTTTTGGCTACACAAGTCTCCTGGGAAGCAGACCAGTGGCAAAAAAATGTAGAGGATTTCATGTTACATGAATGTCAGATGCAGCTAATTTTTTCATGGCTTTAAGAATGGATGATTTGTAGATTACAGTCTTAGTGAAGTACTTGCAAAGCATTGGGAAACTGCCTAGAGTCAACCTGGATACCAGGAAAGGTTGCATCCTTCCTTCAACTCTATAATTTTTCCAACTCTTCTCAAATTGTCTTCTGTTGGAAATGGGGCTTAATATTTTCCTCTGAATATACCCTGTCATTTGAAAACCAAGCCCTCTTTCCATCCCCATATTGTTTCTGTCTCTTTCTGCCGCCTGCTCTCCCAGTGCTATATAATATCTACCACTGGAGTAATCATTCTTGCTTGAGCCATAGCAATGCTTTATATTTCAGCCACTGATACACTGGTTTACAGTGTGTTCATTTTAATAATTTCAATATTTTTTGCTGACTTTAAAAAATGGGAAAATCTCCACCCAGCATTCTGAAGGTGGTTACGTTTAAGAGAGTAATCAGCTTTCTTAATAGGTTGGCATCTGTTTGTCTCGTGAGACAATGGAAGAGTGCGCCTTCAGAAGTGAAGTCAAGCTGTTGGAGAGTTACAGCGCCTGCTCTGGCTGTAGAGACTAATACAGAAGAGACCTGTTTTGTTACAGCTGGGGCAAATGAAGGCGTCCAGTTGTGCTGATGCAGGAGTACTATGGCATTTCTTCTTTCTGCGCTCCTCCCAGCGTTTAAGAGAGCAATCAGCTTTTGTAATAACTGCTCATGTTACCACATCCTAAGGCTCTTCTTTACTCCTATAGAAGTGTTGAGATGTTCGCTGCCATTATCTGTGTTAAAGCGTGAGTCCTATGAGGAAGGTTTGGAGGAGTTGGGTGTGTTTAGCCTGGAGAAGAGATGATTAAGAGGTGATATGGTAGCTTTCTTCAAATTCATTTTCTGTTGCTCCAGAGGGTAGGAGCCAGCAGGTTCAAATTACAAGGGAATTTTAACTCAACATTAGGAAGAACTTCCTTAACAGTTTAAGCTGCCCTTTAGTGGAACAGATTGCCATAGAGAGAGGTGTACTCTCCCTCGTTAGGGAATTTTAAGCAGAGATGTTGTAGCATTGAATTTCCTTCATTGGCAGGGAGTTATGCTAGAAAACTTGTGAATCTCTTCTACCTCAATGGGTTGTAGCCAGTTCTGTGCAAGAGCATACGGAGTTTCACTCATGCAATGTGACTTCCATTTCGTCTCCTCCTATGCCTCTCCCCCAATCTGCTCTAGAGGGTCCACCAACCCCCTTGAGCTGATTTTGAGGAAGCGGGGAGGGGTTGGAGAGGATAGGACAGTAGTATGTTTTGCATTGTTGGAATACAGTTCTATGATTATCTTAAGTACAAATGTTACATCACAGAGTTTGTGGAGATAAAATAACTTGGTCTACACTTGTAGGCATATGCAAGTAATTTTTAATCTGAGCTGTTTTTGGGAATTGAGGTATGTTAAGGAATACCGTAACAACTGAATATCCTTAAAGAAAAACCTACTGCCATAAACTCACCACAAACAGTCAGGCAGGTGAGACAGAGACCTCCATTCAGATAATCTTCAAAATAATGTTTTGGAGAATTGGGATTCCATTTCCTCTGGTATAGTGCTAACATGCTGCAGAAGGGTACAGTTCTGCAGTGAAGGGAAAGCGGAGAGAGGGAGTGCTGGATTATTTTCATTTGAAATTTGTCTTCCTCCATTTGCTTTTGTTGATTTATCTTCCAGATTATCTGCCATCCTGTTAAACATACTGATTCTGTTATACCTCTTATGAGAGGTATCACCTTTACAAAATGTGTGCTGTTCCACCACCAAGCTCTAGTTAGAGTTGCACATAATCTAGAAAGGCTAAGTAATTTAGCTATGGCTACCTTGCAGAATAGTACATTGTTTCTCAGTCCTACGCCCAAATACATAAAAAGAGATGGTTGTCTTTGTTGTAAGAATCCAGTGATGCAGGGTACATCAAAACCCCCAGAGCAAAGAAAGAGGGATCCTATTTAATAAGCAGTGTCTGGGCTCTATGACGCTTTCAAGTTCCAAGGTAATGCATTTCCTCAACAGGTAGTGTATGTAGCAGTGCAGATTGGCCTCTAGGTCTGTAGAGCACCTCCCTGTTTCTCACTTGTTCTTGCTGGCCCTCTATTCTGCTTGTATGGTCCTGTCTTCATTAAGGGGAGTATTTAACAAGTTCCAACCTTTCTGAAACCCAGTTGACCTCCATCAGGATTGGCAGCCCTGCAAGATTTGCGCAGGCATGACTTCCAAAGAAAATGCCTCTAATTTAGAAGGAGAATGCAGCTAATGGCAATCTGCCCCAAAGCAGGACTAATAAGTAGTGTTGCTAGTATTTGAGTTCAAACAGTTTTTGTAACACAAACTTGTACAATGTATTTTAGATATTAAGGATGGGCCAATATAGCAAAATAGGTGCTCTTTCAAATAAGTATTACTAATCCAAAAATAGTGTAGTTTATCTGAAAAACAAGTGAGCTCATGTGCACTACACTTGGGTATAAGTCACATTGAATTCCACGGGACCTATGCGCACATGTATATAGAACTATAAAAATCCACTTAATGTTACATATCACTACCCAAAGATAGGAAAGAAGCAATTTAAAAACACTTTTTTTTGGCGGGGGAACATACTTTAAAATCTCCACTGCAGTATGGAACCAGCGGTATTCATTTTTGAGGCCTCCACAGGAAGTTCAGACTATCTGTCCATCTAGCCCAATATTGTTTGCTTTGATGAGTAGTGGCTCTCAGTCCAAGTTCTTTTGCATTACATGCTGTCTAATCCTAGGAATTGAACTTGGGATCTTCTACATGTCCAAGCATGTGCTCTACCACTCAGTTATGGACACCTGTATTGGTGGAGCTCATTATTACCATTAACTGCTAAAATGGTCAATTGTAACATTCCACCTCAATGAGAGGGTGAGGACTGTTAAAAAAAGTGGGGGATATTTTGACTAAATCCTGCACTAGGTGTTGACTAGGATTCCTATTAGGCGGATGAATACTAGATTGGGTTTTTGGGAGTGGGTGGGTACGTCACTTCCAGAAAACGGGTCAAATCATTGTGAGAAGTCAGGTCATGCAGTTTAGATGAGAGCAAATGCTGTGTTTTTCAGACACTACTCAACATGGAACACTCAATGAAAACCCTAGGGTGGCTCTGAACAAGAACTAACAAGCTTTCTTGTCTGTTCAGGCAGTAAAAACCACGCTGTCAAATAATGTACTCCTGAATATGCTGAAGCATATGTTTTTCATAGCGTGTAGCGTGTCATGGGTGTATGCGCTAAGCCCTGGTGGCATAAGGACAGAAATCTCTGCCTTATTGCAGTATTGCTTTTTAAAATAACTGCTTGTTCTCTTTCTGTTCGTGGCCAGATCATTGCAGTAGTCATGGACCAGTTCACTGACAGGGACATCTTCCGGGATATCGTAGATGCATCATACAAGCGCCGGATCCCCGTTTATATAATCTTGGATGAAGAAGGCTCTAAATTTTTCCTGGAAATGTGCAAAGGCATGGAGCTGAGTGATTTCTATATCCGGGTGAGCTGATGCTGTGCACTGTGATTAATGAGAATCCTAGCTGAGAGGTATCAAAGCACAGTTTTAATATAAATTTTGAGTAGATTGAAGAATTATTGTCTTGATAGAGGACTTGATTCTTTCTTCACCTTCTATTGCCACTGATCACCTAGCCAGGTGTCCCCTCCATCTTCTCTTTGTGCAGTTGGTTCTTCCTGTCTTAAGCGTAAAACCTTGCATTTGTCCCTATTGGGATTCATTATTAGTTTTGACCTGGTTCTCCAACTGTTAAGGTCATATTGAATCCCAATTCTGCCTTCTGTGGAATTAGCCATCCCTCCCAGTTTGGTGTCATCAGCAAATTGGATGAGCATCCCTTCAGTTCCTTCATCCAAGTCATTTATAAAGATGCTCGATAACAACAGGCCCAGGACAGAAGCCTGCACTTCCCCACTTGTCACTTTTCCATGATGATGAGGAACTATTAATGAGCAGTCTTTTTGTGTGGTTGTTTCACATTTCATGACTTTATGCACATCTTGTTGTTCATAAATTATTTATTTATTTATTTATTTATTTATTATGGAATCAGTCAGTGATTTATTGTATTGTCACAGACCCATTAAAATTATTATAGAATTGTTACGTGACTTACATTGTAAGCAGGGTTGAGCACAAGTCACTTCTCCACCTTTGTCCTCCAGTGTCCAAGTCACTGGAACCTTTGTCCTCCAGTGAAGACGCAGGGAGAATTGTTGTAATCTTAATGGGACTCGAGCAAAGGTTGCAACATTTTCAGATAGTGGAGTACCACTTTATGAGGCAGCTTTTCCATCTTTTCCTTTCCTTTTTAACATGAAAGAAAGGCAAGCTTCTATACTCAGCACCAGCTGCCAGTTGCTTCTAAAATTGTTTCAGAATGGCACTGGGAACAGTGCTAGATGATGGCAGAGTGTGGTTTCCAGCAATTTTGTATGAAAAGAAAGATGGAGGTCCATATGTGCATCAGGATTTATTGTCACTGGTTTCAGTGGCCATTGTTTCTGAATAATTTTCTCAGCATTGCAGCCTTAGCTGCAGTGCTCTGTAATGCTCTGGTATTTGCTTCATTCCCTCTGCAAAAAAAGGTGTGCGGATTCTTTCTTTCTTCAGTTTAAACATTCTCTGTAGATTCCCACAAGTTTTATTGCATGAAGAGGTGCTCTTGCTTTCTTCTAAGACTGAATAGCATCTTTGTTCACTGACTTCCACCTTTATAGATCTGGTCAGCCTTTTGCAATGCATGGTCTCTGATCCTCTGTTCCCCCAACTGTTACATTTGAATGTCCATTGTCTACTTTTGCAGAACTGTTCAGAGGAATGAAGTAAGAACTGTCAAGCACTTTTTATATTCAGCATACTATGGAAATTATTATTGTTGATAATTATCACCACTTTTTTCAGGTACAAAGAACCTTCCCTAAATTAGGGTGTTCCTAATCATGAAGGTTCTCATTCTTCACCAGACAACTACTTTTCCAGGCTCAAACAAGTTTACCTTCCTTCCTTTCTTTCTTTCTTTCTGAAGACGGTTAAGGAACTTCAGCTGGGTCAGAATTTGGCAGCCAGGTTGTTCACTGTTCGGCAAGATTGTTTGAGCGTATTATACCGATCCTGGCCCAATTGCACTGGCTGCCAATTAGTTTCTGGGCCCAATTCAAAATGCTGGTTTTGATCTATAAAACCTTAAAGGGATCAGGACCAAAACACTCCAAGGGGCAACTCTCGGCATATGAACCTACCCAGACCCTGAAATCATCATCTGAGGCCCTTCTTTGTGTGGCTCCCCGACAAAGGGTCCAGAGAGTGGCAACACATGAACAGGCTTTTTCTGCAGTGGCTCCCTTGTTGTGGAATGTGCCTTCATAACATATCTTTAGGCTCCAGGCAAAAACATTTATCTGTAACCAGGCCTTTGGCTAATTAACATTCTGTGACCTTTTACATGTGTTTGTGGGAGGGGAGGTTATTGGTTTATTTTAATTTTATTATGTATTTTGGGTTCTCATTTTGTCTTTGTATGTTGTGAACTGCTCTGTGATCTTCAGATGAAGGTACTATATAATAATAATAATAATAATAATAATAATAATAATAATAGTAATAATACTGTGCATTTTCTTTCTGTCAGAATATCCGTGTGCGTTGTGTGACTGGAGCTGGGTTCTACATGCCATCAGGGAAGATCCAAGGCAACTTGGCTACACGCTTCCTGATGGTGGATGGTGAAAAAGTTCTTACTGGATCATACAGGTCAGTTGCTAATTCAGGGTGGGCGTTCCTTTTACATATATAGCTACGCGTGTAACTTTCCCTCTGATAACTGGAACACAAAATGTGTCCTAATCCTTTCGTAACTTAGCTTAATCATTTGTTCCTAGTTTCACACATGAAGTCAGACCTTTGGTTCATCTAGCCCAGAATTGTTCTGACGTTGCCTATGTTTCTAAGTAAAAATGCACAAGATTGGGAAGAATGAGAGCAAAGCGGGATGTAGAAGGAATAAGAAACACAGAACAAAGGTAGAAAGGAAGAGAAGTATGTGAGCAATATGAAGCAGGATTAAGAGGGGAAGAAGGGACATAAGAGAAAAGATATACACAGAAATGACAAAAATGTTTGACTGTCACCTGTCTATCTTCCCAGTACTTTCTCTGCTATGTGCGCCTACAAATTAACAAATGTACTTGGATAATATATATGCTTCCTGATTACTACGACATGTTTTCCTAGATGGTATGAGCTTAGATGTGAGAGGGTAACTGTTTCTGATTGCAGTGCTTTTAACAACAATATCTCTTGTTTGATAGTTTCACATGGACCTCATCCCACATAGACAGAAACATGGTCTTGTACTTGACCGGGCAGCATGTAGAGATGTTTGATATTGAATTCCGTGAACTCTATGCTATTTCGGAGGAGGTCAACCTCTACAAGGAGCTGAACCTTCCATGCCCTTTCCGCCATGGTGTCGGGAGAATGGGATTTTCCTCTTCTACAGTGGCCCGGAAGGCCATCAGCCCAAAGTATGGACTGGTAGTGGCAGTTCCCCCAGGGGAAATGATGCGCTGGGCTTCCCGCCAGAGGCACGAGTCACAAGGGACTCAAGAAGCACAGGAAGAAGAAAGTGAGTCCAATAGGCGACTACAAACTTTTCTGAATGACCTTATCACGGTGGAGCAAGTGCTGCCAGATATTGAGCCTCCACTTGAGGACCTGAACAGAGGAAACCGGAGTCCTCAGAAACTATTTTCCCTATTAAAATCCAAATCCAAATCCAGGGAGTCCATCCGTGACCTCAGGAAAGATGATGTTGCCAATGGGGAAGCTGGTTCCAAACCAGTCAAGAGGTTTGGCAGTGGATTTTTCAGACGGGCCAAGCGGCCACCACCCTTCAATGCTGATGCCAGTTCTATTGCCAGTGATATTGCTGAAGACTTTGTGGTTGTGAAGACAGGAAAGGAAAGCCAGGCTAGCCCTAGCCCTGTCAGCGTCCGTAGTAGTGGGGCTAATTCAGGTAAATAATCCTGGGGAAGACTCTTTATTTTTTGTTTTTACCAACAAAATAGTTACTCTTTCAGGATTTTTTTCCCCAGAAAAGCTTGCCCTTCTCTATTCTGCTTTCAGATCCCCAAACTTCTATACTGGGTGATAGACCAGTCAGTGTATGGGCAGAGTGAAAGGAGGGCAGCTATATCAAGTATTAGTATAATCCTGAAGTCTGACACTAACATCATCTGATAGCTTTGTTTCTAGATGAGTTTAATTTAGGGGGCTAATGGGATAATTTCACATTTCTCTCTCTTTCATAAATTAGGTTCATAAATCAGGTATTTTGATTCCAAGAAGGAAGCTGATTGTCATTCTGTGTTGCGTGAGTGTAATGTAGGTTTATTAGCAAAACTGAGATGCCTCATGCCACTTAACTTTATATGACTGGGAAGAGAGTTGCTGTGACAATCATGGAAGGTATTTGTATTCAAAATGCGCCCCTGGATGCACCAGCCGAGGCTTAAATAGACTCCGCTTATGTTGTTTGACTCTTTCATAAGACACCTTGATACATTTAATCTGCTATCTTACACTGTTCAAGGGTGAAGGGTGAAATTCTGACGTCTTTGTTTTGTTAATAGCAAAATATTTTATCATGGGGTTGGGAATGAGACATGTCAGAGCAGACAGATCCACTCAGCATCTACCGTGTGTGTGTGTGTGTGTGTGTGTGTGTGTGTGTGTCTATGTATACACATGTGTCCCTATCCTCTGATGAACAGAACCCCAGGAGAACACACTTCCCTTCCCTGGAGCTCTCATTTGCAGTGTGGTTTGGAGAAGGAAACAAGTGTTTAAAAGAGACTCCAGGTGGTGTTTTTTTCTGCATTTTTCATAACCTCGCATAAATGAGGCAGTATCCTGCCTGTCCCCTAAGCCCGCTGTGCATTCTAGAGGGGGAAATGCTAGCAACAACCATTAAAAGGGTCTCTTGTAATAAGCTAAGCCAGCATTTGTGGAATCTTTATATGAGGCCTTTTGGAATTCCCTTATACCAATTCTTTATTGTTTATAATTACTGGCTACAGTATGGCTTGCAGTTGTTTAGTCTTCTTAACTTTGGGGGGAGGGAACTAACCTGTGGCCCTTCAGATGTTGATGGACTCCGGTTTCCATCCGCTCCAACCAATAAGGCCCAATGGTCAGAGATGGTGGAAGTTGCAGTGCAACAATTTGACTGATGGTCAGTTTTGTAGCTTTTAATGACTGAAGTCCTGTAGCTATTAACTACTTCCTCTAAAGCAGACATGGCTAACCCATGGGCAGCATCTGTCCCTCAAAACATTTTTGTGAGTCTCCAACAGCCCCCGCTCCACATCATATGCCAGTTTGGGGATGGAACTGGTTAGTGAAGTTTAAACAACAGCCTTGCTGTGTGTGCCAAGTTGATCCTTGCACAAGGAATGCAAGGATACCCGGAGCCTTCCCTACAATTTGGGTTTTCTGCAGATTGCCTTTTGCTCCAATTCAGCTTTGAAGAGTTAATTTTCGCAGGGAAGGCTCTGGAGCAATAAAAAAGTGTGCAGGAGCTTTAAAATGTGCACCATGCTTGGAAAGCGCATAGGAAAAGTAAGTGTGGATAAAGCCCTAAAAGTAAGCTGTTTTGTAGTCATATATCTCGAGAAGCAAAAGTTCTGTCCCATAGAATCCAGAAATTTGATTGACTTTTGAAAACAACATTCTTCTCTGCAAAGATTCAGGTATGAATTGTCTCAGTAATGTTCTCTCCACATGCATGGGAACATCCTCCATTTGCGTGGGTACAAAAATTTCTCATAGTAAAATAGCAAAAGTCTGCTTTTTGCCACCTTGCATCACAGGCCCAACTTGATGGTCTTCATGCTTCCTGTTAGCAAAACCCATTCACACACAAACTTCATGCATGCCTGTGGTTTCCAAGCAACTACTAAAGCTTGTCTATTGTCCTTGAGAAGTAACTACAGCTTCAAGGCTGAATATCTTACAAAAGCTAAGCTTCAAACTAGGTTACAAACACAGCTTTGCTAATAATGAAAGGATAGCATTGAATTTGAGAGGTTTTACACATTTTAAAAAAGTATTATATGTAATAAAGAAAGAATATATCATAAGCATAAATGTCTCTCGCCAGCATTAACTTCCTAGGTTACCAAATACACAAGTTGGCCCTAGTGCGTCTGCTTGTTAGGGCTACCAAGTTACTAAAACCATGTTTCAAGATGCATTTTAATCATGACACTCCCAATGAGTCATTTGTTTTTTTAAAAATGAGTTTAAAATTATTGTTGACTCCAGGGGGGTCTCCTGCTGTGATGGCATGATGCCAGAAGGTTTTTTTTGTGGGGCCCCCATATCCCCCTGAAATTTCCATTAAAATTAAATAATAGTCTTTTAGAATTAAATAAAAGATTTGCTGCCTGCTTCCATATAGTCTCCACAGGTGCTGCTTTGTCGAATTTAATATAGAACAATGAATGGTGATGAAATGTTTTCAAATAATGTAGAATGGCTGATGGTAGTGCTTGGGAAGGCAGTTCTTTGCCACGGCTGTTTTGACCCTTAGGGTTGACCCTGGGTCAGTGTGGCCCTCAGTCCAAAAAAGATTAGCTACCCCTGCTCTGAAGTTAAATCTGTTCACTGTCTAGCCTATCCTCTAACAGTGGCCGTGTAGGATGAAATAGAAGGAGCTGCAGAACCAGCACAAACTGTGGGAGAGGGGAGAGCTGTGCAGTAGTCAGAAGTTTCTATACACGCCCCGCTCCACATCTCACAATCTTTCCAGGCAAACAAGAGGCATAGTCACAGTTTAAGTACCCATTCCAGCCACACTTGTCCTCCAGGCCTGAGCTTTCCTTCTCCTGGATTAGAGACTTTGGTTTAATCTTTGTATTCTGCTTTTCCAACAACAAATGTTGAGCTCAAAGCAGCTCACAATAATCACAGCAGCATTTTAAAAACAAGCATTGCAATCACTAACACCGCAGTATATAAATAAAGCAAACAACAAATTCATCAGAGCAATACAATTCAATAAATGGAATCCCAGAGTTGATACAGTATGTGAAGTTGTCTCAAAATACAATATACACTAAGCCGAACAATTTCAGATACTTCAGTAGGAAGGAACCCACTTAAGGCTGTTGAAACTACTAATCACCACAGTTCAGAATTTGCTCCACTTGCCTTTGCATAAATGTTTTATACTTGCAGCCAGTGCAAGAAAGCACTTTGTGTTTCACTGCCAATGAAGTAATCTATGGCAGCCTGAGAGACCTATGGCACATAGCAAGCTAAAGTGAGAAGCCAGCCATATGTCATGTATAAATCATTAAGCTGGCTACCAGACCTGGATGGTATTTGAGAAGATGGGAAATTGGGTAACAGGGCCTAAGCTGTGCTAATATTTCTAGGTATACATCGAATGGTTATCACTCACAAGACATCATGTAACTAGAGTTTCCCCTATTGGAATATGCATGGGGAGGTTCCCAGCTGTTGAGGAAAGGAAATAGGAAGATGAGGAAACTCTGGTTGGATAGCTTGAGGTTTCTGCCATTCTAGTGTGGAAGCGATGGTCAGAAGCACCTCCCCCCTTTTTTTTACTGGGGTATAAATTGTAACACCGAAAGTTTATTTACATTTCATTTTATACATTTTGATATCCTTCTTGGAGATGGGCAGTCTGTTTCTTTTGCGTTGAAATCTGCATAACACAAAACATGCACAGATTCAAACATTGAGTTCACAGCAGAGGAAAAAAATCATTTATCATTTGTAACATTTTATTAAAGTTGACCAGAGGGCATGCAGCAACCCCTAGTGATAAAACTAGAAAATAGCAGAGGCCCGTATGGATATATAATCAAAAGTGAAGGTTATTAAAGCTTTCTGTATGTTGAAATTTTTCATTCTGTGTATGCAGTGAAAAAAGTTTTAGATTGTAGCAATTAGAGCACAAAAAGAACAGCTCAACTCAGGTGCCAAATGAGCAGGTTGATATAGTGTGTATGGAGGACCAGGGCTGAATCTAAAGCTTAAGTTTTGAACGTGGACCAGTGTCCTGGTACCTATCAGGACTATTCAAGTAAATAATGTCTAAATATAAGTTACATGAACGAAGTGGTGCATGTGTGCGCATGCAATGCCTGGTGGAGAGCGCTTCCTGGACTGGTTGCCTTTCTGGCTACTTACCCAGTTAGGGGATTCTCACTGGTATTGTCTGTGGCACACAGAGGGAGGGGGACTGGGGACTGCTTTTCCAGGGCACCAGCTAAAGAGGATGAGAACAGCAGGGGAAAGCTAGGTGGGAAAGCCAAGAGAGGCTACTTCCACCCTTAGCATCTGCTGCCTGAGGTGATTACCTCATTCTTCTTAACTACCCTTAATGTAGTTTGCAATTATCTAAATAATTTTACTTTGAACGAGATGCATTTTAAAAAACGTTTTTGTTAATGTTGCTTCTTATAATCCTGAAAAAAGGAATTGGCCTTCTCAATGGCCTTCATTTGATAACTGTATATATAATATGATGCTTAAATACTGCTTTATTTACAAGAACTGTTCAAATGCATACAAGTCTATAAAAGTATTAGTAATTAAACATGGTGCCTTGGTGGTATCTGCACCTCTGTTAATAATCTCAAAAGACCATATTTTGTGGCGTAACGAAATTTGTAAATTAACTGGGAATAAACAATCAAAATAGTTTGAAAAATGCCTTCACTATGGAAACATTTCTGGAATATGTTTCCTGTGGCTGTGGGTGGGGATCATGAGTTGCAGAAGGGAAAAGGAAAACTGAGAAGGTATGCCTGAATGTGTTAATTTTCTTTTTTAAAAGCACACTTGAAATCTTTTAATTGGAAACATTTGGTTCATTTTCTTTTTTCTGATACAGAAAGAATGAGACCAAGCTCCCCTTCAGGGGACAGAGCCAAACAGTCCAACTGTGTGGTGTCATGATCTGAGGAAAACAGCGACGGGAAAACTGAGAACCCAAAGAGACAAGTGTGGCTGTGGAATATACAGCTGTGGGCTGATTTCAAACCTACAGTCCCAAGTTCCTCACAATGGTCTGTATCAACACTCTACTGTCAAGGTCGGAGCTGGTACATCCATCTAAAGTGCACATGCAGAGTAAAACACATGACATGGAAGATTCCTATGTGGAGAGGTAGCAGCATGAATTAAATAACAGTGATAAGTGGAGTTTGGAGTTTAAATCTGTGTTGACATACATGTAGGGGTGCTTTCTATTTCTATGTGTTGCTTCTTAAATTTGGTTACAGGCTTAAGAAGAACACGGTTATATTGTTGATAATTGTACTGTACTGCTGTTGGTTTTGTGAGTCAGAAACACAAATCAGAGTTAAAAGGTAGAATCCAGAGAAGATGGTCAAAGCTGGGGATTTTGTATGTCTGAGGCAGCATTTCTCAAACATCCAAACATCTCCAATCATCTACACACCTTTAACATTTACTAGATCTTCTGCACCTTCCATAACCTTTTCTGTAATCCTAACGTATGGATAGCCACCATGTGGCAGTGACAAAGACAAGAAGGGGCTGTGGAATTGCTAGAGAAGGTCTGGTGGGCTCATGCTCCCGGCTGTGGCACAGAGTTGGGCCTATGCTCCTGCTTCCTTCTGCTGAGCTACACAACTCCCTACCTGGACTAAAACAGTTATGCTAAGGACCTGGGAGCTGCATGTATATTGTACAGTGGCACTAGTTCAGAACCTCAGGTTCATGGCCCATATGCAACCCTTCAGGCCTCTCCATCTGGGCCAGACCCCTTCACCAGCCACACCCCCTGCCAGACCTGCTTTGCCCCCTCCCTGGAGTGTTTTTGTCTGGTTGGAATGATGTGTCCTTGAAGCCTGCTGTAACAAACATAAAATTAACATTTGTTGCTGAGCCCACCAGTGACATGTGGCCTCTGGAAAGTTGCCCAGGAGGTAACGTGTCCCCCTGCCCATCACTAATCTAATGGGACTTGCACACTTACAAAAATGCACTAAATTATATGTGCTGCTCCCACTTCCTCTGATGACTCCTGATTTCCATTTGGGGGGTGGTGGCCTAAGGATTTCTGTACATGTTTGTTTCTCCTCTTCAGAAATCTATTAAGATTGCTCTAGGCAATGATGAAAGAGTCAGTGAAATTGATATCCAATTCCTCTTCATTCCATATAGAGCTTGACATTTAAACAAATTTTATGCCCTATAATGGTTATTTGGATGAAAGCATGGGTCATAATGCCACGTGATGCTTATTAAGGTGTGCAGGTGAGATTCTACATGGTCTCTATTAAAAAAACACAACTTAAAAGATGCACTAATAAGAGTAGCAGGTGGCAAAACAATGCAAGATTGGTATAAATGAAATCATTTAATCTTCCCTTGCATCTCGTTACTTTTGTCCAGATTTATAATGACAAATGATTAAAAGTACCTAATTCAGTTCCTTATTCCAGCGCTTTAAAAGTCAAGGTTGTCAGTGCAGAGTCACACAACATTATACAAGCCCAGTGGATTAATTCAATATACGGACATTTGTTTTCCAGACAGCTGTCCTATAGTCATTCTGTGGTTTTATGCTGCCTTAAACAGTAGCTTTCAGGCCCTACCAGAGGCTGTCTGCCTTTTTGTATCCAGCCTGTCTGTTACAGAATACTAATCAGCAGAGAGTGAGGTGCAGAGTTTGCCTTGTTTAACACACATGCTAGCTCTGTTTGAGAATGTTCAGTAAGAAATACATCCAAGAGAAAATGTCACACACACTGTGCTTTCGAATTGCCTGCTGTGTCAGCTTTTATAGCAAGGGGTCTTCCAGAAATTGGATTACGTTTGGATGGCTGAGGGGTTGCGGGTGGGGGAGCTCATGCCTAGCCAACCATCTATTTATTAGTGCTATTCAACATTGATTTAATGGTATGCGGGGCATGTGCTGTACTCTGCCTGGAAGCTGTTCATTACAGCGATTTCCCTTCTTCTGTACACATGGCTAGTTAAACTGGATTCCATGGAGATGAACGGTGTATTAAAACCGCAATGGTATTCACCCACTTCTCCATCTATATTCAGATGGCCAACTTTCAGCCAGACGTGGTATATGCACGCAGTACATTTAACTTCCAAGTGGGATGATTGTACTTCAAAAATATATCAATGCAACTATTGTTGTAATAGTCACAGCCTCTGCCTTCACTCTGCTGAACATAAGCAGTTCACTTGTGTCAAAACTGCCTTGAATCCCTTGAAAAAGGTAGTCTGCTTTGATTTGGAGTAGCTCCAATTGAAAAATATGTACATATTAAAACATCAGGGCAAATTTATATTTAAAATGTAATTTATTTTTAAAATCTAATTCTATATTTTAATTCCATGTGCACTTGTAAGTTTTTACAGGGCTCAATCATGCGTTCCAAAAACGATAAATCCAAGTAGGTTTTGGTTTTGGTTTTGTTTTTAGAACAAGTCCCATGAATTGTTTCCATTATCCCCAGGTACTTTTTTTGTGGCTCTTGTATTTGTTCATGACCTTAAAAAGCCACTTGATTTCAAAAGTGTTTCATGATTGTGGATATGTATTTTTAAATGTGATACTTTTGTTGTTGTTGAAATGCAGAAACCACAAAATGAAATGAAACTAAATCTTGAATATCATGTTTTTCTACAGCCACAGATAATTTGAAGGGACGGACTGATGTGTCTGAATGTTTTAACACCCAGATGAAATTAAAATTGATGTGGTACTGGAATTGTACTTTAGAATGATAGTAATACCCATTGCATTGCAATGCAATTCAAAATATGCTTAGGTGCATACAGATGTGCATGTAAACAAGGCCTGAATTGTTTCTATTTGACTGCTGAAGCCCAGTTTCCCCTATTTGATAGATGTATCAGTCAGCAAATCAATTTCTGATCTAATACTCCAGCGTTAGTCAACCCAGGGCCCTTCAAATGTTGGATTCCCCTCCCAGCATCACTGATGATTAGACATGTTGACTGGAGCTGGTGGGAGTTGGAATCCGACATCAACTGTGAACCACCCTGAGATCTTATGATGAAGGGTGGTATATAAATGTAATAAACCATCTGGATGGCACTACATAGCTACTGCTTCAATAGTCAGATCTTGGTTCCCATGTCCACCATTTTAAAATGTACATTTTTAAACTTTGAAATTGCTGCATCTACATGAGCATGCGTACATTCATTCACCCCATGAGCAATGTGTGTGTAAACATTGGCAAATTGTTTTGGGGGAGGGGGAGATGAGTTAGTGATGATACCTGTTTAGGGCCAATTAGTACTGCGCTTTTGCTGCAAACGCTAATGGTTTCCTCTGAACTTGACCCAGAAGATAAATTAGTATATTTTAATAAAAACATGAGTGTGTTTTGATGATGGGTTTACCACTCAGATTATGTTCATATGTGCACACCCTTCTTTATGGAAAGCTTCAACTGCAATTAAATTCTCTGACAATCAGATCTACACAAGGGGTTTGCACATTGACAGTGGTATTGGGAACAGAACTTTCATGAGGAAGATGTACAAGCACATATTGCACAAAAAACCCCAATGCTACACAAATTGCATTTTGGGATCTGTACAGATAACCATTTCAGAACACATTCTACCAGAGATGTGTAGCAAAGTTCTCCTTAACATTAAGTCAACTAAACTATGCCTGGGGTGAACAAAGTAGCCTGTCATCAGGTATTCTAGTCTAGGGTGGTTTAGTTGGGTCACTCTGCCCGAGTCATAACACCCACCATGAACTTTTGGGAAGGGATTGTGGCATGGTGTTGGGCTTTGCACCCAGAAGGTCTCAATTTCATTCCCTGGCATCACCAGTTAAAAGGATCTTCGGTAGCAAGTGATGAGATAGACCTCTGCCTGAGAAATTGTGGAGGTGCTGTCAGTCAGAGTGGACAATACTTGGCTAGAGGAACAAATAGTGTGACTTTATGGAGCAATTTTCTCTGTGTGAGAGAGAGGGAAGGAGGGTCTGGCTGACTTGGTGAGAGCACAGAACATCTACTTACTGAAGTTTTTAATGACGTCTCAAGCTGATCTATATTATGCTAGCAAGCAGACCTGGTCATTGCTGAGGCTTTGATATATGCAGGTTATAAATCTACACATAATAATACGCACCTAAGTTCCATTTAGGTTGGTGTGATTTAAGAGGGCATAAAAGAGATCAAGATTTCAGTCTGAGTTTGCAATTAATTGATGATCATCTTATAAACATTTTAGGACCCATTCGTTCTAGTCTCTCCCTGAAATCTGGTAGCATAGTGGAACTGAATTGGCCTAACTCACCCTTGTGAATGTTATGTAAATGATGTTTAGTGATTTTATTTGTGCAGTATACTTCTTCTGTAGCTTATGCTAAAAGTGTTGTGTATATTTGGAATTTATTTCATTACATTGCACAGGATTGAAGATAAGTGGATCTGGTCATAATTATAAAATAATGTCTTTGAAAATTCACCACTTTTCTTCAGTCCCATGAAACTTTTTGTTTCTCCATGATGAACAGATTTTGATTAAAAACTGGTCTCAGGAGTTTATTAGAAGATTCATCTCATAGCCTGTCGACTTATTGTATACCCATCTTCTGAGTAATTTTCATCAATATTTTTAAAGGTCTTCAATACTTCCTAGTTATCCAGAAATTATTTGCTGCATATTTCCCATTAAGGCTAGGCTTAAAAGGAAATCTTTCAGCTGACTTTCAGCTATTTAATTTAACCCTGTGCTCACATATAAAATTACTGAGTGCTTCCCTGATTATAAAACCTCTTGGTCCACTTCATATACAACATGAAAAAAGGATATGGATTATCAGCTGCCTTTCTATGGGGGTGGGGGGAGGAATACTAGTGCAGCCAATACCTATGGAGGGACACTTCTAAATAATTGGATATAGACATAGGTGGATCAATAGTTTGACGGTATAAAGCAGATTTGTAGGTTAATTTTTGAGGTGCAGTGTGGTCTGTTATGAATGCACAGACCTGCACACTTTGGTTACAAGCCTCAGTAAAATAGTTGTGCTGCAGCCTAGGTTCACCTTTTTCTTACACTGAGATGGGAAAATGTCATGTGGAAAGAGGACTGTACACTAGAGCAATTCCAACAGTGCAGATTTAACATGAAAATATGCTTTACTAGTCCTCTCCCATCCACTTCAGAATCTGTTCTTGAGTGCCTTAATCTTGAACCTCTTCCTAGAATGGATCTTTAGTGGATCTTGAAATTGGTTTCTCTGTGCCTAAGCTACGGCATTTAATCTCAGATCTTATTACACAGTGTTTAGCTTTTTAACATTCCTTTCTACACTTTATGGATTTTGTTTAACTTTCGCGACACTTGCTCTCTTATGCCCTAGTAGTCTTTAATACCAATTTTCTGCTTTGACAGCATCAGCTGAAACTTTTTCTGCTCGTGTTGAAAGCTTGGATTTACTTTTGACTTTCTAGTGTGAAGTTCAGGTCTTTGGAGCATGTAGAAATTTATTGACACATTAAAATAGTGCTGGCAGCTTCCGTGAGACCAGGGATGGGCAACGGTGGTGGTGATGGAAATAATTATGATTTATTTTGGCCAGTGCCATTTATCATGTGTCAGCACTTGAGAAATAATGTGGCAACGGGAAAGGAAAACGTAAGCCTCAGGGTACATCAGGTCTGCACAGAACACTTGCGGCGCTTCTTGCTGTGGGACTGTAGCACCAGGTTGGAGGCATGAAAAACAAGCGTGGTATGGCACAAGCAAGCCCTCAGCCTGCACCATAGGTCAGATCATGACAACTTCACATTCTCTGCTGGCTCTGGAAGCACTTTTCTGCAGTGCAAATAAGTGTGTATGTGGTGGTAGAGGAACATTCCAGGCTTGAAACTTTGATATATGTGAAGGTCTGATGTACATGACTCCTCAAAAGAAGCCCACCACGATCCAGCATGTTGCATTCCCAGCATTAATTTGCTGAGTTGTGGCTTTTGCTCAGGGAAACTATTTGAAGTGCCATTGGATAACAGTCCCTCCCCCCTTCTTCTTATATCCTTCCTTGGTGGAATAGACTGAGCACATTGCAAAGCAGCAATGTTGTTCACTTTCCATGGGCTAAGGAAGGGATCTGTAGTTCTTCAACCTCTTTCCCTTTTTTGGGCTTACAGTGCCCAAGTTGATCATGCCTTGTAGCTATACGGACTAGAATAATCTACACTGGCTGTTGCTGGCAACAGCAGACCCGGGTTTAGTGGGCAGCCTTTTGACAATATGCCATATTGTTGCGCGTAAACATACTTGTTTGGTGTGTACATGTGCCTTACTGTCATAACAAATGCATTTTATACAACAAATAAATTCAAAACTGTTTTAAGTAGCCTTGTGTTTATTGGCATGGTGTCATCTAACTGAATGTGATAAATTCTCTCTGATTTTGTAATGGATTATGGCTGAACATGTGGGGCACCTCTTGAAAGATAGGTATTTTGGTGAGCGATACACAGCTCTGCTTACAAAGAAATCAAGGAAAGGGCATCAGCCCTCGAGGGAAGTTCTCAAGAGGCCAGGCAGTGGCTGGGGATTAGCAGCTGATTAAACCAAAGTAATTATATAACTACCACATATGTCAGGATTATTGTATATTATAACTTAATAAGGTTTTTGAGTTTGGGAAGGGGCCTCAAGATTGTGGGCCCTCATGCACCACACCCCATACGACTGCCATTGTGGACAATAGTAAGGCTGCTCTGCATTGACTTTTATTTTTTACAATCAACCTTTAATCACAAGGAAAACAAAACTAACTAAGATACAGGGGGAGATAATAAAGGGGATTTCACATTACTAAGGAAGTATATATTATAGAAAGGTGTCCTTACTACTTGTTTAGCCTGCCTTAATTGCTGGGATAATTTTTTGTGCTGTTTTATCTTTCTGCTTTTCAGAGAAGAGGATGTAAAATGAGAGTGCAACATAGAGGCTATTTAAAATAAAAAAAATGGCCATTGAAGATTACCACCCTCTCTAGGGAAGTAATCTGCACACGCCCAAAGGCATTCATTATTAGTATTAGTATTTAGACCTATTTACTTCTTATCCGAAGATCTCCAGGCAAAATACAACAATTTTTACAGCACTGGGACCTGCCTGAACTTGTCCTAGGTGCAGGGGTCAGCAAACTTTTTCACCAGGCGGCCGGTCCACTGTCCCTCAGACCTTTTGGGGGGCTGGACTGTACAGTATTTTTTTTTTTTTTTGATTGGGGGGGAATGAATGAATTCCTATGCTCCACAAATAAACCAGAGATGCATTTTAAATAAAAGCACACATTCTACTCATGTAAAAACACCAGGCAGGGCCCACAAATAACCCAGAGATGCATTTTAAATAAAAGGACACATTCTACTCTGTAAAAACACGCTGATTCCCAGACCGCCCGCGGGCCGGATTTAGAAAGCGAGTGGGCCGCATCCGGCCCATGGGCCTTAGGTTGCCTACCCATGTCCTAGGGCTACCATCAAAAAGGATAGGCAAGCTTTTTGGGGGGAGAGACTTATTTGAGGCTTTCTACATGAATAGAGATTTTTATCGTCATGGAGGGTATATATACTTTCCTATATGTTTGACAAGAAAATTGCCCAGTCTTCAAAAAATATTGGCTTAGCTGTTAAAATATTTGACACGCTCTTGAATTCAAGAGAAACAAGCACTTTGTTATCTCCAACCTGCCAGGAACTCTCTCCCATCTGCCAACAATACTTGCACTGAGCACTTGCAATTGAAAGGCAGAGGTTGGGGGGGGGGAGCAAGTCTTAAAATGTGATCACTCTTAGCTGTCTTGCTAAGTATGCTGCATTTGTACAGAAAGATCAGTTCTGATTCAGCATGGACATTGCCGACATTGTACTGCTGCTTGAAAGAATGGGAAGATGGCTCTGCCTTAGTGCGCTGAGGAAGAACTGCAACAATCATAGGAGAGGGGAAAGCATGGGGGTCATCTTGTCCATTACTTTTCCCCAGTGCCATTATTCTCCTCAGTACATTTTCTGCCAATCTGTAAATGATTCAACCATTTGTATTTCTCAGAAGTCTATTCCCCGCTCTCTTGCCCTGTCAGAAAGTTACAAATAACATGGACTGAATTACTCAGTATGTAGAAGCTCTGATAGCTGAAGCAGTGAAAGAAAATGACTATTTCCCTCCTTCAGCTTACCAAAGTGTCTGCTTTTTATGTCTTCAAGATAGGAGCATACTAATAAATGCAAAGCAAGGGAAATGAATCCAAGCTAAGGAGCACTTCAACAAATCACAGGTTTTCTAGGAAGAAAGGCTGGATTTTTTTTTCTGGACTTTTCCAAACTTTAAATGGTGAAGTTTGGCCAAAATATATTCTTGCTTTCTATTTTTAAATGGACTTAAATAAAGTTCTTGAATAAAGATAACATGCAGTTGCATACATGGGAGCATATTTTCTCTCTTGTACAAAAGCTACATGCATTTTCTTGTTGCAGGGGCCATAACTTGAAACAGGTCTCAAATTTGTATATAAATAACACTCTCTGATAGGGAAGCATCTCTTCCCCTGCATTCTTATCGCTGATGTTTAGGAACTCTATAGCATAGTTAATTAGTAGTGAGATGAATGAATTTATTTATTTAGAGTATTAATATCCCACCCTTCAATTAATTCTTCTGAGATAGGGGGCAGATGAGGGGTTAGCTCCACAAGGAAAGAGATCCATAGGTGGGTCTGAGACCTCAACCCCCCCCCCATGCCCATTTATCCTAAGAGCTACTGGCATGAAGATATTCCCCTATCTCATTGCCCCTTCTTTTTATCTTTCGGCAGTCTTTGAATCCTTCAGCCATTACAGCTTGTGGTATGGGAATGATTTTTCTGTCCCAAAGCATGGAATTTAAAGACATGCCACTGTGTGGATGATGCCAATTTATGGATGTATTACTTGTATGTCTAGCCAACTTTTCACCAAAAGGTCCCAGGGAGAGTTATAAAAATAACACAATTTTTTAAAAAAACAAATTACATTAAAATAACAACATACACACACCAACAGTAGCGGAAACCTCTATATTCCCTCTGAATCGGAAGAGGCAGCTGAGGTGCTAGACCAGTGTTTGCAGCGAGTGGTGGGCTGGATGTGGGACAAGAAACTGAAACTGAATCCTGAAAAGAGGTGGGAAACTGAAACATCCTTTAATTGTGGACTTTGTTTGACTTGCGTCCATTTATTCTTTTGTACGGAATTACCGTACTTGTTGGTCTTAAGTGGACAGAAGAATGGCGTTGTTGACAGGTGCTGTAAGAAATTATTTTTAAAATACTAAGCGGTTTAGAAAGTGGATGTTCAAAATCTTAAGTGGTTTTTAAATGCTAGTAAATAAACAAAATGAGCACACTGAACAAACTCACGGGGCAGTCTTGGACATGTCTATTTATAAGTAAGCTCCAGTGTATTCAGTAGGGTTTACTCCCACATAAGTATGGGATATGGGATTCTCTTTTTAAAAAGTTTGGGGGCAGTGAGGGTTTACTCCCTATTTCCTCCTGCTATACTGCCCTTTAAAGCTTCTCCACCCACCCTTTGTGGTAGTTCAGTACAGGGGTAGCTAGACAGCACCTACTTGTCTCTCAGGTGTGAGGTAACTCAAGCCTGGGACTTGTGGGCCTTACATGTAGTACCTTACTTGCCTAATGGAACAACTATCTACTAGTATAATAGTGACACACAGTGGCTAAAGGAGGCAATGCATTTTCTTCACCTTTAACTAAAAGTAACAGCAAATGGGACGCGGGTGGCAATGTGGGTTAAACCACTGTGCCGCTTAGGCTTGCGATAGTCATGCTGGCCACATGACCCGGAAAAACTGTCTGCGGAAGCGGACAAACACCGCCTCCATCGGCCTTTAAAGCAAGATGAACGCCGCAACCCCAGAGTCGTTCACGACTGGACTTAATTGTCAGGGGTCCCTTTACCATTACTTTTAACAGCAAAGTTAATGAAACAACATTGGGAGTGGGGACATGTTCAGACTTACGTAGGCAATTAAGAATACATCTTTCCACAATAGTTACTTGATTTCTGATTTAAACTTTAAATACGATTTCGGGGTGGAATTTGGCCTTTCAAATTTTAGCGGTGCCCTGTGCAAAGCCAAAATTTGTCATGCGTCTCACCTTCTATTCTCAATTCACTACATCATAAATGTGACACCCTACGCCAACCCCTAAGCTCTGCGCCTAGTGTGGCAGAACCGATCGGCTGCCCTAAATCTGCCTCTGGTTATTTTTATTGTATGGTTTTATGTACAACTGTTGTAAACCACTCTCAATTTTTTAATGATTTGGAGATATATAAATATTTTCTATAAACAAACTACCACATGACTTTTCAGCTTATGACAAAATTCTATTTCTCCTTCCTTTTTTGAAGATTTCTGTCAATATTTTTCAAAAATGTGAGCCTCAAATCTATTCATACCTTAATCAGTAGGAAGACCATATGTTTATCTTCTGTTGGATAGTGCACTAGACTCTCATATGTGAAATCAGAAATCATCAAAGTTGAGCAGTATACACCTCTGTTCCATTGCACTGAACAGTATTCAAATATTGCAATGGGTTGTGATCTGAGAAACTGGCTTGTACTGCACATGGGTATGGTTAGGGTGTTTCATAATAGAGGAAAAGGAGGTGCAATTAACACTAGCACCACCGAAGTTTTAAAAATAAAGTTACTATAAATGAACTAATACATAGGTTGCCAATGTGGCTACACATACACCCACAGAGGCCTTCCTTGGTGACTTCAGGTTGCCTTCCTTTGCAGGTATTATGCTTGAATGAAGCATTCTGTGTTAGCCAATATAATTGGTTGTTGGCTATGTGTGGTGCCCACAACAGTTTCTCCCTAACCCAGTGGTTTTCAACCAGTGTGCTGTGGCGCCCTGGGGTGCCTTGAATTATGTTCAGGGGTGCCACAGGCAACACTGGCCTCCACCGCTCTTTCCTTCCCTCCTTCTTCTGATGCCCTCTTGCATTTCTGCCTCTCAAAGGCTTGCACAGCTGTTTGTTGCAGCAGCCCTGGTTACAAGCTCCCCAGGCAAATGGTGCCTCTGGGGCTGGCCGGGCTCCCATTTCCACCATGTAGGCCCATGGCGCCCACTGCTGCCTCCTAAGGTGAGTAGCATGGTTGGCCTCAGGTTTACCAGTCTTCTTCAGGCTGCTAAGACTGCGGCATCCTCTTCCCAGGCCCCTGTGGGACAGCGTGAGGCAGTGGCGTAGCGTGGGGGGTGCAGGGGGGGCCGGCCGCACCGGGCGCAACATCTAGAGGGGTCGCGTTCGCACTCACAGCTCTCTGCCCCTACTAAAATCCATGGGTTAGGGGGCGCAAATTACTTGCCTTGCCCCGGGTGCTGACAACCCACGCTACGCCACTGGCGTGAGGAGGCAGTTATGGGGGGGGTTCAGGGACTAGGGGTGGCTGTGGCGGCTCCCTGGAAGACTCCCAAGGAGAGGGGAGAGAAGAGGAAGCTGTGGGAACACAGGGAGGAGCTCTGCAAGCAAGGGGTAACATAACTGGGCTTCTGAGGCTTGGAGCATGTTGTTCCATGGGGGGGGGGGTAGAATGTGGTGGTCAAGGGAGCCATGGACTCAAAAAGGTTGGAAAGCTCTGCCCTAATGCTTTTCTTTTCTCAGAGTATTTTCCTTACATACTAGAGCCAAGCTGATGAGCCCAGCCTAATTCTTCCTGCCACTGTGAATGTATCTGACCCTCAGATCTCTCTCCAGTCCCCACCTCTCTCTCTCTCTCTCTCTCACACACACACACACACACTCCCCAGATCTCACTCCTCACTGGCCCTGCTTCACATAAGTGCTTTTGCCTGCCTGGACTATGTCCTTCAACTCTGATAATGCTCCTTGCTTGTCTGTCTGGAGGATAGGAGAGGTGTGTGTGTAGACATTAGTCTACTGTGAGAAGGTAAACTCTGCATTCATTGCTCTGCCCACTTTTGCCTCTTGCCTCTCCTATCATGGGTAAATGCTGCTGTGAATGTTGCCCAGAAGGGGATGCAGCACAATCCACATCCCCGAACCATAACACCAGGGGGATAGGGTGGTCCATCCTTGAACAATTCCACCAGCTTTTGCTCACAGAGCTGTTGACACAGAGCTTCCTGTTCTGCCCACTGAAAGTGTGTGTGGAGAGACGTATCACCTGTGGAACTGCCCCTTGTAGTATTATTATTATTTATTAAATGATTTGGTGATGATCTTTCTTTCTTTCTTTCTTGGGACAGAAATACAGATGAAACCATTGTGAATGAACAGTGAAATTCTCCTAAGCATACAGTTGGTGGAATATACAAATACCGTAATGTATAAGGTACAACATTTATTACAAAATTGTGAAGGGAGAAAATAACTATGACACATAATACAATAATAATAATTTATTATTTGCACCCCATCCACCTGGCTGGGTTTCCCCAGCCACTCTGGGCAGCTTCCAACAAAGATTAAAAATACATAAAAATCTAATACATTAAAAACTTCCCTAAACGGTGCTGTCTTCAGATGTCTTCTAAATGTCAGGTAGTTGTTTATCTCTTTGACATCTGGTGGGAGGGTGTTCCACAGGGAGGGCGCCACTACCAAGAAGGCCCTCTGTCTGGTTCCCTGTAACTTGGCTTCTCGTAGCGAGGAAACTGCCAGAAGGCCCTCGGTGCTGGACCTCAGTGTCCGGGCAGAATGATGGGGGTGGAAACACTTCTTCAGGTATACTGGGCCGAGGCCGTAATATTACAATGTATGCATGATTGTTTATTAAAAACATGGAAATAAATAAACATATACAACCAGGGACTTTTTACAGCATGGGTAGGCAAACTAAGGCCTGGGGACTGAATCCGGCCCAGTCGCTTTCTATATCCGGCCCATGAACAGTCTGGGAATCAGCGTGTTTTTACGTGAGTAGAATGCTTCCTTTTATTTAAAATGCATTTCTGGGTTATTTGTGGGGCATAAGAATTCGTTCATTTCCCCCCCAAAAAATATAGTCCGGCCCCCCTCAAGGTCTGAGGGTCAGTGGACCCGCTCCCTGCTGAAAAAGTTTGCTGACCCGTTTTACAGCATGTTAGATACAAATTGGCTAATGCCTGCCACCAACAATGAAAAGGAAAATGTCATTGGTATTTAACAGGTCCTTTAGCAGAGCGAATGAATGATACATTAATTAATGAGTGCCAACAATGTTCAATAGGACCTCAAAAGGGAAAAGAAATCTCCAGCTCTACTGGTATCTAGTAATTACCCTGTGTTTTGTTTATTCTTCTCCATGTGTTCATTATGACAATTCAGCTGGCATCCCCTGAGTGCCCTATGCATGCTTTCAAACATTTATTTATTCCAGAAATATATTTGAATAAATCTGAAGCCCCATAGCTCCCCTCTAAGTGAACTTCATTCAATTTTAGGGCAGGAGGGATGCTATACAATAATCAAGAGGACCTCTTTTTCTTCTCTTTTTTGCCATGGTAGTACCATGAAGCACTGGAGTTGTGATGTTTAGATCAGGGGTGGGCAGAATATAGATCTGGGTTGAGTTTTCAGAAGTTTGGGTGATTTTCAGAAGATTGGCAAGGATTTCTGAATCCCAGTGGTTTAATAATAAAAGCAAGAAATGACATGCACCCCTTTAATAACACTGCCAAAGTGAAGAATGCATGGGGGTACCCATGGGTAGATTTTAATGTGGCAGCACTTGAAGCTCCATTTACTTCTGATGTTTAAAAAGATATTCATGGTGTCAGAGCTACCCTAGGTCCCAGCTCACAAAGGACCAACGCTGCTTCGTTGTTAAGTATAAAAGTCTATATTGAAGTTCAGTTTCACTTCCAGAGCCGCAGCGCGCAGCCCCACGTCTAAAGTGTCAGACCACTGATGCTCCGTCTGAGTCTCCTCCCCCTTGACACCAATTTAAGATTCTAGCCTTGCTCCACCTTCTCCGCTGCTCCTTCCTCCTCTGGGTCCGCCTGCCCGCCGGGGTTCCGCCCTTTCTAGCCTCTTCTCCCGCTGATTCCCCTGAGCCTTCTCCCTCCCTCCGGCGGGCTTTAGGAGCTGGTTCCCCATCCGGGTCTCCTGCTGTTCCGCGCGCCTGCACATTTGAACTTGGCGCGCGCGCCCAGCCAGCAGCTTTCCTCCTGACCGTTCCACTGCTGCTGTCACTGCTTCCCCCATCGGGGGGGGGGGCTAGCTGCAACTGACCTCCCCTCCGTTGGAGGCGTGGTCAGCCCTGACTCCCTCTCTGGAGGAGACACTGCTCCTGACACATGTGACTCCTCCCCCCCACTACGCTCTGGTGGGGAAACTGGTCCCGATCCTCCACTGCTGCTTTGGGGTTCCCCTCTGGCTCCTTGTTTCTGGTGCGTCCCCCCTGGGACCCCCCTTGCCCTGACCATCGGCGCCCCCTTCTGGGAATCTTCTGATTCGCTGGAGAAGCTCATGGAATCTCTCGGGCCACTGTCATACTCCCCTACGCTGCCCTCGGATTCTTCCCCTTCGCTCTCCCAATCCTCTCTCCCTAGTGCTCCTGCTCCTGATTCCCTGACACATGGGAATTCTTTAATTCTAATTTATGAGTTTAGCCTCTGGTTGGCGGAACTTGGGGGTTGTAGTAAAACAAGCACACACATGTAGATCCTGCAAATCTGGTCTGCTCATCCAAATTAAATTGTGAACCCACTGGGAAGAGAAATTGTTATTGTAAGGAGCCACTGGCCATGGGTGGGGATTGTCCCCACAACCACAACACCCAGCTTTTTAAAGAGGAAGTTTCTTGTATTTGAGGCACTTGACATATGAACAAAACATACAGGCACTATTCTATTCTCAGAGAAAATCGCATGCTTCCTTTCAGTGCTTTACTGCCCTTTTAGGAAAATCTACCACCCAACTTTAAGACAGAACTCCTGCCTGTCATCTTGGTTCTTCATAAAGTGTCACATACTTTGATGGTTAATAAAATAATAATATACAAGCAAGTGTGCAGTGGTTTGTGTGTCAAACTAAGATTGGAGTGATTTATTGACAGTCATAACTGACTAGCCAAACCTTCCTCCCAGGTTGCTACCAGGATAAAAAAATGAGGGAAGAACCACATGTGGCCTCCAGCTAACTTGAGGAAAGGCAGGATAAAAATATAGTTAATAAACCAGGCCGGTTTTGGACACTGAGGTGTGATTGATCATATATTTGGCTGGTTAAGTAAAACCACATTAGAGTTGTTTAGTGACTGAGTGGTCTATAAATGTTGAATAAATAATTAAAAATTAAAATATCACGAGGATTTTTACTTCCTCTCCCATCATTGTTCAGCATTCTTAATTGTTGTCGCTGCAGGTTGTGTGCTAGTTTGGCAGGACTAAGTACCGCACTAAGTGAGGCTGTCCTATGGAGAGGGTGACCAGCACGTAGCTAGTCATCCCCGTGCCAAGGGAGAGCTCCACGGTTGGATACGGGGACTGAAAGGACCAAGCGGGCTGAGGCGCCTCAGAGATCCGCAGAAAGGCAGCGCGTCACCGCCACCCAAATGGACGCCGGCTGTCACCGTCACGTGGAGGCAGCCCAAGGCCACGTGCGAACACCAGACTCAAGGACTCACGTGGTACTCCAACTGCGCACAGCGCGGGGCACTGCGGCTGCGCAAACCTGGCTTGTTATTACAGTATTTGCCTCTACGGCCCTCCCTAATTCATAAGAAGGCGGGGCTGTTCATGGCAATCTGAGGGACCGTGGCCTATTACCCAATCGCAGGTCGCCTTCTGAGAAATTAGCCCCACCCCCGTCAAGCTGGTCGCCTAGGCGACCAATGACGTTTCCAGTCTTGAGGCCAGAGAGGTACGCGACTCGGCTGTACCGAAGGCTTCTAGATCTGCGATTAGCCGGTTTCAGGTTGATTGACATCTTCAGGAGCGAAGACCAAGCGCACGCGCTTTGAAATATTTATTATTATTTTCGGCTCCGTTTTTACGGCGATGCGAATTCGGTGCCCATGATTGGCCGGCTGTAATGACGAAATATGTAGCCAATAGCCTTGCAGTAAGGAACAATATGGGTGGGACAAATACGTGACTTAACCAGACGAGCTGTGGTTTTGTCCAATTGGAAAAAAGCTAGGGCGGAGAAAGCAGAGGAGTGCAAGTTAAAACAGCATAGGTAGCTGGTTTCACCAATAAGGAGTCGGGTGGTTTTCACGCTGCCCAATTATTATCATAAACTTATGAGGCGGAGCTTTGCTTGATATGCAGCCACTGTGACTAATGCATCTTGAGATGGTTGAAGAGTCGTCCAATGGGAAATGAGGAGGGGGATGGAAAAGGGGGCAGGTCGCCTTGAGACGGCCAGGTAACTTCGCCAATCAGTGATAACATTATTGCGGTGCTAGCCAATGGGCGGCCATTGAGGGCGGGTCCCGATGTGTTTGGGTTCGTGCTCCTCAGGGAGTGAGACGGCGGCGACGAGGAAAGTTTATTTTTTGGTGGCGGTTGACCCCCCCTCCCCCCGCCATTTGTTTTGATCTCTGTATCTGGCGGCTGGATTTCCCCGGCGGGTAAAACGGGCGGGAAAAGCGGCTCCCGCAGCAGCGCCCGTGGAAAGGAGGTGGGCTCTCCGTGTGCACCGCTGCGGGCGAAGAGGCGACGGCTGCGGCTCCTCGTAGGTGAGTGGCGAGGCAGGCCTCGGGGGCCCACTGCGCGCTTCTGCGAGGCTGCTGGAGCGGGTGAACGGCGAGGCCTCGTTGCTCTCCTCTCAGAAGACGCCGCAAATCCCCTCAGAGGGGCCGAACGGCTCCTTCGGGCCCCTCCAGCTGTCTCTCAGCGCCGAGGGTGTCATTGTTGTTAGTATTATTATCATAATAACATGTGTGTTGAGGTAATGATGGTTCCTGGGGATACCTCTCTGGTTCCAGTTTCGCGGCGGTAGCTGCAGGAGCTCCGTTGGGTAAATGAATTTGGGGCTGTTTAGGATCGGGGCGCCGGTGGGGGGGGGGGCGGCGGGAGGAGAGGGTTTTCCATCGCTTTCACTTGCGCGTGCGCAGTGGCGCTTCCTTCTCTGAGGGCATCGGCGGTGGAAGAGCAGAGGGGGAGTTTAGTATACAGTATTTGGAGTGGGACGTGAAACTCGCTCCTCGGATAATGACGACCTGAAAGGGTAACGGGGCTTGAGAGTTTTTCTTTCTCTCCGACCCCAACCCGAGCTAATGGTGAGATTTTTCTCTCTCCCTTCACACCGTCCAATAGCTCGGGATGGAAACTCAGGTTCTGTGGTGCAACCAGTCAAGATCGGGTGGAAACAGCCAAGTACCCCGAGTGTTGCCGTAAAGGCTTATTTATAGCAGCGCTGGTTGTAGCAAGCCCCAGCTCTACCCATGCAGGATGAAAAATGATCCTAAAAGATATAAATAAACACAGCCGACTGGCGGCCTCTTGCTTTCTGCTCTCCTTTGCTTCCGTGAGTGGGGCTCTCTTCCACCCAAGGGGCGATGACCACCTCGAGCGTAACTTGTTTGGCATAATAATATTTGAAGCGGATAAGAAATGTTAGAACTGTTGACTCGCGGTGTAGCGTTGGGTGCCCACTCCTTAGCAGGGTCAG
This sequence comes from Podarcis filfolensis, assembly GCF_964270895.1. NCBI lineage: Eukaryota > Metazoa > Chordata > Lepidosauria > Squamata > Lacertidae > Podarcis > Podarcis filfolensis. The sequence continues at coordinate 45,281,118 of NC_139612.1, read as the reverse complement.
AGCCTTTTAATTGAGAGAGGCCCGTGGGAATAGTTTAACATACAGTGGTACCTCGGGTTACATACGCTTCAGGTTACATACACTTCAGGTTACATACGCTTCAGGTTACAGACTCCGTTAACCCAGAAATAATGCTTCAGGTTAAGAACTTTGCTTCAGGGTGAGAACAGAAATTGTGCTCCGGCGGCAGCAGGAGGCCCCATTAGCTAAAGTGGTGCTTCAGGTTATGAACAGTTTCAGGTTAAGTACGGTCCTCCGGAACGAATCAAGTACGTAACCCGAGGTACCACTGTACGAGGTACTGTCAAGCTACATATTCTGGATTAACATTAGTGTGTAAATAGGTGGCAAGAGAAGGGGGTAGCAGAGTCAGAAATGTTTTTGTTTTTGGTACTAAGTGTTGTGAGGACAGCTCTTTCTAAAGATGAAGGAACAGCTGGTGTTATGCGCCTCTGAGAACCCCATTTCTGGTGCATAACATTTTGCTGTGTGTTTTGTGTTGTGTACTGATCAGGACTGAATTGGAGCTACTGGAAACTTGGAGGCAATGATCTCTTCCCATACCTCCTCTGCCTTTCCAATGCCATGGGTAGTAGAGTAAAACTGGCATTTATTTGCTCTTGTGAAATAACATCAGTGGTGGAACTTTGTTTCAAATCCACATTTCAGGGTTAAATCAGGCCATAACCTTTATTCACTGAAGTTATCTAAACTCTTAAGAACATGTTGTTGTGGACATAGAGTGGTAGGGTAGTCTTATTCTCTCATTACTCCAAAGTAATGCTAATTATTTACATTGAGCTTTGTTAGATTCTGTGCAGCACTCTTGTATTTCAGAAGTATTGTAGTGTTAAAAGGAAATGCCTATCTTAGTGTAATTGGGTTTCCTGTACAATTTCCTTCAGAGTCCATATAGCTGCATACCCTTGGTGGGATCCTATTATTTTTAATTAGGTGACCTAGGGATTTTATTATGAAGTAAAACCTTTTTATTTTTCTGTTCTGAATTGGGATAATACATTTGGGGTTCTTTTTTGAATATAAGAAGAGTTTTCTGCAGCATTTGTGCCGGCAATCCAAGCTTTAACTTTATAAAGAGTGCTTTCATCATGTTACTTATGCTTTAAAAATGACATTTCTACTATATCGAAACAAAATATATCATAGTTATTCATTTTAAAATTGTAATACAGTATTTATTACTTTGGTATATTATCAGCTACTTTGTAGACAATTTCCTCTAAGTGGATTATAAATCCCATAATTTTTCTTTTTTGCTTTTATATGTGTCATAATGCTACCAAAAAATCTTATTAGTTCAAACTTTTTTATTTGGATTGCTTGCAGTGTACACTATAGGGTAGCCAAGAGCAGTGTCTTCTCTCACCCTGCTAATTCTGATATGGGGTGGGGAGTGGCAGAATTAGTGGAGGCTGGAAAGGTGTTAATATACCCCCAAACCTTCAGAATTTTCTTCTCCTGCATGTCCATAAAGGCCAGATCAGAATTTTGTGGCTAAGTAATATGGAGTTGATTAGTAAGTTGCTTTTTTCAGATAGTGATGTTGATGTTATCAAGTTCTCTTAATCACAGAATTCTTTTTTGCCAACAAAGCACTTTCATTGCCTAGCATAAGTAGAGCATTGGCTAACAACAGTGCTGTGCCTGGTCATTCACAATGGAAGTGGGTTAGCCTCCTTAGTATGAGGGTTAGCCTCGTATGTAGGGGATGCAGTTTGCACTGAGGATAGCTCATAGCAATTCAGACAGGGGTCCTGTGAAATCAACATTGGTTAGTGTTAACCATGGTTACAATCCGTACCAAAACATTCCTTAATCATGGTAAAAGTTGGGGATGGACTTCTAGTTGACCTAAGTGCTTCATATTGCAGGTGGTAGGCTGGAGAAAGAGAAAAGATTGGATGTTCTTCATGTATCCACTTCTGGTGAGTGCACATAACCTCAGCTAAAAGCTGGTGTGGTATAGTAGTTAAAGTTCTGGATTAGGACTGGGAGACTAAGGTTGAGAACATCATTCAGCCATAAAGCTCATTTGGGTGACCTTGGGCCAGTAACAAGGTTGCTGTGAGGATAAAAGGGAGAGGAAGTGAATATTGTATGCTACATTGATCCGTTTGGAGAAAGGTAGGATATCAACACAGTATAAATAAATACAGGATAAAACTAGCATGTGGATAATGCATAGCCCATAGGCCTCCATACTGTATGACTTTGTAAGAAAGGTAGGTGCCTGGTAGCCATTATGTAGTACAGTGGTACCTCGGGTTACAGATGCTTCAGGTTGCAGACGCTTCAGGTTACAGGCTCCGCTAACCCAGAAATAGTACCTCGGGTTAAGAACTTTGCTTCAGGATGAGAACAGAAATTGTGCTTCGGCGGCGCGGCAGCAGCGGGAGGCCCCATTAGCTAAAGTGGTGCTTCAGGTTAAGAACAGTTTCAGGTTAAGAACGGACCTCCGGAACGAATTAAGTACTTAACCCGAGGTACCACTGTACTTGATTCCCTGAACCGAAGTTCAGACTGATCAATTTGTCCGAGTTTGGATATAATGATAGAATCATAGAACTGTAAAGTTGGAAGGAATACCAAGGGTCTTCTAGTTCAGCCCCCGGCAATGCAGGAATCTTCTGCCCAATGTGGGGCTCAAATCCACAACCCTGAGATTAAGAGTCTCAGGCTCTACTGACTCAACTGTCCCTTCAACATAAACTGTGGTTGGTTAAAAAGCTTCCAATTTCCCTGTGACACTGCCAGAGGAGAAGAGGCAGTACTTGAGCCTGAGCTGATCAGCCATTGTGCCTTCTACTCCAATTTCCCCCAATTGCTGTGGGGGGAAGGGAAAAGTGAAAAGGTGACTGCAAGCCAGATGGGGTGGTCCTACCTATCAACCAGCAGACAAAGGATTCCCCACCACTTTTTAAAAAATATAATTTGACTTACTCAGGGGGGAGTGCGTGATTTTTCATGTCTGGTGAGCATACCTAGTACTTCATATGGGAATGAAAATACTCACCTTAGCTTATCTGTGTGGATTTGCTGAAGAGGAGACTCAGAAGGATGGTGTGTGTGTGGAAGGGGAGTAATGGTGTGTGATTGTTTTTGTCTGGCTTCATCATATGCTGAAATGCCGCTCCCAACACCTTTACAACATGGAAATGTAACTTTGGGTCTGAAAAAAGTTCCCCATCTTTGGTTTAAATTTTAACCCCCTGTTACTTTGTATAAAGAATAGTGGCTACCATGAGAGAGTGTACCATTTTTTGTCATCAGCTCCAGTTATTTTGCTGTTTTTAGAGCAGTCATCTTACCAGCCTCTGTGTAAGTTCCTTAGGAAATGCAAAATTTATTTTTAAATATGCAAATACTTATTTGCATGTATGTTAGTAGATAGAAGGCATTTTGCTGTTCTGAAACAAGTTGTCACCTTGGAAAATATAGTGGCATATACCATAAAATTGATTCTGCATTCATCTGTGATAGTGACTACCTGTACAGGCTTGAAAACACTGGACAGTGCTGCAACCACTCTAGTTGCCTTCACTTATCTTTATGCTCCAGTGGCCAGAGGCGTAGGAAGGGGTGTGTGGTGGGTGCAGTCCGCCCCAGGTGTCATGACAGGGGGGTGACAAAATGGCAGGTGAGTGGGCAGCACACCTTGTGCCCGGCAGCAGCAGCCCTCCTCAGCCATGGCGAGGCACACCCAGCGGCGGCAGCTCTGTTGCCGGGTCATGTTTCACCCGACTGCAGAGAGCAGGAGGAGAGTGAGCAGCAGCTTCCCAGCCCCTCTCCTACCCTGAACTGTGGCACATGGGAGGGCACCTGCTGCGCCCCCTCAGGAGCCCGCCCGCCCTGGGCAGCACAGGTATATGCTTGGCCACTGCCAGTGACTAACAAAATGCTGCTGTTGCATTGTATTAGGCAAGAGTATTTGTTTTCCAAACTTTTCTGCAATCATTATAGCTGAACAATTTGCTGTTCTTCGAAAATTAAAATGTTCTAACTCATATGCTATGTTAACATATACCACATGTGCTTGATATTAGTGTGAATCTCATAAAGAAACTATTGCTAGTATGTAATAATGTTAATCTATGTCTGAGCATAATATACAGGTGAGAACATTCACCTTGCAATAGATCTCCATTTTCATTTCATATTTAAAATCAGAAATCAAGCCACCCAAACCAGCACTGTGGTAGTATGCCTGCATTCCTTTTTAATATGGGTTTAACTACACAGAAAGCTTGATTGATGGAAAATCTGAAATGCTTGTCAGCAGTACACCTCTTTGGTGTAGAGGTTTGAAGTGAGGTCTCTGAATATATATATTCTTTCCCCTGAAACATGTTAACGTTCTTTAATTTGCCATTTCCCTTAACTACCAGCTAACATGTTCCCTTATGCAAATATGTATTTAGTGCCAGTCCTCTTTGGAATCAAATGTATGTCAAGGTAACTTTTTGGGAAGAAAAATTTAAACTTACAACTTGATTGATGCTTTCCATTCATGTCAGGGTGCAAAACTGCATGTTAGTGGTTCCTACTATGACTTTCTGGTTACCATCTTTTGGATTCTTTTGGTGATTAGGTGCTGCAGGGTATAATTTAGTACACTACTGAGTATGTGGAAATGTTCGATCTTAACAGCCACAATGCATTTTGGCCAGTTCCATTATTATACAAATTTGTAAGACAGTGTTGGAATGCAATATTTCTTTTCAATTATCAAGTCTAACTACAGACTTTGAATTTCCTGTCATCTTTACCAGGTGTAAAAAAATACCAACTGCAAAAAAAGCAACCAGGATTGCTTATGTTGCTTCGTTTCTTGAGAGGAATTTTTGTATGTTATGCTTATGTGCTTTGAATAATAGTATTTTTTTCTTTTTCTTTTTTTTTTTTTGCAGTGGTTTGACTTTTGCACTGAATGTAGCCGGGATGGGTCCTTTCGGGCTTCAGCAGCCCTGAGAAGCTGTCGAGGTAATTTCTGTTTAAAATACAAGTGCACTATTAGTAGAAGGCAGAGGTGGGTAGAGAAGGTAAAGGTGTACAAAACAGTTGTTTGATCTTTGGACATACCGTAAGTCATGAAATTGAGGGAATACATTCTCTCTTTTACAGGGAATTATGATACATTGATTATGGTCTAGAGAAGTCACACAGAATGCCTATTATTAGAGGTGTTTTATGTTGTCCTGTTTCATGTGAAGCTTTGTATGTACAGTTTAAGCATGTCATGTTAAGATAAAAAAGATTTTTTTTACTGCCAGTATAAACATGCTTTCAGTAATACAGTCATTGAGACTTCTGATAATTTTTTGTTCAGCTGAAAAGCTGTGGCATAACTGAATACTGGAGAGAGTTGTATGCATTTGGAGACTTCAGCACAGTAGGCATTAGAGATGGGTTCCTTATCCTCTAGTTTATGGGTTGGCACTCTCCAGCATGGGGGCCTAGTTAGGCCTGGCATGAGTCCTAATTTGGCCTTTGAGGACATTTCCCCCAAACCTTGGCTACCTGTTCTTTCTTAAAACTATTTAATCTGAAATAGCCATATGATTAGCAGATGAGTGAATAACTACTAGCCTTTCCAAAGACTACATCTACCAACTCCAAACTACTTTATGTGTGTGTTTCTCCCCACTTGTCTGTCTGGGCCCCTTGTGCCTTTACTCCTGAGACATTTGTGCCAGTCACTGAATGTCCCTGATTGCAATCTGGGTGATTTTTTTTTAATGGCCTAAGAATCCTCAGTATTTACAATGTGCAGTATGACTCATAAAATTTCAGATTCCAACTATTTTATTATAACATCCTTCATTTTATTTATTTTTAGGCAGAATTTCGTGTTTCAGCAGAGTTTTGCACAGATTCTGTTCCCATGCAAACTGATGAGGGAGAAATTTTGTCGGAAGCTGGTTCCAAGGTCAGTGAATTCACAGAATGAGACTAGGGTAAATGTTGATACAATTAACTATTACTGTGAATATGTAGGTTTGAAACATGAACATGGTGATTCCAGATATAATTCATTGTATTGATAAAGATTAAATACATACAAAGTCTTAATTTAGTCCTGTGCTGATATTAACAATACCATAAAATGTGGCAATTAATACAAGAATATTGTTTCCATGGGAATATTTATATCTTGGAGTCTTTCCTCATCTTTGTGCAGCAATTATTCCTGATAAATATACACATTTCAAATGGGGATGTAAATAGTCACTCACCTGGTTGCTTGTGACAAGAAAATGTTGCCTTTAGGCAATTGGGCAGGGAAGATTTTGTAAACTGGAAAGAGCTGAATGTTCCTTCTAGACCACTGATGAACTGTAAATACTATAGAGCTGTATATAGACATATTTTATTGGTTAGTAACTTCTGTGGACTGGCTTAAATCAACCTTTTAAGAAGCTTATCTACTGAAGAAGTGTATACTGTATAACTCATTTGAACCAATTCACGTAACACTTAGGGTAACATAAAATATCTTTAGTTTAGCTAGTTTTAGCTAAGTTTCAAATGTCACAAATTATTACTGTTTTCTTGAACAAGTACTTGATGGAAAGTGTATAAAACTCATTCATTACAGCTACTATTTGAATTGGTAACTGTAGCCCATCTTGAAAATGCAGCAGCATAAATCTGTATTCTGAATAAGCCTTTTCAGTCTAGATAAAGGTTGTAGAACAGTTCATATTAGGCTACCAACACAATCACAAAACACTGTTCCCTGATAATTAACAGTAAGTGTTACACTCCTGCTTGCAAATTTTGCAGTGTTCACCTATGCTTCTCTGGTAGCCCACTTGTTACCTGTGATTTGAAATTAAGTGTTGTGTGATAGTAGTTTTATTTAAGACTAGAGGGGGTGGAGCCTTCACACATTCTTCAGAGGTTTAAAGGCCAGAACACTGAGGCCTGTTAGTGCAGCTGTCATGGTGCTGGTTCCCCAGCTTGGCAAGCATAGTGCTCTGCTTGCAGCCTAGGCATGTGCAATTTGTTTGTGGTATTTACAAGTAATCCTTCTGGTCAAGTGTGTGAGGTGATATGCAAGCATTTATGTATGTGTACATAGCCACTTATCTGAGGATAACTGCTACTTGCTACAGATATCTAGCAAATTGCTTGGCTAAAATTAATATTGGAAGTATGGTATTGGCACTAAACATATTAATCTGCTTTTTATGGAGTCTGAGCACTCATCCATTTGGGCCAGTACCATCCATTCTTGCTTTTACAGCTTTGTTACCTGATCTTATAACTGGAAGTGTTTGAGTACTGTAATTTGTGCAGTGTGTCCTATCACTGAGCTATGGTCTTTCCCACAATCAAATAAACACATTACTACCTTAATTTGGATAACACTGAATGGATTGTGGTACTGAGAGAGCGCAGTGATGGGATGTAGATATTACAGGAGCTAAGGAGTATGCACATGCAAACTGGTTCATCATCCAACCTTTGGCTATCTGAACATGGACTTTTGCATTTCAGTATGCTTTGGAGCTTTTCCTGAGTAATTGCTAATACTTGCTACAGAGACCCAGAGCAGTCAATTATGTTGAATGATTTTAGTATCAGTTGTGCACTCTAAATTATTGCTCAGCAATTTTCTTCAGAGTCTTAGGCAAATTACATTCTGCCCCAGTAAAAGGTAAATTTTTATAATTGGTTATTGAGATGAATGAGGCATAGTTGTACACAGTACTCTTTTTCTAGAAAAAGAGGTGCCAGAACTCACCTCCTTCGTTCTCTTAGAATGGCAACAGTGCCCACATGAGAGGTGCCGGAACTTTGTTCTGGTGAGTTCCTGCTGAAAAGAAGCCCAGATTGTACAACATTTGTTAAAGTAAAAGTGTTGTAGTAATATTTGTTTGAAGTGATCCAATCCAGTTCTTATTTGATTTTATTTGAGATATTCCAAGCTAGCTAACCTCTTGGAATCAGTTGTCAAGCTGTGCACTTTACATTTGGGCTTTGTTTCCTCTGGGCTCACAAGGATGAGTTGGCTTGTGCTTCTTTTGCTCATGCTGGAAAAATGTTTTGTTTCTGTTAGTCTTGTGTTTGTAATGGACAAACACTTTTATGAAACCCTTTAGCTATTAATGCTATTGTGGCTGGTGGAAAGGAAAGAAACTAGGTTGTAAATCCTCTCATTGTTAAAGCATCTCCAAAGATACTGACCATAGTACATAGGAAGCTGCTTTGCTTCATGACTTTGTTCACATTACCTTGCTCCCCCTCCCCCGAACTTTTATAACAGCTATCCCCAAAATCGGCCCCTCCAGATGTTTGGGGACTACAACTCCCATCATCCCTAGCTAACAGAACCAGTGATCAGGGATGCTGGGAACTGTAGTCCCAAAACATCTGGAGAGCCGAGTTTGGGGATGCCTGTTTTATAAGATCTGTTCTTATCAAACATAAAAAAGACTCAGAGGATGCAGGTTCAAATCTCCAGTTGGCCGTGAATTTCACTAGAGTGACCTTTGGCTAATGACACACACACACAGAGAGACAGCTATTGTGAGGATAAAATGGATGGAGGGGAATGGAGAGGGAAGGGGACCATGTGAACCACACTGAACTTGGGGGAAGGGTATGATAACATAAACTAAAATATTGTAGGGTGATGATCTCACTATGTACTTGATACAGTCTAAAGCAAAACATTTTAATTGTTTTAAAATGTTTTTATATTGCTGCACACAAGTAATTTATGAAAGGCTGATATATAAATATTTTTATAAGGTAAAAAATATAATTTCCTGCTCTTGGGGAAACCATTCTTATGTTATTTGCCTGCCAAATGTGTTGGAGTGGCTCTGTGACAAATCCGAAGCTCATTTTATGGCATACCCTTGGTTTGTATGATATACTGGCCAGGCCTGTTGTGCTTAGCAGTTGCCCCTGGACAAAGTGAGTGCACCGTTGAACTTGCCTAATATGCTCCCTGCCCCCCCCCCCCCGCGCGCAATTGCATATTGGTAAATAGTAAGCAAATTGCCCAGAAGCTATTCACCTATTACAGTCGTTCCTCGGAAGTCGAACGGAATCCATTCCGGAAGTCCATTTGACTTCCACAATGTTCATGTACCAAGCCGCAACAGACATTCGGGTTCCAAAGAATGTTCACAAACCGGAACAATCACTTTCGGGTTTGCGGCATTTGGGAGCCAAAACGTTTGTCTCGCAAGGCGTTTGACTTCCAAGTTACGACTGTACTGTACGACTGTTTTCTCAGGAACCCTAGGCCTTTCTACCCCAATAGTCTACCTGAGACAAGTGAAAACGGGTATTTTTGGAAGGGAAGGAAAAGGTGTAAGTTGTCTGTGAAAGAAGAATGGGAGAACAAATTATAAAAGATAGGTTGAGAGGCATGTGGTTGTGGAAAGGGAAAATCTGTAAGAGCCTCTGGATCAGCATGTTTTGCCTAAAATAGGGAGGCTGTCACAATACCTCCAGAGAAATGTTATGCTTAGCCTGAGTAAAGGTGAGCAGTGGAACTCCTTTCCATGAGGAAATGTGGCAAATAACTTTAGCAATTTCCAAAGATGGGTTAGTTAGCAGGAGAACGTGATGATGTTGGTGCCCTCCCATCAGATGTCAAGGAGATAAGGTAACTGTACAACCTTTAGAAGACATCTGAAGGCAGCCCTGTATAGGGAAGTGTTTTTTTTAAAATGTTGAATATTTTATTATGTTTCTATATATGTTGGAAGCCACCCAGAGTATCTGGGACAACCCAGTCAGGTGGGCAGGATGCTTACCACTACTACTACTATTAGTATTATTATTCCAAATTGTACCTCCATCCTTTTTGTGACTAGCAGCCTCTGACATTTTTTTCATTCCTCTTCCCTGGTTCTTTTACATTCACTTCTTCCTCCCATAATAGCTTTCCTTATTTAACTCCCTTCCATTGTAGTCCCAGTTTGTTTTCTTATTTATTATTACATGTCAATGTTTATCTTATTTTCTTATTTCCTTTAACACCTCCTCTTTCCTTTTCCCCTCAGAGGAGGGATACCTTCCTTCCTTCCTTCCTTCCTTCCTTCCATCCATCCATCCATCCCTCTCTCTGCCGGAACCTCTCTGTCTTCTGGTCGCCAGCATGCAAGGACCTGCAGGTGGTGGCATTAGTCTGACTAAAAGACTGTGGCAGGGCTAGGGGGCACTGAGCAGGCTATGACACTGAAGCCCACCTGAAAATGACCCAAGCTCTATTGTTCAAGAAACACTGCCATAGAATGTTGGGAAAGATGGTAGTAACTAAATAAGACACATGCTTAATTTTGGGATTACATAACCATTGCTTAGGTTTTAAGAAGGACCAGTAGAATATCCTCATGGAACATTGTGGTCAAAAGTGGAGTCTCCTACAGTGGTCTGTGTAGATGTGCACATTCCTGAAGTAAATGAATACTATTTGTTGGATACGAAAGTTGAGTGAATACTGTACTTGCCCATGGCCCTTCATCTGATGCGTAGAGACTTTTAAAACGTGGTTACACTTTATGGTTCTTTTCACATGTAAGGGAAGTGATAATTTCTGCCACTTTTGTGCCCAAGTGTCAGGTTTGTGCACTGTATCCTCCTCTTGTGAGGGGGCAACCTAAGTACACATCTTTGCATAAATCATTGTATCTTAAACTGGGAAGACAATTTAACTGCAAACAGAACTGGAAGCCATAGTTTGAACGTAGATAAACTATGGCTTGCAGAACTCAAAACTTTGCTGGTTTCTACAAAGAAGTAAGTGAGTGAATTGAAGAATGCAAGGTGGGAGAAGAGTAATTAGCCAGACCATGGTTTGCCATTTAAAGCGTAAAGCAATGCAGTACTGGTGTACACAAAATAATTTATACCCATGTAAGTGAAGGGAAGTAGCCCATTTTGAAATTTTAGACTTCTTACTCTTTGGTGTTCAAAGCAATTTACACAGAAAAATAAAATACTTTTTAAAAGAAAAAGCTGATATGGTGTATTTCATATGCTGCATTACCCCTTGAGATAATAGTCATACAGCCACATTTGTACTCTTAATTTATTCTTTGACCTATGGCAGATTTCTTTCATCTTTATAATAAGTTTTTAAAGTGAATTCAGATAAATTGGATTCTAACATTTGTAAAGCAGCAAGTAATGACAGTCTTCCTATTGGTTATGCAAGACAGGAGTTTAAAATTGGCCAACTCATGTTGCACAACCAAACAGTGGATGTCTGGAGATGATAAGAGCTTATCTCTAAAGCCCAGCAAGGTGTTAGGCTCATACTTAAAGCAGAGGCTCCTGAGTTTTAAGAATTCTGGCAATGCCATTGGGCTGAAGCGGTTAGAGAAATATGGAGAGTAAATAGTTGGTGAAATTTTAAAAGGTAAGGGATTTGTAGAATTTATTAGTCTACTTGGATCAGAAAAGGAGGTGCCTGTTATGAATCATGTATGGCTTGAAGACCAAGAAATATTGTTAACCCTTATTTCCAGTAATTCTTTAGTTTTATTCTTTAATTGTATGCCCTCATGTACCCCATAACTGGTGACTTTTTTTTACCATGTATGTCTTAATTATAGAATCATAGAATTGTAGCGGTGGAAGGGACCCTGAGGGTCATTTAGTTCAACCTCCCGCAATGCAAGAATATTTTGCCCAATGGGGCTTGAACCTACAACCCTGTGGTTAAGAGTCAGCTAAAGCATCCAAGACAGATGGCCATCCAACCTCTGCTTACAAACCTCCAAGGAAGGAGAGTCCACCACATTCCACTGTTGAACAGATCTTACTGTCAGAAAGTTCTTCCTGATGTTATCTAGGAATCTCCTTTCTTGTACCTTGGAGCCATTGGTTTGTGTTGTGCCCTCAGTAGCAGGAGAAAACAAGCTTGCTCTATCTTCCATGTGATATCCCTTTATATATTTGAAGATGGCCATCATACCTCCTTCTTTTTAAAAAAGTAATTCTGTAGCCTTCCTAGAAAGTAAGTTATGGGTAAAGTGATTTATTTGAAATGAGAGAGGTGTAGCTACCTTGTATATTTTTCCTGGTACTGAGTAATGCTCCCTGTTGTTATGCAGCAGCAGCATCTCTGTGTGTGTGTTCGTTCTCAGTATTCAGAACCAGCAGGACATGGAATAAAATTGTCAGGGATGGTTGTTTCTGTAATTTTGTGTTATAATATGCTCCTCATTGCAACCATTTTGTGAATGGTCCCCCAACTCTCTAAAAATTCAGAGTGTACCCACTAGTGCAAAACATTTGGTGACCTCAAGAGTAAGAGTTTTTTCCCATTTGAAAGTCAGCCTAAATTTGCATCTAAGCATATAAATTAGCATAATACTTTATGTACATGAGTCATGGACCTGTTCCCTTAGTCTTTTAAGTATCTAGCAACACCACTGTTAAGGTACGTCTGGACAGGGTAAAAAGCTGAAATATATGGCCCGGTTTGCTAGAGAACTGAATTTTGGAATTCTAATAACTTGTACAGGAGTATTGGACATCATACTACCCAGCCCTAGAGGCGGCACATGTAAATAGCTCCAGAAACAACCAAGAAGAAAAATACTTTAAATCTTTTAAGTCACTGGAGTAGCCAACATGATGCCCTCCAGATGTTGATGAGTACAATTCGTATCATACCATGCTGACTGGGGCTAATGGGAGTTGGAAGTCAAACAACATCTGCAGGACACCTCTTTGCCTATCCCTGCATCATGTCTATTCTGAAAGCAGACCCTATCAAATACTTAAGCACACAGTTACAAATCTGTGAACAAATACATGGTCCAGTGCAAGCGTAATGCTGCATAATCTCTTGTCTATAACCAGATGCACTGAAGCCAGTGCTAGTCATGATTAGTTGGAAGTCAGAGTTTACAATCTTAATTCTTTCTATTCATACTTAATAAGATTGCAGAACATGTAACACTAACCGTGGAGGGAGAAAACATTGTGGGATGGAGACTTGGAATCATAGAATTGGAAGGGACCTAGAGTCATCTAGGTTTCCTAACAGTTAAATTAAAACATTGTTTCTTAACCTGCAAAAACAAACTGGTAGTCACACCCAAGTGATTGGTAATGTTCCAGTTTTTTTTAGCTGGTGTACTGTATTTCAGCCATTTTTCATCTAATCTCTGGAATTTGGGTAGTACGCACTCATCACCGAAGAGATGCCCCATGATTAAAAAAAATAGTGATGTGACCAATCTCAGTTTTCATAAGGAAAAGATTTGGTAGTTTACTAGAAAATGTGAAATGCCTTAATTATGCAGCTACTCCTGTAGCTCTATATAATGTTAGTGCTAAGGTTTCTAGCTAGTTTCTTACCCACAGGAAATTTTGTTTGTTTGGAGAAGCATTCAGTTATTTGAGTCTTTATTTGCAGTCTGAAGTGATGTATACCAGACACAGGTTTGCCATCTCAGTAAGAACTAGACATTGGATGCCAGGGCAGGATGTGGCCTTCAGCCACATCATAAGTTGTGGAAGTTCTGCGAATTATTTGCAAAAATAGTGTCAAAAATTCACCCTTTCACAAGATACCATTTCCACGTCCATATTTTTCTTTCCCCACTAGCTTCTCCTCACACTGTTGCCCAGCCTCTGCTTTCCCATATGCTTTCAGTCTCTGCCTGTGTCCCCAAATCAAGGTTTGTTAAACCCTCACTATTCATACTTGAGCATCTTTCTAATCTATGTATGAGGGGAGGGAATGACAGCAACATTTTAATCTCTCCTGGGGTGACACAGTACCTTGGCCATATCAGTGTGAATCAAATTTCCTGACACCCACTCCTCCACCCATAATGACTGTTGCCACCGAGCATGCGTAATATAGATGTACTGTATAGAATGGGAGATGGAAAGTCCACAATGGACTTTAAATTCTAAATGAAAGGCAAGCCTTAATAACACATTTAAAGTTTTGAAAGCATCAATCGCTTTGGCAGATGTTAAAGCCTTCTTAAAAGAAGATGGTTTATTCTTAGAGGAAAGAATCCTTCTGTCCCCAATGTTTAAATGATACTCATCTGGCTATTGTGTCCAATTAAGTTTGGGAAATTCAGACTCTTCACTGAGGAGAATTCTCTATACCAAATTTAGAATGGTCAGACAAATATTGATTTTTAATAAAGAAAAACACATCTCAATGTATATAATCTGCTTATACAACTTATGCAGAATAAAAATATGGAAGCCCTTATATGAAAAAGTAAAGAATCTAGGTCCCATATTTACTCATTTCATGTTTCAACATATAAAACTTTCTTCATGTTTTGGCTTATTGTAACTATGAGTGATAACCATGAGAGTGACAATATGACCGTGGGGTGTGCATTTGTTAAACTTCAAATGGCAATCTCTTGGTTAGAGCTAACAGTGGAAACTGGTGATAAATTCTGATATGGAAAAGGGCCACTTTGGACAAAATGTATTTTGCTCCATCAATGCTGACCTGCAATGCTTGCCTTCGCAGATGGAACATGAGGATTTTGTAATGGAAGGGCATGGCAAGACTCCACCTCCTGGTGAAGAAAACAAACAGTGAGTCATGTTTATTTAAAAAGGGCCTTAATCAGTAAATTATACAAAACATGCAGGATAAATGTGTCTGAAGCATTGCTTCCTTTTTAACATATTCACAGTTTTGTTGTTTTACGATTAAATCTTAAGTGGCTAAAATAAGGGTTATAATCCTAAACACACTTACTAGGGAGTAAGCCCAATTGAACACAGTGTGCCAGGTTCAACTAATGAGCCACACTCATGGAAACCCAGACAAGGACCTGCTAGGGCAGTGCATTTCCCCCTGCCCCCCCCCACATTGGCTTTGGTGTGTGTGTTGAAAGAACCCCCAGAATAGCACAGGGAAGAGAGGAGAAGAGGGATCGTTCTGTCTGGCAAGCTGAAATGCTTGGGCTGATGGAATGATTGTCATAGTGCTACATTAAATACCTCCCAGTAGAACTTACTTTTGAATTGACATGTGTAGGGTGGCCTTTCCTGGAGAACATAGCATATTGCTAGTGGTGTGTGCAACTTTGCATCACTTTGCTAGAGAAATCACAGCAGTATGCAAGGTAGGGCCTCCCTATTAAGTTTATGATGTTTATCTTAGAAAGTATCCTTTTTCAAATGTGGGCCTTACCTTTCAAAGGTAAATTTGGATTTTTCACTTCTAATATGCCCAGACATTAACATGTATTCCGGTATGGTAGCATAGTGAATTATTTTTGGCAGTGCGCTCTGATTTTACAGTTTCTGCAGGAGAAAATTGTTTACATGCTCAGAACCACAAGAAGGTATGTGGTTGCATTGATGGATGCATTAGCCTTTTATTCCTCCACCCATTGTTCTTAGATTCCTAGTTCTCATTCCACACGGTCTTCTGTCCCCTTCCAGCTACTCAACTTCTGTACCCTGTCTTCTTTTTCCTCCCTCGTAGGCATGCAGATTGAACTTTCTAGCCCTCAACCCTTTGAGCTGTCCAACGTCCTTGTCTCTGCACTCTACCCCTCCCAACAGTGCATGGCTGCCCTTTTCCCTCTCAGTGTTTCCCCCCCATTCTTGTATGATATTCACTGTTCTATCTCTGTTCTATCCCTCCTCTACTACACTTTGAATGTTCTTCAGTATTACTGATTCTCACCCCAAAAGAGAGGGTGGGTAATAAACATATTCTTTTATATGCTTATGGATGGGTAACCTGTTCCAGTCAGAGGACCACATTTCCTCATGGACAGCTTCTCTGGGGCTTTGTGCCAGCAGTGAGGTGGGTCTAGCTCAGGGATAAGGGAACCTGTTGGGCTCCAACTCCTGCCAGCACTAGCAGGCATGGGCAGTGGAAAAGGTTATCTCTATTTATCTCACCAGCTCTATTTAATGATTAAAACGTATTCAATTCATTTAAACATTTTTAAAAGAATATCCTCTTCTCTCATGGTAATACGACTGAAACCTATGATTTCCTACACACTGTTGAAATTGAAACCAGACTCAATACAATATTTGCTTCTTGTGGTGTTACAGTTTTCTGATATATTTCCAAACAATGCTATCTGCAGTTCTACTTTTTCCCTATATTTTCCAGCAGCTTCAGTAAAATACATGCTGCTATTCATGGTGATATTATATTATATTATATTATATTATATTATATTATACACACACAATTTCACTAGTTAAGAACTGTGTGGGTACTGGAAAAAGAGCTGGGTATGAAAGCATTGAATCCATACTCCTGATTTGCTTAAGACTTCTGTATCTCCTGCATTTTTATTTTTTTGTTTTAAGAGAACTCTGTTTTGGGCTACTTCTACTCATGACAAAAAAAAAATCTACTGGTGCCAGGGAAGGAAGAATCTGTGGTAGAAGATAATCCAAAGGCCTACTGATCTTTGGCTAGCACAGAAGTTGTGGGAAGATGGAGGGAAAACAAGGACACCAACCAGCTTTAGGCCTGGCATGCTTTTCCATCCCAGGGGTGTGTTGGGGGGTGGGAGGGCTTCCCATACAGACACCCTTTCCCTTTTACTGCTGCTGTGTGCTGGCTGCAGAGTTTCCACAGTCTCACTAAGAGACTCCCAAGAGTGGTCCTCCAAGAGTGGTCCTCCTTGGTGCAATACAATATCCTGTGGCTCCCAGAGGCTGTGGAACTGCACTCTCAGAAACCCTTGGGCTTTGAAATTGAGGATATTTTATAATAGACAAAACTTCAACTAGTATGTGTAACTTTATCTTTTAAGGTCTCCTACTTTTTGCTGAAAGCAGTGGTTTTTTTTACTATTTGCCATTAAAGTATGACAGTTGTTCTGTTTTTTTGGATAAAGTCTAAGGAGCAGGAACTTCTGGATGGGACATAGAGCACTCATTACAAATTTGGCAGAAAATAGTAAAATACACGCCTGTTTAAAAATGCCTTTAAATTTGTTTGGTTGTCTGCAGTGGATTCCACTCTTACGTTGCAGCAGTCTAAAGTTGTGCAGGAATAACACGAATGTGCTTTTTTAAGGTTTCAGGAGAGTTAATAAATGTAATTCTTAGGATGTACATGACTATCTAACGTAGCCTTTCATAATTTTCTATCTCTCCTACTTTCATAGTCATACTTTAAAATAGCACCTGGAATTGTATAATGAGGCAATGCGGAGACTTGAGTACACATGGCCTCCATCAGCCTTTCCCCATCCTTGTGCTCTTCATATGTTTTAGACTACAGCTCCTATCATGACCATTGGCCATGCTGGCTGTGTCTGATAGGAGTTGGGCGTCCTACCACTTGAAAGGCATCAGATTGGGAGAAAGCTGGTTATGTCATTAGTTTTGAACTGGAGGATTTCTCTTCATTTCTGAGTCTTGGTGACTGAATTAAGTTGCATCAGCAGTTGCATTACTATTTTTGTTTCCTCAATTCTTACTCCTCCTTCTTGCAAAAAGAAAAAAAGAACATGAGCAAAGATGATAGCCCTAAATCAAGATTTTTACTTTTACTCTTAAAATTACAAGGGTTTTTTAAATTTATATATGTGTGTGTGTGTGTGTGTGTGTGTGTGTGTGTGTATATATATATATATATATATATATATATATATATATATATATATGGGTTGCATTGGAAGATGGGTTTTAAGTTTGGATTAGGAGAAGCTGGGGTCTGCACTGTTAATCATTTCTATAAGACTGTGGTTTATTTTGTATAATGAACTCTTTAATGACAGTGAAATTAACAATCCTTTTACATAAATTGGGCCACCGAATAAGGCTGTTTAGATGTTTGTTTTCCTCTGCTGGGGAAACAATGGTTTCAGTATTCAGGGTTAGGAGTGACCTCTGTGCAATGGCTATGGTTTTGATGTTCACTTCTACATGTTGTGAGGGAACTGAGCGAGGAAGCATGTGAACTGCATGCATGTGTGGGGAGTAGCATCCAGCAACATCTTACTAACTTGCTCAAAGCTGTCATGTGAGTTATAAGGTTAGACCGATTAGTACCTAGGACTTCCTTGTCCCACAGCTGAAGTGATACAGTGCAGGAAAATGTTGAGGTCATCACATGCTGACCCATGATTTGTCTCTGTGTGGAACTGCATTCTGTATCATACTGAGCTTTGAGGTAAGTAGAATAACAGCACAGCGTGGAGGTAGTCTTTGTGGGCAATTATTGGACTGATTTCTCTTGGTATTTTTTAAAGAATGAAAGACAATAATAATAATAATTTATTTGTACCCTGGGTGGCTTCTAACATACTGGGTTGACTGGGTTACTCTGGGTGGCTTCCAACATATATAAAAGCATAATAAAACATTTAACCTTAAAAAGCTTCCCTATTCAGGGCTCCCTTCAGATACTGGGGAAACCCAGCCAGATGGGTGGGGTATATTATAATAATAATAATTATTATTATTATTATTATTACTATTATTATTAATACTGCTTTTGAGCTTTTCCACGTCATGCAGAAAGAGTACTGTATTTTACCTGAAATTTCATTTCCCATCAAAGCATTTGCTTTTGAAGTAAATGTGTAAATACAAGCTCTTGATTGTGACTGTACAAATGAAGTAGGCATTCAAATGTTAGCCCCTTTATCTAGAAGCGGCAACAGTCATTTACTAAAATAGTCCCTTCATGAGCTTTTGAAGCAGAAGAAAAAATAGGATTCATGATGTCCAGACCTTTTTATATAGGTTCACGCAGGTGGTTATTCCTTCTGTCTCAATGGAGGCAAGAGAAACATCACATAAACAGTAACTATTATAAGGAAGCTCATTAATCAGCTGTGATACCTCAGTACACTGTCAAGTGACCTGGTAACTGCCATGCCACACTATATTAGTAAGGATTTGTGTGTAAATGTCTGGTTATTTAGAAGGCTAGTGTAGCTAAAACAAATGAAAACAAAATTGGGGGCTTGCAATGGTATCTTGTGAAAACAATTAATGTAGCACACCCATGCATTGCTTTTATCATGTCCTTGAATTGAATACTAAAATGTTTTTTGTGCAAAACATGATAACATGTCCATGCTGCAGGGAACTCCTAAGTAATTCTTGTTATCCCTTTTTGGGGGAGGGGTAATGTGTGTTGTTGATATAATGAGTGAAAGAGCCAAGGTTTTGGATGATGATGATGATGTAGATGTAGATGTATAGTCTGGTTAGAATGTTCTAATGGAAGAGGAATGGTCTAGTTTGGCTGGCACTGATGTGATGTACTTCCCTCAACTTAACCAAAGTTCACTCATGCAAGCGTGCACGCACCCCTTTCACTCACGCACATACAGATGCCCGTACTTTCATTCTCACTTCTCTGGTGTAGTGCTTACTAAGGCATTACAGTGGTACCTTGGGTTACATACGCTTCAGGTTACAGACTCCACTAACCCAGAAATAGTACCTCGGGTTAAGAACTTTGCTTCAGGATGAGAACAGAAATCGCGCTCCGGCGGCAGCAGGAGGCCCCATTAGCTAAAGTGGTGCTTCAGATTAAGAACAGCTTCAGGTTAAGAACAGACCTCCGGAACGAATTAAGTACTTAACCCGAGGTACCACTGTAGACATATTGAGCTGCAATGTGCTTTTCCTTTTGAGTCATATACGGCTAACAAAATCAGAAGTGCTGCAGGAAAGAGCCTTGGATTTTCCCCAGTTGTTGTTGTTGTTTAGTCGTTTCGTCGTGTCCGACTAAAATAGGTAGTTCTGTTCTGTTTTTAACCATTCTATTCCTCTCTGACCCTTATTCATTCTGTTCCTCTATGTACCATACTCTTGAGTTGGGTACTGCCAGCTGATGACTACTAGATAATTGCCTCGTATTTGAAATCAAAGCTTCATGCAATGAGTCATCAGTTCAAGAGGTTTAGGATGAATAGTTCCAAGATGTATGAAGTTGTTTCACTTAATTAAAAATAGGTCTTCAGGTAGTAGTTGCTGTTTTGAGGTGGGTGGGGGTAGATCTAAGAACTTCCAAATGGCTACAAAATGATTCCAATCCCAATGCTAGGAAGGATTGTGTGTTTAAACTTGAAAAGAGGCTCTAGTTTTTAAGAAATAACTTTTTTTGTAAAATTCAAGCTCCCATTGTTTGGAGCCATCAGTGGTTTACAGCGGTAAAATACCATACATTCTTAGCTTCCATATATAATTTATTTCTGATAAAGTTCAGAGCTTGCATATACAAATTGATAAAAATTGGTTTATCATTTATTAGTGAGTTTTTTTTGTTTATAGTTATTACAGATGATAAACCAGATTTAATGTCCCTAGTTATCTAAACTTGCAGTGGTGTTTGCTATACCTGGGACACGTTCTGTTTGTTTTTATGGTATTTTTAATAAGGATTCCCAAAACTGTGGCTAGCGTAGAAGGAAGGCATCTCTCTCTCTCTCTATCTCACTTTCATCGATTATTGCATGTGAAGGTTTGTCTGCATGAACTAAGTACCCCAGTACTTTTTCATAATCAAAATCTGAATATCCATTGATTGAATTTTGACTGTTTAGGGCACATGTAATGATCTTTAAACTTGCTAAGTTTGACATTGCTCCGATACTCATAACCAATAGTCTAGTTGCAAAGCTTCTCTGGCTCAGTTGCTTTAGGCCTGCTCAGGATTCTGATGCTGATTAGACTTTCTAGAAGGAGCAGATAATAATACACAAACTAAAACAGATGCTTTATTTGCATAGCCACTTTCATCACAGAGCTGCTTTTTTGTGTGAAAGCAAATATCATGCAACTATTGTAGTTCTTGTAGTGGACAAGTGTTCCTTTTTGTCCTGAAATGCGGAATTGTGTGTGAACAACCCACAGTGTAAGTGCATCATATAAATGATGAGGCAGAGTTTAGTTGTAAAGGTCTGCATACCGTACTGTTTACTCATAAGTAGCAAGCTTGGCCTACACAGTTACAACCCAAGCCAAAATCCATGGAAACTGACTCATAGAGGAGCATTCTGTGTTTATATGCTGCCCACACCAACCAATAACTAAACATTTGTTTTCAGTTTCTGTAAAAATGTGATGGTTTCATCTTTCCTTTGCTGTTCCTTGTCTCCTCCCTCCCCTGCCATTCTCACATTGGTGATAAGCTAATTGCCAGCTACACTTTAATTTAAACTGTTTCTTGTAACAGTACCCACACTTTGGAGATCCCTTCATAGATATATTTGCTTTATTTTATTTTGGGTCACAACCTTTGAAATCTTCTCTTGTATACTGATATGTTTCTTCAAGATTCTCTGGCTGTTTTGGCATTGTATTTATTGGTGCCTTATTTATTGGTGCCTAGTACATTGTTGTGTATTCTCACTTTGTAGGTTGCTTTTTGTATGTACATACATACATATATACATACATAGAAAGAAAGAAAAATAGAAAGATGTGGGAGAGGGAAGACTTTTTAGAGGGTGAAAATGCATTTATTTTTCTAAACTTGGAGGAACTACAGTATGAAAAGTGAAATGGTCCCTGTTAAAAACATACAGTGAAAGAAAGCTCCAAAGCAGCAACACTTATAGTTTCCCATGCTGGGCTGACACCACAGTGATCCCTGCCCATCCTGCTGGTGGTGCTGTGGCAGTTTGCCACCGTTTGTTATTTAGCTTTTGCAGTTTAGGGTTGGGTGTATATATCTGTAGGAATCACTCTGTTGCCCTAATAAGTGGTGAGACCTTTCTTTTTGGTCTAGCCAGGTTCAGATTTTTATGTGCCTCTTGACTGGGCTGAGCTAGATTACTACTGTATTTTATGTTTTTAATATATAAAAGCTATTTAATAGCCTTCTCTACAAATAGCCTGTAGTCTTTTGGGGTGTTGTAGTACAACAGATCCAGATCCATATTTAATCTATATGCTTCATCTTTGTGGCCTTATCTCAAAGTACCCTCAACTAGCATAGAGATCACGGGGACTGTAGTGCAAAGCATTTGGAGGAACAGGCTTCTTCAGATTGATAATGATATGCTGCATATTTTTGCTTTGGAGCCTGTTGAAGGTTCAGATGACATAGAACTTGACAATAGACCTGCTAACTGTGATACGTTGCTGGAAACATATTACCGTATTTTTCGCCCTATAGGACACACTTTTCCCCCTCCAAAAATGAAGGGGAAATGTGTGTGCGTCCTATGGGGCGAATGCAGGCTTTCGCTGAAGCCTGGAGAGCGAGAGGGGTCGGTGCGCACTGACCCCTCTCGCTCTCCAGGCTTCAGGAAGCTCTGCGCAACCCTCGGGAGACCGGCTCCTGATGGCCGCGCAGAGCTGCCTACAGTCCCGGCTCAGCACACTTCTCCCCATCGCCAGCCCCACAAGCTCAGGGGACAGCGGGGAGGCGGAGTGCGCCTTCCTGCTGTTCCCCGACCTGGTTCTTCCAGCCCCGCACCTGGGGGGGAAATAATTTTTTCCCCTTTATTTCCCCCCCAAAAAAACTAGGTGCGTCCTATGGGCCGGTGTGTCCTATGGGGCGCAAAATACGGTAATACATTTCTAGTTGTCCTGGCACATTTCAAAGTGCTGGCTTTGATCTTTAATGCCCTAAGCTCCTGGGGTAGAAAGTATCTTGCAACAACTTCCTCCCCTGCATCTCCTACAAGTTTAATTTAGTACATTGAGTTGATTTTTAAATGACAAGTAACAATTATCTTTAATTTATACAGCCTGAAAAAGAGTTCTGATGAAGTGGAAAGCTTGCTCACTGCTTATTTAAATTGGTTCTAATGTTGCATTTGTATTTTTCCCAATTGGTCTTCAAACAGACCAACCACTATTTTGGAGTAAGGGGAGTGGAAAGCATTTCCTCAAGGTAGGTTTTAAAAAACAATACAGAAAATGTGTTATCCTTCTGGAGCTAAGAAAGTTTTTTTTTATGGAACAGGATTGTTAATGAACTATTTCACACTTTGAAGTAGTTGTCAATTTCTGGATATGGTGCAAATTTAGAAGCATTTGCAGGTATGTGTGGTGCATTACGTTTTTGCTATTTACTAATAGAGCTTTCACACACACCATACAAAAGTCCTGTGGAATGGAATAGGCTTCAGATACTGTCTGGAAGAGATAGGGAGGAGACCTTCAGGAGCACAGTTAAAAATGTGTTAGGGCAAACGTATTTCATAATAATTCTCAACTTTTTCTGTAAACCATTGTTGCAGCTTGCACTATTGTGGCAACAGTGGTTTACAAACTAGGTTGATAACTGTTATTCAGGAGTGCCTCCAAAGCAAGGTTTACGCTTAAACTTTTTGGGCTTACTGCTTTCCTGTGCACATGGAAGTCTCCTCCCTATTACTTCCTGTTGTTAGTGCCTTCCTGTTTGTCATAGGGCCAGGGGGAGAGGTAGTCCTGAGTTTCATGGCTGAAAAGGGATTTGAAGCTAAATCTTCTAGTCCATGTTCATTTGGTCCACCATATCATGGAGAGAACGTAGCCTTCATGGCTATTATTTTTTTATTCCATAAATTTGTCTAACCCTCTTTTAAAGCCATCCAAGTTGATGGCTTTCACTGCCTCCTGTAGATGCAAGTTCCATAGTTTAACTCAAGGGTCAGGAAACTTATTCAGCAGGGCGCTGGTCCACTGTCCCTCAGACCTTCTGGGGGGCCAGACTATATTTTTTTGCGGGGAATAAACAAATTCCTATGCCCTACAAATAACCCAGAGATGCATTCTAAATAAAAGCACACATTCTACTCATGTAAAAACACCAGACAGCCCCCCCCCCAAAATAACCCAGAGATGCATGTTAAATAAAAAGATACATTCTTCTCATGTAAAAACACGCGGATTCCCGGACCATCCGTGGGCCGGATTTAGAAGGCGAATGGGCCGGATCCAGCCCCCAGGCCTTAGTTTGCCTACGCATGGTAACTATATGCTGCATGAGGAAGTTCTTTCACCTTTCCTGAATCTTCCAATGTTCAGCGTCATTTCTAGTGTTAGAGGGAGAAAACTTTTCTCTGTTTCTTTCATGCAATGCATAATTTTATAAACTTCTGTCATGTCACATTTTCTCTAAACTAAAAGTTCCAACACTGCAGCCTGTACTGATATGGGAGTTGCTGCACCCCCTTGATCATTTTTGTTACCCTTTTCCAGCTCTGAATATCCTTTTTGAGGCAAGGTGGCTGGACCTGCACACAGCATTCCAGATGCAGTCACACCAAAAATTTGTATACTGGCATTGTCATATTGGCAATTGCATCTTCTATTCCTTTCCTAAACATGGGACAGGACCTTCACATTTGAGATCCTCTGCTTGTAGTACTGTACTCTTATCTCTGAATACTACTTGCTGGAAATTGCAATGGGTGGAAGGACTGCTGTTACCCTCAAGACACGCATGCAGTCTTCCTGTGGGCATCTGGCTGTGCACTGGGAACAAAGTGCTGAACTAGAGGGGCCTTTGGCCTGATTCAGCAGGGCTCTTCTTATGCTCTTTCCCCCCAGGGAAGCTTGCTGGACACCCGCTCTGTCATTTGAGTGTCTGATTAAAGATTCACATTTTCCCAGGCTTCTAACTTTTGAGATAGTTTAAGTTTGATTTTATATTTTGTATTATGACTTCACAGTTTTCATTTTTAATTTTGTAAACCACTCTAGAAATATTTATACTGAAGGCTGGGTTCCATTAATTATCTCATGTTATGTAGAGCTTGCTTTTGGCTTGAAACATAGACTCATTCCACCATGCAGCTCACTAGTGGCTTCTGGCAAGTCACAATATTTCAGCCTAGCCTATCACAGGGGAGTTGTGATGACTAATGAGTATTTCAAAAAAGTATTTTGTGCACTGAAATGGACTATAGAATATTCAGCCTTTATGGTTGGTAATAGCAGTAAGTGTAAAGGCTACTGAACAATGGATAAAATGTATGTCCATTCATGTATATGCCACTTCCTTGCCAAAATGTCTTCTTAGACTATATTAGTAAAGGACACAATTTAAGCCATTTTGTGCAGCACTGTATAAAATTTTGCAGTATAGTGTGCCTTCATATATAAGTAGTTACTGAATATGCTAAATTATAATAATACAAATGAGTAAGGACTACATTGAATAATATTGCAGTCACAGGACTTGTATCGCAGTGCCATAAAGTATCTGATCCCTTTTTCCATACATTTGGAATCTGAATATTGAAGAGTGATTTTGATAAAAGTGTTGGTAATTTTAAATTGCAAAGAGTAACTCTTGAGTTTGTTTGAAAAGCTGGATTTTTAGTTATTAACCACGCAGAGTTTGTTGCCTTTATTGATTGAGCAGCTGACAGAAGTGATGGGGTACAAATTATAACAGTAACAATGTTATTTGGGGTGGTATTGCTGATACCAGTTAATTGTATCGTGTGGATTTATATATTTTTGGGTGTTGGTAAGCATTGGTGAGAAATGCAAAGTGAAATTGAGAAGCTTAAAATGATGTCTGTCTATCCATCCTCCGATGTGTCCTAGACGGCGGACGACAAGGACTGCAGCTTTTTACGGGATTATTATTTTAGAATGTGTAATACTGTTGATTATACACTTGAGGAATAGTAGAAAACGTGCGCTGTTGCAGCTTTCACAAACGGGAGCGCGCGAGAGAATGAAAGAACTGCGTTTCCTTTAAGATTCTAGCTTTCCACCCTCCTTCCTGATTGACAGCGTGCGCGAGTCACATGGCCTGCCTCTATTTGAAGGTCACAAAAAGCTGCTTCCTTTATAGAGACGGAGGGGGAGAGCGAGGAAGAGGGAGTGTGTTGTGTGCGCGCGCGCGCGAGCGAGGGAGAGAGGGAGTTCAAGCCAAGATGGCCGACGGAGTCTCTGCTGGCTTTTGAACATTTCAAATTGAAATCATAGAAATATAGCAAAATCATTTTTGAGATCTCTTAACTTCCATTTTTACCCTGTATGCCTCAACTTGCTGGATTTAAGCACTGTTGCACTTTATGAGGTTAGTAGTAGTTCTATCTTTCTTTGTCGCGTATTGATTTTTTCTTTTTTAGGGGGTGCGTTTAGTTTGACGGTTTCGTCTGATAATTGCAGCACGACGTTTGTCTCGCGTAAGCGTCTGTGAATCGCTTTGATCTTAGATCAAGTGCAGTTGCCAGGATTTAAAGAAAAATCTAAAAGAAATACGTGGCATATTTTGGGAGGTTTTAAATGCGTTTAAAATACCTTTGCATAGAAACCAGCTTTATGTGTTAAATCTTTTCTTTTCATAAGGTTCTCAGAGTGCCGTCTACACACACTTGAGGCTTGTAAATCTGCTGCAAAAATTAGCATAAATTAAATCGTCTTGCATTCTTGTTGCTAGGATTGGCATATTATATAAACCTATAGTTCTTAAGAGATTCAGAGGGCAAAAATAATACAGCAATGTTTGCACGTTTCTTTAAAACACGGCTTTCGAATTAGTATTGAAGCAGTTTGAGATTTTTGAAGATGCCTACGTTCAAAATCTACCATGCATAATGTATAGGAGTGCACATTCTCTTGCGTGCGGGTGCACCCCCTCCCCCAATGTGACTGCATCCCCTCCCCCTTTTCCGTTGCAACCAGATGCATTTTATTTGGATTGCAATTGGAACTAGATGGTCGCACTCTGTAAACATAGCATGTAGAGTTCAGAAGAGGCAATCTTACTAGTTAATGTCAGTTGAGAAAATGGTCTCCTGCTTTAGAATCCTTTCTTTTAGCGGCTTTCCCCTCTTTTTTCTGGAAGTTTTAAATCTGGCAATGTTGGCACCAATATTTTTAAAAAACAACAGTGGAATGTGAAATAAGTACTTTGATTTTACATATTTAATGTGTTTGAAATGAGAACTCATGAGAAGAATAAAGATGATACAGTGTATTACATGGATTTAAAATTCTTTCCCTTTAAAACTAAGCCCTGTGTTTCACATCTCTCCAAAGGAAGCAGTTCAGCAATGGGGGATCATTGTAAATCTTGCTTTCTGTGGGCAAGCCCTTCCCCCTGCATTGTGTGAATGTGATGTAATGCACCTCTCTGTGGGGTAGAATTGAATAGGACAATGTGAATTTTGATTGTCATGTATTTTCTCCCTCTTTCTGAAAGGCCTTGTGTTCTGTTTGTATTATGTTTATTTCTATAGCAAGAGGATGGAGCTAGTCTGAATTTCAGTTCTGTAATTGATAAATTACAAGAACATTTAGCTGACTTTATGGCCCTCACTGACTTAATATGTTTCTTGCAGCACACAGCACAAGTCAAGTAAAACTTGAAGCATCTCAACAGTTTTTTAACCAGTTTACACAGCTTAATGACACAATTATCAGTATTTTAAGCAATGTTGTTTCAAGCCTAGTTCTATTGAGAGTCTGTTCCCTCCTTGAGCTTGTTATGTACTTGTGTGTGCGTGCACACATGTATGCAAGTGGGTGACCTACTTAAGACAAAGTAACCTTGGCTCAGTTTTGAGGGTTAACTTGATTAAGTATGCATTGCAGCTGGCATGCTTCTGTGTCACATATTTCTGTATCATGTAGAGAAGGGCATAGAATTAACCATTTAAAAAGAAAAAGAAACACTGTCTTTAGAAGTCAGCAAAGATGATGGATACTGTTTGAGCCATGAAGGCCATCATACAGACTTGGTTAATATGAACTGTTTCCTGGGAGAGGGGTGCAGAAAGCTATGGCTAAGGTGACTGAATTTAAATCATCTAGAAAAGAAGACTCTACCATTTTGAAATTCACATTTTCTAAACAAATATGCTGGTTACTATTACAAGTAAATTGCAAGAAAACAAAGAGTTTATACAGTCTAAGAGCACAATCTAAAATCTCTGGTCATGCAGCCACATGCAGTGAGAATGATGTTTGCTTAGGAAATGAGGACCGGTATCTTTGTCTGTGTGTGGATCACTTCCTTGGATAGAAGCAGCAAACATATGGACATGGAATTCTGAATAAACATGTGTAAGGCCCTAGGTGTTTAGAACATTCGACATGCAATGGCTAGTGCTTACCGGGCAATGTATTTCTTAATGAGATGGAAGGTTAGCTGTACATGCTATCTGGTTAATGGTAAATATTCATATTGTAGTATTTTGCTAAGTTCTTGTAGTGAAGGGCAGAAAACAGGAGTACAGAATAAGAACATAGCCCTGTTTATTCAGTCCAGAGGCCTGTCTAGTCTAATGTATTGGGAAGACCATAAACATGGCGTTAAAGCAATAGCTCTCCTGCTGTCAGCTACCCCCACAATTGGCATTCTGTTATGTACTGCCCCTGAACATGGGAGATAAAGGACCCCTGACCATTAGGTCCAGTCGTGACTGACTCTGGGGTTGCGGCGCTCATCTCACTTTATTGGCCGAGGGAGCCGGTGTACAGCTTCCAGGTCATGTGGCCAGCATGACTAAGCCGCTTCTGGAGAACCAGAGCAGCACACGGAAACGCTGTTTACCTTCCCGCCAGAGCGGTACCTATTTATCTACTTGCACTTTGACGTGCTTTCGAACTGCTAGGTTGGCAGCAGCAGGGACTGAGCAACCCCGTCACAGGGATTCGAACTGTCCTAGGCTCTGTGGTTTAACCCACAGCGCCACCTGCGTCCCTAACATGGGAGATACCTTTTAGCTATTACTATGGCTGCCGTTCTTTTCCAGCTCACCCATTTCAACCACATTTCCAAGATCACTTATATGGACTCAGTAGGTGGCTGTTCGTCTGATAGGAAACTCCCTGTAATAAATACAGGGGCCAACAACACGGTACCTGCAGATGCATATGCACCCCAGAGACTTCCTCTGGTGCCTACAGGGGTCCCCCCCTGAAATTAGATTTCAAAGGAGCTGGTTGGTACCTACAACTGTTTCTTCTGATTGCAAATGGAATCAAAAAGCTTAGTGACTTCTGACTTGATCATGTTTCACTTCAGTTGAACATTCCTCCTCATAGCAGAGGTTTTCAACATTTTTGAGTCCATGGCTCCCTTAACCAACTACATCTTTCTGTGGCACCCCTGTGGGGCTTAGGAGCCCAGTTATGTCACCGCTTGCCTGGTCTCTCAACCCTTTTTTTGAACACACTCCCTTTGTGGAGTGTTCCCCCAGCCTCCTCTCCCCTCTCCTTGGGAGTCCTCTGGGCAGCCACTGCTGCTGCCCTGGTCTCTGAGCTGCCCCCCCCCCACCCCAAAGAGAGGTACCATTCACCTGCGGAGGTTATGGCCAGGGCTGCTGCAATAAACAGCTGTGCAAGTATTTGGAGGCAGAGACGCAAGTGGGCATCAGAGGAGGGAGGTAAGGAAAGAGGGACAGTGGCCAGTGTTGCCCGCAGCTCCCCTAACCATCAGGATTCAAAATTAGCAGGGCGCCAGGCACATTTTTGCACTTAAAGATTCTCCAAGCACCTCAGAAAGTCTGGGTGCCATTAATTCATGCTTATCAAAATAATAAATAAAAAGTGTTGCCTCCTCTCCTCTCCCTCCCCTCCCACAACCCAGGTCCCAGAAGTCATTTGGCTCCTAGCTGTTCTATCCCAGTTTCTAACACTGCTGACCATCATTCAAGGCACCCCAGGGTGCCATGGCACACTGGTTGAAAACCATTGCCCTATAGTGCAAAGCAACCGGTAACTGAGTTTTAAGAGGCTATAGCCCAAATCCTTGTGTTATTAGACTGTGGACAAATGTGCCCACATTCTCCTGCCTTTGCTTTGTGATCTGTAATGGGACTTTGGGGTTAGTTAAGCCATACTTTCCCATTGCTTATGAACTGGGAACCTGAATTAATCTTGAACTACAAATGGGGTCTGGTTTTAGAGCTTGGTTTGAAGTCCAAGTTTAAAATACAGTTTCCTGGTTCATATGTAATGAGAGAGAGAGAGGTTTACTAAACCACAGAAGTATTTTATTATGTTTTGTCAGAGAGCAGAATTTAGATCTTAATCAGTGTGTAGGCTTTAACATGTTTTGCTTTATATTGAATTAAGATTTCATTGCACACCTGGTTTATTTTTAAATTTAAATGCATTTTAAAGTTTAGTCTCAATTAAAACTGTTCATCTATATTTATAGCAGACAATGTATTCATTGGTCTTTGACTTCCCCTCATCCTATTAGTTCATCTCCTCGTTTTCAGCTGGGTTGATTGGATGCAACTTTCCAACATGAAAAAGGATACGAAATTGAAAACTTCATTCTGTACTCCCACTGGAATGTACCCTATAGAAATGTATAATGGGAGTAGTATTCAACATTAAGCAATTGAAATATAAACTGGTGTGTGTTTTGGTGCTATATTGAATAATACTATGAATCCTGTTGGAAGAGTTGATTAATAACCATTAAACGATCATCCTTGGGAGAATTGGATTTTCTTTTTCTTTTTGCTCTGATGGCTGTTCCATTGAGAGTACATAATTGAAGGTGAACTGGATTTAGCTTTATGTGCTAAATAGTGAAAATGCTCTGTTACCTTTTCATGACTGGCATCATGTTCTTTGACACAAAAATTTGGAAGAACAAAGGTGTGTGGATTCTCCACAACTACTGCTTTTCAGAATACACCAGATCTCTTGGTTTTGTCCTTCTCTATCATGGCTTTAAAATCTTCCTATCCCTGACATTTCATAATCTAGTCTGTGCCTTCTATTTCTACTAAGTCGTGGTGTTTCTATAGAGCAATTTATTGCTACTTTCCCTGCAGCATTCAATACTCCCTAAGGACTAGGCACATTTTGCAACTTGTTATGGTCCTATTGTGACCTATTTTAGATGTATGGGCCCATGTATTGTGTCTAGGCCCTTTCCCTGCTTGGCGTACAAGCGCTGTCCTCCAAGCTCCTAGCAGCGTTGGAAATTAGCCAGTTGCCAGTCACATTTTGCAACTGGTAACCAGCCTTTTGTGTCTGGATGCAGATGTCCAGGTGCCACCCTTGGCACCTAGCATCTCCACTGGTTGCAGTCAGCTGGTCTGCCGGGCACAGCAGCAGCAAAAGACATGCAACTTTTTCTGTAGTGCTACCCCCACCAAATGCCTGATTTGCCCAGCAACACAGTAGCAAAAGACACATCCCCCCCCCCGCTGTGCTGCTGGGTGAATCAGGTGTTTGGTGGGATAGAACATAGCAAAAGACACTGTTGCGTTACCCTGCAGACCCCCTGGTTTACCACCAGCAAAATAAAACAACATTTAAAAATTTGCTCCTACGCTGGCTGGGTGAATCAGGTGTTTGGGTAGCAAAAGCCGCTTTTTCCTACCACTCTATCCTGCAGTGTAAGAGTGAATTGGTCAGACTATGAGTGTAATTCTATGCATGCAGCCTTACTCAGCAGGAAATCCTGTTGAGCTCAGGTAAAACTTATTTTGAGGTGTGTTGCAAGATTGTGGCCAAAACTACATTAAGTGTGAGGAGTTGTTGTTGCTGCTGCTGCTGCTGCTGTTGTTAAATTTGTATATCCCCCTTCATCCAAAGATCCAATGGCTGTTTCATCATATTTTACAGTCTTGACTACTTTTGACTAAGAAAACATGTTGGATGTTTATAGGGCATAAAAATTGCTACGTACCTTTTGTTCACTAAACATAAGGCAAATAAATATTCCAGGTCAGATTCTAAATCTGTTTAAAGCTTTGGGATACTTTTCTTATGAATTCTGAAATTTTCTGCTCTTCATTTTTTAAAATGCTGCTTTCTGGATTTTTTTAGAATTGCTTCTTTTTTACTCCCATGACTAAACCAGACTAAGGCAACCTTGGGTGAACTGTAAATCCAACAGTATGAGGGAACTTTTTTCCATTGTTCAATTGCTATAGTTAAAAATAACTTACATATGCTTTCTCTTTCATTGAATAGTTGTTCTCAAGCTCGGTGATGAGAGGGGTGTGGTTTCAAATGTTCTTAATAGCAACCATTGAAATTCTATCCTATCCTCCTCCTAGTCCCAGTGCTCTACCTGCATGGGTGGTTGCTAAGGAGGCGATAGTAGAATCAACCCTCATTCTCAAATGGGACTTAATAGACATCTTTAAGATATGCTGCTGCCATATTCATAAATACCCTGTACCCTCTTCTGGTATAGTCTCCTTATTCACAGATGTCATGTTGCTGCTCTGTTTAAGGCATGAAACATTGGTTTGATAATCAAGTCCTCTTTCCCTTGTTTTGCAGATTGAGTCTGCCACTCTTGTCAAGAAAATAATATTTTTTTCCAGAATGGAGTGGTAATATGTGCAGGACTAAAAGCATGGCCCTGGCTCTCCGTCAATACTGTTATGCCCTGCATGTGGGGTACACATGAGTACATCATAGTCTTCTAATAAATCTTTGTTAAATAATAAGGAATTTACTTGGTGCTTTGTGTTTTGAAATGTACGAAGTTCTTACAAATAGGGCACATGCAAATGCGTGCAGGAAATCTCCTATGCCAGCTCACACATTAATCTTCATAGCAGATTATAGGGTTAATATTGCAGGAAAGGGTCGACCTGCTATATTAAACTGCTTGTGACCTCTGTCTGTCTGTCTGCTTTATCTCTGCAGATTAGATGACCATTTCATAGAATAGTCAGGGACTTAACTATCCTGTCTGTTACCTAAAGTACACTTCCTTCAGTGCCTTTAAAGAGCCCTACCATGTTTATTTACAAATTGCAAAATGACTGTGGTGGTGAGTAGAAAGATTATGTTGCTTTCGGAAATTGTGGCCATAAGCATTTCCAGCTAAGATGTAGTGAATGCATTTAGTCTGGCGATTTTTAACTTGCAATTTAGCAAAGAAGATCCTTAAAGTGGCTTACAAACAGATAACATCAGTAGGAAATGCCTTCTAGATTAGAATAACAAAGCTAAGTAATAGCAGTCAACATAGTCTATCACATGTCACCCCTCTCACTGCAGGGCTGAGGAGGTGTTCAGAAGCTTGAGCTTTTGGTTAACTGAAGCTTCTTGTGTTGTCTGGACACAGAACTATTTTTAAACATAAAACTAAACTTTGTTAAATAAGTCAACTTCAGAAACTGGCAGTTTTGAAATAAAGACAATTTGTTGGCCTTGAGGCAAATGCTTCTCAGTCAGGGTGGGGTGGGGATAGAGAGTGTAAAGGGAGGGGACAGTAATATTTTATCAGATAATCCCTGCTAATAGTTTTTAAATTTAAAAAGTGGGGAGTGGGGAATTCTTTGGCAGGCTGTAAAATGACAACAAAGCAGATGAAATGCCAAGGGAGCATATTTCATAATTGGAGCACTATCACAGAGAAGACCCTTTCCTTGGTAGCCAGCTACAAAAGACAAAAGGCACCTAGTAAAAAGAACTTAATGTACAAGTGACACAGACAGACAGCCCTTTAAGTACCATGGTCATAAGCTGTAAACAACTAATTCAAGATCAGCAGTGGGGAACTAATTAGGCCAACTAGCCCTCCTTATTTGGCCTATGAGGCTATTTTGGGCCAAGCCACAGCTACCTGCCCTGTACTTGATTCCATTTATGATGTCAGATGTGGAGCAGGAAAAGTCATGTTTTTGTAAGAAGGGTTTGCAGGCACCACTGATAGCATCTGCAAAATGCTGTGCGTAATGCCATGTGCACCTCTTTGCTAGTTCAGTGATCTGCTGATTGCTGATGTTTTGAAGCCCAGATTATCAGCTGATAGTTGGACACTGGAAAGGGCTCCCATTGTCTTGGCTTGCAGAGTAACACTTGAAGGTACGGCTTCAAAGCACTGTGCAGGCTTGTCTGCAAGCATTGATTAGCAGCTGATCATTAGAGCTGTCGGGGACCTTAACAAGCATTTTGTTGCCCTCACAATCAGGTGATAAGGCTTTAAAGTGCTGCTTTGAACTCCTGTAAGCACTGACAGTCAGCTGGTTATTGGAGGTTTAAAGCACCCCATACACAGGCCATTGTGATGTCTGGTGTTTGACAGTTCTGCCTATCTATCAAACTTGGCTCATGAGGAAATTGTTTAATGGTTATCAAATGCAAGCTAGATTTTTTTTTAAGAGGGCAGAAAACTGGGTGAGAGGAGGAATAGAGGGGCTAGAACATTTTGTTGGAGATCTCACTTTCTGTACTCATAATGCCCAGCCCTATTTGGTAGTCTAGCTGCTGCACTCACAACTAATTGCAGTTTTAAAACAGTTTTGAAAGGCAGCTTCATGTAGAGCAGAGCTTTCCAAACTGTGTTGTGACATTATTTGTGTATCGCGACAGGTTGGTGTTTTGGCTGCAGTGTGTAGGTGTGTTGTATGAATGCTTCCCACGCTTCTCTTGGGGCTGAGAAGGGGTTTATTTAATCTTTGGTTTGCTAGTAAAACTGGATTACTGCGTTGCAAAATGATGCATGTCTTAAAAGTGTATCACCAAAATGAAAAGTTTGAAAAGCTCTGATGCAGAGTATATTACAGTAGTCTAATGTGAAAATTAGAGCATGGATTGGGACACTAAATGAGTGGAATTAATAAGTTGAGATTTTTTAGGGTTATTGTTTTGTTCACTTTCTTTGGAAAAGATTTGTTATATTAGCTTTTGAAACAAATCCATATAAATCTGTGTGAAGGAACAAACAATAGGGACCTTCCTTTCTTGCTTGGTTATGCAGAAACAAGCGCTAGTCAAGATGTGTTTGGTCTAGTGTTTCCCTGGAAACAGGAATAGACATTGAGCTTACATCCTCTGCTGTGCAATGGTTCAAATAGAAAAGCTGTTGGGACATGTTGACGAAACTAACTTCCTAACTGGCAGGATGCAGTAAATACTTAACTTTCTCCTTTGAGAGAAGTAGCGCCTCTACATATCACTCATGCAGGCATAAGATTAACAAATAAGTGATAGTTTTTTATTATTTTAGAATAAACCAATAACTTTCAGTGGGAAAACTATAATGATATTATGTTCTTGATATGCATGTTATTAGTCCCTGTAATTTTAATTGATCATACACTTGCTGCTTTTTAAGACTAATATGCACTTTTATGTTTAATGCATATTGTACAGTGCGTACCCTGAATTAACACACAATATATTTCCAGTGGTCTTGTTTTGGAATGCTATTCAAGCTGTAACAAATAAACAACTACTTGCTTTTTTTCTTTGTAAATGTTTCGTATATTGAAATTAATTTTTGAATTACTTTCTCAGGAAAACTGCTTCCCAGTGTTAGAAAAATTATACCCCCAAAAAACTGAATGGAAAGAAGATGTTCTAAGGTACAGCTCAATGATTAGATGCTATACTCTGGAAGAAACGCTGATAAATACCTTTACTACAAAGGACCTAAAAGGTTTAAATGGGGACTATGTTTATTGGATCGCAAATTGTCTGATCTTGCTGGATGAATAAAGTTCTTGTCAATCCTCTATTTCTTGTTTTGGAAGAGTAGAAGAAAGATCAATGGCCAAATAACACCCTTCCACTTTAGTTGTTGTCCCAGTACTTGATTCATGTCTTGAATGTAGCTGACCACCAAATTGTAAGGAAAATTTATTGTCTTTGCATGTACAGTGGTACCTTGGGTTACAGACGCCTCAGGTTACATACGCTTCAGGTTACAGACTCCGCTAACCCAGAAATAGTACCTCAGGTTAAGAACTTTGCTTCAGGATGAGAACAGAAATCTCGCAGCAGCCGCAGCGGGAGGCCCCATTAGCTAAAGTGGTGCTTCAGGTTAAGAACAGTTTCAGTTTAAGAACGGACCTCCAGAACGAATTAAGTTCTTAACCCGAGGTACCACTGTGTCCTGAAATAAAGAAAATACATGGATTCAAAAGTGGAACATCAAAACATTCCAGTAGGGAGCTGCAACTGTTGCAGTAGCACCCTATCCCTAAACAGCTGTAACATACCTGGCTCTTTAGAGAAGTTAATAAAATAACATAAATGGAAATGTTAAGGTCTGAGAAAGTACTTCTTCACATAGCACATAATATTTTAATACAGTCTGCGGAATTCGTTCCCCCAGGAGGTAGTGATGGCCACCAACTCTGAATGCTTTGAAAGAGGATCAGATAATTGTGGTGAATAAGGCTATTGGCTACTACTAGCCACAATATCTATGTTTTTCCTCCACCATCTGAGGCAGTATACCTCCGAATGCCTGTTGCTGGGAATCACAAGTGGGAAGAGTAGTGTTGCACTCCGGTTATGCTTGTGGGATTCCAATGGACATATGGTTGGCCACTTTGAAAACAGGATGCTGGACTAGATACTGGCCTAATCCAGAAAGGCACTTTGTGCTATCTTGTTGTGTTGAGTAGAACTTACTTTGTAGTTGCATGTACGTTAACACTAAAAGGTGGTATTCTCTTTCCCTGAGAACAAGAGCAGACCCACAGAACCACAATATTTAAATTCAAGAGACATTTGATAAGACTATACATACTAGCTGGCTACTGTAACAATTAAATACATCTTGTTTTGCCACTCAGATATCTAAGAAGAGATGGATTTCAATGTGATTCTATCCATGGAATAATACTAAGTAGGATCATTTACTTGAAAGCCGATCATAACTGCTGATGATGTGTGCCTGGATCCAGTAGAAAACTTGTATAATAAATGTAGCACATAAATTAAACCATTGGTTTGCATTTGGTTTACAGCAGTGTTCAAAAGCTGAAACACGCCTGAGTAAGGCATGTGCATATCCCCAGTGACCTGTAGTTTAGTTGTTAATGCATGATACTGAAATAATAGGTGCTGCCCTCCTCCCTTGCTGCTGGAAACCCCCCAAACAAACCATGAGTGGTAAAACAAAGAACAAAATTTGACTTCTGCTTAGGGTTTATTGTTTTCTCCACACAGTGAGCCCAACATGAGAAGCCAGACCATAGCCTTTTCCCCATCTGGACCGGGAGAGGAATGAAGTGCAGCCACATTTATTAGCACATTATGCCATAGTAATAAACTATAAAATATAGTTTAATACGATATGAGAACCAGGTCAGGGTATCAGTCAACCTCAGGCAGATATCCACCTTTAGCCTAATCTGTTTGGATGGTCATTATTCTGTTTTAAGTTAATACGTGTAGACCTTACTATTGCCTGTATTTAAATTTAGGTTTTATTTTAAACCAGGATATTTTAAGAAACATTAATATAACTCAGATGGCAAAAGACAACCTGTTTTGTTGTTTCTTAATCACTGAGACTACTTCCCCATGAAAAAAGCAAACCTTTTGGATTAATATACGTTAAAGAATTCAGACCCAATCCAGCACTGTTAATTGCCTGACAGTAGTGCAATACAGGAGGGTTCTTCAACCTTTGTGCCCAAGATGTTGTTGAACTGCGACTACCACAATCCCTAGCCAGTTTATCTGATGATTGGGGATGATGGGAGTTGTAGTCCAACATCTGGGTACTGAAGTCTGAAGACAGCTGCATTAAAGGAATACTAGCATTCTGATTTGGGAGTGGAAGATTCCTTCCTGACCCTAATGTTGATGGCTTGAGACTAATAGAATTTGTCCACTAAGTCTTCCTGGGGAAACAAAGTCTGTATTTGTTTACATAAAGTTTTTTAGTGGGTTATTAAATCATATATATATTTTTGCTCTTTGCTAGTTAGGGCTCTAAGGGAATGCTGTTTTTAAAAAGCTAAGCAAGGCTTAGCATGTCAGGTTGGGAGCAAGATCAGACTCTTACCTTAAAATACGTTGTTTTTTGTTTTTGAGAATGTCTATGATTATCCTTGCTGACACTTTTGAAGAGAGGTAGTATTGCAGCAAAAACAATGAAGAGTTTTGTGGTACATGTATAGGTAAGAGCCAGGCTCAGCTGCTGGAGTTCATCATATGCATCACCTAAGTACACATGCACAGCCTGAGTAGAAAGAGGAGAGAACATTCTCTTTTGAAAATGAGACCAGGAGGTCAGGCTGTGTAAGAGATAGCAATAGTTGTGACAATACTATGCAGAGAATAAATTACTGTGGAATCCAATTCACATGGGTGTGATCAGCTAGTCAGAAATGGGCCACTGCCATATGTATGGGATCTTTCATTCATTTGATTGCATTTTCATTGTGTTGTTACACAAGGTACTATTGATATTGAACTACAGTGGTACCTCGGGTTAAGTACTTAATTCGTTCTGGAGGTCCATTCTTAACCTGAAACTGTTCTTAACCTGAAGCACCACTTTAGCTAATGGGGCCTCCTGCTTCCGCTGCGCCTCCGGAGCACGATTTCTGTTCTCATCCTGAAGCAAAGTTCTTAACCCGAGGTACTATTTCTGAGTTTGTTGTTGTTTAGTCGTTTAGTCGTGTCCGACTCTTCGTGACCCCATGGACCAGAGCACGCCAGGCACTTCTGTCCTCCACTGCCTCCCACAGTTTGATCAAACTCATGCTGGTAGCTTCAAGAACACCATCCAACCATCTCATCCTCTGTCGTCCCCTTCTCCTTGTGCCCTCCATCTTTCCCAACATCAGGGTCTTTTCCAGGGAGTCTTCTCTTCTCATGAGGTGGCCAAAGTATTGGAGCCTCAGCTTCACGATCTGTCCTTCCAGTGAGCACTCAGGGCTGATTTCCTTAAGAATGGATACGTTTGATCTTCTTGCAGTCCATGGGACTCTCAAGCATCTCCTCCAGCACCATAATTCAAAAGCATCAATTCTTCGGCGATCAGCCTTCTTTATGGTCCAGCTCTCACTTCCATACATCACTACTGGGAAAACCATAGCTTTTACTATACGGACCTTTGTTGGCAAGGTGATGTCTCTGCTTTTTAAGATGTTGTCTAGGTTTGCCATCGCCTTTCTCCCAAGGAGCAGGCGTCTTTTAATTTCGTGACTGCTGTCACCATCTGCAGTGATCATGGAGCCCAAGAAAGTAAAATCTCTTACTGCCTCCATTTCTTCCCCTTCTATTTGCCAGGAGGTGATGGGACCAGTGGCCATGATCTTCGTTTTTTTGATGTTGAGCTTCAGACCATATTTTGCGCTCTCCTCTTTCACCCTCAATAAAAGGTTCTTCAATTCCTCCTCACTTTCTGCCATCAAGGTTGTGTCATCTGCATATCTGAGGTTATTGATATTTCTTCCGGCTATCTTAATTCCGGCTTCGGATTCATCCAGCCTAGCCTTTCGCATGATGAATTCTGCATATAAGTTAAATAAGCAGGGAGACAATATACAGCCTTGTTGTACTCCTTTCCCAATTTTGAACCAATCAGTTGTTCCATATCCAGTTCTAACTGTAGCTTCTTGTCCCACATAGAGATTTCTTAGGAGACAGATGAGGTGATCAGGCACTCCCATTTCTTTAAGAACTTGCCATAGTTTGCTGTAGTCGATCCCCTTCATGGATCACTGCCCCTTCATGGATCACTGCCTTGCCATGGCGAAGGGGCTTGAATAACTCAGAGAAGCTATGAACTATGCCGAGCAGGGCACCCAAGATGAACAGGTCATAGTGGAGAGTTTTGACCAAACGTGATCCACCTGGAGGAGGAACCGGCAAGCCACTCCAGTATCCCTGCCAAGAAAACTCCATGGACAAAGACAACAGGCATATTTCTGGGTTAGCGGAGTCTATAACCTGAAGCGTATGTAACCCGAGGTACCACTGTATTGATATTTAATGATCCAAAAAATCATATATCTAGTTCTGTATGTGCAAGTTGGTTTTGAGCCTGTTTTTCTTTAGCAGCTTCCTATTCTGCATAGTGAACACCTTTAGAAATGGAGCGTTGCTTCTAAAGCAGCTGGTGTTGGGTGATATATACAGGTTTGTTGCTTAATGAGGAAAGTCAGAAGTCCTGTGGGGTATGTCCCAAATGCTTGACTACACATAAAGTAGCTCTTTGCAGTCTATCTAGCATGTATGTAATATAACAGAAGACATCACTGAATCCTGTGATATTATTATTTCTTTTCTATTGAGAAAAGAGATGAGACACAATTTTCGCTGACCTAGAGTGGACATAGTTACAGGGATAGAAAAGCTTTTCACAATTTTCCCGTGTATTTTTCATAAAAAGAATGTCCTTCTTGAGCACAAGTTGAAATATTGGGAATCACAAAGTATTTCTCAAGGGAGAAATAACTGAAGTAAGAATATGCTCTTGCACATA
Organism: Podarcis filfolensis; assembly: GCF_964270895.1. Lineage (NCBI taxonomy): Eukaryota > Metazoa > Chordata > Lepidosauria > Squamata > Lacertidae > Podarcis > Podarcis filfolensis. The sequence goes on along the minus strand of NC_139612.1, from coordinate 45,241,061 downwards.
AACTACATTTAGAGAGTTTTGGTGGTAGAAAAGATACACTCATGTTTTGTATAGCGCCTGAAATATTAGGTTAGTCCAGGGAGTGGTAAAGTCACATTTTGCGAGGCACTTTGAAATGTGTGGTGGTGCTTCACCTCCTCAAGGGGTGCTCCCTGGATCCTGAGGTTTTGAGCAATTATCACCCAGTTGCCCATATTCCTCTTTGGACAAGGTACTTGAGGGAGTTGTGGCCAGGCACTTTGGACACACTTTGATGAAGCAGATTTCCTTGACCCATTTCAATACAGCTTCAGGGCTTGGTTTGGCACTGCAATGGCTTTGGTCGTTGTGGTTGGTGATGTGTTTTTGGAGAGACATAGCAGTGGTTCCCTGTGGTCACTCATTAATCTGTTAGCAGATTTGATCCTATTAACCATAGCATACATCTGGAGCAGCTGTATGGGTTGGTGACATGATGATACAGTGGTTCTGTTCCTGCTTGCAGGGCTGTTTTCAGAGAACCATAAGAGTGACATGCTTGGATCTGTGGCAACTGTGATGCAGGGTTCAATTCTGTCCCCAGTGCTATTTAACATCTATAGGCCATTGGGTGGAATCATTGGGAGTTTGGGACTGAGTTTTATTAACATAATATTCAGTGATATGTTGATGTTGAGCTGGTGTTTAGCGGCAGTAATGGGCTGGATGAGAGCTAGTGAACAGAAGCTTAATTCGGACAAGACAGAGACATTGTTGGGTAGTTCTTGTGTTTGAGCTGCTGCAGATGGAGTAGCACTCCCGCTGAAAGAACAAGTTCATAGTCTGGAGATTCTCCTGGATCCATCTCTGCATTGTAGGCTTAGGTGCTTTCTGTGGCAAGGAGAGCCTAGTTCTAGCTATTGGCTGTTCTTCGACGCAGATAGGTGATAGTTTAGAACACTCTGATAACCTTCTGTCTCAATTATTATAGTGTGTGCTATGCAGGGTTGCCCTTGAAGATGGTCCAGAAATTGTAGCTTGTGCAGAAAGCAGATACTAGAGCAGGGGTCAGCAACCTTTTTCAGCCGTGGGCCGGTCCACCATCCCTTAGAGCATGTGGTGGGCCGGACTATATTTTTTTTGGGGGGGGGGAGAAATGAACGAATTCCTATGCGCCATAAATAACTCAGAGATGCATTTTAAATAAAAGCACACATTCTACTCATGTAAAAACACGTGGATTCCCAGACCGTCCGCAGGCCAGATTGAGAAGGCGATTGGGCCGGAACCAGCCCCCGGGACTACCCATGTGCTAGAGTACTTGTAGTACTTAGGCGTTCCATAGCATCTCTCCATTCTTGCGGAACCTATGCTACCTGCCTGTGCCCAGTGTTCAAAACTAACCAGGCACCAGACATGTTTTGCAATTTGTGTGGGTCTAATCGCTACCACATGGAGATCTCCAGAGGCCAGGTTGGCAGTTGACATCTTCATCTGACTGGCCCCTCCATCTTTCTTAAGCAGAATAGCTTATTTATTGCATTTATATCCCAACCTTTCTTCCAAGAAATATATGGTTTACCCCCACTTCAGTTAATTCCTACAACAACCCTGTGAGGTAGGTTCAGAGGCTGTGACTTGCCCAAGGTTACTCAGTGACCTTCATGACTGAGTGGGGATTTGAACCCTGGTTTCCCAGGTCCTAGTCCAACACTCTAACCGCTACACTACACTGGCTTCCTAGAGTACTTCTGCTATGGGGCAGCAGTATAAATAAAGTAGGTAAATAAATATGGGGGAAGCAGGGAAAGATGATGCGTTCTCCACCGATGTGCAAGGTGACCCGGAATATAACCCCCACACTATTGGGGGGTTGCCTGTATATTTATTTTATTATAATAATTAAATTTATATACCGTCCCTCATCCGATGATATCGGGGCGGTTCACAAGATAAAAAAATACAGGACAAAAGCGTGCTGATGAAAAGTACGGTTACGTGAGTGCCTTGGCAGAGGGTGTGCTTTAATCTGTTGTAACCGTTGTAAGCTGAGAGAGATTCTCTATTTGTGGTTTCAAAGGAAATATTTAACTGCCGTAAGATATTAACTCATTCATTTTGGGTAAACAGAGTATTCTAGAGTATTCAGTGTGGTGAAGTTTTCCATCTACATGGGCATAATGGCAAGCTTGAGGACTTCTGGTGGCTGCAAATCCTTTCACCTCCTCCTCTTCATTATAAGGTAGCCATGCTGCCCCCACCCTTAAAAAAGTGCATAGAGCTGAAGGAAGAGTGGTGTGTTCACACCATTTTCTTTCAGATCTACAGGCTATTTCTAATTGTGTCACTCAGCTGGTGGTAAAGCTTCATTCAACAGAATGAGAGGGAAGCACTGGATCTGTGAAGTGATTTTAAATCTTCAGTCTATCCAATATTGGCTTTAATTTTATGGTGGTACTGGGGTAACTTAGGTAAAGTCATGGAAATTTAGGGGACTCTATTATTCTACTGGATCTGATTTTTACCCTTATCTCATGGAAAAGCTGTGTGTGTGTGTCTGTCTGTTTGTCTGTCTGTGTGTAGGGGCATGTGCATGCCCTAGCACATTTTCTTTCTGTCTTTGGGGTGTGTGTGAAGCAGTTAGAGAGCATGATGCCAAGGGCACTCTCTCAAAATCCCAAATACACTCATTGATCCAAAGACATTGGTGATCTCTCATCTGTATGTTGCATGCTATTGGGTTTTCTTGCCTAAACAATACCTGCATGGTGAACTTTGTGAAAAAAGAATGAAGCTTATATTAAAACTGGAGCTACCGCTTACAAAGTATGTTTAGAAATGTGTATTGTTCGGGGCTTCACTATTTACAAAGGGCTTTTTTCTAATTGTGTCACCCAGCTGGTGGTAAGGATTGATTCAGCAGAATGAGGGGAAAGCAGTGTTCACCTCTTCCCCTCTGCACCCCTGTATTCTGCTTTGGAGTCCCCCAACACTTCGGAACAGATTGCCAAAAATGGCATCCCTCCCAATTGTGCTGAAGGAAACCTTGTCATCTGACTGGTACCATTGGATACAAACCGGAGGGTTTTAAGTAGATGGAAATTCAGTACTTTATTTTTAACTATTGTGTTCTATATAAAATACTTAAAATGGATGTGAGTACTCTTTTTGACTCTTTAGGCACCACTGCACTCACAATAAAAATAAAAGTAAATCTCTCTTCCTTTTCTTTTTTAAAGACGTAAGGTTCCAATCCTAAACATAGCACTTAGGATTTCACCACAGTGATGCTTAGTTCTGAGTAAATAACATATGTTGGATTATGCTGTAAATGTACCTCCTTTTAGCCAAGAAGCTACCAGTATTTTTGTCACCGCGGGATAATGTGGAGCATGTTCTTTAATTAAAGTTAATTTTAAAAATTCCTCAAGTCCTCAAAAGTCCATTTTAATATTGTCTGGAATTGATTTTAGATTAAGACATTTCTGATTATACGTTCACATAGTACTTTGGTTAGGAACAGTTTTATGGTTAGGAAAGAAGTTACTGAAGAATTCGGAATGTTGCATTACCTATTGAAGACATTAAGTAATTCTGACTTGCCAGGTCCTGCTTTTTAAAATGAATTATAACATTCACAGATCATTTATTGCTCAAATTATGGTTATTTTAATCTTATGGAAACAAATTTTGTTCATACATACACCCCTAACAGTGAATATCCATTCCCTTAAACATCTATAATTATCCTAAGCATGGATGTTCAAGCCATTTGAGTAAACAAGACAGCATTGTTGCATTAGTTAACTGCTTTTAAATGCATTGTGTTTTACTAAGAGTGCCATATCACTTGTTCTAGATACACTATATAAAGAAGGCAGACTCCTTGCTGTGATGCTACTTCGGATTTCTGCCAAGAAACAACAAGCATTGCTTGTTGGTGAACAAATCTCTGCCTCTTAGAGGGATTGATTTAAATTAGTTGGCAGTCCTGATTTAAACATAGCTCTGAAGGATCTTAATTTTCCCTTTGTACACTCTCTGTTACATCTCAGATTGCTTCTCAAATCTCAGAACTCTCAGAACCTTAGGGAATTTTTAGCCGCAGAGTAGTGTTCATTTCATGTCTATCTCTCTTTACCCTACAACACAAAGAACTGGGGAAGTATAAAGGGAGATGACCTATTTTAAAAGTATTTGTTTGCCATTATATTTTAGGGCCCCTGCTGTAATACATAGATCCCAAAGGGGCAGTTAGGGAGCTTTTTAGACGTTGAGGAATTCCAAGGAAAAACCCTGTGCAATACACTAAAGTTATAAATCCTGGCCCTCCATAATGTTGGTGTTCTTCAACAGTAGGTGAGATAAGTGAAGACTACGTGGAGAAGTGACTGACAAGAGAGAAGCAAGTTAAGTAGTTCTTGGCTCTGGAGGACTTATAGTGGTTGCCTTTTAAAAAGACTTAGTAATTGGCTTTTTATATAAAATCTTATCTTTAAACCATTACAGTATACAATTTTGTTTTTGTTGTTAATGCTGAAACATTGTTTTGTGGAGGTTATTTTTCAATCCATTATAGTTTCTCTCAAATCTATACATATTTGGTCTTTACCATATTTCACTATGAAATGGCATAACATTACTTTGTGCTTATGTAACATGAGAAATTGTCACCATGGGTTGAGCTCATAAACCTTACATTCAGACTTTAGACTTCTTCCTTGCTCATCTAAAGGTTGATCGTAGCAAAATGCACATAATGACTTGTATTATAGGAATTAATCATGGGAATTAAGCAATAAACAGTTTATTCCACAGTTTATTGTCTTATTGGAGGCAGTTCTTCTTTCACATGTTGCTAGTTGAATATTTGTTTTATTTGTTTACTTAGGTCTAATGCCTCAGTTGTACCAGTGTATCTGGAAATTTGGTTATGTAGCTACTGTTGGTTAAAAGTGAAATGAGGTTATTCAGTTTTTGCACAGTAAACACAGGAGGGAGAATGGAGTAGAAATGCACAAGGATCTTTTAGCTACCTTTTAGGGGTTGGTTCACACAGTCGTATTCATCACTAAGTACCTGCAGCATCAGTAGTCTGTTTGCCTGTGCGAATGAGTCATCTGATAGTGAAGTGAATGGCCCAGTGCTGACCAGTATGGCAATGAAATAGGCCTTTTCAGAGAGAAGTGGGTAGTTTCTGCATGCCCATAAAACAATCTGGGTATGCAGAAAAACAGTTAGAAAAAACAGAAGTGAGAAGACTGATGACTTTGCATGCATATATATTGCAAGCCATTTGTGTGCCCTGTGGCCATTAGGCCAAAGGAAAACATGTGGCTTTCTACTTTCCATTAAGAGCAGTGTGGGGGACATGATGGGCATGTGGCATTCTGCATATCAAGGTCATGAGGTAGAATAGTAGCTTCTCAGTACCAGTTTCTGGGAATGATCTTGGATCATTATTACTATGAGAGCATTAACAGCCAAAGGATGGTATGTGTGTACATGGTGGAGGACCATGCATATGGAATTTTCCTTTGAATTTTTGCCTGAGCAAAGAGGCAAACCAGCTGTTAAGTTTAAAGATCAGTTTGTATTTTGACTATCAGTAATGGTGAGGTGTAAGCTTAAAGGAAATCAGAAGCTCTGCAAATTCTCCTTCCAGTTTGCTTGCAGTTTTTTGGATTTATGCTGGTATATTAAATAATTTGTGTGGGAATCTAACTCAAAAATTGGATCATATTTTGACTTTAGACCCAAAGCGGACAGCCTGCAATTGATGATCAGGATTTTTTGTTGCATTCATTTAATGCAGTCTACAAAATGTCTGTAAGCAACGTACAAATATATAAAATGCTGAATAGCTTTCTCAGTAATTTAAAACCAAATATATAGAATAAAATACAATAGAACAAACATTTATAAAGGTTTTTATTTAACAAGAATAAAAATGACATATCCTACCCCATCCCACTGAAAGAAGAATATCATGGATATAAATCATACTACACTATGCTCAAAGACTGAAAGCCTGAGCAAGCAGGAAAGCAGACATTGTTGGTGTGAGGTGTGTTTCCCTGGGGAGAATTTCCCACAAATGCGGAGCCTTTCTCTTTTTGCTACCCTCCGTACCCTCCAGTGACAGGCTTCTGGTTGATTTATATGGGAGGGCTGACTCTTCAAGTTAGGTATTATATGGTGTTTTACACAGTATAGAGGTAGCCAGCATCTCTTTTCTATTGCAGAGGATTTGGCTTTTTTTGTATAAAGCATATATTTAGGAATAACTTTTTAATTTTAAACTTTTAACAGAGAGAAGGAGCAAGAAAAGGAAGAACAGTTAATGGAAGACAAGAGAAGAAAGAAAGAGGATAAGAAAAAGAAGGAATCTACTCAGAAGGTAAGCCAGGTATTTGTTTGATCATACTTTGTAAGGTCATCCAATTATAATAGCTGACCGGTGAGCATCAGGCACTATGATTACTGCAACTACTATATTCTCACTCACCCATCCCAGCAATGCTGCATGTACATCTCAGCTCATCTTCTGTATTTTCTAGTTAGAATCCTTTTCCTTTAAAGCTAGAAGAGGATTTATCTTGAGGTTTGCATGCAGTCATCTCAGCCATGCCATATTAAACATAGATCAGTGTTGATTGAGCTGTAAAAGCAGCTGGTTTCCTCTGTGTCGTTTATAACTTGGGTGCTTGTCTGGCAACAATTGCTGCTTTCTCAGACATGCAGGTGAGTAGCAAATTATAAGATTGCTTTAAATAAATCTATTTATGGATCCGAGAAGTGTTCCCAAGATGTATTTTACATTGGTAAGTGTGAGACCCTTTGTGCTTCTCTTAGCTTTCTTACTTGAGCACATGAATTGAAACTGGTTGGAGTGGTTCCCAAACTCCTGTGGCTGAGGTCCTGGGATTATTGACTCATACATTGCCTTCATTAAAGCACATGCAGAAACAGCGTTTTGTCTACAGCCCATGTTGGGGGGGATTATTTTAATTTTTACACTTGTACCCCACATTTAAGAACATAGGAAGAGCCTTCTGGATCAGTCTAGTGGTCCATATAGACCAGCATCCTGTTCTCACAGTGGCCAACTCAGTGCCTGTGAGTCCAATGGCATTCTCCCCCCTTATGCTTCCCAAAACTGGTAGTCAGAGGTTTGCTGCCACCAGCAATGGAGACAGAACATAATAGTCATCTTGGCTAGTAGCTTTTTATAGCTGTGTCCTCCAGGAATTTATCTAATCCTCTTTTTAAAGCCATCCAATTTGGTGATCATCACTGCCTTCTAGGGGAGCAGATTCCATGGCTTAACTATGCACTTGTGAACAAGTGCTGTCTTATTTTTGTTCCAAGTCTTCCAGCATTTGACTCCAATGGATGTTCACGAGTTCTAGTGTTATATGAGAGAGAGAGAGAGAGAGAGAGAGAGAGAGAGAGAGAGAGAGAGAACTTTTCTATACTTTCTCTGCACCATGTATAACTTTATATACCTTTAAACAAAAAAATCCAAAATGTTGTAACCTTTCTTTATAGTAGAGGTGCCCTTTCCTGAACCCTTTCCAACTCTATAATACACTTTTTGAGGTAAAATGACCCAGAATGGTACACAGTACAGTGGTACCTCATGTTACAAATGCTTTGGGTTTCAAACACTTTGGGTTACAAACTCTGCTAACCCGGAAGTAGTACCTTGGGTTGAGAACTTTGCCCCAGGATGAGAACGGACATTGCGCGCCGGCAGCAGCAGGAGGCCCCATTAGCAAAAGCACGCCTCAGGTTAAGAACGGTTTCGGGTTAAGAACAGATCTCCAGAACGAATTAAGTTCATAACCTGAGGTACCACTGTATTCCAAATGCATCACACTATAGATTTGGATAATGGTATTATGATATTGACACTTTAGTTTTCAACCACTTTTCTGATGATTCCTAGCATAGAATTAACCATTTTCACAGCTGGCACACACACAGTTAGCTGCTTCATCAAATTCTTCATTATGACCCATAGGTCTTGTTTCTGATCAGTCACCAACACTGCGTGAACAAACATGTGAAATTTTACACTTGCTTACATTGAAATGTATTTGCCATTTTACTGCCCGTTCACCCAGTTTGGCGATAACTTTTGGAGATCTTCACAATCCTTTTTGTTTTAATCACCTTCAAGAATTTAGTATCACCAGTAAAAATGATTACATCACTGCTTGTCCCTAGCTGTAGACTATGATCAAGTTAAATAACACATGTCTCAGTACTTATTCTCGGAGGACTCGATTTTCCACATTTCCATCTTTCTGCTTCATGTTTCTTGTCAGTTACTGATCCATAAAGAGGACCTTGCTTCTTGTTCATGATTGCTAAACATACCTGAAAGTATTTGTGAAGTACTTTGTCAAAAGCCTTTTGAAAGTCAAAGTTCATAATGTCAGCTGGATCACCTCTATCTATATACTAGTTAACAGTCTCAAATAACTATAAAAGGTTAGCGTGATGGAAGTTAACTTTGCATAAGCAGTTTCAGAAAGATTCTGGGGCACTTTCTTCCAAGAAGCTGAAGGCGGCATACACACACCCCGCCTTAATTTTATCCTTACATTAACCCTGTGAGGTAAGTTAGGCTGGCACAACATAATTTAGTGAACTTCATGGATGAGTGGGGATTTGAACACTCTAGTCACTCTCCCATGCTGTATTTATTACTATTACTGTTTAAATTTGTGTAGTATATGGTTCTTCATCTGAAGATCACAGGGTGCTTCATAACATAAAAATGCAAAATGAGAACACAAAATACATAAAAACCAAGCAAACCAGTAATTCCAAAGACACATTTAAAAGGCCATATAATGTTTAATCAGCCAGAGGGCTGGTTTTAGAGAAACATTTCCACCTGGCGCCTAAAGATTTGTAATGAAGGTGCCAGGTGAGTTTCCTTGGGGAGCATATTCCACAAATGGGAAGCCACCCTAGAAAAGACCCATTCTTGTGTTGCTACCCTCCAGACCTCTTCTGGAGGGGGCACACAAAAAATGGGCCTTAGATGATGTATCTCTTCAAGCAGCAGCATCTAAAAATTGTTGAGGCTTTTTCTCCTCTTGTTGGTCTACTTCCCCAGGACCTGATATGTCAGAACAATAGAATCTTCAGCCTTAGAAAAGCACTCATAAAGATTTGTTGTGGCTAATGATGTATATTTGAACAGGGCCTCTTAAATTCTGATGAGCAAAGACCTTTAAAGTAAAAATTGATGGCATTTTTACATCTTTTTATGTTGCTCTTTCTGGTTTACTGTACAAAAAACTAGCTCTTAATTCCTCAGACCTATTAAATGTGAAGTTTGACGTAGGCAGGAATATTCAATACTGCCTGAAAAACCACCCATCTTTTTGATCTAGATCTTCTTGATGAGCCAGGAGAGACAGAACATCGATTTAGCACCAACCCATTCTCTTTGAGATGACTGCAGAGACAGGAGGTGATTTCTAAGCACTGTCACCTGGAGGCACAGGCGGGGCAAGGTGTTCCCATTAATAGTGTAATAACAAACCACCTTTTTTGCTGCTCACTGGCCTTCTACATCAGTGCTTTATACTGTGGCTCTTTACAGATGTTAGCTTGCTGGTCCATAGGTACAGTACTCCATGTATGCAGTGTTGAAAATGGGCTATAGAAGCTTCGAACCCTTATTGCGTATTTATCGCATGGTACCTTAAGTCTTCAGAGATAACAGATTGGAATCAGAGCTTCCGTTATGGCAGCTGTCAAAGGCACCTTAAGTCATAGAAGTAATAGAAACTTTTCAGTAACTTAGTGAGTCACTTTCCTGAGTGTCTTGGTGGTACTGGATCATTCCCCCCAGCCCTACTCCCAATCCTATGAAAATACAACACAGAGGATACAGGTACTGATTCTGTTGTCAGCCTTGGGAAATGGCATCTTGATTCTTTATGTTGGATCTTCTTCAACCAACCGAGTTTGCGCAGCTACTGAGGCGATGGAATTTTCCCACAATATCTTTGCTTATCTTTATTTTTAAATAATAATCAAACAGCTGCAAAACACCCCTTCTCACCACCTTTCCTCAACAGTCCTTAACAGTATTCTATAACAGTATTCCTTAACAGTACACACTACACCATTTGATCAACTTAAATACAGGCTTCCCTCCTTCACCCCCCCCCAAACTGATTTTCAGCATCATGCTGCCTCTGAGCTTGGAGATGCTATTTAACTATAGTGACTGATAGCTTCCATTATAATTTTCCTCTAGAAAGGGATTAGACAAATGCATAAAGACATCTAAGCCACTGGCCATCTCTACGTATTATGACAGTGAATTCCATGTAACCTGTACTTTGTGTAAAGCCCTTCTTATTGTCTGCCCATAATCTATTCCCAGTCAGTGGTAAGTGACCTCCCAAAATTAGCGTTATAAGAAAGATGACATTCTTTCCATTTTTCACTGTCTAGTTAATAATTTTATGAATGACAGTCATGTCCCCCCTTAGTCTTCCCCCCCTTTTTAAACCAAAAACCCATGGGATTGACGGGGACGGACAGGACAGTAGTGAGAGTCTTAACTCAGTAGTGGGGGGGGGGGGCTTGTCCCTTGTGCTTCCTGAGCCACTATGCCACCAACCCAGGTTAAGAATCTGGACAAATCATACTCCCCTGGTAAGAACATGGCCACAGGATCAGGGTTAGCAGCGCCTACTCTTGTCTGGGGTCTCCCTCTGTTCTGAAGTCCTCCTGAGTGAGTGAGTAGATGCCCTTACAGCCATTGTAATGTGAGCTTGCAGTCCCTCCTGCCTTGGGTAGGAAAGTGCAGGGAGGGTGCTGCTTGCCTGCATCCTCTTTTGGACAATTTCTCCCAGTATTGGAGAGGAAAATGTGTTGGCTTCTCAGACGGATTGGCACACTCTGCCCCAACCACTCTCCTGTGACTCTGTTAAATTAAAACAACAACAACACCGTGCCAGTGTCTAGGGCAGGCACACACCAGTTACTGCTGCACAATTTCTTCCCACCGCTCTCTGAGCTTTTCTTTTGACTGCTTGGCCCCTTATGCCCTGTCTTGACTGAGGCCTTCCCACCCCCACCCCCACTTTCCTGTTAAGCAAACAAAGTTGGTGGGTTGGAGTTGGGGCAGCGCAAAGGTGTGAATGGGTTTCCAGTAAAAATAAATAAAATAAAAGCAAAAGTAAAATACAGATTTATGCATCTGCCAAAACTGAGCACTATGTGAGCTCAGGAGAACCACGATCGTTCACTTGTGAGACAGGGCCAGTCTGGGGAGATCAGGGTGGTTCCTCCTCCAGGAAGCATCTTAAAGCATCCTGCATAACCCACCAGAGGGGAGGAGCCTTCGTCTTGAGCTATTTGAGGAGCGATGACTAGAACCTGTGTGTTCTCTTCAATACTTGTGCTCAAATTGGCCTCTCAAAGGGTTTTTATTTCTGGATTTGGAGCTCATGTCTGCTTGCAGCCTTTTAGGGCCTGCTTCTTGAATGGTAAATAAACAGGAAGCACTCGTTAAAAAACGGGGTCCTATAGCCGTAATCTTTTGCTAACTCTTTTAAGCCCCATTACTAACGTAAATCAGGCAGAGTTGTTTGTGGGCAGTCCTGTATTAAATAATGAGGTGAATTATACTGTGTTTTTCTCAGTTGGCATGATGGACATGGGAAAAGAGGTGTTTTGCGTGAACTGGCGGAGGAAGAGGGGTGCGGGGGGAACGCACTGCCCCAGGCAGCCTGATCCTGGTGGGGTGCCATTGCGGCTCCCCCCTCCCCGCACGCACACGCTGGGTACCACGCCGCCGCAGGCGGCACATCATGCCTCCCGGGACGTGCACCAACCACTCCCCCACCTGCTCTCCGCCCCCAATGCCGGAGCATGAAGCTCCGCCATTGTTTGCATGTGTGTTTATTTTACAAGAGAGATTTGGCTAGGTTGGTGCAAACAATAAACTCACATTGTACTATACTGCAACACTGCACCAACCACAATGATTTTAAGAAGAGATAGTTAAAACTCAACTATTTATTTTTTCCCCATTGTTGTGTAAAGTGTTCTTTACCAAAAGGTTCGAAGTTTATAATAACACAGAGTTTAAGGAAAGTTCCTAGTCGTAGAAATCTTGAATAATTGTATTCAGAGTCTTGTTTTCTAAGCATTTTATTCACATTGGTTTGACTTACTGAAAAGCTTTTAGTGGCATTGTGTTTACCCTAGTCAGACTTTCAGCACAGTTTGTCCCTGCAACATTTGTTGATTGTTGGAAATCTAATAGTGCTAGAATTCCAATGTTTTTTCACTTGTGACCATTCAGTGTTGGAAAGCCGTGGCGTATGTGCTGCATTGAGGTAGCCCCTTCAGGTGTTACGTTGCCTTGTATAAGAATCTGTATCCTTGCTCATGTTTGCTTACTTGAAATTTGTTAAAGCAGTGGTTCTTCAGATAATCTATTACTGGGAAGAAAATAGGCTTGTGCTTTAAGATGCTCTGTTTCTTAGAACGGGGGAGGTGGGTGGCACTGTGATCTAAACCACTGAGTCTCTTGGACTTGCCAATCGGGAAGTTGGCTCTTCGAATCCGTGTGTTGGGGTGAGCTTTGTCCCAGCTTCTGCCAACCTAGCAGTTCGAAAGCACACCAGTGCAAGTAGATAAATAGGTACTGCTGTGGAAGGAGGTAAATGGCGTTTCCGTGTGTCCTGGCTTCCGTCACTGTGTTCCATTGCGCCAGAAGCGGTTTAGTAATGATGGCCACATGACCCGGAAAGCTGTCTATGGACAAACACCCGGTTCCTCGGCCTGAAGTGAGATGAGCGCCGCACTCCATAGTTGCCTTTGACTGGACTTAACCATCCAGGGGTCCTTTACTTTTACCCTTAGCCATTTCTTACAGTCCTGTTGAGCAAACACTTCAGTTGTTAGACAAAGTAAATTTTCTTGCCTATCTTGTGTCAAATATTCCTGTTATCTGGGTTCTAGTACATACATTAGTATCAGTTTTCTTTTATCTGCTTACTTGCAAAATGAAAGAAATGCCTAGATATTTGAAAAGGAGGAAGAATCTTTTGCTAAACAAAATGTATAAATACTGAAAAAGACAAGTTGTTTGACCATTTTAATATTTGTATATGCCTAAACAGGTTATGTTTAGGCATATACAAATATGCCTAAATGTAACACAAGTTTACCTTTAACACAGGCTTAACTTAGTTAATGTTAATAAGGCTATTTTTATTTATTCTTCTCATTTCACTTACAGGTCACAGATCAAAAAACCAAAGGTAAAAGACTTTTAATTTTTCTAAAATTTACAATAAGTTTTTTTGGTCTTTGAGCAGATCATTTTCCACTTCTTTCTTAAAACAAAGTTCTTCTACCCTTATTAGCTTCATAGGATCAGGGCATGAAATATATTTTAATACTAAAAATGTTTTTTCATAAATAATTTTAAATATAGCCTTTCATATTGTTCAGCTTGCAAAACAATTCAGAACACGTATTTACATATTTTGTTGTAGTGCCCGAAGCGACGAAACCAAGTTTAAGCCAACCAGTGACCGCCAGCCCAATTGGCAGCTCTCCATCGCCACCAGTCAATGGTGGCAACAATGCCAAAAGGGTGGCAGTGCCGAACGGTCAACCGCCAAGCGCCGCCCGCTACATGCCTCGGGAGGTGCCGCCGCGATTCCGTTGCCAGCAGGACCACAAAGTGTTACTGAAACGTGGGCAGCCCCCTCCGCCATCTTGTATGCTCCTTGGGAGTGGAGTAGGGCCACCTCCTTCTCCAGCACCTGGAGTAAATCCAAACAACGCACAACTAGTAACAACAGGAGTGCTGCTGCCATGTGACAGTGGGACTGCAACAGGTAGGAAAGCTTTTGTTATTTCCCTTTGGGTTTGAGTTCGACATTATGTGATCCTAACCCTCTATTTTCTTGCCAAATATCTTCAAGAAAAGGCTAAGGAGTAAACCCTACACAAATCCAGAGTGGAGTTCCTAAGACTGTTGGATGGTAAGCCTCCTGGCAACTCCTGCAGCCAAGCTGGTGCCAAATGTATTGCTCTGCTTTCCTTTAGACCACATCAGCAAGGCTGAGGGTGGGGGGTATTGTTGTCTGGGCAGCCCAGGACCTCCATACACACTGCCCAGGCTTGCGCCCTGGGGAGGACACTTCAGTGCTGATAAACCGCAGAGGCACACTCCATTGTCTGTTGAGACAGCCGGGTGCCAACAACAACAACATCCTCCTGAATTGTTTCAAGACAGTTTTTGATTGGGTAGATAGGGAGGTAGCCCATCTTAAAAAGTGATGTTGTAGGAATAGAAAAAGGGAAATTAAAATCCTTAAACTCTGGGCACCTTCCTTATATGTGGATAGTCTAATGAATTTGGAGTCTAATGAAGGCGAGTGTTACATTTTTTTACAAAACGATGAACGGTGACAAATATGTATAAAGTAATTTTTCTTTAATTATAATGGAAGTTTGCTTCTCCTGATTAAAATTGGTTACCAGAACATTTAGGTCTGACAAAAGGAGGTACTTCAAAATAGCACATGCAATTAATTAGCATGGAATTCACAACTACAAGATGCTAGGTTCATGGCGTTCAGGTCTCAACAGGTGGTAGCCATGATAGCAAAAAGAAAAACATGTTCACAGTCTGCCTTAAATATCTTTTTATAATATTTTGTTTAAAAAGCATTAGTAGAATTAAAATATATACACATTAAAGATCACATACAATAAAAACATCACAGCACTAGCCCTTTCCTTAAAAGTAAGTGGCACTAATAAAGAAGAAAGTTCCAAAGTGCAGATTGCAGCAAGCTGCTGATTCTGAAGGTTCATCCTATCTGTACTTAAAAACAGTCATAAAAACAGGAAGAATAAAATTACAAGATAAGAAAATAATAATAGAAAGTCTAAAAGAATGAATTATATAAATATATCTTCCGTATTTTTACCAAGCATACCAAATATTCATGAATGTTGCCAAATAAATGTAGTGGGACTGTGTCAACCATTATGTTGTTTAGTCATATAAATCACAATTTTTTTCAGAAATGCACATGACTTTTAAAATAATAAGATGCACTCTTCCACATTAAATATTGGATACTAGGAATAAACAAGGAAAGAGCAGCATGTTTGCCCTTTGCTTCCCAAAGATAACTAGCTAATTCTTCAGACACAGAAAGCTGGATGAGATAGATATTGGTTCTAGAAGGCATTTATTATACTGCTTTCAGATATCTATGGTAAACCTGATTTTTCATTGCCCTTTTACCTTGGAGAGAGGCTTGCATGCTCAAGACTTGAGATGGGCTAAAATTTCTCCCCAGAAGGTACCAAGTGAACAGATCCTCAGTGTGTTTAAAGGGTAACTGAATGTAAATGTTTTAAGGATTATTATTTTTATCTGCAAAAGATGTTATCTTTGGGGAACTCTAAACAAGTACTGTTATTTTGTTTTTTCATCTAATTTGCACCTCTCTCACAAGCTAACCTGGAAAGTTAATTGGTACAATTGATGATGGCCCAGTTATCAATTTGCAGGACTAGGAGGTATTTTATTTGGCCTGATATGATACTCTTCCTTACTGAGTATGGCACATAATGCATACAAAATTAAATGTGACATTGTTAAGAACATTAATGTAGCCCTTCTTGATCAAGCCAAGGTCTACCTAGTTCAGCATTGGACTAGCTCCATGCCTCTGGAAAACCTATAAGCAGGCCTGAAGACTGAAGCCTTCCCATTGTCTGTCCCTATCGATTGGAATTCAAAGCCATACTGCCTCTGAACATCCAGGTGCCATTTAGGCTATGAATTTGTTAAATTCTTTTAAAAAGTCATCTCAGTTAGTGGGTACCATAGATTTTGTGATTGTGAATGTCATAAATGATGGCTTGTAAATACTTTAAAATTCAGAATAATGCAAATAACTGGTATGTGCTGTTTATCGTTCTCCATGTGTTTATGTATAATTGTGAATAAGTTTCATTCTTTTAGATTCAACAACTGGAGGTGGTGCTTCTTCAAATTATGCAAATTCCACTTGGGGTCCTGGAGCCTCCTCCAACAGCACCAATGCCAACCCAACTCACGTCTGGGACGCGGTGATTGTAGACAGGTCTGACATGGAAGAGTGGCCTTGTATTGCCAGCAAAGATACTGAGTCTTCTTCCGAGAACACCACAGACAACAACAGTGCCTCGAACCCTGGCTTGGAGAAGAGCACTCTGCCAGGAAGCACCACTAGTAACAAAGGAAAAGGAAAAAACCAGTGCCAGTCTGGAAGCTCTGGTAACGAATGTAATCTTGGGGCCTGGAAATCTGACCCTAAAGCTAAATCTGTTCAATCTTCCAATCCTGCAGCAGAGAGTAATAGTGGTCTAGCAAGCTGGAGGAACTTGAGTGGGCAGGACAGAATTGGCCCCAGTTCTGGCTTCAGCAATTTCAACCCAAATAGCAACCCATCTGCTTGGCCAGCACTAATTCAGGAGGGCAATTCAAGGAAAGGGACTTCAGAATCTGATAATGGTGGCTCCAATGCACAGATTAGTACAGCAGGTCAGACATCTAGGGAACAGCAGTCAAAGATGGAAAATGCGGGTGTTAACTTTGTCTCTGGCAGAGAACAGGCTCAAATTCACAACACTGATGGACCAAAAAATGGAAACACTAACTCCTTGAACTTAAGTTCACCAAACCCAGTGGAGAATAAGGGAATGTCCTTTGAAATGGGCTTTGGGAACCCCTCCAGGAACACTGATGCCCCTTCACAAAGCACTGGAGAGAGAAAGACTGGGAGTGTTGGGTCTTGGGGTACAGTTAGGGGGCCTTCTGGAATGGACAGTGTCTCTGGTCAAAGCAATTCTGGAAATCATGGGAACAATGGAAAGGATAGGGAGGACTCGTGGAAGGGAGCTTCTGTTCAAAAATCAAATGGGTCACGAAATGATTCTTGGGATAACAGTAACAGGTCTACGGGTGATGGGTCTTGGACCATTGGCCCTCAACACTCTAGTGAAAACAAATGGAGTGAAGGGAACAAAATGACATCAGGGGTGTCTCAGGGAGAATGGAAACAGCCGTCTGGGTCTGATGAATTGAAGATTGGAGAATGGAGTGGTCCAAACCAACCAAATTCTAGCACTGGAGCATGGGACAATCAAAAGGGCCACCCCCTTCCTGAAAACCAAGGCAATTCCCAGGCTCCCTGTTGGGGTAGATCTTCCAGCTCTACAGGAAGTGAGGTTGGAGGTCAAAGCACTGGAAGCAACCATAAAGCAGGAAGTAGTGACAGTCACAATTCTGGACGTCGATCATATAGGCCTACACATCCTGATTGCCAAGCAGTCTTGCAAACTTTGTTGAGCAGGACTGATTTGGATCCCCGAGTGCTTTCAAATACTGGCTGGGGTCAAACTCAAATCAAGCAAGATACTGTTTGGGACATAGAAGAGATGCCAAGGGCAGAGGGAAAGACTGATAAAGGAACTGAGGGGTGGGAGAGTTCTGCCATTCAGACAAAGAGCTCAGGGGGCTGGGGAGATGCACCCAGCCAAAGCAATCAAATCAAGTCTGGATGGGGTGAACTCTCTACTCCGACAGAGTGGAAAGAGCCCAAAAACACTGGAGGATGGAATGATTTCAAGAACAATTGTTCTAATTGGGGAGGAGGAAGACAAGAAGAAAAGGTGACAACATCTTGGAATGAGAATTCCAACAAAGACCCTGGGTGGAATGGACGACCACCTAATCAAGGGTGGTCTTCTGGAAAGAATGGCTGGGGAGAGGAAGTTGACCAAACAAAAAATAGTAACTGGGAAAGTTCAGGAAACAAGTCAATGTCAGGCTGGGGTGAAGCTGGTCAAAATGAGATTGGGACTTGGGGTAATGGTGCAAATACAAACTGTTCCTCAAAAGGAGGGTGGGATAATAATAAAAGAACTCCAGCATGGAATGATTCTGGTAGACAAGCCAATTCCTGGAATAATCAGCAACAGCAACACCATCCGCAGTCAGAAGCACCTGGCTCCTGGGGCCCACCACCACCACAGCCTCCAGGAAATGGGAGGTCACCCAATCCTAACTGGAACAGTGGGCCACAGCCAACTGCCTCAAAGGATGAGGAACCCAGTGGCTGGGAAGAACCATCCCCCCAATCAATTAGTCGAAAAATGGATATTGATGATGGCACCTCAGCGTGGGGAGATCCCAGCAGTTACAACTACAAGAATGTGAACCTGTGGGACAAGAACTCACAAGGTGGACAAGCTTCACGAGAACAGAATCTGCCAACTCCAAGGCCCAGCAAAGTAGCACCCTCAGGTATTCCTTTTATTTGCCTTCTTCATTGTAATGCAAACTAGTAAATGCAGATCTAAATATGGTGAGAGGGTACCTGCATTCTGTAGCTAGGTCTGTGTCATTTGAAATTTTGGAGACACAACTTCATATATCAAAGAGGTGTCTGTTTAATTATGGCTTCGTGTGAAATGTTCACTGTTCACAAGTAAGGCTGTTTGCTGTGTCAGGGAACTGGGAGAGGGGAGCCCCAATGTGTTTAACTTGTGAAAGGGGGAATAGTGTTAACACAGAACAATCTGCAGCCAGTGGTGCTTGAAACTTCATCTGTATGTCACCACAAGGATCCCATCCATGTGCAGTCTAGATCCTATTACAAGCTGAATGTATGTGTATATGTGCAAATACACCTGCTGAAGCTATGCCCTAAAAGGGTGTTTTTGCAAGCTACCAGCTTACTGCCACTAAAATTTTGAATTAAGACATCCACTTGTTACTACCAAGGGGATCTGTGAACAGTAGAAGGCTTCTACAGGGTGAGTCCTTTAAAAGAGGACCTGTGGATACAGAGTACACAAGTTCCACAGGGCCTCTTGTAAAAGACTCAACCTGTATATGTGTATTTGCTGCTGAACCAGGAACTTTGTGCATGATTCCCATAGCTGGATCCCATTGTTTAACCTCCAGGACCACATGTACTATTTTAGTGCTGAATTGGGGCCTCATGCTGATCACTGTCTTGGGGAATGGTGGTGAAGGGTCTGTGGGTATTGAATTCAGCTCTCTTATCCAGCTGGTGATTGGTGCTTTCAAAGCTGACTGGTATATGCAGTCTGTTGCTGTACACTATTATCTTTGGATTGTGGGTAAGGGGACTTGTCTCTCAAGATGCATCATTACCAGTAATGGTGGTTTTTGTGAGTCAGTTTGCATCCTTGTTTCTTCAGTAGAAATACATAGCTTCATCTACAGGCAGCATTGGGCCTGCAGTTAATTTACAGTAGGGGTAGGGAATCTTTGGCCCGCATGCCAAATTTGACTTGCCTTATCTCTCCATTTGGCCCACCAGGATGTTTTATCCAAGCCATACCCAACTACCCCACCAGTGGGGCAGATAATTATGGGACTTTGTCAGAGTTGCAAAGTGCTTGGGAGGCGCTGAACACAGAAATTGCAAAACTCTTCACATAGCACTTCCAAAACATTCAACGATCACCTGGTTATGACGTCAGATGATTTACCAGTGGATGGTCTTGCTTACCTGTCAAAGTTGGAATTGGGGGAGATCAAGATTTGGCCTGCCAGGGCAAACATATTCCCTACCTCTGTTTTAAAGTAACAAATAGGATTAGTTAATGATTCACATTATCCAATTTTTCTTGAATTACTTTGCTTTCCCTAGAAGTGACAATGTAATTCAGCAGCATTATGTAAAAAGCCATTTTTTTGTTGAATGTTCAACTGCAGTTAGGTGCAGCAAAGCACCCAGGCCCCCTTCTGTGTTGAGAAGGGTGATGTGCATCACAAAATCAAAGGGAGTGCTATCCTTCCTTGCCAGTCACCTCCCCTCACCCAGTTTCTCTTACTTTCAACTATTGCAGACCCTTGGTTTTTCTAGCAAACTGCAGATGTCTGCATATACAGTTTGTTACATTGCAATGTAACGTGATTTTCCTCTTATATTACCATTTTTCTGACCTCATTCAGGTATATTTTTAAAACATTTGCTTAAAGTCTTTGCCTTAGCATATAGAACATCTGATTACTGACAGAGCTTGTTTTGCGGATAGGGTCAGACTCTCATTTTAGTACAATAATATTACATCATCACACTGTTTGTGTGTTTTTCTTTTACACTAAGAACCATGTGGTGTAAGAGTCAGAACAAACACTATAGTATGACAGAATGGGGTCGGCAGTATAGAAATATGTAGATTTTTCTCAGTTGATGCTGTGCTAAATGTCAGAAAGCAACTTCAATTCATTAAAAGTGCATAATGAAAACTCTTTCTATATGAAGTCTGGAACAAAAGCACACCTCCTGCTCCAGATAATGGTACAGCTGCTTGGGGTGAACCAAATGAAACCAGCCCTGGATGGGGTGAAGCTGATGATACAGGGGCTTCTACAGGTTGGGGAAATGGACCCTCCACTGCACCAAATGCCATAAAACCTAGTGAGTACTTGCCAGTTGCCATTTCTGTAACAATTTTATGTACTTTTAGATAAAAAAAACAAATAGGTTTCTGAATGAGTGTATGGTGCTGCGCCCATGTCTGGTGTTTATTTTCAGCCCTAGCATGGTAATAGAGGAAATTTTTACACACCTGATTGGATTAGTACTATATCTTGGGCAAAGATGGCATGGTAGGCAAGGAAGCAATGGAGGACCCCCCCCCTTGTCAATCTAACACAAGGTAATTAGTCACTAATTGAAGCTCCCTGGTCCCTTGTAAGGTAGATAACAGAGGCAAGGTAAAATGTCAGTATTCATCAGAGTAGACTAGGCTGTTTGCGTCATTAAATGGTCAAGAAGCATGTAGTGCAGGGGTGGGAATCTCTGGACCTCCAGATGTCAGTTAGACTCCCATCAGCCCCAGCCTCATGATGACTAACAGTCAGTGATGATGGGAGTTGTAGTCTAGCAGTATCTGGGGGATCACAGATTCCCCATCTCTGATGTAGGCACTATATTCTTCTGCTGTGAATCTTATGTGTGTTTGATGATAATTACCATTCCGATAAAACAAAGTCTAATATACCTACTCCATGTTAATGCTTTTATCTGCCTGGTCAGATTATTGAAAATGGCACAATAATAATTCTGTTGGAGGGTTATGTGGTTAGGAATTGGAAAATGGCAGTAATCCAGGTGTATCTCTAAACCAAAGCAACTACTTCAGATTACCGTATTGGCCTGAATATAAGCCTCACTTTTCCCCCAAATTCCAACCATGAAAAGTTAAAGTGTGGCTTATATTCGCAACCTTACGGTATGCAGCCAGGAGCATGGGGAACACAGCGTGGCTCCCCCCCCCCCAAAGTATGCAACCAGGAGTAGTGAGGAATGGAGCAGCTTATATTTGGGTATTCTTCCCCCCCCCCCCCCCATTATAAAGGTGCGGCTTATTTTGGGTGCGGCTTATATTTGGGCCAATACAGTAGTTCTTAATATAGGTGGCTGCACTCCTACTAATTTATAGTGTACAGGTATAAAATTATTTACTATGTTAGAATTACTGGGTTGAATTCAATGTAGCACTAAGGAGACCGTTCCATCAGCACAATTATTTTTGCCTGCCTGAAGGAACTATCTCCCCTCCATACTCAGTGTTCTGGGGATTCGCCCAACCCTCCAGAGGCGGAATTGAAGGAGGCATGGGGAAGGAGATGGGGTGGGAAGGCCCTTTGCACTAGCAAGAGTCCTTGTGCTGGCTTCTGCTAGCATGGTGGGGTAGTTGAAACCTATCATTCTAATGCACTTTGTCAGTGACCTTAGTGTACCAGCATTAGGGGAGGGGTAAAAGATATTCAGATTATTTCATTAGCAAACCAATTGCAGAAAACGCATTCGGTTTAGAG
The DNA here is from genome assembly GCF_964270895.1 of Podarcis filfolensis. Classification (NCBI taxonomy): domain Eukaryota; kingdom Metazoa; phylum Chordata; class Lepidosauria; order Squamata; family Lacertidae; genus Podarcis; species Podarcis filfolensis. Next base: position 45,219,172 of record NC_139612.1, on the reverse strand, counting down.
TTGATACATTTACTTAGCAGGAGGAGTGTCTGCACGTTTTTTACTAGCTTAGATAAACGTTCTATCTGGACAGTGGTAGGTCAGATTGGAACATGATTGATCTTCTTCCTTCAGTTCTAAAACTCCATGCTCTTCAGCAACTAAAACTACAATCTTAACCCCAGGTAGAAACCCCTCTTGAATTAAATGGGATTTTTAGGCAGCTAGAATTGCCTCCTAAATATGCTTTTCTACAAAATAGATAAACAGGAAGTCATATTGGTTGATAGAACAAAGTTTTCAACAAAATACAGATCTCGCTAAAACAGAGTCTAAAGGCTATATTGTTAAATGTGAGGAAGTGAGGGGAGCATGACAACTACCCCTTTATGGTTTCTACCCCTTGGTGGTCAGAAGTTACAAATTTTATTTTGTGCATATATATAGGTGAGTTTTTCCAACTCTAGGAAGCTGAACTTTTAGGGTTATGTATCAGCTTAGTGTTGTATTTCAAATTTGCTATTGAAGGGCATCTTACAGGATTTTGAAGCCTCATTAGTGCATTAATTGGAACACAAAAGTTTAAGCTTTAAGACAAGTGTGGTATAAAAGAAATCTCTAGTGGATGAAATTATTAATACAGTAATACTATTGGGGGCTTTTAAAAGTTACAGTGCCAGTATCATACCTCTGTACTTGCATGACATTAAGCAGAATTAGACTGCAAATTAGCCATTACCTTGATATCTAGTCACTAGTAGTAAGGGCAGTTTTCTAGTGCAGATGCAGGCAACATGGTGCTGTTCAGATATTGTTGGACTTCCAAGCAGTCTCTGGAGGGAACCATGTTGTTCACCCCTGTTCTAGGGTTTCTTTGTGGCTACTTGCCAGCTTCTGACCATTCTCCTTTCATGTAGTATTACATTTCTGTAGAAAAGAGGTTCTCCTTGATAATTCAGCTAAAGGAATATTTTACTTGGAAAAAAACAACACAGTTTTTATAACTGCTGCTGTAGAATATGAAACTGAAAACTATTTCTGTTCATTAACACCCAGACCTATGTCTTGTGATATTTGGTGTCTTTTTGTTCGTCTCCTTTATTCCAAATCAGAAACATTAAGGCTATTATCCTATGCACACATCTTTGAACTAACTCGAATTGAAATCAAGGAGACTTAACTTCTCAGCAAATACTGAGTTGGGGGGTTATAACTTTGCTGTCTCCATTGTGGCTCCCATGGGCTCACTAAGGCAGCCAGCCCTTCACAATCTTTTGATTTTTTTGCCTTTTTTGAGGGCATTGCCTGTATGTTCATGTTTTGTTTTGTGGTGTGTAGGTGTTCTTCCTATTTGGGGAGTAAGGTTCTGACCATTGTCATTTCTTCTTCTATAACATAGGCATTTTTTTGTGTCAACGGCAGTTTCTTAAACTTGCAAATGTGCCCCAGGGCCATAAAGGTTGAGGTTCTCTGCTGTAACCCCTTGATTTTGCCATGTGGTATAATAAAGTCAAGCAAGTTAATAATTGTGATTAGCTTTTGACAATGTTTTCCTCCCCATCGAAGGTTCCAAACCACCTCAAGATGGTTGGGGGGATAATGATGGGCCAGTATCAGGAACAAGGCATTCCAGCTGGGAAGAAGAGGAGGAAGGAGGAGTCTGGAACACAGCAGGCTCTCAGGGAAGCAGTTCCTCCCATAATTCAACAAGCTGGGGACAAGGAGGAAAGAAACCACAGATTAAGGTGAGAAAATGCTTATATGGTGCAATATTTCTTAGATACATGAAACATCAAACCTTTTAGGGTAACTGCTAGCAATAAATAATCTTAATTATGCACACCTGTTGGTATTGAATGATGGCACGTGTAATGACTGCTTAACTTAAGAATAGCCCTGCTGAATCAAGTCATTTGGTTCAATATCGTGTTCTCACAGTGGCTAAGCAGATGCTCGTGGGAAGCCCATAAGAAGGCTTTACTGCTGAATGCAGTTTTACTGGTTTTATTGTTGAATGCAACACATCATTGTTTGTATCTTTTGGGGTTTGCAAAAGTCTTCAGGCGTGGATACTTTTCAATCAGTGTGCACATTTTGGCAGAAAATGCCCTATGTTGTTTATTTCACTTGCTGACATCAGTCATGCAGCCATTTTTTATTTTTTATTACCAAGGAAGGTGAAATATGTCTGGAGTAAGATGGGGAGCAAAGTGCGTTGACATCCTTAATGGGTTGCCCAACTAAAAACTGGTTTCGGTGCAGTACAGCCTTCTCTAGTCTAATACCTTTAGATGTTTGGAACTGCACCTCCCATCAGTGTCAACCACAAAGCCAGTGGTAAGGGGAATAGAGGTTGCAGTCCAAAGGATCTGGATGGCATGTTGGGGAAGGCTGGTGTAGTATTAATTACATGCATCACCTGGGAACATTTGTTTCTTCAGCTGTAAGTAACTGAAAGCTTAAAATCAGAGATAATTTCAGTGGCAAAAACACTTTTAGCACTTTTTAGCAAAAGCATAAAACAATGGACGTATCAAGGACAAAAACTAGCCCAATTCTCCCCTGCATGTCTTAGTTCACTTTCAGAAGGTATGAGAAATAGACACCTACAAAGCTGAAAGAGCTACCTAACAACTTTGTAAAGTAAGAAAATAATGAAATTGTAGCTTTTTAAAGACGATAAGCTGAATTTATTTTGAGTTTCTTCAAATGTGATGAATTTCCTACGTTAGAAAACGTGTGGAAATTGGTGTAGGTAACTGTCCCTTTTTTGCCTAAAGATTGGAGATTGAAGTTGTTTCACTACACACAAGTTATACCCCAGGGCATGATCTGAGAGCACATTTTGCAGCCACCTTGCTGAAACTTAAGCAGCTCTGTGTCTGGTCAGCTACTGAACCCCTTGTATACTGTATTCAGTTCCATGATGGTAGAAAGGCAGGATAAGTGTACTAAATAAATAAATATCTACATTAGAAATGTTATGTTGTTAGACTGATATGTTCGTCTTTGAATATGAGGGGTTGGATCCAATGCTGCAGTTCTACTTACGCAACAGACTTCTGTGTGCACAATTGTGCTTCTTTTTCCTCTCCTGTCCCTTCAGCCCCTCATATGACCTCAAAATCAGCTCTGTAGGCTTGGGGGACCCTCAGTAGATTTTGATGACGTTGAAGAGAGAAAGCAGAAGTCCTGTTGTATGAGTGGAGCTGTGCTTGCACAGCACTGGATGCAACCCTAAGTGTACTGTTCAGCTGATAGATGGTTTATGGGCCTGGCTAGTGTGATACTCTTTTTAACTAACATGTTTCAGTGCTAAAGTTAAAGGAATCATGCCAACCAGTAAATGCAGGGATTGTTGTCTTTTTGTTTCCTTCCTTGGGGTTTTAAATTGTTCTAATCCTTTAAGTTTGTATTTCATGGAGTTATTTCTTAGTGAATTACTTCAAATAATGGGTTCTGATATTTCTTTGGCTCTACTGACATTATGCTAACAGAATAAACCTGTTAAAGAGATTGAAGAGCTTGCAGCAATTTATCATCTGCTCCATTTCCTAAATTCTGTATACCTTAAGTTTCCAAGGAATAATAGTAACAGTATTTGGTAAATCTGCTTAGTATTTTAATAAACCTTCCTAACCAGCCCCCACTGTAAGGTAGGCCCTTTCACTAAAGAAGAGAGAACCAAGGCTTGAGCAGCATGTCTAAAGCTTACTGGGTTTATTTATGACATTTGATACTTGAAACAGGGAATTGCTTTTTTAAGCTTTCATTCTTAGTCACTGCATGGTGAAATAAACTGATAAATTGTTTCTTTGCTTTAGTGTTCGTTAAAAGGAGGAAGCAGTGATTCGTGGATGAATTCTTTATCTGATCAGATGTCAAATATGGGATTACTAGTAAGGCTTTTAAAATGTCATAATTATGTTTTATATAAACTGTTTACTGACCCGTATTTAACAGACTACAAACAGCTATCTGTCCTAGGCACCTCCATGAATAAGTATTGTCTACAGGTGACCAAGCTGGGAAGCTTTTGCCTTCTGGATGAGATACAGGGTGGAATTCAATAAAAGACTAAGGAGATAGTTCTGTTGGGCAAGCAGAAATGCTTGCACTGATGGAGCAATATCTTTTCTCCACCTATGGGCTTCTCCGGGACATTGCCCTACCCTCCAGAAAGGATTTGTGGGAACCTTTGCACTGGCTTCTGCTAGTGAAATCGGATAGTTAAATTTGGCCCGAGATCCTCAATTATTTATTTAGTTATTTATATAGTGTTTTATAGGTGCAATCCAGTTGAAAGCAGTGTGTAATATAAATTTAGATCAAACACAGAGTGTATTATGTATACATTCTAAGCTACTGTAAGTGAGGAGAACACAGACAAGTTTCTGTGCTGGACTTTATGGGGGGGCGGAGTTGGAGAACACACTGCTTGGCATATGGCGTATTTTTTTTAATAGCCAATTAGGAGGGAAGCTATTGTAGTGCTGTGATAATGCTTATGTTACTCCTGAGAGTCACCCAGGGTTTGGTAGCAAATACCATGTCAATCCAAACTCCAGCTCACTGGGTTAAATAGTTGCACCTTTCCAGAGTTACGGGAACATCCTGTCCCATACTGCCAACACAAGGATTACTTGGCAGCACATTTTAAGACTAGATGCATCTTGAGGATGAAGTAACATTCTGGCTGCTGTTCTCAGAATATAATCCCTTGACCACAGAAATGTCAGGATAGAGAGGTTTGTGTCCAGAGCAGCTGTCCAGCTATTTTTCTCTCTGTTTCTCTGTGCTATTGGTTCATACATTTCTGGCTGTATTTTTGGACACACATCACCACCAGCAATTAGAAAAGGCTATGCTCAAGGTTAGTTCAGTATGCTATTTTTAAGCCTGCCAATTCACCTCTTTAATTTATAAAATGCATGCCCCCCCCCCAAAAAATACTGGATTTTATATTGAACAGCATAATACTTTCTAGTGTTTTTTCTCTTTCTTTTCCAGAATCAAACTGAAGACACTCCAGGCAGTAAAATGGACTTATCAGTAGGTGTGTACCTAATATGGCAATAAGAAAAACTGATTTGGTTCATGAGGCTGAAGTGCTTGGCTTTGAAAACAGTATAATAAAGCAGTATGTGGCCTTTTGCAAAATGATTTTAGAACAGCTTAAGGACCTTTTATATAATTTGGTGTGTAGCTGATGACAATGAAAGAATGAAAGTTTGAGCTAGGATAATGGGAAGGGACTAAGTCTGGTTACTGAGTGCATTAATAAACAGACCGTCCTTGCACAAAGTCCGTTTGTGATAACTGGGTTTCATTCTGTTGAATAGTACATAATGATTCATGGACTTCTAGAGAAAATGTCAAAGACCTACTGTGGAGAAAGAAAAACTGATTTGCTTAGTGGTAGTATGAAGGGAGGTTTTTGTGTGTGTGTTTTTACAGTATTTATAGCCCACTCTTCATTGAATGTTTTCATTCCCAGAGCGGGGAGCAAATGAAAATAAACAGAAAAACAATATAAACAGTCCTCAAATGGCTGCGCTCGTTTCTCTCTGGTCGGGGACAGAGGGTGGCGCTTGGGGGGGAATTGTCATCGCGCCACTCCTTGGTGTGTGGAGTGCCTCAGGGTGCGATTCTCTCCCCGATGCTTTTTAACATCTTTATGCACCCCCTCGCCCAGCTTGTTCGGAGTTTTGGGCTGGGTTGCCATCAGTATGCCGATGACACCCAACTCTATCTGTTGATGGATGGCCATCCTGACTCGGCCCCAGACACACTGACCAGATGTCTGGAAGCTGTGGCTGGATGGTTACGTGGGAGCCGGTTGAAGTTAAATCCTTTGAAGACAGAGGTCCTCTGGCTGGGACGGGACGATATGGGATTGAGGGGGCAACTCCCATCTCTTGCGGGGGTGCAATTAGTGCCAGCACCGTCCGTTAAGAGTTTGGGTGTAATCTTCGATACCTCCCTCTCTATGGAGGCGCAGATTACAGCTATAACAAAGGCGGCATTTTTTCATCTCCGCCAAGCTAAGCAGTTGGCCCCTTATCTCTCTCGCCCTGACCTAGCCACTGTGATCCATGCGACGGTCACCTCCAGACTGGATTATTGTAACTCGCTCTACGTGGGGCTGCCCTTGAGACTGACCCAGAAACTCCAGCGGGTGCAGAATGCCGCGGCGAGACTCCTTATGGGGTCTTCGCTGCGAGACCACATTCATCTGGTACTATACCAGCTGCACTGGCTCCCGGTGGAGTACAGGATCAGGTTTAAGGTGCTGGTTTTAACCTTTAAAGCCCTATACGGCCTAGGACCCTCGTACTAGAGCCAGGGCCTCAACTAGAGCCAGGGCCTTCTCGGCTGCGGCTCCAATCTGGTGGAACGCTCTATCACAAGAGACTAGGGCCCTGCGGGACTTGACATCTTTCCGCAGGGCCTGCAAGACAGAGTTGTTCCACCAGGCCTTTGGTCAGGGCGCAGCCTGACTCCCTCCTCTGGCAACCCGCACAGAATTTTGTTTAATGGTTGCCATCAACTTGATTTTAATTAATTTTTATAATGAAATATTTTAGTATGTTGGATTATTTGATTGTTTGATTATTTGATTGTTGTTAGCCGCCCTGAGCCCGGCTTCGGCTGGGGAGGGCGGGATATAAATAAAATTTATTATTATTATTATTATTATTAATTTGTATATAAATGAGACCCATAAACAAATAAAAAAATTATCTCAAGGTAAACAAGCAAAATTACAACAACATAAATTAATATTTCCCATTTAACAAATACAAGCCTCACAGTCAGCTGGGCTGTAAGGCAGTGATGTGCAGTTGGGTTTGCTGGCCTCTCCCATCTACCTTCTCTATACTAGCTAGCACAGACGGTATTCAGGGTCCTCCAGGGTCTTGGGAAGAGGGTCTGTGGCCTGAAAGGCAGTCAGTAAACCACAGCTGATGTTTCTCTCCTGCTCAGTACTGGGGAAACTTGCAGGCCTCAAGATCAGCAGGACTGCCAGGTAGTGATGCTTTTAGGATGTTGCTTGTCTGAGTGGGTGGAATCATAGTTTTTTTTTCTGTCAACAGCTTAACTAAATGAAGCTTCCCCGTCTTAGAGAAGATTGTCATGACGGAGCCCTGTAAAATTATAACCACTTGAAGGAGAAACAGACTGATAACTTACCTAAATTGTCAGAACTCATTCTAGAAAGTAGTTATAGAGGGCTTATGCTTAGCCCCATGCAGGCATGGGGTCCTGCAAAGTTCCATCTTGCCCCTCATGTGCTTTAATGTCTATTTGTAGCCACTGGGGGACGTATTCAGAAAATGATGTTTCCCAGCATGATTGCAATGTCAGCAGTATGCTGATGATATCCAGCTCTGTTTCTCATTTTCATTTCAAGTCAGGTGAGGCTATGTGCTAGACCAGGTTCTAGAGGCAGCAATAGGGGAAAATAAAAGAAGGCTGAATCCTGACAAGATAGAAGCCCCGGTTCTTGGGTCTGGGAATTGGGTAGGTGAACGCACCCACAAACAGCAGGTGCAAAGTTAGGGGGTGGGTGTGTCAGGATTCAGCCTTCTTTTATTTGCCCCCATTGCTGCCTCTAGACACTGGTGTAGCACATTTTGTGCCCCTCAAGTCCTTGGGCCTCCAGTGTGCGAGTGCCTTTTTTTACTCTTGCTGGTTTGCCAGCTATGTCTGTTTCTGGACAGATATCCTGCCAGGGTTACCCACCCCCTAGTAATATTCCATTTAGATTCTAATACGCTGTACATGGGCACACCTTTGAAGATGGTCTGGAAGTGACAGTAATGCAGAATACATTCTGTCAGAATGTTAGCTCATATCACATAAACTCTGATTCTGAAAGACCTGCATTGGCTGCCTGTATGCTTCCAGATGGAATTTAAGGTACCATTATTCACCTACAAAGCCCTAAATTGAGACCCAAATATCTGAAATGCCGTATTTACTCGTGTCTGATATGCCACTGAATCTAATTTGCACCTCAATTTTCAAAACCTTGAAACCAAAAAAAAAAAAAAAAGGATTTTCTGGCAAATGTAAATGTCCCATCAAATCTAATGTGCACCTTAATTTTTGCAACGTAATTTGGCCAAAAAAGTGAGCATTAGATTCGAGTAAATACAGTAATCATTGTCCCTTTATCTAGGAACTAGGCCCTCCCTGCACATCCCACCATCAGGACAAGTATATTCTGAGGTCCTCCGCCCCCCCCCCCCCCCCGGGTTATGGAATGCCATTGCCTTGGAAGTATAACTGGCACCAATATGTCTGGTGTTTCAGCAGCAGGTAAAGGCCTACTTGTTTGCCTGAGTCTTTGCAAAGACATAATGTGTTCTTACCTGCTCCTTTGATTTTATAGGAATTATTATAGCTGAACATTAGATCATATGATGAAGGGTAGGCTAAAAAATTTATTTAATACATTTATAATAAGGCCGCTAAGGAATTTTTGTAGTTATTGTAGTATATGAGTATAAGTGGAAAATACTTCATTTAGTAATTTATGAAGTGTTGCCGCAAACCTATAACAGCCACTCATATGAATGCTTCCACTTCCCACTTTTTCCTTTCAGGTGGTCTCCAAGATAAGAAATTTGATGTGGATAAACGAGGGATGAATCTCGGGGATTTTAATGACATTATGAGAAAAAGTCGGCCAGGTTTTCGTCCTCCTAATTCCAAAGACATGGGAGCCCCAGATAGTGGGCCTTACTTTGAAAAGGTAAGACACATTTTGCTTGTAAACATCTGCAGTTTATTCCAGATGTAATTTTAACATCCCATCAGATTTCAGCATTGCAACTTAAAGACATTGTTTTATTATGAGACTTTGAGGAGAGAAAAAATGCTTGTTTGGGGCAAATGAGAAGAAATGGGGTGAACTGAACACATGGGTGATCTTTGGAGTAATTATTACTGTTCTGGAAAAACACTTCAGGAGAGTCCTCAATCATGTGTTTGTATGAAAAAAACATACTGTATTTTTCGTCCCATAGGACGCACCTAGTTTTTTTGGGGGGGGGGAAGAAAGGGAAAAAATTGTCCTTTATTTCCCCCCCAAAACCAGGTTGGGGAAACCAAACCAGGTCGGGGAACAGTGGTATGGCGGCACTCCGCCTCCCCGCTGTCCCCTGAGCTTATGGGGCTGGCGCTGTGGAGAAGCGTGCTTCTCCCCAGCGCCAGCCTCCAAACCAGGTCGGGGAACAGCGGTATGGCAGCGCTGCGCCTCCCCGCTGTCCCCAGAGCTTGTGGGGCTGGCTGATGTCTGCCTGGTGCGCGGGGCGGTCTGCTTCAGGGCACCCCGCGTGCCGGGCGGCAGGCTGCTATCCGCAGCGTAGGGAGCCCTGTGGGAACTCCCGCAGGGCTCCCCACGCTGCGGATGTCTGCCTGGCGCGAGGGGTGCTCTGCTTCAGGGAGTCCCGCCCGCCGGGCGGCAGGCTGCTATCTGCAGCGTGGGGAGCCCTGTGGGAACTCCCGCATGGCTCCCCAGGCTTGCTGATAGCTTCCTGAAGCCTGGGGAGCGAGAGGGGTCGGTGCGCACTGACCCCTCTCGCTCTCCAAGCTTCAGCAAAAGCCTGTATTCACCCCATAGGACGCACACAGATTTCCCCTTCATTTTTGGAGAGGAAAAAGTGCGTCTTATAGGGCGAAAAATACGGTAACATTTTATTCTGAATGTATTGTACATTTCCAACATTTGCCCCTAAAAGTTACTGGATGGTTTTGCTAAGACTTGAGTGCCAAATTAAAAAGTACAACAATGATGAGACAATACTTTTAATACATGCAACAGCCCTTTCCTCAAAAAATAGTTGGTTCCCAAAGGCCTGTTGAAATAGAACTGTCTTCACCTGCCAGCAGAAGGACAGCAAGGGGGAAGTCAGCCTCACTTCTCTAGGAAGGGAGCTCAGGAGTCTGGGATAAGCGACTGAGAAGGCCCTTTCCTTCATTTCCACAAAGCATGCTTGTGAGGGTGACATGGGGCTGAAATCTTAATGGCGAGCCCCATCAGGTTCATATGAGGGAATATGGTCTTTCAGATAGCCTGAACCTAAGCTGCCAAACACTGAGTCAACCTCTTCACCCTGCTATCCACTATGATCCTAAGGTCTCATTCCTAGTCAGTCATTCACAGTTCAGACCCCAAGGGTGTGTATGTGAAATTAAGGTTTTCACCCAACATGCATCACTTTATACTTGTTAACACAGAATTGCATTTGCTTTTTTACAGTCCGTTCACTCAGCTCGTAGAGGTCCTTTTGGTCTTTTTAATGACCCTGAACAATTTAGTATCTTCTGCCATGGATTACCCCTAACTCTAGATCATTTATGAACAGGGCAAAAAGCACAGGTCCCAATACTGATCCACTTCCTGCATTTCTTAATTTGAAGAACTGTCCATTTATTCCCATTCTGCTTCCTGCTACTTAAACAATTCCTGATCCAAAAGAGGGACCTCTCTTATTCCATGACTGCTAAGCTTACTCAGGAGTCTTAGATGATGTACCTTTTCGGGGGTAAATTGAAAGTCCAAGTGCACGGTCAGCTGGATCACCTCTGTCTATATGTTTGTTGACACGCTCAAAGAATTCTAATAGTTTTGTGAGAAAGGACTTGGCGTTCCAGAAACTATGCTTATTCAACTTCAGCGAGACTTATTATTCCATATTCTTGATTATTTTATGTTTAACAATTCTTTCCACCAGTTTTTTCTGGGACATAGTTAAGATAACTGGCCTGTAATTTCCAGGATTGGTGTTAAATTAGTTACTTTCCAGTCCTCTGGTATGAAAACTTATCTGAGGAATAAGTTACATTTTTTTGTTAGAAGATCTGCAATTTCCCATTTGAGTTATTTGAGAACTCTCAGGTGGATGCCATGTGGACCCAGTGATTTGTCAGTTTTTATTTTGTCTATTAGGCTTACAATTTCATCTCTCATCACCACTGTCTGCCTAAGTTCCTCAGACTTTCCTCCTGCAAAAGTTAGTTGCAGCACTGGACTCTGTCCTATATCTTCCATTGTGAAGACAGATGCAAATAATTAATTTAACTTTGCCACAATATTCTCATCCTCCTTTTGCACACATTTGACTCTCTTGTCATCCAAGGGTCCAACCATCTCTTTACATGATCTCCTGCTACTAATGTATTTAAAGAACTTATTGTTGTTTGTCTTTGTACTTTTAACATAGTGCTCCTCAAATTCTTTTTTACCATCCCTTTATTGTCTGTTTGCCAAAGTTTGTGTTCCTTTTTGTTCTCTACTTTTGGGTAAGACCTCCATTTTTTGAAGGCAGTCTTATCTTCAATAGTTCATGTTATGAGGAAGCAGATTCCACAGGACACATAAATCAGTAATCTGAAGATGATGGAGACAGCAGGTCAGGTAGAGTTCCAACCTGTGATCAAGATCTAAGAGCATAAACATTGGGAAGTAAAAGGCACTACAAGGCAGGCATTAAGCATACATGTAGATCAACAATAACAGCAATAAGATGCAGAGTTGTCAGGATCCTGCTCAAGTCACTGAGAGCTGATTACTTGTTCTCATGGAGTCTCAGTTTTAACCAAGCCCTCACATATATATCCTGGCCCTGATTACCCCTTCCATGCGCTACCTACTTGGCAGAGGACTGGAGAGCCTTATAGAGGCAGCCCTTGAGCCAAGCACCCCATCACCCCTCCATATGCTCCCATCAGATGTTCTGCTTGTGTTGGTCTGAAAGGCTGGTTTTCAAACAGTGCGCCGTGGCACCCTGGGATGCCTCAAATGATGGTCAGGGGTGCCGCGGGCAACACAGGCTTCTGTCCCTCTTTCCTCCCTTCCTTCCCTCCCTCCCTCCCTCCCTCCCTCTGAAGCCCTCTTGCATCTCTGCCTCCCACACAGCTGTTTGTTGCAGCAGCCCTGGCTACAAGCATCCCAGGCAAATAGTGCCTCTGGGTTGGCCAGGGGGTGCTGGTTACCAGGAGCTGAAGTGCCTCACAGACCAGGGGTGGCTGCGGCTACCTGGAGGATTCCCAAGAAGAATGGAGAGGAGAGGAAGCTAAGAGAACACTCCACAAAGGAGGGTGTTTGAAAAAGGGTGAGAGGCTGCCAGCTCTTCAGGCAAGGGGTGACATAACTGCGTTCCTGAGCCCTATAGGGGTGCCGCAGAAAGAATGTAGTTGGTCAAGGGAGCTGTGGACTCAAAAAGGTTGAAAACCTCTGGACTAAGGAGAATGAGTCAGGCCCTGGTTCCTCTGGGGACTGCAGCTTGGGGCTGCTCTTTCCATTTCCAGCTCAAGGACCTTGTGTTCCAGAGTTTCCTGGCTGTCAGATTCAGGCTTGCCATTGAGATTTCAGCTCATTTCCTGTGCCACTAGTTTAATCAACCTAGCTGGTACCTTTTATCTCTGGCAGAATTCTGCCTGCTGTTCCAGGTCTAGGCCATGACCTCAACTATGGTTCCTTTGTCTGTTTTTACCCTGTTGGAATTCACAATGCAGTATACGCCTATTTCCTGGGACCCTGAACTTACTGAATTAGAGGAGAATCAACTTACATATTCTCAAAGAAGTTCTATCCAAATTTCAGCTTCATTTTGGTGGCAGATTTGAGGATCAGACACTCATTGCTACAGCCATACCCTCAGTGCACAGTGGGTTAGAAAAAACACAGTATGGATTTATTTGGAACCTGGACTGCTGGTCAATATATTTCCCTAAAGATTCATTAGAATCATAGAATCGTAGAGTTGGAAGGGACCACAAGGGTCATCTAATCCAGCCTCCTGCAATGCAGGAATATTTTGCCCAACTTGGGGCTGAACCCATGACCCTATAAGAGTCTCACACTCTACAAACTGAGCCATCTCATACTGGGACAGAGTTAAACTTTTAAAAAGTCCTGCTTCCAATTCCTCTGAATTAAGACATGTGTCATTTGGAATCAAGAAACATACTTCTAGTCAACACAAGTAAGAAACTTCAGAGCCATCAAATTATTTCAGAACTTGGTTATTTTTGTAACCATTTGCAATGGACCCCCTCCACCCAAGGTATCTGCTCTGCTTTTTAATGCCAGAAGATGTATCTCATTTACTTAACACTTAATCACTTAATCACTGGGTAATTTCTTAATACTACAAGAAATAATCAACCCAGCATTGTAATACACTTTTTACCAGTGCCAGATCCTCAAGTTGAGATGGTACCTAGTGTTGTTCTTTTCTGGCTTCTGGTAGGTTTGGTCCTGACATAACAAAACCATAATGTCCTCTGTTTAATTACTTAAAAGAAGAGAAGATCTCAGACCTCTGTTTCTTTGACATCACCTAAAGCTAGGAATTTACCCACAGAAAGAAGGTACCTGATCCATTTCCTTTTGATAGGATTCCAACCAAAATTGCAGTTTGCATAGAATCAAGTGTATCAGGTTATTAATGCTGAAGGACCCTTCAAAATTCTATACCTATACAATCTTACACAAAATAAATTTGCTCAGAGTCATCCCTAAAGTCTTCTAGTGTGAGCAGACAAGAATTTCAGTGTTCAAGTATTGCATCAGGTATACAACTTTAAAAACTTGGAGCACCCTTGTAGACTACTTTTCTTGGTTTTTGTCTGCTGTTTGGCCTGGTCTCTGGCTGTTGAAATAGTGGGGGGGGGGGTTCTGTACCTAGCCGTGCTTGTAAAGAACACAGCCAAATTCAAAAGCCCTGTTTGTCACCACTAAGTTTCTGTATTATTTGTTTTTTGGAGAATGACAAAGCCAATGGCTATTATAGAGGTAGCTGAAGCAGAATATCTCAGAAATATAATTTCTAGAAATGAGGAGCATTCAGGGAGCCCCAGAGTTAGGTCTCAAAGAGGGGACTTTGATGGCTATTTCATATTTTTGCATTTACATAAATAGCACTTCCATGAAACAGAAGCTAAGTTAGCCCTAAGCTGTCTTAAATATGGCTTGATTCTCACATAGGCAGTAGGGAATTGTATTGTCCAGAGTAGCCAGTGTCAACCTCAAGCTGAAAACAACAGCACTTCACCAAAACTGCCTCCATCTTCCTGGGCTATCAGTCTTTCTCTTCTGATCAGGGAGTGAGTAATTTCAGCATTCTACACTGACCTTGCTGGCTGACACTGTGCACCAGAGACAGATAAGGACGTTAACCTGAGAAAATGAATCAGTCAGTGTTTATTTTTTGTGTTTGGTTCTAAAGAGCTTTTGGTAACAAAATACTCCATGCAAGGATGTTCATTCTCTTGCTTTGTAAGAAAGATGAACATACTAGTGTCAGTTGAGTAATGCTTATAATAATGTACTGGATGGAAGATCTTTAAATTGCCCAAGAACCGAGATATTACTCTGATGAGATTTCTTTATTCTTCACCTGCCTGAATTCTTCTGCTTGCCTCATCTGCTCTAGGCGTTACTCAGTTGTAGATCTCCTGAAAAGAAATAAAATTTTGTCAGCAAATAGAAATATTGCATCTCTTTTATTGAAGATTATCACTTCCACAAGCAGGGCAGCATTAGCTATGGGTAAAGGTTTTTAAGTATTGAATTGATTGTTCTGACTTGTCTCCTTTTAGTCCATATTTCCAAAGTAAGTAGTGTACTTCGTTGGAACATATCCTTTTAATGGTTAAAATCATACTAATTTTGCATAATCTTGGTCATTCATGGTCACTCTCTCTCTTCTTGCATTCTGTTGCTTCACTAACCAACTCCTGCTGATTGGCTACTTATTTCTTCAGCTGACTTTGCCTTTCTCCAATCAAGATGGGTGCCTTGGGGATGAGGCTCCCTGCTCTCCCTTCTCCCCTTCTCCCAACTACAAGCTTTCTCCCTCTGGTTCCACACTACCCGTCTGCCTTGGGGCAATCGGCTCAGGGCTCAACCCCCAAAACTTCGCTGCTAGACAAGTAAGGAGGTCACATTCTTGGTTATATTACTTCTTGGCTGCATCCTATAGTTAATCCTTGTCAGCTTGGTTTTTGCACCCGTTTTTTAAATGTTTTTTTTTCATGGAAAATGTAGTAAGATAAATCTCAAATTCAGGAACCCACCAGTCTTTATTGCTTCCTTCCAGACATTCAATATGTTGCTTATGTCTGTTACTTTGATCCCTTACTAATACCTCACAACAGTCTGTGAGTTTACTTTCTCAAAGAAAGTAATTAAAAGTCGGGGAATAAACATTTTGGAACCCAGTGCAAGAATAAACACTTTCCCCCTTGTTCTAAAAAACAAATTTGGCACTAAAACTTCATACTACATTTATGCAGTAGTTACTCTGTTTAAATTTGTATGTGTGTTTGCTCTTAACTTATCCTAGAGCAGTTTTGAAACCGAAGAAGAGACTAACAATTCTATCAGTTTGGAAATCTCTAGGAATAACAACACAAGCTATAACCACATCTACAAATGTTTTTCTAAGGTTAATATGTATCGTGAATGTATCCCTGCAAAGGGACTAGGTCACTTCTACTGGAATTTGTTTTCAAATTGAATATGCAAGAGACACCTGGCACAAAATGTTGCAGTGTGCTGTGTTCCCTGTTCTGAATTCCAGACACCAGTCCACCCCACCACCACCCCACGCCTGTTTTAGAGTCGATTCCCCACACCTCCAAGCAGTCTGCATTACACGGCCTCTGAGCATGCTCAGATCCCATTGGGCTGTTTTGGGGTTTCCCTTCCCCTGAGTCTGCTGATACCTCTCTTTTGTATATGATGGTGCTGTTTTGACTGTGTAAGCAGTGGCGCGTTCTCTCTTAGAATATTGGAATTGCTTTACTGTGTATGATTAAATGCAGTTTGAGGACTGCTTAAGACCTTTGAGTAACTTTCCATATTAAATAAAGAAGCAGCTAAAAACAATGAAGTCCATCATATTAGGTAGTTCTTAATATTTTCTTCTGCTATATGTAATAAGTAATAAATACTGCTATCTACAGTATTCAAACACAAATCCCTTTAAATATAAACATTGCTTATCTTTTCTCTGCACCTTCTTTTCTCCTCTTTAAAATGTGTATGGCATACAATCAAACCTCTTAGAAGGGAATGTGTTTGAAAAAAATGCCAGGCAAATGAATCGAGATGAAATAAGGATGACTATCATTGGCATGTTACAAATTCTCATAGTTATATTAACCCCAGGCTCCAGCTAACATATATAAACAACTATACTCACAACCTGATTTGACTTTCTTTCATTCATTCATTTTTAGGGTGGCAATCAAGGTCTGTTTGGAAACAGCACAGCACAATCGAGAGGAATGCACCCACCAGTGCAACCGCTAAACCCTTCACCTAATATCCGGGCACAAGTGCCTCCCCAGTTTCTTTCTCCCCAGGTAAACAATTTTTAAAAGTTTCTTTGTAGATGGTTTGTTATAGTCTCTTCTGTTGTTCCACATATGGAGTTGGATTTGAGGACATCTGGTGGAGGGAAGAGGCTTTAGTCCGTTTCCCAAAGCTACATATTTTGTATGGCTCATCAGGAGCTAAAGAGCAGGTACAGTGTCTTTTTGCAGTCTTCTTTCTAATAGCATAAGCTTTTTCTTCATCTGCATTCGTTGTTTTCTGCTGTTGACTTTTTGATGTTAGAAGTATTTGGTTTCAGTTTGAAACTTGTGACAAGGGAATCCAGATGTGCCATACAAGAGTGAAAGTGCCACCCACTTCCAGTTTGTTTTAATTGGTATTTATGAGAGTGCAGTGGGGGCATGAGATTGATGGGTGCTCTTTGATGAGAGGGAGAAGTCCTCGTAGAGGGGATGTGTGACTTTGAACCTAAGTAAGGGAGAGAGCCTAGTTGGGTGTGGATTGCTATCTTAGAAAGTTTTCTAATAGGTGGGTAGGTGAGCTTTGTTTAATTATGGCTTTACACAAACAAGCAGTGTGCTGGTGCATGCTTCTCAAAGGTCTCTGCTTAGCTCCTCTCCTGCTTCATGTTGAGAGCAACAAACTATGATTGGTAGCCAAGGTTTGGTTTTGGGGTACCACTTATAGTTCCCTTGAAGAAAACAAACCATGAGCCCAAGTCTGCATAACAACAAGCCAAAACATGCATTTTGTTATTTCTGATGCTGCTAATTCATGTTAAATCCATAGGTAAACATCAACTGTGTTTTAACATTATGTATACTGAACCAATGGTGCTCCCACTCCTTAGTTCATCCTAAAGTGTAAAAAGGATGTAGCTGAGGAGAAGAGGGGCTAGCAAGAACCTCACTCTGTCAGAGCTCTATATAATGTTGTTGCACATTCAGAAAAAGCTCATCTTCCTCAGAGGAACAAGTTGCTCCTTCCTCCTCCTCCTTTGTGCATTGCAGTCTCTCTTATTCTCTTCTCCTTGCACCCCATTTCAAATGGTGTGGGAGGGTGTGTACATATACATGCACACATTTCTGTATGATGTACTGTTAAAGCTACTCATCCACCAGGGCCCTGCCACAAACTGAAATAGAATATGTTAACTCCAGAATCATGTTCCATATTAAGCTCAAGCTCTTTTCTTTAAATGTACAAAATGTTTGTGCATTGTTCAAAATTTCAGCCAAACAAAAGCTAGCCAACTCAAGTAATTGATTCCTTTCTGTACTCACATATTGCTATATGTGTTTGTACCATATTCTTTTATGTTCACTTTTCCTTTGTTGCATTATTTGTTGATGTTCAATTTCATTATGATTAAGATCACACACTTTCTGTTTTCAACAGAGACATCTTGCTTTTGCATACAGACCTGCTACAAATGTCTTTGTTGTTCTGTCAGTTTCTGGTTTGACTTGTGTATGCTTTTGCACTTTTTATTAAGGTTTCTGCCTCCATGCTCAAGCAATTTCCTAACAGTGGTCTGAACCCAGGTCTTTTCAACATGAATCCCCAGCTTTCTCCTCAACAGATTGCTATGTTGAGCCAACTTCCGCAGATCCCCCAATTTCAGCTTGTAAGTAACTATCCTACTACAGTAGCTGACTGAATTTTGCATACTCCTGTGACTGTTTTTGCAGCTTTAATCTTTTTGGGAAAATGTTGTACTTCAGATCTGTGGAAATATATACTTAGTTGTTGAAAAGGCACAAATAAGTCATACGCAGTTGTGGGAAGGGGACACTTTCTAGCAATGACTTGTACTTACCTTTACAGTAAATCAAGCTTCATACTAGAAGTACTGGGCAGAGGCACACCATACATTTAAACCACATGACTTTCCCAAAGTATCCTGGGAACTGTCGTTTGTTAAGGGTGCTGGGGATCATAGCTCTGTGAGGGGAAAACTGCAGTTCCCAGGGCTCTTTTGGCAGGTGAGTCATGTGCATTAAATGTGCATTAGATGTCCTTTTAAGTGCTTGGTGTGGATCATCCCACTATTTCTAATTAGATGTAAAAGGGAAGGCTCATCCATAGTCTAAAACGTTCATGGTAAGTTTCTTTTATTATAAAAAAAACTTACAATGCTAGTCATATCTGCTGAACAGTGCTCATTTGCCAGCAGTTAATGCCTATAAATAAAGTCCTTCATTACCTCCTCTACTTGCCTTCCAGGCTTGTCAACTCATCCTCCAGCAACAGCAGCAGCAGCAACAACAACAACAGCAACAACTGTTACAGAGTCAAAGAAAGATTTCCCAAGTAGTACGACAACAGCAAGAACAGCAGGTACAATATTTAATCAGCAATGTATGCGTGAGGTGTACAATAAAACCTAGCAATATACCAAGAAGATGTTATTGAAGCTTTATTATTGCTTGAAACTAATGTACTGTTCAAAATATAATCACTTGTTTGTACTAAGATAAACAAATTCTTCTTTATTTCATTAACTGCAGATTGCCCGTATGGTGAATGCCTTTCAGCCACAACAGAGGCAACCTGGCATGAAACATTCTCCATCCCATCCAGTTGGGCCTAAACATTTAGACAGCATAGTACCTGGTGGTCTGAATGTGAGTCTCTCAGATATACCAACCAAAGGGCAAATTTCTGGATATAGTTCAGGTAAGTACTGTAAATAGCTAAAACCCTGTGATCTGTTTTGATTTCTTAAGCGCTAAGAATCTGTGTACCAAACCCAAATACTGGATTTGTTGTTTGTGTCAGTTGAATTGCTGAATCAGTCTTGCTACATAGAACTCTAGCTTCTGTTCTTCTCTGCAGAGTGTACTTCAGCGTTATGTTGACTCACTAGCTTTATTTTCAAACAGCCTTGCTTATTGCAGGATATCATGTTACAAAAAGTATTTGTACAAAAGCATAAGACAGCGTTGTAGTGATGAGCATTTGCATCATCTCAGCCATCTATATGGTTTAAAAACATAATTATAAAGCAGTTTAGCTTAAAGCAGGGGTGGGAAATCCTTGGCCCTCAAGTTGTCATTGGTTTTTCACAGGTTTTGGTTCAAGTGGCATGGATTATGGCATGGTAGGAGGGAAAGAAACTGGAACAGAATCTCGCTTTAAACAATGGACTTCTATGATGGATGGATTGCCATCTGTAGCTTCCCAAGATGCCAATATGCACAAAAATGGTGAGAGATTCCAGCTTACGTTATCAAAAATGATTTTACAGGGTATATTTATATTGCCACTTTTTGCCTCTAGTGAAACACTAGGACAGCAACTTCTCCTGTATTGTTGTTTTGCTGTGAGATTGTTGTATTTTAATTGTTCTAAGCAACTGTTAGCAATGCAAATGCCTTTGGAAAGGTAATATAGAAATCTGAACAAATCATAATGGGCTTTTTGTTCTGGTAACCTTTTTTTTTAAAAAAAGGCCTCTAATTTTGTATCTTGTTTTTCTTACATTATATATATGCTATTTTCTCTCTCACTGTAGTGCAGGGGTTGCCACTGTGGTGCCCTTGGGCACCAGTTTGCCCTTCAGTATTTCCTGTAGCACCCATGAAAGGTCTTGGTAAATATCCCCTCCAAATTCCACAATGCATGAGAGACTGTTCACTCTTCCAACTTAGTTCCTGTTTGCACTGGTGTGTCCTCTCCTATATGCCTCCATGGCAGCCATTTTGTCTTATGCCACACCTCCACAGCAGTCATTTTGTGACTGCCGTCCACAACACTTTCACAAAATTCCAAATGTGCCCACTGGCCCTCAAAGGTTGGTGACCCTTGCTCTAGTGGCTTTATTGTTACAGTGAAACTGGTATGAATTGTCATTCTGCTTTTATGTTAGGTTTGAGCCCTGTTTCAGCTGCTACCATGATGTCCTTTTATCAAAATAATATTTTTCCTCTGCTTTCCAGGGACGATTGTGCCCCCTGGAAAAGTACGAGGGGCATCGCCCTATAACCAATTTGATATAATCCCTGGCGACCCACTGGGCAGCCACACAGGTCCTGCTGGAGATAGTTGGTTACCTGCCAAATCTCCACCAACAAGTAAGATTGGAAGCAAATCCAGCAATGCCAGTTGGCCTCCAGGTAATTTCAGTGTCCTTGAAAACTGTTCATAAATGTTACATCCCAGCTTATAAAATAAAATTTGTTACTGTGATCAATGTGTCACCACTGTCAATGGCTTTCTATGCGCAGCAGACTGGTGCTGTGCAAACATTCATTGTAAGAGGGGTTTTCCCCCCCAGATTTTGGACCATTTCCCTGTATGAGGTTGTGTAAAACTTGTTTCAGAGGTGTAAACTCCATTTTAAAGAAACCAAACTTCTTTGGTCTGTATAAATGACAAGAACTAAGCACTTTTTTATTTTGTATAGTTTATTTTTTGGGGAGGTTTAGGGTTAGGATAAAGTTGCTACACTGAACAGTAATGCCCTACTCTTGACCACTGGGAATGTTATACAGTAATACGTCTTGCGAGCGTCCGCCTTGTCTAGCGTCCATTCCGGCGAACGTCTGCAGCAAACCCGGAAGTACCGGAATGGGTTACTTCCGGGTTTGCCACATGTGCAGAAGCACAAACCACTCCGTACGCAGACTCAGCACTTTGCCCTGCGTCCTTTTTGGCTAGCAGCCGGGGCTCTGGAACAGATCCCAGCCGCAAAATGAGGTACGACTGTACAGCAATTTATTTATTTCTGAGACTTCACCAAGCGTTGCCTCTTTCCCATCATCATCATCATCATCACCACCACCACCACCCCAAATTTTGAAAATAGGTGTGCTTTAAGCCTACTCTTGAATTGGCATCTTTATTTTTTGTGATTTATATTGTAATGGCAATTGGCTACAGACAATAAAAATGTGACTGATTGACTACATACACACATATAGTAGCAATATTAATTTGTATGCTTTTTAATCAGAATGTAGAATAACATTTTAATTGCTATTTTTGAAAGGGTAGGAAGGAATGGAAGAGCTAATAAGGGACTAGGAAACACATGTATGCCTTTACATTTGTAATTAGATTCCTCTAATAACATTATCTGCACTCTCAAACTGATCTCCCAAGACCCCAGAACTAGAAACGTGACACCACACATTCTTGGACACCTCATACTTGTTGGAAGAATTTAACAACTTTAAGTCTTGAATATTTCATTTGAAATACTGTATGATTATTGTTATCTTTCAGAGTTTCAGCCAGGAGTGCCATGGAAAGGTATTCCAAACATTGACCCTGAATCTGATCCCTATGTGACCCCAGGAAGTGTGCTGGGGGGTACAGCCACATCCCCCATTGTAGATACTGATCACCAACTTCTGCGGGACAACACCACAGGTATATTTATTACATAATACAATTTCTGTTTACCTTGCAACTATTATAACTGGAATAACAAGTTGGATCAGCAAATACATGTGTGCTGATTATAAGTTGGGGCTGGGATACATTTGCAGGGGAGAATCAGCAAAATTGAGGGTGGTTAATCTCTCTACACAGCCAATTATTTTTCCTTATAACCTCTTCTGCCAGGCCCCTTTCCCCCCAGCCAGTCTTAGTCGCAGTTTTAGACTTAGCTAGAGGGGAAAATAGGAAAATATCTTATCTGGAGGGTAAGCATTGGTGAACCAAGAGAATGAATTAAAACCCTGTTTGCACTTAGCAAATTTCCCCCTGGAAATGTCCCTGTCCTGTATTAATGGCAGTAGGCAAATACAAACAACCCTATTCTGCTCTGTATTCTATTCTAAGGTTTGAAGATGCAGATGTTGCTATGGTTTAATTTATGTTAAGACTAAATACATGGATCTGCAATAGGTTTCTGCCATTCATTGTCATTGCTAGAAATGTCAGTTGTCACATAAATTCTTTATTAATCTATAATATTTTTCTTTACCTTTCCTTATTATGCCATAGGGTCTAATTCTTCCCTCAACACCTCGCTGCCTTCACCTGGTGCCTGGCCCTACAGTGCCTCTGACAATTCCTTCACAAATGTTCATAGCACTTCAGGTATCTGGTTTCCATTCTCAATGCACCCTGCTCACATTTTATATTGTAGATGGAAAACCTTGAGATATATAAGCATATATAGCAATGCTTTGTACAATAGATAGTTGCCTGGGTTTTTTCCTCAGTGTAACTTTTTTTACGTATTAAATAACTCCCTGGTGAAGTTTTTTCAGATCCGTGTACTATATTGTCACAAAAGCGTGTAAGCTGGATCACATGCAAATATACTTCGACAGACTAAAATTATGATGATCTGTGTTATGTGTATTAACTTTCACTAATTTATTGGCTTTTCCTTTCCTCTGTTGTAGCAAAGTTCAGTGATTACAAATCAACATGGTCCCCAGATCCCATAGGACCCAATCCCCCTCATCTCTCCAACAAGTGGAGAAACAATATTTCCTCAAGAAACACTACAGGGCTACCCCGCCCACCTCCTGGTCTGAGTAATCCAAAACCATCCTCTCCCTGGAGCAGCACAGCACCCCGCTCACTCAGGGGGTGGGGGGCACAGGATTCAAGGCTTGCCTCTGGTGAGTAGAATTTCCTAGCATTCTTATTGCTTGGCCCATGAACAAGTTCCACAGCATTACTAGTCTGCATATGATTAGACCTTTAGGTGAGAGAATGTTATAATTGCTCAACGAGAGAAAAGAGAATGTTCTATTTCTCTCTCTTAAAAGGGCTATGGGATGTTTGTCAGAAACTGCTGAGGAAACTGAGGGAGATACAGCTAGACCCTTCCTGTCAGATGAGGTCCTTGAAGGTTGACAAGCAACATGTATTGAATAAGTTGTGGGGGGGGGGGAGCTCAAGAAGATACAGTTCTTCATGTTGTCTGTGCAGATCCACAGACTTCATCCTCACAGAGTATCATTTAGCACTTTCTTGAAGGGGTTTAGGTGGAAAGCTAACCCCCAACCCTCAGTGTGCACACTCAAAAAAGGTCAATGTGGCTCCCATTTTTTCTGGTCACTGCAGCAAAAGAAACTCTCACTTACCCCTGAGAGAGCATATGAGCTAGGCCCTTCTTTTCCTTCACTTCATCTTTTTCACCTTTTTTTCTCTACAGTGGATTTTTTAAAAAAACAAAAAACCTTTGTGCTAATTCTGCAATAGTGCATGCCTCACTCTCAAGCGGGTGCTTGTGGTGCAACTGCAACTTTTTAAGAGGTGCTCAGTTTGTGGCAGCAGACTACCTCCTTAACTTGGTGAGGGACCTGTAATGCATATGGTTCCAGCTGTCTATGTTTCACTAGGCAGACACACAAAATCACTTGTTTCAGGCACAGGGAATGTTGCTGGAGCAGGCTGTCTTTGCTTTCAGTGCCAAGGTCAAAGTCTCCAAAGCAGCACAAGCTACACAACTTTGTTCCACTTCAATTCTGCTCATGTTGTTAATGGCAGGGACTGTATCATTGAACCGGTAGGTCACTTGTGCTATGGAGGTCTTCCCTAGCTTGCTTACTACACTGCCCTCTATGGGAACTGAATTGCCCTTTACATTGACCATGGCTGTTAACCTCTCCAGCCTTCCCTTTTGCCTCTGATTCTGGACTGCTCTCTGCCACAAACTCTTTCTTGCTCACTAAGCCCTGTTTCCTCTTCAGCTTCTGACACCTCCTTCCTGTATGCTCCCTCTGACCACTCATCATCATCCCACCACCAATCCCTGGGCTCTGAGTCTTGGAGGTTCTCCAGCTGGTTCCTCCCACCACTCAACATCCAGTCCATGACACCCAAATGTGTTTTTCTAAACTTCAGTCCCTTTTAGAGGAAAATACCAAAATCTTCCTCTGAAAAGAGATAAACTGGTACTCAATGCCTTGTGCATTTAGCATTTTTTAAAGCATTTTTCTATCCCCCAGAAGACTGAGGTCTTTGGCCACTTCTGGACCTTCAGGATGTGTCATAAGTCCAAAGATGTGCAGTATGGTAACCCTTGTCAAATTCTTTTAAGTGAAAGCAAACATCTTTCATGTCAACTTGGTCCACATCCACAGATTTGGAAGATGCTTACTTTCATATAGCCTTTCAGCCAAAACTTTGCTGTTTGCCTCACTTTGCTCTGAGTGAATGCAGCTTCTCTATAGGATTGCAAAGTTTTAGAGCTATTTAGAACTGTCATCATTGCACACTTCTGTCAGTAAGGGATTTTGATCTTCCCATAGATAGATAGCTGTCTACTTATTGCATCCACTCAGACTAAGTTGCTTTTACACTTTGCATTCACATCATTGAGCTTCTGTATCACTGTGGCAAAGTCTTACTTGTCTCCAACACATCACCCCATGTGCTCTTTTTGATTTTTGTAGAGGTTTATGACTCTCCTGTCCTCTGGCTGAGCTTGAAACCTTATTGTTGGATTGAGGCACCTCAGCCCCAGGGGTTGATTTCTGCACTCCAGGCCTTTCTGTCTTTCCCTTGGAACCTTCCCCAGGCAGTAACCTTCACTGGTTGTGCTTAACACCCCAAATGTTTTTGCCAGGCTGCAATATGTCCTTAAACTCTGCTAATGTCACTTGAATTTCTGGAGGGAGGATAAACAGAATTATGTGAGTGTGTGTAGAAACTAGATCAGTGTACAAAAGCTAAAAATTTGCATTTGTTGCTCCATCCACTTTTGCCTCTGGCTCCACCCCCACTGTTATGTGGCCCTTGGAAGATTGCCGAGAAGGAAATGTCCTCCTTTGACTGAAAAAGGTTCTCCCCTCCTGCCTTATTTGGGTGGCTGCTGACACGGCAGTTCAACCTAGATTCTGGGGCCAATGGCCTTGAGAACTGTCATCCACCCATCTGAGAATGCGTCCTCTTTAGTGTTGATTCCTGTATGTGTTCCAGCCAGGGGTCAACTCCTAGGCAAAACATCTCATCTTGTCTTCTCAGTTCTGCATTCCTGTCATGGTTTGATCCTCAGCAGCTATAGTTCCACCTGATACTATAACTGCAAATGTCATTTTGACCTGCTCTCCGTCTCATGTTTCTTTATATAGCTGCCGCAACAGGAAATTGTTGGGAAGGTAGAAGCCATACTCCTTTGAGTGTGCTCTTATCTTTTGAAAGTTCTGAATGTTACTTTGTGCAACTGCAGAATCCATATGTGTAGCTGCACCAGTGACCACTTGAACAACCCTGTCTTTCATGTTAAATGTGGCAAGTGAAATGGTTTCTATAAAGCACAGAATTCATTCTGGTTTTCTGTTTAAGATAAATTTTGAAGTAGGTCTCATCCAAATGTATCCTGCTTACTGTTTAATCATTTGCAGCCTCTACCTGGAGTGATGGTGGATCTGTTCGTCCCAGCTACTGGCTGGTTCTTCACAATCTCACTCCGCAGGTATTTCTGTCTTCTGCTTCCTTTTTATTACTGAAACAAGACTATTCTGAATTGTTGATTGTTTTAAATAAATATTGTATTTATGTAGCAACACAAGCTAACTAGTATGACAGTGTGTTTAGGACATGAGAGACCTATTGTAAACCACATTTTCAGCTTATTTTTTTTATTGGATTGTGAATTAATTGCAGTGCTTGTTTTAGTTAGGAAAGTAAGCAATTTTGTGAATGCAAAATATAGTGTTGTCGTTTTTTACAAAACTCCCAGTCTTCAGGATGCTAGGCAGAATGGCTAGTTTTCTTTCTTATGTTTTCATAGCGAAACCACAGAATGTTTCCAGCACTGCTGCCAAAAACAAAGGCCTGTAAGGTTCCTTCAACTTTTGTTTGTGTCTGCTGAGACACCCTGCTTTCTCAGTGCAGTCATACCTCGTGTTGCATTAGGTTCATGTTGCGTCTCTTCAGCTTGCGAACGTGGCAAACCCAGAAGCGTATACTTCAGGGTTTTGCCCCGCATGCGTGCACAGAAGCGTTCTGCACACTTAGCACATGTGCAGAAGCGGCACTCTAGTTACAGACTTTTCAGGGTGCAAACGCCAGATCGAGCCCATAACTAGAGGTACCACTGTATTTTGAGCTTAGTTTCTTTCTCTTGTGGCATTTACAGTAATTGCCTGATATTTTTGGTTTGCATATTAACAATACTATTTCAGGTATATTTACAAATGAAAATACTTACCTCCCCCCCATAAACCTGCTGTTTGTCTTTGTTCTTCCAATCTGTTCTTCACAAGATTGATGGGTCAACTTTGAGGACCATCTGCATGCAGCATGGTCCACTGCTGACATTCCATCTCAACCTGACCCAAGGCACCGCCCTTATCCGATACAGCACCAAGCAGGAGGCAGCCAAGGCCCAGACTGCACTGCACATGTGAGTTACACCAACAACTTTTCCTGACCACTTGCAACCTCATTTTGTCAGTAGATGGAAGTCTTGTGTGCAAGAGGTAGCCCAGCAATGTGTTTTGTTTGCCTAGTGCCCAGATTTGAAATGGCATTAAAGAGTTTTTTCCCCAGGGGCTCCTGGAGGGGCAGTGCTTACACTGGGATGGTTCCTCCCATCGGGCTGGACAGGCAGGGTCAGTTAAGGATGCTTGGCTGAGGGAGGCGCCATCCCCACTTTTGCCAGACCGGCCTTGCCTCTCACGTTGGTCAGACAGGTCTCTAGTGCTGAAGGCTCCTGACCCAGCACATTTTCCCATTCTCATTTATTTTCTTTTATCTTGCATTTTTCCATTTCTTATTTAATTTCTTTTTCCTTGTAATTTTCTTTAATGCCCTCCCTCCTCTCCTTTTGCCTCCCTGGCCAAGGAGGCAGACTTGGCCAGTTCTGAGGAAGAGCTCTGTATTTTTCATGAGGAGGCTCTCCCCCAGAGCCCACAGGAAGGCACCCAGGCGGCTTCTGCTGCCCCAAAGAGCTCAAATGCTCTACGCAGTGAAATAGAGGCTGGACAACTGATTTGTGCAGTAGTGCAACAGCAACAGTTCCCTGTTTCACAGTTGACTTGTGCGGCAGCAAAAGGAGCTTGTGTGTGCCATTTCTGGCTGGCACTGGAGTTTCTCCTTTAGTCTTCACCTTTCCCTGGACAGGGGAGCCCAGGGGAGAAGCACGGACACCAGGTATGCTAGACTAGATGGTCCATTCTCTTACGCAGTATCTAGAAGCTAGCGGCATATTCTGTTATCTGGCTGAACTGTTCTCACCTCCAGGCAAAGTCCATTTTGTGGCCTTCCACTAGTTTGGCAAACTGAAAAAGCAAACAAAAATATTTCAGGTAATGGTGTGCCTCTTTTTAAAAGCTAAATTAGTATTCTCTTTAAAAGCTTTTGAAATCTTTCTGTTAACTTAAAATATTTTAATATGGATCTCAAAAGGATGTTCAATTAGTATTCTCATTACTGTATCCAATTACATTTCAGTTTGGTTAACTATTTGAGTGAGAATAGAGAAGAGATTAGATAAGTCAAAGCTTTGATTATGACCCGATTGAGGCATGGCAAAGCATAGTTTGTTGTGACTTACTTGAACTACAGCAAGCCTCAGATTTATATGCTCCCTCTGCTCTTCCTTCTCTCTACTTTGAATGGGAAGGGGCAAGGGAAATTTAAAGCTCTGTCACTTTTTGAAAAAACTGCAGCTTCCATTTTCATCTGAATACAGGAAATTGGTTTATTTAACCATAGTTAATGAATTAATAAACTAGTATATCAAAGCACCATTTGATCCTGGTTTGATAAAATCAAATCTTGGTTTCCCATATGTAAATAAAAAGGGAAACATTTGGAAGAGGCATGGTTGTAGTTAGTTCAGTTACCCCAGGTGGATGAGATCTAGCTATACACCTCTGAAGTTTCACATTTGCACCGCTTCTATTCTGGGCAGGCATGTTCTTTACTAGCTTTTCCTTATCTTCTGTGCGCTTCTTTTGCCCTGTGCTCATGAGTTTCAGCTTAATTTGTTTCTTCTCCCCTCACTCTGGGGAAGAGGGCTGTCTGCTGGGGTAGGGGCCACCTCTGGCAGCTGGATGGTAACAGCTCAACAGGATGCTTGCGCTGCCTCTCCCCTCAGGGAGTTTTGAAGGATTATGTGAGAAGCATGAAATTTATGTTTCTTGCTTGTAAGTGGCTTTCTTAACCAAAAATTTTGGTTGGTATATCCATTCTTGTTTTCGTCCTCAAAGAAGAAATATTTTTGGTGCATGTTTCATGACAGCATTTACATTTGCAGGTTTTTTTGTACACGAAGAACACGCAAATTTTGTTGCTGCCATAAGTTTGTGGGCTCTTGGGGAAAGCAGTGGACTTGCACATTTGTGAGGTGACCATGACTGTTTGTAATGGGCTACAAACTGGGTCTTTCTTGCCTTGCAAAAGTATGCTGATATTTGGACAAATGTTAGGGCCCCAGTATGAATATTTGCGACTCTTACCACTATTCTCCGGAATCTCGTTTGTATATCAGCTTCCAAATTTGGAAAAACTTTTGCAAAAATATGCATACATGCTTAAACCAATTTTTTTTCTTTTAAAGTAAAAGAAAACAATATTAATTCTGGAAAACAAATGTAGTAAGGATGAGGGCACTATATAAATATTCTGCCGCTGACACTAATTTTCTTTGTTGAACACTCTCATATATATATATATATATATATATATATATATATATATATGTGTGTGTGTGTGTGTGTGTGTGTGTGTGTGTTCAACAAAGAAAATTAGTGTCAGCGGCAGAATATTTATATAGTGCCCTCATATATATATATATATACTTTGCAATGTTAAGCTGTGGGTTTGGCTCATGTTTCTGGGATATTTTTTCCTGTTAACTTTTGTTTCTGTTCATTCTACCCTATTTTTTTAGGTGTGTTTTGGGAAACACTACCATCTTGGCTGAGTTTGCCACAGACGAGGAGGTTAGTCGCTTTCTGGCACAAGCTCAGCCTTCTACACCTGCAGCAACACCCAGCACACCTGCAGCAGGCTGGCAGTCTCTAGAGACAGGACAGAATCAGACAGATCCAGTGGGACCTGCTTTGAATCTTTTTGGTGGGTCAACAGGGCTTGGGCAGTGGAGCAGCGGTGGTGGCAGCAGCAGTGGGGGTGACCTTGCTGGTGCTTCATTATGGGCCTCCCCAAATTACTCTTCAAGCTTGTGGGGGGTTCAGAGTGTAGAAGATCCCCACAGGATGGGAAGCCCTGCTCCCTTACTACCTGGAGACCTTCTAGGCGGAGGGTCGGATTCAATCTGAACTTAAAACTTTCAACTCTGACCTCGTGACCTTTTTTGGAACAGCAGCAGCACTAACTTGACCTTTTCTTTTTTTTCAACTTGCAATAAATACATTTTAAAAGGAAAAAAGAAAATGGAGAGAGAAAAAAAGGTGGGTCATTGACAGGACTGTCTGAGCACATAGTTGCCTCCCTTATAACTTCAGTTTTTTCGTTTGGAATATGAATCCAAAAAGAGAACATATCACTCTTGAAATACTTGAATCATGAGCGCCAACTTAGAAAGACAATGTGAAGCAAGTACACATACCATTCAAATCTAAACACAAAAATTTAAAAAAATTAGTTTCTAGTTTTTCACTTTTTCATGTTATACGGAAGTTGTTGCTACGAAACATATATACTGAAAAATAGCTTTTTAACTTTGTTTGCACTGGGTGTGTTTCCGTCCTTAGGTCTACTATGTCGGGAAGGGGCAGGGTTCAAAAGAATTGGGGGTGGGGTGGGAGGGGAAGACTTGACGGAGCCTCACTTTAAAAAACAAAAAAAGGAAAAAAAACACTTTGTGATTGGCTGGTTGATATATACCAGTATGTTCTGGCACATGTAACTGCCCCGTGTGTGTGTGTTTCTGTGAGAGCGTGTATGTGAGCATGATTGTGTGCGTGTGTGCGCATTTTTGTCTTGGAAAGCTGCATTGCTGTTGGTCAGCAACCTACCTGGCTAGACTCTTAAACTGAATAATGATGGTGCCTGTGACTGGTGCAAAATCAAATTGACCTGTGTTAAAATCTGTCGGTGGTATTTTTATTTTAGCAGGGTATTCAGCGCAGTACAGATCTTGTTCTGACCCTGTCATAGAGCAAAACACTGCCATATCCTAAGGATTTGGTGAGGGGGTGCAAGTGTGGGAGTTCAGGGTTTTATGGGTGGGGAGGGGGGTGATCTGTTTTGCCTAGAAGTGTATTTGTGTCTCTAATGAGACTTTTTGAGTGAACCCAAGCTTACTTTTTATGACAAGGCCTTTCACCTTTTGGGGGACACCAGGGGGTAATGGGCATCACATTTCTTTGTGACAAAGACCTATGTAATAGTTGAAGCTTCTGCAGTCCTTAAGAACCAAATCCTGTAGCTATTCCTCAAGTCTGCATACTAAGGTTCTTATCCTTTCATGGAAAATCCACCAAAATTCAGGCCTAACTGTATTTTCTTAAGTGGTCTGCTGTTTGTGACAAAACTAAAATGTCAGTAGTTTGCTGGCCTATCTTGTATTGTGAAAGCACATGCAGCAACTTTTGTTCTCCTTTCTCCATAGTGAGCGTTACCTGTGCCAGGCCTAGGTGTATTACAGCACCAGACCATCACTGACAGAAACGTTTACTTACGAATGTTCTTAAACCAGTGTGTACTTTGAGCATTTTTTCTCTGTGTATTTCCTGTGTATGTCTTGCTTAGGCTTTGCTTAGGCAGGCATATAACTAGCAAAGACTTCTTTTGTTTATAAAGTATTGCACCTTTATTATTTTTACTTTTCCCTGTACTGTTGCTTTTTATTGTCGGTATTTAAAGAAAGGTTGTATGTTGTTGATGTTGTTGTTGATGTTGTTGTTGTTTTATTTTTTTAAACAACAGTGTAGTAGTACTCTGGGCAGGATAGGGGAGACCTATACTTAATTCAGAAGATAGCCAGTGTGTGCACTGGGACAGAATTGCTTGTTGTGAAGAAAGCCGTAGCAAACATTGCCTTTACACAAAGCAATTTTGAAGATGGGCAGACAGGATAAGAACAGGGAGAAGGAGGCATTATTCTTTGAAGTGTTAGAACTTAGCTCTGGATTTTTGCTAGCTCTGCATTATACTGAATAACAAAAGTGCTGCAATATTCTGTACCAGCAAATACCTACATAACTCCGGTACTTGGAAGTAGCAGATCATAATGTACAGGATCACAACAGAAGATTCTTTCTCCTTCAGCAGTTTCATTTTTTAAAAAAAAAATCAGTGGTGTCTGCTATATAAGTATTGATAGCAAAATTAAAGCAAAAAAATTCCTCACATTTATGTAGAAAGGGAGGAGTTGTGAATTCTGTACATGAACTCGGTTTCACAGGAAGACTAAATAAGGGGATTACTGCATTTACATCTGCCTGTTATTTTGCTGTGAAGTTGAGTGGTAAACATAGACAGGTGTTGTGTATTTAACCTTCAGAATCTGCAGCATATGTGGATCTTTTAAGTGTTTCCCTATTTCTCCCTTTGTCATTGTATCTTGTAAGTTGAAGCAAAATGTTCCCCCCCATTCCTGCCAGTTAAGTTTCCCTTGCAGCCCCTACACATGCCTGCTCCTAAACAGCTGTATTTGTCTCTGGGGCCTCAGTGTTGAAAGCATGCAGGACAAACTATAATAAAAAAAAGCTCTGAGCTGGGAGGACATCGGAATACTGCACCTCATGGCCTAGAAAACAGCTATGTGCTCCAATATGTGACTTGACACACAAGCAGGTTCACTACTGTGTTATCACTCTCTCCCAACCTGCCCTACGGTCCCTTTGCCTGCACTTTGGATTTGTTGAGTTCATTACGATACTACGGTGAAAGCCGGGTGCTAGAGCCCCTCTTGTTTACAAGACATAATGAGGGATATGACATATTTAAAAAATGAAAAGCTAAAATGTTCTTCCATCACAAGCTTAAAGGGAAAAAATTAAAAACTTTTTAAAAAAAGACCAAAAAGTGCGTGTGCATATATAAATATATATATATATATAAGATGAAGACTAACTCTGGGAGCATTTAACAGTGTTTTTGTGTTTTAACATTTATTTTCCTGCTTTAAATTTGCAAGCATTCTCAGGAATTCTAGGGTAGGAAGCCAGTTTTCGAAGATGGTTTATTTAACCTTTACCTTATCCTAGATAGATGGTTGTTTCTTTCGTAAACTTTTACAAGTTCCTGAATCTTCAAAAAGTTTAAAAGTTTTTTTCTTTACAAAAAGCAAAAAATTTGAAAAACAAAATCTAACTAATACAAACTCCAATTGTCAGAACTGGGGATCAAAAAAATTTTAAAGTACAAATTGATTACAAAAGAATTCTCAGTAGCAGCAACACAAATTCATTGTATTCTTAAAAGTCCAAGTTGTGAAAAGATTTATACTTTTAGAGCTTAGTCTCAAGTGGAAGTGCATGTGCAGATGAGTGGGGAAGAGGATTGCGTATGAATGAAAGTATAATCATCTAGTTGTTTCACAGTGAACATAAAATCTTCCTCCAAGCACCTTTTTAAAATAAAAAGTAAAAAAAGAGTAAAAAAATGCATTTTGATTTGACTAAATCCGTCAACCACAGTTAAGAAGAATTGCTGGGAGTACAGGATGGTGCTTCTTGAAACCACTTTTAGATTGATAGTGCTTCAGAGATGCAGATCTTTATTGTGACCCAGTAATGGAGCTGTTTTAACTTTTACTAATTTTAAAACAGAAAATAGGGAAAGAAGAATGTGGGAGAAATCAGTGAAGTGTACCTGGGGGAAATGGCTTGGTGTATTTTAATCATTTTGAAGATTTTTTTTGTTTGCTTTTTCCATTTATCAACCAGAGATGTGTAAATGAGAAATTTTGGGAAGTGGGTTGGAGGTAAGATATATTAACTGCTGCTGCCAGCTACTGGGACTCCCATTCTTAAGAACCAGTTTCCTGCAGCTTTTTCCTGAGATGGATAGCTCAGAGCTTCCAGCACAAAGAGAGAAGGACTTAATGTGCTTGAAGCATTTTTGTTAGAATGAAAATAACAAGCCGCTTTAGTGCCTTTGTAATACATCCTTGCGTCCTACAAAAGACATATGCAGTCTAGTCACTCCAAGGAAACAAATGAACCCATTTTTCTAAAACAAAAAGCATTTCTCTGAGCATGCTGAATAGAAGCCTCAAAGGCCTGCCGTGCAAAGAGTTACATATAAAATAACATACATGTAAACATTTTTCTTTGAAATCTAAGGGCAATTTTCATGCATTACTACTTTCTTGTTTTGAACTACTCTTCAAATAGAAGTGTGAAGTAATGCCTGGTTTTCTGTGACATCAGTTGTGTGTTCTTTAGTTGTGTGTTGCATTGTTTCCCAAATTGCACCTTGAAAAAAAATGCATCAACTGATTCCTAGTGTGATAGGCCAGTGAGAGGAGCCCCCTTTTGTTTTTTTAAAGGAAGTTATTTATCTGAATGCTTTATCAGAGGCTTTGACTTATTTCCCCCTATAATTTTTTTTAAGTGGAAAATTACAAAAGCCTGTTACTTGGCTGACAACTGCTGAAGAAGGTAGAAAGGTAAATGTGTAACTCTGTCATATTTAAAGCATCCTTTACCTCTCAACATTTCAACCTATGCATATTGAAGTTTGTCATATTTTTGAAGAAGTGAACTAAAATATCAATCTTGGCAACCTTCCATCCCTGATGAATACCTGGAATGTTTAATCAGCCCTTTGGACCATAGCAATACAGGTTTCCAAACACCTTTTCTGTTTTGAATCTGCTATGTTCTCTGGCCAGTGAGGATGATACTTTTGGGAACTAAGCACTAAACTATACTTGAGAAAATGTTTTCTGCAGCTGTTTTGTGGGTGGTGTTACTATATTTTCATGTATGTTCTACACACACACACAAAAAGGCAAGAGGTCTCATGGGGTGTTGGAGACCTCTTCAGATTGCCAGAGCACCCTGCGCAGCTTGAAGCCACGTGTCAAATTTTTCGTTTTATAAAGTTGCTCCCTCCATGAAAAGGAGAAACAGTCCATATCAATGTTTTGTCCTCCTTTTTAGTTGTATATTTTAAATGCACATGCCCAACTTAAAAAATATCCCTATTTTGGTTCTATTCACTCTTTTAATATATGGCCTATATGAACCTACTGCCAGAACCAGCATCTAATTGGATGGCTCTTGCGATAACACCTTTCCTATAATAGTACTATTCCCAGAAAGCTGCTTATTATGACATGCCGAACCATTCTGGGAAGGTTGCAGTCTTTTCCAGTGCACCCGTATAAAGTGGGTAGAGTGAGCTTTTCCTTCACTCTTGGGTTCCCTTTGTAAAGGAATATGTTAAAAGCATGTTTTCCCTCTGCCACTTAGCCAAAGCAAAACTCTTCACCTTATCTTTGAAAATTTTAAAAATAAATTAGTGAATATAAACAGACAGACATTTCCTGTTTGATTTTCAGTGCAGGCATTTGAACTGGCAAGTGTAACAAGTATTAACACCTCTTTCTATTCTGTCCTCCACTGCCGTGGCAAATGTTACCCGATCTTCACTGTCATCCAGATAGTAGTGTTCAAATCACTCACCTTTATTTTTTTATAGTATTGGCTAACTGAGATACTCTGTTCTCCCCTGAGAAGGTTCTGTTTAGTTTAGCTGTATTGTTCCTTCATTATAAATATGCAACAGCAAAAACACTCTGCATATAATACAAATGCTACCCAAAATGCAGTTAAAATGATGCATTCTGAAATGAATACATGCTTTCCGAGGCATGCATTGATTGGAGGGATACTGACTGAAGGAAGATGGATAAAATCTATATTACTGGTTTCCCTAATTTTCCACAAAGCTACAGCTGTTCATTTGAATGCTGATTAGTCTCCATGTTATGATATGCTAATGATATTGGGAGCATTATGTAGATGGATGATTTGGTAGTAACAGTTATACCTGTTGAATACAAGGCTTAATCAGCAAAGATGTAATGTTGTTTATTCTTTATTCCAATAATATTTTGCAGATTTTCCTATGTAGCAATCCCTCTCAGAGGTTTAAAACTTTGCTGATTTTTAAAAAAGTATATATTGACTCTGATCCATACAATTTGGTCATACAGTTTTGATCTGTTACGAATTAGTAAATTTCTAAGAAAATTCTGTAGTGCTCTTAAGGATGGGTGAAAGGAGTAAAACAAACAAATTTTGTGCTGGAGATAGCTTTTATCCTCCTTCAGAACATTGCTAAAATGTATGCAAACAGTCGCCAAATTAAAAGGATTATTCCCCTCTTATGCTACAATAGGAAACAAAATTCTAACCTGATCTTCTGGCTGTCAGGCCTCATCAGATGCTAGCAGTTGTCAGACCAACCTTAAGTGCCCTTTAACTGTTCTCCATGGCCATGTCAGATACAGATAAGCAGTTTCACATGGCTGAGAGGATATTTAACAGGCACCATAGACGTTACCAAATGTGTGATATGGAACAGTGTCAACATACCTGCTTCTTAAGTTTGTGCAGTATGGCATATATTTACAAATTTCTCAGAGACATGGGCCATAGAAGGATCAAAAGAATCAACCTCAACTAAGAGCCAGTTTCTTCATGTACTTGGCAGTGGTGATAGCTAGAGTTATATATACCCTTGTCTTTTTTTTAAATGCATTTTTTTTTAGCCATAGAGTTTGAATGTGTTTTTACTTGAGCCTGACAACCATCCATTTTAACACAAATCCAGGTTATTGAAGTTAAAGCATTGTGCCAGGCAGCCTGTGGGTATATTTTGACATATGATTAGCTGTCCATGGAGCAAAATAAAATAAGAATATGGAGAAATGTTCCATGGGTAAACAACACAGTTGAACAGTGTCGAGCAAGAAGTGGTGTTTTTTTTTAAGCGCTTAGTGCCTCATCTTAGGTAATAGTATGCCAGTTAATGCATTCAAAGAACTACAGTTCCTCATTTCTTACCATGTTTTAATCAGAGAAAATAAATGCATATTGTCTTTCTGTATTAGAAAATGCAGCGGTTAATTGAGTCCTCCTTATAAAGATTGCTTTGCTTGCTGGATAATAATTTTTGTGGCATGGTTGTGAATATCAAGTGCTTTTCTTCTCCTTCCTTATCCCAGCCAGGCTGGCTCACCCTCCTTTTATATTAAGTGCTGAGTGCTTTGAAGTTTGGGTGGGAAGGGGCAGGGCATAAAGGAAATAAAGGGAGCCAAGTTAGAGCAGCCTTACTTTAGGGAGTAGCCTTACAACAGAGCTTTATAGTGAGGGTGTGCTGTATTCCAAATTGTGTAAGCCAAAAATGAAAAAAAAAAATCATTTATGCAAAAAGAGGCGTTAACTTCTTAACATAATATGTACCTTCTGAAGGTAGAATAGGGTCTCATGAAGTGATACATTGTGATGCTTCTTGCTGGGTCAGTAGGTATGGGATTTGGGATATAAGCGCTTAACATTCCCTTGTGGGTTTTTTTTAGGGTTGTGTTTTGTTTTTAGTTTTGAACAAGCAGTAAGTTAAATGTGGTATCTCTGAATGTGCCTTTGTGAGTATGTGACTGTCAGTCCGAGAAGACTACTTGGGCTTGACAGGGGGAGATGATAGTCAGTTTATTCTCTCTAAAGGTCAAATGCAAAGATTCCAGCCTGCTGGTACCTTTTGACAAACAGTGTCTTTTGGGGCTGGTCTCTAAGCTGCGCAGTATGCAGTTGTGTGTGGCAGATGCATCCAGGTGTGGATGGGTTGTAATTCACATGTTGACATTTTTAGGCTAGTGCTCCGTTGCTGGTTGAATTCGTATATGTATTATGTACCTATTACATTTGTGTATGTGGCTTGCTTTAACTTTTTTTTTTTTTTAAGCACTGGAAAATGAAACGCAGTGATGTTTGAGACACATTTATGCATGTAGAGAAGAAGGTATTTTGTAGCTTCTACCATTCTTGGGTGTAGGCACACTTTTGCCCTCTATCAGTGTCCTGATAATAGAAAGAAAAAAATCTACCCTATAACTTCTAGCACACTTATTGTTGCCATTTAAATGAACAGGGTATTACACAATAAAATAAGATGTTTTTGAAATGGTGAGGAAGAAGTGTTGTTTTTTAATCAAAAAGTAATTCTTTGTTTCTTTGAAGCTGTTTGTAGCTAAACATGGGAATCTGCAGTGTCTACTTTCATTTGTTTTTTTCATATATATTCCACCTCTTCTTCTCCCCACCTCAAATGCAAGGTGTACAAAATCAAGAGCTGCTGTAGCACCTCTCAGCAACCTTCCCAAATGAAAGCTCTAGCAGGCTCTCTTCATCTCCATTCAGGAAGACAAAGGGAGGAGAGATGCTGCAGCTTTCTTGCTTCGCTCTCATTCCTCTCTAATGGCCTTGAAATGTATTATTATGCAAATGTGAATTTTGATACTGAACTTTAAGAAGAGGTTGTTTCTTTTTCAAACAAAAAAAAGGTCCCATATGTGGTCAGCATTGCTTCTTTTTCTTGTAAGTGAATTGTAAACTATGCATTCAGCAAGAGATGGTTTGGGGGAGGAAAAGAGAGTCCTGCGAAACTGTTAAAAATGTTTCTGTGTCCATTGAATTCCAACACTGATGTAGGAGGAAAGAGGTTCATGTCATGGGAGGACTTAATGGAACCCATCTCTTCAGAGAAGTTGACTTATTTGATTGCCAGGCAGATTTGTTTTTGGAGGGAATTAAAATCAACTTCAGAAATGAAGTAATGTCTGCCTGTTTCACAGGACTGTGCTTTCTTGCCATGCAGTGTTAGACCAGGATCAGCGTGACACAAAGCAGCCCAAGGAGAGAATTTATCTACATAGCACCTCCTCCATTTGTTCAACCTCAGGAAATGGCACCTCATGCACTGTCTTTAAGGATTTACTCTACAACTTGTTCTCCTTTACAACTGCCCTTGTTCCTCAGGAGAATTACAATGTGGCTTTTCCTTGCATGCATTTCCAAAACTCTGTCCTAAAAGTTTCTACCAATTCCCATCGCAGATGAAACATAAAATAGCAATGCCAGCTTGGAACTGCTGTAGAATATATACTGCACTGGCATTAGTCAATTCCTTGTCTTCTAATGTTCATCAGAACTGTTCAAGGAAGACGGCCATGCTAGTCACCATCTGTGACTTCTTTGAGCTAATACTACCACTATTAAAATGGAGGCGAGTGATAGAGACTAGAAGAGGAAATTTATATGGATGCTTTTGCTGGCAAGAAGCTGCTTTGAAAGGAGAAAGATTTCACTTGCTTACTTTCCGAATGTAGAGGCTGCTTCCCATGTTAATGGAGGTGTGTTTCCTTTACAAGTCTCCCTTGGGTGTTGTGAACTGTGGTATCTGCCTCATTTCACCTTGGCATCATCATAGCCAAGAAATTCTCCTACCTATAATTCAGTGTTTTTTTCTCACACAGCAATTTTTTGTTGGTGTTCACAGTACTGTAATGAATAATAAATAGCCTTGACCGCTCATTCTCACATGCATACTTGCCTTGCAGATGTGATCTTATCAGGATTCTTATCTGGTAGATTGCCTTTTTTTTGTTGTTGTTTGTTGAAGGGGAAAAGTTTCCAGCTCTTTGTCTCAAAATACCTCGTGGTGCATATTTACCTTTAGCGTAACTGGCCTTGTATATTCTCTTTCATACTTAGTGAGATTATACTGTTCCTACATTTGTCCTAGTGGTTTGAAGACTGGATCATGAGGCTGAAACTCCTGAGTTCTAATCCTGGCCTTTACTCTTCCCTCTTTTTGCCTTAGGCAAGAGTCATTTAACCTTTGCCTCAGTTTCCCCATCTGTAAAATGGGGATAATAATACTTACCTACCTCACAGGGGTTTTGTGAGGATTGACTACAGGTTTTTGTGAAGTGCTTCAAAGAAAAAGTACTTTTTATAAGTATTATTATATGGAGGTGTAACTAGCAGGCTACCTCCTTTCCCAGTCTTAGACGTACATCTCAGGGATGTGCAAAGAGGAAATAGGAGAGGAAACGTATTTTATTTTTTACTTGTTAAGCCATCAAATACTTTAAACTACTTTTAACAAGAAGGAAGGAGCTAAAGAGCTGAACTATTCACAAATCTCCCTCGAGTTCCACATATAGCATACAGAAAAGCCAGTCTTTTAACAGACACATTTTAAAAATAAAGTACACTTCCTCTTGAATTGGAATATGTAAAGTTTGCCATCTTTTGTATGTCCCCCTTTTAATTAGACATGGACTTTTTTGTTAGATTAACAATGGCAGCACATCTGCTGCATTTGGGAAAGGAGACATTGCTGTGTAGTTTATATGAGTTCTGTAAAATGACAATATTTGTCAAGTAGTTGGCTTAAAGATGGGGACACTATCCAAACTTGCTTTCCTGTTTGTGTGTTAAACATATGCTGCCTCATTCCCAATATACACAAGCCATTGTATGCCATTAAAACATGGAAACACAGTAATGTTCATTAATAAGAGCTGCTTG
Source organism: Podarcis filfolensis (assembly GCF_964270895.1). Taxonomy (NCBI): domain Eukaryota; kingdom Metazoa; phylum Chordata; class Lepidosauria; order Squamata; family Lacertidae; genus Podarcis; species Podarcis filfolensis. Next base: position 45,179,398 of record NC_139612.1, on the reverse strand, counting down.
TGAATATGCCTTACAGCCTTCTCAAAATCTTTGGGAGGAAGGGTGGAATAAGAGGTTTGGGGTAAATTCCATAGTTAGGGAGTCTTTGCTGCTTCCTCCCTTTTCTGATCTATTATGGACACCATTCTCTCTTCAATCTTAGACGTGCATCTCAGGGATGTGCATATTGAGCCCAGCATTCGGATCTTGGAAAACCTAAGATTTGGTTCCATTCTATATTTGAAGTCTCCATGTTGGACACTCCCTTAATCTTTTTCATCCTTTACTCCCCAAGGAGCAGCTCTGTCCACAACTGTTACGTGATTAAAAGTTCTACGGTGATCAAATTCAACAAGATTCAGGTGTATTTGTATCTGTATCTCTCTGTTTGTTTTCGTGTGTGTGTGTAGATACATGCATACATATACGATTGCTCACTCAAGATTCCACCTTCCACTAGTTGGGGCAAGAAAACTGAAGTGGAGATCACCTAACAAAAACAAACAGCAGCTTTGCTCTGCTAATACATATGCACTGCTTTCTTTAAAACAAACTTTTTTTTTTGAGGGAGGGATGAAAAAAGCAGTGGAGTTTAGAACTACTTTAGCATCCACTGGTTAGACAGAGACTTGAAATGCTGCTTTAATTTCAGAGCTCCTCTGGGGCTATGTTTACAAAGAACTGATCAGGAAAATGACCAATTGTGGATATCCAACTTAGTGAATTATGCTTCATTTCTGGTGAGCAAGCCATGTAGTGGAAAATGTCTTAACGGAAAATGAAAGAAGTTTAACTCCACCTAGCCTTATTTGTGAAGTAAACAATATTTTATGTCCAAAACATCTTGATTAGAAAAGGCAGCTTTTCTACTTTGCACATAAATAGGTAATACGAAGGTACAGCTGAAATGCTATTGCCTGAAACACTGTCCCTTCCCCCAAGCAGGCATAATAGTGGATACATGTATTGAGGCTCTTTGCAAAGATACCTATTAGTATTTTTTCCTTATACTTGAAATAACGTACCCATCTCTATTTGTCAGTTGGGCATCCAAGAAGGGTGGAATAGTGGAAAATAGGAAAAGGCACAATATGTTTTCATACTAGAGTTTGCTTAGTTCTCTCCCCTCCCCCATAGTGCTTTTATTTCAGCTTACTTTCTATCCTAGGAATTCACATGGACACAGAAACACAGCACTTTATGTGCTCTTGCATGGCATGCTGCCCTCCCCTTCTCCCTCTCTTCTCTATTTTTATTTTAGTATAGTGGTACTTAAAATCACTGTTTCACTTAAAAAGACAATAAAATGTTTAAACTCTACTAATGTACAAATAAGCTGAAATGTTGCATTTATGTGTATTTTGCCATAGCAGGTACTGTATTTCTCATGCTGGATTTCAAACCAACAAAAGGGTGATGTTTTATTGGAGTGTGACAAGTTGAGAGTAATAAGGAATTAAGTCGTCGTCATTTCATTGAAATTGAGAGATGGTGTAATACATATTACGTTTTCTGAAGGTTTTTGTTTTTTTGCTTTTAAGCAGCTTTTGTTTTTATTTTGTTTTTGTTTTTTAAGATATGATTGTATTATGTGCAACTCAGTTGCTTACATTATAACTACAAAATATTTTTGGGTTCCTGGAAAAAGAAAGACTAATAAATGTGTTTGGCTGCTAAGCATTTAATCCTGTGACTCCTTGTCAATTTATTTTTGTTTGTTGATTTGGTCTATAAAATGCAGTTGTTAACTATAATTTCTTGGCTGTGCATTTTCCCTTCAGGAATTCATACTCACTATTTACACAGTCTTGCAGCAATAAACTATTGATAGTTTATTATTTTTATCTTTAGTATCTCCTCAGTCATGTAAATAATTGTGCACACACATTTTACCTAGGTTTGGAGGCAGCTATTTTTATTGAGAAATGGCATCTTGGCTTATCACAATAGCACATTGTTATTCTGGTATCAGAGAAATTCAAGGGTTCTAGAATCTGATTGAGCTTTACTGGATACCAAGGAAACCAGACAGATGGACACTTGTCAAACCTACTTGCCTACTCTCAGATATCTGTGCAGGCTGGGCAAACTACAAGCATTATTTAGCAGGAAGATGTGAATCCCCTTGATATCTTTGTTTGTTATATATTGGAGGAGGAGAGCTCAAATCCATACTGGAATCGAAATGAACTGGGAATTCAGCAACACCCAAAATAACTTACTTTAGCTATGTGAGAACTCCCAAGGTGGCTAGGAAAGCCCCTTCTCCCCCTGTCCATGCCACCCACCCTGAAGATGTTTTTCTTGATGGTACATTATAGTATATTCAGGGTACCATATGGGTTATCATCTCCCTGGTTCTTCAACACAATACACATTGAACATGACAATGCTTGTTTCTTCTAACAAAATTATAAAAGGGTTGCATTTCGAAACACTGCTCAAAGCAAGCTATTATTCACCACTGGGGGAAAGTATGCAAAGCTAGTGTGATGTAGTTGCTAGAGTCCAATATAAACCTGCACTCTGATGTGACACTCATTAGGTACTCCTGAGCAAGTCAGATCTGTGACAGCAAAAATTGTTGCTTTAATCTCCTTGGAGAAACAAAAGGTTACAAATCTTATATGACCTTGTTATGTCAACAACAGATTCATCATAAGTGATGTCAGTTGTCAAGGAATGGCCACATCATGAACAGCACACTTTCATAACCCTGGAAACAAAATTACCTAAGATTCAAAATTATAGATACTGTACTGAACTTGCTGAATCCTTGGAAATAACTGGCTTATAAAATCACTGGAATCAAAAGTGCAACAGATTTGCAAAGAGACTGTTACACGATAATTCTTTTCCTGTGTCAAACAAAGATCTGACTTGTCTGGATTTGGTTTCCAGCAGTGACCAACCAGCTGCTTCTGGAAACTTCCAAGCAAAGCGGGTGATGGGTCATATTTTGTATCTTGTACTCAGAAGTGTAGTGTGTCCATTTACAGACACTTTCTGTATAGCTATAATGGCAAATAACTGATTTGACCTACACACAAATTGTCTCATTCTGCTTTTAAGCCATCTGAGCTAGTAAAGGACCCCTGACAGTTAAGTCCAGTCGCGGATAACGGGGGTTGCGGCACTCATCCAGCGTTACTGGCCGAGAGACTCGATGTTTGTCCACAGACAGTTTTTCTGGGTCATGTCGCCAGCATGACTAAGCCGCTTCTGGCGAAACCAGAGCAGCGCATGGAAATGGCGTTTACCTTCCCACTGGAACGGTACCTATTTATCTAATTGCACTTTGACGTGCTTTTGAACTGCTAGGTTGACAGGAGCTGGGACTGAGCTTGCCCCGTGGGGATTCAAACCATCGACCTTCCGATCAGCCAGCCCTAGGCTCAGTGGTTTAGACCACAATGCCACCTGCGTCCCATCTAAGCTAGTAGTCCTCTCCATAACTTATGGCAGTGAATTCCACAAGTTTATTTTGCTATGTGAAGTACTTCCTTTGGCCTTCTGTGAATTTAATGCAAATCTGTTCCTGTAGAGGAATGTCCAAGTTCTACTGTAACGACATTTATGTTATCAGTACATCCACATTACATATGTTAATAAACATATGCAAAGGCAGCTCATACAGATACTACTTAAAATCTAATCTCTCGGGCCTTTGCTTACATGGAAGATTCTCTTATCTCTTGCTGATTTTAGCTACCACCTTATAAATTATTATTTGCAAATGTGACAAGGAAAGGAAACAAAGATAAAAGCAAACAAGGTAAATTAAAGTTGAAGAAAGAAGAGGAAAATTAGTATACAAATAATACTAATATCAACGGTAGATCACCATTGGTACACAAATCGTAAACATGCAAGTTAATACATACGGTAAGTGCTCCAGATAGCCACACAAAGTTGGGGCAGTGAGATCTTAAGACCATTTTGTAATAGACCCATGTCTAATTCTTCCAACTCCACCATAAACTGGGGCAAGCAATATTCGAAGCAGGGCCACAGCATACTGTACTTTATATTTAAAAAAAAAAAAATGGAACTGCCAGGCGTTCCCTAACACGGAATATGCCTCCCCTAACCCCACTGCAACAATGGAAGCTATTTTCAGTAAGAATTTTGCCGAGACCCCTCAAAACTTCTTCGGGAGTTGCTGCCAATAGGGACAATAGTATACGTGGGGAGTTAACTCTTGAGGGGAGCTAGGGCTGCAGTGCAGCCTCCCAAGCAGCAGGGGCCGCTGCGACCCCGACCTTGCCCCAGTCCAGTCGCGGCCGAACCGGAAGGGGGCCGGGGATGCCGGAGGTGAGGTTGAGTTGGGGGCGGGCCTGAGGGCGGGACCTCTCCGCTCCCTTTATTACGGTCCTGGGGCAGCTCCCTCCCTTTCGCCTGCGGGTTGCAGCTGCTTCTCTCGAGGGTGTCGCTTCCCTGCGCGGGACCTTCTCCACGATGGCCGAGGAGGATCCTTTCTGCCGCTACCGCTCCCCTCTCGTCTCGCGCTACGCCAGCCCCGACATGGCTTTTAACTTCAGCGAGAGGAAGAAGTTCAGCACCTGGCGGCGCCTCTGGCTTTACTTGGCCAAGGCTGAGAAGGTGGGCGAGCGCGGGTTCGTGGCTGTGTCAGACCAGCCCATTAAGTGGAGAGGCCCCTGTCCACACACACACACCCGCAATTTAATGGGGGTTGTGGCATTTGCAGTTTTACTGACTCTGCCACACATACACAGAGCTAACAGATCTCCTTCTGCGCAACAGGTGAAGGGGCAACATGCCTGTTCTGTTTGACGCCACTGTTTGCATACCTACATGTCCTTTATACTTCTCTGTGTGTGTGCACATCTGCCCAGTTTTGTTAATAATGCACTAGAACTGGAGAGTCACCCACTGAAGCTGAATGGTAGGCAGCCAAAATTAATCCCCACCCCCTGCCCCTACTCAGTACCGTGGTACCTCGGGTTACAGACGTTTCAAGTTACAGACTCGGCTAACCCAGAAATAGTACCTCGGGTTAAGAACTTTGCTTCAGGATGAGAACAGAAATTGGGCAGTGGCAGCGGGAGGCCCCATTAGTTAAAGTGGTACCTCAGATTAAGAACAGTTTCACGTTAAGAACGGACCTCCAGAACGAATTAAGTTCTTAACCCAAGGTACCACTGTGCTTAGTTAAACTAGGGAATTTGCTGCCACAAGAAGGTAGTGATGGCTGCCACTTTAGGCAGCTTTAAAAGGGGATTTTACCCATTGGTAAGGGTTATGGCTGTCTGTGTATTCAGGTGATATTGGATGTATTATGGCCTAAAGGATCCGATCGGATATAGCACAGCTTTGAATATTGATCCCTGGGAAACAAGAGCAAATGTGTTGTTATGCTCGCATCTTGTTTGTAGGCATCCCAAAGACATTGGGTTGGCTTCTCCAAATTGTCGTGTTTTGTTAATAACACTTTATATAAGTTTTTGATACTGTTGCACAGTTGTAAGGCTATATTGTGCTTAGCAGCAACGGTTGCTCAGAAACAAAATAAAAGGAGCATCACCACTTAGAACTGTGATCAAGCAGTATACAAATTGCAGAAGTAAAATCGTTGCACTCGACTTCTAAATTTAAATGTTTTTTTACTTTTGTGCAACACTGTAATGTGTGGTACTTAGGTCTAGTAAATGTGCTGTGGTTCTTCATTTCTCATCAGATTCTAGGATCCTATTCACCTGGAAAAGGTATTTGGCTAAGAATTCCAATGTAACTTTTTCATAGGTGTTTGCTCATATTGCAAGTGTCCATTGTTGCATCAGGATCCTTATGCAGAGTTACATTTTTGCCATTCTCATCTGATTACAACAATGTGACAATGGACATTTGCTAAAATGGTTTCTAGAAATGTACTCAGAAGCATACTGTCTCTGATCATGGAGGCAGAACATATTCATTGAGGCTAGCAGCTATTGATAGCCTTTACCGCTATGAATTTGTCTAATCCTCTTTTTAAAGCCACCCAAAGACTCTTCTCTTCTGATTACCATTCTCGAGGTCACTGCAGAGGTGGTATGTTGTAAGTGTGTGCATTTCAATGCAATTTATCAGTCACCAAGGGGATGGAAGCAATATTCCAAACATGTTGGTTGCACAAACCTCTGTACGTCACTCTAAACCATACAGAAGATACAAGGTTGTTTGCTTAGCCGTAGGTAACATTTCATATGCCCCATCAGCCCAGAGGGGATTGACCCTGACTATCAAGCAATAGCACTTTATCTCATGTGTATTATACCTCACAAAGTGATTTTGTCAATCAAGAATAAACAAAGTGGATTTTAGCTTCTGATCCAAATGTTAAACTATTACAACTCTTAGTGGGATTCACTTACCCTCAAAAAATCTTTAAATGGTACCATGTGGTCCTTAAAGTATCCTGATCCAAGTTTTTCGGAACTTTCTAGATCTTTTTTTTAATTTTTATTTATTTCTGACAACCCAAAAGTATTAGTAGCAGGGTGCTACATTGTACCATAAAGAAACAAACAAAGAAAAAGAAATTGTAACACACCAGTATACATTGAGGCATCCATGTTTCCCAGGCTAGCATGGGTGGTGACTATTGCATGTACGTTCAAAGCATAAGAAATAAAATCCTGCCTAATGATGTAGAAGTGTTCTGGGTTCTCCCATTACTCTGGAGACACACAATAACCAAAAGTCCATAAGTTCTTATACCACAAAGACCAATGTAGATTTTTTCTAAGCTTTCCATAGCTAGATTATTGAAAACCTAGCACCAGCTAGGATCCATGTCAAAAATTCTTTAGTGTGACAAGCTTTCCTATTATCAGTCCACAAATTCATTAGTGACAGTTGTGGATAAGCCTGAGCAGATGATTTAATTATTTTAAGTATTTCTTTATAAACTTGGGATCAGAATTATGAGAGCAGAGGGCATTCCCACCAAAGATAGAAAAATATTCCCCGGAGCCCACAGGCCTGCCAGCAATCCTGTATTGATTGCGGTATAATATGAGACATCTGCACAGGTGTACTATTCCATCTGTGCACAACTTTGAGCATTCCTTCACAAATAATGGAACAGATAATAATAATTTTGAACATTTAGATCTTTCTCCTAGTAAAGCATAAAGCGAACCAAGGGACGAGTGGTATGCTCTGAAAGCTCTTCATAAATAATAGAGACCAGTTCTTTATCTCTGATAATAGAGACCAGGACTTGTGTTGATATATAATCAGCACAATAACTTTGAACCTGGCCCAAGAACATGTGGGAAGCCAGTGCAGATGTTTTAACAAAGGTTGTCACTTGCTGAAGTACAAGATATCATAGTAGCTATGAAGTTATGCCATATAAAGTTTTAGAGTGTGTGATTTACAACAAAGGGCTCATCTATGCTTCTCTCCACTTTTCTATTATTATTATTTAAAAAAAAATATTAATTTTGTATACCACCCTTCATCTGTAGATCTCAGGATGGTTCACAACATAAATTATAATATAAAAGACACAAAATACATAATAAAAATAAGAACAAAAATACCCCAATATTCCCCCTTGCACAAAAAGGGCATTGGATTTCAAGGCAAAGTTCTCTTTCCAAGCGCTCCCCCCCGCCATGCCACTTTCTCTGTGAAAACCAAATATTTATCGCTACATAACAGCAAACGGCAAATGGGTGAGGGTTTCTAGATCCTTCACCTTACGATTATTTTATTATATAGCAGTGTACATATTGCTTTACCAAGTCACATAAGCAAAAGATAGTTCTCCTATCTAAACAGAACCATGTTTTCAGAAAGCATGGCAGATGTTGTTGTAACATATCTTATGCTTTAATGTGAGTTGGGGAGCCTGTTATTTTTATCCGTATGTTCACATTCCTGAGGAGTTACAACTCTGGCCTGGATCTTCAGCTGGAAATGGAGAGACAGACACACAGCACCTGTTCGTTTCAACAGGGTTCTGTCAGATTGCTACTAACAATCCCCAATAGATCTCCCTTCAGTCCGACATGGGATATGATTAGATTTCTAGTTGTAGGGGATTCAATGTAGTGAAAAGTGTGTAACATTTATGTGTTGTTTACCTTTGTTTTTATATAAGCAACATTCCTGCTTGTTTTTTAATTTAAATTGCATTCACTGGGAACAGCAGCAGAAGGTAAACGAGGCGCCTAAGATTCTGCAGGCGGGTTAGGATAATAGATGTGATGTTACATATAAATCATGGAAAGGCAAAGCACAACTTTATTTTTCCTCTGAAAAATTGAAAAGGGTGTAAAAAGACGGTTATGGAGACTTTAGTCGATTACAGTAAATTCTGGGTAGTGTTTTCAGAAAGCCTAGCAGAGTCAAGTACAATGGCTTCCTTTAGAACTCTGAAAAAATCCTTTGTACTGTAGGTAGAGCATTGTAGTGCCTTTTCATACAACTGGGTTGACATTCAAGTTTGAGGCAACTCCAGTCTTTTTAGTCTGCTGTCTCTTTCCATTTTTAAAGCTATTTGGGACACTTACTGTCAGAGACACAACTGAAGTAACTGCTTGAATATCGAAGGTAGAAAATGAAATAAACTCTATAGTAAATCAGCCAAATTCAAAAAGAGAAATTACACAGTTCTTTTACGTTTTTATTTAAATCAAATTGTTGTGATAACAACAACGTAAGAATAACGTTTTTTCTAATATTAATTGCAGTGAAGTGTTCCTTTAAAATTAACTCATTTGGAACAGTAATACCCTTGGGACTTTGGATTTTAACCTCAGTAGTTAAAAGCTAATCTTGCATAAACTGGGCTTTTTGTCACCCATCCCTAGTTCTGAAAGTTGCATAAGAATAAGATCCCAGTCGATTGTGTAAATTCAGTGATCTTACTAGTGGGGGTGTCCTTGAATAGGGGGTCATGTGTTAGTTAACTTCAGGTTTTTCCCTCCTTGTAGTCACTGGGTCTGCCCATCACAGATGAGCAAATACAGGAAATGGAAGCAAAACTGGACAGCATAGATTTCAAGATGGCAGCTGAGGAGGAGAAGCGGTTACGTCACGATGTAATGGCCCATGTGCATACATTTGCCCACTGTTGTCCAAAGGCTGCAGGAATAATTCACCTTGGAGCAACTTCCTGCTACGTGGGAGATAATACGGTAAAACAATGTTATGAAATTGTTCTCCATAAGCTGGACTGAATCACTATACAGTGGTACCTCGAGTTACAAACGCTTCAGGTTACAAACGCTTCAGGTTACAAACTCCGCTAACCTGGAAGAATTACCTCAAGTTGAGAACTTTGCCCCAGGATGAGAATGGAAATCGTGTTCCAGCGGCAGCAAGAGGCCCCATTAGCAAAAGCACACCTCTAGTTAAGAACAGTTTCAGGTTAAGAACGGACCTCCGGAATGAATTAAGTTCCTAACTAGAGGTACCACTGTAATGGTTCTTTTCTATCCCTGCTTTACTATCTGAAATACCAAGCTTGTAAAGTATCAGCAATATTTTTTCTTTATTAAAAAGACGAAGATAAGTATGGTATAGCTAAAAATTCAAAACCCAGTAAAGTTCTGAGTGAGATAACGCCCCCCTCTCTCGTCTCTTCATTTTCACCCTCTTTGGTGGCACAGAAGTAATGCTGATCCCTTTGAGGCACAAGTGAATTTGAGAGTGACCAAAGTAAATGCTTGTGCACAGTAGACTACTTGATTCCTTGATACACAAAGAGAATGTTAGTTATACCCATTTGTCTTTATGGAAATTGCAAATTACCCTGAAAGGAGAGTGTAGATAAGCATGTGGCTAGTGAATAAAATTGTGACTGACTGACCGTTTTATTCCTTTTTTCTGTTAGGACTTGATAGTTCTCCGGGATGGATTCAACCTGCTTCTTCCCAAGGTGAGACGCACAGTTTTTAAGAGTTGGGTGCTATTGATTCCAAGTGGCTGTCTGCCAGAGTTAACTAGAAACAATTAGGAGCTGGCAAGACACTGAGAAAAAAGTACAGTGGTACCTCGGGTTATATACGCTTCAGGTTACAGACTTCACTAACCCAGAAATAATGCTTCAGGTTAAGAACTTTGCTTCAGGATGAGAACAGAAATTGTGCTCCGACGGCACGGCAGCAGCAGGAGGCCCCATTAGCTAAAGTGGTGCTTCAGGTTAAGAACAGTTTCAAGTTAAGTACGGACCTCCAGAACGAATTAAGTACTTAACCCGAGGTACCACTGTAGTTATTCTACAAGGCACCTGATCAGTGTTGGATTCCAGTTGTGTTCATACAGAGTTCATAATATAACATGAATTGATTTTATGTACTGTATATGCTCTTGCTTTATACACACACACACACACACACACTGTTTTCATGTATTCAGTTGTTTTAACTGTTTTATATATGTTCTGTTATAAATCCCTCACTCTGCAAGGGTCACACCTAAATGAAATAACTACTACTAGTAGTAGTAGTAGTAGTAGTAGCAGCAGCAGTAGTAGTAATAGTAATATAGAGGCATCATATTAAGTTATATATTTTTCTCTCCAAGCATTTTACAATTCTTCTTGGAGAATGATTCAGACTTGACTGTCAGATTCTCTCTCTGTATGGAATGAAGAACCTTGTATTCTGCCCTACCCTTCTTGAAAGCAGAATTGGATAAAAATGTAAATAATTATTTGGTGACTTCCCTTGTGTTTTCCTTCTTTCATTCAATCTTGCTAGCTTGCCAGGGTGATCAGCCGTCTTGCAGACTTTGCTGAGAAGTATGCTGACTTGCCCACCTTGGGCTTCACTCACTACCAGTAAGTAATTCATACAAATACTCATTTATTTCTGTGGATGCTGCTCCCATTTCTACCCCATTTCTTTTATTCACCCTCAGATCAGCGGCCTTTAATTGCTACTGTGCAAGATTAAACTCTAGAGAACTAAATGAATCACGGCTGTAAGATTCTGAAAGAAACTGTGATAGAAATGCTTGCAAAGCATCAAGTGCAAACACTGTATAGTAACATGAATGAAGCTGTACAGGCTTATTCTTGAGTAATATTCTGTGTTCTTTTAGGCCTGCCCAGCTGACCACTGTGGGTAAACGCTGTTGTCTGTGGATCCAAGATCTCTGCATGGACCTCCACAATCTTGAGCGGGCACGAGATGAGTTGAGATTTCGTGGTGTGAAAGGCACCACTGGCACACAGGCCAGCTTCTTGCAGCTCTTTGAAGGAGATCATGATAAAGTACGTATCCCCAGCAAGTGTCAGTTTTGAATTGCAATTAGTTTGGGAACACTTGACTGTTGTATTATGTGGTGGTAATCACAGGCTGCCATTCAACCTAAACATCCTGAGCAGTAGTGGAATAAATTATTGAAACAGCATCTAAAAACAGCAAAATCCCACAGCAAAACCAGTAAAAAAATAGTTCTAAATCAGCTGTCAGAATATCCATAAAGTGCACCTTATGCCCCAATCAAGAAACTAGCAAAGTTGCTTCCTGGGACATTTCACTCTAGGGCTTTTGCCAATATGAAATTTGCATGAGGCCTACGGAATAATTTTTATTTCTGTGGGAAGCAGACAGCAGATTGAGCATAGGGCAATATAGTGATTGCATCAGCAAAACACCTGTAGTGCTCAGAATGGCACAATCATTCCCACTTCAGCCACTGCATTCTGAGTGAGGTTCCTATCATATTTTTCCCCTGAGGTGGAGGAGCTGGACAGGCTGGTGACTGCAATGGCGGGATTTAAGCGGTATGTAAAAAAACAAAACCCCCTCTCCTTCCTTGCCTTTACTGCTTTAAGAACACAGAAATCTGCCTTTATACTGAGTCAGACCACTGGTGTTGTCTTACATTTAGTACTGTCATATCTGGACTAACTGACTGGCAGCATGGTTTTCCAGAGCTTCCAGCCTTACTTGGAGATATCATTGATTGAAGCTGTGATCTTATATGTGCAAAGCCTATCCATTAAACTGTGGCCCTTCCGCTTTCTTAAGATGAGCACCTCTGGACCTATGTATAAATTTGGATTCTGCTCTGCAATTAACATTCCTGCTGTTGCAGCTAACTGCTAGGACCTATTACGGGAAAGGTTGTTCTTACATAATCTACTCCATGATGTAGGTTTGTAATGGAACTTCCTCCCATCTTAGTCCTTTGCAGTCTTGCTCTTCTCCATGTGAGTGCATGTTTCGCCCTTTTTTTTGCTACCCCTACTGCATGTTAAACTGAATTGCACAGTCACACAAAGAATTTCTCTAGATTGTTTCAAACGAATACTGTACCTTCACTGGATCAGGAAGCAGATATAAAATGAGGGACAAGGAACCAGTTGATGTTGTGTGATATTCATTCCTTGTTGCATGCTCTCTCAATCTCATTTATAGGCTCTGTTAAACTTCATGATGCTTTATCTTTATGTTTGGTTTCAGCGCTTATATCGTCACAGGGCAGACATACAGTCGCAAAGTGGATATTGAAGTTCTTTCTGTTCTGGCCAGTCTAGGGGCATCTGTACATAAGGTAAGAACTACTTCAAATTCTATATTCAAAGGCACCACTGAGAATTCGGGCTCAATTGGATGCCTACATGAATTGCACAGCCACATAAATTATTTCTTTAGAGGTTTCAAGCTTCTAGAAACTGTGGTCACATTCTGATGTTTTGCTTTTCTCCTGTGTTTAACACAGATTTCTGTAGTATACCGGATATCTAGGAGATATCCTAGATCTATTGAATTATAGATGGCTGAAAAAGTGAAAGCGAGTCCACCATTCCTGCTGCTGCGCCTGCACTGCCTTGCCTCTCTCTGCCAGTAAGCAGAAGCAATGCACAGTGTTCAGAAGTTGGGAGAGTGACTCAGTGGGGGCACACATCTGGGAAAAAAGACTTTGGCAATCCCACCCACCAGTGAACCCAATGTGTTTTCACTACATGTGATTTTGGCTTTATGTGCTATCCCCAGAATGTAACCCCAGCATAAGTTGAGTGTCACTTGTATAATAGGCTTGAATTCAAATCTGTATGTTTTGGGCTGGAGAATATGTTTATAATCAGAATTTCTCCTATTTCCTTTAAAATAAGATGATGAATTTTTTTATACTATTTCTTTGTATCATAGACTCAGGGCTAATTATGAAATCTTGCATGCAGTAAGTCTGTGCCTGCATCTGAAATGAATTAATCTCTTTTTCTCCCCAGTGGTTAGTAAAATGAACCAGCTCCAAGATTTCTGATGGATATTAATGCTGCCCAGAAATAGTGTCTGAACTAATTAGAGTTGTTTTTCTCCAGATATGTACTGATATTCGCCTTCTGGCCAACCTCAAAGAATTAGAGGAACCTTTTGAGAAAGACCAAATTGGTAAGCAATGGCTGTAGAAACAGAATTTTGTTGTTTTTAAATTAACTTGTATTGATTGCCCTTTTGAAGTTGAATGATTGAAATTAGAATAAAAATGGAATATGTGTAAACATGTCTCAGAGTGGATCAGCTGGTACATTTACATCCCATTTTTATGTACAAGACAGTTAAGGAGTACATGCATGCATACAGTTACCAGCAAATTAAATTTCTGAAGCTACTGCTTTGCTAGCTATCCAACAAGTTGCTGTAAGGATTCTGAAACTGTGACTCCTGTGAGAAAGTGAGATAATGGGCTGCTTTAGATGTAATTCCAAACCATGCCCTAATGCTATGAAACTGAACAATCAAGGAACCTTGGCTTCACACACTACTCTCTGTCTTTGCATGCAGTGATTCCTCATTGCTTGTTCTGAGGCAATGTGGAAATCTATATTTTACACTTGTGTTTCAAACAAAGAATTAAAACCATAGTTTGATCCTGGTTTCCAGTCATGGTTTGCAGGCAAAGTACAAGCCACAGTTTGTCTCAAGACTTGTTCTCTGGAGGGCCCCAGACTGAAATACAGTGGTACCTCCACTAACCCAAAAATAGTACCTCAGGTTAAGAACTTTGCTTCAGGATGAGAACAGAAATCGCACGGCGGCAGCACGGCGGCAGCGGGAAGCCCCATTAGCTAAAGTGGTGCTTCAGGTTAAGAACAGTTTCAGGTTAAGAACGGAACTCTGGAAAAAATTAAGTTCTTAACCCGAGGTACCACTGTACTAAGGTCTTTTCAACCCCTTACTGACTTTTCTTTTGTTTTCAATACAGCTTTTTAAAAAAAATGTGATTAATTTATGTAATATATGGTATAATTGATATAATTTTCGCCATTGTTTACTTTCAGTCTCCATCGTGATTCTGTCTAGTTGGACTGTGCTTTATTGCTTAATTTTTGCCTTGTTCTTGGTACTATTTTGTATCACTTTAATAAAAATCCAAACTGTGGGAGGCAGTGGAAGACAGGAGTGCCTGGCGTGCTCTGGTCCATGGGGTCACGAAGAGTCGGACACGACGAAATGACTAAACAACAACAACAATAAAAATCCCAATAAAAATTATTGCAACCTCCTCCCAGAAACTACTACTATTATTTTATTGAATTTATATACTGTCCTATACCTGGAGGTCTCAGGGTGGAAACTACGGTTTATTCAAACCAAAATCAGTGTCAACAAGTCAGATTCAAACGATAGTTTTAGATCCCAATTTGCTAGTTAACCTTGGGTAGAACAAACCACAGGTCCCCAATTTTGAATATAATGTGAAACTCTGGTTTGTTTTAAAGCGAGAGTATGAGTTTTCACTCTTTTCCCTTCTGTGCAAGAGGGGGTAGTGTGCAGGCTAAAAGCTCACTGCAATCTGTTCCCAGTCTACATTGGGGTGGGAAACCTCTGGGCCCCATGATGTTGGTGGACTTCCATCTCCCACCATCCTTGGCCATGCTTAGGTTGATGGGAGTTGCCCAAAACATCTAGAGGGCCATAGGCTCCCCATGCCTAGCCTTAAGGATAGTAATTTTGGTACAAAAACAGCTGCTAAATTTAACTAAGCTTTAGAAGTAGCCTAGCTATGTTGTGCTCTATCCAACTTACCCCATGGGCCACCAACAGGTGGGAGGCCACCCCTTTTGTCATCTGATGTCACCATGAAGTTAGCCAACCTATTTTCCTTTGCGCCCCAACTTGAACACCTGAATCTATACATTTTTGTGTGCAAGCTCTGCTATCTGTTCAAAATTATTGATACAGTGGTACCTCGGGTTAAGAACTTAATTCGTTCTGGAGGTCTGTTCTTCACCTGAAACCATTCTTAACCTGAAGCACCACTTTAGCTAATGGGGCCTCCTGCTGCTGCCGCGCCGCCGGAGCACGATTTCTGTTCTCATCCTGAAGCAAAGCTCTTAACCCGAGGTAATATTTCTGGGTTAGCGGAGTCTATAACCTGAAGCGTCTGTAACCTGAAGCGTATGTAACCCAAGGTACCACTGTATTGTTGAGGATTGTGTTTGCTGATAACCGGAGCAACTTTTGTAGATGGTGAAAGAACTTTAGAAAGGCACACTATGTTTAACATTCTTGTTTTTTATTCTTTCTCCTTCTCATTTGCACACTCTTCCTTCTCCTGTTGCCCATTCCCCTCACCCCTCCCATTGTACAGGTTCAAGCGCTATGGCTTATAAACGGAATCCCATGCGTTCGGAGCGATGTTGCAGTTTAGCTCGTCATCTTATGATTCTGATCCAGGACCCCCTTCAGACAGCATCTGTGCAGTGGTTTGAGCGCACTTTAGATGATAGTGCAAACAGGTACATTCCTGATTCTTGTCGCTAGGTCATGAAACAGAGAGATTATTTCTTTGTTTTCAAAATCCATTTATAAACTGTGATGGGATGTTGAGCTGCTTGTGCGTAA
Source organism: Podarcis filfolensis (assembly GCF_964270895.1). Classification (NCBI taxonomy): domain Eukaryota; kingdom Metazoa; phylum Chordata; class Lepidosauria; order Squamata; family Lacertidae; genus Podarcis; species Podarcis filfolensis. The sequence continues at coordinate 45,163,598 of NC_139612.1, read as the reverse complement.
AGTTCCTAGTCCCTCAGTGTTTGGCTAAGTCCACAAACCACTGTCTGTAACGGAGCTCCATGAGCATGGCTTCGTCAGTCGCTGGCAGAATCCGACAGTGGGCGTTTACGGAATTTCTTCCAGCATAAAAGCTCCTTGATGGAAACACGTCTTCTGGACTCTCTACGTGACAGTTTCCGGCGAGGAGTGGGTGTCCCTATAGGAGGTCCTGAAACCTCCCCGCTGTTCTCGCTGGAATTGTCTCTGAGCCATTCTTCCGACTCGCTTTCCCTTGGAGCTCTTTCTCTCCCCCTGCTGGTTCCCTCCTCCGCTGATAAGTCTCTCTCAACCTCTGGGAGCCCTTGCACCACCGGTTCTTCCGATGACAGTTCCCTGACATAAACTAACAGATCTTTCTATGATATTGTGAACTGCACCCAAAATATTAAACATACTTACTTGGAAGTGAACCTCTGTGATTTCAGTGGAACCTTTTTTAACAAGTATAAAATGTACAAGGCCACTACTGAAGGATGTAATTTCTGAAAGCTAAGCTGGAGGTGCAGAGGATTCTTGCTCATTTTGCCCCCATTGGATTCATGTGTGACTCAGAACTTGGATTTGTGGATTAAGACACATAATCAATGAACAAATCTATGCCTGCTTCTGTAGTGTACTTAGGAGTTTTAACGTTTCTTTAAAACTTGACCAGCTACTTAGAGCAGCCAATATCTCCTCCAAGGCTACACAGTAAAGAATCTGTTTTAAAATGCTCCCATAAAGGAACTGTATATCACAACATGCAGAATTGTACAAAGAAAAAGATGGCTGTTCCCATGCAACGAAGGAAGTGTTCGGTTCCCCAAGTAGCTGTAAAATGTTGACAAAAGGGGCAGCCCTTGGACCATCTCATCATAAGCAGTTATTTCAGTAAAACGGGGCAGATTTTTAAAATTAAAAACATCTATCCATAAACTGGATGCCATGGAGTTAGTTTTGTGAATACACAAAACTGACACAGGACAGAACTGGGATGATCCGTCCACCCCAACAAAATGTTCCTTAAAACACTGCCTAGTGTGGAAAATAGGAAGAGTAAGCAAATTAATGAGGAAAGGAAAAATAGTACTGAACTGTTTAAAAAGTCCTTTCTGTGGGAATGCTGCAAATTCTCCCTCCCTCCAATTCTGGTACTCTGTGACTTTTTCCACAGGCGCGTGTGTTTACCTGAAGCCTTCCTCACTGCTGACATAATACTTAGCACCCTGCAAAATATCTCTGAAGGTCTTGTGGTATATCCCAAGGTAAGAAGACTCAGAGGAAGTGTGAGCTATCTCTTACTCCTGTACTGGCGGTTTTCAAACTGTTTTCTGGAAAAAGCCTGGGGTCCCTTGGAAGCTTTTCAGGGTGTTGTCACCTGAAACACAGCTTGCTTCCTGTTATCAGTCTTCCCTTCATAGCCACTGTGAGTTGAATATGTATTTTTAATGCACACTTGGTTAACACAGGGGTGACAGCAAGGACCAACAACCCTAGCCACAACTCCACGTAACTAAGCATGGACACACACACACACACACACACACACACACACACAGCAGGGCTTCCTTTGCAGACATGAGAAGAGTACTTTAAAGACAGAAAATTTCAAAAACGCTACCATAAATCAGCACCCACTTCCAGCACTGGGCATGTATGAGGAAGGAAATAGCTCAGCTGGTAGAGCATGAGACTAATCTTGGGGTTGTGGGTTACAGCCCCACTTTGGGCAAAAGTTTCCTGCATTGCAAGGGGTTGGACTAGACGACCCTTGTGTTCCCTTCCAATTCTATAGTTCTATGATTCTAAGCTTTTACAAACAATCTGATTCATGTCAACTGTTAAATTCCACTTAGCTACATAGTCGAGGTTTTACAGATGGGTAGGTCACAGTCACTATGAGGCAGATACCCGGTGCAGGTCCAATCTAATGAATGCTGGGCACAGTTAAGTATGGGAACCTCTATCCAAGGGATTAAGATAGCAGTTTCAGGAGTCTGCAGCAGGTTTCAACTGTGCACATTCCCAGTGGACTAGCTTTTATAAGAAGAACCCATCCCCTGAATAGTTTTTACTTCTCTTGTAATATTGAGAAAAAATCATTTAACACATAACTGTTTAAATTAATAAATGCATGTGTGGCATTTTAAAAAGTAAGAGCAGGCATACAACTCCCTGAAGTATGGTGGTGAGACAAAACTGACAACTTGAAGCATTTTTAAAATTCATTCATTACTATATTATTTTTACTCTGAACAAGAGTGGTAGCTGGCTTGCTCCACAGGAGTGGGGAGAAGTTGTTTTGACTTCCTGTTTTAACATTAAATCTGTGTGCGTCTGTAAGGAGACAGTATTTTTTTTCTTCAGTTTTAATTAGGAATGAGCTATTAATATTCATGAGGTGTAGCAGAGTTTGGAATGATATAAAATTTGAGGCTAATGAAGGACATGCCATCTAGCAGTAGAAACTGCTTTCTAAATGATGAATCTATTTGTCCTTGTATCCCAGTCTTATCTATTCTGACTGGCAACAAACAGTTCTTCAGGGACTTGGGCAGAGGTCCTTCTAACGTTCTACTAATCTGGGGCCTTCTCTATTCAAAGCATGTACTTTTATTGCCGAGCTGTTATCTCTCCCCTGAATAAATAAAATAATGAAGAGTAACATAGAAACTGGATTTTCCAGTCCATTTTGTAAATACTGTACTTATATTTGATGTTTGATTTAGGTTATTGCGAGACGTATTCAGCAAGAGTTGCCTTTCATGTGTACAGAAAATATTATCATGGCTATGGTGAAAGCTGGGGGCAATCGCCAGGTATGCATCTAACTGTAGGCTCTCATTTACAGGCCCTTAAGGGGACTTTTCATGCCAGGAAGTAGAGGGGTTGGAAGAAAATTGTGACACCAGTATCTTGAACTCTTTGCTGTTTCACAATCTAGCCCTGTTGTTATGCACATCCTCTTTCTCTCATCATGTTGCATATTTCTAAATTTTACAAGTTCAGCTACCAGGGAAGGCATTAGTTTTGTTTTATCACCAGTTTTAGTGTCACTATATTAGTATTTAGAAAGCAGAGATGGAACATTGCAATGTGCCTATCTTTTTCAAATTATTATAATACTGAATGAGGATGCTTTTGGAAATAACTTATAAAATTCAGCACTGACTAAGGTTGCTTAAACTGTGGTTCAGCACTAACTCGTTCACTTCTTTACCCAAGATCCCTGCTGCCTCTAGACTTGTTTTCTTAGTATCGTATGAATGTTAGCGATTAGACAAATTGTCACCCTGCACATTTTTTTAAAGAGAAGTCTGAAATAATTTTTGTTTGTTGCATTGTTTGCTGCTACTTTTATCTTATTTCTGTACTTGTTATGCTCCCTTGATGCATCTAGAACTGAGAAGTTATTGAGACAATATTCTGCAGTGATCGGCTACACAAAATACTGAAAGTTTCAGAAGAGGATGGAATTTTGCTATTTCTTATTGCAGTTTGTGTGTAATTAAAAAGAGAACTATTATGAATGGACTGAATGATAAAAAGACCCACTGAAGAGAGAATTCAGGCATTGCAACAATTCTGTCACACACAGTTCAAATGTTGTTCATTTCCAGGTAGCCCAGCTTAGCCTCTTTTTGATGAGTTCCTGCACTCCATCTTAGGACCAAGACCAATTCAGATTTACTATGGCTTAAATACTAAGCCACTTCCCCCACTACGCTCTTTTCCCTCTTCCTCCCGGACTATATTCTGACATTTTGGTTGGCCTAATAGATACAGCCCTACAATGGATTTTGGATTTTTTTATCGTGAGCCACAACTACATTAGCTTTTTGTAAATCCTGTATATGATACTTAGGATGTTTACCGTGTTTGCTGATGGTTTGTAATGTGATGTTGACTTTTTCATAGGATTGTCATGAGAAGATAAGGGTTCTGTCCCAGCAGGCAGCTGCTGTTGTGAAGCAAGAAGGGGGTGATAATGACCTCATTGAACGTATTCGTGCAGATCCTTATTTCAGCCCTATTCATGGAGAACTGGAATCTCTTTTGGAACCCAAATCCTTTACTGGACGTGCTTCCCAGCAGGTAAGAACAGGAAAGTTCTTATGAGGTTGCCGTGGACTCTAGTCCACCTAAAGCTTTATGTTCTCTACCTGTGACTGTTTCTTTCTTTGTCTTCCTTTGTAACCTTTCTCACTCCATTTGAAAAAAATCATCTATTACTCCTTGTTTTTGTTTCTTCTGCCATAAGCTCCCCTGCGAATGAACCAGTTTCCCCCTCCTTATTCTATTTAGACGTTTCCTTCATCCATTGCTACCCAACCTTCCTCTAACTACATATTCCTGACTTTTTATTTTTGCCTGCCCCACTCTGTCTTACTGATTCAGTGCAGATTGTAGTACAGTAGCCTGTATCAGCCAGTTCTTCATTTACCCGTTAAGAAAGCTAGGCTTTTAACAAGAGCAGTCTGAGAAAGATTCTTGGCATATCTCCCATATCTGGAATAATTCACTTTCTGTACTTCTAACATTTCCTTTTCGTTGTTAATGGTGTGCTTTGGGTGGGGACAAATCTAGTCTTTGCCTTATCTGGTTCCTGCGTGTTCTGAGTTACAGGGAAGTGTGCAGAATAGAGTAATTGGTTAATATGCTAAGGCTAAACGAGTATTTGGTCCAAATTATTCTTTTAATGCCTTTTTCCTCCCTTCTTCCATAACAGGTAGCAAGATTCCTAAAAGAAGAGGTCTACCCCATTCTTACCCCTTATAAGAGCAAGATGGATGTGACAATGGAGTTGTCTCTTTGAATTAGTATTCAATTATTATTTCATCAGGGTATTTGTGGGGAAGATAATAAAATATATTTCAAAACAGACGTGATGTGTGAACTGAGTCTTCGAGGTTTCTGTGGCAAGTCTAGGAAATCTTAAGGACGTGTAACACTTCTGGGAGAAGGATATGCAGTTGAATTAAAGCTAAAACTTGTATTGCAATTGTCATGGGGCGTGGAGTTGGAATTTGCAAAAGCAATTGTTGTTTGAAGTGGGAGATCTGTAGGATAAAGTGTAGTGTTTCTTGGTGTACAGTGTCTTCAGCTTCCTGGCTATAAAATGGGAGTGGCTGACATACAAAGAGATGAAGCTATTTTATGGTTAGACTGAGCTGCTCTGAAATTATAGAGGTTGGTGCAACTTCAAAGAGTTCATGCACACAAACAAATATTGGACTCTTGTTATAAATCACTCATTTCATTCATGGTTGTTACATTGTTCCTGAGGCAGGAATGTTAGAAATTGTTTTAAGCACAGGGTTGGAATCAGAAAGCAAGGGGGCATTTTACTCCTAGGGTTGCATTGTTTAGTAGAAGAGGAATGAATGCCTCTTCTCTCTCAGATAGAAGGGAATTCCTGCTGGGATGTGCTATATGGTTCCCATCTCTCAAAGCAAGAAATAATTCATTTCCCCATGAGAACTGTTATTCATATAGGATTTTACACAGATTTAATCAATTGATCAGTTAAAAGTCACACAATTATGTATTTTATTGAGTTCGTTTTATAAGGGCCTGCAAGGGGCGCCAGAGTAGCCGGGAACTGCTGTAGGGAAAGGAACGTAGAAGAATGGAGGTGCAGAAAAGTAAATAGTCCGTAACATTCTTTGTCAGCAAAGTACGAGAGTAACGCAAGAGACTTATAGGAAGCTTAGAGAAAGAAACTAGTCACACTGCACAGCTGGTCTTGTTTATTTCCCTCTTTCTCCTTCATTTTACGCTTTTGGAGGAATAAAAGTACGTCACATTTTCTGGAGAGTCACAAGGTGTCTGTATTCATTTGAGCTCTGGCATTGGGGCTTGGAAGGAGGTGGGGCCGAGGGCTCGGTTTAACCAGATTTAAGAACATAAAGAGAGCCCTGCTGGTTCAGACCAAAGACTTCTTTGGAACAGCATCATGCTTCCCTCACTGGCTGAGTAGTTGCCCCTGGGAAGCCCACAAGCAGGACATGAGCACAATAGTCCTCTTTCCTGCTCATGAGCCCCAGCAATTGGCAGGCAGACTAGATTCCTGCATTGTAAACAGATCGCCTCATCTTCAGATCCCATCACATGACACGAGAACTAAAGTTGTGGGAAACACTAGTATGCAATCTTGGACTATACAGGGCGTGGCTACATTGCAGGGCTGTTGTAAATCAGCAGGTCAGCCTCAGCTCCACCTCCAACTTGCTATTTTAAGAGCATGCTGCATAACAGGGTGTGCTATGCCTCAGTTGCTGAGCTGCCCCAATTTGCAGCATGAGGATAAACAATAGTAGATCACATTGCAAGGGATGTGGAGAGCCACCCTCTCTCAGCAACCCACTTGCAATATAGGGATTTGCATTTTCAGCCCAGTCTTTTTTTAATCATAATAAAAAGTTTAACACTGTTGTTGCTATTTATTTTTGAAACGCCTTTCATACGTGTGCATTTTACAACCATAAAGTAAAACAACTAAAATAGGTTTAATAACAACACAAATATCAACCTAAAGAAAAATTAACCCAGCTGGGAAAGCTTGTCCAAACAAGGGTGTCTTCCGTTGTTTCAGAAAACGAAAAGTAGCAGGCATGTCTCTTAGGGATGCTGTTTCAACAAGATGGGCAGCCGCACTCAAAAGCCCTGCTTTGGGGTGCAATGGAGCAGGCTTATAATTTAGGAAATCCAGGGAGAAGCAATAGCTGCTGTATTATTTTATCATATTAATTTCGGACAAAATAAGAACAGAATTGGAAAACAAAATGAACGCCATTCTTGATTATATATTTTCTCCCTTTGGGTGGAGGGCACCGGACAGAGTGAGCTGCACAGTCACAGTTTAAACGCGGAAATCCTGGATTTTTCCATAGTTCTTTAAGGGCAGTCGTCACTTTTACCCCGCTGACAAGTAGTCCCGTTTTTAAAACAATAAAATCGGCTGCAATCCTAACCGCCTCTTCTCTGAACTAAATCCTGCTAAATCCAAGGAGTTGCTCCCAGGCTAGTGGGGCCAGGGTCAGGATTGCAGGCGGATTGCAGGCGGCAGCAGCAGCCTTCGTCCCCTTTGAATGCCGATGCTTAGAGTCGAAGACTACAATTCCCGTGATGCTCTGCGGCGTTGGCGTCACGGCCGTGGTGGGGCTTCGGTTGCTGCGCATGCGTCGTGGGTTCGGTAGGCGCTGACGGGAACTAGATGCGGGGAAGAAGTGGGGGAAGGCTGAAGCCGTGGACGAAGGTGAGCGCTTGGAGTCCGTGTGGATGGGCGGGCGGGCAGGCGAGCAAGAGGGACGGGTTGCTGGTGGGTGGAGACAAGAGGGGAGCAGGCAAGGGGGTTCGCGTGGAGAGAGGAGGAGGAAACAGCAGCAGGCGGGGACCCCCGAGAACACGCGTCCTGTTTGCGTGTGTGGACGGACGGAGTGGCTGAGGGTCAGCCCCCCCCCCGCGTGGCCGACTGAGGGCCGGAGCCTTAAAAGAATTGCCCCTCCCCCCCCCAGCCCAGGTGAAGGCAGGTGGAAGAGAGGTGGCCATAAATCAGGTGGGGGGGGCGCTGACGGGTCACATGACGTAGATCTGGTTTGGGAAGACGGTTAGGGATCCCCGCACCTTTCGCCTTTCTCCCCCCACCCCGCGAAATTAAGGTCTTGTTCTCGGGCTGGCCGTGAAGGAAACGCTGCCACTGTAAGTAGGAGAGACACTGTTTCGTTGAAGCAAAGCAGTTATGCCTGATAGCAGACCATCTGGTCTAAATGGAAGCCGGCAGAAGGTGTCAGCGTTGTATCTGCTTCTTCCTCTTCCAAAACTCAACAGGCTAAGAGGGTGGTCACCAAGGTCTGGACTAGTTTATCCTTTATTGATGAGACTCACATGTCTTGTCATGCCTTTGTGATGGCCAGCTAAAATTCACAAAGTAGCCAGCAAGCTTTTGCATCCTCCAGAAAAAGTGTTCTTCAGGCTAGCTTTTACCCAAAGTGGACAAGGAAAACGGTGTGAGGGGGGTGGGAAAGACATGATTTTAAAAGCCCCCAAATCTGCAGTTTGTAAGATGGAGGGTCAGGAAGGGTTATGCATGTTTAATTAGATTAGAATGTGTTTTTCAGCTAGGACTTTCTAATCTAATTAAACTCTGAATAATGTTATTAAACTATAATGGATTTTGGATTCCCCCTCTGCAGATCAACAGAGCAATCCATAGGTAAGGGGGGGGGGGGAAGACAGTTAAATGTATGACCAGCTATAAATAGGTAACCCGATTTTCCTACTATTGACTTCTTATGTTATCAGTGTATTATACATGCTTCACTTTTGCCCTGCTCCTTTAAATAAGTGTGTGCTAACTAGTTTGTATTATTGAGAATATTATGTAGAGGAGACTAGAGTGATATTTTGTATGGGATACCTTTAAACAGAAATGGATTTTTAGCATTTCATAAGGGAAATATCTGCTGTTGTAACAAGGGCACGTGTAACCTAGAATAATTCTATTGCATTCACACATGTCCCACTTGATGGCACTGTCAGGTGTCGCTTGACATAGAACATCCTGTGCAGTGCTTTTCTCTTCCCTCTAATTATCTCTCCCCTGTTTCTGAAGCTTTTGTGTCCATCTCTTAATACTTTCCTCTTCTAACATGTTTATATCCTATCCATTTTTTCTAGAAGGGTGTATGGAGAAACAAGGTTTCAATGAATACAACAGTCCATACAGCAAAATCTTCTGTTCCTTTAGCACTGTACTGTGCACAGTGCTGTCGCAAATGCATATGCGGGTCAGTGTGTACTGGTGCTTTGAGGCAGGTTTTGTTTTGTCTTCCCCTCTCCCAACCAAATTCCTGCTTGTACATAACTACTTTGCTTGCCTAGGCTTTCCTCCCTTTTTGTGCCCTCCATTCACTATAATGACACTCTGGGATATCGCTAATCCTATTATAAGTATGTAGCTTGAGGTTTAGAACTTGCCAGAATTGTACCCATATTATAAATTCTAATCAGTCTACTGGAAGAAGAAAAATCCAGATCAATGATATTGAATCTCAGAAGCTGTTGCTTCATCTGAGTTTCATTATCTTAAGTTACACTGATTACCTAAACTAATGCCAGGTGCTGTTGTAGATGGCAGTTTCATTTTATAAAAAGGGTATGCTCCTTCATCTGGAGTGATACCAGTATTTTTCAATATTTCATTGAAAGATTAATTGTTGTGCTTTGATGACTCACAGGACCACACTGCAGTTTTCTGACTCATTTCCCCCCCTCAAAGCATTCATGATTAGATTTGTTTGTTTGTTTCCTTGCATGTTCCCTGTTCATTTTTTGTTTCCCTTTCTTTCAACTTTTCTAGTTCTCAGTCCTGTAATGTGATCTGTTTTCTCCTTTGAAGTAGCTGATTTCTTGCAAGTGACCAAATCATGTGATCTTTCAGTTCTAACAGACCAACCCTATGCCTATTTATCCAGTAATAAGTCCTAGTGAGTTCAGCTGGACTTGCTGTTAAATTAACTGTATCATAACAGCTGTTCTTTATTCTGTGTGACTTACTTCCAAGTAAATGTAGACTTGCGATGCTACATACAGTTAGGCTGCAGTCCTAATCCCACTTAAATGGGAGTATGCCCTACTAAATTCAATTGTACTTACTTCTGAGTAGACCTGGTTAGGTTTGGGACTAAGCTCATAGAACCCAATAGGATTTATTTTTGAGTAACCATGCATGCAAGTGTTCTGTATTGATGTATTCCTTGCCTTAAGAGCTGCTTACGATAGAATATAGTGTTGTGCACTCTCACAATGCAACTTGCCCTTCCTCTTTTCTCCACTGCGCCCCCTACACTAAACTGCTCTGGAGGGTTAGGGGATGCTCTTAAGCAGATTTGGAACTCATAGTGGACTGCAGGGGCAATGGGAGGAAGGGGAGGTGTCTCTTGGCACAAGTGAAGTTTGTTCCACTTGTACATGCACAACATTGGGCTCAACTCTGTGCCTTGGATAAGGGTTAATTTCTGGGGTTCCTAGAATTAGAATAAACATAGGCTTTTATAAAAGCCTTCCTTAAGTAAGAAAACTAGAGAAGTGAAAACGCATTGGAGTCTGAGGGACAGAAACGTCTGAGTTTATATGAGAAAGTTCTTCTGAAGTGGTGTATTTTTGGTATTTCCAAAATACCAAGGGTAGTTGATTTTCAGCAATTGCTGTAGTTTCTTTTGATTACAGAATTACAACTTTCTGTTTAATTATCCCGTTTTGCTTTGCAACAGTCTATTGTAGTGATGTGTGAGGCAATATATTATTGTCCAGGTAACAAGGCAAAAAGTAATGTAATGTTTGGGACTGGACATCCGTGAGTCATTGAAGGTGCCAAAAGTCTCTTTGCAGGAGTTAGGGATGTTTGACTTTCAGCATTTCTCACTTGGGGACATGTTACATGTGGGATTCTGTAGAGTTAAATATGAAAACATGTTCAGCAATCCACATTGGTTGTGTCCCTTTAAAACTGCATACAAAATCCCTTATGCACTGTAACTAGCATGTTGCTTTAATAAACCCTCAGGAAAAAATATTCATTTAACAAATCAAACCACAACAGATGTTCTCCTGATCTTACCCTTACCTCTCTTATCTGTTACTGCCCTGTTGCAGGTGTGTATGCTTTACCTAGAATTGGCATTAATTCTTCAAGTTAATATTTGATTTCTGAATGGGGAGGAGCTCTTCTTAGCTTCTACTAAACAATAGAGAAGTAGACATTCATGACAGATGGGATAAGAATAGGTATAAGGAGTGGCCTTAACACTTCCTTCAGTTGACATAACCTTTCCTTTTTCACCATGCTATGTAGCTTGAGTTTTTACAAATTCCACGTGTCATGTTGAACAACTTTTATTGTTTGCATGGGCCTAGCTCACTCTAGGAAACACCTAAGACTGAGGGCTATTAAAATGTTAATCTATAGTGAATCAGTTGCTTCCCTCTCATGTCTATATTTTAATACCTTTTTAAGATCTATATGAGGTATTTTTAAGGAAATATTTCATATTTCTTTTTTAAAAAAACTTACTACTGTATCCTTAAATCATCTAATAAACTAACTGGAAAATTACATAAAATGGCTACAAAATCTAAACAACCACCAGCTTTATAACATCAATAGTTTTTGCTTTCACAAACACTGTTCGTGTTCTGGTACCCCTGGCATCAGGCAAATCAGTTGTGACTTTATTTCTCTATTTATTGCTCTATTACTAATGCGTTTTATATGTTTGTCTTGGCCATTCTTTCACTAACATTTTTTGGTCACATTTACAAATGTTTGCAAGAATTTTGGATTCTGCTAATAAATTGTCAAGCATTGCTCTTTTAAAAAAATAAAATTTCTTCAATTCTTCAGCAAAATAACCTCTATAGTAAACTCCAAAACATATCTTATACATTCCTTGATAACTCCTGGAAGATATTTCTAATATATTGTATTACTGTGTCACCAAATATATAAGAATTCTGCTAGTATGCAGCGCTAATTTTGTTGCCTTCTAGGATCTCCCCTCCCGCATTCTGAAAGTGTAGCAAGAATGAAAGAACTTAATCTTTGGTACTCTTTGCTTAAAATGTGTCTCGAAGTTCTCTTGATTGAAAGGTACTCATCACATGACAGGGCCTTGTCGGCAGTCTCTGTAGGCAGAGTACTTGCTGGAGCTCTTGTAATGCCACTTGTTATTCTTTGTTTAATAAACAACGTTGGTTTACCTTGGGTTTACCTCTTGGTTAAATAATATGTTTATAGCAGTAGTGCAGACTAATTATGAGTTGCTCTGGGCTCTTGTTCACCTGAATAAAATGTCATTGCAGAAGTGCATTTAGGTATGTGATGGCGCTTAAATAAGTAGGAACACATTGGGTAATAAATAACCAACTAAGTCATATTTATGTAGACCTAAACTGAGTGATTATCACTAACATTGGATATCACCTGTTGACATTAATGTTCAGCCATGTGAAGGATTTTTAATGGAGTGACCTGATATTTATCTTTGTAGAGAGTTGAGATAACATTAATGTTGTTCCTTTCTTTTTTCAGCTCAGAAAAGCAGCACTAAATATTTAATAGACTTATGAAAACCATCAATATTTTTTTTACAGGTAGAAGCTTAATAGAACAGCTCTGCTTGAGAAAGGAGTTTAGTTTAGTATAAGACTGACACCTTTGTTCTATAAACCCTAGATCTCTGGCTTGGTTCCCATAACATAGTGTCCTCCTTCCTTGCATCCCAATTTATGGCCCCTTTCTGGTCACCAGGTGTGATTCATCCACCCTCTTTTGCAACTTTCCTTTAGCAATGCTGTGTTTGCCTGCATCTCTTCCTCTTTGTCAGGTCTTGAAAGCAGTTGCTAAGGAATGCTCCATAGCAACCAAAGGCAGGAAAAACCTGCCCACCTAGTTCAGTTTATTTAATATTCATCTATTTATGAATAAGTTTAGTGAGCTGTGCAGGGGTGGGAGGGAATAGGTAGGAGGAGTGGGCTGGTGATCACGCAACACATTAGACATGGCTGCCTATTATTTGAGAGGAGAAAGAAATTCTCACATAACTGCCTTTATTACCTTAGTCTGAAAAGGACCTTGGCAATATGACTTTCTCCAATACATATTGTCTTTCACATTCCATGTTGGAGTACTCTTGTCTGTGACAATGAATTTGTTAGCAATCCTAACCCCACAAACCTGGGAGTAAGCCTCATTGAATTCTGTAAGACTTACTTCTGAGTAGACATCTGAGTATTGTATCTATTTCGATACACTATCCTCTGCAAAAGTTACAGGGCAGTTTATAACAGGCAAATTGATAACACAATGCATAAAATCCATAAAATAACACAATCCACATAAGCACGTAACAAATCACTGTAGTGCAATTGCTAATAGCAGCAGCAATCAGGTCCTTCCCTCTTCAGGCACCTGCTTAAAAAGGTGCAGCTAAACTATCTGCCAAAGGTGAGGCCAAATGCACCTTGAAAGGGAGGGAGCTCAACATAAAAGGAGCTGCCACTGCAAATGCCATTTTCCACATACCTCGTCCTGAGAAGAGACCACCACAAGGACTCATCTGCTGATCTTGAAACATGGGGAAGCTATTATTCAAAGAAGGCATTCTTGCAGATATCTGTGTCCCAAGCTGTTTAGAGCTTGCTTGGTGCCCTCATTACATATCTTTAGGTGCCAGGCAAAAACATTTCTCTATAACCAGGCCGTTGGCTGATTAACATTCCATGGCCTTTTAAATGTGTGTGTGGGATGGGGATTATGGATTTGTTGTTTGGTTTTTGTTTTATTATGTATTTTGCGCTCTCATTTTGATTTTCTATGCTATGATCTTCAGATGAAAGGCAGTAAACAAATTTTAGTAATAATGATGATAAGAGATCTTCATAGGAGTGAAAAAGTGTCTCTGTATATGAATTAGGACTGAGCCAAAAATTTCCATCCAACATTGGTTTAATTTTCTGCAGGTTTTTAAAAAAACTTTTTAAATGATGTTTCCGACAGTCACCTCAAAACTTTAGATAGTTTTCTTCCATGTTCTAGATACTGCTCAGAAACCATGCAGGCAGCCCCAAAATGCAGCAGAGACAGGGATTAGTAGAATGCTGCAAAATTGATTTATGAACATGATAGTCTAGGCAGCCTTGGACTACCATATTATTTATAATAATAATTTATGTAGTTCTTTGAACATATTGGGTGCTCTAGAATTTTTTTCTCATTCTTGCCTTGGAATAGTTCCTTGAGATTTCCTGGTATGAAAAATGGGAATCAAGCCCAAGAGTAAGTAGGCCACCATACAACTCCCTTAGTGACCAAGAGGTCTTCCAGTGTAGCAACATTTTGATATTGTATTCAAGTTGTGAGGAAATGCAACTTCTCAAGAAAGTTGTTTTCACTTCTTGCTGCTACTCAGAGTGAAAGTGACAGGTGAGAAAACTGTATTGAGAAAGTGTGTTCAAGTATTGAGAAACTTGAACAGGTTTTCAAATTTAGAAACAAAAGAATTGTCACTGCTCATCTTTGTGAAGGTCTGTTTGACTTCTTTCTTGCAGTAGCCTCCAACGTGGAGATTCTGAACCATTTCAGTCCCGGCAATGTCTGCTTTTGCTTGGGAAAAGCAACAAGCAGTGAACCTCTGAGGCCTACTGTGTCAGGTTTGTATTTATATTTGATAGTAAACACCAGTAATGGGGAACTGTTGGCCCCCCAGGTGATGTAGGACTGCACCTCCCATAATTCCTAGCCACTGGTTGCAACTGTTGGGCGCTGAATTCCAGCAGTGTATGGAGGGCCACAGGTTTCCACCCCTGGCATATACCAACTACTAGCTGTCAAGGGAAACCTGTGTAGGGGACATCATGTATTATTTTTACAGAGACAGTCAGTGGTGTTAACATTTCTCTGGAAAGGTTGGAGTTGAAAATCTGAAGGCAGCTCTGTATCAGGGAATTTTTAATGTCTAATGTTTTACATTTTTTGTGTGCTGTAAGCCACCCAGAATGGCTGGGGAGACCCAGACAGATGGGCGGGATGATAGTATTATTATTATTATTATTATTATTATTATTATTATTATTAAGAAATGAACATACAGTGTCATGGTGACTCCTTTAGCTAGACTTGTGTAGCTGAATCGTTAAATGCTACTATATCCTGCTTGTTGATACTTCCATCTTCATGCTTTAATTATAGGAAGCTATACTCCTTCTGTTACTTTTAATTTAAAGCTTAACATTTAGACCTGCCCCATAATGCTGGAAAACTACACCAGTGTCAGTTTAAGTGCTAGGACAACGATATACATGTAGGCCCTGCTATCTGTACACTTGCTATCTTAAAATCACTTATCTGTATATAAAGAATTATGCCCAAACTTCATTATATGCACTCCAGATTCAGATATCCGAACATTTGGCTTCCTTATTTCCTTGTTTGTGCTTTGCTGTCTGGAGGCAGCCTTTTCAGACAGAAACCATGGACAGAGGGAGATGGGAGCAGGAGAGATTGGATAAATTAGTTTGTTTTTATTTGTCTCTCTTTTGCTGATGGACTGCAGCCATTTCAGGAAGAAACCATGGAGAGATGGGGGAAGGAGATCATACACATCCTGCATTAGAAATATTTCCAAAAAAAAATAATTAAGATTATAATTTGGAAGACAATTGGACTTTTTTATTTTAGTTTTTTTATTTGATTTGATATATCTTAATTAGATGTTCTTATTGGAAAATTAATAAACACTTTAAAAAAATATATTCCCAAAAGAAATAATGTAAATCGTGGACTTGTTATGCGAACTCTCGCCTAACAAATGGTTTCCCGGGAACACATTGCCTTTGATAAGTAGGGCCTGCGTGTATATATTACACTAACCAAGATGCGAACATGCCCAGGGTTATTCTGTAAAGATAGCTGAGCAGACATTTGAAGTCCAATACTTCATCTCCTACACTTGAATGGCTTCCTTTATGTGTTGACTCCTGACATAGAGTTACTCTTGGAACATAGAAATAAGTTTATTTGGTAAGGATTGATTTAACTAGTGTTGGCTCTGATTAGAGAGCAGCTAACTGTGAATCAACTATACTTGTTATGCATAGTTTGTTGGTCCCAAGATTAATTGCTTTATTCTTTCTGTATTATGCCTGCATCTATGTTGTAACAGGGCAGTGACCTTCTGAAGAGTAAAATAGCCACCATTGCCCACGTTCCACTGCCACCATGTCAGGTAAGCTCTTAATCAATTATTAGTAATTTTGATACTTTATCAAAATCCTTCCAATTTTAAGAAAAGACCAAGCCAACCATACCAGTGTTGTTAACTTTATTCCAGTTAGCTACATGTGTCATGTAGTGTTTTGAAACTTCAGAGAGTCAGGCTGCTCATCAGATCGGACACACAGAATCACAGACATCTTTTCATTTACTTTTCTCTAGCTCTCAGACAGAAAACTCAGTTAACACTACCATATTTACAAGAACAGAATATGTAAATCACTGGCTTGATCCGGATTTTTGAGTGGAAGGCCATTTTTTCCCACCTTTTCCTCCCCATTGCAGTCCCCTTTGCCCCCAAAGCTGCTCAGGAGGAACGGAGTATGGGAGATTGCAGTAGATGGGGGAATGTGCAATGAGGAAGAAGCTTGAATGTGTCACTGGTTGGATTCTTGCAGTTTCTCCCCTCCCGCTGTGTTCTGTGCTCCCTTCTGTGCCATTCTGAAGGTATCCCTAACCCTCACAAGCAGCTTTTTGGGATGGGTTGGAAAAGAAAGGGGAACAAAGGCCCCATAGTATAAGTAGCTTTTCTGCTTGCAGAAAGTCTGGGTCTGAGTAAAGATCTCTAGCAAGGCCATGACTGGTTTACAATGCCCCTAACTAATACATTAGGAATACTTTCCTGGTTGCCAATAAAAGAAGGCAATAAGAAGCTGTGCTGAAATAAGTGTGTTTAGAATTTAGCACTTCAAAGGTTTGAGAAGAATTGGGGTTCACATGGTATATTCTGTCTCCCCACCCCTTCTAGAACAATAGTTATTCCCATGCTTGTGAAAAATGAATTTAATCCTACATACCTATCAGAGTTACTTGGGCTATCCTGCATAATTTAGTTGCTTTTCCATGTTTCCATGTGTCCACAGTTTCCTTATGGTGATTTCTGGACTTTTAATAGCACAAAACTGGGGACAGAGTCTCGTGAAGTGTTTTAGGATTGGCTAATCACAGAAGTGTTAGTGTGACTTTCCTGTCCCTTGTGTTCCATTGTTGTGTATGTTTGTAATGTTTTTACATATAGGAAGCTGTACCCCTACTGCTGGTGGGCCCTTCTCTGCTCTCACACCCAGCATATGGCCTCAGGAGATCTTGGCAAAATATGCCCAGGTACTACTATAAGACAAAGTGAAATAATAAATATTGCACCTAATTTCTCTTTCATTGTTGAATAGTAAACAGTAGTGTACATTATGAATGTTTGTATGTGTCTTCAAGTACCCTTCTAGGCATTTGTGACAATTAATTGCTGGTTCAGCAGCTGCATTCATTCTAGCATGAATAGAGCTCTCAGGTAGATTGGCATTGCTGGCAAAATCTGATATAGAGCCTGACTCTAATAGTTTATTAGCTGGTAACCTAAACACAAATTATGTCTGATCTTGCATTATGTCTTACATTTGGGTAAAGAAGCCAGGGTATAAAATACTTCTGATGGCTGTGTATACCCTTTTAAAAAGACTGGGTAGTGGAAGCCACACTCTTGAGACCTTGCCAAAGGTTTCACACATGAATAGCCTATAAATTTAATTAGAAGTGCATGTGCCTGGCACAACATATAAAATGAAAAATCAGCTGTGAAACATAGAGTCCATTGGGATAAAGGCTGCCAGTAAGGAACCCTTAAACTGATAAAATAAGACTCCAGCTGAGCAGCTGCTTGCATGATAGGCACTGTTATATGTACAACTGCTTGGTGATGCTCAAAACTCGCATTCAAAGGCAACAGGGTTAGGAATGTGCAGAGAGGACCTGACAAATGTTTTCTGGGGCCATCTGGATTAACAGCAATCCCCAGGTTGAACCAGGAATTCTGTGGTAGATCTTTACATCCAAAAGAAATTGGGACAGCTTTGGTACTAATCCTAGCATGTTAGACTTTGGGACACTATTGTGCTTAAGTGGTTTAAACAGTACAGAATTCAAAGTACCGTATTTTTTGCTCTATAAGACTCACTTTTTCCCTCCTAAAAAGTAAGGGGAAATGTGTGTGCATCTTATGGAGCGAATGCAGGCTGCGCAGCTATCCCAGAAGCCAGATCAACAAGAGGGATCGCTGCTTTTGCTGCACAGCAATCCCTCTTGTTGTTCTGGCTTCTGAGATTCATAATATTTTTTTTCTTGTTTTCCTCCTCCAAAAACTAGGTCCGTCTTATGGTCTGATGCGTCTTATAGAGCGAAAAATACAGTATTAATTGTGTCTAGACTAGAAGAGTAGTTGTGACAAGCGTTGCTACGGATGCACACATGGAGAAGCATAAATGGAAGCAGTGTTTCCTGTGCATACAGTATATGTACACATAGAATAATATGTAGACTGAGCCAATGAGTGACCAAATCATCAGTCTGTAGGGTTTTGATGCCTTTTAAATAATGAGAAGGGGTTAAGGTTGGGAGAAGCAAGGCAAAAAATATCCAATGGAAATATCTTCCCAACACGTTCTTCCTAGATTTACTGTGAAAGTTATTTATATAGGCTATAAGAGTACCGCACAAGTGCATAGAGTGCTCCCATTTTTATTTTGGATGCCTGCAGTGTGTAAAAGTGTTGTACCACCTAGTGCAAAGAATGGAAAGCAATTCTTTTCTTCGGTTTTCCAGAAAGAAGAATCTGTTGAACAGCCAGAGTTCCGGTATGATGAATTTGGTTTCCGAGTAGACAAAGAAGGCAAGGCCTTTTATTTCTGTGGTGTAACTTGTGACAAGCTCTCCCTGGGGCTCTGCTTCAAAAGTCACTTATTCCCAGCAGTGCCTTTCCAACTCTTGATTCTGGTGGTGCTTTGAAAGCAGTTGACCTCTAAAGAAATTAACTTCAGGCTTTACTAACATGATAACATTCTTGGTAACATGTCATTTAGGAACAGTGCACATGTATGTAAACAGCAGCTTTTCCTTCTTGAAAAGACATGGAGGTGACAACCCGGATAGGATCAGGGTGTTGCTCATATGTATTTTAAAGCTGTAATCCATCTACATGTTTGTCTGGGCTCAAGTTCTTGAAACCAGCAGAGTATGAAACCCTGGACAGCTGCTGGAGGCCGCCTAGAGTGACTGGGGAAGCGGGAAGCACAGCTAGATGGGCGGGGTATAAATAATAAAATTATTATTATTATTTGTGTACATTGTTTTCAGAAGATTTAGTAGTATATAAATCTATATGCAAATAATAAATAAATATTAGGACAGCTAGCCACTTTAGACATTTCATATGAGCCAAAATACAAATGTTCAAATGGAAAAGTAAACACCTTCATTTTCCTGTTTGAATTTCAACTGGCTGGTGCCCATATACCTCATAAGGGACTGTCAGAGTGGATTTTTCAACATCACCAATGGTGGTGGTCTGTGCATGCTTTGGGATCAGAATTGGAACTTGGTTATACACTTGCCCAAGCATGCACAACTGAATTCTTGACTCTCTAGATTGTAAAGTCCAGCTTTTCAAGGAATTATTATTCTTCAGATGTAGAAGGCTGCTTGCTACTTTCTTCCCCACACCTAAAGCTGGTGTTCTTTGCTACAGATGGTGCAGAGCCAAACTCTAGCAAGCTCTTGGGGATCCCACTGGTTGAAGAGCCACAGCACAGGCTGAAATGGCAGGCCCACTTGGAATTCACACACAACCATGACGTGGGGGACCTCACCTGGGACAAGATAGAAGTCACACTTCCACGTTCCGATAAGCTGCGATCATTGGTGTTGGCGGGCATTCCTCATAGCATGAGGCCACAGGTGAGGCATTCCTGGTTTATCATGAAGGGGAGGAGAGCTTGCTAGTGAGGTTTCCTGTCTTAATCATAAAACCCTTTCTTTCCTTCCTTCATTTCACCCAGCTGTGGATGAGACTGTCAGGTGCTCTGCAGAAGAAGCGAAATTCAGAAATGTCATATCGGGAAATTGTGAAAAATAGCTCAAATGATGAAACCATTGCTGCCAAACAAGTGGGTACTTTGCCATGGGTTAGTTCTTGGGGCTCAAGAAAGGGCACTCTATCAGGTGGGTGGAAGAAAGGGAAGATTAAGAGCAGTGATTGAGAGAAGGAGGGGTTACCCACTCAGTTTCTCGGAGTTGGTAGTTCTCTTCTAGTGCTGAAAATGAGCTTAGAGGGATTGGCTCACAGCGTTCCTCCTGTTATTAGCCAAGAAAGGATTTACTACCACACATCACCTCTGTGGATTTAAAGTTTATGTAGAACAAAGGGGGGGTGTTGCACACTTGCTGCCATCATGCTAAAGGGAAAAGAATAAAATCTTCAATCGTTAGAAAGTAGGAAGTTTTGAGGTCTAGATACAGAACTTTGTAAGCATCTCTCTCAGCCAGCACAAATCTTCTTGCCACTCAGCAGCAGCTAATTACCCTTTAGGTGTAGAGTTTGCATAAAATATCATTCTGTTGATGCACTAACATGTATTCATGAGGCGCTTTGCTCAGACTTTTGCTATTGGATATAAACACTGAACAAAATGTGAAGAACTAGTCTGGAGATCACTATACAAGGTTGTGTGTCTTAAGCTCCAAATAGCACCCCTGAGTCCTAACTTTTAATCCTCAGACTCTTAGGGCAGATCCACACCATACATTTAAAGTACTTCCAACACACATTTAATGTACATGACTTTCCCCAAAGAATCCTGCAAAGTGTAGTTTCCCCCTCATAGAGGCACAATTTCCAGCATCCTTAACAAACTATAGTTCCCATGAATATTTGGGAAAAGCCATGTGTTTTAAACGTGCATTAGATGTGCTTTAAATATATGAGGTACATCTGCCCTTAGATTAATGTGATTCTCAGCCCATTAAGGACAAACACCAACAACCTAATGAAGGGGACAGGACTTTGTAAAACTAGTAGAGAAGACGAAGCAACTTTATAAATAAAGCAAAATGGGAGATGCCATGTATAGCTCTGTGAGTGCCTTCTTCAGATCTCATACCTTTTGCAAGGTGCATAAAGTTGAGCCTTCCTTCCCCCCATTGTAACTAATCTGTCACCAGTCGTTGGAAGGTGACAGGTAGGCAGGAAGAGAAAGAATCACAGAGCAGAGGCATCCAAGACAGCCTTTGGAACTGGGCAAGGCTTCTGAAGCAAAAGTCAACCGTTAAAGCAGGCTTTGGTAGCCTGGTGCCGTCCAGATGTTTTGGACTGCAACTCCTATCATCTTTGGCTATTCTGTTGGGAGCCATCAGGAGAGCGCCAGGTTGAGGAAGCCTGCTAATAGGCCCTCTCACAATGGCACCATTGATACTGTTTGTGGCAGTCAGGGTCTCAACCAGGCTGCTTGGGGGGGGGGGACTGCTAGAATGTGCATTGGCACATAAAACTCAGAACTATTTGGTACATTTTTATCTTGAGTGTGCAGTAAGAGATGTGCTGCTTACTCACTCACTTTGAGCAGTTCACTTCAGGTTGCAGATGAGGCATTATACTGAATGGATGGAAGTTTGCATGTGCTTTGTGAGGCTTCCATTCTGAGGTGAAATGGCAGCCTCAGACTACAGGCCTACTTTGTGGGGGTGCAAAGAATGTAAGGACAGCCCAGGGGACTAGAGAAAGAAAAAAGAAGATGGGGAGGATAATTGCTAACTGAGTCTAGAATGCTAATCTGTGATACTTGATTTCTGTTAGATTGAGAAAGATTTGCTCCGCACCATGCCCAGCAATGCCTGCTTTTCCAACATGAATAGTATTGGAGTGCCGCGGCTACGCAGAATTCTCCGGGGACTGGCATGGCTGTATCCCGAAATAGGCTATTGTCAAGGCACTGGCATGGTAAATAAACCTCTCCTATTGTGGTTATATGTGAGTTGTTATTGTTTCCCTTGGGAATCTGCTCACAGCAGGTGAGAGGAATTCACAGGTACCTGTACAGGCAGCAACATACTTTTTTTTTATCCAGTAGAAATAATAAAATAAGTTTACTGCAGAGGTGATGGCACCACTAAACATAATATATTACTCCTGCCAGGAGTAGCATGACCATGGTGAGTATTTGCTAACACCCAGCTGTAAGCCATAAAGTAGCCTGTTTCAGGTATAGCCACTGTAACTTGGAGAACCTCCACATCCTCAGAAACAGCCACCAAGAATTGGAAGTAGGGAAATGGAGATTCCTACAGTCATCTGTGCAGTTAGATGTCCTATATGTTTCAGCAGGGGGAATGAAGAATTGTTATACCACATAGGTGCCATTTTCAGCAACATCCCTTTTGCCCATGTAATATTCACTGCAGCTCAAGGTCTTTGTGATGGGGAGAAATGAAGGCCGTTTCAGTGGCAGGGCTCACCAAAGACTCTGGAGCTACCTCTGTATGACTAGCAAAGTTATTAGCACCATAGGTTAGAATCAAAGTTACTTTATGAACTTATGCTACATTGCTCCCTATTCATAACTCTGTTTAGAATTTATTTAAATCATATGTAAGCCAGCCTGCAGCACAAGCTCCCAACTTGGCTCACATTGAGAGAGTGGCCCACAGTTATGCAATGGAAAACTGGCGGACAAGTCAGTCTACAGATACTAACCCTTTAGGAAGTGCAAGTAAGGGTGAACTGGAGGCGGTATCACTCTGTACACCTGAGGACATCCATTCCAACAAGCTAGACATATCAAAAGGAGCAGACTGCTCTACAGAATTACCAGGCCCAAGGGTAATTTAATTCTGGGGATGCATCATTGCCCGCCTGACAAAAATGCTCTGGTTGTTTATGAGATGGAGAATTAAATCAAAAGCTGCATCCAGTGAGGAAATGTAGTTACGAGTGACTTCAGTTATCCTCACATAGATTGAATCAGTGTGTGTTCCCGTAACAACAAAAAAGTACAATTACTAGATAGGCTAAATGACTGTACCTTAGAGCTGACGGTCATGGAGATGACCCTGCACTTAATTTTAAGTAGTATTCAGGGCCTGTTGTGACATATAAGTGTCGTTAAACTGCACTATAAAATTCAGCATATATATTCGGATAGACAATCCCCAAAAAAGTTTAGTACAGTCATGTTTGATTTCGTAGAGGAAACTTGGGGGCGGGGGAAATAAGACTTCCTTCAGAAAATGGAAGTTGCGTATAAATAAGAACAAAATAAGCACAAACTTAGAAAAAGAAACGATAAGGGCAGCATTCCCTTCTGGTCAACCTTCCAGGGGTGAAATGCCAGTAGTGGACAACCAACTGTGCAGAGCAATGAATGTGCACTGTGCCTTGTGTGGTAAGCTACTTCCTGGACACACCCCTCTCTACCCAGGCAGGCAAGTATCATAGTTCAAGGACACTTTCCAACCAAGCGAAGGAACTTGAGGAGGATGTAAAGCAGGGCTGGTAGGGATGTGGTCTGGGGACTGGAGGGCCACAAGGATCCTTCTCCCTCTTATAGAAGAACTTTGGCAATTAAGCAGTATATTAAGAGCTCAAATAAATAAGTCTTCCTGGAGTCACAGAGGTTTCCTTTATCCCATTATTATCCTTTTACTGAAAATATGAGGCTGCTTTGCATGAAAACATTATAGTATTGCTCATTTGGCCCAAAGGTTCATCATCTAATATCCTGTTCTCACCATGGCTAATTACTTTTTTATCCCTAAAATTCTGCTGCTGTGAGGGAGGGCACCAGTGGGCTGTTACAGATGCTTTTCAGCTTATCTCCATGTTTTCCTCTCCTGCTAGGTAGTCGCTTCCTTACTTCTTTTCTTGGAAGAGGAAGATGCCTTCTGGATGATGTGTGCTATCATTGAGGACCTGGTGCCGGCCTCCTACTTCAACACTACTCTGATGGGCGTCCAGACTGACCAGCGCGTCTTGCGGCATCTCATTGTGCAGTACTTGCCACAGCTGGACAAACTTCTCCAGGAGCATGACATTGGTGAGAGCCTCCCTTGGTCAGCTGAAGGTTTTGAGCTTCAGGGTACAGCTCTCTTCTGTGAGCCACATTGTTAACACACTGTGCATGTGGCTGCTAAGGGAATTTAGTAGTGCAAATGAGTCAAACATGCTTTTGAGCATGAGTCACTTTAGCTTGGTATTTGGGTTGAAATGGAAGGAAATATATGCTTGTGTGCACATAATCTCTTGTGCTATTTGAAAATTCTTGTTTTAAGCAGAAATATTATCAGTGGCCTCATTTGCTTGTTATTTGCTTGTTATGGTAAGCTATAGTTAATGGCTTGCTGTGAATGTGCCTATTTGGGCCACTTTTCCTGCATACCAGTAGCAAGCAAACCACAGTCCTTTGCTTAGTATTCTGTCTGAACTAGGAACTAGGTTGTTTTGCTCCAAGCAAACCACAGTCTGTAGGCAAGTTTATTGTAGGCAAGCTTATCATTGTTTATTTGGCTCTGGCTTGACATAGTGAAAAGGACTGAGAAGGGAGCTATATTTGCCTGCACTGTTACAATCATAATGACATGGGTAGATTATCTGGAATAGATGTGAGTCTTCTCTGTTTTATGTTGGAAGTGGAAAGTGATTCTATGGAGGGCAGGGGTAGGATGGATTCTTCCTCGTGTGGGTGATTGGTAAACTAGAATGATACACTTTCTTCACTGTCTCCATTCACAGAGCTCTCCTTGATCACCCTGCACTGGTTCCTCACGTCATTTGCTAGCGTTGTGCATATCAAGCTGTTGCTACGAATTTGGGACCTCTTTTTCTACCAGGGCTCCATAGTTCTCTTCCAGGTCACACTGGGCATGCTCAGCATGAAGGTAACCAACACTCCTCCGCTTTCGCCTCATGGAATGAGTGTAATATACAGGGACTGCTCTCCGGATTCCCCCCCCCCCCAATCTTAGGTATTTGGGGAATCCTTTATGAGAGGCCGTCTGTGTGTGTAAGGAAAGAAAAACAAAAAATGTCATATATCGTTCTTTCGAAATCTGGGTGTGCAGTAGCTCGTTTTGCCACCCGCTGTTGCCTTTGCTGCTTTTTTGTCTTCTGAATAATGCCACTGAACTAGCATATAGACTGGGATTGTTGACAATGATCTGTTTCAAGAAACACTTTGAGAAATAACCTCTGCTCTTCTGGTTCTGTGTTGGGCTGAAATTCAGTGTAGCATTAAGGAATTCCTTTATAGGAAAATAATTGGGTGCAAAGGGAGATTAACGGAAGCATGCACTGATTGTTGTCCTGCATTCACCATGCAAACTTTCATCATGGGAATAGAGTTAGATGCAGATAATGGGGCTGTGAGAATTGCAAGGGTATTCCAGAGCATAACACGCAGAATGCCTTGTTCCTGTTAATGCAGGAAGATGAATTGATTCAGTCAGAGAACTCTGCCTCCATCTTCAACACACTCTCGGACATCCCCTCTCAAATTGAAGATCCAGACGTGCTCCTGCAGGAAGCCATGCGTGTCGCTGGTTCCCTGACGGACGTGGCAGTGGAGACTCAGCGGTGCAAGCACCTAGCTTACCTCATTGCGGACCAAGGGCAGCTGCTCAATGCAGGGGCTTCTGTCAACTTATCAAAGGTGTGTTTCTAAAGCTCTTGGGAATCACAAGTTAAAAAATATTTCCTTTCTCAGGCTTGGCTTCTGTTGCCTTTGTTGTTCATAGGTAGTGGTAGTGATGTTGAGTCAGTCTTGGATGTGTTATTGAAGACGTGCTGCCGGACTTCCCATACTTCTTGCTACGTCCAGTATAGCTTTTCTGGTCACCCATACTTCTCTTTTTCTATCCCCCTTGGGCTGGCATGTTGTTTGAGGGGGAGGTTGTTGCTGTTGGCTTTTTGTATCTTTATTTTAGATCTTGTTATTTATGTGGAAATTGTTCCATTTGGTTGCGTGTTCTTTGATGTTTTATTTATGACAACTTTCATTATGTTGCAGTTATGTATTATTTTTGTGTTGTAAGCTGCCTTGAGCGTGATTTGAACTGTGGAAAGGTGGCATACAAATAAAAATATGTACATACATATGTACGTATATTTGATGTAAGTGACCCACAAGATCTGTTTTACCATACTGAACATAATGTAGCCAGTCACTATAGCGTTTTTACTATATTCTCTCTTTAATGAGTCTTGGTCTTCTGTCTCTCTCAGATTGTGCGACGCAGGACGCAGCGCAGGAAGTCTGGCATCACCTCTCTGCTTTTTGGTAAGGAGAAATGCATGAGCATATTATTGTTGCCCTGCACAGGCTGGAACAGTTGAAAGAGCAAACATGGTAAATGTAGAGGGCAAAACATAGTGGGTGTCTGCAAGATTGGCTGTGTGTTGGCACTTCACACTCAACCATATTTTATTTATTTATAGTGTACTGGGATGTGTAATGGAATGAGCCAAATAAATCCTCAAGCTTCCTTCCTCCCCACCCCCCACCCCGATGCAGAATAAGTGGCTGAGGGTGGGAAAAGGAGTACATAAGTCAGTGGCATGAGTTCAGATTCATTCCAGCTTGTGCACATTGTGCAAAATTATGATTTAGTGCAAACATAGCCATAGGTTGTCCTTGCGCTGTACTTACTACACTGTACTAAGCACTCTGCTTGCCTTCAGGGTAAGTAAGGAGACACTTCTGTCTGCTGCCTAGATTCATCTTTTTAAAAATTAACCTCTTGGGAGTCGTGTACAAGCTGTTTATTCTGCTGTACGCAGGAGTGTTCCTCTTCAGTGGCTGTGATGGAACCCAAGGTGAAGCGCGTGCTCTTTGTCCTCTTTAAAGGTCCAAAGAAAGAAAGTAATATGAGACACACAAGTAGTATTTACGAGTAGAGAACTGCCCTCCTTACTTATTGATCACTTCTGAAAGGCTGCACTACTTTTGAGACTATTCACTAATAAAGGTCTGTCCCTGGGCAATCCGCTCTGCAGAAACAAACCTCTTTTTTAATCTGTGTAACTGTGCCATGGGGTTTATAGGCCTTTAAATCCCTCAATGAAGTTGCTTTGTAGGGAGCTCAGGGCAGTTAACTTAGTTTTAAGTTTACACTGTAGGTGTGCCCTTATTTTATTCTAGCTTAAGCACACTCTTAGGTTTTCTTATGTAGCTTTTGAGGAGGCCTGAGAAACTGAACTAGGCTTCAGTCTCTCTCTGCTAAGAGGCTGGTTATAAAACATATTTATGGGGCTTTGAGATAGGGCTTAAGGCACATCTCCAGTCTTTCTCATTTCATGTATTCATGTGGAACACAGATTGGATTTTTTAAAAGAGCTCTTTGTAATTAACATCGGTTCAGGAATAGAGCGGCATTAAAAAGTAAAAGGAAAAACACAATTGTTAGGAACTAGGTATGGGTGAAAATAAAGCAGCAAGTATTACATTGCCCATAACTCCTTGAAACACCGTTATGTAGGTGTGTAGAGTTCTGTTCCCTTCTCTTCAAAGAAATATCCTGCAGAAAGGAAACTAAAAGTAGAAGACTTTAGGAAAAAAATATGACTAGTGGGGAAGTGGATGTGATTGAGACATAAAATGGTGGAAGAAATTCATCCTCTCTCGTTATACTAGAAGGGCAATGGCAATGGTCTTATTTGCTCCTTTGTTTAGACCAAGGTTTTCTAACCTGTGGTAGTAAGACTAGTGGCTAGGGAGTATGGGTGTTGTAGTCTACACATCAGCATTGGCCACAGGTTGGCCAACTTTGGATTAGACAATTGGATAGAAGAAGGGCAGTCTGTCTTTTTGCTATGAGAACAAAATGGAAACTCGGTGTACAGAAGCAGTATGTTTCTAAGTAGCAGATGCTTCAGATGAAGAATGGAAAACTAAGAGGATGAAGACGATGATGCTTTACTTCTTATACCCCACCCATCTGACTGGGTTGCCGCCTTGCTCTGCTTGAGTGATTTCCTTATCCTTCCTTTGTTCCTGCCTTCCTTCCAGGGGAAGATGACATGGAGGCACTGAAGGCCAAGAACATTAAGCAGACAGAGCTGGTTGCAGAGTTGCGCGAGGCCATCCTGCAAGTGGCACGGCATTTTCAGTGTGTGGATCCCAAGAGCTGCAGCATAGTGAGTAGGGGATCTCCCACAAGAAAACCTATGCTTCCTGCTACTGAGATGGTTACCACTGTACCCAATTTACTGAAGGAGGGGGCTTGTGCAGTGTTGGGTGAGAACTTGTCTCATGAGGGAATAAGTGAAGATACAAAACTGGAAGAATGTCCTCATCCCTTGTTAATCTCTGCCTTCTGCTTGGCATGAATTCAGATTACTCTTGTTTGTCTCCCAACCAGGATTTGACTCCTGATTACACCATGGAGAGCCACCAGCGGGACCATGAAAGCTATGTGGCTTGTTGTCGGAACCATCGGCGACGGGCCAAAGCATTGCTGGATTTTGAGCGCCATGATGATGATGAACTGGGCTTCCGTAAGAATGATATCATCACGGTACGATGGTCAGGACCAACAGAATGGTAGCATCATGTAGGGGGGTGGAGAAATCAGACATTATATGAATAAGGAACAACAAACAAAGTGAAGTTTGGTTTTTTCTGCAGTATACACTAAAAATAATTGGGAGCAACTTCCACTACTTGGGTATCTCAGCTCAGATTCCATATTTGCTCCCATACATTGCTTGCTGCTCCTCTTTTTCCTCCGTATGATCAATTTCCCTCCTTTCAATTGCTGCAGATCATCTCTCAGAAGGATGAGCACTGTTGGGTGGGAGAACTGAATGGCCTGAGAGGTAAGCGCAAATGGGATTTGTGTGAGGGGGGAATCTCTGCCCACCCCCAAACAATAATATTAAATCTATTGGGGGGGGGCTACCTTCACAGCCTGTGCCACAAATACTATTTGCTTATATACAGGCTGATACCAAGACTAGATTGCTATCCTGATATTTCCCTGCTCTTTATAGGTTGGTTTCCTGCAAAGTTTGTGGAAGTTCTGGATGAACGGAGCAAAGAGGTAAAGTTTCCATATTAAATGTATGGTCCTGCTTCCTGCCATTAGTGTCTACTGTTCTCTGGATCCTTGTAAAGGACATGGTGGGGAAATAGATGCTGAGAAGCAGAGTTTGGGTCTGGGCGAGTGGGAATCACATGCTGGAAAAGTCCATACCTCTTAGTCACCCAATGACAATCTGGGTTACCTGAACACAAAACCATTAAATATAATCTCATTCTGTGCAAGCTTTGTGCACTGTATGTTTCAGATTTGGGAAATAGGGAGATACTGTTATTCCCCTACCCCAGTGGGAGAGGTAGACCATATAGGAATAAGGTGACAAATCCAAGCTCACTCAATAAATCCATGGCAAAGCCAATAATTTATATTTGGGAAGGTAAAACCAGATTTGCCAGCACCCAGTTGGGTAAGGGCAGTGAAAAGTTTAGCAAAGGGGATAGTCTAACATCTTCATTCATATACTTGCTAGCCGGGTGATTGGAGGAGCTTGGTAATGCCAACTGTGAGCTTATTCAAATATTTTGTCATATGGACTTTGCGGTTGCCTAGGCATCCTCCTATGATGCCTAGCGTATGAAACAGCATTCACAAATAGTATGTTAAAGATCTACCATATGTGCCTTTCTGTTTGCTGTGGCTTCTCATCCATTAATGGAGGCTGTGCTCTTGTTTCTCCAAGTATTCCATTGCTGGAGATGACTCTGTCACTGAAGGTGTGACGGATTTGGTTCGAGGGACACTCTGCCCAGCCCTCAAAGCCATATTTGAACACGGGCTGAAGAGGCCATCTCTGCTGGGGGGGCCCTGCCACCCCTGGCTCTTCATTGAAGAGGTAAGAGAGGCACTTGGTGTCTGCAGGGTCTTTAGAAATAGTATGGCAAGTACATGAGACCTCTGTGCAGCTGGCAAGTACAGAGGCTTCTGGGAGAGTGTAGTAATTGCAGGGGGGGGCCTGCCGGTCTGTCACAATAAGAGACAACCATATCAATAACTGTGCTTGTGTGCTCTTTTCTATCTAGGCTGCTGGGCGAGAAGTGGAGCGTGACTTTGACTCTGTGTATTCTCGTCTTGTGCTCTGCAAGACCTACAGGTAAATGTTTCATCAGTCTAGTGAATTAGATGTTCCCTGTCCGTCACGTACCCTTCCTGCTGATACTTATTTTTCTTGTAATGTTTTCACATATTACCTTGTCAAACAGATAAACAACTGTTTGACATTTAGAAGACCTAAGGCTTCTTCTGTGGAAAACTTCAGGGAAGTTTTCCACAGTCAATGTTTTATTGTGTTTTTATTATTTTGTTGGGAGCCACCCAGAGTGACTGAGGCAACCCAGTCAGATGGGTGGCATATAAATAATACAATGGTGGTGGTTATAGGCCAGGTTATTGATGTAGGATGGGCTAGCCAGTGGCTGCTGCAGAGATTACTTGCCAAATGAGGCTTTCTTCAGAGGGCTACAAGCTTTTAGTGGTGTAAGTTCCTAGCCAAGTGGCCTGTGTTGAAATTTGCAAGGACTACTGAGAATCTTCTTTGAAAGGAACTGTTGCTTCTATCCTGTGTGTGGCACTGGGTAGGGCAAACGTCTGACTCTCGTTTGTTTGGTATCAGCTGGATCTATTAATTTACTGTTCTAGGTTGGATGAAGATGGGAAAGTGCTAACTCCAGAGGAGCTGCTTTATCGGGTAAGCTGTTCTAGTGTTTTAATTGGGTGTGGTGATGTCATGAAGGTGTCTTTATGATGGAACAGTCTGTTTTCAGGGTCTAATGATGAGGACCTGTGACAAGCCCAGAGGGCTGTGTCTTCCAGCAGGTGGCAATCTAGAGTCCTTTCACTCTCATTGCCTCCAAGGCCCAAATGCTTTGGGTAGAATACCTTTTCATTGCAGTTTGAGCTTTTTGGCTCCCAGGAGAGAAAGGCTGCTGAATAAGAATCCATATACCGTATTTTTCGCTCTATAGGACGCACTTTTTCCCCTCCAAAAATTAAGGGGAAATGTGTGTGTGTCCTATGGAGTGAATGCAGGCTCCTTGGCTTCAGCGATAGCAACGCGAAGCCTCTGAAGCGCAGAGGGAACGCTCCCTCTGCGCTCCGGAGGCTTCATGTTGCTTTCGCTGAAGCCTGAAGCCTCCGGAGCGCAGCAGGAACTGGCACTGTGCTCCGAAGGCTTTGGATTAATTTGCTGAAGCCGGGAGAGCAAGACTCTCCTGGCTTCAGCAGAGAGGGAGAGCTGCACAGCGCCCCTTCAGCAAAGTGGGAGGAGAAATGGAAGGGGCTCCGTTTCTCCTGCTGCTTCGCTGAAGGGGCGCTGAGCAGAGAGGGGGAGATTTTTTTTTTCTTGTTCTCCCCCTCTAAATCAAGGTGCGTCCTATGGTCGGGTGTGTCCTATAGAGCGAAAACTCTTTTCCCCCTTTGCAGGCGGTGCAGTCTGTCAACATGTCCCACGATGCAGTACATGCCCAGATGGATGTGAAGCTTCGTTCTCTTATCTGCATTGGACTGAAGTAAGTCTTCCAGTTATTTTTCATACAAGGCTGCTTTTGTTAGCAGAGAACAGGAGCCTAATGGGTGGCTTAGACTGGGCTTCATCAGCAGGGGCTGTGAGCTGGCAGCCTAAGGTGTGATCTGCTCTACTGCTTCCGAGCCACAAGGTCTTCTACCTTTTCTTTTCCCTGCGTTTCCTTATGCAGTGGCAATGGAACATGTGTGTGTGCTAGTAACTTTCCCTGTGCCTTTTTTTCAGTGAGCAGGTGCTGCATTTGTGGCTTGAGGTGTTGTGCTCTAGCCTGCAGACCGTGGAGAAATGGTTCCATCTCTGGTCATTCTTGCGCAGTCCTGGCTGGGTGCAGATCAAGTGTGAGCTCAGGTGGGTGGAACCTCCTTTGCCCCACTTTATTTTACTGCCCAACTCCACCTCCTGGTAGCTGCAGCCTTATGTAAGTGAATGAAATCATCCTTGGCTATGTCATACAGGGAGAGAGAGTATGCTAATTGCTTTCATTGCCCAATCTTAGCCTCCTTGGGAGGAATAGGTCTTTATGTGCAAGATGTAATGGCAGTACATTGTGATGAGCTCATCAGTCATTATCCTAGCAGAATAGGATTTGATTTTATTCCCCCTTGCCATCATACACCACCAAACCTTCTTGGTTGCCACAGCCAGCCTCTCCAGAAAAATAGAAAATAACCAGTTGTCACAGCTCACATGAAGATGCATCAGCCATGGTGCATGGCTCATGGAAGAGTAAAATAAGGGGTCATCCACCCTGTTTGTTGCTGGATTGGATCAATCTGCAGAACACCTGGTGTTCCATTTCAGCGGCAAACGGCATTTTCCCAGGGAAAACCAGTGGGGCAAGCAGAAGTGTGGACAACTTCTAAGAGGGAACTGCTCAGAGTTTCTATATTGGGAAGGCTTTTTGCCTTAGATGATCATGAAAGGGAAGAGATAAACACAGGGGAACAGGTACACTTGAGCTTCAGCTGTAGTAGAGATGAGTAGAAAGCAAAGTACAAAGGAGTTAGTCTGTGTGCAGCAAAACTAGGAGAAAATGTATTGATTACTCAAGTACCTGAGTTTTGTATTTCACAAGGACAGTTAGACCTGGAAGCATGCTTATTCTGTTAGGTAAATCATACAACTTGTCTCCTATGTTTTTACACAGCCGTCAATTGTGCCCGTGGCACTGCCAAGTGCTCTAAGTAAGGATGCTGGGAATCCTCTTTTTAAAATAAAGTATTGTCTCTTAAATAGATGTAGCAGTATATACTTCACATCAGCTGTGTTAAATGTGAGGTGACTGAACAATTCAGGTCTAGATTTTACTCAAGGGTTTTTTAAAGAGCCACTTTTAAAAAACCACCACCAAGCGCCCACGCCTATTTTCTTTCTTGCTTCTTCACTTCTTTACAATGTCAAATGTCTTGAAGACTTGATTTGTGGCAGTAGACAGATACAATGTTTTGCAATTCTTGTTTATGGAACAAGCATAATTTTTAATTGTAATAACAGAATAAAGTAAATATGTCAGAACTTAATGTAGGTTTCAGTTTGATTACTTTGCCTATAGTGTTTGCATAGCCCTCCTTTTAAGCTCTCTTAATGGTTGATATGTTCTGTTGCAGAGTCCTCAGTAAATTTGCATTCAGCCTTTCTCAGGATTGGGAACTCCCTGTAAAAAGAGAGGTAAGCATGTGTCCCTTTAGTCAATCAACAGCCCATGCATTCGCATCAACCCCAGTTTAGGGTTAGACTGTGTTCTCTCTTATATTTGCATAGGGGGGCTGAGGTACAGCAGACTAATCTTTGCCCCAGCTTGGACCTTTTTGTTTTCTGGGATGGTATGGTGGTGGGCCCTGAAGCGTGCGCGCGCACACACACACACACACACACACACACATTCATATTAGCGACAGTGGGGAAATGTGAAAAGCCCTTTGCCTTCCTTTTTTAGGAGAAGAAGAAACCACTGAAGGAAGGAGTCCAGGACATGCTTGTGAAGCACCATCTCTTTAGCTGGGACATAGATGGGTGATTCTTTGGCCTCAGTTTGGACTTCTTGGATGACATCAAACCATTGGCATATTCTCCTCCCTCACAGCCTGTTCCCCCTTCAGTCTATCCCTCTCACCAACAGTCTTGCTTGTCAAGAGTTCTCTTGTGGACTGGTATCAGTTTGCTTAACAGGTGGGCAGTAGCATATGGAAGAGAGCAGGGGTTGTGCTGCATTGTTTGAAACTGTGGCTGTCTAGCTTCCCTTTCCCATGGTGTCACTAACTTGATTGTGCAGAGCATGTGCATATTATGGAAGTCATGTACCACTCAGGAGTCTGTGCCCCTTGGATACCAAGCCTATTCAAGGCCTGCTGGTCTGGGCAAGAGGGAAGACAGTAACGTTAGACAGAAAGTTGTCTAGGTGTGGTGTACAGCATGAGGAAATTCCCCCAAGGTTAACCAGTCTAGCTGTTAAGATTCATTTATGGCAGGGAGAGGAGACCAACAGATTCCAAGTTCCTCCAAGGCTCACTTTATTCATGATGTTTATTTTCTTACATACGCTAACATGTGAAACACCCCTTATTAGTGTGTGTCTGAAAGAGAAACTGTGATTCATGACTAGTTTTCCCAGGTGCTACAGTGCAGGAATGGCTGAGCTACTGCCACAAAGTGCCTAAAATGGCTAGCTGGTTTAAAACTGCCTTGGGTGGAGCAGCAGGAGCCTAGCCCTTTAATTCTGGCTCTTAGCTGAACAGCATCAGTTCATTTCAGTCTGGAACTTTGTAAAAAAAGAGAGAGATTACCAAAAGATGTAAAATGTATCCAGAAATCTCTGTATATTTTGATGTAGCTTAGCAGGAAATGGATTCAGGACCGAGATGGCTCAGGGAGTCAACTGCAACCTACACTGATGATGATGATAGAGGCTGCAAGACAGGAGCACAATCACTTGTCATTTTGGTTTCTAAATAAATTGCACATCTTGTGACTAAGACAGTAATAGGGAAGTAGGACTGCTTTTCAGGTGCCTTTAGCCTTATTTCTGTTCTCCTGAGTTATGTGGAAGTATTAGTAGTTGGAAGGAAAAATTGACACTTCTGCGAATGATTCTAGGATTTGAATATTAAGTAAATCAGCCTTGAAATATTGTGTTTCTTATTCAGTGAATAGTACTGTTACAGTCTGGTCAGCTAGAATATACTGACTGTGACCTGGATGAGAATAGATTGCAAGCCCCTTTCCCCATAGTTGCATTCTGTTCTACTACTGGATAATTTGCCACACTTCTTTCAAGGTGCTGTTTCTAGGAAGGAGAAACTGTCACAATAGCGTGAAATGGCTCTTCATCCCTCTACAAATGTTGAATGGCTTTGCTGTCTTTTCACCATGGCACGTATCAGTATCCATTATGCCATGACCAAAGATGAGATGTACAAAGATGTTACAACACAATTTTTTTAATAAAATGGATTTTTCAAATAACTGAAAAAATAATTTGATTTATCCATAATATTCATTCCATACCCTTTTCCAGTTGCATGTTCACTCCAGGTCCAATACTATAGCACTGCCTAAGCCTCTTGCGGGTGCTGATAACCCCTTTCATTGATGCATAGTGGAATAAGTGTGCGTGCTAATCAAATACAAGCAGTGGTTATCAGCAGAAGAGTGCGTACATTCAAACCAAAGGAAGACCCTTAGACTCTTGTTTTACTTTGGGGATATAAAAGGAGAATTTAGGGAACTTATTTTATAAGCCATGTGTTTTTAGACACTGGCAAAAAAGCCCATCTTAATACCAGTCACTTTCTCGTTCCACAAAAGAGTAGTATTCCTACAATGGGCTTAACCCATAGCGCTTTTCTTCATAATTTTACACTAGACATGTTTACCCTTTCAAAACCAGGCAGCTGTTGGGGGATAGCACTTTCAGCACAAACCCACTGCTGCTAAAGCAGCCCTGATCTGGCCAACAAGTACTTTGCAACTCATTAACTGCTCTTAGTCTGAAAACAGGTAAGATGATACTACTGAACCAGATCCTCTCCCCACAATAAGTTAGTTTATTCTGCTTTTCTATACTGTGAACAATCCCAAGTCTAGATCCAACCTTCCCAATCAGTGATAGACTGAGTGACAATATTAGTAGTACGTCTTGAAG
This sequence comes from Podarcis filfolensis, assembly GCF_964270895.1. Lineage (NCBI taxonomy): Eukaryota > Metazoa > Chordata > Lepidosauria > Squamata > Lacertidae > Podarcis > Podarcis filfolensis. The sequence goes on along the minus strand of NC_139612.1, from coordinate 45,128,234 downwards.
AGTATACAAGAGATACGCCACCTTCAGCAGCCATTAATCAAATTTCCAAAACAGTCATATTTTACTGAATGAAATAAGACTCACGTGCAGTTGGCCATTTCAGGATAATGGCTAATCACATAACTAATATTCTCTTCAATTCCATTCATCATAAAAGGGGGTGTTTAGGATATGTTATGTAGACTTGATAAAATATAAGAGAAACAGAAGGGGCTCCTGGATCCTGTCAAATGACAGGACCCTTCTTCCTTCTGCTTTGGGGTGAAAGGCAGTGCCAGCAGACACATTTAACTACGTATTTTCTATGGGAGGGAAAGAGACTAATAGAAATACAATTTCCTTTGAGTGACATGTGCAATAAGGCTAAAGCTGGTAGTCTAAGGACCAAATCCTCTTTCCCACCAAACCACAGGCTAAAATACCAGCTCCCCAACAGTTTACCACACAGTAGGAGCTAAAGGGAAGTAACTACCCCCTAACCAGGTAGATAACTTCATCTGCTTTCCAAAAACAAAAAAAGTTTTATAACAGCTATATACAGAAATTTTACCAGCTATAAATGAAACCAGGTATCAAGAGGCAAGACTCTGGTTTCTAACCATTCTCTTAACCACACAGCAGCAGGGACTATGGCTACAGGAAAGTTCCTCTGTGCAATGAAATACATGCAACTCCTTAGGCAAGCAGCACCAAAAACACTTGCCTCAAAGAGGAGGTTAGTGCTCATCCTCTCGGAGATCAGCTGAACTCTCCAAACGGAAGTGGAACCCTTAACCTACAGCCAAGACCAGACATCCCCATGACACCAACCTCCAGATCAGAGAAAGCTATACTTCATATGCAGGAAAACCCTTGGGATGAGTAGCTGAACTGAAACCCATGAACAGCATAAGCACTTAAGAACAGGAGCATAGTGCAGCTCATCTGCTCCAGTGCTTATGTTTCCCAAAGGCCCAAACTTCACAGAGCGCCACCACTTTGAACAAGTAAGTTCTAGCCAACTAAGTTTCATAGGCAGGGTTATTAAGAGGAGGTGGCAGAGCTATTACAGGGGGCTAGGAGTATCATCCCCGATGCAGCTGTCTTGATTCATAACCAACCGAGTACCTGAGACAACAATGTCAGGTGAGATACAACAGCTAGGGCATACAGCCGCCTCTTAAGTTTTAGTGGAACAAGGGCTACATGCAGGAATTAGCAAGCCAAAGGAAGATGGCTATTATCTAAGCTGTGGCACATAACTTGGGCTTGGCTTTCTTGCCAGGCAGAAAGCACCTATACTATGGCATTGTTAGGGAAATGCTCTTGGAACAGGATCCTCATCCATATAAGCAGAAACCTCACTAGTCCTGTACTCATCCTCCCACCTCCTCATCTCCAAAGATGGCCAAATTAACTTTTGCCCAGTTAAAAAAAAGCACAATTGCTTTCTAACAAGGCAGACTGAAGGTCAGGAAGGAAGCCTGGTTTCTCCAGCAAGTTCTTCCAAACTGCTTTTGATTCTTGGCTTCTAAATCCTCAACCCCACCCAGAGGCAGCATTCCATTCTGAAAACCTCCAACAAGTCATACAACTGGTACGACCACTGAACATTTGAGGAAAGGACCATGCCTTAGTCCACCAATAGCTATGAGAAGTGTGGTAGCTTGCCTGAGGTTGAATCAGAAGACATCACTGGTACGTGCCCTTGGCTCTAGCTTCATGAAAGCTGGTCAAAATGCAGGGCTCTTAAGAAAGAGGTGACTTTCACTTAAGAGCCCATCCATGTCCTACAACCCAGCTGTACCGCTCCCCTGAAGTCTGCATGCTCAGAGAGCTATAAGCAAGAATCCCAGTGCAGCTGTAAATCATGTCCATCAAGGAAGTCTGTGGAGAAGAGGCTAGGTGTTGCAGTACTGAGGGGGGTGAGGCTCATCACTGGCCCTCCTGACAGCTCCAACCAATCCATACTGTCCAAGTTAGCCTCTCCCAGGTCCAAGCTTGGTTCCCCAGTAGACTCAGGGGCAAAGTGCAATTCTGATGTGTCCATAGGTGAAGATGGGTGGTCCAGGATAGCTGAACTGCTTAGCATCTCGCTGTAGAGGTCAATTAGGGACAGAGGCTCAGGTCCATCAGGGCCAGCTGTCAGCAAGGGGAGGCCAGTGCTGCTTACCAGGAAGTCTTCCAGCCTGCCTGCTGGGGTGGGATTAATAGAGCTGGAGTGGCTCATGGGCACCTGCAGGGGGAGCTCTGAGGAATGGTGGCTGGTGGACGGAGAAGGGCATCCTGGGGAAATAGTGGCGCCTTTCCTTCCTGGGGAAGATTGCTCCTTGAACTGAGCTGAAATCTCTGAGAGAGAAAAAAAAGCACTTAAATCCATGGATGCTTGCAATATTTTTACTGCTCCTAAACATGACCACAAGTCTTAGGGCTGTGCAAGTGCTGCACGCACCAACGGCTCAAAGAACCCATGAGCACTGTTGCAGATTAAGCTGCTACATCCTTTTGAAATCTGCTAAGTGGCACAAATGTCTCTTTCAGCACCAAGTGTACACACAAACCTACAAAGGAAATTTGTCCCTTAAGCTGGCTTCAAACAAAGGCTCATTAGTGTTCTCTTTCAGATGGCCAATCTCACTGCTGCAGAAGCCACAGAAGTCCCTAACATAAATACAAATTGTCTACTTACCTCCATGCTCAATTAAGATGTCAAACAGGTCATCCATTTGCTGACTGGAACACCCATTTTCCTGAAAAAGAAGGAACGGGTGCTTATTTAGTCATTGCATTCACCAACTATGCAGCAACACTTATCTTCCAATGATCTTCTGGCCAAACTGCACATTCACCAGACTGTCGGTGTCACTTAGCAAAAATGGCACAACCACAGCCTTGGTATGAAGGGTGGACACTTGCAATCTGTGTCCTACCTCAAATAAATGGAAGATGGCTCTAACCCTAGGGAGGCTGTTGCATATTTCATTCCTGAGAATTTCAGGACTGACAAAGTGTGCACTATTTTTGCAAAACAGCACCAACACCAACATGCTTCTGATTTGTCAACACAAAGGAGCTACTCTCACCTCAAGGGGCTTTGGCTGCTGCTTCACGGCCTCTTCATAACCTGGTGGTTCTTTCATCAACACGGAAGAGGCAGGGAGAGGCAAAGGTGGTGGAGTACCAAAGAAGGATGGGTTCTGCTGCTCAAGATCCATTTGGGGTGGAGATGGAGGAGATGGAGATCCTGGCTGCGAGAGAAGCTGTGAAGAAAGAAGAAGAAAAGCAATGAACAATATTCCCAGATGGGCCATTTGCACGCATCCTTAACATACAAGCCTCCCTTCTCAGATAATTCACAGTGGAGCCTCTGATGTTACCTTTCCTGCTTCCCTCTTCATAGGCATCATAGCTACTTGCACCACGGTCAAGGGTATACAATGCATGACCTCATCTGAGTCAACATTGACTTGCCTGGCTCGGGAAGTACTGCATTTCTGCAACACAGCAACTTTCCTGCAGGCCAGATCCAAGTCCTACAGTTTGCAGAGCGCAAAGTTTCTCATGAAACGTTACCCACCAATCCACCCCTGCTTCAGTTCTGCCGTTATTTGTCAGTTATGGGAGCAGGAGAGGTCAGGTCCCAGTGCCCTGGACAAGCAAGTACATGTATACATTTCCAAATACCTCCCCTAAACAAAAACAGAATGTTGGAAGCAGCAGCATTTCAGTAGGACACGCGTTTCTAGAGGCCTGGCCTATGACATCTATTGTCTCATGTTCCTCAACATATTCATCTGAATTGGAGTGCGGCTTGTTGGCAGGGTACCTTTTTGGGCATGCTGGACTGGCCAGTTTTACCACTTGTTTTCATGGGTCCTCTGTGAAAGCCATTCACGAAGAAGGGCTGCAAGTTGGGGGCTGAAGAAAAAGACAAGACTGTTTGAGGCAGCTGCCCCGTGACTATCTGCAGGCCTGGCTTCTGAACCTATGGAGAGGCACAAGGGATAGGAAGCAGAAGGAAAAAGTCAGACTCAGGCTGGTCCAAAGAGAAGTACCACATGCCAAGTGTATCCCCAAAGCACCCAGGCAAAGCTGGGCATAATCCTCAGCAAACAAGAAAAAAGATTCTATGCTAAAAGAAACATTCTAGATGAGAAGCATGGCAATGACAGTCCGTCTGAAGGAGAAGGTACATAGCTTGGGAGTATGTCTAGACCCATTACTGTCATTTGAGGCTCAACTGGCATCAGTGGTACTAAGTGTCCTCTATCAGCTTCAACTGGAGGCTCAGCTGTGTCCCTGACTTGTACAGTGGTGCCCCGCAAGACGAACGCCTCGCAAGACGAAAAACCCGCTAGACGAAAGGGTTTTCCGTTTTTCGATGCGCTTCGCAAGACGAATTTCCCTATGGGCTTCCTTTGCAAGACGAAAGCCCATAGGGAAATCTCCAGGACAGCGGGGAAGCGAAGCGCGTCTTCCCCACTGTCCTCGGACCTCCTCCGAAGGCTGGCGGTGGGGCGGAGAGACCTCCTCCCGCCGCCAGCCTTCGGAAGGCTGTCCTGAAGACTTGCGGTGGGAGGAGGGTTTTCCTCCCCACCGCCAACATTCAGAATGCTGTTCTGAATGTTGGCGGTGGGGAGGAAAAACCCTCCTCCCACCGCAAGCCCTGGGAACAGAGGAGAAGCGCTGCGCGCCTTCCCCTCTGTTCCCGGACCTGTCCTGAAGGCTTGCGGTGGGGAGAAAAGCCCTTCTCCGCACCACCAGCCTGGCAAGCGGTCTCCATAGGAACGCATTAATTGATTTTCAATGCATTCCTATGGGAAACCGTGCTTCGCAAGACGAAAAATTCGCAAGAAGAAAAAACTTGCGGAACGAATTAATTTCGTCTTGCGAGGCACCACTGTATTGTCTATGCTCTGGTAGCTTCTGGCTGGACTACTGCAGTGCACTGTAAGTGGAGCTGCCTTTGAAGACAGCTTAGAGGTGTCAGGTTATTGACCAAGGTGGGATGGTGTTTGTTCACGACATTTATGTACCATCTTGATCTGTCATGCAGCTCAAAGAGGTGTACATGGTTCTCCTCCTCCCCATTTCATCCTCACAACAACTGTGTGAGGTAGGCTACGCTAAGAGATGGTGACTGGCCCAAGATCACCCAACAAGCTTCATTATTTTTTATATTATTTATTGAAATTATATACCGCCCTATACATGGAGGTCTCAGGGTGGCTCACAGAACAAAATTCATGGCTGAGTGGGGATTCAAACCCTGTTCTCCCAGGTCCTAATCCAGCACTCTAATATATAATACCACTTCTGGCACAACTGCGCTGGATACCAATTAGTTTCCAGGCATAATTTAAAGTGTTACTTGCCCTAAAATGCAAGATGTTAGCTGACCACCTGTTTTGTTCCCTACCTTCTTAGTGGGCTCCATTGGCGGTGGCTGCAGAGGTGACTGGGAGCTGCTTACAGGTTGTTGGATAGATGCTTTCACAGGTGGTGAGGACACTCTCTGAGAGAGAAGGATACACAACATTCTAGAGGTTTTTAACACACCCCGCACCTGAAAAGTCAATCTTTAGAGCTAGTTGCTGCAGACGCAAATTAAATATGAAATGACATTGACAGAAGTCATGCGCAGGAGTGGAATGGGTGTGGAAGTATTAACTACAGGGTGGCTGGGGAAGCAGGGTCAGTGTCACAGGGAGCATAAAAGCTGGGCTTGTAAACCCAATGAGATTTCTGGGAGCAGGGGCAGGTGCATTTAATCAAGAATCAACAATTATGGTTGCCACTGTCACCACTGGCATGCATGAAGTGGCAACAAAAAAAACCAAACTGCTGATGCTTTTCTTCACTGTCAGACCAGCTCTTCTGCTGATGAACAAGTAATTCTGCCACACACCCATTTTGTTCATGCTCTCACTGACTCTACACCTCAGGAGGGCCCTTCTCCTGTCTTCAACCTCTGCTCACTTTCCCAGGCCTCATAAACCCCAGAGATGAAATTAAAGAGCTGCTGCTGTTTGGGGGCCTTTTCTCTCTCCTCACCCCACCAAGATACTTGAGTTTTCAGGGGAAGCTTTAGCTCAGCTCCGACTCACTCTAGCTCTACCCTGGAATAGTGTTTTAATAATATAAACAAAGAACAAAAGAGTTGCTGCGAGGAAAGAAAGTAAAACTGGAAAGGAATTCTGCAGGCAAGATTAGCCTTCTATCCTGGTCTGTTCAGGAACAAATTAGGTCCTGTGTAGAGGTGGGTTCAAAGGACTGAGAACCTGCTCAAGGCAAAGGAGTTGAAAAATTGTGAGAGAAAACACATTTTGAAGAGCCGCTGCACAAGAGCTATGAAAAACCAGGAGTAGTTCCTTTGGTGAGAGAGGCTGTGTTCTTCAATTGTGCAGAGGCATAACTCAGAGATATTGTGAGTTCAGTTCCAGACCACTGCAATAAATTGAGTATTACAATAAAACAAGTTACACTTTTAGTTTCCCAGTGCACATAAAAGTTAAGTTTACACTGTACTGTAGTCCAGCCTGCCTGCAGGGAGGGCCGGAGGGGGAAAACCTGGCTCTAGCCTGTGGCCAGAAGAGGGATGGCAGTGGCGGGGGGCTTCCTTCAGGCAACTCAGTAATTGTAATCAACCGATCAATACATTGATGCTACTCCCAAAGAGAATTCCCAGCCATTCTTTGGAGAGATCATTTTGTGCTGACATGCCACTTCCATAATTACAAGCACAACTACAGGAATTAAAACTATTCAATTCTAAAGCAATGGGATTTGAGTCTGTTCATTGTTTGAAAGCCCTCCTCTGGTTGGATAGACAGCCTTGATTCAGGAATCATCACTGCACGTATACCTACCCTCAATGGCAAGGGACGGCTCCCCGCTTTTTCCTGAGGCGAGAGGCCCTGCCTCTCAGCATTCTGATTGGTCACGGTGAGAACTATGTGAGTGCCGGTGGAATCTGTGATGAGGGTGGGGGGAGGGGCTCCTTTGATGAGGTTACTGAAGCCTGCACCTTGCTGGCCAATGAAGAAGCTTGAGGTCTGGCTTGGCGGCTCAGTTTCAGCAGCTGGCACCTCTTGCTTCACCATCACTGCTATCTTTGGCACTGAACTTTCATCTGAGGTGTCCATTTGGCTAGTGGTCTGTGTGGGTTTTGATTGGTCGGTTTGGCAGCTGGGCTGCCCTGAAGATTGGCAACTCAGAAAGCCCTTTTCACTCTTGACACGGGTGCAAAAAGTGAGCGGCTCGGGGACTGTGGCTGTGCCCTCTTCTCCAACAGACGTGGCAGGCAGGAGCTGCTGAGAGCGCTTTTCTTTCTCCAGCTGCAGCTTCAGCATCTCCACCAGCTGCTGCTTCTGTTTCAACATGCGGGTGAGCTCCTCAATCTGCTTATCTTTCTCCTGCAACATCTGGTCTTTATCCTGGACCTCCATGTCTTGCTGACTGTTGTTGCAGCAGAGCTCTGCCTTGGATGATGAATTAAAGCTGCAAGTGGTGCCTTTGGAGCTCTCTTCCTTCACCAGAAATTGCACGGGAGATGCTTGCAAGGTAAGCTGAGTCAGGGGAGAGGTCACCATCTCCCCAAAGGCATCCCCACTGGTCGAATTCTCATCCCCGGCACTCATCAGAGAGCGCTCTGAGGGGGTGGGCGACACAGGAGGAGTCGAGCCTGTGCTACCAAACTTCATCACACCATTGCCAGCGACTGTGGCCACAACAACTTCGGCTGAAGTAATGCCAGCGCTGACCAGGGCAGGCCCTGTGCTCAGCCTGGCAGCTGGGAAGGCCACCACCACATCCGCAGCCTTGGGGAGAATTGCTGTATTGGGCTTTGGAGCAGCAGCTGCTCGGCCAGCTGCACCGTTCTGCTCCTGATAAGCCTTCAGCCGCTCAATTAGATCCATCTTGGTGCCTGACACAGGCAGTGCTCTTAGCTTCAACTCTTGCTTCAGCTCTGCCACCTAACATAAAACAGTTTGCAGTCAATCAAAAGCCGTATCAGCTAGAACAATCTCATTTACAACACCTACTTCAATTCGTATGCAGCAATGTATACAGTTCCAAAAGAATCTAAAATACTGTAAGAACAATACAAAATAGTAATTAAAATAACTAGCTCATCTTTTAAAAATTTAAACAACTGTACAGGCCTCAATAGGCATAATCATCCTATATTTAGCAAAAAGATGGTGAACCTCTGGCCCTCCAGATGTTGAACTCCAGCTGCCATCATTCATGACTAAGGTGTCCAATGCTCAGGGTTAACACGAGGAGTTCAATGATATCTTGAAGGTTACATGTTCTCCATCTTTCATTTACCACTTGCCGCTAGGTCCAAGAGTTTCATCACAAAAGCAGAAAGACCACTTACTTATTCAACCACCTGGTCTGAATACCAATACTGACCATCAAGTTCAGTGCTAATAGCAGCAACAGCACTTATTTTAACAAATTTATATCCTACCTTTCTAAAAGAAAATATGCGCTCACACTTTCTTGTACCATTTATACCCCCACTTTCTTCATGAAACACCAAGCTGGCCAATAGATGCTTTGTTTACCTTCATGTCGTCGAGATTAACAGGGAGAGCTCCTGGTTTGCCCACTGGAGTGTTGCTGTTTTGCCGCATCAATCCATTAGAACTGGAAGAAACAGAAGAGGTGCTGCTGACAGCAGTGGAGAGACTACGCATGGGTGGGACACTACTGCTGCTCTGTTGCTCTCCTGGAGGCCTGAAGGGAGAGGAAAGCGGGAGCTGAACACTGGGCAGCGAAACTGATCACAACACACTGTTCTTCGCCGCTACTACTGGGAAGCCCAATGAACATCCTTATGATCTCCTGAGAAGGTGGTCAATAGTCTGCCCTCAAGATACAGTGCTACAGAAGTGACCCTTCCTAGCTCCATGGTTGCTTGGAAATTCAATTTTGGCAGCCTCGGCGTGTGCTTGCCAACTGTTATTGACTGCCCTTTTTATTCTAATAGAGCAGACATATCAGATATCTTACTTCATTGCCTATATTCTGCTTGTCGTGAAAACAGCCAGATATACTTGCAAAATGAAACAACAGTGTATACTGAATTCATATCAAATAAATACTGGTGATCTGATACTGAGTCAATTCTATGCACAAGCTTCCATTTCAAGTTAGAGGTGATGGACAGGACTTAAAAGAACCTTACAAAGTCATACTGCCAACCACACTTGAAATGCTTATCTAAATACTTTAAACACACTAAACTCTTGAAGAACTTCGCAGCTTCTTGACTGTCCCAAGCACCTCTGCCACATGCACACATCAAGCTAGTTCTGAAAGCTGCAAGCACTAACATGTTTGCAATACCTACATAAGGCAAGTTACTCTGGGCATGAGGGGACAGTGGATGGTGTACAACTCCCATTCTTGGGTGGGATTGGTTGGTTGGTTGGATGGACAGACAGATGGATACTGCTAACACAGGACCGCCCGTGATATTGGGGGGGGGGAGGGAATAATAGCATGAAGCAACCCATACTTTGGTGGAGCTGGCAGAATGGTTTGATAGTTGTAGTGCTGCTGCTGCTGCTGATTAAGGATCTGAAGTTGCAAGAAAAGCTGTTGTTGCTGCAGGATTTTGGCATAAGATGAATCCATGGGAGGAGCTCCTTTGTCCTGTTTTTGGTCCGGTGGGATGTATTGGTGATATTTCAACTTCTTGACTTTCGGTTTCGGTTCCTTGGATTTTTTGCTGCGCTGAGACTTCTCGCATGAGGACTTGGACTGGCTTTGCTATTCAAAGTGAAAACACAGGTGAATCAAAGGGCGGGAGGGTATGCTCCATATGGCTGGTTCAAGCTACCAGCCCTTTCCAGAATATGTAGAGCTACAAGCCACAGAAGGGGACACACAGCTAGCTTTTGCTGAATTAACTACAAATTCTTTAGGGGGGGGTGGGGCAGGGGCGGAATACATGCCCATTATGTAACAATACAAAAGCACAGCAAATGGGAGGCTAAATCCCAACTGCCACATGTGGAATAGGGTAGGGGTGCGTTTATGGACACAGCAGTTGGAAAGGACTTTTCTTTAAAAAGGTTCCCTGCTAGCAGTTTAGCATTACAGAAGAACAAGGCCAACAATTCCCACCCAATCTTAAACATGCCCACATCCCATCAATTTAACCCCTTTATAGAAAGGTACCTTTATAAGGGTTGGGAGTGGTTTGGCAGCAGGAGCAACAACACCATTGGTGAGATTAGGAGGCACTGGAGGCGGCAGGGGTGGCAGGGGAGTTGGTGGCTGCTCAGACAGAAAAGGGGTCTCACTGGAGTCTGCACTGATTTTCAACTGACACACGACCTGCAACAGTAAATCCAAGTATGAGATGCACATGCCCATATCTACACCTGAGCGCTTCCCTTTCCAAGATATGGAAGCAGCTTTATGGAGTCAAAATGTGTCGATTACATGCCACTCCCAGAGGAAAGGCAGACAAATCCCATTTTTGCAGATTTGTTGCTTCTCACTTGCAGCTGCATGCAAAGAAACAGTACTGTGAATGGGCTCAATTCAGAGGAAGAGCTATACTCAGTAACAGAGCATCTGTTTTGCACGCAGAAGGTCCCAAATTCAATCCTTGGCATCTCCCAGGTAGGGCTGGGAATGTCTCTTCTGAAACCACTGCCAGTCAATCTGGGCAATACTGAATGAGATGGACCATTGGTCAGATTCAGTGTAAGGCAATTTCCTGAGCTCCCAGTATCAGCTCCACTGCAGAGCAAGGTCAGGGCCTTATTCCTCCCCCAAACAGGTTACCCCTTTGGGTTCACATTCAACTATTTTCAGCCCAAAGTAAATCAATATAGAAGCTTTCATTAGCATAATTTCAGTATTCAGGTGTTTCTGCTCTAATCCACAAATGACTCCTTTGGAATCCACTCCTTGCAGAGGACTTTTTTGTATCCTCCAGGAAAAGGCACCTATGTGGCTGGTGCAGGCACCAAGGCACACAAGAGCCAAGGCTATAATAATCTCACCTGAGCAGGGGATGCTGTTGTGGGGGTGGGAAGTGACTCGCAAACTCGAGCTTCCATTGGGGATGGCACAGATCCCTGGGATTCATGGCTAGCTGGCTGTTCTGGAGACAGGGCATCACTGCTGTCCTCATCAAAGGAGGAGCTGTCTGCTACTTTTGGGTAGTTCACTTGACCTACTGAAAATAATAAATTTTCATTTATTCACTAAACAAATGGAAAGGGGTCAAGGATGATTAGCAGAAGATGGTTCTGAACATCACAAGAAATCTGAGACAGTGAAAAACCAAACAAGCTTTAGACAATTTTAAAAAAAATCAACGTCACAACCTGAGAAGAAATAGTTAACACCAGGATTAACAAGAATATCATCATCTGCCTCTCTGTAGACAGGTGTAAGGAAAACTGGAGCAAGCTTTGTGTCATATCCTGCCTGAAGGCTGGAATGAACAGTTGAGATTATGAAAGCAAAAAGGAGCACTGGCAGTTGTCTTTTTTTTTTTTTTTTAAGAGCATTAGAAGGAATAATCTGTGAGGCCTAACTGCTATAGACACTTGTGTTTATTTACGATTTATATCCTTCACAAAAAATATTCCTGTATTTCTTAACAATATTTTTTTTCTGTGAAAGGAGGTTGGGAGAAGAGAACCAAAAGCCCATTTTTATGGGTAGAACATGAGAAAAAGGAGAGTTATAAGACTGCATGACGGAGGAGAAAGACAATCCAAACCTCTAGAGTTGCTTTATGTCAGGCTTATTTCCGCTACTCCCTAACACTTCCCAGAAGATTAACGTTTTCTCATTCAAAACTATTTCCCTTTTCTTCTCTGAAGGATGCTACAGCAAAATAGTCTACCTAAACGAACGATGAAGAGACCATACAACAGCGATTCCTCTGGCCAGAGGATGGCACTAGCAGACCACACAGCTGTTCATACTTGTTTTTAAGAAGACCAAACCTTCCAGCTTTCTCTTTTTCTCTTCTTACCCCTCTCGCTTACCAAAGCAGGACCACTCAAATGAATGGCTGTAAACAAGTAGATAGGTTTTTAGGAAGAAAAGCAGAATGTGCAAGCTAAGAGAAGACAACCACCCTACAGCAGCTTTTATAGGCATGGAGATCAACTAGTGTTTTTAATACACTGGGGTTCTGCTTCAAGTCTGCCACATGCGCTGGATAAGGTAAAATGTATACACCGCTTTCCTTGGTCCAGTGGCACAGTGAGAGGTGCTAGCAAACTGCCACAGGACCCAACACATACATGCAGGCCTCCACCTACCCCACCAGCCTTACCAATGAGAGCTTCCTTCAGGCTTGATTCTACAGGCAGAATGTTCTTCTCCACCAATTCCATGGGACCTGGCCGCTGGGCAATCTTCTCATTGAGGTCATCGGCCAGTCTGGCCCGCTTCAACTTCAGCTGCTTGGCCTGAAGGGAAGGTTCAGCAGAGGTCTCTGCTCAGGGGAACAGCAAAAAATATGATCACCTCTCAAGTACATGACCTCGGTAAAAAGTTGGCAGTTCACCGTCTGCGTGGATACATGCCCTCCACTAAGTTCTATTTGTTGGCAGAACACTCCCCTCCATCAAGAGCAAGCTGCATACAATGGAAGTTATGTTTGGTCTGCTCTTTTAGTGTCATGAAATTTATTAATTTTTTTAAGTTAGTAGCTCACAGTAAACTCTCTCTTTTTTTCTCAGAAAGAGCTTGAATCGGCCTGTAAAAACCAGCCTCCATTTATTGCAAGTCCCAAGCCCCCACCAAAAGAAAACTGGGCAAATGATGCACAACGGTCAGTGATGTGTAAACAAAATACCTAAGTAAGTTCTAATAATTCTGTTCCTGTGATTTATATTACCTGTTCTTAATTATGAATTTAACATTTTTGTGACTTGCCCTGGGACCCATTGGTGAAGGGCAGGTAACGAGGATGATGATGACGACAACAAACAACAAACTGCCCAATCCTGTTCCAACAGCACACTAAACTTCTACTGCCATCCCTTAAAACATTTAGAAATAATTCTCTGGAGAATTTGCTAACCTGCCACCCATCACCCCCCCCCCCCGCTAAAGAAAAGGTATCTTAAGTGATATGCAGGGGTTGCACCATGCTCATAGATGCAATGGTGTCCTTGAAGTCTTCCCCTGGTGCCTATGATGTATCTGAGGCCCCACCCCTGCCCATGTCACAAGGTGAGGAGGATGGTTAGCTTTTTCTTCATTGAGAAGTACATGGGGCTCAAGGAGAAAGCTGGGACCCACAGCACTTGTTCAAAAATCTATAGCAATTCAAGAATACAAACAGTGTGCCTGGAGGACCTTGATAGCAAAGTACTTTGCTCAATGTTAAAGCACTGACCCGCACCAACAGTACTAGCCCAACCCGCCAGCCATCCATCCCCAGCTGAATAAGATTAACATACAAGAGCCATGAATGTAAAGTTGTATCTATAAAGGGTGAAAATTTACAAGAGAAGACTGCACGCCAAGAATCATACCTTCCAGAATGTGCATCCTCACTAACTCTGATCTCTCTGGCCGGGACCGGATCTTCCGTTTCAGGTAGTCCTCTGTCTGCAAATATATATATATGGAAAACAGCATGCTGAACCCAAGTAGGAAGACAGGACTGAAGCAAATAACATACATGATTTTTAACAGGGAAATTATCTTGGATTTTTAAGCATATGATGAGATATAACATTCCCACAGATTTTTACTACCCCTGCCATTGCAGCAGGCTAATAACTCCAGAACATTTAAGCAGTATCAGAGAACCTCAAGCAGAATGGGTCACAGAACTTAAAGCACTAAGCGCTTTGAGATTCTTATGTTGTGGTATGTTAAATTCTCAGGTTGCTTGGGTATAGGGAGAAACACATCTATTGATCAGGAAACTTTGGGAAAGTCAGTTACTTATCTTGAATCCTCAGTCACCTTACAAACTGTATAGCAAATCTGGAGTGATTTTACCCAGGCTCTAATTCTATTAACTTTAAACAAATGTTAAAGGAGAAAGAGAAAGAGAAAGAGAAGATAACAATTCAGCAGCCAGTGCATTCACTTCTCATCCAGCTAACAAGAGGCTCTTTTGGGAATGAACTGAAATACTCCCAAAATGAGACACGGTGCCTGCATTCAGTTTCCTTATTTCTCAAGAATCAATGTTTTCCACTTAGCTTCTGTATTATCAAGCTCTCAGCTAGAGAGAAAATCAAGCAAAGTCCAAGGTACCTGAAAGGTGCAGACATGTTTATAATTAAGAGAAACTATCACAGGTGGTGTGCAGAATGGAAACACGCAAGATGCTCAACAGAGAAGCACTTAGAAGAATATGCAAACAGTTTTGAAAATCACAAACGCAGTAACTCTCTTGAAGCTAACTTGTGGCTTACCCTGGCCCGTTCCAAGCTCCTTCTCTGTTCATGAAATGCAGCTGGACTTTTCAGAGCTGTTGGAAAGATAACAATGAAGGAATTACAAGAGTTGGTCTCACACATTTCTAAACATGACCATGCTACTTAAGTGTCACCCAATTCAAAGTACAGGTGTTACAATTAAATAATACAAGATGCAGTTTCAACATGGTTTTACTGTGTTGGCAACCACAATAAATCAGAAGCATCAGGGCCAATTTGACAACTGAGTCAGTCAATGCTTCTTAGAGAAATATATGCTTAGGATATATTCATTCTTTATTATATATAATGATTTCAAAACAGGTATCAAACCTCTTAATTCTGTTCTAGCCTTTCATAAAGTCAAGAGTCTAAAAATTTAGCATAATAAAGCCTTGGAGTTCCATTAGCAATAACCTTGGAGATAACAGTTCAAGTCTTAGCCATGTTCTTAGCGACCACATACCAGAAAAAGAGGTAGGGGTGTGTGTGTGTTTTGTTTATGGAGGCTAAGAAGAAAGAAGCAGGGTTAAGACTAGAAGATGTGAGGTGTGACGATCAAGTTGGAATCATGATGCATGCAATCTGGACTTTCGCTACTTACTCTTGGGCTATGTAATGAATATTCCTGTGCATGTGAAGAGGACAATATTGAGACAAACCAGGATTTTGGCAATCGATGTGGGTTGCAATGCAACCTTATGACATTCTGGTTCCTGTGCAATGAGACTTGGTTTTCCATTGTATATAAAGACAGCTCTGTCTCAGTGCCAATTCAGAGAAGGCTACACAGCAAACCACCAAAGAAGAAACACTTTGTCTGCAGGCATTTCCTTCCTGGACATTTTCAGCATATGGACCAGATCTATCAATTTGGGATGGTTTGAATCCATACAATGGAGTAAGCTCCCATTGCTCTGTCCTAGCTTCTGCCAACCTAGCAGTTTGAAAGCATCCCAGTGTGAGTAGATAAATAGGTACTGCTGCGATGGGAAGTTTAATGGCGTTTCAGTGCGCTCTGGTTTCTGTCACGGTGTTCCCCTGCGCCAGAAGCGGTTTAGTTATGCTGGCCACATGACCCAGAAGAGTGCCAAAAACCCCATAGTAGCCTTTGACTGGCCTCAACCATTCAGGGGTCCTTTACCTTTTTAAACCTTACCTCTGTCATTTTAAATTCACACCCTGGTATGCTGTCAACCTAAGCCAGCTGAGGAAGTAGCCATTTTTACAAATTGCTTAGAGGCACTCTAGGTTTATATAAATCACTTAAATAAATGCAACCCCACACTGTTCCTCACAGAAGGCACATGAACAAGAAAGATTTGATGAAGGGATAATATGACTTCACCAAAGAAGTCTCAGTGTAGCTGAAAATTTTGGCACAAATAGAACTGAGCATGCAAGATGCATGAAGTCTGACATGTCAACACCAACATTACACACAGCCACAT
The DNA here is from genome assembly GCF_964270895.1 of Podarcis filfolensis. Lineage (NCBI taxonomy): Eukaryota > Metazoa > Chordata > Lepidosauria > Squamata > Lacertidae > Podarcis > Podarcis filfolensis. The sequence continues at coordinate 45,112,369 of NC_139612.1, read as the reverse complement.
ACATTAGGATCTGATCATTTACAGCAGGTCCACGTGCAGACAGGAGCAAGGAAGACAGGTCAAGCACACTTGTCTACCAATGCAAAAGTGGTAGAGAATCTAAGGAATAACGTAAAGAATGAACACCTTCCCCGTCTTTTCTCACCACTGAAGAACTGCCAAGAGAGACCCTATTTTAGGACACTGATCAACTGCTGCTGAGCACTGTACAAGCCTTGGAAGAATCCTTTGGCAGGGCTTTTTCTCTGCCAGATTCCAGTAAGCTCACATTGGCTAGGACTAATGGGACTGCTGTCTGCCAACAAATCTTTTCTCAGCACATTGTGGTAGAGTGCTGGTTGCCAGCTGAGTACTTGTAATGTGGAATGGTAGCTTCAGTTGCATAGAATCCATGGGTCTATTACAGTGAACAGAAAAATCTGGGACTTAGGTCCTCCAATCTACCACCAAAAGCCATTCAGCTCCAGGTTAGTGGTCATGCTGGAACCAATCACAGAAAATGATACCACACCAATGCTGCCTAAATAATGCATCTGTTAAAGGTGTGGTCCTTAATAGCTGCAATTTCCTGGCATTTTGGAGCTTGAGTGGACATGGGAAGTCCTTAACACAACATGTCAAAGGGTTTTTGTTAACTGAATTCTGCTTTTAAGGTGGTCCCTCTATTCTGATTTTGTGTGTGCGTACACACATGGAAGACCAAATAACTTTGTGTGGAGCACAGCAGACCTCTAGTAAAAACATTGTCAGCAAATGTAGATGCAGGATGCTTTTTACAGCACACACATCTTTGAGAGGCTTCTTAATAGTGCTGTAGCTGTGTAAGGATAGGGTAACTGAGAAAAGCTCCTGAAAGAATGCTTTCCACTATGTGCTCCCTCAGTCTCAAAGGTATTCAGAAATACAAGGTATAAGGGTAATCTGGTGGTGGCAACAGCAACCTGTTTAAAGAAAAGTCCGATCACCTACAGTAGAGTAGTAACCAGTGCCAAGACGCCTATGATACCTTTGTGATCCATAGCAAGACAACCAGTAAGAGGAGCTTTCCTGCTATTTATCTAGAAGTAGTTAAAGGTAAAGGGACCCCTGACCATTAGGTCCAGTCGTGGCCAACTCTGGGGTTGCGGCGCTCATCTCGCTTTATTGGCCGAGGGAGCCGGCGTACGGCTTCCGGGTCATGTGGCCACCATGACTATGACGCTTCTGGCGAACCAGAACAGCGCACAGAAACGCCGTTTACCTTCCTGCTAGAGTGGTACCTATTTATCTACTTGCACTCTGATGTGCTTTCGAACTGCTAGGTTGGCAGGAGCAGGGACTCAGCAACGGGAGCTCACCCCATCGCGGGGATTCGAACCGCCGACCTTCTGATAGGCAAGTCCTAGGCTCTGTGGTTTAACCCACAGCGCCACATCCCAACAAAAGTCTTTTTTTAGTATTCTGAGTGATGAAATTCTATTGTTTGTTGTTGTTGTTGTTGTTGTTGTTGTTGTTGTTGTTGTTGTTATGAAAAGGAGTAACTAAGAAGCCTGTTATCTTTCAATTGAATCCCCCCAAAGGGAAATTCTCATTCTCACAGGTATTTCTATGAAAAACACTTGGCTTGTGCTTCATCCCAATGCTGGCAGTAATGCAAAGAAAAGAATTCCATTCTTGACCTCTGAAAATGCTGAAGGGAACAAGTCTCTACTTCTCCCACAAGATTCTCTTGGAAGAAACCAAAGATCACTGGTATAGTATGTATTATCAGGCTCCATCCAAACTAACCAAACAGTGTACATTTTTCTTGGCTACATAAAAAGTACATAACAAATGGCCCAGAACTGTCAAACAACTCTACCATGTCAGTTAGGAGATCGACCTTTTCTAGCATGGCCTTAATATATTGTGTAGCTATAAGTAGCCAAGTTTATGAACTGCAGTAACCCACACTCTAGAGAAATAGACTGTCATTTTCAGCTTTTCATTTTTAAAAGACTTCCATCCCTCAGGATTGTGAAAAACATGGAAACATAAAAGAAATCACTGCTGAAAGCCATAAGACTAATATCAAGATATGGTCCACAAGACATCCTTTGCAGATCCAGTTCAAAGCCCACCATTGTTCCGGGCTTATTCCATTCCACCGTAATTCAATGCTTTGGGGCGGTATTCAACTGCTACAGCTCATCAGTGCAAGGATTTCTGCTTGTACAACAGAATTTCCCCCTCTCCCACCCAAATCTGCTCCAGAGGGTTGCAGGAACTCATGAAAAAGATATTTTGGTAGGGGGGTGCACAGGGGAGGTGAAGAGGAGAACATTCCATGTTATATTGCTGAGAGAATGTTTACTTAAACAGTACATTGAACACAACCCTTTATTTCCCAATATGGAGGAGAGAATCTGCTCCAAAATGATCAAAACTTCATAAAAATAAGAGCAAGGGATATAGTACTGCCAATTAGGTAGAATATACTTATTAAATGTGTGCTGTGTATGCACCCAGCTGTTCACTTATTCTAGCCACTATCAAGGAGGAATGGAGCAAGACAGCACCCAGTCCCTCAAGGACTGCAAAGTATAAAGAAAGCATTTAAAGAGGTTGCAGAGTCACCTCTGCAAACCCCTAGGTTCCATGTAACAATCTGTATATAGCCAGTCTTAATAATAATAATAATAATAAATTTTATTTATATCCCACCCTCCCCAGCCGAAGCCGGGCTCAGGGCGGCTAACAACAATCAAATAATCAAACAATCAAATAAACCAACATTCTAAAAATATTTCATTATAAAAATTAATTAAAATCAAGTTGATGGCAACCATTAAGCAAAACTCTGTGCAGGTTGCCAGAGGAGGGAGTCCGGCTGCGCCCTGACCAAAGGCATAAGACCCCATAAGGAGTCTCGCCGCGGCATTCTGCACCCGCTGGAGTTTCTGGGTCAGTCTCAAGGGCAGCCCCACGTAGAGCGAGTTACAATAATCCAGTTGTAACTCTGGATTAGATGCGTAACTGCACAGGCACCAAGAACTTCACTCACTCCAACCTCTATGCATCAGCAACATGACACAGAAAAGTAGCCATAGACCAATATTCCTTTCCATACCCTACCTTTGCTATATTTTGAAGATTTGAAAGATCCTTAAAGGACATCCATTAAGGTGCTGGCAAGCAAACAGTCTGAAAATTGATTCTAATCCAGAGTAGTTGCCAAACCTAACCATACTATCACACTTACTGATAATCATGATAATTAAAAACTTACTTGAAAAGGAACAGATTCTAACAGTACAACTTAAAGTGGGGCCCTTTCAAGTAACATTGGTGCCGCCGCCACCAATGTATCCCTTTTTGATCTGATGAAGTGAGAAGGAGGTACAGTAGTACTTCTGATTACGTAAACTTCAGGATGCAAAAGCGGCAAACCCGGAAGTATTTGATCGAGTTTCGCCGCACGCATGCGCAGAAGCGGTCCTCAGGTTGCAGAAACCTTGGGATCCGACTGGACCTCCGGAACAGATCCCATCCGCAACCGGAGGTACCACTGTACTTGGAACAGGACTTTCTCTGAGTATTTCAGTGGTAGGCTCATGGCCCAGGCTGTGTTTTCAGAGGCAGTATGCCTCCAAATATCAGCTGCTGGGAATTGCAAGTGGGGAGAGTACTGTTGCCCTCTGATCCTGACTGTGGTCTTCCCATAGGTTGGCCACTGTGACAACAGGATGCTGAACTAGATGGGCCACTAATCTGATCCAGCAGGGCTCTTCTGATATTCTATAGGGGGGAAACCCAAGACTTTTATTTACACCTTAATTTAAGCCCAGTGTTAACAGCAGCAATTAAGACTATTCTCATTTAGAAACTGAAACACAACCAGGGCCACTGCAGGTAAACCAAAGCAGTTCCACTAGCCTTTACAAAGGAAGATGCTGGAAAGATAATCAGAATTATCTGCTCTTTTTAGGAGCTAAATCGGAAGAGATTTTATTCCTCTAGTGTTATTATTTTAGCACTAGCTCAGAAACAATTCAAAGCCATGAAGCAAGTTGTATGTTTCTATTATGTTCTCTTTTCTTAAAAGATTCAGATGTCGGTATATTCAAGTGTTGTTCTAGGTAAAACAACAAGAATGAGACACACTAATCTCATAAGTTCAATATTTTAAAGTAATTTAATGGTATCATTACTCATGTAGATAAAAGCCCATCTATAGGAGCTTACAACAGCTTACAATGTGTTCCCCTGTAGATGTTGTTGGACTTCAACTCCCATCATCTCTAACCATTGGCCATGCTGGCTGGGGCTGATGGGAATTTTTGTTCAACCTTGGGGTTTCCCCCCACAAGTGTTTGGGTTCTCCCAAGTCTGCTGAAACCTTCCTCTTGTGCATGGATGATGTCATTTTGTCTACAAAAGGATTGGTAGCCAGAACTGAGGTCACTGTAAGTATACAATATGATAATGCTGTAAGGTTGCCATAGCCCTGTGGCCCCAGGTGACAGATAGGGTTTACACTTGATTTATGGTAGGGTAAACACACATGCTCATAAATCCAAAAATACTCTTACTGCTAAGCAGTTGGGCTGTATCAGAATAACAGACTCATAACATTGTTTATTTTTCTAATAGAAAAGCTTTAGCTGCAAAAGAGTTCTTTTTTTCTTGTCATCAAGAGTTCCATTTCATTTTGCTTTGAGGAATATACACCATTTCTGAAAGCATGTTTAGCTTTAGTGTCATATGCAAATCTGTCCTCAGACAGCACCCTGGATCCCAAACAATCAATGCCTTCCAAGGAGAAAATAAACATAGATCACTTTACTCAGCGCTTTGAAAACAGTTTGCATATACCTGTTTTGCAGCAAAGCATGGGAAATATTCCTCTGGAGACCCCTTGATGTAAGTGAAGATCTGCACTACAGTGAAACCAATCAAAGAGGCTGTTCATGAGCATGGCACAGGTTTGAAGGGTAAGTATTTGCCATAAAATGAACAGAAAATTATATTAAACACTGTAGATATTATAGTAGCTTGCCAGTATCCCCAGCAAAACAGTGAGACCTGTGCCTTCTCTGATTTTAAAATTAGGAGCATTAGCTACAATCCAGAGAGTCGATAAAATAAAGGCTTGCGTATACAGTATATCTCATAGCTTCTATTTGTGATGCACGATAAGGGCATGACATTGAAGTAACAACTTCTGAAGCTCTCCCAAATGTGCTTTAGATTTGCAACCTCTGAGTGAGAGAAGAGAGTAGATCAATTTATCTTAATGATGCTTTATAACTTCTCTTCCTTCCTCTGTATCCTTGTTCTTGCAGCACTCTCAGTCATCACAAATATGAAACTAACTTCCTGCAACTGTTGGCACATGTAACCCTGAGGCTTGGTGACTGAACCTGGAAGTACCATAGCTCAGTGGATGCAGAAGGTCCCAGGGTTCAATCCCCAATATCTCTAGGTAGGGCTGGGAAAGTCTTCTGTTGGAAACACTAGAAAGATGCTGTCAGTTGGTGTAAACAATGCGGACCTAGATGGACCAATGGTCTGACTCCATAGAAGGCAGCTTCCTGTTCCACCAGCGCAAACTTGTATTAAAACAAATGTCTCTCTTTGCCAAAGATCCTGAAGTTCCCTGTATGTCAGGAACACATAGTTCATTAAATCTGGCATAATTTGTTATGCAGGGTAGCTTTGTAGTTCACATTTAAAGTAAACTACAGTATCTTTCCCATCTAGTTCAAACGGTGAGGAAATGAAGCAGGGCAGAGAAATGTTCCTTTTTAGCAGATTAAAAAAAAGCCATTTAGATAGCATTTCCTCATTTTTGCTACTTATTAACTGCTCTTGAAACATACACAAAACTTAGCTGAAAACATGACCAACTAAATATCAGGAGCCATGGGAACAAATGGATTGGTTTATACATGAAATGTAGATAATACACTTCCAGAAAAAGTTAAAGCTGTTGATAGCTCTGTTTTGTGTTCTACAAGGATTTGGTTAAAGCGGACTACTGCATTCTGAACATAGCACCACTTTAAAAAAAGCTTCATACAACCACAGAACACTAATTGAACTGAATGCTGTATATTGCTGGTTCAGATTGTTCATCTTATTGACCACTATATTGGTCGCAAAAACAAGAAGTCATTTGCAATCATTCTAGCATCATGGAACAGAAAGTCAGCTTCAACTAGACTACAGCAATGTACCATTTACTCTCTCTCTCCAGTATATTTACTCTGAGCTCCCTTGACCTACCAGTTGATACATTAACTAGTTGTAATTCTCTTTAAAATATGTTTTAAGTACTTGTACAATAGTTTTTCATAGTTATTAACTAATCCCAAAATAGAAACATTCCTTCCTATGTTAGACTTCTTACTAATCCCACAAATCTGAAGAAATTCTATTGAGCAAGCTTAATGATTAAAATACAAACTGGCTGCATTCAGGCAGAATACTTTTGCTTCCATTTTAGATTGACCACAGCTTGCCATTTCATTTCAGACCCAACAAACTTACCGGTAATTCTTAATTACAGATCTTAATTACAGTTTCTTAAAACAAGACATCTTCATAGTTTAAGAAGCTGGGTTTTTTCAACAAACCATAGTTAAGGGTTCAGACATAATGCTGAACTGCGGTTAATCTAACATGGAAGCTTATGATCTCTTCCTTGTGGAAGGAGGGGAGAACACATGAGGCCAAGGTTTGCCACAGTTCATCCTCATAATGATATATCATTGTTTGGTTTAGTGTTACATGTGAACTGGGTCAGTGTATCTAGGTTTGGACATTGCAACAATCTGTGGTTACCGTATTTTTCGCCCTATAGGACGCACTTTTCCCCCTCCAAAAATGAAGGGGAAATGTGTGTGCGTCCTATGGGGCGAATGCAGGCTTTCGCTGAAGCCTGGAGAGCGAGAGGCGTCGGTGTGGCGACATCTCTCGCTCTCCAGGCTCCAGGAAGCTAGCCGCAAGCCTTGCATGCCCAGGGGGAGTTCCCCCGGGCGCGCACAGCTTGCGGGCGGCAGCCTGCAGCGCGGAGCACGGGGCGCCCTTCGAAGGACGCCCCGTGCTTTGCGCATGTGTCGGCAAGCCTTGCGCACCGGGGGGAACTCCCCCCGGGCGCGCAAGGCTTGCGGGCGGCAGCCTGCAGCGCGGAGCACGGGGCACGGGGCGTCCTTCGGAGGACTCCCCGTGCTTCACGTAGGTTTCCGCAAGCCTTGCGCGCCCGGGGGGAGATCCCCCCGGGCGCGCACGGCTTGCGAGCGGCAGCCTGCAGCGCGGAGCACGGGGCGCCCTTCGGAGGACGCCCCGTGCTTCGCGCAGGTGTCCGCAGCCTGCCCCCCGGTACATGGGGCGCCCTGAAGCAGAGCGCCCCTCACGCCGGGCAGACATCGGCCAGCCCCACAAGCTCGGGGGACAGCCGGGAGGCGCAGCGCCGCCATCCCACTGTTCCCCGACCTGGTTTTGGGGTGGAAATAAAGGGGAAAATTTTTTCCTTTATTTCCCCCCCAAAAAAGGAGGTGCGTCCTATGGGACGGAGCGTCCTATGGGACGAAAAATACGGTAATTTAAAGGGAACCAAAAGCTTTCTACACTCTTCATCATGGCTCCTGAGAAGTGGGGAGAACTCATTGCAGCTCATTGCTATAACTCTGAACCATGATTTAGGATCATGTATGAAAGACAAGTCCATTATTTCTGCAATACCCCAAGCTGGTAACTTGAAGAAATATTGTCATTTGATGCCAGGGACAAATGTGAGTAAAGTTAAAAGATAGGTAATCTTTATAGTCTTTTCAAATTCTTGTTGACAGGGTTCCATCAATGTCATTCCTACACTGATCACAAAGGGGCACTAGGAGCAGCACAAGGAGTCAAGGATGGGGTTCCTGCAGCAATGCCCTCTCCATCGTGCTTGTCTCACAACAAGGAGAGAGAGGCAGAGGTCTATGTAAAGCACTAACCACAAGACCACTGTGCTTGCAAGGCTATATTTTCACAATCAATTTCTGTGGATTTCCTTCCTGCTTGGTGGTTTGGAAGTGTTGACAGTATCCAACAACCTGCAAAATGCATAATGGAAGGCACAGGGCAGATGTCTCCTGTGGTTTCACCACATAATTTTATTAAACATGCTCTACAATATGGACATTTCTGTCTTGGAAGATAACTGCACTTGAAGCTAGTCAGGAGACTAGTAGTCTTTTTTTAGCCTTATATATAAAACTGTTGTGGAGGCCACTACACCTAATGTCTTTTGTATAAGAGGTGGTCTAGTTGTGGACACACAATTCAAGTACAGTACAATTCTAGTGACGGTTCTTCTCTGTATGGGTTCTGGGCATCTTTTTCTCAACACTTAAGTAAGCTTCACAATTAGGGCATCAAGGTAAAACATAGTGCATGAAGTGGCAGGGCAGGGGTGGGGAACTGAATCCAGCCAGCAGGCCAGACTCATATCCCTCCACCCTTGTGCGCCATGTAACAGGTGGGGAAGACCACACACCACTTAACCCCCTAACATCACAATAGTACTAGGTAACACATGTGGCACACAACATTTTGAAACATTGCAAAGTCTTTCCAGATGGCGTCTGCATGCAAACCCCTTTTTTAAGTCTAGGCACATGCCTGGTGTCATTCATTCATTCATTCATTCATTTTCTATGCGGCCCTTCATCAGAGAGGATCACAAGGCGTTTTACAATATAAAAACAAAAAAATACACAAAAAGCCAAAGACTGTTTAATTAGCCAAATGCCTAATTAATATGATGGCAAGTGGATATGCCTTGATCATATCAGCCTTGTGGGCCAAATGATAAGGTCTGGAAGGCCTAACTGGGCCTTAGGGACAAACATTTCCCACTCCTGAGCTAGAGTTTAAAAGAAAAATGTATCAAGACAATGTTCCCACTGGACAAAATTCCGGTTTCTGCTTTATTCTACATTTAAAAGCATGAAGTGGCTAATAATGGTGTTGCAAAGTTTCTGTTTTGTAGCCTATATGATATACCGTATTTTTCGCTCCATAGGACGCACCGGCCCATAGGACGCATCAAGTTTTTTGGGGGGGAAATAAAGGGAAAAAAATTTATTTCCCCCCCCCCCAGGTGCTTGTGGGGCAGGCAGCGGGGAGAAGCGCTCTTCTCCCTGCCGCCCGCCTTCAGACCAGGTCCGGGGACAGCGGGGAGACGCGCTGCGCCTCCCAGCTGTCCCCGGAGCTTGTGGGGCAGGCAGCGGGGAGAAGCGCTCTTCTCCCTGCCGCCCGCCCTCAGACCAGGTCCGGGGACAGCGGGGAGACGCGCTGCGCCTCCTCGCTGTCCCCGGAGCTTGTGGGGCAGGCAGCGGGGAGAAGGGCTCTTCTCCCTGCCGCCCGCCCTCAGACCAGGTCCGGGGACAGCAGGGAGACGCGCTGCACCTCCCCGCTGTCCCCGGAGCTTGTGGGGCAGGCAGCGGGGAGAAGCGCTCTTCTCCCTGCCGCCCGCCCTCAGACCAGGTCCGGGGACAGCGGGGAGACGCGCTGCGCCTCCCCGCTGTCCCCGGAGCTTGTGGGGCAGGCAGCGGGGAGAAGGGCTCTTCTCCCTGCCGCCCGCCCTCAGACCAGGTCCGGGGACAGCGGGGAGACGCGCTGCACCTCCCCGCTGTCCCCGGAGCTTGTGGGGCAGGCAGCGGGGAGAAGCGCTCTTCTCCCCGCCGCCCGCCTTGAGATCAGGTCCGGGGACAGCGGGAAGACGCGCTGCGCCTCCCCACTGTCCCCGGAGCTTGCGGGGCAGGCAGCGGGGAGAAGCGCTCTTCTCCCCGCTGCCCGCCTTGAGATCAGGTCCGGGGACAGGGGGAAGACGCGCTGCGCCTCCCCACTGTCCCCGGAGCTTGCGGGGCAGGCAGCGGGGAGAAGCGCTCTTCTCCCCGCTGCCCGCCTTGAGATCAGGTCCGGGGACAGGGGGAAGACGCGCTGCGCCTCCCAGCTGTCCCTGGAGCTTGCAGGGCAGGCAGCGGGGAGAAGCGCTCTTCTCCCCGCCGCCCGCCCTCAGACCAGGTCCGGGGACAGCGGGGAGACGCGCTGCGCCTCCCCACTGTCCCCGGAGCTTGCGGGGCAGGCAGCGGGGAGAAGCGCTCTTCTCCCCGCCGCCCGCCTTGAGATCAGGTCCGGGGACAGCGGGAAGACGCGCTGCGCCTCCCCACTGTCCCCGGAGCTTGCGGGGCAGGCAGCGGGGAGAAGCGCTCTTCTCCCCGCCGCCCGCCTTCAGATCAGGTCCGGGGACAGCGGGGAGACGCGCTGCGCCTCCCCACTGTCCCCGGAGCTTGCGGGGCTGGCGGCGGGGTCTCCCCTCTCACTCTGCAGGCTTCAGCGAAAGCCTGCATTCGCCCTATAGGACGCACACACATTTCCCCTTCATTTTTGGAGGGGGAAAAGTGCGTCCTATAGAGCGAAAAATACGGTACTATTTTTTATTCCTCAAAAAACAACCCCAAGCCCTTCTCAATGTGAGTTGTCAGCTAATTCTCACAACAACCCTGTGAAGTAGGGTTGGGCTGAGACAATGACTAGTCCAGTAAGCTACATGGCTGAATGTGGATTTGAACCCAGATTGGTCTGGTCTCATTAACTACTACATGACACGAGTTCTCTACCAAATTCATGTGAAAATTTCAAAATATGAAAGTAGGATGCCCAACAGTACCTAATATTCCTCTCTCAGCCTCCCTTTTTGCTGTCATTTGGAGAAGCTAGAAAACAGCTGTACCCTTTCACACTTGTTCACATTCAAATTTCAGTGCAAATAAGAGCAGTCTCTTTTCCACTTGCCAGAAGACTGAAGGGAAAGGCTGATCTTCTTTCACTTCCTTTTAAGTCAGAGATTGAGAAGGAGTAGGGAAAGACTAAGGGACGCGGGTGGCGCTGTGGGTAAAACCTCAGTGCCTAGGGCTTGCCGATCGCATGGTCGGCGGTTCGAATCCCCACGGCGGGGTGAGCTCCCGTCGTTCGGTCCCAGCTCCTGCCCACCTAGCAGTTCGAAAGCACCCCTAAGTGCAAGTAGATAAATAGGTACCGCTTTATAGCGGGAAGGTAAACGGCGTTTCCGTGTGCTGCGCTGGTGCTGGCTCGCCGGAGCAGCTTTGTCACGCTGGCCACGTGACCCGGAAGTGTCTCCGGACAGCGCTGGCCCCCGGCCTCTTAAGTGAGATGGGCGCACAACCCTAGAGTCGGACACGACTGGCCCGTACGGGCAGGGGTACCTTTACCTTTTAGGGAAAGACTCCTATGGTTCCTCATTGTTCCCAAAATACCATAAAGGATGAGAATCCTGCCTTTCCCTCAAGCTCTCTTCAAGTATCAGAAGACTCAAGGGAAAGGCAAGGTCTACTCTAGTTTGACCAGGTGTTTGGATAATAAAAGTGTGGGAGAGGCCCCTCCCATTTCTTACTTTCTCCATAATGCAGCACAAATTAGAGAAACCTTTGTCTCTCCCACAAGCCTCCTTGTGCATGCCAGATAACTTAGAGGAGGAGATTGGCAGCAAGCACCAGCAGAAATTGGCCAGTAAACCTCAATGCAGATACAACAAATATAAAAATCTGTCGTATACTGATCAATCTACTCAGTATCTGTCTACAATTGGAAGGGGGGGAGGAGAATCAGAACCAAGGGACCACTGTAATCCCCCTGACCTCTCTAGCCAATCCTTGAGACTCACCCTAGGACCCATCTCTTACCAGCCCAATAGACACCTCTGATTTTCATGTAGCTGGAATGTAGAATGTCATGCTGTACAAATGGAAAAGTTGCCCATGAAACAGTGCAGCCCTTGGGCTGAAAAGGGTTTCCCATCCTTGAACTACAATGGCTGGTGGTAGAGGCTCTCCAGCATTTCAGACACAGCTTTTTCCAAGCCCTACATGGAGATATTGGGAAATAAGCCTGGGATGCTTGCATATAAAACACATGCCACTGAGCTATGGTCTTATCCTTGATACTCTGGTTGAGTTGTGTGTGACATATACAGTGGTACCTTGGGTTACAGGCGCTTCAGGTTACATACACTTCAGGTTACAGACTCTGCTAACCCAGAAATAGTACCTCGGGTTAAGAACTTTGCTTCAGGATGAGAACAGAAATCATGCCGCCACAGTGCGGCAGCAGCAGGAGGCTCTATTAGCTAAAGTGGTACCTCAGGTTAAGAACAGCTTCAGGTTAAGAACGGACCTCCAGAATGAATTAAGTTCTTAACCCGAGGTACCACTGTATGCTGACCTTCAAGAAATGAAAATGTTAACATCATCTAGAAATGGTGCTTTTAAGTTAGCTGCTTGAGACACGATGCATTAGGAAATGCTGAACTGTAGAGTATATGCAGGTTTACTAGCTCCCAGTCTGACAAAGACCATCACGTTTTACAAGTTTACTCAGGGCAAAATAATATTTCACTATTAGCATACCAAGAAAGTTAATGAAGGCACACAATGTGGTTTTAATTCCACTAGTTTAAAAAGTATAAGAAGTAAAAGTACAGCCAACAGCTTGCATTATTCTAAAAGGAGATGGGTTGTTTTGAATTGGTATTTAAGCAAGCTTAAGTGTACTTGAGAAAAATAAATGTAAAAGCTTCCTATTTTTTTCTGCTCCAACCTCAAATGCAGATCTGTTTTGGAACAAACTGCTCTGACCTCAGATCTGTTCTAGGAAGAATGCCCAAAAATGCAAAGATAGGATCCATTTAAGTGAGTAAAATGGGACCTATCAGGTCCTTGACTGCAATCCCTCTCCTCCCTAGGCATTTCACAAGCTGAGTAAGTTCATAAATGAACTATATATCTAGAATATGCAGCCCTCAGCCTTGCCTTATACATACTGAACTGTTTAAGTTAAGGAAGTTTAACAAAATACTCATATAATCTGAATGAATAGGATTGGAGGACACAACAAGCAGAAGCGTCTGGCCTTTTGTGGTTTCTCTAATTTGCAACACTGACAAGTTAAAATGAACAACTTATAGAATCTCTCTGAACTGCACACTGGCATTATGGTCAGCCTATACTATTAATAAGGCAAGATACCAGACCTCATAATGTAAATTCTGTCCTCTTCCTTCTCACTCTGGTGATTAAAGCCTTTATTGTTTGTTTATCATGTGCTTGTTTTATGTAAACAATTTTTGGAAGAGAAACCCAGAAGGATCAAGCATGGCTTCCCTCAAAAGCAAGGTCAAGGAGTCTCATTATAACATACCTGAATATATTCACACTGAACGTGCACAGAGGCAAGGATGGAGGACAACTTATGCATTTCTACTATTATGGCAGCCACTATTCTATACTAGAACCAGCAAAGGTGCCTTGATTCTAAATTTCCATTAAGATTAGCAATAGTTAATCTCTATGGTTTTATCACACTTTAACATCACACCAAGATGCAGAATCAGGGCTGAACTATGCAAACATGGGCTAGTTCAGTTCTCCAATGCTTTCATTAGAACGAAGTATGTATGCATATATTTAAGCTATTTATATACCACTTAATCACTGAGGTTTCTAATCTGGTTTCACTATGGAACATAACGGGGGGTAGGGGGTAAAACCTGGCCCTCATCCCTGTCACTGGAATCACTGGAACACTGGAACAAGCCAGGCCTCCATCTCAACTATCTCCTTGTGCCCCTGTACTTTATCCCAAAATGGTTTCCAAAAATAAAGCACTGTACTGGGGGCCTAAACCAATCTGCCAACCATAACAACAGGAGGACTGGCCTCCATTAACAAGGCCCTCTGTATCCAGAGATGCATAACACCCTACAGCCCCTTCCTCTACATGCATACCTTATTATCAGAGTGATGGGCATTTAACTAATAATAGATTAAAAGTACAGTATGAAGTGTTTTATAGTTTGAATCACAGTATACCACACAGAATGCTTACTCTGTGTATCTATGACAATGATTGGGGAAATGTACACACACACACACCCCCAAAGAAAAATTATGGGGAATGATGGGAGTAGTAGTCCAGCATCTGGAGGGCCACAAGACCCCCATTCCTGATCTATGCTACAGGTAAACCCTAGCAGCCAAGAGACCTGTGCCTGATAAAGTGTAGTCAATAAACACAAAACAATGCAAATAAGTAGGACTGAAACAAGAACTAACTAATGAACCCAAGTAGTCAATCAAAGTTTTTAATCAACCTCCACTCAACCATAAAGCTCGCTGTGTGACTGTGAGCCAGTTACACTTTCTCAGCCTATCCTACCTTAAAGGGCTGTGGCGAAGATAAATTTAAGTACGTTGCTTTGAGCTTACTGAAGGAACAGTGGGATAAAATATAATTATTTTGAATGGATATGGCACTTCATTGATCTAGCAATGACTACATATCATAGGAAGGGATGGCAAGGGTTGTGTGGACTCCTGGCAGAGATCTAAAGCCAAGGTTTTGCTTGCTGTCATCAAGGTGGAAGGCACTGGTGATACTGCTGCCTGCTCCTCCAGTCAAAAGCCTGGCCAACCAGGGGGGGAGACCGGGTTGGGGGTGGGAGGCAGAAAAGGATGGGTACTGGGTTCCTAGAAGCCCCTCTTGCTGTTTCTCACTGAAGCACAATAGTCTGGGGAAGGGCAGGCAGGCAGGCTGTGGGACCCCAACAGCTCCACCCACTGCTAGAAAGGGAAATCCCCAGCACTTTGGAGTTGCTTCCTCACAGACATGGCCTGGGTCACCTTCATCTCTCAAATTTCAATATACAAAAAATAGCTGCACACTGACATTTAAAATGGAAATTAGATATATCTTATTAAAACACTATGAACTGAAACCTACTTCTTTTCTTCCACATCCCCTCTCTTCCATTTAAACACCCACCCACCCGATGCAACAATATAATTATTTGGTCTAGAACAAATATTTCTTCTGATCTATCCAATGTATCAGAGTTGTATGTGTTTTACTTTCTGTTTAAAAAAAAAAATCCTGGAGAGTATACCTGAACATTTAAAAGTGTCCATTAACATTCTAAATCTAGAATTTATTCATGTGCATGCTTAACTTATCAATAAATAAAGTAAAACTGATGGTTAGTTGACTGGAAGTGTTTTAAAATTGAATGGCAGGCCCACAAATGAGCCATGAGGATGGCAGTGAAGAAAGGGAAAGGTGAGCTAACCCTAGTTTTGCAATAATACATTTTCAACTAATGGTATTCTGTTTTATTTGCTATCAGTCTATTCTTGACAAGTTTTTTAGACTCTCTCTGCACTAGAGGAATAACATTCACTAATCTGCTTGCAAAATATGTCCGTTTATACTGAAAAGATCAAGTTTTATATTAGTTTTCTGCCTATAATACACCTATTCAACACACCTGATTGCTCTTAAATTTGTTTACATCTAGTGCCATTGCCCACAAAGCAAGCCAGCATGCATACAGAATCCAGACTCCTGCCTATTGGAACTACAGAGGCAGCACCGGAAATAGCCCAAATAGCTGCTGTAACACTTCAAACGTATCCGAAAACTTATCAAATCCATTATAAAGAAAGTCACTTGGAAAACAGTCATTCAATGTGCAATTGTTGCTGCACATTTTACTACGGTTGTCAATACTGAAATTAAAGATGCTGAGCAGGTCAGCATGAGGCACTGGGGAGTCTGTTAGAGCACCCTTTACACTGGGGTTCTGTTTGAAACCCCTTTGCTCACGAAAGCCACAAACAAAGCAGAGAATCGTGGAACAATTTTTTAGAATTTGACAAATTTTATAAACATGGCAACTAAAATCATATGTCTGAACATGAAGAACAGAAACCAAAAGTGAACGGAATAATTTACTAGTATCGAGATATAGGAAAATATGTGTGCAAGACAGGGCCCTCCAAACTCCTCTTTATTTGCTTTTCAGCTTTTAGAGAGCCAGGAACTTCCCCCAGAAACAACTCTGTACTTCCAACTAATCAACAGACAAAAATGTTTATAGGCCAGCTTCACATAAAGTCCCAGTTGTTATTGCAACAGCTAGGACTTGCAAAATAAAATGTTGATATATCTGGATGCTGCTTATAACAGGAACAAAGAAAATCCTTCTAACCCAAAATGAGTCGTCTAGTACTCTTGTAGCAAAACAGCAACATGACATTGGTACACTGAGCCGATGCTTGCACAATTCTTAGCAGAGCCAACACCTTTGTAAAGGCTTCAAGGCAAATACACTACAGAGCATGTAAAAATAATTCAACTGCTTTTCTACCAGCCCTCATGTTACTTCTCCTGATGCATTTGTCTATTTGATCATAACTTTTCATACACTAAAAAGTTATTTTCAAAGCGTTCCTTAGCCCTGCATATATTTGTTTCATCATTGACTTGAGCCACACCTAATGAACAAGCTATTGCAGCACTTGTCACCATGCAACAAAACCTGCTGTCTAAAGGCTACAGTGAAATTCTAAACAGTAGCAAATGCAGAAAAAATCTTTGTTGCATGAACATTTTATAGCCAGGGTACTACTAAGCATGTGTGCAACCACACTCCCAGCTCAATGGCAGGAAGCATGCTAAGAAAATGACTACCATGCACCCAGTTTTTCACATGTTTCTAGCATGGCAACATCTTCCCGTAAGTCCTTCTTTATCAAGTAATACAGCCACATCTTACTCTGTGCAGCAACCAACTTCCAGAAAATAGATGCTAGGGTACCAGTCCTAGAAATTAAAAATGGCACAAGGCTCCACACACCGTACATGGGGACTGAAGTGGAATGGATCTTGGAAGGGCAGATGTTTCAAAGCTCTCTCTCATCTCAAAAAAAGACATTGTGTATTCAAAGAGAAAGAAGAAGTTTAAACAAGTTATACTTACGAGGCATGATCCCTTGGCTAACCAGCTCCTCGCGTGTTCGTCGCTGCTGGAGCTTCAACTGTAGCACTGCAATGAGGCAGACAAAGAATTAAGTGCGGAACAGGTTACTGTGACATGCCACAATGCAGAGCATATTTTTCTCTTCATTTTCTTTTCTTTTAGCTCCAGAACATTAGTGTGTAGGAGAGAAGCCCTGTCATCCCCACCCAATTCTTAACTCTTGCAATTGCAGAAGTGGCCTCAGGCAGCAAGGTTTCCGTATTCTTCTGTAGACAGCGGGGAGAGGAAGTTACAATGCATTTTAGCAGGTTGATAAAAAAATCCACAGAGTATGAAAACAGGGCCTGTTGCTCAACAACTCCTGCAGCACCACAGTCCTTTGCAAATAATGAAAGCATAAAAACACAGGGACCACACAAACAGACTCTGATCCAGTAAAATGCAGAAATTCACATTTACCGAAGTTTTCATTCATGTACACCTAAATTTATCACTAACAACTATACTGTCAGTTGCATGGCTTGTCCCTATTTCTTACAACCAACAGGTTGTACCAACACTGTTTCCAAAAAATGAGATTCCAAGAAAAAATCCTTTTAAGGATTTGAAGGGTTCAGCGTAAACCATCTACAGGTTTATACTGAAGGGCACATAACATGGATCAGTTTCTTCTGAATCTGAATGTACTTTAATTATCCTCACAATCCAATAGTTAATGACACAAGGTATATTTTACGTACTCTCTCAATGTATGCTTACAAATCATAGTGTGGTATTAAAATAGACTAGAAATTGTGAGAACAAAACAGAAATAAATTCTGAGTAGCATATCTGCAGGAAAAGGTATTATGTTATGTGTCTCTTTAGGCATTTTTCTATGCAGAAATAGGCACAAAGATAATGAAGCTGAGTATACCCATAGCTATGCATACACACAATATGAATATGATATATATGCAAATCATGTTGCAATTATGTGCTTATAGAAGGTGCTGATACAAGTTAGCTGCCCCATTTAACTGAAAAATTATTCTTGATCTGGTCCTCCACACTGTGTTAAGAGGCACCAACTAAAGCTGTTTGGGCTGTTAGGGTTTGAAATTAGCATGGCACCAGGAACATTTTCCACCTAAAGATTCTCCATTTGTGAGCACCTCAAAAAGTCTGGGTGCCATTTTTTGTGCTTGGCTGACACTCAAGGATTAGTGAAATGTATGTGCTTTGAAGCCTCGAAGTATATGTTAAGAATAGACAATATGTTAAGGAGTTTAACAATAAATAGTGTTTTGAAAACACCAAATTAAACATGTAAAATGTTTAAAGTGTGATATTAACAATGTGTCACTTATGTGAATTGCACATTAATTCATGCTTATCAAAATAATAAAAAGTGTTGACGACCCTCCACCCCCCCGCCAGTGGCGACTACATTCTTTTGGTGCCCACAACCCAGGTCCCAGAAGCCATTTGGCTCCTAGTGTTTCTATCCCAGTTTCTAACACTGGTTATGGTAATATAAAACCCAACTTTTGTGTGGCCTTTTTATGATTGTGCAAGTTTTGATTTCCTAAAGATTGAAATAAGTGGAAGATAGAACTTTTTTAAAATTGCTTTCATAAGTACAATGCAATCATTTGCTAACTATTCAAGTGACACCAGTATTACACAAGTAAACTTAAAGTAATTCTGCAAGATGACAACATACAAGCATGTTTGTATCATATCCTGAGCGCCAAAGTTCGCAAAAAAGTTACAGTATAAACTGGGATCTATATTTCCTTAGAAGAAATATAGATCAAACAACTTTGAACATCATAGACACATTCAGAAATAATTTCCAGAGAGGCAAGTGTGTAGCAGAAAAAACAAAAGAATCTTCTGGTACTATGAAGATTAACACATTTATTATGGCATTAGCTTGTCTGGACTAGTCTCCATCTTTGAGGTATTAAGTACACATTTCTATATTGCCTTCATTTGAGAAAAGCATTAAAAATAATCTTACTGCCAGAACAGTGCAGCAATCAAGTGAAGCCACTGAAGGGTGGGTCAAATTAGTACTGCATGAACCGTTTGAATCGGAAGTGAAAACACCCATTGTAACCAGATGAAAGTATACGAGAGGAACTTAAGGTATGCTGAAAGTAGTTACTCAAGAAGCCTGCTAGAATGTAATGCTGAAAGGCTGCTGTCAAGTAGCATACGCTTTCATGTTGAAGAGAATGTAACAACTCATCTAAAATCGTTAAAGCTGAAATGAGTCTAATGCTAGCTTTCCAAAACCCACATTGTTTTAAAATATTTGCATTGTTGAAGTTTATAAAAACTGCCCCAACTCAAAATTCTGTTTGCGCTCTGATATGTGTGTAGACTGGTATGGGGCTACCAGTTCCTGCTACTTTAAGCTTCTAGGTAACAATCCATCTTGCATCCGGCCCACATCCCCACTTCCCACTCTTTCCAATCGCCTGCATCACCACCAGGCCACACAAGAGTTTATATCCTGCGCTGAGTGCTTTTGCATCTGATAGCAGGTCTGAACCATTTCCCTTCCACATCCTTTTCGGCAGCTAACTGAAAGCGTTTCTAAACTAAGCCTATAACCCCCGCCCCCACTTGGAACTCTCTAAAGTAGGCAGTGTCACTTCAGGCTTGCGGGGTGAACCTGAGCGTGAACCCTCTGGCCACCACTGCAGTGGGCGACCCCAACTCCTCTCTCCTGCTCTAAGGAAGTGTCAGTGGGCCTCTCCACAAATGACAGAAGAGGATGAGGAGGTGGCAGCCAAGGCAAATGCAGAGGAGGATGAAGGAGCAGCAGCAGCAGCAGCACAGAGCGAGAAGTGACCCTCAGCATGTTAAATTAAGTAGGCACTGCCCTTTGGTGATCAAATTCTATTAAGACTACAGTATTACCCATTCTGTTTATACACTGTGCAATTGTGATAATTTTATTTATGTTTTGTAAATTTGTAACATTTAAAATATAATAAATAAATGCAACGTTATTTCACCTCAAGAGGTAGCTGGGGCTCGTCAAGCTGGGAAGGAAGCCCATCTAGGAGAAGAAAAACTGATCCTAAACCTCCACTGTTTTTCAGGAGAAGAAAAAGCTAAGGAGGAAACCCTACACAAATCCAGACTGGAGTCCCTAAGACAATTGGATGGTGCCTTATATGCTTTCTTCTGGCAACTCCTGCAGCCAAGGTGGTGCCAAACATATTGCACTGCTTTCCTTTGGACCACCATCAGCGAGGCCGGGGTGTGTGTGGTCGTTGTCTGGACAGCCCAGGACCTCCATACACACTGCCCAGGCTTGCACCCTAAGGTGGTCACTTGGTGCTGCTAACACAATGGTTTGACTTCACCCCCAGAGGCACACTCCATTATTTCTCAAGACAGATGAATGTTAACATCAATTTCAATTCAGCACTAACTGCTAAGCTACCAATGCAAATAAGCCATTTAAAGAGCTCAAAACCACCCTCCCACCCCCAATTAAACTGAACTTTATTTGAAAAAGTTATATTCCTTTCTTGCTATGGTGACCCTGACAGCTAGCAACCAACTCATATGAAATGTTCATATTCCCTTCTGAATCATGAGTGCTCACAAAACTCAGCATAGAAGGTATTTGGTTCCAAGTATGAGAGCATTAAGAAATAAAAATTAAGGAGCTTACAGTGAAATTGCTGAAAGCTCAAAGTGCTAACCAGCTTTTAAATGGATTCATGAAATATCGTTTGCCAGGTCCAAAAAGAGTAGAATGCGGCAGAGACCCAGAGTTATGCACTACTACTACTACTACTACTACTACTACTACAATTTATTTATTTATATGTCACTCATCTGACTGCCCCAGCCACTCTGGGCAGCTTCCAACAAAAAACAGTAAAAACACAATACAACATCACACATTAAAATCTTCCCTGAATGCCAATGCTTTCTTCTAGCAAACATATGAGCTTCGATCTTAGATTGGAGGTGCTCACAAACTTATTTAGAGCAAGCTTTTGCCTTGTACATGAAACATGATGCCATTCTAGAGAATAATACTTTAATCCACTGAAGGCTGAGGGGGAATGTGAACTGTCTATGCACTTTGGCAGATTATATAGTTCATAAACATTTAAGTGAAGCAGATTGTACACACCATCTAAAGAGTCATGGCTGTGTATTCCATCAGCTGGAAGAAGATCAGCAATAATTTGTATTACAGTGTAGCAACTGGAATAAGGGGAAGAACTGGCACTCATTTCAATTTTACAGTGTATATGATGTGTATGAACTCTTGAAGAGCTCATCAATCTTAAGCATAGGACAAAACTTAAAGAAAACGGTTTGCTTTACTACATCTCACACTCCATTCCTGCTTTTACTTGAGTGCAGGAACTACTGCTGCTGCAAAATGCCAGGAGTTTCTTTACAGCTTCCTTGGCAACCACAGTAAGGAAGAGGAGAACTTGCTGATTTACTCTGTAATATCTTTAGGAGACACTCGGGGCAAGACACCCTATTTATATTAATGTCAAGGGATTATACCAATGCAAAAATGCTGAGAAAAATTTAACTACTTCCCTTTGGGCTATAAAGGGGTGGCTTACAAAAGCAGATATGAAATGTAGAAAACAGAATCAGTTCCTTTAACTGCATTTTACTCAGTTCCAGTTGGTGGAAGGAAATCTTCTCCACCTCAAACCACAGTGATTTAATATTTGCATTTCCAAGCTCCCAGAAATCTTCCTGAGAAACAAAACAGTTTTTACTTCTGAAAGATTGCTAAGACAGCTGCCAGTAAGCAGACCAGGCATCTGTTCACATTCTTACAGTGCTGCTGAATACAACCACAGTCCCTTGCAAATAGACGAGAGACACACAATTCAAAAGCATCAAGGAAAACAGATGCACTTCAACAGCCTTCATCCCAGATCCTTCTCCCCAATAACATTTAGAATTTGAGAAAAATCTTGAATATATTTTCATCCATTTTCAACAGCCTATTTTGCTCTTTCCCTTGAAGCCAATCTAGTGATAAGGGACTCTTTTACTAATGGTAAAACAAAAAAGATTCTAAAGAGGAGAACCTGGGAGAAAGTTCCCTAAAACTCAAGTTTTTGATCCTTATTATGTAGTCAAAACTATACTATCCACAAAAAAGAGGGGGATATCATCAAGCTTGAGTGAAAGTGCTAAAATACAAAAAGATATTCTATTTTTTAAAAATGTAGGTCCCATTTGCCTTATTCTATCTCCAAAGAAAATTATTCCCTTTGATAAGGGAAAGGAATTCCAACACTCAAGTCATTAGTGTGACTAATGAGTTATATGATCTTGTTGACTGTGTGTCATACTGAGTTATAAAATGATAGATCAGGAATTATAAAGCTTTCTACCCTCAAGGCAAAACCTGAGATGGCTGGAAATTCCTGAGGTGCATCATCACACAACGGAAGACGACTTTGGTACAATCAGCTGGCCGTTACTGACATCATGCTATCTAATCCATCTCTGGATACTGCTAAATTCTTTGCCATGGCACTTTCCTTGTAGCAAGGAGTTCTATAGCTCAGCTTTCCTTAAGCTCAGTACAGACCTGCTCTGGAGATAAGGTACAACCTCTACATTTGGGGCAAAGTTTGCCGATCCAAAGTCTGATTCAGAGTGGGAGAATGCTTTTTCTTTTGTCCCCCCCCCCCTTCCCATCCCTACGTGCATCTCAAAGTATTTTACCTATCTCCTACAATTTCTTCTCCCATTCTCCTTTCAGACTCAACTTGTACCGTAACCCTACCCCCCAAAAATTACTTGTTTGTTTCATCCAGTGGCACTGAGACCCCCCGGCTGATCCAGGTCAACTGTTTCAGAAACACTGTTCTGGGTAATCTGTAGATTCTTCAGAACTTTATTTAGCACTGTGGCCTAGGATATTTGTTTATGCCAAGGGTAGGAAACCTTTTCCATTCAGAGGGCCACATTATGGCAAACATTCCAAGGGCCACGTGCCAGTGGTGGGCATGGCCACACAAAAACATCTGTCTCCATCCTGGCCAGAAAGAGTTGAGTTCAATGACACGTTCCAGCAAAGTAAAATCACTAGAGAAGGGTGCGGAGTGGGACCAATGAGGGTGTTTGGCCAGGGCAGAGTCCCAAGGGCCAGGTCAAGAGGGATGCATTTGGCCCCTGGGCCCAAGATTCCATACACCTGATCTATACTGCTAATATGGTTAAGTGGGTAAAATTCTGGACTAAGACTAGAAGTTGAGATTCAAACGCCCACTCAATCATGAAGCCCATAGTGGGCCAGCTGCTCTCTCTCAGCTAAACCTACCTCACACAATTGTTGTGAGGGGAAAAGAAGACCTTGCATGCCACCTTCAGCTCCTTGGGGAAAAGGCAGAATATAAATGTAAACCGTGTAAGTTGGTTTTAGCTAAATGTACACTTCCCCAAGGGGCTCCCGTCGTTGGGTCCCAGCTCCTGCCCACCTAGCAGTTCGAAAGCACTCTTAAGTGCAAGTAGATAAATAGGGACCGCTTTCTAGTGGGAAGGTAAACGGCGTTTCCGTGTGCTGCACTGGTGCAGGCTCGCCAGAGCAGCTTCGTCACACTGGCCACGTGACCCGGAAGTGTCTCTGGACAGCGCTGGCCCCCGGCCTCTTAAGCAAGATGGGCGCGCAACCCCAGAGTCGGACATGACTGGCCCGTACGGGCAGGGGTACCTTTACCTTTACCTTTACACTTCCCCAAAATAAATAATACCTTTGTCTTGAAGAGATGCTTTGATCTATTTGAACTGACACTAATTAGTATAGCAAGAACACACTCAGTAGTTCAGCAACTTCAAGAGACATACAGTTCCTTTTGTTTTAATTTTGCAAGCCACCCAGAGGACACTGTCCTGGGGGTGGCCTAGAAATCATTTAAAATAAATTAATATTTTTCTGCTGATCATTTGCATTTGATGTTGCTGCAATAACAGAATACGACAAAGCTTGAGGAAGTTAATAAATCTATTGTGAAGGAAATAGAAATCTTACTTTTATACAAGGTTAGGCTTCAAGGTATCACTCTGAACAGCAACTGTGAATCCTTAATTTGGGCTTGCACACTTCTCAAATCATCAAGTCAAAGCTCAATGGTGCGCCTGCACCACATCATGTGATCAATTATGGGGGCGAGACTTACCTGCCCCTCCCTATTTTATTCAAGTTAGCTGACTGGAATGAAAAAAAAGCCCTTATAATGAAATCTTTTCTATTTTGACCTCTCCATCTGAAATGAATGCAATATTCTGGTAAACTAGGAGAGCGAACATATCAAATGTATCCAAAAAGTTTGAACAGAAAGCAGCTGCTTCAGGTATCTATACTCTTCCAAACTTCCTTATCACCTAATTTATTGTAACATCCTAAGTTAACTATTCAGAGGGAGCCTTTCTTCCTGTAATTCCACATCCAGCCCTTACATGTTCATTAGTTTCAGTTTTCCTGTTTGAATATTTGGTATATTTATGCAGTATGCTTTTAAACTGTGTCATAATGACCCTCATTTATAAAAGCTGAAATGTGCCATCTTTACTAAGGACAAGGCAGACAACAAGAAAAGAAAACCACCTGATTAGTGCATGGTACTTACTAGCTGAATGTATGTTCAAAATGAGCACACAGTGGCAGTGCCTTTCAGTCTGGCAGGGACCAGTAACTTGGGACTATACACTACAGAACAATAGAGTTACTTTCCTCTGAAAATCAAAATATTAGAGAAATTCTGAACAAAGCCCTTATACCTAGACATAATGCAACAGTAACAATTTAAAGTATGATATGCATCATAGCACAAATGGACCACTATGAAAGTAGCTCAGTGCTTGGGACTGGCCCTAACAGTGCAGTAGAGTTTAGCAAATTATCCTAATTAATCAGAACCCATAAAGAAGAAGAAAAGGGTTCATTCAAGTTGTGGCCTCCACTATACATGGGAGCAATAACTGAATAATTATTTGCTTAGCTTCATCAGACAACACTTTCCCATTAAACCAAAATCTGAAATTTTGGTTTGAAATGAGTTTCCATTTCTGGGTTGGAGGGCAAGCACTAACCATTGTTTGCCATTTCAGCTGTCACAGCAAGACTAGAATGCTGACAAAGTTCACAAACAAAAAGGCTTGCAATAGAGGTATTACAGTATGCAAGAGAACTAGACTAAATCCTAACCACTAATATAGAATTCCACATGGCAGAAACCTAGCTAGTGGGTGAGTCAGCTTCAAATAAAAAAAGGTAAGCTTAAGTTTTAGATCAAATTCAATGTACGTAGATTTCAGTTTATATTAAATGAATTAGACTTCATAGGTTAAAAAAAGGACCCAGCTGAAAGTTTCAGCCTTCAGTGCGAAGGATATCACCGACAGCAGGCATGTCCGACCGGTCGATCGCGGGGGGGGGGGGTGTCCCTGGTCGATCGCCATAGTGTTCCAAAACACACACACACAACAAACTTCTGGCAATGAGAATGGGTAGATCACAGCCAGTCTTTTTAAACTGTGAGCAGATCGCAGTCTCTTGGGAGTTGGACATGCCTGCCCTAGAGGGAATACTAATAGTGGCTGGTTTGATAATTGGGGGCATGCATAGCTGGGTGTGTGATGGGTGTGCAGACTGCCTTGTTCACCCGACACAAAATCGTGGGTGTTGCACATTGTCTAGATAGCCTGATAGTTTGTGGGAGGAGTTAGTGGCTGTGATACCAATGAAGTGAGGAAATGTAAACATGAGGTCCTGGAAGTGAAATTTAGGCTGCTAGGTAGGATGTTGAAAGCAAGGACCTTCAATGTTGTTTTCTCTGAAATGCTACCCATTCCAAGTGTAAGGCCAGCAAGACAGGCAGGCACAGGATGAGAGTCAGAAGGGGCACGTTATAGCAGTACAGAGAGGCTAAAGCATGATAGGCTAAAACACAAACACCAAATACATCTGAATAGAGGCACTATATGGAAGTGTTAATGCTAGAAGTCTCTGAGCCAAGATGGGCAAACTGGAGTGCTTGGTCTTAGAGCATAGACACGAGTAGCAGTAACTGCTAGAGTGCAGTGCAATGCATTTCCACAGAGCTCACAGCATCTGCCTTTGCAAATACATTACACAAGCACAGCTGGTATAATGGGATTGCAAGTTAAAACAAATAAGTCAAATGGCATGCAGCTGGACCATACTGGACTTGAATAAATTCCAGAGTATATGCCTTGTCTGGGAGCTATCCAGAATTGGAGTGTAAGCTCTGGCAGGAATCCCACCCCATAAGGTCAGTCTTTCATGCTGATTCTTCAAAAACCTGACTGTAAGCTGCACTTCCACTTGCAATATCTCTTTTTTAGCTTCCTATCCCCCCCCCACCCCCCTGAGCCTTGCATTAACAAGAGAAGGTTACTGGCTGCTGCTCAAGCCTGTTTCCGTGTGAATACTTTACTTTGTCAAAAGTATCCCAACTGCCTGGTACAGCTGAACCCTGCCTTTTGTCATGTCCAGCATCCTTCTGAGTATCCTAGAATTTTGGAACACTACACAAAAAGCAAATGACCCCATCAACAAATATTCAAAAAACATACCTGCTTTTACTTCCTTCAAGAACCAGTCACAACCTGATACCACACTTCTGCTACATATTTGCTCTCTGCATCTTGAACACAAATTCCAGCTCCCATTCCTGTTGTGGTCTTTTTGTTGTAAGTCCCTACCTGTATTCATTGTATACATACCATTGTGTATCATCTGACCCGTCTACTGCAATTATTAAGTTTGCAGATGACACCACCATAATGGGTTTAATAACAGGTGGAGACGAATCAGCATATAGAGGGGAGGTCCTAAAAATATCTACATGGTGCCTAAGGAACAACTTGCACCTTAATATCAGCAAGACAAAGGAGATGGTGTTGGACTTTCGGAGGAAGAGAGGGGAACTAGCCCTGCTGTACATCAGGCAGGGCTGTGTGGAGAGAGTCTCTTCCTTTAAATTCCTAGGAGTTTATCTCAGTGAAGACCTTACTTGGAAAATAAATACAACCCAGGTGGTTAAGAAAGCCCAATGGAGACTCCATCTCCTCAGAGTATTGCAAAAGAACGGTGTCAATCAACATTTGATGATCTCCTTCTACCGGACAACAATAGAAATTGTCCTTTCATACTGCATCATGGTGTGGTATGCTGGTTTGACATCAACTGATAGGAAGTGCCTACAGAAGGTGGTGAATACAGCACAATATATTATGGGCTGTCCCATGAATCCGCTGGATGAAATAGCGGAAGAACGTTGCCTCAGGAGAGTGAGGAAAATTCTCAGGGATGATTCACACCCTGACCAGCAATTTCTTGATCTCCTGCCCTCAGGCAGAAGATATAGAAGCATGATTAGTCATACCAACAGGGTAAAGAATAGCTTCTATCCGTGGGCTGTTAGGCTGCTGAATGAAAAGATAACAACAGGGCAACTGACTTTCGGGTTTGGTGGATGTGCGTCACTAAACAAGGGGAATTAAGACTAAGAGAGCTGAGAGGGGGGTGCTCGTGTAATCTCACTGTGTACAAGTTGTACAAGTGACAATAAAGTATTTCAATTCAATAAATGCCTGCACCAACTCAGAGGCATGTACATTTTTTAAAAAATCTCTAGTTTACAACTGCCATGTGTGAAACATGTTCCCATTCATCTTGCTAGAGAAGATACACAATGCTCAGAGAAAGCAGACTTCCTTAAAGAAACTGATGCTCATTTTACATTTCAATTAGATATTTTTTTCTAAGCACAAGCTCATATTTTAACATATGTGGTAAAGCAGTCTAAAATGATACCGGAAAACACCTAGTTTATAGTTTTTAAACTTTTGTGAATGTTGGAGATGCTTAAAGTACTGTTTCCTCGTCTTAAACACAATTTCCTTATTCCAGGGCAGTAAATATGGTATTCTCCAGATGTTGTTGGAATTTCTCTTCTGTCGATCCCAGCCAGCACAGCCAAAGGTCAGGGACCATGGGAGTTTTAGTCCATCAACAACTGGAGGGCACTTCATTGGTTACACCTGCCCATAAATTCACCTTCAGCCTTTCCATATAATGGCATGCTAGACTTTATTACAGACACCTTCATTATTTCTGCTAACAGGAACCCTTCTGCTGACTGCCTCAATTTCCTCACATCTCCTTCCCTGCCCCAATACTGTCTGTTCTTCAAACAAATCTCCTACAACCCCCCTGCTTACAATAATATTCATTTCTTGGATGTCTCATACCTTAATTCCCCCTGCCCAAATAACTGTTCAAGAACATGGATCAAATATTGATACTGCACTACATGAATATTCATAACCAATTTATATCCTTTTTCTGTCCCTCATAAGCACTCTGTACCACAACTACATGTGCTACCGAGACACTGAGGCCTGCTGAAGACTAAAGTCTCCCACATTTGCTGTAAAAACCAATTAAATTTCTAACAGAATGATTCATACCCTTGCTTACAAGAGACCTTCATAAAATGGAACAAGCAGCAGCTTCCAAGAGAAGCTGAAACACATCCAAGTAAGTAACACTACCAGCACAAACTAATTCATTGGAAAGATCTATGATATACTGGAAGACCGTAAGAGATTCAATATGCAAACCATTAAGAACGGTCACAGGAAAACAGGAAAATAGAAGGAGCTTACGAACCTTCCCGCAGGCTGTGGTAAGAATCCTGACTCAAGCTTACATTCTTTTGTTCCTTTGACACAATCTCTGCAAATGGCACAATCCCACCATAAGCAGGCTGGAGGGTTTTGGTTTTGTCCAACATGCTGAAGAAAATCCCAAGTCCAAAATGTCCCTCAGGCCTCTGGAGAGCTGTATAATCCTCAGGAAGGGACTCGTCAGAATAGGTTGCACAAAGACGCTCGTGTAGCCTTACTCTCAGCTACCATCCAGTTTCATTAACACTGGATTCATAAAGAAAAAGGCCTTCCCTCTCCCAAGAAGGGGTGTATGTACATACACATTGTAAGGAGCTAGGGAGTACTGAGCCTCACTCACGGCTGTGCACATTGACAGATGGATGGATTCCTTCATGAAGCTGCTTGCAGCAACAGCTAACCTCATTCACCCAAAATAGTAAAGCAGTTGGTTTCTCTACTCAGACCTCAAACATTTGTCAGGCAAGCATCATCATGTAATTTAGTTCCTGCCCTCTCCTCCTCATCTCCACCGCTGAAGCTTAACTGCTGGGTTCACAAAATTATTATTTTTTGTGGGGGGGGGGGGGAAATCTCTGGATCAGTAGGCACTGAGGCATCCATTTAACCAATACTCAATTACAGTATACCCAGAAAAGGTGCTGATTAACACAAGAGAGAATTCTCTGTGCATTAAAGACCAAAATCAGGTTGAAGTAGCTTCGGGATAAGTATTTTTGGGTTGTGCGCTGCGGTGACCCGGAAGTAACGGAGTGCATTACTTCCAGGTTTTGCCGCTCGCACATGTGCAGATGGTCAAAATGACGTCATGCGCATGCGCAAAAGCGGCAAATCGCGACCGGAGCAGACACGGGTTGCATTCGCTTCTGGATGCGAACGGGGCTCTGGAACGGATCCCGTTCACATCCAGAGGTACCTCTGTAACTGTATCACAAGGAGTGGTTTAGTTTAACCTGCCTGCTCCATTTCTGAAATGTCAGAATAAGGGCAAGACCTTATTCTGGTTTTCAATGGTTAACAACTGAAATACTACAGTACAGTGGAGCATTGTGTCAGAAAAACATTAAGAGAATGCATCTCCATTTTATAAAAGACTATCATGAACCTCCAGCTGCTTGCTACTATTCACTGCAGAACTAGAACTTGCAATAATCAAGGAGAAAAGATTTTTCAACTCTAAGCACTTCTTGATCAATTTGATACTGCTTTCCTCAAGGAGGCGAGTATGTCCCTCCTGGGAACATTGAAGGCTTTCTTATACAGAGTCAGACACTGGTTCATCTAGTTCTTTCTCTACACTGGTTAGCAGAAGGTATCCAGGGTTTCAGACAGGAATCTCTACCTGGTTATTCTAGGGCCTGAACCTAGCCTTTTTGCATGCAAAGCAAGTATTCTGCCATTGAGTCACAGCCCTGCCCTTCCCTCTTGCCACAGCTAGTGAAATCTGGCGCAAGTTGAAAGAGAGCCATAGGGTCAGTTAGGCTAATTCTTGCTCTAATACTAGATACCCTAGATCTAAAGGACATATGCATCTTCTTGTCTTGAAAACATTCAAGGAAGATCCCTTCTCTTGGTTAGGTCTGATACAAAAACATTTCAATTTCATTGCAAAGAAATGTTGCAACGAATAATTATTGCCTTATAGGGCAAAAACAGCTTAATATTTAAAATATTTCACAGATAAAAACATTACAACATGTGTCCCACAGGAAAGAAAACTGGAATAGCACTCCTAGTCCTACTCCCTGTAGTGAAAGAATTGCACAATTTTCATCCTAGGAATTAAGAGGTCTCTTGGATGTTATTGCTGAGCAAGGACAAAGCTTCAAAAATCTAGAATGAAGTCCACAGAGAAATTCAAGACTTCTCCAAATGATTGCACCCAGATTACTATGGAACACAAAAGGGAATGTAAATTCAAAGCCTTCACTCTAAATCTACCTTTACAGAGATTACATATTTTAGAACAATTTGGTACACATACTACCTAAACAAGGGGTGTTCCCAAGAAGTCACTTTGTGGCGACAATTACTTTCAGAGCGATTGAGCAAAACTTCAAATTATGCATTGTACATGCTGCCCAGAGCATAGAACTTATCCTTCCAGGCAACTGGCTGCAGCTGCTCAAGCAGCTCAGAAGTTTCCTAGCCATGATGGACAGAGAAACTTCAGTTGCAGTTTCTCTCAGGCACAGGGAGTCAGCCAGCCTGGGAATCTGGATCCCTGCCCAGCTGCTGAAAGGCCCCAAGGCAGTCCCTGCCCCCACAGTGGACCTGCATACACACAGGATATACTGCCACCCTCACTTTTGACAGAGTTTTAAAATAACATGAACTGTAGATGCAGCAGGAATAGCCGCTGCATGCTGGAAAACCTATCAGATGACGTCAAAGCACATTCTGAGCTCTTTCCACACCTCCAGACCTCCCCACTTCCTTTTCCATATCAGTCTCTCATTACCTCACAAATCCGAGGGCACTGCACTTTAAATATTTCAACTGCCAAACTGTACTCTAAGCACCAAGAACCAGATTACCATTCCCTTTCAACAAATATGAAAACGCATCCAAGATTTAGCTCTGCCTCTGTGGCAAAGTACATCTACTACATTTTTATGTTCCAAATGTGTGTGCCAAGGCAACAAAACCCTTAGCAGATATAAAGACACAAACGTAATTTGAATGCTTCATTTACACAGAAGCAGAGACTACCCTCTTGCCTCCCCGGAGCCTCAACTGACTTATTTCTATAGATGCCCAATACACACTCTGAACTATGCCAACGGTCTTGATTTAGCTATAAATTCAATACCCTCAAGAGAGGGGCTAAAAGGCCAGTTCAAAATTAGAGGCCCCACGTGGTGGCTGCTGAAAAACCATTTCAGTATTGTAGCACAGGCCTTGTAGCATTTGAACTCTGTGGCTATGTGGCAGCCTGTCCATATGGAAACTGTCTATGTGGCAGTTCTATGAATTCCCAACAGTTGTTATCACCTGGACAGTCACGTGGTTTTTAAAAAAATGATTTCAAAGTTACAGCTGCAGCAGCCATGCAGATGCCACATTTGGAGAGGAGGGGAAAACCTATCAGCCTTCACGTGAATCGACCATAGCATTAGGGAGACGGTAAATGACTAAACAAATCTCCTGTTTAAAAATATATTACAAAACATGGAGTAAAGAGCTCTACCAATTTCAAAAGGAAATTTGTCCTCCCTCCCAAATTGCAGTAGAACATGGGCAGGTGACCCTTTGGGGATCAAGTGCTACATTCCTGCAGTAGAAAGCAGTCTGGGACTGCATACTAGCAGCAGGTGAGGCTGGAGTCAAAGTGTGGGCTTCAGGCTTACAAATTCCCTTCCTTCTATTTCACATGTCAAAAGATGACCAAAACTTTGGCTTTGAATTTAAACCAACCATAGTTTTCTGTGACATCAATTTAAGAAACTGAAATTTGTTTAAACTACGGTTAATGGGAACAGTCCAGGTATCAAACTGTGGTTTCCATTCTTGTAGAAACAAACCACCATTTCTGAGTTTGGTTTGTTTAAAATCAAAAGCAGCAACTTTAGATAGCTTCCTCCTGTATGCAAAACAGGAGAAGGAGCACACAAGCTCCTTGCAGACTTGTTCATGTAGTGGGAAACCATGGATTTTCTTTACATCTGGACCAGGCCAGCAGATTCATCTAAGAAAGCCATAATGACCCAGACTGGGCAGGAACTGAACCACAAATTGTCCCAGAAATTGTTACCCACACATAGTGATGCTCTTTATGAAAGCATCATAAAGAAAATAAGCTTGACAAAAGAGAATTCCAGCATCAGACTCCATCTTTACTGAATTTACTGCTTTCAGGAAAGTTATAAAAGGTGGCGGTTGCATACAATAAATGTTTAAAATTAGTGGGCCAGTTTTAAGGATTTTGTGAAGTACCAACATTTTCTGAAGTACCACCAACATTTCACAGGCCTACAACGTGGAACAAAGTAAACTTTTTTTGCCTCTGTCACTCAATGTCAATAGAAATTTCATCCAGCTAAGCTCCTGTTGATACAAGGACCTTAAAGAGCAGCCAAAGGATGAGGCATCTACAGATCACTGTGACAAGTTTAGTTTGTACTGTTCTACACTGATGAAATCATTCAAATATGATTCATCTTGAAAACTACGATTACTACTGCAGCCACACCAGAGGTATTAGAAGCAGCCAGCTGTCATAGCAACTTGGATCAATTTAGTATTGTTTCCCTCAAGGATGTGGAAATAGTATTTGGGATTGTGAAGGATACTGTATGTTCTTTCAGATCCATGCCCATTACAACTTAAAAAGTAAGAGTGTGCTACACAGAACTTCAGTTAAAGCTAACTTTACTTTGTTGAATGAGAGAAGTTATTTACTGGGATGAGATAAGGCACTGCTGCGCTCTAGTTGGACTTTCAGACACGCTACTGAGGAGGTTGCCATATAGATAAAGAACATCTTCAGTGTTCAAGCCAATACCCAATATCTTAAACTGCTTTACTTTATACAACATTTTAAGTTGCACATCTTCCTCAACAGAATGTTCTATATCCTCCTTCGCTGTATTTCCCTTTTCTTCAAGAATGTTCTTCACCGCATGGTTCCGTAATCTTCAGCTTGATTCTCCTTTGGGTATTACCCACAAGTTTCCTAATTTTATATACCAATACACTTTCTCATTATGTATAGTGCCTTCTGCAGGAGCTCACTCCTTTGTGTGGATTCGAACCACCGACTTTCCAATTAGCAAGCCCAAGAGGCTCAGTGGTTTAGACCACAGCACCACCCACACTCTGTCCCAGCTTCTGCCAACCTAGCTGTTCAAAAGCATGCTAGTGCAAGTAGAAAAGTAGGTACCACTCCAGCAGGAAGGTAAACAGCATTTCCGTGTGCTCTGGCACTCATCAGAGTGTCCTGTTGCTCCAGAAGCAATTTAGTCATGCTGGCCACGTGACCCAGAAAGCTTTCTGTGGACAAACGCTGGCTCCCTCGGCCTAAAAAGTTAGATGAGCACCACGCCCCACAGTTGCCTTTGACTGGACTTAACCGTCCAGGGGTCCTTTACCATTACCTTACCTAGTGACTTCTGCATCTACTAGAGAAGCAGCTCAAGCTACTTGAATTTGAAAGAGATGACAAAACACGGATAACCAATATTGAGCAAATTCTTCCCTTAGTAGTAGCAATCTTCTTCAAATTAATTTTATGTTCCATGTGTAAATGTCTCTAAGTTGTTAGCCTTCACAATCTTAGCCATTTGGGGAACAGAGACCCACACAACATGCAGTGATCTGTCCACATCACCAGTATCTATCTTCTTCTACTATGCCATCACTGCAGTGGTACAAAACCAGGCTGAAGCCAGGTCTGTGTGCTAAAAAGGCTTGGTAGCAAGTTTTATTTGGTCTGTCACATTTCTACATCCTCCCACCAGTTACCTCACAGCTCAGTTGGAGTCACACAACTGATATTATTATTTTTATTTACTGAATTTGTTAGTCGCTTCATCTTGTCCAGGGCAACCCAAAGCAACTTACAAACAAAACCGACAAAAAGTCCCACATAGAAACACTAAAACCAAGAGGGGAAAAAAACATCCTGGCCACTTCTAAAAGGTTTCGTCAGAGAGGAAAGTTTTTGCCCGGCACCTAAAGATTTATAATGCTAGGTGAGCTTCCTTGGGGAGAGCATTCCACAAATGGGAGCCACCACAGAAAAGGCTCCTCATGTTGCCATCCTCCAGACTTCTCATGGATACATGTTAAATAAGGGGTCCAAGAAAGCACAAAATAAAAAGACTGCCACTTCCCTACACATCTCTCCCACCTCCCTTAAAACATCCTCGTGAATCCATAGTCTTATCAATAGTCT
The DNA here is from genome assembly GCF_964270895.1 of Podarcis filfolensis. Taxonomy (NCBI): domain Eukaryota; kingdom Metazoa; phylum Chordata; class Lepidosauria; order Squamata; family Lacertidae; genus Podarcis; species Podarcis filfolensis. Next base: position 45,077,912 of record NC_139612.1, on the reverse strand, counting down.
TCTCACATAACCTGCAGCTGCCCCAACAGGTGGTAAAAAATGCCAAGATTCCCACTGAGGCCCTTTCATATTCAAACTAAAGGGTAAGTAGGCCAGCTTGACTAAGGAATGCTTTTAGACTGACTTGATTTCTAGCTTCACTACAAGGCCAAAAAGTCAAATGTTTCTCAGTGACGCAGGCTCCTTCTCCAAGAATCCCAAAGATTCTTCCAAGACTCTAAATCAAAGCATGAGGAAAACAAAAGTCACTACAAAAGATGGGGAGGAGTTTTGCAGTGTTTCAGCTAGCAAATATCTGTGCATGAGAGTTAAAGTTTGAAAAGGAAGGAGTGTAAAAAGCTTAAACGCAACATTTTAACTAAGAAATAAGCTTCTGCAGGAATAGCAAGGAGGGCGTTATTTAGGGCAAACCATATTCCATTTAAGTGAAACATAATGCACACGTTTTAACTTTAGGCCTCCGATGGATGTACAGTTGTGTTGCATGAAGACTGTCCTAGGTTCAATCCTGGCATCTCTAGCCAGGGTTGGGAATATGCTCTGTCAAACCCTGGAGAGCCGCTCCCAGTGCATGCAGACAAAACTTCAGCTAGATGGACCAAGGGTCTGACTCAGTATAAAGGCATCTGCTCATGTTTCTTTTTCTAAACAGATGCTGCATTTTATGAAATGGTGATTATGCTGAAGCCAAGCAACCCTGAATGGCAACAAAGGTAGGGACTCCATTGGCTATCTAAATATCACTGGATATATTAGACATGCGGAACCTGCAGTCCCCAGATCAAATTGGACCCATCAGGGGTCATTTTCTTTCAGTCAAGTCCACGTGTCTCAAACTTTTAATGTTGGTGACACACTTTTTAGATATAAACCATTTCATGACACAGTAATTCAGTTTTACTAGCAAACTGGAGGTTAACCTAACCCCTTTCCAGCCTTGGGAGGAGCACAGAGAACGTTCATACTTACACACTGTCACGACACAGAGTTTGGAAAGCTGTGCCATACATGATGTCATACGACATCAGGGATGAGGCAGGTAACATCAAAGCTCCTAAAGAACCACTGGAGCTCACTTCTTTTAAAATTTCATGTCAAATGCAAGCCTCACTGGAATTGGCTCCACATGGAGAATTGCATTCACCAGGAATCTTTGAAGCCATGGCATGAATTCAAGCAAGGGTTGCAAAGGAATAAAGAATTGAGAGCCTAAAGAGAAAGCAATTGCTTAGCCTACTATGATCCCACCGGGGAGATAAAAGAAATGCTCCTTGAGCAGGCAGAGGCTTATCTCATCACAGAACTAAGATCAGAGAAAAGTCTCTGCCTGCAGTCTTTTAACAAGTAAGCAGAGGTTTATTGCTGATCTTAAGATATTAGTGCTGTGGTGCTTAGTGCCAAGACTGAAGATAAGAGATCAGTTGTCTGTTATCTTAGCACTTAGGCTCAGAGATCTCCATGTCCAATGAAATTTAAAGTCAGGTGACTTAACAGGTGAGCATGGCTGGTCTAAATTCAATTGTCTGCCTGGTTCCCCCACCCATGGACTCAAGCGCTAAGGACACTTGAGTTCAAGTCTACACTCAGCCTTCGGCAAGTCACTGTCAGCTTTCAGAAAATGAGGTTTATTTGGGTATAAATGGGCTAAACCCGAGTACAATCTACTAAACTGCTTTGACAAAACACGGGATATAGCCAAGTTTAATGTTAGTAAACAATCAAATTAGCTTGTGCAAACATTGATTTCTAGACACTTTAGCTGAGATTTGTTCCAGGCATATCCTAAAAAGCAAGACAAACCTTACTATGGAAAAGACACACAGTACATTTGACACAACTGACACTTTTAATAAAGGAACATTAGAACAGCAGAGGGTGCTATAGATCCAAGAGATTGTGTCAATGTAGCACCAGAAGTGTCAGGTAAGGCTATTCCTGACAAACTGATGGTTGGATACTCTGTAAGGAGAGTTGCTACAGGGCAGAACTATAAAGATATCTTGGAAACTGGAAAAGTCAACCTAATAGCTACCTCTGCTTTCAACAATGGCTATTGTGATACAAAACCGAGGGCTTCTGTGCTACCGGGTTAAATCAAAGTTATTAAGCCTGATGATGACCTATTAATGACTGATGCCGAAGGAGAAAGCTCTGACAAACCTATAGAGCCTTAGTCCCAGGTGGGATTCCTAAAGCTGCTTTTTTATTTAAAAAGTCAAAGATAAAATACTTCCCTTGATATTTTGAGCTTTTGGAAACAAAGCATTCTCAATTATTTTTATTGTACTGAAATAATTTATGAATCTCCTTCTTTTCATTCAAGATCCTGTGTAAGGTTAAGGAGCAGACTTACAAGGAAGCAACACCTCACACAGGAAATGTAATTAATTAATAAATAAATAAAATCCTGAAAATGGTAGGTTAACCAGTGGCTGCAAATGGCTTGTGAAACAAACTGGCTGCAAAAACTGTAAAGCAGGAGATGGGAACCTCAGGCTCTAGGCTGTCTCTATTTGGCTCCTACAGCACTTTCCCCACCCTCCTGGAGTATTTTTGCCTAGTTGGGATGTATCACTGAACTGTGATAATGGGCAATATCCAACTAAGTTATACTGAGAACAGACCTACTGATTTATTATACAAAATCATTTTTCCTATCAGAATTTCCATCTTATTTAGAGCCACTACACAGTACTAAAAGCCTAACATAATCCTGCATTATATGGAACTTAAAAAGAAGATGTGCAAAGTCAAACATTTTAGTGCCACCGATGCTAAACAGTGTTTGAAGGCTGCTAGAGAAAATCTGCTCATATTACACCCTGTTTTCCCTCTCCAAGGAAAATACATAGGATGATAAAGGTTTGATGTAGATGGCTCTCTCACACCGATACGGCACTCTAATATTCCTAAAAATAAATCTGATAGGCAATGGATGGAAATCTAATAAAGTTGTCAAAAACATAAATTTCACTGTTCAAGTACACTGTGTCCTGTGAAAATATCAGGCATTCAGTCAATAAGGACAGTTACTATACATTACAATAGCTCCAGATTCTTCCAAGAACATTTGGCAACATAAATGCTTACTAAGTAAAAGACACAAAAATATATGTGAAAGGGTAATTAAGATTGACCTCTATTTTAAAAAGCTCTACGTTAACGCTTTCTAAAAGAGTTCAGGATAGTTTTGATCTGGGGAACTTCCACTTTGTCCAGTTAAGGTGGTATATACCTTAAGAGCAAAATGCAAAACCACACCCACAAAACAACTGGTGGCATGGTCGTCTACAGAAAATTAAGTTATTATTAGTGTGCTATTCATTATTCTTGACAACCTGTTTCCTTTTAGACAGTTTTTTATCTCTTGGGGGTGAAGTAGAATGGAATACAAGCTTGCACATGTTCAAGTAACATATCCTCAAAAGTGCATCTAAGTGCCAAGAGAATTCCCTCCTACACATCAACTCACTAGATGGCTTCCAGCAAGCCTTGCTTCTCAGCCACATACACAACTAGGCACAACTAGGCAAATGGAAGGGTGGGAAAACTCTACCCTTGTGGGGAAAAGAAAGTTAATCACCCCTCAAGGTACCACACTTAAGAACATAAAGAAGCCCTGCTGCATCAGACCAAAAGCTCACTTAATCCAACGTCCTGTTCTCACAGTGGCCAACCAGATACAAGTGGGAATTCCACAAGCAGGATTTCAGTGCAAAAGCATTCACCTTCTACTTGTTCATTCCCAGCAACTGGTATACAGAAGCATAGCGCCTCGAACAGTGAAGGCAGAACATAGTCACTGAGGCTAATAACTATTAACAGACATCCTTCATGAAAACTATGTTTTGTAAATGTGCATTTATTTCCATTAGCTGCCAATAATAATAATAATAATAATAATAATAATAATTTTTTATACCCCACCCATCTGGCTGGGCTTCCCCAGCCACTCTGGGTGGCTTCCAACAAAATACTAAAATACAGTAATCCATCAAACATTAAAAGCTTCCCTAAACAGTAAATACTTCCAAGCAGCATGCTCACTTCCCATCATAGCTGCCTACTTCTAGGGGCTGAGGTCCTTTCAGTCTCTCCAATAAAGAATTTGAGGGGGGCCAGCCCCCTCCCAAGTTGATGGGCATTGCCATTCAAATGCCCTGTGTGTGCGGCATCTTGTAATCAATCATGGATGGTGGGGCTTACCTCCCTCCCCCCAAAAAATATTTTATTCAAGTTGGCACCCCTGCTGACAGTACAGAGTATTAGAATGATGGCACACTTGCTGCTCCTGTCATTCTTCACAGATACACCACAAACCACCAACATGGACCACAGTTTGGGAACGCCTGCTCTAAGCTTATTATTATTTATTGAACTTGTTAGTTGCTTGTTACATAAAATACATCAAGTAATTTCCAACATTAAGAGCATAACCATAGGTAAAAAAACTATGGGATGCATTTTTTAAAACCCACAAGGCCCCCACCCTCATATATAGTATCTAGGCATAAGCAAAAGATCCCTGCAAGCTCTAAATTGCCAGGAAAAAATGAAAGCTAGAAGAAGGAAGATCTTAGTGCCAAAGGGTGGGGAAGATGCGGGGGTATATAGCTGAAGGAAGATGGTTGTTCAACTAAGACTATAGTTCTGGAAAATCAATACAAGAGTCAGAAGTGGGTTTAAGCCAAGTGCCAAGTACAGTTCCTTAGAAGTGTGGACTATTTCAAACAGAGATTATGTAATACGCCAAGCATGGGCACTCCATTTTAATGGAAGGTAGTGAACTAGAAAGATGAAGGATTATGTAGTAATTAAACTACAGAGTTTGGATGTTCAAAAGCAGCAGTAAGGAAGGAAACTCAAGCAATTGGCACTTCAAGATTATCTTCTCATTTCAGAAGATGCCTAGCAGCATGTGAAGACAGCACACAGTGTCTCCTGCAAGTTGTCTGAATGTCAACAGCAGCCTTGTCTAGAGCTCAGCTTATACCCTCATATAGCCGACTGCATCCAGGCACTGGTGCAGGGCCCCCAGTGTCTCTCCTCATTCAGATGCAATGGAGAAATAGAGCTGAGTGTCATCAGCATACAAATGATACTTTGCCCCAAATTTCCAAATGACCACTTCCAATGGCTTCATATAGATATTAAAAAGCACTGGGGATAAAAGAGTGCTCTGTGGAACCCCAAAGCATAACTGCCAAAGGCAAAAAGCACTCTCCAAAACTATTCTCTGGACCTCGCCAAGTAGGTAGAACCAGAATGACTAACACAGTGCCCCCAATTTCCATTCTATGGGGCTGTTCCATGAGGGTACCATGGTCAACAGCGTACTGGAAGAAGCAAAGATCACCAGTGTTGAAGGAAGGATTCTTCAACATCAACTTCGTTGGACTGGTCATGTTTTTCTGATGCCTGGTTTTGTCTTCCAAAGCAACTACCGTACTCTATTCCGAACTTAAAAATGGAAAGTGTAATGCTCGTGGTCAACAAAAGTGGTTTAAAGACTCTCTCAAGGCAAATATAAGATAAGGTAAGAAACACTAGGAAACACTGGCCTGCAATCGCTCCAATTAGAGAACAGCTTTTACCAAAGGTGTCATGGACTTTGAAGACGCTCGAACTCAGGACGAAAGGGAGAAAACATGCCAAGAGGAAGGCACGTTTGACAAACCCTCACTGCGATCAACTCCCACCTGGAAACCTATGTCCCCACTGTGGAAGGACGTGTGGATCTAGAACTGGCCTCCACAGTCACTTACGGACTCACTGTTAAGACCGTGTTCAGGGAAGACAATCTTACTCTGCTACAAGTGATCGCCAAAGAATAATAGGTGGGTAGCCCTGACCACTTGTCAAAGTGGCCCATGGGGTGTGGGAAACAGAATCCAGCCCGCCAGCCCGACCCAGTTCCCCACACCTGTTTTAAGCCATAACTCAAATTGTGATTTTATGCCTATATAAACACACACACTTCTTTTTTTAAGCAGCAGTGGCCTCATAAGCTACAATGGATGTTGAGTGTACATCCCACACATCCTATTTTAGAATGCCATGGAAATCCCTCTTCACTATCAGCATTTGCTTTAATCTAAGACAGCTGGAACTGGTTTATGACATCAGCCAAACAGAGTTTGAAAGACAAATCTTAAGTAGTTCTTTTTCTGGGAACCAAGATACTTTAAAAAATAGGTGCATCCCAAACACTGGACATGCCGGGAATGTTTTGAAGGGGGAAAACCTCGATTCCAGTTTATCTGCAGAGGAAGCTGCAAACTAGGACAGCACACTGACAAAATGAAAGGAAGTAACTTAAGAAAAATCTGTGTGTGTGTGTGTGTGTGTGTGTGTGTGTGTGTGTGTGTAGAAGAATCTATTTAAATAACTGGAACTAGTTTCTTTAAAACAGAAAAAAGGAACCTGACACATATGATCACATGCAACAAGGTTTACGGAAACTTATCTACTCATATAAACCAAACACTGACAGAGCTACAGCACTCAAGTTGTTTTTAGTAAAGGCTTTTTTTAAAAAAGCAAGTAGCTTTCAGCAAATATTTAATGCCAAATAATTTCATAAATTGTGTTTCATACACCATCCTATAATAGTGTGCATTAGACTTTAGTGCATTTCCAGTGGAAATGGTTGAGAGAGGAGGGCCACATTCAAAAATTACTTTATATTATTTTAAAAAATCACTAGCGTTACAGAATTTAAACACACACAGCTTCAAACTACAACTGTATGGCTCTCTTCAGGTTAATGAACCCTGATCAGACACTTGATTGCAAGCAGGATTTAAGCCATAGTTTCCTGGCTCATGTTGGCCTAGTTAACACATCAAGCTAAGCCAAATTGTGGCTTAGTACAATGTGTTAGCATGTGGTCATTTGAGGAGATCACAGCCCCTTCATTCCATCATTCTGCTAAGCTGTCATTGCTTGGTGTGTCCAACAAACTGCAATTCATTGTTTACTTCTCTCCAGACTAACCACAAGCCATATCCAATGTTGGTTCTTGGTTTACAGCTTTTGGTTATTCTGGAGTGAGCTAAACCATGAGGATAGGTTTGGACAACATGTTCAGACATGTTTGGGATTGCCAGTGCACCCTCCAGTACACCCTGTGGCACTTACAAAAGGTCTTGGTAAAAATTCCTTTAAAAATCGACAATGAATGACAGACTCTTTGCTATTCCTGCTCCAATCCCTCTCCTACATGCCCCAACAGGAGCCATCAATCCCAACACAGATCATAACAGTATACCACTCTCTAAAAATTGTCCTTTGTTCCAAATTTCACTTCCTGTGTTTTATTACTGATCCATAAATGTCTAGAAGAACTAGCCTGGCTGCAGACCCTAGCATAACTTTTTAGAAAGAACAAAGTAAAGAAGGCAATTCCCCACCCCACCCCGAACAACTGGGACTTGTATATTATTCCCACTCTCATCTTTTTTAAAAAAAAGAATGTAGGAATTGTCCAGTGTGCAAGGGATAAACAGCTTTCTTAAGGAGTTATCTGAACAAAACATTCCACTAGCACAAGAGAGCTGATTCTCTGGACCTCTTGTAAACAAGAGAATATTGCATTGCCATTAGACAACACGTTAGACAATCCCTAACTTTAACAGGGCATGCACTCAATTTCCACTGCAAGTGTTTTTACAGGAAAAAGGTACTGTATATGTACATCCTTACTTTGGAAAGGTATCAAATCTCTTCATTTCACACAGTTTAATCATATGAGAGTGGATCTTTACAAGAATTTTTACTAACCATGCTGTCATACAATGAATTTGAAACGTAAGCAAAAAAACAATTTTTGTAGAAGTAAAATTCTATAAAAAGCAGAAGCAAATTCCCAAAGATTAGTCCAAGTGCTCCCAGCAGAACTCCTCAAAAGTTAAAACCTGTAGCCTGCATGCTCACAGCCAGTAATCAGGAGAGGAGTCTTTCCCAGTAAAATTTAGTTCATTAAAGAACCCAAGGGTTGGCAGCTATTTGCTTGAAATTCAGAGAAGTGATCTCATTGTTCAAACATTTGAACTTATGGGGGAGGAAATCTCAAAGTTGAAATACATACAACCTTTTTTTATTTTAAAAAAATCACCTCTACATTCTGTTCCACTCCCCAGATCCTGGTACTGCTTGCACATTAACATTGTTTAACTAAAGGGAAGTTACCTGATTGAACTGCCATCAATATAGTTTCTGGTTCCAGCAGAATCATACCAAATCCTTTTCTCAAGGGAAACTATCCATGAAATGAAAATACAGGAAGGATTGCAGATTCAGACTCATTCAAGACTTTCTTTCTAAAAGCAAATCCTTATAGATTATCACTAAGAAGTGATATTTTTCTGTGCATTTCCAAGGTTATCCACTCTACCGGTACAATGCAAAATCAAGCTACAGAAATTCCAAAAGATTCGAGCTGCAGCAAGCAAGGATCCCTTCAGAACTCCCTTCTGTGAACAGCTTCCTTGCACAATCCCTCTTGTTTGAGAAAGGAAGAGGAGGTTGCATGTGAACTCTTAAATTCCCCAGAGGACTATACCAATGAGGGAGTTCTCTTCCAGGAATTAGTACACCCACATGACCCTCTAAACTGAGACATTCACATAGCTTGAAAATTGCAGCCCACAAGAAGTACAATAACTCTGACACATGTTGCATCCAACAATATTTACAGATGAGACAATCAGGCTGAGAAATGTAGCAATGGAGTTCACTCCCATTTTACTTGGTCATTATTTCTTGTCTCCAGGAGGAAATTTATTTTAAGTTTATTACAACAGCTAATTTAAACATTTAGTATAAAATAAATGTATTACAGCAACTGCCTTTCCACCCCTCTCCTGTAGTTCTCCTAGACAAAGCAAGTTATGAACTTAGTAGGTTATAGTATAATACTAACTTTTTAAATGTGCTTTCTTTCTGGAGGAATTTATATCTCATGAATTTAATTTCTTGAAACCATGGATTGCTTTTTTAAAACGACACAAAAACCAAAGAGACATTTGAAACATTTCTAGCATTATGACATGTGTCTCAGAATATTCTGTGCCATGCACAGCACTTAAAAAAATGCTCTATACTTTTTCAAATAGCATAGTTGGGATTACTCGATTGCTTTTGTTCCAAGATTCCCCCTCCTCAAGCTGACTCTAATAGGGACTGTTACTCTTTGCTAAAGTTAAATACTGAAATAATTCTAGCGTAAATGTAATTCTAAAGCTATTACTACCTTCAGAATTGGGGGGCACTAACCAGAACAAACCAAAGAGATCCTGGAATAAATTTGCTATCACACAAGCGACTGCTGCACAATGATACACAGTATCTTGAAAAGGAATTATTGACACTGCACTTAACTATTTATATCACATTTTTAGTTTGTTGCACATTTCATAACATTTGTATTCACCCTTATACAAATCTAACTTGCAAGCTGATATCACACCCATTTTAAATACAACAAATTGAGGCCAAGAGGTTGCAACTGGATCAAAAGCTGGCACAAGCACAGAAGCCAAGATGGGACTTGAGGCCAAGTTTCTCAGATACAAGGTTGAGTGCACCGGGACCAAAATAAGAGCCTCTTAATGGGTCTTCTTCTACACAGAGTGTGTATATTGTCATGGGAGAACATGAAGCAAGTGTATTTTAACATAAATATAAATATCCAGAAGATACTTTATATTATTGTAGTATCACTTAATGAATCTAAAAGTCAATTAGGCATCAGTCAGATGAAGTATTATTTATTAAAAATTTGACCACTTAAAAATCTCTACAAAGTTTACATTAAAAATAAAAATAAAACATTCAACAAATTTTCCTTTGAAACAAGATCAACAGAAAATGCAACTGTATTTCACAAATAACGCTGAGCAGTGCACACAAAAAAAGAGTATTATGCCATTACTGTCTTCCTCTCATGAATTATTCAAAGCGGGCATTCCACGTTGGTCATGGAATGATGAGCAGGAGTTTCTCAGATCTTAAAAGATTGGCTTTGGCTGCACCAGGGAGAGGCAGTCTGCTAGGCTATCCTTTCTCATGGTGGAAACCAAACAAATGCTACCACAGAAGAGCTGCATTTCCTTCCAGTTCTGAAATCAACATGCTCCAGTTGCCCATTTGTTTATTCAAATATACAAATTAAATTTTGCTCAAGTTCTTATGCTTCTATGTACCCAGTGCTTTTTTCTGGGGGTACACATACAACCAAACCTTTTGTGAATCTAAGTTTGGCCTCATTGAGGGGTAGTATTTCAATATGCGTAGGAAAATGAGAGTACCCCTAAACATTTTTAAAGAAAAAAAGCACAGTATATACCTCTGGATAGACCTCCAAAACTTTGTCAAATGTATTCATTGTCATTCTATCAGCACATTGTTTCATTTGCATAATGTGTCTGGGAAAGGCTGCATGGGCACAAAAAATGCAGGGCAAAGCTATGATCTAATTTCCTTTGGTCTGAACTGAAACGAGAGAGAAAAAACTTGATTTAGATCTGTTGACTTTTGGTGGTGCTGTGGCACAATTATCTGATGATTCAAGCTGAATCAAGGCAACTTCATTATTTGTCAGGCTTCCACAAAGATCCTTGTGGGTTTTTCCAGCATTAAATGCACACTGTTCACATCTGCAAGCAACATTCATGGATCTCTTGAAAACGAATAGCCAGGGGATCAAAGGCTGAAAAAACTATTAGGTATACTAAACACTGACCCTGCACTAGCTATGACAAATTCCAGTTCCAGAACAATATGTCCAGAATTTCACAGCATGTTTGAAAGAGCCCCAAACATTGTATAGCTGAGTGGAAACTCTCCATTACCTGAGGCATTAAGTTCATTTCATGAAGTGTCTCAAGACTGAAATTCCGTACATTCCCAACAGCTGAGTTTCTCCAGAATGGGCTCCTTTTCTACACAGTGAAAACTCCTAAGCTATGCATGTCAATGCAGATTAACAAGCTACTGCAAGTTCTACCCAGTCTCTTCTGATCAGTTATGCGACTAACAATGCACAATCTGGAGAGCCGAACAGCCAGGAATGTGAAAGAACCAACCAACACAGACCCAGACTGATACAATCGCAAGCTTTATGGCCTGAGGACATATGAAAGATTACAACTTCTGTTGACTAAGGCTGTACAAGTGATGAAGCACAGGGAAACGGTGATGTGATCATTTGATTGTAAGTGAAAGCCAAAATTACGAAATTAAAAAATAGCATACAAGAATTATTTTTGAGAGCTGCATGAAAACATATTGCTACCAGGAAGCAAAACCGTTAAGGCTGCAATCCAAACCAAGTCTACCTGAATTCAGCTGGATTAAAGCTCATTCATAGATGGCTTTCGACTTTGGTCCTGCCGAGTTATATAAATCAGAACCATTCTTTTATGTGTTAGGGAGGCTGCAAGGACAAAGGCACCTTATATCACTTATGGTGGACTTGTCCTAAGGTGGAAGGTTATTGGGCATTGATTTTTACACATATTAAATTGTACAACAATCCTTAACAGGTGACCCTCTGCTTGCTTTCCTTGCTAATGATCCCTGGCATAGAATTTGTCTTTTTCAAAGCTACTGCATACAGGTTTGACATCTTCATTGAGCTATACAGTACTGACATTCCTGGAGCACAGCTTTCTTTTAGTAACCAAATATATTTTTGCCAATTTTGTTTGTAACACAGAGTTTTGAAATGATATGGTGTTTATTCTCGTTAACATATTGTATGTTTCCAGTCTTGAGGTATTGAACTTACAGCAATATATGATCATACTAGGTAACTAAGAAAATGGAGTTCATACATATTTGTGGAGCCAAGATTGTTCTTCAATTTGCAGAACTACCAGGCACATCAACATTACAAGGAGAACCACATTACAGACAAATGCAAATGTAATCATTTCAGACTTTGAGGTTGAAATGTATGCATTTCCTAGTAAAAGATTATGTAAATACATTTTTTCTATAAAAACGTGTGCAATGTAAGGCACACTGAGGGTTAACCTCCTGGGAGGCTACTCAGCACATTAAGTAAACTCAATTCTGACTCAGCAGACTGTGTCTGGAGTTGAGAACAGAAGAATCCTTCAGAAGAATCCTTAACAACAATAACAGTTAACTTTTTCTGCCCCTTGTAATGACTACCTCATGCCACTGCTAGCATATCCTTTCCATTGCCCAGCATAAGAATTAGTCATACAGTCAGCACCAGGTTTACTCCAGAGCCAATTTGATAAGGCTAGGAGTGTTTAAACAATGAACTGCAGCCCACTTACACTGCACTATCAGAGTTACAACTATGGTCAAAATGAGGAGGAAATGATCACACCTAGACAGCAAACATTCATGGCTAAACCTGTGTATGACATGGCAAATTAAACATTTACCTGTACCTATGCTACTTTGCACATTCCGGTTTAAGAATTCAATAGGGAATTGTAATATAAAAGCACTAATTATCTATTCCTAATTATATAATTTCAGTAAAAATACACTGCTAATTATATATTCCTAAATCTGTAAAGCCAAATGCTTTTTTTAAAAGTAGTATTACATACAGCAGCTTTCATGCTAACTTTATAACTACATTTTATTTTTATCATACATCCCAAATTACCTGTTGTACAACTGAAGATGAAGACAGATGTAAACTTCGGATATATTATCAGGTCAGTTTTCCCCAAACCAATAATGGCACAGGTGGGCAAACTACAGCCCTCAGGAGCTCTATGTGGCCCATAAAATTCATTTCTAAAGTTACTGCAAAATTGCTCCAGATACTAGGTTTCTAAAGATGTGCTTGTGAGATCACCTTCTGGGGTGGACCAACCCAATGGATCCCACCCTTGCAGGGGGAGTCAGTCACAGCCAAGCCAAATCTCACCAGATCATGATCCATTTATGAAAACCATGTGACACTCACCCCTTCAAACACTTGTTTACTTCCAATCTATTCTGTAGCAAAAACCAGATCTGCAAATACGCTGAGCCCATGATGTATTCAGACAGCCCACTCTATTCTAATGGCAAAGAAGTCCTGAGCCAGACTAACCAAGGCTGCCCCAAGCTGGACATTCAAGTCCACCAGAACCCATTGTTCTTGTTCTCCAATACTACCCCAAGACTGCCTCTACCAACTGAGAAAGGGAGGCAGCTGGGCAGCAAGTGGGTAAACACCCACAAGATCCCTATTTGTCTCTCTGACCCAACACCAAATACAAACCCTCACATCTGGCTGAGGTGGGTTGGTTCCTCTGTGAGGGAGAGGAATGGAATCCCTTGCCCCCAAAGCCTTGAACCTATGCTGTTGCTGCACTGAGTACCAAGACAGGCAAGTAGAGCATGCCCACCCAAGACTGACCCCAGGTCAGTCACCTCCTCCACAATCATATTATGGTTGAGAAGTGTTTGATTTAGACTGACCAGATGTTCAGCAGCAGCAGCGAGAAGGCAAGTTGACATGGCTACTCAAGATCTGCTGACTGAATGGCAGCCCAGAGAGGGAAACAGCATGCAAATGATTCTTAGCTTTTCTCTTGGGATAACATGGTCCAGCCCTCACACTAAATAACCCTAATAATATTTGGCTTTTCTATAGCGCTTTGAATACTCCACCACGGCAACAACCCTGCCTTCGCAATAACAAAGCTCAGTGTTAGTAGATCAGCTCTGTAGGTACTAATGGCACTGGGTTTTATATCCCCATCAGATATGGATCTCCAATTACACAACTGCACATCAAAACTACTTGGAGAACTGCCACCATATGCAATTTTATGTTCCTTGGGGGTGAACTATGGAAGGCATTCCCAGTCAGGTTACTTCCAATCCCAATCAACTGCAGCTTGCAGAAAACTGCTGAGTGTAATACATATTACTAGTTTAAGAACTACCCTCTACTGCCCATTGAATAATTTATACAATTTATAGGCAAATTTGACTGTGATTCTTTTGCAGTGGTAAGAATTTAAGCTGCATCACTTCCAAAACCTGTACAAAAACAGTCTGCTTCAATATTTGTAAGACTGTCAGGGACGAAGCACAAAGCATGAACTGTTACTGTTCCACTTACCATTCTTCCTCTCACTTAGTGGAGGAAGGTTAGGGTTCCGGCCAGGATGGAGACCTAGGGTCAGCTCAGGCTGCAGGGACAGCTCCTGCAGCTCATTGGCAACAGCTTCACTCTGGGGGCTTGGTGCCGCCGAAAGAGACACCAACACTGCTTCATCTTCATTCTCGCCGGCCCCTCCTCCGTCCAGCCCATTTGCAGCAGCGACGGAAGGGGGCAGGCACAGCACTCCGGAGAAATCCACTTTGGCTTTCGTGATGGCAACCTGAAGACAGAACATATAAGAGTTGAACAATGGCATATATATATATATATTATTCTACCTTCCAAGAAGTAGGCCTCTTCTCTAGCTGTAGCTCTTTGCAGGGTCCCCCACGTTGTTTCAAGTTCAAAATAAATAGGCACAAACAATCTGCATACAAAACCTATGAGCATCTACAGCTCAAAGCAGCTAGAAATGTCTTCCTTCTTCCATTTCATACCTCAGAAAAGTCACATTCATAAGAGTAATCTGGATACATTAACTTTATTTAAAGGTGTAATATAATCAAATAAGCCTATATACACAACAAAAGAGGAAACAAGCTACTATTAACAACTAGGAACTGAATGAACTGCTGAGTTTGGCTCTGGAAAGGCTCAGCATATCCTGAAACAAGCTAATTTTGCCCTGCCCAAACTCCACGGCAAATTGCAAAATCCTTATAGAAAACTTTCAAGAGCTCAGAATAGCCTTCAGGCATGCATTACAAGACCTAGTGTAGCTGTGCTGGGCCTCTTCTTACAAACACAGCGGTCTCTGATGTACCGCAGGATCAATGACAATGTTGACCAACTGAGCACTAAAATTGCAAAGCAAGTCCCATCACAGCAGCCCTTACAGCTTAGGTTATTTCTAGACTGGAACCAGAGTCCACCAGCACTGGACAAGTGCTAGGTGACTGGGGTGGATTTTGGTACTATTCTTACTGGTTATCAATTTTATAATTCTAATTTATTAGTTTAATAGAGCTAATAAATTCCCTCAAAAAGCACCAGGAAACAGCCTGCACAAGACCAGGAAACAGCCCACTCTGGTCCTCTTCCCCCACGCCCACCAATTTACAAGATTAATGCTATTTCAGTGCTTTCTCATACGTTATCACAATAATACTTCCTTTATGCCCATTTATCAGCTTGTATGGTCCCACAGCGAGGTGTACGAGCAGGCAGTTCTTACTCGCATGTACTGTTCAGGTAGAAAGTCCCTTCCCTGCCTTGTTCATTGTTTCCTCCATCTCAGAGTTTGTACTAATGGCTTGTGGGTCTTTGCCAGGCTGAGCTTACTGCACTTTTGACTGCATGAGGGGAAAAGACAAATACAGAGATTTTCTTTCCTCTTTCTCTTGGAGCTGGGAGCAAAAGGGAAATGAGTAAAATGAGAGTTGAAGACTGACTAATTTTGGGCTGAATTTGGGTGGGAATGAACTTGGAGAAAATTGATCTGGGGTGTTATGCATTACTGGCTATGATACCCCTCTGTTCTTCATTTCAGATGTCCTCACACATAGCAGCAAAGCTTGTAAGGCTATGGGGACACAGAGCAAGCCTATAATCATATGGCATGTTCTGTAATTTTCTATAAAGCTGAACTCTACAAGTATGTTTCTTACATTTTAAACCCATTTCTAACAGGGACTATGCATGAAGAGTAATAACACTCCTGTGATTACTTGTCAGTAATAACTCCAGCTAATTTCAAGGTTTTTTCTACAGGAATTAAAAAACATCCACCCACAATGATGCCTTGAAACAGTGGAAAAACTAAGGCTGTCAACTGATGAAAAGAATTTTTCTTCATTAATCAGTTTATACATTATAAAAATTAGAATATGGATATTCTTTGGAAACAATGAATCATAACATAGCTTGAATTAAGTTGTAAGATATCACTCATCTTTTGGGAGGGGATATATTTGATATTGTTTTGCTCAGTCAACGTAATAGGGACATGCTAGAACAAAAAAAAAGCCTTTAAAATGTTGAATTCATAGCCCCCCATTTAAAACTGGATCACTGATTAAGGTTTGTGACCCCCATATAAACTGCATAATACTTTACAAGTCTGAGGATGCAGTTGCATTATAAAGCATACTGTCATTCTCCACATATCCCCAGCAATCAAGGTTTCTGTTGTTAGCAAATTATTTTAAGACAGAAAGGTGGGGAAGTAATTCCATTAGCAAACTTGCTATGGACGTTTCTCTTTATTCTTCGTTCCTTTAAGTCAGTTTCTATTTAGGAGTGGTTACCAGGGTAATGGCAATTTCCTACTCATTTAAGAATTGCTAAGCAACCTGCATCAACTAGCAGCAGCAGGTGGCATGCAGAAGTAGGCTATTTTGGGAAGCAGTAACTACTTTTCTTGCATTTAAAAAAAGCCATCTGTTACATGTCTCTGGCAACTGTGATCAGGAAGCCAAAAGAAAATCTAAAGTAATCTTTAGGCAGAGTGGTGTTAAGTGGATCAAGTTTTAAGCTAAACAGATAAAGAAGAAGCAGTGGTGTTATAGCTGAGGACAACATTCTTTCTAGACAACCCTAATTCAGAAAAGTAGGAAACAGCACCATGTTGTTGATAGTCTACTAATAAGCAGAAAACAATCACCTAAAACTGGGTATTTACCCAGAAATATCAGTGCTCCAATCAATTCTTCAGAGATTCAGGCACAAGTCTTTCCCTATCCCTGTTACTAATGACACTACAACTGGAAATTCTTAGGATTAAATCTAGGAACAAAATACATTAAAAAATATGCACTGCCTAGAGCCATGACAGGTCGTTCAGATAACTGAAAAATAAGGCCAGGAAAGTCCAATCAACATAGTTTTCTTTTATTCATTCATTCATTCATTCATTCATTCATTCAATTCCATTTATCCTGCCCTTACTCCCAAAGGAACCCAGATGCATACTATAGACTGAGATCTGCATATTTAGGGAAGTTCTATTTTATAGAGGGACGTCCACTCTGCTACTTGCTATGCTCTTTCTTGGAACTTCTCTATGCAGACAATTACCTGAGTGTGGTCTTTTGAATAATTCTCCAAGTAAGGAACTAAAGTGTGCACTCATTTTCAGTGTACAACCTGAATGGTATAAGAAGCCATTGCTTTCCCTATTATCCTGTCGCTCCCCAGCACTGCAAGGAGGGAAACAGTACATCCAGTACTTCTACTGGCAGTGCTGAAAATCAATGGTACAAGCACCTGTTTCACAAGGAACTTCTGCATCCCTATGGTTCTTTCCTTGTCAGATTAGAAATGCCACAGGGACAATGACTTGTCATTCCCCAACCAAGAGCAAACAGCACCAGTCTTAAGGCAAATTCATACCAACTATATTTAAGCACACTAATGTTTTATATGGTTATGCAATGAAGTCATCTAACATATCTCCATCATATACAGAGCACACACAAAAAATGGGTTCCATACAACCTAACTGAACAGTTCACAGAATTACTTGATTACAGCTACTTTACACCTATTTTGCCTTGTGGAAAGCTGTACATGGACTGGATTTCTTGCATGGAAGGGCTAAATTTTGATTGTAGAACACAGAAACCTGCCAAACTCAACTGGGAAGGCTTCAAGGAAGTTGAAGTAACTCCCAGTCTACAGAAAATTCAACGCCTGTTCAGTCTTTAGGTACACATGGATACATAAAAATATGTATTTTAACTTAACAAGCCTTTCCTAGAAACCCTGGTTTAGTCTAACCACAGGTCCAGAGGATGGCACTATCTAGTCAATCAAATGCCAACAATGCAATCAAATATTGCTAATATTAAAGTTGTATAGCATACTAGCATAGCTACTGTAGATTGTATGACTGGAAATAATTATACTGTTGCTCTTTAAAGTGTACAGTCCAGTAACAGAAGCAGAAGGCGAAAAGAAAATTATTGTGTCTCTAAGTAACGCCTCCCTTGTAGCATATTCAGTAAGTTAGGGGAGAGGTAGCACAGAAATGTGGACACCTTGAAAGTCCTTTTTCCGAGTTGCACAAATTTCCACTCCCAAGCTCTAAAAGCATGTGATCACAGAAATAATGTTAAGTGGAAATTGCAACACTGATGTTATTTTATCAGTCCTATAGCTTCTGTTTGTTGTAAGAAGCAACAGATGTTAACTATATATCCATTGATTGAGGAAGTATTCTGCAGGCCCTTGATTGAGAAAGACCAAAACAAGTTTTGCAATCCATGTAGACAGAGGAGCAAATGTGATAAGGATTTGACAGATGGCATGTTGATACAGGAAGGGGGTCTGCAACACTGGACCTTGCCTCTTCGTTATTTTCAAAAGGAATAAATAAACAACATGCAATGATCACCTGAAATATCATTGCTGCGATATGAAAGGATGAAGTAATAAAACAAGTTGTGCCCCTGCAAGAAAATCTGAAAAGGCTGTGATCCTATAAATACTTAAGCTTCATTTAAATGACTCGGATTTGGGTTCACCTGCACATATTAACAGTATTTATGTCAGCCTACTGTACCAAGTATGTGGACACATACCCAGGAGGGAGGAAATGCATTTATAACTGGAAGCACATTTCTAGATACCATTCCACTAAAAAGCACTGGTTCCCACAATGGCCAGCCAGATCTCTACAGGAAACCCAAATGCAGGACACAATGACAATGGCCCTCTACAGATGGATCACATGGGTGTGGCTTCAGTGAGAAGTCCATGCAGCCACAGCAATTAGAGCTTCCAAAATTACCAGTGGTGCTTTTTTCCTTAAGCCCAATATAAAATGCTTTTTCTATACCCAGTCCAACCAAATCATAGGTCAGCATTTAGCAAATGATGTTCAGGCATCACTTGCTCAGCACTGATCCACACCCTTCAGGAGCACAGCCTGCACAAAGCTGTTTGACTCACCACTGTATTTCAACAGGAAGTCTATTAACCTGTCATACTAAACCATCCAAAACTCTCCAACCTGCACACAGACTTGGATCTATGAATGAGTATTTTTTAAACATTTAAGGTTGTTCCCCCCCAAATTGTGGTAATTTGTTTATTAAGCAAAAGGGGGGGGAGAGACTTTAAAAAGATTTCCCAAGCTCTTAACAATCAACTCTTCCAGAATCTTATCAGCTTATCAACCCTCCCCTCCACAAAAATTATTCTCCTCCATACATCCTACTCCTCTTAAACTGCCATCTGTAGAAACACAGATGTTTTGCCATCTCCATAGGCAAGCTCACACTTTGTGCAGAAATGTTTGCTGACTCATGCTTTGCCATATACACATATAAAGTGTTAGGGACAAACGGGCATCTAACATTTTAACATGGAGCAGACGTGCACCAGGAAGCCATTTCTAATCAAGTACTTACTGCAGGTCCCAATGGGGTGATTTATTTAGAGCAGGGTTAGGGGACCTCTGGCTGACAGGTCAAATTGGGACCCATGCTGAACCACAAGCTACAGGTTTCCCAAACCTCACTCATCTGCCTTTCACATGATATTATATGTGACATCAGGTGTGGCGCAGAGATGCAGGGGGTTTGGCTACGCAACAGTTCCCTAAGGGGAACTTGATCACATATCCAATCCCTGAAGAAAGCAGCTTTGCCAACACTTTACTTGGCACTATGAAGCACTTCCCACATGCCAGCTGGCTGTAAGGCATTTGGGAAGCACTTCGCTTAAAAGCTTTGCAAGACTTGTGCTCAGAGTTTCCCTAGTACTGAAGATAAGGCTTCCAAAGCTCCTTGCACTGAGGTTCCCAAGTGCCTGCCAACTAGGTCACTGTTGGGTGCCTGGAAAGTGCTGCACAAACGACTTTGACAGGTGAGTTGGACTGCCCACCTGTTTAAGTTGGCCTGTGGGCTATAAAGATTCCCCACCCCGATCTACAGCTTAATGTGAACCTTTGGGCAGGTGGATGATTATGAGAACATGGAGCCCCTGACCTTGAGTTTTCTGGATTATCAGCATCAGTGCCTTTGTCAGGTGAGGCAAGCATGTCTGTGATTCTTTCAAATCATGAGAGGTAGCAACTTAACAAACATATCAGTGATGTGGGATGAAGAATTTTCCACAGCTATGTTTTTCCATGGGCCCAAGTACATTTCTAAAGATGAGTTGTTCTGGGGAAGTATTAGTTTGAACACTATAATTAATTATGCAAAAAAAATCTAAGGCACAAAGAAATTTTCCAAAAAAATGTTTTCCTTAAAAAACTTTCTGATTCAAAATTTTCCAGGAAGTTCACATTGCCCATGAAAACCATGGGTTCTGAAATAGCTACCAGATTTTGTGTTTGGTATAAAAATACACAATAGTAATTAATTTTTTACACACAGATCCAAAAAGCTAGTATCAATAAGGTTCCCCTCAACCCCTCTCAACTATAATATGTCAAAGCCAATCTCCTTTGCAGGAGGGCATGGTTGCGGGCTGGCCTCACACTTTCCCGCACTTAGTGGTGGCGAGTCAAGTCCCCCGCATCATCAGGGAGTCGCGGCCCGCGTCACGCCCGCAGCCAGCCAATCCAAGCTGGGAGCTCTTCCTTCTGCTTCCTGCTTCAGCGGATCTCCCGCCCTTTCTTCTTGCATTCGACAACTTAACCTTGCTATGGACCTTGGTTGGTCGCCTGTTGAAGGGGCCTGGTAGGAATTTTTCCACTTGGCAGATTGGCACCAGCCACTTGGTTCTCACCTACCTTGTAGCAAATTGTCACAACTTTGTAAGGTTTGGTGGTTAGGCATTGGAAAAGCTTGGTTGATGGGAGGAGAAGTTGTGGCCATCACCTGCCCCTCTCCCCTTTAAGGGTATTCCGTTAAAAGAATCCAGGGGTCGTGGTTCCTGTCCAAAGCCCAGGGAGAGGCTAGGGCCACGGAACGACCACACCGGTGACCCTGAGGGGAGATCCGAGTTGATGTACATCAACGGTGCTCCCCCTACTGGTGGTTAACCCTTGTGAGACTCCCTGCATGGCAGGCAGGAGCCAGATATAGTCGGTTTGGGTCCAATGCCTAAGCCAATACCATTCACATTCTGTAACCAATAATGTTGTGGCCTTTATTAGCCCATTAACCTAAAAGACTGGTGTCCACGTGTCTTATTCATCAAATGGGCCTTGGCATGCAATTAATTTTAAAAGGAAGCAATGCAACTGGAAGATTACAAACCTTATAGTTCCCACAAATCAATCCAGTTCTGTTCCATGCCAGGCGCTCCAATCACTACAAAAGAAACAGAAATCACACAAATCAAATCTCTTCTATAAGACTTAAGCCATGTTACCTATAGATAAAAAACAAAGCAGCTCCCATCTTGTTGCCACCAAATTTAAGTTGTTTGGCATCCCCTCTAAAGCAATGTCAGGATTCAGACAGTATTTGAAGGCTACATTCAGATGACACCTCCTCTACCTGTGGTTTGGAGAATCACGAACAATACTCCTCCCTTCACAAGCACAACTTAATAAATTATTTCTTGGTTTAATCCAGTCCTGGTTTGTTTGCATATGCGGATCAAATCCCAGTTGAGACAATCTGTGATTCTTTTAACATCTTACTGGTTAATTTTGAGTGTACAATGTATACAGAAACAGTCTTTATTTACAAATAAAGTTTTTGTAAATTACAAAGTCTTTATTTACAAATACAGTAAATGATGCAGCATACTAAATGCAGCCTAAGCAAGTCTTAAGTGACACAAAGCAGCAACAGTTTTAGATGGGAGTATATACTTGAATATGTCTATGCAATAATGGGACTATCAGATTATCAGATTCTGCTAAGTGGCTACTGCAGCAACATATGGAGTAGTGCACAAATTTAGAATAGCAGTGCACTCTCCACATGCCTTATGCATGAGGAATTACAGTGGTACCTCGGGTTACATACGCTTCAGGTTACAGACACTTCAGGTTACAGACTCCGCTAACCCACAAATAGTGCTTCAGGTTAAGAACTTTGCTTCAGGATGAAAACAGAAATCGTGCTCCAGCGGCACGGTGGCAATGGGAGGTCCCATTAGCTAAAGTGGTGCTTCAGGTTAAGAACAGTTTCAGGTTAAGTACGGACCTCCGAAACGAATTAAGTACTTAACCTGAGGTACCACTGTACAATACAAGCCGCTTCATCTGAAAAAAGTATTACCAAAGAGAACTATATCTAAATTTCCTTAACCCTAGACATATCCCACTTTGAACATACCAATAGTGCACCAAATACAGATCATGAGCCAAGCCAGTCATACTCAGGAGTAGATTTGTTTAAATGAATGGACCTTAGTAACTTAGGTATATTAATTTCAATCTACTCTGAGTAAAAGGTAAAGGGACCCCTGACCATTAGGTCCAGCCACGGACGACTCTGGGGTTGCAGCACTCATTTCGCTTTACTGGCAGTGGGAGCCGGCGTACAGCTTCTGGGTCATGTGGCCAGCATGACTAAGCCACTTCTAGCGAACCAGAGCAGCACACGGAAACGCCATTTACCTTGCCGCCGGAGCAGTACCTATTTATCTACTTGCACTTTGATGTGCTTTCGAACTGCTAGGTTGGCAGGAGAAGGGCCCGAGAAACGGGAGCTCACCCTATCACGGGGATTTGAACCACCGACCTTCTTTTTATTTTTTTTTAATTTTTCAATTTCTGTACCGCTTTATATTTTTAATAAAAACCTCAAAGTGGTGTATAGCGTATTAAATCAATAAAACAATGGCAGGATGATGTTCCTCTGACCTCTTGAGGAGCTTCTTCAGTAGGGCTGGTGAGTCTGGGCCTCGCCCCCTAGGCCAGGTGGAAAGGTTGTAAATATACAACCCCATATTTATCCTGTTAGCATTTATCTTTTCCAACCTTCATCATGTGGCAGCATTGGTACTTAGGTGACAGCCCAGGTTTTCATGAAAAATAAGGGTATAAACTACTGTAAAGTTGCTAGAACCTGATGGTAATCACCACCAGAACATTTCAGTTTGAAATTTTCATTACATTAATTTGTGTGTGCAAAGGAATGCTTTAATCTTTGAAGAGCAAGAGCTCTCAACTGGAAGAAGCTGCCAGGGACATAATAATAGACTAAGTTTTACTTGCTTCTACAAGTGTGCATTAGCTACAAATCACAAGAATGATATATTTAATGTGATTTTTGCTTCTGCATCTTCATATTCTAGAGCCAGAACTGAACAAATGAGAAACCACATTAAAAGAAAAAAGTTTTTAAAGAATAGGTCTAACATTGAATTTTAATGCACACAACTGGATGTGGTCCCTGTACTTTGGTAACATTTTACCACATTTTAGCCTAAATGCCAGTAGCAATCTAAAATGACATGTTTTTTGAGCACCATTCCTTCCTGCCTCTTAACACAACTTAGTTTCTTTCAATAGCTCTAAGCAGTCACAAAAGGTGAAATAGAATCAAAGAATCGTAGAGCTGGAAGGGAGCCTGAGGATCATCTAGTTCAACCCCAATGCAATGCAGGAATATGCAGCTGCCCGTTACGAAGATCGTGCCTGCACTATGCTCTACCCAACTGGGCTATCTAACTTCTCACAATCTTCCAGACAAGGGTGTGCAGTGTACTGCCTCAGCCATCAGATTTAATTGACTTCCCTACTGCCAAAGATCACTCAGTCAACTACCATGGAAGTTCCCAGGAATATCCAGAAAGGTGAGGGGTTATGACTACACTACGTACAACCACTTCCTTTATGCCTGTTGGGTAGTCCCACAACAGATAATTAGCAAGCCAGTTTGCCAAGAGGTGGACGTTAAAGGCCTCAGGAGAAGATATGCTAAAGCACTTCTTTCCCAATACCTGCTTCTTTTCTGGCATAGACATCTATCCAGTAATACTTAGTAAGTCAATGGCATGCTGCAGCTTTAAAAATCTAGCTTGGGACTCTAACAGAAGGCAATGTAGGAGACACTTTACTGCAGTGAAGGCTTAGCCATTAGTCTTAGCTGCTAAGATAGCCCTTCTGTAAAGCATTTACCGGTATATAAAAGCTCCTTTTCCTTAACTCTTTTCTCCAGAATATGAGGGTCTTGAAATATTGTAAATAGAAATGAGAAATAAAAAAAGAAAAGGTAAAGCCCTTTAGACCACTTGGGCATACAATGGAAATGAGTAACAACTTAAGTTCCAAATTCCAACAGATCCCAACATATTTTCTGCCTCACCCCAGCTTACATGATTAGTCAATAAACATATGTAAGAAAGCAATTTTTAATCATCTCATGTATTTTATTTTTCTTAATAGTGCCATGTTATGTCCACAGCTCAACTACACAGCTGGTAACAGAACCACTATGAAGTTTTCCCCCACCTCTTTTCCAGCTGTGTGGTATGACTGTACTGTAATAAAATAACTTTCACAAGTCCCCTCCCCCTGAGAAAATAACGTCAACTGTAAGAGATGCAGAAGTCTTGTCTTGCTCATAAACTTATAATTCAGTGGAAAAGTTTATACACCATTGTTTACATGTTCCAGCTAAGCTGTTGGTATTCTAGCAATTACAATGGGTTATCTGCCTTTGCTAGTGGTGACTCAGAGTTTAGTAGTTGAACAACATGGAAATTCTCCAACTGGCATTAAGAAAGAGCCTCTGATCTGAATGCCACAACAGGGGTTTAATTTTCATATCCCTCTTTCTCCCACCACATATTTCTCTCCTACATATTTAAAAGCTCAAATAGCTCTCCCTACAACCATCAAGAGTCTAGGATCCTTCATCTAAACTTAACAATCCCAAGTTTCTAATTATGATTTCTGTTGTCTATGTGGAAGGAAGGAAGAGTCCCTCCCTCTATTCCCCAATATGAAAACCACAAATCAAAGTTATGAATTCCTGTACAGCAAGAATAATGAACCTCTAGTCCATAAGGCCTCCCTTTCCATCTCAAAGTCTCTGCTCTTGACCCCACCCCTACACTCCCACACTTTTAAAAAAAGCCTGTCACATGGTAGGAACAGCTGGAAAGGAGTTAGCTTTCCCCTCCTAGTTAGGCAAGACACACACAGCAAGTAGGACTTTTTGAAAGCTTCCAGGCACCCAAGTACTGTGGCACCCAAATCTTTAAATGCAGTCATAATTTGTCATCTGTAGACAATGGCAGAACAGACCAAGGAAGAAATGCTTGGTAGCCCTTTTCAAAGCTCAGCAACTCAACATCTCCACCCTGCACAGTCTCCAACTTTAAACATCAAGCCCACTTTGAAGAGGTTTTGTCTGTTTGGGAATAAGAAAATGGGAATACTTCTGACAGCGACAAGGTAATGGAGATGCAAGGTAAAGTAAAAAGCAAATGAAATGTCATCAGATCAAATTCCCTACTTGATTTCTAAACAGCAAATTCAATCAGAAAATAAAATGCCTGTAACTTCTACAATGGCAAGAAAGAAGGTTCTGAGAAAGCAAAGGCTAAAAAGCAAGCAAGCAAAGGCTATCCCACTAACAAAAACAAATTTAAAATGTGCATGTTGGAATGGAGTTCACTGTTGCTACCATAGTTTCTCAAATTACCTGAATCCAAAATGTACATGTGAACTTGAAGGTTCCTAAGAAAGGTAAGTTTCAGCTGCTCTGTGTAAAACACTAACTGCTGACCCAACTTTCACATGTTTAATTAGAATTCCAAAATTAAGAAGGCCAGAGGCAGAAAATGAAAGCTGCCTTCTCTATAATTAAAGAATGTCACCAAAGTAGTCACACTGCAAAAACATACTAAGGCGATAGCAGACATCTACCTACCTTCAAAATAAAATGACAAAAGCAAGCATAGCCCAGCGTCAGCAAGCAGTTTCAGCTAGTCCTTGGTAGCGTTGCAAAGTCCTAATGAAGGTGTGCACTGCCCAAAGCTGCACTGAAGTATATACTCTTTTCAGAGTTGCAACTCTTAATTTTAATCACTCCATCTGCTATAGGACATAACTGGAATTTTATTTTATTTAAAAAAAAGAATGAAGAATCCTAAACTATTACAACCAAGAAATGTTAGTACACAACAAGCATAGGTTACTAAAGTAACAATAAGCAGAATAAAACCGCAATGGAAGTGCGACAGATAGAAGTCCAAAAGACTCCTCTTTCCACTCATTAGCCTCACAATACAGGTCAGTTAGCTTCTTATATCCCATTAAAGACCTTTCATTTAGACCTCAAAAATAAAGTTATTAAAACACTTTGCATCTGGGCGTTCTGACAGAGCTTAGATTTTTAAAGCACTTGAAATGCCCACTTTAAACATTTCTCACGTCACAAACTCCTCTTTAAAGGGTGCACTTTCTTTGAAACACTATCATGCACACTGAGTGGGCCACTCTGTTGTAAGTGGCATGTGTGCAAAGGGCTGGATTATTATCATCATTTATTAACTATGTATACTGCCCTTCAGGGCGATTCACAGCATAAAAATACAAGCTAAAAACACAAAAGACATAATAATAATAACACAAACAAAAATGAAACAAAATATAACCCCTCTCCCATAAAGACATTTAAAACCATATAGGATGTCAGTCTGCCAAAGCCCTGGTTGAAGAGGAATGCTTTGCTTTTTGCCTGGCGCCTAAAGGTGTATAATGGAGGTGCCAGGTGTACCTCCCTGAGAAGAGCATTCTACAAATGGGGAGCCACTGCAGAAAAGGCCCATTCTTGTGTTGCCACCCTCCAGACCTCTCGTGGAAGAGGCACACAAAGAAGGGCCTCACATGATTACCGCAGGGTCTAGGTAGGTTCATATGGAGAGAAGTAGTTCTTGAGTTATTTGTGGTCCTGAGCCATTTAAGGCTTTATAGGTCAAAACCAGCACTTTCAATTGGGCCCAGAAACTAACTGGCAGCCAGTGCAATTGGGATTTCATAACCTTCAGATGTTTTAAACCCTTATGAAATATTCAACATTTTCTATCCATATCAGGGATCTCTAGCATACATTACTGTTCTGATTGGCTATTCAAGAACCAATAGCTAGAAACCTTATTTCCAAGTTAAAGTTATCTGTGAAAATTATATCCTTGCTTCAATATTTTTTAAACTTAGGTCAACTCTATCCCAACTGCAATCTGTTTCGTATGTTGTTAGTAAGGGAACCCCCTTTAACTTAATCTCACAAGAGACTCCCTTTCCCTATAAGAATGGCTTTTACACTGAATCAAGTTCCCATAATGTATTTTCCTTGTTCCTGGGTAATCAGAGACTAGCAAATTACTCCAATGTATCATATATTACCATGAGTAATCTCTCCCACTACTGAAAACACCCCAGAACCATGGTTACATTAGTGGCAAATAACTACAGATATCTTGTCACTATCCAGTATGCAATCGTCTTCCTTTTTCCACTAATGGATTTGTGACAGACACAGCAAAGCAGGCAGGGTTTTTTTGCTTGATTAGCAGCTATTAAAACTAATGAAATTCATGTTTGCATTACTCCAAACCAAGGTAAGATCAACAAAACACAATATGAAGCAGCTTTTTAAAAAAACAGAAAAGTGCCACTGGGCAAGGCAAACCAGAATAGTTGGGAAGGCTTAAGGAAGAGAGGTAACACAATTATACTTACAACAGGTCCAAAGCTCATCTAATAAAAGTCTCAAGTGGCACAACATATTTCGGAATTCCTTTGTGAAAGGGAATTTTAATCTCAAGTCAGTCTCCCTTATATTCCTGCTGTAACTCCACAAAAGCTTAACTATACTGTATCCAGTTTCAAATTTGTCATAATACCACAAAATTAACAGGAAAACAAGCTGTTTACAAGCATCAAGCAAATTCGTAGACCTCCCAAACTATTATTTTTAAATTTAAGAACTGATATTCACTACAAGGTTAAAATTGCAAGTTCGAATATACTAGTTAAAACTATTTGCCTTTTTCTAAAATTGTATCACAAAGATGGTCCTCAAACTATCAATTTTATTTTTCCATAAAATGCTTATAAAAAGAATTCCACAAAATTTCAAATATTCATACACAGTGCAGTAACTGAAATCTCATTTTGCAAGATTAGTGGCATTTTGTTTAACTAGACACTATTGTATGTCATACCTGAATTATCTTTATTAAATGTATTTCAAGACAACAATCAGGATTTGCATAATAAAAAATTAATATGTAATTTATTACAAGCGGCGTGATGCAACATAAGCAGACACTAGAAAGACCTTTCTAGCACAATGGTAGACAACTGGTGCAAAATAGTTTGGAAAACAGCCTTCCTTGAGAGATTAACAAGTAAACTATGGTTGACATGTGGACAGATCAAGAAAGATGGCTTTACCCTCATGTGATTTAATTTCATAACATATGTCAGTATTCCAGAAAATGAACAATCCCCTCCATCAGCATTTGGTTCAATCTGGTTGATCTAAACGTTAATTTAAACATAAATTATTATTTCTACTTTGAACTCCCATGTTCATCAATATATGGTATATTATTTCAATGGAAACATAAATAGGAAAAATGATTATTACTCATACTTCATCTAAGCACTACCACAAAGATTCCTGATTAGGCATTTACCTATGTGATGTTGAATGTTATTGGTTAAGTCTGTTCTATCATTTTTCCCCTTTGTTTTTGTTTAGACCAATTCACGAGCCAAGAACTTACACATGGACCATTAATAATGACCATATGTTGTAGATATTACTGCAAATTGAGAAGACTTGGTCTATTTATTTGTATCATTTATTATTCCTATGATCCTTGTATAAAACCCAATAAAAAGTTATTTAAAACAAAAACCAAACTAGACACTATTATCCTCTCTATTCCTAAAGACATGAAGTTTGGAAGTTGAGTTCATTGCTGGGTAGTCTCCTGAAGTTATACTAATTTGCCCATTCCAAAGTTAGGCCCACAATAAAATGAATTTAACAAGGATTCTTTATTTTCTCCAGTACTTGAGGAGCAAGCAAGAGGAAACATACTAGAAGTTATACTGTTATTTAAAATCAACACAACTTTCAGTACCACAAATGTGCAATGCAATCCAAGGTATGTCTACTCAGAAGTTATACTGAGCTGAAGTGCTTTATTCCTAGGTAAGGCTGCAACCCAAAACAGTGAGTTAAAATATAAAGACAGTTTCAACTTATATATACAGCAAAACTAAGAACAAAGGCTGAATTCATCCCTATATTTTCATGTGATTTCAAAAGAGTGGAGACAAGGAAGCAGCAAAGAACTGATGGGATTAAAAGCCTAGGCAGGAAGACACAGCAAAGGACAGATAGCTGTTTGCATACTGACCCCTAGGACCAAGTCCTTGTGCATGCAGAATGCTGTACTCACCAATATCAAATTCTGTGTCATTCTGACATCTTGCACACAAGCACAGAAACACTATGGGAGGAATTCAACATTGTGCCAAAACAACTGTTTTGGCAGGGAAGCATTTGGGATCCCCAACCATCCCAGAGCCTATTTTGAGAAAGTGGACGGAGGAGAAAGGAAAAAGACCCATTGCACGCAGTAGTCCTTGTGCAGGGCTTCCACTGACTGGACTTAGTTGAATCCCATCCACCATGCTCTGGAATTGGCTGGTGTGTGCAGAGTATTCCTTTACTTAATTTCCCCATCCTCTTCCAATCTGCATGCTATTTCTCCTTTAGTTAAAAACACATGTAAAAACAATATATTCAGATGTAGAATGTCTCACTGAAATTCAAGCAATCTGGTTTTAACAGAATGATGAATTGAAAGATACTGTAATCTTCAACAGTCATGAAATGCCTGTAGGACCTCACCAACACAAAGGAATTAAAGTTTCACTGAAAGTAAATTACAAAAATAGAGAAAAGGGAAATTAAAACAATCAGTAATATCCCTCTACATTTCTTCATAAGAAGTCTGAATATTTAGGTTAAAAAATATGTTCTTGTGTGAGGCTCAATTTGATAAAGGTTTACAAAACTACTAATAGCAAGGAGAGGCAAATAAAAATTCTCAGTACAATTCAGCCAAGAGAACTTAAAGACAACAAACTTGTGGCACATGATGAGAAAATCCTTCACATAATGTAATAAAATTTATGGATTTCTTTGTCACAGGTTGTTGTGATGACCACTAGCAGACACAGATATTTAAAACAATTCATCAAAAAGGACAGTTTTTTACAGCAGCCAATGGTGGGCCAAGTAACAAAGGGCATTATCGCTATCATGCTTCACTTGAGAGAGTGCTGTGCATATCTGGACTTCACTGGACTTTCCAAATTCCCAGCTATACGTAGGGCTATAAGTTCAGTGTTAGAGCATCTGCCTCACATGCAAAAGATTACAGGTTCAATTCCCAGCATCTCCAGGAAAGGCTGTGAAAAACTCCTGTCAGAAACCCTGGAAAGCTCTGCCAGTCAGTGTAATCAATACTGAGCTAGATGACTAAAGGTCTGACTCAGTATAAGGTAATTTACTAGATTCCTAGCAATATTATTAGTATTCAACATTCTGCTAGCATAGCATGTGCTTACAATCTACCACCACCTTAGCTTCCATTTCTCCCTTTTAAGCTTTCATCATACATTGTATTAACTATTCTACCAACATGAAGGATTTCTTTAAGTGTCCCAGTAGACCCAAAACCTGATGATTCATAAGGATAGATGTAAGAACTATCCACTTCAAACTCAACTAAGAATGAAACTCCAAGTTATTC
Organism: Podarcis filfolensis; assembly: GCF_964270895.1. NCBI lineage: Eukaryota > Metazoa > Chordata > Lepidosauria > Squamata > Lacertidae > Podarcis > Podarcis filfolensis. The sequence continues at coordinate 45,047,119 of NC_139612.1, read as the reverse complement.
AGCTTTCATAATGACAACAGATGGGCAGTGCAAACTTCCAATAAGCAATATCCCTCAAAAAAATCATTCTGCACTTCCTAGGCACCCACTTTAATTAGCAGAGCAAGTTTTTGCTAAACATATTTCTGTCATGTATGAAGTCAGCTATCCACAGAAAGCAGGAAACAGGCCTGGAAGCAGTATCATCAGTGAAATTTTATTTATTACACCAGTTCTACGCTATTTAATATATAAAAAACATATCTATGAAGTATACAGAAAATTGAAACAAACACTAAATATTACAAAAAAATTAACATATAAAAATATTACACTAATACAAATAAGCCGCCTCTCCACTCACAGTTCTTTCTCCAGCCTCTGCCCTATCTTCTCCAGCTGCTTCACTGTCCCATGATCAGGGCTTGCTTTTATGGGCAGGCACCAAAGTGGATGGAGCTTCCTCTGGCTGCCCACACACCTGTGTTCCATTAAGCCACTGTTGCTCAAACTTGGGTCCCCAGCTGTAGTTGAACTACAACTCCCATAATCCGAAGCTAGCAGGATCAGTGGTGAGGGATGATGCGAGGTGTAGTTCAACAACAGTTGGGGACCCAAGTTTGAGAAACACTACATTAAGCAGTCAGGTGCACTCTCCACACCCAGCATCAGGTGCAATATGCTTGGCGAGTTTCCCAGGGTATCCCAATTATAGAAAAAGGGCACCCTGCTGCTCACAGTTCTTTCTCCATCCTCCAACTGCAACAGGGCTTCAACTTCATGATCTGAAGCAAATGAAGAGTACAGTTTGCTATGTATCCATTAAGGAACTACTTCTGAGCATATTTTGTACCTAGAAGTTATTCATCCTTATACTCTATCTGTATACAATGACACCAAAACTGACATTCATTGGTTTTATATTGCATTTTTGTTTTAATTATATTGTTTGTTTCATACTGCACACCATTTAGAGCAATTTTTAAAATATCAAGCTGTTTATAAATGATTTTAATTAAAATCAATATTTATACACATACCAACTATTTTTCTACACACCTGAAATATCAATCTTCACATTCTTTTCTGTGTGCCTTAAATAGAGATGCAAACTATGGAATGCAGTGGAAATTTTGATGTAATTATTTCGTCTTTGGATTAAAAATGCCTACCAAATCTTGCATGCTCATGCATTTTCTGCCCACCTATACTCACATACTATACTTTTCATTTCACCAAGTTACACAATCCCATGCCATAATTTCATAGGTACCATTTTCCCATACTATACTCCTCAAAGCTGGTGAACTGCACTCTTGAGATACTACCCTGGGAAACAAAAAGGGAGGCTCCTGCTCAAGACCTTCACTAGGTCAACAAGTATGCAAATCCCTTGCTACAGAATTAGCTAGGCAATAAAGACTTACCAACACGGGACTGATCTAACAAGTCACTCCAGTGTTTGAAAACAAGAAGTGTACAAGAAAGCTTATGCGATAATAAATGTTTTCAGCCTAAGGGCCACAATGCCTTTCAGGCAACCTTCTAGATCTCGCCTACCAGACATGGCAACACCAGAGGTGGAAAAGTGGGCAAAGCAACAGATGCAATGCTTACATTTGTACATTCAAGCCACAAAGAAACCAGAGGTTCCTCAACATGCACACACCCCGCCCTCTTCATCCAGGCAAACAAGAAGCATTACTACAGTTCAAGAACAAATTCTTGCCAAGCAAAAGCACTCAAGGAAGGCAAATGGCTGATAAGAGGTGTGGCTTGGGCAGAGCCCCAAGGACTGGCTAGAGAGGCCTAAAAGGATGCATTTGGAAACCACCACCACCCCAGGGCCTGAGGTTCCCTACCCCCACCTTAAGGTATCATAAGCCTGCTTTTATTGCAATCAGTGAATACACTCACTCTCCTGCAAGTTGCTACCATGTGATGTCCAGATGCTTTCAAAGTGGTAAACACAAGAGGAGTCCCATGTCTTTATGCTGTTAAAGAGGATGCATCCTTAACTATGGATGAACTGTAAGTGCCAGTGTGATTCTATTCACAAGCTCAGATCTTCGGATGTTAAGCAGCAGGGAAAGTACTAGCAAAGGGTATTCTTGCTGGCCTCCAGCCCACAATGAGCCAGCCGCATTCAACCACCCTCCAGCACAGGATTCTGGGAAGCATCAAATGATAATTCATCCTGAATCTATATGCTCAACGCAGATTCCTACATGTGCCAGTGGGTGGGTGTGATCAGCTCAGCCCATATTCTCAAAACAGTCTTCCACACAGATTGCAGATTACAATTCTGAAACTGAATCAGGGGCAATATTGCATTCTTGAAATTACATAGAGAAGATCCAGTACATTTACATTTCCTTTGCAATTAAATTTTTCTGGGAGGAAAAGAGTCTCAAAGACCAAAAAAAAAAAAAACAAAAAAAAAAACCAATAATTTTTTGGTGGTGGTGGTGGTGATTCTGGAGGTTTATTCTTGTCCAATAAAAAGCCAATAGCTGAAAACAGTGGAGCGGGAGGGATGATAAACCCATTCGGAAAACAGTGAAATGACACAGCGGAGGGGGGCGTTACGGGGAAAAGCAGAAGCCTGGCTGGCGGCTGATGGAGAAAAAGGATACCTTCGGTGGCTCTTCTAGACAAATTATTTGGGGGCTGGGGAGACGGAACATTCGCCGTTTTACTCACGAGCAAATAGCAAAGGGGCGGGAGGGCCACGCCAGAGTCACGTAGCCCGAAGGAGAGGCCCGGTCGTGGGAAGGGGGCGCTGCGAAGGAGAACGGCGTGGGGCGACGGAGGGGGGGCTGCGTGGTTCGTGTGGGACGGGAGAAGGAGGGCGCGGTTCTCCCGCCAGCCTCCGCCGCGGGGCAAAGGAGGAGCGTGAGGCGAGCCAAGGCCAGACTCTCCCAGCAACCGGGGCAGCCCCGCTTCGTGCTTCCCAGAGGGGCGGTTCCCTGCCCCATACATGGAGGGACATTCCCCCCCTCAGCGGGCGGGCGGGGCGAGGAGCTGCCGGCACGCTCCCTCCCGAAGCCTCCCTCACACTCACCTGGTCACGACTCCATCCCAGCTGCCCGCACTTGGCCGCCTTCCCCTTCCGCAGCCTCCCACAGAAAACTTCCCCGAGCGCGCAAAAAAAAGAACCCCGGCCCTCACCGCCGCCGGCTCAGCTCCTCTCAGCCGCGGAAGCTCCCGCCCACCAGAACGCAGAGCTACGGGACGAGCAGGCGGCGCGGCCAATCCGAAGGCGCGGAGGCGACTGAATGACGCCAGCGCCCGTCAACGGGTGTCGAGTAACTCCGGGTGCTAACGGGCGAGAGGCGGGGTGGGGAAAGGGGCAGGCGGGGCAGAGAAAGGTGACTGAAGAAGGAAGCAGCCAATTAGAGGATAGGAATTATGTCATCGGCAGAAGGTGAGGCTGGCGTGCTCGAGCGCCGCGGAGGAGCCGCGAGGAAGGAGGGAGAGGAGCCCTTAAAGGGACAGTGCGCCATCCTAGGCACGTAGCGGGCTGCTACTCCTTTGCAGAGGCTTAAAATATCTGCCCCCCACCCCCACGTTGGCCCGCCTGTCTCTGACCGTTAATAAATAAATCTTTCACAGGAGCATCCGAAGCACGTTGCTGAAAAGACAGAACTAAAGCATTCCCACGCACATTTACTTAGGAAGGAGCCCCTATTAAACTCAGGGGACTTCCTTCCAAATAAACATGCATATCGTATATTTAAACACGAATTAACTTGCCAGTAAAAGGTTTGGAGGGGGGAAAAAACCGGAAGCATTTTTAAAAACAAGTTCTATCAAGCATGCAAAATTTCTGAAACTTCTACCGCTGCTCAGTAGTAGGGCAGGTGCTTCGCAGGTAAAAGGCCACAGGGTTCCATCCCTGCCTGACACCTCCAGATAGGGCTGGGGCAAACTCGATCCAGGAATGCCAAAAGGACTGAACAAGGTGGGGCCGAACTGACTTGATGTAAGACAGCTTCCCATGTTGAGGAGGAATCTAGCAAAAGGAACAGTTTCTACAGCTGCAAAGAAAACGTTTTGTGTGTGTTTTAAGTGCAATATACAATGTGACACTAGATGGAAATGGTGAGCCTTATGGAAAACTCAATGTATTTTTAAAAACTTTTTTTTAAAGGCATTTTCCGAATGGATATTATATGTGTGTATCTACAACCAGATGAATTTTCCACCATCTAAAGAGAGAGTTTGCTTTTTGTGGGTTATGTATTTCCCAATTCCTATTAGAAACTACCTAATTTGGCTTTGGGGTTTTTTACCTAGTAGTACATCACCTAAAACTGATCTTCAGCTTTGCTAATATAAAAAATATCTATGTTGTTGTTTACTTCTGCTCTGACCTGGAGCTAAAGGCAGATCTGAGTAACTACAGGACTTTCATCCCCCCTGTTGCACTTACAAAATCCAACTGGACTGATGACTTAAAACATTTTAATTTTATTTCAATGCTGAGATAACATCCCCTACCATACCTTGTGGTAGCATGCTAACTTAAGGGGTGCAGATCAGGTTAGTTTAGGAGGAGCAGTTGGTGGCTCTTGCCACCTCCAATATCTGCGGCCTACATCAGATGTAGGGGCAGACCTGGCTACAACATTAAGCCAATATGTTCTTGCTTCACCTTCTTCCTACCTCTCACTGTATGTAACATCCAGCCTGATGTTCAGAAAAACTCAAAAGCTTGCTCACTATTTTGTGGCACCTTGGTTAGTCCAAATAAATGTATTGCATAACTGTAGATTGCCAAAGGCAGCTTATTCACAACCACAGCCCCTCTATTCCCCAATACTAATACTACTTCAACTACCTAGCATCAGAGATTACTAAAGAAAATTAGGGTGAATTCAGGACAGCATATTGCTAAAAATATAAGCATTCATGTTAAGGGGCTGTAGAAACAGAGGTGCTGCCTGCTGTTTTTTCTCTGTTTGTAGTTCCAAAACAAATTATACTTCAAGGAATGTGGTTCTCCAAGTGGTCATCTTCCTGCTTTTCCAAATAGCTGAGGCCCCTTGTACAGTATAAATAAATTTAACAGTGGAATTAATGACATCTTTAGAAGAGGGTCGATTAGTTTTGATGCTTTCCCTAAGTGTCACATGCTTGATCTGTCTCCCACATTTTGTAATTATTAAGGCATTTTGTTTAAGCTTTAGATACATACACCACATATTGTTGATCAATGGTACTAGAATGCTTCAATGATATTCTGCTATTCTATATGTATATTATTTGGTTCCCTAGTTTCCTCTTGTGTAGACCAGATACTTACTCCATGCTTTATTTGCTTCTCCCGGTCTTAGGAAGTCTTCAACATTTTATCTTTTTTTGACTCACTAATGCTACATAAAGCACAGATTAACACCCTTGTGCTCTATTTTTACTAATCCAAAATAATCACAATCCTGCAATAATGTTTTCTCAATCACTGCCTAGTGCATAAGATTCCTTTTAATTCCCCAATCATTTGAAAGAATGGAAAAGTTCCCCACTTAACAATACTGAAACTCCTTTCTGTTTAAGGCCAACAGAGGTTAAACAGTGTAAGGAATAACATGGTTTCCATTAAATTATTCTAAGTATGCAGCCTAAGACCTACTTTGAACACTTCCATTTAAAAATACCTAAGACTGCACATAGCATAATGTATTTCCTGGCATCCTATGACCTCTAGTGGCTGTACCATATAATAGCATTTCTATGTTAAACTACTGTATACAGATCACTGGAACAAGTTACAGCAGTGGGAATTTGTTTTTAGATATGACTATAATTAACACCATTTGAATATTAAACTCTTTGCAGTTTTATTGTGCCAGAATCTGGTGTGTGTTTACAATAGGCTACGAACATAACAAAAATTTCCAACTGCATTTAAAGCAGAACGAATCTAGTGGCATAACTAGTTTATTGTAACACAGCTAATCTTATTGGAATTGACACTAATGTAAAAAGCAAGTTTCTGATCTTACTAATAAATATACTAGTTTTCAGAAGCTTTAAAGCTCAATTAAAAACTCATTCTTGCCTCCCTTGTGGTACTGCCCATGGTCCCAACACAATTAGCATCTGTGCATCTATTCTGGTACCTGGAGAGCACCTTGGAAACAACCAACTCTGCTGGATGCAGAGCTGAAATGTGAAAGATACTCTTCACACAACTTTTGCCTTATTGAAATCAATTGCTAAGTGCCATTATGCAGCTGAAAAACTGGGTGTCTGAAACCACTGCAACTCTATTAGCCAGTTATAGGTAGATTGTCTCTGTCAGTACCAACTGAGATGCGGAGGATGAACAATTGATTTCTCAAAAATGTTGCAGTAAGTTAAGTTGTAAGAAATAAAGACCAAGTCTGTGACCTGACAGTGATCACTTAACCTTTTCACGCCTTTGTTCAATTATGAATGGTCAACTTGGAGCTGACAAGGACTCGAAATCAACACAAAGCGTGATAGGGTAATAAATAACAGGAAATATGTTTGTGGAAAGTTATGGCAGACAAGGGGATAATGCAGAAAAAGACCTATTACTTTAAGTGTTTTTGCTGGTGGCAGCTAGGCTAGGGTTTCAAAATAGGAAAGTACGCGATGAGATTTCTCTGGACTCATGGTATGGAATGTTGCACAGCTTGAAAAACTGGTGAACAAAAGGACAAATGGACTCATGTAATGTAGCAAAGTTTTATTACTTATGTCAGCAAGGAAGATCCAGAGAAATGGTCTGCACAGATGCAGGGACAGATTTGGAAAGATGAGCTTGGTTGATGCAAGATATGTAATGAATCTGTAGTTAATAGCTTTCTGATGTGTGTTATGCAGGCCACAAGTTGGCTGAGATAAGTGGCCCAAATCTGAATTGAGATGCTACCTACTTTTTAATATACATTTGTTTAAGTAAAATGAAATGAAAGATAGATGTAGGTACTGGGGTAGGATTAGGGAACATAATATGTTTGAGGAGAAAGGGATTAAATAGCAAAAGGTATTTACCCCCCTGAATTGCATTGCCACATCTTTAGATCACTTCTGCCAAGCAAAACACCCACACAGTTTGAAGTTCTCACAGTTCAACCCAACATAACCAAAGACAAAAGGATGTCATCATAAGCAGAAAGCTGGGATGAAGAAAGCATTTGCAGATCAAACCATACCAAATACTGCAATCAATTGAGCCACATCACAGGCTAAACGAAACACACATATATGTTCAGTACATTATTACAAAATAAAGTATTTACATATAGCATCTGTCCCATTTTATTGCTGAAGAATACAGAGACAGAGTGAGGTAACTGACTCTCACACACAAAAATTGGTCTGCCCATCGCAGGCATTCATAAACTCTACCAATCTGGGCATGTGTTTATAGCACAAGGTAATGGCTTTGGCTGGCTAGTTAAGTAGAGTGATTTCGAATATCCAAATAAGTTGTTCTGTGCCATAGAACAAATGGGTGGGCCCTTCACTCGCTCCACTTACTTAGCTGGTACATAGGAGAACAATAACCAGATGTGAAAGGTTGGAAGTGGCTGACAGAGACACATGTCTTGCCTGGTGCTGAGCCTAAGCTGGACTTCAGGGCTTCTCTGGAAACATAAAGAGGTAGCAGACTCTATGGGTTTTTTTTAATGCTGTGAGCTCCCTCATTCTCAGATTGTATACTGGGAAAGTGTTTGGAACTCCTGGGATCTCTCACTGCTCAGAGACTGGGGTAGCATGCAACACAGGTGTAAGAAGTGGGATTTGGGTTTATTAGAGGAGGAACTTGAGTGAGGTGTGCTTGAGTTAGGAGAAATGGAGGAACAGCAGCACTCGAAAACAGATGAAGCTGATGTTCCAGCAGCAGACCCAATGGTCCGAAAAGGAATGGCAGCAGCTGCTGGAAGAAATACCAAAAAGCACTACTGCATACTTTCCAGTTTTGCACTGCTTTGAATACAACAAAAGACTGCCAAATCACAAGCTACAATAATATGGTTGGCGCTTGGTTTTTGTTTTGTCCAACTTTTCTCCTTCAAAATTCAGTTGCAGTTTTAATTCTGTGTCATATTGACACTTACTAAGAAACAAAGCCAATTTCAGCCTAACAGTATACCATTGTTTGTCATGGAAGAATAAAGCATTGGCTCATGCGTTCCATTAATCTCTTCAGCAGCTTTCACTTTACATCTGAACCTTAAATTGTGGTGAAACTTAACTATGGTCTGTTAAAACAAGTCAGCTTCACTATTCTGCGGTGTGAAGTTAGCTTTATTGGGGTGGTTTGTTGGCTTCAGATGAAACCAGTTGCAGTTAGCGAAAAATGGAAGTAAATGTTGCTGCTGTCCTCGTGGCTCCATCTACAAGAGAGGGAGGGGGAAAGTGTGAAAGCCCAAGGCTGAACATTACCTGTTCCTGTGTTATCATGAAGGTTGAACCAGCTCACATAGTAATAATACTGAGTTGAAGCTGTCATTTCCAAGATGGCCTTTCTGGTGGGTTGGAGGTAAGAAAGGGATACTCCACTCTATTCAATACTGACAGAAACTAGGTTTTAGCCAATGATTCAGATTTTCAGAACCTCAGGTAAAGCATTTTTGAGACTCATGAAAACAGAGTACTAGAATATGAATAAGATGGTTTTGCAGTCTTCAGATTACTACTTGTATAAACTCCCAATTTTCCATTTCAGATCGAATATGTCACAGTGCAGAAGAGAATATAAGGAACTTTTCAATTTCTTAAACTTAAGGAATCTGAATCCGTTAAGACCAGTTCTAGCAGGAATCTGATAGACTTTCATCACTGGTGTATACTGAGCATGTGGAACAACTGCCCCATGGGCCAGAATTGGCCTGCAAGGACCTTGTTTGCCCTGAAAGACACCTGCCATATTTGCTGCTGGAATCGGTGGTGGCAGCACTGGTGAAAGAAGTGGCTCCACTGCTAAACAAAACGAACAATGCAGATGTGGGGTGATAATAGTAACGGCAGTGGAGAGTCTCGCAGAGTCCTCCACTCCCAATTTTGTGAGCGAGATTCAGGAATCTCTGAGTACTTCAAGGGTATGAGGAGCACTGGTCAACACCTGAAACAAGGTTCCTCTCACAACTTGAAAAATATAATCTTGGGAAGTGAGCCATTTGCATAGGCCACTCAACACTCCTAATGCCCCATTGGGAAATGTGAGAGGCAATGAGGAAGGTGCTCTTCTAGTGATTCTGCTGGTGAAGTGCAAATGTGACCCTCTGGCCAAAAAGGTTACCAATTTTTGATATATATTAATAATTTTTACCACAGTGGATGAGACATTGGGATACTAAACAAAGTTGAGCTTAAAGCAATGTATTTGCATAGACCTTAGTCTACTGTAGGCAGAAGACTCTTCAGGACAGTTCTTTTAGGTCAACTGTGAAAATTAAAAGAAAGCTTATACTAAAAGAATAGTTATTTAATGAAGTCTTTTAATGGGCCAATAATCGATGAGGTTATACAATATCAAACCCGTGAAAAACACTGACAGCAAATGGAGAATGAATTATACACACTGAGTAACTAAAGCTCTCCAATGAGTTTAGTAGACTTCTTTTTCTCAATAGTGAAATTTTATTTTCCAGTTTGCTTCCTAATCAAAATAGCTGCAGAGAAAGATGGTCAAGCCATCATACGGTGACTGACAGTGCAGAGTTCCAGATTACTCTTCAAGCTTCCCCTTCAGGTACATTCTGAAGCTTTGAGAGCAAGAACACAGCGGAAGAGTCCTGTAGCCTTTGAGAGGAAGCTTCCATGGCACCCAGTTGTGTCCCAGCTTGTGTCTTTCTTTCCCCGAGTTTAATGTGTTGTGGAGGCCCAGACTTCAGTTCCTAAGTGAACGTTTTAATCCCATGACTGTGAAAGTAGCAGCAGTAATTTTTTCATAGACCAGGAACATCAGTGCAGCAGTGAGGACTGTTTGGAGCAACTTTGCTTCAAGGCCTTTGTAGAGACCTACTAATCCAAAGCGCCTATCGAGAAAACAGATTTAGCATATGGTAAGAAAGTACTTTACAAATATAGGGAAAATGGCATACAATGCCAGGACATCATAAAGTATGTCTGTTCTTGCCTCCACCACCAACTATTAAAACTACCTAGGATTGAAACGTTCTTCCTCCAAGTGCTACTGGTCCTCTTTTCAAAGAGAGTGCTGGCGGGGGGAGCATGATTTACAGGAGAAAAGTGTCCGACAGAAGAATGCTTAACCCTTCTCTCATCTGCTGCTTTCCCCCAAATCTCAAACTACTGGTAAGTGAAAAGCCTGTTTATTTTTTTAAATTATTTATGTACTATCTGTTCTCAAAGCTTCTAGGGTGTTTTATATACCAGTATAATACATTTTATATACCAATCTAATACAGTATCAGGTGAGCCTTTCTGTTGAAGGAATTCCACCAATGAGAAGCTCTATCTGTACCTCAGATGGTGGGGGTGCCTGGAAAATAGTCTCCAAAATGACCTCTGCTCCAGAGGGGTGGGTGAACCTCCCAAACAAATTTAGCGGGAGCCCTGTTGTGCAACTGGAAATCACTCTGCTCGTACAAGGATTTTCCTAGCACTACAATGAATACCCATAATTTCATCATAAGGCTGCTGCAAGTTACATTGTAGTTTTATCATTATAAGCTGCCTAACATGCCTGTTGAGTGCAAATGCAGAGTAGGGGAAAATAGATAAATTAAGTGGTAAACTTAGCAGTGACTATTATATTTGGAAAATAATGACCCGGCTTGCTTAATATTTCCATCACACTAGATCAAAAAGTCTTCATAAAGAGGATTATTGATCTCGTATGACCCTTTTAGTGCTTTAAAGGTCAACTTTTTATTAAATAAAAATTATACAGCTATTTAGGGCAGATTATCAGGATGTTGATACAGTAGAGGACAATATTAAGATATATATGGATAAAATAAAGACAAAGCTTACTTTATTCTCTGTCGAAGAAGGTAGATAACATTCTTAAGGCTGCCTAGTCTCCTGTTTTCTGGGTTCAGGTGGTGACGTCCAAACTGAAAAGGAGACAAAATGAATCAATGAGCAACTTTTCCTGCTTTATTTTCTCCTAATTTCTATTTACAATGCCTGATCTCCAATCAGTGATCCAGCCCTGTATTCAAATCGTTCTCCCATATCCAATTGTTCAGTGCTAAATAATATGTTTCTTGCTCAGGTCAGAGCAGCTTGCAGTCTCCCCTCACCCCAAAATATGTTAAATATTGACCAAACAAAGCCATACACATTAAAATTATGCATTTTCATTATGGCTGGAGTGGTCGCAGTGGTAGAATAAAGATGTCCTCTCTAAGCAAAAGAATATGGGGTTGTCAGACTTTTCCCACATACAATGTCTATGCAGAGAGCCAACTGGGAAATCTAGCCTAAGTGCTAAGTAGTTATGTATTCTAAGAAGTAGGAAAAGTTGCCCAGAGCATCCAATATGGAGAGCATATGTTATGCAGTTAGAACACAAGACGCTAAAACAGTTACAGTGGTACCTCGGGTTAAGTACTTAATTCGTTCCAGAGGTCCGTACTTAACCTGAAACTGTTCTTAACCTGAAGCACCACTTTAACTAATGGGGCCTCCTGCTGCTGCCACGCTGCTGGAGCACGATTTCTGTTCTCATTCTGAAGCAAAGTTCTTAACCTGAAGCAGTATTTCTGGGTTAGCGGAGTCTGTAACCTGAAGCGTGTGTAACCTCAAGCGTATGTAACCCGAGGTACCACTGTACTCATTTCCCCCGAAAGAAATATGCTTTTGTTTACAATCAGAAGTGTAACCTCACATTTGCCGCAGTTTCTTGCCCATTCAGTTAGAGTGATTATGACTCAAGGAGCTTTCTAGACTTAGTTAAGAGAAGGTGTGCTCTTCAACCACAGCAACAAATTAAGATGGAATAGATGTTTGTCAATTTGAGTTCTGGAACACTGGCCAAAGGCAACTGTATAAAGAAACAGTAAAATGAAAGTGATCTGGTGCAATGGATACCCACCCGTAAAATGGACTGTACTGTCTGCATAGGGTAAGTGAGCGTAGTAGCGATCGCTTTGGCTATTGCTCCAATAACAAATGCATCTATCGAAGAAAGCTGTAAGTGTAAATAAAGAAAAGGTTATATGGCTGCAGAAAGAAATCTAGCAATATATGAATTTAACAAAGTGAATAAAGGAAAAGGTTTCATAGGACCAACGTTTAAAGTCAGAGTTCAACTAAATTATTTGCAGGCCTTGGAATCTCACCTGTAGTTGCCTCTTCAGAATCTTCCTCTTAAGCCCTTCATAGAACATGAACTGTATGGCAGGATTGAATACCAGGAGCAGCGAAGGAAAAGTACCATTCCACAAAGCTGAGATTCCTTCATCTCTTATTATCTGATGAAAGGCATCTAATGGGAAGGATAAAGAAGAAGCGGGAATTTTTTAAGAATATTTACGATACAGGGATCTTAAATATTCAACAACAGTTTGCGCACAGAGGAAGAAACAAATTGCATATTTTGCCTATCAACTTGTAATCCAGGGATGAGGAATATTTTTCTTTTCTTTTCTATTGGTCTCATTGATGTATTGGTCTCATTGAGGACCAAGATCTGACTATGACAAGGTCCTTCTGGGCAGTTTCTTCCCTGCCTTCCTTCCTCTGGGCTTCCCAAAAACCTACCTATCTCCCTTCCTCTGGGCTTCTCCTCTCTTCCCTCACAGACCCTGCCAAAGCTTCACCATCTAGTGCCTGCAACAGTTATCCAGTTCATTGTTACCTCTCTCTTCCCACTCTTCTCACACACGTATGTACAAAAAGGTAACACAGCTTGTCCTTTGGCACAAACCACCTGAAGAAAACACACATACACAGTCCATGTGCATTTAAAAGCACTGCCTGCCTGGAGAGCCAAGAGTGGGTTCACTTCAAAAAAACTGTTTATATTTTGTTGTTTTTTTACAACTATCTTGGTACGAAAAGCAAAGGATGTCCGATATAGTAAAGCAAATAAATATATCAAGCCACATGCACTGGAATTGGCAGTGCTATGCACACTTACTTGGGTAAGTTCTGTTTTAATTAATTGTGACTTACATCAGAGTAAACATGGTATTCTCTCTTCCCAATCACTTTCTGTACTAGAAGCTTGCAGCTGAACCCAATCTTGCAGTCTAAGCTATGTCATTTCACATATTCTGCTCATCCTCTTAATCCATCCCAGGCCCCAAGATGTTGCTCTAATATATTCTCACACAGTTATGGGGACTAAGTGAAATGATAAGATACTACGGTGAGCATTTTTATCACACGCAGCAATCACTTAGTTCACCCAGGACATGTTTTGTAATGGAACGTGTTTTGTAATGTAATCATGGCAACCATACTTTCAAAAACTCTGAACACAACAACAGGTAATGTAGGAGTCCTGATTCCAATACTGATTGGCAGTTTTCCCACCAATAAAACACCACCAAGAAACCTCCCTCCCATTTCTAAGCTGTTTTGAAATTTAAACTATCAGGGCTGTATCCTGATTGTCCAGTTAGCACAAGGACTTCTGCCTGTACTAAAGGAAAGTCCACTCCCTCTCCTCTCCCCACACTCCTCCCCAAATCTTCTCCAGCGAGTTGGGGGAAACCCCAGGACTTATTTGGGGGCCTTAGACTGCATACACAGAGAAGATGAAGTCATTGCGCTACTGGGATCACATTGTTGGAAACCAACCCCATTTCATTAAAAAAAAAAGTTGGGGACAGATGACTATTAAACGTATTAATATTTATGTGGCACTTTCTGATTTCATTTTTAAAAGGGTAGAGACTGGATTGAGCATAGGAGAACAGAAAAGAGTGATGGCTGAGTCAGTGTTGGATATGCTGGCACACATGTCTAATTTCAGTTACAGTTAGACTCATCCCATCTCAGAGTAATACACTATAAACTTTCTTACTGTTATGTGTCTTTCCTGATTATCTAATAGCTCACTGTTTTAAAAGTGGTTGTATCTATAAACTGAACAGCAAAACTGAACCATAGCATCCATTTTGTAAATGAAAGCCTTCAGTCCACAAATCTACTAAAAAGTACCAATGCAAACTAACAGAAATGACAACAAATGCCTACCTGCAACGCCTTTGTAGTTAGTCGGCACAATGTCTTCATTTCTGAATTTGGCCCCCTGGAGTTTCAGACGTGTATTCACTACCCAGAGTGGAGTAGTCAACAATACATTCACAATACCTAAGACAACACAAACAAAAAGTTGAGTAAAAAGAGCCCTAACATTTTAAAAAGCAGGTTGAATCTTCATGTACAAAAATGATCCAATGTACAAAATAATTAAGATATATAGAAAAGTACAATCCCCCCACCCCCCAAAAAAACCCCAGAAGACACACATTCTGAAATCTTATACTGAGGATTTTGCTCTAATTTCTGCACCATACTAATAGCTGGCAGAATGCCTTGTGAGGATACTCACAAATTGCTTAAGCAAGCAGGAAAAGCAAGTTTATTTTCATAACAGGTACACACCTTAGTGCTCACAAATAACTTCCCTGGACTGACGCAAGCCTCCCACATTCATCTAGGTCATGGAATCATGTACTTCTTAATGAAGATCAGAAATGGCAAATTATTTTTTAAAAGTAATGCTTCAAGAGGCTGTGTGTCAGGTTTAGATTTTACCTACCAGTATGTTTTTCTATCCACTACAAGTTACATGCATTTGAGTAATATTAATTATAATAATAAGGTAGCATAGGTAGCATAAAAAGTGCATGCAGGGAATGTAATAAACTGGTTCAACCCCTTAAAATCTTAGCAGATTTGTAGCACAACTGATAGGATTCTATTACCTGCAACCATCCCAAGAATCAAGTCTTTTCCTGTGGTTGAATGATGTCCTTTGACCCAAACAGCTTTTAAACTGTTAAATGTATAGAAATAGACGAAGTTGGAACAACAAAGGCTGGAGATGACAGGAAACCACCCTCGATATGGTGCCAGGCTAAGGAACAAGCAATAAAAGCAAAAAGTAACTATCATGCAATCACCAAATAAGCAAGAAATAAAGCAACAGCATCTGCAGCCTAATCCAGAACCTGGGAAGTCATAGCGTTTGCCTACAAAATAAAACAAGTATTTATAAGCAGGTACAACAAAGTGTATTTTAACGATCAGAATCCTACACAAACTTACTTGGGAATAACTCTAAATGAATTTGGTGCTACTTACTTCTGAATAAATGTGCAAATAACTAGAGACGTTTTACTGATGGACAGGATGGGAAGAAACAACAGTACCAGTGTCCCAAGGTTCCCTAGCAGAAATAGTTCCTTGTCATATTATGCATGCTTATTAAACTGACAGTTACTACAACTGTTCCCTATAATAATTAAGAAAATTATTCAGTTCACACTGAGGGCCTTAAAGATGCCTGCATGTGTCCAGAAGCATCTGGCTGGTTGGGGGAACTGGTTCTGACAGGTGTTTCAGCCCTTTCCAAAGGATGGAACGGTATTGCAGCGGTATTTGCTACCACGGGAATAGCTGATCCCTTGTTTTTACAGTGTTTTGAATTACAATACAAATATGACATCAACTTGCTTGTACTGTACTTTCTAAGTAATTCCCATTTTTCAACCAATCATTTTTAGGTCACAAAAGGACAAGGACTGGACTCCCTCCTCCCGCTTCCAAATTACAATCTGTGGCACCAAGTTTCTAATTAGTATTTGAAAGGACTGGTTTTCAAAAGCATGCCCTTGGTTTCTACACGTTTTATGTGCAACAAGAGTTACAGAGGCTATAGAAAGGCCTGCTATTAATCACTGGACTCTCCCCTTTCTAATGAAGGAGTTTGCCTTAAGATGACCCAAAAAGACTTAAGCCTTTGTGACTAAAAAAGATTGCACTCTGGTTTTTTAAAGCTTCGTTGCAAAGGAGCTCATACATTTTAGTGTGAAACTCAATACCCCTCAAATATTGGGCAAATTAAGAAACTACAATATGTGAAGTAGAGGGACAAAGATGTGATGAACGCTCAACATTTGTAAATATTCACATACTGCTTGTTACAAGGTTCTATACTTACATGCCCTCTTCTTTTATTATCTCCAAGAGAACTTTGTGGGTTCTTTTAGATTTGCGTTTTTCATCAACTGGAAGACAATAAGACATTGTACACAAAGGGTAAACATAACATATATTTGAATAGTAGGGCAATACATTGATTAGTGCAAGCAGAACATCACAAAATAGTGTGCAAACTTTTGAGTTCCTCAGAACTTTGTATCAGCTGATTGGCACTGAAAGTGCATCTTCAAAGGAGGTTGTTGCAACAATAATCCATAATCCACTGACTGGCAATTACAGTAACCTCCTTGGAACTTTGACAGTGATGTCACCTGACATCATTATGCTCCCAGCCACCCATCAAAAGATGGCATGTATGGGGTGGGGAAGATCCAACTGTTCATCATAGGGTTAGATAGTCAATAGAGTACATGCGAGAGGGGCAAAAAAAGTTGGTTGTTGGTGAAGTCAAGGAGGATGCATCTGGTCAGTCTCAAGACGCTTTGAAGGTGCAGTCTGAAACCTGAAGAACCTATCAGAGCTTCATCTGACTATCTGGTTTCGCGTCCTACACATCATTTCAAGACTGACCAGACATAGATTCTATAAGCCAACTTCGTTAGCTCCCTCCACTCTACTTTTACTATCTAGCCTGGTTAAAAGTTCTGAAGAAAGATTCCACACTATTATTGTTGACCTAATGAAGGCATTATCCGAATATTGATTTTGACATTTTCTTATGGGCCCAGATGAATATCTTTATTTCTTAGATTACTTAGTACATCTTTGCTTACCTTGAAGTCTTAGTCTAGCTGTATCCAGGGGGAAAAACACAGTCATTGCAGTCATGCTACCCTAAAAAGTTTAAAAATAAATTTAACTTTACTGTACCACATGGTTGTTGTTTTTTACAAATCTGTAATAAAGCTAGAACAATGATTAACAAATATCTGAGCAAAAAAGCCTTGAAGTATTTCTGTATTTGAATGAACTTCTTGTTAAAAACGCAGGTTTTTGCAAGATAAACAGCTGAAGTCTTTAAAAATTGACAAGGAAAAGAAAATTCCATTTGATAACTATGAGTTTTACTTTCACTTTGAATTACAGTTCTCATCATCCCTGACCACTGGTCATGCTGGCCTGGAGTTGAATGGAGCCCAAAACATCTGGAGGGCACAGCCAGCTTTCCCCTGCACTTGGTTCTGAAAGTAGCCTTAATGCAGGCAAGTGGGACACATTTGTAAATGTGTTTTCTTTATTTGTTTAGGTTAGGCTCCATATGCATGTTATGGCACTCCCAAGTTATATTCTTCAAAAATTCAGATCCTTCTCATGTGGAAAGGACTTAGGGGCAGCCCCACCCCCAACTAAACAACACCAATTTGCATTTAACACATATCTAAGCAGCCGCTATTTGGAGCAGAAAGTACCCTAATTTCTTTATGAATTATCAAGACTTCTCAGACATGGTTAGGGAAGGGCTTGAAATTTGTGTTTTAAATCCTATAAAGTCTTTAAAGAAATTAAAATGTTGCTCTGAAAGCCTCGTCAGTGGGCAAATAAAACAGCTCAACTTCACTCCAATTGCTGCTCCACCTTTACAAGTCTGAACAATGTATTAGTGGGATGGGTAGATGAAGACTAGTAATGATTGACTGCACCTTCAACAAGTTACACAAACTAATTGATCCTCTCAGTACTAAGGCTGCAGGCATCAATGTAAAAGTATTAAGCTGTATATTGAGGACAAGTCGTCCCACAAAGTTTATTATTTACAAATGTATCCTATCCCAGTGATAACAGAATGTTATGGACAAAGTACAGGGGGGAAATCTGCTCAGTTCCAAGAACTACAGTATCTGGTTTTCAATAAAGACTCTGGTGTCTGCTAGAATCCTGAGGACCACATTTCTCAAAGAATGTATAGCCTTTGTGGCTGTGAAGATAATTTCAAGACAAGTAGCAATTTCTGCGAGAGACTTTTTAATCAGTTAAGTAGGAAGCAGCATGCAGGGATAAATTGCCAGTTCTCACAATGGAAAGATGTAAGAAATGGGGTCCCCCATCATGGGTGTAGCCAGGATTTATTGGGGGGGAAGGTTTTACGTTGGGGACAGGATTCAAAATTAGCAGGGTGCCAGGTGCATTTTGTGCCTAAAGAGTTTCTATTTGTGAGCTCCTCAAAAAGTCTAGGTGCCATTTTTTGTGCCTGGCTTACACTCAAGGATTACTGAAATGTATGTGTTTTGAAGCCACGAAGTATATGTTAAGGATAGACAATATGTTAAGGTGTTTAACAAGAGTAGAGTGCTTTGAAAACTGAAGCTTGGTACCAATATTTTTCTTGTAAACACAAAATTAAACATGTTAAAAATGTGATATTAACAATGTATCACTAATGTGAACTCTGTATTAGTTCATGCTTATCAAAATAATAAATAAAAAGTGTGGGCAACCCCCTCTCCCCAAAATGGTGACTAGACATTCTGTTTTGGTGCCCTTAACCCAGGTCCCAAGAGCCATTTGGCTCCTAGCTTTTCTATCCCAGCTTCTAACACTGGTTGGGGAGCAGATCCAAGTTATCTGTGATGCAATTAGTCAGTTGGTTAAGTATTCTTATTTACTTACTTGATTGGGGAGGCCAGCTGCCCGCCTGCCATGCCCATGTCCCTCTTGCATGTGTATTGGGACCATTGCTTTATAACTTGTTTATATTTATGAATCTGTGTTTTTTGTATCTCATCCATCCTCCCCAAAAAGAGCACAGGACAGCAAACATAAAACAGTATGCCTAGAAGCTAGATAAAGCCTGCTGCTGAGTGAGCCAACATTGCTGACCGAGGGGCTATCAGGCTGGGAGTGGGGGGATATTTACATCTACCCCCAGCTTAGGCTCTAAGCACCATTCACTGAGAAGGTGACCTTGCATTGAGAGATGTGAGGGAGTGCAACCCTGTTCCTTTTTATTGGCCTTGGTGGCTTGCAACACCATTAATGACGGTATTCTTTTGAAGTGGCTCAAGAAGGTGGGGGCTGGGGCACTGTACTTCAGTGATTCTGCCTCTGTCTCCAGGCTATTTGCAGAAAGCAGTTGTGGGGGAATTTATGGAAGCTTTCTTGTGGTGTGCCCCAGGATCACATCTTTTCCCCCATTCTATTTAACATTTATATGAACTGTCTTCAATAGTTTTGGAGTGAAGTGTTACCCATATGCAGATGACACCCAGTTCTATCTCCTTGTTAACTTTGAATCAGTAGAGGTGGCCAAGGTACTAGATGGGTGTTTGGGGGCAGTGATGGGCTGAATGTGGGCCAACAAATCAAAACTGACTCCAGAAAAAAAACAGAGGTGTTATGTGTTTCAATTCTTAAGTCCAGGAGGTGAAAAGATGACCTGCTCTTGACAGGGTTGCACTCCTATGGAAGGAGGTTTGTCACTGGGGGTACTCCTGGATTGCCACTTGAGACCCAGGTGGCTAGGTGTGTCTGCTTCCAGCTCCATCTTGTTTGCCAGCTATGGTCCCTTTTGAACAGAGATCACTGGGTCACGGCACTCCACACTCTGGTAACTTCCGCATGTGATTACTGGAATGCTCTCTTTGTGGGGCAGTTTTTGGCAAATGTTAAAGGCACACCTTTTTACCTTGGGCTTTGTTACCAGAAGTGTATGTCTTCAGGACCCAACCTATTATTGCGACAATATGGATAGATACAAAACACAGACTATGAAATAACATGTAGCTGGAAATGTGGACAATAAGACCCATGGAGGGGATGGGGGGGAAGTCGCGAGATTCAGAGAATTCTCATTTTATGGATATGTATTTGTAACTAATTTTCATTTGTTTTATCTGTTTTTAATATTGAATTTTAAATTGTTGTAACCTGCCCTAATCTTGTACGAGAGATCTGTGCAGTTGACCTGAGTCAGGTTTGCCAGCTGCATCTAGCCTCAAAATTACTAGTATCAAAGAAAATACCATTTAGACAGTTGTGGAACAAAAAGCTGAAAAAGCAGGGAAGATAGAAAAAAAGGATAATCCTGGCATCCCAATACAGCACAGAGTGATTGGGTATAAGCAACCTATTTCTAGGTTACTACAAATATTGATCCTGTAGCTGAGACTGAAACATAAAGGACAATTCCCCAACCCTTTTACACTTTCTGAACCACTGTCCCTCTTTGATTTTGCTTCTGCAGTTCAACAGCAAGTTTGGACATTTGATTGTCCCCAGACAGGCATTTTAATCCCAAGCAGAAAACCCTGGCAGGCGAGTATAGGCAATCAAACTGATAGCTTAACAACAGAACGTGCACCCGATAGGACAGTTCACCTGTAGCATCCTATTCCAGGGGCGAGGAGAATTACCCCATAACCACACCGTAACAGTAACGATCAGAGCAATACACACACTCCACAAACCGTGAGGGAGAGGAATACAGAAGCGGTAAAATCCTCCCCGTCCTCATTTAGCAGGGCACCACCGACGAGGACTATACTAACTGGGGCCACGCACAATCATACAGTGGCCGTTTGTATTCACTCGGAGCGACATGGACTAGTTGAGAGGCACCCACTAAGGCAGAAATTGGTGCGAGTGGGGGGGGGATCTCTGCCCCGAATACTCATCCCAAGGCGACCAGGTGCAGTTTAGCACGTAGCCTAGTATTGCACGAGGCGAGTGAGCCCAGCAGCCCCCGAAGCCCAGCCCTGGTGCCCCCACTAACGCACCACCTCCGCTGCAGCAGTCAAACTCACCACAGCCCCCGCCACAGCGTGGACCAAGCTCTCGTAAGAGAACACCACGGCCATGGCTGAACCTCCGGCGCCGCGGGAGCCAAGGAAGCGCTGGCCAAGGAAGAGCGGGCGTCTCCGTCACCGCCCCGCTCCATGACACTCGGCGTCACGTGGCTCCAGCGCCGCCGCGACGTTTCTGCCAGCTCCGCACCTATCAGGCGGCGGCTCGTAATACCTCGGCGCAGGTGGGAGGGCTCGCCCGGCAGAAGGAGCGCTATTCGCCGGCTGCCACCCTCCCCCCCCCCCCGCAAAGCAGAAAGGGGCGTGTCCTCCTTACTCCCGGCTCAGGCGCGCGGGTTTCGGCTGACGGGGTTTACGGCTGTTTCGGTTGGCTGAAAAGGGTTCTTCCGTCAACGGCTGGCGCGCAATGAGTGAGAGGGCGGGGAATACGTGAGAGGGGCAGAGCAGCTCGAAGCAGGCTGGTTTGCGGAGGGGCAGGCGCAGCCGCGTCAAAAGGGTGTACAGTGGTACCTCGGGTTACATACGCTTCAGGTTACAGACTCCGTTAACCCAGAAATAGTGCTTCAGGTTAAGAACTTTGCTTCAGAAATCGTGCTCCGGCGGCGCGGCAGCAGCAGGAGGTCCCATTAGCTAAAGTGGTGCTTCAGGTTAAGAACAGTTTCAGGTTAAGTACGGACCTCCGGAATGAATTAAGTACTTAACCTGAGGTACCACTGTACAGCGAGGGCAGGCAGTAAAACTTTGCCCGGCAAGTCCTGTCAGGCCTGCAGGAGAGAGTGAGCACCCGCAGATAAGAAGCCCTGGCAGGGAAAGGCAAAACCCGAGGGCGCTGCAGTTTGGCCTTTATCTATTTCAAACTTCTGTGAGATGGCCTTGGGTGTGGCTGCTCGGCCGCTTCGATTGGCACACCTACAAGTGCCACACAATACCCGATCTGCATTTGTAGGAACAAGTGGGGAAAGTTGCGCTCAAGCGTCCCATGCTTTCAGGCTTCCCATGAGCCACTTATGTGAAAACTGGACGCTGGACCAGGTGGGCCTTTGGGCTCATTCAGCAGGCTCTTGTATTCTGATTTGCCTTAGATTTCCCCTCACCGACAACAGGATTCTAGACTACTTCTAGACTGGCGAGATTGTAACTGCTGAGAAGCTGCAGAATGAGAAGAATCTTTATTTGCATCAGCCACTAGCCATAGCACTAAAGGGATGACTCAAGCCCTGGCCAGCACTTCTTTAATCTCCTACCTTCGGGCAGGAGATACAGAAGTATAGTCAGCAGCACCAACAGGTTAAAGAACAGCTTTTATCCGTGGGCTGTTGGGCTGCTGCATGGAAAAAAATAGTGGTGTAATTGACTTCTGACAAGCACACAGAGCGTGAACAAGACTGAGTGTATGGGGGGGGGGGCTCGTTTAATTTCACTGCACGCTGGTAGTGTATGACAATTAAGGATTATTATTATTATTACTACTACTACTACTACTACTACAACTGAAGATAGAGGTAAAAACTTAACTATAGAAAATACATTTTGGGGGGGGGTATACATCTTATTCTAATTGCCTCCGCTAAAAACACTGCAGTTTTTCCTGTCACCTGATCATCTTGATCTGCTAAAAGAAAAGACACAGTAGCAATGGTTGAGCAACCCAGCATGGACAATAATAGAGGGGTAATAACCCCTCCAACTTAAAACCTGGAATAGCTCCCCATGAATTTGTTTTAAGGCATATATAAGCACCACTTATGCAATAATTAACAAAAAAGATTATTCAAAACCAGTCTTTATTGTTTTTAAAGGCAACTAGAAGTATTTTCAGAACTAATTCTTAAGCAAAAATGGATTCATTTTTTTTTCATTCAATGAGATTATTATTGTATGAAGAAAAAAAACTTTCTGGAGTTTATTTTTTGAAGTGAGTTCCTAAATCTGTTCAGATTTAAACAAACAGAAAGCATACATCACTTATGGGTTCAGACAAAATTACAAGAGCACAGAACAGGAAACATTCAAAAGCCCTAGAAGAGACCAAGACGTAATTATAACAAGGTTTCCAACATTAAGAGCGGGAATCAAAATTTTAGTAGAGAGAAAATAACAGATTTAATTGTATTAGTTATCAATGAACATTTCAGCAAAGTGTCCAATGAATACACATGCTGTAATTATACTGAAGATTTGCCATTCCAACAAAGATCTTCCTTCTCTTCCTTTCAACTCAAGCTCCACAAGTATCAATGTGATAGTATGACAAACAACCCCCTGCCCTATAAAAATCAGTATTTGATACTCTAACTAGGATATATGGAAATAGGGAAGTACTCAGCTGCAAAAGATATGTAAGGTTCTGGCAAAAGATATGTAAGTTCATTAGAGCTTCCATGAAATGAGAATCCAGAACTTCAACAATCTTAAGATCTATGCTGTATATATTCATTCTGAATTATTTAAAGAATGAATACAACCAATTTGTTTTCCTCCTACAATATTAGGAAATTAAACCAAGAATAATGTTCAATAGTTACAGAAATGCTCCTACCTTTTGAAGTTATTCAGCTGACTAATGTTAATAAAAACATTTGCCCCCTACACAACTTGACAGAGACAATTAACAAGTTAATTGGCTCAACATTGATTGTATAAGTAGTCCAGCCTCAACAGCATTTGTATCAACATATTAAAAGCCTAACCCACTGCTGCAGGGATCTGATCTGTGAAGAATCTGATTGCAACTATTTAAGTCACCCTTGTGAATATATAAAAAAGAATATTAATTGTGTATTATTTCTTCCAGTTAAAATAAAAAATACTGATCCTCACTTATGTTAGAACTTAAGAATTGTTATAAGCTCTCACAAAGAAGTTCAGTTACTGGGAAGCAGAAACCCAACACTATTACTTTTTTAAAAAAAAAAAAAACTAAAACAAAACACGCCCCTCTGAAAATAGCCCCCCCACCCAACACATTTTGGTACAATCTACTGGAAGATTACAATTAATAAAAATTTAAAAGAAACTGCACTACTGTTGAGTAAGACAAACTCCTGGGCAAAGGTGCTGAGAGGGGGAAATGTATTTTTTTGAAATAAAACCTGAATACAATCAAAGTGACTGCCATTTCTGAAGCACGGAGGGAGGAGGAAAAGGGATTCTATCCAGAGCACCCTAATTCTCTTCTGAGAATTATAGGTACAATGGTTTGTGTTATTGCAACATCCCCCACCTCTTGCAATGGAAGGGGATTTTAGGGTTGATTTCCAAATTTGGCTGATAGTTTGCCAATGAGATTCATGACTTTGGGGTTATTCTGGTACTTTGACATGTTTGCTGGGTTCTGTGCAACATCCTGGAAAGCTGCCATGACTTCTGGATCCTGTAAAACAAAAAGGGGGGAAATGGCTTGTACTGTTGTATGAAATTAAGTGGGCTTTCATATTCATGTTAAGGCCACAATACAATATAAAATCAACTATATGCTAGTTGTTGTTGGCATCCATCTGTCTTGAGAGACAATGGACTGCATCTCTGGGGCTGAAGTCAAACCTCTGTGTTAGCAGCACTGAAGTGACCTCACTGGGATGCAAACCTCGGCAAGTATATATGGAGGTCCTGGGCTGTCCAGATGACAAGACCCCCATCGGCCTTGAGAACAATTATATAATTATATATAATTGTTTTAAAAAATATATAAAATTAGTATAAAAATATATAAAAACAATTATATAAAAATTAATATAAAATATATAAAAACAATTATATAAAAATTGTATTCATAGGCTGTTTAGCCACATCAAGTGGTATTTCTTGCAGTTAAGATTCCTCTTGTTAAGAGGTGTCATTTGTTACAAAGGCCACATGTTACCCTGAGGGCAGTTTCAAAGCAGAATAAAAATGACTGAAAATAAATGAATGTTGGAATAATCAACTATTTGGGGGAAGGTCCTTAGAGAACAAGCACAACTCATATGAAGAATCAGGGCTCCATAAATCTCTCAATCATCATTATTTTACTTGTTCTATGTTCTCACCTGCATGGCTGCAAGAACTTCAGGGTCACTGAGAATTTCATTGAGACCAGGCATGCCCCCCATTCCAGGCATGCCACCAGGCATACCGCCAGGCATACCGCCAGGCATGCCACCAGGAAAATTACCTGAAAATGTAAAGCATAGACTTGGAGCAGGGATCAACAATCTTTCTGGACCAGAGGGCACATTTTGAGAAAGTGTTATGGATGCTAGTCACAAAATGGCTACCATAGGGTGTGTGGCATAATGCAAAATGGTTGTCATGAGGGGTGTGGCATAACAAAAAAATTAGAGTGAGTACAGTCATTGCTGCTTTCTCCCCAACCCCCTGGACAATCTCATGCTTACCATGGGAAGTCAGCTATGTCCTGCTAGATCTGATTGCACACTGTACTGAATACCCATGCACAAACCAGTGATGTTGCTGTCTAGTAATGGGGAGCAATCCGCAGTTCAAGGAAAAATATACAAAGTGGTCACACACACACTTTTATGCATGTGCATGCACAGAGCACCCAAATAGACCACATATACACATAAATCTCTCTCATACACACATATGCCACGTACTCCCACTCAAACACAACTCTCTCTCTCTCCCTCCCTCTCTGTCCAAGTGCACCCATTCTTCTTTCTGAGACCACACATTCGTACTTCCTGCCCTCCCACCCTTACAGACTGCACCACATACATACCTCTGCTTCCTTCTCTGTCACACATACCTCTTCTCCATCTCCAAAGTGCATCTTAATCACACACACAGATGGAGCCCCTACATGGGGTGAACAAGCAACAAGTGCCTGCTGCCAGTTCCACATAGCTGGTGGGCAACAAGCAAACAGGATGGGCCATCCCTGCCACTTCCTAACCCGCCGCTCAAACATCCTGCCAAACCAACCAGAATGCAAGGAAGCAGCCTTTCCAGCTGAAGCAACTGCTCTGCCATTAAAAATCCGCTACAGCCCGCCTCCCCCCCCCCCGCCCCAATATCAAGGGAAACCAACCCAGCTCTCACAGGCAGCATGATGCCTGCAGGTGCCAATGAAGGCCTTTGGGGGCTCCATGGCACCTG
The DNA here is from genome assembly GCF_964270895.1 of Podarcis filfolensis. Taxonomy (NCBI): domain Eukaryota; kingdom Metazoa; phylum Chordata; class Lepidosauria; order Squamata; family Lacertidae; genus Podarcis; species Podarcis filfolensis. The sequence continues at coordinate 45,021,170 of NC_139612.1, read as the reverse complement.
TGGGTACAAACCCTGCAGCAAAGCATACCCTGCTTTCACATGTGTGTTACATCCTTACATATTACCGTTCTTTGGAAGCCTCCTATAGCTAGGAGAGCAAGGGAACTAAAACTTTTCTTGAACAAAGGTCAAGACTTTATCCTGTGTTCCAATACCCACTCCTATACCCACTTAATCTTCCGGGTCCAAATATGGTTGCTTTCAGCTGGAGGTTACCTGTGAAATAGTTATGCTACCTCAAGGCTTTGTCTTATCATAAACAGAGGAATGTATTATCATGGCCTCTTTAGCAAATTGTATGTGAAGGATTACTGCAGCACAGCAAGTTGTATATACTCTATACGATCTTACCAATAAAGCAAAACACAAGAGAGGAGGCTGTATGGGCAAGCAATTCTGCAGTGTACATGATTTCTAAGATTTGCTATTAGCAAGTTTGTTTATCTACCACCCTTCATTAGATTTGGTTCCAGGGCGGTTCATAAAATTAAAGGATTAAGAAACAATCAACCACATAAAAAACAACCCGCAGTTTAAACACAGCAAGCAGTTAAGACCGTAAAATGCCTAAAATACAAAAAGAATAAAAAGAGGTTCTCTGGTCCCTAAAAGCAGTGAGGTGAGCCTTTCTGGGGATGTGCCTACAGATGGCTGCCATGTGCTTAAAGATGGAATGCCATGTCCAGAAAGGCTTTCTCTTTGGTTGCAAAGGAGTGAGAGTGTGTGGAGGCAGGATGATATGGGTGAGGCTCTAACATCTCCCTCTTTTCCAGCCCCCAAGTCACTTTCATGGTCTCCTAGGCCACTACAGTGAGTGTTTGTTCCTATGAGTAGTTATGTGTTCCCTTCACATACAGATATTCCCTTCCAACAGCCAAACAACTTTCCCTCTTGCTTAGAAAAACCAAACTTACATAAGTAAAACTTTTCTTTTGCCCCAGTAGCAAGTTAAACAAAATGCTATGACCCAGATCCATTAAGTTACCATCTCTCTGTTGCTATTCATGCTTTGAAATGAACACATACCTGGGAAACCACCTGGGAAGCCACTAAACGGAGGTCCTCCCGTTTGTCGTCGAGCCTCTTCCTCCTGCAATCAATAAATCATGAGAAAACTTCACATGCTCTCCAACTAATCAAGCTTAGATATAGAAAGCTGAGAAGGCTATTACAACTGGATCCAAAGCCTACTATATAGACCCTACATGCTCTTAGGTTCTGCACTACTGCTTCACTCCAGGATAATACTGAATTTCTAGGCCCCTGGAAGAGTGAGTTTTGAAAAGAAAATAGTTGTGATATTTATTTTAATGCTCAAGTTTGTTGCTGCTCCCTCAGTGTTTATAGCACTGGGCTTCAAACTACAGGTAACTCGCATCTTACGCAGCAGGGGTTATGTTCTTGGCCATTGCACATATAAGCAGCGCAAAGCCATAACGACCCCTAGAAAACTGTAAAAATAAATAAATCACTGCACTCATCAGTGGGTGACAAATAAGGCTCTTAGTCTTCCTCCTCCTCTTCCTTGCTAAATGATGCTTTAGGGGATGATATGAGGACATGGGGGGTTGCCAGATAGCCAGAAGAAGTGCTTGGCTGCGGTTCAGATCTAGGGGTGGATTGCATGAGCACAATTGCCACTATTGTCTCTTGAATGCATCAAACATTTCCTTGCATGGTCTCAATGTCTGTAATCCCACAGATGATCTTGAGGCTGAGTTCCATGAGGGGATCAAACTCCGCAATCAGATCATTTGTGTGCTTTATGACTTGGAAGAGTTGAGAAAATTTCTGCAGGTTCCAACTTGCTCTCCATCCTCATCCTCACATTCTAAACTTGATCTGACCAGTTTCTCTCTAGCTATTCAGCAGTCAATACCTGTTGGCCCTCAATTAGTTCTTCTACTTCTTCCTGGATGAGGCCAACAAAGCCATCACCACCTACTTGCCTAGCCATCTGCACAATGCCCTCCACCTCAGTGACCGTGCTTGAAAATCTCTTGAAATCATGCACACATTCCTTCCACAAGTTCCACCAGCATGCATTCACTGTTTCAGGCTTGACTGCATCCACAATGGGTGACGCAATGGGTAACGCTGAAGGACATCCAGCATACCGTGGAGTCAAGAGCTGGATCAGCATCCATTGCATTGATAATCCAGGTGATGAGCTTCGTGTGAGTAGTCTTGGAGCAGTGGATCACACCTTGATGCAGAGGCTAGATGAGGGATGTCCTATGCGGGGGGCGGGGCGGGGCTACCTTGCTGTGTGTGAAGCAGAGTCCTTCAATGCCCAGCATTGTCCATAAGCATTATCACTTTAAACCACAGTTGTTTCTCTCTGAGGAACTGTCTCACCTCTGGAAAGAAGCAGTTATGGAGGCAGTCTAGAAATGATGATGTCACCCAGGCCTTTTCATTGGATTACCAAAATACCAAAATTACCAAAATACAGGAAGTAGATTCTTCTCCTTGCCTTTTGCACAGGGGTTTTGAGACCTGTACAGCAAGCATGGCTTTATTAAGTGTCCAGCTGCATAGCTACAGAGCAGCACAGCTACTCTATCCTTTCCAGCTTTGAAGCCAGGGGTTTGCTTTTCAGCTTTGGCAATGCAAGTCTGCTCAGGTATTTTCTTCCAGAGAAGTCCTGTCTTGTCTAAAGTGAAGACTTGCTCTGGAAGACAGGACTTGTCCAGCAGCTACTTTGATTGTGCAGGGTATGTTTTCAGTCTCTTTGTCTGCAGATGAAGCCTGCCTTATTGCCTGGACATTCTTCAGGTTGAAACAGATCTTAAAGCTCTTAAGGCAACCTGAGCTGGCTTTAAATTCCTTGCTGATTCCCAACTGTAGTGGAAAGTTTACTGTGGCCACAGAGGCTGAGAGATTTGTGGCACGAGAAGCTGCCATCCATAGCAACATGTTTCTGGTTCTTGTCTTCCAGCCACAAGTTCAGTGCCTTCTTTGTCTTCACCAAAGCCATGTCTTGCACTTGGCTGGTCACCTTTGCAGCCAGGGATGCACTTACTGCCACTCCTCCATGGACCTCATTTTCATGCACCTTGATGGCACAGATGCTGTACTCATTCCGGCCATATTTGCGTGCCACAGCACACACAGACATGCCAGCTCTCAAGCAGCTCAGCACAGCCAACTGCTTTTCCAGTGTGGGAACCATCCTTCACTTATTCTTTCGTTTCTCAGCAGCTGATGATAATGAGGATGCCTTGTGTTTTGCGGCCATTCTGCAGCTCTAACCACCTCATCCACAATCCTCCAAGTCTCCTCAAGCCCCTCCACAAGTCCTTCAGACCTCTTCCAACCACCTCTTCCAAACTCCTGTGATGTCTCTCCAACCTCCTTCAATCTCCCTCTCCAACTGCTTCTTCCACACTCCAACCTCCCCCAATGTCTCTCCAAACTTCTCCACAAGTCTCTTTGGTCTCCACCAATCAGCCACTCTAACTCTCTGCTACCTCCTCTGCCTTCTCTTCACACTCTGCAGACTCTTCAACCACACTCAAACACTTTCACAAAGACTACCGGGATCTTTTGCAGTTTCTTCCTGCTCAGCCACCCCTTTCCACCCCGTGCATCACATTTTCATGGTATTTAAAAAAAATAATTAAAAAGAAAATTGGTGATGTGCATAAAGCAGTGATCATGTTAAGTACGTATAATAAGTGTAAGATGTGAGTTACCTGTACAAAAAATAGTTATCATTTTGAAGTTCTCTGCAACTAAATACAGACTCAGTTAAAGACAGACATTCTAAAATATAGGTTAGCATTTGAAACTGTAGAAGTGCCCCTTTTTTAGCCTATTCCCATGCACATTTTTTGGATAGAGTTATGCTGGGTTATTTTCCTGTTGTACATGCTTTATTAAGCTCTCACCCTTTGAGCTCTCTCATGTTCCTCTCGAGCTTTCTTTACTCTTTCCATCCTTTCCCTGATTTCTTTTTCTTCACGCTTTCGTTCATATTTTCTTCTGTGTTCCGCAATCTTCTGAGCCTGAAGCACAGAGGGTGGGTATTGGTCATATGAATCCAGAGCATCTTTAAAATACCATCTTAGCACTTTACCTACCTCAACTAGTTTTAATTGTTTTGGTACTCTGCCAATTCTTTTCTAGTACTGAAAATTAGATATTTAAGACACATACCTTCTCTTCAACAGGCAACTTAAGATTCAATATGTTGCTGGGTCCCACAGGATATGAAGTCAGTATTTCACAATAGGGCAAAACTTGCAGCCTGAAGCTGCTGATGGTATGAGTGAACATAGTGAAAACAATTATCCAGGCTTTAAAAGTCTGGAAACCTATCTAGGAGTTTATACTACAACTCATGTGTAAAAATATTTTGAGAGGATTGCTTATAGTGTTCTGGCCAAGCCAAGCTAAAGGATGAAGACTGCCACTTAAAAAGTCTTAATCAATAATGGAGTGTCTTAACATTTTTCAGCCTCAGGGCCACATTGGGTTAGGATCCTCTCCTAACCCAGCATTGTGGTGGAAAGAATTGACCAACCTTCCTCTTTCTGCAGTGCTTGACCCCTTAGCAATAGAACCATGTTAACTGGTGTGAACAGGCACTCCTGTGGATGGAGGAGATAAGTCAATTTTCCCAAGGGGTGGTAGGTCACCAGAAATGGCTTGGCAGGCCAAGGCTAGCCTGCAAATTTGCTACCCTTGATCTAGACAACATAGCATATTTAGAAGCCAGAAATGCTAAAACCAATGTTCAAAATGTAAAATACCAGGGAGTATACTACACACTTGGCACACAAAACTTTAGGCTCTAGGGATATCACATTTTGGGTCAGTGGTATCAACTAGGCTTCTCAAAACATGATGTATTGAAAAAAACATGCCATCAGTATTTGGCAGCAAAAGCTCCTAGTATCCATAACACTGCTACTTAAAGAAGCCATTACACTATTTTTCATAGGTTTCAGCTTCCAGATGCTTCTCCAGATATTATAAAGGACGCCTTTCTGCATCTTTTATCAAAAACTTTAAAGAGACTTTCAGTAGTAGGCTCCCAACTAGGTCAAGTCTCAACTATAGCCTAGTCAGCAGAGAATGAGACTCTTAATCTCAGGATCATGGGTTCAAGCCTGACTTTCGGCAAATGAGTCCTGCATTGAAGGCGGTTGGACTAGATGACCCTCGTGCTTCTAACTCTACAATTCTAGGATTCTAAGTCTGCCCTGGCTCAGCAGTGCTAGAAACTGGGATAGAAAAGCTAGGAGCCAAATTTTGGCAACACACTTTAGTTATTATTTTGATACACATGAACTAATACACAAATCACATAAGTGACACATTGTTAATATCACATTTTAACAGAAATTGTTAATACATGTTTCATTTGGTGCTTACAACAAAAATATTGGTACACCACACCCTACTCTTTACTGTTAAACTCCTTATTAACATTTTGGCTATCCCTGACATATATTTCGAGGCTTCAAAGCATATACATTTCAGAAATCCTTGAGTATCAGCCAGGCACAAAAAATGGCACCTAGACCTTTTGAGCTTTTTGCAAATGGAGAATCTTTGGGCGTGAAATGCGCCTGGCACCCTGCTAATTTCAATCCCTGTGGCTGAGACTAGCCTATCTTACTTGGTTCTCTGTCTTGTGAAATTATACTGTTTCAATTAGTTGCTCATGTTTTTATTATCATTCTGTGTGCTGCAGTTTCAATGAGTAGGAGGAGGGAACTGCCCTAAGGCGTCTTCACAGGAGTTGGTCCTGGCCACCTAGCAACAACAGGCATTTCCTAAACATCCCCACTCCTCTTCATGTGGCAAACAATAAAGCAATAGACATGGAGACTGTAACAATGAGTATGGACAGAGCAGAGGCATTTCCTGAAATGCCTTCTCTTCTTTTCATGCATAAAAGCCATGGAGAAGGGGAGACGTATGCCATTCTTTAGGAACTGTCAATGAAGTAAAAAGAATATGTGGAAGACTTAGGCTTGTTGAATCAAATTTTCATTCTATCTGTGGGATATAATACAGTGGAGAGAGCAGCTCCAGATACACAGTGGCAGGGAGAGGAAGCAGAAGCCAGGCTTTCACATCAAAGCTTCAGAAATGTTCAATTATACACATGATTATGAGATATCAAAATTTATGACCTACTTGATGGGTCTTCCTTTTGTACAAGGTTAAGATTTATCCTTTGCTAATGTCAATCCTAAACTTACAGTAGGAAGGGCAAACATTTGGCCCTATGGACACTGCTGAACTAAGACTTCCTTCACCCCTAGCAAGCATGGCCAATGGTCAAGAAGATGGGAGTTTAGTTCAAGATCTGGAGGGCCAAAGGTCTCCACGTATGATCTCCAGAATGCCAGACCAGATGAAACAGTACAGTTAAATAATTATTCAAAAATATTCTTTGAATATATAGGCCAGCTTGCAAAAACAAGGAGTGATTCTCTAGAGACAAAGCTGAAGTTAAGAATTTTTTTAACTGTTTGTAATCACAGCTGACAGCACTCCCATGTGGCAATGATGCAAATCAGTAAAAAAATACTGCGTTCTAGCCAATGCACTGATCTCGGATGATCCACATTTTATGCAGCAGATGTATCTACAGTTTTCCCACTGTTCCTTTCCCACAAATATTGGGAACACATGCCCATATCATACACACACATTTCCCCTTCAGATGTTATAGGAGCTTACTCAGAGACATGCAGTGGACACATGGCAAACTTGTCTACTTCCAGCAATCGTCTGGAAGTTAGAGGATGGGACCACAGCATCCTTAGTTTTGAACTATGAGGCCATGCATAATTCCAACAGACACCAATTTCTGAAATAAGATCTGCCTAACACCACAGAAGACAAACCATGAACAAGGCAATAAATTATTGATGTCCCAAGGTACAGCCTGAAGGCACATGAGGCCACCACTCTGTTTAAGCTAAGGAGCTCTGGGGAATCACATATACACTGTGTTCAGGTCCACAAAAAAAGAAAGCCAGGATAGAAAATGTAAGAAAATAAATATGTATTCCTGTTGTCACTCACTCTGGGCTGCACTTCCTTCAGCATGGCACTAGCATCTTCATCATAATCCAGTTTACAGGCTAATGCCAGGTCATGTGCAGACTCCTCCCAGTGACCCAAAAGCCTGGCAACGACAAGATTCAAGACATTTTAAAATCAGATTTAACCCATGGCATAAAATAGGGGTGGGCATCCTTTAGCGCAACAACTTCTGAAGACCACAACTCCCACCATCCCTGAACACTGATCATGCTGGCTGGGGATTATGGGGGTTTTGAGTCCAAAAACATCCAGAGGGCCGCATGTTCGTCATTCTTGGGCTAAAAGAAAACCCATAGATATGCACAGCTTGAAAACCACACAGAAACTTTCTATTTCATTATTATGGTACAGTCATACCTCGGGTTAAGGTCGCTTTGGGTTAAATCTTTTCAGGTTGCGTCCCGTGGCAACCTGGAGGTAACGGAATGGGTTACTTCCGGGTTTCGCTGCTCGCACATGTGCAGAAGCTCAAAATGACGTCACACGCATGTGCAGAAGCGGCGAATCACGACCCGCGCAGACGCAGGTTGTGTTCTGCTCAGGATGTGAATGGGGCTCCGGAACGGATCCCGTTCACATCCAGAGGTACCACCGTACTTGTATTTTTGCAAATCCAAACTGTCCCTTAATTCCAAGTTTTACATTGAAGAAGCAAAGGAGAATCTACCGTGGTAGCAGAACAGTACAAAAATGTGCATTTATATATGGTTAAGATTATCTTACCTACCCTTCACAATAAGGTCTTGGGGCAGGTTGCAACAATTTACAATTATAAAAACAGACACAAGTTGAATTAATAAAAAATACCAGCTACGCAACTGGATTATGTTTATGCTATACAGCAAACCAGACCGGAAAATTTGTATCTTCATTAATCAGAGGAGTACAATGTAAAGAGAGGTTAGTTTCTTTACCTGTGGGCTTTCCCTCGCCATTTGTAAGGCTGTGCTGAATCAGGGTTAATCTGAATAGCTCTATCACAATCTCTGATGGCAGCATTTGGCTTCTGCATTTTCACAAAGACACTGTCGACAACAAGGAAATCAAATATGTTTAAGGAACTATCAGCTGCACATTTTTGGGTACTCAGAATGGAGTTCTGCTACAAGTTACATGACAGTAATGCCTAATCATATTTTTTCCCTTCCACTGTCCCAAAAACTGCAAGCTGCTTCAGTAATTTGGATACATCCTCTTCTAACACGTATGTTGAGCTTTTAATGCTCATTTAAAAAAATTCAATAATAATGTGGTTTAATGGCTTATACACTTTTCTTTTTCTAAGATTGGTATTAATGGCATCAATCACCTATTGCTTCAATTTTTATCTGACAGTGACTTCTATGAAGCAACATTAAGCAGGATCTCAACCTCCAATTTAATTTAGCTAAGTCCTTTAATAAATACACATACTTACTCTGTCTTACTCGGACAAAAATCAAAATTAGGAATATGACATCTAAATTATGTCCAAGTGTGCTAAGAAAAATAAAAATGCTTGCTTTTTCATAAAGTCTTTCTGTAATCTGATTTTATGTATACAGGTATGGTAGCATTAAGGACAAGGGAAAGAGAAGAGGTATATGGGAAGGAGAACATGGAACAGGGTCATTAGAAGAAAAGACAACCATGAGCACATAGCAATTTAGAAAACTGACATTTATACTTATTATTCTACAGACCGTCTGGTAAATATTTCCACAACTACCAACAGGACTTTTCAGGTGAATAACAGCACCTCACAATGTCAGAGACTGTATGTTGGCTTGCAGAGGAGCTTATCAAAATAGATTTAACAAAGAGGCACAAGAGGCTTGACAGTTCTTTTGCAGCCAGGTCAAGGCATATTGTCACATTTTGTACAATAGGTACATTTTACTAACAATTCATTTAGCAAGAGAATTCTGGAGTTAATTAGTCTAGACTAAGCTGTATTTGAGGGACGCAGGTGGCGCTGTGGGTAAAACCTCAGTGCCTAGGGCTTGCCAATCGTATGGTCGGCGGTTCGAATACCCGCGGCGGGGTGAGCTCCCGTCGTTCGGTCCCAGCTCCTGCCCACCTAGCAGTTCGAAAGCACCCTCAAGTGCAAGTAGATAAATAGGTACCGCTTTATAGCAGGAAGGTAAACGACGTTTCCGTGTGCGGCTCTGGTGCCGGTTCGCCAGAGCAGCTTCGTCACGCTGGCCACGTGACCCGGAAGCATCTGCGGACAGCGCTGGCTCCCGGCCTCTAGAGTGAGATGAGCGCACAACCCTAGAGCCTGTCAAGACTGGCCCATACGGGCAGGGGTACCTTTACCTTTACCTTTAAGCTGTATTTGGGTATATGTAGTTTGGCATCCTCTAATGCACTCGTTTTTTAAATTTAAAGTCTCACCTGGCTCGTTTGGCATACAAGATAGCCAGTTGTGGATTCAACTTGATGGCTTCTGTGAACAAATCAATGGCTTTCTGAAGTTCACCTGGAAATATAAATAAAGCTTCAATTGTACCCCCAAAGAAGACATCTACATTATATACTTGTCTTAATTGGCAGTACTGGACATATGGAATAAAGGAAATGGTACATAGGGCCATCAGTCTTGTCTCATTGGCAAGTTGCAAACATCCTCTTTTGGGACAAGGCACTCAAGTGGTTTGCAGCTGTGCAACCCCAGGTATTCGTAGGGTTTTCTAGACAAATTTAACTTGGTTCCAAGTCCTGTTTTGTTGTAGAAACTGCATTGGCCACCCTATGTGATAACCAGTGCCAAGAGAAGAGGAATACGACCGTTTTGATATCCCTAGTTCTCTCAGCATCTTTTGATACCATCAACGGTGGTATCTCCATGGAATGACTATGTGAAATGTATATGGATTGCATTTAGGCAACGGAGCCCAACAACATGCGCTTCCTCCCTTGCCTCTTGGGGGTGGGGAGAGAAAAATAGTGTGTGAGAGTGAGGCAGACACACACACATACACACACACACCTTGGTAGGACCTGCATGGGAGGGGAGCCTGATGAGTGAGAGGCAATTTGCCTGGCCCTCCAGTTTTTTTTACCTGCAGGTCAGTGGCCCATAACATAAAGAAGATTTCTCTTTAACCTTGCTTTAACGCCTTTTACAGCTTGAAACACTGGTCCCTTAAGGACTACTTCTTCTCTGTCAAACCTACATGGGAGCTGAGATCTTCCCATGCAGGTTGACAGAGAAGCCTTTCTCAGAGTTTCACCACCATGAGCAATCAAGTGGTAGGCAATGCTTCTGACATCCTGGTTACTGAATTCCTCTCCCCAGAAAGCTTGTCTAGTCAGCAGGGGTCAGCAAACTTTTTCAGCAGGGGGCCGGTCCACCGTCCCTCAGACCTTATGTGGGGCCAGACTATATTTTGAGGGGGGGGGGATGAACGAATTCCTATGCCCCACAAATAACCCAGAGATGCATTTTAAATAAAAGGACACTGATTCCCGGACCATCCGCGGGCAGAATTTAGAAGGCAATTTGAGCCGGATCCGGCCCCCGGGCCTTAGTTTGCTTACCCATAGTCTAGTGGCTATAACATCATATTTTAGGTGTCAAGACAAGATGTTTAGTCTCAAGCATTTTAAATAAAATTATTCTATTTTTGGATCAGATGGGAAATGAAATTACAGTGGTACCTCAGGTTACATACGCTTCAGGTTACAGACTCCGCTAACCCAAAAATAGCACCTTGGGTTAAGAACTTTGCTTCAGAATAAGAACAGAAATCGTGCTCCGGCGGCACAGCGGCAGGTCCCATTAGCTAAAGTGGTGCTTCAGGTTAAGAACAGTTTCAGGTTGAGAACGGACCTCAGAACAAATTAAGTACTTAACCCGAGGTACCACTGTATTTTAAAGACAGTCATTCACTGCACTGTCTGAATCGAAGTTATGGTGAATTTGGAACATACTTTTGTTTGAATTATGTACTTATTGAAAAGAACAACTTCTGAATACTGTTCTCTTAACACTGTGGGAATTAAGAAACTCCACAATCCACCCTATAAAATAGAAGTATACTAGTTTACATATTTTGTTTACCTCTAAAAAGCTTGTCAGGCAATTAATTTTCCTTATAAAGAACTCACCTTCACCTAGTGCATTAATAGCTTCCATCTTTTTTTCATTCGCCTGGTCCATCATCTCTTCCGTTACCTAAAGGAGAGAGAAACAAAGTGACTCAAATTCACACAAAGTATTTGGAAAGCATTCTTAATTCTAGAAATTTCAAAAGGTCTAGAGCAGGGGTAGGCAACCTAAGGCCCATGGGCCAGATGCGGCCCAATCGCCTTCTCAATCCGGCCTGCGGAAGTCCGGGAATCAGCGTGTTTTTACATGAGTAGAATGTGTGCTTTTATTTAAAATGCATCTCTGGGTTTTTTGTGGGGCACAGGAATTCGTTCATTTCCCCCCTCCAAAATATAGTCCGGCCCACCACATGGTCTGAGGGACGGTGGACCAGCCCACAGCTGAAAAAGGTTGCTGACCCCTGGTCTAGAGTATCAATATACGACTCAACCGAATCTCAGCAGAGGGAAATGTGTTTCAAAACTACATAAAGGCAATTAAAAAAATATCTATCAACAATAAATTTCTTCTTTTTAAAAAGCTCCACAGACTATGAAGGAGAGTTGAAGTTGTCTTAACTTTTTATTTATTTTTCCATCCTTTAGATCAGTGACTATTTAGTTATGGCAGAACACATCTGGTGCACTGGCAGTCTGCTGGTCTGATCCAGCTCAGCAAGCTCTTCCTGCTAGCCCACTAGCTCCCTGTCTCCATTTCGCAAGCAACAGGACTGCTTTATTTCTTCTGCCTGGCGTATTGCACATGTATGTGATACAGAAGTGTATGTGCAGACATGAGATGGCCAGATCCACCTTTCTTTTGGCCACAACAATCTTTCTAAGATATCAGTTATTTTTCTTAACATTAAAAGGGTAATTTGAAATCCACGTTCTGCATTGGTTTCCTATATATTAGTACAGATTGCATCATGATGGATTTGTTTAGATAGCTCTTAAATATTGTAAAGCAATTTACATGCTGTGCAATCCAGAAATGTTGATTGGTTGATCGAAAAAGCTACATGAGGTTTTACAAAGAGAGACAGTTCCAATCTCAATTAAGCTTATTACCTCAAGACTTTCATCTCCCATTTCTTGAGGTTCATCACTGTCTGGTTCAATCACTCCTTCATTATCAATTTCTGCAAACAAAACCACCACTAATTAGAAGAATCCTAGTTATTCCGCATAAGACGCTAAATAGGAAAAATGAAGCCAAAACATTGCATCTACAACATGAAAACCATGCAATATAGTACTGAATAACTCACCCACATCACTCTCTTCACTCTCGGGTTCTGATGGCTTTGGCGGTTCCTCGGGCTTCTTTTCTTCTGCTTTCGCCTAATGAAAAGGATATCAAATTACTGGCATGCTCATTTAAAGCTTTGCTTAGGGTGGTATTGTAGGATGTTCAGACAATTCTAGAATAAATTATTTTCAGGGACTGAATTGGAGAACTGTTGCACTGTTTTTCCAGCTGGAAAGTTTAAAATTTAAAAGGTGAATATCTCAAAAATGTAATTATGATATTTTGGTTATTTAACTTCTGCTTGCTACAAACTACTGGAAAATCCAGACTTTCTACTGTTTTACAATTCACCTGGGAAGATCTGGAAACATATATAAGTAACACTGAAACATAGGGCAAGGGGCCCCATCAGAAAAGCAGCATATCTGACCAATGAAGTATTTGTTAGCAGAGTCTGATTATCACCAACAGCAATCAACAGCACCACTACTGCTAGTTGTCAGGATTCAAAGAACTATGCAACTAACTACACACCCAAGGGAACTTTAGAGCAGAAGCCTTTGCCACATGACAAACCACTTCGGAAGGCATAAAGACTTTTAAAAAGCCGACAAACATAATGGGGTGACTTCCTGTTCGGGGGATAGTGGAGGGAGGAGAAAATGCATCATCTCTAGCTACCTCCCAAAAAAATAATGTGTATGACACGTGCAAGCTCTCCTGCACTTACCCTTTCCTCCACGTTGGCTGACCCACGACTAGGGCTGGGCGATATCTGGTTTTCAACATCATAATATATCAGCAACTAAATATCGTGATATACTGATTTATCACAGTGTCTGAAATGTATCTCAGCTGCTGCCAGAGATTTATATAGTGCTTTTGTCCATAAATTGTTCAATTTATCTTCTTCAATGTTCATATCCCTGTTTAATTCCCAGATTTTGTTGCGGGTAAAATTGGTTCTCAACAAGGGTTTCGTATAAAAGGGAAATTAATCATTATACTATATCTTCCCAAATGATTTTTCTGCATAGGCTAATGGCCCTTTATGTACTCAAAAAATGATTATCATGGAATCAACAAAGGATGTAGTATCCAACATGCATCTTTAGGTATGCACAAAGAAAGCCTGAGTAATTACTAATGATCTTGTTGACACATGAAGGAGAGAGACACACTTGTGTCCAGGGCAGATGTCTATCAGCTCCATCTGGTAAGCCAGCCTAGACCCTACCTGCCTGCATTATGTCTTGCCAGAGCGGTACATGCTCTGGTTATCTCCCACTTGGACTACAGGCAACTCCCCATTTGTGATTTATAAGACAGCATCCATACTATTGCACAAAGCTGAGATGCAGGTCAATTTTTTTAGATCAAATTGCACCCTACATTAGGAATTGTATGTACAAACATAAAAGCCATAATCCTAACAAGCGCCTCTCTCTTACCTCATGTGTTCCTTCCGCAGCTCCTTCTGCAGCTCCTTCCTGAGAAGTGTTGCATGGAGCTGGTGGTATTTTACCTCCCATACTTTTCAAAAAAAGAAAAAGATTGGTGAGATACAGAGTTTAACAACATTTGGTTTAAGATAAATGAAAAGTAAGTAAACTAAGTAACAGTTATCAATGAATATTTATTCATGACTAAAGAATAACTGAACAGAAATTCTATTACCTTAAAATTAGTCCCATTTGCTTTTCTGAATTGCTACTCAGGAATGCTTCAGCACAATTTTATGTTATTAGGGTAGAACAACTGAAACCCCTTTAAGCATAGCAATGTCAATTAACTAGCACTTGCTGCCTTCTAATCCAGGAAATTTGGCAAGAAAGAAAAAGCTGTGGAAGGTTAAGCATTTCTAGATTTAACCTGTACTTCCACATGCCGCAGTATGATTCCACAACACTAAGGAAATTACCCTGAACAAAACACTCCATTTTTACCCATACTTTCAAGTCAGAACTGTGATATGTACAAAGGTTACGAGCAATAACACTAGAAAAAATATATCTGTAAAGAGGTGGAATGTAGATTATCCCCAGCAACTTTCCTAGAGCAAGGGGTGCAGGTGCTCAGCTTGTTCTACATTGTTCTGTACCTCTGATTCCCAAAGCATGTGCTTTGCACCACAACTGATTTCCCTAAAACTGGTTGATCCAACACATGACTTGAGAGTTACAAGGAGCCTTTGAGACTTTTTCTGAGGGCCCACAACATCATCTTGGTACCCCCCCCCCCTTGCACTGCTTTCCCAAAACTGGGTAAACAAGGTGTGAGGCTTTGGGAAGGAGGCGTCAGGGCTGGGAAGGACTCAAATTCTGGGCTCCCCCCACAGCACAACAATGCAGGGTGTGGCCTGCGGGTTCCGTGTCAAGTACTCTTGCAGCCCACTTGGTCTGAAAGGTTGGACCTCCCTGCCCTAGAATGTACAGCAAAAGGTGGTGGTGGAAATCACACTTCCTGTTTCAATAAATTAATGGTGAGCTTTCCAGAAACATTTACAGTATCTGTGAAACACTTCTGAGATGAAAGGAGCATCTCTGACACACTCCTCTAGGAATAATATTAAATGTTTAACTGAAATAAAATTAACCCAGAAGAGTAACCACCAAATAAGAACTACTAATATTCTCTGGCCACCCTATTTGATTTACAGTTTCACTGCTCACTTTGTTAGGAAGACTTTACCATTCAAAAACTAACTGATACTTTTATAACCCAATCGTTGTATGAGTTAGGCATACCTGAGTCCACTGATTACAATGCATGCAAAGCCTCCTAATGCTACAAGACTGTGTTATTAAACAACTATTTGATTCAAAATAAAAACCATTTCACACACAAAGAGATTTCAAATGAACGAGCTCTACCACTCCAGCAGAAAACCTGAAATCTTACTACCCAATAGATAGAGCTACAGGTTACCTTAGAGTAAACACAGCCATGTTTGTTTCTACACTCCTCCAAAGCATAGCTCTTTCAGCCACAACTCTTTCTACACCCCTCCCTCCACAGCATGAAATGCAAGCTTTTGCACTGTCATGGGACAATACTTTAAGGTCTGCAGAAGCCAAAGCTAGACTGCTTTTCTTCACAGAATCATCAACATTATTACTTGAGGGGGTTTTCCTGGGCTATGAAACAGGACTCCATAATGGTTTTTAATTCATTTAGCTAGAATGTGGTTGGCTGCATAAATGGCGCTCTTGGCAACGTAACACTGATTGCTTTCAAGCAGGATCTGAAATCATGGAGGGGATATTAGAGAACCATCTGGAAAATTTTAACAGCCAATTTTACTATTGTACAGATTTCAATAAGTAATCCAGTTAAATGTTTTTAACCATGCTTACAACAATATGAAAACAGCTCTATCTACCTTAGTTTTACATAAATTGAATACTAAATCTAAAAACAGTTACATATTGCTATGAGTTGGTGGGGAGAAAGTAGGCTCTATGTGAGATCCTTCTAATCTAACCCCTGGATCTAGCAAGTGTTAAAATATAAGCCAGGCTAGCTTCCTGTGTTGAGGTGAAAGTCTGGGTGATGAGGCATTAAGAGAAGGGGTTCTGTGTGAGAAGGCAAACGGCTGGGGGGGGTCCCCTCCCCCAGCTCTGTTAGTTAAAAGGACAAAGCTGGAGTTTAGAGCTGAGTTGCAATGATGTGACCTAGAAGTAAAGCTGCAAGCTGGTGAGAGAGTCAGAGCAAGGTTTGATTTCTGTTTGAATCCCCTCCATTGTAGGTTCAGGTTGCATATATGTGTAAACAAACCATATATCATAAAAACAGATAAAAAAATTGTCCGGTAGCACCTTAGAGACCAACTATGTTTGTTCTTGGTATAAGCTTTTGTGTGCATGCACACTTCTTCAGATGCATGCACATGAAAGCTTATACCAAGAACAAACTTAGTTGGTCTCTAAGGTGCTACCAGACAATTTTTTAAATTTTTTTTATACGTTTCGACTGTCAGACCAACACAGCTACCTACCTGAATCATATATCATAAATACACTAAAGTATCAGCTGTGCTTCACTCCAGAAGGAAACAAAACCCTGGGTAAGCTCTTGGAGCCCCTGGAATCCCACCCTGCTCCAAGATTGGAGTGGCATGCAACAATATATTTGCACAATCCAAGGTGCATTGTGGCTTGTGTTACACACACTTCCACAAAAAGTCGTTTGATAAATACAGTCGGTTTTTTTTAAAAGATGAAATAACAATCCTAAGCAACTCAGTTTCAGGCTACTCCAAAATGCATGCTTTTTTCAACAAAGAAGGAACTTCCAGGTGGAAAGAAAAGCATAGGCAAAAATGTGCTTGGCGTGTAGATTATGATGTTTGTTTTTCACTAAATGTGCTCTGGTGCAGTAACTGGGGACAATATTCCAGCATCAAAATACATATAAGACAGATAAAGAAAGTGCAACACCTGAGTAATTATCATAATGATCTGAAAGCTTTCTCTTATCCTTTCCTCAGGCACGAAACAACGTTTTCTGTGCAGCAGAAATGTTCGTACACCGATGGGTTTAAAGAGCACATGTTAATTGTAACAGCCTGAAACCCTTTCCTTGCCGAGAAGGGGGGGGCGGAGTGGAGTAACTGGACGCGAGAAGAACAGGTTTCCAATGACACGGCTAGGCCTTCCGTCCAGAAATCCGGCCATCCGTCCCTCAAACAGCCTCGGATTCCAGGGAAAGGACTGAAGATTCAAACCAAAGCAGGCACCTTTCGCAAGGCAAATAAATTATTCCGAAGAATTCCCCACCTTCCCAGCCCCATACAAGTCCCTGCAACTCCTACAGCTCCGCGCTTTTCAAGCCCGACCTCTCTCTTATTATCGAGGCCTGATCCAGGGTTCGCCGCCCACCAGACACCCCCTCCCGCCAAAAACAAAAACCCAGCAGCAGCCCCCCCACAAGCCCTAACGTCCGAAAACTGAGCACACTTTCATCACCTGAAAACGGGGGTGAGGGGGAGAGAGAGAGGAAGAAACGGGGATACGGAGGACCCCACTCTACCCCCACCTTCTCCAGCGCCGCCCCATGAGGGGCTTCCCCCCCCCCCGACTTACCCCTCCACCCAGTCGCGGAAGAAGCGCAGGTCGTCGCTGTGCAGAATGGCCGGGTTCTCCTTGCAGAGTTTGACGAAGGCCCGCAGCTCGCTCACCTTCCGCAGGTCCATGGCTCGCCCGCTTCCCTCCCGCGCTGCTACTGCGGTGGTTGCTGCCGCCGCTTGAGCTTCCCTCCAAGCGGAGTAACGAAAGTTCCCAGCCTCCCTCTTCCCTCTCGCTCGGGGGCCCCGCTGCCTGTCACGCGCAATTCAGTTCGGCGCCACGCGCACGCGCTCCCCGCCCCTCCTGCCCCGCCCCCCTGTCAGCTTTCCCTCGCTCGCTCGAGGCTGCCGCTCCCGCTTGCGCTGGCCGCCTTCCCCCTTTGCCCACGCCCGAGAGGCTCCTCCCCCTGTGCCCTCGCGACCCACCCGCCGTGGCCCTTCGAGCGACGCTCGCGCGGGGCGGACCGGAATTTTCCAGAAATGAAACCCGAGTCGTCCAAGACGTTTGCCTCTTTCCGTTGTCCCCGCCCGCGCCCGCCATTCCCACTTGCATAGCAACACCGAGTTATTTCACTCGCCAGAGGGCAATAACTGAACCTAAACGGGCTCTCTGCGCGCGAGTATGGGTCTCCCCGTGTTTGTTTTCCCAAGCAGGCGTTTTACTTAGTCGCCTAAATAAAAAATTTCCTAGTGAGCACCCGGAAGGAAGGAAGTGGGATGCAATCTCCGGTCGAAATGGGCGTAATGACGCCATCAAGCTTCGACTCAAAGCAGAGGAGGTCCTCTCAACGTGCCTGTGGTCTATTTGAGCTTAGTTTAGGCTGGCATGCTAGTGAGTGGGGACTTGGGAAAGAGAGGAAGAGGGACGCCGGTTTCCCCTCAGAGATCGCCCTGTAGTGGTGGGTGCTGTCCTTGCAGGTTCAGCCATGGTGTTGTTCCTAGCACAGAGACTTATGCAGCCTGTAAGGGGCATG
Organism: Podarcis filfolensis; assembly: GCF_964270895.1. Taxonomy (NCBI): domain Eukaryota; kingdom Metazoa; phylum Chordata; class Lepidosauria; order Squamata; family Lacertidae; genus Podarcis; species Podarcis filfolensis. Next base: position 45,002,737 of record NC_139612.1, on the reverse strand, counting down.
TGCAGCTTTTCAGGTCAGAGACTTTCTTTCCTTCTAAAGCAGAGCTTCCTTCGTTCTGGGGAGGGTGGAAGTTTCTTATGCTAGGCACTCGGTTCCACTGTGTTGTGCACTTTAGTTTCCACTATGGACAACGGAAACCAATTTATGTAACTGGGTTATTAATCCAGTTAAAATGCATTTCTATGATGAGACACAAAATCTTCAGAAGGTCATATTAGGTTAATCGGAAGACTTCATATAAAGACAAAAGACAAAGGTTCTCGGATTTTAGGGTCGCTAAAACTACACCAACTTCTGAATTCCGAACTGAGGTCGTAAAAAGAGCATGGTTTTCAGACAATGCAGTTCATTAAAATCTCAAGATAGGACCAAAATATTATGTAGTAGAAATTCTCATTTAATTTGAAATTCGTTACCTTAATTCATTTCTGGCCATGAATTAGCTGAGTTATATGCTCATTTAAGTCTCATGGTTCTCAGTTGGAGAAATTATGTGTTTTAACTCTTCCACACAGAGATTAGTGGATGTGTTTTGAAGTATGGGTGGATTTTAGTTTTATGTCTTTTGTGTAGTTTGCGAAACTACCTGGTATAGTTTCTCTTATACTTGCATTTGTTCAAACCTCTTTATTTTGGCCCTTCCATTTGTACATTTCTGATATATTTGTGCAATTCTATAAAAGCAAATAAAAATATCCATTGTTTCAAAGTCTTTTGTTTATCTTACTAATTTTGAATTGTTGAATTGGAAAAAAAAGATAAGGTTAAGCTTCCTTGTCAACCTTTGAAACAATCTGTTACACATTACAGATTAAAAGGACAGTTAAAGGTTTTTAACTGAGAAAGTGAATGCTAAAGATAACCTAGTTCTTATATATTTTTCATACTATACTGTATGTCGCCTTCCAAAATGTGTAAAAAAAAATGAAGATTTATATGATAGGAAAACCTGTATGATCACTGAGTTTTAAAGAAAACTCAAAGGAAAATTAAATTTATGTTTAAAAACTTGTTATGCTTGAATTGCTAGTTTATGGTGTAAAATAGAGAATCCAAACTCTCTGGGTAGCTGGATTCTATGCAGTACAAGGTACACTTAACTTTATTGACATCAGCAGGCTTAGGCATGCCCAACTCTGCATAAGATCAGGCTGCAATCTTCTGCAAACACTTATGTGAGAATTAAGTTCCATTGAATTCAGTGGGACTTCTGAGAATGCAATGACTGGATTGGGTGTTAAGTTTGTAGTCCTGAGCACCCTTTCTAGGAAGAAAGTTCTACGGAGCTCAGTAGTATTTGCACCTGGGGATGCTGCTGCAAAATGCAAGCAGTGAGGGAGGTTGTATTCCTCTGCATGTTTACCTGATGGTAGACCCTTTAAATTCTGTTGGATTTATTTCTACATGAAAATGTGGGCAGCCTATTCATACAGTACTTATATTGGAATACATCCTACTGAGTTTCTGAGTAAACATGCAAAGTATAAAGCTGAAAAGTTGCATTCCTGAGCAGATTTATGAGGGGTAATAATTGGGTAATTCCTTCTAGTGGACAGTCATCACTCTAGTTTCCATTTACTTTAGTGAGTATGTAGTCCAATCTCATGCATATTTACTCGGAAACACCTATTGTGTGCAACTGAGCTTGCTGTTAAGGAAGTGTGTATAGGAGACCCTGAACCTATGCAGAGACTGGGTTCCACAGCTGCAGCCCTATGCAGAGTTTGGCACCCCCAACCCAACTTAATTCAATGGTTTTTATGCACAGGATTTCAACCTCAGCTACTACTCTAGATTGTATTCTTGGTCTGTAATGACGTCTATTAGCAATTTTTATGTACCCACCTAGTTGCCCACTCTTGTAAATGTTAGCAGTTTATTCAAACGTAGTATTTTGGCACTTGAATGAAATACTTTGATACCCGCCCCCCTCAAATAAGTCTGATTCTCAATATTTTCAGTATATTCCAAGTGCATATGAATAAAATCTATATTGATAAGAGTGCATTAATAATTGGACAGATGGTAAAATGTTTTCGTGTCATGTGGTACTCCCTACTCAGTTCCAAGGAAGAGAAACATAAGCATTATAAGGTCTACCAGGGCAGAGGAGAGAGTTAGGACAGTGTCCTTACAAAACATATACTTCTAAAAATACTGTCTTGCACAGGAAGAGATAAAAGGAATACCAGAATGTAACTTGCAATACAGTCGCATTCTTACACACACACACACACACACACACACACACACACACACTTTAAACTCATTGTATGGTTTTGGAAGGATGGTTAGTAGTTAATAGACGCATCACTACAATATTTTAGTTATATTGTAGAACAGGTGTGGGGAACCTGTGCCCTCCCTAGAAGTCATTGGATGGACCATACAAACTTGGGCTGATGGTAGCTGGAGAGCACCAATGTTTGGGTAACCACAGGTTTCCTACCCCTCTAGTAGAAGAGTACCAGTTAACCTTACCCTGGTAAAAGGAGGGTAAGCGCCACAGCTAAGGTATTTGCAGCCTTTGTGATGGAAATAAATACTGAGGACAGACCAAAAAAAAATCTTAAAACTGATGTCCTTTCTGAAAGTTAAAGAGAATTTGTGCAATTCTGTTCTGTCACATTTGTAAGTAAATTGAAGATTTAAATCTTTTTGAATCTGCCATCCATAGCTACTTTTTTGAGTAAGTACTTGTGAATTCAGTGGGGTTTACATCTGAGTAGACATTTATAGGCTTGCACCGCAGGTTATTCCATGTGGATTTGCCTTAGAAGAAAGGTGAAAAGAACAGTGCTTAAGAATGGCAAGCGTGTGACTTGACTGTATTACACCTAGAAAGGTCTTTCAGCTTGACACAATGCAGCTGTTTTCTTTTAGACTGCAAGTTCTGTTTCTTTCGGAATTTGTCCATCCAGCCTGTTGAGCAAAGGAAGATTCCAAACCGGTACCTAGGTCAACCTAGCCCTTTCACACATCCACATCTTCTGAAACCAGGTAAGGATCATTTCAGTCCAGTCCTAAGCATATTTACTCAGCGGTAAGAAACACTGTATTCAGTGGGACTTACTCCCTGCCATGTTTGCATAGGCTAGCATCCCCGGACACTAGTTTCTAAGCTGTGTCATTAGATTCTTTTTATTTTGCATGAAGAGGAGGAAAATTGTACATCCTTAGTGGAATTCACATTCAGAAAGTATTTCCTAAAATTCCAAAGAGGTATTATCCCTGTGTATGCATTTCTCAATCAGTTCAGAATCATTGCTTAAAATAATAGAGCATCCCAATATGAGATAAAACTGAGATAAATACAGCAAAAGTTTTAAGTATAGAACAGTGAAATGGGGGAATGGAAAGTGTACATTTCTGTGAGCAAAGGCAACATGTAAACCAAGCAGGTATGGCAAACAAATATTTCCATGACAGCAGCAGCAGGAAAAAAATCCACATACAGTGGTACCTCAGGTTACAGACACTTCAGGTTACAGACTCCACTAACCCAGAAATAGTACCTTGGGTTAAGAACTTTGCTTCAGGATGAGAACAGAAATCATGCTCCGGCGGCGCGGTGGCAGCAGGAGGCCCCATTAGCTAAAGTGCTACCTCAGGTTAAGAACAGTTTCAGGTTAAGAACGGATCTCCGGAACGAATTAAGTTCTTAACCCAAGTTGCTACTGTAGTTCTTATGATTGACAGAACTTACCTCCTTCCCTAAGAACTTTTCTGAACACCAGTTCCATATTTTCCTACTTTCAGAGTTGCAGCAGGTGGGCAAAATGTCAGGTCCTTCCTTATCATAGCACCGAAAATCTGGAATACCTTCCCATGTCAGTCTGGGCCCATATTTATGGGTCTTCAAGTGGACAGGGAAGACAGTTTTGTTTCCAATATGCCTTTAGGTCATTTTCCTGATGTGCTTCTGACAGAAGAGTGGAACAAAAAAGTTTGTAAATAAAAAAAACCCTCTCTCTGCTTGATTGACATTTGTAAGTTAGGCCTGGGACCATCATTTAATTGTACAGTCGTACCTTGGAAGTCGAACGGAATCCGTTCTGGAAGTCCATTCGACTTCCAAAACGTTCAAAAACCAAAGTGCGGCTTCGGAAGCTGTGGGAGCCCCAACGGACGTTTGGCTTCCAAAAATCGTTCAAAAACCGGAACACTCACTTCCAGGTTTCGATCGTTGGGGAGCCGATTTGTTCGGGAGCCAAGGCGTTCGAGATCCAAGGTACGACTGTATAGCTAGCAATCAATGTTCTAGAAAAGGAATCATTCACCCACACTTGAAACTCATGGTTATTCAACCATGCTTTTTTCCAAAAGTGACAATCCTTTTCCTTTATCTCAAATGCCTTTATTTTCCATTTGTATTCTATGATTTGCCTCTCTCTCCAAACATGTATCCTGTTGTCATGCATGTTTAAGTCCCACTGAGTTCAATCAAATTAGTATCGGAATGCACTGTGTGGTTATTTGTGCATTATTTTATACCCTGCCTTTCTACTAGTAAGTTAAAATTACATTACTATGGGCTGGTTCACATGTCATTTTAAGTATGGTTTAAAGGTGAACATATTCTTGAATGTGACTAAAATAACATCGAGTTTATTCCTTCTGCTCCACTCTTGCTGCTGCTGCTGCTACACTGCCAGAATCTAAGCTATTCTTTGGCTTTGCATTATGTCTGAACCCAGGCTCATGCTATATATGGAAAGAGACAAACCATAAATCTAGGTTCAGACATGATGTGAAGCCAAAGCATGGCTTAGCTCCAAGCAGCATGGCAGTGGCCATGGTGAGGAAGGAGCGAAGCGTCCACATTTATGGTCCCATATTTAGCACGTTGCAAGTATACTAAAGCTTAATTGTGGTTTCAGGTGGTCTGCAAACTAGGACAAAATATTACTGGATTACTATAAAACTGAACCCTTGTTCTTCCATTCCAACATAAGAGAGGCCCTACTGGAACATGTAGTCCAGCAATATGCTTCCCAGTGTCCAAATGTTTCTAGGAAGCCTCCAAACACAACATGAAGAAAACAACCCTTCCCTACTGTATTCCTACAGCAACTGGAATTCACTGGCATGTTGTCTCTGAGTGTACTTTTCAGTCTGCACTGTACTTTCTTCATTATGGGTTTGATCCAGTGGAGGCACTTGTTAGTGGAAGTGAGAGGGATAATTTTAGCCAGTTCTACCTCTTGCCTGCACTACCTCCCATGCTATTCTGGGGGGTCCTTCAGCAGAGGTGCAGAGGCTGGAACGAGCAGAGGTTGCCTACACCCCTTTTCATTAGCAGGTGTTGGGAGTGACCTTTCTAGGAGTAGAATGCCACTCATGAGATCATTAGAGGCAACCCAGACTATTGTAAAGGAAATAATTCTGAATGCAAGGTAGCCATATGAAACAGGTAGCATAAACATCTAGGCAAAGACCCAGCCTTTCTCAACCTGTGGGTCCCCAAATGTTATTGAACTACAACTCGCATCACCCCTAGCTAGCAGAGGTCAGGGATGATGGGAGTTGTAGTCCAACAACATCTGGGGGACCCACAGGTTGAGAACCGTATATAACTGCTTGCAGCATTAGCCTCCTATCAATTTCACTGGGACTTCCTTCCATGTAAGCTTGCTTAGGGATTGTAGCCTAAGGGTGCAGTTCTCACATAAAACGTCCCACTTAACTTCATTAACATGTACAAGTGGAGGATTGTGGTCATAGATTATGCCAAGAGTGTACCTCATTTGCAATCAGCAGGTCTTGTTTCTTCAGTCCAGTTGTGTTAAAAAGACTCTGTACTTTGCATTCTTTGCAGATAAAATGTGGTTGACAGATTAAATCTGCAGTTCCGAGAGAGAGAATTTTTCCTTGGAGCTATTAGGTACATAGCTTATAATACTAAAAATAGTCCGATGATTGTTCACTGTTAGAAACTTGTTCGTTTTTGGAGAAATTTTCGCTGGGCAATCTAATATCTCTTCTGATTTCACCTTAAAGGTTGCACCCAGCACTATCATTGCCTGTTCAATATCCAGAAGCTGAAAAAGTGTAGTATTTCAATTGGGTTAAAGTGTACCTATTTTCTTCCTCCATCATCACCTATTCTCCAATCTAAAAATTAATATCCTTATGTTAGTTTGTGGAATGCCTTGAGAATTAATGTTAGTTGATTTCAAATGGAGCTTTTTTTTTCTTACACATGACTGTGAAATACGCTGAGAATGTGTACACATTGGAGCAGGGCAGGGGTAGCCAACCTGTAGCCCGCCAGATGTTGCTGGACTGTAATTCCCATCACCCCAGCCATTGGTTATTCTGGCCGATGCTGATGGGAGCTGGAGTCCAGCAAGTTTCCAATCCTTGGAGTAGGGAAAAGAATAATGATGAGGAGAAAAGGGGGTGTGAGGTGGAAAGGAGAGTCAATTGAGAGGAGCAATGCAGCATTGTGCAGAAAATTAACAGCATGAAGAGGTGTTTTTGAAACAAGAATAGCTATTTTGATTTCTGTTCGCAGGAGAAGTAACACCGGGGTTGTCGCAAGTGGAGTATGCTCTCCGTAGGCACAAGTTGATGGCTCAGATACACAAAGAGGTGCCAGGGATGGACCACACAGTGATTCTGCTATCCAATCCCACCTACTACATGAGCAATGATATTCCATACACCTTCCACCAGGACACTAACTTCCTGTATTTGTGCGGGTTCCAGGAGCCTGACAGCATCTTGGTGCTACAGACTGTGCCTGGCAAACCTTTGCCATCCCACAAAGCTCTGTTGTTTGTCCCACGGCGGGATCCAAGCAGGGAACTATGGGATGGACCACGGTCTGGTACGGACGGGGCAGTGGCTCTCACGGGCGTGGATGAAGCATATACCATAGAAGAGTTTAGGCACCTGGTGGCTAAATTGAAAGGTAAGAAGAAGAAGAAGAAACGTACAGGAGATGTGGATTGGTAGGAGTTTCGGCAGGGTGTACAAAGCCTTTGGGCAGGTTGCTCACAGGTGGAGAGCATAGTGGAAACATGCAAAGGAATTTTGTGCTCCCAGCTACCTGGTTGTAATTCCCCCCCCCCCACCCCTTTAAAAATATTTGAGAAAAGTTACATAATTAACATTTTAGATTCTCCTGCGGCTGTTGGATGGCCTGTGGCTCAGGGATCTTTACTAATATAGTAGAAAAATCACAGAAGTCTTCAGTACTGTGGCAAACATTTGCATTTTCCCTTCAGGATCCCTTTATTTGAATAATGACTCTTAGGGAAGAATAATGTGTCTACTTGACAGGCTTGCTTCTTTCTGACATATATCATCCAAAGGCCTGGTTTTCCGTAAGATTAGATGACATATTTACATTGAGGGAAGTGGATATCCTATTTACACAGACAATTTCCAGCTGTGAAATATCTATAATTGTATCCTGCATTTTAGATCCTACATTGAGCCGGGGGGGTGGGGGTGGAGTGATGACCTCCAAGGTACCTTCCAACTCTATTATTTTCTCAGTTTATAATTAGCTGGAAGCCTTATACCCAGCATTGCTCGGGAATTTTAAGTATTAAAATCAGTGCAGGTTTGAAAAGTTCAGTCTGCTACCTTAATTCAAAATTGTATTCAAACAGAGATGAAAACCTTCTGTTTGATCTCAGGAATCACCATGTAAAGCTTGGTTAAGATACCTTAAGTGATGTCCTCAGATGCATGGAGAACAGGCAAACTTTCCAAAATATATAGTTGTACACTTTTGTTTCTAAGTGGATGGTGCATTGGAATAGAAATAATAGTTTCAGCAATAGTTCTTGCTAATTCCTTTCAGGCAGATTTTCAAAGTACTGATTTCTCCCAAGATAGATATGGCTAATTAAACTAATGTGTGTTTATATTCTGTTTCACAGATGAATCTAGTATGGTCTGGTATGATTTTGCTAAACCTGTGCATCCACAACTCCATTCTGATTACTTGCTACACCTGGCAGAAGTCAAAGCTAGAAGCAAGAATCGTATCCGAGCAATCAGGCACTTAGTGCAAAACCTACGACTGGTTAAATCTGCTGCAGAGATTGAGAGAATGAAGATTGCTGGCAAGGTGACATCACAGGTATGGGACAAGGCAGTTGTGCCTAACAGGATGTTAACAGAAAAGTGCAGAAACACTTTTCAAAGGAGAGATGGGATGTGGACAAATTTGGGTTGCTTCTGGTTGGATGGTTCTGGGGACTGTTCTTTTGTAAGTGGGTAATCCCAAGGGACGCGGGTGGCGCTGTGGGTAAAACCTCAGCGCCTAGGACTTGCCGATCGCATGGTCGGCGGTTCGAATCCCCGCGGCGGGGTGCGCTCCCGTCGTTCGGTCCCAGCGCCTGCCAACCTAGCAGTTCGAAAGCACCCCTGGGTGCAAGTAGATAAATAGGGACCGCTTACCAGCGGGAAGGTAAACGGCGTTCCGTGTGCTGCGCTGGCTCGCCAGATGCAGCTTCGTCACGCTGGCCACGTGACCCGGAAGTGTCTGCGGACAGCGCTGGCTCCCGGCCTCTAGAGTGAGATGAGCGCACAACCCTAGAGTCTGGCAAGACGGGCCCATACGGGCAGGGGTACCTTTACCTTTTTAATCCCAAGGAAAATACATTTTTCGATTTTTTGGGAAGGCATTTGTATACTAAGCTTTCCAATACGGCAAGACCTTTATTGGCTAACACAACAATTAATTTCATACAAAGTAATTCAACAAAACACCAATCAGGTGGGAACCAAATGTACTTGATCTTCTTCGTTATTACTGTACTTAGTTTCACAATCTGAGCCAATTCTATCTTGGGTTATGTATCTAGTGACATCCTGTGGTTGGTCTTAGAATGCAGTGTTTTGGAATAAACTTTGAGGGGCATTTTTAAGAAGCAGAACTGGCCTTTGCAAATCCATAATAATCCATTATGGAAATGATTTCTGATGTTGTGGGATAAGATCAACCTCAAATTAAATTTGAAAACATGCACTTTGACTATAGATTTTTATAATGATGTATTTAATGATAGTAATTCCTGGTTCGCCTTTTCCAAATAGAAATATTGCTAAGAATAAAAAAGAGCCTTTCGGGATCAGGCCAAAAGCCCATCTATTCTAGCACCCTGTTCTCACAGTTGCCAGTCAGGTGCCTATAGGAAGCATTCAAACAGGACATCAGTGCAACAGTCCTCTCACTTTTGTTTACCTAGCAACTAGTATTCAGAGGCATGGCACCTCAAACACTGCAGGTGGTACACAGCCAGCACAGCTATCAGCAATTGGTCGTGTTATTCTTCATGAATTCTTTTAACCCCTTTTAAAGCTATCCAAATTGATGTTCATAATTATGTATTGTAGTGGTGGATTCCATTTCTCTGTCCAGAAACTTCCAACATTCAGATTTCTTCTCTAGAACAGTGTTTACCAGCCTATGGGCTGGGACCCACAAGTGGGTACCAAAGCCTGTGAAAGTGGATCAGGGGTTTATAAGTAAATTCAACACTATTATTGCTCTTAATCTTACAACTTTTGTTTTGTTGGAATATACTGTGTTGCTGTGTTGACGCTTGTTACCATAAATATTCATGTTGCTTTAGATAAGCTTTGCAACTTTATTTACTCATTAAGGACATTATTTTATTGCATTGTAAAAGAAAACAATGGTTTGGTGTCAAGTGACTGAGGATACAGGCTTAATTTGGGCATCACATTAAGCCATGATTACGGAAGATTAATGAAGGTCAAGCATGAATTTTCAAGTAAAGAATCACTACTTTAGATTAGATAGCAGATCAGTATCAGAAACCATGGCTTGTGCTAACTGTAGCTTGGTTTGAATTGAATTGAGTAGTTATGGCTCTGCTTCCAGAGGCTGCTGTACCATAAAGCCAGAAGTGACTGGTCTGGACAGATTCCCTTGAGATCTGTATGGGAGCATGCAATGTGTTTTTCTCCCATGTTTGGCTACCTTGTTTAACTGGGTGTTAGATGTGGGGGACATACCTGACTAATGGTGGTTTTCCCAAAGCCAAGAAGAGATCCCAAGCATTTGGAATCTTGCCACCATATTTCCCTCCTCAACCAGGATTAGAATGTATTTACAGCAGTCCTGGCAGATATACATCCAGACCCAGGTGGGCTTTATACCATGGAGACAAGCTAACAACTGTGTGAGAAACTGAAAGATGCTGTACATAATTGACCCGGCTTTGTTTCAGACTTTCAGGAACAAACCTCTGTCAGCTTTTGAGGGTAATGACAGAAACAGGGGTATGGTTTTGAAAATTTATACAATCCTAATACGGTGGTGCCTCGGGTTACATACGCTACAGGTTACAGTCTCTGCTAACCCAGAATTAGTGCTTCAGGTTAAGAACTTTGCTTCAGGATGAGAACAGAAATCGTGCTGCGGCGGCAGCAGGAGGCCCCATTAGCTAAAGTGGTGCTTCAGGTTAAGAACAGTTTCAGGTTAAGAACGGACCTCCAGAACGAATTAAGTACTTAACCCGAGGTACCACTGTACAAATATCTCCCTCTTTTGTGGTGCAAAAGCTAGCATGGGAAATGGGTGTGGGGATTTGGGGTCAGGTCATTGTCATAAAATGTGGCATGTGAAGCCTCTTACCCTCAGTCTCTGCTGATATTTAGGACAACTTTCTTAAGCTCATACATTGGTGGTTTTATGTACCGGTTCAAGGGGCCATATTCAGAGTAGTGGTAATGCTCTGTGTTGGCTGTGAAATGCTGTGAAAGAGCCTCTTTCACAGCCTCTTTCACAGCAGTAAAAGCCTTCTGGGAATAGCTGTAGAGATGAATGTCATCACAGGCCATAGATCGGTTTTGGGTCCTAAGTTATGCTTATTCTATATTTGACTTTTTGACAGGCGTTTGTGGAGACAATGTTTGCAAGCAAAGCTCCAGTGGATGAAGCATTTCTGTATGCTAAGGTATGTGCTTTGTAGTATCCGAGAAAGCATCATAATTCTTCATGCAGTTGGGATGGAGTGATTGATTGAATTTATATACTGCCCTTCATAAGACCTCAGGGTGGTTCACAAGATAAAAATACGGGATAAAAGCACAGATAAATAGAACAAAAACGAAACAATAACATCCCCCCTCTTAGTATTGCATTGACCTCTTAGGCAGCAGTCCTATGCACACATACTTCATAGGGGACACAGCTGGCGCTGTGGTCTAAACCACTGGGCCTCTTGGGCTTGCCAATCAGAAGGTTGGTGGTTCGAATCTGTGCGACGGGGTGAGCTCTTGTTACTCTATCCCAGCTTCTGCCAACCTAGCAGTTCGAAAGCATGCCAGTATGAGTAGATAGTTACCACTGCAGCGGGAAGGTAAGCGGCATTTCTGTGCACTCTGGTTTCCATCTTGGTGTTCTGTAGTGCCAAAAGCAGTTTAGTCATGCTTGGCCACATGACCCGGAAAGCTGTCTGTGGACAAACGTATGCTCCCTCAGCCTGAAGCAAGATGAGCGCTGCACCCCTTTGACTGGACTTAACCGCCCAGGGGTCCTTTACCTTTACCTTATCTTACCTTATACTTCAGAATACGTCCTATTGGCCTCACTAGGACTTGCTTCTGAGTAGACATGTGGAGGATTGCACTGTTAGTTTTCCTTCTAAGACAACAATGGGAGCTTAATATAGGCCTTTGCTCTGCCACAACTCATTATGCATCTTTCCCTAAACTTACTTCCTTTCAAAAGGATAACAGACATGGCAGTGAGGCTTCAGAGAAGTTTAGGAAAAAGCTGGCAAACCTTAAGAGGTGTTTACAATTTTGCATTTGTTAGTCAAACAACAAATATTTTTATTTCATATGCACTCATATGAGGGTTTTATACCTTCATATCCAAGAATGTGTATTTCTTTCACACAAGCATAATGACTTGAATATTTCTATATTGTGCATTGTACAGACCTACAAGTCTTTCTTCCTTGCATAAGAAGAAATGAATTGGCTAGCATATGGATTGAGCCTGCCACAGAGAATGTGCTTAATGCAATTAGAAGTGCCTCCTGGTTTTCCACATTTCTTTCAAACAGTTCATCCAATGAGCCCAAATCAGAAGCACCAAGGAGATAAAGACAACAAATGGGAGAATTGTCTGAGGCAAAGGGAGTTGTGTAAATCTGTAATTGATTTAGCCACTTAAAAACTACCAGTGAATTCAAGCCCAACATTGTATCCTCTACACCTAATTGGTTTGTTGTCCGATGCACAAGCAGAAAAGGGCTCGGATGTGTACTGTGCAATCCTGAGCTAGAATTAATGGGTTTTCTTATTTCCAACTTAATTATTCCAGTTTGAATTTGAGTGCCGGGCTCGTGGTGCTGATATTTTGGCTTATCCTCCTGTGGTTGCAGGTGGCAACAGATCCAACACCTTGCATTATGTGAAAAACAACCAGCTCATCAAGGTAACCAAATGGATTCTGACACTTCTTACTGCAACCTACTGATAACTTCATCTCTCTGAAGCCTTGCAAAACTATGTGGAGAAGTTTTATTCTGACCCATGTTTGCTGTTTTGTGCACCCCTCAGAGTTGTGGCCTCTGCTTCCTGGGTGTGTGTCCACGCCATCTCTTACCATAGTTAGCTTAACATGGAGGAGAGGGTGTGGTCAGGAGTATGCCTCAGCAAAGCCTGAGCTATGGAGTGACTCTGCAGTGCTTTTTCCTTGTTAGGTTTGCATATCTGACTTGAATCCGAGAAGCTGTAACATTTATCTTGGGTGTTGTCCTCACAGAGTTCACGTGGACTGGTTCCAAAACTACTGTTGTTTGGCAAATCTTCCCATTAAGATCTTCGGTTTGACAGCTGAACCTTCACTGTTCAATGATAGTAATTGCCTTCAGAGGGTGTCTGCACATAAAGCGTTCTCTCTGTGTGTGTGTGTGTCTTTGTCTGTGTGTGTCTTAGTAAAGGAGGCTTGCATTCTGCAAGCAAAGAAAGGAGTGATGAAATCTCGGAAGTTGCCAAAACAAGATTTATTTGGCCCAATACATTTTGAAATGTGCAGAATGTCAGAAGTACTCCAAACATACCACTGTGTGCTCAGTGAGCAAATAGTGTTTTGGTCAGATAAGCCTTGTTTCATAAGCCAATATTTCATTCCCTGTCTTTTTTCTGTTAATTGTGATTTCTCTCCAATTTTTTTGCGTTCAGCAAGCATCAGTTTTACCTGCCTGCTACTGGAAGCACCCCTTTCCCAAATGCAAATATTTGAAGAGACAGCGGAACTCCTGGTGCCCAAAATTCCACCCCATGTGCAGATTGGCTTATTCTGTGTTGGCATATCTGGTCTCTCTTATGCTTTAAACTTCATGTCTCAAGTTTTAACCGTAAGAGGCAAACATGCCAGGTTTTCACACTTTTCGAAAATTGCTACATGCTGAATTTTGGTATGGTGGCTGAGTGATTTATTTAAGTTGAAGAGTGATTTATAAACAGCTCCATGTATGACAGGAGTGGGGCACCTGTGGCCTAACAGATGTTGCAGGGCTACATACAACTCTCATGCAACCAGTCCATCAGGGGTGATGGCAGCTGTAATGTAGCATCTTCTCGCGAGCCGAAGGTTCCCCTTCCCTGCTATATGACTACGTGTGTACTAAACTTAACCTTTCTTGCTAGTGTGGGAGCACATTGATTTTGGAGGTACAATTTGAGTCCCCCATTCTGAATGAGAGCTACACAAAAATCACCATTTCAGATTTTTCTAGTAATCAGCACACCGTGGAAGTGTCCTGCGAATCCAATGTGTCTATACTGTGCTAGAGTCTAGCTACAGCCTAACCCATCCAGATGTTGTTGGACTGCAACTCTCATCATCCATGACCATTGACCTTGCTAGGTGAGGCTGATGGGAGTTGTAGTCCAAAATGCTTGCAGGGCACCAGGTTAAGGGAAGGCTGTGTACTGTGTACCAGTGTCGTCGGTTGATTTGTGAAGGGTAGAAGAAAGAGGCTGGAGGCAACGAAAATGTGTTTGAAGGCAAAGAGGGTCCTCCAGGGAGCAAAGCCAATTTCTAAGTCAGTGTAGAAAATATCTACTTTAGAGAATATTTTCAAACAGTCATCTTCTGTACCACCCTTTCTTCAACTCTAGTACAGTGGTGCCTCGCAAGACGAAATTAATTCGTTCTGCAAGTTTTTTCTTCTTGCGAGTTTTTCGTCTTGCGAAGCATGGTTTCCCATAGGAATGCATTGAAAATCAATTAATGCATTCCTATGGAGACCGCCTTCAGACCAGGTCCGGGGACAGTCTGTCCCCGGACCTCTTCTGAAGGCTGGCGGGGGGAGAAGGACTTTTCTCCCCACCGCCAGCCTTCAGAACAGCCCTTCTCCCGCCGCCAGCCTTCAGAAGAGTTCCCGCAGGGCTGCCTAGGCTGCGGATAGCAGCCTGCTGCCCGGCGCGGGGCAGACATCTGCAGCTTGGGGAGCCCTGCAGGACTTCCCCGCAGGGCTCCCCAAGCTGCGGATAGCAGCCTGCTGCCCCACGCGAGGGGCGCTCTGCTTCAGAGCGCCCCTCGCGCGGGGCAGACATTCGCAGCTTTGGGAGCCCTGCAGGAATTCCCCGCAGGGCTCTCCAAGCTGCGGATAGCAGCCTGCTGCCCCGCGCGAGGGGCGCTCTTAAGCAGAGCGCCCCTCGCGCAGGGCAGACATTCGCAGCTTGGGGAGCCCTGCAGAACTTCCCCGCAGGGCTCTCCAAGCTGCGGATAGGGGTAGCAGGCTGCTATCCGCAAGCTGCGGATAGGGGCAGCAGGCTGCTATCCGCAGCTTGGAGAGCCCTGCGGGGAACTCCTGCAGGGCTCCCCAAGCTGCGGAGGTCTGCCCGGCGTGAGGGGCGCTCTGAAGCAGAGCGCCCCTCGCGCGGGGCAGCAGGCTGCTATCCGCAGCCTAGGCAGCCCTGCGGGAACTCTTCTGAAGGCTGGCGGGGGAAAAGGGCTTTTCTTCCCACCGCCAGCCTTCAGAACAGCCTTCTGAATGTTGGCGGTGGGGAGGAAAACCTTCCTCCCACCGCAAGTCTTCAGGACAGGTCCGGGAACAGAGGAGAAGGCGCGCTGCGCTTCCCCGCTGTCCCCGGAGATTTCCCTATGGGCTTTCGTCTTGCGAAGCAAGCCCATAGGGAAATTCGTCTTGCGAAGCCGCTAAAAATCGGAAAACCCTTTCGTCTTGCGGGTTTTTCGTTTAGCGAGGCATTCGTCTTGCGGGGCACCACTGTAATTGACTAGATACCTATTCGGAAGTCATAAGCTTGGAGGGTCCCATTTTTGCTGTAAGTTATTGTGGCTCATATTGTGTGAATCAACCCAACTGAATGGTCTGGCTGATGCCATCAACCATCAGGGTTGCTGGCGTAGAAATAATCACACTGTCTGCCCCAGTTACCCAACTGGTACTTGTATATATTAACCACCATGATGGCAAAGCCTCAAACTCAAGTAGTTTTGCAGCAGCGCCTGTCCTTGAGGGGCGTGTGATCATTGGCCCATTGAAGAGAGCAGTGAAGAAAGAGCAGGACTAAGACATCTTAAAAAGAGGACTACACAGTCCTGTTCCTGAAGGGTTTATTGAGATACACATGTCTAAAGTAAAACCAGCTCTACTCTGTCCCAGGGTATTTCTGCCTACCCTGTATCTAGAGACAGGGACTCCCTCTCGAGAAAGCCAAGCAAGGAACTTCTGGGACATTCTCATACATCTACATCAAACATGATGCTCCCTGTGGGGGGAATAATAAGGGATTATATTTCTGCACACAAAAACTGAACAGATGTAATGCATGTTCTCGTATCTGGATGGTCCCTGCAGAATTTCCCTAACACCGTTTCCCCCTTCTTAGTTTGAATGCAGTGTCACAGAGTCCAGGTCTTGATTATTCAGGCATTTAAGAAAAGTATTTCTTCAGAAGTAGATGTTCTCTTCCTTCCTTTCCTTACAAAGAGACTGGTGAATGGGGCCACATGATGCCTGCCAGTTTCCAAAATTATGATGCCTTTTAACAGGTGACTAATAATTGCTGGGGGAAAGGGAGGCTTTTGACTAAGGAAGGGATTTCACTGTTCTGATTACTTGGAGGGAGGTTGGGGGGATATAGGAATGATAATGAACAGCTGAAGCGCACAAGCACAGGGAGGCCCTCTTGTCGCAGGGCAGCAGGTGGACTCTTTCTAGAGTAGCATATTACGGGTGAGACTCAGTTCTGAAAACGAGGTCTTTTATCTCCACCGTTCCCTTCTGGAACTTAAGAACACTGATCACAGCTGCCCTGAAATGGATTTCGAGGTTTATCGGAACAACAGAATCTTTTGTGCGCTTTCCATCCAGTTGAGCTGAACTGTCAGACAGATCACAATAAAGTTTTAATATGCTTCCAGCATTTTATAAAATAATATATCAATCCTATTAAAATACGTTAATGGTGTGTGTTTTTTAAAGACAGTGAGTATGATGATTACGTCTGTCCCATTCAAGTCTCTGCAGGCAGGCCTTATACTGCAAGCAGTCTGTGATTTTAATGAGCCCATCAAAATAGGGTGATCATTTACATTTAGAGGGACTTATATAAGGTAGAGAGCATGAAGTCGGCATCTGTGAGAAAGATTTTAGTTACTTCAGCTAAATCATGGGCAATGCAAAACATTTCAAACATATTCATTTACCTTTAGGACACAGATGGGGAACCTGTGGCCCTCCATGTATGGTTCAACAGTCGCTCCCATAATCTCCAGATAGCATGGCCAACGCTCAAAGATTATGGACATCGTAGTCCAACCACATCTGGAAAGTCACAGATCTGCATTCCTGCATTACCTGCAGTTGGCATCATGGGTCATTGGAACAATCTGTAATTGAGCATAAACAGCTTTCCCTCTTTTGTATAGCTAAGAATTGCCCATCTGTCTAATCTATTGGCTGGTAGAGTTCTGTACAACTCAGAATTTTTCTTTAAAGCACTGCACTAGGAGAAGCTGATCTGATTAGAAGATGCTTATTTTGTATCATACTGCCTTGAGCAAACATGGCACCAACTTTTAAAAATTGCTTTGGCCTAACCTAGGCAGACAGGATGTTCAGGAAAGGGCAGGACTACAGCTGGAAAACAGCTTCCAACACCCTGGTCTTCTGTCTGATGAAAAAGTAGCAGTAGTTTATCCCACCCAGTATTATGCATAAATTCAAGTTCAAAGAGTTCTCTCTTATTTTCTGCCTCTGGTTGCATGAATTGCTTTTTCTTCTGCCCCAGGATGGAGAAATGGTTTTACTGGATGGGGGATGCGAATACTCTGGTTATGTAAGCGACATCACCCGCACTTGGCCCATCAATGGCAGGTAGGTTCTGTTCCCAGCAGGAGAATACCGCACTGTTTTTGAGGTCATGAGAGAGCTGCAGCTTGAAGCCTTCTGAGCATGCCTGCATCTTATCTGTTGGGGAGTTTTGGGAGGGTGTTGGGGAAATGAATCCAGGTACAATTTCAATAAACCTGTGATAGCTTTGCTCTGCTGAGTTTCCTGAAAAGTGTCTCTGCTTCACCACTGTCCTTTCTCTAGTTTGTTGTGCTTCAGGGGCTTTTCTCCCCTGTTTATACTTGCATGTTCTTTCTCAGTACACAACAATCAGCCTGCTTCACAAACTTCAGCATGCGGGTAATGGCTTACGGTTGTGGTGATGCAGAACTACCCTACTCATTCAGATATTTCGCATGGTTCTGTTCCACTTCAGAATGCAGCTGGGGCTTCTGTTTGGATAATTAGTTTGTATTCATATTTTGTGCATACTATGTATGTTCTATCTGGAAAACACAGTAAAAGTTACTTTTTAAAAAGACATATGTGGGGCACTCATTCCCCTTCCTGTGTGGAAAGCCAGCATTTTAAGCCTTGTCTTCTCCTTAACATACCACATTTTGATGCGTAGAGAGTATTTGATAAGAGGCGAGTATTCAAACCTGCATTCTGATGTGGAACAGTTTCGTTAGGGTCACATCACATCATTATTTTGTAGCCTGGACAGGCTTTCCTTCCTGTTGAAACCCTGCTTGGAGTGGTTTGCATTTGTCTCTCATTCTCAGGTTCACCAGTCCCCAAGCAGAATTGTACCAGGCTGTACTGGAAGTCCAGAAGTCCTGCCTGAGGCTGTGTTCTCCAGGCGTGAGCCTAGAGAACATTTACAGTCTCATGCTGACCCTCACTGGACAGAAGCTAAAAGATTTGGGGATCCTACAGAAAAGCACCACCGAGAACCACCTCTTCAAGGTACTTTGAGTAGATAATGATGTAAGGAAGCAATCTGCTGCCTTTCTCCATTTAAAAAAAAAAAAAGCAAACAGGCACTTCAAAACTGGCCATTGCAATTTTGAAGTGTCAACTTCCTGCCAATGTGGGTGTTTCTGGGATTTCTGGTATTGTTGCAGGTCCAGAAAGGATGTGTCTTGTAAAACCAAGGGTTGGTAGCAGTACCTTTCTCGTGCAGCAGATGGCAGAACATTCAGCTAAGTCAGGCATGCAGTAGTTTAATTCCTGACAAGTGTCAGTTGAGTAGGGTGGGACTGTTCTAAGTTGTCTGTGATATCATTAAACAGAACTGCCACAGGGGGCAGGCGAGGAGAGGGAAATGCTTCATTTTGTGGTGGCGGTGAGAGTTACGGGAGGTATGCTCACAGAGGGATTTTGTTCTCATAAAAAGTAGAAATCCGACTATTCTGGAAGTGTCTATTAACGAGTCGCTTTGATTCTGCTTCGCTGGGTAATGCTGCACACAGGTGTGTTTTTCTTGCTTTGTTCTTTGATGGACAGATACAAGCACAAATAGTATTTCAGCACAGGTTATTTCCCTCTTTTGATTGCCACTCCCTGGAATTATTTGAGGGAGCTCAGATGTTCACCTCTATAGGAAGCTTTTTAAAAAAGTAAAATTCAATTCCCTTTCTATGATACGTCGAAAGATGTTGCAAATTAGAGAGACCCTGTTCAAAGTACAAGCCAATCCTGTGACTTGGATCAGGCTGAATATATCCTTTTATAAATGCACACAGAGGATGAGCCATAAGTCAGCTGCATTCACATACTCCCTGGTTCAATCCCTGACATTGCCAGGTAGAAAAGAACCTGGAGAGTCACTGCAGCTCAGTGACAACAATACTGAGCTAGCAGTGCTTTCAGTTTATGAAGGTGAGGCTGAGAATTTGATGTACAATGGTACCTCAGGTTAAGTACTTAATTCGTTCCAGAGGTCCGTACTTAACCTGAAACTGTTCTTAACCTGAAGCACCACTTTAACTAATGGGGCCTCCTGCTGCCGCCGTGCTGCTGGAGCCCGATTTCTGTTCTTATCCTGAAGCAAAGTTCTTAACCTGAAGCGTATGTAACCCGAGGTACCACTGTATTAAGAACTTCTTGATATTTCTTTTTTGTGGCAGCCAAACGCATTGCAGCTAGATATTGGAGGTACATTAAATTCCTTTGACAAATGGTAAAAACAGATTAGACCTTAGCCTTGATGGAGAAGTTAACAGAAAAATGTAAAGCGCTTAGAACTCAAACCACTAGTGAAGACCTTTATTCCATGTGGCATTCTTTTTTTATTTACTGTTCAAAACAATTATTGTCAGCCACCTGAGAACACGTTGATTATTGTGGAGGAAGATTTTGGGTTGGGGGGGGGGGAATTACCGTATTTTATTTTTAAAAATGTATATTCCACTTGATTGTAACAAAATCTCTTAAGTGGTGTAAAAGAGATATTAAAACTAAATAAAAACAAGTAATGAAAGACATTTAAAAACAATGAAATGCAAATGAAAAAGAGATAATGCATCAACATCTACATGTCTGGATTGGCTTGGCTAAACAAAAATGTTCTAAGCAGGTGGCGAATAGAGTACAGTGAAGATGCTTGCGTGATGTCAGTGTGCAGAGAGTTTCAAAGTATACGTGCTACAGTTTGGTTGGAAATCAGACATAGCAACTTTGTGGCAATACTTCTGAATTTGTCCCTAGTTTTCTTCTGTTTATACGAAAAAACAGTTAAAATGTACAAAAACCAAAAAAATGCAGAATGCACTCCCCACACGCAACGAAAACAAACCCTGGGGACAACCTGCTAGAGAAAGGCACTTGTCTGCTCAAGATGGACAGCAGTCAGTGTGTGTCCTCCTATTCCCCTTCACTGGGAGAAGGCAAGTACAGTGGTACCTCAGGTTACATACGCTTCAGGTTACAGACTCCGCTAACCCAGAAATAGTGCTTCAGGTTAAGAACTTTGCTTCAGGATGAGAACAGAAATCGTGCTCCGGTGGCGCGGCAGCAGCAGGAGGCCCCGTTAGCTAAAGTGGTGCTTCAGGTTAAGAACAGTTTCAGGTTAAGTACAGACCTCCGGAACGAATTAAGTACTTAACCCGAGGTACCACTGTACTAGGAGCAATTCCAACCACTGCCTATGTTGGCTAGTGGACGAAGGTGAAGATCCTGATTCTACACAGTGCCCAGTTAAAAAGAGCATTTTTTGAATTAGCTGTTGGGAAATCTGAATTATTGTGGTGAGACAGACAAGTGATCCTTTTAGCTGCAGTACTCCTGCCTTCCAGTGGTAGTCAGGGAGATGTTTCAGGGAGCTTCATGAGCACAGTTTAAGTGCACCTAAGAGGTCAGAGAAAAACTGTATCTCAAAATGGAGGTTGCATTTTTGGCTATTGAAGCTGATTCCTACCGATAGGTCTGCAATTTAATGCAAAACATTTGAAGGTCACTGAGCTAGCTGTAGTCACAACAATAAGTTCCTTATATTGTTTGTGTTAGAGGCTTCCTTTTTATCTTCAACCAGCTGCCTGTGAATTTGAACGTTAGGACCAAAACATTTTTGTTTTGTGTGAGAGGCTCAGGAACAAGAAGGCAAATGAGAGGAATCAAATGATGCTGGTTGTACAGAAGCAAGAACTATGAATTAGTTGCATACTTCCCTTTCAATGTATGTTTCCACTCTCACCGCTGAAGAAATGTGTGCGTCCCTTCACATTTTACTTGCTTTAGGAATATGTCCTTGTCTTGTAGGCTGTTCGGAAATACTGCCCTCATCATGTAGGACATTATCTGGGAATGGATGTTCACGACACCCCCGATGTATCTCGATCGATCCCCCTCCAGCCAGGCATGGTGATCACCATTGAGCCAGGTAAAAATACACCTTCTCAACAATGCTGGAATAAAGTTTGCAGGACTGTGTGTGCATGTATAGACACTTGTGTATACAAATGCCTACAACTATAAACATACATGTATGTGCATGTATACCATGGGTTCACAGAATTGCCATTCGGTTGGCATATATGGTATTTTCTCCTAACTTGCCATCCTGAGAATCCTAGTTCTCACATTTCTAAAGTTCTTACATTTCTAGCTTTTACAGCAACGATGAAAAGCTAGGAGACGTGTAGGCAGCATCTGGTAAAACCTAGGACAATAACCTGAGGGCTGAGCAAGACTTGAGCTTCTAGGGGCACTGACACTATACTAAACACAGCAACTTACATTTTTCCAAAATGCTCTGAGCACATAAAATAGGGTATTATTTCAGTAGAACTTGCAATACTGTAGGCTGGGCCTGTTAAGGAAGGAGATTCCACAAGCTTTATTCTACTGTGGATCTATCCATGGTTCAGCGTCTTAGCTGTGTCTTCTACAAGAAGAAAACACTTGATGCCCTTAATGAGGAAGCCCCCCAGAAGAACCTCTGCATTGGTACGGCTCAGAATCATGGTTGTATATTTAGGATCACTGTGTAAGTTCAGAGTTGCTGCTGACATTTCATATTCACCTGCATGGTAGTGCAACATGTTGCTGGTTTTTTTCTAGCAATAACAATACAAAGCTGCTTTTAGTTTGAGATCATCTTCCATCAGCAAAAGAGGTTCAGTTGGTGGGAATGGGGGACAGAGCCTTTTCTGTGGCAGGTCCCATTATAAAATTACCTTCCTTAGGGAAGTTAGACTGGCTCATCCGTGATGACTGTTAGGCAAGCAGTGGAGACTTTTAATAGTTTTTAATTGGAGGCTGTGGATTTTAATTCTACCCTTTTTGGTTTTCAACGCTCTGCTTTAATTCTATTACTGTTTAGTTTTCTCAATTTGGTTTTGTAAACTGCCTTGGCAGCCCTCATTAATAAAAATACCTGCATTAGAAACCAAGATTACTGACCTAGCTGAATAGCCACAGCATGCTACACTGGTGTGACACTGTTTGAGCAGTGGCAGATCTCACCTTGCCTAAAGTGTGGGTCAGGATAGGGCTCACAGGAGCATCTCAAGGCCTATCAATTTTCTCAAGGCAAGCAGCTACTCAAGCCAATGGAGAACTGATTTCAATGTGATGCCTCATTAAAAGGCAAACGTATGAATTGGGGCTAAGAATGGGGAGGTTCTTCCTACTGCATAAACTCTCCATCAGGGGTTCCCAAACTGTGGTCCATGAGCCTGCTTCATTCAAATGGTCTGTGACATGTCTAAAAAAATTCAATAAGAAATCATACAGCACCTTGCATAGTGCATTGCAATTGCTACAACAAACAAAAACACATTAAGTGATCAGCCAAGACACTTGGCAATTTACAAGTGGTCTGTGAGGGGGGGAAAGTTTGGGGACCACTGCTCTACATCTTTTCCTCTGTGATTTAAACAAGTTGCACATACATTTCAGTGGATTTGGTGGTTAAGTGCTCTTCTTCTTCTTCTGACAGCCTTTTGCATATTTGAAAACTATCAGCAAATCTTTTCTTTTTACACTATACGACTGGTCCACACTGCATAGCAGGCATCTGCAGAGACATGAGTAACTAACCAATAGACTATGTCACCCACCTCCATCTTGTACCAACAAATGCAATATGCAGAGTTGTGTGTCCTTGTATTGTACCACTACTGGACAAAGCCATTTCTCACAATCTTCTTGCTTGTTTAGAGTCTTTTCTCTAGTGTGAGCCCACATAGCCTTCCTCAGTCCTGTCATATATTTGTATCAGGGTTGAAGATGAGTGCAATTGCATTTCTTTATTAATACTGGAGAGGACTGGACAGTTGATTCCTTAATCTAAGAAAATGAAGCCTTTACAGTCATACCTTGGAAGTGAAACGGAATCCATTCTGGAAGTCCGTTCGACTTCCAAACGTTCGGAAACCAAGGCGCGGCTTCCGATTGGTTTCTGATTGCGCAGGCATGCCGGAAACAATAGCGGAAGCCACGCCGGACATTCAGCTTCCAAAAAACCATTTGGAAACCTGAACACTCACTTCCGGTTTTCGATTGTCCGGGAGCCGGAACGTTTGACTCCCGAGGTGTTTGGGAGCTGAGGTACGACTGTATTCATCTATCCTGCCTTCTAAATTCTGTTAGTTTTTTTGAAATATTAAGTGGTTTATAAATGTTTTAAAATAAATCATTAGTGACATGCTGCATATTTGTGACATAGTTTTTAACCCAAGCCCTTTAGTTTTGGATTGCCACATTTATTTCCAGGCATCTACATCCCCGAGGATGATGTGAGTGCCCCTGAAAGATTTCGTGGCATTGGTATACGCATAGAAGATGATGTTGTAGTGACAGAGAACACACCATTAATCCTGTCTGCAGACTGCCCAAAGGAGATCTATGACATTGAGCAGGTTTGTGACTGCCACCCTTGACTGTCCTTCACTGCCTTTGACACCTTGCTCAGGTACAGATCAAGAAATACGCTCTCCCAAACATTATGTAGTCCTTTATAGACTTTATAGTGTATTTATAGGATTTTTAGAGTGGTGCCGCTGGAAAAATGTTACCTGCAGGGAAATGTGTGTAAATATTCTTGGACAGCATGAACAGAGTATTTAAGTGGGGGAAATGTAGTTCCATGACAAGTCGTCAACTTTGATGCAAATGTTAAAGCAAATCAGGCACAGAAGCTGGATTTCACATCCCACCATCTGGACTATTTATTACCCCTGTGCAAATCTTGTTTGTCACTTACAGTGATATATTGAATTGTGGCATGGTTGTTTCTTAGTTTCTCAGATTGGGTTGTGGGGGCAGAGCTGGATTTCGGCTTCTGATGAGATTGCCCTTTGTTTTAATTTCAAAAGCAGGAAAAGAGTGTTCTTTCCTTTTTCTCCCTTGCAAAAAGTGGTCTTTTGAAGACAGCAGCGCAGATGCTCCAGCTGATGAATAAAAAACCGAGAGACAAAACCTTAACATTTAAGTAACACTTCTTTCTTTGAAGGCAAAAGAAGAGCTTTAGCTTTAGGAAATGGTGTCAAAGTCATTCTGTGAATAACAACTCACAACCCAATCCTATGAAAATGAGGTGTGCCTAAGAGCATTGATATAGTGAGCTTAAGCAGACCTAACTTTTAAATCAGTCAGTACAAGGCATACAAATCACAGTTTTAGGTGTATAAGCTAATTTGGTGGGCTTGCATGTAGTTTCACTGAGGAAGCTTGCCATGGGGTTTGGGTTACTTTTTTCTGTACGTTTTCTGCCTCTTTTTCCTTGGTTCTTTGAAGAGTCACTGGCAAGGACATTCTGGAACTGTTTGTATTTAGGGGTAGATAACCAAGTACATAATATGTGCATTTTACATTCAGTATCTTAGAACCTAACTTTCCTTCCCTGAAAAGGGCAGAATTCATTCATGTTCACAGAATGAGATTTTCTGACTCCTTCTATTTACAGCCCACTGAATCCTCCAAAAATCTTCTCTTTAGGGTTGTGGGACTATTGGGAATGTTGTGGGTCATGATGCAGAGAGCTGCATTGGGAGTGGGGAATTTGCGGACATCTCATCACCACCTTTAGAATATAAGCCATGTCTAAGTTTCCTTGGCCAAATACAGAGAGATGGTGACCAGGAAATGATAAATTCTCCACTTCCATATTTCCCCCCCTGAGAAATGCAGCAATTTAAATGTGACTGCATCATTCTGAACTAATGCAAGGTATCAGTATTTTGTATTTGGATATTCATACCCAATGTAAGGCACGATGCGATCCTTAGATAAATGTGATTTTTTTTAAAGTTGTCTTGCCTGCACAAGATCAAAAAATGAAAACTAATGTGAATGAGATTAAAGCAAAGTTTTGTTTTAGTTAGATCAACAGAAATCTTTTACATTTGAATGTAAAGGAGAAAATGTTACAGAACTATCCAGCAACCAGACTTTGTCTGGGTAGCACTTCTTGGATCTCTGAATGAGATATTTTATATTTGTAAAGAGTATTATTATAATATATATATTTATATATAATGTACAGAATATTTTATTCTGATATGAACCAAAAAAATAATAATTCTGTATCAGTAAAAGGTGTCGTTTAAAAACATTGCTTTAAAACTCTCAATTATGTGATTGCCAGTCAGAAGGCATTTTGCCCATTGGTGCTCATCTTCTTGTGAAAGCACTACTGAAATTGGGACTTTCTAGTTTTCTACCAATAGCAGAAGGTATATCCTTCTTTTTTAAATATTCTAGACTTAAATGAGTATGTACAGCTATGTATTATTTTTTGAAAAGACTACAGCATCTAAATTTAAGCATTAGGTTTTGTAAAAGAAAGGGCTTAGGATGTACAATTTTTAGCTGCTCCTCTGTGATGCTGCAGCACAGAAGACACGTGCAAGAAGGCACACTTCAGGAATCTTATATGCTTCTGTTCCAGCCTGATGCTAGGCTGATCCTTCCTTAGGTAAAGGCAGCTCATGTTCCTTTTGCCATGATGACTTGTTCAACACCTGCCTGCCGACATGTTTACATTTCACTGGTTGCTGTCCACCTGTGGTGGGTGTGGGGCAGGTAGCAGTGAGGGGGAAAGTGAGCTTTACCCTTCTTTGAGAACTGGTGGTATAAAGAACTTGTAAAGAAGGTTACTTGGCTATTTCTCTTTTGGGCCCTTAGGGCATTAACCAGCTGGAGGATGAAGTTGGAAGTTTCTACACTACAGAACATCAGCAGTTAGGTGTGGGGGGAAATCTTGGCGATAATGCATTAAGAGGCCCTTTATAAAAACGATAAATTGGCTGGGCAAAATGTGAGGATATTGCCTAGTAGGGATAAAATAATTTCTACAGAGAAAGAAGATATATCTGGGATCTACATTTTTCCTTAGTTCTCTTTGCCCAAAATACTGTATTACTCCTCTTTTGTTGCAAGGCCTTATACACAAGTTACTTTATCTATTGATACACTGACTAGAAAGCTAGACTAAACAGTTTAATTTTATTTGCTGCAGTTTTTACAGAACTGTGGTCAAAAGCTTGAAGTGGTGTTTTCTGTTTGTTGAAGGAAGTATTTAGCAAACTTTAGCCCTCTTATTGGACATTTTCATTTACCAATCTCTATTTCTACTATTCTCATTGTTTTAAAAGCTGTAAGACAGAATACAGAAATAAAGTACTTACATTCTATTTTGTATGTAATGTTTGTAGAATGAATACAGCTTTCATGTAACTTAAATACTGTTACTTTTTGTCAAATACTAGCTGAAGTTCTTAGAGTTTAAAAGATATGTGCTACCAAATAAAAAAATGTTGTAATATCATATTGACTTCGTCCGTTTCTTCTAAAATGTGATGCAGCAGCACTCAGGTCTCAAGTTATTAATTCATTTACATGCAGTTAGTCTTAAGCTACACTTGTGCATTATACTGTAATATTTTAGTTAAGGTGCCAAATAGAAATGGACAGAACTCCTGAAACATTTATAGCTGAATGGAAAGAGGGCATTTTAGCAGGTGTAGTTTAGAATCATGAGGTATCTGTAATATTTATTTGGCCTTGTGAACCTTGTTCCTCCACTGGTTCCCTCTCATACCTGGAGTATTAGCCTTATCTTCTATGATAACACTGATACTTTGGCAATCTAGAACTTTATACAAATTAATTATAATCTGGAAAGAGTTTTATTTATTTACTTTAAATCTCCAATTTCCAAATCCCTGAGTGTTGTAGGGATTTATTTATTTTAACTATTCCACATTTTAGGCCAGGGCCCCACCAGATGGTTAACATGACCAATTTAAAAACATTCTTGGCTGTTGCAGAAACATTGCATTCTTCTTCCTGTTGTATAAAACTAGATCTACTAAAGTTAGATTTTACAATAATCTTTGCCGGTAAGTGTGTCGTGTACCCTAAAACTATGTACATTTTAGACATGTTTTTGGTACCTGGAAAACAGCATCTTAAGTGTAAACACATGGCAAAGGAGAGTTCAAAAGCAACTGTAGGAAGGGTTTGGTAGTACAGTCGTACCTTGGAAGTTGAACAGAATCCGTTCCGGAAGTCCGTTTGACTTCCAAAACGTTCGGAAACCAAGGCGTGGCTTCTGATTGGCTGCAAGAAGCTCCTGCAACCAATAGGAAGCTGTGCCGGACGTTCAGGTTCCAAAGAACGTTCGCAAACCAGAACACTCACTTCTGGGTCTGCGGCATTCGGGAGCCAAAACATTTGACTCGCAAGGCATTCGGGATCCAAGCTACGACTACAAGTTAGAATTCAAAATTCTCAACAAGTTTATACTGTACACTAAACAGTTTGCAATTTACAAAGAAAAGAGTTGGAAAAGAGAATATGAGTCTTAAACAATATTCTTAAATGTTTTCTTTATTTCTAGTATTGTGGTCCTGTTAGTATCCACCGGGAAGAATGTAAATTTTTTTGCTGTGGCCAACCAGATTAGTCTGGTTCCAGGATTTGAAAAAGTCTCTGTTATGCTGCATATACGCTCTTGTGGACACTGCTAGTGCAGGGACAAATAAGATCAACCATGCAGGCCAATCGTATTTATATGTACGGAGAGAAATCCCACTCACTTCAATGGCACTCAATTTCAAGTAAGTGTACATCTTATTGTAGCTTTTGGAGCATCAGTGTTAAGTGCGATGGTGGATGGTTTTCTTGCACTCCATCTCTCTTTTCCTGATGGGTTGTTGCCAGGGGCCTAGGGGCCTCACCTATTGCTCCCCCAGATATCAAAAGAAGGAAGGCGCATATGGAGTATAAGAAGTGACTTATAATGCCCTGGTGCAACTTGTTTGAAGTTACCCAAGCTTTCTCAGATATTCCTGAGAGCAGAAGCTGCCCGTGGTGCCCTCCCAGCCAAGCCATTTCACGACTTCATTCAGCGTTAACGCTTTGCCTGGCTAGATTGTGCAGAAACGACGATGGTTCAGACGCAAGACCCCTGGAGCTCCGCGGGTCTTTGCTTACAAGTATAAACATGCCCAGGACACATCTGTGTGCATGCTTCTTCTGCTCTCAAGCGTGGAGCTACTTGGAACCACCACCGTTCGCCTAAAGGGGGGCTTTCTTTCGAGCAGATCTGCCGCTCGGGGGCTTTCGAGCGCGGCGGCTGCCCATAGGATCCGTCGGAGCCCCGATGCTGCAGAGTCGCGCGGGGGGACTCGAGCTGCATCTCCCTGCTAAAGACAAAAGCGACGGGGTTGTGCGGGGGGGGGGAGTGTTGTGGGGGTGGCGCTGTACACAATGCCGGAGGCTAATAATGGATTCTCGAGAGATCAGCTACGCCACTGGTTTAGCAAGGATTAGTCATCCTAATTAGGGCTGCGCGGCAGCAGAGCGGGCGGATGGATGGGCAGCGCCGGGAGGGGAGAACGGGGCGCCCGGGGGGAGGCAGCGCAGAAACACCCCCTCATGGGGCCAGAACCGATTAATGTGATTTTGCAGACGCCAGAGACTCTCAGCTCCCCTCACTCGGCCTTGGCGCCGAATTCACGTCGGTTTTGGGGGCCCTCTCCGCTCCTGAGGCGCTGACATTGAGTAATTTGCGGGTATCCCTTTAAGCGAGCCTGCGCTTGGGCCCTTCCCCTCATCTCCTCCTCCTCCCCCCGCCCTTGGGTTGGGCAACTCGGCGATGAGCGAAGGCGAAGACGACGCCAGGCCCTGCATAACGGGCTCCGCCCTGACGAGCGCCTTTAAGAGAGACGGGCGGCACGTGACCAGGCCCCTCCTCTCCCTCCCGCACACACACACACCTGTTTGTAGGAAGGAGGGGGGAGGAGGAGGAGGGAGGCGGCTACGGAGGGAGGCAGGGTTTAAAAAAAAAAAAGCCAAAACAACGCAACGCAGAGGAGAAAATGCCGCGCGGCTTCGTTCCCAAGTCCCGCGCAGGCGCGCTGATAACATTCTGCCGGGACTGGCTTATCCAAAATGGCTGCTGCGATGGATGTGGACACACCGAGTGGGACCAATAGTGGTGCCGGCAAGAAGCGCTTTGAAGTAAAGAAGGTGAGAGGGCTGTGACGGCCGCCGGGACTCGGGGCCGCGCCAGCGGCGAGAGTATTGGTGGCAGGGGCTAGGCCTCATTCTCGCCGGAGACCGGTTTCTCTCCTTTCGTTTTAACGTACTGTATGGGGGGGAAGGCGTGTGAGGGAGGCCCTGCGAGCGACGAGGGTCGTCTTTGGCCCAAGGGCCGAAAGAGGGTTTGTAACAGAAGAAAGCGAGCGCAGGCAGTAAACAGGTGGGTTGTTGTTATCACCTGGTGGCACAGGGAGGCCTAGTTTCCGTGAACTCTACTCGCATGTCCCATTTGAGAGGGAGTTGTCGTTACTGACACTTCTGTTCTCTTTGACTTGAGCTACATGTAGTGGAGTAAGTCAACCTTGTGGGGAGGGAGGTATGGCGGGATACGCATCTTTATTTTGAAGTTACTAGAGTCATGGAGGAAGTGATGAAAGCGTCAGGAAGCTGGCTCAGTTATAGTTCAGGCCATTGAATAGTTAGCTAGTTCCTAATCTCTTTAGAACTAGTTAGTGTAGTTAAAAAGATAATTATAACACTACTGGTTCATAAAAGTGGCAGAAGCAAGTTAAACTTGTCATTATGAAGTGTGGCTTGCTGTCACTTTACCCAGTTTTGAGATCTGCAGTTATCTGAAAGTACTATTCAGGAGGGAAACCCTGTCTCAGTTGTAGGGATTACTGCACACACAAAAAATCCTAGTGATTTTCCTAAAAATTGTTAATACTATAGGTTGAACTATAGTGTTCTTTTTCATGTCTTAATAGCCTTTCACTTGTGGCCCAGGTACAAAAAAGAAAATCACTGTCAATACTCGGCCCTTGCAGGCCATTGATAGTAATTCTCCAAAATGCTTGGGTACTTGCTTTGTTTTACTTGCATTCTATGAAAATAACAGGCTGTAATCTAGGCCATGATATTTCCCCATTACAATTCAGCTGCATAAAGTGATTATTTTTTTAAAAATCTGTGCATAGAAAACTTAACTACAGCATTGGATGAAGTTCAAAGCCATCTCTCTTAAGCAAACTGACCTGTTTATGTGATGAGCTCCTTGGTAGGCTATAAATGTGCATTGGTACTGGGGTTGAATAATTCTATTGCTAATTCTATGGATGAAAAGTTAATATTTGAATCGAAAGGAATGATTGCAAGGAACGGAGAAAGTAATTTCATTCAAAAATTATTGGTATGCATTTCAGATAAATGTCTTTTATTCTTGTAGTGGAATGCAGTTGCACTCTGGGCTTGGGACATCGTGGTTGACAACTGTGCCATTTGCAGAAACCATATTATGGATCTGTGTAAGTACCTGTAGATAGAGGTAGGAGGTAAGCAGTATAACTATGTATGGTCAGGTTCATGGCAAAGTGAAGGGAAGTGATGAAGGAAATAACTTTGCAGCTGTCCCAGTGACTCTTGATGAATTGTGATGTTAGGATACAGAGATGGAGTTAGGGCAGCAATTACAATTACAACTACATCTGTAATGTAAATTTAAACTAGTTGTACTTGTTTCCTCCTAGGAACCCTATTTATTGTGGTGTCATAGGCTTCAGAACTCTCTTCTTTATCCCCAGACCCTCACTGAACTGAATTTCCTTAGGTAGTGGCAAAAACCATGACTTCAGAAAAGAAAATACGGTCATAAAATTAATTTAGCTTCTTAGATCTTATAGAAATACCATTCTGGTATGTTAACTGTTGAGTGGTATAGAAATTCCTATAAATAAATTATTAAATTTTAAATCAAGCTCTTCACCTGTTTGAATGGTCTTTGTATACTACAGTGCTTGATTTGATAACAAGTGGGTTCTGCGTCTAGGACAGGGGTCGGCAAAGTTTGTGGCTTGGGCCGGTTCACGGTCCCACAGATGCTGAGGTGGGCCGGAGTGCGCGCATGCGCAAACACTATTTCCGGCACTCTTTCTGGCACGGAGGAGGCGTGCACAGCTTTCCATTGGCTGCAGGAGCTTCCTGCAGCCAATGGAAAGCCGACAAGTGTCGCGGAAGGTGGTCCCCGCTCTGCTCCGCACCGATTTAGTGCAGTGCACGGGAGCCGACTGAGCAGGCAGCGGGGGTCCATGGGCCGGTTAAATTACCCCTATGGGCCGCTTGTGGCCCATGGGCCTTAGTTTGCCAACCCCTGGTCTAGGAGAATCCTCTCTGTATCAGACTAAACGTTTCCCATAAACTTGAGAAGCAACCCAACATGGATGCTGATGTGTGAAGTTAGGTGTGTCTATTCACTCCAGTGGGCTCATGCTGCATATGACTAATACTGGATTCAACCCTGTGCCTCCAAGAATGCTCAACTCAAGAATGTCATTTTAGACCCATCACAACTAGTGAGGGTGAGAGATTGTGCTTTGCTAGCTCACAGTAGCCTAGTGGAGGACAACTTTATTCCCCAACCTGTGCTGAGCTCACAAGCCCATTCCAGTCCCAGCAGTTGTGGAGGAAGGGAATCTGTTCACTCCATTGTGGCGGACAGTGGGAAAACTTGGTATCGCTTGCTGCATACTTAGTTGACTGGCTTTTATAAATTTGTCATGCTGCAGCCATTTCTGTCATGATATAACAAAGATGGAAATTCAAGAGTTTCTCTTAATGGACTTATTTAAATTGAATGTTCTGTTGTAATTTGGATTGGATTGTATGTTTTCAATATTCACTGACGAAACTGCATATTAATGTGTTCCTCCTTGGAAAGGCTTCAGTCTTGAAAGGTAGCCTAGAAATATTTGAATGAATAAAAAATGTGATACTGAACTTCCCTTGTCAATGTACAGTACTGCTGCCACCTTTCTGATGTTCTAAAATACCCACATTTGACCGACAACTTACATTGTTTTTCATCTACTAGAGTCACTTGCTATGAATCATGTTAATTCATGTACATAAATCTTGTTCTCACAGGCATAGAATGTCAAGCTAACCAAGCATCAGCTACCTCCGAAGAATGCACTGTTGCATGGGGTGTCTGCAATGTAAGGATTCTGTTCTTCAACTGTAACAAAGGCTGACTCTATTCTACTTTCATATCAGTCTAGGAAACTACCTAGAAGTATATTTCATCAAGAAGAAAAGTTTATGGTATCAAAGTCATGGAGACTTTGAGAAAACAAGGGTCAAATGAAATACAAGGCTGAGATGTGAAACAGTAGGTAGGGATAGAAGGAAAATAAGAATATAAGAATGAAGAGGGCACATGCACCCTGTCCTCCTTAACTGTCTTTGCAGGAAGGTAATTGGCATTGCTTCTCAAACAATTATGACCTGCAAATTGATCAATCATCACAAAATACATAATGGCTTACTTGATCCACTTAGAGTGTATTTTTAATATTCAGGAACGAGTTCCCACACTTACATAGGCAAAATGGCAGCACCCATACATAAGAGGGAAGTATCAGCCAACTCAGTACAGGAGAACCATGAGGTTTGCAGAAGTACTGGAAATCTTTAGAAGAAGGAACCAGTATAGTCCATTGGAGGCCTGGGCATGCTCAATGGGCATGGGATTATGGCTGAAAACAACAGAAAACTAGGTCAGAGGAAGAATGGAATAGAGTCGCTGGAAAGGAGGAGGGAGTAAGGGACAGATATAAAAAGGGTGATGAGAACATTCATTGCCCGGATAGGTAATTTCCTGGTTCACAGATGTCCCAGTATATGGAATTGAGAGCTGCCAATAGAAATAACTGGTGAAAGCCAAGATTTTAAAGGAACTGGGATTGGGTACAAGTATGTCTACACCACCACCACCTCCAAAATGCAAAAATTAACAGCAAAGAGTTCCTGCTCTATAACTCAGTTTTTTAGTATGAAACATTTTTTAAAATCTAAAGTCAATGTAGTTCATTGTGCTCGTGTTACTGACTGGAATAACAAGGGAAAGTGATTTATAATAGCTCTGAAGTGTAATTCACATTGAATGCTACAGTTCAGTGACTTCCAGCAAGCCTGCAATGGTATCCAGTCATAAGGGACTCCTATTGCACATATAGTTTTACCCCCACAATATCCTCACATTACAGGTTAGACGGAATATAGTATTCAGTGGCCTTGCTGTATCATACCTCTACTGCAGATCAGAAGGCTGTGCTTAAAGAGGGTAGCTTTCCAAAGCTCTGCAATGTAATCTACTGTTACTATTGCAGGTCAGAAATGAAGCTGCACTGGTTTGAATTCCTAGAGGAAAAGCCTTTTATCTACCAGCTTCCAGCAATGGCCAATCTGTTTAAGTGTTATCAGACCACTTATTTGCATGAAGAAGCCTTATGCTCTTTTGACTTGTATGCAGACTGGTTGCACTTTAAAATTATTTATACTGTATATGAAGTTAGAGCAGGGAATCTTGTCCTTTGATGCTAGTTTTTGATTTTTTCACCCTCTTCCATGCACACGCACAAGACATTTTATTATGGGGCCCTACTTGTTATAAATTACACATGGAAGAGGCCCAAATTATGTACATACATTGCAATTTTTTAAAGAACTTCAAAGTTTTTTGCAAGGCCATAATCTCCAAAGCAACTCTTAAAGAGTACATAAGGGAACCAGATGCTCAGATACAGCTTTCTTTATCATTTTCACTGCTGCTGTTTCAGCTATGAGGAAAGCAGATACTCTGTCTTAAAAGCAGCTTGCCTTGTTGACTGTGAAACCTGAAGCATTGAAAACTGCAAAGAAGGTTCTGTTTGTGCGCGTTCCCATACATATGCTGAAATATCTACTCTAGCTTACAGCAAAGCGGTGGTAAAATGTAAAAAGAATAGAATTAAAAGTAAGTAGATTCATATGACAGAACAAAAACTTGTGACTATGAGGAGAGAAGGGTAGATGTAATGTAGGTTACATTTTGTCTGTTTTCACTGTGAAAGCCTTTCTCAGCCCCTTACTCTTTCCCATCTTTTAAAAGTCATTCTTTATTGTTGTTTTAAAGCTGCTTTAAGGTAGCCCAAAATTCTGTTGTGTTCAGCAAGCACAAGTTTGTACAGAAAACCAATGTAGTATTTTCCTTTCTGACTAGTTAACATTTATAGATTCCTCTGGTTATTTATATAGTTGTGCTCACTGAAACTCTTTCACATTCTACAATTCTGGATGTTGACTGTTTTCTGCTCTCTGCTGTTATCTCATCATTTCCTAATATAACTTACTAAATTGCAGTGCACCCAGGTTGCAGCATGCTGTTTGAGTAATTTGGGCTTGCTTTTTTCAGCATGCTTTCCACTTCCATTGTATCTCTCGTTGGCTTAAGACTCGGCAGGTGTGTCCATTAGACAATCGAGAATGGGAATTCCAGAAGTAAGTATCTTATGCCTTTTTTTAGCAAGGGGAGTTGAGTTAAGCATCCATGCTATACCCCTTAATTCAAAACAGACATTCTCAATGTAGTTACAGCTCACCTTGAATCTGAAACAGGAACTTCTGCCTCCCACCACTGCATCTGCCTTACAAAGATATAGATGAACAAGTGCAAGTTAGCATAGTTCTTAATCTCCCTTTAGACAGCAGAGAGAAGTGGCATTGAGTTAAAGCATAGTTTACATCTCATTGCATGAGTAGTTTGGGTTTTCAAATCCATTTAAATTGAGCTTCACTTCTACCAAGGGATCTGTTCAGTGTTCCCTTTTTTTAAGACTCACTGTTGTTGATCAAGTATATTTTAATGGAAAACTTGGCATTTTGAGCACTCATTTGCTATGAAGAACCAAAGAGCAGCATTAGATTACTGGTCTTAAAGTTCTGACTAGGTTAGCTGGACCTATTACTATTTCTGGCCAAAAGCATGTTACATTAGGTGACATGTGCAAGCTCACTGCTTGTAGTAAGAAGCATGTGGAATTTGTGTAATATCAGGAAATTGTCCACTTTGTCTATGTTATAGTTAATTTTTTTTTTTTGCATTACGCAAATACTAACGTAGGCTTCCCTTATTAAACATTGCCCCCTAAGTACTTTGAGATATGAATTAATAAGACTGAATCATCTCTTCACTCTGCAAAAGTGACAGGTAAATATAGTTCTGGAGTAAAGAGTATTTGCTTAGTAGAGCTGTGGTGGCAAACCTATGGCCCTCTAGCAGTTGTACTCCAATTCCCATCAGCTCCAGCCAGTATGACTAGTGGTCAAGGATGATGGAAGTTGTAGTCCAGCAATATATGGAAGACCAGAGGTTCCCTAGCCCTATGCTAGGGAATTTAAATGTGTCTGCTACACATTTAAATTCTGAGATATGCCTGTGCGCATACACACCCAGCCACCCTGATTATATGTTGGGTCAGTTGCAATAGACAGTTACCATATTTTTTGTCCCATAGGACGCACCTAGTTTTTTTGGAGGGAAATAAAGGGGAAAAAATTTCCTTTATTTCCCCCCCAAAAGCAGGTCGGGGAAACCTAACCAAGTCGAGGAACAGCGGGATGGCGGCGCTGCGCCTCCCTGCTGCCCCCCGAGCTTGTGATGTCTGCCCAGCGCGAGGGGCGCTCTGCTTCAGGGCGCCCCACCCACTGGGCGGCAGGCTGCTATGCGCAGCATGGGGAGACCTGCGGGGAACTCCTGCAGGGCTCCCCACGCTGCGGATGTCTGTCCAGCGCGCGGGGCGCTCTGTTTCAGGGCGCCCCGCCCGCCGGGCGGCAGGCTGCTATCCGCAGCGTGGGGAGCCCTGCGGGGATCTCCCGCAGGGTTGCCTAGGCTGCGGATGTGTTCCCGAAGCGCCAGGCGCTCTACTTTCAGGGCGCCTGACGCTCCGGGAAGCAGGCTGCTATCCGCAGCCTAGACATCCCTGCGGGACCTCCCGCAGGGCTGCCTAGGCTGCGGATGTCTTCCTGAAGCCTGGAGAGCGAGAGGGGTCAGTGGGCACCGACCCCTCTCGCTCTCCACGCTTCAGGGAAAGCCTGCATTCGCCCCATAGGACACACCCAGATTTCCCCTTCATTTTTGGAGGGGGAAAAGTGTGTCCTATAGGGCGAAAAATACGGTACCAGATGTGATAGGGGTATGATGTCTGTTTCCTACTGATTCATTGCTTTTTAAATCTGATCATCATCTTTGTAATAGCAGAATAACCAGCCTGTACAGATTAAGTGAACTTAAAGGTGGTATGGGCACATCTCTGACATGTTATCTAGACCCGATGGTCTAGAGATTTGCGGATAGTATTCCATAGATCCTACAGCTAGCCAACTTCAGAGTGTATTTAAAAGCTGATTGTGTACTGATAACTGCTGCTGAGTTCTAAAACGAGAATAAATTTCTTTCTAGGTATGGGCACTAGCAGGAGAGAGAAGACCACCAAGTTTATTGTTCTATCTTCAGATAAGCCTTTCGTCTTGCAAGCAGGTTGATGAAGTCTGTGTAGCTTAATAGATACTTACCTTGCTTTTTGTTTTCACCTTAAAATAGTTATTGTGAATAGTAATAAACATGTTTGTCTCCTGTCTGATAATGTTATTCCTTGAGTTTACAAAGTCAAACTAAGAAAGTTCTCATAGTTACTTTCATGTTTTGATTTTTTTGATTTACACATACATGTACCTTTATAAGATAGTAAAATTTGCAATGCATTTTGGTAAAAATTTCGTTTGGGACATTCTCTTCAAAAGTAGTTGCCTTTATTGAGAAATTGTCTTGAGAAGTGCCCCTGAAGAAGACTTAACCAAAAAAGGTTGGGGATGTCACTATGTTATACAAATGTTTTATTATTTTGTAATACAGCATATCTATATATCATTTTGAAGCACTGGCACTGCTTTTGCTTCAGCCAAAAATGACTGCATATACTTACAGAGGTGGACTGTTCTAATTAAGAAAGTTATCTGAACTTTTGAACCCAGAAAGAAATTTCACTGTAAAGCTACGTGAACGTTGGTTTTTCTTGTGCCTTTTTATTGCTTATTTAACAGTGGCAGGGACATAACACTCTTTAGCACAGAAATAAAAGTTTTCTCTTGCATTTTTCAATCCCGCATTAGCAGGGCTATTTCATTACTTTAACTTCCAGTTGAAGATGACAACAAGTAAGGCAGCTTGCCCTTGAGCTCTATGGTCTGCTTTCATTTGGTTTTATTTTGAATAGTTTTAAAGTCAGTTGGCCCAGCTGTCAATGTTAATTGCAACATAAAGGCAAGGAGCATATCTGTTTTATCTGTTTTAATTTTACTTTTACGTGGGCTTAAAAACCATATATTTTAATTGGATGACAGATGCTGGGAGAGAGCAGCTGTTTTGACTCAGCTGATAAGGAAAGACTAGAAGCTCATCTCCACCGAAGGAGACTCTCTGCAGTTTTAACAGTCTTAATACAGTTACCACATGAGCACAGTCCCATAGTATTTCAGATAAATTGTCTGGAACTTCACTGCAAAATTTAGTCCAGAAATCTGTGCTGGACTCTTGTCAGTCAGCAGCTGGAGCAATGGATTATATGGGTAAAAATTGTAGGAGAGGGAAATAACAGTGACCTTACTGTGGGTGTCTGCTATAGACCTCCATACAGGCCTGAAGACTTGGATGATGCCTTCCTATAGCTGATTGCCAAACATTCAAAAAAGAGACCTACAGTAGTCGTGGGAGACTTCAACAACCCTGCTATCTGTTGGAACTCAAATTGCCAAGAATGCAAGGTCAAACAAATTCCCGCATTGCCCCGCTGACAATTTCCTTTCCCATAAGATAGAAGAAGCAACAAAGGGTTCATCTATCTTGCACCTGGTCCTCACCAGCAGGAAGGAACTGATCAACAAAGTGGAATTACTGGTAACCTTGGGTTTCATGATACAGAGGCAAGGGAAAGTTGAATGTAGTCGGACATGCATTCTTTAAGAAGTCCAATTTTTAAAAGCTTAAGGAACTACTGGGTGAGATCCCATGGTCCTATTCTTCTTCTGAGCATGTTGACAGACTGGAGACCGTACCTCTACTACTACACCAGTATTTTGTCACAAACACAAATTTCTAGTTAGTGGAGTTTGATTCCAAGCTGAAATACTGAAGGCAAACAGTTTAATCCCTTAGCTCCATAACAATACGGAGAGGTGCACCAAAGTATTGAAAAATACTTTTATTGTGGTCAGACTGTTAATTTTTTTTTAATATTGCCAGGGGTGGCCAGTCTATAATAGATGCTGCAGGGTTGTGCACAATACTTTTCACTGAGAGGTGTTCAAATATCCCCCTGCAGGCAAAACAGTTTGCTGTTCTATAATAAAAGGTTGTGATACAAGCATACAAGTTAGAATCAGAGAATCGTAGAGTTGAAAAGGACCCCGAGGGTCATCTAGTTCCACCCCCTCCACTGCAGGAATATCAAGTAAAACATCCATGACTGGTGGCCATCCAATATATTTGTAACCGTATATACAAAAAACTAGAGGAACATGCAGATACACAGAGGTGCTTAATAAGGTTTGATTCTAAGGGACTTTCAAGTTAACACTTGGGAATTTCAGCAGTAGTGGGCATCAAGCTATATTTATGAATATGCATACTGATACTGGTGTTATTTAGTACATAAGAATATCAAGTCCAGAAGGAAAATGGTTTTAGGTTCACTGCAGGCTGATTAATCAAGAAGGGACAAAAGCCTGTCTTTCCTACACTTCCTGTTCTTCAGGTGCCTGCTCTGTGCAGCACTTTCTTCCCCTACCCACTGGCAATGGCCCGGTTCCAAGGCTTTTGACTGTCTCCATCTTCAGCCAGATAGGTTGCATGCAATTTTACTGGTTGTTCCTGTAAGTCACAGTGAACTATGAATCATCCACTGAGCAGAGATTTAAATGGTCTTAATTTTCCTTGAACAATTGCATATCTGATCTTAAATTCAACCCTGAAAAACAAATTTACATATTCATTCTGTCACAATGTTAGAAAGCAGTGCTAAGCATACCCGCTGCATGAATTGAATAATGAAAATAGGTTGCAAATACAATACAAATGAACTCTTATGAATGGAACTCGGATAAGGAAAGAGAAGAGGGGGAAAATAAAAAACACGTAGAGCTACTAAGTGACACAACCTGTCATACCGGTTGCTTTGTACAAAGAGATTATCTGTCATTGATTCACATGCCGGAGTTGTGGAGTGTTACTGTCTTGCCCCTTTTTATTTTCTTCCCTTCTATTCCCCAAATTACAATTTGAGATGAACAACTGGGTGTGAATGAAAATTAAGCATTTAAAAAGCAAACAGTAAAGTAACAGTATTCACTCACATTTATATGCTGCTTTTTATTATTAGTTCACAAAGTGGTGTACAATATAAAATTCCAATATAAAAATTAATAAACATGGCATGGATAACCAATTAAAATCAATACAAGCAGCAGAGGATTGTCTTAGGATGCTGCCTTATACTACGCCAGCCTACTGGTCCAGCGCAGCGCTGGCCACACTGACTGGCAGTGTCTCTCCTGAGTTTCAGATAGAACATTCCCAGCCCTACCAGAAGATGCTTGGGACTGTAGCTGGGACTTTCTCCATGCCCTTATCACTGAGCTATGGACAACCAGTCAGCATAAGAGAGCATTTTTTTACCAAATAGGCCTCAAAAGCTAGAAAAAGGAAAAAAACTTGCTTGCTTCCCAAAGGAAACTGATGAGGGGTGACGGTATTCTTGGGGCAACTATTTATTAGTTCTTGTTCCGAGTGGATACTAATCTGGCATTCAGAAAGAATACACTGAATAGGCCCTCTCTTGTAAATCGCAGGTAGCAGCTGGAGAATAAATTCCTGAGCCATTTTCAGTCCCTGACCATGTAGAGCTTTAAAGGTCAGAAATCACACTTTTGAGCTGAACTGTGTTGTAGTCAATTCAGTTATGGTACAAATTGACAGAATATGTTTCTGCTGACTTCTTACAGTCAAAAAAGTGTAGGCTGACAGTATTTGAAGGTAACAGAAGTCTACATGCTTCAAGGGTGGTCATACAGAGTGCATCAGGTTAATCTGGATGTTACCAAGGTATGAATTACAGTGGCTACATCCTTACGTTACAATAGTGAACGTATGTAATGAACCAAACAAATATTAAGGCAACAAATGCCACAGCTATTTGGGGCTGTATAAGAAACACTGCCCAGAAGTGCCCCAAAACGTATTCTTCTGGAAGAGTACAATCCTACCCAAACAAGATATTCTCCAGCTAACCTGTACTGGGGTTTCTTGTCTAACAGCATAATCTGGACTGACTTTACGTTTATTTCAGACCATCTGTTCCTTCAATGATTCCAGGCACCTGTTCAGAGGTGTCACTGCTTCAGCCAGATCTATGAAAAGGCGAAATAGAGCTGGGTATCATGGCAAGTACTGATGACGATGTACTCCATATTTCCAGACTCCTTGTTGGGCTGAAGATGGTAGTTATATGGGTCATTCAAACATAATGTCAAACCATGCTCTTACAATACAAAACAAGAAGGGTTCTGAACTTGTTCATTCCATATTTCTCACTTCTCTTGTACACAGCAGTTAGTAACTTCTGATCCTTTGTAGCAAGCCATAGTTTGCCTAGGGTTAGACAGACAAAAGCCAGCTACAGTGGTACCTCGGTTTAAGAACAGCCCTGTTTACGAACAATTCGGTTTACAAACTCCGCAAAACCGAAAGTAGTGTCCCGGTTTGCGAACTTTACCTCGGTCTAAGAATGGATGCCGAATAGTGGAAGGGCACCAGTGGTGGGAGGCCTCATTAGGGAAAGCACACCTTGGTTTAAGAATGGTTTCGGTTTAAGAATGGACTTCTGGAAGGGATTAAATTCATAAACTGAGGTACCACTGTATTTTGATTGCTGGGGAGAGACAAGTAAGCTGGATGCTATCACTGCTTACTATTGTAAGTGTTTGACTTTGACCCCCAGAAAATACTCCTATCCAGAGTTAAAGGGGGAGCATAAGGGATCTGGTGCAAGTCTGCTTGATAACTTTTGGCATGACAAGGCTACCCAGACTGGCACATGGTAGAAGGGACTGAAAGGTCTTTAGCTCATTTCTATTACACAAACCTCCTTGGTTGTTAAGATCAGCAGAGGGGGCTCTCTTGGTACTTCTGCCACCCTCAAAAGTGTAGGGAATGGCAGCTCAGGAGAGGGATTTCTCAGTGGAACTCCCTTTCCACAGAGGTGCTTCTAGCATCTTTAGTTGCTTCAATTCTTTTATCATTGTAATGGTGTTATCCATTTCCATGATTGTATATTCTGTTGTTCTAACTCAGCCTGGGACCTTTTGGTGTTGGTACAGTTGCCAAGAATTTCAAACCACAGTTATTCAGAGCAGTCTTTAGAAGCAAAAACAAAACAGTCTCTTCTGGCACCCTCTACTAAAAATATTCCTGTTGTCTAAGCTTGTATGTGGCAGAGCCTTCTTCAGTAGATTGATGAAATGTCACTAATGCTGCAGTCCTTAATAATAATAATAATAATAATAATAATAATAATAATAATAAAAATAATAATAAAAATAATAAAAATAAAAATACCCCCCACCCAACTGGCTGGATTGCTCCAGCCACTCTGGGCTACTTCCAACAGAATATAAAAACATAAGAAAGTGTCACTGATTAAAAACTTCCCAATACAGAGCTGCCTTTTCTAAAAGTTGTGTAGTTCTTTATTTCCTTGTCATCTGATGGGAGGGCGTTCCACAGGGAAGGCTCCACCACCAAGAAGGCCCTCTGTCTGGTTCCCTGTAACTTCACTTCTCACAATGAGGGAACCGCCAGAAGACCCTCGGAGGTGGACCTCAGTGTCCGGGTTGAATGATGAGGAAGTAGGTACTATTAAATGGAATGGGACAACTTTTGAGTAAACATGCATAGGATTGTGTTGTTAAGGGAATAGATATACATAGAATAGAAGGATTTTCCTTGTTTGCTTTTTGTTCTACATGCAATGCTAAAATGTCCAAACAATGCAAGAAATGTCTGCATGTGTATCACAGTATTATGTAGATCACAAGTGAATACATAATCCATTTGAATTACTGATGTTGTTGCGGTCCTCAGCTCCCTAGTTCCGAATATAAACCTTGACAATTCATAATGCTTGCCTCCAGTCTCAGGTGAGTGTTACAGCCCCATAGTTTTTGTCCAGCTTGGATTGTAATCTGACCCAGAAAAGAATTTATAACTGCCTCCTCCCCAGCTGCTGCAGTGGCAGCAGGGAGAATCTCATGAGAATTCAGACCCCCTAGCGCTCCCACTGATGTAACTGAAAGTGCAACAGGTTTTTAAAACATTTGGAATTGGGCTTGAAACAACTGAGCTATTTTCTGACTTTTAAGGAAAATAGCTCAGTTACCTGAATAAAGTTAGGAAATTAGCCCAGGGAATTTGCCTCTCACTAATTCAAATGAATGCAAGATCCAGTCAGCCAGAATATAAAACATTCTTATCTAGTGGTC
Source organism: Podarcis filfolensis (assembly GCF_964270895.1). Taxonomy (NCBI): domain Eukaryota; kingdom Metazoa; phylum Chordata; class Lepidosauria; order Squamata; family Lacertidae; genus Podarcis; species Podarcis filfolensis. The sequence goes on along the minus strand of NC_139612.1, from coordinate 44,960,030 downwards.
TCTGGTGTTTAATAGGTATAGCAAGATCAATAATGCAAATGACCATGTAATGAGAAACAATTTTTTTCTGTAGTAAGCTACTCCCACAATTCATTCAGACCACATTCCAAAGGGCAAGATTTGCTAATTCCAATTTGGCATATTTGTATTGGTGTTAAAGTTCTTACCAATTGTCCACAATCTCAAAAGCTCAAAGTACTCAAAAGCAAGGGGGGTCAAACATAGTCATCGTGGCCAGCAGCCACTCATAGCGTTAACTGCCATGGATTTATCTATTCCTCTTTTAAAGCCATCCAAATTGGTGGTCATCACTATTAGTTGGGCGATCAAATGCCAGAGTTTAACTATGTGCTGTGTGAAGAAGTACTTTATTGTTTCTGTCTTGAATTTTCCAACATACAACTTCATTAGATGGTCCTGCAGTCTGTATTCTTAGGGTGAATACAGATGACCAAATGTGGGGAAGGTTGCTTGTATTTTAAACGTGTACAGAAATGCAGCAATGTAGGCAATTGTTGCTGTTTGGGGGGGTATTCCATGATTTCTGTTGCTCCATTCCACGTTACAGACTCTTTTTTACCACAGACTGAATATCTTCATTCTGCCTATCCCTCCATGCACTGCTGCAGAGTTTTACCACTTTCTGGGTGTTTCTTTACAAAAGGAGATTGTTTATTCTGTTCCTACATGCTTAAAAGCTAACATGCTCACAATGATGCTATATGCATTGGTTTCCAAATATGCATGTAATGTTTAATAATAGCATGGCTTTGTTTATTTTTTAATGAACTCTCCCTAGCTCACGTATAAATATCCTTTGCAGAAAAAGGATTGAAGGGGGGGGGGACAGAGAAAAGCAGGGAAAGCAAGCCATTCCTTTACTTAGGTCACAACCACATGATACATTTGAAGCACTCATAGCTGTCATGGAGAATCTTGGGAACTGTAGTTTCTTAAGAGTGCTGGGAAATTAAGATTCTAGCCTATTTACAATGGCATCTGGCAGTTAATGTATTTTTGTAGGATCTATCCCTTCTGTGTTAATCTATACTGTATTGTACTGCTTTTGAATAGAATTGTTTTGTTTTTATAATTGTATGTAAGCTGTTTTTACTTATCTGTTTTTAATTGTACAATTGTCTTACTATAACCCAACCTGGGATGTTACAAGGGCAGGTAAGAAACTTAACAAATAAAACTATCAATTGAGGAAATATCTACTATATTCAATGTTAGCAGGAAGCCAGGAATAGCAGGAAGTCTCACCACAAAGGAAAGACACCACTCTTTGCCACACAAGAATCAAGGACTGTAAAATATTGTTTTGTAGTACTATAATGCAGATAACTAAGCAACCACGGGCTAGGATACTCAGCTTACTGCACAGTGGTGGGTTTTCAGTACTGGCTGTGCCATGTTAGAAAGAATCAGGTCCTTGAAAAGGCTCTTAATGACAGAGTATCTGGGAGTCATTATTTTTTTCATCTACATAAGGTGGTCCAGCCAATGCTCTTTGTTTTAATTTGGTTTTGGTAACTTAGTTATTTTGGGGAATGTGAAAACAGAACACTGTACTTTTTCCCTTTCAAATTAGGAATAGTTCTCATCTACTCAGTTCACTGTTTGGAGGGTGAGGGTTGCTTCCATAGTAGGTTTGTCAACACTGGAGCAAAATGTGAATTTCCACCTGCCTGTCTCCCCAATAATATAGTTCATATGTTCATATAGCATCCTTCCCATCACTGTGTTGCCCTGGACCTTTTCACCTTTAAATGTGAGGTGGGGGGTTGATTCTTGGAAAGTGTGAAGCAGCCAGATGAAAACCCCCACATTTAAAAGGTAAGGTAAGGTCCAGGCCAATACTGGGAAAAGGAAGATGTCACAGGGACACCTGCACATTAATGATTTGCAGGCGCAAATCGGTATTTTGCTCTGATGTGGACAAGCTCAGTAGTTCTTTACAAGCAAAATTTGCAAAGTGTGCATTGAAAATTATTTTCTGGACAGGCTGCATGTAATCATCTACTTCTGTGTACAATAATCCTAAATGACTTGATACAGGTAGTGTCTAGAAACCTATTTTAATGCCATCTAACAAATGACAGATATGTAATCTTTTATCGGACTCTTATCGGACTGCACTACTCTATGTATACAAGCCCTAGATTGTGACGCTTTTCTCCCTCTCAGAAAGGCTGGGGAATTTTGCTCTTGAGCTCTAGAAGGCCAGAATTAAATGAATGCGAGCTTGCCTTCTATTTATTTCCAGGTTAATCTCTTCTTGACAAACAAGAAGCCATGGCTGAGGCAGGAGGTGATGTTTCTCGATTGCCAGAGAGAAGGAACACTAGGCGAAAAGGAACAGATCTTGGCATCCACTAACCTGCAATTAACCAGCTCCCTATGGGAGTTGAAGTGGAGCTTCAGGAATGAATCTGATTGGCCGAGACAGCCATCACCAGTTGTTCCACTGGCTGAGAGTAAAATTGCCTCTAACCTGATTGGCTATCGTCGCAAATGGTAAACTGCATTATCCTTTTCCTTCATGCCTTTCAGGAAGAAGGGGGGGGGGAGGCCCTGACTGAATAACAATCACATCTGCTCCCCCAGCCTAGCCAGAGTAGTCTCTGAAAGCCAGGGCTCCCGGTCATGGCACATGCATGCAGCACTTTGTGGGTGTACATTAATGTAGATAAGAAAGCTGGGCGAGCACGGTCTGAAGCGAGCTTTCTGATTCACTGGCTGACGAAGCCTCGCCCTGGCCTTCAGTGATTACATAAAAAGAAAGAAAGGGGGGGGGGAGAGAGAAAGCTAGTCGATTTCTTAAAGGAGCCCTACCAAATGCTTCCTTCCAAATGCTACACGCTAAGCATTTGCTTTTTCCATTTCCCGATTTTAAATGTACAGGTTTTGCACAAAGCTTAACCAAGTATCTTGGGATGTTTTGTCAAAGGTCAGCGAACCTTACACATTCCCTTGCAACGGGGCAGAAGCAAAGTGACGCCACGGCGGACGCGAAAGTGGAAAGGCTCAGAAAACGAGAGCACATAATGGATAAAAGGACGACGACCTCTCTGCTACTGGGCCGTTTTGTGAAAGGGGCTGCTTATTGCGGAGGGATAAACGAGCAGAGGGGGCTGGCCCTCCCGTTACAAAACAAACCAGGTTACTCCGAAAGGCAAGCACGAGAGAGAGCGCAGCCAGTCCGCCCGGAAAGTTGCCTCCTCTGTAGTGGAAGCCTTTTACAATCCCGGAGGATCGGGAGCTGCCTATGGAGGGGGAAATGCACACACGCCCGCTCAGGGCACACCGTCTATTGTTGCTTCACATATGACACGTTTAGCTGAGAGCTGGCAGGGAGCCAGGTTGTAGCATTCAGCCCAGGTGAGCTTTGGGCACGAGAGAAGCCTTGCTTGCCCCCGAGAAGCCTCTCTCTTCGCTGGCACAGGATGCCTCAGCGCTGCGAGAAGCGCGGGGCGGGGTGAGGAGTCAGAGCGGCTCAGACGCAGCTAGCTTTGCTACAAAACAATGTGCTTTTACAGTGCAGTTTTCAAAGACAGTGCCATTTTACTGCCTCGTTATTTCCTACGCTGATTTTTCTCTCATCAACACAAGCTCCAGTGTAGGAGAGAGAGAGTGTTCGCGCCCTTCCGTGTGAGAGAGATTTTTTACATTTTGCTTTAAGAGTAAAAAAAAATTACTCAGGGCAGCATTCTGAAAGCTTTTGGGTTACTCATGGAGTGGGTCAAAGGCCCAAATGTGTGTGTTCAGATACTAATTCTGTCACTGTTCCTCACGTTTCCTAACTGAATCCTGGCATTTAGAACTGTTTCCGGGACTGCCTTAAATAAAGCCCCTATGGTCACCTAGCCACAACACAAAACAACGCAATCCTATTCGTGTTTCCTCAGAAAAAAAGGAGGGCCAAGGCATTCAGTGGGGATTATTTGCAGGTACACATTCATAAGATCACAGCTTTAACACAGCAAGCATATTTGTGTATCACATATCACAAAGTGTCGTATTGGGCAGATGCTTTGGACAACATGCCAAGCATCATTAAAAGAAGGCAAATTTAAAGTTTTTACTTACCTACTAATTAGGATTTTTTATATTTTTGTACTTGGGGGGATTTGCATTTTTTGCCTCTTGTACAAAAATATCTGGCCCTTAAAAACTAACTAGCGTGTATTGGCACATGGCTGCACATAAAGCTTGACTTGCTAGATCAGACCAAAGTCCACCTGGCTCAATCAGCAGTGACTGGACAGTCTGTGGGTGCTAAATGATCTTTTTTTGTCATTAGAAGTGCAGGTTAGCTTTCTACTTTTATGCTAGCTGCAACCCTATCTGGACAGCAATGTCCTGGTCTCAGTGACCGATGCCATGATAACCTCCATATTAGACTGCTGTAACGTGTTAGACTGTGGAACTGTCTTTGAATATGGCTTGGAAACAACAATTAGTCCAAAATACATTTGTGGTGCTGTTAACTGTGACTGGAGGTTATGACCACATTAAGCCCTTGCTTTGCCAACTGCACTGGCTCCTAGTTCAGCTCCATGCACAATTCAAAGTTCTGCCTTCAGTCTTTACAGCCCCTCATGGCATGAGACTGGAATATCTGCAGGACCACATGTCCACACATGTGCCTGCTTGTACTATAAGCCAGCGGTTCCCACAGATCATTTGAAAATTGCTCGAGGGTCTTGGAGAAGCCCTTCTTTTTTCTGCCTGCTGTGGCAATTGTAATGTGTTGTGCTAGATGCAGTATAATTTTAATTGCATTTTGATTGCTTCTTTTATTATATTTTATTGAATTACAATTTGAAATCCATAGAATTCAAATTGTGCTTTTCACAGACACGCCACAGACCTCCCAACTGAAGCTCACAGGCTTCATTTGAGGTGGTCCTCAGACCACAGTTTGGGAACGCTTGCTCTAAACTCTTTAATTGAGGCCCTTCTGAGCTACCTCCACTACCCAAGGTATGTCAGGTGACAGTGGACTTACTTGGTGTGTCAACCTGAATGCAGAATTCTTGTCCCAGGGAGGCTGGGATTTTCCAGCATGGCTGTCTGAAATAAATTAGCAAATCATATAAATCATAGAAAGAAATTAGCAAATCATAGTATCTGAAGAAGTGTGCATGCACACGAAAGCTCATACCAATAACAAACTGCTACCAGAAGGAATTTTTGTATTTTGTCTTGACACAGAATCAGAGTTGGAAGTGACCCAGAGAGTCAACTAGCCCAACCTCCCTGCAATGCAGGAATATCAACTACTAGATCATGCATGATAGATGGCATCCAACTTTTGCTTAAAAGCCTCCAAGGGAGAACAGTTAACCACCTCTCGTGGGAGTCTTGTTTGATTGTATGTCACTTTGTGTTGCCCTCGGCAAGATAAAGTGGCAGACATATCAAACAAACAAACAGCACTGAAACTTAAAAACCTTTTGCCACCTCATCATAATGATAAATTCCTCACCCTATCAAAAGTTGCTGGCATTCATCCTCACCCAATGTTGAGGTAGCCTTCACCAGCTGTTTTCAACCTCCCCCCAAAAGCTAACTAAAGCAGCACAAATAATAATTCAACCTTGCTCTAATTTTCCAAGGCTTTTTAATCCTCTGTACAGCTTTTATGCCACTTGAGGTTCATTTATATTCTGCTGCCTGCTTTTCTCGTGCTCTTCTGTATTGTGGTGTTTTACCAATTTATTTCGAATTTGTTTTCTTGTACTGTTAACATTTGATAAGCCATCCTGGGTACCCATTGAAGGGCAGGGCATTCATTGTGCAAATTAATAAAACTGCTGGTTTTAAAAGTTGTTTTCAAAATAGTAACTGTATTTTATTATGTTTTATATTTCTGATATAAGCTGCTTTGAGTTTCTTTCAGTAGAAAAGTGGTATATGCATTTAATAAATAAAATATAAATTCTTTTAAATAACACTTTTAACCCCTCCATCCCACACTAAAGCTGAAGAGTGGATAATAAATAAATGGGGTTCACGCCAAGGTAAGTGGATGTAGGATTGCAGCCTAACAGTGCAAGAGAGAGAGACGGTGAAAGATCTCCTCTGGGCCATGTTCTCATCCTAGACAACACTAACAGTAAATGTAAGAAGGCTTAGACAACTCTTGACAATTCCAAAACCATCCCAATATGGGTGCCAACTTGAATAAAATATGGGGGGGCAGGTAAGCCCTGCCCTGCATAATCAATCACATGACATGGGGGGCACACACACACACATACGAATGGGAATTCCCCTCAGCTTTGGGAGGGGGCCCTCAACTATTTTATTCGGGGGGGGGGGGGCAAAGGAACCTTGGCCCCTAGGAGTTGGTTCCTATGCATCCTAATGAGTTTCTATAAGGGTTCAACCCCATTCAGACCTTGAACGTGGGGGCTGCTCAAAGGAGGACCAGGGGCTGCAACATCTTCTGGTACCTCCAGAGACCATGAGGAGCCAGTGGCTCCAGACATCCTTGACCCAGGACTGAGGGTCTCCACATCAGTTGCCTGAATTTTTGGTCAGCCCTCAGACGGACACCCACTGCCCCGTAACAGACAGGGGCGGAACTAGGCTTTATTTCACCTGGGTCAAAGACCCAGTTTGGCACACATTTGAGTACACACACAAACAGGCTGGGAGCCTCAATGCTGCCCCTCTGGGCTAGCCCCCTTCCCCAGTAACTATGGCACTAATACCAAGTATAAGATCCCAGGGGCAGAGGAGAAGGCTAGCCAGGCAACACTTTCAGGGTGACTGGGAAATGCCTGGCTAGCTGCAGGTGAGGCTACTCATGAGGAGGGGAAAGTACATGGCTGAGAGTGAAGAAAGGGTGCAGCCTTAAGTTCCTATCTAAGATCTTGGTCTGTACAGCTTTGCTGCTAAAGGAAGAGCTTCAAGTTTCAGTACAAAGCCTTTCAGAACTGGGAGAAATATGGCCTTTTTCAAATATTTCTCTTCCTCAGAGATTCCATTAAAAATGTGTCTCTGATAGCACAATATTTCACAGAGGATTATTTTTGTCAGGCTAACCTTGCAAGGTAGTTTACGTGAACTAGATAGTTACCAGCCAGCAAATGATCGGTTTTTAAAAGAAAAGAAAAAAAAATCTGTCCTGTGCTTTACACACCTAACTGAATAGCAATAATGGAAATATGGAGAATCCAGAATAATGTCTACTTGAAATAGGTGGACCACAAACAGATTGTTAAAGCTGTGCTCAGTTGCCATAGCAACCAGACTTCCAAAGTGATGCAATGAAGAAATGGCATCAAAGAGTATAGCTAAGTGTACATGACAAAGTCAGAAGCAAAGGAGACCAACGGAGTGGAGAGCTCTCCGGGCTGCAGAGAACAAAAGTGCATTGCCTAGCTTTGCAAGTTAGGTTGTGTACACGCTACTGGTTACTCCAGCTGGAGTGCGCTCCCACCGCTGGTGTCTGATGCCACGTACAAGTGACGTTAGCTGCAACCCCTATGTACCTTGTAGGTTCTTGAGAAATACTGCTCATTGGTGAGTTTCCCCTCAAACCAGCTTCCATTCAGTTTGAAAGTCTGAAGCATCAGTGAAGCAGGCGTATGTACATTTGAGACAGCCATCGCGCCTGTGCAGATGACAGCTTAATTGAATAGAAGTTGATTGGGAAGCAAATCAGGGAATGTGCATCGGGTAGACATCCCTTCCTGCTCTCCGGTGTGTAGAAATATACAAAGGTGACTTGAAACAAAGGGAAGGGGAGAAACAACCCCTCCATGTTTCAATCCACTAATGTGTACATAGCATTAAATGGCCACAGGTGGGGGAGGAAGTCAGCCTGTCCCAGTGGCAAAGCAGAAGTTAATGGACAGATCACCCAATTAAATGGTCATCACTCTATTTTACAAGAGGGATTTAAGCACATTCCAGAACTTTAGGTTTGTGCAGTTAAAGTGGATTAAAGACCTCTATCAGACCCTCCAAATGTCCTTATTTTCCAGGGATAGTCCCGGATTTACAGAAGCCATCCTGGTTTCTGATCTGATCCTGGAATGTCCCACTTTTCCCTAGGATGCCCCTATTTTTATTGGAGAAATGTTGGAGGGTATGGAGTTATGCAGCCTCTGAGCCAAGGAGCTAAGTAACTATACAACCTTTAGCAGACTTCTGAAGGCATCCCTGTACAGGGAAGTAAAAAAAAAAATATTATTGTTTTTATATGTGTTGGAAGTTGCCCAGTGGCTGGGGCAACCCAGTCAGATGGGTGGGGTATAAGTATGATGATGCTACTGCTGTTGCTGCTGCTGCTGCTGGATGTCCCTATTTTCATGGAGGAAATGTTGGAGGGCATGCTCTATCACCCTAGTGCAATAAATCCACATTAAAAAGAAACAGGTTTTTTGTAGTTAGGGAAGTGAGGAGGAGTGAACAAATACAGGAAGAGGTATAAATACCCCACAAGTAAAACAGAATGAATTGTCACAGGGCTGAAGAAATGGGGCCAAAACCCCAGACCCCAGATCTTTGGAAGGCCCAGAGTTTTGGAGGCCTGGACTGTGATCAAAAACACTTTACAAAATTAATTTTGATAAATTCAACACACTATAGTGTGGCTACAATGGCTGTTGCTACATCTCAGCATACACAAGATACAAATTGTGGAAACATTCAGAAGTATGTATTCTGATAAATTTCATCTTGGCTCTGTTCTGTATTATGTTCACCCTCTGTATCCTGTAAGATGTGCAATAATAATTTAATGTCCTGGTGATTGACGTGTCCTTCTCTTTTATTTATTACAGCTTAAATAACAGTAATAGTCAAATGCATATTAATAAGCCCAAGTAAATGCTGCAGCTAACACTTTCATTTGAACTTGAAGGAATGCAATTAACAGCAATCTATCGCCCATATCATTGCTATAGTTTATTCGCACCATTCCTGGCCATTGGCATGCTTGCCGGGGCTGATAGAAGTTGTAGTTCAGCAACATCTGAATCGAAGGGGGAAGAAAAGCAAATAAAGGCTTTCAATCACTCTTAACAGCCATACATGGTTAACTGGTGCAATAAACTTGCATGTTAGACAATGGATTTAAACAAGGATGTAAATATCTATCTTTCTGATTCTATGATTCTGTGATTCTGATAAATTCCACTGGGGAACAAACATGGGAGAAGCTGTTTCTCAGGAACTAGGTTGCAGATTTGACTCCTACTGATATGGAAAGCTGTGCCTCCACCATCCACTGACACCACTCCAAAGAGACAAGAAACCTTACAACATACTTGCAATGTTTTGATGCTCAAAGGTTAGGGACAGTGGGCCAGTATCACAATTCAATGCAGCCCTGAAATCAAACTTCATTAAGACTCCATGACAACCATCACTTGGTTAGTAATTCAGCCAGGCAGCAATTTGGATCGTGCAACCAATGTCTGACAGAGCAACAGGACAGTCTCAAATTCAGCCTTTTAGATACATTTGCAAAATTTACTAAGCTAGGATTTATACTTATCTTTCTGCCTCTGTGTATAAAACTGAGAGAAATGTTTAAATAAGCCCACTCTGCTCCACTTTTTAAAAGTTTATTTCATCAATCGAAAAACATTATTCTGGGCCTGCACCCCACACCCAGGATGCAGGTACAGAAGCGATAAATGGCATAGAGTGAGTTTTAAAAGATCACATTGTTGTTGGTTATAGCCCACAAACTATAGTGTGCCATGGGGTAAACATACCATCATCGAATGGGCCAATGCCTGGATGATGATGCAGCTCAATACTCAGGCCGCCTGCTGAGGGTTGGTCTCCTTGCAGGCCCACATCAGTGTGGACTGGTCTGGTGGGCCCTTCCAGCAACCTGAGAGCACTGCAACTCAACAGCCCCCCGAGCTGCTGGGGCCATGTGTGGAATGCAGCACCCCAAGATTTCCTAAGGGGAACTGCCATTGACTCTACAACAGTAGGCTTGCCCACACACCAATGCGGACAAGTGACACTCTTGCACCCACAAAAGTGGGCTGATCACTTACTCGTGCCTGTGCAGGGGCACAAATTGCAGTCCTTTAACCTAATATATGCATCTTTGTAAACACTGTTTGGATGCAGAAGTGCTTCACAAAATTTAAGATAAGTGCCAATTTTGAAGGATGGCTGTTTCAGTAAGTGTGAATTTGATAGAGTTGCTTTTTAATGCAAACTGAATATAATTTCTCCCTCATCCCTAAGCTACTAACCTACGCAGTGTGGAATATGGCTTATTCCCGGTGCATTTTCGAGCTTCTGCTTTTTGCTTGTGTATTCCTGGAAATTAATAATGACAAAAGTACACCTGGGAAGGAAAACCACTTCTTCATATCACTTTGGCCCGAAGGCTTTCCTAGTCACACCATTCTTGCAGTATGCAAACGCACAACTATGCTGCTCTCCATTTCAGGCTTGGTTGCTCACCAGAGGATTCCTCTCCCCCTGGAACACATGCTTTTGTTTAAATTACATTCTGTAAAACCATATTAATGGCATCTTTCATAAGATAGAAAAGTTGTAACAGAGTTTACATTCTCTGTTCACATAGTACAGTGGAAAGGAAATATCAGAGCAGATTTATGCATTACAATCGTAGCTTCTTCACACAGCACTGTTCCAATTCTGTCTGCAGTCCGTGATCACATGGAGAAGGTGGATCACAAGGGGAAGTTGTCCCATCAGACCCGGACTTGGGGGCAGAAGTATAAGGCAGGGCTCTGGTCAGCTGAATGACTGCAGAAGAGCTGCCAAATGAAACAGGACTAACTTTCCGCATTTTCCCTTACCATGTAAAGCAAGGTTAGGGAATCTTTTACAACCCAAGGGCCTCATTTCCCTTCTGGCTAACCTTCTGGGGGCCACATGCTTGTGGAGGGAGGGGGCAGAGACAAAGATGGGCAGAGCCATGCATGCAAATATTACCTTTGTACAGTAGGCTAGCTTCTGCACACACTCAGACACCTTCTCTGTCCTCCATCCAGGAAAGCAGGAGTTATCAGAGTTCAAGGTCAAATGTCAGCCAGGCCCAAATAGGGCTTGGCCAAGAAGGGAGCACGACCTAGAGAGAGTCCAATGGGTCAAATAGAGAAGACTGGAGTGCTGTATGTGGCCTCTGGACCCGAGGTCCCTCACTCCTGATCGAAAGAGAACCCTGCTGCACATGTAAGACTATTAAGACAGAGACTAAAATTAACCACCTGCAAGTGTCCCTATTTTCCAGGGACAGTCTTGAATTTACAGAAGCCACCTCAGATTCTGATTTGATTCCGTAATGTCCTGCTTTTCCTTAAGACAACCCTATTTTCATTGGAGAAATGGAGTGTATGGAGTTATCCAGCCCTGAGCCATCTGAAGGCAGCCCTGTATAGGGAAGTTTTTAAAAAAGGTTTAATGTTTTATTATGTTTTTATATGTTTTGGAAGCAGTCCAGAGAGGCTGGGTCAACCCAGTTAGATTGGTGGGGTATAAATAGAAAAGTTGTTGTTGTTGACTAGGATGTCTCTATTTTAATCAGAGAAATGTTGGAGGGTATGTAACTGCATCACTGGCAAGTGATAACACCAAACCAGTGCTACAACAATGACATAGTTCCATCTCCTCTTTCCCCAGTCTACTTGTCCCTCACAATTACTGGACTTAGAATTCACTTAGAGGAGTAGAGAAAGAAGCCATAGAGGAGTGACAACTGCCTCTGAAACAACATATAAATCAGCAATTGAATTTCTCTGAGAGCTAAATAACTAAGGTTGTGTCAGTTTGAACATATAGGACATGTCACATCTTTGAGACTCTGTCTCTGTCTACAGGATGCCCCAAACCTTCCTAACTCAGCGCATGTGGAAAGTGTTGAAGCATCGCTTCTGGTGGATATACGGTAAGTTGCCCACACGTCTCACTACACTGCTTTATAGTAGTGAGACATGGGCAACTTACAATGCACCTCAATGCCTTCAATATGTGCTGTATCTGGAAGATTTGGGGCATCACATGACAGGAGACTGTCAAACAACTATATGCTCTCCCAAGCCCACATTCCCAGAATATTCACACTCCTGTCTCAGCAATGTCTATGCTGGCTTGGTCATGTTCACAGAATGGAAGGTGGCAGGTTCCACAAGGCTGTGCTCTACAGAGATGGGTTCAGGCACCAGACTCTGCATTACAAAGATGTCTGCAAACATGACATGAAGGCTGGCAACATTAACCCTGCCATTTGGGAATCCCTTGCAGACATCTGCAGTGCCTGGAGACAATCAGGTCGTGTATCCACAGCAGTGACCAAAAGAGGACCACTGGGAGGAGCACAGAGAGAAGCAATGACATGGTGCATCTGCAGCAGCAAAACCAGGCACTTCTATTTGCTCCAACTGCAATGAAACATGTCTCTCCTGTATTGGCCTCTACAGCCACAGTAGACGCTGTAACTTCCAACTTTTTGTCTCCCCCCCCTCAAAAGTACACTCTTCCAAGACAGATGGATGCCAACCAAGAATCAAATAATGACTGGAAATATGTAGTTAATTGGATGTAGATTCTGTTTTCAGTTATGCAACTAACAGACTTCATTGTATCAAGGAATTTGCTCCTTCATCTTAAAAAGAGAAGGAGATGTGAAATGAGTATCTATCGCACAGTTCCACAGCACAGAGGGTAATTTCTCTCTCTTTTTACTAACAAGTAAATTATTTTATATGCGGGAGGCAGTGGAAGACAGGAGTGCCTGGCGTGCTCTGGTCCATGGGGTCACAAAGAGTTGTACATGACTAAACGACTAAACAACAACAACAAATTATTTTACAAGTTTAAGTAAAACTAACCTTTTGTTTAGTGCGCACACACACACATTAGTACTAGTAAGAACTAGTAATTGAAGCTAAGGGGAATTAAGGCCTATTGCTACAGACTAGTAAGTAGAGGTGTAGAATTGTAGAGTTGGAAGGGACCCCAGGATCTTGTGGGAGGTTTCCTGCTCCCCTGCAGTCATTCTGGCTGCCACACAACTCAGTCAGTGGCTTCACGGGCTCTCTGGGCTTTAAACTACCACTCTGCGTATTTGAGCTGGCATTGCTCACATGCCCTCTGATTTTACTGATTCTCATCTTTTACTGATTATCGTTCAAACAGGAACAATTTGTTACACAAAGGCAGATGGCTCGGTGCCTTTTTGCTGTTGAAATGGTAACTTACCCACGATAATGTCAAACTGTCCACTTTTTTTTTCTATTCAGACCTTCTATCTCTTTATCAAACTGATGCAATGTTTGCTCATCAGTGAGATATCATCGGACGTACTTAACCTCCCCAAAATCTGCGAGGGAAGAACAAAATTGCTTTAAATATAGGCATGCAGAGGGAACAAAACTGGGGCAAAATAGCAGCAGATTTTAAAAGGTTTCACAGCAAAAGCTACATGAGAATTAGAGAGTAAGGACCGGGTGATAAAAATAAAGTGCTAAGGGAAAATGATTTTTAATCCTGTTATTTGATACTGTCTGCATAGGAATTAATTGGGCTCTGAGCCTAGGTTAATTATTGACTTCTATCTGTGCAGATACTGAGCAGCCATGAAGATATGGATAGAGAGATAAGGAGCAATACAAACTACAGGCAATTGGTAAATCAAAATGACAGCACTACTTGCAGATGCTTCTCCACTTTGGATCAATGTCTGCCATGCAATACCATTGCATTGTTCTCCTGCAAGTGTTGAGGAAAATATGTTAATAACTCCCAGGACCTCAGAACATATGGACAATGTCAATTCCACCTGAATATCCAACAGGAGTAAGGTATAATACAGGTGTGGGAAACCTTTGGCCCACTAGATGTTGCATGGCCAATGATCAGGGGTGATGAGAGTACAAGCCTATGCTTAAGACATGTGCATTTTGGGCCTCTTTATATGCATATGAAAACATTATTGTGAATATTTATGAGTTTTGCTGTTTCTCATCCCTCTCCCAGAAGAAGGCCACTTTGCAGAATTTTATCCAAATACTCTCCATCTTTCTTTCTTTCTTTCTTTCTTTCTTTCTTTTCTTTCTTTCTTTCTTTCTTTCTTTCTTTCTTTCTTTCTTTCTTTCTTCCTTCCTTCCTTCCTTCCTTCCTTCCTTCCTTCCTTCCTTCCTTTTTGTGGTGTCCCCCATCCTGGCTCCAAGCAGCACTCCATAACGATTGTACAGCAGCAAAACTCTCACAGGCACACAAGGGGAAAACAAACAAGCTGTGCTGCTGCCACTGCTATCAGCGAGGTTCATTCATTGAGAAACTATTGGATAATTTCTTCTCCATCTAGATAAATCTGGCGAAATGGTATACCCCATTTTTTTCTGCCCACAAATCAGGTGGAGAATTTTGAGAGGGCATTTGGGCACAACTCTGTAATCAACATATCCATGTGTTTTTGCTCCTTAAACTGTTCTATGGTCATATGCTGCATACAAAGTGGATGTGGAGATTGGAGCTCCGCTACCGAATGGGACATAGTTGTGGGCAGTATGAGGGTGCTCCATCCATCTTGGTGCCTGCCCACAAATGAAAGCCCCTCCATAGGAGCATGAGAGAGCAGCTGGAGAAATGGGCAAAAAACGACAGAAAGAACTGTGTGTGGAGGAATGTTATTTTCTCCATCTTTGGAACTCACTGAGAAACTCACCAAAGCTGCCGTAACCTGGGACTAGCTGTGGAGAGGGCAGCTAACTGTTGAATGGGACATAGGCTGAGGAAGCTCCATTCACCTTGGTGCCTGCCCATAAACAAGTACGTCTAGAGTAAGAAATTAGTGTGAAGTCAGCAGTTTGCAGAATCCTTCTTTTTGATATTTTGTGACTGAGTTGTGAGTTTGTTTGTGTCCTGGGTAAGAGCCAGGAGGCTGAGAGGGGAGATAGGTTAGAAAGGTTAGTAATTATTAATTCTACAGTTGTATATGTTATTATGCAATGCTTAAAAAATAATAATGAAAAAATGGTGCTGGTACTCACCATGAAGTTGTTACAGTAAGTGCCACACTTTTAACATTTTTTTTTAAATGCGCCTTTTGAGTACCCCCAGAAAAAAAGCACTGCTGCTTATGTATTTTTGTAATACTTGTTGCTTTTATCTGTTAAGTGGTATATAAATGGTCTAAATAAAAGTATAAAGAAATTAATTCACTGGCATGAATGTTGATGTGGTACTATGAAGACCACATCCTACTATGATAGGAGAGGATTTAAATAGAGTAAAAGAAGAGCAAGGTGAGGTGAATGGGTTCCTTGAGAGTTTGGTCCGCAGCATATATTTTGTCCATGGAGCGATTCCTGTCTGAACTAAGTTATGTATTTGAGCGTTTATATTATATACACAGGAAAATTGTGATAATTATGCCATGTGTGAGGAGGGGGAGCTTGAGTAGCACTCCTCTAGTCTTTAACAACAGGCCTGGATTTCTCTTAACTTCAATTTTATATGTTCTTGCTTGTAAGTGTAAGTGTACACACACACAAATGGTAGGTTTTATTTAAACTTACAAAATTAGTAACTAAAATTAGTAAGTCAGATAAATTACCCTCTGTATTGAGGAATTTTAGCAGAAATGCTGATCTCACTTTTTTTTTTAAGGTTAAAGTTAAAGAACAATATCGGGAAAATGCGAAGCCTCCCATATTAAATACCTTCTGGAGCATAGGTCAAATGATATTACACTGACCGTGGCAAAGTTTCTTTCGGAGGTCGTAAGAAAAAAAGACCATCATGCCCTAGACATAACAAAACGACTACCTCGGTCTCTTTCGCCTGTTGTTTGGTTGTCTTAACTGTATCTTGTTTTGAAACTGTGGGTCTATGGACCGCAATAAAGATAAAAGGGGGGGGGGGGAGAGGAAAAAGAACAATGAAGTCTGTAAGTAGCATAACCTAAAAAATAATACAAATCTCAGTTTATACCCCCATTAAAGTGTCAGTTTTCATGGGTAACATACAAAGATATACATAAAACACATATTTAAGAAGGAACATAACATTTTAAAAGCATAATTCAACACAGGACTAGATTATGATGTATATTCTAATTCAAAATATCTGCAGCAGGATATTGTTCTACCAAATGTTTCTCTCCCACAATGCAGTCGTTAACCCATAAAATATACTGCAAGTAATTATAATAAAATGAATAATTAACAATTAACTACATATTTCCAGTCATTACTTGAGTCTGACGTGCCATAGGGTCATACATGTTCAAACTGACTCTACTTTAGTTTTTCAACTTGTTTCTTGACTAGAGAAATCCAACTGCTGATTTATATTTTGTGTCAGAGGGGCAACTGTCCCTCCTCTATGACTTTTTTCTCTACTCCCCTAGCAATGTCTAAGTCCGGCATTTGTGTGGAACAATCTGACTGGGGGAGGGGGAGATGGAGCCATGTCAGTGTTGCAGCACTGGTTTGGTGTTATCCCTTGATGTACTTCCTGACTTAACAAGGGGCTGCAATTTGTGCCCCTGTGCAGGCAGGAGTAAATGATCTCTCCCCTTTTGTGGGTGCAGGAGTGACACTTGGCCGCATTCGTGTGTAGGCAGGCCTACTATGCGGAAGCCAATGGCAGTATCTCTTGGAAAATCTAAGGGTGCTGCATTCTGTCCATGGCCCCAGCAGCTGAGGGGGTTGTTGGGTCATTGTGCTCCCAGGTTGCTGTAAGCAGACCAGTCCACACTGATGTGGGCCGGTAAGGAGACTGACTCACAGCAGATGGTTTGAGCATGAAACCTTGTCCAGGAACTAGTGCACTTAATGATAGGATCTTTGCCCCGTGCCATACTATTGTTGATGCCCACTAACCAACAAAGGTGGTGTATTTTCAAAACCCATGAGGGACTTTATGCCTTTTTTTTCTTTCCTGCACCTGCACCCTGAACACACAAGGGTGGAGAATGCTGTGTTTTGGTTGGTGAGAGAAACTTTTAAAAAAGTGGAGCAGGGTAGGCTCCTTTAAACATTTTTAAGATCAGTATAAATCCTATCTTAGTAAATTTTGCAAATGTATTTGAAAGGCTGAATTTGAAACTGTCCTGTTGCTCAGTCAGACATTGGTTGCGGGATCCAAAGTGCTGCCTGGCTGGATTACTAACCAAGTGGTGGTTGTCATGGAGTCTTAATGAAGTTTGATTTCAGGGCTGTATTGAATTGTGGTAGTGACACACTGTTCTTGGCTTTTGAGCATCCAAACATTGCAAGGATGTTTCTTGCCTCTTTGGAGTGGTGTCGGTGGATGGTGGAGGCACATTAGCAGCAGGAGTCAAATATGCAACTGGGTTCCTGGGAAACAGCTTCTCCTATGTCCTTTTCCTGTAGAATTTATCAGAAGGTAGATATGGGAATGGTTTTCCCTTGAAAGATTACACGTCTGTTACACAGCTGCCCAGTTGGTCTGACGTGCAGGTTCACAGGCTTGCAGTCTAATAGACATAACAAAAAATGTGAAGAGGATAAATCTCCCTTTAGCTAGATATCCCCTTACGCAGGAATTGCTAAAATGTGGCCTTGAAAGGAACAGAGAAGATTAAGAGCAAAGTTAATGGGGTGTTTAGCAGGACAGGCATATCCACAGCATTAAATATTCACATTGAATTTAACTGTATTTTTATTTCTTGTATTTTTAGCACTTCTTTTATTTATTATATTGGATTTTATTTTATTACAAATTATAATACAATAACATACAATATAAGAATTAAAAGAAGCAGTAAAAATACATTTAAAAAATCATACAGCATCTGTTAATTACAATTGCTACAACAAGCAGGAGAGTCATGAAGTGGTCTACCAAGACCTTCAGTAATTTTCAAGTGGTCCACAGCGAGAAACATTTGGGAACCACTGATGTAGATATTAAAAAACAAGGGAAACAAGATGGAACCCTGAAGTACCTAACATGCCAGAAGTCATGGGATAGCCAAGCAATCTCCCAGCACCACCTTCTGCGACCAGTTTTCCAGATAGGAAAGAACCACAGGAGAGTAGTACCACATATCTACAATCTCTAAAAGAACACAATAATACACCAGTCTTTTTATTAAAAAAAAAAATCTCAAAAGATTCTAGAGATTTCACTGGAAGCAGATTGATAGATACTGTTGATGCTTTAGAAGTATTGGAATAGATCAATGAAGAATAATGGACTGAAGGAGACCTCAAGGCCAAACTCTGTGCACAAGCAGGATTCTCTGCTCTACACTTGAACCTTCCCAACAAACTCTTGCCTCTTTTTAGATGTGGATTTCACCATTTCCTTCAAGTTGTGACCATTGGCAGGGTTGAGGTCAAACCAGCTGGGAGTCACCACAGCAAAGCTTAGATGTAGCAGGTTGCAGCAACAACAGAATCAGTCCCCACCAACTGACAGGCCGAAAAGCTAGATTATCAACCATAATCCACCTAGACTGGGAGCAAGATGCTGTATCTGGGTGTATAAATTAGAACTGGGAGGACAGGCATAACTGAGGTGGGACATAACTAAGCAAACATGGGTGGCACAGAGGCACTGCTGCAGAGAGAGATGGAGCCTTGGTACCTCTAAACATTTTGGGAAAGTGCAATACTTTGGTGATAGCAGCTGCTCATGATAACATACACAGATTCCCCAAACCCCTCTTCCTAGTATCTACCATTCCATTGCCATTTTACCTTCTGGAGTTTATCCCAGGCAGGGGGGGAAACTGCAAGGGAGGCTGAGGAAAAAACATACATTTAGACTGATTCAGTGTAGGGTTATTCAATAAATTCACATATTTTGTTCTGTTGCATGTATAAATTAGATGCATTTCCCTTCTTTTAAGTAATGAATTAAAATATTGACTAGCACTAGACCTGGTAAGACAGATCCGGCCCCCCCCTTGAAGTTTAACAGTGATTTATTAGTTCATAAATTTTACTTGAGGTGTGATGTTCCAGCCTATTCACTACACATAATTTATTATTTTTATTTATTTCATAAGGTGTATACACTGCTTGATTGTAAGTAAAAAAAAACACACTCAAACATGAAAACCAAGAAAAAATTACACTTAAAAAACATTCAAAAGTTAAAATATTGTCGCACGCCACCCCAATCTCTGAGCACTACGAGATTCCAGGGGTTCCAGGCACTTACCCAGAGTTCGTGTTTCATTTTGGTAGCAAGGCAAAGCAGAGACTATGGTGTCTTTATGATATATTTACGCAACCTGAGCATGAGATGTAGGGGTTCACAGAAACAAAACCCCAAGAGGACCTTGCTTCCCCCATTGCTGCAGCCTTGGATTCAAACAGAAATCCTGAGGCCCTCCAGACATTGCTGGTACAGCTTCCATTATCCTTGGATATGGGTCATGATAGTAACAACATCTGGAGGGCACTAGTTTCCCATCCCCACCCCAAGCCCAGGTATGGTAGTATTCTTTTACTGTGCCATAATGTACCACTGTTTTACTGTCTGGTGTGCTAAAGTTTTGTGCAGTTTGGGTGAAGCAGACCAGGTATTATTTTTTCCTAATTATGAGATCAGTTGAATGCTTCACAGACAGTGGATTACCAAGAGCGCAAATACTTTTGACAAAACTTTCTGATATCCCGACATTCTTCAGAAGAACAGTCAATGGATGGTGACCATAGGACTTTGGCAGGAGATAAGTTTTCACAAGTCTTTCTATTTGGTACACCCACAAACACATTTAAGGAACTGTCTATGAAGATGGACATTATTTTTTGCATGCAAAATAATTTGAGGAAGAATGGTTCATTTCCCCCTTATTTAAATTTGTTGTGAATTGTTTTAATGGTCTTTTCTGTTATCTGGTGCTTATTGTGAGCTGCTTTGGGCACAGTCCACTGTGGAAAAGCAGCAGATACATTAAACGAAACAGAAAATTTAGGACCTGCAAGCTGTACTAGGACTAGACCGAAAGGGAGTGATGTGTCAGTATTCTTGCTTGGGTTTGTCTCTGTATCTTCCCTCTTACTGAAGATGATTTTCTGGCTCCTGCTTGTGCTGCTCACACATCTCCATAAAAGTTTGAGAGCAACGTAAGTTGAGCTTCACTGAAAATAGGCTTGAGAGAAATAACTGGGATGGGGAAAGAAGCACAGACAAAAGGAGCAAGAGACAGCAGTGGTATTCCACAATCCTGCTGTCCTTCGGTGTTCTGTGTAGTAGCACATACCCGAGGAGAGACGTACCTTCCTGTCCTTTTCAGCAACTAGGTCCGGGCCACAGTTGCCTGGATTTTACAACCCTTCTATGTCACTATATCGTAAGTAACCTTATGGATCACTTTTAGTAGTCCAGTCCACTACAAGTGTCATATAAAGACCAATTCACACAAGTGGTGGAATGCTCTGATTTGCTCTGTCCTTTTAACCTTAATAAAACAATTATTGTGATGAACGGACTAACAGAACTGTCTGTCGCAAGCACAGACCAGAAAACCCTTGGAAAAGTGAACGTAGCAGGCATTCCATATTACAGTATGTGCGCTGCTCAGGTGAGGCGTTTCCTACAGGCACTTATAAAAAAGCAAGCTAGAAAAAGCAAGCCATGTGTCCAGTGGTCTTGTGAACTGATTGTTCATCTCTCCTACGAAGAGGGAAAGGAAAGAACACGGAACCCTCTCGCTTCTCTACGTTTTACAAAGGAATATGTGAGGAAGGTGCTGCTGTTTCTCCCGGGGGTCTGCAGAGAAAGGCTCATGTGTATACACACAACATACCGAACGACGGAAGGCTCTCCTAGTCTATACATTACTTTACTGTGATCCCCCACCCCATCCCTGCCTTAAGAGAGCATTATGGATTCTTGTACGAAAGAGCGCGGTGGCAAATCACGATAAAAACATAGGCGTAGCGTTATAAACCAGACTCGCGGCATTACAGGGAATACGTATCGGTCCCAGCACAATGCTACCCCACGTCTTTTCGCGTAATAAAGCCCTCCCCCCGCAGTGAATTTTCCTTCTTTACGAGGAAAAGACATGGATGCTGGCAGGAAAATGCAATTGTGCAAGATCGCTTGATAAAAAGACCTCTGCGCCTCCACCTTGAGGCTGTGTGGTGATTTTGTTCTCATACTATCACAGGTTACGGCTCATGTCCTATGTCTATATGTGCACGTACACCCTGAGTCGTCGTCCTCATCACATCGGTGTGTGTGTGCCTGCACCGTACATGAGAAGCTAGAAGGCCGGCCAAACCCTGCTCTCTTCCGCCGCCCCCCACCAAACCACCCCTCGGCTGTGACTCTGGGCCGCTGTCTTTGCAGCAGCAAAGGAGGGAAGCGAGGAGCCAGGGCCTGTCTTCCTACGGAGGGCTTCCGATGCGTATCGTGGGCAATGCCAGGTCCAGAGTACACAAGCTCAGCGCCCCCCCCCCTTCCCCCATTACAATAGGCCTGTCCCAAGCAGCAACCTCGCGGTCTATTTTGGCCGACAGAAAACACAAGTAAAGGCGGAGGGAAGCGGGCGAGCAGCTTCTCCTTCCCCTTTAAGAGGCGGAGGCGAGAGAGTTTGCGGAAGGGATCGCTCCGGGAGCGCAAGGCGAGTGGCTGAGCAAGTCTCGTGACCGCAGCTGACCCCGCCTCGGGTTCTCCCCCTCCTCGGCCCTCCGCGTTCCATTGTGTGTGCGAGCTGCGTGCGTCCCCGCCTCTCCTTTTTCTGGCCACGCCCCTTTTTTCTCTTGGCTCATTTCCGGCCGCCGCCGCTCGCTTCCCTCTGAGGAATCGGGAGAGTGAAGAAACAACAGCCGCCATTTTGTTTGTGTGTGAGCGACTGAGGGGAGGGAGCGAACGAGAGGGACCGAGCTGGGCGGGTAGAGCCTGGGAGGTGGAAAAGCAACGACAGAGACCGACAGCCGCTCAGGGCCCCTGGCCGGCCAGACCTGAGGGAACCCGAAACCTCCGTGATACACCCCCTACCCCAGCCTCGCAGCCAGTAGGGGAGTACGCACTGCCGGCTTCGGCTAGTGACTCGGGACCCCGGGTGGACCCCACCCACAGCCTCTCCTGGCTACTGAGCCCGTTCGCGGGGTCAGGAGGCCGCCTGGCTCCGGTTTGGAAAGCTGTTTCTTTTCTCTGCGCCCCCCCTTCCCTCTTCCCCAGGTCCTACATGGCGGACATGAGACGGAGCCGCTCCAGGAACGCCTGAGGCATCGCGTCTTCGGTTCCGAGGAGAGTCTTGTCCTCTCCGCAGACCAAGCGCTCGCAACCATCCTTATCCCCCAGGGAGGGGGAAGAGGCAGAGAGAAGGGGGGGAGGGGCCGCCGCCGCTGCTTTCTCCTCCTCCTGCTCTGGGATCGATCCCTCCATCTGACCAGAAGGGGGGCACCCTGCTACAGAGAAAGAAAGGAAGAAAAGGTGGGGGCGCGGGGTGCGAGTCCTGAAGCCCACCCTCTCCAGCCCCCATCCCGGGATCTCTGCTGCCTCCATCGGGACAACAACCCCTCCTCCGCCTCCTTGTTCCTGCACAACAAGATGTGAAGCGGAGACTCCTGGGACTTAGCTTCATCCTCCTCCTCCTCCTTACGGCTCCCCTTTCTGCAGCCATTAGTGACTGGCGAGAAAGGCGCAGGGGGAGTTGGGGACCCTCGACACGCTCCGTCTGTGACCCCCTTCCCCAGTCCCTTTTCCACTAGCAGTGGGCATTTCTCTCCCCCCCCCCCCCCGCATTGCAAGCTGGTTTTTGGAAGGAGAGGGAAGGAACTGCGAGCAGAGGAGAGAGATTCTTTCTCCTTTTTTTCTCCTCTCCTCCTTCGCCCGCCTCCTTGTGGCGATGAGGAGGAGGAGGACGACGCCGAGGAGGAAGAGGTTGATGGCGGCGGCGAAGAGGCAGCAGGAGGAGGAGAAGACGACGACCCCCCGGAGGATGAAGATGGTGGTGTTGGCGGCGGCGAGGAAGCACCAGCAGCCCCACAGCCGGATTTAATTCGATTTGTAAACCCACCAACCCCGCATATTTGTGTTTGGAGAAGGGTTTGTTCTGTTCTTTTCATCCTTGTTTTTCCCTGTGGGCCGGAGGAAAGACTGCTTCCACACCCTATTTCCCATCTCTGTTCCCCCTTAGTCGCTGCTACCCAACAGAGATAGATCCCGAGGGGCAGAAAAAGAGGAACTTTGTCCCTTTCTTCTTCAGTTCCTTCTCTTACTGTTGTTCGGTTGATTCCGGATCCAAGAAGAAGGCTGACGACTTTGACGAACCCCATCTTTAATTTGGGCTCTGTTTGTCTAAAAAGAATTAAAAATGGCCGAGAATGTGGTGGAGTCGGGCCCGCCTTCAGCCAAGAGGCCTAAACTCTCCTCACCGGCGCTCTCTGTCTCTGCAAGCGATGGCACAGGTCAGTCTCTCTTGCTTTTACCTCACTGCATATGGGTCCCTTCCTTTCCTCTTGAATGTCCCCATGTTTTGCACAGTCTGTTGTCTAGTACCCTTCTTATACTCTCTCTTTTTGCCTTTCTGTGTACCTACTTTTCTCTGCACCTTGCTGCATTAATCACATTGGGTGTTTAATTGCTGCTGCTGCCCTTTCATTGAAGGGGCTATAAGCATGTCTGTGTTACTTGCTTGCCCGTTTCACTGTTCTGCAGCAAATGAAACCTTTGTTAAAAAAACACCAACAATCCTAAACTCTAGTTATAGTGTAAATCATTACACAACTGTTATCTACATTTTTGTGCATGTAGAGTCCTGATTTTTGTAAAATCTTGCTTTTTAAAGATGAGGCATTCAGTCTTGAAATTTTTTTTTCTCTGAGCAGTATTATGATGGATAGTTTGTTTCCTCCACCATTTCTTTCATAACCACAAAGCGTTCTTAAATGCCAACATTTCTGTTTGGTCAAGAGTCGTAATATTAATTGGCGAATAATGTTTGTCTTGACATTTTGTTAAATAGTTCACCTGATTTGCCTTGAGAAACTATGGAGCCACCTTTTTCTTTTGCATCTTCTACTTCCTTGCTTTGAGACCAAAATGTCTGAAATTCCCATATAGTCTCTCTGCATGTGTGAGGATGAGTACAACTATTCTGAACTCTTCTGTCTGTATTTTAATATGATATTTCTTGAGGTTCGTAAAAGCCAGCTAGTTAGAACTCTAGAACTCCTTAGAAATTATGGATGCAAGTTACAGGTGTTCATTTGGTAACAAACGTTTACTGGTTGTTTTAGAAGTTCAGGGAACTAAATCACTGTAGAATGCAACTGGCTATACAAGTACTGGTATTGCTTTTCTGAAGGTATAGGTATGGGGAGTAAGTAATCAAACAGTGCAGTAGTTCTTAACTTACTTTATTAGAGGAGAGGAGCTCTTCAGCCACATATCTGGGCATTGTGGTTAGTGATGGTAGCCAGTTTTGTACATTGAACTTGTTAGCACTACTTCATATATGAAGTCAGGGGGGAAATGGCTGATATTATTTGATGCATAACAAGTTGTTTTCATTTTCTTGTCTTTTAGTTTGAATTCTGGTTGGTTTAGCATAATTCAGAAAGCTGTTTTAAGCATTTGGTGCTGAGCAATGTTTTTTCTTGAATCCACTCTCCTTAAGAGCACTGTAGTAAGTTTAGGAACTTGATTTCAAATGAAGCAGCATTAATTACACCATTTATTGGGATATTGCACTTATCTGAAAATCAACAGGTTCCATTGTACTGGTAAGCAGAATTAGAAGCTCTGGCCAAAAAGCAAATACTACATAGGTAATGCAGTATATACTCATTTCTGCATACTATGCTACAGAGTGGTATTTAGATTCATGTCAGGTCATTCTCTTAGACAGAACGAAGCTATGTAGTTAAATCTTAAAGCCTGCAACCCTATGCACACTGTAAGAGTAGTTTGAATTTTTGAGTGGACATGCCTGTGCTTAAAGTCAGTGCAATCTTGCACATATTTACTCAGAAGTAAGTCCTATTTTGAGATTCCTAACCATGTCTACTCAGAAGTCTTATTGAACTAAATGGAGTTTACTCCCAGATTACAGGGGTTAGGATTACAGTGAATATGCTCAAGATTGCATCCTTTATGTAGTTGTGTTCAGTGAATGATTCCTTTGCCTATGAGAATTGCATTACTCTTAATATCCAGTAAGCATATTTTAGTTGTTTTGTTCTTTTATAATATTGGTAAGCTATCACATATCTTCCTACCTTATTTGAGAAGTATACTAGACAAATCTTAGTGTCTTGTAATGGTTACTTGGTTTGTTTACTAGGCTTGTTACCTCCTTTAAAAAGGTAATTATTGACTAGTAATAAATGATCTATAATGCCTATTTTGATTGAATCCTCAGTGAAATACTAGTCAACTGGAGATGTTAAGTGTAACGTTAATTTAGCTGTGTTTGGAGAAATGCTAAGTATATTCAGCATACTGCAACCAGGGCTAGTCAAATTTAATCTCCAGAAGTACTTTATCTAGAGGTTAGATTGTACAGATACATTACTTCATATTTAGAATGTGGAAATATGATAGTGACTCTTACTTTATGTGTTCAGAATATGGACATGCAGAGAAGTAATTTAAAATATACTAACATGTGGTATGGTAGTAAACCTCATTTTGGAAACAAACTAGTGGTCTTCCCCCCTATAATGCTGCGTCACAGTGCTGCATCTTTTTCTAGCTAATAGAAGCCCTAGCTGCCTTATTTCTGTGTTCTTGTTCTGATGCCTTAAAACATATTTAATACAAGTTTTAAAGCATATATAGTTGTAGAATACTTCATATTAATGCTGAAATCATTAGAGTATATGGAGATACTAATGTTGGAGAAGAAAGACTGTTGATAAATAGAAACATTTCTAGATATGGCATTGCCATAAGAATAAAGTTGGCAATTTGTGCAGCTTTTCTGTGTGTATGCTGAACAGCAGTATTATTGCTTAGAATTCCCACATTGCCTGTATTGACTGCTATCAGAACTCCGGAATACGGTGCTTCCCGCTTTCCTCAAACAAATGAGTTTTGCTATAGTATTATTAATAGCTTTCATATTGAGTGGAAGGAGATGTCTTTTCATTATTTGATTATAACAAAGTTGTGTGGTCCTGTATGAGCTCAGCTGAAAACACAGGTTAGAACACAACACAAGCATGTGCTGCATTGAGAGAGAACACAACTACTGTATGCCATATCCATAAAGTAGTGCATTGTGTTATGAAAGCTCTTATTAAACCTACAGTATATGTTTTAATTTAGTTGTGTTTTGTGAAATGAAATACACATTTGAGAATTTTAGTTAGTGTAAACCTATAAGGTTGCATTTCAGTTGTCTTTCTGAAGGTTAGGTATGTAAAGAACTCTTGAGTAAAAATTGGAATATCATCCAGATACATACAGTGCTGATGTTGGGAAATGAGGCAGAAAGTAGGTAACGGACCTGCATTTTAAACCTGCTGCTTCTGTTTGGTATGTGACTGATTTTACAGACTATCATTTTACACAAACAATTTGTTTCTGTCATCTTGGCTACTTTGCAGCAACAGGCAAAACTAAATGTGTGCAGTGTACATTCAGAATAGCTTTGCAGATACACAGCTATTCAGATTCTATGTCAGGACCCAAATAGGTGCTTTAAGCATACTCAAGGCCTTTATGGAATTTTTTTACTGCACCTATGTGCTTTTGAACTGTCCCTCAGTTTCAAATCGATTTTGGAATGGAGTAGGATCTCCTGTTTGAAAAACACAGAAACCCCTTACCTTTGAGATGTATTAATTCCAGTATCATAAATCCTTGTCGTTAAATCTCATTAGCCTTACTTTTCTGTTTGTGCATTAAACTTCTTGTTGTATGCTTATTTCTCTGTCTGTGTACCTAACTAGAATTATTATTCTGATCTTCAAAATGTATAGCATTATACTCAGTCATGTTCAAAGTTGTGTTTTTCTTCTGACAAATAAGCATACTTTCAAATGACTGAAGTATGATTTGTATTTCATACTTAATTTGGTGTATGTGTGCCTAATTTAGAACAAATCACTTCAATCATTCTTTTGATATCAGTTTGTTTCAGAGGTTATTGGAAACAGTATATCCCAGCTGCAAAATCCATAAGAATGAGCTGGAAAAGGTAGAACAAAATGGGAAAGTTTAGATGACTGCAAAGTATAAGTTATTTAGTATACGTTTTAGCTTTCTCTGTGAAAGATGGGAATAGAAAGCTACTGTAAACTAATAGTTACTATTGTACCACTGGCAACACACACACACATAATGGGCTGTAGTGCATTCACCAACCTTGTGTATAAGGAATAGTTGTTCATCTTTTTCTTTCTCACTCCTTTGGCACCAATGCTGGTAGTTCCCTTCATGTCAGGAGAGTTAAGACTGCAGGTAAAGTGGATAGTGGAGGAGACCAATCTCTGTACTCCTCTTTACTTCTCCTGTCGCTTTCACCACATAGCAGGAATACCTTGCCATTGTCCTTGGGATCAGGAGCACTGGGGAGAGGTGGCAGAGGGTTCTTGTCTTTTTTCATAGCAAGCCGTTGAGCCTAGAGACCATTTCCCCAGTGGTGAATACCTTTGACCTGGGAGCCCAGCAGAAATGGTGGTAATAAGCCATGGAGCTTTAGTTTCGGACTACAGACATTTGGCCATTGGAAATAGAGCAAGTAGTTCTGGCAGAATTATAATATTTTTATAAGCAATTTAATGTCCAATGTTCCTTACTGTTTTCTAATGTAGGGAGTTGAAAAATGTAAGCTAGTTTTATAGAGTGTAGCTCTTGATGTCCTTATTTCAGTGTGCATGCATGTATCACTGGATTTTAGCAATTGTAAGGTAACTATTAAACAATACAGAAGAATACTAAGTTGCAATCCCTGAAAACTCACATATCGAAGTAAGTGCCAGTGAAATCAGTGGTGCCTTAATGCCAAGTAAATATGATTAAAATAGTGCTTCACAACACTATTAAATTGTGGCACCGTAAATAGCGTATCTACTTCCAAATGGTGGAGTCTCAGTGTGTTTCAAACACTTAAGACTGCTTTTTAAAGCTTTTTACATCATTAGTATCATCAGTACTATCATGTCATCCAAACAAAAGCTAAACAGTTTGCAGATGGGGGCAGACTAATTGTTAACAAGTCACTAGAAATATGTTTGACAGACTTTCCTAAACCAATCTCATTTATCACTGATCAATACTAATGCAAAAGTTTATACTAGACCCTGTAGAAAACATATTTCTAAGTATGTTGTAGGAATTGGAAGCATTCAATACTCTAGGTGTATAAAATCGAACTAGTAGCTGCATAAATAATCAGAGCGATATGCATTGTAGGTGAAGCATCCCTCCAAATAAAATAAAACACTGAGTTTTGGATCACAATGACAATTCATCTGTAGTATGTGGATGATTGAAGAACAAGCTTTTACTTACTAAGTTATATTTAGTGTTAAAGCATTTGTTTTGCAAGGGAGCAGCAAAATTTACTTAGTTGTGGCACCTGAAAGACTAAAGTTGCAATAGACGCTCAGCACTAAATCAGGTGCTGCTGGGCATTGTGATAAATGTTTAAATGGCTCAAACCACCAGGTAAGCTTGTTAGGCAGCCCACCAGAGCTAGTCCTGCTGTAATCCTGAACACATTTGACTGTAAGACATATAATTGCACAGTAAAACCTGTTGTCCCATAGGCTTTTATGTATCAGAGCCCACTTTATGAAATGCATGGTATTATCCTTAGCTGTCAGATATGTAGTAGCCCTAGAGATGTAAGAGTAGGACCAGGAGTCTTATCAAATTTCCATGCTGAGTTGAATGTATATGCAAGAAGCTTGCTGATAAGTTAACAGTTTCCTGATTAGCCCTTCATTAGGAGCTTAGCAGTCAATTTATAGTTGATGTAAAAAAGAAGTTTTTTGGGGGGGAATCTAGAAAATACAAGTAACCTCTCATTGCTCTATGATTGGGGAACTTAAAAAAAAAAACCTTGAGAGAAGCAATAGGCTTCTGCTTTGTTTCGGTGAAACTTCAGAGGAACATACTGAAAAATCATGTCATTTGCATAGGAGATGCTCGAATCTGGTTTCTGTTCATAGATCCTAAATGACCAAAGGCAAAACAGAACTTTCTGAGGTTTTGCTGTTGAACATCCATATCTTTCTCCCCTTAAAGAATAATGTGCAGGACTTTGCTTTTACTCATCCCAAGAACATGAGAAGTTATGGGTCATTTGTACTAGTTTCAATTCACCAGGTAATCATAAGCAGTCTTGTACAGCCTTTGAATAAGCCCCTTATAAAAGTAGTTTCCAGGCTATTTTCTCTTAAGGCAGCAGCAGCTACTGCAGGCAACTAGTTAGGATTTGGTTCATAGCTTTCTCTGAGTCTCAGCCTCTTGTAAAGGGCAGTGTCTTTGGAAGGAGCTGTTATCTCCTGTTGATAAAGACTTGCATGCATGGACTGTCTGCAGACTAGTCACTTTCTTAATTTACTGGGACTTGATTTGCAAAAAAGGTATTGACTGCAGAGCTCTCTGCACAACAAAGCAGGAGTCATCTGGTATAAAGTACTAGCTCTAACTTAGTTTGGTTAGCACTGAATTGAACATATCCAGTAGATTTAACTTTTAAAGGAATAAACTCATGCTGAGAAGTGTAATGAAAATTTTTGGTTCTGACTTGGCATCTAATCACTTGGAGGCAGATCCTAGTCACCACCAGTGGCAGTAACTCACTTTCTGATAACTGGTTTCACTTGGGGCACATTTAGTGTCTCACATGAACCTGCCCTTTTCTGAGCTTCCCTGCTTTCTGAAATGAGGTTGGTGGCGATTAGGGAAAGGGGCATGTTTTATATGTGCGCTACCATGTATATGCGCATCACAGAATCCAGAAATGACCCGGAAATGTCATAAAGATGCCATTAAAAGGATGAGGTGGAACGGGTTGTTTGCAGGCTTTGTCAATAGGTTTCAGTTATACGCAACGTGTGCAGTGCCTCAGAATATAACCCCCGCGTAAACAGTGGACTGCCTGTAAAGCAGTCAAAGTTGCAGGATGGTAATGAAACAGGAAAGTGACCCATAGTTATTAGTTGCATTTCATGGCCTTTTGGCACTACTGTTCACAACTTTTCCTCTCTGGCAATTACATATAATTGGTATAATTGAGGATAGTGTTTCACAAATCTAATGAAGTAGACTCTGGTTGTTGGTTGCAACTATGACAGCAATACCACGAAATAATAATAATAATAATAGTAAATTATTTATACCCCACCCATCTGGCTGGACGTCCTCAGCCACTCTGGGCGGCTTCCAACAAAATATTAAAATACAGTAACCCATCAAACATTAAAAGCTTCCTTAACAGGGCTGCCTTCAGATATCTTCTAAAAGTCTGGTAGTTGTTGTTCTCTTTGACATCTGGTGGGAGGACGTTCCACAGGGCGGGTGACTTCACCAAGAAGGCCCCTTGCCTGGTTCCCTGTAACTTGGCTTCTCGCAGTGAGGGAACCGCCAGAAGGCCCTCGGCGTTGGACCTCAGTTTCCGGGTAGAACGATGGTCATTTAGGGCTTTAAAGTTCAGCACCAACACTTTGAATTGTGCTCGGAAACATACTGAGAGCCAATGTAGGCCTTTCAAGACTGGTGTTATGCGGTCTCAGTGGCCGCTCCCAGTCACCAATCTAGCTGCCGCATTCTGGATTAGTTGTAGTTTCCGGGTCACCTTCAGAGGTAGCCCTACATAGAGCGCATTGCAGTAGTCCAAGTGAGAGATAACCAGAGCACGCACCACTCTGGCGAGACAGCCTACAGGCAGATAGGGTCTCAGCCTGCGTACCAGATAGAGCTGGTAAACAGCTGTCCTGGACACAGAATTGACCTGCTCCTCCATGGACAGCTGTGAGTCCAAAATGACTCCCAGGCTGTGCACCTGGTCCTTCAGGGGCACAGTTACCCCATTCAGGACCAGGGAGTCCTCAACACCTGCCTGCCTCCCGTCCCCCAAAAACAGTACTTCTGTCTTGTCAGGATTCAACCTCAATCTGTTAGCTGCCATCCATCCTCCAACCGCCTCCAGACAAATACATGATTACAAAAGAAAGAATTATTGCATCCCCAAATGCTTGTGTGGGCTAGATGTAGATTATGGGTCTGAAAAGATGGACGACTACTACCTAGTCAACGTATGCGGCAATAGATTTTGTTTCGGTTATTTAGGAACTTTCTGCTATCTTACTTTTACTTTTCTGAAAACCAGCAGTCCTAAAGATTAACTTTTGTCTGTTAAAAAATAGGCTGAATAAAAACAGCCTGAAAGGAAACTTTGGTCCACATTTTGAATTGCTTCTGCGCTTTAACCAGTTTGCCCCATACCATATTTTCTATCAAAAAGGTGACATTTCTTGGAAGAGATGTGTTGGATGGGTTCAGAGGTGGGAAATATTTCCTGAGAGCACTTCAACTTCTTGTTTGTCTAGCTTCTGTGATTTTTCTTTCATATGATTGTGTCCAAAATAGACCTTGGAAGTACTGTGAAACTGCTAAATACTGTATTTGAAGAGAAATGCAGAATTTTAACCCTTCTGCTTTGCTTGGAAACAGTTAGACTACAGAAATCTAAACTGAATATATTTTACTTCGCCATGCAACATAGCACAGGAATGGCTAGAATTTTGAAATGAGACTCTTTTTGTTGTTTAAGTTCATTTTATTGAAATATAGAATGCTGGAAACAATAGCAAAACTGCAAAAAGTTTATTTTCATGTGATCCTGTGTGTTGTATTGCATTGTAACTAATCAGACTTCATTCTGAAAACTAAGCTCATTGACAACCATAGGACTTCCAAGTAAATATAATTAGGATTGGATTATTCTATCCTCAGTTGTGTAAGCAACAACTAAATATTCTACCCAAATAACAAATCTGAATGATGTGCCAAATATATTTGCAATTTGTCCATTCGCTTATTCCAAGTTCAACCTCCACTCAGATACCTGAGGTGAATATTTCCTGGGAAATACAGTTGTACCTTGGTTTTCGAACAACTTAGTTCTTGAACGTTTTGGCTCCTGAATGCAAACTGTTCTGTTTGTGAACTCTTTTTGGAAGCCAAATGTTCGACGGGGCTTCCGATTGGCTGCAGGAGCTTTCTGCAGCCAATCAGAAGCCTCCCTTTGGTTTCCGAATGTTTTGGAAGTTGAACGGACTTCTGGAACAGAACTTTTTAAATTGGCATTAAAACAGCCTGATTTATTCAGTGGTGGCTATCTAGTCTTTTATATATTTTATGTGTTTGGGTTATCAGTGTATTTGGATGACTTTAAACAATAAAATAATACAAATCATATATAGTTATGCCAATAAAGGCCAAGAACAACAAATAACAGCTAAATTTAGTGTTTAAAGTTAGTTGTTTAAGTTTTAGCTGATACTGAACTGAAGCCGGATGGAAATAGGGCTGTAGTTTATTTTCAGTATGATGGTTTTTAGTATCGGGAAGCTCATGCTTTCCACCATTTCATGAATGAAAGAAACATCCTAACCAATATGAGAGTGTTTTCTTCAAGTGTGTGTGAAGAGCCAAAGAAAGCTATTCATGTACATCAAGGATGGGGAACTGGATCCAGATGAATCTTTATCTCCTCTGCCCCTGTGGGTCAAGTTTGCTAGATGGGTGGGATCACCCATCCTTCAGTCACCTGACATCAGTGTCAGGTGACTTGCTTTTGCTATAGTTTGAAATTGAATCTAATGGATGTGGGTGCAGTGCTTTGTGTCAGTGATCAGCTAATCATCTGATGGCTTTGATCACTGGTGCTTGCAAAGTGTTCTGCATGGGGGTTTGCAGGCACTGCTGATAGGCACTGCCTTCACCCCCCTTCCACCACAGCTTGACCTTTACCTGTTCCAAACTTGAGTTCATATACAGCAACTGTGGCTTGACTGAAATGGTCTTGCTAGCCTGGGAGGCTTAACTTTGCCTTGGGTCAGTGGTTCCTCACCACAAGTGTACATTAAAGTAAAGAATGTTGACAACATCATTCGTTGTGATTTAAAATTGCATTAATATTTTTGTGAAGAAGCAACACACCGCAGCAGGTTCTGATTATTTGAACCTCCATTAAACAACAACAACAACAAAAACCCCAAACCCTCGCTGTTCTTGCCTAGAACTAACATGTCCCTAAAAGAGGAAACCATAGCACTGGGAACTAATCGTTTTCAAAATAACTGTTGGCATATAATGGCAACCTTGTAAACTGCTGTCCTTAGTGTAGTCCAGTACTCATCTGGCCTGACATTCTCCATTCTATTAGAGTGCATGTTTGATATGATCAGTTAGTTCAACCTAAAAGGTTAGTTCAACCTAAAAATTCCCACAGTTTTAAAATCAGTTGTAAGAGGGGGGGAAACCAAATCAGGTGAACCAAACATTCATATTGCAGTTTCAGAACACCTGGCAAGTAAATGATAGGTTAAGAATATCATAGGACTCCTGGTTCATTGAATACTAATTAAAGTGTTAAATCTCTAGAAAAAGGTATAACCGTTCCTTATTTTCTAATCCACATTTTATGGATTTTTTTTTTGTTTTTGTTTCTATAGTTCTAAACATGCTGAAAATGTACACTTTCCACTCAGAATGCTATGAGAAGGGCAGCCTCTGTCTATTGTAGTAAGAGGTTTTAAAAAGCCCTCATTGCATTGTGTTTTATAATAGAAGTTCGTATTGGCCTTTCTCTTTCTTCACTTCCAAAATAAATCAGTTGTACTTTAGAGTGAGACATACCTTAGAATGCTGCCTTTAAAAAGTTGCATGGCATTGTTGGGTTGCTTGCCTTGCAGTTTCTTTGGGTGTGGCAGATATCATTTGTGTTTTTCTTTATTTCTTCCTTGTTTGCTGAAGGATAGCATAATCCATGAGCTCCATAGTGAGATGTTGCTGCATGTGTGTATGCTGACTCCAAGGACTAGAACCCTTCCGATGTTGTTGAACTACAACTTCCATCGGCCAAGCAAGCATGGCCAATGACCCAGGATAATGAGAGCTGTAGTTTGGCAACATTTGGAGGGCCCGACATCTGAATGCCACTGGCATTTGCATACTGCTCATAGGGGTTAGCACTTCGTATGGAAAACTCCATCAAGCAGGTCATGTCAAAGCAGGCCACTATGTGGCAAATACGAGCCGTTTGCATTCCTCACAGGTGTTCCTGCTGTCTATGAACTGCCCTCTCAAGAAAGACTTGCACATGGGAGCAGGGAATGTAGATGAGAATGCTAAGCTAGCTTGGGCCTGGTTTGCAGATAATGCTAAGCCAAATTAACATAGTAAACAATACCATAATCACAGGTGTCCCCACAGATGATCAGGCAAACATTGGCTTGTTTCCCCCCTGCCTCCTTTGTGCTCTACCTGATATCCTGACAATGCCTGTCTACTGGCATTGCCCAGCTGTGATACCATGCTTCCTTCCATTGGTTGGCTGGAGTGGAAATCTTACTCCATTAAAATCCTTGGCAGTGTAGTTGATTAACCTTTTCCTTCCACTGCTTTGCTTTATTCCCCTACTCACCAGTCACCCATAGTGTTGCTCTGTCACATAATTCCGTTGCTCCTACCTTGGTTAGGACAAATCCTGCCCTCCTTCCTCAAGGAATGAAATGTATCTGAGTGAAAAGACAAAGTTTAACATTTTTGCAAATACGCTTGGACTGGAATTAGAGAAGAGGGACTAGTTTTCTTTCACAGGCAAGATTCCATGAACTGGACACTTGTCCTCTGGAAGGAAGAATAGGACTTTGTATGTGCGTTGGTGGGTTTTGGTCCAAAGGGAAATCATTGAGTTGTTGCTGCTGGCATTACTTCACCTATCTCATCATTTCCAATGTAGCCTGAAGTGTCCCTCCTTCCCTTTTCCTGTTTAAAATTGGGACTTTCTGATATGCTTAGAATATATCCAAGCTGTAAGCCCCACTAAACTTACTGGAGTTTACTTCTGAGTAGACATGTATAGTAATTTAGATAGGAAACCATAGAAGCAGAGAAGAAAGAAAATTAACTGGGGGAGGGAAAGAGTATCCATAAAATGGCTGCTTGTGGACAGAATCTTAAGATAAATTTATCTATTATTTATTAAATTTGTATACTGCCCTATACCCACAGGTCTCAGGGCGGTTCACAGGATAAAAACAGAATATAACACCACAAAATGCATAATCAAAACAAAAACAACCCAAGGGTAGTTTTCTATGGTAGTTTTCTTTTAAAATAATTTTAAAAGCCCCACGCTCACTCGTGCAGGCATGACTTTAGAATGTTAGCAACAGGCTTTTAAGCTTTGTAAACAGTAGACAATGAGTGAAGTGCGGAAAGCTGGTCGTAATGAGAAATAAACACTTTAAATTTTTATCTCCACTCCACAACTCTTCTGTGAAGTCATGGTGGGTCAGAGCAGACAAATTTCTGTTAAGGAATGCAATTTTATTAATAGTTGCCATAACGCAAGTTGCTTTAAGAAATCTGGAGGTGGAAGAATTGTTTGGGGGCAAAGGACCATGTTACCAGGGAGATCTAGCAGTGAAATCATTTATACTCTTACTACTGTCTCTACCTTTATGTGGAACAAACAACCACACTTAAACCATAGTCAAAAAATTGTCCTGGTTCACATCTCTAAACTAGAGATGCAGAACTGGATGTGGCTGGCAGGTTGGCTCCTCAATTCTCCCATTTCTCACGTGCCAGCTTTGACAGGTAAGTGGGACCAGTTAAAGCAAACCCTTTTGAAGTCCCATTTGCTGGCAAAGTTTGCATTCATACTGCATCTACACATGGACATTTCTCCTCTGGAGACATCAGGTGTGGTTTGAATCCAAGTAGTTCTGCAGATCTCTTGGGGCTGTCAGTGAGCCCCATTTGCAAAGGAACAATTGGAGCCACATACTTTCCTCATACTGGACATAGCATATGATTTCAGTTGTGGGGCAGATAGATATGGTTAGGAGGAAATGGCGTAGAATCTGGACACACTGGGCCTAATCGGCTCATGGGCCAGAGATTCCTCATCCTTGCTCTAAAACATAGTTAATGTCAGGTGGCCAACCATGGCTTATTTTATTTGAGGAACTGGGTCAAGTTCACACATAATACTAAACCATGAACTAATATGTGTGAACCAGGTCATTCTCTCACAGAAATATGGAATATCTTTTATAGTACATACTTTATTGAAATATCAAATTGCTGAAGAGTACAGTATGTTGAACATTTGAATTTCATTTTGTATGAAGGTGCTCCAAAGGTGGAGCAGGTTCTTGCAGGTGTATTTTTAGTGGGTGTCTAGGGCTACTTTCTAGCTTGAGTTGGGTGAAACAGGTTTTGAAACTGAAAGTCCATAGTCAATAAAAAGATGCTGTAATTGCTTAGTTGTAGGCACTATCATTCATTTCCTTTGTTGCGTGTCCAAAATGGTTCTGCATAAATAGATGCACAAAGCCTAACATTTGGCAGTTGAGGCTTGTAGCATTTAAAACCTACCCCCCCCCAAAACCCCACTGATGTTTAAAAGGCTTTTGATCTTTCGATTAAAAAAAAATCCAAGTATTTTTTCATGATGGAAGGTATGTATGTGTGTGGGCACACCCACTCACCCTCCATCATGAAAAAATACTTGGATTTTATTTTTTTTTAATCGAAAGATACATGTGTACTTACAGGTGGTGACCATTTTAGGTAAAGGTAAAGGGACTCCTGACAATTAACTCCAGTCACGAACGATTCTGGGGTTGTGGCGCTCATCTCGCTTTACAGGCCAAGGGAGCCGGCGTTTGTCCGCAGACAGTTTTTCCCGGTCATGTGGCCAGCATGACTAAGCCGCTTCTGGCGAAACCAGAGTAGCGCACGGAAATGCCGTTTACCTTCCCGCCGGAGTGGTACCTATTTATCTACTTGTACTGCGTGCTTTCGAATTGCTAGGCTGGCAGGAGCTGGGACTGCACAACGGGTGCTCACCCCATCACGGGAATTTAAACCGCCAACCTTTCGATTGGTAAGCCCAAGTGGCACAGTGGTTTAACCCACAGCGCCACCCGCGTCCTGGTGACCATTTTAGGCATGTCCAAATGATATGTGATCACCAACACGTGGGTCCTTTGGTACCCAGAAGAAGGCAGAACAGAAGCAGTGTGTGCTTATATGTGCTCTGCTGACATGTATCCCCCCCATACAAGGTTTCCTGCCTGTATTTCTGTGCTGAAAGCTGTTTTAGGTTTAAGTAGATTGAGCTGATGCAAACTCAATATACTTCTGTGAACGATAGCATGTTTAAGACCTTTAGTCTAGGCAATTCAGTTGCTGAACGAAAACCAAGAAGGAAGTATTCTTTATAGTGGCACATGAAGAAAACTGGTGTTGCACAGTAAGTTCCTGGTTCATTTCACTTTGGCTGTGAGCGTGCTAGGTGTCTTCATTAGCTACTGTTTTCTTGCCCCCATCTTCAGTATGGTGTAACTACAGACCTACTTTGCAAGGCTATTTGTAAGATTTACCAAATTCATATCTGGGGTGCTTTGAACTCTTGGCATATGGCATGGGTGTGAAACCTCTAGCTTGTGTACATTATTAGACCTAGCATTTGACCTGCAAGGCTGGCTGCCATAGCCAGCTGCCTGACACCTGAAGTACATGGATAGGGTAGGCAAGGACGTGGCTCCAAATGAGCTATTGGAAGCTTAAAGTGGGCTTCCAATTGTTTATTTGCAAGTGGGACATGCTGACAGTGTTGATCAGGTGATGTGCACTGACAGTGAGCCCCACTGGGGTTAGCCAAGAAGGCACAGTGCTTTACAAGTGCCAACAATCAACTGATCATTGGTGCTTGAGAAATGTTGTGCCTTGCCTGCAGTGGCTTGATTTCAAACTGCATGGGCAAAAAGGAAAAGGAGCCATGTGATGTCAGATGATTGATAGATGGTCAGCACTGCCCATCTGTCAAAGCAAGCCTGCTGAGGGGTTGCAGAATAGGGGAGGTAGGAATCTGGCCTTCCAGCCAGATCCAGTTCTTTCACCACAACCAATAGTTTACAAACACTATGTGACATTATTTTTACAATGAAAGCTTTTAACATGAGTTAGAATCTTGCAGGAGTAAAAGAAATTAAGCCTTGAATATATAAATATGAAGGAATGTGGTATAGTTGATATTTTATTTGATTTGCACAGGAGAGCCCTTGCTTTAAGCCATTGCTAAGCATTGTTCACCTTCAGTCAGTTACTATTGCTCAGCCTGACAGATTCTGTAGGGTTGTGGAGGAAAAATGTGAATTTCCAAAAATTAAAAATGATTTCAAGTAACTAAACAAGGAATGCAGAGCTTAGTAGTTATGCAGAAAAGAAAGAAAAATAGAGGCTGATGGTTGTAGTTTTAGATGTCCCAAGAATGGCGATCAAATGAAAGTGTTTCTTCATAAGGTTCCATCAGTCGATTGTCTTAACAAAGTCAATAAAAGGATAACTTGTCATATAGAAGGTGTGAGTTTTCCTCCCCGACCCCCCAGTCAATATTCCTTTTGTGAAATGGTTAATCTGACCAGAAGCACAATACCTGTGAAATCCAGGCACAAAGATTGGCATTTAAAGTTTTCCAAATTTTTTGCAGTCACTAATCTAGCTGCAGTTAATAAATGGAGAATCAGGTTTTTATTGGTTATGTTCTTAATCCGAGGAGAAAAATTATTGTAGGGCTTGTAGCTATTGTCCCATCATTTGATTGTTTGAAAAACTTCTTCCCGAAAGGGAATAATTTTGGGGCAAAACCACAGGTGTGTACTAGAGACATATAAATTGCATTCCTGCTTGCAAAGGTCGGATGTGTTATGATTAATTCTCTATAATCTGGCTGGACACATCTACTAGTGATGTGCTATCTTTAAAGCATTTTCTCAAGTTCTAATTGAGATTGATCCAAATGGCAGTTTATTACAAATGTGTTCCCAGAATTGTTCCTCTGTTCTCCAAAATCTTTTCCCCATTTTAGTCTTAATGAAGTGAGAAGAAGGGTAGCCAATTGTGTGAGGCTTTTATATAGTTGGAAAAATGTGAAATACTTTTTGAAAAAAACCTGTTTATGCTTCTAGGCTTGCTGCATAGTTAATTAGATAAGA
This sequence comes from Podarcis filfolensis, assembly GCF_964270895.1. Classification (NCBI taxonomy): domain Eukaryota; kingdom Metazoa; phylum Chordata; class Lepidosauria; order Squamata; family Lacertidae; genus Podarcis; species Podarcis filfolensis. The sequence goes on along the minus strand of NC_139612.1, from coordinate 44,920,875 downwards.
AAAGTGATATTGTGCCAGCATTGAAAAGAGCTAACTTTTATATGAAATATATTCTCAGTGTTCTAAACCATTTCTTTTGTTTTTTCCTTTCCCTAGATTTTGGATCCCTGTTTGATCTGGAACATGACTTACCAGATGAACTGATCAGCTCCACAGAATTGGGACTTACCAATGGTGGTGACATTAATCAGCTGCAGACTAGTCTTGGTATGGCACAAGATGCTGCTTCAAAACACAAACAGTTGTCTGAACTGTTACGTGCTGGTAGCTCACCAAACCTTAATATGGGAGTTGGTGGGCCAGGTCAGGGCATGGCCAGCCAGCCCCAGCAGAACAATCCAGGAATGGGAATCTTAAACAGTATGGTCAAAAGCCCTATGGCACAGGCAGCATTGACATCTCCAAATTTGGGGATGGGTGCAAGTGGACCAAATCAAGGTCCGTCTACTCAACCCACTGCAGGAATGATGCCAGCAGTGAACAATCCGGTAAATCAGCCTGGAATGGGAATGAATGCAGGAATAAATGCTGGCATGAATCCTGGTATGTTGGCTTCAGGAAATGGACAAGGCATGATGCAGGGGCAAGTTTTGAATGGTTCGATTGGAGCAGGAAGAGGACGTTCCAACATGTCATACTCGAACCCAGGAATGGGTAATGCTGGTAACTTGTTGGCTGAGACATTGCAGCAAGGTTCTCCGCAGATGGGAGGACAGACAGGCTTGAGGGGTCCACAGCCTGGAGCAATGGGCAAGGTAAGACAACGTTTTTCTTGTGATCACAAAGTTTTTGAAGTATAATATTTCAAAATACCTGAGGATTTCTAGAAAACAGGCTTGTTCACTGCAATTATGAATGATACCTGGGAATATTTAAGCATATTAATACATGATAAGGAGGCATGTAGCATTATATGAAAAGTTGTATTTCTAAAAAAACCTCATAGTCTTTGTGTCCAGTTACAGTATTGCCATTCAAAATGATGTGTTGAGTTTATAGCTTTCAATAGTACCTATGATTGGTGTATTAGTTCTTCAATTGCAGAATAATCCTACAGGTGGTGTTGATACTGAAGATGAATTTTTTCCCTAGTATCAAAACTACTGGGAAGGCTAATATTGCTATTCTTCAGTGAAACATTGCTATAATTGTGGGTGGGGTGGGAATATATGTGCATGCAATATTTTCCTTGATTTGTTAAGTACTGGGTAGGTTTATCACAACTGTTACCCATGATTGATAACTTCAACCTCCAGGTGCAGCATTTCTGAGTACAGATGCTGGTGCCAAACAATGAAGGAGAGTTTGCATGGTGGTTGTAGATATTTTGTAGTCACTTTTACAAATTAGATGGTAGACCTGTAGGTTTGCTCCAGCAGGACTTCTCATATCTCAGTACTTGGAAAAAAAACAGTACTGTGAGTGTAATAAGGCACCAAGAACAGTATCTTCACTAATTAGAATGAATAACCTAGTGCTTTGTAAGTGGTGGAGCAGAAAAATGCTGTACATTTCATTATTAATCATGTAGCTTTGGTGTAACCTCTGCATGTAGTTGTTTACTACTTCAGGGGAAAGGATAGGAAACAGCTTTTCTCTTACTTATTTTAGTACAGTGTTTAGATTAAGCATCTAAAATGAGTCCTCAATAGGTACTTGCCAAGCAGGTGCCTGTCCTGTGGGAAACATGTAGCAAACTGCCAGGTTGCTCTCATTGAGTGGTAGCCAGTGAGAGTTAACACATGATTGTACAGAGCAGCAAATAGAGGACTTGGGTGCTTTATGTAAAATGGGTGAGGAACTATATCTAGCTGTGGGCTGTACCCTGGTTTCTCCTGCCGATGGTGGGCCATTTTGACAGGTAGGTGAGCCTCTGCCCACCTGGAAATTACTCTATGTCACTGTGATGGCAGTTGACACATTTTTTACTTGGTAGTGCTACAAAGGAAATTCTAGTTCATTCAGACCTGACTTGGAAGTTACCATCAAGCTGCTGATACAGGCCAACTTCATGCTCTACTTTGAGCAGGGATTTAGTGCATTATGGAGTACTGTATGGGGAACTCCATGGTTCAGCTGATCCCAGCAGGGCTGCTGTCACTGCCAAAACCAGCTGATCAGCAGTGATAGCAAGTCTCCCTTGCCAATGAACAATTGGGAGTGTACTTTAAGGCTCCCAGTAGATCATGACTGCCATTGCACAATCTGCTCCATACCTGATATCACATGACATCAGTTGTGGGGTAGGTGGGTGTGGTTTTGGGAAAGCAGCCTCACAAGCCAAATTGGGAACAGTGCTAGGTCTAAGTAGGCCCACAAACCAGAGGGTCCTCATGCCTGGTGATAGATGTAGTCAGAAACATATGAAGGGCACACGTTGGTGAGGATTTCTTTAGTAGAATAGATCTATGCAGTCTTTGCATATAATACCCTTTCACCTGTCTTTTGAAAACTCATTTGCTCTAATGACTAAACATAACAATGTGTTCAGTCTCCGTAGTGTGGCCCTCACTGGCAGGTTTACTACTTAGATGCAGACTGGGTTTGCAAGTTGCTTGGCTGATGAGCTTGCTTGATCAGTCAACCTGCTTGCCTTACAGTTCCATCTTTGTGAGCTGTTTAGCTTGTCAAAGAGTGAAGCTTGTAAAGGGAATATAGCAAATTCTGATCTTTGGTTCCTAAGGTCTGCAGAATCTCAGTTGATAGTTCAGACACAAGTCTTGTAAGCAGACAAGGCAATAACTAAAGTAACAAAGTAGAACAAAGATTTTAAAGTTTGGATGTATATAGGTGCAGTGACAAGATAAGAATAACATTTTATTTTTAGAAAGCTTGTTTTTTTATGGGGAGAATGGACTTCACACTGTCAGTAGCGAGGAAATGGAAGTGTGTGACCAAAAAAATAGTACAGTATGGTGTTCTTTGTTTTTGTTTAACTCAGGCAGTGGGAAGGCATGAGAGGCTGGGCTTTAGCAATGAAATGTAACTACTATTGTAGATGCAGTTGGCTACACACATATTCAAGTGACAAAATATGAATTTCAAATTATCAAAAGTAGTGCCAGATTTTATAGTGAGATGAAATCTGGAATTTCAGAAAAATATGTAGCATCACTGCTTAGCATAACTTGAAACAACACCATCTTATGATATAAAATAAATTTGCCATTGTAAATGTAACACCCCCCTACAAAAATACTTAATGATCCATGTTTTATCAACATGTTTGATTTCTTGTATATTTGGCTGGTCAGTTGAACAGTGTCCTAACCCTGAAAGAGAATGCAAGTGTTTGATTCAGTCTGAGAACTTACTGGAATCTAAATTGAAGAGTAGAGGAATCCTGGCCCCAGATGCAGGGAATTAATCAACATTTTTTGTAGTTGAATTCTTGAAGCAAAAACATTTTTTGCTTGACATGAGAGAGCTTGTTGCTATTGAGGAATGTTTTTGTGACAGGACTGCTACATTACTGTACTTCCATCACTATTTCTGTGCTTGAGATGGCAGCTTTTTAAAAATAAAGTGAATGAGTTGGACATACCCACTGCAGAATGCTTCACTGCCAGTGACTACTGTAGGTACATGTTCACATTTGGAAGTTGGGGAAGTAGAATCACTTCAATTTTGTCTACTAGTGAATGTTTTGGTTTACATGGGAAATGATTTTAGCAAGGTATATGTGAATGAGGTGGACAGTGATGCTTGGAAAAGGGAAGTCTTGCAGTCATTGCTGATTTTGGTGGCATCTTGATAGAAGTTGTGGAAGCACTATCTCAGAAACAGGGTTAACATGTGGAGTAAAGAACAAATATGACAGTGACAAGGCCCTACAATTTGCTGGCCATGCCCTCTCCCTAGCAATACCCCACCTCCTCACCTGGTCAGGGGAGCATGCATGCTTGGGAGCTGCAGCTCAAAGGAAGTGGCATCCAACAACCTTCTCGGCTTCACCGATGTGGTCCAAAGGAAAGGAAAGTTTGGTTGCAGGAGTTGCTGGAAGGAGGTATACAGGGCACCATCCAACCGTCTTAGGGACTCCATTTTGGATTGTGTAGGGTTTACTCCTTAGCCTTTTCTTCACCTGGACATGTCCCACAAAGTAGTGGGTATGGATTTTTTCTCAGGGTTTACTGGTCAGTTCACCTCCTGTTATATGACTCAGGCTGGGAACAGGTTGTGTTCTATCTCTAAGAGCTACTGAAGTAAAGATACATTGTGCCACCTTCTGATCTCCACTATAATGATAACTCCCATTTAATATTACTACTTTGGGGAAGGGTTGCTATTTATGTATTGCCCTTAAAAATAACATGTATTCTGTGGCTTCCAAGATAAAAACTGTAACACCTCTTTCAACATGGATTTCCTGGAAAAATTTCTGAGAGTGATCTAGTTTGCCATATTTTCTTGTATTTAATAAACAAAACTAAAATATTTGAAACTATCAAGCTTGCTTAATATTTGCATTTGGCATCTTTTAATTTTTGCTAATGAACTTACAAAACAGAAAAATTTTCATGGAAAAATAAAGCTCTGAAAAGTTTTCTGCTCCACATTACTGCTGCATATTATTGAGAACTCTTATGCTTTGCATGGACATGAAACACATGAATAGTGGCTCTGGAGTGATGCAGTTTCCTTTTCTCAATGTATGGGACTTGTATGTTTTGGTTCCCAAAGCACCTAGAATTCTAAGTTGCAAACATTTTTATTTATTACCTGATTATATCAGGCCCTCAAGGTCTGAGCCAGCAGAAATTCTCACTGGCTCTTTCTTGGTGGCAGTTGTTTAACCTAACCCTGGTTTGGGAAAGGTTTTGAATCTGAGAGCAAAACTGGTATGTTTACCTAAAAATGCTTACAGCCAATAAAAAATCAATATAGATTAACAACAAAGTTGCAAAGCAACAACACTGTCTTTCAAATGGATGCAAATATGTATTTGGTCAACACAGTTATAGGTGGCAGTTTAGAATTTGATTTCATATGGTTGTATCCAATAGTAGCCTTGCTGTATTGAAAAGTGTTTCTGCTCTCAAGATAGGGAACATACCTTTCACTGATTCCACTACCTTCTGCAGACCTTAGTGCCATATTTCATAGAAGGGCTGGTCAAATAACTAGATTTAAACTGGCTAAACTTAAAGGTGCAAATATAATCCTCATTAATTTATTGATCACCTTCTTAAAAACCATCTCAAGGTGATGTATAATTAAAACAAGTTATAACACAAAAATAGCAGATTCAAGCAAAGTAGACAGTTATGATATAGACCAGTTAATGCTGCTGGTAAAACCTGTTGGTACAAACATGTCACTTATTTCAGGAAAGTACAGGTAGAGAGGATGCCTGTTGTATCTTGACAGGAATTCTATTCCACAGAGTGGGGACAGCCACACACTGCTCCGAGTTACTGCAGAGTGGGCTTCTGAGATCTTTGAAACTTGCAGGAGAAACTTAACTGCAGGCATTTTCAGATAGCCAAATAGCAGTTAGAAAGACAGTGACCCTGCTACCAGATCTAGCTTTGTGACTTTAAGCCCACAAAATGCAGTGCTGCAACCTTTCATCAGCTGAAGAAGCTTCATAATTCTATAATGAGAATTTCAGTTCCTAAAGATTAGTTGGCTAATGTAAACAGATTTTTAGAATACTATTTCTTTATTACCAAAAGTTCTTAAGAAAAACTGCAGGTGTCAGGCATAATTTGGGGGCGTAGCTTTTTTCTTCAGAAAGGCAAATGTTCTTCTAGGATGGTGCCGCCTGTAACATAGGCACGAATAATCTGAACACTGAATGTCTTTCCCTTAAACAGTTTCATTCTATGCAGACGTTTACAGAGCTAAATTTTAATACACTTTTACTCAAAATGCATTTTTTAGTATTGTGCGTTCTTACTCAAGCAAATCCATTGAACAAAGTAGGACTACTGATAAATGTACATATCATTGCAGGCTTAGTCTGTTGGCTATACCTCACAATATTGATAAACTCTACTAAGATTTCTTTAATAGTCTGACAACTTTAATAATATAATAATACTTAACATGTGAAGATTCAGTTTAATGAGCAATTGGAGTATACTGTCTTCAAATCCTGAAATTTACTTGAGTGGTAATTGGAGAAGCAAAGAAGATTGTTTAACGTGAATTGTAGATATGGTTTTGCTCTGCTTCTGTCAGTTTTAGCAGAAAGGACACTCTTTTTGGCTTGGACACCCCCATTTGGAATGTATGTTCTTAAGCTAGCTGAAGAGCCTATTAGAGGGAAATCTGAAATGGAGGCTGAGACTCAAGAGTGTATTCAACTGGTTTGGCTGTTGGCAGAGAGCCCAAGTTTCACTTTTTGAGGTGGAGTTGGTACAAGCTGACAACAAGCATGCTTGATCTGTGTTGCTCTCCAACCAGCTGTTGTCGATACCCCACAACCGAGTCTAGAAAAGTAAGCTGGGAACAGGAGGTTTTTGAGGGGTCTAAAAATGAAAAGTATTTTGTAGCCTACGTATAGCTGAGCTTCATCTTCAAATGAAATACTTGGCTTCTTTTGTATGGCAAAGCAAAATGGCATGGCTGTTGTGCATATCAGGATGAGCATTTTCTTCTACTTTCATGGGGCTGTAATATATAGGTGCTTTATCTGCAGGAAACATTCTTGTCAACTAACACTTTGTTGTACTAAGGTTTGATATTTGTGCTTTTATAAAAGCCCTTATCCTGAATTCTAAATACAGTAGGTGGAAAGCAGTGGTGTGAATTTCCATTTTCTAAAATGGATCTAATTTTCCCCAATGCCCAGTTTAAATCAGCTTTACAAATCTGATTATGATAATTGTTGGACTTAGTCTATACTATATATAGCTGTCTCAAAACTCTATACCATATAGCACTGTGTACTATAGATGTGGTATAAATGTTAGTAAATCATATTCAAAGCTTTACTAATTTTTTTATTATTATTTGCAACTATTTTAAGACAATTTAGTGTTATGCACTTTGCTTAAATTTAATTGGGGGGGGGGAGGAAGCACTGAAAATTGTTAACATATGCTAATTTTATCAAGCCCAAACAGCTGTACCTGAGAGAGAGAGAATGAACTGTGTTCATTTACGTTGAAGTGACTTAGTTAGATATAACTGACAGTAGTTTGGAATACTCTGGATTTATTTTTGTTTTACTTCTGTTCAGGTGTTCAGTGTTTTGTTTTTTAAAAGAGGTGTGTTTCTATCCATTCATATAAATTGGCCTGTTCTGGCTCTAATTGAGCACAGTACAATGATTCTACAATCTTCTGGTGTTGTTGAATATACTCTAGAACTCTTGCATTTGAGCTGTAATTTAATTTTATTATGTGTGTGAAAAGGTGAGTCACGTTTTCTTGAACAGCAGTTAAGAATTATGGATTAGTAGTTACTTGGCATATCATTGGTATACATGAGCTACAGTAAATATCATTGATGGGTGTAGAATAACCAGACCTTGATATCTGAACATTATGCAGTCCAAGTGGAATTAAGCAACAACTGCAGTACAAGATCTTGCAGGTAGAACTAGATGAAGTTGGGATGTAACTTGGTGGCAAATTTTTGTTTGTACTTTTATTTATTTTTGAATAATTTCAAAGAACAATTGTACAAGACATCCCCTAATAACATAAATATACAACCACATGTGAAAGGGAAATGTCAGGATGAAATTGGGATTAATCTCTGATTAGGTTCACAATAGGAAGTGTGCACAGTTTGAACCTGGGACATCTTGTACACAACCCCTGGCATTTCTAGGTAGGGCTGGAAAAGGCTACTGTCTGAAATGTTGGAGAGCCACTGCCAATCAGACTGTAGATGATAAAGACCTAGCAGCAGCAATGGTTTGACTTGGTCTAAGGCATTTTCTTATGTTCTTGTGCACCATATTAGCAACACCAAGGATGTGGAATGTGTTTCGTTTCAGATGTTGTTGAACTCCGATTCCCTTCAGGCCCAGCCAGTGTGGCCAGTGATCAGAGTTGGTAGGAGTTGGAAGCCCACATAGAGGGTCTCTGGTTCCCAATCCTGGAATTTTTGTGTGGTATAAAGGATAAGGTTCAAAACTTATATGTATGCAAGAACTGACAAAGTCATAATTGAATAGCATAGTTTCTGGGGCTTCAGTAAAAAAAGACATGATATACAGTGGTACCTCTGGATGCGAACGGGATCCATTCTGGAGCCCTGTTCGCATCCTGAGTAGAACGGAACACGCGTGTGCGTGGGTTCCGTTTCACCGCTTCTGCAATGCGCATGACAGCATTTTGAGCACATGCGCGAGTGGCAAAACCCGGAAGTAACTCGTTCTGTTACTTCCGGGTCGCCGCAGAGCATAACCTGAAAACGCTCAACCTGAAGCATATTTAACCCGAGGTCTGACTGTATTTGATACATAAATGAACTCCAAGAAAGGACACATTTTGATCCATTGATTTACATGTTGGCATTGTCTAACAGGTGTTTTGGCCACTTAAGGATTCAATATGCCACATATTAAAATGAACTGAAAGGTTTGGCTTTGCAATAATAAACCTCCTTAACTCTTGGTAAATACTGAATTTAATTCAAATGCTGTAATCTTATATGTCTGGGGAAAGTCCATCTTATCTTCTCCTTTATTTTTTCTTGATGATGGTTCACATGTCTTTTCTTAGAGCAAACATGCTAGAGTAGCTTGCAACAGTGTTTGAAATTAGCCAGGCACATTTTGCACCTGGCTACCAGCCACTTGTGACCAAGTAAAGAAGCCTAAGTGCAAGGATGGCGCCTGACATTTCCACCATCTGGAGGTGCATGCCTCAGGATCCTTGGATTTTGATTGTTTTCACACACTAATAAGACATCCTGTAGAATTCTATAAGTTTTATTTTATCTACAAAATCAGAGTGAATTTCAGGAACCAACATGCTTTATCTGTGCAGCCTGAGCAGGAGCAGTGAACAATGTTATAGTTAATTGTTGTAGCTTCTCTTCACCTACCCCACTTACATTATGAATGGTCTGTGTCACCATTAAGAAAAAGAGGTAAGAATAGGCCTATATGTATGTGTGAAATGTCCCTGGATAAAGTGGCTATTCCTCCTTAAGTTCACAAAGTTCTGAGTTTCTAACACTTGTTTATAGTGGGAGTGTGGTCAGTTTGGGCTTTTAAAATGCACATGCTGCAGACTGAATTTAACAGGGGAGGTGGAGTAAATTGCATTCTTGAAACAGAAGTTTCCAGTGCCATCTGCTCTGTTAGCATCTATAGAGAATTTTCCAAATTTGAGTATTTGGAGGATCAGTTTGCTGCCAAGAACGTGTGTGGAGAACCACCCCCTCCCAAATATAGGAGCTTCTACTACTCATTGTTATGTTTAATCAGTGAATGTGAATATTGTCAGTTCCCTGAGCAATGACTGAAGAATAAATACCACAAGTTTATTTTAATTGTTGTTGTTGTTTATTAAATTGATATAGTTTTCTTCAACCAAAGATCACACAGTGGTTTGCAACATAATATGGCCTTAACTGGGAGTCAACAATCGGCCTGCTTATAGTACCCTGTAAGAGAGCCAGGGCATTGAACAGATCTTCTCTTCACATCTCAGCCATATTACACTTAATGGTAGTCGGCTATGCTGGTGCAATGACATTGATAATTTAGTTAGTTAGAGGCTTGGAAGAATGGCTCATGAAGATAGTTTAGTTATGAATCCAAATGGGTACACTTTACAAACATTAAACTTAAAATCTGTTGATATTTTGGAATCGTAAGAGTTGCAAGGGACCTTGGTGGTCATAGCATTTATCTCTTGAGTTTTACTTGTGAATCTAGGGACTGCTGATAGTCCATAGTGAGCTTTCACATGAAATCATGAATGGAAGAGAATGCTAGAGGTTATTCCCAGACCAATCAAATATTAAAAAATAATAGGATTATAACAATTGTGCACAAGCTTTCTCAACTGGATAAATGGGTCTTTGCTGTATCTACTTTATATTATTTGAGTTTTGTTTTAAATGTGTCTGCTGTGTTTTGTGTTTTTAACCGGCTTTTCACTTTTCATTTTTTTATCTTGTGCATAACTTCGAGATGATTGTGCAGAAGGCTACTTAAAAATTAATGACAATAATAGTATAAATTGGCCAGAAAGTTAACAGCCAGCCAAAAATAGTACTCAAAAGAGGGGCTGATGGAAGATGGTTAGAATATTTGCCAGCCCCTGCTCTGGGTAAAAAGCAGAGTGAAGAATTCTACAGGTTAGAAACACAGTAGGCACCAAGCCTTTTGTGTTCCTATACAGTGGTACCTTGGTTTGCAACCGCTTTGGATTACAACCATTTTGGATTACAAACACATCAAACCCGGAAGTGTGTGTCTCTTTTTTGGGATTCTAACCCATTTTTTTTTTATTACAACCCATTTTTTGGGGGGGGAGGCCCCATTTGCGAAAGCGCACCTTGGGTTACAAAATGTTTTGGCTCACAACCGGACCTCCGGAATGGATTATGGTTATAAACCAAGGTACCACTGTACTTTATGTCTTGAAAATACAGACTCATTCTGCAAATCCAGCAAACAAAGCAAATGGACTAGTGGCAGAGGCATGAGTCACTCCACACCTCCCTGTTCTTCCTTTTCCTACTTGTGTAGCATAGAGGTACTACAGGCTGGTGGCAGAGGAATGAAGTGCTTCATTTCTCTGCCGCCAGCTCTCTTGCTTTCTAGAATGGTCAGGTATTAGGGAGCTTGACCTCTAGAATCCAGTATGAAAATTCAGTGGGCTGGCAATGGTGCGTTGAAATGTTTCATCTCTTTGCCAGCAGTCCACTTGATTCCTGTGCACAGCATAGTGAGCACCTTCCCACCTCCTATGCTCTAGCAAATGAAAACTTTAAACATTCTTTAAAAAGCAGTAATAAACTCTAACCAGTCACTCTGAAGTTGGCTACAGCAACTACCAGAGGAACAACATATTGTGCCTGCCAGTTTATGTATAACTTCATGATCTGTACTGTCAAGGTGGATCTAAACCTATGTAGTCTTAATTTTCAGGGTTGTCTGTGTGGCATGTTTTAAGGTAGACAAACTGAAGACACAAGGATGACAGAGCAAATGGGATGACTTAGCAAGAGCCGAATAACTTGCAATTGTCTTCTGTTCCACAATAGAAGGATAGTAGAGAGGCTCCGTTCTCCACTGATGATGTAACCAAGCTTGTGTGTTCAGTTATTTTTCCACGCTTCTCTATGTTTGAAGCTAAGGAATACAGATTCCCCATTACTACTAGGCCTGGGCGATATATCGCCCAGGACCGGTATGAGGAACAGGCCACAATGTCTGCTTCACTCAGCCGTGTTTCGCTGAGTGAAACAGCCATCCCACTTCTTTCTCATATAACAGAGAGGGAGAAACAAGCTGTGTCTGTGAAGGGCATCTTTAAACTGCCCGACTGAGGAGTGTGCTGCTGCCCTTGCATCAGTTGAGCAGTCAAAGGAGCCCCCAGCCTTGCACTAGCAGAGAGTGTGGTTGCTGCTCCCTGCAGCGAGCTGTTAAAGGAGCCCTGATGCTCCGCCCACTCACAGGCGTTCCCTCCCCCCAGCTGAGTGGCACAAAGCAGCTCCAATGCTATTGCTGCTCACATTAGAGAGCACGGAGCTGTCTCAGCTGGGGAGGGGGTGAAACTGCCTCAGCTCTGGAGGTGAGAGCAGGGGCAGTTTCACCTGGTGTCTCGCTGGCAGAGGCCAATGCACCTTGTTTTTTCAACATTGTGGTATATCGCCGAACTGCGATGTTTGGCTGGCGGTACACTGTTATGTTGAAAAGCTGCTGCTGCTAGTGCTGATAAAATAATTTATTATTTATACCCTGCCCATCTAGCTGAGTTTCCCCAGCCACTCTGGGCGGCTCCCAATCGAGTGTTAAAAACAATACAGCATTAAATATTAAAAGATGTCTTTTAAAAATAGGATAGCTGCTTATTTCCTTGACATCTGATGGGAGGGCATTCCACAGTGCGGGCACCACTACTGAGAAGGCCCTCTGCCTGGTTCCCTGTAACTTCACTTTTTGCAATGAGGGAACCTCCAGAAGGCCCTCAGCACTGGATCTCAGTGTCCAGGCTGAACGATGGGGGTGGAGACGCTCCTTCAGGTATCTCCCAGCCCTAATTACTACTACTATACTACAGAATTATGTCTGTTTTATATCCACCTCAACTTACTAGCAGTGTGACCTTTTTAGGGGGTGGCATCAGCTGTCTCTACTGGAGAACAGGGCACTGAGTTGTGTATGTTGATGAGTATTAGATAATGCAAAAGATAATGATATCAGAAAGTTTTGGAAGGGAATTTCCAGTATGTTACAGTAGTGCATAGAATGGACTCTTCCACTCTAGCCATCTAGGTTTATTTAACTGATGCTGGTTTCTTAATTATGTTCGTACCTGCTACTTTGTTTAAACCACAGATTTCCTCTTTTAAAAACAATGTGCTTGTTTTCTCTGCAACTAAAATCTCTGTGTAAAATGGACTGTGGCCAGCAGAGCTTTCTTATAATTTCCAGTAGAGATTTCCTGCTATCTAGGAACTTTACTAGCAAATAGTATTAAATGAACTTACTTGGACAAGTAGATAAGATCTGAGACATAGAAAATCTTCCTGTATAAAGAACCAATCATTGAAAATTACCTGCTCTGGTAGACCACACTTCTGAAAGAGGCACAGAGATTGTGTATTTTATTCATAATGGGCAGGGGTCCACCAGCTTGGAGCTGGGGAGAAGGGCAGAGCCTTGTTGCTTCAATTTCAACTGAAAACTTGTGCATTTTTTTGATAACTGTTTAAAGATTGTCATGATTTAGACCAGTCCACCATTGTACATAATAATAATAATGATGATAATACCACCATATGGAGGAATTCAGCTTCATGCTGTAATGATTGTTCTGTCAGTGCATGTATTTCTGCTTGTCAGGTTGAACTGTCCCTTCTCCTCACCCACGTGCAATGTTCTAGGGATTCTCTTGACTCGCCAGAGTAGATTTGGTGGAGCAGGAGAAGCCCCATTGTGCTAGTGGGAGACAATTTGCTGGCTTCTACTAGCATGTTAGGTTAGGTGATTCTAGGGTGTAGTATCCACACATGTCAGGAGAACTGTTGGATTACTATTCAACAGCTGATAGTGAAAAAGTCAATAAATGTAGAAAACATCAATTTAGGCAGCTGCCACATTCAGCTGTGTTTTCCATATATACTCACGTGTTCTGCTTATTTTGTGTATATATATATATATGCCTATTTGACAGCTTCAGTCTGGAGCACTGACACTTACAGGTGATTCATAATACTCATTCTGCACTTGTAAAAATTTGACATTTAGGAACTATCAATAATTGTATTTTATATTTTTGTAATTTGCTTAGAGGTTTTCTTAGATCAAGTGATATATAATTCTTTGTTAAACAATTAATGGCTTGGGTGTTGCTTTGATATAAAATCTTTAATCTGCCAAACCATTGAGACATTATTTCAAATCTTCAATTTCTTCATGACCTATGATCAGAATCAGGCTCAATATTCAGATTGTAAAATTGAAGGTGTGCCTTTGGATCATAAGCATTCAAGGATAAATTAACTTTTGAGGTGCTCAGTCAATATAATTCAATATCTGGAGGAATATATATATGAAATGCTTGATTTAAAATGAAGGGAAAATGGAAAGTATTGAATGATAGCAAAATTTTATTAATTGTCAGTACGACCAATATTGAATTGGGGTTTGGAAAGAGATGGATAGTATTAAGAGGGTATATGTAGATCAGAATTTGTTAATACTTTGCAGTTTGTTGATATTCCATTCCTTGAACCAAACAGTAGTTAACCATAGTGTATACCATGAAATGAACAGAAGAAAATGAAAATATTCCTTAATTGTCATTCTTTAATTTCTAGATGGGAATGATGAACAACCCCGGTCCTTATGTACCACCATACAGCCAGAATCCTGGACAACCAATTGGAGCCAGTGGACTTGGTCCCCAGATGCAAAATAAGCCTGTATTACCTAACAGTTTACCCCAGTTTCCAATGGACAAGAAGCCAGTGCCTGGTCCAGTAATGCCTAATATGGTAGGTAGTAACTTCTATTTCAAATTATTGTAGAGCTAGTTCAAGATATACCAGTATTTTGCCTTAAAGGGTTCCATATTGTGTCACATCATGAGAAATAATGGTATTCAACCTAGAGGAAAAAAGCATTTTAGTTGAGTTTTAATTTCTTTTGAATGGCATTTCTATTTGAACCACATCTCCTTGTCTTTTGCATAATTCTCATATCTACCCTTTCATCATCTGAATTCTAGCCTTTTAGGGGGCAGACAGTACTATTTCCATCCATATATTGGAGGACATATAGAAATAACAGTCTGTGATGTATTCTGAAACTGTGTTCATGTGCTTGTTGATAATAAGGGTGGAAGGTTCAAGGGGAAATGGGATATAGGAAGAAATGGATGACATAAAATTACTTTTTGTTGAAAACTGACTTTATGTGAGTTTACATAGGTGCATTGTCATAACAGGATGTAAGATGTATTTGATGAGGAGTGATTGCATCAGTTCATTCATTTGCCAATCTATGCTTTGCAGCCATTGAGCCAACACATTCAGTGGAGCATTGCATCACAGATACACCTGAGCTCCCAATGAGCAGACAGTGTAATGTGCACACACTTAACTTGATTCTTGTTAATCCTGCCTTCCACAGTGCTGAGCTAGTGACACAGCAGTATAAGAGAATCTCTGTGTACATAGAGATTCCATTCCCAGTAACTGTGCATGTCAGTGGGACACACACAAGTCCTTTCTGTCCTGTTCTGCCCCCCTTTGGCACCAAAAATGATGCATGTGTCAGTGGTCGTGTGAGTGGGAAGGTGCCTGTACATGCTCATAAGGTTCTTAGCATCCCTATTCCCTTCCAGATGATGTGTGCCTTATTGGTATTTTTAACAGCAGGTTTTGGGAATGGTGGAGAGGTTGGAGGCAGGGGTATCAAGGAACATACTCTTCTTACTGGACAATACAGAGGTGGAGGAGGAGGCAGAATGTAGCTGGGTAAGATGTTGGAGGAGCCAGGCTGGTCAGAACATGGAGAGTGTGACACTTCCTTGGAGCTTCCAGTCCCTTTCTCCTTGCTGTGGCTGTGGTGAAGATGGGCAAACTGTGTTACTTGGATTGTGAGGTCTGCAAAGGCCATGCAGAGCTACCACCTCTCTCTCTGGTGGCCTGTATTGGCCTTTTTTAGCTTTCAGTGCTCCATTCTCTGGGAAGTCAGGGGGTGCCTGGGCGGTGGGCGATGAAGGCGCCACACTGAAAAGCAGGCTGGAGCTGGGGAGGGGAGCACTGAAGAGGCTGTGTAGAGTTGATTCCTGGGTTGTGTATAGCCTGTCTTAATTTTTCTACCACACTTGTGGGGGATAGAATTGCAGGTATGCATGCAGTATTACTTACCTCACGTTGCATTGTATGTGTGGCCTGAGTGCATGCATGGAACCATGCTCTTAAAAAGTGGAAAGCTAAGAGTGTAAGTCAGACCCCCAAACATTCTTAGACTGCTGTTTCTGAATGGCTAGCTGTTGCCAGTAATCTTTGTAGCCGAGTGTTGCTCTGTAAAAAGTGTTTTTTTAAAAATCTTCGTTCATCATGTTCATCTACTCTGAGCAGCACAGGTGTGTAGCTCTTCACTTATTTCAAGCTAATTCTGATTGCTGACTAAAAAGAATGTCTTATGCACCTTATGGTCAAATTGTACATCCCTAGATATTGGCATTTTAAAAGTGATATAACATTGTATAGATCTTAATAGAACTGTGCTGAACTTTTGCCTAAAAAATACTGGGAACAAAGAAGATTAGGAGAAGTCAAAACATCTTACAGTGCTCCTCTTTGCTTGCTTCCATTATGTACTGTTCACATTAACTTTTAAACCATATCCAAACCAATTGGGAATCACGTGGGCAGCATGTTGCGCTGCTCATCAGATCAGCATGCCAATAAGCAACAGTTGGTTTGGCTCTCAGATCTAATAGATTCCAATAGTGAACTAGTTCACACAATACATTAAACTAGAGTTTATTTTAAAGTATGTTTTAATGAGTATAGGCAGTATATTCTTCTACTGCTATAACATTCATGTCAATGAATTAGAGTGAGGGCAGAAACATCGGCCTCCGTCTCCAGAGGCTTCCTGACACTGGCACATAATGAGAATTGACCAACCTAAGAAATTCAAATGTGAGGTGAATTCTACTTACACTCCCCTGAATGGGTAAAAATTTTCCCTCTCTTACAGCATTTGAATTAGCCAGGCACCATGCTCATTTTGCACCTGGCTATCAGACACTTGCAACTAAGTGAAGATGCCTGGGTGCCAGGATAGCCCCTGACATCTCAGCCACTGGCGTACAGCATCATTGTTGTTTTTGTTTTTTGTTTTAAAAAGTGCCTAAACATTCCATTAGTGTGCCCATAACCTAGGTTTAAGGGGCCATATGACGAATAGCTTTAATATCTCTGTTTCTAACACTGCTGTTCATAGAGCTGGTCAAACAGTTACCTCAGTGAGAGAGGGGCAGGCACATGCAGGAGTAGGGGAGGAACAACTTATTGTTACTATTATTTATTACGTTTATATACTACCCTTTTATCCGAGGATCACAGCCTGGTTTACAATATAAACATACATAACATAGTAACAAGCAAAAACAATAACCCACACCCATTCACGGTTTAAAAGGCCATAGGGACTATAGAGTGGGCAGGAGCACACTTCTCATAGTTTAAAATAAACTATGGAGTAATGTTATGTACAAACTGGGCCAGTGTAAACTTGTACACCATAATCCATATAGCATTGGCAAAGAGCACTTTAAAAGCTTCACTGTATGACTATAGATCATGCTAATTAGGTATGTTGTATTACTCTTTATTACTCTAATAAAGAGTAAGTTTATTAGTTGTGATTGAAATACAATTGGTATTGGGTACACCAATTAATTTGAAGAGAGTGAAGCTATCTGTGAGTGCCACAATCCTACCACCTGTATAGGGAAGTTCCATTCATGTCAGTGGGGTTTTACTATGAATCGCCATAATACCCATACACGTGAAGAGTCAAAGTTCTGGAATTTACAGCATTGCTAAAGGGTAATTCAATTGTAGTATTATGTTGTAGTCAGTTTGGGAAGGATGAAACATGGTTCATATGGAACAGTAACACAGAGGTAAGCTCATTTCAATTATTAGTGTAACTTTTGTTCAAACTGGAGTTAGCCTTTGCCTATGATGCCCAGTTAGTTTCAAGCTGTGAAGCTCCAGTATACTTGAAAACAGGCTGAAAGTGAAGAAATCCCTTTACTACTGTATTTGGGTGAAGCTGACATGAAAACTGAATTTCTCCCATGGATGGTACAAGGTTAGTTGTGCTGAACTCTCATACCTTGACCCCTTGTTAAAAGAGAAAAACAATAATTATTCCTTCCCAGTTAATGAAGCAAGCCTGAAGATCCTTAAAACCAAATCAAGTCAAGCTCTCTGAAGTTGAATGAAAAGCAATATGGAATAATGCTTTCATTGCCACTTCCAAAGATCAGCCTCAGAAGTGGCGTTGCAAGGTGGTTGCTAAGCAGAATAGGACATATATTTCTAATTATCAACCTCAGCAATATTAGTTTGCTGTGTTGCATTGGTAGTGGCTACAATAACTATGTCTCCTGTGCTTGATCTGTCCTTTGCATTGCTCCATATTTAGGGATGGTATGTTTATGTGTTGGCTGCTGGAGGTTAGAAAATATTGATTCATGAAATCATTCCTCATACTCATTATATTAGTAGGCTGTGTTGTATGGCTGCTTTCTTTAGGGACTATATGAGCATTAAGTTGCATTGTGGAACTTTGCTTGAGAATGGGTTTTCTTCAAAGGAATAAGAGCTTTCTCTGAGAGAGAGGATTTATTAAGTTATCTTAAAGTAATTCATATAGCTGCTGCTTCTACAAGTTTAAGCAAACTTTCAAAATACATGGATAACTTCTTTGTGTTTCGCTGACTTCTAGAGAACTGTCAGGGTTAGACTTCCATTTGTCTTCTTTATTTACCTTTGAAGGGTCAACAGCAGACACCTCCAGTTCAGCAGGCTGGGATGGTGTCAACTGCCCCCCAGGGCATGGGATCAGGAGCACCAACTGCAGACCCAGAAAAGCGCAAGCTCATTCAGCAGCAACTTGTTCTCCTCCTACATGCTCACAAATGTCAGCGGCGGGAACAAGCAAATGGTGAGGTGCGGCAGTGCAACCTCCCTCATTGTCGAACTATGAAGAATGTCCTCAACCACATGACACATTGCCAGGCTGGAAAATCTTGCCAGGGTAAGTATAAAGTTTTTCATCTCATAGAAATCTTTGGTCCTGTTCTTGTCAAGTCAAGTCAAGCCCCTCCGGAAATGTTACCATTGTGACAGTAGGAAGCTAATACTGTCTGAAAAACAATTTTGCAGTAATTTGTGCTCACAAGTTACAAGGTCAGGATGAGAGATACAGATACTGAAGTTTTAGCAATCAACTTTGGCCTCCACTGTGCAATAAGTAATAAGAGATCCAGACTGGGTGACCTATTGCAAAGAGCAGAAAAGCCTTGATCTGTACTTGGGTAAGATAAGTTTCAATCAACTAAGATTTCCTTGACCTATCAGTCAAAAGAAGACTTAAGGGGAAAGTTTTCAATTCTGGAGATATAGATATAGATATATGCAGTCCAATATACTCAGAAGCATGAGTCACACTGTACTCCAAGTAATTGTGCATAGATTCTGTGCATCAGTAGCACATGTATAGCTGGCTCAAAGAAATTTAAAGTTTTAAGTGTAAAATTGCTTTTTAACCCTCTTTTTAGTGGCTCACTGTGCATCTTCACGACAAATCATATCACACTGGAAGAATTGTACACGGCATGACTGTCCTGTGTGTCTCCCTCTCAAGAATGCTGGGGACAAAAGAAATCAACAATGTAAGTAGTCACTAATTTATTTCTTTTTAGGGCATTACAGATTTGCAGTATCACTCCATTTCTCATAATGTTTCTCCTAATACTATTAATGGCTGGTGTGAGAGACAGCTGCAGGATCAAGTTCCTACAGGACAAGCAGTGCTCCTGACAGCAGGGACCCTCGATATACATGGACCCTCTACTCTGGCCTCACTATCATATTGTGATGGCAGTCTTGTCTGCAAATACAGTAGGACGCAGCCATAGCTGCCCAAGTTGTGGTAGGCAGCAGCCTCCATGCTTATCAGGTCAGCAACAGACACAGTTTAATGCCACAAACCTTATTGATGTGTTACTAAGGACTTTATAAAAGGGTTGATGTGTTTTATGTTCATTCTAGTCACTGTTTTTGATCGTTTTCATGCCTTCATTTTTTCTAGCATTACTAGGTGGTGCTGCAGTAGGACTTGGAAATTCTGGCTCTGTAGGGGTTGGTCAGCAGACAACCCCCAACATAAATACTGCTAACCAGATTGACCCCAGTTCGATTGAGAGGGCTTATGCTGCCCTTGGACTGACGTATCAAGGGAATCAGATGCAGACGCAGACACAAGCTCAAGTGAAGAGCCAGCAGCAAGGACAGTCACCGCAGGGACTTCGCCCCATGAATCCTACAAGTATGTTCTTAACTTCATTTTTAAAATGTATATCCCACCTTATTTCAGAAGGCAGCTAACAACTCCAAATCATAGCAACAACAATAAAATATGTAATTCCGCATTAAAACAAAAATATGACCATCAGCACCTAAGCTACAACTTATTCAAGTATTTTACTAAAGGCATTTGTGAAGTTTTGCATCCATTGGGAGAATGGGTGATAGTGAGGTGAGCTTTGTACATGGCAAAAGCAAGTTTTCAAGGTTTCATTGTTCTCTAGTATAACCAAAAAGTTGAACTCAGGGTAGTCTTAGTGAGGGGTTATCTCAGTGATTCCCATTGAGTTCATTTTTAATTTGATGAACAAATTAAACACGCTGCAATCTGAGACTCAGTTAAGGAAGCAAGATCTGCCTCTGCCATCATAAGTGCTCCCTCCCCCCTTGAGCTGCTCCTACACATTCATATGGAGGGAAAGAAGCCGTTTTGTAGTAGGGCCAAAATCTGTTTTGCAGCAATGATAGCAGCATGTGTACCCTAGAATATCTGGAAACAACTTAAGCACCCAAAGCAATTAATCTACAGTAGTGCATTTTTTTTTTCTTTCTTTCTTTTGGTCTAGATGCTAATCCTATGGGAGTGAATGGAGGTGTTGGTGTTCAAGCCCAGAGTCTTCTACCTGAATCAATGTTGCATCCAGCTATGAATTCTCAAAAGTAAGTTTATTTTTAAATGTATAGAAAGCAACTTTTGAAATAACACATTGAGGAAAGAATTCACAAAAGTGACAGAGCTACAAAATAGTAACTTTGAACAAGAGGGATTTTTACAAAAGGAAAATATTGTATACTTTAAAATTTTATCTGTGACCTCTGAATAAAGCTCTTTATGATAGAGATGGCTTTTTTGTCTGCCTGATCTAAATCTGAGTTAGCATAGAGATACTCTGTCTGTTCTGCCATAGGGGCTCCACATCTACCTGAAAAACTTTTTTTGTAAAGGTTATAGGTAAAGCAGAATACCTCGGTAGCTGCATTGCTTTCATAGTAGATATACATGCGCCTCGTTACTGAATTCTGTAGTGCTGCTACACGCTCTTAGATCGCCGGTTCTATTTTGACTGGAAAATGTTGGCATTTAAATGTTGTCAGTGAAGTAGTATAGCATATTCTGCTAGTGATACACATGCTATAGCACATGTTTTGATCTATGATATATAATATGAATATATATCATATACCGGGCTAAATAATTAATTCTGTTCCACAAAAAGGTACATGTTGTGATTGGTAGATATTGTACAAATTAAAGTTGGTTATTGTGCATAATGTTGCTACTGCTGCTCATTGCTTGGGACACAGGTCAAGTGAGGACACTGAAGCTTCAGCTCCTGACCACTGTAAATTATTGTTGGTTAATAACAAGTACTCAGGACTTTCCAGATGCAAGAAATGGCAGCTAATGTTCAAAATTGTATTTCTCCATCTATAAAGTGGAAAGTGAATGAATATTGGAACTCACCTTAATGTAGAGCCTTTCCTGAAAGAAGGTGCAATATCATCCATATGTATTTTAGCACCAATAGTGACTTGTTGTTCCTTGGCCCCAGGGTATTAAGCCATTATTTATTTACAGTTGTCTCTTTACATAAAACAGTGTTTCAGAAGTTCATAAGTGCGCGCGCACACACACACAGAGAAAAGAAATGTTTATCCACCTATGGCTGAGCAGGAATCTGAGCATGAGTAGGCCACTTTCATATACAATTACTTGCGATGTGTTTACATATAAAGAAAGTCTCACTTAACGAGGTTTATTGTGTCTTTGATAATCGCCTCTTTTTTCTTTTTTCTTTATAGTACCATGATGAATGAAAATGCCAATGTTGCCAGTTTGGGAGCCATGCCAACAGCAACACATCCTTCTGGCATTGGAATTCGGAAACCATGGCATGAAGATATTACTCAGGACCTCAGAAATCACCTTGTTCATAAACTGTAAGTATTGATCACCAAATCTTCAAACTTCTAGATGAAATAATTGAAATGGTGCAATAAAAGTACTCAAACCTTCTAAATGTATCTGCTGCATTCCTTCCATAGGTGATGGGTGTAACTATTCACTTTCTTACCTCGTTAACTTTACAGTTACTGGTATCTCTTGTATGGGAGTTGTGGGAGACTGAGCAGGAGTCTAAAGATCAGACAGAGTTATTAATGAAAGGAGAAAATCAGCCTTATGACCAAAGATGGCAATACTTCCAATTTGCTGCCTAGCTCATTTGGAATCTCTACATTGAACCAAATGCCTAAAAGGGTGTTGTAGTTGGAATTCAGAGGAAACAGCCAGTGGGGGCCAAGTGGTGTGATCTGGTTCTAGCATGTCATCCATGTTGTCTTGAGCTAGCTTTTTTTGTCATTAGAGTTTAATTTCTCAGTAATTGTTTCCACACCCTGCTCCTGAAGACACAAGTCATTTCCAGGGCTAAATGGCAATTCTGTGCATGATGTGATGGGTGAACAAACACACAGCATTGTAACTCTGCCCAAATAAATTATCCCAGGTTACGAGCCATTTTTTGGTGCTTAGAACCTTTGCCACATAAACTTCCCCCCTCCCAAGGCATCCATAGGGGAATTGAAATGACTTCCAATAAACCAAAGAGAGATGATCTTGAACATGCCCAGAACATTTTTCTATACTGACTCAATAAGGAAGAAGAAATTATTACTGGTTTCGACCAGGAGACAGACTCATTGTGATAGATTTATTTGGAAGATTTTTATTTAACATCGCTGTTTTCCTCCAAGGTAGCATACTTGGTGTATTGTCCTCTATCCATCTCAGTTACAACAATGACAGTGGCCTAGTTTGCATGTCACATTAAGCCATAGTTAAACAGTGCTTTAATATGCTGATGCACACTGCTCAAAACTTTCATGTTGCTTCTGCTGTGCTAAAGATGAAGCAAATCAGACTCTAGCTTGTCTGGAACAAACCTTGGTTTCAGTCCATAGTCTGTTTGGACAAAATGATCCACAGGCTCGGGTTTGGCTGACAAGCCAGGTCGCTCTGGCTTATTTTGTCCACAGTGTAACATGAGTGTGTGTGGAAGGAGTGCCATGAGAACTTTCGAGCAGCATGTTTCTCTTTCACATTAAATTATAATTTGTTTTAAACTATGGTTCAATGTGATACACACCAGGTTAGTGAGAATTTGAATTTACCTCTCCAGGCTATATGCATTTTCCTTAGCACTGTTCCACTCAGGCTCTTATGCATCAGCTAATTGGAGTGCAATAAGCTGGGGGAGACTTCAGGCTTTAAACCCCCCCCCCCCAAAAAAAAACCCCCAAGAACCTTAAGTTCTGCCAGCAAGAGCTAGAGGAACTATTGGGTGGGTATACTTAAAATTCAGAATCTCTTGAGGCTGAACACATTATCAGGCTAATCACAATTTTAGTGCCAAAAATTAGCTGACAACCCTTTCACAGAAAAATCAGTTCCTGTTAACCCACTCCCTGCCCCCCCAAGTTTTCTTTTGAGTAGCCCATTTTGCTACTGATAAACTATTTGGAGTCAAACCATTGTGGATCTTCAGCAAATCATCCAGAGATCTACTTTATGCCTACACATGGATTAAGGGGAATGTAATAAGTAGTCCATGTAATCTAGACCAGGCATAGGCAAACTCAGCCCTCCAGATGTTTTGGGACTACAACTCCCATCACCCCTAGCTAACAGGACCAGTGGTCAGGGATGGTGGGAATTGTAGTCCCAAAACATCTGGAGGGCCGAGTTTGCCTATGCCTGATCTAGACCATTGCCATTTCTTCATGATGGGGAAAAACAATTGAATTGAAAAGAAAAAGCCCAGGCCGTGTTTGCTAGCATGCTTCAGGGGCTTGTTTAGTAGCGCTGTAGGTAACAGTGTCGCTCATCGGACCGCACACTGTTGAGTAATGGACAGTTCTTAATCATAATTCACATATTGCACAGATTTGGATGAAGACTGGTTTTGTTGTCTGTCTTCTGGCCCAGTCAAGACATGTTTTATTGAGACAATAGATGTTTCAGTGTGGCAAACTTTGGTTCTTATTCAGACATCATATTCAAAGAGTGTATGAGTGGAAAGTACCCTTTTGTTAGGAACCCCTGGACCTAGAACTGAGAACTTTTGGATCTATACTCTGCTGCCCCTTGTGGTAAGGCACTTCATGTTACAGATTGAAAGGTTCAGAAGCCTATCATTTCCTCTGAGGCTGTAGGGTGATTCTACTGGATCAGTCGCATTCCCTGAAATAACAAGGCTATAAAAGCTTGTTTTGCCTGAGAAACGGTTATCATGACTTTCTCTTTCTTCCTGCTGTATACTCTGCTGGATTCTCTTCAATTTCTTATTCCAGAATTTGTTCTGCCTGTGAGCTAGCATCACAACAGCTAATTTCATATTTGTACTGAACACCTATTCCTACTTAAGGCATCTTATGTTATCTGGATGTTGCAAGTTTTCAGTGAGTTGAATTAGACAATTTGTACCTCTTGGTCCAGTACAGCTACAGAATTCCCAGCTATGATTGTTCTTGGCTTTTACCAGAAGTTGACAAAAATTAAGAATAACATAAACTCTACCTGTGGGCATTAGATTTTTGGATCCAGAAGTTCAGGAGACAAATAGTTGGTTCAAGGTTTCCCTCTATATTCTTGCAGAGTACAAGCCATATTTCCAACTCCTGACCCTGCAGCACTAAAAGATAGGCGCATGGCAAATCTTGTTTCCTATGCTCGGAAAGTAGAAGGGGACATGTATGAATCAGCAAATAGCAGGGTAAGTTATTTTGTAATTTTCTGGTATCAAAGTATTAATTTATAAATTAATTTGTCTTTTTGTCATTTCTATAATTACGTTGATCAAAAGCCAGTCATGTTCTTTTCCATTGTATGTATATATAATAAGTATTTGGAAGGAATGCTTCAGTAATACTAATGAATCATCATTTGTAGCAAATTCCAATTTTCTCTGAAGCAAGTTCCAAGGATTCAAACATATTCTATTTTAGGAGTAGGAAACATTTTAGGCTTTGCAAGCCAGATCCCTAGTAGATGCTAGCTTTGTTTCTAGATTCCTGTCAATCACTGGATGTCAGAATGGCATCATTGCAAAGAGCCCTGCACAGTGCTTTAAAGTGTTTGAAGCTTTAGCTTTGTAGAGGCAAAGTCTGCTTTCCCTGCCAGGACACAGTCAGTGGCACCCTTTCAGGCTCAGAGTTGTGTATCAACAGCTGCATTGACAGCTGCATCTCTACCTACCCCACACCTGATGTCATATATGACATACTTTGGGGAAAACTGCTTTGCAGGCCAAATATGAAACTCTGGTTTGGACTGTGGGCCAGAGGTTCCCCACTGCTGCTATTTTCACCAAGAAACAGAAGCCAGATTGGGGTGACAAAGCCCTGGTTCTGAGCAGTTCCTGCTATACCTCATATAAATAGGATAGTATTTAGCAAATGTGAGGAATGAAACCTGCTCTGACCAAGAAACTAGCCCCCATTTCAGTAGTTCTCCTGGTTATACTCCTTTGCTTTTGTCCATTTACTCCAGTAATGAAGTGCTGCAGTTGGGACAATGTTGCCTTATGGCCAAACCTGCCCACCATGCCAGACACTGGGTATTTGCATGCAAAGGACAGACTCTGAGACCTTGTATTCTGGGACCTAGTAGAGTGCTGTCTGTCAGTTGAAGCAGGAGGCAGAGGCTGAGTTCCAAAGCTACAAACAAAGAATATTAGCAAAATATCATTCTGGTGTAGGCTCATTCCAGTGATGAGTTACTTGGAATAAGGAGTAAACTTTTGAGGCTAGTATTTTATAGGGCCTGCTGACTAGATACTTGTACTTGTGGTCAGCTGACTGAATGCTCAGGCAACCTAGAACTGCAGCCTAGATGATGCCCTTGAATTACGGAACACAATCTGCCAGACTTGAAGTGTAAATTGAACAGTTTTGCCATAGGAAGTAAGGCACTGAATCTTGATTTCCTGGGCTTACATGTGCAAGACCACTCCCTGATACTTCAAAGTATCCTGGCCTCTACTGATGGGGACCCCAGTCACATTCTCCCCACTCCCCCTTTCTAGGTCAGTACAGTATGAAGGGCAACCTTCTATGTGTGTATACCATCCATCACAAGGATCAGCATTTTACTAGTATGGATTAAAATGAAATTCTAATGAGAATGTGGCCACTATTTTCTGTGCAGGAAAAAAAGATTACAACTTAATATGGTGTAGCTGGAGGATTCCTTCAGTCTCGGGTGGACTGGAAATATGCATATTGTAAGCTTTCCTTATGTATGCATCTCATATACTTTTCTCATTGCAGGCAGAGTACTACCACTTATTAGCAGAGAAAATTTATAAGATCCAGAAGGAACTGGAGGAAAAGAGGAGGACCAGGCTACAAAGGCAGAATATGATACCAAATGCCCCAGTCATGCCACCAGCTCCTATCAGTCAGGGGCCCATGGGGCAGCCACAACCCGTGATGACAGCAAGTAAGTGTTGTACCCTTACAAAGTTTGATTTAACAATAACAATGAATTTAACAACAACAATAGACATTTGAATCTATTTGATTCTTGGGCACTCAAGAATTACAGGGGTGACAGTCATCCTCCAGCTGGGTACAGAGGGAATAACCCATATGAGCCTTCACCCCATATAGTTGTGTGATTTGTTCAGAGCCCAGAAGTGCATAGTGTGAAAACATGGCAAAGTAGTTGTGTCTGTGTGAAAGGAGGCATTGGGACAAGCATGTGTGAAAACGGCTAACTCATTATCAGCATTCTGATATATCTGTATAATTGCAATCATTTGATCATTAAAACGAATAGTTCTACACAATTGACATTACACCCTTTAATCTCTCTTCAGTTATATATAGTTCTGTTTAAGGTTTCCTTTGTTCTGCTTGTGATACATAATCGTCAATTTCAGGGAGGATGCTTGGAGAACTGTGCATGCTTTCACATTCTGTTGAAAGTACCTTCAGAATAATGCCCTTCATCCTGGCATTTCATTTCTAAAGATACATTTGGTTCTTGAAAATAGAACTTGGTTGATCAGCTGCTGAATTTTATAAAGATAGTGCTGCTGTTAGGTTTTTAACATCCTAGATGTAAAAGTTAATATTCCCCAAATGCTGAAATATGTCCAAGAATTTAAGAATTAAAGTTCCCCTTACCCTAAACTGACTTTTTTTAAAATGAAAATGTCTGAATTCTTTAATTTTGGTGTTCAACTACATTACAGACGGTCCTCTTCCCGATCCATCTATGATTCGTGCCAATGTGCCAAACCAGATGGTGAATCGAATGCAGACACCATCAGGTAAGAGTTCAGAAAAAGAGAGCTGAACAACTTGGCACTATAGTAGGGACTTTTCATTGTCTCTACCACTTCCCATGCCAGCTCCAGCATGGTCCCCTACCTGACAGTGCTTCCACCCTATTCGGCTCCCACTTCGGTGCTGCCACAGCATGCCACCACCATCAGTTATTCACCTTCCTCCAGATATGTTTCCTGCATGGCATGCTTTGGAATGGGTGCTGAGCTAGTGCTTAGCAGCTGCCTGCCAATGTAAATTGCCCCAATGTCAATGCTTGACATTGCCCATCATGCAGTGTCCAACATCATTCTAAAATGTCAAGCCACCACAAGCAGATCAGAGCTGAGCACTGAGTTGGCATAGATTCCAAAGTGCTGGCACATGTTGGGTCAGTATGTCCAGATGTGAGAGGCCGACAGCATCACTGGGCAGGACATGGCAGTGGAATGGCAGGACACAGCAGCAGCAATGTCAGTTGCCAAAATCTTTCCACATACTTTACAGTGTCTCTAAGAGCCACCCTTTTCTTTTTATTGCAACAGGCCATGTCCATATGTAATCATTTTCCCCAAGCTGTGTTTTCTTAATTTTTCTGCATTTCTGGTACATTTTCCTCTCTTGATTTGTTTCAGGATGTCTGTGCTGTAAGTGTCTCTTTCCAGTGCCATGATAAAGTTCCTATTTGCCGTTGCTTCCTGTCTCTATTCATTTTAACTTCAAGCTTCACACTCCCTTGTGTCTCCTTATTCTCTTGCACACAGTCCTGATACTGGTTTGTCCCTGACATCTTCCTCCTTCTTTCTTGCCTATTTAAAAGATTCCCATCCTTCTCTGATTCTTACAAATTTAACTTTTTGTGTGGCATAGTATAAATATTCTGATGAACTCACCAATCTTGTTTAAACATGTAAACTTCCAGGAATGAATCAGTTTGGCCAGATGACCATGCAAATGCAGTCAGTTGGACCCCGGCAAACTCCTCCCCTTCAGCACCCTGGACAGCTAAGCCAGACGGGGACCATGAACCAGGTTGGTTGACTTTGCTTTCCATTGTTGGCTGCTGTGCCCAAACTATATAGGTGATGTTTGACTCAAGTCCTGCTCAGAGTAGACCTGTTGAAATTAAGAGATCTAACTTGGTCATGTTTATTAATTTTGGTGGATCTACCTTGAATACCACCCTATGTATTTAAATGTGTTGGTAGTCCACTCTCTAAATAGGGAGTACTGTTCATATTTTAACCAGTTATGTTAACTAAGTTAGACCTGCAACATGCTTCAAATAATGAATTTTATTGGGCTACTGGGCTGAGAATCCAGAGGCAGTACCATTTAAGTCTCTGGCCATGATAGTCCCTGGCAACTTATCTGATAAGAGGGTATCAATAAATTTGCTATGTTAATGTCTCGAAGTACTATGTCATTCTTAACATTGACTATTAGCTTGATACAATGTTTTATTCATTCATAATAAATACTTTGTTACAGATGGGATTTTCCCCACGTATGCAACAAGGGGTGTCACAACCTTCCAATCAAAGTCAGTTCCTTCAGCAGACCCAATATCCTACATTGTCTCCTGGAATGAATCCAACAAGCACGCCTATGACTCAACCTGGCAATCAGACTCCCACGTCTCAAGTATGTTGAGAGAAGTTCTGTTGGCAGGCTCTTTGGATGTGGATTTGTTTGTGTGCGTGGTAGACCTGGATGAATGATAAAAAGGGAGCAAAATTATTAATTCAAGCCAGTTACTGGCACTACTGATTATCTAGTGAGGACCATCTTTCAGGCAAGCGTACTTAGTACTTATCCTTAAGTTCTCTGTGCACTGCCTTCCATTTTACTCACATTCTCATTGGTTGGCAAGTAGTTCTACAGGAGTGCCACTGAGTGGGAGAAGGAGGAGGATGGGCCAAAGCTCCATCCATTCTCCGATGTGAGCTGCCTGCAAGTCACACCACTCCCTCCACATCCTTTTCTCCTTTGTGTTCCAAACTGAGGGAGCAGGAGCTGATGGAGACTAGATCTGCCCCTGGGACTTTCAGTTGTTGATACCGAACATAGTTTATTCAGATACTGACAATTCTTTTTTTCAACAGGCACAAATGACCAGCTCTTCCTGTCCTGTGACTTCTCCAGTAGTGGCGCCAGGTTCTCAAGGGAGTCATATTCATTGCCCTCCTATTCCACAGTCTACTTTACATCGAAACTCTCCTTCTCCAGTACCAAGTCGTACTCCCACACCTCACCATACACCCCCAGGACTGGTATCCCAGCAGCAGCAGCAGCAGCAGCAACCAGCACCACCACAGGCAACAATTGCGTCTGCTCCTGCCACTGTTCCTCAAGCGATGCCACCTGGACCACCGTCACAAACTATGCACCCCCCACAGAGGCAGACCCCAACACCTCCCCAGGCTCAGCTGACTCCGCAAGTGCAGCCTCCAGTTTCTGTTACCCCTTCTGCAGAGCAGCAGCTGCCACAGCAACCTCTTTCACAACAGAGCACGACTGCATCTGTGCCCACCCCTACAGCAGCACTGCAGCCTCAGCATCCTACAACACCCGTAAGGAAGTTTAAGTTTTCTAGGGCTATTAAGAGTGAAAGTCCAACCTTGGGCAAAATCTTTTTAGGTTGTTATATACAGTATCAAAGGCTAAATGGTTTCTGCTGTCTCAATAGCATGCATTGCATGAAGGTATAGAACAGTATGCTGGACTTTGGAATGCATGCTGTCTTTTGTATAGCAGAGTTTCAAAGAACTAATTCAGCTACAGATGTCTGATAAAAATACGTGTGTGTGATTTCTGGGGAGGAAGGTGCAGAAAGCGGTATAGCTAGACATAATTCCGTGGTAGGCTAGTATTAAGAATTTGGGGTTTTTTTGTGTAGCGCCTCTTGTTATTGAGATGCACGTGGCATAAGTTGCTCGAGATACCATCTAGCTTAGAAGCACAAAATAAAGCAAAGAATACAATTGCTGCAAAACTGTGTAGCACTACTTGACATGTAGCTTTACTGGTTTTGTTGCTTTCTGTAGCTTTCACATCCAGGTGCAAACATTGATGGGCAAGTATCAAACCCACCATCCACCAACAGTGCAGATGTGAACTCTCAACAGGCTGCTCCTGAACAGCAGCAGCAGCAGCCTTTGCCTGAAATTAAAATGGAGATTAAAATGGAAGAGGAGGAGTCAGAACAAACAGATCTTCAAATGGAGGAGAAGCCAGAGGTGAGAGTGTGGCATGCACACTGGATATGCCTAGGAATTCATTCATTTGATCACATCTGGATCTTTTTCTTCCAAGAAGAACAGGAGGGATACGGGAAAGGGGGGCTCCAATATATCCACTCAACCCTATGAAGTAGATTAGGCTGAAAAGAGAGTAAGTGGCTCAACGTCGCCCTGTAAATGTCATGGATTTTAGCCCAGGTCTCCCCAAATTGGTACTTTATCTACTATACCAGTCTGACTTGCTGATTAGGAAAGTCAATGCACTAATTTTTAAAACATTTCAGTTTTGTTTTTTTGATCCAGGTCTCCTGTCTCTGTAGTCTCTGATGCATGATACAAGCGGGGTTAGAAGTTTTCTCTCAAATGATGACCAAGCAGTTTAATTAGTAGCACTTGTGTGGGGAACAGTTTCTGGCCAGCTGGTCAAATTCTGAACCACCCCCATCCTGTGGTCCGTTTTAACAGGTGGGTGGGGTCACCTGATGTCTCATTGACACACACTCTTTTTGGTGCAAAAACTCATTGTGACATCAGAAGACCCAGACTAGAAAAATTGTTTTATGGTTATAGCGCAAGCCACACCTGCAGAGAACAATAATTTATCTGTGGCTTCTTTTCATGCTGGTGGTGAAATATTTGGCTTTCTGGAAGTGCTGATCCCAGTGGCCTTGCTGTAAATTCATCTGCACTATTAATTTGACAGCACTTGTGTGTGTTGTGAAGCACTCTCGGGATACTTTCCCTGCATGTTCTGCCTGGCCTTTGGTTTGGACTCGGTCCGACCCTTATGTTTCCCTCCCCTTATTGTCTTGATTTATCAGCTATTTTAAAATGAGGCTGCATTTAAAATTTTATTTTAACCTGTATTTTAAATTGTTTTTCCCCCCCTCTCTTTTTCCCCTATTATGTTTTTACTGTGGTTTTATTGGTGTTAGCCGCCCTGAGCCCGGCTCTGGCCAGGGAGGGCGGGGTATAAATAATAATAATAATAATAATAATAATTATTATTATTATTATTATTATTATTATTATTATTATTATATGTGGGGAAGTGTGTGTGTCTGTCTGTTTCTCTCTCTCCGCGGCCCCTTCGGCGCTTCTCTCCCGGGCATTGGAGAACAAGAGAAAAGCAGAGAGGAAACAGACAGACAGACAGACACAGACAGAGGACTCAGCGTGGAACTCGGGAAAACCCGGAGCTGGCTGACCGACCCATTCACCAGGGAAGCTGGAGTCGCTCTGTTGGGTTGGGCTTTGGGTGGGCAGGAAGGAGAACTGAGGCTCATTGGCTTCGCAGCATGCAGGCAGCAAGGTCTCCTATTGTGAAGGTGTCTTCAAGGAGCAGCTCGCCTCCACCCCTTCACTTCTTCCAGCCCCGCTTCATGACATTCACTCCTTCTGCGCCTCGCCCACCCTCTCACTGGTTCTCCCTCTTCCCCACCCGGTCTGCGCTGTCCAACACAGGCGAAAGAGCAACCTCCTTCTGAGTTCAAAAAAAGGAGGGGGGAAAGGCAGGGAAATCAGGCTTATGCAAAACCAGGCAGAAGCATCCCGATGTGGCACATTGCAAAGCTGCCCCCTCTCCTGTGTGTGTGTTTTGCTTTGCCCAAGTGTGGCCCAGCGTAGCTCTCCCCTCCCTGGCGTCGGAGGGCAGGCTCCTCCACCCCCACCCTGCTCTGCATCATGGATCTTGAAAACAGCAGCACAGCCCGAGCCTGCTGTTTGTCCTCAAGAGTAAGAGACAGACCTTTCGGTTTATCGATGGCTAGCTGAGCTGTCGCTCCAGGCCAAAATAAAATATAAAAATCCAAACCTGCTTCAGATCCAAACCCACACCATCACAACCCACTGTTTCCATGCTTCCTTACCCAGCGCCCTGTCTGTTTTAAATTGCAGCATGGGGGTGGGGCTGGTTGGCCGGCACACAACTCTCCCTGATGCTGCTGAGGGCAGTGCGCGTCTTAGGGAGCGTTTCCCACCCGCATTGGCATGGGGGGAGTGGCTGTCCCTTTGCCAACCCCTAGCAACGGCCCTGCTAGGGCTATGGTGCACGTGCCATCAGAGAGGGCTCTGAGTGCCCACTCTGGCATGCGTGCCATAGGTTCGCCGCCACTGTAATGGAGTACATACAGTGTCACCCAGCCGCTTTCTTCATTATTATTCTTGAAGGTGTGATCATTTGTTATTATTGTTGTTATTATTATTAATTGCTTTTTGCTCATAAATGTCTTCTTGCTTTTCCAGGTTAAGGTAGAATCCATGTCTGAGGAATGCAAATCTGAATCAACAGAGCAAGAAGAGAAAAAACCAGAAGTGAAGCAAGAAGTGAAGGAAGAGGAGGAAAGACCTAGTACTCCAGGTACTCAGTCTTCACCAGCTTCAGGACAGTCAAAGAGGAAAAGTAAGTTTACTGTTTCTTTTCAGCTACATAGAGAACCTGTGTAGTTTTCTTAAGTTTGAGACTTGATCTTCACATGTTAACATTTTGGTAATAGGACATCCATAGAATGATGTGCCTTATCTAACGAAACACTGGTTAGGAGGCAGGCCTATGAAATTTAACTATTAGCCAAACTTTACATTTACTGTGCACATTAGCTCTTGAGTAAAATATTTTTAATTCCTACTGTTGTTCCGTATCAGATTCCTGTTCTGACTATTGTAAATTAGTCAATGCCTAACACTTCACCATTGGATAATGAGTGGGGAAACTGGAAATGAAGCATTGTCTTGATGTTAATCATATTTCTAATTTTTTTGGTTAATTTTCTGTTATGTGTCTCCTTTCACAAGTTTTCAAGCCAGAAGAGTTGAGGCAGGCACTTATGCCAACTTTGGAGGCACTTTACCGTCAGGACCCAGAGTCCCTTCCCTTCCGACAGCCTGTGGATCCCCAACTACTAGGAATTCCTGTAAGTGTATTGAAAAGAAACATTTCTCTCAATGCGTAACTACTTTTCCAGGGCTTTGGTGTGTAACAACAAAATCCTGTAGCTCCATCTTTTTCCTTTTTCTTTTTTTCAGATTAGTCTCCTTCAGAGCAAAGTTGTCTTCTGTATTGGGCATTTTTAAATTTGTCTGACCGAAAGCAAATGTCTTACCCATTACTTTCTGAGATGGGGTTTCAGGCTTTTGTAGATGAGATAAGCAAAGACATTCCAGGTCTGCATCCAAGGGTTCAGAATTCTTATTTATTTATTTTTCAGGATTACTTTGATATAGTAAAGAACCCCATGGATCTTTCTACAATCAAGAGGAAGCTTGACACAGGACAGTACCAGGAGCCCTGGCAGTATGTCGATGATATTTGGCTCATGTTCAACAATGCCTGGCTTTACAACCGCAAAACATCTAGAGTATATAAGTACTGTTCCAAGCTGGCAGAGGTGTTTGAGCAGGAAATTGATCCAGTTATGCAGAGCCTTGGCTATTGTTGTGGACGAAAGGTAAGGAGAGTCATCTTAAGCTGAATTTCAGGAAATTACCCAAACACTTCAATGTCTAATTTTAAGGATCCCTTAAGTCTGTTTTGAATGCTAATATAGAAATCAAGTATGGTGAACTATTTTAGGATTGTCTTAAATTGTGTTCCGTACTTACTCCAGAGTCTTAATGTGCATCATTAAATACAACATTCAGTTGTTTTCCTACTGCATATAAGCAGATGGTCCTCCAAGGCTAAGAAGTTTATTGTCCCTGGTCTACCCCTACATGTAGTTGTGTACAAAATAGTTTGATGGCAAGGTTTTCTTTGGGGTAAATGGATAAAACTACTGCCTAATAAATGTTATGTTGTACAGGAATCATCATTAGCACCACAACATTTGTAGGTTGTGCTCTGATTCTAGGAGCTTGGGGAGGGGCGGACAGTGTTGATACTGAACTACCACCACTGATACTTCATGAATACTTATTCATGAATAATACTTCATGAATACTTATAAACAAAAACCTGAGGTTTCTGTGCAATCCCAAGTATGGGCTTTCTGCCTCTTCAGGACAGTGTCTGGAACCTTCTAGAGCTTATCTATTAGGAAAATTTGGTGCCCAGCCTGCCCTCTGGAGATAGTGTGCATGCCCTCATTGGGTGGGATCTGTGCTTCTGCTGCTTTTGTAGCAGCTTTTGAAACTTTGCTTTAAAGTGTCTTATTTCTTGGATACCTGTAAGCAACCTGCGTTCCCCTCTCTTTTCAGTTGGAGTTTTCACCACAGACTTTATGTTGCTATGGCAAACAGTTATGCACAATCCCACGAGATGCTACATATTACAGTTACCAAAACAGGTAAGAAAATGCTTGGGTACAGCATTGCACCTGCTGTGAAAAATTATATTAGATATAGGCAGGCATGCACTTATATTTATAGCATACTCAGCAGATTACTTCCCATGCAAGCCAAGTGCCTTGTTGCATCAATTGACTTTTTCTTCCTGTTTCAGAAATTAGGATGTTAATATAAACTCTCCATATGCTTTAGATAAGTTCAAAGCTTTTGCAGTAAAGCCATCATTTTTTCCTCTGTATGAAACAGTGCACAGAAAAGCATGCATGTTTGCATCTTGAGTTCACTGCATTTAACATTCAGTCTTGTCCTAAGGGAGACATATTTCCTGTTTTAGATCACAATTATTTCAACCAAAGCTGTAGTTGTAAAGCTGTGTTTTGTTTGAGCTGCGTGAAAAGCAAGGTCAGAGAGGGGCTGACTTGACTCTGCCATGGCCTCTTACAGCCTCTCACTCTCAGCTAGAATTTCTATGCTAGTAGCACTCCTGTGTGTGTGCTTGGGATCTCTTAACTATTGAGGCATAACTGTCAAGTGTTCCTGAGTATGTACTTTTGTTTAAGAAGCTAAATCTTGCACTGCATCAGACCAAGATTTACCTGGTCCGGCATCATTTATGGGAATTTCAGTAAACCAGCAACTTCTCTGTACTCCACTGGACCTGCAGCCTTCAGTTTGTTCTCAATAGCCCTTTTCTGAAGTGGAAATTAACTGAGGAGTGAACGCTGGAGTTGTTTGATTAAATAAGCATCACCGTGCATCTTAATTTTACCACCTGCACCTGCATGATGATGGCAGTCTTTCTGAAGACTTGCTTTCTGTGATAGCATGGTTCTATGTTCTGCTTTGGGGTCGGAAAACATCTGATAGGAAAAACTGTGTTTGGAGCTCTTCTAAGGGAGGAAGGAAAACTGAGAACACAACTTTTTCACGTTTTTTGTCAGGAGTATTGCTGCAAATCGTGCTTTGGGTGGGTTGCTGAAGTAGACAACTAGTTCTTTAACAAATCTAAAGCTAAGCTTTCATTTATTTCTATAACTTTACAGCTTCATGCCATAAGCCATTTTTATCACAAATGCCAACTTGAGTAAAGAAATCTTCATATGTATACATATGAGCTGGGATCCAAAGAACTGCTGTAGGTGTGTACATGGGCTAGGGCATTGCTACTGGATTTTTTTACCTTTAATCAGCAGACTGTCATGCCATATCACAGCTTTTGAAATTAAGAGGAGTTTCAAAAACAATGTGGAATGGAAGGTTGCAGTCCAAAACATGCAAGGCAAAGCCCCCCCCACCAAGCAGATAACACTAAGTGGTTCTTTGGACACTGGTCTTTTGAATGTCCAAATCAATGTTTGTCATTGTATCAGTGTAATAAATAAACTAACCTGTTATAGATAGGAAACATAGGTGGTGAAGAAGTGATCCGTCCCTTAGCAATTACATTTCCTCTAGTGTTGGTTTTGCTTTGCTTTATAATACTGTCACAGTTTTGTTTTTTGTTTTTGTTTCTTTTTGTTGTATGTTTGCACTCAAATTAACTTGCTTAGCAATGGAAAGGCTGCAGTTTCTGTGCACTCTTGCGGGTAAAAAAACATCTTGAGTAAAGCATTCAACATTAATTTAGATGAAGATGGAATCCTTTTAATATGTCAATTATACATCAATTTGGAGGCATGGAGCATCAGTATGTCACATATTAAGAACATACATATGCACGGCTGATTGTCAGATGCCTTAAAGCACCTGTCATTTTGGCAGATCATGAACAATTGCATAGAAATTGTTTTGGGGGTGGTTACTGCTGCTTTAAACAGATGTTGCAAACAAAAAATGCTTTGAGGGGAAGGACTGGCCTGTCAACATTTGAGCATTCTCAAGATGGATTGTTTTCACCCCTTTCCAGCCCTCTCCTGGCAGATGTTCTTGTGAAAAGAGTTGCTACCCTGATGCAGATGTCAGAGCAGCAATTGCTCTTACCCTTTCTTCATTTTGATTCTCTGCTTTATTGTAGCATTGATTATTGAAATGAGGAGGGCATGGGCATACTAAAATGGAATACTCTTTTTATTTGCTATAATTTGCTGCTTGTGATCCCATTTGAGAGATTTAATGCTAATCTGTGCTTTGCCTTGGCTTTCTGCTTTGTGTTGTCCTGTCTTGCTTCTGTGTTTTTGTTTTTCGTCCTGCAAATCCCTATTTCTTTGTTCGTGTGTGTGTGTTGTTTTTTTATTTCTCCTTCATGCTTGTCGTTGTCTGCACTTGGCTTTGATTGCAAAAAAACCAACCCAAACAAAAAAACAAAACCAAACACAAACTCTGGGTCCCATAAATCTTCATCATTGAATGTCCCTGTCGCCGTTGATGACCTGCTCTCTGCTCCCGCCCCCCTCCTTGGCCTGCTGTGATTGGTGGCTCCGTTGCTTGGCTTGGGCTGTGTTGTGTGGACGGAACAGTTCACCCAAATATGGCCTTCTTGCCGACAGGTATCATTTCTGTGAGAAGTGCTTCAATGAAATCCAAGGAGAGAGCGTTTCTTTGGGGGACGACCCATCACAGCCTCAAACGTGAGTAGCTATCTCCTTTCTAATTATTTTTAAATTTCTTACAACATTTATCATAGCATTAGTCAATCTCATACTCTAAATACTATTAAACAATTTACATCAAATTTATGGTAAAATTCCTTATTTAATGCTGAGGCCTTGTGCAATTATGGGAGGAACAGAGGACAGGAATATTATTTGAAAACAAGACAAACCTTATGTTTCAGAATGAGCTTTAGCTTTTAAAACACATTCATATTTTGGTGAGAATATGAAAAACCACTTTTGAAAAGTAGAAGCATTCTTCCAGTTTATATGCTAGATTTAATAAAGACCTAATGTTTAAGAATTCCAGTCCCACCTGAGCCTGCAAATTTTTTTGTTGCTTCTGCTTGTAGAAAAGAGACTTCACAGCTTGCTTTAACTTTTAACTATTTTGTGCATGTGCATACACACACATACACACCATGACTACCTTTAACCTGTTGAGCAGGAGATCCAGTAAGGAATTGTTCAGGCAGGTACCTAACTGAAAGCAGGCCTAAATTTGAAAACACGGGTGACAGATTTTCCTGCTCAAAATAGGGTTATGTTGGAGCAGAGTGTTCATAGGAATTGTTTGCTGGAGGTTGCAACCATGTTCTGACACTTAGAATATTTATGTGCCTTTACATATTGGCCATATTTGAACGCCACATCCTCTTCTCCTTAGGCACAGCTGCAAGGATGAGATGAGAACTGCATGTTGTCCGAACCCTAAACTGTGACTAACCTTAACTATGGCTTGCAACAACTCAACTTCAAACCATGTGTTATGAAGCATGCTTGTTTCAAACAACCCATAGTTAATGCTAGCCACAGTTTGTTAAGTTCAGATGACATGATGTTGCTGTTAATCTAAACCAGAAGTGGAACCATTGGAACTGTCAGGAGGGGAGTGCACAAGCTCAAGGCTTGTGGCTCACTCTTGTCATGCTGATGTGTGACTTGTCGTGAAATCTGGACTGGGTCAGTGTGTAAGGCTCCCTTGCTTCAACTTCAATATTTGTAATGTTGTTCTGATAGTTCCATAATATGTGAAATAGATTACTTAATTGCAGTAAGTGGGGGTCCTTTGCCTGATGGATTCTGGTTATATGTGAAAATATATAAACAGGGAAGGTTTGGGAAGCAGGAAAGAGCCTAATGCCAAGGATTAAACAAGAAGCGCTTGGAAGGAGACTTAGCTAAAAACTTAGTCTTCAGTCTTGTCCACCACTAATTTAACCTACAGGAGAAAATATGTAGTAGATTTTTGGAGAAGAAGTGCCTAAAATGCTTTTAAATACATTTTTAATGCTAAAATACACTGGATCTCAAGAGATATAATTTTTAGTCTGGTTGGATACTGAGGCAGCAAATGTCTTCCAGAAAAGGAAAGTTTCCTACCCTTCAAAAGGTGAAAGGGAGCTAGCCAGGAAAAGCTTCTCTAGGCAACAATTTCATAACTGGAAGATCACCACCAAGAACATCCTAGATGTCCAGATTTTTTCCCCAGTCCAAGAGCACTCTTTGAAATCTGAGAAACTGTTATAGGCACTACAAAATATCCTTTCATATCCAGGCCAAGTTCAAGGCGTTACTATTGATATATTAATACAAAGCCCTCAACAGCTTGGGATCCATTTACTTTTGAGATCACCTTACCTCATTATATGCACATTTGATGTTTGAACATTTTAAAGTACCTGTTTTAACTTTTTTGTTGACATTACATTAACATTATGTCTTGTAAACCACTTAGAGATTTATTAGAATCAAGCAGTATATAAACTTTGTTAAATAAACATCACAGAAGGTTAACAGGTAATGCTTAGATACACACACACTAAAGCAGGCAAAATATCTCTCCCCCACAAATAGTAATAATACAAAAATACAAACAATTGCTACTCCCCTGTCCTTCCCCAAACTTGACATTTATTCATTTTGTATACTGCCCTTCATCCACAGATCTCAGGGCAGTTAGTTCACAACATTAAATTACAATATAAAAACCACAAAATACATAGTAAAAAAGAACAACAACTTATAATGAAGGGATTTGAGAAGTGGGGTCCCTAAGAATTTGGGTTAGTACTGGTGCTTTTTAACTTGTTCATAAATCACTTGAAATTAAGCACGAGCAGTGTATTAGCCAGTTTTACTGATGATACTGAATTGTTAAGGTGGTAAAACCAAAAGAGTATTGTGAGGAGCTCCAAAAGAATCCAAACTGGATGAATGGGCATTAAAATAGCAAATGCTGTTCAGTGTAAGCAAGTATGAAGTAATGTGCAACGGGGCAAAGCATCCTAACTTCACATATATGCTTATAGAGTCTGACCTGATGGTTACTCATCAGGAGTGAAATCTTGAAATCATTGGTAGCACAGTGAAAATGTTGACCTATTGTGTGGCAGCTGTGCAAAAGGCAAATTCCATGTTTGGAATCTTTGGTAAAGAGACTGGGGAAAACTCTAAATATCACAATGTGATTATACATATTTGTAGAGTGACCACAACTCCCCATTAAAAAGGGGGGCAGAGGGTCTTGGCTTGTACCAAGGTGGGTGCCTGGGGGCAATGTGATACTTGCAGGTGTCACACTGGGGACCCCAGCCTATATCTTACAGCTGCTGTCCATACCTCTTTGAGAGGATACAGTAATAACACCACCTCCCAAAATTTCAGTTCCATATGGGGTACCTATGATATTCCTTCATGTTATGAGGGCCCAGATCAGGTAAGGCCTTAAAAGCTGAAACCAGAAATTTGAGTTTGTGGTTGGAAGCAAACCAGTAATCGATCCTATTAAGTGTAGCATAATTCTTATGGCCAGCAAAAGTCTGCTACATTCTGGATCAACTTCTGAAAAAAATTCTAAAGCAGCTTTATAGACAGCACACTGCAGTAGTTCAGTGGTAGAAGTTACAAAAGCACGTGCTACAACAGTTATTAACAATAATTTCCTAACCTAATTTAATTAGTTTGATATTGTTCTAAAAGGGTGCTTTTCAACAAAGCCTCCTTGGAATAGCTTACCATAGTAGAAAAGAATGAAATAGCTAGCAACATTGCGATAAACAAAATCATGTATCTGATAAAGTAAGCTCTAGTCCGTGAAAGCACATGCCATAATAAAATGTGTTGGTCTTTAAGATGCCACAAGACCCTGTTAATTTTGCTGTAACAGACTAACATGGCTACTACCTGTCTGGTAACAATAAACTCAAGTAAGCAGCAAGGGGGAGAAATATGACAGTCACTAAAATAATAGATCAGATTGCTGCAGCAATTCAATTAAAAGCCTTGGTAAAAAGGAAATTGAGCTGAATCAAGGTAGAAGTAACTGCCATATTTATGTCTAGAGAGACTATTCAAAGACAAAGCACCATAGATGCTCTCACTAAAAGAGGGCACCTGGAAAAGGGTGTTGGAAGGTGGACTGGTGCATATAAGAAAAGATGGTCCTTCTTAAGTACTCTAGTGTCAAGCTGTTCAGGGCTTTAAAGGTATAAAAATGACTCTTTGCATTGAACTTGGAAATATTGGGTAACTTTGTAGAACTATTAAATACTGCAGAGGTGCTGAAACTAGTGTGTCCTGCTTAACAGTTTATTGGTTGTGTTTGGAACCAGATGAAGTTTCTGAACCAATTTTAAAGGCAACCCCATATACAACATATAACAGTAGTCAAGCTCTGAAATTTCCAGAGGGTGGAAAACTATGTCTAGGCTATCATAGTAAAAGCAAGTATTACAGTTGAGAGAAGATAAGGAGGTCTCACTAACCCAAAAGCTAGTCATAAGTTGTATATTAATAAATGTCAGTCTTTAAAGATGATGTGTTTTATAAAATGGGGTTTCATGATACGTCAAACTGTAGAATGTGTTTAAATAGTACGTTCTGTACTTCCTAGTAGCCTCTTTGTGCTTGTCTGCTCCCCAATCTGTGATGGAGGGTTGAATTTGGATGGTTAGAAGCTGCATGGTGGCTGCATGGTTCCTGTACCTAGTGAGGAAGAAATTATCTGTAGCTTCTGACAACACTGCTAAGCCCTGTGCCTACCCTAAGACTTTCTGGATTTTTAAGCATTTGCAGAGAGGGAGGAGTGCTTAAGTGTGTGGTCACAGGTTATGAATGGCAACTCTGGTGTCTTATAAGCTTTTAAGTAGCCACTACATTGCCCTAATTATTTGAATTCACCTGTAGTTTTCCTTTCTCTCAAATTTTTTTATTCTTAAGAAGCAGAATGCATATGGAGTCCTATTGGGCTGTGTAGCAGGGTTTCCTGTAGGTGCTAGGAAGATTTATTATTATTATGAGCCGCTACTTATTTTTGTTACAACTGTGATTATCAATTTTTCTCCTCAGCACAATAAATAAAGACCAGTTTTCTAAAAGGAAAAATGATACACTGGACCCTGAACAGTAAGTCATGCTTGAGCAGCTCAAATCACTTGTCATTTTAAAAATGAAATAAAGTTTTTTTCACCATTTATTCATTTATTTATTTTTGCAGGGGGGTGGGAGGGGTGAGTGGAAGGCTTTAGCATTAATCTCTTAGTTTATCACCTGCAATATTGATGATGTGTTGTACCTTAAGAAAGCAAATATTTGCCTGCCTAAGTATAGCCACATAATCTGAGTTTGGGGTAGAAAAGCCTTTGATTACTTTAGTCAATATTACAAATTTATATTGAATATATTTGTTTTGAAGTATAAAAAATTGACTTCACTTTTTCAAAAGCCTCCCAATCCTCTTTGTAAACATTTAACTGTGCTTTGTCATGTACCTAGTTCTGCCTTCAGACTTAGATGTACAGGAATCTTAGTTGCTGTGAATTCTTTTAGTAGTGGAATGCAAGAAAAGAGAAGCTATATAATGCATAACTAAAATCAATGTAGACCATATGGGGAGTAGTGGTTTGCATTTGGGCATAGTACACTAGACTGTTGCTGAGAA
This sequence comes from Podarcis filfolensis, assembly GCF_964270895.1. NCBI lineage: Eukaryota > Metazoa > Chordata > Lepidosauria > Squamata > Lacertidae > Podarcis > Podarcis filfolensis. The sequence goes on along the minus strand of NC_139612.1, from coordinate 44,878,720 downwards.
AAGATACATGTACAGCAGATCAACAGGTTTGAAATTGTACAGTTCTGAATATTTTGTACTTGGGCTACATAATCTTCAGTTCCAACACATTTTTTCTAAATCAGTTATCTTCAACAACTTCCTGTGTTGCTTATACTTTGATTCTCTCTTCCAGGTTTGTTGAATGTATAGAATGTGGAAGAAAAATGCATCAGATTTGTGTGCTTCACAATGAGACAATCTGGCCATCTGGGTGGGTTGCTTCCCGCTTTTTCTTTCCTTTTTTCTTACAAAGATGGTAATTTGTTGATGATGTGCTTTTTGTGTACAATTAAAAAAAATGACAGAATGACTACAGTTCTATCTGGAAAGAGTGCTGGTGGTCTAATTTAAAACAGCAACCATGCCAGCTTAAAATTGTTTTTCTAAAACGCTTGGCATTAAGTCACTATTTTCAAGTCAGTTGATAAACTTGCCCTCTTAATAGACATTTGTTAACGTACTCCTATGTAATATCAATGCTGCCTTTAGAGGGACTTTCTACAACTCAGATCCCAGGAAGCTTGATTTTCTAGTTCCAATAACCTTACTACTGCTGCCACAGATCACAGAATGCACAAAGAGCATCATTTATATGGTCCATGATGCAGTATTTCAGAAGGCAGGCCAACATTCTCCACAGCATCCTCCATTCTGTCCATCCAGTATATTGTCCTAGTTGGGATTTATGCTCTCCTTTGAAGAAAGTGCTGTAGGGAAACGGCTGAAGTGGTAGTATAGTGTACATTAATCACTGGATCAGCTTAAAATTAGTGCTCATCTTAAACCGGAAAAGGGAAGTTAATTGATAAAACATATTTTTGGCAATAAGACCTTTTAGTGATTTCCTAATTTATTGTTGATACATACTAAAACATTGATCAAATCCAATATGCTATCCTTTTTTAAAAAAAGAAATAATGGTTGAAATAAGTACTGGGTATCAGGATGTTAGAAAATAGCAAAGGAATATTTTTGTGGAGATTATTCACCTTTGTGTTAAGAATATATTTTGAATCTCTTTTTTCCCCATTTCTATTTCAGCTTTGTTTGTGATGGTTGCCTAAAGAAAACTGGGCGAACCCGGAGAGAAAATAAATTTTGTGCTCGAAGTAAGTGAAGATATTCCTTGTCTTCCTCAACCCTTTGGTTGCTTTATTTCAAGCATTTTAATCCTGTCTTTCCTTCAAGATGGCTAACAACAACATTAAAAATCAATGCAATAGAGAATTTCAAGTACAACAAAAATAGAATAGCAAGTTAAAATAACAGTCCCAATTGCCCACTTACAACTTTTTAGCAAAATTAAAACTCTAAAGTCCAAGAGCCTTCATAAAAAGAAGCGTTTCCCTTGGCAGGGAGTTGCAGAGGCTGGACACAGAACCTGAGAAGATCTCATGGACCCAACAAAGATGCATTTCAGGGGTCAGAGCATCCACTTGATGCTCACTTACCGATTAGGAAATAAATCTTACTAATTTCAGAAGATCCTATAGCTAAGTGATACATTGAGAACTGTTGTTATTACATGCTGTTTTTTTCACTGAGCCACAGAAATTAACTTGAGGTAGTCTATTGACCAGATCAGTTCAATTTGGGTACTGACAATATTCCTCTATCAGGAACATGATCCTAACGTTACTCCGCCTTTAAGGTGGAATTTTGAATCTTTGGTCATTTTTATAATTAGAAATTAGGCAAGTATAGAAGTCCTTGCCTATCAGTAACCGCCTGGTAACTTGCGCTGACAAAGTGCAATTAGGAGGCCCAGATCGCTGCACATCCTTGAAATATGGAAGACATTAACTTGCAGCCAAACACTTGGAGTTTTCCCCATTATCCTAAAATGGAAACCAAGCCACTATATGAGCCTGATACTTAAAGTCTCAACATCTGTTTGCTTTCCCCCCATAATTAAAGCTTCCTGGATTTATTGGGATCATTGCTTGAGAATTGGGGTGGGGGTGGGGATGTTGTATTGTGCATGCTACTTGATTTCCAGTTTCTTTCCTAATCATTCCCAATACTGTTTGCCTTTTTTCTATGCTGCTGCATGCAGTGTTTTTAGTGAGCTATACACAGATAACTTTTTCCTGAGTAGTCCGTTCAGGAACAATCTTGCTAGTATGGTGGACAGTTTAAGATGCTGGAGATAGATCTTAAAAGAGCTCTAGTGCCCTGCTAGGGACATCATGACAAGCATATGGTCAAAAAGTACTGGAATCATGTTTCTAGATGAATTCCATTTTCTTCATTTAGGCGATATATATGCCTGATGCTATCCTCTTTTCTTGGGGAGAACATTATGCAGATGTTAATTACTAGCTTTATTGAAAACTGTTAGCAGGTTAGTTCAGTTCTACATCATTCAGTTGGTAGATTAATAGGCAGAAGTTTTAGATTAACATCAAGGGCAAAAGCGTGCAAATTTTAATCAGTGGGTCTCAAGGTAAAGCTATACCTATTTATATTAGGCGATTTTGGTGTTGATGTTTACTGTAATAGTATACTGAGAGTTCTTTGTTTTATACAGGGTTACCAGCCACAAGACTTGGTACATTCTTAGAGAACAGAGTGAATGAGTTCCTGAGAAGACAGAATCACCCTGAGTCAGGCGAAGTCATAGTTAGGGTGGTTCATACTTCAGAGAAAACTGTAGAGGTAAAGCCAGGGATGAAAGCAAGGTATGTTTTTCCTCAAGTCTTTGAGTTTCCTTATGAATCCTCTAGTTGCACAGTTACTATGTGTGTTAAAGCAATGCATAATATATCATTTCCGTAATCAAAGAGCACTTGGCAATATCTTTGCCATCAATCGTATCTCACATTTATGAGTTTCAAACTGTTATTTCTATGACTTTCCCATTATAACAGTGTTTTTTTAAGTAAGGTGAATTAATTCAAAAATGTTGATCATAGGGATTAAATAGAGTATTGGCTTTTCATAATTTATAGCTAAAAAATAAAATTTAAGGAGTAAAACATAATATTTCAGTAGGCTGTAGATACCCTGAACTGCTAAGTTTTCATTTGCAGGCTAAGGTGGTCAGATCTCTTCTAATATTAAGATATTTCCTCGCTTCCCCACACTCCCCATGGAATGTCATAATGTGAAGTGTTTTTAATGCTGCTATTATAGTATGAATGATTATAACAATTAGGGCATTCACTGTTGGTTGCATATCTTGTTACTTAGATTTCATACAATGAATTGTAAGGGTGAGGAGAAAAGGTATGTGGGAGATGTTGGGAAAGACTAGGAAATGAAGGGTAGTAAATTAATCACATTAAGGAGACTGAACAGGCATCTCTTATTGTTAAATTCTTATCGGAGATGGCTCTAATTCTCTCCATAGTTACGGGTGTGCTCATTTAGGTTTTGTGTAGTTTATTAATTGGACACGCAGTTATGCTATCAAGACACTTAAAGGTGTTTTCATCATTAAGGTTAAACTACAACAGAACAAGGCAGTTAAAACAAATCCATTATAAAATAAATAGCAGTAGTTACTAATTTTTATTTTGGGTACAATATCTGCATTTTTGAAACTGTACCACATGACTAGAATTTCTGTTACCTTCATTCTGTTGTACTTGTCTTCAAAGATTGCCTTTAAATTATGCCTTTACATTTTGCAGGTTTGTAGATAGTGGAGAGATGGCAGAACAGTTCCCTTATCGAACAAAAGCCCTCTTTGCTTTTGAGGAGATTGATGGTGTTGATTTGTGCTTTTTTGGTATGCATGTTCAGGAGTATGGATCAGATTGCCCTCAACCCAATCAGAGGTAAAGAACTACACTGATGAAGTTTTATTATTTTGATGGTAGTTATGTTTGGATTGTTGCTAGATATGCCATTTTGAAGGTTTAAGAGAGGTTGAATTATTTGCCCCAAAGAAAACTGCAAAATTCGTTGTAAATGTCTAGTTACCCTCTACTCCTTTTCTATCTCTGACTTTCCTTTCTGATGGTTGATGGTTTTGATGGTTCATAGAAGCAGCTGGAGTGTTTTTATCTTCAGGGTTTTATGGTTTTTGGATAGCTTTGCTAGCAAAGCCAAAAATTGTGGTTGCCAGGTTTGCTCTTCCCACCCTGTCCCATCCCCTCGTGGCTTGATGGAGGCAATCGCCTCCACTCAGCAACAAAAGAAGTCCCGTGGGAAAGGCAGGCCAGGACCATTCTGGCTTCACCAGTGCTTAACAAAGGAGCTCAAAGTAATGGCCAAAGACTGCCCCCCTTCTATGGGGGAGAGGGAATGTCACCATTGAGCAGCCACTGAAGAAGCCCTCAAAGCAGATCGGTGTTGGTTTTGAGCCTGTATGTTCAAAGTGGGGGCTTGGAGCAATGAAGATGCTAACCAACCCACACCTTCTTCCTAACCTTAGAACTGGGGAGAGGGCAGGGATCATCAAAATGCTTCCAGGGGACAATCTCCACCCATCTTTGGAGCATCAGAGTTGGGCAGAAGACTCCCCATGGCACTCCCCATGGCAAGCATAATTGTTGAAGCTTGTTTATCTTTTATATGTAATAATAGTAGTAGTAGTAGTAGTAGTAGTAATAATAATAATAATAATAATAATAATAATGATGATGATGTTTTCCCCTTAAATTCAGTATTTTCTACAGAATTAAATGAATAAGCTCATCTGCTCATATTGGTCTTCTACTTGGGGATGGATTGTTAAACTATTGCAATAATTGTTGGGAGATGTATCCTGAGACTATTGTGCTAGCCACATAATGTGCCCATATCTCTTGAATGGGGGAAAGTAGCCTATGAGTGACCTATTTATAGAGGTCAAGTAATGCCTAAAGTTTTAATGCAAGCTAAGTACTCAGTATTTGAGAGGTGTTAATACTACTTAGAAGTGGCACCATGTAAACCAGTACCACATTTTTTTCTCCTGACCTTATTTCTATTTATTATGCTGCATTGTTAATGAGACTATATATGTTTGTTACTGTAACAGACTCGCCTTACAAAACACTTGAGAACATCCAACGTCTGAGGCTTGCATGCCAGAGAGAGATCTAGCCCAACAAGTTTGCAGGACTAGTTTAAATATCAACTGTGACTTGATACTATAAGTACAAACCTTCAAGGAGCTTTTGGCTTGCATGTGCACTTTTTGCCCTCCATTGCACAGGACAGTTCCCTTTCTGGTCTGAGGCAAGTCAGAGTTAGTTGTTTTGTCTGAACTGTCAAACTATAGTTAGTACTTCACCTGCGAGCCAGTGTTGGAAACAAAAGTTTGATCCCGTTTTCTGGCCAAAGACAAATCCTAGTTTTCCAGTTCACATAAAATCACAGCATGCAAGCCTAAAGCTTCTTGAAGGTTCATTCTAGTAGCACCAAACCAAGGTTTGACATTGTGACTGAACCTTCCTGACCTTAATTTCTTCCAGAGATGAGTGCTGTAAAATAAAATATAAAACAAGGGCCCCCAACCTTTGGAGTTTTAAGGCCGCCTTTGGAAATCTAAAACTGTCATGGGCACCCCAAGATATCAGTTTCAGAGAAGAAGAAAATAGTGATGCTCAGAATACCCCCCCCAACAGACAAAACACCTATACATCTCTGATAACAAATATCAGATTAAAAAAGCAGTTAACATACCCTCTAAAATAGGCAACCTTCCCCAGAACAAATACAAGATAAGCAAGCCCCCCAAAAGCTCATTTAAAGAAATATTAGAACTGAAGGGCAAGGGATATTGGTGGCCACTAAGGGGGTGTTTGAGGACACCATGGTGTATAGAATATTACATGGCAAATAGAGAAAAAGTTTGGGCAGGGAAATGGCAATATAATTGAGATAGCTATGTAAAGAAAAAAATGTGAAGGAAGACGAATTACTCAAGTGTTGAAAGTACCTTAATTCAAACACCAACAGACATTTTTTCCTTGATAATGGGGGGGGGGGAAAGGAATGGTGAGGTATTTGAATAATGTTTCTGATTATGGCCTGGATTTATGAATGTTCTCTGTTCTTTATCTAGGAGAGTATACATATCATACCTTGACAGTGTTCACTTCTTCCGCCCCAAATGCCTGAGGACTGCTGTATATCATGAAATCCTAATAGGATACCTCGAATACGTTAAAAAGTTGGGGTAAGCTTTCTGTTCTTCTGCAATAAACTCCATAGTATCCCAAATGATTGAAAATGATAGATCTTCAGAAGTAAATTTGTGGGTATAGATGTGCCCACAATTAGTAATTAACCTTAATGAGGGAGAGTATACAGTTAGGTTGCTTGTGGCAACCGTACAGTACATTTTGAGTCCCTTCAATGTATGGGCAGAAGTCAGTATATAGAGAAGTTCCAGCTTGACAAGTCTGATCTGGGTGTTTTTAAAGGAGAACAATTCCTGCAATGCTGACTTACAAAAATAAAGATAGTCTTAAATGTTGTTGTCTTTTATTGTATTGATCAGTGATGTGACAGTCTCTTGTAATTGCTGTCAAATAACCCACCTATGGTGTAAAACTTTTTTTCCGTCTCTACCTTTTCCCTGAATTATTTTCTTTAATGTCTCTTTTTTAAAGTTTGTATATCTGAGGGCAGAGCCTTTGTCTCATTTTATGTAGTGATAGTCACCAGCACTGAGTAGAAATTTTGATGCAGGAGATAATTTGTCTGGGGGAGGGGGAGAGAAAAGAAACCAGGGCGGATTGATTGAAAATAAATAAAACCAGCATGATGTGAGAGGTCTCATTTAACTAGATTAACCTGAATTAATTTAACCAAATTGTAGACAAAACTAAGTAAATAACAAAGTGAAATAAGCGAGAGGAAGTGGAGTGGATTTGAAGAAAATGTAGAATAATTAGTGATATGCTTATAAAAAGAGGTCCCACAAATATCCCTGTTGTTGTGAAAAAGGTGTCTGATTATACAAATTTTGAAATCTAAGCAAAGGGACAGTTTAAGATCTGTATCAATGGGGTTTCGTTGTTTCTCTCTGGTTTTTTTAAAATCATCGTTGCTACATAATTCTTGCCTGGGTAAAGTAACCCTTTTCTCTACTTAAATGTTCTTTGCTATCAAATGAAGCAGATAAAGTTGGCTACCCAAAATAAACTGTCACAGATATATAAGCTGCTGACCGCCACATATTGGTTGTTGAGAAGATAAGCTGTAGAAGACTGAGTAAAGGGTGCATTCTGCCATTAAATTGTAACTATAATGGTAGAAATGGGCTCACAAGCAAAAGCTAAAGTAGAAATTGGCTGATAAAGCAGCAGGAAATATTGGTCAAGTTGCTTCAAGGGGAAGAAGCATAGGCGGTAGATTCTGAACAACTTGACTTCAGGACCTAGCATTTCCTTGAGCACCCCAGAATCTCCTCCCATGTGGGGGAGTCGTAAGTGTTGAAAAGGAGTGGTGGTGGCAGTGATTATCAGATAGTTCAGGTGCAGCTGGTCTGCCTTACAAGGCTGTTGTGCAGCAGTTGCACAAGGAATTATAGATAAATGGAAGGGATAAAGAACTACCCAGCATCTGGTTGGGGAGGGTATATAGGGCAAAATAGTTTAGAAAGAATGGTGAGCATTCTAAATCTGACCTATTTATCCATCCCCAAAGAAAAGGAGCCTAAATTCAATAAGACAATATTAATAAAACCATTAAAAACTCAGATTTCTCCCAGTTTTGCAAGTATTATTGAGCATAGCCTGTAACTGTTTTCAAACAGAGATTGGGTGGGTAGAGTTGGACAATAAGCTCTTTCCATTGGCTACTGCATCAGGCTTCTCAATCCCTTAGAATAGTTTAAAGGTATATGAATCAGTTCTGTTTCTGAAGGGAAGCAGTTTTGGGTATGACCAGTTAACCTGGATGGGGAGGTCATCTGCATCATTTATACATTGCTCCTTGGATGCAATATTTCTAGGCTGACCTTGGCTCTGCTTGGATGTTGTAAAAGAAACTCTTGCTCCTGAAAAAATGGATAAATGAAGTGGGCAACAGGGTGAAACACTATAATGAATAACAGAACTAATGGTATTGACTTTTCCTTTAATTCCTATTAGGTATACAACGGGACATATATGGGCCTGCCCACCTAGTGAAGGTGATGATTATATTTTCCATTGCCATCCTCCTGACCAAAAGATACCCAAACCCAAACGACTGCAAGAGTGGTACAAAAAGATGCTGGATAAATCTGTGTCAGAGCGCATAGTGCATGATTACAAGGTTGGTTGTGAATTAGTTTAAATATCACCTTTAGTTCTTGCACCTTATGTATACTGGAACAGGAATTTATTTTGAGAAAAATGTCGAAATATTTTTGAGAATATTGCTTAGCTAACAGTACTTAAAAGGTAATGTCCGAGAAGCATTTGGATCTTATGAAGCATTTCAAATTTGGTGGATAGAAAAAAACTTGCACCGTAAACAACAGCACTATTTTTTAAAAATAAGCCTAGAAGAAAAACAACTTTGAAGAATTAAAGTGTCCCTGAGTGGTTGGGGCAACCTAGTCAGATGGGCAGGGTACGAATTATTATTATTATTATTACTATTATTATTAATGTTCAAGAGAGACTAGGAGGCCTTCTGCATGAGAATTTCTGCTTTTGCTCCTGTCATCAATGTGATGTGTACTGAGAAACATTTTGTGTTGCAGGATATTTTTAAGCAGGCAACAGAAGACCGTCTGACAAGTGCAAAAGAGCTGCCTTACTTTGAAGGGGACTTCTGGCCTAATGTTTTAGAAGAGAGCATTAAGGAGCTAGAGCAAGAGGAAGAGGAGCGAAAGAGAGAAGAGAACACTAGCAATGAGAGCACTGATGTAAGGAAGTCATGTTTTCCCAACAAATGTCATTCATCACTTTATTTCCTAAAATCTACAACTGGCATATTGAACTGGACCCAGGATCCAGGAATCCTCTCTAGAATTATTTATTAATTTCTAATACGTTTGTTGGTGGAAAGGAACAAGGAACCAACCCACAACATTTTGTTTTCATTCAGGAATTACTTCTTAAAATTGCCTGAAGAACATTCTAGCTGCCATAGTTTTTGCCTCTTGTGTGGATAAGATCAAGACATGAATATGTGCCTTACCTGGCTTAAGTTGCCACCTTTGCTTTTGGGACTGATGGATAATTGATGTGTTGTAATGACTTCTTGGTGGTTGCTTGTTTATTCTCCTGGGAACCAAATGTGTCTTGCCATTTTCAAATTAGACTCAATTCTCCATTCACATTGCAGGTCAGCAAAGGAGATAGCAAAAACGCCAAAAAGAAAAATAATAAGAAGACCAGTAAAAATAAGAGCAGCTTGAGTCGTGGTAATAAAAAGAAACCTGGAATGCCTAATGTCTCCAATGACCTTTCCCAGAAACTGTATGCCACTATGGAAAAGCATAAGGAGGTAAGAACAATATTTAAAGTATCTGAATGGCTGCAGCATCTAAGTGCAAGTGAAATATATCCTTGGACTGTAAAAGTAGGGGGTTTATTACTTCCATGTTGACTGAGGGAACTTCATGACCAAATAATAATCTTCTTTTCATTTGCCACACAAGTTAGACGCATGGTTAATTTAATCCAGTGGTGTGAGGCTTCTGAGGGAATGTATTGAAATGAGCGGCAGACTGCACACATACATGCTCTGTGGAACATTGTGGAAATTAGTTGCATACATGTTTCTATTTGTGTTAAAAAGGTTTTTTAAAATCTTATTTCTCCTGGGTATTTAGATAATATACAAAAACAAAATCTTTTCTTATCTAATAAACCTATATAGCTATTTTAAGGTCTGTATTGTAAATTGGAAAGTTGAGTTTTTTTGCCAAATTCTAAGGCACAATGAAGCATAAGGCATACTGTAAACCTATGAGCATGTTATCAAACACATGTGAGAGTAAGGGAAAACTGTGAAAGAAAACAAGTGCTTTTTTCTAGAAAAATAGGTACCAGTACTCACCATGAAGTTGTTATAGTAAGTGCCACACTTTTTAACAACAACAATAGAGGTGCTGGTACTGCATACCCTTGAGGACCCCCTGGAAAAAAAACACTGAAGAAAATGCTCAATAGGGGCATGCAATCAGGCTGAGGTTGCATTGTGGCCAAGTGATTTTGGGTTGACTTTGTTGTGGTAAATGAAGTTAAACATACAGATTGGAGCGTTATAAACCAAATAATCTGAATTTGATTTGTATAACACAAAGTATTATAACTAGGTGTTTTACTATTTCAGGTATCTTTTAGGGCAGGGGTGGGAAACATTCTAGCGCAGAGAGCCAAATTGTTATCTCTCCAACCCCTTGTAGGCCAAATTTGACAGCTAGTTGTCCCCTAACTTCTTACTCTCGATGCTGCTGGGCCTGGCCCCTGATATGTACAGCAGGGTGGGGCCCAGAGACATTGAGAATAAGGTTGATGGCACTTGTTGCCTAATGCCCAGCTCTTTTCTCTACAACGCTGGGCCAAGGAAGTACAGGGGGGCTAGAATTCTGCTGCTGCTGCTGCTGCTGCTGCTGCTGCTGCTGCTGCTGCTGCTGGTCCCATCCTGCAGTAAACTTGACAAAATATGGAGCAGTTGTGGCTTGTTCCTGATGTTCGGAGCATGTTGACTGCTTCAGACTCCACAATGAGACTGAAAGACAGAGAACAGAAGGCATTGTATAGTTAAGGGTGATGAATCAAACCTCTTGGAATAAAGCCTAAAATCCGTTACTCTCTTTTTCAGGTATTCTTTGTGATCCGTCTCATTGCTGGTCCTCAAGCCAATTCCCTGCCTCCCATCATTGAACCTGACCCACTCATTCCGTGCGACTTAATGGATGGGCGTGATGCCTTCCTCACCCTTGCTAGAGACAAACACCTTGAGTTTTCCTCACTACGAAGGGCAATGTGGTCAACCATGTGCATGCTGGTAGAGCTGCATACTCAGAGCCAGGATCGTTTTGTTTATACCTGCAACGAGTGCAAACACCACGTGGAAACAAGGTGGCACTGCACAGTCTGTGAGGTATGTCTCGCCACTGGTGAAATAATTTGTTATACAAATATTCAGAGGTTTATATCATGAAGAGGTTTTTGGAACTGAAGTGGAGGGTTTCATTAGTGTTTACTGTAATATTAGGTTTTATCTTAGGACATTTTAAAAGTTCCTTGCTATCCTACTCCAGTATCTTGATATTTATGTTGAAGCGTATAGCTTACACTTCCATTTTAACATGGCTCTGTTTCAGAGTAAAGAGCATTCTTAGGATATTACAGCCAAAAAAAGTGATGAAAATGTACTCTCCTTTTGGAACAATGGACACATTTCAAATTTTGAGAGTGTTGTGGGTACCAGTGACAAAATGGCAGCCATGGGAGCATGTCATAACACAAGATTAGAGAAAGTACAGTAATTGTGAAGTTTCTTATAATTGTATTTCCTGATGAATTTCTGCCTACCATAAAGCTATTAAAGGCACAACAGTGCTCTCTCCCCCCATTTTTCAACCCTAGACCAAAGCCTAGGCTGCCATCCTATACCAGCTTACCTGGGAGTAAAGCCCATTAAGCACAAAGGGACTCAAACTTCTGACTCTGCCATTCTTAGTAGGTGTTCTTTAGCTCCTGCAAAGCAGAAGACATGCTTAAGCCACTTTGCAAAGATTTCAGATTTTCCTTTTGGAGACAAGGGCATTCTTCAACCCACATTTGTTGTGTAGTAGTATTTGAGAAAGCAACTTCTAGGGATTACCTGACCTCAGATGAATTCACCATAGGAAAGATGCATTATGGTTTCTAGGGGAAAAGAAATGGCAAAGTACAGAGATTCCAAGGACTACTAGAAAATAAGCATGAAGAGTGCTCTGAGGGAGAGGGGAAACAACAGCTCTTCAGAACCCAAGTAGTTCTTGTTACCTAACTTACTAATCACAGCTGGCTTCACTTATTGGCTAAAAAATAAAAACATTGACAGGTGGCAGAAGTCAGGCTGACTATTCACAGAAATTGCTTAGCAACATATCTGCACTTTTTCCTCGTTAACTTTCTAGGCTGTCAAGCAATTTCTTTTTAAAAATAAATATATGAAAACTCAGAACTTAGGACCTTAGGAGTCACTGGTTGGTGACTCCTGGCCTGTTTCAAGTCTGCATCTGTCTGAGATGGGAACAGCCTTTCACTTTTGTTGCTCACCATATCAGTCTTGCTGTTCTTCCCCTAAGAACTGACACTTGAGCCACTTTGGCTGATAGTCATTGCATAGTTTTCAGTGAATGCTTGTTTATGCCTTTCCAAGTTTCATGATTTTTTTTCTTGGACAGGTCATCATTAGCATTTTGAGATTGCATTGTTAATTAAGACTATCTTTTATCAGCTATTTAATTTTTTAGAGATGTGTGCTTCTGTCAGGGAATAAGGCCAGTTATCTGACTGATCATTTCTGTTTTTAGGATTATGACTTATGTATCACCTGCTATAACTCTAAAAACCATGAGCACAAGATGGAGAAACTGGGCCTTGGTATTGACGATGAAAGCAACAACCAACAGACAGCCACTACGCAGAGTCCTGGTGATTCACGTCGCCTGAGCATCCAGCGCTGCATCCAGTCTTTGGTCCATGCCTGCCAGTGCCGCAATGCCAACTGCTCATTGCCGTCTTGTCAGAAGATGAAGAGGGTCGTCCAGCACACCAAAGGTTGCAAGCGCAAAACCAATGGAGGGTGCCCCATTTGCAAGCAGCTCATTGCTCTTTGCTGCTACCATGCTAAGCACTGCCAGGAGAACAAGTGCCCAGTGCCCTTTTGCCTCAACATCAAACACAAGCTTCGTCAGCAGCAGCTTCAGCACCGCCTGCAGCAGGCCCAGATGCTCCGGAGGAGGGTGGCAAGCATGCAGAGGACCGGCATAGTAGGCCAGCAGCAAGGGTTGCCCTCGCCAACACCAGCCACACCAACAACTCCGACAGGCCAGCAGCCACCAACTCCTCAGACCCCACAGCCGCAGCCTCCACCCCAGCATGCCTCGCAGCCGCAGCCCGTACCTCCCAATAACATGCCTCCGTATAGCATGTCAAGAACTCAGCCTCCTGGTGCTGTCTCCCAAGGCAAGGCAGGTGGCCAGGTAACTCCTCCAACAACTCCTCAGGCTACTCAGCCACCTATGCCGGGGCCCCCTGCAGCTGCCGTGGAAATAGCCATGCAGATCCAGCGAGTAGCTGACCACCAGCGGCAGATGGCCCATCCAATTTTCCAGAGGCCAATTCAACACCAGATGCCCCAGATGAATCAAATACAGCCTATGAGTGTAACACCACCTCAGATGGCCAGAGGTCCCGGGGGCCATATAGATCAAGGGATGGGACCATCAGGAATTCAGCAGCAGCCCGCATGGGCCCAGGGAGGCTTGCCTCAACCTCAGCAGCTGCCGTCAGGAATGCAGAGACCAATGATGTCAATGGGCCAGGCTGGGCAGCAGATGAGTATGTCACCGCAGCAGCCAGGAATGGGTCAGGTCCCTGGCGCTGCTCCGTCAAAGCAAAGCTCTGTGCCCCAGGCAGCCTTACAAAACCTGCTGCGGACTCTCAGGTCCCCCAGCTCTCCCATGCAGCAGCAGCAGGTGCTTAACATCCTGCACTCCAACCCTCAGCTGTTAGCTGCTTTCATCAAGCAGAGGGCTGCCAAGTATGTTGGGAACCAGAATCCACAGGGCATGCCGGGACAGCCTGGAATGCCTCAAGGGCAACCAGGGATGCAGCAGCAGGCCATGCCAGGACAGCAAGGTGTGCATCCCAATCAAGGCATGCAAAATATGAATCCGATGCAAGCAGGTGTGCAGAGGCCCAGCATGCCCCAGCAGTCGCCACCCCAGCAGCCACCACCCCAGCAGGCCATGGGCGGGATGAATCCTCAGGCACAGCAAATGAATATGAATCCTGCAGCAACCATGTCTCCCCAGTTTCGGGAAATCCTAATGAGACGGCAGCTGATGGAGCAGCAGCGTCAGGGAGCAGGACCAGGGCTGGGGCCTGGCATGGCCAACCATAATCAGTTTCAGCAGCCCCAGGGAGTTGGGTACCCTCAGCAGCAGCAGCAACAACAACAACAACAGCAGCGGATGCAGCATCACATGCAGCAAATGCAACAAGGGAATATGGGACAAATGAGCCAGCTTCCACAAGCGATGAGTGCGGAGACGGGATCCAGTTTGCAGCAAGTGTTCCAGCAGAGGCTACTTCAGCAGCAGATGGGATCACCAGCTCAGCCCAATCCTATGAGTCCCCAACAGCACATGCTCCCTAGCCAGGCCCAGTCCCCACACTTACAAGGCCAGCAGATTCCGTCATCGCTCACCAATCAAGTGCGTTCTCCACAGCCTGTCCCTTCACCACGTCCCCAGTCCCAGCCACCCCACTCCAGTCCGTCCCCTAGGATGCAGCCACAACCTTCTCCACATCACGTCTCCCCGCAGACCAGCTCCCCTCATCCAGGACTGGTAGCTGCCCAGGCTAACCCCATGGATCAAGGGCACTTTGCCAGCCCGGACCAGAATGCAATGCTTTCTCAGCTTGCTAGCAATCCAGGCATGGCAGGCCTCCATGGTGCAAGTGCCACAGAACTGGGACTCGGCTCAGATAATTCAGACTTGAATTCAAACCTTTCACAGAGTACACTAGACATACACTAAGACACACTGTAGCATTTTGGGAGCAAAAAAAACTTATTTTCTCAAGACTTTTTGTACTGAAGACAATTTTTTTTGAATCTTTCTTAGCAGAACATTTTTCCCTGGAATACATCTGAACTCTGCAGCAGTAGTTTGTGGTTTTAAAAATGAGAAACCAACAAAATGAACCTGAGGGACAATAGAATACAAAGAAAATATATTTTTGTTATGGCTGGGGTCATAACCAGTCCTTTTACTTGTTTTTGTTTTCCCTTCGCGTGCGTTGGGGAGGTGCTTGGGAGGGGATAGTTATTTGGCTGCTGACCAAATGGCTTCCTTCTCTAGCCTCCAATAGGTTTTATTTTTTTTTTAAATTAATGAAAATATGTAATATTGATAGTTATAATTGACTGAGGCAGATGGTTAACTTTTTTCCCTATTCTGGTTTTTCTCATGCCTACTGCAAAAAAAGAAAAAAAGAAAAACAGAAAAAACAGAACATTTCCTAAAACTGGAGGACAAAAAGGGTGAATGTTGCTTTAAAATACAGTGCATATATATAAATATATAAAAATATATATTAAAGATAAATACCAATTTTTCCTCTTTGGTTGGAAAGATGTCAATTCTTTTAAAAACTGTAAAAATTATTAAGTAACCCAGTCTCCCTCCTGAAGTCTACTTTTGTCCTCCAAGAATTTTCTATACCAGAGTCTGAGCTTAAACTTCAAGTATTAAAATTTGTACATGTAGAGAGAAGACAACTTTTTGCAAATACACGGGGCAGCTGCCAAATGGATGTAGTATATATATTGTGGTTTTGTTTTCTTGAAAGAATTTTTTTCGTTATTTTTACATCTAACAAAGGAAAAAATAAAGAGGGTAAGAAACTATTCCAAGGGTATAATTTTAACCTGAGAGTAAATCCCTGGGGTTTCTTCTTTATGCTTGCTTTCTCTATCCCTCCCCTCCCATTTCCTCCTCTTCCATTTTCTGTAAAACTTGAAAATAGAAAGCAAAAAACCCTCAAATGTTGTAAATCATGCAATTAAAGTTGATTACTTATAAATATGAACTTTCGATCACTGTATAGACTGTTAATTGATTTCTTATTACCTATTGTTAAATAAACTGTGTGAGACAGACTGATTTTTTTATGCTTCCCTTCTTCTTTTCCCCTTCAATTGGTGCTTATTTTAAACTGGGGAAAGAAGATGGTATGCTTTTGCAAAACAAAAAACTACGGCGATCAATTTGATGTATAGTAACATACCATTATGTGTGTTTTTGAAACATGCGTATTTTGGGCTGTAATGAAGATGATCAATGTCCATTTTGCTGTGACACTATATTTGCTTCTACTTGTGCTATGGAAACTTTTCTTCATATCTAGGTGGGATGCTGTCTGCATATTTGACCTGGACAGCACTTGATCCTCAAAAGAACCTCCAGAGTCCAGAATACTGCCCAGGGTTTGACTATCGGAACAGAAGTCTCAAGACACCATTCCACAATTCAGCGGGTTGGCATGCAAGGCGACCTGAGGAATTTGTGGTGATTGCAGGCAAATTATAAGCATGTCAGTCTGCTCTGACACCAGCAGTTCTAATTTAATTAGATGAGTGCTGTGAAGACTGAGCCTCCCTCTATAAATGAGTGCCATCCAGGGGCAGCAATTTGGTGGTCCGATTTTGGTCATGCCCACAAGCTTAGATGGAGAAATAGTTAGCTACACATACAGTGTTTTGTGTAGTTAACATTTAACTACTGTAGATGCATCTTTGTTTCTGCTGAAGCGGATAGTCCTGAGAGTTTGAGGAAGGTTTTGCATTATTAAGCACTACAGAATTCCTGTCAGTTTGGTGCTTATCTGAGCTACTAAATACAAGGTCTTCTAAATGTTTCTCCGCCTGTTATAGCCGTTTCTGGATTGGCTTAGTTTCAAAGTCAGGGTCTAGCCTTAGCCCTGACAAACTCTATTTAGAATAGTAGATAAACAGGGCAATGCAGGTTGGATGGAAAGTACAGTGAAAGAAGTAAAATTTAATACATATTATCACAGATGATAAAACTCAGGATAATGTACAATTATTTGTGTTGCAAAAATACAATAAAAGTGGCTCATAGAAAATTGTTTTAGGTAATAACGTTGCCAGAGGCTTTAGTTTTAGGATGAACTCTGCATCTACAGTCCTATGAGTATTTAGAGTGTTTCCTGTCTGGGTGAAGGTGCAAAGTTGCAATGCGCTCAGTGTGATAAATTTGGAATTGTAGTTCTTCAGTAGATTTTGCAGATACAAAATTCCATTTTTAAATTGCAATTGTTGATGACACATCACCAGCTACAGCTTTTATTTTTATCTTCTATGGATTTTCATCATCACTGCATTTTTGTACTGTCACTCTATGCATCATTCTTTGTCTCCTTGTTAGGTTGTTTTAAATTTATTAACTTAAATCCTTTTCCCACAAGCATGCTCACACACATACATATATCGCACACATACATGTATAAAATGAAATTGCTTTCCAGTTCTTGAGCCAAATGCTCATTCAAAACTGATGAATTAGAACTAACACTCACTTACAGCATTTATAACAGATGCTTGCAAACAAAATATTAAGTATAATGAAATCCAGCCAGGATTTTATAAAAACAGTGAGCAGATTTCTGCATAAGAATTGAAGCACAGAGTAAAATGACAGAGAAACACAGTGTCCCTAAAGCCATATAGCAGATCCACAGTTCAGTGGATTGAAAAATATCCCTCTTAATTTCAGGATAGAAATTACATCAAGTTTCTATAGACTGACTTGCCTCATCCTTTCTTTTTAAAAAAGGGGGTGAGTTAATCTGACACTCAGTGCATTCTTCTGTAGCGAACTTACAGTGCTTTTACAGGAAATAAGAGCTTACAGCTCTGCAAATCAGTGGAGGTATACTGCCATTAAAAGATACTTTGGGTCTACATCTTATTAAAACAGAAAATTCTCATATCTATCTGGTATGCAGATGGGTCTAGCTTTCACAACATGCAGCCTGTCATGTTTTATTTGTAATCCGCAATGATAAACACTATCCCAGAATTTAAAATGTTGTGTCCTGTAGTTAGGCAGAATGAGGTTACTATCTCTTAGGCAGAAAAGGGTGAAGAAGTAGGAAGGTGATTATTAAATGTGAAGTTCTTTCTTGGGAAAAACCTAAGCAAAGCCAGAAGCCCACTCCCTGTCTCCAGTGTGCACCTCTGACTGACTTCAGCTCTCTTCTTGCCATGCAGAAATATAAAGTGCATTTTCCTTCTCTTCTGCAGTAATGTCAGGAATGCAACTTCCCTAACTCAGAAATGCATATGCTTCCACCATAGACATCTTCTTGGTCTACAAGCCATTTGACCATACCAAGACTGTTCTTTTCTAATTTTATTTACTTCAACTATTAGCCCCCACAAGTATGGCCAATGGGCAGGGATGATGGGAGCTGTAGTTTACCAACAACTGGAAGGCCAGAAGGTCCTTTCACCTAGGCTGCAAGCTTGGAAATCTTGAAATTATTTAGCAACACCTCAGCCATGACAGCAACACTCAGAGAAGCCATCATTTTAAAAAAAAAGGCCAACCTACATTGGAGATTGAACTATAGGTGGTTTCTGTAGCAATAACTTCAAATATTAAAAATATATGAAACACAAGCATTTCTCTAACCATCCAGCCCGCCTTAATTCTCATGCTTTTGCTAGTTACCTTGAGAAAAATAACCACAGCTCCTAATCTTGAATTCTCATTGTGTACAAGAATGCAAAATATACTATCCATAATAGGGATATCATAAATTCTCATATGTGTGAAAATTATTGTACACCTGGGCTGCAGAGCAGGAGTACCACCTCCACCTGGTTTTCAAGGACTCCTTCAACCTTAACTATACCTACTCACATGGACCTCGTGGGAATCGGTGTGTTTGACATGCAGAGCTGCCATTTTTTAACTTGTTGCAGTTTTCTTGTGATGGGGTGTGTGTACATGTAACAAGAGGCATTCTTTGTATCAGGTTCTTAAAAGGTGAATGAGTAAGGGCAGTACAAAGATGGCAACAGTAGACAATCATGGTCATCGCTTCAAATGATACCTCTAATTGTTGGTACAAAAAAAATGCAGAATGCACTCATTTCTCCTGATAATAGAAACTTGACATGCAGGAAATAACACAGGAACCTAGGAAGGTGCCTTAAACAGGGTCAGACCATTGTAGCATGAGTTTCAGGTGGGGTCCTCTCCCAGCCCTATCAGTAGATGTTGGGGATTGAAACTGCCTGCATACAAAATGAATGCTCCAATTGAGCTCTGATTCTTCCTAAAGAGCACAAGACAAGGCAGGTTTTTTCTTTCTCTGGGTCTGTTGATGATTGTAGGACTACAAAGTTATGACTGACCTGCTCGAGCTATGATGCAATTGAGATACTTGGAGACAAAAGAGAGAGAATAGGATAAACAAAACAAAAACAAAAAACCAGCACTTACTGGCCCTTAGGGAAAAAATACCCTAATTTGGATTTAGGAATAACAGAGTACAAAACCATGAAACTCACATTTTACAAGTTTTGCATTATATGCTCACTTATGTGAAAGTTAACCCTACTAATTGCATTGGGATCATTAAACATAACAGGGTGATTACATGTTACTTTCAATGAGTGTATAATCTCTGTAAATAGCTGGGCGGCATGAATCAACGCAAACACTTGTACATGTGTAGACAGACAACTTGTACCTGTGTTTAGGGTACTATGAATAACCTTAATGGGATCAAGTTTCAAAGGCATTCATTTATTGCAAACTTGCATTATAGCCAATGAGACCACTTAGCTGAAGAACCAGCTGTGTTTTGAACTTTAATGCTGCTTGGCAGAGCAATACTGTGCATGTCTTCTCCGTCATAAACTAAATGGGACCGGCAGGGAAGTATATATATGATTGTAGTCTTCGTGGATTACCTTGGAACTAATGGGGATTAAAACAAGGCAAGTAATGTGTAGCCAGAAATATATCATTTGGTTACGGTAATTTATATCCATGCATTTTGCATAATTTAAGCTGCAATCCCATACACATTTATATACCTGCAACCGAACTTAGTGAGGCTTCTAAATTGACAAATTTAGGATTGTACTATTCTCGGTGTCGCAGCTAGTGAAGTGGAGGGCCTGTCATTTTTAATTTCATTTCATTTTCCCAAATCAGAACTGAAATAGTATTAGCAAATGAAAATGTCCCTTTAAACTTGAATTGAGTGCCTCAGCCTCCCTCCTGCAAAAGGAACTGTTTCGTACCCCTCATTAGATGGGGGTGGAAGGGCACAAACAGCTTTCAGACAAAGGTGAGTTCCAGCATCTTTCATTTAGAAATTAATTATGGAATAATTAAGGCACATTTATTGGAACACACCCATTCAGTGCCAAAAATCAAAACCTTACATGCCAGGAAACACACTTCTCAAAACCAAGGATTGCATTCAGCTTGGTTCTATTCAGAGCAGACTTGCTGAAATTGGTTAATATTGTTAATGTAGGTGCATTGATTTTAATGTCTTAAGTAGAAGCTGGAAACAACCTCAAGTCTCTTCTCTAAAACCCAAAAGGCTAATTATTTTAGCTCTATAGACAAAATATAGGAGTTTAAGAGAAAGCCCACCACATCTTAGCAGTGGAACCTATTTTCAACTCAATGGCTCAACCTCAGATATTTGAAGGGGGGGGGGAAAGTTGGATCATATGCACCACAAAATAATTACAACCATCCTCCACATATCTAAAATTAGGAATAATGTCTTCCATATTTTGACACATCAGTTGATGTGACAAGCAAACCATTTTGAGGCCCCATGTTACATATTTTAGAAATCCACTGACAAAATGGGCCCTAAAACAGGATCACAGGCATTGCTATGCAAGCTAAAAAGTCTGCCTTGCTTGCCATCACTGCAAAAAAGAGTATGTTGAATCACTCCCTACTTGTATTTCCCAACCAGTAGGTCAGAAAACCTGTGGCACCTTTGCATCAGAGGCAAGTTGTAATACTCATTCAAAACAACTTGTATGAGCACCTTATGGTGAACCATCATCAGATCTACCACCAGAGTTAACTGATAGTTTAGCCAAAGGTAATTTGAGTTTGCTTAGCCAACATTTGTCCACAAATTGTCTGCTGAAGAATCAGAAGTGTGAATGTGTGTGAAGCACATTTGCAACTGATATCACAAAGTTGTATTTAGCTGTGTACATACTATACATTTAAGACACATTTAAAGCACACACACTACCCCAAAGAATAATAGAAACTAGTTTTCCCCTCACAGAGCTATAATTCCCAGCAACCTTAACAAACTACAGTTACCAGGATTCTTTTTGTGAACATGCTTTAAATGTGCTTTAAACTTCTATGGTGTTTGCAGACACTCTGCAAAAAGGATAATAACTTCTTGAATTGTCATATGATAGGACACTCAACAATATTTTTTGGGAACTGAAATTAACTGAATGTTGGTTTCATATCACCAAATTACTCACTAGTGAGTGTCCTGAGCTTGCTAATGAAACAGTACCTTTGCTGCTGCCATTTGGTAGCCCATACCTTTGCCAGAGGTTTTCAAGCAATGACTGCTATGAAGATGAAATCTCAGGTCCCACATTGAGTACACATTGGCAAAATGCAAGCTTTAGGGATCCCACCAATACTTGCCAAAACAGAGTTGACCGTGAATGAAAAGATGACAAACTGAACATTTTTTATAGTTTAATTTAACACCACTTTGGTATGTTTATAGAATACATTTGTATGGTTTATGAAGCAATATTCTGAAGTCATGACTGGTGTTCTTACATTCTCATTTAAAAAAATAAACTGATTGACTTTGTAAGTACTATAAATTGTTAAACAATTCCACATTAATGGGGGCATCAAGTACAATTTTTGCTTGGATGGTTATAAAGTCAGCAAAGCTTCACTTAAAATGCATAATACTGATGGCTGCCAAAGAGCTAAGGTCCAAAATTCATGTGACTATAAATTACTGGGTCAGTAAATACAAAGTAAATTTGGACCTGTGGATCGTACCAAAAAGGTTGAAAAGCACTACCCTACCTCATGCGGTTTTCTGAAAAACTTAAGGAAGCTGGTAGGATACTACTACTGCTTCCCCCTTCACATTAATTCCATTGCAAGCTGATGCTGTTCCCTCAAGACACAGTTCAAATAAGAAATTGTAATTAATTATTTTTAAGGAGCACACATATTTAGAAATTTATCTCAGTACTTTTCATCCAAGAAAGAGAGTGAGAATTTGGCTGCTCAGACTACAACACAAGAGAGTAGTATCCAAAAAGTACAAAACCCTGTTATGCAGTTCAAACACAGGCTGTTAGGAATTAGAGTCTCAATCAGCCAGAAGTTGGGAACCTTTGACTCTTCAGTTGATGTTGGACTCTGACACCCATCATCCTTGATCATTAGCCATGGGAGTTGGGCACATGGGAGTTGAAGTCTACAACATCTGGAAGGCCTCAGGGTCCCATAATTGAAATAAATCAGGTGGTGACCGTGATTCTTGGCTGCCTTATATTGAGAATGGGGCTGGATAACAAGTTTCTCCTCACACAGTGAGATCTACTGAGCAAGCATTAGGTTGTTTTCTCTCTGTGTTGTGGCAAGAGGCAAGCATTTCGCTTTTTTTACAGGGGGAGGGAGGAGCTAACAGACAACCATAGGCAGTTGCAATTCTAGGTGTAACACTTTAACTGAGAGAAAACACCCCAATTATGTGGGGGAGGGATGTCTGGCTATATTCCCAAAAATTGGAATATAGGGGGAGAGAGAATGCAGCCCGAATCAGCCGCTGAATTTAGTTTAACTTGAGGTGCTTCCCCCCCCCAAAAAAGTTGAGGGGTACTCTCATTTTGACTCAAGAAAATCACTATTTTATAGTTAAAATCATGAAAAATAAATACAGTAAATGGACAAAAGTACAAAGATTCACAAAATGTTTAGGGGGTATGCGTACCCCTGCATACCCCCCCAGAAAAAAGCAGTGGGCTACACTGGAAGGAAAGAATGATTAAGATGATGTAATTGTCTTTCAGAGTTCCTCAAAATAAACATTTTATTTGTTTAAAAGATAAATAAATGAAACAAACAAACAAAAAAACACCTTTAAAACGCTTTTGATTCTGTAGTGCCCCACCCTTCTGTCAGTGATCTGCTGCCCCAGCCCGCTTTTAGAGTTCTATTTTTCTAAATATTGTTTCTGTTTCTGCAAACCTCCTAGTTTCCTCAGCCCTGAGGTTAGCTCCTTGTGTGAGGATAATGCCATTTTGTCTACATAAGGATTCAGACTCAAGAGAATGAGTTCACTGTTAGTAATGTTAGATAGATAGATGATAGATAGATATAGATAGATAGATAATAGATATAGATGTATTAGTATAATAATAGATATTAGTAATATATGTACAGTTTATTATATACTCTGAGCATTTTGCTAAAGCTATCAACAACAAGCGTCCTGTTATACCATTTAGGTATTTGTGCAGTATCTAATTTGTGCAAACTAGTGTGAGAGCTGTCATTTCTGAGCTCACAGCCCAGGAATTTGTTCTGAGTGTCGGTACAGAACGGAACTCACAGTCCTTCTACACAAAACTCCAGGTTTCCCCCGCACACAGCCTTCTTTCTTATTTCAGTAGATCTGTATGTATGTATTTTGGAGGGAGAGAGTAATTTTGTCGCTGCCATTGTTATCAACGAGTCAAAAACCCTTGCGACCTGCTTCAAATCACCCAGAGATCTATCAGTAAAATCCCGGTCCACTTTCTGCCTAGCTCTGTAGTCGAAGGTGGCCGCTTGCTTGCTTGCAGCCCTTAGGGGCATTTTCCAAATATTACTTGGCAAGCCCCATTGAATCCCCCTGGATAGACTGAGGAGGAGTTGCTGTCTGCTCTAGCGGTGATCAGCCCCACATTCAAAGGGCTGTGGGAGGCAATATAGAGGGAGACCTGGGCCCTGCTCGCTCGCTCGCTACGTGCCAGAACGCGAGCGGTCGGGAATGCAAAATGCAGGCGGCGCTTCGCTTTTCAGGCACCCTCCTTATAACGCAGGGCGAGCCCGACTGCAGCCTGGCCTTTACTAAGGATTGCCTGGCGGGCAGCTGCTGGCACAGGAGAGCGGGTAGCGTCGAGCGCTCCTCTGCCAAATAATGTTAGCGGGTTGGGGGGCTTCCCTCAGGGACGGCTGCTGCCTGCAGGGCCGACGGACAATGGCCTGGGAGGCGGTGCCTTTTTCCCTGCGAGGAACGGACTGGGCACATGGTCTGCATTCTCTGCAAAGTAAACACCCCACTGAGAACATGAGGAGAGGCGTTCTAAGAGTGTGTTTTTGGTTTTTCTCCCCAACGGGTCTACAGCCTGAGTTAAACTTCGTTGCGCCCCTTAAGAACTACAACTCCCAGAACCCTGCGCGCTGTGGAGCGAAGGCTGTCTACACGCCGCACGCCTCCCCCTCCTGCTCTTCCGGCGCCGCGTCTTCTCTCTCTGCCCATTGGGCGGCGACGGCGGCGGGAGCGCGAACGAGCCCATGCGCTTTGGAGGTGCGCGCGGAGGACGCTGAAGGCGACGCGGCTATTGGTGACTCGTGCGCTCCGTAGGGGGAAGGGAGCGCGCGCCGCCCGGCCGCGTCTTGTCGCTGGCTGTGCTGCTCGGCGTCTGCATGGGCAAGAGGAGAGCCATGGAGCGGGAAGGAGGCCCGGTAGGTCGGTGGTGGTGGTTGCTTTGCTCGGTTAGCGGCGAGGTGGCAGTGAGGAAGGGCTCCCAGGTTCCTTGCTCTGGTGCCGTAATAACATCCCACCTGCCTGCCTTCCGCTTATGGCGAGGGGCGGGGAGGGGGTGTTCCACGTGAAAACGGAATACAGTATATTTCCCTCATAGACGGTGCCCCCTTCCCCCTAAAAGGAGCTCGCCCCACAACCCGTGCCTCTCTTTCTCCCACCGCCCTTCTTGCTGGACCCCTGTGTGCAAGGAAAGGCACTTTTCTTTAGTCCTAAACGGTATCAAATAAGCTTCCTTGAAAGTTAACTCGCTTGTCTTTTTCTCTCTTTTACTTTCAAAGACAGTTGCTCCTAGTCTAGATAGATAGATAGATGAATAGATATGGATATTGGAAGCAATTCACTGAATACTTGTTACTTCCTCAATCAAAAGGTGGTTTTTGTAATGCTATGTCTATTTTTTTTTACAAATCAGATTATATATAGTGTATTTTATAAGTCGATACACAAGTGTATTTTAGGTTATAGAGGTTCTTCTTTTCTAGGCATTTTATATTTTCTTTATTGGTTATAATTATAAATAATAATAAAAATCTATAGGTTTTCCTTTAGGGAAAATATTTTTTTGATGGGAGCCAAATGTTACTTAAATATACTGTTATTTCTCTTTTTAGAAAACCAACATGTGGGACAAAGCTCACCACCTCCCCAAAATGCATTTTACTCCTTCTGTGCTCTTCTCAGTATGAATTGTTTCTAGTATCAATGCTATATTTACTTTGTATTGCTGCCCTTGACAAAAAATAAAAATACAGTAGACTGAAATTTTTGAGTGCTGAAAGTGTTGGTCCCCGCCCCCAATTGAATCCATGTGACTGATGCTCCCAACTGTTATTATGTGAATGATCCTGCACATGTGTAAGTTTCTTTTAAGTATTGAAAGATGTATGTGGGACAGCGTTAGACCTGTTGAAAGCATATTGGCTAATTACCTCCTGGCTTTGCTCTGTGTGCATGTCACTGCTTCTTGCTTATCAAACAGGTTATTAAATTAGTAATCGGCTGCTATTAAAACTAAATGACAGGTTGCATAGTGAACAGTTAAGTATCAATAGAATAAGAGTAACATCCAGCTACTGTTTACAGGTAGGTAGCCATGTTGGTCTGCCATAGTCGAAACAAAATAAAAAAATTCCTTCCAGTAGCAGCTTAGAAACCAACTACGTTTGTTATTGGTGTAAGCTTTCGTGTGCATGCATCCAGCTACTGGTATTTGTTTGAGCACCATCAGTATAGTTCAGGAGTCGCCAGTTTTGTGCCTGTGGCTGGACCAGGATAGGTCTTCCTTGGCCCCCACATGGCCCCATCCTTCCACTGAAATTGG
This sequence comes from Podarcis filfolensis, assembly GCF_964270895.1. NCBI lineage: Eukaryota > Metazoa > Chordata > Lepidosauria > Squamata > Lacertidae > Podarcis > Podarcis filfolensis. Next base: position 44,852,881 of record NC_139612.1, on the reverse strand, counting down.
ACTGTAGTCAGTAGAATTAGTTTTGGTGTGTGCTTTGTTGCATGCTGACCATGACAGTTTCTCCAGATTGGGCCCAAAGGTTGGTGAGTTCACTAATCTGCAATCCTGTGCAAATTTAAGAGCAAGTGCCCCTTAACACAGTGGGGCAACTTACAGTTTAAATGTATTGTAGGATCTGATCACACAATAGATGGGAATAAGGGTTGGATTTGCTAATGCAACATTGATTGGAAGATGCTAATTGGTTAGGTGTGTAGAACTGGTGATTCTTGGGATTAAAGGAATGCTTTGTGGAAGAGGGTGGAGCTCAGACAGGAAATGGAATTTGATATTTATGGTGTGGTGGTTCCAGCTGTAGGGTGCATTATGGCTGGATGAGTAGTCATATTGTAGGCAAAGAACTTCATGAACTCAGTAGTGATTTGGTGGCTTGTTGGGTAAATGGACTTAATCAATACAGCATATTGTTTGATCCCTCACAACAAATATGCAAAAAATAATAATACATGTCCTTCCTGTTGAATAACTACTTAGTCTATAATAGCTATTTGCTGGGGCTTTATATTCATAAGCTGTAACTTAGATTATGTTTTTTATTCTCCCATAAACATGCATTGAACATAGGTGGGAAATGTCCTGATGGTTATACTTGCAAAAAGTGGTTAAGATTGGACTAATCTGCTTGGAGTAATCTCTACTGGATGTGGTCAGATTGTTTTCACCCCAAATTGAAGTGGGCAGATACTATGGGTATCTGCTGCCTGCTTGACATTGCAATCTTCTTGAATTAGAAAGAAAAACCAAGGTGGTAGGATGTTTGACTGCACTGGCTTCCTCAGTATGTTGCTAAACTCACAAAGTTGCTTAACATCTTTGTGCTTCACTGTTTACCTCCTGTCTTTACAGGGCTGAGCTATAGTCATGGCCACATACCCCCAAAGTCTTTTTAACTCACTTGTTTGCTTCACTGGGGTTTCCCCTCATACATTTCTGCCTACAGTGTCCTAACATTGCTTGAATCCAGCAAGTAGGAGGGGGGACTAAATGTACAGTTATCTCTCTCTCTTTTTGCCAACTGTGTTTAACATTCTGTCTGCTTTGCCCCTAAATTTCCGATGTGTAGAAAGGATTGCACAGGTCAGTGGGTTTAAAAGTGTGTTCTGATCTGGCCCTCCGGGCAATTTTAGCAATTCTGGCAATCCTGAAAGGTAACATGTCTGCACTTAGAGATTATCTCGTATAATGCACGGCCTAGGAGAGGGGCAGGAATGAAGTCAGGGTGACGTCTACGCCCAATGGACCAGGGTATAGCTTCAAATGGACTTGAGACAAGCTATTGAGAATTCCCCAGAATCCTCTGCAATATGCAGAAATTCCACAGCAGATGCTCAGGAGTTCGCAGGAGAAGATACATCAACATAGACAGTGTTCCCTGAAAGAAAGAAAAAGTAGAAAATGCTAGCAAAGATTGAAGTTATGAAACGTCAAAGAAAACTGAAATGATATACAGTTATATCACCACCCCCCATTATTCTAGCTTGATTTTGTGTACTCCTTAGGATGTACATCAGTTTTACTTTTTCTTCTTGTTTTTGTGCAATTGCCCACTACTACCACATCACTGTTTTCTGATTGTGCCTAATGTAATTTATGTGGTGCTTACTAAAGACCTCAAAAAGTCAATCCTAAAATTTTGAGAGTTATCATGACTTCAGGATTAAAGATTTTAAAGCACAGGATAAATGAACAGAGATGCATTTTCATGTTGTTAGTCATATATATCCCACCTTACCTAGCAAACTTGGCTGGACTTGACTCTGCCTTTTTAGCACCAGTTGAAAACGCTTCCATTCTCCTGGAATTTTAACGTATATTATTTGTTTGTCCAATTAACTTTCTTTTTGTTAAGAACCAAAGAAGATCTCTGCTGGGTCAGACCTAAGGCCTATCTAGTCCAGCATCTGATAATTTGCTTGTCCTTTTCTGCAGCTCTTCCAGTTTACTCTTCCACTTACTGCCTGAAAAATATTTTCACTTGATACTGTATTTGATATGTGTTGGTTTTAAATTGTTCTAGTTTGTTGTTGTTGTTGTTAGCTGCTTGGGCTTAAAGGAAACATCACAGTATTTTAAATAAATATGTAATATTTTAAGGGGAGCATATTGAGAGAGTATGGAACCTCATTATTAGTGGAAGTACCAACACTTCCTTGGCAAATAGCCTGCTCAAATGATTCTGCCTCTGATATATGTGAACTGAATACCTCTTTCCCACCAATCATGCCTGTGGGTGTTTCAAATATACTCCGGTCTGTTTTGCTGCTAGTTGGAGTCTCCGGCCCATTGCAAGTCCTCATCCTTGGAGCAGAAGAATGAGGAGCAAGTGGATGATGACTTGGATCTCTTTGGGGGTTATGATAGCTGCCGGCGTTACAGCAGCAGTGGAGAGAGTGGCAGTACCTCCTTCCTGGAAGACTCTAGTGAGAATGAAGCAGCAGATCGAGAAGCTGGGGAACTGCCTACATTGCCTCCACAGGCCCAAAAACCTACCAGCCGATTGCCAGATGAAAGTGGTTCTGAGCCAGGTACTGGTGTTTTGTGGCAAAGGAAGGCTGTAAATGATTGAATACAAAGCAGCTTTAGTCTTTCTAGAGTGGGGGGGGGTAGAGATAGTTGATGGAATATACTACACTTGGAGGATGAGCCAAAAATAAATATAATACCAGCTTTTTAATAGGGAGAGTGTGTGTGATATATTATCTCATACAGACATGGTGAGGAAGTATTGCATATACGGAGTATGCCTAGCCATATGGTATTGCATGAAAAAACAGTGGTGTGTAAAGATGGAAGAATTCAGAATTTCACTATCATGCAGTTCTGCCCACTTTTTAAATCTACAGGGGCCTTGCCCCCAAGAAAACAATTTCAAACAAACTGTTGTTTTTTTAAAAAAAGTTTGGCTAAAGATTTTGACATACATTTTCCATGAATTCAGTGCAGTTATGGAAACTCGTATGTAGAAATACTGTATGTTATAATTTGAACATTAAATTGCGTTTAAATTTTTACACTTGTTTTTAATGGTAGCTTTAAAACAATGCAGCCTGAAAATATATGTCTTATTAAAAAACCATGAAATTAAACAATTCAATTATTCTATATTGTTTCGCAAGCAAAGCTTCTGCCCAGAAAATTCAAATTTTGTACTCAAAATCCATTTGAGAAATAAACATTTTTTAAAAAACGTACAATCTTGATAATTTGTTCTTATCGTATTCCTGATGTTAAGCTTCCTTAGTAAGAAGGTTTGTGTTGAGAGGAGACGTGTGCAGGGCCAGACTTGTACATTTTGGGTAGTGTGTCCGAAAATCATGAAACGGGACCAGTGCAGCTCCCACAAGGTGGGTTATATGTACACAGCTGAGTGTACCAGACCGTATCTAGCAATTCCTCATGATGAACTACAAACCTTTCTTGAAAATTGTGGAATGGTGATATCACAATGGAGCTTGATACAGTTGGGGTTACCAGCATGGTGCCCAAGGTTGCAGTGGTGCCTCCTGCTCTCTGCTCCCTTCATCATGAGGTGGCTTAGATGCTTTCTGGTTTCCCCCTTGGAAAGTACATAGAAGCAAAGGAGGAAGTTGAAAGAATGGCAATCTTTTCTCTTTCTCTTTCTACTCTGTGTGCTTTTCAAGACTCAGATTGACAAATGAGAAGCTGAACAGAAAGTAGAGTGGCCTACACAAAAATAAAATCCCTTATCATTTCTCTAAAATATCTGTTACTCAAATTAAGCTGTGAAAGGATATGACAAATAAAACTAAATAAATATCTCAGCAGAGGGGGAGTTGAGGGAAGTCCAGAGGAGGGGAGGGAGAATAATTGTAAATAACATGATGAATAAGATTTGTATCATTAATTGTTATAAAATTCAATAAATATTTAAAAGAATTAGAAAGTAGAGTGACCAAGTGGGTAGGAAGGAAGAGGAAGTGAGCTATGGGACTGTGCATGTATGAAAACGGAATGGCCAGAAGAGAAAGTGGGGTGTCCCAGGAGAGAGAGAAGATGGTGGCAGAAAGAGAGAGAAAGAGAATGTTTGTGTGTTTGTGTGTTTGTGTGCGTGTGCGTGCATATACCCAGAGGACCCAAAAGCTAGCCATCCTTTGTGTCCAAAATGAGAGGGTGGAGTAGAGGCTCTTTCCAGTCCATTAGGTCGCAGCTTTTGTGGTGGAATTTATTTAAGTCTAGCTTCAAGACAAAATTCTGCAATCAGGATCCTATCTGCATTGTAACACATTTCCTGTGTTAGAGCACTGCCATACAGAGGTGCTTTTGGGCAGCCTCATAGGGTGTGCTTGTGTGATGTTTGGGTCAACCAATGCAATTGCTATTGGACGTACAGGTTCCCTCTTGAGTGCCATGCCCCCAGCTAATGGAAGTAGTTTATCTCTCTGCTTTATAGTCAATACTGTGCAATGCAATGCAATGCAATGCAGTACTGCCAGCTTTGTGCTTTTTATCCAACTTGGTTGATGCTCCTAGTGGCCAGTGCAATAACTGGCACTCTCTAACTCCTTCAGGTCTCTCTCTTTGGGATCCTAAAGCACACTATGGGCTCTGCTCTCTCCTTCTGATCCGCTAGTTGAAATGCCAGGACAAGAGCAGTTTGTGTCAGTAGCAACAAATGCCCCTTTACTTCCCCCTTTGTTGCTGCCTCCCTTCTTACATGCCAACTGGCTCTAGGATTCCCCCTAGGTTCACCCCTTGCTTTGGGGGTGGGTGAGACATAAACAGTTCCTCCTAGCTTGGAGGAGGAGGTGGCTCCCAGTCAACCTAAGTTTAATCATCCCTGTTGGTAGCCTTGGGCTTTTCTGGTGGAACTGAATTGCTTCCTGCTGCTGAGGCCTATTGTATTTGTGCCCCCTCAGCTGTCTGTGAGATGTGTGGGATTGTGGGCACAAAAGATGCCTTCTTCTCCAAGACCAAACGTTTCTGCAGCGTCTCCTGCTCCAGAAGCTACTCTTCAAATTCCAAGAAGGCCAGCATCCTGGCAAGGCTGCAGGTGAGCAAGGCCCACTTAACGAGGCTGCTGTTTGCTAAATGAGGCATGAAAATAACAGTGAGCAGTGCTGGAGGCCTGGCAGGGATATTTGAAAAGCCATTCTCCCGTGAAGCAGGGACTTTAGGTGCTAGGAGGCACCTAGCAGACAGCCACACTGGGCAACTAATTATTTGGAAGCAGCTTTTGGCAGGGGAGGGGAGAGTTGAGGTTGGAAAAGCCATGCTTTCCCCATAGAATTGCACACCCACATGCACCAGCATATTAAAGATCACTTAGCACAGAAGAGTTGCCCTTTAAATGCTGTTTCATATTTGCAAACAGGTTACTGAAGAGGCCCTTTCCAATGCTTGCTTTTGTGGAGTGTGATTTAAAAAGCAAACATTGTCAGTGATTGTAATGAAAAAACCACAGAGTGGTGGTTATTCCAGATTGACTAATCTCTCAAAAACACACAATCTTGTATAAGTAAGCCTTATTTGGAATCTCTAATATTGTACAATTAAGAAATTGTGAATGTGACACCAGGGGTGGTGGTTTATTTCAAAATTTAGAATAAAAAGAGTGTGATCTTTTGCAAGCATTTCTTGTATGAGAGGAGGCACCAGAAGGGAGAAAAAGGATGGTCCCACTAGTTGACAGGACACAGCATAGTTCAAAGATAAGAGAGTGAGTTGGAGGAGAAGAGGGATTCCTCAAAAGAAAATGAAGGAATCGGGTAGGTTTTAGGAAATACCGTGTTTTTCGCCCCATAGGACGCACCGGCCCATAGGACGCATCAAGTTTTTTGGGGGGGAAATAAAGGAAAAAAAATTTATATCCCCCCCAGGCGCTTGTGGTGCCGGCAGCGGGGAGAAGCGCTCTTCTCCCCGCCGCCCGCCTTCAGACCAGGTCCGGGGACAGCGGGGAGACGCGCTGCGCCTCCCCGCTGTCCCCGGAGCTTGCGGGGCAGGCAGCGGGGAGAAGCGCTCTTCTCCCCGCCGCCCGCCTTCAGATCAGGTCCGGGGACAGCGGGGAGACGCGCTGCGCCTCCCCACTGTCCCCGGAGCTTGCGGGGCTGGTGGCGGGGTCTCCCCGCCGTTAGCCTCCAAACCACTTCGGGAGACAGCGGGATGGCGGCGTTCCGCCTCCCTCTGTCCCCCGACCTTGTGGGGCTGGCACTGGGGCTCTCCCCTCTCACTCTCCAGGCTTCAGCGAAAGCCTGCATTCGCCCCATAGGACGCACACACATTTCCCCTTCATTTTTGGAGGGGAAAAAGTGCGTCCTATAGGGCGAAAAATACGGTAAGTTAGTTCTTTCTGTTCTTGATATCATTTCCTTCTCCATAACTTGGAGTGAGCCTTTCAGGGACAGAGTTCCATATTTTCCAACTGTTAAATCATGTCGACCACTCTGAGCACGTGTATAAAAAGCAAGGGAAAGATTAATAGTTGTTTTTGTCATCGTCTTGTGAAAGTAGCAGAAAGTTCTGCATTGCGCTCCTTTTCCGTTTGAATGGCAAAAAGAATTCTCTGGCACCTTTGGAAAACTGCAAAACATACAGTTGCATGAGCTTTCCTAGGCCAGGAGTAATTTTGTCAGATACATCTGATGAGAGAAGCAATAGTCTGATGAGAGAAGCAATATCATGCCACATCTCTTTATATACAGATAACAAAGTTACTTCTCATTTAGGAAAGCTACTTGTAAGCCGTTTCAGTGCCACAAGACTTTCTTGTACTCGTTAAAGCTGCCCTTTTGGTTTGATCCATTTAACCTGCAAATCTATCACAGGCAGCAAGATTTGTCTGTCCCTTGTGTCACTGGAAGGCTATTGGGAATTAACATCTCCTTATTGTTTTGTTTTGTCTTGTCACACTTTCACAGGGCAAACCACCTACAAAAAAAGCCAAAGTCTTGCACAAGGCAGCCTGGTCTGCAAAAATTGGGGCTTTTCTCCATACGCAGGGGACAGGGCAGCTGGCAGATGGAACGCCAACTGGCCAGGATGGTAAGTGCTGGCAAGTGGGCAGAGGAAGTAAGAGGCTGTTGCTTGCTTCAAACCTCAAGGTGAATAGGAAGTTCATCAGAACCATGCACAAAAGTATTTCTGGTTGAATAGAATATGCCAGCTGAAAGAGAAGAATGAATGTATAACCACTATATAGATGTGGATGCAAGGTGAAGGAGTGCCTTCATGGCACACAGAGAGAGAGAGAGAGATGTGCATCCCCTTCCTGTTTTTTGGCGGTGCGTTTCAGACTTGTTGGCCTTGTAAACTAGTCTCTGCTTTTGGATAAGCCTAAAAACGTCTGGACTGTTCTGCACTCTCTATAATAGATCTAGCTATTTTCTCCTTTCTACTGGATAAAGATGTCTGAGCTCTTCGGAAACTCGCAGTGTCTTACACCAAGAGGATGATGCTCCAATAGAAGATGTCCCCATATCTGTCCTTGTCCTATTGTGGTGAATCTGTTTGCCAACCTTGAACCTTCTGTGTTGAGATGGTCTCTTGTGTCCCATCCCAGCTCTCATCGTTGGCTTTGACTGGGGAGCGTATCTGCAGGACCATGGATGCAAGGCTGCGCCTGTTGGCAGTTTCAAACATGTGAGCACTCCCTACTTTCCATCAAGCCCATATGTGTTGTGTTGTAGGCTCCTGATAAGATAAGAAGGGTCCCCAGGAAAGTGCTCAGAGTAGCTTAAATTTTGTTTTTAAACAAGAATATCAAATCAAGATGACTTTGAATATCCATATTGTAAACTGTGTGCTAAACTGTGTTGTAAACTGTGTAAACACTTCTGGTGTTGGAGGTAATGCCCCCTTTTCTCCCACAATCACATTTTTACCTAGAAAGGTGCTAGAGAAACGGAAGCTAACAGAGTTAAGGGCACAAAGTTCTTCGTTAAAAGCAATTCCCTCACCTGCTCATCACACGTGTGCACAATAGCACATCCATACACACACACAAGCAAATATAAATTATTCTGACATTTTGCTATTCTTTCTATGCCTCCCTGTTTTTCTGCTTCAATCTGTTCTCCACTCCATCATCAGGTGCCTCTTTATGATCAGTGGGAAGATGTGATAAAAGGGATGAAGGTAGAAGTGTTAAACAGTGATGCTGTGCTCCCCAGTCGTGTGTATTGGATTGCCTCTGTTGTTAAGATTGCAGGTGGGTCTCTTGGGGGGGGGATAACAGAAAAAAGTAATTTACTTTCCTTATTGTTAATTGAATGTACATCTGCTTCCATCTGGAGACTTGAGGCAGGCAACATATTTAAAAGGGAATGAAAGCAACACCATTATAATATGTTATGTACAGTACTTACTTTTTAACACTGATATGCAGCTATTCAAGCAGGTTTCAGATCTATTGTGCAAAACATAATTTAATTTGAAAACTTACATTAAAAGCATTATTGATAAAAGCAGCCCAAGAGAAGTAACAGAACAGAGAATTAGCAACACAGCAATGGAAGGCTCTCTTTTCCTTTTCAAAAGGGGAGGTTTTAGCTTGTCTTTTAAAAGGACAGTAGAGAGGAGGCTGCATGCACCTCTTGTGGAAGGGCATTCCAAAGAATTGGGGCTGCAACAGAGAAGGCCCTGCTTATTGTAGAGAATATGCTCACCTCCACAGTAGTTGGAATCTGTATCAAGGCCTTATTAGTAGATTTCAGTTTGCTAGGGAAATTCATTTGGCAGTGCAAGTGCTAGAGCAGTGGTTTCCCAACCTTTTTGGTATGGCAACTCACAAGCCCAAATTTACCTGGCATGGTAGGTGACCCATTGATTTATTGTCAAATGAATTTTGGACCTCAGGTCTTTGGCAGCCATCAGTTTCATGCATTCTAACTACATGTTTGCCTATTTTGTTACCACTGCTTAAGACAGGTATAGGCAAACTCGGCCCTCCAGATGTTTTAAGACAATTCCCATCATTCCTGACCACTGGTCCTGTTAGCTAGAGATGATGGGAGTTGTAATCCCAAAACATCTGGAGGGCCGAGTTTGCCTATGCCTGGCTTAAGACATCCCAGTAAAAATAATAAAGCCTGTGACCCATTTGCAGGTCATAACCCACAGTTTGGGAAGCGTTCTGCTAGAGCACTGGTGGAATAGGCTTCCAGACTTGCCATGTTGTGCTGTGTCCCAACCCAGGGTTCCAGATGGGCCTTGAGAGCATTCTTGGTAACAGGGCATAACTGTAAAAGATTTGGGGAGCTGAATTAGGACACTAGGCTATCTTTCCAGCTGGCAAAGTTATTCAGGCTGTGGAGCAGCTTCCTAAAACAAGTGGTAGAAGCCCTGTGGTTGGGGGCATCCAGTGGTCCATACACTGAGAATAGAGTTTGTCTTGAAGGAACTTAGTGCTATAGTTATCAGAAAAGGAGGGTGACAGTGTTTGAGACGTAATAAAATGTTCTCTTGTTTTCCTTTTCTGTCTCCAAAAATCAATCCTTGCAGGATACAAGGCACTGTTACGTTACGAAGGCTTTGAGAATGACTCTAGCACTGACTTTTGGGTCAACTTGGGTACTGTGGACGTTCACCCTATTGGCTGGTGTGCTGTTAACAGCAAAATCCTGGTGCCTCCCCAGTGTAAGTGTCTTTGAGTCTTGCCTAGGTTTGGGGGTTTATTTAACTCACAATTTGCATCATTGCCTTTTCGCAAGTTGGATCATGCCCATTAATCCTAAATGCTGCACATTGGAATACATTGAGAACATTAGCAAAAAGTTATCAGATTGCATGTATGCTTGTAAATTTGAGAGTTCCTACAATATGACAATTTTTGTTTAGGGGACTGAGAAAGCAGAGATGAACAAGAAATGGGTGTATTGATATCAGGGAGTGGGGCTTTCTAGGCCGAATAGTACAACCCCTTGTTCTAGATGACTGTCCCACTAGGATGTGTCATTTTAGGGGGTAAAACTTAATTTTTGCAAAATTCTTCAGGAAGCAATCTTAAAAATATGTTTTTGAGTGTGAGGAATTCAAATCTGCTAATATTTTCGTGATTGGACAACATGTAGCTTGGTAAGTCTACGTTTGATGAAAAAACGCATAAACGGCTTTTAAGAAAACCAAAGAATTTTAATTTTACCTTCTGAAAGTGTGAGGTAATGCCTAATAATAATGATGATGACAATAAAAAAATTAACATATAATATAACCACAAGTACTTGGCAATCATTTTAAATTACCTCTATGCAATTTTACACACATTCTATGTACCATGTGAAGCTAAATTATATTAATTTAACCAAAATGTCTTTTGAATTACCAAGTCATGTTACAACTTTTTAGCACCCCTCATTTTTGAAAAGTTGGGTGGCCATTTGTCATGGGTGCTTTTGTTGAAATTCCTGCATTGCCGGGGGCTGGACTAGACGACCGTGAGGACCCCTTCCAACTTTACAATTCTATGATTCTATGACCTTTAAAGCCCTTTATGGCTCAGGACCGCAATGCCTCAAGGACCACCTCTCTCCCAGCCTGGACCCTACAAACTTTTGAGACATTTTACTGTAAAAAGCAACTGGTAAATGAAATAAATAATAATAAGTAGTTATTGCAGGTCGGATAATTTAACTGCTTGTAGTGCAGAACTTTCCCTTGTCAAAATGTAAAGAAATTTACTGCACTTCAAGGTAATCTGTAGTCACCTCTAAAGTTTCCATCAAAAATCTAGAGCCTGTTCAGGGTGGTAGTATGTTGAGACTCAGATGTTGCTGATGCTTTTTTTGAGAGACTACAGTGTTTTGAAGGAGCAAAGCAAGTTGCTGCAGGTAATTTTGGGGGTGAGTGTAAGCTGAAAGGAGGCTTTAAGTTTAACCAGAGAAGAAGAAAAATGAGGAAATCCCTGCGTTTCATTCTTCTGCAGGAATGAAAGGCATGCTGAGTTTATTTTTTAAATATATGAAGATCATTATCCCAGCCTTCACAAATGTGAAGGCAATTTATAGCAGTTAAAAATCACACTTTCATAATAAAACAACAGTACTGTATTGGACACCGATACAGACACAACCAAGACAGTCATAATGGATAAAAACAAAATTCTCAAATCAAAAGTATTATTTACCTGGGCAATCTTATACCTCTTTGTACAGCCATCCATTCAAAGTACACCGACTGGAAGGGGTACCTCATGAAAAAGCTTGTGGGAGCCAGGACTATCCCTGTGGATTTTCATATAAAGGTGAGGGAAAAAATCTTTCTCCCCCCACCCCCCTGCACACAGAGGAAAGAATCAAGGCCTTTCTGCTTATCCATTCTTCCAGTAGCCCAAGCCGGTGCCCTCACCATGTGTAGAAATACACCACCCATCATCCTTGACCATTGCTCATGCTGGCTGGGGTGGATGTGAATTGTAGTCGAAACATCCAGAGAACACAAAGTCGGAGGCTGCAGTAGCCCGTTCAGATTTAATATGGCCTGCAAGCCGTGCTGGAGCTCACCTCTGTCTGGAAGGCATGGTGATAAGGGAAAGACACTTCTACAAGTTCCACACCATACATTTATAGCACTCTTATAGCATTTCAACACTCACGGCTTCCCCCAAAGAATTTTGGGAACTGAGAGGGTGCTGAGAGTTGTTAGGATATTACCCCTCACAGAACTACAACTCCCAGAACCCTTAACAAACTACAGTTCCCATGAACCCCTGGTAGAAGTTACTGTTAAAGTGATATGACAGTGCTTTAAATGCATAGTGTGGATGTGAATGCAGTGCATTGAAACACACAATGTGTTTCAGGGCTGAGCCGTGTCTGGGATAAGCAGCATAGCATAAAGTTGGTAGAATTTTCTTCAGAGTGTTTGGGTTCTGCCCAGTGCATTGTTTGATATGAACAGAATGTGTTAGCTGTAATCTCCCACATTCGTGACATGATGTCCTTCAGTTTAAAAGACTAAATAAAGAGCAATTAAAACCCTGCTGTTTGGTCTGTTGCCTTCACTAGCTCACCTAAAAACTCAGTTTAGCTGTATATGCTGCTGGAGGGAGAGGGGCGCCCCCTGCTGGCACATTTTAGAAAGGGATCTTTGGCCGGAAGGGATTTTTCTTCATAATCTGTGCCTCTAAATAGTGAGATGGCGGATTGAGGAAGAGCTTTTGCAATTTTAGCTTCCACATTTAAACAGGCAAACAGGCACGAACCAGTGATTCAGGGTTGGAATCACTAAGCAGTGTTGATTAGTCTCTTCAGAATGTTCATTGTGAGAGGGTAATTAGTGTTATATTTCATTATGCCTCCTTTTCCCTCCCCCCTTTTACAAGGCTGCCTTGGCTAGAGATGGTATATTAGGCTGTTGGGGGCAAGGAGACTTCCTTTTTGGGGGAGACTCAGTGAGCTACTGCTTCTAGGTGATATCAAGGTTGCAATTATTTGCACCTGTGTATCTACTGCAATCTGTTGGATCTGCTTTTAATAAATATGGGTAGGATCAGGCAGAAGGTCATTGTTTAATAATAATGCTTTGTATATTTTTTTCCTCTAGAGCTTTTTTTAAAGTTCAGAGTGCTTCTCATATATTATCTCAGTAATCTTTACAACAGATAATACCGAATGTTAGCCATGTTCAGAGGAGACCCACTGAAAACAATGGACTTAGGTCCATTTGTTTTAGTAGGTCCACTCTGGGTATGAGTTAGTTGGGTATCCCCCCCCCACCAGTCACATTGTATTTTTATTATTAAATAATTTTATTAATTTTCAAGAAGCCAGTAGCATTGTAAAGTAGGTCAGTTATACAGTGGTACCTCTGGATACAAACGGGATCTGTTCCGGAGCCCCGTTCACATCCTGATGTAAACGTAACCCGCGTCTGCACGTGCATGGGTCGCAATTTGCCGCTTCCGCGCATGACGTCATTTTGACCGTCTGCACATGCGCGAGTAGCAAAACCCAGAAGTAACGCATTTCGTTACTTCCGGGTCGCCGAGGAGCACAACCCGAAAGCGCTCAACCTGAAGCAACTTCAACCCGAGGTATGACTGTATCCACATATGGCAGATTTGTGCAGGGGACACGAGAGTCTGGTTTGCCAGAGTTCATGCCAGAGTTGCAATATTATTATTATTATTATTATTATTATTATTATTATTATTATTATTATTATTGTTATTAATAATAATACCCCACCCATCTGGTTGGGCTTCCCCAGCCGCTCTGGGCGGCTTCCAACAAAATATTAAAATACAGTAATGCATCAAACATTAAAAGTTTCCCTAAACAGGGCTGCCTTCAGGTGTAGCTCCGCCTCCTGGTTTACAGCACTTTGTTGGCTAAATCTGCTTCTGCCAGAGATGTGGGGCATGACCCATTAACACAGAATATGAATCCAAGGAAGGTTCTGGAATTTTGACTGAGACTCTCCCCACATCAAAACAGTCAGTGTGGTATTAGGGTACCTTGGGCAAGCCTCTCTCTCTCTTCCAGCCTAGCCTGCCTCACTGGGTTGTTGTGAGGATAAAGGGAGGAAGAACCATGTATGCTGCCCTGAGCTTCTTGAAGAAAGGGCAGGATACAAATGTAATAAATCAGGTTAGATTGTGGTTTTATTTATCTAAATGCTCTGGGCGACACAAAAGTGGCAATGGCAGCATTCACATTTCATGGTAAATAGTAGTTAATGGTTTAGTATGAATGCAGAGAAGGCGCCTGCTTTACTTCTTCTTGAGCAGGGCCAACAAACCCTGACCCCTGGCTTAATACTGCATCTGAACTGGGGATTCAGATCTGGACTCAATCAAATTAGTCCAGAAGCCAAAATTTATTCAGTTGTATCACTAAGCCAAGGACCATGGTTCATGACTCCCACTCGAGCTATAGAAGGAATGAAGTGGGAGCCATGTCTGCATTCATGCTAAACCATTAACTATGGGTGTATGACCTGAGCTACTGAAAGTGTTTGAAAAAAATCCAGTCTGAATGGATGGCCGAGTGCTTTTATGTTGACATGGAGGCATCAGCAATTGGGTTTTTTTATTATTATTCATGCGGCATCCCATGTTTAAGAAGAACTGCAAGGCTGCACTCTAGAGGAGGAAGCGTAAAAGTGCAGAGAGTTGCGCAGTCTCTGTGGCGGAGAGTCGCAGACATGGAACCAGCAGAGCATCTCTCTTCTTGTTTACTCAGATGACTGAGAACATGAAGTATCCCTTCCGCCAAGGCATGAGACTGGAAGTGGTGGACAAGACCCGTGTTTCTCGGATACGTGTGGCTGTCGTGGACACCGTGATTGGTGGCCGCCTGAGGCTTCTCTATGAAGACGGGGACAGCGTTGATGATTTCTGGTGCCACATGTGGAGCCCCTTAATCCACCCTGTTGGCTGGTCTAGAAGGGTTGGCCATAGCATAAAGAGAACGGGTGAGGATTTACATAGGAGAAAAACTACTCTTCTACTTGAAGTATATATTTTAACCTTTCAAATTGTTGCAGATATAATGTATTCCTTCCTTTTAATGAGATTGGAGCACATGATGTGTTATTTGACGGTTTTTAAGATGATGAGAATGTTTGAAATGTATGCTGTGGCAAATATATTTTTAAATGGAAGAAGAATTTTCCTTGCCAAAAGATGACCACTAACTAGCAAATTCAAGATGTCTTGTTTCACTCTTTCTTACTTTCAATATCCTTTCATGTCTTTGCTGGAAGAAAAATCTAATGACATGGCACACCACCCTACCTTCCGAAAGATCTACTGTGATGCTGTTCCATATCTCTTCAAGAAGGTGGGAAAGGTTTATGCTCTCTTTCTTTTCTTTGGTCTCCAAGTGAGATGGGATTTGCACCATTTGGGCAATTGGTAGTTTATGGAGCTCTTGAAATCTCTCTCCTGCCTTGCAAGGGACTAGCTGTTGTAGCGCCCAAGGAGCTCAGTGTTGTATGAACCAGTCGGGGGGGGGGGGCTTCTCTGTGGTGGCTCTCCATAGAATCACTTTGCCCTGGAACTGAGACAGGCACCAGTACTGTTGGTGTTTCAGCACCTTCTGAATTGCCTCTTCCCAGGCTTTTGCTGATGCTTAGTTCTTTATAGTTTAGTTCTGTATACCTGCAGGAGCGTCTCCACCCCCATTGTTTATCCCAGACACTGAGGACCAGCTCTGAGGGCCTTCTGGTGGTTCCCTCACTGCAAGAAGTGAAGTTACAAGGAACCTGGCAGAGGGCCTTCTTGGTAGTGGCACCCACCCTGTGGAATGCCCTCTTGTCAGAAGTCAAGGAAATAAGCAACTATCTGACTCTTAGAAGACATCTGAAGGCAGCCCTGTATAGGGAAGTTTATAATGTTTGGTGTTTTACTGTGGTTTTATAATTTGTTGGAAGTCGCCCAGAGTGGCCAGGGCAACCCAGTCAGATGGGCAGCAAATAAATAAAGTAGTAGTAGTAGTAGTGGAGGTATTATTGTTAATTTGCCCTCAATTGCTGCTGCATTTTATTTTTCAAAGATTTAACACTGTTTTACTTTGCTTAATGGATTGCTGTCTTTTTTCTGTTGTGCTTTGAGATGCTCTTTAAAAGACAGTATATGAATAAACAAATTACAATGTTGAGCTATTGGGGATAGGATACAGGACCTACGTGAGTTGAGAGCAAAACAAGGATGGCTTGCAGCAAAAATATGGGGAAGACTTTCTGTGGTTGGAAAGAGTCATTCCACTATTGAAGGACTAGACCTTGGAGGAAGCTTAAGCAATGGGAGATGTTGTCTTTCCCTTTATCGTGCTTATCCTTCTTGGCCTTGCAACCATGCTGTGACGTAGGTCACTGCTGTTCTCGTGTATCAGATAATTAACTGAGAACAAGAGTGCTGCTTCCCCAAGGCCAGTCAGCAAAGCTGGAAAGCAATTTGAACTCCTACGCCCCAATCACCAAGGTCAGTCTTTCAAGTTACCCACACATGTCCCTGCATGTGTTTTATTTCTTTATCACCAACTTCTTTCTCATCCGTAATCTCTTCCAGGTGCGTGCTGTCTACCCAGAAGGTCGCTGGTTTGAGGAAGGCATGAAACTGGAAGCCATTGACCCTTTGAATATGGGCAACATTTGTGTGGCTACTGTCCGTAAGGTATGCCAGTCTGAAAAGAGGGAGCGGCTGCTTCAGCCAAGCACAGCGCTTTCAAGGAATTGGGAGTTAGACTTTGAAGGAAAAAAGGAACTGCTTTGGGGTTGTTGTTTTTTTACAAGGAAACGATGTATAAATTTTTATGAAATAAAAAATTAAGCCTCTAATTTATATACCTTAAAGCCAACTGATTTGGGCCAGTGGGCAGATTTCGAATTTTGAGAAAACGTTGGAGGCAACAGTCACAAAATAGCGGCTATGTGCTATGAGTCTGCTTTTTAAAAAATCTAGTAATGCTTGTACAGTGTTGATGGGATGTTCAAATCACACACATGTGAGTGCAGATCTTGGTTTTTGAAAGAAAAGCAAGTTATGAATATTTTAGAAATAAATGAGTGAGAAAATTAAGAGGCAAGTATGTTATATTTAGGCACTTAACACCATAGAGTGCTCCAGCTCTTCTCTCTGTTGAGTTTAGAAACTGCTATTATGAAATACTTTAGAACAACCTTCAGGTTCGCTTTCTCACCCCTGGCCTGTCTTTCAGGTCCTTTTAGATGGGTATCTCATGATCGGCATTGATGGCGCAGCCTCTGAGGATGGTTCTGATTGGTTCTGCTACCATGCTTCCTTGCACTCCATTTTCCCTGTCAATTTCTGTAAGCAGAACAACATTGAACTGACGCCTCCAAAAGGTGAGGACCCCAAGCTCTCCTTCTCTTTGCTTGCTTCCGTGGCAGATTGAGCTCCTTCTCTGCAAAATAGAATGCTAAGAAAGCCTTGCTTATGTTAGACTATAAGTGTGAAACCGACATACTCTGTTTCTTCTTTGCCATCGAAATGGCGATCTCTGTTGTTGTTCCATCCCAAGAAAATTGGGAGTTTGGCTGGAATTCAGTTTCTGTCTTGCTATCCTCCTGCATTTGCTCTGAATAGAATGCCTGCCTCTGAATCTTGCCGTTTCCATGCTTCTCTTTTGGGGGCATCGGAGGGCTATACAAAAGCTGGTGTTCATCCTTTCCTGCCTCTGCACTCCTCTGGAAACAAGAACTACTTGGTTTTCTGAATAGCTATTGCATTGTGTTCTGTTTGCCCCACTGTAGCTGGCATTGGCTGCTTCTTGGGCAAATATGTGCAAGGGGATAGGCAATAACTTGCATGCTTCTCCTGCTCCTTCTGGTTGTGGTGTTTATGAGGGGGGTGTTTCATTCCAGTAACATGCCCCCCCCAACTTCATACTTCAGGGCATGATGCCAAGACCTTCAATTGGACAAGCTATCTAGAAAAGACCAAGTCAAAGGCTGCACCAGCACATCTGTTCAACGTGGTGAGTACCATGTGGAAGGGCAAGTTCACAAAGGCACCAGCATCACCCCAAACTAGTCGCTCTGTTGTTGAGAATCAAATGGCCTTATGAGAAATGCCATTATATGCAGTGCAGATGCAAGCATACTTAGGAAATATTGTGTAAAGTGTTTCCCTGAAGCTACAGAAAATGGCAATCAGATTTATCAAGGGTTGTGAATGGCTTCCCTAAGTGGAAAGGTCCAAGTGTCTGGGATATTTTAGTCTAGATAGGGAAGTAAGGTTCATTTCGTACGTAGAATTTCAATGATCACCCTTGACAGTGTGCTTTGCTGAAAAGAGACCAAGAAGACTGCACTCTGCAGCAGAGTCAAATCTCTCATTTATAACCTTGGCATTGGTACTGCTAACTTAAATGTGTAGGGCTGTCCCCCCCCCCCCCGGTTTAAATTCCTTCCTTGCCTCATTACAAATATCATTTCTGGACACTCATACTGTCCCTCAACTTAAACTGCTAAGTTTCCCCAGTAGAATTAGCTATTTATTTATTAAAATATTTATTTAATAAAAAATTTTTACAGCTCTCTCTCTCTGTGTGTGTGTGTGTGTGTGTGTGTGTGCGCGCGCGCACACACGCATACACTTAAAAATTTAAAATCAGAGAGCAGCATGCAGAATTTGGATTTCTGAGAACAAGAACGTTGAGTGCCTTCAATAAATAAATGGAAGGAAGGAAGGAAGCCTTCATGGATGTATATTATTATTTGAGGTTGGGTATATCGTGCTGCTCCTTTTCCCAGGATTGCCCAAACCATGGCTTCAAGATGGGTGCCAAGCTAGAAGCAGTAGACTTGATGGAGCCCAGGCTTATCTGTGTGGCCACAGTGAAGCGAGTGGTACATCGGCTCCTCAGGATACATTTTGATGGTTGGGACAGCGAATATGACCAGTGGGTGGACTGTGAGTCCCCAGATATCTATCCTGTGGGCTGGTGTGAGCTGATAGGCTACCAGCTACAGCCCCCAGTAGCACCAGGTAAGAGAATGTATCTTCTTTTCATCCAGCATCACCAGTTTCACTCAAGGTGTGTTGGTGGCAATCTGACCTATTCCTTCTCTTACGAGAAAGAGGTACCTTACACCTGACCCACCCTATGTCTTTATTGCATAGCAAACCTGGACATGTTAAAGGCTGGGAACCAGAATGGGCAGGTTCAGTAGCTGATGAGGAGCTGAAGCTGAAATCAAAACAACAGGAGCCCCCTATTTTGAGGGAGGGAGGATGTTTTCAAGCAGAAATGGTCGTTAAACTGATTCTGCTCTCAATACCAGCTCCATATACATGCAGCATATTCAGTGAGGACTAGAGCAGCCTTTTGGCTTTGTTCCTCTACCTTTGAATTACCTTACTCTGAGCCACTGACGTTCTTTACAAGATGAAATCATTGTGAGGCCCCAGAATAAAATGTACAAAGGTAGCAAACTTGGCGGCTTGTGGGAGACTAGACAGAAAACTGTCCTTCTCTGTCTCCTCTTATCTTTTTATACAAAGTGTTCTGAGCCTGTTAAACTGGGAACTAATCATGAACCCTCCTGCTTGGAAACTGCATGCAGCTGTGTCTTTATACTTAGCTACTGCTTAACGTCTCCTGTGTCCTGTGTAGCTTCTGATTGTAGATCTGTTTCCTCGGTGGCACAGCCTATGTCACCAGTGCCAGCTAAGGAGGTGCCGAAGAAGAAGCGAAAGCCATATGGAAGGAAAAGTGAGTGGCAATTGGAACAGCCTTGTCTCCATGATTCATCTTAATAACAAAGCAAATATTGCAAGGTTTGATACTAAGGCATGAGCCTGCTGCAGATAGTATGCTGCCCAGAACTACCAGAGCACATGCAAGGAACATTAAGGTACAGAAGATGAGGGTGGAACATTTGCCTGGACTATCTTCTGTGAGGATGGCATTGCAAAATGGAGTAGCTTGAAATGTGGATGATGGGACTGTCTGACAGGGCATGAAATGGACTGCCTTATCATTAGCTTGTGCCTTGGTCCTATGCATTCTTGCAAATTACTGTAAGCTGTCACTATTGGAATTGGGATTCTCGATTGGATGGACCACATATATGACTTGGCTCTATGACAGGGATGATGAACCTGTGATTCTTCCAATTTTGTTGCACTACAATTCCCACCATCCCTTTTATCATCCCATTGTCCCTCTGTCACCCAACCTGAGCCTTAAAGGAGCATGCCTTTCTTATGCTGCCGGTGAGGATGGCTTGCTGTGAGGTAACACCGAATAGGGCCCTTCTCTGTAATACCAAAGATCATTCTACAAGGAGGTGCTAGGTGACTGAATCTGGGACCTTGTTTGCACAGAACATGAGCTATGGCTCTTCAAGAATTGTGGCTACAACAATTGTGTTTGAAACCCTGAACGTCTCTTACTAAAAGGGTCTCTGTTAACATGGTGGGAAATGAGCTCTGGCTGAATATCAGATGACTGTAGTGGGCTAATTGAACCATTAGCCTGATGGCCAACGCCAACTAAATATACTAAACATATGAGAGCCAGTGTGGTGTAATGGTTAGAATGCTGAACTAGGATCTAGGAGACAGGGGTTCAAATCCTCACTCAGCCATAAAGCTCACCTTGTAGTTTAAACTAAACAAAAATGGCGATCAGTAGCACTTGTGTCAGGGTTGTAACGGTGTGTTTAGAGAATTGTTTGATTGTTCAGCATCCTGCTCGGTTCACTGAGTGGCCTAACCTATCCTGCGAGATTCCTATGAGTCTTAATTCTAGCTCTCTTTGTAGTAGTCAGCCAGTGTCTTGAGTAATTTCAGCTCCACTGAGAGCTCACTTGACTGAATGCTGCTGCCATACCAAAAAAAACAACAACACACAAAACAACCCTTCACAACAAGATGTTAATATAAAAAGCAAAACAGTCACAAAGGTGGGTTTTCTTATAACTGCCTTTCTTCTGTATACAAAGGGAAGAAGATGACTGCTAAAGCCCGTTCCGTCAAGCAAGCAGCAAAGAAGACGGCTGCCCCCGAAGTCAAGAAGAAAGCACAGGCTGCCAAGAAAAGGGCTGCCCCTAAAGCAAAGGAGGGCACACAAACTGCAAGCAAGACCTCCCTGAAACCAGCTTCTGATGAAAGTAAGTTAAAAGGGGTGTCACTTATTCCTACTTTTTTGCTGTCCCCCCTTCAGTGGGATTGGAGATGGGAAGGTGGTGGTTGTGTAACTTAGCTATTTTCCTGCTCACCGTTTCCAGTGCAGAATCTGCTTGCTGTTGTAGGAAACTCCAGTCACAGGTCTCCCAGCCTTGGTACATATGGATGCAATTTACCACAAGCTTTTGCTATTGCTTATTTCTTACATGTGTATGCGCATGCTCTGAGGATTGTGTCTTGCGATGTCAATGTAGCCCCCCTCTCTGTTTCTTGCAGTTGTTGCTGTGGAGGTAAAAGAAGAAATTCTTGACGATTCAGCAATGGAACTTGAAGCCCCACCGCTACCAGTCCCAATCAGCTGTTTAAAGGATGAAGATATGGACACGGAATCCCCACTGAGTCCTATGCCAGGCGGCTGCTTAAAGGGTAAGGATATTGAACCAGAAGCTCCAGCAACCTCTGTGCTGCTCAGCTGCTTAAAGGATGAAGTCATGGAACCAGAAGCTCCAGCAAGCCCAGTATTGATCAGTTGCTTGAAGGATGAAGATGTAGATTAAAGCTTCATGCAACAAAGTGACTTGATGTTCTTTTGCCACAGTCCTTGAAGAAATTAGGAAAATGCTGGCCTTATTTGCGGGGGCATGGACCACAGTTTATAAAGCTGTAGTTTTTTCATAGTTGATGGATCACCTCAAAATAAAAAAGGAAAAGCTCTCAAAACAAACTCCCCTTAAGTATGTAAAAAGGCAAGCCCACTATGCCTTTCTGCCTGGCATGGCAGGAGTCAAGGATGAACTTCTCCATTTCAGATCTCTTTAGGGAGGTGCTTCCAGTCATTCTAAACTTGCATCAATTGAGCCAGAATCCAGATAAGTGCCAATCCAGTAGAGAACCACATCCATTACATGGTATAGTGGTACCTCAGGTTACATACGCTTCGGGTTACAGACTCCGCTAACTCGGAACTAGTACCTCGGGTTAAGAACTTTGCTTCAGGATGAGAACAGAAATCGTGCGGCAGCAGCGGGAGGCCCCATTAGCTAAAGTGGTACCTCAGGTTAAGAACAGTTTCAGGTTTAGAACAGACCTCCAGAACAAATTAAGCTCTTAACCCACGGTACCACTGTATTGGGAACTGCTTTCCCAAATTATCTCTGTCTTCCTCTGTGCTACATTGTTTCTTCCTGCCATTTTGGCCACAGAGTCTAAGAAGGCACAGGACACATGAAATCAAATTACATGTGAGCCCAATGCACTTTGGAGCATCCCATTTTCCTCTGTGAGGAGTAGGAGTATACAATTGCACCCCCCCCTTTTGTACTATGAACAGAGTGAATCAATTCTTTGACAATGATGAGAGGAGAAAAATGTATTGCAACCCTTTCTGTAAATAAAACTGCATGTGTTTATTTTGCCCTTTTGTTGAATAAACTCAGTCAGAATACCTTGTGTTTGGAGTCTTTTCTGGTCTTCTCTGGTCAAGAAAATATGGGTACCAAGGGCATACAGAAGCAACTTGTGCGTTGTTTGCTGGTTCTAAAGTACATCTGTCTGCAGGGGGGATTGTTTTGCCTTTTGTCTTCTCAGGCAGAATGGTCCCCAGGGTCAAAACCACGACACCAAAAGTATGATCCTTTTCACTTTTATAATACTATATGTTAGAGAAAGTGTTTCCAAACAAGAACACACAAATCTTTTTAAACATATGCGCTATAGACATGTGCTAGGAACATAATGCATGGAATGACATTTAGTTTTCCTTTTCTGACTCAACTCCTCTTTCTCTGCTGCCATTGCCCCAAAATGGTGTTTCTTCCCTCCTTCCCCTTTGCTATTTGCATTTATTCCCAAACTACCTAAAGTGTGACAGCTGGAATCTAAAGGGATTGGAATGTGCTATTATGGCATGTTGCGTTTCTAAAGCAGGGTGGGTAGACTTACGGCTTGTTGGTTCTGCTGAGCCTTTTTCTTTCTGTTAGCTAGAACTCAAAAGACCTAACAACCATAGCCAGGTGCAAATGACAGATAGGAAGAATTAAAGAATAAGGTCCCTTTGAGCACATTTTGAGACTAGGAATGTGACCAGAACAGGGCTGAGCTCTTTACAGAAGCTTAATTTAGGTAGAAAAATTCATTTTGTTGTTGCCATTGTTAAACAATTGGGAGTCAGAATTCCATGTCAGTCTTCTGCAAATCAGCCAGAGATCTGTCTGTGGATTCTGATCTAACTTCTGCATTGCCCTAATGTAAAGCATCTTTATCAAGCATCCTTGTCACTCTTCTGACTCTGGGCATTTTGATGGGCCCCAAAGTCAGCGTGTTTCTCCCACCTTGGCCTGAAATGAAAGAAGGCTGTTGGGTGGGGACCTGAAATAGTCCAGAAGTGTGGACCATCCCTGTCGGCCTCCTCATTCCCAAGCTTCTGGTGAGGCAGTTTTTCATCTCCTTCCTCAACATTAAATGTGTAGACTGTACGGAGAGAGTCCTGATCTAACCCTATGTTTTGTACAGACTCTGCCCATCTTCTACAAACTTTCTCCTTGCAGAAAGTAAGTCTGTGCTTTTTAACATCAGGAATGAAAGTAAATCTCATTTTTATAAATGTAAAAAAGAATAAAAGTAAATCTACACACGCTAGAGCTGTAACTGAAGTGTTTATATTTTAGCTTTTTTTTTTTGATACTTATATAGCCATATAAAAAGAGCTTGCTTCTAATTATATTTCACATACAAATAATTCTTTGTGCATTTAGTTACATGTAGGAAACAGCCCTGAAGCTGTGGGGGAGTTTTCGTTTCGATTTCAATGTCATTAAGCTGTGGTACCTCCTGTTATTCTTTACTAGAGTGACATTTAAGATTTGTCTCTTACATTGCACTGGCAATGCACTTCCTTCTAAGAATATGAATTCCTTCCTTGTTTTGTTGCTGTAGCTGCCAGCATCCCCGACCATACAGATGACAGCCATAGTCCAGCACTGGTCCCTGGTGAGGTTAAAAGTGTGGTTAAAAGTGGCCTAAGCCTGTGAGAATCTATTCTGAGAAGTGAAGCAACAACTACCTGATTTACACTCAGAGGAGCAGCCACATTGCCACTATGAACCAGTCTTAAAATTCTCACCACGAGAGCAGATGGGTCGTGGTATATCGCCAGAAGAGGGTTGCCATTTGAGAAAATATTAATAATGACGCTTTTCATTCTGCTAAGCTGTTACCTTGTGAAATAATGGTTGGAATAAATACTGGCCCAGCCCCCTGCAATGGCAGCTTCCTGGGATTTAAATCATGCCCATTACTTATGCATGTTTTTCCATCATCCCGGTGTTTTGAAAAGCTCCTAGGAGGAAATCTCACTGCTTCCCTGGGCAACTTGTTCCATTGTCTGACGCTTCTTACAGTGAAAAGGTGCTTCCTGATATGCGGCTTTCAGCTGCTAACTTTAGCATGGACACTTAGAAAGAAGTCATTTTGCAAGCAAAGGAACTTGCTTTTGAAAAAGGCTGTAAATCTGCTGTGCTGCAACTTGCCCCCACGGCTGCTTTTGTTTCCTGCTGTGAAACGCTTGATTTCATTTTTGTTTGGGGACATCTTGGTTCTTTGGAACCATCTTATCCCATGGTTCTTTCAATGCACATTCTTTTGCTATTGCGTCAAATCCCCCGTATTTTGTCTCTTGTAGAATGTTTGCCACCTCCAGAGATAACTCCAGAACACACCAGAGATAAGAGGCAGTTTAACCTTGGGAAGAGCATTGGTTGCTTACAGATGGTGAGCTCCTAGCACTACCCAATTATTGCTCTTCTGTGGTAAGCTATGCTAGAATTCACAACAAATTCCTCAACTCTGAATTGCAAAATTCTGTATATAGTGCCAAAGGCTATTGGCATAGTAGAACATCAATGCATAAATTTGGCAAACTGAATACAATGAGTAGCAGAAGACAAAGACTTAGCCAAATTGTAGCTTAGCCCAAATATTCCAATGCTTAGAAAAAGCATCACAAGAGCATTAACTTTAATAACTAAATATACTTCACAAAGTCAACTTTCTAACTATCTCATCTAACAGAAAGTGCTGTTTCGACTTCAGCTAAATGCTCCTGCTTGAGACTGTGGGTTCTTTTACAATTTAGCAAAGATGCAGAAACAGCACACAGTTCAGCTGTGGGCAAAAAATCCAGCAACCTTGAGAAAGCTTTACATTACGTATGTATGTATGGCAAGCTCTTAATACTTTTTAAGCCCTTGTTAAATACAGACAGACTGGAAAGTGTGCAGGATATGTCTGGCTAAATCATGGTGACAAGAGGAGCACTCGGTACCTGCCACTACTTCCAGACTAGCAGAATAAACTATAGAATATTTAAGTGTGCACATTTGCCTATACAGTACAAGCATCTTGGAGATTTCAACCATGCTCAGTGCATGATTGTACAGGCAGACAGCTATAGCATACCGCTCCACTTGCCTGCCTCTTTAACATCTAAGATTGACTTTTGGTATAATTATCAAATATTCCTTTGAAAATGCACCTTTTGTAGTATGGAGGGATTTACAGGCCATAAAAATGTGCCCCCCCTCAAGCCTTTCTCCCCCTATTAATGGGAAAGCGCATTTTCAGCAACTTGCTTTTCCTGCTTCTGCTTTTCCTGCTTTTCTTGACTCGTATATTCCCAGCTTGCTGCTGCCTCTTCTTACTGGAGCTCCTTCCACCCTTGGCTTTGGCTTTAGTTGAACTGGTTCGTTTTGTCTTCTTGGTATTCCAGCCTGGGCAGCTTTGGAAGATATTGACGAGCTTCACCTTCTGGCCACGTACCTCTGCTGGGGAGCCACAGGTGGCTCCTACTCTAAGATTCAGCTTGTCAAGCCACCTGAAAAGGAGGAAGAAGTGAGGCAATATAATCAGCCTAAGTGATAAGCCTTTGTATCTTCACAGTCACACACTTTCCTACATTTCTGAGAGCTTGCTTCTTGATACAAGAGGACCTTCAGTTATTGTGAAACACAGAGGAGGAGAAAGGAAGGTATGGAGACTTGATGATTTCATTTAATGAATTAATTTAAAAATTAATTTTAAAAAAATCTAAGTCAGCCTAGGCAACTATGGAGCTCAGCTGATCAGCTTGATGCATAAACAAATGAACCACCTTTTCTGATTGTGTTGGGTTGCCTATCTCTTACCTAGCTTTAGTCTAGATACACTGCAGCATTTGAGTCAGCTTAAAGCATATTGGCTTGAAGGCAGATGCAATAGCATTTGAAGTGAATTGGTATAATGAAAGAGTTGCTTCGTATTTGCTGCTCTTGGGCCTTCCCCATCCCATATTTGGTTTATTGGCAATAAAGAGGAACATGTTGAATTACTGTACAATTTTGTGACTAGGCAACAGAAACTAGAACAGTGCCCATAATCGCTTTGCTGAGATGGCTGGCAAGAGTGCTAGTCTGAGCATGTTAATAGGATGCGTTTGAAGCCCTGCCAAATAAGAAAGAGAGACAAACGTTCTGCCCACTGCTGTTCTACAAGCCCTTGTGCAGTAGTGGGAACTAGCAGCTCACTTGCGTAGCGGGAGAAGTTGGCAGTCACAAGAGAAAGGAACATCACTCAGGCTGATGACCTCCAGAGCTGTAAAGCTGTGTAAGTTCGGCAGACTGCGCACTTTGTTTTTCTCAAGATACAGACTTCTTATCTGTGGGCCCAAGCCAGTGAAGGCACCAGAGGAAATCTGCAAACACAGAACGAGTTTGGCTGTCAGACGCTTAATGACATCAGCAGTAAATTCCGCATCCTGATCTAGGCCAGTTATCTGAAACTTCTGGCGACATTGACCCACTTGGTGTGTCCCACCAGAACGCTTTGGAATGTGCTCTTCTACTTATCCAGGCACTTTGGCTTCCACATCCCACCCCAGACTGATTACGGTTGTTCCATATTACTTTAAGGAAAAAACTTGGATGGGGAAATGGAATTGCTCTACCAGATCTGAGCATCTTCAACCTATAGCTATAAGGGTGCTGGAATAAAGGAAATAATAGTTCTAGCTTTTAAATTTGCTCATCTGCCTTGGTTTCTGCTTTGTACCTTCTCCCAGCCCCTTTCAGATGGTGGCTTTTAATCAAAAGAAAATCAGCAATAACCCCCAGGGTCATATTTATACATTGTGCAGGTAGTTTGGGTGCAAGCTGTTTAAAAAGTCAGACTGAGTCAGACCCCTGGTTCATTTAGCTGCGCTCTGGGGTTTTATTCAGGCAGCCATCTTTCCCAGTCATAGCAGGAGATGTCAAGGAATGAACCTGGGACCTTTTTGCATAAGAAGCCTGTGTCCTGATAACTGGGCAATGGCCATTCCCTCAGCCTGCAAGAGCCATGAGATGAAATGGAACAGCTGTGCAGCAGAGAGAGTTTGAGTAGGGACAGCCTCTCCTGTCGCCACTGCAATGTGTGGAAAAGCCACACCTGCTAGAAAATGTATTTCATATCTCTCTTAAAGGCCTAAGAGCAGATTTTGTGGTCCAGGGGGAAGGTCATTAGCTCAGAGGCAGGCACCTTCCTTGCATGCAGAAAGCTCTGCACTTAATGCCTGGCATTGCCAAGTGGGGCTGGGGGAAACCCCTGTCTGAAACCCTTGATTGCTGCTGTCAATTGGTTACTGAGCTAGATGAACCAATGCAAGTCTGATTTGATTAAGTTTATCCCCTTCAGGTGAAGCTTGTATTTGGGGAAGGTGGCAAGATAGGGCCTACAGGTGGGTTAGGGCCTCCTAACACATTTGTACAATTTCCCAAATTCTTCTTATGACACCTGAGAACTTGGTATTTAATAAAATTAAGCAAAGAAACATTTGCAAAGGGGTGTTCTTGGGAATATGATGGCAAGAGAAGGCAGGTCTTAATTTCCAACCTCCCTACCCCTGCTTACCTGTTCTAGCCCCATATCATCCAAATACAGGTGCTGCAGAGATCTTGCCACTGGCAGGAAGGCGCCATCCCCAATGTACTTTATGGGATTCTTGGACAACTTCAGTTCACTAAGCGTGGGCAGCCCTCTGAGAGACTTGGTGGGCACTTCCTGCAAAAGATTCTCATCTAGATGCAGCTTCTCCAGCAGCTTGGCATGTCCCAGAGCCTTGGGAGACATGTGAGTGATGCGGTTCCCTGTTAAGTATAACCAGCGTAGCTTCTCCAGCCCAGCCAGATCATTATCGGTCAGCTGACCGATGGAGTTGTGTTGCAAGTGGAGGGCAAAGAGGTTCGGCAAGAGAGTGAAGGAGCTTTTGGATATTTGGTTGAATCCATTGTGGTCCAGGTAGAGATATGCAAGCTGGGCAGGCCCTTTGAAAACATCAGCATCTACAGAATCTATGTTGTTGTTAGACAGGTAAAGGTAGACGAGGTTTTTCAAGTCCTGGAAAGCACCAGGCTGCAGCCTTGCAATCTTGCAGTTCTGCAGATGGAGTGATGTCAGGTTTCTCAAGCCAGGGAAGGAGTCTTGCGGTACCGAGTGGAACTCATTATAGCGCAAGTCCAGAAGTTGGGTGTTGCTTGGAAAGCCTTTGGGAATACTCTGGAGGTTTCTCCTGACACAGTTTGCATGCTGGGAATCTGGTAAACAAGTACATCCTTGTGGGCATCTTACAGCATCCTTCTCTGGTTCCCTGGTGACCGTGGCCAGGCTAGGCAGCAGCTCCTCACCCAATGCGTGACTTCTGCACTTCATATCTGTTGCCCTCAGGGATTCCAGGTGCTCTCCCCTGATGGCAGCAGGACCAGCACATACCACATCGGTGTGTATTCTTGCTTTCGCAGCCCATTCTTTGAAGGGGCGCATTTCACAAGTGCAAAGGACAGGGTTCCCTGTTAGGTCAAATTTTTTGAGGTGGGCCATCTCCGTCTGTGGCTGCAACACGGACAGCTGGTTGTTATGCAGGTCAAGAGTGTGCAGCAGGGGGCTCTTGACAAAAGCTCTGTGTGAGACTTCCTGAAGGGCCATGTTGTCCAAGAAGAGCTGTTTCAGGGATGCCATCTCAATGGCCTCCTCACCAATATAAGTGATTGGGTTATGTCCGAGGTCTAGCTGGGCTGTGCCAGACAATCTAGAGAGGGCCTCGTTAGGAAGGAACTGAAGTTCATTGTGATCTAGGCTTAGCCTCCTAAGGGTCGATAATCCACCAAAGGCCTCGTTGGCAAGCACATTGAGTGAGTTGTGGGACAAATTAATCCACTTGATCAACTGAAGTCCCTGGAAGACCATATCTGGTAGGTAAACCAAGGAGTTTCTGGCCAGGTTAAGAAAGGTGAGGAAGCCCAGCTGACTAAAAGCCCCTGGCTTTATTTCCTCAATGCTATTATTTTCTAGGATAAGCTGCCGGAGGGAGGAGAGGCCATCTAGAGACTCTTGGTAGATGAATGCTATATTGTTGGAAGCTAAATTGAGGTAGACAAGCCGTCCTAATCCCCTGAAAGCCCCTTCCTCAATGCTTTCCACCTTGCATCTCTGAAGTTTCAGGTGGGTGAGGTATGGAATAGGCAAGAAAGTTCCTGCAGAGATGACTTTGATTTCATTACCCCGGAGGTCAAGTCTTTGAGTGACCTGTTGATTACACAGATAAGCTTAAATGTCTAGTTGCATGGACCTGATACCAAATGGGAATTTGTCTACTTGAGACCAGAGTTTTGGGAGTCTCAGGTCTGGGTAGCCACAGGGTATCAGTAGCTTCAAATAAAGCAGTTTGTACAAAAAGGAGCGGGTAATATTTTCAGGCCGCATCAAACAACTTGTTTGAGAAGGGGGTTATAGAATACACTTTAATAAAGGGGGTACTTTCTCAGTTGTATAATCTGTGATATGATTTTGACTATTATAAAATTCCTTGGAACAGAGACTTGGGTTCTTGGATTTCTGAAAGTGCTTGGTCTGTCATAACACTATGATGACTTCTTTGGCTTGTTATGATTTAGGAGCATAAGAAGCTGCCTTATGCTGAGTCAGGCCAATGGTCCATCTGGCTCAGTATTGCTTACACTGACTGGCAGATGCTCTCTGGGGTTTCAGGCAGGGAGTCTCTCCCAGCTTTATCTGGTTATTGAACCTGGGACTTTTAACATGGAAGGCAGATGCACTACCACTGAGCTGTGGCCCTTCCACTTTATGGGGAAGTCCAATATAATATTGTGTTTAAGTGGCATATTATTCCAGCTAAAACCTCAGACCAACTGCAGGATGTGTGCAAGGGGGGCATGCCAGTTTTATCCATTTGGGGTGGAATTGTAATATGGTGCATGGGTGAGGTATACAGGTTTTGGATGTAGATAGGGCCAATCTTAGGTGCTAGTGCTATCATAATTACTCACCTCATTGTCTTAATAATGTAGGTAATGGATATAAAATGTATGTGTATTATTTTGACCTGTTTGTAATTGCTGAGATTGTTCTTTCTGGTAGTGCAAGGCTCAAGGTATATGATTGATTAAGGAATGTCTGATTAAATCCTTAGATATGATGTAAATGGATGAACTGACATATTATTAATATTAGAAATTTGTTAGAGGCAGCAGCTGTTCTTTTTTTAAAAAAGTCTCTGGGTCAGAGAGACCTTAGATGGCTTCACTAGAACTTTTAAAGAAACTGCAGCTGTTTCATGGACTCATAGAGTTGGAAGGGAATCTCAAGGCTCATCAACTCCAACCCACTGCTAATGCAGGAAACCCATTAAACATCTCTGATAGGTAGCATTCCAGCCTTGGCTGAATAATAAAAGAGCACTCACCACTTTACAAGGCATTTCCCCCCCAAAACTCTTTTCAGTTTGAACTTTGCCAGTAGGGTGTTGGAGGAAAGGGCCCTATGGCTGCTTCATAGAAGTACACTTGCGCAAACCTCGTGTTGCACGCCCCTTGTTGCTTCCCGCAAACTGACCTGAGGGATGTTAATGGGCACCTTGGTGAGGTTCTTGTTCAAGCACATGACTTGATGCTTGATGCCGTCGCAGAGGCAGATTTGTGGGCAGCGTTCAGCAACCGTCTTTCCAGTGAGTAGGGCTGACAACAGAAGAAGGCACACAGAGGTCCACATCTTGGGGAAGCGGCTGAGTAGGGAATATGCAAGAAAGCCAAGTCGTAAGGCAATATTAAACTTTCTGCTGCTGTCGTGGACTGGCTGGAGGCAGAGGAGCGGTGGGAGGCTGGATGGGTAAATGGTTTGAATAGCGCAGCATCCTAAAATGTGTTAGAAAACACAAGGCAAATCCTCAGCATGTGTTTCCACCATACTTCTTTCGTAACAGTTAAACAAATGGACTTGTGGGTGTGCATGCTGAATGCACAAAACCACTTACAGTGGTACCTCAGATTACAGACGCTTCAGGTTACAGATGCTTCAGGTTACAGAATCCGCTAACCCGGAAGTAGTACCTCAGGTTAAGAACTTTGCTTCAGGATGAGAACAGAAATTGTGCAGCGGTGGCATGGCGGCAGCGGGAGGCCCCATTAGCTAAAGTGGTACCTCAGGTTAAGAACAGTTTCAGGTTAAGAATTGACCTCCAGAACAAATTAAGTTCTTAACCAGAGGTACCACTGTATTTTTTTTAAAATGCTCTACACGGATGACCTTAATATTGTCACTGTGATGTAATAAAAAGGGGTATAAACTGAGCAAGTGATCTTAAGATACACTGCCTCCCCTCCCCCCCAATCCAAACTTTAATATATCCAAGACAGGCACTTTCCATACCAGAAACCTTCATTCTTCCTCATTTGCAATGTTGCTCCTGGACTGGAAGCAAATCACAGTTCTTGAGAATTAAGACCAATTAAAGCAATCTCATGTTGAGAATACAACTTTAATCAATTTAGCTCTTTAATACTTCTGCTTCCTGCTTTTCCTTCACTGCTCTTCACTTTGTGTATTTTTTAATGGCTGTTTTTAAAAGACAAATGTTAAGGCTCCCGTTGTTAGAAGTGAATCTGACCTACCTTAGGGAGGCCCCTCAGCCAAAGTAAAGAGAACAGCAGGGGCTTTGGAGAGAGACCAAGAGAGAGAAGGAAATGGAGGAGGGGTGTGTGCACTTGGAATCACAAATCAACATAGTTTAGACAAAATTAAAATGGAGGAAGAAATCCCTGAAGATTTAGAAACATACATAACCTGGGCACAAAAGCCCAAAGCAAAAATCAGTAATTTTTCATTTACAGGGCAATAAAATTGATTTATACTGTATATAGCCCTCTCTTCTGCCCACCCCACCTCAACTGATGTGCAGGTTATTTTACATAATGCAACAAAATGAAACCATCACTTGATGCCAAGAGGTTCATTTCTTTGCTTTCCCTTCATTTGCCTTCTTTTTGTGCAACCTTCTTTGTGAATTTTCATTTTTTTTGCCTGTTCTCTCAAATCTGCATGTCTTGGTTATTTTCTGTGCCTGTCAATTTTCCTCTATTGCCAAGGTTAAGATTTCACTCCTCCCTGAAGACCCCTTTCTCTGTAGAATACAAGAGTCTTTACATACATACACCAGTTCATTCATTAATTCATTCCACACCTCACCTATTACAACTAATAATACAAAAAAAATATAGATTTCCTAAGGGTTAGTCTTGCTTATTGGAAATATAAAATATTTCTCCTTACTTCCTCTCAGTAAACTGTCAATTACAATACACTCTTCACACATAAAATAAACAGAATGTTTAATACCAGTGAACACAACTGTATCCTGGAAGTGTTATGAATTGCATATTTTTTGTTTTAGAGAAAGAAGCTCCTGTACTTTAAGCGACTAATTACAATGAAAGTGGAGTTTACAAAGGTATATGGTACTGTTTTAAGTGTTGCATTTTTTATTGACAGTTCCAAACCTGGCGGATTCCACAGCCATCCCTGTCAGAGAAGCACAGTGTGATTGAGATGTCTTTGGTATCTAACTCCCATCATCCCTCACCACTAGCCTTGCTGGCTGGGGCTGATGGCAACTGGAGTCCAGCAACATAGGGAGGGCCAAGTCTAAGAAGCCTTGTCTTCTAATCCATCTCTCTCTTTATTCCTTCTGTGCCAGCAGGCAGCCTGATACAAACCCAGCTGCAATATTTATACCCTTCTTTTACTTCAAAGAGGTCAAAGCAGCTGAGGTCAGGCTAATGTTCCCCCGATTCTCTGGAATGTGTGCTAAGCTTGAGTCTCATGTCCTTGGTGGTATTGGGTCTCAATATCTCCATTTCCTGAGTCACATGTTTACTATGACCAGTTTGTCTGTCTGTCTCTGCAGTGCAGCTGGCTAGACACAAAGCATCCCAAATTATTCATCAAATGTTGAAATACTTAAAGACTAAAAATACATCACCCACCCCATTGCACAATGCTGACTTAAAACATCTGCATCTAAGTTTATTAGACTTTTTACATCTTGAACTCTACAACTAATTCATACAGTCATGTTGTGGAGAAATACCCACTTAGGAATGAAGTGTCCCTATTCCTTTAGCCAGAAAGCTTCCTATTATTTGGCAGCAAAAGGGAGTTGTAAACAAAAACTTCTCCCTTTCCGTTATGGGGTACACAAGAGCCCTTACAGAGTCCTTTGTAGGTTCTCCATTAGTAGGAGAAAATAACAGCGGCCAACCAGAGAATTTTGAGAAGCAAAGCAGCTAGTAAGCCTGATCTTTATTAAAGCTGTTGCAACAGGGTGTTCCCTCCACATGCAGGAGAGAGGAGGAGGACCCAGGACAAAGGTGTGCAAGCCCTTATATAGACTTTTGAACTGCCCACCCTAGAGCCCAAGACCACACCTCCATACATCATACATACAACAGAGAAGGGGCGGACTACAACAGAAATCTGAGTGCGTTGTTTTTATCCTGTCTGCCAGGTTACCTGATTGGATTACCTGGGCATCCTGGCCACTCTTTTGTTATGATAACTACTCAGTTTCTGAATCCAGGTCACAGGTCACAGGCTCACCCTATTCATATCTTAAATGTGCCCTTAAGGTAGGACTTGTGAACAAAGAGACAATGGGAAGACTTCCCATTTCCTTCGACCTTGCAGAGAAATATTTGAGGTCATTTGGGAGAGACAAAATGGTTTCAGGACTTTTTTCTGTGGGGTTTCAGACATGTGGTTTATACATTTATGTACGTGCTTGCTTGGTACGTTTATGAACATTTATTTTTTATATATAAGACCTTAAAATTCTTATAACAAGGGCTTTATAATTATCCCCAACTACAACTGACAAAATGCTTCTCCTTCCCCAAGGTGCCCACTAACTTACCTAGTTCCTTACCTGGATAAGTCTACGTAAAGTTGGGAAGAATAAAAGAAATATTGGTGTGAAAACTATCAGAACCTTGTAAACATTCCTGGTATGTGCATTTGCAGTGAAAAGAGCTGAATGAGCTCTTGTTCAACAGTGGTGTGTGCGCGCTCTCTCACTCCCTCTCAAACACACAAACACACAGGGAGGGTGGAAGCAGGGAAGGCAGCAGCAAAAAGGAAGACCTGCAATTACCTTTAATTTATCAGTTGCTGCTACCTATAATATTTGGGGGCCAACTGAGGAGTTTTCTATGTACACCAATAAAATAGCATGCAGAATAATTTGAAAGCACATCCACATGTCTCTTGAGTACCTTCGCAGAGTAGCTTTTAATTTTTTAAATTTAAAAATTGTACTTCTGTTTAGGAATTAATATGAAACCAGCATATGGATTGCAAACTCAATATGTTTATTTATCATGTGTATAGGTATCCCCCTTGAGCACACTGGGTAAGACCTGTGTGTAAAGTCATCATTCGTTGTTGTTGTAATTAATTCACATCCCACACATGTTGCAGGGCGTTTTGTAGTCACATTAATTCTTAGATGCAAGAGTCTTCCGTGTAGGAATTGTGTCATATATGCAATGGCACTCATTTAGGGGAGTGTTTCAGTGCATTTACTCTGAATAATCTCAGGGCATATTCTAAATCAGAAATAGCTAACCCTCAGTCTGAGAGCCTGATCTGTCCCTCCTAGCAAATTTTTCTGGACCCCTAAGACCCCATCAATTTTGGCAACAAAAACAAAAAACAAGGGAAACCTCTTGTTGGGTTTAAAACCTCTCTGCTCACTCCAGTAGTCTGGTGGGAGTGAGAAGAAGAAGAAGAGTTTGGATTTGATATCCCGCCTTTCACTCCCCTTCAGGAGTCTCAAAGCGGCTAACATTCTCCTTTCCCTTCCTCCCCCACAACAAACACTCTGTGAGGTGAGTGGGGCTGAGAGACTTCAGAGAAGTGTGACTGGCCCAAGGTCACCCAGCAGCTGCATGTGGAGGAGCGGAGACGCGAACCCGGTTCCCCAGATTACATGACTACCGCTCTTAACCACTACACCACACTGGACTTGTCAGCTGATCAGTTATCTGATGAGCAGGAAAGGAGTGAAGTGGCATCTGTTTTTGGGTGGTGCTCATGGAATATAGCTGATAGTGTGGAAAGTGAATATCGAAAGTACTTGCAGCTTTCAACAGAATAAACAGTAGGCTAGAAGGCCACCAGAGATTTATACCCAAATGCCCAGGCAAGAGCAAATTCAGAACTAAAGGTAGACATTTTGTACAGCTCATCTTTCACACAGGGCAGGGACAACAGTCAAATAGCATTGCAGAAAGTGTTGGGAGGCACAGAGCATAACACAGGCTTGGCCAGTCACATTCCACCCTCTTTTGAGGGGGTTGCACTGGCAATATTTATCTGCCTGCTGGAGGCCTTGCTTTACCGCTCATAAAGTAGATTTGGATGTAACAGTCCCTTCATTTATTTCAAACTATTCAAGTAACTCCATGTACATGAGGTAATTTGTTTTCTGTATAATTTCCTTTGCTGCTTATGGTGCACTGGAAAGCTAGAATTTTCCACAAAGTTTGGGAAACTGTCTTTATGGAGGGTTGTGGGACTGAAGGGAGAATGCTGGTTTATTTGCCATAGGGTTGAAATGATCACACCCCCCACGCCACGCCACCCCCCACGCCACCCCCCACACCGTTGGGAATGCCTGTAAAGCTGCCATACTGTTGCTTTGAATGTCAAAAAAAATAAGGGACATGGTTAATTTCGGAATGCTTCTGCCAACGGAAACCCTGTATTCAGAATGTCCTTTGAAAATGTCAGGATTTCAGCCTACAAAGGGAGAATTTATTATCATCACAAAAGTGACCCAAAGTGACTTACATTAAAGCCAATTAAAATAAGCACAACCAATAAAAACCTAAAAACACACCTACACAGATAAAAGACAGTTCTTACAGATCCTAACCCTCTAATAGAGGCTATAAATACCTGAAAGCCCAATATATAATGCACTGCAGGCATCCAGCCTACAGCCGATAATAGACAATGGAAGTTAGTTAAGACTGTCCTTGTCTAGATATGAGCACAGCTGGGCCACCAGTCAAAGCCAATGGAAGGCACTCTGCACCGTCAAGGCCACTTGAGCCTCAGGTGATAGAAGTGAATTTGGAATTACCCGTAAGCTACGTACCTTCAGAAGGAGTGAAAACCATCCAGGATTCTCATACAAGCTAATCAGTCCTCTTTTTTCTGCCTGCCATTGCAGTGGCTGGTAATGGAAACACACATCAAGAGTTCTTCATCCTTGCATTAACACTGGACTCTTTGTAATACCTTTAGACTTGGGCAAGCTGCAGCCCTTCCACAAACGGAAACAAGGAAGCTCATGGAGCAGAATTGCAGAGTGCCGTTTCCCCCCTTCAAGCTGTCAAATAGGCCAACCTGTATTACACAGCCTCTCATTTATGAAGGCGGAGAAGTCCTTGCTCTGCAAGCAGTTTCTCAGTGTGTGCGCGCACGCACATACGCACACACAGCAAGTTAAATTTCCAAATATCCTTATTGATTCGAATGATTTGCTCCAGTACATTAAATGCAAATTAAAACAAAGGAAAAACCTGTTGGATTCCAGGGTTTTGTTGTAAACAAAAATTGCTCTTTTCCCTTATGGGGTATCCAAGAGCCCATATAAAGTCCTTACATAGGTTCCCTATTGGTAGGAGAGAATAACAGAGGCCAACCAGAGAATATTGAGAAGCAAAACAGCTAGTAAGCTTGATCTTTATTAATCTGTTGCAACAGGGTGCTCCCCTCACCTGCAGGAGAGAGGAGGGACCCCGAAAAATGGCGTGCAAGGCCTTATAAAGACTTTAGAAATTGCCACCCTGTGGATCAAGACCACCCCCCAGAAACATCATACATACCGGTACATCACAGAAGGGGTGTAACCTAAGACCACCCCTCAGATACATCACACCCACATCACAGAAAAGGTGGTCTAAAACAGAAATTTGAATATTGTTTTTCTCCTGTCCTTGTTTATCTCCTGTCTGGCAGGTTACTTGATTGGATTGCCTGGGGAGCCTGGCCATTCTTTTGTAGTGATACTTATAAGGTTCCTGGGCCAGGTCACAGGTTCACACCCTATTCATATCTTAAATGTGTCCTTAAGACAGGATTTGTGAGGAAAGAGACAATGGGGAGGTTTCCCACTTTGACCTTGCAGAGAAAACATTTGGTCATTTTGGAATCAAAATGGTTCCAGGTTGGCCTTCCTGTGCTGATCTATGTATGTACTTGGTTGGTACACTTATGAACATTTAACATATATCTAAGACCTCAAAATTCCTATCACAGTTTATTATTATTAGCCATCTCAAATTTCTGCCTGGGACTCACTTCTAGCATGTTCCTGGACCACAATGGGTCAAACACCAAATTTTAGTTGCTCAACTTTTAGGTAACATGATATGTTGTTGTAGTGTTGAAAACTATATAAAATATATATTTTTAAAAAACAAAACCAACCAGATTTTAGTTTATTTGTTTGACCTTAAGAATTTGCCAGTGGACACTCCAGATTTCAAGGGCCCAATCCAGCAAAAGTTAGTTGCAACTACACTTGACTGACATTTTCTAAACAGGATAATTAAATCAGCTTCAAATACTAATTAGTTGATCTGTATAATTATTTCTTTCCATGCAGGGCTAAAACATGGGCCTGGATCATCGAATGCATTTACAGTGGTACCTCAGGTTAAGTATTTAATTCGTTCCGGAGGTCCATTCTTAACCTGAAACTGTTCTTAACCTGAAGCACCACTTTAGCTAATGGGGCCTCCTGCTGCTGCTGCGCCGCCGCTGTACAGTTTCTGTTCTCATCCTGAAGCAAAGTTCTTAACCCGAGGTAATATTTCTGGGTTAGCGGAGTCTGTAACCTGAAGCGTATGTAACCCGAGGTACCACTGTATTTTATTAGAGAATTGTTATTTTGTTCTTCAGCCAGAACAGGCTCTCAATAGAGATTTAGTGTTTAGTTCAGTTCATGACTCTTTTCTGTTACACAGTCTTTGTTTGTCAGCTATGTTATAGTAAATATAAAAAATAGGTTTATTAGCATAAGGGTGCTTCATGATTTCTTTAGTGAATTAATCTGGAGGGGCGAATGGCACACACTGCCTTCTGGATACTGTTGTCTCAATCACAGTGAAAGTTAGAACAAATCTTCCATGGTTTACATAGCATTTAGAGTATTAAAAGCATAGTAAAAGCCTTGTGTTTATGAAACATACATATGTTTTATTTATTAACTCACATTTATATTCCATCTCTCCTCCCACTCAGGGTGGGAGTATTTATTGTGAGGTGTTTTTTGTTTTATTTTTGCAGTGCTCACATGTCATTGGTAGCCCAAATTTTTTGCTCTCTGAACCCACATTTACTATTTGTGGAGGAAATCCAGGAAATTAATAGTTAAATAGAACCATTGTGAATAAACAAATCAGAACTTTCTCATTTATAATGTGATCCTTGGCTGTTCTCCTGTAGTCTTCAGTGTTCAGTTCAGTTCGTGACTCTTTTCTGTTATACAGTCTTTGTCTTTATAGTATTTACTTTATAGTAAATATAAAAATTAGAATTTCTCAGAATAAGGGTGCTTCCAGGTAGTCTGTGTTGTAAATGGGGAGGGGGTCATTCAGGTATTGCAAATGGGTTATTGACAACAGTTTTTCATTTATCATACTTCCCCCAGAAAGGGTAAATCAATATTAAGGGCTTCCAGACTGAATCCTACCCATAAAATTGAGTCAAACAGATACCAGCAAAATTCAGATGGCACAGTTTAAAAGGATTTGGCACTCTACTGCAATAAACCTACTTTCCCCACAAAAATCATACTTTTGTGGTAAGCAAATGCACTGAAAATGATGGGATAAGCCTGGTTTGATGCAATGTGAAATAACTTGCCCCTTAACAAATCAGAATGAACACTCAATACACAACCCAGGCTCCCAGGCTGTGAAAACAAATCAGGTTAAATGCTCAATATGGAAGTACGCTAAAACAACAACAACAGGCTAACATGTCAATTTGGGTGCGTGTTGCAAAAATGTGCATACACGAGGTGCATTCGTTCCACAATATACATCCACCTGGAAGCACCCTACCACTCTGGATGATTCCAGACTGCCATTTGTGGGTGGGATTCAGTCTCGCTTTGACGGCAAATTTAAGTTGTGCAATGAAAGTTGATTCGTCTCCCTTGCCCGACCAGACTTATTGCGATAAGGAAAACGACAGGGACAATATGCACTGGGGAGTGGGCGATACCGTTTACTTGAGGCAATGTCCTGTAACAAATCAGGAGGAATGCTCAGTAAAGAGGAACATAGAAGTGGCCTCTATGTTCAGGGTAGCAAAAAGAGCTTTTCCACACTAAGTCCCATGCTTAAAAGAAAAGCCAGCAGAGGTGACCAGCACACCCCGACTCTCAGCTTTAAGGTTGTGGCCCTACTATGCGCATTTACCAATACATCTCACTGAACACACTGGATCTTAATTCCCAGTAAAGATATGCAGAATCGCGCTGCACATCACTTGCATCTAATGGCGTGAGACTTGAGGCGGGTCTGGGCTTACACTGCACTTTCCTCAAATAATTAAGAGCCTTCTCTCGCCAATAGTATTTTTATTCGTGTATCAAATGCATATTTACAGTACACGGAGCAGATATGAGTATATACTGTACAAATCTGCTTCTGCACGCATGCACAGACTTCTCTGAGCGGAGGCAATTTTTCCTTGAACAAATGACCTCATTCATATTCTCTTCCCCGCCCCATTTCTGTAAACTAGCACCGGTGGTCTGAGCATGCGCAGTGGCGATCATTATCCGGCAGCCTCGCGACAAGTGCAGACGTCACGTGAAAGCAGATCCAGCTCGGAGGCGAAGGCGGGGCTCCTTAATTTGCATATCCCATCATACATTGCGCGGAAGGCCATAGATGATAAATTTTAAATACTTTTATTAATGTTTTTGTTTCGAACCCGATTATTAAACTCGCCTTGTCACCTTGGAAATCTAGTGTTTACTCAAGGGATTACTTTGGACAGTTCCGTTAGGTATTCGCCCTCACCTGTGA
The DNA here is from genome assembly GCF_964270895.1 of Podarcis filfolensis. Lineage (NCBI taxonomy): Eukaryota > Metazoa > Chordata > Lepidosauria > Squamata > Lacertidae > Podarcis > Podarcis filfolensis. The sequence continues at coordinate 44,812,804 of NC_139612.1, read as the reverse complement.
GGCTGTTGACTGATCTCCGGTAGAGACGCCCGAAGGTGTTTCCGCATACTCTGGTTTCTCTTCAGATCGTATAAATCTTTCGCCTTTTACTAAAGATTTCCGTGGAGAGGAACATTTATGAGTTTATAACTAATTTTTTGAGGCTCTGTTTCGGCAGAGCTGTCTTATGTGGTTTCCAAAAGTAGAATTAACTATTTTTGCGTTGAGTGGGTGTTTGGCGTTGTCCTTCTAATTTAATATTATTTATTTTTGTGCTCTTGAGGCTGTAAGATGGGTGACAGATTTGTGGTTTTTCTATTCTTAGGAAAGTGTGGGGTTAGAAGTGTGATGTGTTTCTGTTGGTGTACCACTTGGAGAAGGGCTATTATACAGTAAATAGTTTTGGGGTTTCTTTACTGCTTTCTACATTGCTCTTCCTTTTGGGGTTCTGTCTGAGTTGCATGATCTTAAAAGATATGAATTATGTTACTTCTCATCTCCATGTTAACACTATATTTAACCCTACTCAAAAATCTAAAAATAAATAGTATATCACTTAAACAACAATGCAATGACCATGCATTTATTAATCAAAAGCACCCAGCGACACTCACATTTCTGTTCTTAAATTTCCTGAGCAAATTAATTATTCCCAGTGTTGTAGCACATTTGTCTTGCTTCTGTTATGGACAGAGTCCCTGGTCAAGACGGTTCAAGACATGTGAATCCCAAGATGTCACAATGTACAAACACAAAACGTCATGGTACTTCAGTGTTTGTTAGAGTTGATATTTCTTATGGTTATAGTATGTTTGCCTTGCAAGTGATCAATAGTGGAAAAATAATTTAAAAACAAAAGCACAAAGCAAACAGTTAGTAGATTATTCCCAAAATCTGAACATTCGTGTTTAATACCATATACTTAAATAATAATCATATGACTAAAATAACTGGTTGCAGGCATGTATCTGGGTGTATGGTAAGTCTCATGGAACTCAATAGGACTTCCTTCTGAGTAGACTAACAGAATCGTCCTGTAAAGGTGTTCTTGAATCATTCTCCCAGTTTTTTCCTTTGCATCTTTCACCACATCTCAGTATTGTTTTATAATACCCAGTTCTGGTAATAATATTTGTCACAGGGGTTTATGTAATACATGAACTGAAAGTAATATTGGTGTGGGAAGTGAGTGTAATATTGGTGGTAGAATCAATTATCAATATTAGTTTTACTCATGATGTACATAGCTTGGGTCATGGAATAACATGCAGACATAGCATTTTGTGATGCAAGTAATGCACAGTGTTACTAGAACCCCTGTTTTTTCCTCCCTTTAAAAAATTAACAAACAATAAGAAGTAGTATTTCAAAATATATATATATTTTTCATTCTGATGGTAACACATGTAAAATGTTGGAATCCTATTTCATAAACCTTTGCCTTTTTTCATAAACTGAAAAAGAGAAATAAAGAATATTGATTCCACTCCGCCACTGCCTTTTTACTGCCTTATCTACTGGTGTTTTAAGACAGTATCTGGTGCACTGGGTCACTTTTTAATAGGGTGGGGGGCTGCAGGACCATTTTCACTAGAAACAATAGAAGGAAACACTTGTTCAACCCAGTTTCCTATATCAGACTTTGTGGTTGAAGGGAAGCGTATGAAAGAGCAGTGAGAGAAGCCAGCTACTTGGCTGTACAATCCAAAAGCAGCTCCAAGACAGCTTAACAAGAAGCAACGCAGCAGGTAAGAGAGATTCATGGCTCAAATTGATGAGGATGCAGGAGCCGCACAACAGGGAGCAGCACATGAGAATGATAAAAGCCTGAATCCAGTTCATGCCCCTAAAGAAATACTTGTTTTAGCAAAGGGGTTTTCTTATCATAGACTATAAAATTTAAGTGGGTTTTGGGGTGTTTTGCAGGCTAGTGACAGTGAGGATTGTTGAAGACTATGTAGCATAGCAAAAATGGGAAGAAGTATCCAGATTTAATTGTGAAACCAATATGTATGTTCCAAATAGGTACAACCATCCCCTGCTGAATGAGAGCCTCTGATTGTGTGATGCAGTGAATAGACTGTTTTGACTTTGAAGGATCTCAGGTCTTTACATTGGCACACTTGCCTTGAATTTCCCAGCAATTGAGACCACAGTATTAGTGTTGTAACCCACACTGAAGTGTGGGTAAAAATAAAATAACAGTAGTGAGTTTTCCTCCCAGAAAGTGCATGATGCTGTATTTGAATTATTTTCAGGTTGACATTTGATGATGGTGTGTGCACAAGGACCATCTGCCCAAAGGATATGTGTACTGTGTGTTGTGGTTGTGCAAATGTCATTAGCATGTATTGATTAATGTTCATTACATCGCTAATGAAAACTGACCATTCATACTGGGCCGTTTTGTATTTATGTTATTTTTATGTATTTTATGACAGGACACTCTCATCACAAGTTCTTTTAGGGGTTTCTGATCTCACTTAAAATATATTATGAAACATATGAACAATGGAATCACTCTGAAAAATGGTTGCTATCCCCTTCCAATGACTGAATACAAATCTAGAACTATGTAAAAGCATAACCTGGCTATTGCTTTGCTGCAATTAATCAATATTCACCATTTTTGTTAATTCAAATGCTTGCTGGACTGAAACAGTCTTCCTAGTATTCCTAATACAGTCATACCTTGGATTACAGATGCTTCAGGTTGTGTTTTTTCGGGTTACAGACCCGCTGAAACCTGGAAGTACCAGAACGGGTTACTTCCGGGTTTTGGGGGTCGCGCATGCACAGAAGCACTAAATCACACTTTGCACATGCGCAGAAGCGCCGAATCACAACCCATGTGTGCGCAGACACGCCAGTGCAGGTTGCGAACGCTGCAGGTTGTGAACGTGCATCCTGCATGGATCACATTCGCAACCCGAGTGTCCACTGTAATGGTGTCTGGTGCCCATTGGAACTGATAGGGTGGAAGGCATAAAGGTCAACACTAGGTAGAACCAGAGCCAATGACAGAACCAACTAATTCTCATTTTGCCCCCATCCTCCTGCCTGTTGAGTTCTGCAAGAGGCCATACTGAGACTGAGGAAGAGGAGGAAACTGCCGCCTCCTGTTCTGGGTGTAAGAAAGAAGGCTGGCAGGCAGGAGCTGGCTGAGGGCGGACTAAGGTTGGTGGGGCAGTGACCCATTTGCCATAATAGACCAACCTCCCTAACAGTGCAGCCATGTGCACAGTAACCTGAAAGCAAGTCACGGTGTGAGCTTACTCACTAGTAAATGCATGGAGGATTTCAAGACTAGAACTGCCACTGATGTGAGTTTCATCTGCAGAAATCCCTACCCCGTTTCTGAGAGCTTAACTAGCATGGATGAACATTAATTAAGTGGAAATTAGGTACTGCCTGCTGCTTCTTGATCAAAGTTAGGGCTAATGTGGTACAGAGAGTTAAAAGCTATTTGCTTTTCCATCACTGAAAAGCCCCTTAACCCAATAGGGTGAACCTATGGCTCTCAATCTGAAGTTGGACTCCAACTAGGTCTGATAGCTCAGCAACCTCACAAAGGCCACCAGTTCTCTTCTAGAAAATGGTCAGATCCATATAAAACCACCTAATGGGCATCACTGCTGTTGTCATTATGTAGACAGGGGATGTTTCATGTATTGTAGAGTCAGATAGCAAATATAACATGTTAGGACAGGAGACTCTTGGGCAATTTATACATCAATCACAGAGCATGCCTGGGGACTTTCCCAGTTCTTCTCCCTATAGCTTTTCCATGTGTGGATTTATATTTTACTCACATCCATAAAATCACAATTTGCATATGGTTTTATTTGAGTGGAACAGTATGTTTCAGTTGTGTTCTATTTATGCATATTGGCTGCCTTTGAAAGGCTTGGCCTGAAAGCTAGCATAGACAAAGGTATTTTTAAAATGAGTAAGAACCACTTATCTGATGCAGAATTTAACATCCCAAGAATCACCATTTTAATTTATAAGCTAGAGCAAGTTTCTACTCTGCTCTCTCAAATAAATCTCTTTTTCAGGGCAAAAAAACAAACCCCCAACTTCCTGTGTTTCTTGGCCACATGGACTGAAGTCACAGAGCCCATTCATCTCATGCCCATGTAGAGAATAGTAGCTTATGCTCAAATTGCCACAACACTCATCAGAGATAATTTAAAAGCAGACACTTTTCAAATACCACCAGAGGGAGGGAAATCAAGGGCAAAGAGGTCTTATGCCAGTGTTTCCTGCTTTCCAGATTGCTGAATCAGTATATTTTTAGCTGTAAATTATACCCCTGACTGAAACAAAAGGAGGAAGCCCCAACACCCTCACTGTTTGCTTCCAGAGAGGCCAGTTAACTACTTTCTAGAGGGGTAGCTGTGCTACTAAGTTGTTTTAAGAACAGTAAGAGTATTTTGCAGCCTTTTAAAGACTAGTAAATGCATTATGGCATCAGCTTTTGGTGGAGAGCCTTCTCTAACCTCGTGCCACAGGCGGATTTAGGGGAGGAGCATGGCCGGTTTGCCTGCACTAGGTACCCAGCTGAGAGGGTGCCACAACGATGATGTAGGACAGAGGCGGGGAGCTGTGTGGATTTAGGTGTCGCACAGGGCACTGCTGAAATTTGGAAGCCTCAAATCTGCCTCTGCTGCTTGTGCCCTGCATATGGTTTGGACTATGGACACATCCACTTCCTAGAAGATTCTGTCCTGCACATGCATGGAAGTCTTCTGCAGCACCCACACCATAGCTGTCAACCGTCCCTTATTTGGCGGGAAACTCCCTTATCCCAGCGCCGTGTCCTGCTGCTGTGCCTTATTGATGATGTCCCTTAAATTTCCCGGGTTTCAAAGGAAGCAGCTCCTCTCCCTCCCTCCCTGCTGGCCAGGGAGGAGGGAGGCTCCAACTGTGTTGCTTGGCTGAGTTGCTCACCCAATAAGGAGTCCAAGAACTACTGGGGAGTGGAGCTTGCATGCCTCGTGCTGATCAAATCGGCCACGTTGCCTGGGGACTCGCCTTTGCTCAGCGCTTCCCAGCGGAGAGGTGACGGTGGTTTTCCTTGCTGGATCCCCTTTGCCGGGTTGCTGTGCTGTGGAAACCACCGCTTGAGGCTTCATTTGGCTGCTGGCTGGGCTTTCTGCCTTTGGCTTGGAGGGGCTCAGAAGTTGAACATACCTGTGCCTGGAAAATCCCTTATTTTGGCTGCTGATCCCTTATTTTTGAAGCTGGTGGTCCCTTATTTTCAAATCTGTAAGTTGACAGCTATGATCCACACATCGCATCAAAATAGCAGCCCACACTTTCCTCCTTAATTCACATGTCCCTGCTGTTGCTGTGTTGTTGTTTTTAACTTACTGGATAGGATTAAGCCAAGAATACCTAGGACTGTGGTAAGAGGGAATTGGAGAGTATGTCAGTTAGTGCTAATGTGGTAGGGGAGGGCCACGGAAGGCCAAGTGACTCTTGCTCTCCCTTGCCTTGAAAAGCTCGGTGGTTCAACAAGGGATTCCCAGCAAAGAGACAGCAAGGATGATGGCTAGAGAGCAACTGGGGGAAAGTGTGATGATCAGTCTGAGTCTGCCTGAAGGCCTATCCAAGTGACAGTGTCAACTGCAGAGAAATCTCGTTCTACTATAAAAGCTTTTATGGGTTGTGAAGGGGTGAAGAGATTTGCTCCTTTCTTGTCCCGTCTGTCTAGGACACTGGAAGTTAACATGTATTGTATTACAACTCCCATCAGGCCCTGCCAGCATGGTCAATGATCAGGGATGATGGGAGTTGTAGTCTGCTCCGCCCCTGCCCCCCCCCCAAACAACCTCACACAATCTGGAGGGCACCATATTGACCACCCCTGGTCTAGGGCTCAGATACGTGCCAGAACAGCACACGGAAGCCTGTTTTAACCTTAAGTATGAAGACTGAACAGCATTAAGGTGACTTCACACATCTTTGCCAAAGCCCCTTAGTGCCCAACAATGTACGCTTTTGAGCTGGGGAGACGTGGTGGGATGCATGTATAATTCTGACACATCTTCATCATGCAATTTATCAGAAAAGGCTCTGGCTGAGCAGAGCTGCATCCCAGACTACCTGCTGGTTTCTGAAGTGAACTTAATTATTTCAGTCTGCTTTAAATTACAGCATTATGGCTCAGCGCTGGTGTGTGGCCTTTACTCTGTCACTACTGTGGATCATTGCCAGCCCAGAGCTCCTGGACCGTTCCCAATGCCCCATCGGTTGCAGCTGCTCTTTCACAGACTGGTTTATTCGGTGCTCCAATGCCAGCCTCTCTTCTCTGCCCACTGGCATCCCACAAGCCACAGTGGAGCTTGATCTGCAGTTCAATCAGCTTGGCAGCCTGCTGGCAGCCTCTTTCCCAGATTTGCCTGAGCTCACCACACTTTTCCTTGGGAGCAACCAAGTGCGCCGGATTGAAGCAGGAACCTTTCTCGGTGTGAAGAATTTATACCACCTCCACTTGGACAACAATCTCCTCAAAGAGATCCCAGAAGGGGCATTTGAAAACCTGACCAATCTAGTCTTTCTGCACCTGGAGCACAATCGGATTGCTTACCTTTCACCAGGTATTTATACATGGGTGTTTCCCCCCTCATTGCTAAGGTAGTGATTATCCTTCTCACTTTCATTCCCAACAGTTTTAGGGTATGAATTGTAGGGAAAGGATGCATTTGGGATGAATGAGTGGACACATAAGACTTAGATATATACCAGCAGCTGACCAATTTAGAAGCTGAGCACAAAGCTGATGTGGAGTAACTTCACTGAAATTGGCTAGTTCAAGCCCTCTATGAATTACCGTATTTTCCCGTCTATAAGATGCCCCCACATATAAGACACCCCCTAATTTTTGACATTATTTTTAAGGGAAAAACCTAGTCTTATACAGTACACAGAAAAATATGGTATTTCAGCATAAATTCAATATGGATCTATTCAGTTGAGGCAAACATCTCCTTTCAACAGCAATAAAGTAGGCCCATGGTATTACTGCTACTGATGATGACTTGCTCATTTTTTTATGTGCAATAGGCCAGATTCTGGTGCCCTATAGCTTATTCTGGTGTCCTTCCTGTTGCCTTTTGTATTCCTTATGGCACAAAAGAAGAGTCTTATTTTCCTCTTGGTTTGGAAGAAGGGAGAGAGCTCTTCACATTCTCTGCAAATTTTATAAAATTAAATTCTAACACAAACAAGGATGCAGTCCTGTAATTTTGGACTCTGCCGTTAATGGTTACCTTCTTTAGTTTGTTGCCTCAAAATGAATTTGGGGTTCTTGCTGCTCATTCTGCTGAGTTGGGCCCTGGATTTTTGCCTGAAAGTCCTGTCCTGATGATACCACTGAGCACAAGACCACATTCAGTGCCACAGTATTGCAGGAGGGGCCAAGAGGTTAAATCTGAACATCTCTAGAGATTATACATACACACACACACACCGTAAACCAGAATATTAGCAAACTAGTGCAACTTGCCCATGAGGAAAGACAAGTTAACCTGGCATCATCCCGAGGTGTCAGGTGGGGGGAGACTTGGAAACAAACTAGATATCATCAGACACAAATGTGCATCATGAAAAGCAGAAACTTGTCAGCGATATTCATTTTATTTATTAATTAAAATAGTTATATGTTGCCTCTTAAGTCACAGATCTGCAAGGGACCAAATGGGAGGCTAGTCTCTGTTGTGCCATGTTCAAATCCCACTGCTAGCACCAGGTGATGTCTGGTTCTCAAAAGTTATGTGAAACACACTGAATAATGCTCAGGCCTCCCATATAGCAACAGCTTTATTCATTAATCTGAGCACAAGCAAGTATAAACACACACCCAGAGAAGGAACCCTAGACCTAAGCACTTGGTTGCTTAAGCACTTTTCACCTGTGCTGGAAAGCAGTTCACAGATGTGCTCTGTACATCATTATCACCCTGGGGAGGGCAGAAGTGGGATGGAGTTATTAGCTCTCAGCTCAAGGCAGCTCTTTCTTCCACTCTCTCTTTTGCCTAGGTGCATTCTCCTCTTTGAAGCGACTGAGTCTGCTAGACTTGAGTCACAACCTGTTGACTGAACTTTCAGACCAGGCCCTTGGTGGTCTCCAGCAGCTACGCAAACTTCACCTCAGCGCTAACCTTATTGCCAACTTGTCAGCCAGAGCTCTCCCCGGCAACATGCGCATCCTCTACCTCGACTGGAACAGGCTGAAAAGTGTGCCATTTGCCGTCCGCAGCTCTGCCACTCTCTCCAGCCTTTATCTTAGTGGCAACCCAATCCAGGAGCTGACATCTCTCTCCTTTGGGAGGAAGCTCAGCTCACTGAGGCAGCTGTTCTTAGAAAACCTGTGCCTGGAGAACATTACCAGCTCAACGTTCAAACGGCTACGCAGACTCGAGGTCTTGAGCCTGAGGAACAATAGTTTGGAGTCGCTGTCACCTCTGTCGTCGCTGAAGTATCTCTCGACTTTGTATCTGACTGGGAACAAGTGGCGCTGTGACTGCAACTTAATCTGGCTTCGCACCTGGCAGAAGCAAGTGGTAAGAGAAGATCGCAGCCCAGTGGAATGCAGTTCCCCGGAAGCCCTTCAGGGACAACAACTGGCTAATGTAGAGGTAATGAACAATCTGAATCACATTGACAGACCCCAGAAACACCTTGCAAATAGAACTGTCGAAGAAAGGGGGGGACAGACACCCCTCTCCATCTGCCATCCAGGGTAGCAAGGGACATTATCACAGTTCAAGGGCAAAATTTTAGCCACCTGAGGACACTGATCCTTGATTACCTTGTATACCAGACAGAAAAGAGCCTAGACAGAAAAGCTGGGCCACAAGACAATTTCCCCAGACTTGAAAGTGGTATGAAACAGGAACACTTGCTTGGGGTGTGTCCACTAGTCTCTGGCAAACAGGTTTTGTAGGTTTTTATAATGCTTCAAGAATATGCAAAGCCTGTTAGCTAGAGGCAGACAACAATGGGGCAGAATACAGTGGTGCCTCGCAAGACGAAATTAATTAGTTCCGTGAATTTTTTCGTCTAGCGAATTTTTCGTCTTGCGAAGCACGAAATCCCATAGGAATGCATTGAAAATCAATTAATGCGTTCCTATGGTCAAAAAAAGTCCAAACAAAGCCAAATTTGGTACAACAAGAGTTTATTAAGTGCTCTTTAAAGTCACACATACTGTAAAGAGCATTTCAAAATTCAAACCCAGAATTTTTTTAAAAAAACAGCAGAGTGGCCCAATGGTCACAGAAAATCATAAAAATGCAGAAAAAAAACAAGCTTCCAGATTCTTGCAAACCCCTCCCCAACACCAAGTCCTTGAATTCCAAACACCCCAACCCAAAATCCAAAACCCCCCAAAAAAGTTTTAAAAGCTTAACTTACCAAATGGCTGCAAAAGAAGTTTTGGAAAAGCTTCAAAAATCACCAAAGTCTTTAAAACCTCAAAAAAGGCTACTGTGTACACTGCGTTCTATGAGTTGCTCCTCGAAGTCAAGTCGCAACTGTACTAACAGTGTTAAGAAAAAGGAAACAAACTTGCAAGACGTTTTCGTCTTGCGAAGCAAGCCCATAGGGAAATTCGTCTTGCGAAGCAGCTCAAAAACGGAAAACCCTTTCGTCTAGCGAGTTTTCCGTCTTGCGAGGCATTCGTCTTGCGGGGCACCACTGTAAATGAGTGTGTACATCATAGGCAATGTTGTCATCCAACCACATTCATTTCTCTTTAAGCATTCTCTGTCTGCAGCAAAATGGGTCACTGAAGGAAGTAGTGGCAATGCTAAACTCAACTCTGAAGTCATAAGAACTTTCTTAGGAAGCTGTAACATTCTGTACGTGGCACTTAGTTGTCATGTACTAAAACGAAGAGCCTTCATTTAGACATTACAGTGGTACCTCGGGTTAAGAACTTAATTTGTTCTGGAGGTCTGTTCTTAACCTGAAGCACCACTTTAGCTAATGGGGCCTCCTGCTGCCACTGCTGCACGATTTCTGTTCTCATTCTGAAGCAAAGTTCTTAACCCGAGGTACTATTTCTGGGTTAGCGGAGTCTGTAACCTGAAGCGTATGTAACCCGAGGTACCACTGTATAAAGGAGACAGCAAGTGTGACACACGTTATATATATATATTTTTAAAATAATTTTTATTAACTGGCCAATCACATCAAATTAAATCACATCACATAAATTACAAAGCCAAATTTTTAAATTTTGTTGGGGGAACCCATACTTCAAGATCCAAAGGGGGATTCAGATCATCTTCTTATTACTGCGTTAATGTCGAAATCAGTCCCAATCAATCCAGACAAAATTCATAATTCTATCCAGTCTTATCTTGGTGTTTCCACATCATATCTTGTTCATATAATTTCTATTTTTCCTTTACGATCTCTTCTGTTAGTCTCCTTAAGCCGATAAGCAAAATAATAATCCTGTGTGGATTTCCCGTTCCTCCACTAAGTCCAGATGGTTTCCATATATCTCCTTCGTAGATAGCATCGCTCTTTCCATCATAAATTTGGCATTTGTCGCTCTTAAGTCCCACCGAGAAGTTGATCTACGATATGTAAACAACTCTATTTCTCTCTTTCTCCTCCCAGACCCAAGAGCTCCAACAATGCCTCCCAAAATGGCAACGGCATTTTAACTGCGTCATTCCAAAACTCTTAGCTTTCCAGCTTCATCTTGAAACATTGCTTTGGTTCGAAAGTTTATCTCCACACAGCCTTAAATCCACAGCTTAAGTCCTTAGTTTCTGACTCATTAGGGGAGGGGATTCTTGTTAAATCACATAAGAAAAAGGAAGGCAGGTTTTTTCCCCCCTCCCCCCTCAGTCATACCGTATCTTGACGTATCTTCTCATATTTTATTCTTGTCTTGTTATCAGAGATTTCTTCTGTCAGCAGTCTTTACTCCCCTTTTTCCTTGAAGCATGTGCAATTTATCTCGTCCAAATTGTTTCTTTTGAAGATGCTTGCAACTAGCGGCGCGAATCAGGGACGGCGTCCAGGAGTGCCGGAATCCCACAGGAGGGCTTTGTGCCTAGTGCCCCCACCCCCACAAATTCGGGGGTGGTATAGGGCACAGCAGGCAAGGGCCGTCCCCCCCACAATCCTGGGGGGTTAAGGAGGCCAATTACCCCCATCATAGCCTCCAAATTACCTCGTGTGGGTCGGAGAGATGTTATTGTCAGCCATCTTCCGATGCGCCACCTAGTGGCCCCTGTGACACACGTTATAGTTGATAATGGAAGATGACTTCTCTCATGTCTTATTTTCCCCTCCAGTTACAGAAATTGACTTGTCCACCTTTTCAAACCGATTCAGCCACCACCAGCTCCTCTACAAATGCCATGTCTGCGATATCTACTCTACCCAGTGAACGACTTTTGCTACAAGCTACGACCCTTCCGATCAATGTTTTCACTACTTTCGTTACCAGTAGGATGGTCTCTGTCGCAGGAACAACTACACAAAATAATCCCACTTCAAGACCAACCACTCATGAGACCCATTACATACTGGAGAAATATGACCCTTGCCTCTCTGACCATATTAGTAGCATTCACGCAAGAACAAAAGACCACACTGCCCTGGTGGTTACTTGGTCTTTCTCTGGAGATCATGACCAGTTTGAAGTGCGCTACAAGTCTTCTGTGGATCAGCACATACTGCGAGTGATTGGACATTTAACTGAGATTGAACTTCACCATCTGCAACCAGGGACCGATTACAGGGTTTGCATTATTCCCCAAAACGAGAACCTCCTGGAGTGTGTGGCTCCTACAGCCCAGCAATGTGCTACAGGGAGCACTGAAGCCCAAGTTCCAGCTCAGCACAACTTAGCCCTGGGAATTGGCATCACCATCGCACTTTTAGCACTGATGGCCCTGGCTCTCTTTGCCTTCTACAAGTGGCGGATCCGACCCTTCCAGTTCCAGCGCTACTATGATGAAGATGGGCTGATTTCCCGACGCCAAGGCACTGCCCAGTCCAAGCTGACCACAGAGCCAGTCTATGAAAACTTAGAAGAGGACAACCAGCATGTTTATATGACAGCTGCCAGCCAATGGCCTCAAGAGAAGATAGACTGCACTCCTGTTGTCCCATCCAGTTTTTCATCCACACCAGCCTATGCAAGCCTCTGATATTTACAGAATATTAGTTATTTGTTAAAATGACCAGGTGTCGTGAATGGCATCCAAACCCTTCACAGCTGTGGATGAGAACGTTTCTTACGTGACCACAAAGAAATGCTGAATCCGATGGAAGAAATCTTTTCTAACCTGTCTCCTCCTTTGTGAAGACTTTTTCAAAGAAACGAAGTCAGCTGTTATTAACTTTTACAACAATACCAGGAAAGAAATATTATTTGGGTATTCATGTTAGCATAAACTAGTGGCTTTGTTGGCTGAACCTGAAAGGGGATCCATATATATCACTTATTATGCAAGAGATTCCTATTTTTCTGAAGACCAGAGGAGGGAAAGCACACAAAGATGCCATCATAGCTGCTGTCTGACTATCTGGGATATGCTCCACACAACTGCCATCTTTAGAAATTTCTCATATATATTAATGAAATAGTATTTGTGAAGAAACCCCTGCCTATAGTTCATGACACAATTGCTCTTTTGATAATCAACAGTGCATGGATAGATGTTATTCACTTTATTTTTTAATGATTCAAGCTTGGCTTCAAGGTAATGTGTTTTAAAATAAATAACCTGGACAACAAAATCTGAACTAAAAAGTAATTAAAAATGGCGGTATTGTTGAATTTTATGAAGGGTTGCTTATTTCCATTTCTGCACTGTCCAATGAGTCAAATTTCTGCTTCTAACAATCCAAACACAATCACTTTCTTTACTCAAGGTATAAGACAAAATATGAACAGAATGATTCCAAGGAGAGTCAATATTGATTTTTCTTATACTGAACCAAACCTATTTTAATTGAGAGCGTTTATGCTTAGAAATATTACTAGCAGTTTTCTTGCAGGCCACCAGAATCAGTCATTTCAATGAGAAACACCAGTGACTAATGGGGAAGGCTCACTCATGATGATCCAACAACCAATGAAATATCCCCAAATAGGAATATATGTCACGGTCCACACAATATAATAACCTAAATTTCTGAGAAACAGCAAAAATAGTGACATAGCTTTATACCTCGTGCTGGCCTAGAGCTGGAAGAATTGCTCCCCCAAAGCTCATAGGACAGTGCAGTAAAAAAGTTATCGTCAAGATTTTCTGTTACCCCATGAGAGCTGGTCCTCTGACAAACAGTTCAATTTAAGCCATTTAGTGAGTCCAAAGCCCTGAATTTGGAAACAGAAGTTTCAGCTAAACAAAATGCAGAAAAGCTGAGGGAAGACAAACCTCAGAGAAAGGGGGATGGGGGAAAACAACAAAGTATTTACACTGGGAAAGGCAGAGTTCACTTTCGAAAAGAGAGAGCTTAAAAACACACAGCCCCCTCAAAAAAACCACGAACACGTTTTTTAAAAAAAGCACATGGCAGACTTCCTCAAAGCTTTAGGTAGCAGTAGGTGGCCAGACAACCTGGTGTCCAGAGAGGCAGAATGTTTTATCCGTAAGTCCCGTTGTCTTTATCTGCTCTCCATCTCAAGCACTCTGATGGCAGTCCTATAATGTGAGGGAAACAGCTTCCTGTGTATTACAGCTGGTGGAGGGTTTGTAAGAGCAAGTGGCGGGCAAAGGAACAAGAATCCAAAGCATGATTGGGTCTGCAAAGATAAAATGGAAATAGGAGAAGGGATCAATATTAATGAACTTGTACTCGGATCAACAGATATTCTCAAAAGGGACAAGGAGTTCAGTTACGTAGCCCTGGAATCTGCCATAGGCAGCGGCAATCGCTAGGTGCTTTAAAAAATACTCAAGATTTCCCACAATGCAACAGTCAGATACACTTGTATGTGTCCCATGTACATGTAGGCCCCATGGTCTAAAACGGGAGGCGGGGACTAACTGGCTGCCCATATGTTGTTGGGACTCCCAGCATCCTATGGTCCATGCAGGATGATGGGAGATGCAGCCCAACAACATCTGGAAGGTCACAGGTTAGCCACCCCTGGCCTATCAGGATTATTCTGGTGTAACTATGGAGTACAGAGCAAAGTGTACCGCAGGAAAATGGGGTTGTGGGGCAGAAACAGGATTCAATCTGTTGCAAGAGTGAGGCGTGGAACAAAGAAGTTCTGCACTGACAGAAGTCTATCCAGGACAATTCTCTCTCTCTCTCTCTCTCTCTCTCTCTCTCTCTCTCTCTCTCACACACACACACACACACACACACACACACTATCTATCTATCTATCTATCTATCTATCTATCTATCTATCTATCTTCATTTCCCATTGTTTAATATGACTTCAATTCTGCCACAATGTGGTCGACCACTAGGTGGTGCTGCAACAGCATGGGGGTACCGGTAATTGCCAAGAAAAGGACAGTGCAACTTTATTGAATATTTGTATTACTGCTCACACTGGGGCATAGTCTGAGACCGTCTGACTGCCAATACCCGCTTGCATGATCTTATGAGGTTCAATGGAAGACAAAAGAGCAACATGGATAAAACAGTACTGCTCATATGGGTGAGAACAGAAACTAAAGTCTCTTGGGGTCAGATGAAGCAAACACCAAGCATCAATGAAATTAAAGCCTTGTAGCACTTTGGCAAAAGGCCTTGGCTTGCATTTTCATTTTAGAAGGTGTGGAACCCCTTCTATCCATGTGAACATCACAAATCCTATTTAAATCACCATCTAACATTATTGCACCTTCTTGAAAAGACATCAGTTTAGAAACAGAATTGTAGAGTTGAAAGGGACCCTGAGGATCATCTAGTCCAACCCCTCACAATACAGGAATATGCAGCTGTCCCATATGGGAATGAACCTGCAACCTTGGCATTATCAACACCACATTCTAACCAACTGAGCTATCCAGGCTGAGTAAAAGAGTATTTTTGAAAGGGTATTTTTAGGAAGGGATGGTAAACAGAAGCTATAGTTAAGGTAATAGAATTAAGTTCCCCTTTGGCAAAAACAAATCTTCCAGCATCGTCCATGCCATTTACAGTTAAGGAGTAAAATTTGAGCCCTTCAGAACTCCCCGTGGGAGGCTCTGTTAATGAGTAGTTCTTATGTCATTCTGCTCTTTGAAAGGCAGACCTCAGGGGGATTATTGAGACCTTATGATAAAATATGTTTTTTGATTAACCACACTATTGTAACAATCGTTAGAACACTTAACATCAAAACATCAGAACAAGGTTGTACTGTGAATGGCTCTGGAAAAGAGATCCTCTCTCTCAGGTCCCTCAGGCCATTCACATAAGCAACAAATGGAGGGGCATTAATAAATCAACCATAATGAATGAATAACCCCTCTCCAGATGAGTGTGTGATTCCAAGGCTGGATATCTATCACCCTTAAAAAAACCAGCCAACCAGCCAAAAAAGGCTTTTCAGCAAAAAAGTAAGCTGTCATTACAGTTTATGGCTGACGTTTAAGCCCTTTGCAATATCATGTGTTGTGCTGAGAGGTTTCTGCTGGATCCAGCAATATGATGTGTCTCTGTTCTCTGGGAGAAGCAGGTGTTGCTAATTTTTCTTATGGAGAAAGGCGCAATACTCACTTTGTAACAAAGGCCAAGAGAACTGGCACAAGAGATTTAGGGAAATAATCCTGCTGGACCATATGGTTCAGAGTCATCAAAGGGCCATAAAGGCTTGGTACAGCCTTGATCTTCTCTTCGCTCTGGAAGGTACAAGCAGACATGAATGAGATACAAATGAGTATCTGGGATCGATCAGAGACCACTAAGAGGCAGCTGATTTTTACAATCAAGGAGTATATTTAAATTGTGTTGAATATATAAATTTGCTGAGATGGTGCAGTTCAGATACCAGTGTCCCCTGTTTCTCTCCCATCCCTTCGTGGCTGCCTACCCTAGGGCCTTTCAAAGCCCAGACAATTTCTTTTTGGCCTGAGAAATGAAAGCATGTGCCCAGTGTCCCTTCTGGCCTTACAGGACATCCAGCTGCCATATCATTTATACCCTTTTTAAAGGGCAGAAAAAGCCCTCAAGTGGATGCATTTGGGATAGATGGGTGAGAAGGTAAAATTTCACACTTAGCTGTTGCTTGAGCACAATAGGTGCTTGATCAAGGCCCTGTCTATGCAAGTGTATTATTTGCTTTCCATTCCTACCACATGCCTTCCATTTGCCAAGAGCAGAAATGGGTACTTCCATTTTAGAATACCTGGTATCGAGAACAGGTTTCTGTTATCGCTTATCACCAGATATGCACAGAAGCCTTATATGGTCACAGAGAAAGAACATCTTCCACAAGCAGCTATCTTGGTCTTCTAAATCTCTCTGATTTTTGGAACAAGGATGCGGTTTGCTTATACAGACCACACCTCACAGTTGCCACAAATCATTTGTTTCTCTCCTCTCACCTTGAGCAAACCCATGTGAATCAGGAGGCTGGTAATAAAAGCATCAGAATTGAAGGTAGCTGATGAAAAAGCTTCTCTCATCATGGCATCTGAAAAAAGAGAACGGCAGGTTTCAATTTTTCAGGGAAAGAGGCTCTCAAGCTTTAGAGTCCTGAAGGCAGGTGGCCAAAAGAAAGACACTAAGAAGCTGGTGGGTCACAAAACTTAGCTTGTATCTTCATATGGTGGCTAATCTGCAGCTGCATATAGCTCTTCCTATAGCATTTTTGTGTCCCCCACAATATCCCTCACCCCCAAAATTGGTTATTATAAAAAAATAGTTAATTTTTACTGACTGCTCCCATAGGCACCCTGCTGTGATACCAAAAAAGTTTTTATGACCACATCAAGACCCCCAAAATGTGTCTTTTCTTACCAAAACTAATAATTAAAAATTGGTCATGCCCTCTTGAACCCTGTAGTCAATGCAGTTGACCATTGGCCAATGCAGCCATTCAGCTAAAAAAAGGTTAGCCACCCCGGCCATAGCGACTGAGCCTGATAGCCTGCTCTTTTCCATCATTCTATTGGCCAAAGTTCCCAGGCTCACCTGTTGTTTCATTCACTGCTGATTTTACTGTTGGCTCATCTTTGAACACAGAAGATATCTTCAGAAAAACCGTAACAACTTTCTCTGTGTCAGATGTGTCTGTCTAGAAGAAACGTAATTCCAGAATCAAAAAATGCAGAATCAACGGCAAGGTATTTCTGCTGCTTGAAAGAACAACTAGTCCATGGCCATTATGCCTGGAATTGCAGCCCGTGCATGGCACCTACATCCCTAGCTATTTCAACAAGTAGCAAGCATGGGAAACCCAGCCAGATGGGTGGGGTATAAATATTATTATGATGATTTTCAGGGGGGAAAATACAGATAAGTCTAATTATGCTCAAGCATATTTTGTAGCCTTCCTGAAGTTATGTAAGTATTTGTACTATGAATCCTCTGAAACACCTAATAAAGACAATCTCAAACTGAAGCTTTGCAAAAACAACCCCCACGACTCATGAAAAACAGCTGTGACTTACCTGCTGCGCTATTAAGGTGGAGCATTTAGGGCCTAGTCGCAACAGTTTCTCTGGGGATGGAAAAGCAAGAAAAGTGCCAACATCCACAGGAGGGAGAGAAGGAGAAACCACTGGAGTAGAATCCTGGAAGAGACGGCCCTGAAAATTAGTGTGCCCTAGTAATTCCCCAGAAAATTCACAAGCGCCAGAACTCTAGTGCTGTAGATGAGAAGTGGAGGGAAGGCAGGTCCCAAAAGAGAGTTGCGGCAACAGGGAAGGTCATCACAAATGAATGAGTGGAGAAGAGCCTAATGCTATATTACAACACCCTAAATCTGCCCTGCCAAGCCTTTCCATCGAGCGTACTAAGGCCACAGCAAAAATATCTTCCTCTCACTGAAGTCTTGTGCCTCAGGAAAAATGAGGGTCAAAGAAACCTTTCTCTGTTACAAGCCACTGCCTCAAGGCAACTGGAACGCCTGGACGCAGTGAAACCTACAAGGGCAGCTCCCTCTTTACCACTGCTCAGTTGTGGGGGAGAATTGTGGGAAAGCAAGGAAAACTATGGGGTTTCCCCCACCATCCGCTCTGTTGTTTGGGATGAAGAGGGAGCTGCTTCAGTTGTTCCTGAATTATCCCTTCCAATGGACTAAAAAGGGATGGTGCACAGGGAAGAAACAAAGTGAAAGAAAAAGAAAGAGAAAGGGGTAGAGAGCTCTCTCTCTCTCTCTCTCTCTCTCTCTCTCTGTGTGTGTGTGTGTGTATACTGTTTGTGCATCTGTCCAAGAGTGTGGGATGGTGCCACTCATTGACAGTCCTAGCCCTCTGAAGGCATGTGGTCCCCGGAGAGTTAGTCCTCAGACTAGAGTCTGATTTAGCATTTCTGCTTTAAATTTAGTAGGCTAACTTTTGTTAGCCCTGTTCACATTAAACCACAATTTAACACTATAGTTTAATGTGAACAAGCAGAATACTGATGCATACTGCTCAAATGTTCCTGCAGTGCTCCTCTCCTGCCATGGCTAAAACAAGCCAGAGTCTGGCTTGATTTATCATCTGAACCTGGGCTTCTGATTAGGCTGGAAGACTGTGATACAGAAGCAAATTTAGAGCAGTCCACTTCAGCATGCTACTTGCTCACATTAAACCGCAATTTGTTTTAACCTATGGTTTAATGTGACCTGTAAATCAGGGCTGTAGTGCTTAAAGTTTGTAAAAACAACTCAAAAGTTTTTCCAGTAGCTAAAAAGATTTGAATCGAAATACTTGCTTAGCAGCCCAATTTGACTTGTATTCACTCGATACATTTTAATTAATTTTATGCAACGCTGCATTGTTGGAAATGGAAAAATTACAATGAAAAATGTGGCAGGGGAAATCATACAGAACACTTTCCCACGCCATATCACTTCATCCACAGCTGTTTTCCCTCTATGTGAAAGTAACGGGATCTGTTCATACTTACATGTGCCTCCAAGATTTTTTTAGGTGTCAGTGATTCTTGCTCTCCCTGGCCTCTCTCCTGCAACTGAGTTGGCTCTTCTTCTTCCTCCTCTTCCTCTTCCTCCTCCTCTTCCTCCTCCTCTTCATCGTCATCATCTTCATCATCGTCATCATCTTCTCCATCATCATCACTAGGTGGACAAGCGTGAGAGAGAATGTTATGAATATAGCTGCTTCATGCCGTATACAAGCATTTTATTGCCAGTCAGTTTGTAACAATCAACACTAAATAATCCTAAACGCAAATAAGAGGAAGATCTAGTGGCGAAGATGGTAGGAGTGGCTATTCTCCCTAGTGGTCCTTTCAAGGAGCAGCAGTTGGACCTCAGGAGTGGATATCATCCATCACTGTATTGTTCTTAATGCTATTTTATGTTCTATTCTATTTTTACACATTTCTGTACACCACCTTGATGTGCTATATGAGTGGGTGGTTTATAAATATTTGTATAAATAATAAATTGTTTCCCCAGAGCCTTCATCAGTGACTGAATTTGATTGTTTTCCAATTCCTATCCCATCCCCTTTTTCTTTTGTTTTGTGAATGTTAGACTGTTACCTTGTGGACAGAGATGCATTTGATATTTAATCTTTGTACAGCTCCTAGAAAACTGGTGGTATACGACCCAATCATACTCAGAGTGGACTCATGAAGATCAGTGGATTTGAATTAGTTATGTCAATTGATTTCATTAGTCTACTCTGACTTAGTGGAATACAACCTAAACGTATCATCATAATTTTCTTGCCTCATTTAGAAAACTGTAGTCACAAAGCAAGTTTTGTATCTTTACACAAGCAAAAAGCAAGTAAAATGGCTCATAAAATCTTTTTCTTAAAGGAGCTCAGAAAGGCAGAGCACAAACCCCTAAGCGACCAAAAAGAGCAGCAACAAGTGTTACCCGAAAAATATTTTCACACTCTGGAATAGAAGCTATGCATCCTGGCAATGGTTAACTAGCCAATCATGACTAACTAACATAAGGAACGAGCCATTTCCAAAGAGGGTCCATACAATTTAAGTTTTAAGGAACGAAAAACTCAGGCTAACCAATCAAGAGATGGGTATGTCAAGGGCCCCCGAGTCAGATTTATCCCGCTGTAACACTCCTAGAATGGTTGTTATAAAAACAGCAAAACCAATTAGGAGCCCGAGCTTCACTACTGTTGGAGAAATGGCCATTTCACAAGCAGCACAGCTTGCATGCAGCTTCACTAGAGAATCAAGGAACTCTAGCAGCAGATTACCATAGCTTCTTCATATATCTTACCTCAGAGATCCAAGCACTTCTGCCATGTTGAAGCCTTCAAGGATCTCTTGGAGCTGCTCACAGCCCTCCTCTCCAAAACAATTCCCTGTGGCAAAGACAGACATCAGCAAAGACTGTAACCCCCACAATGCACCTGCAGCCATCCTGTGACTCTCTCATATGTGTTACTGGGCAGATTTGGCAAGTAATTTTGCACAGAAAAGGGCAAAACTCTGTGGGTCGTGGGAGGAGATTTCAGGAACTGCTGAAGGCTATCTGTTGGGACTACGGATTTAAGGGAAGACTTTGAAGGTGTCTGAGGAAGAAGTTGGGAAATTGCCAGACTTCAGAACTCAGAGAACCATATCAGTTGCAGGACTTTGCAGCAACCAAGCTTAGGACTTGGCTGTGGACTTTGACACAGCAATGACTTTGAAACAAAGAACCCTCTCTGGTTGAGAGGGAGAAAGCTACTTGTACCATCTGTGTGTGTATGTAAGTGTTGGCCCCATAAAGACCACTCTGCTAAACAGCTGTTTTCTGTTGTGAGCTTAACTACTTGACTGAGCTTTTTGTGCCACATGCACCCAACAAAAACTCTAGAGCTGGCATAAAGGCATTTGTCTAGCAATACAAACTGTTGGGAATGAAACAGTTATTGCTTCAGGATTATCTTTATATGAACAACTTTAATATTTAAATGCCTAATCATGGGATGTGCTCTGAAGGAAATGCCACTTCAGTTGGGTTTGCTGGGTCTATGTGGAATAGTGCTGAAAAAGCAAGTATATTGTACTTTGGTAGTGAAGTCTCTGACACAAAATGGCTAAATTGTAGTGGTGATATAGAATATTCACAAATGTTATATATGTTAGTATTCTTGCTCCGTGTTTGCAGTCATGGGATTGTTGTCTATCACATGACGGTGTATGTTTTCATTCCACAATGTGGCAAGTGACGGAGACAGGATGTTTTGTGTTACTGTGTTCCGTGATGTGGGACTATTGTCCTTTGTTCTCTCTCTTTGCTGTCTGGTGAGAAAGAAGAAGGAGCTAAGTCAGAATGCTCCGAGTGTATTATATGTAAATAAAGTAGATTAGCCAAAATGCTGTGCTACTGAGTTCTGTTACGTAAGCTGCTAACACTCTGCAGGATCCTAAAGCGTCCTAATGCCTTTTGGTATCAGTCGCTGTGATTTTCAGGCTGGAGAAAGCTTTTGAAGCTCCCGAATGACCGACCAGGAGGGAGAGAACATGCCAATCAGGCATGTGACTCTGCCAGGGTCCTACAAGCGAGTAGGATGATCCTAACAATACATGCTCAGAGAACAATATGTCAGAATGTTTCCTATCCATCTTCTAGGAGAGAAAATCACTTTGGCTAGGACTAAGACCCTGCACAGGCTCTAGGAACTACAGTAGCATTGCACAGCCAACTGATATGAGATTCAATTAGTTAGTGAAGCTAAAGGACAGGAATCTCAGAGACAGGATTGGAGAAGCAAGTGTGTGGGGTGGGCAATGGACCAAGAACCTATGGGAAGGTTGGGTTAAACAGAAGGTTGGGGAAGAGAGGGAACTGAGGCACACAGTATTCACATGCTGACCTGAATGAACCAGGCAATTATCCAGCTACAGATTTCTAGTAAAACATTTTTTTTATTATTAAGGGTTTTCTTGTTTTACAGTGTAAGTGTAATGCCTCGTATTTTTTTTCTTCCATGTAAAATTTTTACAAATCCGTTTCATTTGATGAGGCATTAGGGAGAGAAGAAAAAAGAAAGAAAAAAAGAAAGGGGGGTGGAGGGAGGGGAGATGGATGGGGGTGGGGTCGGGTAGCGGTGTTTCTATTATGCTTAATGTATGTAGAGTTTGGTGTCAGCGTGCTTGTGTTGTTCACTTATGTTCCTTTGGTGGTGAGAAAGGTTGGGGTTGGCCTAGGGTGTGATTGTTTGTTTGTGATTGGCTGTGGTGATCTTTGTTTTCGTGTGTGAGTGAGGTGGGTGGGTGTTTTGGATCAGTAGTAAAACATTTTTGGCACTGACATCATAAGCCTCATACCATTGAGATCCAGCTTCTGTAGCTCCGACTTGTCCTCAGTAGCCTCAGCAATAATTAGAGCAGCGTCTCGCTTGATTTCACAGAAAGACAAGTTGAGTTCCTAAACAGACAGAAGCTATGGTTTTAGAGGAATATTTTTAAAAAATTAGACATACATTTTGCATGTTCAAGCCAGGTATGTCTACAATTCACATTACAAAGTACCAAATCAGGAATCCAAAAAAAGCTTCATTAAAAAGGTAGTGATGAGGTTAGGGGAGAAATGACTGACTTATGAATAACCTTGTTTAAGAGATGGCAAATAGTGCTTGGTTTTCTTTTTAAGAATCACAGAAATAAATCCTAGATGAAGGTTTATGTTGACTCTTTGTAGTTTTAGATTCAGTACACTACCTCTAAGCCAAATTTCATATTAAATGGATGCAAAACACTTACATTTCTCTCAAACAGAATAAATGTTGTTCTTCCATCACGCCAAGTGGCTTGTAATATGTTCATGCTTAGTGGCTATGTTTTGGCATCAATTCATAATGGTGCCTTTAGCTTTAAGATGGATCTCAGCCATGAGTAGTCATGTATTTTGTCAATCCCTATTTCAGGGTTTTTGAATTAAACGGTATGGGGAGATGGACACCAAAAAAAAAAGTATTTTCTATGTGAAATCTCACTTAATCACTCAGATTTCTCCCAAGCAGCTTAACAAAATACAGTATCTTGAAAGATTTAAGTTGTAGCCAATACCTTTAATTTATGGAGTCCTTCATTAACAGCTTCAGCAATGGCAACAGCACCCTTGGAACGTACTAGGCAGTCACCAAAGTTGATCACTTCCACTTGTCTGAGTTTCTTGAGGGTCTGAATGGAATAGAGAACATTATTCCACTCACTATTCTACTTGACCATGCAAGACCACACAAGACCAACTTAATCCTAAGGAAAGTGTGTCCCCCCCCCCCCCCCGCTACACTTTCTCAGGATTTCCTGGCCCAAGTCACTGTTAGAATCAAGAGGGATTAATTTTAAGTGAAAGGAGCTCACCTCTGCCATAGCCACAGCTCCCTTCTCTGTAAAAGTGTTATCGTTCAGGTTGATCACCCTCAGCAAGGGATTGACAGCAAAAGCCTCAGCTAAGGCTGTAATTCCTGGATGGTTGATTCCATTTTGTGGCATGTGAACTTCTTCCAGAGTCCCAATAGCCTGAAGGGGCAAAAACAGAATGGAAAGCAAATAAAGTTCATGTCATAGGTGATAATTCTCGGAGAGTGGTGTTCTCAGATCCTTTTCTCTTCATCTTCCACAATTGTTTTGGGGTATTCTGTCTGAACCCTTTGTATACTATTTAGCAATCAAAAGTGATTGGCTAATTTGAATAAAGAAAAGCCTAAGCGCATTCCTGATTTCAGAATGTTGAGACCCAGAACAACTTTCCTTTCTTGTCTCATTGCTTACTCATCCTGCTTTATTTACTTTTTAAAATATTAGTTTTTGTCTCTCTTTCTAATTTAGTTCAACGCCTCTTCTTGCCCTTTTTCTTCAGAGTGAAATCATCTCTCTTTCCTCTACAATTCTTCTCCCAACCACTTTTACTCTGCATGTGGCGAGTTTCTGGTGCTGGCATTGGTCCAACAAAAATTCTGCTGCACAGCCAGAATGCAAGGTGGGTGAGTAAGAAGAATTGAGGCCCACCTAAAAGTGGAATGCAGTCCACTAGTAGTCCCTGGCCCACCAACTGAGAAATACTGCAGATGAGTTGCTGTTGCTTACCAGGAGGGAAGGCCAATGGAGAAGGGAAGTCAATGTGGTGCAAAAGCACCAGCAGGAACCCTAGACTGGCTCTGGCAGTGTGTTTGCTCCGCATCAACCTCCTTTCCACTCTGCCCCTCCTGATAAACAAGAGCACCCATTTTCTGGCAAGCTAGCACAATGGTGCTACCTGGCAAGCCGCTTCTTGCAGCAGTATCAACAGAGGTTACTTAGGCTGCCTCAAATGGCCTTTTCTGATGCTGCAACGAACTTGACCACTACTAATACCATCCAATGCAGGTGATAGTAGTACTGTAGCAAAAGGAATTCGTTTTTTTAAAGGGCACCACAACACACTTTGGAGGAAGAATATGCATGTTCATTAACACCAATGGCTAAGAGCATCCCTTCCCATGCAACAAATGTCAGGGCAAACTTCCTGTCTCAAAGTCCTGCTTTTTGTACTTACACTGAATGCCTCAGCAAGAGCAGTTGCACCATCATTTTCCAGGCGGTTCCTGCCAGCCACAAATACTTTCAGAGCCAAAGGCTTGCCTTGAACACTTGATTTCCTGTGACACTCTTTCAAAGCTGCAGCCAAGATCTAAAATAATAATAATACCAGACTGTTTATGCTACTATAATGTCATTCTGGCCTGAGGGATTCCATTCCTATAAGGCACACATTTAAGCTACCATTTCCTATACATACATACATACATACATAATGCAGGCACTCTGCAGGAAATATTACACACCACTGAAGGCTATTCCCAGCAATAATATCATGAGGGGAATGTAGGTTAGTAAGATGCAATGACTCTGTTGTGTGTCCTTAACTCAGATTTCCATGTGTGTGAGATAAGGACACAGGTCCCCAAATTAGGGATTTGGCTCTCCCATCCCTCTCAAAAAAACAACCCCTATGGCAGGCAGAGGAACGCTTTAGATATTTTTAAAAATATCCATCAAACATTAGACTTTTTTTTACTAGAGAAAGAGAAGCCTGCCCACCCTGTTCAGCTTGTAGAGATTTTAATGCAGACAACAATCTGAAGCAATAAAAAACTTGTTGGCAAACAGAAGCCCTTCTGGAACTGGTTCTACTCAAGAGCTCTAAATCAAAGCTTCTGAATAGTCAACACTTGTCAGAAAAAGGGTTTGAAGACAGTGTCAATCAACTGACAGGAAGTGACTTCACACAACCCTGCTGGGATCTTCCCTTTGCAGTACCACTTGCATTCAATTTCCACGTTAAGGGGGAAATGTGACATCATGGTGACATCACATGATGGATAGGCAGGAAGCCCCAATAGTGGGGGTTTCAGGTTTCACCCTGCTGTGAAGATTGGATTCCCCACCCAGGAAATGCCCTTACCTTGCCACCACCAATGCCCATGCCACAATTGTTTAGCTTGAGTTCCTGCAGGGTGAAACAGGCAGGGCTTTTCAGAAGTGCCTCAAACCCACGCACTCCATCTGGTCCAAAGGCATTATCACTCAGATCCAGCTCTGTAAGCTGGCAGCCAGCAGAAACAATGGCCTCTCCAAGTGCGATCTGAAAGATGAACAAAAGGTAAATTTGACACAATGCCCCCGTCTACTCAGAGGACAGAGATCTGCCCTGCAGCCATTTCTTGCCGTCTCTTTTCACTCATCACCCGCTAGCAGCCTTGAGAGGCTCCTTCTCGTTCGTAAAATGGAGAAGTTGCGGGTAGGCAGGCGGCTGCCCTGTTTCGTGTCCTATGTGCCATGCCTGTGCCAAGGAGGGGCAACACAAGCAGCTGGGATGAGCAAGTCACACCCATCTACCTGGATGCTGTGTTTCTGTTTCCTCCTGGCCTTTTCTCCAGCAACAGATATGTTGTGACAACGAGCAAAGAGGACTGAGGAAACAGCCACTGATGACACTCTGCCCTCCTTATAATGCCCTAATGTTTTATTAAACTGTTACCATTATAATACAGATTCCATCATGACTCAATTTCTGCCCAACAGAGATCTCTCTTGGCAATTAATCTACGACAACCAATTTCAAAGCTCAAAATTACAACTCTTCTTAACCTTCCTTTTGGTCATTCAGTGATCACATCCCTGTCTCTATCTGAAGCAGGGGTGGGGAACCTAAGACCTTCGAAATTCTCCTCAGGCCACACTCTTGACTGGCTCTGCTTTGCAGCCCAAGTGGGTTTGCATGGAATGAGTGTGTCCTTGAACTCTGACAGTGCCTCTTGGTTGCATGGATAGAGAATAGCAAGGTGTGCATGACTGTGTGCAGAAACTAGCCTACTGTATAAAGGTAATTTCTAACTTTAATGCCCCACCCACTTTTGCCTCTGCCTCTACCTACCACTGGCATGTGGCCCTCGGAAAGTTACCCAGAAAGGGTAATAAAGCTTGGGCTGAAAAAGCTTCCCCACCTTTGCCATAAAGTCCCTGTAACAGAAACAGTATATTGCTCCCACTGTTGATCATCAAGCTCAGAAAGCCATTCCTACACTTTAGCCTCAGAAAATTATCATGATAAGAAATAATGAAAATGGCATTTGGTAATATTAGCGACCTAGTCTTAAACTTACAAGAGCAGGGGGAATTTCAGATCGTAGTCTCCCGGTGAACATATCACTCCAATGACATCTCTAAAACAAGACATATATATATTATATACATGCTTAAAAATAAAAGTACATTGTAATCTACCATGATTAGTCAAAGTATTTGTACTCACTTACTTGGTGTGCATAATGGAGTTTTATATCGAATGTTTTGCTCAAGAGCAGTTTTTTATAGTAACAGGTTTTTGACAGCACATAGCAATAATACATACAGATTAGAAATTTGGTAAACTAATCCTAATTGTTGTTTTAATTATCCATTAAATGTTTAAAATATTTGTCTTCAACTGTTTTTTTACTGGTAATTTCATTGCTTTATTCCTCTGGGAAACTGCTTTAGAGGGTTGTTGTTACTTGCAATCAAGGGGTATATAAATTTTGTGAAATAAATGAAATCACCATGCTCCAAAGGAGGCATG
Source organism: Podarcis filfolensis (assembly GCF_964270895.1). Lineage (NCBI taxonomy): Eukaryota > Metazoa > Chordata > Lepidosauria > Squamata > Lacertidae > Podarcis > Podarcis filfolensis. The sequence continues at coordinate 44,785,654 of NC_139612.1, read as the reverse complement.
CAGAGTGGCATTTGGAACTGAATTTGCTCAAATATCCAGTATAATCTTGCACACCAGTTTAAAAATCTTACTGCATACACACACAAGCTTAGTAATTACAGCCGAAGCAGTGCTACTTCAGAGTTCATAAAGAAGGCAGGAAGCAATGTCTTTTTTAAAATAGGGTCTATCTATGCAATCACCGCCCCGCCCAAAAAATAGTCAGAGGGTTGTTTTGTAGTCAGAGGGTTGAGGGCAGAAGAGAGAATGGATAAAGAATTCATAACTGCTACTGTAAGACCTGGCATATTTCATTTTGTTCCCTGCAAAAATAGTAAGCTTTGCTTGAACAATGGTTTCAACCAGTATTTGCTCCACCAATTCAAACTTTTCCTTAAATCATGAGTGGGGAGCCTGTGTCCCTCCAAATAATGGCAGAATACAGCTCCCAGCATCCCTGAGCGCTGGCCAGGCTGGCTGGGGATGATGGGAGTTGGGAGTCCAATGTCTGGAGACCCACAGGTTCACTTACCAACAGAGTCAATCACAGGAAGCACAGTGGTGAATGCCACTTATAATTCAAAATTGCTAAGACAGTTTCGATTTTTTTCTTATGTTTGTGAATGTCACAGATCTCCCTGGGCCTGTTTTATCTGCTATTCAAGAGGACAATGAATTCAAGTTGCAAGATAATGAGTTTTCCACTGTCCATCATCCACTGAAATGCTCACCTTGAGCTGAGATTTCTTCTCCAGAGCCTTGGCAATGACCTTTGCTGCCTCCACCCCCACAGTGTTGCCTTCGAGGCGTAGTGCTTCCAGGCCATCGAATTCCTCAATCTCTTTAATCACCTCTTCGGCTGCACAGAATAAGCAGAATATTAGGTAAAGGTAAAGGGTAAAGGGACCCCTGACCATTAGGTCCAGTCGTGACCGACTCTGGGGTTGCGGCGCTCATCTCGCTTTATTGGCCGAGGGAGCCGGCATACAGCTTCCGGGTCATGTGGCCAGCATGACTAAGCCGCTTCTGGCGAACCAGAGCAGCGCACGGAAACGCCGTTTACCTTCCCTCCAGATCAGTACCTATTTATCTACTTGCACTTTGACGTGCTTTCGAACTGCTAGGTTGGCAGGAGCAGGGACCGAGCAACGGGAGCTCACCCTGTTGCGGGGATTCGAACTGCCAACCTTCTGATTGGCAAGTCCTAGGCTCTGTGGTTTATCCCACAGCGCCACCCAATTGAGATCTAACAGTACTAGTTGTGCATTTTTTTTTATAAAAAAAATACTCTGGAGAAAGGGGGGTGCAGCCTAGGCACTATATTTTTCGCTCCATAAGACGCACCAGACTATAAGGCGCACCTAGTTTTGGGAGGTGGAAAACAAGGGGGGGAAATTCTGAATCCCAGAAGCCAGAACAGCAAGAGGGATCTAGCTTCCGGGATAGCCTCTGGCTGTTCTGGCTTCTGGGATAGCTGCGCTAAGCCTCTTCGGGCCAGCGGGATGAAGGCTCCCCCTGCCCGAAGAGGCTGCGCGCGGCTAAGGCAAAAGCCAGAAGAGGCACTTCGCTGAAGGGGCACTGCGCAGAGAGCGAGAGCTGCGCAGCGCCCCTTCAGCCAAGCGGAAGGAGGAACAGAAGGAGCCCCTTCTGTTCCTCCTACGGCTTCGCAGGACAGGCGCATCACTGATGGGGCGCTGCGCAGTTCTCCCTCTCTGCGCAGCGCCATTTGCTCCATAAAACGCACTCACATTTCCCCTTACTTTTTAGGAGGAAAAAAGTGTGTCTTATGGAGCGAAAAATACGGCATGTACTAAGGGTGGTTGGAGAATCTCTCCTGAAATCACTCTCCTTGTTTAGGTCTCTAGAGGAACCACCAGAAAGAATTTGCCTGTGAAGCACAGATACACATTCATCCTGCAATTCAGAATCCAAAATCAAAGAAGGATTGGGTTTCCTGCAAATCCGCCATTTTAGAAAGATTAAAGGGAGGGGGGACATATATTTGACCAGGCCAGTCTTTTCCAGGATCTAATGCTAGGAAGACATTCAAAGCAGTGCTATTCCTCTTACCATCTTCTGCGGTATTGAGTTTCAGACTCTTGCCTTTGAAGCTCAGCTGCCCTCCGCCCACCTGAGTTTTAGCTAAGGACTCTGCCAGCTTAGAAATGTCTTCTGATGCCATTTTTTTGGATTGTGTCAACCTTTACTGATTACCAGTTGGGAAGGGTGCTGAAAAAGAGGAGAGAAATCATATACCATCAATGGGGTGAAAATGTGCTATTCAATTATATGTAGAATTTATTGTTTGATAGATAAGGGGTTAAGCCTTGAAAGCAGTTAAGTGCTCATAGACAAAAGGAAACAGCCAAAAGAGGGGAGCAAAGGGTTAAACCATGATACTACCTCCTGCAAAACAACTATTTCAGTAGACTAATAATCTTTGCCTATCTTATATTATATGCCACGAGAAAAGAGGTCAGAACAGGCTAACACTGGGGTAAAAACTGCCTGTGAGGATAGCAAACAGGCCCTGTCACATGCAGGCGAAAATAAAAGAACAATAATTTACCCAAGTCACCACATGCCAGTTCTAAGAGCTGCGGATTAGGAAACAGCTATTGAAAAGGGGCTACAAAGCATAGTTTGCTAGTGTGTACCACCATGCTTCTGCTAAGTTCCACATAAATAATGCAGTTTGGTTTAATATTCAGCATCAGCACATTTCAGGAGAGGATTATTTGCATGAGGCTGATGATAAACTGGGGCAAGCATGTCAAACTCAAATTAGTAGAAGGGCAATATTCATCACCTAGCAGAACCTAAGCAGCTATATCCATAATTTTAAAAAGTCAGCTCCACACTCATTCACAAAATGTTGATTTTCTGAAGTCCTGTTCCTGATTTCTGCGCACCTAGCAAAGCCTGAGCGAGGAAAAGCTCCAATGGGGAAGTTGGGGAAAAGACAAGTTTGAAATATAGGCAATCAGATTCCTCATTATAACACCTGCCTACGCTTTCTCTCATTAGCAGTATCTGGAGGAGGAAGAAAGCATTCCTCTGACCACATACTCTGGCTGGGTTTCAATCCCAGCCACTAACAAGGAACTCTGATATGGCCCATATGTTACATACACAGCTTGACGATTCAACACTATGGATTTTAATGGACATGAAAAGGAGCCAAAGCTAGATGACACAGATTAGCAGCCATTCCCAAGTTTGTTTCTCCCTACTTAAGGGCACTGGTTTCCTATCATCATTATTTATTTGTCACATTTTTGCACTAAGGTGTCTCAAAGTGACTTACAACAATAAAAATAGTGTCTATGTAGAATGTGGCATGGGCAACGAAGACACACATCTCATAGTTCAGGACCATCAATGGTAAACACAGTTTACTGTAAGATACAAGCCCCTGCAAGTCAGCAAGAACCACGGAAGCTGGGCTCCCAGAATCAACATCCAACTGACACCATGTTACAATGTGTGCTACCTGGACTTTCATGTGGACCACCAGCATTCATGTATGTTCATATACACACTGCTGAGAGGTTTAGGATCTTTTGCTGGAGTTACGAGGTGCGCTTGTCATGGATGTGTGTTAACCCTTAGTCTTATGCCTACAAGAAGCTCTTACACAAAGAAATAAAGAAGCTTGGTTTATTATATAATGCAGGGGTGACAAACTATATAAAAATGCTGCTTTAGACGGCAAAGTTACAGTCTAAGCAGGTAGCAAATGACAATATGTATACACTTCGATGAAAGAGTAAGATTCCCCAACTATTCTAAAGGCCCATAGGAGCATGGGCATGACAATTTTGCTATAAACCCACACTAGAAGGAGGGGAGAGAGAGGAAAGTATACATGCCCTTAAAGTGAAGCAAACGTGTGCAAAGTCCTAGGGATCGCTGGGTTAAGTGCTGTCCTGTTGGAGCTGTGAGAGCTAACTAACCTTTGCATCTAATGGTTTTTTAATACCCTTTTTGCCAAGGCATGCCAGTGGAGAAGGGAGGGGGTTGTGAAATGAGTGGTTTCTATAATTTCCATAGTTACCGTATTTTTCGCACCATAGGACGCACTTTTCCCCTCCTAAAAAGCAAGGGAAAATGTGTGTGCCCTATGGAGCGAATGCAGGGGGGAGGCAGGCGGGAAAAGCCCCCAAGAGCTGCACACAAGCTCCGTGCGCTCTTGTGGGCTTTTCCACAGGAGGGAGAAGGGACTGACTGGCCGCATCAGTCCCTTCTCCCACCTCCCAGAAAAGCCAGGAGAAGCCGCGATCTCTTTAAAGGAGTTGCGCGGCTTCTGCCGGTTTTGTGGGAGGTGGGTGAATCCCCCCACCTCCCAGTAAAGCCAGGAAAGCCCTGCACAGCGTCTCTGGCAAGGAGGGGCTGCACGGGGCTATGGAGTCTTTAGCCCCACGCAGCCTCTCCCGGGAGGGAGAGGCTGCACGGGGCTAAAGGGGAAGCCAAAACAGTGAGCGGCATCCATCCCGCTTGCTGCTTTGGCTTGCTCCATAGCTGCGCGCAACCCCTCCGGCAGGGAGAGGTTGTGCGCAGCCTGTACGCTGCTCTTTGGGGCTGGGGGGGGGGGAATTTTTTCCCCCTTGATTTCCCCCCCTAAAAACTGGGTGCGCCCTATGGTCCGGTGCGCCCTATGGTGCGAAAAATACGGTACTTCTGGAATTTCCTGCCTAGTTCTCATCTTTGGTCATCCTGTTCCTGTCTGTTTAACAAAAAGGTGAAAGATTTGTGACAGTGAGCAATTACCTGAACCTTTACATCACCTTATCATTGTGTAGATGGATCTCACTGAGGAGCTGAGTATCCTGTACCTGACAACTAAATTTGCCTGGGTTAATCCTTAAAATCAGATGTGTGTGTGTGTGTGTGTGTGTGTGTGTACTCAGGATATTCCTGATTTCAGGGTGCTGGAGTAAGGCTTGTGTCAGGTTACCATGGAGTTCATCATGGAGGGTCTCATTTCAATCTTATACTTAGTCCATGATCTACAGAGATAAACTATATCATAAACTCAGATTCACACACACTTCCTTCAAGTACTGTGAAACTCCCAATTACGTAATAAAATCACTGGTTGCTATGTTTCCTGGCAATTTGACCATGTTGGGCAATTTCAAAAGTCCACTTTATCATGTAGCAGGGAGGGAAGTTACCCTAAAATAATTTATTTTATATTAATTTCTAAGCACAGCTGTAGAAATTGGCACCAAAGATGACATGGTCTGCAACAGTTAGAATTGTGCGAGCCACAAAACCAGAAAATGTGGAATTTGTGGTCTATCGGTCCAAAGTAAGCAAAGCAAACCTATTACTGTGCTATATTAATATCACTTTTTTTAGATAGGAAGGAATAGCCACTTGTTTCTTATCTCAGCACCAGAACTCATGTCCACAGCACTGCATCTGTTTGCCACCTTCTAAAATGAAGATTACCTTCATGCTATTTTTAAACAAGAGGTGTCACATTTATCTACAGGCCTAATTATATCTCTTGGAATTAATATTTTGTTAACTAGCCCCCCCCCCCGATTTCAATCCAAATTCTTATTTAAAATCTTGCTTGAACACGCTTTTTCAATTTTAAATTGAGTCAGCATGCCACATAACACACTGAATGCCAATTGTTAAAAGGCTGATCCAGTACACAAATCTTCCTGTACTGTATTCTTAAATAATATACTAAGCATCTGTCACAATCAACATTGATTCCTAGGGAAGTCTCTCCATCTCCTTGATCATTTTGGTTGCCCTTTTCTGACCCTTTCCCAAATCTACAATATCCTTTTTGAGGTGAGGCAACCAGAACTGTACACAGTATTCCAAATATGGTTATACCATAGGTTTGTATAATGGTGTTATGATATTGGCAGTTTTATTTTTAATTCCCTTCCTAATTTTTCCTAGCATTGAAATCACCTTTTTCATAGCCACTGCACACCAGGTTGAGATTTTCATTGAGCTATCTACCGGTACTTTCACCCCAGGGCCTTTTTCTTGGTCCCTCAAGAGTTCCACAAGGCTTCATCTTATGACCCATGCTATTCAACTCTGACATAAACCAGTGGGAGAGAAGCTCTAGAGATCTGGACTGTGGTGTTAGCACAACCACTTTGAGGTGGGCTTTTATATTTTCACAATCAAGTGGTGTATAAATTTTATGAAATAAATAAAAATAAACAAACCAATAAGCATGCTAAGGACACCCAATTTTCCTTTCCATTTGATTCTAGAGAGGTTACGGGAGATCTTGAATCACTGCTTGAATTTAAGGAGGGACTGGATGTGGGCTAATAAATTCAGATTCAATTCAGATAAGACAGACGTGCTGTTGATCAGGAGACTCAATCCAGGGTTAGGTGTAAAGTCTGTTCTGGACAAGGTTGCACTCTTCATAAAGGAGCAGGTTTGCAATTTGGGAGCTCTTCTAGATCCAACTTTGCTCTTGGAGATCCATTTAGTAGCAGTGGACAGGACTGCTTTGTGCTGCTTCAGCTTGATGCACTAGCTGTACTCTTACCAGGAGAAAACAACTCTCCTCACTGTCATGCCTTTTTCACATCTAGGCAAAGTTAACATAAGGCACTTTATGTCGACCGTCTCTGAAAACTGTTTGAAAACTTCAACTGGTACAAAACGCTGCAGCTAGAGTTTTGGCCACCTCAAAAAGGATATTGTAGGACTGGAAAATATTCTGTAATGGGCAACCAAATGGTCAATGGACTGCAGTAACTCCTCTTTAGTTTAGGAGGAAAAGGTGAAAGGGGACATGATGGTATAGATCGGGGTGTGTGTGTGTCTTTCTAAACACTAGGGATGAATAAATTGAATGAATTGAGGAAACTCCTGGACTGGCTTATGCAAACCAGCCTGGCCAAGCTAGGGCAATTGGCAGGAGAACTCCTCCCCCCAGGTGTCAACGAAGACAGGGGTCTGATTTGAAGGGTTGTCAAGCTGATGGGGTATGCTTTTGAGCAGAGGTTTCTGGGAGGAATGAGCAGAAAGAGCGGGGGAGTGATCCATCTTGGCCAGGGAGAGAGGAAAGGTTGCCTACAATGCCGTTGGCCATGCTGTAAGATCTGGACTCCCACCATGCAGTCCGAAGGTGCAAATAAACCATTTTTTTAAAAGCACAACAGTCTCTGCCGTGTCTTCTATTCTCCAAAGGGACAAAGACCCTGTGTGTGTCCATGTGACCCCATGGGCTCTTGCCACCGCTTGGCAGTGAGAGAGGCAGGCACTGGACTTTTGTAACAATATACTGGCATAAAATTATGCATAGCATGGATTTATTTAGTGGGTGGAGTCTGTCGTCCTTTTCTTTAGAACCTAGGATCATCCAAAGAAGCTGAATGATGGAAAATTCAGGCCAGGCTAGAGGAAGTACTTCTTCAAACACATCATAGCTAAACTATGGATTCACTTTGTAGTGACTGATGCCAATTTGTTTGACTTTGAAAGGTATTACATAAATACATTGAAGATAAAGTTATCAGTGGCTACTTGTCACAATAGCAATATTCTGTCTCCAGTACTGAAGTAAGTATGCTTGTGAATATGCTAGGGAAAAGGTATGGCAGTGTGTTGTTGCACTTATGTCCCACCTATGGGCTTCTCATCACGGGTTTCCAGTTCAGTTTTGCACTATTTGGGACCATGATACAGTGGTACCTCGGGTTAAGTACTTAATTCATTTCGGAGGTCCGTACTGAGCCTGAAACTGCTCTTAACCTGAAGCATCACTTTAGCTAATGGGGCCTCCTGCTGCTGCCGCACCGCCACTGCACGATTTCTGTTCTCATCCTGAAGCAAAGTTCTTAACCTGAAGCACTATTTCTGGACTAGCGGAGTCTGTAACCTGAAGCGTATGTAACCTGAGGTACCACTGTTTTTAAAAAGATCATTCCCTCCCCATCCACTGAGTTACCAACAGAGGCTTGGCTTCACATCTCACCACTATCAGAAGTGTAGTTGGGGAGGGGAGAAAGTTAGCTTTTTGGCAATGGCTCCATGACTATCAAGCTTTCTAACTCATTTTTTTCTTGTCATACTTTAACTGGATTTCCCCATTAATGATACAGTATTGCCAGTTCTCTGTTCAGACTGTTGTAGAAGACATGTGTTTTTTTTTTAAAAAATACATAAAATGTATTTAATTTTCCACTCCTGTTTTGATAAACATTTTAGTGACTAAAGGCACATTATTACAATCTCTTCAGCTCCAAAACGCTTCAATATTATTATTAACTAGTGGTTTGTTACACAGGTCAAGAGACTGTCAACTTGTTTCCATTAGAATAATCACTTCCCAAAAAAAAGTCCTGTTTAAAACCTTTTGTTTTTCTGCCTTTATCACCCTACTCCTGAAGCAAAAGGAAAATGCGTGAAGCTGACGTATTTCCTCATGTTGCAAGCTATTTCAGTCATCGAGCATCGCTCAGCCAATCTAGACACACCGCTCGCCTTCATTGACTCAGTTCCGTCTGCTTCCTCGCTATTCTACGTAAGCAGCCTCCCATGCAGATGCTCACTTTAAAAAAGTAAGTGGAACTGAGAGAAGGTGAGCAAAGAGGTGACTCAAGTCCCTCGCTCCGTAATGCACGGGCTTCGCACAAACGCAACAGCACAACAAAATTACACAACAGGCTCACCCGAGTGGGCCCTAAAACTGCCAACGAGGGCGTGACGTCATACAGGGAAGGGACCGAGAGTTTTGGGCTGGTAAAAAAGCACTCCTAGTGGGGAGGTTTGGATCCACGTCTCCGCCGGGCGAACCGAGCACGGTGTATGTCCCGTGGGAAGATACGGACACGTGTATCTTGAGGGGCAACGCGCAAGTGCCTCCTCCTTTCCCACCACGCGCCGCGCCTGGCATGGCCGGGGCGGAAAGCGGGGAGGCGGCGCTAACAAACCCACCCGGCGCCCTCTCACCGGCGAGCCTGCCTAATAAACCCAGCCCGCCAACTCCCGCCCCTCCTCGCGCGAGACCACCCCGCGGCCGCTTACCTGCGAAAGCGCCGGGTTCCAGCCTGTCACGTTGCAGCCGCTACCGCAGCCCCAAGCCTACGAAGACGATGGCGTTATGGGAGGCGGAGGATTTGAAAGCCGGCAGTTTTGTTTCCTACGCTGTGATTCGCTCTTCGCCTTCCCGGTCTTCCGCGCCTGCGCAGGAAGGGGCTTTCACGGCCTGCCTGCCTCCTCCCCTTTGCCCCCTCCTTCCTCCTAAAGGCGCCCAGGCAATTGTTAGTGCGAGAGCCGAAACGGAGGGGAGAGGTCACAATTTCGCGTCGCACGACGCGGCTCCCCCCCCTTTGCCGCAAAGCATCCTGGGAGCTGTAGTTTTTTTTTTACTAGAAGGGTCCTGGAGCTCCCCCTTTAAAAAACAAAACTTTGCGGTGGAGTGAAAGAGGCTGAGTTCCCTACTGTTTTGTTGCTTGGAGCGGCGGGTCAGTCGTGTGTAACGGGTTTGGATACGATTATATGGTTTTGTTTTGTTTTTAGTACGACTGCTACCTATTTTCTTGAAGAATTCCTGTGCCTTTAAGAACTACCTTCAAGAAACTCTTTTATGAGAAAAAAATACAACGTTTGAAGTTTTTTAGTTTAGAAAAAGGTGAGGGGGGGAAAGAATTTGTTCCGGAAATGCTCTGGTCTAGTAGACCCTCCCCCCCAAGTGTCCCTATTTGCCAGGGACGTTCCCAATTTAGAGAAGCCATCCTGATTTCTGATTTGATCCTGGAATGTCCCACTTTCCCTTAGGATGTCCCTATTTTCATTGGAGAAATGTTGGAGGGTTTTGAGTTATCCAACCTCTGAGCCACCTGAAGGCAATCCTGTATAAAGGTTTTTAATGTTTTATTATGTTTTATACATGTTGGAAGCTGCCCAGAATGGCTGGGGCAACCCAGTAAGACATGTAAAAGTAAAATTATCATTATGGAATGGGACGTCCCAATTTTCATTGGAGAAGTGTTGGAGGGTATAGTTTAGACTTTTACAAAGCGACACTATTGCTTCAGTGTGTTGTGAACTAGGCCCAATCTGAACTATACATTTAAAGCAGTATCATATCACTTTTAAACAGTCATGGTGTTGCAGCGTTTTCCCCAGTCAATAAAGACAGACATGGGTTCTCCGAGGAAGGTCAGAATTTATTTGGTCCCCCTGCAGAGAGAAGACAGAGCAGAGGCCAACATCTGCACTTCCTGAGTCAATGGCTTACCTAAAAGAATCCAGGGAAATGTAGTTTATGAAGGGTGCTGAGAGTTTGTAGCAGCTACAGTTTCCAGAGTGGTTTAACAATCAATCCCTCTTTGGAGGGAACTCTGAGAACTGTAGCTTGGGGGGGCAGTAGGGGTCCGTAACAACTCTCTCAACACCCTTAAAAAACTGCAGCTTCCAGGATTATTTGGAGGAAGCCATAACTGTTTAAAGTGGTGTGATACTGCTTTAAATGTATTGTGCAGATAGAGCCTTTTTTTTTGCATATGTTTACTCAACAATTTACAGCATCAAAATAAGGTTATATAGTGGGGCTGTGGAGTCTTGCACCTACATTTCCCAACAGACTCTAATGTGACCTGCATCACTGACCTAGTGAGGTGGGTTGGTTTGCTATGAAAAAGAGGTAGAAACTGACTACAGTGCAGCTTGGTAGCAGATCTGTGTGGCACCAGTGGGGAGAAGTGGAGCAGAAAAACACTTAAATGAGCATAATCAAATAGGGTACAAATTTGTGTCCACTTTCCCTCTTTATGATGTTTTAATAGCCACACTAGACAAACTGCTGTGGCAAATGCTACATGTGGCCAAGCCTGCAATATTCTGCTATATCCAAAATACAGATAGGTACCACATATGCAGCCCACCAGTGTTAACAGGACTTTCCATATTTCATTCGTCACAGTTTATTGCCTTATTAAAATAATTTATTGGTTGCCTTTCAATCATTCCAGATACCCTAGAGTGAGACATATATAAAACTAAGCAGAGCAAACTCAACAGCCCACAAAACTGGGGGGAAACCCATCATCAGCAAGAAAAAGTATTGCTTGTTGATTTTCCTTCTGATTTGGGGGATAACAACATCCCCAGTTATTATGTTGACTAGCTTCACGCGTTCTTGTTTTTCATGAATTTACCTCTTTTTCCTCTCTCAATTTCAGTGTTGACTAACTCTGTGGTCAACTCTGTGAAGGACAGGATAAAAAATTTTCCCATTAAAATTGATAAATATATGTTTAATTTGACACCTTCCTCATCAGTTACTGGGCTGATTAAACATTTATTCTCTAACCATTTTTAAGTATCCATTATTTTATACTCACTCCTAAAATTGGTTGTCTCTACTCATTGGGACACTATCAAAAGTTTGACTTCTATTTATATACTCTGATTTTTTTATCTATCTATCTATCTATCTATCTATCTATCTCATCATCATCATCATCATCTATCTATCACTGCAAGTAATCACCTTTTACAGGTGACTTAGTTATTATATTACTCTGATAATTCTTTATTCATACACATTTATAGATGGATAAAGTAGTTTACAGTACAGTCCTATACATGACTACCCAAGTAAGCGGGTCTAGAACTGTAGCCTTAGTCTGGTACTATCTGTTGATAAATTGCCTGGAATATTCTTTACTGAAATGCCAGTTGTTGGTTGGACAAGCACCTGCTCCCTTGCATGAGTAGTGCAAAGGCATGTATAGGAGTTGGACAAAGAGAGAGGGAAGACTGTACTATGCACAGCTAGAAAGGAGGGAAGGATCAAAAGAAGAAAAGGACAATGGATAGAGTGGCCAACAAAGTGTAAAAAAATGGAATACTGTAATGGAATGAAGTTAAAAGGATGGATGGGCTGAAGGAAAGGAAAATGATAAGCACCTTGGCCTAGTGCTATGATTCCTGGCCCCTCGACTTGCTATATAAGCAAGTACACAAGTCCTCCAACCTGCATGGCTGGTTTATTACCAAGCCACGAAAGCCCCTCCTGATCAAAGGGAGCAATGATGGAAATTAGGGAGAGAGAGAAATGATTATTGATTGTTGTCATTATTAATATATTAATAATGGGAGTAGCGGAAAAGGGAATGAGAGAAGCTACAGAAGGAGGAAGGAAACAATATCAAAGGAGCAGGAAGAGGAGATATTAAAGAATCTGGAAATTTGGGGCAATGATACAAATTAAGTATGAAAGGAGAAGGGCGGAAGAAATGACAGTTTACTAAAAATATTTTCAAACAAGTGAAACCTCATTTATCTAACAGCACCCCATACTATTTTGTGGTATGTGCACCCCAACATTTTTAGCCATGTTAAGTTGGCCCTGGGGATAGGATGTCTGACAACCCCTGATTTTTTTTGTAATATGATGTCAACACTTGCCTCTTACAAGCATCTTGGCAGCTGTGATCTGTATCAGCAGAAGATTCTGAACTGTCTTTAAAGAGAGCGTTATATGTAGTGTATTATAGCAGTCTAGTTTGGATATAACCAGGGCTTTCTCCAGATGACAAATCAGCATGCAACAAAGTACAGTAAAAGGCACTTCTAGCTACTAACAGCACCTGTGCCATAGAACAAAGTCCTTTAATACCAGTAGAGGCTGCTCCATTAGCATGAATGGCGCCCAACCTCAGCTGTCCATCAGCTAACCCCACCCATCTTAATCACAACCAGGGCAGGAGGTGGCCATGGCTGTCAGCTTCCTCCTCCCATCCTTTTAGAACTCAGCAGGAAGGAGGACAAAAGTAGAATTAGTTGGCTTTGCTTCTCATTGGCTGATGCACCACCGACTGTTGGCTCCCTGCCTTTTGCTCTACCATTCCCAAGTGGGCACCAGCCACTACTGCTTAACACAATTCTGCTTCTGCCCCTCTAGAAAGGATCAGAGCTGCAATGAGACTGAGCCTCAAAGGCCCAGTCCCTAGGGTTGATGGACCTGAAAGCTGCTGAAAGGTCTTGTGAAACCTGCTCTCTCCATCTCCATCCCCTACCATGGCATGAAAGGTGGAATTAATTGTTATATCCTCTAAATTTGACTCAAACTAATCCCACAGCCTTGGACATTGGGAATAGCATATTAGCATATTGCTTATCTGTAACTAATAGCCAATGGGGCTATTTTGCTGTATTTTGTCATAATAAAAAATTGCATTGTTTTTGCCTCTCAATTAATTACCTAGTACCCTGTTTAATCAAGTGAATCTGGACACTTACAACAGATTAACAGAATAATAATTAGGGAGAGAAATAAGGGGGAAATGCACAGGTAGATTAAGCATTTAACTGTGTATTTGCAATAATAATAATAATAATAATAATAATAATAATAATAATAATATTTTGTTGGTTTATTTCCTTCACTCATTTATTATTACAGTGGTACCTTGGGTTACATACGCTTCAGGTTACAGATGCTTCAGGTTACAGACTCCGCTAACCCAGAAACAGTACCTCGGGTTAAGAACTTTGCTTCAGGATGAGAACAGAAATTGTGTTCCGGTGGCGTGGCAGCAGCTGGAGGCCCCATTAGCTAAAGTGGGTGCTTCAGGTTAAGAACAGTTTCAGGTTAAGAACGGACCTCCGGAATGAATTAAGTACTTAACCCGAGTACCACTGTATACATCCTTGCTCAGATGTTTATCATCGTAGATTGCAATGCAGTTATAACCATATCTACTCAGAAGGAAGCCATATGGAATTCAGTGGGGTTTATTCTCAGGTAAATGAGATTAGGATTGCAGCCTAAATCTCTGCTAGGAAGGCTGGTGTTATGTGTGTGGTGTCGATGAAGCAGTGGACTGTAGGACCTGGAGGGATCCCAAGGAAGCATTTTGCCTTGCTGGTGAGACTGAGCTGGAGAGACCTGGAAATGAAAGTAAAAAAGACCAAGAGGCACATGGAGGGAGCTGTATCGGCAGCAGCTCTAGGAACAGAATGTTGCCTTCTGTAATTAAATAGCAATTACTAGTATTATTACTAACCGTAATAATGCTCTAATAATATCTCTAGTAATATCATAGCATTTATCAAGGCGGGGTGTAGGGGGAATCCCCAAGCAGAGGAGGTGAGTTGGTTATTTTGTTGTTTTTCTGTGAAGGAAGGAAGCTAGGAAGGAGGAGGGTGGCTGGGTTGGGGGTATGAAGGAGCGAAGATGGGCCAAAATACCCCTGAAGCAAAACTGCTCAGCTTTGCAGATGAGTAACGGAAATATTTCTCACTGCATATGTTGCTTAATCCCAACCAGAATTAAATAGGACGCGAAAGTCACACTACTACCGTCTCTCCGGGTCGAATTCTTAAAAGATAAATGTCTTCTTCCTCCCTGTGCTCCTTCTTTTGAGGTTGGGAAGTTTTTTTGGGAGGAACTAGCGGGAGCTCGGAACTGAATGGCGATCCCAGAAACCTTTTGACTTCTCTCACGGTTTCATTTCGGGTCTGCGGTTCTAGAATTTTTATTTCATTTTACTGTATTTTATTGCTTTCTTGCTCAAAAGCACTGACACAGTGAAGAGAATCTTTGCAGAAACGCTGATCTTGGACGAGGGGGAGTTGAGTAAAAAAAAAAAAAGGTTTGGCTGTTGCCTCATCTGGCATTTTATAATCCACGACTTGTAAAAGTTACGTTGCTTAGCAGAACGGAAATGTTTCATTTAAAATCATTTTTGGGCGGTTTTTTTTTAGTCTGGAACCAGCCGTAACAGTTTGTTGTGAGCATAGCAGCACCAAGTTGTGTGTCGTGGCTTCCGAAGGCAGAAGGCAGGCGGCTCCTTCCTTGTCTGTTTCCGCGTTCGAGGCACAGCTAACGCCGGTTACTTTTGCTAACCGAGGCCGGGGATTTGGAGGCCTTGGATTGGTGGGAATGGGGTCAATTCTAGAGGAATTAAACCAGGAAAATGTGCATGTGTGTTTTAGGGCTGTTAATGGGGGTTGGGAGTGCAATGAAAAGGAGGACCGTATTTGAAGGAGCAGAGCAATAGAGGCAAACCAGCAAGACGGAAGATGCCGCCAATGCGCATAAACAGGGTACAATCCACGTCGAAAAGGCTTACGAATGTCTATTATACGCCTGTTGCATTGTAGTATGATAGCTAACCAAAATATGTTGAAAACTGGGAGAATGAACACTAGGGGAATGGGAAACGTGTTGAAACCGTTGCTGAAAAAGAGAATCTGTTCCCTCCCTCCCTCCTTTTCCCTGCATATTGCAGAGGTCTTTACGGTGCATGTAAATATTTGGGGAGACAAGCGTTAGGGAGATGTGTGCTGTAAAAGTAATCTTACATTTGGGTTTGCAGCTCAATGCTACCCTGTTAATGTGCGATATTGAGGGCTGCAACTAAGCCTCACAGTTTTCTTTATGCAAAGCAAAACATCACAATTTGCATGAATGCAACGAATCTGTTGTGATTCTGCCAAGCCATTTTTACATTTTCTCGGTAGAGTCTCCTTATCGCATAATCGGTGAAACGTTCCAAACATATGGGATTATAAAAGCTTTGTATTACTAACTCCTAAGGTTCAGGGTTGGAGAGGAGTCTAGAAAACATGAGATTTGAAACCATGATAATAAATGTGTCCCTTTTCATTTGTTTTGTTTCTCATTTTACGCTTTTAGTGCATGTTACAGCAGTTTTAAGCTTTTACTCTGCAGTATACCATCTCTGAGCAGTTTGTAGATCCAGTTTAAAATACAAACTCAATCCAAAGTTTAAACAGTAAAAACAATGAAAACCAACAATAATACAGAACTGGACATAAAAGAAAAGAAATCTAAAGAACAGTATACACAGCAGCAAAAACAAAAAAACAATTTAAAACCAGCTAGAGGAATAATTAGGTTGATCTTAAAACCCCATAAAATGACTATCCGTTGTACACAGGAACATAGGAAGCTGCCTCACACTTAGACCATTGGCAAAATCATTCTGTACCATCTAGTTTAAACTGTAGGCATGTCATGAGCAGCTATTGGCTAGTGCCTGTAACATCATATTAAAAGCGAAACATTGGTTTCCTGCTCCCTATTATGTTACCCCATTTGAGAACTTTAAAAAACCCTAAGAAGCAAAATACTACCAGGTGTGCTACTCCAGCAGAAGTACTCAAGATGATTTTAAATATTTGTGCAAAAAATAAAAACCAACCTCAGACTTCTTCCCACCCCTCACAGCAGTGTTGTGTTGCTTTTTCCCCCTTTCTAAAAATTAAGGCAGTCTAAAGGGATTGACAGACAAGTAATGGTATAACCAACCAATATTAATGCAATGTTTACAAAATATATTTTATAGTTAAACAATCCCATGGTGTTTTAAAGTCTGCTTAAATTTAACAATAAATTGTTACTCCTTTGAGAAGGACCTTTACAAAAATGCATTTCCAGACAAGGACATCAGCATATTTAGATGACAGTTCTGTGGTGCGTATGTGGGCAAAGTTATATGTAAGATGCATTAACTTTTGTATAACCTGCCATATAAGAATCCCAAATACAGTTTTTTTATTTGGAAATTTATGTAGAGTTATGACTTCCGATAGGATTATGTATTTGCTGGCTGATTTTATTAATAAATAATAGTAAACTTATGAATAATCTCTTACATTATCACAAAAACAGATTTTAAAAGTTTTGAAAACAGTAATAACCTTTCACAAACACACACACAGGTTTAAAAACAGTACAAAATGAACAGAGACCTTTTCATCCAGCTGGAAAAGCTTATTGAAATAACAAAATCTTCAATTGTTTCTGGAGAGTACAGATAGTAGATTCCTGTTCTATCTAAACTTGAATGCTGTTCTACAAAAGAGGGGTAACCACATTGAAAGCCCTGCTCCAAGTCACTTTGGAACACGTTTCTGCTATTTTGGGCACTTGAAGGAGAAACACTCTTGCAGAACACAGAGACCCACTGTGTGTATAAGGGATAAAGCGGTCACTTAAGCAGCCTAGTCCTAAGTTGTATGTGCTAGTACCGAAACCTTGAATTTGGCCCAGTAGTAGATTGGCAGCCCATGCAAATCCTGCAAATAAAGTGCTATATGCTGCTGGTGGTTTATCTCCACAAGCAACCTGGACACTGCATTGTACATCAGGGCCAACTTCAAGGGTAGCCCCCACATAGAGTGCATTACACTAATCCAACCTTGAAGTACCAATGCATGGACAGTCGTGGTTAGGCTCTCATCATAGACACCTGCATCTCTAGGGATAGAGCTATATCTAGAAGCACTCCACACTTTGCAGATGCTCTTTCAGGGAGTGTTTGGCCTCATCCTGGATCGGGACACATTCTCACTGAACCTATGAACCCAACCCCCACCCCCTACACACACTGTCTTGCCTGGATTCAGACTCTGTTTATTAGCCCTCATCCAGCCCACCACTGCTTCCAGACACTGGTCCATGGCCTGCTCAGCCATTTCAAATTCAGATATTACAGATAAAAAGTTTTGGGTATCATCAGAGTACTGATGACTCTTCATCTTCTAATGGCTGCTCCCAGTGGCTTCATATATATGTTAAATAGCATTGGAGGCACTATAATGCCCTGTAGCAGCCCATAACTCAAGAGCCAGGTGGGCTGGGAATCACAAATTCAGTGTTAACTTCTGGAAGTATCCTTGGAGATAAGCCCAGAGTCACTGCAGAACAGTGCACCAATATCCATCTCCCATAGATGGTCCAAGAGGATTTCATGGCCAATGATACTGAATCAGGAGTTTAAGCAGGAGCAGCAGGGTCACAATCCTCCTGTCCCTCCCCTGATAGAGGTAATCTATCAGAGTGACCGTGGCCAATTGAGTCCCGAACCCAGATCCGAACTCAGTTTGGAATGTATCTAAACAGTTTCCTCCTAGAATGCCTGTGACTGCACTGCCAGAATTCTCATGAGTACCTTGTGACTGTGATGTATTTGTAGGCACCATTCCCTCATGCAAAGGAGTGTTCACTGCACCCTGGACCCACCCAGTCACGCCCACCCCGCAGCTAGCTTTAATCAGTTTTGAAAAGCAATGGTCGAGACAGCACTGGAGGCATAGTCACAAATAACTTGTCAAAGTCCTCAGGCTTCCAGAACTGATCCCACAAAGTAAGGCTTGACGGAGCATTGCAAACTTCACTCAGAGTTAGTCTTAATTTGTGTTGTACGTTATGGGATGTGCTGAATCTCACTTGGACTTTTTCCCCTGTGTTGAACTTTCTCCTTTTTGCAATGACATTTTGGTTTCAGCAGATCAAAATACCCGGTTTCCAGCAATTTGGAATACTAATTCTGCTGCAGATTCAGCACATCTTGTGTTGCACCTGACCAACTGAAAAATACTTTTAAGTTTGCCTAGCACAGCTAAAGATAGCTGAGAACAAATTTTCCTGTTTTGTATTTTTAATATGAAATGTCAGAACAGCGCACTGAATCATGACGTAATTTTTGTGTTCTGAATTTTTCTCCTGAACTGAGTTGGTTGCTTGGTTTCATCTTCATCTTTCATGTTCCTAGTTGTACCACCATAAATAATTCACAGCCTTCATTTTGGTTTGCATCTTCAAAATTGGGAAAACCTAGTGTAGCTAGATGAGTCTTAGAATCTGTGTTGCCATGAATTGTGTAGAGTAACATCTCTATGCATAAGATGGTAGTTTCTATGGTATCCTGGAAATCAAAGCCTGCCTTTCAAGTTTGCATTCTAAAAAGTGGGCACTTGGGGATGTATGAAAATGGAATGTTGAAAAGGTAATGCATACATCTACCTGGAAGAAAATGTGTCAACAAAGCAGGATTTTGTTCCTCTGTACAGACCCCAGTCCATTGATGTTCATTGAGGCTGGAATGGTAGCAGATCAGCTGAGGCCATTTTGGGGCAGTGTGGATCAAGCAGACTTTATCCTTGCTTTAAAAAAGGGGGGTGGCTACTGTAATATGCACTTACATGTAGTTATGTTTAATAACATTGTATTTGAACTCTTCTATTGGTCCCTAGGCCCATTTGAGGGTGGGAACTGTTCTCTATACAATTCTAAATGGGTTTAACCCACCACATTTGAAGCAGCAGCTGTGAGAGACCATTCCTCAGTGTTGGAATGCATGTTGAGATGAGCAACTTGTGGACCTCCAAATGTTGTTGGACTTTTAACTGTCATCAACCACACCCAGTGCTCAGGAAACATTGGAGGATTCATACAACATCTGGACAACCACTGGTTTCCCATCCCTTCTTTACTTGTACAGTCCCAGATACCTCTAGTTAAAACTATCCTATGTTATTGTTAAAGTTGTATTGTGGGGTACGCTCAAACTCTAAAGGTTTAATATATGCTTTTCCCCGCTGCAGTGACTGTAATGGAGAGACAAAAACGTAAAGAAGAGATAGAGAAGGGACTACAGTTCATCCAGTAAGTGAACAAGTTTGGAACTGTGTTGTTTCTATTCTCATTAATCTGTGAAATCAAGCAATCCTTGCTTTAATATATTTATTTTTTAATATATATATATATAATTTATTTTCCCTTCAAATGAAGACCAAAACAGCTCACACAATAAAGCATAACTTTCATAAATAGCAGCAGAAATACGCTGACATAAAAATACCTAGTTTAAGAAAAACTTATAAAGAATCAAACCACAATTTATTTGTTTCCCTCTATTTAAGTTCCCATCTATGATAGTTCAGGAATGATGTTGTGCTGGCTAATACTATAGTTGGTGGAATGTTACCCAGAGGGCTTTGTTTTCCTCTGTTAGTCACTTTCACTGCCTTGAAAGTCAAAAGAAATTTAAACTGGTACCGAAGCACAGCCAATTTTTTGATTATCTTGTCTTAGTAGCTTTCTGTTTGCTGTTACTTTAAGCCTGCTTTCTTGCCAAAAGAATCATTGTGTGTGTGTTACACACACACACACACACACACACACACACACACACATATACGCACAATCAAATAATGTGGATTTTTGTGCAAAAGGTTTTGTGCATGTGTGTGTGTATATAAACATAAGCAAAGTATTCTTCAGCAACAGGTAAATTTGTGTGCAACGGCTGAAGCCAAAGAGATAATGTAGCTTCCTGTACACATAGTTTAAGGTACAGGCCATGAAAAACTTAAGTGCATTCTGCAAACTCGTCTCTGAAAAGTGAGCATACCAATGCCCACAGGTAAAAAAGAAGAGGTTCCCTATTTCTACTTATATTATTCATTTATACTGCTTCACATATTAGAGTGATGTATATATATGTATATTTCTGTACTTCAGAAGCCCTTTGTCTTTGTTTAGGTCCACGTTACCCCTAAGCCAAGAAGATTATGAGGTAATTTTAAGAGTTTCTTTTTTAAAAAAAGAAGTACCAAATGATATTTTAATATACAATGTTATCTTGACGAATTAGTCCTTGTGACTGGGGTGGTGACGGCAGGGAGGGAAAGGGAAGTAGTTGCTTCTTGCCACTGGATGGGCAGAGTTGCTCATAGAACAAGGATAGAGAAGCTTTTTCAGCCCAAGGTCCATCCAAGGTACATATTTCCTTCTGGGCAAGTTTTTGAGGGCCACATGCTAGTGATGGATGTGGCTAGGATTCAGGAGATGCCATTCTAAATCGCATTGAGATTATCAGCTGGGTCTGTGTGGGTGATTTTTATACTTCTAATTTTATATCCTCCTGCTACCGAGATCTCCAATTGGTTCAGTTCTCAAAATATGAGTATGTAAAAAACTATCAACAACGTGGGCATTTACTTTCCAATAATATTTTTGTTGTTTGACTAAGTTACTTAAATACATTGACTTCAGTGGGTCTGAGTACATCTTAGCTTTGATACTGCCAAATTTGCTTTAATTGAACAAGCATGCTATGCATACTTGCCCGAGATATATATTTATTTTAAAATGGGAAACTTGAATTTACTCAAGCCCACTTACTTACTGAGTTGTTGCCTGGCTCTTAAGACTCCTCAATTGAGTTCTGCAGCCTCTGGCAGGGCATCTGCCCTAAAACCTTTGACAGATGTCCCCTCTCTAACCATAGCTATGAGTCTAGGGAACTCCTTTGCTCTAAAAATGTACTGTGACTGGTCTAGGTCCTGTTTTTCTTGTCAAGTCCTGTCCACACTGTGACATTGGCACACTGCATAGCAGGTGCATAGCAGACAGTAATATTGTGAAGCACAATATCATTGAGATTAGATTAAGAAAAAGCAGGTGAGAGCTGTGTTCACACATCATGCTAAGCCATAAACCATGGCTTAATGTGCATGACTGAATCTTGTCCATTGTATTCTTCCCCACTCCTCCAGCTGACACTGTAAGGAAACAAATGGCTTGCATAGACACATTCACCGTACCATGCTATAATGAAGCTTTCCAACCAAGGAACACTGTTTCTCTCAGCAGACAAGCTTTTTCTCATAAACCTGTCCACAGGGAATTGTGACTTTCTAGGATTATACGAATTATGTGCCTCCTTTATATTCTGAGAGAACGTATATAGTGATTTTGATTGAGGTTGAATCCTGACAAGACAGAAGTACTGTTTTTGGGGGACAGGAGGCGGGCAGGTGTGGAGGATTCCCTGGTCCTGAATGGGGTAACTGTGCCCCTGAAGGACCAGGTGCGCAGCCTGGGAGTCATTTTGGACTCACAGCTGTCCATGGAGGCACAGGTCAAATCTGTGTCCAGGGCAGCTGTTTACCAACTCCATCTGGTACGTAGGCTCAGACCCTATCTGCCTGCGGACTGTCTCGCCAGATTGGTGCATGCTCTGGTGATCTCCCACTTGGACTACTGCAATGCGCTCCCACTTGGACTACTGCAATGTGGGGCTACCTTTGAAGGTGACTCGGAAACTACAACTAATCCAGAATGTGGCAGCTAGACTGGTGACTGGGGGCGGCCGCTGAGACCATATAACACCGGTCTTGAAAGACCTACATTGGCTCCCAGTACGTTTCCGAGCACAATTCAAAGTGTTGGTGCTGACCTTTAAAGCCCTAAACGGCCTCGGTCCAGTATACCTGAAGGAGCGTCTCCACCCCCATCGTCCTGCCCGGACGCTGAGGTCCAGCGCCGAGGGCCTTCTGGCAGTTCCCTCATTGCGAGAAGCAAAGCTACAGGGAACCAGGCAGAGGGCCTTCTCGGTTGTGGCGCCCGCCCTGTGGAACGCCCTCCCACGAGATGTCAAAGCGATAAACAACTACCTGACATTCAGAAGACATCTTAAGGCAGCCCTGTTCAGGGAAGTTTTTAACGTGTGATATTTTAGTGTATTTTTGGTTTCTATGGAAGCTGCCCAGAGTGGCTGGGGAGGCCCAGCCAGATGGGCCGGGTATAAATAATAAATTATTATTATTATTATTATTATTATTATTATTATTATTATTATGCCTTTTTGGCACTGTAGCAAGGACACTACGGGACGGCATAGTGTTTTTTCTTCGTTTCTTATTCCTACAGGCTTTTTTGCAAAAGCTGGTGAGAAACTTATTTGCAGAGGGCAATGATTTGTTCAGAGAGAAGGATTTCAAGCTAGCGCTGGTTCAGTATGTTGAAGGGCTGAATGTGGCCGAATATGCAGCTTCAGATGAGGTGGCCATTCCGGTGGATCTCTTATGCAAGCTGCATGTCAATCGGGCTGCCTGCTACTTTGCCATGGTGAGTAGTCTTGGGGCTAGTTTGTGCATGTGTGTGCTTTATTTGATCTCTCCATCATTTGATGACTTGTGTATAAGCAGGTTTAAGCTGCATTAAAGTAATTTTGGTTGAAATAAAAAAACATTTTTTTCAATATACAGTATGTCATGGCTCACTTGCCTTTATTTGATGTTGCAGTCATCAGGCGATGATCATACTTGTGCAATTCATTCCACATTCCATTGCCTTTAGGGGGTGCGGGTAGGGATCTGACTATAGGCACTATACTCCAAGGGGAAGAATTATCCATTGTTGTGGGTATTAACCTGACACACTGTTCTTTTGCTCCCCCTTTCTTTTCTGCACAAGCAGAACTTAAGAGCAATGAGTTAGGTCGGACAGATCTTGAATGGAAGGAGACGTGTAGGATCTGTTTATGTCAAGCTTCTTATGGTTATGATAGTCTCGTTTTCCAAAAGGGCCTGCATGAGAAAGCTCTGGAAGACAGTGAGAAGGCTCTGGGATTCAACAAGGAGAACATCCGTGCGCTATTCCGGAAAGCCCGCTGCTTGAATGAGCTAGGGAGGCACAAGGAAGCATATGAATGTAACAGCCGCTGCTTGCTCTCCCTCCCGCATGTAAGTAGTGGCTTGCACATTTACAGTCATTGACTTTTTAATGGAAAGTGCATAAATGTGTTAAAATAAATTACAATCAAACTTGAGATTTCCATTCCCCTCCTCTATCATTGGCTCTCTCATCTTTTCTTTTGATCCAAAGAGCAATAAAAAGGAATCTACAAATCTTCCAAGCATTGAGCAAACTAATAAATAGAGCATGCAGTTCCCAGCACAAATATGAAAGCCTATTATTGTCTTTAGCACTTAGATTTGCAAATATATTTTTATATATGACAGCTTCTGGGGGAAAGCCCCTGCTCTCTCTTACCGCAAGTGCTGCTTCTCCCCCCGCCCCCCCAAGTTTCCCTGCCATTATGTCCCCTCTTGCAGAGACACTGTCCCTTGTTCTGCTCATATTTCACCTCTAGATATTTTGGTCTGGATTGGAGAGACGGCACAAGAGAGAGCTTGGGAGCAGGGAACAATAAGCGTTTAGAGGATTCACGCAATTTCACTTATGAAATTTACACAATTACACTTATATGACGGGCCTGGAACGTAACCCCGCATAAGTGGGGGGGGGACCCTGTATTTGCAAAGAATTGAGTGAAATACTTTGTACACCTACAAAAGTGCTCATTGTCTTCTCCTTGAAGGATGAAAGTGTGGCACAACTCGGCCAGGAGCTTGCACAGAAACTGGGATTAAGGATCCGGAAAGCCTATAAGAGGCCTCAGGTATAGTATTCTTGCCCCACGTTTATTTCAGTTGGCATATATAGGGTTATATGATTGCATCCGCCCAACAATCCTTTGGGATATGTTAGACTGAGAGTGACTTGCCTAAAGCTAGCTAATGAGCATCAAGATGTGCAGGGATGTGAACTTGGGGTTCCAGCATCCAAATCCAGCACTCTATCCCAAGGCTGCACAGCATGTGATTCAGCTCACCAACAATGTGTGGTAACCTCTGAAGTGCTTGGTACCCTCCCATGTTTATGCAGTCCTCAAATAGAAAACAGAAATAGGAAGTGTTGAGTTCTGGTGAACTGCCATTCATGGCCAGTGCTCAGAATTGGGCTTGGTACAGTTGAGCAGGTCTAGTTTGGGGATCCTGTGTGGCCCTCCTGATGTTTACTGGACTCCATCTTTCTTTACTCCCAGACTTCGTGGCCAAAGGTCAGGGATTATGGGAGTTGTTGTCCACCTGCATATGAAGGGCCTCCATGTCTTTTTTTTTGGGGGGGAGTACTAATTGGTGTGTACAGTTACGTGTAAATGTGTGTATAAAAGGCTTATGGCAAACCAGAAGGTTGGAATGGTGAGTATAGTGGTACCTCGATTTTCAAATGTAATCAGTTCCGGAAGACCGTTCAGCTTCCGAAACGTTCAAAAACCGAAGCATTTACTTCCGGAAAACTCTATACAGAAGCCGCGTGGCATGTTTGACTTCCGAAAAGCGTTCAGAAACTGAAGCAGTTACTTCTGGGTTTTTGGCGTTCAAAAACTAAAACGTTCTACTTCCAAGACGTTCGAAAAACCGAGGTACCACTGTATTCTATTTTAAGAGCACCTGCCACTATTATAAATGGTATTTAATTAGAAATGGCATTTAATTCAGCTAGCCAGCTCAGAACAGAATCATACTGTCTGGCTACCTGTGAAGACCTTAGAGAGCATGACTACCTACCTCCTCTCCTGTCAAAACTTAGCACTATTAATTTCACCCAGGATAAATCCAAAATAAGACTATCCACTTGCAAATGATGCAATATTCCAAACACAGTACTGTAGTCAGTTCTTGTTGGGAATAGCATGTAACCTGCAAGTAGATTGTCCCATTTGACTATTATATAAGCATGCCTTGTACTGAATGTAGAAAACTGGGAAGTGAGGTTTAGCTGCGATTTCTAGTCTGTGTACAGGGTGCATGTACAGTGCAATATATATATATATATATCTCCAGTCAGTGCTATCTTGTATGTTTACTTGCTCCTTAATATGGAAGTGACTTTGTGTCAGAATCTTGTAGATTACCACTGTTCTCTCTTCCTTGCAGCAGGAATTGGAAACGTTTTCTCTACTTAGTAATGGCCTGTCTTCTGCCTTACCAAATCAGGTAGCCTTTATTGATGAAATAGTGCAAGTGAGACTTGAAACAACATTTTGCAGTGTCAAGTGCTGCTGTTCAGCATGCCAGCCAGCCTGGACCTCTTCGTGAAACTTCATTTCATTCCTTTCCCCATTTCCCGCTTAAAGAGTTTTATTGTTCTTCAAACCCTGGGATTCCACCAAGTATGCCGATATCTCCCTCATGTTTCTCAGTGATCCTGCTTGGCTAGAGTACTATTGGCACTCACTGCCTAAGTCCACTGTTGCAAGAAATGATGCCTCCTAGAAATGTTTAATTTTAAGTGCAATTGATTGCATTCCAGAATTTTAGCAGAATCTGAAAAACTGTAGAGAGTGCTGACTGGCTAGCTAATGGCCCTTGTGACAGTCATGAAGTCAGTCAGTTGTGTAGAGCACTGGTTGTCGGTCCAACTAGTCACATAACTCACATGGCCTGAGCAGTATTTCAAGGTGTTTTTTTAAAAAAAAAATAAACCCAACAGGAAAGTGATCCAAAGAAAATTTAACCAGATGAACATATGCCCAAGTTTTTTGTGTTTTTTAATAGTTGAAAGCTTGCCTGAAGTTTGGCGGGAAGGGTGAAAGAGAGGAAATTAGTGCTAGTTTCAAAGACCAGTATGTGTGTCAGTAAAGTGAATAAACACTGCAAGAGGAAAAAACTGCAAACTCCTGTAGTTAGGTACATCACTGTGTGCCCTGAAATAACTCTTTGTGAAAGTTGGAGAAAAGATTTGAATGCTGAGAATAGCAACTCCCCCCACCCTGCCAGAGGGATGACAATAGTATATTCTTTCTCTTTGCAGACTG
Source organism: Podarcis filfolensis (assembly GCF_964270895.1). Lineage (NCBI taxonomy): Eukaryota > Metazoa > Chordata > Lepidosauria > Squamata > Lacertidae > Podarcis > Podarcis filfolensis. The sequence continues at coordinate 44,759,459 of NC_139612.1, read as the reverse complement.
TTTCTAATGGATTGGGCTCTGTAGATGACATTGAAACAGGTGATTAGTTTTATGTTCCTTTGACTCATAGCAATTTTTGTCTCTTTGGTTTGCCACTAAGGACTATAACTTGAGTGACAGAAAATGTTAGAGGGGAGGGCAGAAGTAAGTTTTACTCTTGCAACTTCCCTCCCTGAGCCAGCTTTGAGAACCTTGCACTGGGCTTGCAGCTGTTCCCCTGAACTGTGTGGATCGGCAGAAAAACCAATGTATGCTGAAGCTCCCAGCACATATAAATGAAATCCACTGCAGGAGATACCCTTTTCCCATGATACACAGGGCGCCAGCATGCTATAAAATCTGAAGAAACTGTTAGAAACATGACTTTAGATTGTACTCTGCCAGATACTGAAAGACATATTTTGAAGATGGGAGACACAGTATAGTACAGGCTTTGAGTGCAGAAGGTCTCTGGTTCAATTCCTGGTATTTCTGTCTGTCTGTCTGTTTATGTAAGGATCACATAGTGGGTGATGAGAGGGGGGCGGGGAGAGACCTCTGCCTGAGACCCTGGACAGCCACTGCCCCCCAGAGTGTACAATATTGGGCTAGTTGGACAAACGTCCTGGGCTGGCATACGGTAGCTTCCTATAGTTCAGAGAGCAAGAGTCTCTGAGCTTCCGTTTCTGCTACTGGATTGGGATCTGTGTGTGCGCTGCCATCTGGATGTGATCAAGTAATTTGCCTTGCAGACAGCTCTCTCGGTCTCCAGTGCGTCACCCCTCCCAATGTCTCTGTGAGTGAGGACTCTTCCTTTCCATCAACTGACTTGGATACGAAAGGCACACCAACTTCACTGCCTGCCGCCACCCTGCTCCCTTCTACTGATGCTGCATCCATGCCAGGGTCTGAGGGTGCTGATGACTTCACTGAAGGAGGAGTTCTTGGGCATGAACTGGACTCCATTCTGGATTCTATTGCAGATGGGTCACAATACCCTCTGGTAAGAGTGGATTTCCTAGGTCTACCTATCCATCTACATCTCTCCTTTCAGTCACTCCTTTCTGACTTTCCCTCACTCTTCTCCTCATGCACTGGAGAGTTCTGTGTCTTTCTCCCTCCTCCTTTTGGTTTCTCTTCCCTGCCCACAAACTCCTCCTTTGGGTTTCTAAGTATCTGACGAGATCTGAGCCAACGTGAGACCTGAGTATATTATACATTTCCATGTGGCATTGTTTATCACCTTGGGAACACAAAGGGTGTGTGCACATCTAAAACTCCCAACTGTATAGCTGTGGTTAAGCAATTGGAAGCAGAGTTCTGGTCTCCCTGTCCACACACGTTGGCCTTTTGGAGTGCAAATTGTTCTCTACTAGTCTTACATGCAATTAAGTGATACAGTGGCATTGATGTTGACAGTGGTTGAAGTCGCCCAGGGTTTTCTCCCCAACATCCGTTTCAAATCTTGGTTAAGAGAAAACTCTGATATCAGGAATGGGGAAGTCCATAGCTTAATGGCAGAACATGTGTTGTGTACAGTATGCAGGAAAGCCAGGGTTCAATCCCTGACACCTCAATCTGAAAGGATCCTGTATTAGGAAAGTATTAGGCGTGTACTAGGAAAGAGCAACTGTCTGTGTTAGACAGCAACTGCTAATCAGAGTCGACAGTTCTTTTCTAGATATACCAATGCTCTGGGTCAACATTGGGCACACACTCCTTCCCTGAAGCTTCTTTCTGGTACCCTACTGGATCTGTTCACCTGTTGCATTCTTCCTCCCCACTCCCCCAATCCAGTTAATGCCACTTAGGCCTCTGACACCTGGTTAGTCTTGATGCCTGTGTAATGCTGAACTGCAGTGGGGGAGGCAGGTGTTGCACCACAAAAGAGAGGAGGGTCTGTGTGAATAAAAGTGTTGGTGCTGACCTTTAAAGCCCTAAACGGCCTCGGTCCAGTATATCTGAAGGAGCGTCTCCACCCCCATCGTTCTACCCGGACACTGAGATCCAGTACCGAGGGCCTTCTGGCAGTTCCCTCACTGTGAGAAGCCAAGTTACAGGGAATCAGGCAGAGGGCCTTCTCAGTAGTGGTACCCACCCTGTGAAACACCCTCCCATCAGATGTCAAAGAGAACAACAACTACCAGACTTTTAGAAGACATCTAAAGGCAGCCCTGTTTAGGGAAGCTTTTAATGTTTGATGGATTAGTGTACAGTATTTTAATATTTTGTTGGAAGCCGCCCAGAGTGGCTGGGGAAGCCCAGCCAGATGGGTGGGGTATAAATAATAAATTATTATTATTATTATTATTATTATTATTATTATTATTATTATTACCAAGATACTGGTTGATAATGCTGCTGCGTTGGAGAAAGTAACTGTAAACTAGTCTTCAATTCTGTCTGTCATAGTGCCCTGTGCTACCTACCTTGTGTCCCTGGTGTATTTCATCTCTTCCCCTCTAACTGTATCATGTTTTATCTCTCTTGCTGAAGTCCCTGGTCCAAGGTGCCATCCCTGCCAACCTGTCTAGTGAGATGCCCCAGCTGATCCCCGTGTTTCCAGGTGGCACTCCTCTGCTCCCTCCCGTGGTGACTGCCAGCATTCCAGTCTCCACACCGCTCCCTCCTGCTTCCTTTGGCCTTGTGATGGATGCCACTAAGCAGCTCTCCTCCTCATCTGTCCTGGACGCTTTTGAATCGCCTGTGGGTGGCAGTGGCAGCTCCCCTTTGGACTCGCTGGATTCGCTGGACTTGCTCCCATACACAGAGTCCCGCCTCGATGTGTTGGATGCTTTTGGAACCAATAGGGGATCACTAGATGCGCTGGATTCCTTTACTGTTGGTAGGTGTGGGGCCTGTCAAAATATCAACTGCCCTAGGCTCATGTTACATGCTCCTCCACTGCCATCTAACTCTCTCCTTCTCACCACTCATATCAGTTCATGGCCGATGTCCCAGCCTTGTATTGTCAATTTTAAATTGCAAATGTTTCTTTTTTCTAACTAGGCTGGGTATAATAAATAAGCAAATGGATAAATGTGTTGGTTTGTATAGTGCCCATCATGTGGTTCGCACCAAACAGCAGCAGTATTAGTTCATTGCTGCATTATAGATTAAGAGAAACTTAAAGAATTACTTGACTGAATAACAAGACTAACATGTAAGAGGATGAAGGAGCAGGAGGTATGTTTCTGTATGATCCAAAGCAAATTTGAAGAAAAGAGTCTTTATCTAGCCAGTGATATCTAAACCACTAGAAAACAATTTTCCTCTTGGTGAGAACTGCCTCTTTGGAGTAATTTGAAACTAACACTGGAGAGAGAACCCCCTGGGATATTTTCCTATGCAGACCTCATGGTAATGACCTGGGTGGCAGGGCTGTGCAAGAGCATTACTATGATTTTCTTTCTTAAATCTAGGGGTTTTTTTAATTATTGAAACTATCTGCCTCAAGTGCTAAAAGAATGTGGCACTTGGTTTCTGTTGCCTCTTGGGAACTTAAGAAAAGAGAAGGTAGTTGAATGTAGTAGTGCTCGGGTAGTTGGCAATCATGCTTGAAACACTGGCCAGCTGTCTTCATTTCTCTTGTGATTTTTCTGTCCTTGTTCAGAGGAAACCAGCACACAAGAACCACGGCAGCCTGCTGGTATCCAGAAACCACCACCCTTGGTGAGTAGTTGTTCTCTTTTTCTCTGGATTGGGAGATGGAATAATCTGTGGGCCAAGAGCTGAAAATGGACCCCTTGGCATCATGTAAGGTGGCAAAACTTCATTGGGATTTTTTGAAAGGTGTATATCTTGGTTGCATTTTCATGTGATAGCAGGTTGCTTGAGCTCTTTATGCTGTCATTAAGATGGCTGATGCCACCTTTTCTAATTTAAGATATAATGTCAACAAAGTATGTGATTTAAAATGTTAAAACTGTGTTGGAAAGCTAATGAAATCTGTTACAAAAAACTAATAATTTTTCACAATTACCATGATACAGCCATGTATCAGGAAAAAAGTCCCCCCCCCCTCCTGAGCTATATATGACACTTTAGCTGAACCACATAGGCAACTAAAGTGTATTGGACAATTGTAGGATACTCTTTGACCTTTCCAATAAGCTTTAAAATAAGAAGGAAATAGCTTTTCAGGTGCACCTTCAGTGTAACAGTCAGTAATATAATTAATACCCAGATTTCATCCAGTCTATTCCACTAATGGCACAATAGGGCAACACTTTGACAGTTCTTCTTTGCAACGCTACCTAGAATTCATGGGAACGCTCAAGATTGTATTTTGGATTGACCACGAAAGTCAGAGTAATTCTCCTTGCGTGTAGAGTAGAGTCATCAATGAGAAGGGCTTTAGTCTGCCCACGTTGGCTTTTTCTTTCTGAAATGCAGGTTGACCTGAAGAACTTCAGGAGAGGGGTTCAATTACTTTTCTTTGCAATTCCCCCCCCACTCACTCTCTCCAGGCAAACCACAGTGGACCAAGTCACCCAACGGTACCCAAAGTGGTAGAGTTGCTGATGTGTCAGCCAGAGTCAATAATGCCCAACACAGCGCTGCTTGTGAAGAATCCGCTGGCGTCCACTCACATCTTCAAACAAGCCTGTCGCATCTGCTATCCCAAAACAGGTGATTTGCTTGTGGTGACTTGGACTAGTTGCTATTGGAAAAACTGGGTTCTTATTAATCTTGTCTCCCCTTTTGTAGGACCCAAGGCTGGCGATTATACCTATCGAGAAGGTCTGGAACACAAGTGCAAGCGGGATATACTGCTGGGCCGGCGCTGCAACTCGGAAGATAAAACCTGGAAGAGAATCCGACCACGGCCAACCAAGACAAACTTTGTGGGATCTTATTATCTGTGCAAAGGTGAATTGAAGGGAAAGGGTACATTGGGTGGCGGAGGGGGGCGGCGGGACTGCTTCATACAGAAGGAGGGTTCTGTGAAATATGGCATGGGGAGAGAGAGGCTGCTTTCTGTAGCAATGACCTGTTTCCTACTGACCTACCCTCTCCTTCATGAATGTGTACAGACTTTAATTATTATAGGGATTTATACCTTTGCCTTCAATCGATTTCCCATCATGGTGGCTTACAAAATTTTCAAAGTTCAGTGATAAAACAAGATAAAAGATATACAAAAGCACACCCAAAGCAGCAAGCTTTAAAAGGGCAGCATAAAAACACAATTGCCATCAGCCAAGAAAAAATGATTAAATTAACATCCTAAGAAAATCAAATTGTCTGACTTATGCCAAAATGGGCAGGTGTCAGGCAGGTCTCGTTGGGGAGATTAAGTTAATCATTAGTAAAGATGACAGGGGCTTGAGTTATTATGATGAATAATTGCAACCTTCTCCAGTGTGGTACTCTCCAGATGTTGGTGTTGTTCTACTGCAACTCCCATGAGCCACAGCCAGTATGGCCAATGGTTCAGGGTGATGTGAGTTGTAGTCCCAACAGCATCCAGAGGGTACCAGGTTGGGGAAGGCTTGGCTACCCCAAGATGTGACATTTTGAACTCATTGGTTTATTTTTAACTGTTTGTGATCTTGGGGCTGAGTGGGAGGGGAGAGAAGGAAACAGAAGAAGGGGTAGCAAGAGAGCTTGGTTCTGATTCCAGCCTCCATTCCTTGTGTGGTGGTGTGATGTCTGTTGCTTTGTAGATATGCTTAACAAGCAGGACTGTAAGTACGGGGATAACTGCACCTTCGCGTACCACCAGGAGGAGATCGACGTGTGGACAGAGGAGCGGAAGGGGACTCTCAATCGTGACCTCCTCTTTGACCCGCTGGGCGGAGTCAAGCGGGGCAGCCTGACCATTGCCAGGATCTTGAAGGAACACCAGGGCATATTCACCTTTCTCTGTGAGGTATGGAGTAGAAGGCAGGCAAGATGTCCTTCCACAGCATCCTTCTCCTTGTCTAGCTACATAACTGGGCCGTTGAGCCTTTCACCCAGAATACTGTCCAGTGCCAACATTTATCAGTTTTGGTTTTGCATAAAAACACCAAAATTCTGCTTACCCTTTCTCTCTCACACTCAATTCTGGGTTGCAGCTCTGTTTTAAAGTGATGGAAAATGGCGCCTCTCTGGAATTTTCTGCCTAGTTGCTATGTGGCTAGCCTTGAGCTGGCCTCCAGAAACCCCCAGTACTGCTGAGAAACATGAATTGGAAAGATCACTGTGTGGTTGTGGCTTGATTACAATAAGCATCCTGTTCTCTCGCATAGTAACTTAGCAGAAAGCCACTGTGTTCTAGTCAATGGAGCGTTAGGCTGGGTCCTGGAAGATCGGGACTCGTTGAGTGGGCAAGTTGCAACCTCCTAGCCTTAATTCCTCGTCTGTAATAATAAGTACCTATAACCACAAGTTGCCAGGAGCATGATAAAGGAACACAAGAAGCTGTCTTGCACTGAATCAGACCATTGGACCACCTTGCCCAGTAATGTCAACACTGACTGTCAGGGGCTCTCCAGGGTTCCATTTGGGAACCATTCAGATTTCAGCCTTTGTTAGGCAAATATTACAGTGCATTGGAAGTGCTTTAGAAATGATTGTTTAAAGCAGTTTCTAGGGACTTAAGAGTCTGAAACCCTTTTCTAATGGTGTGCTTGCAGATCTGCTTTGATAGCAAACCCCGGATAATCAGCAAAGGGACCAAGGACTCTCCAGCAGTGTGCTCCAACCTAGCTGCGAAACATAGCTTTTATGATAACAAGTAAGTGGGCTGGGCTTCGTCATAGGAAGTTGCCTTGTACTAAGTCAAACCTTTAACTAGCTCGGTATTGACTCTACACAGACTGACAGACTGCTCTCCAGGGTTTCACACTAGAGTGTCTCTACCTGGAGATGCTGGGGGTGCAAAGCAGTTGCTCAACAATGAGCTGTGGCTGATGGTCTCACTAGTAATGCCCTACCCCACCCTCTTTTATTCTGGGAATACTGGCCTATCCTATATTATTATGATAAGGATCATTAAATCCATATTCATGCATTACCTGTAGCAGCATGGAAACAGTTGACATGTGGTTGTGCTCATGCTGCTACCATCTAGCACAGGGGTGTCAAACTCAAATTCATCGGGGGCCGCGCCGCCGCTAGAGGGCAGACGTTCTCTGGCTTGTAGGCTGCCGCGCATGCGCTGAAGAGGCGGCTTTCTTGTGTCAAAAAAAAAAAAAGTGAGAATAAAAGGTGAAGGCTGGCGGCGGCTACACGGGCCACATGACGAGGTCTGGCGGGCCGGATTCGGCCCGCGGCCCTTGTGTTTGACACCCGTGATCTAGCAGATCATTTAAAGCAGCATTCCTCACTATGGTGCCATCCTGTTAACTACCACACATAAGCACCTCAGTTGTGGAACCAACCCTTTCCTGTTGCTGGTTCTGATGATTAAGTATTTGCCATGCTTCTTGAGTAATGCATAAATCAGGCCCAAGATATAATATTCTATTTTGTCCGTCTAGCCCAGTCAATACATTACTCATGAAGCACTGCAGATACACAGTTGTCAAAGCCCACATCCAGTAAGTGTGTGTTCTGAAACTGAGGTATGTACCCATGGTGGTCTAAACTTAGCACAATTAGCTCCCAAAGTGGCTTATAATGAAAATCCACAAAAGGTGCAAATAATTAGGGACTGGTGGGCATGTTTTATGGCAGTCACTTGACAGGCTAACATTGTAGTCCAGATTTGAGGTTCTTCTCTGTAGAATCGGGGGGCAGAAGGCGCTGCAAACGGATGGGCTGGCGCAGGCTGAGCAGTAGTTTTCTATATCACTGCTGTTTTAAAACAAGTATCTTTATGAATAAACATTCCTCTCCTCGATGCAGGTGTCTAGTTCACATTGTTCGTTCCACCTCACTAAAATACTCCAAGATCCGCCAGTTCCAGGAGCACTTTCAGTTTGATGTGTGCCGGCATGAGGTGCGTTACGGCTGCCTGCGTGAAGACAGCTGCCATTTTGCTCACAGCTTCATAGAGCTCAAAGTTTGGCTGCTACAGCAGTACTCCGGTAAGTGTACCACTTGGCTCATCCTGAGGATGGAGAGGGAGATCTGCAGTATCTGTGGTTCCTGAGATGCCTTTCTAGGGACCATAGGATTGTACCTTTAGTGTATTGAAATCTTACATACATGAATTATAAGAGTTGAGGGAATGATTTGTGGTGTTAGGTTTTAATATTCTACACTTTGCAGAAAAGAAAGCTCTAGAGTGGATCAGTGGATGTAACTGCCAACTTGGCAAGAGTGGCTGGAAATTGGAGGCAGCATGTCTGAATCAAGAACTCTTAAATTTTATGCCCTTTTGTTGCTATATTTCTGCTGCACTTGTAGAGTATTATATATGTGTGTGTGTGTGTGTATATATATATATATATATATGAAGGGTGGGGTGTGTGTATGTGTGTGTGTACACACACACACACACACACACAAACACAAACACAAACACACCACCCTTCATCAGAGATCTCAGGGTGGTTCAGAATGAAATTACTTGAATCTCCAAGTCTGTTGGTCCATTGCCTTTTTGAAACACTACAAGTAAAACCATTGTTTTAAAAAATCTGAAAAGATTCTGGAAGTTGGAAGCTCTTAATAGAAGACTTTATTATAATTCCAGGGATGACCCATGAAGATATTGTACAGGAATCCAAGAAGTACTGGCAACAGATGGAGGCACATGCCAGCAAGACTAACAGCAATATGGTAAGGAACTTCAAAGATCCAATGCCAATGGCTGTGTTTTATGAGAACGCACATTCATTGATCAAAGGTAGACAGCATTAGGAACTTCCAATTCCAGGAGGTGTACTTTACTTCAGTACTTGTGTACATAAAATGTACACGAGCATTCCCTAATTTTTCTGCCCACACAGAAATTCCCAGAGAACATTGTGCATAGTTAAACTCTGGCATTCACTAGCCTAAGATATGGTGGTGGTCACCAACTTGGCTCTAAAGGGAAACAGACAGGTTTGTGGTAGATATGGCTAACAGTTGCTTCTAGTCTTGATGACTATGTTGCCTTCAGTATCGGTTGCTGAGGATAGGGCTGTTGTCCTCATGTCTTCTTTGTGGGCTTCCCAGAGGCATATGATTGGCTACCGTGAAGAACAGGATGCTTGACCTACCAGAACTGTCTCTGTATTCTTTTGTGTGCCTTTGAGAGAATAAGAAGCAACTCTCTCTGTATAGTGGCCCCCCAGGAGAGGGGTGGGATTGGCTGCTACTCCAGTATATTCTTATTATTAAATGGTGTATGTATTCCTTCCTCTTCCTTGCTTTTAACTTCTCTCTCTCTCTCTCTCTCTCTCTCTCTCATTTGGAATATCATAGGGGTTAAAACACGTTAAGGAGCTTCTTAAATGGAAATAATTGTTTATGCGAAAATAGCTCAAGGGTTCTTTTGTGTGTAAGACCACATTCCTAAACACACGTAGTGGCCAACAAGAGCCATTAGGCACAGTGGCACTAACTTCTCAGCAAGGATGAATTGGAATATATTGCACATGTCCAAAATAGGATCCAGAATGGAGCAGTTGGGCCTTGAGGCAGCTTTCAAGGAAGGGAGGAGGATGTTCATGGGCTGTATGGGCGAGTGGCTCTTCATACTGCAGTGCAGCCCATGGAGGGTGGGCTTATTTTGGGTGGAGATCCACGAGGTTTGCTGCAACTATTACTCTGACTTCTCTCCTTCCCACTCGGTTCCTTCAGCTGATCATGCCTGCCGGCATCTAGCATGACGCTGTTAGAGGCAGCACTATCTCATTTGTTATTTGTGGTTGTTAAAGTAACAGAAAAGAAATTATGCCCAGAAAGCCCCCCTGCCCTGGGACAAAATCAAAGCACAGAAGCAAAATCCAGAAGCCATGGACCTTAGAAAAAATATAGTAATGAGTAGCTAAGAGCTTTGACCAAACTGCGGGAGGCAGTGGAAGACAGAAGCGCCTGGCGTGCTCTGGTCCATGGGGTCACGAAGAGTCGGACACGACTAAACAACAACAACAACAACAACAACAGCTAAGAGCACTCTTTTGAACCATGAACGGGGATCAGATTTGATTCTTGGAAGATTATGGCTCGTGGGAGGGCTGTTGATCTGTAGGATGAGGTTCAAAAGCCAAGTGGCAGCTTTTTATTTTTTTAGTTTTTATAATTTTCATTTATATAAATTACAACAATTATTCAATCATAATTTTAACATTTAAAACTCTGACTCCCTTCCTCCTCTTTCTATGGCTCTTTACATTTCTTTTCATCTTCCTACATACTCCAAATTATCTCAACATATTCTTTCATATATCTACAGTGGTACCTCGGGTTAAGTACTTAATTCGTTCCGGGGGTCCATACTTAACCTGAAACAGTTCTTAACCTGAAGCACCACTTTAGCTAATGGGGCCTCCTGCTGCTGCCGTGTCGCTGGAGCACAATTTCTGTTCTTATCCTGAAGCAAAGTTCTTAACCTGAAGCACTATTTCTGGGTTAGCGGAGTCTGTACCCTGAAGCGTATGTAACCTGAAGCGTATGTAACCTGAAGCGTATGTAACCCGAGGTACCACTGTATTCCCATATATATCCCATATATATAGAGAGAGAGAGAGAGAGACTACAGGTTTTTACATTAATCCTATCAATGTCTTAATCTGTTTACAGTTTGTTTGTAAATACTCAGTAAACCATTTCCATTCCTTTCTTTAAAAAATTGTTAAATTGCTATCTTGATTTCTTATTCTCCCAGTAAGTTTTGACATTTCTGCCTAGTCCCATTAACTTCTATATCCATTCTTCTCTCGTTGGGACCTCTTCTTCCTTCCATTTTTGGGCAAATAACATTCTTGCAGCTGTGGTTGCATACATAAATAAATTTCTATACTGTTTAGGTAGTTCTGATCCCATAATTCCCGAAAGAAAAGCTTCTGGTTTCCAAGTTAGCGGTTAGTGTGCGATAATAACCTGCTACCCTCCTCCTGGGTTTCATTTTGGAGTCCTGGAGAAGTGCCTAGCTGATGAGTAACAAAAGGAGCCCAGCCCTGGCATTGGATTAAAACAGCTCTTGAACTAGAACACCAAGTTCTTTGACCTTTAATGACTTTCAGAAGGTGTGGTTAGTAAGAAGAGAAAGAGAGGGGAGGGGAGACCCATCATTTAGAAATTGTTAGATTAAAATGCTAAATAATATTTCCTACCACTTGGTGTCTCTTATTCCTTCTGTCAGTCAGTTTCAGCATAGAAGGACATGTTATGGCTTGTCCAGCACATAGAGGATTGTGGCTTCATGCTACTATTACAATGGGGTCAAATAATCAAACTGTGCAGCTACATCATACTTTTCAGAGAAGAGCACGGGTGGAAGAATTGAGGCAGTACAGATGCAAGGAAGGATCAGGCAAGAGCTGGGGAAGAGGGCAGTTGGGGTGTTGTGGTAGCCGGTGAAACAAATTAAACTCTGGATGCTCTCCCACCACCATTTACTTCCATGGTGGTTTAAGCTGGTACACATGTAGCCATTAAGGAAATGAATGGTCTGCATTGTCCAGTCTCATGATGTGGGGCTGAGAGTTTTCTTCCCTTTTGCTTTTTTAAACACATCTCTGTTTCTGATTTAGAAAATTTCACGCACACAAAACCATTTTCTTTACGGTGTGCTTCATGCAGACCCTGGCAATTATCCATGCATTGGGGAAGAAGCAAGCTTGAGGACCAGAGGGATGGGAAGGAGCTGTCTGGTAGAAGGTGTTGACCAGACCTAGAGCCTTTTTTGGCTTGGGGAAAGGAGGGAAGTGTTGCTATTTCAGCATTCCACCTATGATTCATACCCTCCAACATGCCATAGAGGAAAATTGGGATGCACACTCGTGCAAGAGCATGGCCCCCCAAAACGCGTATTTCAGGGTGCTCTCTCACTGAGCCATAACGGGACATCCTAGGATCCAATCAGAAGCTGGGATGGCTTCTGTAATTCTGGGATGTCCCTGGGACAGTTGAGGGGTGTGATGATGCCCAAGTACTTCAGTGCTGAAGGTGGAGGGGACATGTTCCCAATGAGAGGAGAAAGACCAAGTAGGAGTAGTAAATTATTAAGTGCCATGGTGGAGTAATGCAGCGGAAGAAGAACTGGGGCAGTGGAGGCATAGCCTAGTATCAGTTACCAGCTAGAGCAGACAGGGAGGAGCGGCCTTTTCATCTGATGTGGGAGTCATAAAGCCATAGCAGAGGCTTGTAATATTGCAGGGTACCTCCTGACCTCGTGACCAGCACTCCAAGCTTTACAATGTATTGGAATGTATTGACCTTAAATGGAGTTGTGTTTCCTCTGGGCAGTGATGACCCTATATGGTGATGTGTGTAATAAAAGCCTTGACCGGATGAGGTAACGTGAGACATTGGCAAACGGCCATGCGGCTGGGGAGAACAAAGGAGAATAAATCGGGAAAGGGCAGAGAAAGGAGCTGCCCTTACCATCATGAAAATATAGCTGGCTTTCTTTGTCATTTTTCTATGCTAATCACCATCTCATGACGGCTGGATTTCCGTCAATCTGACAAGAGAAACGGCCTATCTCCATGTCGTGGGGGAGGCATTCAGAAAGCATGAGGAACACATGCAGCTTATGGGAGCATTTTGGAGGCTGGGCTATGAGTCCCCCATCCCCCATGGCTGGGTATACAAGGGAGAAGGTGGCCTTGGGCCGCTCACACCCTACTTCTCTGAGGCTGCAGCCTTCAGACCTAGATCCCTTCATTTCTAATATCTGCGGACATGTAATATTTGGGGGTACATTCAAGCCAAGGATGCTGAAGAGGTGCTGGACTGTTTTTCTAATGAGTCTCGCAATCCCAAATGTGAAATAAAACATTCAATCCATCCTCCATGATGGGAGTTGGAAGTCCAGTAGCATCTGGAGGGTCCAAATTCCACCATCTCTGAGCCTAGTGGGTGTCTTGAACTAAGTCAGAAATGTTCAGTTAGTAAGAAATGCTGCTGTGAAAAGCACAGCTGATAGCAATGAAGATTTTTTAAAAATGTTTGTGCGGGCATGTTCAGAACATGCTTGTTGCTGATACCCTGCTAATTAAACAGGGTCCTGCATGACACTAATGTATAGCATGCTTGTAGCTTTTTAAATGGAAGGGGATTTCAAATATAACTAACCAGTCCCAGATGGGTTCATTGTGGTTTTGTCCAAGCCGAGGAAACCATTCTACCAGCTTTTAGCTAAGTCTCAAAGAAAGTAGCAACAGTTCACTGGTGCAGAGGGCTAAGCAACCAACAGTGGAAAGTTTGTTTTTGCCTTTCTTTTTCTCCAGTCTAAGCAGGTTAATTTGGCATAATGCTTATTCAGCTGTGCTTCCAGCTAAATAACTCTTGCATGGAGAGGGAGTGGGGGAGCTTCTGTGGGGAGAGGGATGATGCAGAGTCACATTAGGGGGGTGGGTTCTGTCTCCCCAGAATTCCCTTATTTGTGTGCACTCTGCTCTTGTGCTAAGATGACTTTGGTTCAGAAAAACTAAATAACAGGATGACATGCTGTCTTGCTACTTCCACAGATTGCAAAATCACCTGACATTTTCTAAGCTGTGAAGTTGTCTGGAAACTAATTGCACAATGCCTGAATGCGTTCATTTTTGGATGTACCTGGAGCAGCCATTCTGTATAGCCGGCTTCACTCTGGACTGCCAGTAAATAATGCCGGGCTGAGTTGCTTTTTTTGGCAACTAAATATGTCGGAATAATTGGGAACAGCTGGAGAAGAGTTAACAGAGTTAGGGAAAGGTTACGAGAGAATAATACTCTTGCATATCTAAGTGAAATCAGACCCATCCCACATTTCTAGAATTGGCCTTCAACCATTGTTCTATCTAGCTCAGTACTGTTTACACTGACTGGCAGAAACTCTCCAAATTTTCCATTGGGGGGCATTCCCAGCCTTCCCTAGAGATGCCAGGGATTGAAATTGGGACTTTCTGCAGGCAGAACGGATGTCCTGCTTCTGAGCCACAGATATTTCCCCAAAGCATACTTAGTGACTACTCGGGGATGGTAGAAGAATGAAAACTAGAGGGAGGGAGAATTGGAATTGAATATCCTGAAAGAAATCATAGCTGGCTGGCTGGAATTCTGAAAGCAGCTCACCCTACTTCAACATTTTGTTGATGATCTTATTCGCGTGCTCTGCCACTGATCCACTGCTCTCTTTCTCGTTGTGGCATGCCTTCTGCCTTACTTGGAATAACAAATCAAAGCATTGCTGTGCCAAAGCTTTTAATCATGTGGCCGGTATGGTTTAGTTGCCCACTAGATCTTGTAATGTTGGCCCCATAACAATGCAGCTGTTAATCTGAAGCCAGTTGGGCTGAGTTAATTCATGGCATGCTTAGGAACCTCTAATTTCCATGCAACATTGACTGATTTATTAGCAATCTGTCAGGTATGTGTCTTGCTGTTACAAATACAGTCATGCACAGTTGATGCTTTGGCTTCTTCTTTCAGTTCCTTTTACCTTTGCAAAGATTTACTTGGCAAGGGTGCGTATGCTTCTCAGCTTTGGGCTACTCACCTGAAAAGACCTGTTCAGTTTGTGCTTGCCTCATGTTCTTGGAAGCTTCTAATGTTTAGAAGGAGCTTTTCAAAGCCTTTGATGAGGGTGTGAAAAGACTGGAGGCAGCGATTATTAGATAGATACCTAAGGGATGAATTCCATCTGCAACAATGACTTATATGGATTTATTTGGTGGGAGGGCCTTGATGGCAGCTTTCCACATGGCTAATTAACACTGTAGAAATAGGTGTCTAGTAGGTTTGGCTAATAGGGATAGCTGTTTTTGTTCCAGGAGTTTGTGTTTTGTCATAGTTACTCTTTTTGCACCATACCTCCTGCACTAATCTGGATTAGCCCTGTTTTTCCATTTCTTCTTGCAGTGATCAGCATGGCGATTGGTACAATCTGTACTTATGTGACTTGTGACACCAGTGTGGTGCGTTTACCCAGGGCAACTGAGTCTTTAGAAACTCCCTCCAGAATTACACACATGCAAAACTTTAAACCCTCCTGCTAGGCTTGGTCTAAGGCAGGGTCCATTCTCTGTGGAGATTTCCTTGGCCTCAGTTGGTGTGCTCTGGCTACCTGATTCAGGTGGCTATCCTTACCTGAGAGTAAGGACTCAGTGGAGTTTGTTTTGAGTTGATGGAGCATAATCCTACACAAAACAGTGTGGCTGAACAAATAGCTCAAGATCAGCATTCTTTGCGTTTTGCACTCCTAAAGCAGTTGGCACCCAGAGTGACTCATTCGTCCCAGACCCCTGGTGTGTGTGTGTGCGTTTTATTTTAATTTAAGTTCCATGAGTTTGTTTATAAAGAAAAGCAGCAAAAAAAATTCTAACATTGCAGTCAAAGGAATAAGGATTGTATGTGAGTATTGTGTTTAATGTTCTTTTTTCCTATAGAGGTGGCAAGAACCATAACAATGTGAACCCTCTTTTCTTCCTCCTCCCCCAACCAACACACATTTTCTACACTAAATTACCACCACCAGTTGCATGAATCTGTGATCTCCTGTCCTGGAGTAACTATCTCTCCATATATCTCATCCTCTGACTTCTCCCTCCTGCCACTGTTTCTTTCCAAATTCTAAGTTGGCACAAATTGTCTTTAAATTATTAGCAGCTCTTTTCTCTTCTACTCAAATTGTTAGTTATTCAGAGCTGAAGATGGTAACATTAATATGTTGCTCAGGCAGAGAATTCCATCAAGTAATATTTTATGCCCCCAATGTTGTAAAAGATGATATAGTTTATATATGCACATTAAACTGCCTAACAGCATCCATGTCACCCAGGAGAGCACAGCTGCAGAGATAAGAAAAGAAGAGTTGTTCCGTTGTCTGAAGAGGTCCCATCCTGGTTCACATGGAGAAGCCATTTTCAACAGAGCCCACCAATGGAAGCGCACAGCTGTATTGAGGCAGCACTGGGTGTTGAAATTTTGCACCCGCTAACAATTTTGTGTCCAGGGCAACCGCCACTGCAGCCCCCCCGCCCCGCCCCAAATCCTATGCCACTGCTATGATTCTCAGGGACACAGGTAGCGTCTTGGGCTTGCCAATCGGAAGGTTGGCGGTTCTAATCCCCGCAACAGGGTAAGCTTCCATTGCTCTGTCCCAGCTCCTGCCAACCTAGCAGTTCGAAAGCATGCCAGTACAAGTAGATAAATAGGTACTGCTGCAGCAGGATGGTAAACAGCGTTTACGTGCGCTCTGGTTTCCGTAACAGTGTTCCATTGCACCAGAAGCGGTTTAGTCATGCTAGCCACACAACCCGGAAAGCTGTCTGTGGACAAACACCAGCTCCCTCGGCCTGAAAGTGAGATGAGCGCCACAACACCATAGTTGCCTTTGACTGGACTTAACCGTCCAAGAGTCCTTATGTTCCTCAGATTACTTTGTGTATTTATGTTCATTTTAGACTGGGTGTGTCATGTGCAATGTTTGCAACCCCTGCAGGAAGTGAAGTGAGTCCAAGCCCAGGACTGTAAAGATCATATAGGCCCAATTTATGCCCTTAGAGCCCAATCTATTGATTAGATACTGTGCTGAACCAGTGGCCAATACTGGCAAAAGAAGAAAAAAACCGTTCCTGTAGGAATGCAATTGTAAATTCAACAGCATGGATCATAAAAAGAGTTGTTTTTTTACTGTGAGTTTTGCATTGTGTCATTTCATTATCTCCAACACCACATCCCACAATACTAGAAAACAGAAGTAGGTGGCTTATTAGCTTCTTCAATAGCATGAAACAGAGTCTGCGGAGAGAGAAAGAGAGAGCGCTTTATCTTTATCTTCAGTCCCTTACATATGATATCCTTTACCTTTTCAAATAACGGGATTTTTGTCTGTAAATTAGCAGCAAAGGCTATTTACTTATATATCACTATCCATTCTAATGTAATTTTATCTTACTGTTAGGATCTGTTTTTGCAGTCTTGTTTTGTCGCTTGCTTTATTCTGCAGTTCTCATAAAAGAACATACGTGTAAAAATGTGTATTGTCTTAGTAAATCTAGCTTGTCCAATTTTGTGGATGCAGCAACTCCCTCCACCAACTTTGTTCCTTCCTCCGTCCCAATATCAGGCTTCTGCGAGGACTCCCACGTCAAGCACTTTCGACCTCCAAATGAAATTTGTTTGTGGCCAGTGTTGGAGGAATGGGCAGGTGGTGGAACCAGACAAGGACCTCAAGTACTGTAGTGCCAAAGCTCGCCACTGGTAGGTGCCCTTACCTATTCTACTGCCTGTAGAATGTTTTCCTACCATAGATTTTGTGGTGTGCTTTTATTTAAACGACTGCTGTGGTTTTCTAGGGTTTTGTTTTTATTCCTTGTAGACTATAAAATGTATTTGTGGTCATTTTTGAACTGAGTCAGTGCCAGGCATACCTACTCTTGTGGAGGAAGCTGTGTGGAGAAAAAACATGGGGAAAGGGGAGATTTAAAATGATGCAGAGTTTATGGGCCAATTACTTATGGGTCTGTATTGTTTTAATACAATGTTTCCCAAAGTTTTGATAATGGGACAGGTGCCCCCCCATTTTGAAAATGGAGGTATACTGAGGCGTTCCCAAAGTAAAGGAAGGATTGAACTCTGATTAATAAGAATACACACAGAGGCTTGAACCAGCAAGACTCTGGGAAGGGTGCGTATAATAATCTCTCTCCCTCTACCCCACGGCCCAGGTCGTTTTATTCACAAAAGAACTTTTTACAGAGTGTTCATAAGAACGAATCAGACTTCTTCTGAGCATTTCAATAAACCCCAAGTTGGGAAAATTTAAACTACCAAAACTAATTAAGCACGCATATTGCGATCATTATCACCTTCAGGTGAGATCTGTTTCCTGGCCCTAAGATTAACATCCTAAGATTAACATATCAGAAAAGCTACATCAAAAGAAGCTGCCCACTACCTTTGATGACCCAGGATGCCTGCCTGCAGGATGTGACTTGTCAAGAAAAAGAAATGGAACAGGGATGCAGAAGTGTGGATTGATCAAGAATCATATCAAAATAGTTTAAACCCAGTCAACGCAATGCTTTCATTGCTGACACAGATGGCTTACTCTATATTTATAATTCCTCATAGCAATCCCACCTGATCACTACAGTATACTTCAGCTTTGCACTAAAATAGATTACTATAAATGCTTGATTAACTTGTAAAGCGACGGGCAGGGAGTTTGAAGCCAGCCCATTTTGATTCTGCTTCCCAACGTCTTACCCTTTCCTTTGCCTAGGAAGCATGGTTGCTTCCCTAAGTAGGCAATGTGTCAGGGATTCCCCCACGCCTGACAGCTCTAGCGCAGGTTGCATCTGGGGAATCCTTGTGCATTATTAGTCCTTCCTTCAGGGTTATGTCAATGATCATATTCTGGCAAAAAGGAGGAAACGGGTGCTGTCTGCTGCCTCCCCACTCGGAAGGTATGC
The DNA here is from genome assembly GCF_964270895.1 of Podarcis filfolensis. Lineage (NCBI taxonomy): Eukaryota > Metazoa > Chordata > Lepidosauria > Squamata > Lacertidae > Podarcis > Podarcis filfolensis. The sequence goes on along the minus strand of NC_139612.1, from coordinate 44,740,992 downwards.
ACGGTGTCTGCACACACTCCTTCAATAAGCCTTCTAAAATCTTTATCCTAGTTGGTGCTTGTCCTGTACCTGAATGGATTGTGTGTATTTGTTGTTGTTTTCAACTGCTTTTATATTTATAGTGGTTGTTTTTCAAAATTGTTTACATACACAATTGCTTTTTAAATTGTTTTTCTATACAGTCGTACCTTGGAAGTTGAATGGAATCTGTTCCAGAAGTCTGTTCGACTTCCAAAGCGTGCCTTCTGATTGGCTGGAGGAAGCTCCTGCAACCGGTCGGAAGCTCCATCGGTTGTCCAGTTTCCAAAAACAGTATGCAAACTGGAACAGTCACTTCCGGGTTTGCAGTGTTTGGGAGCCAAAACATTCGAGAACTAAGCTGTTCAAAAACCAAGGTTTGACTGTAGCCAAGTTTTATATTTGTCGTTATAGTGTAAACCATTTTGAGATGCCTCTTGAGGAGTAGCAAGGGTAAACAAATAAGGATACAGTGAGATAGATGCCACCAATGGTTATTTAGATATTAGATTTATATCCCATCTTTCCTCTGTGGCTGTTAAGAGATAGTCTCCCTTCGATTCAGGCATTGCTACTCTGCTTTAGGAAGGTGCCTTCACACACTGCCACAGACCAGGACATAGTAGCTGCTTCAGTTTTTAAGTCCTAATTCTCTGTCATGGCACACTAGTGTGCCCTGACAAGCAGTTCTGAAAGCTCTTCCTTAGTCTATAAATCATACAATCTATGTGATACAGGACCAGATGATCTGCATCATAAGGCTTTTCTTATCTGCTACTGCTTCGCACGGTTTATTTTGGCAATCAGTTGTTGTGTGTTGTCCTCCCCACCCTGCCCACGTGGTTCGTGGCACAGAGCTTTCCTTCTTTCTAGCAGGGAATTCTGGATTCATTAGCTCAATCTGTACACCAGTTGTCATGAAAGCCAGACTCTGCTCATAATGGAACATTTTCTGAGCATCTTTTTTGATGTCCTCCCCCTCGTAGTTGGACCAAGGAGCGCCGTGTCCTGCTTGTGATGTCCAAAGCAAAGAAGAAGTGGGTGTCTGTCCGACCATTGCCTTCCATCCGCAACTTCCCTCAGCAATACGATGTGAGTAGCACTGTTGTTTTGCAGATGGCGCTTAACATAAGAACATCATCGGAGCCTGCAGGATCAAGCACAACTAGTCCAGCATTCTGTTCTTACAGTAGCCTATTGGAAGCCACAAGCAGAACTTGAGCATAGTAGCATTTCCCCCACTTGTGTTTCCCAGGAACTGGTATACATAGGCAAACTGCTTCTGACACCAATGGTAGACCATCACCATCCTGCTTATTAGCTGTTGATTGCCTTATCCTCCATGAACTTATCTCTTTTGAAGCCAGCCAAGCTTATGGCCACCACTGCTTTTTGTAGGCGTGAATTCTCTAGTTGTTGTTTTTATTATTTTTATTATTATTTCTCAGCTCAGGGCAGTTCACAGAATAAAATAAAGGATAAAAACAAGAAAACAATTTAAACAAAAGAGGAAGGTTTGCAGCTGGTGCCTAAAAATATATAATGTAGGTGCCAGGCGAACCAAGTGCTGTGCGAAGAAATGCCCTTTTTTTGGCTGCCCAGAAACTTGGATGCCTCTTGAATTTTAGTATTATGAGAGAGGGAGAAAACATTTCTCTATCCACTTTCTCACTGTGCCTCATTCTTTATATCTGCCGTGTATCTTACTCGCCTTTTCTCTAAGAAGCCCCAAATGTCGTGCGACCTTTTCTTATAGGTGAGTTGCCTTTTCTTTCCATTCACACTTGAGCTCTGTATGGAGTGAGAAGGGAGCCAGAATACAGAAGCCGAAGGAGGAAGAGCTCTTTAGACAGGGGAATGGCAGAGTTATTGTTAGACAAAAAACAGGTGCTGGTTGAAGGCCAAGATTAGTCAGTGGTGCAATAATGAAAGAATATTTTGACACACGTTGAAATCACCCATGCAAATTTGGTGGTTTTAATTAAAATCCTTGTTCCATGGAAGACTGGTTGGCTCTGGAATTGGGTATAGCGTTTCACCTTGGGTTACCCTCCTCTAATTCAGAGTGCTGTGTGTGTGAAAAGAATGGTGACATTCCTCAGTTTGTTTACTGCCAGAGAAGGTGTGGCACTAGCTCCTGGGCTTGAAGATGACGTGACTTCAAGTCAATTCAAGGATTTGGAAAGCACTGATCATTCAAAAAAGAAGAAAACTATCAAGAGGAGCTCTTAACGTTAAGCCCAGTTGTGGGTGAACATGTTGCAAAACTTTTTTGTATTCCTTTTTCCTAAGGGAAAGGAAGACTCAAAATGACCAACAATATTTGGTAAATAATGAGCAAGCAATACATGCGTGTGCGTATATTCACACATGAATGTTCAGATCTAGGCTTTTCGTGTGCCCCTAGAGTCAAATGTCTCCTTGCTTTAGGAGAGTTTTCTATAAAAATCACCCAATCCCTTTTTTAAAAGACTTGTATTCTGTTGCAAAAGGAAATAACTGTGCTTCAAAAATGGTTGCTACAAGGAAGTGAATAATTTTACTGCTGTACTTCTGTTGTTTGCTAAGTGCATGGATGGGGAACCGTTGGCCCACCAGACGTTATTGGAATCCAACTCCCGGCCAATGGACTCCAACTCCTGGCCAGTGGTCAGAGGATGATGGGATTTGTAGTCCAACAACATCTGGAGACCACAAGTTCCCCACCCCTGGCTAAGGGAATAGTTTTTGTTTGCTTTGTTGGAATTGTTCATTAAATCTGTTTCTAATCCGAGTGTCTGTTGTCTATTTCCTTTGAGCACAAAGCCAACATCTTCTGTTTCCATGAGTGAGTAAGGATGAGGAAGAGACGTTAAAAACAATTGCTTTGGAAATCATTCTCCTAGAGCATAGCATGACTGTGGATGAGGAATGGGTAGTTGTGCTGTAGCCTCCTCAGGTTGTGGTCTTTTCAAGAACTGAAGAGGCTTTGTGGTAGAAACAAGAACTGAAAAGGGAGATATGAGGGAAAGGGGAAAAGTTAGCAGTATGTCTTGGAGGAGAAGCTTTTCTTTAGTTCTCCTCCTATATTTATATTTTAGTGTTTTCTATTCAACTCTGCAATCTAGGAGGTTCTTGGAGAGGTATTCAAGAAATCCGGCCTTGATTTGTCTCCATTTCCAGAAACAGAGAGAGGATGTGGTCCAGAGTAACTTTCTGATATGTTGGTATGGCAGGCAGGTCTCAGACTCTCCCCTCTGAGCTTCACTGTGATGCCAGGCTCTTGCTTGAAAGCATGCTTGAATGTAGCATATTGAAGGTGTACTATTCTTAATTCCATGATGCAGCCTTCCATTTCAAAGTAGATCTCTGTGTAGCTGCATGTTCTAGAATGCACCTGCAGTTCTTGGGAGTGCTTGTCCAACACAAGGACAGACATAAGGGCTCTGAGAGAGAAAGTGGACTTTAAGAGTAGTAGGTTTTCCTTTGTACCCTGTGTCAAGGGGAAAGATGGCAGTGTCTGAAGACCTTGCTTAAATTGCAAGTGTGAGACATGTGTGTGGCCATGGCAGGACTTCCAGGACTTGCAGAAAGCAAGTCTCTGGTGCTGATACTCTGGAATAAGAGGCAGGTGGGGAGGAGCCCATGACTCCAATCCCTGTGACACAGCAACTAGTAGTGTTCTGCACAACAGCTGCTTTTTGAGTGAGGGCATAGAAACTATGCCACCACCACCCTAATCCTGCTATGGATCACCACAACCATTCTGAATTGACTAGTAGTGATCCATATGAAGAAATTGCTGCAGTCTGTATGGCTTATTGATAACCAGGTGCATTGATTGGCAGTGCACCTGAAACTCAGAAGACCTTCATCCAGAAGTGCTGCAGCAATTGCTAGCCTCAGGAGGTCCCAGAAAATCAGCAGAAAGCACAGGAACAATTCCACAGCAGTCTTCGCAGAATAACATTGGGTTGTTGAATAACCTCCATAAGCCCCCAGTGTATCAGTCTTCTGCTTCTTTTTCTTCTTCTTTGCTTGTCATCTTTCAGGTGTATGTGTTGGAGGTGGGTTCTATCACCACAGAGTCTTTAATGGCATTCAACATATATACAGTGATAAAAACCAGAATAAACTTGTACCAATAAACTTGAAAATTTTAATCCTACAGCTCTCAGGGCTTATCCTCACTTACCTTTAACCTGCTCTTTCCAGGCACAGGTCTGCACTTAAAAACTCTGTGTCTGAGCATGGGTTTTTTGTTTTGTTGCAGTGAATACCTGCTCTGTAGCACTCAATTGGAGCAAACGTCAATTCAGATTTTCCTGAGATTGCTATTTGCTCTGATTGAGCTTTAAAGAACAGGTTTTTGTTGCCGGGGTGGGTGGGGGTCAACTTCCTTAATGCTGGAAGGCTATCACCTGTCAAGCTGGAGAGACAAATTTGTATGTTGTTATCATTGCCTAGTCACAGATTTGCAGATACAGTCTGAAGCAGAATTAATTCACAAAGCTTGCTTGTCCCCTTTTTGTTTGACTTGGCACCATTCTTGGCTACTTCATCCTTTTTTCTTTTGAGGGTGGAGGGGTTTTTTCTTCTTTTTTAAGGTTTGTGTGTGTGTTTTCTATCTCTTTGCAGCTATGCATTCATGCCCAAAATGGCAGGAAGTGTCAGTATGTTGGAAACTGCTCTTTTGCCCACAGCCCTGAAGAGAGAGAGATGTGGACTTTCATGAAAGAAAATAAGAGTGAGTGGAATGTATGTTTGGGAGCAGGGGGAAAACTCTCTTCCATTCTAGTTCCCCATTCCCCCCTTTTTAGGAAAGCTAGCCTTGAGAGTGATGGACACACTGTGGCTTAGTGAAGATGTAAGTCTGGCTCCCTAAAAAGCATAGTTTGCAAACCAAGGGCTGATCTTGTGAAACTCACCCCTTCCTTCCCCTCTCCAGAGCAATTCTCCCTTCCTTCCCTGTGCTAATTGAAGTACTGCATTATGAGGACACCAATGTATAAAATAATTGGGAATCTTGTCTCTTTCCCCAGTTTAGGAAGTTGAGTTTGGAGCTCTGGGGGAGCTTGGACTGAGAGCTTATATAGTAGCAGGAGACTCCATTCCTGCCTGGCTTTCTCTGCCAGGCCCTGTTTTCAGGCACTTACCTGCCTCCTGAATAGCCAAACATGCTGTTAGCCAAGCATGTTCTTGCCTTGCTTCTGTCTCCTCCATTATTGGAGCTCCAGAGGTGGTGATTGGTGGAGGGATGGAATCCAAGAATTATTCAGGAATCTAGGCTACTGGTGTTATGAGCTCTGGTCCTGGGGCCAGGAGTTCTGAATCTGGCAGGGTTGCTGGCAGTGAAATCTGCTAGGGTGCTCTGCTCCTCTATGAAGAGGTTCCAGGTCTGAGTAGAGCTAAACCTGGATAGGATTAAAGCCATGACTTGAAATTGGTTTACAAACCATAGTTCCCTAAAACTATGGTTAATGTCAGGAAGGGGGTGCAGATGACTCCAGAGAGCAGAGGAGGGAGGAACGCATGCACAAGACTTGACTCCCGATCCACAGATACCCGCAGTTTACAGGAGTCAGCTTTAAATAGGAACCACACCATTGTGGGCTGGAATTGTATTCTAAAACGTTACACGCATGTATAGCTATCTTCTTCTCTGCCGGCTGAAACAGTGTCCTGCACCTTGTGCTATTTTATTTTTATTTTGTTTATTTATCGTATTTATATCTCACCTTCTGGGCAGCCTTCCAAGGGCCACATTCCAGTAATGAGCAGGGCCAGAGGCAAAAGTGGCTTTTAACTTTGTACAGTAGTCTAGTTTCTACACTCAGACACCTACCCCTCTCTATTCTTCATCTAAACAAGGGAGAGCTATTATTAGAGTTCGGGGACAAATTCCACCCATCCAAAAACACCCAGGGGGGTGTTGAAGCTGGGTTGGGGGGGTAGCCTAGGAGTGTGGGTTAGAGAGAGAGTCCCAGGGACCAGATAGAGAAACGTGGAAGTTCACATTTAGCCCCCATGCCTGAAGTTCCTCACACCTGCCTTAAAAGAAAAGAAGTATTTTTGTAAGTCCTTTCAGCTGTGGTGGGGCTTTGGCTCAGTTGCAGAGCACGTCTTTTGCATGTGGCAGGTCCCAGGTTCAAATCCAGACATCTCTAGGTAGGGCTTCTAGAGAGACCCCTGTCTGAAATGCTGAAGAGCTGAGCTACAAGAATGCTAAGATAATACCAAACTAGATGGACTCTTGCTCTGACTTATTGGAAGCCGCCCAGAGTGCCTGGGGAAACTCAGCCAGATGGGTGGGGTATAAATAAATTATTATTATTATTATTATTATTATTATTATTATTATTATTATTATAGCCGCTTCCTTTGTAAAGCTTTCCTATTGGAGATATTGTGCTTGGTATGATGGAAAGGAGGCTCATCAGACTGATATTTCATTGCAGTTTTGGATATGCAGCAGACCTACGACATGTGGCTGAAAAAACACAATCCTGGGAAGCCGGGTGAGGGGACACCTCTGACATCACGGGAAGGGGAGAAGCAGATCCAGATGCCCACTGATTATGCTGACATGGTAACATCTTTCTCTTGCGCAATCTGTCGCTTGCCATCCATAAGCTGGTTGATGGCCCATTGGGTGGAATGTTGCTGCTCCTGAAGTTTTTTCTGTTTTTATGCTGGGTTTCTTCATGGGTTGTTGGAATGATTTTTATTGAGAGGTATTGTTTTGTACGTTGTGCCGTTGCTCTTAGCAGCAAGCAATTAAGTCAAACAAATAATAAATATTGAATCCCCCCCCCCCGTTTTTATGAAGACAGCGTACCATTTTTTAAAAAGAAATGGAGGGCCACTTCATTAATTGCATGTATTTTGCTGGAATGACATGAAGTCTTGGGAGGATCCAATCCTTGTATGAGTAGTGAAATATATGAAGGATTTAATGTTGACTCTATTTTATTACACCCCCGCACACCCCTGTGCCCCTGCTCACTGTTTCACTCACCAGTCCCCCTGCCATTCCCCCCACATTCACCCCCAAGAGCTTCTCCTATCCCATGCAACTACAAAGGTTGCTTTTCACTTTCTCAGCCCCATTTCCGAAGTTAGTTTTCTGTTCCGTTCTGCAGCCCCATTTTACACCTGTTTTCACCATCCTCATTGCCATCCCTCCTACTCCCTCTCTTTTTGCAGCCCCTTGCACCCAAATTTTCACATGCACCCCCTTTTTTCCTCCCCCTCATCCTTTTCTCTCCACCACTCCCCCCACAAAACCCAGAAGATCTTTGGCACTTGCAAAACATTTTGGAAAGTGGATAATAAAGGAAAATCTAGTTGGTGATCAAACTATGAAATACATCAAACAATGGATTTCTTTTATTTTTATCTGAGCTATTTCTATACAGCTTAATTAGTAGAAATGTTTAAGTCATGGGCAAAGTGGTTTTGGAGGTGGTTGGAGGAGCCCTTTCTAACCCTTTTATGGAGCAGTTGTTCAGTGAAACAGCACGAAGTTAAAGAACTGTGTTCTCCTGTTATCTGATGGCTAGATGGGCTACCATTGCTGGCTTTGTGGGAAGAACAGCAACAGCAAGAAGCAGTGGCAGCAACACATTCAGTCAGAGAAGCATAAAGAAAAAGTCTTCACATCGGAGAACGACTCCAGCTGCTGGAACTACCGTTTCCCAATGGGGGAGTTCCGGCTGTGTGAAAGGTACTGTGCACAAAACTACCCCCTTCTCATCTGGTTACATACGCAGTCAATATGTAACTCCAGATTAATAAAGAGAACAGTCCTTGGCTTCAGCTCTTCCTCACCCCATTGCCGTCTAGCCTTAGGAAGAGTTCTGAAGGACTCAGAAGCTTATGTACTGTTTTGTCACGTTTCGGTTGGCCTGGTAGAGTTATTGCCCTAATATTGATTTGGAATTTTCTTATGGGGCAGCACAGCTACTATTTACTTTTTCAGGTTAAATGTTTATTAGTAATAGGGGGAGAGGCACATCTATTTATTTATTTTTATTAGGCGGAGGGCCAGCTTTTATTTACCGCTGCCAATTCACTTTCTAACTGCTGCCCCCAGATGTCTGTACTACATTGTTTACCAACATCTTTAACTATATCTCAATAGCTGGTGAAATTCAGACATGGTACAAAACGGGCCAGACACACTTTTATAATAAAAGTAAAGTAAAGGTAAAGGGACCCCTGACCATTAGGTCCATTCGTGACCGACTCTGGGGTTGCGGTGCTCATCTCGCTTTATTGGCCGAGGGAGCCGGCGTACAGCTTCCGGGTCATGTGGCCAGCATGACTAAGCAGCTTCTGGCAAACCAGAGCAGCACACGGAAACACTGTTTAGCTTCCTGCCAGAGTGGTACCTATTTATCTACTTGCACTTTGACGTGCTTTCGAACTGCTAGGTTGGCAGGAGATAATAAAGTAACAATACATAATTTACTATAAAGGCATGATAAGTTTGCTATTGTTTCTTTAAGACTTATGTTTGCTTTAATAAGGTTATCATATCTTTAAACAACAGTTGCAGTTTAGATGTTGCTCAGCTCCAGCTCCCATCATACCTGACAATTGACCCAGCTGGCTTGTTTGCCAAAAAAGTATCCCTCTTTTGCCTTAGGCCCGTGCTATGTTTAGTAGAAAAAACCCTCTGTAGTTTGAAATTAGTTTTCTGGTGTCAGATACTGAAGAACTGAGGGAAATGGTTAAAAATGAAAAAAAACCCTAAAGTCTCTTAAGCCATGTGTTGTCCTCCTGCAGATTCCAGAAGACAAAATCCTGCCCTGAAGGGGAGAAGTGTCGCTCTGCTCATGGCCAGGATGAACTGACCGAGTGGCTGGATCGGAGGGAAGTAATGAAGCAGAAGCTGGCCAAAGCCCGCAAGGATATGCTGCTGTGCCCCAGAGATGACGACTTTGGCAAATACAGCTTCCTATTACAGGATAGCATATAATTTACTGAGGGTGGTGAGAAAACAGGCAGATTTTCAGAACCAGAGACGTGGGAAGGGTAGGAGCAGGGCAGTGACAAAGAGACTGGTAGTTGTTCCACAAACCTTTCTTTGATTGTAAGATAATCAAGATGATTTACTGATGTTGAATGGGATTTTGAATTGATTCATCTATAGACAGGGAACATGAAGCTCCTAGACTTTTGTTCTATCTCCCCTGCTCCCTTTTTAAACATAATTTTTCAATCTACCACTTTTCAACTTAAAAAAGATACTGTTTTGCGGTGTTTGGTAAATAAGAGGGAGGGGGCTTCTCACTTTGGTGCCCAAGCCCCTGGATCCTTTATTTGGGGTGCCTGATTGCTGGAATATTGCAGCATCGTGGACATGAGCATAGAGAGATAGTGGAGAAATGATGAGCAAGTGGGGTTTTGTTCAGTGTTGGTGGCTGTGCAGTGCTGTGTGCTTCTTCTCCACAGACACCCAAACCATTGTGTAGAAGAATAAGGTAGTAAATTAAAACAAGCCCAGTTCAAGCTATCTTTAAAGTTTTGAGGTGACTCCGGTGGTTGCTGTAGGCAATAGTAAAAAATAAGATCATATTTTTCTCTGCGTATTGTAAGATTACCTCCTCCTTTCTGCCCATTCCAGTCCCTCTCAGGTGAGGGAGGACAATGAATTTCTAGTCCAGCTGGAAAGATTATCACTACATTGCCTTTGGAAATGGAGGCAACAGTATATTCCCTGCCTTCCCATATAGCTTATCCTGTTACCCAAAAAGCTAATTGATAACAGATTATTGTGTTGGACCTTTGTTTGTTAAGCATAACTGTGAAGATTCTTCCTCCTACAGTTGGAGCAATTGCACAATGCAGTCTTTACCTCTCCATAGAGACACCTAAAACCAAGATGCTCTTTTGAGGATTGACATGTGCTTAAGAAAAATTAATGTTTGCAGGTTGTGCAGAGAGCCTGCTCGGTTGTTACTGAAAGTGTGTCAGTTCCACCTTAGTGGTGCCTCCCGCTCCCCATATTGGATAGATGTGTGTGTCTGCAAAGACCAAAAAGCAATGATAGCAGAAATGGACAGAAATTATGTAAAAGGAATCCAGTTGTTTAGATTAAAAAATGTTTGCCATATAAAAAGCAGTCAGGTTGGAAACCGTATTTTTTTTTTGCCATGTAAAATATGTGGTGCCACTCAGATAATAAAAAATGTAACTATACTTGAAATCAAAGATAGAATTAAATGCAAAGAGAGAAGTTAAAAATGTTTCCACAAGAGAAACTGGTTAAACCAAGGTTACAAAGAAGGAGAATAAAAACTTCCTTGCATATGAATGTTTCATTTCCAAAACTAATAGAATATATTATCTACAAATAGCCCCCAGCAACGAGAACACATTAAATCAGCTTTCTGTCCCCTCTGTGACAGTGGACAAGGTTCCTAGAAGACAATACGATCTCTTCTATATCAGTACTATTTAATACACCTTTTGAAGTGAGCTTCCAGAGGCTATTGTCCAAAGCATGCTTTCTATGAGTGAAGTTCCATTGAACGCCATGGGGGCTGCTTTTGGGGTAAGCATGTTCAGCACTGGGCTGTAAACGTCTGCAAAAAATGATGGGAACATTAAACAAAACGTTCTGTGAAATAGGGGTTGAAGAAAGGGAAAAAAGTGCTTTCATTTTATGACACTTGGCATGATGTGTGTGTCTGGATAAGAATGCAGGTGATCTAAAATGTGCACAACTTATATTTTTGCAAGCTAAAATGCTCAGCACTTGTGACTGAACAAGTTGGCGCAATTCTATTTTGGGGTCTAAGAGGAAATGCACTAATATGTGTATTACAAATTAGTATGCAGTATTGGAATATTTGCTTTATGTTTTGCAAGCAGATGATGTGTGATCTGAATGAGGAGGTTTCATGCTGAGATGTATCTATCTAGGACCTGCAGTCTTGGTTATACTATCTATTTTATGAAATTGTCCAACTAAGAGTTTTTGATATTTAATCAAATTTTATAACCCTTTCCTACTTAAATAATATTAATTAAGATAATATAAGCTATCCCTATAGACATGAAGAGGCCCAAATAATTGTGATAAGGAAGGGGAAGTAGAGTGAGCAGGGGAACATAAGATCACTAGGTTAGGGTTCTCTGAAACCTTTTGTTGCTTTATTTTCTTTCTAACTGATGATCAGATGCCCCATTACTCATTTTTGTCAGTATCTGGCCTTCACACTTATTAACCCACTTGTACCTATCGTAAAACCAGTTTAAAGATATTTGCTCTTTTTATAAGCAAAACCAGCTACTTGTTTTCAAATAGGCTTATTTTGTTAGACGAAAAACTCATATTCCTAAAAAGGAGATGTAGGTACTTTTCATTGCTATCTTCTAGGAGAAGGTTATAGCTTTTTGTGTGTTTGACTCCCAATGAATGGTAGTCATGTACCCTGACCACCACCATTCCATGGAATAATCCACACGTACTTTTCTTGAAAGCTATGATTCCCTTTTATTGATTTGATTATTCTAGAATTTGAAACAAAACCACTCATATCATGTTATGTGTCTTCCATTGGCCTAGATTTTGATAAAAAGGGAGTTGGCATTTTCTGCTGTCTTGCCAGTTTAGCAGTCTTAATTAATTTGACACTGGATTAAGCAAAACCACAGAAATTCAACTGCAACTGAATGAGCCAAATCACTCCCCTTCCCACACATAAGCATTCTGTGTATTTGCTTGTTGTCTGCTTGGCCATTATGCTTTCAGTCTGTTGGTCCTATTTCTCAAAACACTGATGAGAGCAATTGACCAGCTTCTGGAGTTGAAATGTTAACCTATTTGGGACAGACAGAGGAAAACACACATAAGAAAATGGATGTTTAAAATTCTTAAACTATCTGCATCTAGAAATGTAACTATATAAGTGTATGCTCTACCATGAGTTATAATATGTGAATTTATTTAGATTATGGGGTGGGAAATGTTTCCTTTCCTCTTTAATTAAAAAATAAACTGCTTTGCAGCCTTTTTTACTCCAATCAATACTACTTTGATGGGGGAGAAAAGGGCTTTTGTGGTTTATGGAAGCAGAGTTTATAGGGGTGGGAACACATATTCCTGGGCATTGCAGTGAGAATCAACTTTTGTTTTTTCCTGATATGATAACCTGATATGTGGTGTTGCAGTATTTTGTCACTGGACTTGTTCTAGTGTGTATATATGTAACCCTTCCATAAAACATATATACACAGGTATTAAATATATCACTCTATATAATATTATATATGTATGTGGTATCGAAGGAATCTTTTTTTATTGAGGGTTAAGGAAAAGGACTCTAGCTAGGGAAATGCAGCATCTCTTATTGAAACAAAATGATGTTGGGGGGAGGAATACTTCTGTTGCGTTGAAAAAGAATTATTTATGCTGACAGGGGATCATTACTCCAATCAGTGGTGAACTCACCCATGTAAATATCTGCCCATTCCATGGAAAGAAATGTTCATCTAATAAATAAGGTGCTAAAGAAAGCCTTTTGATTATTTTCTTAAGAAAATGGACGTTGTCAAGAGCAGGGGGTGGTACTTTGTCCTCTGTTTATCTTTCCCCCTTTGTCTTTATATAAATAGGATGGGATTATTTTTTGTGCTATAGCATCTCACTGTATCCATAGCACTAGCAGTTCTTCAGTAATCAAGGGTGTCAGCCCAGTGCTCCAGAACAACTGAATAAAAGAAATAAGCCTTTGGATAACTACCATAAATGACCTAGCAAAGGAAAGATTTTCAGGAGGGCAGACACATCTGAGAATTATAATGAAATTAGGTCACTGATTATGTTTTTTAATACTGAACAGACTGTGCTACAAAGAGCTTGGCAATGCCCCTTTCTTAACATAAAATAAAGTTATTGGTTCAGTCACTGTATTATAAAATGCTCCAAAAAAGGAGGTAGGACTCCTTTCCCAGATCCTCAAAGTTGAGGGAAGGGTAGGTTTGAATGGGATAGTGATTAACCAGGCCTTCAACCAGGCCATCCCTAAGAAACTGAGTGATAGGGGAAAGCCAGTGAAGGGAGATGCTATATTTCTAAGCTGATCTTGTAATAAGTTGGAGAGTCCTTCAAAATGTCTTTGTATTACTATATTTTAAGAATACCACGCTTTACTATTACAAAGAAATCCATAGTACCTTTCAGAAGGTCTAGTATCCAAGATAATAATGTAGATGTTCTAACAACTTTCTTGTTCCTAATGAGACAGATTTGCTTCTTTTAGCCTTTGTAATAGAAAATAAAAGTGTGCACTTTAAACCCTCACCGTGTGTGCTGTATTATTCCTTGGACGAGAATGGCAAGGTGGCTCATCTGTTTCTTCATGCATGGGCAATATGGCTGGTATGAAACATGATCAAAAAGTGATTCATTTGTGGCCTAGGATAGATCTTTCTGTTTTAGCTACCTCTCATTTAAAATGAAGTACCAAGTCTCATGTCACACAGTTCCCATGATGTCACTACTCTCATTACTTATGTACTTCAGATGTGGGGAACCTCCAGATGCTGCTGAATTGCAACTCTTATCATCCCTGGCAATTGGCCGTGCTTGCTGGGACTGTTGGGAGTTGTAGTTCAGCAACATGTAGAAGGCCAAAGTTTCCCTACCCTTGATGTCCTTGGTCAGCACTCCTGATCAAATGACTGTTGATCCATCCCACTTGTACGTACCACAATGACATTGGCATTGCTTATTGAAAAACAGAGTGGCAAGAATTTACTTCTACACCACTGGTTTGTTACCCAGGTGAGGGAACACCTGAAATAAAAACATGGAACTAAGAGAATAAAAGCAAGTGCAACGGATCCAAGTTAGGGACCTAGTTTATTAACTAGTGCACATGAGGACAGAACAACTTAATAATAAATAATAATAATAAATTTTATTTATATCCCGCCCTCGCCAGCCGAAGCCGGGCTCAGGGCAGCTAACAACACTAAAATAATACAACATTCTAAAATCATTTCATTATAAAATTAATTCAAATCAAATTGATGGCAACCATTGGGCTAGAGTTCTGTGAAGATTGCCAAAGGAGGGAGTCAGGCTGTGCCGTGGCCAAACTTAGCAGGGTTGTTCTTGCCAAACTGCCAGTTAAGAGAGTCTGCCCAGAGGCAAATCAGAACAAAGCTTATACAGTATAGTAGTTCAAGCACAGCACTCTTAAATAAGAGTCATAAAACATCAAACCTTCTACTTACATCTACCCCAGCCAATAAGGCCAGTGGCCTGGGATGGTGGGAATTGTAGTCCAAAAGCATTTGGAGTTCCACAGGTTTTCCAACTGTAGTATAGACTGGCTAAATATGCAGATCATGCTTGATTTTTTTTAAATGATAATCAGCAGAAGAAAAGTCCAGAGGAAGATCTTCTGAAACTAATTCTGCCTACATGCAGTAAAGTGTGTGTAAAGGAGAGAGAGATGGGTGTAAACCATTAAACTTGCTGCATGGTTCACATTCATGTAAATCCTGCCTAATCTGAGAGGCGGTGCCTGTGCCATGCAAGAAGGTGGTTATGTACTTTATAAGCACATTGACAGTTCTTGTTGCTATTTAGAGATGTTAGCACATGGCCCATACATTCATGGGGCTTGTGGCCTTATTACAAAGAGTTGTGTACAGTTAGCTTGGTGTACTTCACTATACTTCAGGTTAATCAGCTCTTCAGCATCCCAAGCTTCTATGGTAGCAAATTACCACAAAGCAAATTGCTGTTTGAAGATGTCAATAATCACAATTTAGGGTTATAAATACATGTAACCATGAATGGCGCTTTTGGCGATATAGTATTGTAGTGCAACTTCATCTGAGACAATATTTCAAATATGTGACTTAAAGCATTTTTTCCCCACCTGCTGCTGATGTGCAGGTGTAAAAGATGAAAAAACAACAACCCTGGAGTGAAAGTTCACAAAACGGCTTGCTGATGCCTTGTGGAAGAAGAAGAGGAGTTTGGATTTGATATCCCGCTTTATCACTACCCGAAGGAGTCTCAAAGCGGCTAACATTCTCCTTTCCCTTCCTCCCCCACAACAAACTCTGTGAGGTGAGTGGGGCTGAGAGACTTCAGAGAAGTGTGACTAGCCCAGGGTCACCCAGCAGCTGCATGTGGAGGAGCGGAGACGCGAACCCGGTTTACCAGATTAGGAGTCTACCGCTCTTAACCACTACACCACACTGGCTCTGTGGAGGGATGGAAGAGGCCTGTTACTTTGTGGTGTTGTTTTTTAAATCAAAACTGGTGTCAGATGATTATACCACCCATTGCTGATCAAAGTGAGGGGGGAAGTACACAGCCACCGAAGAGTCTTAACTTTGAGAGGAAAAGGGGAAATGGAAGTCCATGGGATGGTGTGGGCCATAGGAAGTGCTTATTTTAGGATGTCACATGTACTGTTTACTAATAATTGGGACATTCATGCCATCACACACTGATTGGCATGAGGACTACTGAGGTCAGGCAAAGGACGTCAGACGAGCCCTGCCTGATCTCACTGTGGCCAGCCAGATGCCTGGGGGGAGCCACAAGCAGGACATGAGCACAAATGGTACTCTGCCCTCAGTCTGGATTCAGTCACTGGCTAGAAGGTCCAGAGGCTTTTCTCCCTCATAATATTAAAGCTGGGGAAGATGGCAATGAAGCTGAATGTTAGAAGCACAAAGCATAAAGGAAAGGAGGTGCTTCTTTACACAGCACGTAGTTAAACTACAGAATACGCTCCAGTAAGATGTAGTGATGTCCACCAAGTTAAATGACTTTAAAAGGATTGACAAACTCATGGAAAATAAAGCTAAGTCCTACCTCTGCCTTCAGAGGTAGCATTCTGTGTACAGTGGTACCTCGGGTTAAGTACTTAATTCGTTCTAGAGGTTCGTACTTAACCTGAAACTGTTCTTAACCTGAAGCACCACTTTAGCTAATGGGGCCTCCCGCTGCTGCAGCGCCGCCGAAGCACAATTTCTGTTCTCATCCTGAAGCAAAGTTCTTAACCTGAGGCACTATTTCTGGGTTAGCGGAGTCTGTAACCTGAAGCGTATGTAACCTGAAGCGTATGTAACCTGAGGTACCACTGTATCAGTTTCCAGGAAGTGCAAGTGGGGCCAATGCCATTGCACCCAGGTCCTGCTTATGGAAAAGAATACTGGGCTAGATCCAGCTTACGTTCTCTTAGGGCTGCAAGGGACAGGGTTCTACAGGCCCTCTTCCATCCAAAGAAAAGGCTGCTTGGCTGTCATAAGAACGTAAGAGGCTGCTGGATCAGGCCAGTGGCCCATCTTGTCCAGCATCCTGTTCCCACCGTGGCTGACCAGATGCCTGTGGGAAATCCCCAAGCAGGTTCTGAGCACAGCAGCCCTCTCCCCTCCTGCGGTTTCCAGCAACTTGTATTCAGAAGCTTTGCTGCCTCTGACTGTGGAGGCATGGTCATTGTGGCTACTAACTACTCGTGGCCTTCCCCATGACCTTCTTGTCAGTTGCCCTGAAACTGTAGGTAGATGAAAGAAAAAACATACTGGCTGCAGTCATTGGTTAGTGGCTTGAGAACAGGTGGGAGGTTGCCCATCCCTCAGAGCAAGAGCAGACATAACAGCTACCATCCGCTCTCAGAGTCACTGCCATGCGGGGAGGGTGGCTATGCAAGAGTTAGGAAAAATCCAATTATATTTTTTAAAACAATTATTTACAAAATATTTGTACAAGTTGCTGAGAGCCGTAAGTGGCATGGGACATAAATTGAATAAATACATAACCGTTTGAAACTGTTGGGAAACTTTCTCAGTTTTTTGTTTTGTTTTCAATTTGTGATTAAGTGGTTTGCCATGTTTGGCGATGTATTCCTAACATGATCCAAATGCATTAGGCAGCTATGAATGATCAGGTTTGGCAAAGTGCTGGAAGAATGCTTCCAAGTCTCTGTTAATTAACTTCAGTTTTTACTGGTTTTAGTTTCTTCATCCAAACACATAGTTTTCTAGATGGGACTCAACCACCTGGTCACCATCTGGTAATTCTGATATACTTTTTTTCTTTTAAGTGCATCATCACCATCATTCTATTTGACATTTTATTTTCTTCCCCAAAGGCAGCTGTTTCAGCTATGGGTGTATCATATCCACTGTGCCCAAGAGAACTGGCAACCAATCTGATACATTAAAGAGAACATTTGGCTGTGAACATGTTGGCGACTTGGGTTCAAATTATCACTCAGCTATGGAGGTCTATTCTACAGATCTGGTGGGACACAGTGGTACCTTGGTTCTCAAACTTAATCCGTTCCGGAAGTCTGTTCCAAAACCAAAGTGTTCCAAAACCAAGGCATGCTTTCCCATAAAAAGTAATGCAAAATGGATTAATCCATTCCAGACTTTTAAAAACAACCTCCAAAGCAGCAATTTAACATGAATTTTCCTATCTAACGAGACCATTGATCCATAAAATGAAAGCAATAAACAATGTACTGCAGTCACACATTCAGTCAGTAGCTGAACTGGGTTCCACATGGTCACACACCAAAAAAAAGAGCCACATAAACACAAAATAAATAGCAAAAACAGACAGACATCAGCATAACTCTCCAAACGAAAGCGTGGCCCTCAAATTGTCAGCGTAACACTCCAAACAAAAGTGGGGCACTCCAAACAGAACTGTGGCACTCAAATTGGAAGTGTACCACTCAAAATGGAGCATGTTCGACTTCCAAAAAAAATCGCTAACCAGAACACTTACTTCCAGGTTTGCAGTGTTTGGGTTCCAAGTTGTTTGAGAACCAAGGCATTTGAGAACCAAGGTACCACTGTATTTGGTCTATTCTCTTGTGGTGACAACGGTATTCAGCTTTCAGGCTGCTAGGCTAATTAGGCTTGGCACACCCACAAATGTGACAGGGGGGTGTGTGTGTTGCAGGCATTTCAGTTCCTCGCACTGGGCAAGGATCTTGCAGGTAAGCCCTCCAGGCTCCAAGCAGTGTGTGGGAGGGACTTGTGTAAGGGGTGCCAGGGAAAAGCTGAGGCTTGTTAACATTGCTTCTGGGCAACTTGTCTGGGTGTGAAACGTGACTGGGGGATGGGTAGCCGACTGCACCCATTGGAATAATCACAGTTTTAAGCAGGCTTTGCAACACCTATCGCTACTGGACTGAGATGCTGACATAATCACACAACTGATTCAAAATGGTACCAGTCTGTCTCTTTGTATAAAACAGGCTGCATACACTCCACCCAAAGAATCCTGGGAACTGTAGTTTGTTAAAGGTGCTGGTAACTGTAGCTTTGTGAAGGGTTAACTACAGTTCACAGGATTTAGGAGACGCTGCCTTAAAGTATGTTATGTTCACAGTGTGGTAAAGTATTTGAACATAATTAGGAACATGATGCCTAATAAAGCATGTCTTAAAACTGATGGCAAAAGTAAGAAGATTAATTGGCAGCTTTGGATGATCCCTCTCAGTATGAAGCTATATAGCATTAGGAATTAGAGTTATACTTGAGACCAGAAGGGCTCTAAACGTGCCCTGTGGGCCTCTAGATATTGCTGCACCTCTATTCTCACCATCTCTGGCCACTGGCCTTGCTGGGTGGAGCTGAATGCGTCAGTCTAGAATCTAGTCCAGAATAGCCAGAGCATGTTTAACAAAACTCAAAGTCTGCTTTATTCAGATAGTGTTGCAGCTAATGAACTAGCCTAAGCTGTTAAAAGGCACCTCTAGCCACCAACGATACTTGTGCCCCAAATATAGCACCACCCCCAGACTATATATAAGGTCACTGCTCTATTTTAGTTTTGTATAGATATGGCTTTAAGATAAACAGTACAGAAAGGTTCCTGGAAATACTGCGACAGATTTTCTGCTGATGCCATAGAAGTAGAAACTAGATTACAAGTATGGTGTTTTCCACACCCACTAACTCTGAAGCTTAAAGCAGCAGCATGGTGTGTCATTTTACTCCATGAGAAACAGGGTGAATGAAAGTGACCCATAATTCTACCGTCTTAGCTACATTGGTGGCACATGCTATAACTTTGGTAGAGTGTATTTGACATCACATGTTCACCCAGCAGCAAAATCAAGAGCAAAGCAGTATCTCTTTAAACACCACAAACTAAAACAGCTCAAACAAGCCCCCCCCCTGCATCGAATGCCACAAATTCCCACCAATCATAGATGAGTATGCCCATGGCATCTTCAAATTAACCATATGCAGAATGTGGATCTACACATGGCAATTAATTTTCCCTGATTCCTTTACCCCACACCCAGGCCAGATTAAAGGACCCCACAGCGCAATTCTCACACACCATCAATCACTCCAAGAATTGTGTGTGATGAACCACTTGAACTCCAGGTGGTCATCTTCTTTGTGAAGAATGGGAGCACAGAATTACATAGTTTGTGGGTAGCAGGGTTAGTTTGTAGGCAGCAATTGTGATTCCACCTGAAAGACTGCTTTGTTGCAAACAGAAGCAAGCAAACAAACAAACTCTACCGCTTCTGCCTTGCAGCTTCTATTGCCAGGTCATATATTAGGTAACTGAATTAGGTACCATGGGGTTTTATCCAAGAGATAGAATTGTGATTATACTACTTAAGGTTTATCTAACTTAAGACTAAGAACTTTGATCCTATGGGTCATGACCCCACACAAGACACTGAGTAGCATATGAGAAATAAATATAGAATGTTGCCTACAGTATTCTGATGGAGAAATCAGAAATACTGGCTAAGAGGTGGCAGCTTCCAGGGTCACGCTGCGAACCCCTTCCTAAGAAGACGGATGATTTGCAAAGCCACTCCACAGTCTGAAAACAAAACAAGACCAGGAGGAACTACGGTAACTAATGCATTTATTCTGCCTGATCGAGAGAGCAACCTATGATTTACTGGCCTGAGGTTGGCATTGTACTTTATGGTTGTGATAGACTTGTTGCGCCGACTGTCAGAATCCTCCTTTGATTTCTTGCCCGTCTCTTCACACTTGAGATTTAAGCCTTTCCTGCGACCGAGCCCATTTCCTCTCGCAAGTTAGGTAACCGGCCCAGTTCTTTAGGGCCTGATTGGCTGCAGCGGGCCCTGTAAACCAGCCCTGGCAGACCGGCCCGGCCCTGTTTGTCATTGGCCAGCGGGGAGTGGGCGGGGCGGGCTGAAGAGTTCTGGGCTGCGTCCGTCTCTGATTGGCTGTTCCTCTGGCAGCCTCCCCCTGCCAGGAGTTGTTGAGCAACATCGCTCCGGGCTCCTCTTGTGACTTCTGCTGAAAGCCCGTTCTCCGCGCTCAGACACGCGGCTGGCCCTTCTCTTGGGAAGAAGAAACGGGATCGTCCTTCCCCAGCCCAAGACGGGAAATGTCCAGCTGCAGCAGACTCGGAGCCCCTCCTGCCATGGATTTCCCTGAAGTGCTGAAGTCTCTTCTGGAGTACTCTGTGCCCTGGACGGGATCTCTGAAAGGTAGGGTGTGCTCCTTTTGCTCCTTTTGCCCCCAAGCCAGATTGGGAGAGGGAGGGGTGGCGGCATACAATATATTGGCTTTGGCTCTTCTTCTTTAATTCGACCTAAGCCACGAGGATCGGGAAAGTCGAGAGGAGCGACACGTGCTGCGAGCCACACTTTTCTGGTGCTGCTACATTAGGTGTGGGTCGGGGGAGGGCGGCCGGAAACTTCGGAAGAAGCTGTCAGATACGTGGTGGGTGTCTTGTGTGGATGGTCCGGTTTGATCTCTCAGCTCAAGCAACTACTGCTGCTTCTGCTGGAGCCGTTCTACTTGGCTCCCAGGATTTCCATACTTTTTAATTCCGCGAGCTCAGCTCCGGCGGATCATGACCACAAGAACTATCTGATTTTTAGAAGACATCTGAAGGCAGCCCTGTTTAGGGAAGTTTTTAATGTTTGATGTTTTATCGTGTTTTTAATATTCTGTTGGGAGCCGCCCAAAGTGGCTGGGGAAATCCCGCCAGATGGGCGGGGTATAAATAATAAATTGCTACTACTACTACAACAACAAGAACGTCAAAGGGCTTCCAATGAGAGCAAGTCGACGATCTCACAGGTTTAAATCAGTGTCACGTCGTTTTATGGCGCTGTTTCTGAGGCACAAGTTGCTTCTCCACCCTCCACCTCCCATATGAAATAGAGCCATCCGGGAGTAGGATGCTTTAACAAGTGCTCCGATGGGCTTTGGGATCCGTTGGCTGATGCTTTCTCTTTCCCGTTATGTAGGCGTTTGTTTGGGGGTTGTTGTTTTTAAGTCGCTCGCTGCATTTCTGGCTATTGGCCAGGAACTCGTCTAAATGCTGTGGTGCCTATTTTAGATATGGTCTTGGTTACTATAACACAAGCTGGTGGTCGTTTCAGGGTCCCAAACATGTGCAATAAGGCAGATTTTTGTGGGGCAATGTAGTGAGTTGATGCAGTGGGGAAAGCCTGCTGAAAGAAACTGCCTGCTATGTGAACTGACTGTGGCAACAGGAGAGAGATGATGGCCAAAGTTTAGTTGGAATGCTGTGCCATGATGAAAATGGGAGTAAAGGAGAATACGTGTTTCTCATTTTTTAGGTCCCTCTAGCATCTTCCTTTTGTCATTGTCTTGTTCGTCCTCTACTTCTTCCTTTCAGAAACCTTTGCAACAAACCACTGGTATAAAAACGGAGCCAGATGTCTGTTCTGTGACATCTGCCCCCCAGAACTATTTGATATTACTGTAAAAGATCATTGGAAACAGGAGGTCCAATTTAGCTCTGGCAAAATAATTAGAACTGCACCCAAGAGGAAAAATTATGCAGACCAGACAGTTAATCCAGAATCAAATAGTATGTAATTGTTCTGATAGGTGGTTGTTTTGGCAGTTTATATACCACCTAATTATAAATGTATCAAAATGGTTTACATCAAGTTCAACAAATAACAATACAGATTAAATCAGTTAAAAACTATTAAATCAGAAATTACTTAAAATATCTACTGGAATAAAGAAAAGGCTTCGGGTTCAACAGGGAGCGGGGGGATGCTGGATATTAGTTAGGAGAGAGTTCCACAAAATTGGGTCCACAATTCTGAATGCACAGCTCCTGATGGATATGAATTGTGCTTCCAAGACATTCTGTACCGAAGGACTGAAACTACCTAGCAGATTTTAGATAAACAACATGTGAAGAACAGAGGCGGGCAACGTGCAGTCTTCCAGATGTTGTGATACTACTCCAACTCCCATCAGCCCCAACCAGGATGGTTGATGGGCAGGGATGCTGGCAGCTGCAGCCCAGTAATATTTGGAGGTTACAGGTTGTCTGTCTCTGGTTTTGTATGAACATACAAAGGAAACCAAACAGATCTTTGAGGGCGATGATTTACTTTTCACTGGATGTGGTTTATCTTGGCTACTCAGAAGCTGAATTCTTAGATTATGCTATCTTTGAAACGTTGTCAAGGGAACCACCCTCTCCGTTAAGCAAACAACTTTCCATTTTTACTTGCACTGTTCTTTGTAACTTATATAAAGCAAATGCACATGAACACACACAGAAAGAGAGGTTGCTACTCATTCCTCTAAAACAGGAGTGGGTAACTTTCCTCCCGCCCAATGGCCTCCTTCACCTTGGATCACCTTTCTGGGGTTCACAAGCTAGCAGTGGGTGTGGCCATCTGCACACACTCACACACATTCCTGGAACATACAAGTTCACAGCATCCTTCTTCGGTTGATCCATGTGGCTCAGCTATGAAGGGGGCTGTCACCCACTCTCCACACATCACATGATTAAGCTGATGAACAGGGAGGGACCACCCCAATGAGGGTGCTTAGCTCTACCTGCTTCAGTGCTGCCTGTTTTATTTATTTTATTTTTATTTTTATTTTTATTTTTATTTTTATTTTTATTTTTATTTTTATTTTTATTTTTATTTTTATTATTTTTATTTTTATTTTTATTTTTATTTTTATTTTTATTTTATTTATCTGCTGCTACCCAAATCAGTGTGATCTTGCAGGAGCAGAATTTTTGTAGAGGAGGGCTAGATCAGACCCCCAAGATAAGATCTTAGGGCGGATCCCAGACTTACATTGTATTCTATTTATGTTTTGCTGTACTTGCCTATTTTGTTGTTCACTGTCTTTTTTTAAAAATAATGTTTTTCATTTATTCTTTATGGTACAGAAGATACATTTTGAGAAAACGACTGTTACAACAGTAAACAACAAATAACTTGTCATGATAAAATTACAGACTTTTGTCATGCTGTGTAATAAAGTTTCATTTGATTACTCTAAAAGATCACATGACATTTTCCCATGAGTGTTGGCTGGATTTCTGCCAGTCTGAACTATTTATGTATTCAATAAACATTTGCCATAAGTTATAAAGGAAACAGGGGTTGTGTTTGCCCTTTGCTGCTCTGACCTGACATGTTAGTTCATCTGCCAATGCTATTGACCGTACTTTGTTATACCAAGAATCAATGTTCAGCCCAGTGCCAGTTTTCCAACATCTGGCTATCTCCATACAGGCACCAGTCAATAGAAAACAAAGAGGTCATCATTTGTTGTACACTGCATTGATATTTCAGATGATGGAGCCAGCTATATATATTTTAGTATACAGTATAAATGAGAACTGATTTTCCAATGGCCTGAATGGCTCCAGATTTCCCCCTCAGACCCAATCATCCTCTTATTTGTCTTCCTTTTAAATCAACATTGGCCTTTCCCATATCCAATATAAAATACAGTTTTCTCAGACATTTAATTGTGGGCCAGTTATGAGTCTCACTGAATTCTCTGCTTTTTTTCTTTTACTGCCCATGGCTAGTACCAAAAAGGGACTGAGTCTGAAGTTGTTAGACTTTAAGCAAACCAAGAAGGTGCAGCTGGTAGTTCTAAGGTGCAGTAGTTAGTCTGCTTGGCAACTAATTCCAAAAGAACTATAAGTCAAAACACGTCGTCCAGCAAAGCTGCAAAATCAGTTCCTAAGCATTATGTTCCTAAATAATAGTTCACATAGATCCTAAATAATGTATGTGAAACTCCACTATGTGCCAAACCATGGGCCAGTAGTATGACACAATATGGATACTAGTTCAGAACATCAACCCTATGGATGTTTCTGCTATGCCAGAAGGCGACTCTTTCATTTGGTGAACTGAAGCCTGATTTAAATAAGTTGCCAGGCAAGTAAGAAGGACCCTGTGAAGCGTCTCATGCACCTGGTGTCTTTTTAAAACTAGGTTGGCCTGCCTTGAGGTGCAGTGATAGCATGCCAGTGAGTGGACACCTCACTGGACCACACTAGTATTGCATGCATAGAGGCTGAGGGTGGGGGGGTTAAAATGAGAGGTTGGATATGTGGAATGCCAGCTGCACAGGTAAATTCCTCTTGCTCTGGGCATAAAGGTACTATTTTTGGTTTGTTGCATTGTGAGCCTTCTCAGTAGTTGCATGTCCCTTATGCAACGCCTTCCCATCAGATGTCAAGGGAATAAACATCTATCTGAATTTTAGAAGACACCTGAAGGCAGCCGGTACAGAGAGGTTTTTAATTTTTTTGTGTTTTAATATTTTGTTGGAAATCACTCAGAGTGGCTGGGGCAACCCAGTCAGATGGGCAGCTTATAAATACAAGAACAACAACAATTAGTAATAATTGGATAAATATAATATATATATATATATATATATATATATATATATATATATATATATTACTGTTCAAAGCTTCAAGTAAAGATTTGGAGATAGATTAAGGTCTAGGCAAATTGCCCAGGGGCCACTGCTGGAGAGAAGCTTTAGTCTCATAAGTGCTGTAAAGTTTGGCTAAATTCAGTTTTATTTACATTTGGGGCAGCTTCTATATGCATTTGCATGTTCTCTGTTAATAATAATATGATTTGCCCAGGCTTGCCCAAAATAAGGTCTATGATTACAGCTCCTTCAGTGTGAACTCACTTGGAATATTTGTGCAGGGTTAATACATAGATTGGAAGCTGAACTGAGCACTGAATACTTGCTGGAGAAGCACGCTTTGCTCTTGATTATAATCACACTGATACTGAGTTTAGGAAATTAAGAAAGCTAATTTTATTAAAGGGAAAACATACCTGATAGGAAATATCATTTCTTCTGTCTAACTAAGATGGAGATACAAAGAACCATGTCTGTTCTTTGTTCTCAGCAGGAGAGACATACAAAGATGTCTTTTCTTCCAAAGTGAAAAAGAAAATGAGGAAAGCAAGCCTGAGAATATCAGTCTAACACCTGATGGAAGGTCAGCACAGTTAAAAGAACAGCTCTATGAAGTTTGGAGGTTCCTCTCTATATATTTTCTCCTATGCAGACCCACCAGTCTTCCATACAAGCTGAGTTTCATCCTAAAACTTCCCACACGATTGAACACTTTTTGTCTGTCAGCCCATTCCCGTTCTCTTTGTGACAACAGCTTTGATCTCTGCAGCCCCCTCAATAATGGGGTTGGGAGAATGTTGCTTGTCCTTTCCCTGGATTCAGAGGAACATCCTGTGCAAGTGGTACTTGTTTTTCTTCCCAAGCTGTTGCAGTTAGCCTGCCATTCAAGGATCACTAGAAAACACGAAGACCAACAAAATACACATTAGAAGCAGGAAACGTCTAGCAGGAAACTGGCTAGAAAGGAATAAGGGAGAGAAAGGTGTGCTAAGGGAGGAAAATGAGATTGCAGAAAAGCTGAATGAATTATTTGCATCTATTTTCATGGTGGAAGATGTAGGGCAGATCTGATCACCTGAACCAACTATAGCAGGACGAGAGTCTGAGGAACTGAAGCAAATTGTACTAACAAGAAATGAAGTTCTAGGCCATATGGACAATTTAAAATTTACAAATTGCCGGGTGCAGATGGTATCCATAGAATCATAGAATCATAGAGTTGGAAGAGACCACAAGGGCCATTGAGTCCAACCCCCTGCCAAGCAGGAAACACCATCAGAGCACTCCTGACATATGGTTGTCAAGCCTCTGCTTAAAGACCTCCAAAGAAGGAGACTCCACCACACTCCTTGGCAGCAAATTCCACTGTCGAACAGCTCTTACTGTCAGGAAGTTCTTCCTAATGTTTAGGTGGAATCTTCTTTCTTGTAGTTTGGATCCATTGCTCCGTGTCCGCTTCTCTGGAGCAGCAGAAAACAACCTTTCTCCCTCCTCTATGTGACATCCTTTCTCCCTCCTCTATGTGACATCCTTTTATATATTTGAACATGGCTATCATATCACCCCTTAACCTCCTCTTCTCCAGGCTAAACATGCCCAGCTCCCTTAGCCGTTCCTCATAAGGCATCGTTTCCAGGCCTTTGACCATTTTGGTTGCCCTCCTCTGGACACGTTCCAGTTTGTCAGTGTCCTTCTTGAACTGTGGTGCCCAGAACTGGACACAGTACTCCAGGTGAGGTCTGACCAGAGCAGAATACAGTGGCACTATTACTTCCCTTGATCTAGATGCTATACTCCTATTGATGCAGCCCAGAATTGCATTGGCTTTTTTAGCTGCCGCGTCACACTGTTGGCTCATGTCAAGTTTGTGGTCAACCAAGACTCCTAGATCCTTTTCACATGTACTGCTCTCAAGCCAGGTGTCACCCATCTTGTATTTGTGCCTCCACCTGAGAGTTCTTTAAACTGAGAGTTCTTTAAAAACTCAAATATGAATTGCTGATCTTCTAACAAAAACATATACTTTGCTCCTAACATCAGCCTCCATACCTGAGGACTGAAAAGTGGGCAATGTGACACAATTTTTAAAAATGAGAACCAAGGGGATTCTGGTAATTACAAGATAGCTAGCTTAACATCTGTTTGGAGAAAGCTTTATTAAAGCTAAAAATACCAAGCATATGGAAGAACAGTTCTTGCTGAAGCAGAGGCGGCATGGCTTCTGCAAGGGTAAGAAGTCCTGTCTCATTAAGGAGTATGACGAAACATATAGAGATGATCCAATCAGCATTATATATTTAGACCAGTGGTTCTCAAAGGTTGTGGTGCGCCACGCTGGTGTGGCAGGAGAGGATGGCAATATGGCAGGAAGATTCAAGGATAATCAGTATTTTATTTAGGGAATGATTCATATTCTTATGTAGCTGCATTGTTTTATACTTTCTGGATGTCTCATGATCATATTATAAACTAGTTGTGTTCTATGTTATAAATCAAGCACTGCCATGAGGTGTCTCTTCCCATGTATTTCTTGCACACACAAAAATCGGTGGTGCGAACAAATTTTTATTCTGAAAGTGTGGCCCAGAGAAAAAAGTTTCAGAACCACTGTGCTATGGCATTCATTCCCACGAGATGTGATGACTTGAGTGACTTTAAAGGAGAATAATGGCTAGTAGCCTGGATGTCTATGTTCTTCTACCTTTGCTGAGGTGGCCGATCTAGCACCACCTTTCTCACTTCTGAAGATAAGGGAGCTCAGAAGAGCATCTGAGGAAGACCTTAATATCTGGGCAGGTTCATGCAGTCCTTCTGGTATCCCAGTGCTAAGCTGTTTAAGGGCTATAAACATAAAAGCCATTTGCTTGGCAATTGATTGTTAACTAGTTCAGTTGTTTTGAGACTGCTGGGATGTGATCCATTCAACCAGCCAATTACGAGTCTTGATGTAGTATTTTGTACTAACTTAAGTTTCTAAGTATTCGGCAAAGGCAGAACCACATATAGTGCATTACAGTAGTCAAACCTGGATGTTTCCATAACATAACTATGGCTAGAAGTCATTTGGGTCTCTAAATATAAGACCAAATCTATCGGCACCGCAGATTGTAGTCTGAGTACAACCCTGCCAAGAAAAGGCTAAAGAACACCATATAAGCTAGATGAACTGCCTACCAACAGAAACGGCACCTGAGTTTCAGTTTATTGGCCTTTATCCAGTCCATAGCTATCTCCAAATACCAGCTTACCGCTTTTGCAGCCTCACCTGATCTCTGATGAAAACGATAAACTGATCTGGGTGTCGTCTGCAGAGTGATGACGCACCTTGTCGCAAATCTCCAGATGACATGTGCCCTGGTTATGATGTTGTCCTTGTGCACTAGAATATGCTAGGTGCTGATGTTGTGTAGAAATCTTATTACCACTAATCCTATTAGTCTGAACTCCAGATTTCATGTTGAGGGATAATTCCTCTCCGAACCATTTTGTAAACAGTTGAAAACAGCAAGCCTTCAGTGGGATTTCAATGTCACCAGTCCCAGCAAGGATGATGTCCAGCTGGACCTTCCAGATAGAATGCAGAAGTGGCTGATGGTGGAACAGATCACTGGAGGAAATCGATGCAGGAGAAAATCATGGTCTAACTTTAGGGACCATGGTTTCTTTAGTAGCAATGTACCTTAGGACATGGATTCTCAAGCATTCTACTCCCAGGGCTTACTTGAGAGGGCTGAAAATCACTGAGGCCCACAAACTACAACATGGTGATGCAGGAGCCAAGCAAAATCCAAAATAGTGGCAGGTGGAGGTAAAGTTTGGCATAATCAACTGGCAATTACTATTACTTTCTACTGATATCTAATCCATTTTTTGAAATTGCTAAATTCTTTGCCTTAGCTTTTTCCTTGTGGCAAGGAGTTCCATAATTCAGCTTTCCTCAAGCTAAGTAAGAACAGTTGCCATGGGCGTATTGTGACTCAGCCACTCCATATTAGGAAGAATTTGCTGATCCAGTGGCTTTAAGTGCAAAGGGTTTTTCCACACTCAACTTGTACCTTATCCCACCAGACTTCAAAATGTTCAGTGTCCTTTGCCCCTTCTCACTGATCCTTTTGCATTCACCTCTTCCTCCTCTAACAGCTCCCCTCTCTTACCACCTTCCATTCTAATCCCAGGCCAGTGAGGAGGCACACTGGACAGGCTGTGGCACCAAGGGCCACCTGAAAGTGGCCCTTGACTCATTGCTGGGTCCCAGCCTAGTTTGAGAAACACACCGCCCAAGGAAATTCACCTGTCTCAAGCTGCCTCAAACTACCCTAGAAGTTTTACTAGCCATAAATATAATAAAACGGCTTTCTATGTTTGACTGTAATTTGGTAGACTGAGAGCAAGGCAATATTGTGACTCCTGTTGCTGACCAATATAAGCCATACTGTACATGAACCAAACAGTACCCATTTATAAAAGTAGCAAAATAACGTATTTTTTCATTTATAAGACACCCCCATGTATAAGACGCCCCCTAATTTGGGGGACTCCGATTTAAGAAAATGGGGGAGATGTATCCGTGTACAAGACGCCCCCTCCCAATTTTTGACATTATTTTTTAGGGGGGGAACCTAGTCTTATACACGGAAAAATATGGTATGTGCTTTTTTTATGCATTCATGATTATTTACATTTATAGTGGTGTCGGGGTGGTTACATGCAATCCTGCTTTCAGTATTGCCCTGCAAAAGCTTCTGACTGGACATAATGCAATATAGTGGGCAAAAATGTGTAAACGTTACATATATTAGAAAACAAACTCACTTAAAAATGCTGATCAATTTTCATGATGACTTTTTTGTATGTAAATGTAGTGAACCAAAGTTAATACTGAAAAAATGAGAAGCAGGTTACTTGCATGTAAAAAAAGTAGAAATTTAAAACATATCTATATTACAACAAGGATTTTCAGTTAATCTCCAGTTTGCTTCTGCCCATTGGAAGAAGAGAGGCCTGCAACTATGAAAATAAAGGTCTTCTCTTGACTTTATATACCTCTGCTTGCTTGCTTCTATCGCAAGCAGCAGGTGGTTTTAGACTGTACTCTGTTCTATTGTTTCTGAAAAGTCTCCAGGAAGCGAGTAGGGACACTTATGGCTGCAATTCTATACTCACTTTGGAGTAAATTCCACTGACCTCAGTCAGACTTACTTCTGAGTAGGCATAGGCTTTCACTGCAAATTATTTTAAAAACTTTTTTTCTGCCAAACAACACTTAAACTGATTTACAGAAAGCAAATAATACAAACTAACAATACATATACTGTAATACATACACATAAAGCAAATACATATATGAAACACTAGGTACACAATAATAGCCACATAATAGTTCTGAACCCAAAAGCTTGATGAAGAGAGGTTTGCTTGAAAACCTCAGGTGATTTGGCCTGTCACATATTTTTGGCAGGAAAGTGCCATAACACTTAATGCCACTAGTGGGACCTAAATTCAAGATCTTAATTCCCAAAGCGATGGACACAAAGGAAGGCATCCCCAGCTCTAGAAATTTAGGTCCGCAGACTTTTAGGCATGGTCTGAGATGAATTTTACAAGCACATTTGATGCTAGCGTGTCTTCCAAGATTTTAGTACAGTTCAGAACTTCTAGATTACCGGTATATTAATTTGTTTATTCCAACAATGGGTGAATTAAATTTTTCATTCACGATTCATTCTTATGTGAACTGAATTGTAATTATACGAATTGTTTGTTGTTTCCGACTGTCAATATGCACCTATTATTGCTTAGTTTGGCTCTAGTGCACTCCTACCCAGTGGAGGCTGGGGTCCACTGGGATCTGCAGGGCGGAAGGCAAGGAGGCCAACAGTGTACAGTGGTACCTCAGGTTAAGTAGTTAATCTCTTCCGGAGGTCCGTACTTAACCTTAAACTGTTCTTAACCTGAAGCACCACTTTAGCTAATGGGGCCTCCTGCTGCCACCGTGCCGCCAGAGGCTGATTCCTGTTCTCATCCTGAAGCAAAGTTCTTAACCTTAAGCACTATTTCTGGGTTAGCGGAGTCTGTAACCTGAAGCATATGTAAACTGAAGTGTATGTAACCTGAGGTACCACTGTATAGAGCCAGAACCTTTGGCAGGCAGAAGCAGAGCCAGTAATAGGTGAAGGCAACTAATACTGGTTTCTGTCTGGAACCTCCTCCCTGCTAAATTCTACACAGGCAACACTGGGACTAAGGAGCAGAAGTCTGACAAGCACTGCCACCCCCTGGTCTGGTTGTAAATGGACTAGCCTCCACTGTTCCCACCACTGGTGTTTAAAGCCAGGTGCATATAAAAGTTAAAGGTAAAGGACCCCTGAAAGTTAAGTCCAGTTGCAAATGACTCTGGGGTTGCGGCGCTCATCTCGCTTTACAGGCCGAGGGAGCTGGCGTTTGTCCGCAGACAGTTTTTCCAGGTCATGTGGCCAGCATGACTAAGCCGCTTCTGGCGAAACGAGCAGTGCATGGAAATGCCATTTACATTTCTGCTGGAGCGGTACCTATTTATCTACTTGCACTTTGACGTGCTTTCGAACTGCTAGGTTGGCAGGAGCAGGGACCGAGCAACGGGAGCTCACCCTGTCGCGGGGATTCAAACCGCCCACCTTCCATTTGGCAAGCCCTAGGCTCAGTGGTTTAGACCACAGTGCCACCCGTGCATATGGCATTAGTTAAATCCAGTCTGTTGAGAAATACTTCTGTTTGATACGCTTTCCTTCCTTGAACAGGAGTTCAGAGAATTCCAGGGACAAAGAAAATTACGTAATGTGCGTTGGGTGTAGACACTCTGGCCCCGTCTCTGATGTGTGCAGCGAACACTACTTGAAACACAGTGGGGAGAGAAACGACCCTTTTGCCTTTTTAAGCCATGGGGGGCATACATACCCGATTTTAAAAGGTTTTATTTAAATGGATTTCTGTATCGCTGTACTTTTACAAAATATGGCAAGCTCTTTTGCAGGTAACTGCTTCAAAAAGTGGAGAATAAGTTATTTAAATATGACAGAAACTTCCCACTGACAACCTTCCTTGGAGGTTTTTAGTTGGATGGCTATCTGCCATGGATGCTTTAGCTGAGATGCTTGCATTGCACGGGGTTGGACTAGATGACCCTCGGGGTCCCTGCCAACTTTACGATTCTCTGACAATGGGTGGATGCTATTTTTAAACGAAGTTCAGAGGCGTATGGGTGTGTATGGTAGGTGAAAGAACAAACTGTGCGTGTTCGTGTTTTCCTGCAGAGGGTGTGAGGGGCTCCCTTTTGGAAGCCTCATTGTTGTTGCTGCTGTTCCTCCTGTGAACGCGCTTGCTGGCCTCCAATTTGGCGAGCTTTGTGACCTCTAAAGACGCCAAGCTCCTCTTTTCGGGGCTGCCCCACTGGGCCTCCTCCGCCGTCCCGGCACCCCTTTGGTCCCCTCATCTTCCACTCCTCCTCCTTCCCACGCAGGTGAAAAGGGCTCCGCCGCCTCCCTCTGCTGGTTACCCTGGCGCGCACCCTTCGCTTCAAGGCTCACTTAAGGTCAGAGCCGCGGGTGCGCGTCGCGCGCAAAGCAATAGGGCGTCTCGGCGGCATACCCGCCAGCGCGTGGGGCGGGGCCCCCATGCTAATGAGAAACTCACCCCTCCGCTGCACGTGCCTGGCGGCCAGCCCCGCCTTCCCGGAGGCCCTAGCCAATCGCAGGGCGCAGAACGTGAGGGCGGCGACGCTGGGCTCATGAATAGTAAAAGCGCCTCGGGGCCCCCCGGAGAAGCAGCTGTCCGGAGCGGCGCACGCGCAGTCGCCGTCGTCGGTGTCGAGTGGTGGCGAGTCGGCCCCTCCCTCTCGCTTCGCGGGCGCCCCCTCAGCTGGCCTCGTTCGCCGCCGCCGCCGCTCGCCCCTCTCAGGGCCTTCACGGGGAGGGTGGGGGTGACTCGGAAGCCGCCGCCGCTCGCCGACCGCTTGGTTATAGTATGTCCAGCCGTGCCGCGCACCAGGAAGCGGCGGGGACCGCGGGAGCCGCGCAGCAGGAGCGGGGCCTGGCGGGCGCCTTCCCCTTGGTGCTGAAGAAGCTGATGGAAAACCCGCCGCGGGACACGCGCCTCGGTGAGGGCGGCGGCGGCGGGAGCGCGGGGGGCTCCGGGCAGGGCGGCCGCTGCGGAGCGAGCCGGAGGGTTGGAGGGGAACGGCGCGCGCAGAGTCGCATCCATTTTGCGGCGCTCTGGCGCCCCGGTTTGTCCTTCGCCTGCCATGATCCGGGCGGCTTGTTTACGCGCCTGAGATGAGCAGCACCAGCCCCTCCTGCACGCTTACGAGGGAGCAAGCCTCGCCGTGCAAACGTGCCTCGGGTGGCACCGCAAGGGGTCGTGGCGGAGGAGGCAAAACAACGGCTCCTCCCGCAGCGTTAAGGGGCCGATTTGATCTCCCGTTTCCCCATAACCACAGCGGCAGCGTGGCTGCCAAAACTACACACGGAAAGGCCAGGCGCTCTCTCTCCGCTGCGCCGCCCTTCCCGATCCAGAGAAACGATCTGGAGACCACAGATGGGGATTTCGTCAGGGCTTCAAGCGAATACTCTTTGCAAATATTCAAGGTTGAGTTGCGTGGGGGGAAGTGAGGGGGAGGCATTTGCCCTGGTTGTTTTGATGCTTCGTGGTATTCCGGAGATGGAGGTCTCCTGATTAACGTAAACATGCATACGTGTTCTGGAACCGCCCTTCCCAAGTGACACACCTGCATGCACATTTCTCCATCAACATTCCAAGATGGATGTGAATGTAAATCTCGTTTTGTAGATGTGGCAAGGATGGCTGACCTGCATTTGTCTCTTGCAATTCACCTGGTTCCACAACACCTGTCTGAATCTGGATGAATGGCAGATTTTTACTCATGGTAGATAAGAAGAAAATCTACAATGGACAGTTTGCTAACCTCAGCAGTAAATGTTAGCCTTCCTCCAGTTTTGGACGTTCACTGGAGCCCTGTTTTTATTTTCTCAAAGCTCCCTGGTTTCTAGTCTAGGTGATAAAATTCCTTCCCTGTGCAGAAGGTCTGGAGTGCTGTAGATTTGACACTCAAAATAATGGACACCCAAAAGTATGTGATCTTGTGTATTGGGTGAAGCATGCAGTGTGGCTTTGTTTAAAATCTTATGGGAAGGTGGTTCTTTTATTATTTGAAATACTTAATGCAAAGTAGATGCTTCAGCATTGTGCCTGCTGCAGCCCTTCCCTAATTCTTGCCATTTGTTTTCTAGTACTGTAATAAAACTTTTTACATCTACATATGTTTTCAGAAGTCAACTGATTTTCCTAAGTCTTTTTTCTTTTCTTTTTTAATCATTTCAGTTAAAGCAAAGGAGAAAAACATAAAAACAAGTATCATGCATACATACTGTTGCAGACTAAATATGGTAGCATAAGTGGCTGACAACATTTGAGCAGAATTATTAAAATTCTACTTTATGCAAACCCTCTTCTCCCCTTTCACCACCACTTCAGCCAGCCAAACAAGCTTTTTTTCATAGGTTG
This sequence comes from Podarcis filfolensis, assembly GCF_964270895.1. Taxonomy (NCBI): domain Eukaryota; kingdom Metazoa; phylum Chordata; class Lepidosauria; order Squamata; family Lacertidae; genus Podarcis; species Podarcis filfolensis. Next base: position 44,706,726 of record NC_139612.1, on the reverse strand, counting down.
TCCAGAGAGGGGCATTATTTTGCAAATGGGTTGTTTGAGATCTAATGTTTGTGTGTGCACAGTTGCTGTGTAAGAGTCCACACACTCTGGGTTTTTTCAGTCACCATATTAATTATCGTTGCACTTCTTGATGTCCACACCAGTGGGAAAAGTTTGGCAGAAAATATCCTGGGTTAGTTTGAGAACCACTGTATTATTTATCCTAGAGCTTTCCAGATTTTCACAATTTCCTGTATGGCCACCACTAATAAAAAAATGATAAGATCTATGTACAGAGCCTGTCTCCATGTCACTAAACATTGACAAATGTTTCTCCCCCTTTTATTGTTTTTGGACTGCAATTCTATATATTGGAAGTAGGTCCCATTTAATACATTGAGGCTTATTTCTGAGTAAACATGCAAACAATTGCACTGTCAAAGAAACACATTAAAATGCTTTGTCATATGTTGATCACATACAGTGGTACCTCGGGTTACATACACTTCAGGTTACATACGTTTCAGGTTACGCACTCCGCTAACCCAGAAATAGTGCTTCAGGTTAAGAACTTTGCTTCAGGATAAGAACAGAAATTGGGTTCTGGCGGCGTGGCGGCAGCAGGAGGCCCCATTAACTAAAGTGGTGCTTCAGGTTAAGAACCATTTCAGGTTAAGAACGGACCTCCGGAACGAATTAAGTACTTAACCTGAGGTACCACTGTATAAACTTCTAAAATGTAACATGGCAGTAGTAGCTGGGAAGTTAGAATGTTTATCTTCATGTGATTTATTAACACTATGTGGACATGTCTTCCCTTTTAGGACAGTTACACTTTTACAGCTTATCTGCCACATCCTCACTGGTGTCTGAATGTAAACATATAAAAGGGAAATGTATGTCTCCAAACATGCAGTGGATATGTGTCAGCCAGTTGTGGCTTCTTAGTGCATGTTTACCATAGCATCAAAGACAGACAAAGTAAACACTCACTTTGGTGAAACCATAGTACACGACTTAGAATCCAGGGTTTTGACGGTCTTGCTGTGAGTTGAGGGGCTGGAGTTTGGCTGTGAACATAGATGTTTATAGTTATGTGCTGAGTGTGCACACCAACGTTCATTCTGATAGCTTAATCTCAAAGTCCAGTGTTGCATTTTGTGCATAATTGCTACCCCCATTTGAAAAGGGATGTTTCTAATCTTAAATGGTTCTGTTCTGGCACCTAGCATGTGCCTTCTGATAAGTGTATTGGACCATGATATTGTTGAGTAATTGAGTGGTGTATATGTTTGAACCATGATTATAATTCTCCATAAGATTAAAACCATCGTTTCATTTTACATTTAGATAAAGAGAAGAAGGAAAAACTTGAGGAAGATGAAGCGGCAGCTGCTAGTACAATGGCAGTCTCTGCCTCCCTCATGCCTCCCATCTGGGACAAAACAATTCCTTATGATGGGGAGTCTTTCCACCTGGAGTACATGGATCTGGATGAGTTCCTGTTGGAGAATGGAATCCCTTCCAGTCCTACTCACCTAGATCTGAACCAGAACCCACTGCTGCCTGTGGCTGAGCTGGAAGGAAAAGAACCTGCCAGTGTTTCTGCTGCTACCACCCCACTCTCATCATCTTCCACAGTGGTTTTCCAGCCATCAGAAACTACCACAAGTGCAGGTATGTGTAATGATGCCAATCTGAATATTTCCTAATCACAAAATCAATATGATATATTTGCCTGTTGTGCTTTAATGCTTTTTCATTTAAAGTGGAGATGGATAGTTAAAACAGCTGTAGCAAGTCAGCTTAAACTTGTCTGTGTAACTTGCATTGCTTCTGCACTATAGCTCATTATCGCTGCTAGTGCATTGCTTTTACACTACATCAACTACAGAGGCCCTGCCCAAGTGACTTTTTGGTGCCCTCCCATGAATGAAAGTAACATTAGAACTAGACCTCCACTGCATTAATTGTGCTTCTGGAACCTTTGCACAGAGACATACCCTAACGTTGGGATAGTAGTGTAAGTCTGTTCTAAGCTTTAAGTGAGCTGTACTTTCAGACAGAGCATGCTCTTTTACAAAGCCTGTAAAAGAGCATGCTCTGTCTGAAAGTACAGACACAAAGTGTTTCTTGACACAACAGGTAGCTTAATAAATGGTTGCTGGGAGATGTATGTGAAATATGGAACTATTATCTGAAAATGTGCAGAGTCCCAGTCATGATTGCTACACCCAAACATCTTCTGACCAATAGACATATCTTTTCACAAGTCCGAGTTCTCCTCTTCGTAGATTACCATCCAGACAATGAAGAATAGCAAAATGTTATCCTTCACATGACGAAACAGAGCACATTAATACCCTGCATGTCTGGCTATCTGCTTTGGCAGATGTGATGTTGAGGGGTTTTTCTTGAAAGCATGAATTTGTTAGCTGTTTTCATATGCAATTAATATTATTTGAGAGATGAACGCTCTCTCTCTCTCCATATATATATATTTCTTAACAGGATTGTCTTTACACTCTTCTTGTAGGTGTTACTGCATACAAGCTGGTACAGTTTGTGGTAGTTAACACAAGAAGACTGCAGGTGCTGGCTTCTGGGAATGACCCCATCTGTCCCAGATTCAGAACAAATTCTGAATGGATTGTTAATAGGATGTTAATTGAGATTAATAGCCTTCTCCGCACTCACTCACAGGCACACTCATACCTGTCTTTTCTATGGGACTCCAACCAGGCTGGGACAGTCCTGTGGCTTGACATTAGAAGAAGGAATGTACTTTTTAGTTTTGCTGTCACCTTTCAATTTGCTGCTGTCCAGGTTTCCTTGCATATCTTAGGTGTATTTCCGAAATACCATGGATTGATGTGGTTATTTTTTTGGTGAGTTAAATTAGCTAGGTGACCTGTTAACTGAGCTTAAATTGATTGTATCCCAGCTCCTGCTGCAAGTATCAGGGTGTTTTGGTGGGATGAAATGGGTGCACTAACACCTGTCACAACAGCACAGCCTTAAGGCTGCTTTATAGTGATTTTATCCCTGTGGTCTTTTAATTATCCTCCTGTAACTAAGGTCAAGGATATGTAACTAAAATCACACATTCTTCCCTTGCCTTCTTCCTTCCTCTACCATGGGTGTCGCCTTTGTGTCTAGATTTAGACCAGAAGTCCCTTGGGGTGAGGACATGTCATATCCTCCTTTGTAAAGTGCCATGTACATGGGGGTGTTAAATAAAGGGGGGGTGCTTTTGACCCTTTGGTTTCTTTGTTGCTATGTTCCTCACACTGACTTCCTATTTCAATTTTTTTTCTTTGCCAGAATCCTCACCAGATAACGAGAGACTGACTCCCAGCCCTGTTGATCCAGAGTGTGTTGAGGTTGATGTGAATTTCAACCCTGACCCTGCTGATTTAGTGCTGTCCAGTGTTCCAGGAGGTGAGCTCTTCAACCCTAGAAAGCATAAGTTTGCTGAAGAGGACCTGAAACCACAGCCCATGATTAAAAAAGCCAAGAAAGTCTTTGTCCCGGAAGACCAAAAGGTAACACCTGGTTGTTATCACAGTGTTAGAATGTGAGTTAGAGAGCAGTGTTCATGTGTAATTTTTTAGAATGAGTTATTGCATAGATGGGAGGTAATAATGAAAAGGTTATTGGAAGCTGGTTTGTTCACTACTTTGCTGTTCTGGTTCATAGTACTGGTATTTCCTACAGCTCCCCCCCTTTTTTTTAGTAAATCAGCTGACCCCTTTTGACCCATTGTATTGTTTGTTTGGTACAGAGGTATGAGCAATGTGAAAATGCCTTCATCTTTCTCTAGCAACTACCGTGTGTGTGTGTGTGTGTGTGTGTGTTAACATACACATATACATGTTATATGTGTATATATATTTTTATATACATACTTTTAAAGGTCACCAGCATTTGGTCAAGCATATTTCTATATTTCAACAGAAGTATAGTGTCCTGATCAAAGGAAGTAATAGAATTATTCTATTTTGCCTTGGTCAGACCACATCTTGAGTACTGTGTCCAGTTCTGGGTGCTACAATTTAAGAAGGATACAGTATTGACAAGCTTGAACTTAAGCAAAGGAGGGCAGCTAAGATGATGGGGGTATGGAAACCAAGTCTTATGAGGAAGGGTTGAGGGAACTGGATATGTTTAGCCTGGATAAGAGGAAACGTGAGAGGAGATATGACAGCTATCTTCAAATATCTTAAGGGCTGTCATATGGAAGATGGAGCAAGCTTGTTTTCTCCTGCACTGGAGGGTAGAACCCAAATCAATGGATTCAAGTTACAAGAAAGGAGATTCCAACTAAACAGTAGGAAGAACTTTCTGACAGTAAGAGCTGTTTGACAGTGGAACAGACTCCCTCAGAAGGTGGTGGACTCTTCCTTGGAGGTTTTAAAGCAAAGGTTGGATGGTCATATGTCATGGATACTTTAGTTGAGATTTCTGCATTGCAGGGGGTTGGACTAGATGACCCTTGGGGTCCCTTCCAACTCATATAACTGTAGACTCTATGATCGAATAAAGCAAAATTACAGTATGTCCCACTAAATCCTGTTATATAAGTAAACCCAGCTGTTGAAGTGGATGGTAACCACTGGAGCTGTTTTAAGATGTGTTCTGTCTGTTGATCAGGACTGTTCAATCTAGCAGATTGTTTCCTGTGCCAGATTTCTTTAGTAGTCCCCACATATGAGACACAGCAATTTTCCTGGAAGTTGCTAGGGCATAGATAACTCTTGCTAGGCTGGGTTGTATAGCTGGTCATAAGAAGAGGCCATATGGTAGGTACTTTTTGATACCTGAAGTATTTCACTATTGAACTGATTATTTTCTCTCTAGGATGAAAAATATTGGACTAGGCGGAAGAAGAATAATGTGGCAGCCAAACGATCTCGTGATGCTCGTCGCCTGAAAGAGAACCAGATCACAGTCCGAGCTGCCTTTCTGGAGAAGGAGAATACAGCTCTGAGGACCGAGGTGGCAGAGTTGCGAAAGGAAATGGGGAAATGCAAGAACATTGTCTCTAAATATGAGAGCAGATATGGACCCTTGTAAGCAAATCCTTTTCCCTTACTTTGTTCCTTGGCTTGCTCTGTTTCAATAGAGACTAATGTCTGTAGCTCGGTTGTTCTGTAACCCTGAACAGGATCCACTTCTTCTGACACAACTTGGTCAGGCGCTTTCTGATCCTTGTGTTGCAATATGCCAATTTTTAATATTTTAAAAAACAAATTTAACACATTTTAAGAGTGGTGTTTCTAATCAAATAACACTAATTTGATAACTTGAGGAATAAATCTGTCTATGTTGCTAGACTGGCAGGTGTTTTACTGCTGTCATGTCTGGAATGGAAGGCAAATGGTTCAAAAGTATTTTCCTTTAAAACAAATTATATAATGTGGAAGGAATCATGCTGAAATAATTTTGTAATTGCTCCCTTTTCCAAGTTATACATATAAAATAATATGATGTGCAGGACTGATCGTTTTCTCTTACTTTGAGAACAAGTATGAATCTTCTTTTCAGTTCTGGGCCTTTTGATTCTTTTGGGCAGAAATGAGGCTTTGGCTTCAATCCTAAATGTGACTACTCAGAAGTAAGTCCTGTTGAATGCAATTGGACTTACAAATAAGTGGGCTTTGGATTGCAACCTTATCAGCTGTGTATCTGTCCAAACAACACTGCTGTGGGGGTATTACTTCTGAAAAAATTTATAAATTCCTTTGCATATTGTAAAATGGAAGCATTTCCTCTTTATTGATTTGGATTTTTTTACTTTCATTTAAGCAATTTGTCTCCAAATCACTTGCATTAGTTTTTTTAACTAATATGAGTGGCTGTTGAGAAAATAACCATATTCACTTAAATTACAGGTTCAATTCATTATAGTAAATTCCTGCACTTAATTCTTCAAAGGAGTATATTCTTATTTTTATTAAAAAGTAATGAGCCACAATATTTGTGACCTAGAGTTGTAGGGTAATATTAGTCCTGGGAGAGCTTGCTTTAGACCCATTAAAGTGATGCTTTGCTACAGTGTTGGTTCTGACCTGACCAATGTAAGAGGTGGGTGGGGCACATTACCTTGCTGCAAGCTATTTAATTTATTCATCCTTTTGGGTTGCCTTGCATATGGTTTCCCTGACAGCTGCATGTCATGTCTCAAGCATATTTTAGTGCTTATCTTGAAAAGAACACACAAGGCTTTCCCCATAGCTGCTGTTAGCTGCTAATAACCTCCTCCAGCTAAAGCAGCATACATTGGTGTAATCCTGGAGACCTTCTTCAAGGCCATTGGTTGCAAGGATACATAAGAATGTCAGTAATACAGAAGTAAGTGGGTACCTTGAATTTTAGCAGAGCCAGTTCAGGTGCACACATCCCCTTGTAGCAATTTTTTTCAGCATGTAATACGCTTTCTTAATGATCAAGGAGAGAAAAATGTCTGAATGCTGAACTAGCTTTCAGGCAGAATGGAGGTTTTTCTTAAAGGCAATGTTTGGGACATTGCTGCTGTTTTAGGATAATATAATCTAGATGTGCTGCAGCCAGTAACAGTCCTCCTTTGTGCCCACCCACCCACTTTTTAAAGGGAGGTCACGTTAGTAGTGTTAAAAAACACCAGGTATTGGGTATGGATCAACAGTTGGAAAAGCTCTACCATGGCTTATTGATAGAAATGGGAAGCAGTTTAATTTTGTGCAGTTAAAATAAATTTCCTAGAATTGTTGTTCCTTCTCGTGATACCTTGACTCAGCGGAGTGGTTTTACTGTCAGTGCTAGTGTACTGCTCCCCAAGTAGTCTGTTTCCTTTATAATAGGGAATTGGTAACATCCCTGAGAGTGAATGTAACAATATGCTGTTTTATAAATAGTCATATTCTTGCTTTGCTTTGTTTAAAGTGACTTATCCGATTCCGAGTGATGCAACTTTAAAGACTCTTAAAATCACAAAGAAACTAAAAACTACACATGAAACCACCTGCCATCAGAATGAATAGTGAAAGATGTGAGGTGTTCCACAACTGATGATGACCCTGCTTGCCTGCAAGTACCTCCCTCTGAACTACCCAAGGGCTGAGCATGATGAAAAGACCAAGGTCTCTAAGGGTACATTTCTGTTGTACTGCTATTTTTCCTTGTACCCACAACATGCAGTACAGTTATTAACTCTTTTCAATGACACTTGGTGCTCGTGTCCTTGAGTTCAGTTTGAATAATTAGTGGTGATCCTTTATTGGGAGGAAGGGGCAAGTATTAAGGGAATATAACTATAATTATTCAAGATTTCCTTCTGTGTTTCTTTTTCATATCTGTTCTGTGCTTTAGAATGGATATCAATATTGCAGCTAAATTCTGTTAATCTATTGTATCTTGTACTATTGGAACAGAAACAGCATATGTGGAAAACAGATTAAAAAGAAATAGTTTTGGTACACTATACAACCAACATATCAATTAAAATAGAAGTAATGGAAAATAACACGTACCCCAAGATGCACTATATCTTAACAAATGCTAGCAAGTTAGATGCACCTTATTTTCTCGGCTGATTAAAGCTGACACTCACTTTCTGAAATTAGCACTTTTTCTTAAGCTTGCTGACTGACAATAGAATGATTGTGATGGCATGCTGATGCATTTTCACAATCTACTCCTTGTAATAATCCTAAGAGATTTCTGTTTCCTTACTTTCATAAACCTAGATGTGTAATGAAGAGGGAGCAGTATAATAAAAGGACAGGTTGCGATAGTAGGGTGACTCAGTTATTCACTCAGTTACTCATTTTATCTGCTGTTGCCTATCTTCTAGAAGATGCAAGTTCAACATCTAGTTTACTTTTTCTTGCTGAACAAATTGCCCCAAGTCCCTTATCAAAATTGGGGTGGCCTTCTGATTGCCCCAACTGAATAATTACGGAATAATTGCTGATTTTCACTTCTACCTGGTCCTGTACATGTTAGAAATAAAATAAGCAACGTTTATGCTGTTTTCCCCTACTATTTTTCCCTTAAAGATTTCTGAATTTCACTTGAGTGCCTGAACATAGTATGATGAGCATTGGACTCATTAATCTGAAGCATCAGACATAGCACAGTTGGAATATCCCATCAGATGCATGCCTATGTGGTAGCAGAACCTGTTGCTTAGACCCTAGGGACAGCAAAATAGCTTGTGGAAATAGGGCATTTCAATTCTGTAGAAGTTACACCCTGAGTATGAGCTACATGAAACTTGAAATGTGTCAAGAATAGATATATTTCAAAACTGGATAAAACCCACACCAATTTGTCATAGGACTAATGACTGGGTTAGCAGGCTTCCATCAGTTGATTAGGAAAGCATAGCACAGAGGTTGCTAACTTTTTTAGGCTTTGAAATTTTGAACAAGTGCACCATCCCTTCTGGCCACTTCCCTCAGCCAGATCAGCCTCCCCACAGAAAGAAGATCACTTTTCCAAGTGATCTTATCCAGAATGATTATTCTGGGCCTTGCAAAGGACATGGCGCTAAAAGAGAAAGTGAAAATAAGCATCATGCTTCCAATTTCCTCATTCAGCTCTATGCATTCCAGCTCATTAAAAGGGCAGAAAGTAAGAGGGGCTCATTTGGCCTGTCGGAACCATGGGAAGACCTCAGAGGCACTATTGTGCCTACAGTTCAATGCTGACAATATTTTTATAACGTTATACTGTTTCAAAATTCATAAACAGAAAACATGTGCATGGAGTCATGTGCATGGATGTTCCATTTATTCAATTCTTATTAATTTGTGACTCCATGCACATGTTTTCTGTTTATGAATTTTGAAACAGTGTAATGTTATAAAAATATTGTCAGTACATTATTAGCCAACGTGTTGCTTGTTGTTGTTTAGAGTGCTCTGTTTGCAACACGGGATTTTTTTGGTGTACAGTTCAATGCTGGCAATCCCTGCTTAGCACAAGAGGCTTCAAGATTGCTGTTTCAGATTCAGAAGTTGGACTTGACAGGAAAGTCCCAACACAACTATGCTAGTAGATTACATTTTGCAAAACACTGATTTTCTGCTGTTTTCAAAGCGTAATCCCCACAAAATTAAGAAATTGCCTGTACTATTTTAATTGTTTGCAATTAATGCACCAGTGTGCATATTACTTAGTAAAATTGACTGTGGGCTCTTTATAGAATCTCTCAAAAGTTGGAGAAGATTGGTATAACGATTAAATACACACAGAAAGAAAATAATATCAGAATTGTAGTACTAATCCAAATGATGTGCTGCATACCCTTATAACTTGCAGTTGGAGCCAGATTTCCAATACCTGTGTGTGTTACATTAGAAATGTAATATATGGCTCTTCATGATAGCTGTTAATAATTTTAGTTCTCCAGCCATTTTATAGCACAAATCAACTGAAATAGAATATGAATTCCCACATTTAATGTGCTTTGGTTAGTCACTTCGATGATTTGCATGTGTTGTACAACACGATGCAAAGGTTATATGTTTAACTTTACGTGTACCTTTGTGTAGGAAGATGAAGCAGTTGTAATACTCTTCCCAGGATAAACAAATGAGACACATTAAACATCATGTGACTTTACAACTTTGTTTCTTTAAAATGCATTATTTCTTTGGTATGGGAGGTAGATAATATATCATTAGCATAACCAGGTCTTCCACCTTCCTCTTCATCTTGGTAACCAATATATAGTGATAACAGTAGAGAATAATGTTCTTAATTTGCACTAACGTTTAACATTAATTTGTCCAAAGAAATAGTGCAGGATGCCTGCTATAAGTATGCAAACTCTTCTACATACTGCTGTTTAATTATATAATGGAATGACCAGAGTGTGATCTGTAGGATTACAGACCTTGCTGGGAACAGTTTGAGGGGAACAGTAATCTCTTTATGGTTACCCAGTTACTATCAACATGCCACTGAAGATCCAAGGGTTAACAACTTTTAATTTTTTAATAAATATTGTGGACAAGAAAGAAAATCTTCAAAAGCAAATGATCTATATAATAGAGAATTTTGTTATGGTAATCTTAATGTACATGATCATCCCCTTGAGAGAGATTGAAATAAAATATCCCCCTAACTGAATTTCATCCATAGATGAAATTAATTGAATAATAATAATAATTTCTAAATAATAATTTAGAAGCTGATCTTCCTTTTCTTAAAGATTTCATTTCATTGTACAGGCTTAGCATAGGCATTTAACTCTGTTTATTGGTTTTTAATCATTCTTTAATAGTCATGTGAGATTTCTACTTTGCAACTAGAGCAATGATTTAGGTTTAAGGGATAATTTGTGGTTCTTTGTGATCAATCTCTGTGCAGGTTTCATGTGAAATTTTGGTGGAGTTTTCCCTTATTCATTACTTTTGTATCATTCATTCAAGAAGTAATGGAGGCATATATTTAGTGCTGTGGGTGCTGAAGCCTTTATAAGTTTTTATATTAAACCTATGATATTAATCTTGGTTGCTGTTTTGTATAAATTCCCAATGTCTTTGCAGGTGGGTTTTTTAAAAAAAGATATTCATTGGCACTTTCCCTTTCTGTGCTGTGTTGTGCTGTATTGTGCCGAATAACCAAGTATTCTAGATGTAGAGCTTGCTTCTAGTACTCCCTAGTGGGCAGTCCTTCTGTCAGGTATCAAGATAACAGGTGCAGTAAAAGAGAACCAGCAGCTAAAGCTTACAGAGATACTGTAAAATTGTTAAGAGCAAATATATTTTGAATAGTTAAGACATACTAGAATCTATGGTGTTGTTTTTTTACAGAATTCCTAAACACCTCTGGGCCATAAGCATCTAGTTCAGTGTTTTTTCTACCCCCACCCCAAAAACAAAAAAACCCCCAGAATTTGGGGATGTTTTAACACATATACTCATGTTGAGGCTGATTCACCCACTAAAGGCAGCTATACAAAACTGAATTGTTTCAACTTCTAGAGTAACAGAAATCTTTCAAATCTGAACCTTTGCTAAGGAAAAAAAGGCGCATTATCTATCTTTTTGTATATGCACCTCTGCTTTCCTGGAAAAATGTGTACACTGATTCACTAGTATTCATATACTCTTCAGCTAAATATCTACTTCATGTATTTCATGTGTGCACCCTTTTAGATCTGCCTTTTTAAATGCTCACCTAAATTTTGTGAGTGTGATAACCATGTGTTTGCAAACATACATCACGCAGACGCACTTAATATATAATTTTATATCCTGCGTATACATAATTATAATTAGAATAATTTTATTATTTATACCCCACCCATCTAGCTGGGATGCCCCCAATAGTCTCCCATCCAAATAATTGATCAGGTCCACACCTGCTTGGCTTCACCTGCAATGCTGGAGCCTCAGGCATCCATGGACACATCTCCAGGCAGCCTTGATTAACTGCACCTCATTATGGAGCACACAGTCTGTGACAGATCTGAGGTTTGCCTCTGTGCAGTGTGCATAGCCGTGACAATGCTGGCAAATCGAAAATTCTTAACTGATTACTGTCCCTTTTTTAGTTTGAAAACCAGTTAGAGAGAGAAGACAGATGTGACCTGTGAGATTTGTTTGGAAGAAGCTTCATCTTGTTCAAGCATGTTCTTTAAAAACAAAGAAAATAAAATATCAAAAAACTGTTTCGCAAGTTTGCAGCCCAAGCCAGGTGTGCATGTGGCCAGGGGCGGAGGAAGGGAGGTGCGATGGGGGCAGGTTCCCCCAGGTGTCTTCGCTCAGGGGGGTGACATTCGGTGTGCTGCCGAAGCCTACCCCAAGCCGTCGGGGGAAGGGGGAGCTGCGCCACTTTGCTGGCAGCATTCCCCCCTTCCCCCTTCGTTTTGACAACTGGAGGGGGGGGGGAATGTCCGCCCTCAGTGGCTCCCTCCACCCCCAGCTGCAGGGCGCGTGCACCGCTCTGTGCACCCGAGTGGCTATCCTGCGCCTGGGAGGGCACCCTCTGTGCCGCGTTCTGACCCCCTCGGGAGCACGCCCACCCTGGGCAGTGCAGGCATATGCTCCGCCGCTGCATGTGGCATTGATAGGATGGCAACCAGAACAATACACACACACACAGTTTTCCACTTTAAAAAACACTTTTGTCCTTTTTTCATTAACAGAATAAGGCAAGGCTGATTTCTGAGCCAGCATTGAATTCACTGGTATGCAGATCTCATTAAGCTGAGAAGCAGGGAAGAATTCACGGGATGTTTTACTCAACTAAGCTACGCAACTATGTTTTACTCAAAATAGACCCATTGAAACTAACGAACCTCACTTAAATTAGGTCCAGTAATTTCACTGGGTGTAGTCGGAATAAAACACCCTCTCTCCCCCTGTGGCTCCAAAACATACTCCATATATATTACATCTGTTTTTCCCAAATTTGTCACAGAACCTATAAAAATACTTAATGGCAACTACATTCCCTCACAATGGCAATGCCTGGCATGTCCGCCCCGCCTTGCTAAACATCTTTCTTATGAAAACAACACAAGTTTAAGCTCTCCTGGCTGGATGATGCCCAGCAAGGAAGATGCAACGTTGTAAGAGACAAGGCATTGCTGAGTTCAAAGTCATTCTCATTGTGAAGTTTAGATACTAATTCTCTTCATTTGAGTTAATTTATAATGAGAATTGCTTTTGATGTGAAAGCTTGTCAACTTGATTATCTTTCTGGTGAACTTGTACTATCTAATTATAATGAAAAGTAGGTGAGGCTGAGGAGGGAATATAATAATTCTATTTTTCAGACTCTTAATAACAGATCTTTCCCCACACATAACCTCCCCCACTGCTCCATTAATGCACATGGTTCTTACTTGTGGTTCCTAGTAGTGCTGTCTTGTGAACTTTATCTGAATTAATCAGCAAGGCAGCCTCCTAATACAAAACTGAGGCTGAGGTGTTCTTTGTATTGTTTTGCTGAACTAGGATAACAATTAACTTGTGCTTTGAAGCATCAGCTGGCAAGGTGTTTAGTTGGGTCCAGAATAGCAGAAGTGTAGTGTTTTTCCATTTGTGTCTGAAACACAGTAATAACATGATTATTGGAATACTGTATTTTGTACGACAAAATATGTAAATACACTTTAATATTAATCTCAGTCCTCCTGGAGTAATAAGTGCTTTCACTGTAACCTCTGCAAACTCATTAAGATATTTTAATGTAGCATGGTTTGAGGATTTTGTTTCTTAGAAAACTGCAGAAATCAAGCAAAATTAAATTATTGTAGAGCTTTGGTTTGTGATGCTATTTACAAAATGTTTAATAAACCACAAAAAGCAGAGACACTGAGAATTGGCATGGGAGCTATTTCTGTGGTCACTCGAGTTTATTCATAATCATGCTCAACTGGTTTTGTTTGGAGGCAAGCCTATCTTGCCAGTTAGCAGTATCCTCATGCATTAATTCCTGTTGACAAAAAGCACATGATGATTTCAGAAACGCAAACTACTCTGAATGTTGTGTTGATACGTGCTCTTTGCACCAGCCTGGTGTGAATTGTCATTCAGCACACTATACATTAGGTTTATGGTAGCTTAGCCATAAAAAAATGGTAGATGAATTTGGAAATATATTTTTTTTGTCAGTATTCTACATTGGCATCTGTTGCATGCAACATACTTCCCTTAGCATTTCTCCAGCTTAGTGACATTATTTCTGCTGTTAAAACTCCATTATCATTGGCATGGAAAGCTTGGTCTGCTTATAACATAGCTGAATACAGTGTCCCTTTAAAAATATGTTCTCAGATAATCCTGCAGCGTAGCTATGTTATTTTTCCATAGTTAGAGAGATTAACTACTCAGGAGTTTCATTGTCTTTAGTTCATTCTGTTCATTTGGAGCAGCAGGTGAGCGTTTATCTCCATTTGTCATTAAACAGGGGAAATGTGACTGCAATATAAAATGTGACCTTTTTTGGTCAAAACTACTCTTTGTTTTTGCTGTACAACATTTGCATTTCTCTTTGATGTGTTCCAGTATGTACTGAGTGAAAGTGTGTAGATTAGTATATAAAATGCTTTTCAGTCATGGATTTTAAGGCACTACATAGTAGGACCGTTACCATTTATAAAAACATCAGGGTAAAAATGTCTATCCCTACCCATTTTTTTTACTGTACACACAAATGAATAATGGATGACTGTTGAAAGGACTTAAAAATGATACTCCTGGTAAGAAAAAAAACCACACATTTTCATATTCAAAGCCTACCTGGTATTCATTTTTATGACACTTTCTAAATGATAGAATTAAGGATATGAGCTCTCTGATGGTGGATTGTCTGGGTATGTAAGTCTCTCTGCTAAGTGTCTTTTTAAAAAGAATGCTTTTGTTTTAAAAATGTAAAGTTTTGACTGTATTGAATTGTTGGATTTTTCCCCCTTAAAAAAAATAAAGTGTATATTCTACTAAGTACAAGATATAGTCACTGCAGTATATTGTTTGCAAACTGCCACCAGAACATAAAGATGTGGTGCAGATCCTTCAGCTGTCTCTGATGTCTGTCTGTAGGAGTTGGTGTCAATAATCACTTTCAGAAGTCTGGCTGTACCCTTGCTTCCTATATTTACAAGCTAGTTCTGGCCATGAATGAACACAAAAGTTTATTTTATTTATATTTATTTCTCCTCATGTTTTTACCTTGTGAGTGTATCAGAAATACAGGCATACCTCAGAGATATTCCAGACCACTGTATTAAAACAAATATCACAGTAAAGGGAGTCAAACTTCTTTCTTTTCTTTCCCAGTGCATATAAAAGCGTTGTTTATACTTTAATGCAGTCTATTAAGCCAGACCCCCTGGCTGCAGGTGTGAGAGGGGAAAACCCGGCTCCAGCCCTAGCCCCCACCACTCCAGCGCCCAGAAGAGAAGCAGCAGCGTCAGGGAGCGAGCTTTCCCTGGAAGCAGCCCGGCTTGCTGCAACTACAGCCAATATCTGTGGAGCGCAATAAAGCTGAACAGGGTTGCTTCTCCTGAGAAGGAAAAGCAAGTGCCACGCACTGCGCTTCTTAAAATGTGTGTGGGCAAAGTCACATCCTGAGTAATCCCTCCTGAAGCACTTAACACTCCTAATGTTTATGGAAACCACCTATTTCACAAATGGTCTCCTGCAGCCTTTTGTTGAAAATCTTGAAACAAAAGGCAAAAAATCAATCTGTTCCTATATACTGGAACTGCCTTAAAAGGGGAGTGGGGATGGGACCTTTTGTGGGAATTAAAACTTCACATGCCGTGAAGAATCTATCGACTGTCTCCGAAGCACCACTAATCAATAGTAAGTTAATCTTCTTAAGCACCAGAAAGGGTTGCTTAAAAGAGTACTAAAAGCTTTCCCTAGAGCATAAGTACTGAAGTTAGATGCCAATCATGCAAGTCAAATTACATCCTATGCAGATGAAAAGAGAACATTAAATTGCCTACTGGAGCTAGTCATGCCACAAGTCACTTACTGCTTCCTTAGCAATGAAGTCAGTTTCCAGTAGGGTAAGAACGGGTCAGCAAACTTTCAGCAGGGGTCCGGTCCACTGTCCCTCAATACCTTGGGGGGGCAGACTATATTTTGAAGGAGGGGAAATGAACAAATTCCTATGCCCCACAAATAACCCAGAGATGCATTTTAAATAAAAGGACACATTCTACTCATGTAAAAACATGCTGATTCCCAAACCGTCCGTGGGCCGGATTTAGAAGGCGATTGGGCCAGCTCCAGCTCCCAGGCCTTAGTTTGCCTTCCCATGGGTAAGAAGATGTGGCAAACATGAACAAAGAGACAAAAAAATCCCCCACTTGGTAGAGTTTGCACAACATGATACCTAGACTGCCCCCCCCCCCTTGCCGGATACCTGCCTGTTGCCCTCTGAATGCTGATGGGCAGTAGGAGTTTTGTGGTAGTGTTTGGCATTAAGATAGCAACTATTGATCATAAATGTTCTCGGGTTTTTGTTTTTGACAAATGGGGTTTGGATATGGAGGTAGAAAGACAGAAGAAACTTGGCTATCTTTGTGCAACTTGAGCTAAATATGGCTTTTAAATGACAAAGTGTAGAAATCTTTGGGACTCGGGAGTCTGTGAGGATGATAAGCAGTGCTATGCCTCAACAAACTAGAATTAATAAAAATTATTCATTAAAAAAACTGGTGATATCCAAGGTTGGTCAAACTCTTGAGTGGATAAATTGAAATCATTCGAATTACGTCCATTGATTTTGATGACTTGCACATCATCCACAAGAACTGGGTTAGACTGTCTCCTTCCCGAGAACAGAATGCTAAATGTTTCCAAAGGGACCTTTGCGGAAATAGGGCTATCTTGGGTCAGATTAAAAAATGTTTTTTTCAAAGAATTAAAGGTGGTTTGAAAGAGAGATTGCTGCATGTTGTGTGTGTGTGTGGTTTGTGTGTGTGTATACGCGCGTGCGCGCACACACACACACACACTATCCTCCTTTTGACTCTGCTTAAATGGGTTTTGCAGGATTTTATATTGGCTGCAAAAAACCTGCTTGATAAGAGGCAACAATGGAATCAATGAAATATCTGTCTTTCTTGGAAACAATTTCTCCAACCACTTCCAGCTTTTAAACTATTGTCTTTCTCCAACCTTGGAAATCAGTCTCTATTTTCCACTTTCTTTCATCTGACATTTGGTTGTAATGAGACACCATGGTGATACATTTCAGCTCTTCACAGTTGTCCCCTTGCAACTGAAGGAGCTGTCTTCTACATCAACCCCAGTCATACCACTGGCCCTTCCTCCAAACCAAATCGTTTTATTTAAATTGTGTTTATATATTTGATCTATTTGTATGCTGGCTTTAAGAGTCAAACCCTGTTAAGGTGGCTTCTGTTAAATAATACAAATACAATATCATCAAAAAATTACAGACATTTAATAAGCCGGTAGCAATAAACATCCAGCCACCCCCCC
Source organism: Podarcis filfolensis (assembly GCF_964270895.1). Lineage (NCBI taxonomy): Eukaryota > Metazoa > Chordata > Lepidosauria > Squamata > Lacertidae > Podarcis > Podarcis filfolensis. The sequence goes on along the minus strand of NC_139612.1, from coordinate 44,689,786 downwards.
CCATATATAGCCAGAATCAACTGCAGCAAGAAAAAATAAATTCAAGGAAAGGCCAGTGTGAGCAGGTAAGTTTTTAACCCTTTCCTAAAGTCCTGAAATGTTGCGGTCTGAAGGAACCCAGATGGTAAAGAGCTATGGTGACAATACAGAGAATGCCCTTTTAGACTCATCAGTTTAATTGCTCTGGGTGTCAGGCAGGTGAGAATGACTTAAAAGTGTGGGCAAGCTGGAATGGAAGCAAGGAATAAAATTTAATTGTGTGATGAGAAAATGTATTCCAGAGGAGGTGCTTCAGAACTTTTGTATTATGGAAAGAGGGGCAGTTGCCTATTACCTGTGCGCAACATGGTTCATGTTTTTTGTTTTGCATCTCACCTGCCAAATCTCTTTTTTGGTGGATATACATCTCACCTGCCCCATTTTTGCCGTTTCCCAGTTATTCCGATACTATGTGGTGTCCCTCCACAAGTCTGTTGGGAGACTTCCATGTAGTATTTAAGAGTTTGTACCTCACATCTTGGAAAGTTTAGTGCTTTGTTATTTTCATGCCTTCCTAAAATTGGAAGGATTTTTTTTTTAATTGCTGCCTCATTGGGAGATGAGAGAGAGAGACAGTTCTAAGTAGTGGTTGTTTGAATCAAAAAACTGCATCTGAACTATCTTCTGCAAAAGGGGGAGTGGCACGGAAAGAGCTAAGATTGGTGGAAGTGAGTGGGCAGCTGGAAGTAGCAAGGCTTTAGAGTAAAAGTACTGGCAGTACTCCAGGCATTGCAATAGGTGACCTTATGTACAATTTACCTGGGATACACTTGGAGTTACAATGCTGGAGGCGACACTGATTTTCTGGTTTTGAACTTTGCTTTGGGAGAGGAGAGCACAGTCAGCAAGACTGACCTGAAAGCAGCTTCCCTCACCAATGGGGCCAGTGAAGTTCAGGGTTACTGAACAACTTCCATCCCTTCTGATTTTGAGGGAAGGGGTTTAGATTTCGTTTTCTGCTCTGCTTTGACCCTCTCTGTTCTCTATTCACCTTTCTAGCCCTTGTGTCCAACTGAGCTTCTTAGTCTGAACAACTTACCAAGTAACCATGCAATCTCTCTCTCTCCTTGTCTCATGTTTTCAACCATATATTACTTCTGGCCATTATGAACCTTGGCTGCTTGCCCCGGCATTGGGCTCTTCACATGAGGCCTTGTTAGATCCTGGCCAAGGTCTGAAACTGGGGCAAAGGAGTCCAGGGAAATCAGGGGAGGGAGGACTCATCATCCCTTTCAGCATGCAGGTCCCCCCACATTTATGCATGTGCCCTCATCACGTTCATCTTACTCCTTGTCCAGTCTTCTAATTTGGTTAAGAAACGTTCTGCTTTTCTAATGACTCACCACCAGATGGCGCTGTTGCAGCATAGCAAGTGCTGTGACCTTGTCCCTTTAAAAATAAATAACCCTCCCGATGGGATTGCACAAGAAACTAAAGGTTATTGATATGAAATGAAAGAGAGAGAGAGAAGCATACTGTTTTGACACTAATCCAGCCAAAGCTTTGCAACCAGCTGTCTTGGAATGGTTTTTATTTTCTTTAACTGAAAGGCAGTAAAAAAATGATTGTAAATAAATAAACCTCCCATTAGCAAACAATCACACTTTCTTTCCTTTTATATGCCAGTTGAACCAGCATGATGGATGATCAGGCTAGAGTCTTAAGACTCTACATTCTGGTCCACTTCTTCTCAAGTTTGTTTAGTATGGATGACTGAGCAGTTTCAAGGATAATGAATTATAGAAAAAAGTCTTTGTGCCACAAGTGAAAAGGATTGCAACCCCAGGGACTGCCAGTCTGGATAAGAAGGATCTAGGCTTGTCAAAACCAATCTGCATGGGGAGCAAAATATTTTTTTCAGAGAGATATGTAGCGGCAACATTGGGCGTAGCCAGGATTTTTGTTGGGGGGTAGGCCTTTTGTTGGGGGGGCAGAACTTAAGTTAGCTATGTGTTTTAATTTATTTTTATTGATGGGGGGCAGCTGCCCCCCTCTCCCCTCCCCGGCTACGCCCATGGCGACAACTGCAAACTGCATTGGCAAAGGATCTACTTCCCTGCCCAAAAGGAGATTATTCTTCACTCTCCCATGCAGAAAGTGTTCTGCATTTAGCCCAAATTATATAAATGAGTGTTTTGACAGATAGTACTAAGTCACAGAAGCTTAAGTGCTCTTTTCTCCTGTATTGTGTGTTCATTTAAAGTGCAGTGAAAGGGACCTTTATCCAATTTATCACGCAAGTGCTCTTGTAGCCCTATAAAAAGAAGGAAAATCGTTCCAAGGCTACCCCTTTCCTCTGCAGCAGAGATGGGCAACCTGTGGTTTGCCATATGTTGGTGCTGGTTTATGATTGATTTAAAGAAAAGAATGCCAGATTCCTAGATCCAAACACGGGGTAGAATACTTTCTGGAAAGAGAGAGCCTCAGCAGAGATTTTAAAATGCAAAACACACAGCAAAGTGAAGCATGGAAATATAGGCTCTTAGACATTTTAAATATCTCATTCTAAGTTGTTTACGGCGACTTTCCCTTTCTACCCTCTTAGAATTGAATAGATTACACAGTTTGGTAATTTTAAAATAAGTATACTTACAAAATCATCAACAGTCATATTCATGTGTTTTTCCATACAGCAGCAAAGAAAGCCAGGTTACAAAATAATGGTAAAAGTTTCTGAACATGCAGTCAGGACTTGGAGCAATCCGCTCACACATCCCGCCTAGTTGGATTCATATGGTGGAAGAGAATGAACAGCAGAAAGAAGGCAAACAAAATAAAATAAAATAACTTTCCTAACTGCCTTTACCTTTACCTTTACCTTTACCTTAACTTTTACCTAACCTTGTGGCATTTTAAAAATTCAATACAAACTAAAAGATGAGGATTACACCTACAGTCTTGGGGTGGTACTTAATTTAGCTTTGTTACTGGAGGCCTTCATGATGTGCTTTGCAGTGTCTTTTCACCACCTGGTGTTGCCATGCCAGCCATGGCCTTCTTGGACAGAGAGAGCTTAGCCACAGTGATCCAGCTCTGGTCATTTCCAGACGAGATCACTGCAACATGTTTGGTGTGTAGATTACACACCTGCGTTACCTGTGTATATACAATATGTGTGAATATGTTGCAGATTTCTCAAACTTCATTTGGTTCGGAATATATATATTTATTAAATTCCTATCCTGCCCTGCCTCCCAAAGGAACCCAAAGTGGAAAACAACAAAAGTAGTAAAACAAAAGAATTAAAAATTACAGTGGTACCTCTGGTTACGAATTTAATTCGTTCCGGAAATCTGTTCTTAAACTGAAACAGTTCTTATCCTGAGGCACGTTTTCGCTAACAGGGCCTCCCACTGTGCGCGCCTCCAGCACATAATTTCCGTTCGCATCCAGGGGCAAAGTTCACAACCTGGAGCAGCTACTTTTGGGTTAGCGGAGCTCGTAACCTGAAGCATTCATAACCAGAGGTACCACTGTAAATAAAAGCACGTCATACAGTCACCAACTGGCACCAGGCCTAGCAAACATATCATGGCTGCCTGTTTCCAAGCATAATTGCAAGTGCTGATACTTGCTGTTTAATGATCTATGGGGCTTTAGGTCTGGTTACCTCTAGAGCTGCCTTTTCTCACATCTACCAGCTGATGTGTTAAGATCTTTGTAAACAGCTCTTCTCCAGGTGTCTCTGCTACCTGAGGTGCATCAGGGGACATGGGAGTTACCTGTTCAACTGTAACAACTCTACTTTCCCCAGGAAGCTTAGCCTGGCACTCTGTGTCTTTTGGTGCTTCATGAACCCCTCTTATTTTCCTTAGACATTTAAAAATACTGTATTGTGTTTGACCAACCTCTTGTGGTTGCTGCATTAATTCAATGCTGCTGCTGTTACCATTGTTGTGTTTTCAGTGCGTGTGCTTCCTTTTTATAGTCGGATTGTTTTCAAAATGTTGTAACAGCTGCCCTGGGATTATTTTGTGCTGAAAGTGTAGGATATAAATACAAATAAATAATGAAAATGTCTGCCTGCCATTAGCTACCAACCCTAAAATCTGGTATCCTCTCAAAACCTCAGTCAGTTTTGTACCACAAACTCCATTGGCCACTGCCCCTTAAGTGTGTACCTGACATTTTGAGTCATTAACACTAAAAAAGCAAGTATTAACTACTTGGCGCTGGCCACGTGCTTTAAATGCATTACGTGAATGCATCCAAAGGTGTGACTTCCCCATGTGAACCTGATTTTTAAGTTATTTTTATACCTTGATTTATAGTAAAATGCCCATTAATCTCATAGATCTAAGGTGCTTTGCATTCCAGGGTCATGGTTGCTACTATGTGATTTTAACATTGTTTTGTTGAGCTTTCAACCAATCGGTTGAGGCTGTAAGCTAAACTGCTAATGAATGTAACTGAAGTACCTTTACTGGACAGCGCTTCCAACCATGAGGGACCAATTTTATAGCAAAGAAATGGAAACTGTTAACAATGCAACATCAGACTGCATCTGAAATAGAGCTGGGTTAGGACTGAGGAGCAATTCTCATTGAGTGTGCTACTTAAGCAGCGGTCGTCAACATTTTTGGAATTTTGAGAGAATGTTGAAGCCACCAGCCACAAAATGGCTGCCACAAGGCGCCGTGGCTTGATGCAAAATGGCTGTCATGAGGGCATGGCTTGACACAAAACTGGGAATACTTTTATTCCTATGTAGCAAAGCATCAACTAACTGATTGGTTGACTTGGGAAACGAAGGTTTCAATTCCCACTCAGTGATGGAGTTTGCTGGGCAATTTTCAGCCAGCCATTCTCTCAGCCCAACCTATGAGGATATAATGACATGCAGGAAGAACCATGTATAGCACCTTGAGCTGCATGGAGGATATTATTATTATTATTATTATTATTATTATTATTATTATTACACTAAAAAATAAATATGCCCTTCTGGGCAGAAAAGAAATGAGACAAGCCTTAAGGCAAGTGGGGATGGCATCCCCTTTGCCTCTTCCTCCCCAACACTCGATCAAAATACAAGAAACAAAGGAAAGCCAGCCCTCTCCCTTCTTCTTTCCACCCCATCAAAATGTCCTCCTGAGCGAGGAAAAGAAGGAAGGTAGAGCCATCCCTGCTTCACTCCCCACCCCATGCCATCCAGGGCAAGAAAATGGGGGGGGGAGCGCACCCTCAGCATGTACAGTGGTACCTCAGGTTACAAACACCTCGGGTTACAAACACTTCGGGTTATATACTCCGCTAACTCGGAAGTAGTACCTCGGGTTAAGAACTTTACCTCAGGATGAGAACAGAAATCGTGTGGCGGCAGTAGGAGGCCCCATTAGCTAAAGTGGTACCTCAGGTTAAGAAAGGTTTCAGGTTAAGAACGGACCTCCGGAATGAATTAAGTTCGTAACCAGAGGTACCACTGTATTTCCCTCTCCACAAATGAAAATGATATCCAGTGCTAGAAAAATGAGGAAAGTAAACCAAGAGGCCAGCGGGAAACCAACCATGCCAGTTATCTGTCCCCCAGAGGAGAGAAGGAGTTCACTGCCCTACCAACTGGAGTGAAAAGGGAGGCCCTTTCTACTTCCACAACTGCTTGGCATGCAGAACAATACCTATAGTTTCCCAGAGCGTTACCGGATGCCCTAAATCTCTTTCATTTTGCAAAGAAAGCCAGTAAATTAATATATACTGTAGTTCTATTTATGAAGCATCCCCCTCCCCTAAAACATTACTCCTTTGGGAATTAAGTGAAATTAAGATTTATGCCTGAAACTGCACCCAGCACAGGGGCAGGATGTTCTGAACTTTTGTCAAAATTTCTACTTCAGACATTAGGCTGTTTGATTGCTGTAGACCACTTTTGGTCTCTGATGACAACGAAAAGTCCCCTGCCCTCTTCTGCATTGACCAGGTTGATCTGCAGACAGGAGCTAGAGCTATTTGCCTTGGTGCTGGTTGATTCAGCAACAGCCAGCCCAGGGAGTGGAGTGGATGAGCAGGGCTTTTGAGAGAAAGCTGGTCACATGTAGCCTCTTTTTGCAGGCATTCTCTTGCTCCTGACCATCTGTCTCTCCCTCTCTGTTCAGCTGATGGGGCGATTCTAGGGGTGTTAGATTCCCTATTCACTATGGTGCAGTTTCCACCAACATCCTGCTCTGGTCGCCCTGGGTGGGAATGGCAGTGGAGTGACCTTTCTAATATTACTACGAGAGAGAGGGGACTGCCAGTACTGCGGGGAATGGGGATTACGGAGACACACCAGGGTCAGGAAAGGGGGATGGGTGGTGGCTGAAATGAGGAGGTGTACAACCTTTGGTGTTTGAGGAAAAATCTTCCCCAGCAGAGATAAGTGCCAGCTCAGGCGACCATACTTGCTTCTAGGATGATGAGGCACCTCCAGAGTCTGGCCTGGACGTCAGAATCTCCAGATTTACCTCAGCTTTTTAGTGTTGCTGGTTGTCTAACGAAGTTACAGTGAAGGAATTCTTGTACTCCTTTCAACAAAACTTTGCAATATCTTATTCCTCTGCTTGGCACTATGAGAAGAGCTAAAGGAGAAGGGGGGCGGCGGCAAGAGATGAGCTATAAAAATAGCTTTGTCCGATGGCTGCGGCTGTTCCACTCACTGCCTGTAATCCACCCTGTGGCATCCTGGCTCCCATGTGCACTGTGTGTTACATAATGGGAGACACTCAGGCATCACTTCAGCCTCAGAAAAGGGAAAGGGAAAGAGTGACGTGACATTTACACCGCTTGCGCTTCCCAATATGTTCCTCCAGCTGGGCTTTCCAAAGCATGTCAATGCTGAGCTGCTTTCAGAGGGGTTGATAGGCACCCAGAGAGCGTGAAAATAAAGCATTTCCATTTTGCACCAGAGGGCAGCGGCGGTTGACGTGGGTAGGGGCAGTAGAATGCCTTGTTCGAGAATGAATATAATTTGAGGGAGCAGGAAGAGAGTCAAAGAAAAAGGAAAAAAGCTCTAAGGTGTCCAGTTAGGAGTATTTGCTGTGGAAAGATTAAGCCATTGGCAAGTGTCCAGGGACTAGGTTGCTTTGAATGAACAAGCCATTTTATAGTCTATAAAATATAGTACTAACTGCCACATGCCCAATATAGGTTTCAGTGTTTGGAAAGGGAGGGCTTAGTTGGAATAATACATGGGGATTTGCTCGTGTGGGGAGGTTTGCGTGCACCCCCAAAGGAGTTAGGGCTGTGTACATACCACACATTTAAAGCACATGACTTCCCCCTGAGAAACCAGAAAACTGTGGTTTGTTGAGGGTGCTGTGAATTATAGCTCTGTAAGGAGTATAGTTCTTAGGATTCCTGGAGTGTGTGTTTTAAATGTGTGGTGTAATATTGGGTCTTTCCTGGGTTAGAACAACTGGCCAGTGATCTGCAGAGAGTCCTGTCTTACACACTCACTCACTCACTCACTCACTCACTCAAACACGCACACACAAATACACACACTCTCACAGCCCAAGCCTTCTGTCTCCTCACATTTTGCCATATGGTTTTCAGCAGAGTGGAATACCAAAAAAGAAAAAGAAAAAATACTGCTTCTCAGCTTCACTTTTGGCTGCTATTGCCTCCCAATGTCAAGCAGCACAAACTTCTGTGAGGCTTCCTGCCAGGAATACTCAGCTGCAACAAAAGGGGCTCCCTCTTCTGTGTTTCTCTCCTGGAAGTTTTTATTGAGCCACTCGTCCTAATTCATCCTTTGAAGAAGGATCTGGAACTGGTAAGTACTGAGTAAAAAACAGGCCAGCAAGGAAGTTCCAGAAGTCCATATGGGGTGGAGAGATGGGGTTGAGTCCAGAAACTCTCCAACCATGGATCATGGAATATTTGGTCAATTAATATATAGAAGAACAGTACCAGAGTAGTATGAAAAGGGCAATTGGTGAGCACTCCAATATTCACAGTAGGGCAATTCCTTTATTAGGAACAACCCAAATGACCTGCTAAACACTGGCCTCTTCCCATGCAGTTGCAACTAATGTTTTGTTGGCAAAAGGTAATCCAGTTTGGGTTGCACGTAAATGTCTACGGCCAGACTCTCTTGGGCCTGCAGTGATGAATCATTTTATTTTAAAATTTAATATGCATGTGTTTGAACAACATCTGTGGAATCAGACCTGCACGCATACTATACAAGGAGAAACAGCAGGGCTCTGTCGATGGCAATCAAAGGACCAAATGCTGAGTGTTTACTTTGTCCTGACTGCCTTGTCTGAGATCAACAGTGACTGTAGATTTTCTCATTGTTCCATTGGAATAATATATATCGATTAGTCAACAGAAGTGAGTCCAGTGTGCATATAGTTAGGTAATTGGGTTGGAGTTGCAGCCCTAGCTTCTGAAATAGGTAAGAGTTGTTGTTGGACTGCATCCCTGTCCATTGGCCATGCTGGCTGTGGATGATGGGGAGCTGCAGAGTCTGACAACATCTGGAGGGTCGTAGCTTTCCCGTCTCTGTTCTAGAAGGCTTAAAGGATGAGGACTGGTGACTCTATAAGGATGTTTCAGCCCTTCTAGAGTAAATATTATTTAGTGACATAGTTAAATTACCCTGGTGTAGTGCTTTACAGGAACCTTTGCTCTGCTCTGTTCTCATTGGTTATGACAAGGAGAGACTCACATGACTGGAGAAACTTTCCTGAGCAAGTTGGATTATGAGCAGCTACTTAAGTTTTCTTATGTTCAAATATTGCTTTACAGAAACAGCTGCCTCTGAGAGGACTTTGATGAGGCCCCAGAGAAGGGAAGTGTGGGTGATGTAGGATGGTTTGTCCCTCCTGAATATTGTTGCCTCATTGGATTTATAAATAACATTCTCAATACCTTGGTTGCTAATTGTTTGTTAAGTATTTCCAGAAAGAATGAAGCAATTTCCAATAACTATCATCATTGGCAAGGGAGATAGTTTGCTATGGAAGCCTTTTCTCCTTCCACATGCCTGTTGTTCTCTACATTTCCAGTAATTTTTATTAATTGTCCAAGATCCTCTCTCTGTGCCTAAGAAGAAAAATAGGCATTTACAATCTTAAGTAGTGCCATGGATATGATATGAGGTGCTCCTCATAGGTAGTTTCAAATGCTTGGGAACAGTGACCCCAATCAGCAACTGTGCATGGCAGAGAGGCTGCAGTTACTGGAATGTCTCCAGGAAAGAAGGGTAGTAAGATATGGCGTTGGGGTGTCAAATGCAACAGTCAACCTGGCAATTCCCCATTAATTCAGCAGTGAGGTTGCCAGCCTCTTTTTCCAGCAAGGTTTTTCAGCCTTTATCAGATGCATTAAAGACATAAATTCAGCCTTTTCCTAGTATGGAAACATTTCAGCCTTTTCCTAGTATGGAGATACAGTATTAGGAAATCTCCTCCTCCTCCTTTTTCCTCCAGGTTAATGTTTTATTATTAATTCAATATGTTAAGAGCCAGTGGCTTAAAAACTTCAGCACATAACAAAGATACCAACAAGTCTCAATATCTGTAGACCCACCTGTCCTCCAGTTATCTTTTCCCTTTCCATGCTCCAGTAACAACACGATTGAAGTTATGCACAAGCCACCCTATGCTGTGCTATTCAAGAGAAACCAACATGAGAATAAAAGCAGGCTAAAATAGAGGGGTTGGAAGTAAAAAGAAGCTCTATTTTCATTAGCTATTCCTCAAATGTTTAAGGAAAGACTAACATGTACAGTGGTACCTCAGGTTAAGTACTTAATTTGTTCCAGAGGTCCGTTCTTAACCTGAAACTGTTCTTAACCTGAGGTACCACTTTAGCTAACGGGGCCTCCCGCTGCTGCCGCGCCGCCGGAGCACGATTTCTGTTCTCATCCTGAAGCAAAGTTCTTAACCCAAGGTACTATTTCTGGGTTACGCTTCAGGTTACAGTAACCTGAAGCGACTGTAACCTGAAGCGTATGTAACCCAAGGTACCACTGTATTACTAAAGCTTAGCAGACTACTGATTTTGATAGGTCTCCCATTCTTTTACCGCTTGGCTCTCTCCGCCCCTGGGGTGGGGGGAGATCAGCAGGAAAGCTGAGCAGCTCTGCCACCACAGAGGCATCCCTTACCTGGATTGCTTCTCCAGCAGTGGTGAGAGTAATGGGGAGGTGGAGCACCAGTGGGGGCACCGCCTCTTGTATTTCCGCTGCCTGAGGCGGCTCCTTCACCTTGCCTCATGGGTGGGCTGGCTCTGGTTTCAAATGTGATTTAAAGGTGTAGTGTGAATGCAGCGTGTTTCATACATGTTTTACTTCCTAGGCGGCAGTCTGTGCTAGCTGTGGCTTTGTTGTGGTCCTTGGATGACCCAGTAAGACGGGTCTATCCAGATTTCCAAGAAGGCTGAGCTGCCTCTCTGGATAGGGATCAAGTAAGGGTAGAAACACAAAGCAGATGACATGCAGGGAATGAGTTCCTTCAAGTATGTGCTGCGCACAATCCTGTTATGAGCTCTTCCAAACTACTTTTTCTTTTTTCTTTTGCATGATCTGTTACAGATAATCTCATGATGGCTCTTTCAGACTGCATCTGGTGAACTGTTGCTGCTTAGTACTCTAGATTTTTTTTCTCTTCCTTACCTGCCCCGCCTTGTTCACAAAACTTGCACCTCAGTTAGGATACTCCTGTAACATCAATAGTAGTTGTATAGAAGAGGACATTTTGGCAGGAGACAGCTTTCATTTAGGGTTGGGGGCGGGAGGAAAGGGTGAATTTGATGGCATTTATTCCAACTTTGGACCTGGTCACATTTGCATCATTAGTTACAAACCTTCCTATTGCCTTTCCCCATCCACAAACCCACTCACCTAAATAGCAACAATCTCAAAGTGCCCTTTGAGTGACTGCTCCTCTTACTGTGCAATCTTAGGCGTGCTTACCTTAGAACCAAAGGCCCTCTTGGAGCCAGAAAGATGGGCATTGGATTGCAACCTTAATGTAAAACAAGTGTATTTCTTATCCCCTTGATGTATGTGCTTTGGCATCCTGGCTAGCTAATGTTTCAAACTGGAAAAGAGCATCTCTTCTATGTGGCAAAAGTATTTTCGCTTGGGAATCCACAGGCTGTTTTTAATTTGAACACCTTGTCTTGCTTCTATTACATGGAACACTTCTGCTGAGGAATTGTCTTTATCCAGTATGTGTGACCCTCTTAAAAAGCTTCTGAATGGTCTTTTTTTGGGGTGGGCAGGAGAGCAGGTGGGGGAAGAGGCAGAAGAAGTAAATCGGCTGCTAAATCTTCACCTCTGTAAGCCAACATGACCTTTCAGTTGGCCAAGTGTGCAGAATAGAGGCCACAGGACTCAGCCAATATTTGGGCAAAATGACACCAATTGAATCTGATCCATTGGGCAGGTATGTTTTCTAGAGATTCAAACCGTGGCCAGGAAATACCGGTATATCTCTGTTGAGAAGACGACAGGTGAAGGGTTAACTCTCAGCAGCAGCCACATGCAGCAAAGGGCTCTCCTCTCTCTGCCTGCCAGCTCCTGGAGACTAGCAGAGAGTTAAGGAGCTGGGAGTCTGACGTCAAGAGGGCCAGAATAGAAGACTCTATTTATAGGGCTGTTCCAAAGGGAATGGGAGACGCACAGACAGAGAGATTGTTCACTGGCTTGTGCTTGCAGGGTTGTTTTCTCTGTTCTTAACAGTGCAGGCAGCTGCCCCACTAGCTGGCACAGCTGCCTTGTTGGGAGGGAAATGGGCTCTCTCCACTGGCCACATTTGGTCTGTATGTCCTCCCCATTCCTTTCCTACACAACCTCATAGAATGGTTACACATCCTCCTAATATAATTCATTTAGTGTCCAAATGCAGTACCGGTACTTTCAGTATATGATAAATCTCTTTTGCTAGGCTCATATTCAGTGAATAATTCCTAGTATTTTATCCTGTGACCTACAAGTCTTTAACCCTTTTCCCAAATGCATGGGGGCTGGCAGTGGTGAATGAAAGGTACTCTGTGTGGAATCCGAGGTGTGCCTTACATGTTCTGAGGCTGTGATCTGGTACTGAAAACAGATACTTGCAGGTAAATCCATCCCGGTCTTGACTCATGTCAATATTTGCTCATATTCCCAGGAAAGAATTGCAAATTCTTTTGGGAACTTAAATTACCTGATTGAATGTTGTTGCCATGTTATCTGTTTCCTTGTCTCCATGGGAAAGGATTGCTAAAAAAGAAAAGGAAAAAAAGGGGCGGAGGAGCCCTCAGGCATAACATCTGTGCAACCAGTCTTCTCTCCAGGTTATAAGATTTATGCAAAAGCAAAACACAGAGTCCTGTGCCCTGTGATACCACTGTTGCCATTTACTTCCAAGCTTTCAGTCCTATCGTGGAGGATGGCACAACTGCAAAATGTCCTAGCTTGAACACAATGCTCCTTTGATATTTTTTCCCACAAAGTTCCAATCCTAAAGATGTATTTAATTCTCTAATCTAGGAATAATCACTGTGCTACTTTCAGTCTCTCCTCTGCAGCATTTTGAGTATGCATAATCATTGCGGAGTTCTGTTGTTGCATTCCCTTTTGTGCTTTTTGGCAATGGAACAAAGAAGTCTTTCTTCTCTCCTAGTTATCTGACGTATGAAACAGAAATGTGTGTTGTGATCTTCGTTTCCACCTAGAGATTGTAGTATCTTTTAACTGGAACATAGCATGTCTAGCCTTTACACACACACACACACACACACACACACAGACACACACACGGGAGCTTATAATCTCTGCAGCAATCTGTAATACCAGCATCTGGGGCTGGATTTGGGGCACATGCAGCAGCATTTGTGATGTCAGTCTAATTTGTGAATGAGCGTAAAATGGTTGCAAAACCATGAATCCTATAGGCACCCTTGTCAATCAGTCATGGTTGATGGCATCTCCCTTTACTTCCTGCAGTACAGTCAATACACATTACAAAACTCAAATTGACACCAAAACCAGCATCCCCATAGTTTTCAGCTTAGCCAGGGTCCAATGTCATCACAATGTGTGAATACCCACCTCATTGTGTAGATCACATCGTTGGATGGTGGGGACAGGAAATGCACACTGTAATGAAGCCCATCCATGTTGGCCAATAGGCAGGGGTGATGGATGTTGCAGTCCAACATTTGAAGGAACACAGGTTCCCCACCCCTTCCTCAAGGACTAACAAATTTATAAAGACATTATGCCAAGCAATTCTTTGTTAGCTTTCCTGCAAAACATGCCTATCCTCCTGAAAGAATGAGGAGTACACAATAGATCGGAAACAAAGATCAGATGTAATCAGAAAAATATGTAAGAGATCCATTCTTCTATATGCTCCCTAAAATTCACAAGGAAAGCTTCTCTTTGCTAAGTAGACCTGTTGTGTTAAAATCAGGATCTATTTGGGGGCTATTTTGGAGCCTTTCTTGATTCCTTTCTACAAGACTTTGTGCAGCAGAGCCCATTTATTTAAGATACAAAACATTTTATCAAGGGAGTGGATTGTATGCCTCCACTTACATACTGATCTAAACACTGCTGCTGCATGTGTTTGGCATTGTGATGTGATGGCAACAGCAAGCTGAGACAGATTCCTGTGGGTTGTTCATCCTCTGCCTCCTGCATAAGAGAGGTAGAAATGTGACTTTCCTTGGAACTCTGGAGACACATATTGTAGATGGCAGTCAGAGGCCACATGCACACCACATATTTGTAGTGATATTATGCCACTTTAAACAGTCATGGCTTCCTGCAAACAAAGAATCCTGGGAAGTACAGTTTGTTAAGGATGCAAAGAGTCATCAGAAGAGCCACATTACCCCCACAGAGCTACCATTCCCTGGGAAGGGATGGACTGATTGTGCTGTAGGGAATTGTGATGCTGAAAGACTACATGGCAGCTGTCGAGACGCATCATTCCAATCATTAACCAAAAGAATTGGAACAACCCAGCAGCTTCTATCCCATTTGTGGTTGCGTTTGCTGAGCACAAGTTAAACGTAATAGTATTGCTTGCCGGGATATAAAGCACTTCTCCTACTCATGATTTATGGATTGAAGTTTTAAATATTAACACAACATAAATAGGCCAAATAGCTTTTATCTTCACTGACTCAAAGGCTCTTCTTTAAACGAACATAAAATCCTTCCTTTTGTAGATAAAGATGCCCATCTGTATTGCTCATGAATCAAGTCTCATTTACTTTGAAAAACTTAAATCACACTTGCCATGCTGTGAGGACAGTAACAAGCAATGATACTTTTTCTGGAGTCAGATACAGAAACCTGAAGGTTGAATTGAACTTTGCTTATTAGCTCTTGTTTTGTCTCTCCTGCCGCACACTTCCCATTCTGTCACTTGTTGATCTCCTGGGGCGGGGGGCAAAGCTTGGCCTTTTAAAATTAACGGTTATATCCCACCATTCCTCCAAGGAGCTCAAGGCAGAATACATGATTTCTCTTACCTGTCCCCCCACCCCCCAGGCAATTTAGCCTTGCAACCACTCTGTGCTGTAGGTCAGGCTGAGAGACCACCAGCCCTAGTGTTTCACGGCCAAGTAAGGATTTGAACCTAGTTCAGCACCAGTGGACTGTCCTAGTCCTAGTCCAGCATCATAACCATTACACCACAAGAAAAGCCCGCTGGGCCAGAGCAGTGTCCCACCTAGTTCTGCACTGTGTTCTCAGTGTGGCCAACCAGATATCTATGGGCAGCCTGCAAGTGGGTTCTGAGTGCAGCTCCTGCGGTTTCCAGCAACTGGGTATTCAGAAACATACCGCCTCTGGCAGTGGAGGTAGAGCATAGTCATCAGGGTTAGTGGCCACTGGTGGCCAGCTTTATTCTCCATAAGTGTATCTCTTCAAAAACCATCCACGTTGGTGGCCATCAACTGCCTCTTGTGGGAGCAAACACACCAGCTCTTGCTAAAAACAGGGGGCTTTATGGAAGCAGGCCTTAATGAGAACATTACTCTTTGGACATGAGTACCCCATCCTCATGGGACGCGGGTGGTGCCGTGGGTTAAACCACAGAGCCTAGGGCCTGCCGATCAGAAGGTCAGCTGTTTGAATCCCTGCGATGGGGTGAGCTCCCGTTGCTTGGTCCCTGCTCCTGCCAACCTAGCAGTTCGAAAGCACGTCAAAGTGCAAGTAGATAAATAGGTACCGCTCTGGCAGGAAGGTAAACGGCATTTCCGTGCACTGCTCTGGTTTGCCAGAAGCGGCTTAGTCATGCTAGCCACATGACCCGGAAGCTGTACGCTGGCTCCCTTGGTCAATAAAGCGAGATGAGCGCTGCAATCCCAGAGTTGTCCACGACTGGACTTAATGGTCAGGGGTCCCTTTACCTTTACGGCATCCTCACAATGCTGGGATAAAGAAAAATAGAACCTTGCTGCAACTGTGTTAAATCAGTGACATAATTTCACATGGTTCCTAAAGCTAAAGTAGAGCAAGCCATCTCAGCAAAGGAACACATTGGCCTGCTTTTCAAATATGCTGATCCTTTCAAAGGCAATGAGCCCTGCAAGTGACTCTGTGCATTTGCAAATAATAATCAGCAATTTTTTAAACATGCAATTGCCCCTGAACCTACAGCTGAGTGTTTTTGCCTTATTTACAGCCCAGGTTTTGTTCTCACTGGGAATGACTGCAATATTAATTAATGCTAGCCATTCATTACGGAAGTCAATGAAGTTAAAGGAGAGAGAAAAACTAGACGAAATTGTTTCTGATAAGCACAAAAGGTTGTCTAAGGTGACCACACTGTGAGGTCAGCACAGCAGAGGTGGGGAGGAGCAGGAGGCCTGGAAGCGTAACCCCTCCAGCGAATTAGTGGAGGGGTCAGGGTGAACGAGACTCATTCAGCTTAAGTTGGAGGGCAGCCAGAAAAGCAGAGGTAAGAGCACAGACAGGCACTTAAGGTTTTAAGGCTGGCTATCCTTGGCCCAGGCCTTTCCTACTTGCCTGTGTTTTTGTTGGCAGACTTAACATCCCCAAACGCAAACCTGCATTGTAGGGTATAGAATTATCACACTCCTGAGTAAGAAACATAATGTACAGTGGGGAAGAGGAAGGATGTTATGGAACATATCTTATTAACTGTTCATTTATACAAGAGTCATGAAATGTGTGCATTAGCCTGAACCATAACCCTTGAAGGTGGGGCCTGATTCAGAGGGATCATGTGTATTCTGCCACTCATCCAGCCTATGACATGCCATGGCATTCAGGAAAGACAAAACTAACCTAGAGGTGCCAGGAGACCAGCTCTGCAATAGGGAAAGGGAAAAGAAACATTAGATCAGCATCCCAGCATGTAGACTGAATTGGTTGGGGGTCTTGCACACCTAGGAAGCCTGCTTTCCCCCCCTCAGTTAATTGTTCTGCCTTTGCCCACTCCATACTTCCAACAAGTCCAGCCAGCAAAGTTGGCACTGGTACATTTTGAATTGGAGAGATGCAAAGGTTTACTTTGTGGAAGCCACACCACCTTTCTAGTGCCTGCCTGCTGTTACAATGATGTAAAGGGAGGGATCAGTCCGATTCTGATCTGTGTCAGTTTCACATACGCAACTCTGTTCCACCCCTTTTTTGCATTACTATGCAAATTATGAAACTGTACCAATTCATATTTAAGTATACATTCTTGACTGTTTTCTACACAATAGGTGAATTTCTAAACACATCTTCCCTAAAAATATTTCATTTTCTTATATTTGGATTCCACCATGACGTACATGAAATTCTCAGAAAGCCATGTTCTGTCTATCAATGAAGCCTGTAGGAAAGCATTCTAGATGGCTACTTTACAGTTGCAAAAACTCCACATTGTGGAAGCTCAAAGTTAAAACCTGAGCCTCTTCCTTAACAGGGTAACTGACATTTTTACTCTGGTTTTTAATTAGTGGTAGCTAACTTGGAATTTGGTTTGGATCTTGTTGTTTTGTAAATTGAAAGTTTTAACATGACTGATACTGCTAATATGTACATAAACTCTGAACACATAATGTAAAAGCCAGCAAACTTAAAAAGTAAAACCAGTATTTACTATTTCTCTGGGTTTTTTACACCAGCCCCTGTACTGTTGGGGAACAGCTCAAAAACCTTAAGACATATTACCACATCAAACTCTTCTAGCTACTATGGATTATTTAGCAAAATCTGGGCTTGCAGTGCTGTAGAATGCAAGGCCCTCTGTGAAGCTGTGATTTTCCAGTTGCTTTTGTGTGTGGGAAGCATGTATCTCCTATTTAAATCCAATAATCTAAACAATTGAGGCTTCGGCAGTCCTACATTCCAATCCACTTTTTCCAGGCCTGTTGCTCTGTCTTCACATCTTAAGCATTGCAAGATCAGCCTTCTTTTCAGTTCTCCGACAGCCCTCCCTTGCCCTTCATGGATGACTCATGCTGTAAGTTGCTGTTGCCCTAAGAGGGAATGACAGCAAGCAGAAATACCAGTGCTGTTGACATTATAACCCATGTTCAGGTAGGATCCCTCCCTCTCAAATGACTCAATATTTCAAATTCTCTTAACATGGGAGTCCCCTGTGATGAATGTCTAACCACCACCCCACACCCTAGCTTGGGAGAAACTATCCAGGAGTTTCTGGAGACATGTTAGAACTTGGTGCTCTGGCTAGGCTACCAAAGCACTATTGTGACCAAACTTGGTATAGTTTGTTACTTAGAGGAAGGCACTTAACTTGAAGAAAACACTTTTCCTTTTTTAGGTCTCATAATGGCGGCTTCTTAAGTGCTGCATGACAAATACTGTACATTCTTTCCAAAATACTGGCTTTCTAACCATTGCATGCAGCTACAATCAACACTCAAGCAACGTTGAAACCATCATAATACTCTTTGCACATGTCAGGACACCAAATCCTGAAGCACTGAACCAACTGAACACTTAAAACGGTCTGCCACAAGAAGCCCCTAGTGGCGATTGCTACTGCTACCCAAAAAACCTATTTTGTTTAATCCAGGAATAAGGGCAGTGTGTTGCGGATCCTAGTTGATTTCTGGACATGTCTGACCTTACAGGCTAGCAGGGGTAGTAGTATTACAAAACTCCAGTGCAACATTATTTTCTGAGTTCTTGGTTGGTATAGCATTATGTAGTAACATGCTTTCATTTTATTCATATAATTAGGGCACTTTTCGTAATTTTGTTACGGTTAACTTTGCATGCTCCGACAATCACTAGCACTTGTCATGCTGCCATGTTTTAAACACTATTTGGAAGCAAAGCGAGTATTTTCGCAAAGCCCTCCGATTGCATTTACCAATAGCATTTGGAATAACCAATACACTTAAGGGTTTTCTTATATAAGGCAGAAATTTTAGAAAATGTTGGTATCCTTTAAGCTAGGTGTTGTCTCATACACCCCGACTTACTTCTAATACACAAATGTTAAGTCAAATCTCACTGAATTCAGTCAAATTTACTTCCACATAGAAACACTGTGGTAGAAATGTAGTCCAATTAAAGATGTAATAGCCAGGAAAGGGTCATGGTGCTAAACAGCATTTTCTGCTTTATATACGGCATTCAGTGGCTTCCAACCATACTTTGGGCGATTTCATTGCTGCAACATTTCCCGTTATCATCCAGGTGGCTTTCAGCAGGTATCAGTCACGTCTGGTCTGTGCTATTTCTGCAGTGAGCTCCTCGCTCACCCTGGGGATGTCTCCAAAGAGCTGAGCCTGTCTTCAGGACATTTACTTTCTGGCTTTACACTACTGCACCCATCTGGAGAAATGTTCCTCCCAATCCCCCCAAAATCTATTTCCCACCCTTCAAACCCTTAGTGCCCTTGCACAAACAACAGGGACAAGAGGCTATTATATATCATGCTTTTAATACAAACTTAAAAAAATCTGGAACAATAGAAACTGTACAGATTTGATCAACCTTTGTTGTTTTTTAACTAAATCTCTAGACACGCCAATGTCCTGTTCCAAAATATTGCACAACATTCTGAATACAAAACTCTGATTGTATTCCTCCTTCGCTAGAGAAAAAAGAAAGAAAAAGAACGAAACCCCCTCTGGATCCCTACTCAATGGCCCCCTGCATGTAAGAACCAAAAAACCAAACAAGAACAGCATGGACCTCTGCATTAAAAAACATACATAATTCTGTCCTCTTTGTGTCCATCCATACTCCAAGATCACACGTTGCTGATTCGCTCTTCAAAAAGGGTCAGGAAGGAGGGAAGCGAGGGGAGAAAAGGAGCTTTCACTGCTGCTTTTTTAAAATTTTCCTGAAAAAATATTTTTTTCTCTCTCCTCTAAGAAAAAATCTTGAAAAGAAAAAAGTTCAATTTTTTTTTTACGTTAGAAATATACATATATTATATATACCTCTTACATTTTACAAATGTAGCAAATTATTCAATATAAACGGACAACAAAAAAATTAACACAAACCCATAAAAATAAAAGTTAAAAAAAATCTCTTTTTCTTCCTAAGAAACCAGGTAAATTAGTGCAGGTTTTAAAAATAAAATTGAAGCTGAACGTCTAACTCTTGAGACAACAAGACCAAAAAAGAGGCCGTGAGTTTCATTGTCGCCAGCACTGGAAATGCTTCTGAAGCACGGTATGTGTTCCTTTAGGAAATACAGAGGTTGGTCCTTCCCCTTTTCCTCCTTATGAACGCAGACTTCTTTTCAAAAAGCAGTTAACAGGGTAAAGCAGTGTGAAACATCACATGTCGCAGGTGCTAGTGAGGTTCTCTCCCTCCCTTCAATATACTTAAGCCTGAGAAGGGTACATAACCCCAACCCAAGGCAGTGGCTCAGGGCAGCGTTCTGCTGCATGTGGAAGTTCTCGGCGGAGATTATGCTGGGCAGATAGGGAGCCAGCAGCTCTCCTAGGGAGGAAGTCCAGTGTAAAAGCATGGCAGTCTACAGTACATGTTGAGGGGAAAGAAGTGGGTGGCAGTGGTAATGTTGGGAGTGGGGGTGGGGTGGGGGGAAGACAAACAAATGTGTTTACTGAAGAGGTCTAACGTGTCTTGTTCAGGTTGAAGACTTCTAGCTTCATGAAACTTCACCCATCACATTACTGCCCAATAGTTATCTTCCCTCCTCAACCCCTTAGTGGCTCACAGAAAACAGGCAGAATGCAAATAAGTTTTTTCTTTTTTAGTGTCCTTTTCCTCAGCCCAGTAAAGAGGCAGGGGTAAGAAGGGGGTACAAAGAAACAAAAAAGGGCTCAACTTGGGGATACCTAGAGAAGATCTCATGCATAAGCCACATCACTGTGGCCTGGGCAGGAGACATTTCCCATCCATTTCACCGAATGATCTCTAGTGCAGAGTTAGGCATCCTTCACAGGAGGACAGATGCTTGTAGCAGTTAAGGCTCATATACAGTCCTACAGGGAATCCTCAGTTTAGCTTAAGTGGAAACGCAAGTCTCCAGGTCAAGTCACCGGAGAGCTCTAGAATTGTAGCTTATTTATTCAATATGACTTTGCCAGAGAAGGTGCAAAAGCAACACTTTATACACGGTCCAAACCATGCTGTTTGGGGGTGGGGAGCAGATAGTGATGGTGGAGAGAATATGCCTAGAGTATGTAATCCACAGCCACATCTATGTTATCTCCCCTGAAGTTCTCTCTCCCCCCTTATCGCCATAGATAAGTCAACTTTTGGACTCAGTAATTATCTCACAAGGCATAGATGGGGAAAGGTTTGCCAATCATCTGCCAAAAGAAAAAGAAAAACTCACTCTTGAAGGCCACTACTGTCCCTGTCTTCCAGGCTGTCCTCTCATGACAGAAAAGGGAGATGCAGGGAATACCATTAGGATTCCTAGTTCAATAGCAACAATAAGGAAGGAGAGACTCTACATTCTTATCAGAGAACACTTTCTTCTCACCACATGTTGAGCAACATTCTACAGCAAGCCCACTTCATTCCTCATACAGAGTCTCGAAATGGAACAAGTCCAGACTGGACCTGATATGTGGGGCGCTCTTCCGTACAGGAATGCCTGCTTCCTTTCAAATGAAAAATCATAAGGTTTTTGGTCAGAAGTCTTAAGAGACATGAGATTCAAAGTGCAAACCCTCATGCTATTCATCCAGAAAGCAGTCTGCACTGTAACTCCCTCTTCCCTGCCAAAAAGTAGTGCTATCATAGTCAAGAGCAGGAAACCATCCTTTCCATGAGAATTAGTAACCGAATGCTCAGCTGTCAACAGAAGAGCTCAGAACCCCATAAACCAAGGCAATTGGTCCAGAGGAACATCAATGGGGGCTGCTCAGGCACAAAAAAACCCTGGAAGGCCAGCTCTCACTCCTACCCTTGAAAGAGAGTGCAATATACATGGATCAATTTTTCTCACAAGTCAGAAGTGTTTGCATCTAGAGTCCTATTTATACATCATAGCATTAGCAGCTGACATGGGATCTAAGCTTCCCAAAGAGTACATCTAACTCCAGATTCTTAAGGGGGCTAAGGGGAGAGGAGGTGCTTACAATGGAAAACTGTAGGGGGGAAAAACCTGTCCCAGATGCTACAATGCTGCCCCTTCCAGCATTCCCCTGAAGCTAGAGGGGCTAAGGCCTTGCCATCACCAGTTAGCGCAGGAAGAAACAGAAGCTGAGAACTTTGTTCTACTCCCATTTTGCAATAGGAATACAAAAACTGAGTTATGAGAAATGAATACATTTGCTCCACTGTCTGGGCCTCTCATTACACATTGAGAAGCCCAGGCCTACCCTAGGAAGTGCTTGAGACTTCACACATCCAGAAGCCGTCTAAATCATCCCCCATCACTCCAAAACAGGGAGGGGGGGAAATCAAGGTATCTGGCTGCAAGGGACATGACAGCACCCTGAAAAATGCCATCCTTGCAGTAAGCATATTTGAGAACCAGTTCCAAGAAGCAGCATGGGACATAATATAAAGTGGCTCTGGTTCCCACCACTGCTGGGCTGGAACAATAACCTTCCTCATTAAGTGTACAACAACGGCTAGGAAAGAGCACAGGAAACAAGTTTAAAAAAATAATCAGTGCTTCAGCAGCGCTTCCTGGCATGACACAACGAATCAGGATTTGTCTCTTTCCAAGAAGCTATATTTATAAGATTTCAAATATTTCTAATTATTTTTTCTCTTTTTTTGGAAGTTATTTTCCCCAGAATACTCTCATGGTGGTCAGTTGGCCAAAACCACTGGCTGGAACGACTGGCTGGGATACTGCATGGCGTTCAGATTGTAGCTGAGTCCTTCCACGAAGGGTGTCTTCTCCAGAAAGAGGCTGTTGGTGCTGCCCCCAAAGACCTGAGCCATGTCAAAATTGCCGCCGCCACTGGCACTGAATTGGGATGCAGGAGGCATGCCGCCGGCCTGGTTTTCGGTGGCTACACCATCAAAGAAGAGGCTGCTAGCTCCTGGCGATCCACCATTGTAAACAAACTCCTTGGCATTGGGGGAGAGCTGAGATTGAGGGGCCGAACTGCCCCCGATGAAGTTCAGAGAATGCATAGACAGGGAGAGACCTTTGTGCTTCAGCAGGCCATTGGTGGGCGACCTGGCCAGGCGCTGCTGCTGCTGTGGTGGAACCCCTGTGCCACTGGTGGCTGCTCCAGCTCCTCCGCCTTTCTTCATCTTGGTTGAGCCAAACTTAGTGGCAGCAAAAGTGGCAGTGGTGAAGGTAATGGGCTGGGCAGAGCGAGGGATGAACGTGGGGCTGGGTGACTGGCCAAACGATGGGGATGGAGAATTGGACAAGGAGTTGTCCTGGCTGCCAATGGGGACGAACACCTGAGCGTCAGGATTGAAGCTGCTCTTGATCTCCTTGTCCAACTCAGCTGCACTGCAGCCCTCGCTGTCATCTAGATATAGGACCTTGACAGACCCTTTCTCACCAATCTGGTAGGAGACTTCAAATGGGTCAATCCAGACACTCAGTTCTTCAGGAACATTAGCCCGCACATCCTCTACAGCCAGCCCACTCCGCTTGGCTGCCATCTCGACTACGGGGTCCACCGTCTCCCCAATGTGAACACAGCGGTAGCCAGAACCCTTCAGGGGCTTCTCTGGGTACCAATGGCCTTCATATTTTTTCTTCAGCAGCCGCTCTAACTCTTCACCAAACAAGTCGGCCCGCCTCCGTGGAAGCTTGTTGTACAGATATGAGATGATGAAGTTCAGAGCAACTTTGATCTCCAGATGCATACTCCCTTCACAGCAAGCAAGGTAGGGCAGTATATTAAAAATAGACAGCGGACACAAACATAGACGGATTTTGGCTCCAAACAATTCTGAAAAAGACAAAGAGAAATGAAATGTAAGGTGGAAATATTGTATCTTTAATACTGTTGCAGAACAATAGTTATACTTTTAGTTGCAGAAACTGATTCCTGAAAATTCAACATCTTAACTGGCAATAATAAATAAAAGACTGTGCAAAGTGCATTTGCACCTTGACGATTGTAAAGAAGAATATCCCTTTATGCGTTTAACACATACACATTTCTTTGGTTCTTTGTATGCTGTCAAACATTATTATTTATTAGTTTATCTCTAGGCCACTCACCAGCCAAAAATTGCAAGGTGATATACAACATAAAAAGCTGTAAAACTACACAATAAAAAATATGATAGATCCTTTAAAAAATCACAGTAAGTTAAATGTTATAAAGTAAATCAAACCAGCAAAATATACACTCTTGGAGTGCCTGAACTTCCTTCAAGAGCCTCAATAAATAAATACGTATTTTTTAAAGTGCCTAAAATTGCTAAGGAGACCAACTGCAACTCCAATGGGAAGGATTTTCATAACTGGGGTGCCACTAAAGAGAGGTGTTGCTGTCTGGACAATGCCATTGATAGCACCACTAGCAGAGCTTTCATGTAGTTGCTACTGTCTTAATGAGTCAAAGTTTCATTTTAAGACACTGGAGCAAAGCAGATCAATACATTTCAAAAGACAGAAACTAGTTTAGTGGTGATTCATCCCATTGTGGTAACACCAGTGATCCTTGACATTGTAATATTAAATAGATAACAAAAAGCTGAAAAGGTGTTTCTTCTGAAAATAGCTTCAGAAGGTCAACTCAGATAAACAGAAGATAATCCTGGATGGAACTAACAGTAGCTTCTGATCCCAAGTGATATAAAAACAAGGCATACATTCATCAGGAAGACTCAGGAAGGTTAGTACTATGTGGCCTGGAAGAGAACTTTAGGTCAGGCTTTCCCAACGTGCTGACCTTTAATGTTTTGGTGTACAACTCCCATCATCACTGACCACTGGCCAGTGATGAAGCCCAAAACACCTGAAGGACAATAGATTATGGAAGACTGACTTAGATTCCCAAACACCAAATTTTCTTCTTTATCCCCCATTTTTTTTTTAACTAACATTCTAGGAGACCTCCAATCATCACTCATTCTATTAAATACAACTCTAAATGCCCCAGAAAAAAATAATAGAAAATGAAGGATATTTAAAATGAAAGCTATATGTATTATCTTGGCAGCTTAGCAGGATAGAGACTAGCTTTTTGCTTCCTTAGGATCACCTATAACAAGTGCCTACTAAAAAGCAAGGGCAAAGGATACACTCCAAACTTCTGACATATATGTCAAGCTGCTTCTTCTGGTGTGGTGTTTGGAGCTAAGAAAAAATCTAAGCTTATCCTGAAGAAGGAACAAAGAGACCTCTAACTACAGCATTAGGAACAACAAAGGAAGCTACTGGATAAGTTTCCATCTTACACACCATTTCTGAACACTTGTATCAGCTTATCTGCCTACAATGTTCGAAACTGCCCTGGTATATGAACAGCTGGAATTAGACAAAATTGTGTGAAAGAAGGAATTAGCACACAATGACTGTGCAAACTGTACACAGGTAAGATATTGAATTTGCTACCAGAAGATGTAGTGATTATAGGTGGTGATTCCTTAAAACCAGGGTTGCATTCGCCAAAAAGAATGCCTAGTTGCCATTTTGGGGCCAGACAGCTTGAAAGTTGTATTTTTCAAAATGACTTTTTGGTTCCTGAAATTCATTCTGATTGTGCAAATAAAATATAATATAAAGAATTCTACAGGATGTGTTGCAAGTGTGTGAAAACATTCAAAACCCAAGGATTTCAGGCATGCATCTCCAGATGGTGAAGATGGCAGGCACCATCCTGGCGCCCGGGCATCTTCACCTGGCTGCAAGTGGCTGATAGCCAGCTGCAAAATGCACCTGGCAAATTTCAAACACTGGCCACCACCAGTATTTGAGAGAGTAGACAGATTCATAGAAAGTAGCCATGGCTACTAGTCATGATGGCTGTATGCTGTTCTCCAGGATCAGAAGCAACATGCTTCTGTAAGTTGCTGGGGAACAAGAGCAGACTATTGGACTTATGCTGTATTTGTTCCCATAAGCATCTGGTTGGCCACTGTAGGAAACAAACTGGATTTGATGGGTCTTTGGTTTGAACTAGCAGGACTTTGTGTTATTGCGTTTCACACTAAAGCCTTAAAAAACTAAACTCTGCATTAAGTATGTCCACAGAAACCTGCCGATTCTATGCCTGCTGTATTATCAAGTTGCAGCAAACAACAGAAGAGCTCTCTAAAAAAACTCCTCTGAATGCAGTCTTATATAGTTGACCATGGCCTGACCGCTAACAGCACAGCCCAAGACCTTGGAGCTTGTTTTTCAGGAGTTACTAAACCGTGAGAAGTTTTATCACAGCTATTTGAATGTGCTTCTTAAAATGGAAATTGCCACAGGAGAAATTTGAGTAAGGCAAATTTCTGAAAGGTCAACTAGAAGCAGAACATTTTCAAGCTAGGCAGTCAAACAAACTCTTTAAGATGGAGCCTTCCAATGGATTTCTGGCTAAAGAACTATTGTTAAAGCAATGATCCTCAAATTTCTCCCCCCACAGAGCCCCTGCGGGTCTTGGCAAACCCCTAAATTCTGTTTATGCCTCTTGCAGCAATTATAATTATTTGTAATTTTATTATTACATTTGCATACTGCCATTTATCCAAAGATCACAGGGCAGTTCACAACAGAATGCACTGTGCTAAATACTGTATGATTTTTAATTGTATTTTTATTGCTTCTTCTTTTCTTATATTGTTATTTTGTTGCACTACAATTTGAATTTCATAGGATTCTATAGAATTCCTTCACCAGCATGCTGTGAGACACCTGAATGATATTCAGTTTGCGAACCCCTACCATAAAGCACACAATCAGCTTGGAACAGAAGCTCATGTGCAAGTTCAACCCACACCACACTCAGTAAACAAATAGGCTGCATTTATTCCACATATAGCAAAGTTTCAGTCTGCTGTACTGAAAGCTTAGCAAACTTGAGAGGGTAATACATGACTGGCATTAAGAGACCTTATATTTCTATAAGGATGCCACATTTTGGAAACTAGCTACTATAATTCAGATCTGATAGTATTTCTTTCTTTCTAAAGGGACACAGAGCTGTCTACAAGTATGTTTTCAGGAAATAAACTGTTTTTGCTTATGTACATGCTGGATGCCTTGGTCAGAATATTAAGTTACAGCTCACTTCAGAGTAATTATGCACAGGAGTAAATACCACCAAGTTGAAAGGGACATACTTGCCAATAAGTGTACAAAGGATTGCAACCTTCAGACCTAAATAGCATTGTCCTGATTGAGAGGTGCTCTTTCATAGTATAGCTTTAAGACAGGCATCTACAGCTGGAGAATGGAAAGATTGTCTCTCACAGGAGTTCCCTTGTCCATCTGGCTCTTTCTCTCTCAGGGAAATGAAAGGAATGTATTACTTTTCTTCAAGCAGAACTTTGATGGTTGTGAGTCTTCAAAGATAGTATGAAAAACTACAGATATCTAATCTTCTACTCTTTGGCTATACCATGCTGCATTTATCACTACAATGATAAATTAAATGTTTGTGTTATAGCATCTATACAAATAATAATAATCAAACACTAGCTGACCCCACGTAATTTAGCACAACAGTCTAAATTATTTTAGAAAAAAGGTCCACTAAGGAATATAAATCTAGCTTACATGTCAACAAAATAAGCTTTATATCCATCAGGATTCAGTAATCCCTAGGCTGTTAATATGGCAACCTACACAGGGGACGACTGCAGGTGGCAAAGCATAACAGTCAATACGGAATCCCTTGTTTTCTCTGCAGAACTTCATCAATAAAGGTGCACATTACCTCAGGACAGCCTATGGTTCTGAAAATGTCAGAGGCAAGTAGCAATTTATTTTGCACGAGACAATTACAAGCACATGACACAATGTGGAATAATGAGCTACACAACATTTGCCTATGATTCGATGCAAGAACCATCTCCGGCATTAGGGCATAATGTCTCAGTAATACAGGCATTGTCAAGGTACATCACTTGCACATGAGGAAATTCTACAGTGGTCCAATCATACTGAGTAAATACTTTAAATAATGACCTTGTCAGCTAGGTTTCTGACCCTTACACAAAATAAGGCAATTATTGGGGGGAGGAAAGCGGTACAACGCTGGCTTCATAAAGCCACCATTGCTTTATCCCAATATAAACCAGAATCTCATAATAGTCTCCTAACATTTGCTTGCAAGCCACACCCAAGCAAAAGAGCAACCTTCGATTCAGTTGACCCCACCTCACCAATGCACCCAATTTCAGAGGATAATCTGAAGTACGTACAGATGCAATACAAAGCGACGGTGCCTGGGGAGGGGCAAGCCCGAGGAAGACACGTTCTCGATCCACGATTGCACAACCCACTCCCTCTTCTCCTGCCAAAACCTCCTGCGTCTGTGGGCGTTATTTGCACAGGGCACCTCCCTCCCAGGCCTCCTCGCGCACGCAAAACTGGCATTACCGTCCCGCACGGGGACCTGCTCCACGCCCGCCTCCTGCCCCACAACTTCAATAATCGCCCGTGCCAAGGTCCACGGATGAATGACCCAGCCAAGGAAGCCTCAACATCCATTAGAGCTAGCCCCCTCCCCTCCGCTCTGCCTCGACTGGAGTGTCCCGGGAGTTGTACTACGTAGCGAGCCCTGCTTTTCTCCTACACAAGATGCAGCGCCTGGGCGAGTGACCTACTTTGCCTTTTAACTACCCTTCTCAATATGCTTTGCGCCAAAGCTGGCCCAGACAGCGAGCGCCTGCTCAGTGGAGCACGGCACAAAATTTTCCAAGGCGCATGCGCTCTCTGTGCTCGATTGCTCAACGCTTCCCCCCCTCCAGCCTCAACATGCCATCTTGCATTGTTGGATTTCTATGTGGAATAACTAATTTCTCGGCCTCTTTCTCCCCCGCGCGGAGAGGCGGCTTGCGGGGCGGGAGATGGATTAAGCGGAGGAAATTTCAATCAGGGCTTATTGTTACGGTTGCAACTCACATCTGTTCCTGCTGGGTAGCTCAGAAGTAGACAACACCCCCCCCCCCAAAAAAAGACACACCAACACACACACACAGGAAGAGCTGCTAGGCCTACGAAACAGAGACTTCGCCAGGCGTCCTTGCAATACTCGAAAGTAAATCCCCGCTAGTACAAGTGCGCCTTGAAACTGACAGCCAAGGCACCAAGCCGGGAGATGCGGCCCGCACTGGGGGGCGAGGAGGAGGAAAGGCCGCTTCCCCTGTTCCCTCCCCAACCAGCAGCCGGCCTCCCCTTCCCGAGGGAAGCACGCACCAAAGAACCGCTTGCAGCCCCCTCTTCCTAAAGGAAGCCCCCCCCCCAAAGATGGGCGGAGGCCGAGGAGAAGCGGAGGCCGAGTGAAGGTGATCTGGCCCTGACCTTTACCTCCAGGCTCTGGGCTCTCCCTTCAGGGCCGCCCAAACTTCTGGGTCACAGGCGCCCCCGCCCCATAGCTGAGAGCCTTCCCTTCTCAATAATGGGGGGCGCGGAGGTGACACCCCAAAATTAAATTCGAGGGCAGTGCAAAAATGTGGCTTTGGGCTCCAAGCCGCCCCAGGCCCGCACCTGCAGGGCCCTCCGAGGCAGATCCCTGGGCCTAATTGACCTCACAGGGTGGCTGTCACGATGAATGAGAGGAAGAAGACGGCCAAAGGCCCTTCCCACACCGAAAGCTGCTCCCAAAACCGAGTCCAGTGCTGCCGTTTGGTTTTCCTGAGCCTCCCCTCCTCCATCCCATTATTAAATCACTGCGGGAAGGAGAACAAGTTCATCATCCCACTTAAGCTGTGCGGCTGCGGGAGGCTGGATTTCTCCCCCCCCCCCTTTTAACCCCGCACTATAATATAAACATATCTATATTTGCTTTGTTTTAGGTCTGCGTTTGTGACATAAGAAATCCCAAAGAGGCCCCCGGGGCTCTATTCCGAGGAGGGAGGGGGAAAGAAAGTTCGAGCACAAAACGGGCTGGAACCATCTTTTTTCCTGACAAAAGCCAAGCTTTTGAGTATTGATCCGGATTGAGCGAAACAGAAACCATCTTCTTCCTCGCTCGCTCGGATCCCAAAGATCCCCCACGGCCACCCCTTTGGGTCCAGCCCTGTTGTTGTTGGTGTTGTTGTTACCTCCACCACCGTTTACGTTCTTAAAAAGGATCCAAATTTCCTCCCCTAATTCACACGAACCTGGGAGGAAGGCAGAGAGGAGGGTTTTTTGCACGATAGGTGGTCCAAGGACTCGATCCTCGCGAATTGCCTGAGGGATCTGGGGTGGCTGTTGTTGTTTGTTTTTAATCCACTCCGGTAAAATGAGTAAAAACAAAATGGTGAACCGGGGACATTTTTCAATCGTTCAACCCAAATGACTTTCAACCTCCCATCACGATGAAATGAAAAACATTAATCGCTTTTGGAGTGGGGAGTGCCGTGTAAGAGACACAGCGCTATTAAGACTAAGGCAGGGATTCATTTTTTTCCTCCTTTCTATTAAAGGGGCAGAGCAGATCTGCCTACGATGATTTGAGTAGAAGCCAGCCCTTCTCTCCTTGAGGGAACCAGAAGCGGAGTTGGAAGACTGGCGGCTTCTGAAAATCTTATTAGCACAATGCGATTAATTCGTTCCTTAAAGGAATATACGAGGCGCAAGCAAAACCCCAACGAGATAAGCCGGCGTGCGGAAGAAAAACATCGTTCAAGAAAATATTTAAATCGTGTGACTATGGAAATCGTTCCTCTTCCTTTGCCCTCATCACCCCTCAATTCTAGCAATAAGCCGTCACTTACTTCTTTTTTTCAGCACCAGGTGAGATGGTTTGGTGGCTTCTTTTTCTTTCCAGGGTGTTTCTTGGGAGTTCCTCTCTCACAAAGTGCTGATATGGTGGTGGGCGTTCGATTTTTTTTATATAAAAAAATTAAATGGATGCTGTTTTAGATAACTTCTCCCCCTTCTACAGGCCCAATCAGAAGTGGGGTGGGGGATGTTGACTGGGGCGCCCCCTACTTCCTTCCTTCCCTCCCTGCGCAGGGAACCTGAAGCCACCCTCTCCCTGGCCCAAAGTGAGCAAAGTAAATGAAAAGTTTCACCCTTAGCAACCCTGCGCATGGATATTCCCTTCCACACCCAGGGTGACGCGTCCTGCAAAGGACAAGGAAGGGGAGGGAGGGCAGGCTGGAACTACTTTCCCAAACACGGGCTTTAAATTAACCCGTTCTGCGCCGGGCGCGTTATATTGTTGTTTCAGATGCTTGGAAACGCCTCCCGTAAACAAAGTCCGTCATTTGCCACGGATATTTATTTATTTTTTTGGTACGTTTTAATGAATTTCCCCTCTTCATTCTGTGACAGGCAACAACTTGTATTCAACCCTTCAGAGAACCCTCCTGAGAACAAACCAAGGAAATTTTAAATAGATTGGACCCCTTTACTTACTTCCGAGTAAACCTATATAGGCTTAGACTGCATGAGAGATCAAGCTTTTATACTGAAGACTTTGCCCCTTGTAATCTGAGTTAATTAATCTGCAATAAGCTTTCTTCCATAGACATCATTTATGGAGACAGAAATACTCCCCGCGCCATAAGATGTGCTGGAGGTGGGAAAATTCCATATTTCCCACCCTTAAGCCTCACTAATGGTGTGAGTGGGTGGTTAGCACCTTTCACCACCAATTAGTGAATGTGAATATAGAGACAAGGGTTGGTAATTATATTTGATTCTACTCTGCTATCTTCAGTTAGGGCTGAGAAAGATTTCAGACTAAAGCCCTGGAGAGCTGCCAGGCAGTGTGGATAATACTAAGCTAGATGGACACATAGTCTGATTGGATATAAGGCAGCTTCCTGCCTCTGACAAATGCAGCAAGAAATATTGTATAGCCTGATGGTATCTATGCATGTTTATTTGGAAGAAAACCCCATGATGTTCAGCGGTGCTTCTCCAGTAAGAACCGTAGCTTTACCTCCTACTTTACTCCATTAAATGTTGATAATGTTTGTATGTCATAATACCAATGAAGGATATTTGAATTAGACTGAAACTGAACAATCTCTCCCACTTCCCACCGAACATTTTGGTTCACCCAGTCCTGTAACCCTCCAGTCTGGTGCTGTCAGATGCCAACTCCAGCCTCAGACGGCACAGCCGACAGACAGGGGTGATAAGTGATGTAGTCCAGAATTAGAAATATGCTCACTGCAGGGTCAGCCCAAGACATTTTTCAGCCTGAGGTGAAGAACAAGATGGTTTACTTCCATTTTATATACACAATGCAACTGGACTGGTAGCTGGATTTTATTTCACCACAGGCAATGGGGCAGTGGCCTCCGCCACACCTGTGGGAAGCAGGTTCATTTAGGGCGGCCAGGCCATGTGGCAGGTGGAGCTCTGGCATCCAACAGCGAAGAGTGAATCTTGGAGCCAGGAGGAATGCCTGTGAGGCTGCCTCTGCTGCTTCCTAGCATCTGTTGCCTCATATGGCTAGTGGTAAGCGTAGGCCCTGTACAAAAATTGGGTTCTGTGCTTAGATTTTTAAAAAAATAAACATGCTGCAGAAATAGCATTTTATAAAGTGACAAGCTAAACATGTTTAGGATGGATTTGTAGATTAGGGCAACAGCGCTTGTACCACGGAGTAGGACCACTATTTGCAAACACATTATTCAGTTTAGTTAAGAACTGCTTAATGGAGGTTAATTATTATTATAAAATATGTCCATAATTTTAGTCCACTAAATCAAAATCGTGTTGCTTCCCTCATTTTCATAAGTGATGGGCTTTTTTCAACCAGGAAATGATGATAGTAGCAGCTGGCTTAATTACGCCATAAAAGTGTTTCTGTGAGCTGATTCGGTGAATGGAGGATTATAGTCAAAATTTTGTTCTTATTGACTCAATTGGCTCTTAGTACCTGTTTACCTCTCAGGAAAAATCCACCTGCACTTTAAACATACAATATTTTGACAGGTGAAACTGACACTCTATAATACTTGTCTCTGTAAATCAAATTAAATACCCTGCACTGCAGATTTCACTCATCCTTTTCCAAGCATTGTTCCCAAACATGAAGTGGGTGTAAGTGGGGTAAGCTTTTAAATTCCTTGTGGCCATCCAAAGGAGAAACCACTCTGAGGAGGCTGGGAGAGCAATTTCAAGCCATCTTTTCTAGGATCTTAATTATGAAGTTCCTCTCAAACCTCTGCATGACAAGAATCTTCTTTAAAGAACAGTAAGATAATTTCCTTTTGAGGGTGTTCTGCAGAATAGGCTTACCAAGAGAGAAATCCTATACATCATGTATACTCAAAAACAAGCCCCATTAAGTTCCATGGGACTTACTCAAAAGTAGCGTTTTCCAGGCAGGTAGCTATGTTAGCTGGTTGCTACAAAAACATCGAAGAACCCTGTGGCACATTAAAGGTAAACACATTTATTATGGCATGAGCTTTCGTGAAAGAGAATCCGTTTCATTAGATGCAAGAGTCCACTCCTTTGGTGTGCAACGGATGACTTGTCTGTATCTAGCATTGACAAAGTGGTGTTGGTGCGGAATCGGAGACAAAAACCTATTTGGCTGTTGTTCCTGTAGCTCTTTCGCGGAGCCATACGCTGCTAAAATAGTCTTGTCATGGCAGGAAATTGGATCCCCGACCATAGGATCTTTCAAAAAATGGCAGCTGTTAGTTTCTTTAAAAGGGAAAGAGAGAAGGGAGGGTTTGCCCTTGCCTGGAAACCGTGGGCTACGACTTCACAGCTCTGTGGCAAGCTTAAAACTA
Organism: Podarcis filfolensis; assembly: GCF_964270895.1. Classification (NCBI taxonomy): domain Eukaryota; kingdom Metazoa; phylum Chordata; class Lepidosauria; order Squamata; family Lacertidae; genus Podarcis; species Podarcis filfolensis. Next base: position 44,656,566 of record NC_139612.1, on the reverse strand, counting down.
CCTGCTTTTTGAGTGCATGAACTTTCTTAAGAGCTCGCTTAAAATGCGTGAGGTAGTCTTGGCCCCTTCCCCTTCAATCTATGGAGAGGGCACTCAGAGGCACATTGCGCAGTCTCAGGATACGCTCTCGCTTCACAACAACCCAAACCTTTTGCTGGCACGGAAAACAGATCCTGGAGCAGAAGGATCTCTGCGATCCATTCCCCGAATACTGTCCACCCCAATTTTCTTGGGAGTTATCCCCGTGGTTAAACCAGACTATTGAGATCTGCGTGTGCGCGAGCGTGTCCTATTCGTCGATCGACAAACCCAATTTTATTTTTTTCGTTGGAATCCGAGCGTAGAATATACGTATTTGTAACACGGTGGCATAAGGGGCTGGCGTGCGCCATCAGATCTCCCCACTGGCTGCCTTGCGTTAAAGCACGCGAACTGCAGGCTGCACAGAAGCGCACCTCTATTTCCCTGTTTATTTTCATCCTTCAAATGCCGGAGGGTATGCAAATCAGCTCACAGCCCCTAAACAAAACCCCACAAGGCACGGATGTCAGATGGCATTTTAACTATTCATGGAGCACGTTTGTCCGCTCTCAATTGCAGGTGCTACTCCGCACGATTCAGGGACTACTTTTTCAGCAGTGCGCCTGTGCATTTGCCTTCGTCGACGTAACTTCAGACGCAAGCACTGAGATAGGCAGAACAACCTGCAAGGTGTAGGAGCGCAGGCTGTTCTAAAAATAACAGCACCATGCTAGCAACAGCCTTTCCATTGGCTGGAGTCGTTAGGGGGTTCTGCAGATTGGTCTGCTGCGTTAACCAGTAGGCTAAAAGCGGGGTGGGGTCGGCGTGTTTTGTGTGTAAAACTGGAAAGGCAACAAGGTTGCTGGGAAGTGTAGTTTTTTGCCTGTAGGTTCCCTAGGCCTGAAGTTGCCAAAGGAAGGTTAAAAACAAGACTTAAGGAACGATGTGAAGCTGTGCTGTTAAAAATAAGGAATGTGTTGTATTTTATCTACTCCCGTGGACAAATATGCTGTTTAATATGTGTCTCCATAGAGCATTCATTGGTTGTTTATAGGGAGGTGTAGAGACACATTCTGTGCATCTAAACCCCTATTAGCTATGGAAATTATTCTCTGTTTTTCTTTTGCCTGTCTGTATAGCACACAAGCAGGAAAGCAGGACAGGTTTAGACTGCCCTGTATGAACCATTTAGGTCTTATAGTAGATAAAGTGTCTCTCTACTCCTTATTCCTCCTATTCAGAGTTAAGCATGCGAGAGCTGCATTTACTACTTACAACAAAAGCCAGGGGCTTTGGCATAGTCCTAAAGCCAGTAGAAATATCTTCTACAGCATTCATGTTACTGATTTTTATCGTATGATAATATTTATTTATTACACCTCTACTAGAAGCTCCAGAGATGTAAACAAGCATATAAGTACAATTTTGCCAGTCACATAACGAGTGTAATCCTAACTGCGCTTACTTGAAAGTCCACATTTCAATGTGGCTTGTTTACTCAAAAGCACAGTTCAGTACTGAGCTGTAAGGCTGCATTTTTAAATATATATGCTTGGAAGTAAACCTCACTGAAATTAATGCACCTGCTGTGGGCATACTATGAATGATTAATTAATATGAAATGAAATATTACTTGTATCAATAGGATAATTTGCCCTGTATTATTAAAAATAAATTTGACATGTTTTAAACCTGGATTACTATTCCTGTTGTTCATTGTACTGCTCATCTCTATTCCACTCAGTAGGACGTTTGTAGTTTCCTATGCATAGTAGGAAAACTTGGTGGATTGTGCCCAGAGTGAACATAACAGCTCCACCAGTTAAAATAATGCGTTTGTCCAACAGGATGTTAGTAAACCTGCTAATCCAGACAACAGAAAAGTAGGACAGAATTAATATACAATTATACCAATTTGACTTAAATGAGACTAAATATTATGTCCCTATCCTAAACACACTTAATGCAAGTCTTTTTAAGTTCAAATCTCATTGTCCAGAAGACTAAATGGAGTGCTCAAAAGGATATGTTTTTCAGATTTCATATAGTCAACTCAATCTACATCTAGTAAAATGAAATTACAGCAGCATTTCTATACACATTTACCTGGAAGTATCTTATTGAATTCAGTGGGACCTCATTTGTTCCATAAAAGTAAATGGACCTTAAGCTCATTTACAGCACAGTTCTATTAGAACTACTGTATCTTAAATCCTGGAAGCTCATATAATTAGAATGTAATAAATGTACAGCCCAGTATGCAATCTAGCATAACAGGTTATGTTCTATATGTAGGCTATATGATCATCATAATCATTATGTATATTCATAGCAAACTCAGTTGCTGAGTTATGACGGCTATGTAGCCAAAATGGGGCTACTGAAAATACAAGAAGTAAAAATATCAACATGCTTGAGAGAACCCGAAAATAAGCAAAAGTAGGGAAAAATAATTATATAAATTGTAATAACATTTTGTTGCAGGCCCCACTTGTAATATCATATTTTTTTGCCAGCATATTTGGACGTTTATTAGGCAGACAATGTTCCAAATATTTAAATAAAGGCAATGAATTTCCCCACACACCCAGAACTGTCCACTGACATACTATGTAGAGATGCCTCAAGCATTAATTTTTCTATGGTTCATATGGTCTTTTTACAAAGGTGAAATATAATATTCCAGTCATCAATGCTATACTTGAAGGAATACATGCACCCTGAACCACTATGTATGTTTATGAAAAAAAAACAGATCCTTGTATATTCAGTAAGGCTTGCTCCACAATACATTGAAATGCAGCACATACATCTATTCTCACATATATCCGTCAATGATTGCATCTATATTTCCACCATCTTTTCATCATTCATATCCATTTGGAACCAGTCAGGGAGAATTAGGAAGACAAACTAAATAGAAAACGTTTTCAGCAAAGACACACAATTTATTATTAAATTTATTTTGCTTCTAGTAAACCAGCCTTACATTAGACTGACCGGTCCAGTTTCAAACTGACACTGCAATTTATGTAGCTTTTCTAACAGTGCAATATCTTATACGTCTACTCAGAAGTAAACTCCACTGACTTCAGTGGGACTTATTCCTAGGTGAGTATAGGATTGCAGCCTAAGATTACTTTTTAATTAATTGACTTTAAATTGGATGAAATTGTTTTGCACTTTTTAAAAAATTTCCCAGGCACATGGGCAGCCCTAATGGTATTTTATTACATTATTAAATCAGTTTTTAGTATTTAGTAATTTTATTATTGTATTTTTTAATCTGTAAATTGCTTTGGAACTTTTTAGTGGAAACTAACATACACATTTAATACACTTTAAAAATAATCCAGAAAACTAATATTGCTGCCGATGACTGAATAAATCCTATTCATAGGCGAGAGAAACATTCCTTCCACCATACTAGCTTTGCTGTGAGTTTTTAATACCAAGAAAGACCAGTCAGTCTATAATTAGGTGTAATTAGCACTTACTCATTGCCCAGCATTCTTTACCTTTGCATCACCTGACACTTACAACCCAAGGAAATTAGTTCTTTCCTGCCTTTCAAATGAAGAAACGGTTTGACAAGAAGCAGTTACTCACCATGAAGGTGCAAAACACAATATATACTACAAAGTCAGACTTATTCATCTCAAATCATCCTCCAATTTAGTTCTCTATATCTTAAGACTGGAAGGTGAGAGGTGTGGACTTTTGTGAGGGGAGGAAGAAGCCATTCTCCTCCATCCTCTTCTTGATTTATGGCATTAATAGGGCACCTGTGGCCATCCAGATATGATTTGACTACAAATTCCATCCCTCCTGATGACTGATCGTGCTCACTGGGGATGATAGGATGTAGGCATCCAACACCATAGATTCCTCATCCCTCCTTTATGTCCATTTCCCTGAGCTGACTTACCAAGCTGGGAATCTTGGGGGCAACTCTGTTTTTCACAGTCTTTATGCCTTCCCTCAAGTGCTCACCTGACTTGGGAAAACTTGACCAGGTAAGATAATTGCTCCCTTGACAAGAATAGTCTGAGAAGCCATGAGACAGAAAACTACTGAGTTGATCACACCCATTTTAAGATGGTTACATGTAAGACTCAGGAAGATGATCAGGCATGTGATACACATGATTAAAGCATATTACTAATGGGCTATTATGGGCCATTCCACGTCTCCTCACATGACCAAATTTCAGCTTAGTAGTTATGACTCCTTTCTAGGCCTAGACAAAACATTGCAAGTTTTATTTTCATAGAACTTGGCCAGCCGTGCATCTAATGGGACACAAAGGCATATATATGAACATAACAATGCATTTTAAGCAGGGCTAGTTGAAAGGTACATAATATATTCTCAACACCAAAGAGCACAATTTACACAGACCTTCATGCAAGTTTTGTGTGTATGGTTTTTTTTTTTACAAATTGTATTATTGTAGGACCAACATGAGTACAGCATCCATACCATAAATCTTTGCTTCATTCTTTCTATACAATAATCTCACAAGGCAGGCTTTGGGCTCCATTTTCAGAGGAAAAGCCAGGCTGAAATACAGTGACTGGATTTAGGATTGGTAAATGCAGGTTTGGAGAAGCTATTCTCCGTAGAGGCTGCATTGGTTTTTAAATCTTTTAAAAGCACTCTTTAAATTTTGTAACTGAAGGATAAGGAGCCTATGCCATTAGTGACTACACATCAAGTGGTACAAGCTTTTGAGTGCCAAGGTCGCTAAAAGTAGTGCACACTGTATCTTGGTAACATTGGTTTCCCTGGAGATTTACTAATGCAGGCCTGTATAATTTGTAATTTTCAAGTTGAAAATAGCCCACCAGCCACATTATTGTGGCATGCCAAGCACTCCCCCATTCCAATTTTGCAGGTCCAGGAAGGAAGTAAAATCAAGTTTATTGAGCCCCTAGAGGCTGCCACATGCGGCTAGTGGAATTCATCCAGCTTGGTGATAAGATGTTTAGTCTCATAACAAAAAGTTGCAAAGAAATCAGAATAAATTTCTTATCTGAGCAGCCTGCTTTACATTGTCACTTTTGTTGGACTCTTAGGCATTAAACCAGTCTCTCAAACCTGGGTCCCCAGATGTTGTTGATACCAGGACCAGTGGTCAGGGATGATGGGAGTCGTAGTCCAACAAGTTTGAGAAAGGCTACATTACACAAAGACATCAAATTTAAGATATCTGTGTCAAGTAGAAGCAAAACTCCTCATTAACAAGACAGTAAAGGTAAAGGGACCCCTGACCATTAGGTCCAGTCACAGACGACTCTGGGGTTGCAGTGCTCATCTCACTTTATTGGCCGAGGGAGCCGGCATACAGCTCATGTGGCCAGCATGACTAAGCCGCTTCTGGCGCACCAGAGCAGCGCACGGAAATGCCGTTTACCTTCCCACCAGAGCAGTTCCTATTTATCTACTTGCTCTTTGATATGCTTTTGAACTGCTAGGCTGGCAGGAGCAGGGACCAAGCAATGGAAGCTCACCCCGTCGCGGGGATTCAAGATAGTAGCTCACATTAAACAAGACAGTAGCTCACATTAAAAGGAATGTCACTTCTCTTTTTATCAAATATTTTAGTCTATAACATAGAGTAGACCAAGACAAGATCCACAAATCGTGTCACAAGTCATATTCTGAACACTTTTCATGCTTTTTCACATCATCTTCTTTTTCTTGCCATTTTCAACCATTCCACATCATATACCCAATGTGGGGAACCTATGGCCCACCAGTCCTCTCCATTTGGCCCATTAGGTTATTTGGGCTAAGCCATGCCTACCTGCTTTATACCTGATATGATGTCTGATGTAGGACAGATGAAGACATGGCCGTGCCAAACTGGGGTTGCAAGCACTACCAATCTAGAGTACAGAGTCTTCATTTTGAGAATTAATTTATCATAGAAGCATAGAATTGTAGAGTCGGAAGGGACTTCAAGAGTCATCTAGTCAGCCCCTGCGATGCAGGAATCCTGCCCACAGCCGTCCCTGGGGGGCTCAAACCACCAACCTTCTGGTTAACACCCAGACACACTGCCCCATTGTGGCACTGGTGGCTACATGACTGGATAGATTTACAATATTTTGCGTCTTGAGTCTTTCTATTCTGGGCCCATCCTCCCATCCAATTGCTCCCCAAAGGTAATATATCTTATTGGTCCCCAGCACTAGCTCAGTAACACCCTCTAGAGCCATTACCATTTTTTGTAAAAGGAAGAAGAAAAAGCTTCACCTGCATTAAAAAAATAGGAAAGGCAAGAAATATTACAAAACCAGCTATGAAAAACAAAATTCCAAAAGTAAGCTTTTGGAGCTAGTACAGAGTACAGTGGTACCTCGGGTTAAGTACTTAATTTGTTCTGGAGGCCGCTGGAGCACGATTTCTGTTCTCATCCTGAAGCAAAGTTCTTAACCTGAAGTGTATGTAACCTGAGGTACCACTGTATATCGAGACCTGTTCTAGTTATAGCATTTGAGAAACAATGTTATTCATGGCTATGCTGTAGTGGTGTGTTAATATGCTTTGCCTAACAGGCACAGTGGACTATGGAATTGAATAAGGTCAGTTAAGAGTGACCTGTTTTCAGAAACCCTGGAAGCAAAGGCTGAGGTCCAGGGTTGCGAGTATGTAGAAAGCTTGCTGCTTCTCTTGCTGAACCTGTTCTGTGGAGAGTAGCTTTCTACTATGTAGAGGCACCTTGGTGCTTAGAAGTACACGTTTATTACCACACCTTTTACCACACCAACTATTTCCCTTCAGAGACGACAACTTGTGCACAATGTCTGGCTGTGATTTGGAATCTGGTAATCACAGCTCATAACAATGCCATTTATGGGATGGAAGAATAATCTGGGCAGGGCAACACCCATCTTTTTATAGTCTGCTTCTCATGGGTCTTTGTCTGTAGCAGCAGTAGGATGTCATTTTCCTGCTGCTGAACTAGTTCTGTGTGGATAATTGCACTAGAACAAAACTGGGTAAATCTCAAATGGCAACTAGACTTTTTCAACAGTAGGCAAGAATGGTGGTTTTACAGCATAAGCATTTCACACTGATGCAAGACACATGCTAAGACAATATGAACTGCTGTTCTTTAAAACCTTTCAGTGCTGTGGACTTCAAACTTGCCACTGTTGGAGGATATCATTTTATACATATCTAACAACAGGAGCCCAGAAAGAACAACATGGAGAGATTTAGAGACAGGACCCTCCTTTAGAAGACTACTATAAAACTTTATTGATGCATAATTCACAAAGATGCTGTGGCTTGGCTTACGTCAGAGAAAATATAGGCACAATCATAACACTAAGTGAAAGGATTCAGTCAACAGAAATTTAGGTTGCTTATCTATAAAGGGGTAGATTGGAAGTCACAGGGGCTGAAATGTAAATCTCCTTCCTCTGAGACACAGATGCAATAAAAATGCTCAACTCCCTTGGTAACATTAGGGACCACTGAGGAATGGCAGGGAAGACAGCAACCTCCAAATTGAGTTTTACATACTAGTTTCTGCAACAAATTTTAAGTACTAAGAACAAATGAGCTGCTTTCCAGTAAGATGGCAGTCCTTTTTAAAAAAAAGAATCCTTGCAGTCTCCAGCAAATGTACCATGGTGGAGATGGGATCACCTTTTCTTAAAGCCATACTTCTTTCGCTCATAGAAGAGATCTGTTTTTGAGCTGCCCAGATTGACAATCTTGGGACAGCCATCTCGCTGAAAAGGAACAGAAAAGGGATATGGTTAGAACAAGGGTAATGCTAATAAATGTATCATACAAGTTACTTCACAGCTCAGATAGGTGTGCAAGAAAAAATTAATAATCACTCAACACTAGACCTGATTCTGATACACGTACTGGCTACAGATAGTTATGCCAACCTTCCATTTGAAGTCCAACAGTGATTCTGCCACAAAGGCTGCAATTCTACATATTCTTAATTATTTCTGAGTACACTATTTTAGGATAGTGCTGCAATTCAATTTTCTCTACCAGGGGCGTATGAATTCTACATCCAGAATAAGTTGCACAAAGTTCCTTTATTTAATCTGGCCTTGGTGTTTGGGGCTTTGCGGAATTTGGAGTGTTTTTGCAAAGACAGAGGAATTAAAAGATCAAAGTCATACTCTGTAGACCCATGAAAATCAACATATTTAAGTTAGTGATGGCTGACTTACTGAAAGTCCATTGATTTAATGGGTCTACTCTGAGTATGACATGGCTACCCAAAGAAAGCAGGCATGGACAGTGAGAAATATTAAGAGCTGTACAGGGCAAGAAGATTAAGCACTTTGCAAGCCCAACTCAAAAACTTTGCTTCAGGTTTCTGCGGACACATCAGCATATTTTCAGATTTATCTAAACCACCATAAGAGCTAGAAAATGAAAAAGCAACAGAAAGCCAATATGTGAGCTCCTCAAGGAGTCAAATAGCATGCCGCTGTTCGACTTACAGAATTTGATGGCTTATGGTAGTTCCTGAAGAAAGAATTGATGTTCTGAAATGCACTGAGCTGTAATGAATCTCAGTTGGCACTTTTGAGAAGCTTCTCCATTTTGCATTCTTTCTCATTTCTGTGGCACCTTACAGACTGCTACTGGCATGCAGTGTTCGAAACTCCCTTTGTGACAGGGAATTTCATTAGCACGAGCAGTTTCTGAGCTCCGGGCGCAGTACTGTGCCTAAGAGTTCAGATTAAAAACTGCAGAGTGGAAGGAAAGGAGGACCCTTTTCTGCCTCCCCACTTCCAGCTAGTCTCTGAAGGCTGGAGAAGAGACCCTCTGAAAAATATTAGGAGGATAGGCAGGGGAAGGACTGGAGCACGTGAAAAATGAACATAATATTTTAGCTGCAGTTCATTCATTTTCAGCTTTGTATGCTTGTTACAAAAAGAGCGCACCTAGACATTCTGTTGCTGCACCCATAACATAGGTTTAAGGTGCCATTTGGCTCCTATCTTCCATATCTCAGTTTCTAACACTACTGGCATGGCAGCTACAGGGTTAGGCAGGTAGAAGATCATTTGCTGTTGAATATGCCAGGGTAGTTTGGATTCAGGGTAGGCAGGGACTGCCTATTGTTCCAATAGCTGCTGTGAAGGGATGAAGAAACAGAGCGTGGTACAGTTACAGCTGGAGGAACCCACCTTACAGATAATTTTCAGTTACATTTAAGCTGATAGATCTGTGAACTTTTTGCAGAGTACTGGATTCTGTTCACCAACCTACCCTCTCAGCAGATGCAATATTTTCCTTAGTTTACACTTTGACACAGGAAATCAATAAATACCTCCCCAGTCTGAAGAGACACATTTTGTGCGTGCCCTATGCTACGTTTTCTGGAGGGGCACTTTCACTACGGTGTGATCAGATGCAAAAGCAGATAGGGCGCCCACACAACTGTTAAAGGTGAAGGAGCCCTGGCCTCTTTTTCACCTGGCTACCCTACCCTGACAAACTTCCCACAAGTATAGAAATAGCTTTAAAACCAGTTCCAACTGCACTTCATGGCCTCGCCATTTCAGCATCTGTCTGATTTGGAGAGGATCCTCTTCATAGAATTCCATCTTAACCTGGGTGCAGCAGTACTTTATGCTAAAAGAACCCATTGTTACTGACCCATTTTCTTCATACTGTCTAGCAGCCCTAGTGCCTTCTTTTCTGTCTACAGCTGAGACGAGTTTATGCACACATTCAACATGCACTCAACTGTGGAATCCAATGTCAATTTACTCATAAAGCATCTATCACACCATAGATGGCTCTAATGTCACAGCATCTCAAACAGTACTTTTAAATGGAGGTAGTCAATACACATTCAACTGCAAATCATCAAGTAATGTATATGCAAATTCAAAAAGCCTGTCCTTTTTAAAAACCTCCTCCTCCCAAGCTCTTCCTACACAGTTAGTATCAGAGAGAATGAAGCTAATTGTCAGCTACTCCATTTTCAAGAGCCATGCTCTCTACTTCTGCTTATTTTTCAACTCAAATGCGAGATGGCTGGGTAGGAACAAGGTCACTTCTATTGTCCCTGTGTAGTAACCAGCAAAACAGGTGCATTTCACTTTATAGATAATTGCATTTCTGTGGTACAATTAGAGCAGCGAGGTGAAAAAAGAGAGCACAGGAGCTCCTGCACCTTTAACAGATGTACCTTCCCTCTTCTCTACAACTATTAAAGATGCATGAGCCCTGACCTATTTTTCACAAGGCCACTTTAGAGTCAAGGCATTTTTTCCTGTACTCATTCATTGTTAAAACAGTCTGAATCTGCTCTTACTGTAAGGGTTTCTGGTACAGAAGAACACCAGCTCTACTGTTGCAACACTGTAATACCCATCCTCACACAAAAATATAAGGTGTCCCAAATTCATAGAAGGGACCCTGAGGGTCATCTAGTCTAACCTCCTGCAACAGAGGAATCTCAACAAGTGGCATTACAAAGGAATTTGTTGGACTGTGTCACTGGGGAGAAAATCTGATACCATTGCTACTTACAAACCACCCCACCCCAAGACTGCTAACCCAGATTGCTGTTTAGAATATTACTACACTACAACAGCTGGTAGTTGATACTATAATTTTATGTAAAAGGTTCAACTGCCAATGCTGATTTTTATTTTTTAAACCCCTGTCCTTGATCTCTTGTAATCTAAGGCATGCATGAAATCTGTCTACTGGTGTTCAGCCATAAATTATGTTCGTTTTAGGGCGCTTTCGAAAGAGACAAGTATGAATAGGCCTTTATTGAAGGTACTGGACATGAGAGCATATAGATATTAGAATATAAACATCCCAGGCTTCAGATGTTTCCCAACACATAGGCCAACGATAATATTTAAGAACAAACAATTGCAACTTAGAGAGCAGAAAAATGCAAACCCCTGTAACAATCTTACATCTTTCTCCTGGATGGTGCATTCTTTACAGTAGTATGCATCAGAGACACCAGGACCTCCACATATCACACAGCGCCCTTGATAAGACCCATAGTTGCACTCATCACATATGCGCACCAGTGTGCAGGGCCGCACATAAGAGTCACAAATAACACACTTGCCATCACCTGCAAAATAAATACACGTATTTCAACTGAAAGAAAAGATGCAGACAAGCCACTCACAGAAAGAATATACACAGCCTATTAGATTACCCACAGAACATGCTACAAAAGCAAGGCGTTAACTGGGTTTGCTTCCAGGCAGATGTGATTAAGGTGGAGTTGCCACACCCCAAATACAATGGCTTGAGTTGTTTACAGATAAAAGCCCAAAGCAATTGGCATTTGATTGAACTTCGCCATAAACCAGTCTGCCACATTTTTTGAATTTTTTAATCATATGTAACACCAAATCAGCATCTCTGTGCAGGGATGAACACAGAATGCAGCATCACAGATACATCAATCATATAATGCCAATGCAATCTTCTACACTTGAAAGGTATATTCAGTGATCTTCTTTTCGTAATTTGGCTTTAGGAAAGGCTGAACGGGCAAGTGCACACATACATAATTGAAGCCATTATTGCTGTAGATAGCTCTTGAGGTATGGAACCAAAGTTAGCAAGTAAGTAAATAGCCAACAGATGGCAATGACAAGCACTGCCAGCCTGGACCATATCCAAGCAAATGACCTAAAGACGAAGAGCTTCATATCCCATTACCCTCGTCTATCTAATCTTTATTCTGACTAAGGACTTGTTTAACTTGCTCTTTCTTTTGGAAGGTGAACAAATTATTTTTAAGAATGCCGATAATCTCCTGGGTGACAACTACAATAGACCATCTCATAGTTTCCCCCCAGTCCTGCTGTATTTCTAGTTTCGAGGATGGGGCAGGAGTAGGGAGCCATTTCATTTGTGTGGCAAGTAGCCCTGGGAAGCACCCAAGTGCAGTAACTTCTACTCTCTTACTCTGCATCGCTGGGCTGAAAAAGCATCTCTTTCCTGTCTGCAATAGCTTGTGCTGTTATCCTGTCCTTTATATGACCAGGAGAGACAGCATATGTTACCCCAATAGCGATATTAAGAAAAGCCATAATCTGCCCATAACTTCATCCTTTCTGACATCCTTTTATTCTTTCTGACATCCTTTACTTCTGCCTAGTTTCACCTCAAAATGGACAGCCTGGTCATTATGTGGCCTGAAGTTTTGCTTTCACTTTACAGGTACCTGTGCTTTTTAAGGACCAGAGGAACAGCTGCAATAGTGCTTTGGAGACTCCGGAGTGCAGGGATGTGTGTCTTTTTTCAACACAAGGGCTGCATTCTTTTCTGGGCAGCCTTCCTGGGGCTACATGCCAATGGTGGGTGGGGTGAGGTGGGGCAAAAGTGGGCATGGCACCAAATTTAAATTTTACCTTTGTAAAATAGCTTTGTAAAATAGCTTAGTTAGCACACTCAATCAACCCTCTCTATCCTCCATCCATGACTACAAGAGGAATTATCAGAGTTCAAGGACACATTCCAGCCAGGCAAGAGCTCCTGGGGTGTGAAGCATGGTCAGTGAGGTGTGTACTGGGGAGAATTCCAGGGGCCAGGCAGAAAGGCCTGGAATTTGGCCCCTGAGCCTGAATTTCACTGCCCCTGATTAGCACACATGCTAATGCATGTGTGACTGTTACGTCTTAAAATGCCAGTAAAGACAGCTGCAGCATATCAGGAATGCTAAGAGTGTTTTCTGTGGGCTGGATTGGACAAAAGTCCAAAGCATGATGTGGCTGGTGCACACCTTCCTTCTTTTCACAGGTGCCTTGCTTTCCTGGTCTGCTTCCGTGAAGTCTTAAGTTGCCAGTGCCAAACTATGGTTTAACGTTACATCTGAAACAGCCCATAGTCTCTTCAGACATTCTAAGTTTGAGGAAAATGTAGCTACCGTAGTACTGGAGCAACACAGACATCCCTGCTTAACACTGCAAAGGTCTTAGGAAGCATGAAGTTAAAAGGGGATTGGAGGGAATGGCTGCCATGTTTTGATACATTTTTCAAACCTTTCCTTTCTTCTCTTACCAACTTTTTTCACCCCCCTTATAATCTATATAGCATTGATCCACCATGACTACTTTATTTTTAAATTATCTAAAGTAAACATATAGGTATGTTGCCAATTTTTATATTCCTTCTCTTCTCTTGGGTTTAGATTCGAAAGTGTTTCAGGTTTAGGTGAAAAGGTGAAGTTTCTCAAGTCTATGGCAAGTCTTGAACATCCACGCTGCAGTTCTATACTAATTTGCCTGGGAGTACGTTTCAGTGAACATAGTGGGAAAATTCTGAATATGCAAATATAGGATTATACTACATGTGTAGCTAGAATTTTAAACTTAAAATGGCATCATACTCAGTGCTTGTTTTCAGGGGGTACTCAAGAGTATGCACTAGCAACACCTCATTTTGTTGTTAAAAATTGTGGCACTTACTGTAACAACTTCACGGTGAGTACTGGCACCTATTTTTCTAGAAAAAATGCACTGGTTATACCTATAGGTTTAATTGCATTTTAGAAGACAGACTTTACTCAGCTTGGAAGAAATCCTGATTCACTATATTGGACTCCAAATCACAGAAGACACACAGTATGTAAAAAGCTATACTCACATTTTTCACATAGTCGTCCAATAGCTGCAATAAAAATGGAGAAAAATGAATAACATTCATTTGGAAATTCTGAAAGTTCCACATTATTTCTAGAATCTGTACAGTGGTACCTCGGATTATAGATGCTTCAGGTAACAGACTCCACTAACCCAGAAATAGTACCTCGGGTTAAGAACTTTGCTTCAGGATGAGAACAGAAATGGTGCAGCAGTGCCGCAGCGGCAGCAGGAGGCCCCATTAGCTAAAGTGGTGCTTCAGGTTAAGAACAGTTTCAGGTTAAGAACGGACCTCCAGAACGAATGAAGTTCTTAACCCGAGGTACCACTGTACTACTCTTCAGGATTAACCTCATATTCAGGTGGGGATGGGTGAACTATGAGAGAATAATAGGTTTTAAAGGCAATTAACTAAAACATTTAATAAACACTTAACTTTTAATATTCCGTAAGAAGATCCTATCCAGACTGATATTCGGGGCTGATCCTATCCATGCTTAGTCAAAGGTAAACTGAATGAACTGTAATCAGTGAGTAGCTACAGTGCAGTGGCAGCAAGGCCACATGGCACAAAGTACCTGAGTATATTTTAAGAAGCAGCCTTTATATTTTCCCTTCAGTTTCAAACAGTGGGACCTGCTTCCAGGCACGTATGTTTAGGAATGCAACCCTAGGCTTTCACTGTTAATACTGTATTGGCAAGATTAAACTTAAAGCAAAAATAATCTTTCCTCACTCTGCCTAACGTGTTTTGCCAAGATTAGAGCTTGTCATTTTCAAAACAACAGTAAGAATGTAATACTCATAGGGAATGAAGGCAAAGAATGCGCTATTTTGATGAAAATACAATAGCAAAGCCTTATGTCTCATGTACGTCACAGGCCGAGAGTGACGCAGCATCATGTAAACTTACAACTTCCAAAGGTAAATAAGAGGACAGGAGGCCCAATACCTGTAGTTATATGGTAGGAAAATCTTGTAGCAAGTATGATTAAAAATAAAATAAAAAATCCTTGCTGCTAAGAAGCAGTTAATAAAATATCAGTTAAAAGCAGGAGGGAAGGGGACAGAAATGTAGGACGTTAGCTAGGACTATGTGACTCATATAGGAAACATGTAAAACTGTTGTAACTGATACAACATTCATTCCACTTTAAGCAAGTAGAGTGGTACCTCGGGTTAAGTACTTAATTCGTTCCAGAGGTCCGCTCTTAACCTGAAACTGTTCTTAACCTGAAGCACCACTTTAGCTAATGGGGCCTCCCGCTGCTGCCGCGCCGCCGGAGCACGATTTCTGTTCTCATCCTGAAGCAAAGTTCTTAACCCGAGGTAATATTTCTGGGTTAGTGGAGTCTGTAACCTGAAGCATATGTAACCTGAAGCGTATGTAACCCGAGGTACCACTGTATTTGGTTGCAAGAGGATCTCCTCTTTTGCAGCCCAGCTAGCTGAAATCCTTTTAATTAGATGCTAGGGATTGATCAGAACTTAAGTGTGCAAATCATGTTCTAATATTATAAAGCAGGACCTAAGTGCTTCCATCTACAAGCCACAATGATGCAGCAGATATACAGTACTTGTTTTCCCATCTAGGTCTGCTTATGACAGCTGCAAGGTTGGCAGACAAACACTGCACTGTGTTAAGGAATATCTGACGGGGGGGGGGGGAGAGACGAACAGTGATGGGCTCCAGAGATGCATTTGTATGCAATATAAACCATCCTAGGGGCCAGCTGGCAACTTGAGGATGGGAGAGTCATTAAGGAGCAACTACTTTATACAGAACTTATGCTCTGAATTCAGCTACCACGGCTAGCGGTTAAACGGACTAGACCTCGGCTGATTTAAAGCTCCTTCTAAAGCCACCTAAGCCTGCGACTATCACTGCATCTGAGGGCACGGAATCCCCCGAGTTCACTGCCGCTTGCGAGTGCGGGGAATGAGGTTTCGCCTGTCCATTTCTGAATCTCCCGCCGATCGATTTTATTGGGCGGCTCCGAGTGAGGCACAACGAGTGAGGCCCAAGCGCTCTCAGTGCACGCGCCGGTTCGCAATTCCGTTTCAGACGTGAGGCGCCGCCGCCGCGTTTTGCCGTTTGGACCAGGGCAGAAGTCAGTCGAGCCTCCCGCCTGGGAGACCCGACCGGTGGGGCCTTCCCGGCCGCTGCTCTCCGCCCGCCTCCCGCCGCGCGCGCAGCCCAGGCACCCCGAGGCTCCCGGTCCGAGGGAAAGGGGGAAGGAAGGGGGGGCTCACCTACGCCCGCCTGCTTGCGGCAGAAGATCAAATCCGGGTGGTGCTTGGCCATCCCTGAACCCCTTCGCCTCGCGCCGCTGTCGTTACTGGCCTTTCACCTTTGACCCCTTCAGGTCCCGGGGAAAGCGGAGGTCCTACACACTCGCCCACCTCCACACAAACCGGCTTTTAATTGCCTTTCGCGCGCTACCGCGTCGGGTTACCACACTCGAATATCCCGCAAATAAACAACAACGTGTTTCTTCGTAGCCCTTAGAATATTTTTAGAAGAGGGGAAATGTCGGCAATTTACAACTCTCTCTCTTTCAGGACCTGGCAGAGTACCGCCCTCTCGACTGACGTCATTAGCACGCTAGAGATTGGACCCATTTTTCAGACGGGCAGCGTAGAGTTAGACTTGAAACGCTTACCGAGGCCTCAACTTTTGTTTGCTTTCCCTCTCTAAGGGCGGAAGTGAGAGCTGCTCATAGAAATTTGGGGAGGAATTAACGATGCTAGCGTAGCAACCCGAGGCAGAAATAACATAATACTCCTAATGTTGCTACTTTTTTTTGTTTCTAAGTGAACGCGCTGCTCTTCCTCAGCTACGCTAAGCTAATAGACTTCCCCATTGATTTGTACAGGCAAGCCTTAATTTCGGTACTATTGTAGCGGGACAGGGAATACGTATGCCCACGTAAACCCGGAAATTTCCAATTTTTTTAAAGGTGGACTTCTCTGCATTTTCTTATCACTATGTACTATTATTGACGAGGAAACCGGTTTCCTGTGGAGAAGTCATGCCTCCGGAAGTACTTTGTTTCCACGTGCCCGCTTCTATTTAAAAGGAGACTTGATGGGCGCGGCCTAGGCCCCGCCTACGAGGCACGTCCTTTAAAAGCCCCGTGTGACGCTCTTGCGCGGCGACTTCATCTTTGTCAGTGAACAAAATGGCGCCGTACTGTGTCCTAGTCAGTCGGTTACAGGTGAGTCTGGTACCCGTAGACTCGGTTATGGGCAGAGCAAGCGGTGGAAGCTGAGTGTAGCTGGCGGAGTCGGCAGTGGGGGTCGAGGCCTGCGCGCCCCTCGCTGCTCTTCGGGCTCGGCCTTCCGCTTCCTCGCTGTAGGTCAATGTGTCCCCCATGCCGGTCCCGCCTGTGACTCCCTGCAAGCGAGGAGGGATGTTTGCTTGGCAGTACCGTAGAAAGCCCTGGCATGCCAACACATGTACATTAGCGAAGGCTTCGTGCTGTCTCCGGGGCTGGTGTGCTGTCTGGTGGGGCCCCGCTCACGAACTCAAGGTGAGGGCAAGGTTACTGGGGTTCTGCGCCGCTGCTGGCTTCCCTCCACACTCGGCATTTATAAACGACGCATTGTACCGTTATGCATGCAGTCGTATTGATAGATGGATTTTTACAACCTACACACGGTAGGTGGCATAGGAATTCACTTCTCAGCAATAGGCCTCTTCCCTGTGGCTCGTTTCACACAAATAGTTTCCCAAATTTTACGTTACAAATTGTGCACAGAACTTCTTTTGGGTAGGTAGGACTTAACCTCTCTAGCCCTACAATCCTGTATACACTCTTATTTGGGCGAGCCACTCAATGGGGTTTCCAGCTGAGTAAAAATGTAGAAGATTTTGCTGTAAAACTTAAGCACCAAATAGTCAAGCTGTAAATGTTAGATGTATTGCTACTTTTTGTAATGTTTTGTAATACCTTTTGTTAAAAAAAAAATTGGTTTGTTTCAATCAACCAAATAGCTCAGGCTTAGGCATGAGATGGACATGCATAACTTCGTTTGTATGCTGCCTTTCCGTAGTTCAAACCATGCTCAGGACAGTTTGCAACATAAAAAAAAATACATAATTACACACATAACAAAAGTAGACACAAACAATAAATACCAAAAGTTCACAAATTAAAACAATTTCCACATAAATAATATTTAAAATAAAGATACCAAAAAAAAATTGATTACAGCAGCAACCCCACTCAACAAAACCCCCTAAAAAGTACCCCAGTCCAGGAGTCTGTTCAGCATCCTCAACTTTTGTAGCTGGAATCAATCAGGATCCTGCCCGCCCAGGCCAGGTGGGTAAAGGCCTGCAGGGCAGGGAGCAGGTCTTCCAGGACTCACAGCCAAGATGGACACCAACACTGCAGACAGGATGAACTTGAAGCTAAGATTGTTGGTTTATGAAAGAGATACCATGTGCATAAGGGAATACAGTGGTACCTCGGGTTAAGTACTTAATTCGTTCCGGAGGTCCGTTCTTAACCTGAAACTGTTCTTAACCTGAAACACCACTTTAGCTAATGGGGCCTCCTGCTGCTGCTGCGCCGCCGGAGCACGATTTCTGTTCTCATCTTGAAGCAAAGTTCTTAACCTGAGGTACTATTTCTGGGTTAGTGGAGTATGTAACCTGAAGCGTATGTAACCCGAGGTACCACTGTAATACTTACATTGGGGCCTTAATGGTGCTTGTTAATGAGTTCTGAAGACTCAAGAGATACTGTTGCTGATACCAGCCTGTATGATACCAGCTTTCATTTTCCCCAAGTATAAGTGGGACAAATGGATTTCTCGGCACCCCTACTTCATATAGCCCTCTTCATTCTCTCTACTTGTTGAAAAGTCTGCCTGCTTTACCATAATAAAGAACGTTGCCCAATCCACATATTCAACATTCATTTTCCCTGAAACAGTATCTTCAAATATCTTCCATTGATATAAAGTCAGGTCATATTAGGGACACTGAAGATCCAGTATGCAGCATACTGAAAACAGTTATTTTCTTTACCAAAACTAGCTCCCTGCACAGTGATGTTTTGTTTCCCCCCACTCCATTTATCCCTTAGTCACTTACATTGAGTAAGAGTGTATGGAGGGGACACACACTGTGATTATTTCTACTCAAGAGGGCTTGCATGCTACTTCTGAACAGTCAGCCCTGAGGGAGGAATTTGTGCTGGATCTTCTAGCTGTTTGGTCCATCAGCTGCCAATCAAGTATAAACCCTGCTGCTGTAGGTGGTAGATCATCAATGAGCACACTCTTATACTGTTAATGGATACAGGCGGTGACCATTTCACATGGGAGTTCAATTCCTAGAATCCATGCACAACAGCAGAGCACATATAAGCTCAAAAGAACCCGTGTCTCAGTGATCTTGCATCAATTGGACATTTCTAAAATGGTTGCCGCCTGTACAGAGTTCCCTTTAAAAGTACTGGGAAGCTGCTAGAAACTAGCTGTATTGTGACTATACTACACAGTCAGAACTATACTGTATATAGTAGCAGTGTGTGGGAAAGCATTTCTGTTTTGTTCTGGACAGTTCCAATTTTATTTAAGAAGCAAGATACTGTGGAGGTGGCAAGCAGAGAATAGAATTGGAAATGTAACAGCTGTGTCAGAGTTTTGAGAGGTATATGCTAACTTCAGGTAGAAGGAGAGATTGCACACCGATAAGCTAACAATGGAACGAGGCTTTCAAGACCAACTCTGAAAGACTGCTGTGGGGACTGAAAATTCAGTGAAGTTTTGGGTTGCATCTTAAGATTAAAAGCAGTATTTAGAGTAAGGGTGGCCAACCTTTGGCCTTCTAGATGTTGATGGACCACAATTCCACTTATCCCTGGCTTATTGGACATGTTGACTGGAGCTGATATGAGTTGGAGTTCAACAATATTAGGTTAGCCACCCCTGTTTTAGGAGGCTTTATGTACAACTAGGGGAAAAGTTTGAAGAGGAAAAGTAGAACACATACTTGTGGGGGTGTAATGTTGACATGTTTACAAAAATGCCAGTGTGGTTGGCCAAGGACCTATGACTGAACTGAGACTTAATCCTGTGACCAGTGGTAATGGTGCTGCTTAAACACCTCTTTCCCCTCATAATTAAGCTATCTACCTGGAATGTCTCATGTGCAAATTCTGTTAACATGAATGTCACACTAATTTCAGTGGGATTGTGCAAGAGGCATTCCTCATGTATTGTACTTTTAGTCATGATGGCTTTGAGGTAACGTGTGAACTGCTCACTCAAAATGCCAATAGGAGCAGAAAAATGAGTGAAATCACAAACATAATGTTGCCTAGATTTGTATTTTGGGTTATGAAGTGAACAGTTTTCCAATTGTAGTTCCATTTAACTAAAGCAATAGGCAGAAAATCTAAAGTAGAGTCAGTGTTTTTAATATTCCGCACAAAGTGATGAATCTCAGAGAAGTCAAATTGAGGATTGGAGTCTTGAGTCACTTCCTTTCTCAGTAGAATTTTGTACTGAGATTTTTCAGGACAGATTTATGCAAGAAATTGTGAAGGTGGCTGACCATCACTTGATCAGATTTGAAACTGAAAGCTGTTTAAAGATCTGCTGACTTCTTCAGTCATACAAGGACATAAAGACAGCTTTGGCTACAATCCTAAGTACCTTTATTAGGGAGTACCATTTGACTAAACAGGATTTACTCCTGAATAAGCATTATTAGGATTGCAGTATTGTGTTTGTCAGTCTCATATTAAAAATAGTCTTAAAATTTGAAAGCTGGAAGCTTACTCGGGGATAGTGACAGCAACTGACAATGGTGCTAATCTTTGCTTGACAAATAAAGTTTGTCTATACATGCTGGCCACGTGACCCGGAAGTGTCTTCGGACGGCGCCGGCGCACGGCCTCTAGAGCGAGATGAGCACGCAACCCTAGAGTCGGACACGACTGGCCTGTACGGGCAGGGGTACCTTTACCTTTATACATGCAGTGGTTGCCTATCTCTTACTTGTGTGCATGGTGCTGTTGCAATCAAAATTCTGACACTTCTTTGCTGTGAACGGTGTTTCTAGATCTCCAGTGCAATCAGTTAACTTTTCCCTGAAATCATCTCCCCTCACAATTTTATAATTGTTCTGTTTTATATTTGTATGTGCATTTTCGCCTCACTGTGACCCTGTAAGGTAGGCTAGTTTTCAAGAGAACTAACTAAAAGCTGGCAGCCTAGCTATATATTCTGCCTGAACATTTATGATTTTAACGTGGTCTATCTACACATGCAGCAGAAGATGATAGTAGTAGTAGAGCTTTAAAATGGATTGTACTACTTCAGATTGGAGATGGGGATCATATTTCTTAATGCTTCCCCATGTTAGGGGTGGGAGAAACACTCCCCACAAGTAGAAAACTAGGCTATGAGTATTTCTTCCCCTGATTTACCAGTTTTTCTTTTTGCTGGGACATTTTATTTTATTTTATTTTATTTTTTGCTATTCTGCCACTTCTCTCTCCTACCTTTCTCCTATCAGCCTTTGCTGCAAACTTTGAAGTGTGGACTTCTGGAAGGATTGGCACTGGGTTGGTCAGTGCTGTTTGGAAAACTGGAGAGGTGCTGTTAGAGTGTGCAGAGGTGTACTTACTGCAAGCTTGAGATGTTTAGGGAATGGCTTAGCATATTGGGCCTTGAAAAAAGAAATTATTTGCAAAGTGGTACTTCTAGTCTTCTTGTAGCTGCAGGTGCTCCCTAATCTCCAGAATCCCTTTTGGAAGCAGCCAGTATCCTGTTGGTGGTAGCTGGTGAAAGCTGCTGGAGTTATCTTGCATTTGACATTCTGTGGCTTCCAAGTATTTCTCATATTTCTCATTGTAAGGTCTGCATTTCATTGATGGTGACAGCTAAGCACTCCCTTGTCTGTTTATTTCAGCAAGCCTTGAGTAAAGGTGTTCGGAGGTACCATGCCTCTCGTGTCCTGTGCCAGAGGGCCAAAGTGGCCATGAGTCAGTTTGAACCCAGTGAATTTGTGAACTATGAAAAGCTTGAGAAAAACATTAACATTGTCCGGAAAAGGTAAGAGTTGAGCTTGAAAAATGTCTTATTAAATGGCTGGGAGGAAAGTAGTTATTACAAAAATATATTTGTATGCAAAATCTTGTAGTCGTAGTGGAATACGGAATATTTCTGAACAGCTTTCATGTATTGAGGCTTGAATGCATGTGGTGGCAATTTTTTTTAATTTCAGTTTCTTTCCCCTTTTCCTTAAAAGTGGTTCAGTTCAAAATATCAGGAAAAAGATTTAGGCTTAAAGTCTTAATTGCACAGGTTATTTTAAAAAGTGCTTGCTTATTTCTATTACTTCATTTTAAATGCTGCCATTTTAACTGAGCACTCTAAAGTGGTGAGTGAACTTGTGGAATTCTGTTGTGGGGGGCATATATTTAAAAATATAAAGCTTCTAGAAATACCTTCTATTATGGATAGTCATTTTTGCATCTTCCAAGCTTTTGGTAACCAATCTGAGTATGAAAATAATTGCATTAACTGGTTCCTCATGAGTAGTCGTGGCTGTGAAGCTTTTAGGATCAAAGCAAAAATGACCATTAAGTGCTCTCACCTTCAGAGCTGTGAGGTAATTATCGCCATAGATCCCATAAGTCATTCCACCCTACCTGTAGCATCCAGGAAACCTAATCAATTCATGCAAGCTATTATCATGTAACTAGTTGAGATTTTAACCCAAAATGGAAGGTGAATACGTGAATGAAAAACTGCTTCAAAAGTCATACAAATTTGTATTTATTTTACAAAAGGGGAAACATCTCAAATGAGAATTAGAGATGCTAAATAGAACAATTAGGAGTCAGTTCTGGTATAACACCTGCTTTTTAAACCCTGGTTGAGCAAGCAATTGTGGGCCGCAGGATTCTCTGCTTTCCGTCATGCCCTGAATCTTCTGGAGCACAAATTTCTCTTGTTAGCTCTAACAATCCCTTGTTAGCTCTAACATTAGAGTGTATGCAGCATCAGGATCGACTATTTCTGGCCATTAGCTCCTGAAGCTCTTTCCTCTAGTGACATACTTGCGTGTAGAACCTGACAATGAGCCTTCACCTGTGATGGAACTGGGCTAAAGTAATGGGCTACAATGGGGTGGAGAACTTTTGGCCCTCAAGTTGTTGGGACTACAACTCACATCATCTTTTGCCCTTGACAACACTGGCTAGGACTAATGGAATCCAACCTGTCTGGAGGACCGTAGTTTCCCTACGCTGGCGCTGCAGACAGGACCTTTATGAGTCTCATGTTAACATTTTGAAATATGTGACGTGGTTAAAATGAAGGAGCTGAAGACATAAAGTTCCCTGTTTCCTTCCCAACAGATTGGACCGTCCCCTTACCCTGTCAGAGAAGATTGTATATGGCCACTTAGACGATCCTGCCAAGCAGGATATTGAGAGGGGCAAGACATATCTGCGTCTGCGGCCAGACCGTGTAGCCATGCAGGATGCCACTGCCCAGATGGCCATGTTGCAGTTCATCAGCAGCGGGTTGCCCAGAGTGGCAGTGCCCTCGACCATCCACTGTGATCACCTTATTGAAGCTCAGTTGGGTGGCGAGAAAGATCTCCGAAGAGCAAAGGTCATTTATTTATATTTTGCACCAGCATTTTATTTACTGGAAGCTTGCAGCCAAATAATTGGCTTGTTTAAATCATTATGTGAAATTTCAGAACACCCCTCTTCCTTTTTGTCCTATGGGTCACAGTGCTGCAGTCTTATTAGCAGTCACTGGCAGAATTCCCGTTTCAGACCTAGCAACCACTTTGCATGAGGTTGCATCTAAAATGGAAGTTGGGACTAAACAGATGTGGTGGTACAGAGCAAGAGCCTCTAAACTACCATTAAACTAATGAAAGGTAAGCCTGTTAAATACAAGGAAAACCTTCCTAGACTCCAGCAAGCCGTGATGATCCTGCATATTTTAATATTTTCCAGTCTTGCCCTTTAAAATAACTTTCCATCTTGTTGCTTCTTCCTCTGAAATGTTTGCCTTAGTTTCCAAAACAGTAAGACTTAGAGCAATACTGCTGTAGTAGACAATGTTGTAGTTATGATAAAGGTACCTCATGTGATTTCTTGGGTTTGAAATGTTCCAGCTCAAGAATCTTTTTGCTCATTAAGTCAGCAAAGTAATATCTGGAGAGTAACCAAAAAAGCATGGGAAAGAAGTGATTTTTAAAAATTTGTTCTGCATTTGGACTGTTGCACATCAGGTTGAATAATATAACAAATGTGCCCCCTTGATTCATAGAAACAGATCACTGCAGCATTTACGGAGACAATCATCCTTCATGCATTATAATCTTTGGCGTTGTTTTCATTTTTTAATTGGCTCAGCCTATTACATTGGTGGGATCAGACACAGCATCTCATTTTGCATGTGCCTCAGAAGAATGTACATACATATATATGTGTATTCTACAGGAAGAGCATGCTGTGTTTGGAAAAGAGTCGATTATTATACAGTTGTTTATATTTGCCATAACAAAAAAGAAAAGAAAACGGAATAGATTTGTATACAACTCATGCAAGCTATACAATTAATCTCTGGATGCAGACCTTTTTTTAGAACACAACAGACAGGTTTTGGTTATTTATCATGCCTGTCAACATATGCCTAGGAAAATTATAACTTATTGTAAATTGCAACAAGCAAATTAAATAAAGACCTAACTGCTTGACTGGGATGTCATTCTCAAAATAAAATCTCTGTACAGAGTAAAATCAAGGAATTAAGGTGAAGAGTGGGGTGGCTGGCCTCTTAACTATTTGGGGTAGAAACTATACCAAGATCTTTACAGATGGACTTCATTTTTGTCTGGGTATAAACAGGACATTAATCAAGAAGTATACAACTTCCTAGCCACAGCAGCTGCCAAGTATGGAGTGGGTTTCTGGAAACCTGGATCAGGAATCATTCACCAGGTAAACTCTTTCTTCCTTAGCAGCAAGAACAGAACTTTAGTACATGTGGTTTAGGAACATAGGAGGCGGACTTGCATTGTTTTAGACCCTTGGTCTGTTCAGTTCAATATTGGCCACCTTGACTGGCAGTGACTCTCCAGAGGTTCAGACAGAGGTATTTCCCTGCTCTACCTGGAGATGCTTAGGCACAGCCCATCCCCTCCTTCTTGAGAAATAACTCTCTGTACTTTGTGACATCCTTCGTGTGGGTGATTTTCAATCTTTCATATGAGAAGAACTTGCAACTTCTTTTTCCCCCTGGACATGTGGTCCTGCAGGGTGACTAATGTGTGCTGCTCTGGACAGATTTTCCAGCTGTCCATTCAAGGTCATGCTGATCAGAGTGTAATTTGATATTTTGTTTTCTAGAACACCATTGGAAGATGTGTGGTTTTTTTTGGGGGGGGGTGTCTCCAAAATCCAGTGTTTCTTCCCTTGTAGTCGCAAATTTAAGAGAAAGTTGACAGGTTAGAATTGCAGAGTTGGACACTGCACCATGTCACTTGCATGTTTTTTTCCTGCTGAAATTCATTGTTGAAAGCAGGGACTTGAGAAGGGGCAGCAATGGATTTGTGCTCTCCACAATTAAACTGGCATTTTCTGTGCCAGAACTCACTCACTCTTTTAATATAACATTAGTTTTCCTTTGGCCTGGTAGAAAGGCCTTTAATATATCCCATTAGATTTGACCTTGAGGTTAACTGGTCACAGTATTTTTTGAGCTATTTGTATTCTTATAATTAACTATGAATTTTTAGAGAGCAGGAGTTCAAGGGGAAACCTAGGAGATGGAAGCTTTTAAATTCATATGATTGTGTCAGTAAGCTCCGCTTGTGTTCCTTACTGATGGCTTCTTTCTTCCCTACCCTGACAAGCATGACTCATAGCCAGCCCAAACTGATTGACCCTTCTGAATCTGCTTTAGTACTAGAAAAGTTTCCAAACCATTTTGGTAGTTATTACATCACCTTAAAAGTCCTGCTGAGTTTGTCTACATAAATCTCTCCTTCTTTCTCAGATCATCCTGGAGAACTATTCCTATCCTGGTGCTATGCTTATTGGCACAGATTCCCATACCCCCAATGGTGGCGGCTTGGGTGCAATCTGCATTGGAGTTGGTGGAGCTGATGCAGTTGATGTCATGGCGGGAATCCCCTGGGAACTCAAATGTCCAAAGGTGAGACAGTGGACCATATAAATGTTGCCTCCATGCAGACAGTTGGGATAGGTGAACAAGAGGGTTATTTCTAAAGAAAAAAAGGGGGGATTTTACAATATCAAAATATGCTGGTGTAAATGTATATCTATTGCTTGCAAGTGGAAACCTCTGAAATTCCACTCTTCCCTTTGTAGCTTGGAAGGTACGCTGATGCCACTAACTTTAGTTAAGCATACCTGAGCTTAATAGCAGATAATGAATGTGAATCTCTGCTCCAAGAATCTCTCTTATATTTGCAATAAGGATATTAGGAAACAACCATCTGAGAAACTGAATCTGCATACTTATTTTTGGAAGTGACTCTTGCTGCTAACTCATTTTATTTGGTTCTTCAGGTGATTGGTGTAAAACTGACAGGTTCGCTCTCTGGCTGGAGCTCTCCTAAAGATGTGATCCTGAAAGTGGCTGGCATACTTACTGTGAAAGGTGGCACAGGAGCTATTATAGAGTATCATGGGCCTGGCGTTGACTCCATCTCTTGCACAGGTAGGAAAAAAGCACATTAGATCTAGAAAATTTTGCGCCATGAAGGTTTGGGAGCTGGTGGTAATGGTCAGATCAGTGACTGAGGATGGAAAGAAATTGTTGGTCCTTGGGAGTGGAATTAGAACACGACAAGCAGCCATTGGCTAAGTAGATCTGCAGTGTGATGCAGAAGAATCTGTGTATTAATCCTTAATTTAAACATTAAACATTATCGGTACAGTAGCACTATAACATAGCAGTTGTAACAATATGCTAAAGGTAAGTAAACATTTATCAGTTTCAGAATTAGACCCATAAGTAGTAGCAGTTGCCAGGACATTGCCATGCTCACCTCTACATAGCTCCAGGAATCGATTATTTCAGATACTGTATCGGGATCTATTGAAATATTGTGGTTTTTAGCTGTGATATATTGTGATGTTGAAAACCAGATATCACCCAGCCCTAGCCAGGAGTGGCAGTTTCATAGGTCTGATGGCTCCAAGTGGCTCAAGTGAGGCTTGCTTTTCTGTAAATTCATGTCGTCATGCCCCAAAAGGTGCTATCCAGAAGCGGTACACAGGTGGTTGTGTTTGGTCACTACCTGGGTCCTGTACTAAAAATACATGTAAATCTATAGATATTTTTTTTTAATAGTCATTGGTAGTAAAATGTGACTTGTTTTCTTGGGAAAGACAGTATTACTGTTATTAGAAGAGGAAGGGGTTGCAGTAAAACTAGTGTATTAATCAAACTATCCAGTTTTTTACTGCATAGCAAATCTCTCTTTTTAAGAGAGATTTTCTTATCTAATGAGCAGTAATACCTGGCTCTTGGCTGTTTATAAACTCATAAGTAAACTGGTGGACTGTAACAGGTCAGTATCCTGACTTGCGAATGGCTTTAATTACTTGGGTTCCAATCTCACTTGTGGTATGGATCACTTCTTTCAACCACAGGAATGGCAACTATCTGCAATATGGGAGCAGAGATCGGTGCCACCACTTCGATCTTCCCTTACAATAACCGGATGAAAACATACTTGTCCAAGACTGGACGAGCAGGTAAGAACTTGTGGAAAGACATCAAGGGGTCATACAAAATGGAAGGCATTTTTTCCTTTTCTTCACTGTTGTGCCTTGTGTGAAATTACATCTTTCATTTGGTTTGTCTCTTATTCTAATTAAATGGATTTTAATTTCCAACATACTGCAAAGCCAAGAGGACTTCTGGGAAATACCTAAGGAAATGAAGCTCTAGAAGACATTCATTTCATGAGTTAATGGGATAAAGCAAATCATGAATTCAAAGGGTTGCTCCCTTAAATTGTTTAACTGAACAGAGATGGTAGGCTATTGAGAATGGAATGGGGGGTGGAGAGAAGGAGAATGGAACTGTGTCATGTCGTTTAACCTGGTGCAGAGTTGCAGCTTTCCTCAATTCATGTTTGTTTTAGGCAAACATCAACTGGTCAGGGCTCTTGTAGAACGTAACTTATGCTATGCAATTCCAATCCTCTTAAGTAAATGTAGCTGGAATGAATTAACTTTATTGTTGATTAAAACATAACTGTGCCAGTTTTATAAACCACGACTCAGAGCTACATTCTCCAACCTGATGCCTTCCAGCTGTTCGTGAACTAAATCTCCCACCAGTCCCAGCCAGCATGAACAATGATCAGGGATGATGGAAATTGTAGTCCCAACAACATCTGGAGGGCACCAGGTTGGAAAAGTCTGGTTCAGATTATTGGAAATCAGCCATAACATATACCTGGTTTGTGTGCTTCCTCTGGCATGAGGAGAATGGAAATGTCCTTGTCCCCAACCCTTTTGGGCCTGGAGGCACATTTTACAGAAGGAAAATGCTTAGAATCCCCTCCCCTCAAACAAGCACAACATCTACAGTCTCCTAAACAGATTTAAAAAAGGGGAAACACTCTCCCAAAATAGGCAACCCTCTCCCAACCAAATAGCTCCAGAAAAGCCCTCAACTTAAATTTTAAAAAGTAGTTTTGTTGGCTACTGAAAGGTGTGTCCAAGGGTTACAACCACATGGGGGATCTCAGATCAAACTGTAGTTCCATGTTGTGGAAAAGCTCCATGAAGCTTGTTTCAGTCAAGGTACCCAAAACAATGAAATACAAAGCCCAACTCAAATGATGAACCAAAATGCAAAATTGGGTACGAGCATATAAATTTCCAAATTAATATGCAATGTGTATAAATGTATATAACTTTAATCTCTTTACATAAGTTAAATGTACAAAATATGGTGAATAATTAATATCAGTCCAGTCCTGGAAAGCCCAGTGTAGGGACCTGTTCTTTACTGCTGACTGCCTTTTGGTTTATCTCCTCTTGACCTCTGCGTTCAGCTTTCTCCCTCTCTGATTTCAGCGATTGCTAGTTTGGCAGATGAATTCCAAGAGCACTTGAAGCCGGATCCTGGATGTCCTTATGACCAGTTGATTGAAATTAACCTCAACGAGGTAGGATACACTTGCTATTTTTAAAGAAATAGTTCATGTAGGAGACCTAACAAGGGCATTTAGATGATATATTCAAATGACATTGCTCAAGAGATTTGACATAATTCCTTTCTAAAGTTTAGTCTATATATCAGTAGGGAATATTGACTTGGAAAGAAGACAAGTTATTGTAGCAACTTGAAATAAGGAAACTGCATATCTTGCTGACCTTTTCACTCCTAAAATCTAGCCTAGACTTAAATTTTTCATTTATCCTGCTCTTCATGGTCCATTCTTCCTAGATTTAGATTTCTCTTCTCAACTAAAAGTGCCTATTTAAGAACAAACATTTTTTTAAAATATTTATTTATACAACAAGAAAAAACACACACACAAAAACACAAATACCAAATTACACACAAATTACAAAAATAACCATAGACACATAATTTTCTTGGCAAACAATAAAACATCTATTGGTCTTAACACTAAAGAACACTAAAGAACAAACATTTTAAAGTGCTTCTTGTTGATGAAAAATTCCTGTCTTGCCATTGTGTATAAAAATCGTGTTCTTGCAATGTAGTGGTGATTATTCAGAACTTTCTCAACTACATGTGACATTTTTTCCCCCTTCCTCAAGCTGAAGCCCCTTATCAATGGACCCTTCACTCCAGATCTGGCACACACTGTAGAAGAAGTTGGTGCTGTTGCAGAAAAGAAGGGCTGGCCAGTAGATATCAGAGTAGGTGAGTAGCACTTTTCCCTTGCTGATGATTCTCCAGCTAGCTTTTCTCTCCACCTAGAAAACTGAGGTAACATTACTTCAGCTGCCTCTAAGCGTGCTCTTCATAACTATCAAGCCAGTTCCTGGAAGGAATGCTCTGTCTATCAAGTATACAGGTAGCTCCAGTCTTGCATGTTGGGACTATAACAGAGCTTGAAGGTCCTCATTAGCTGTGGTCTAGAATATGCAGAACCTTCTTGTGACAAACCTGTTCTGTAAACATGAACATTCAGTATCCCACTAGGAGTCTTTATCCTTTCTTCCTTTAAGGAGCATGCTTGAGCTATTTCACTCTCAAATTTAATTCCAAGGGGAAGCCGGCTGTTTTTCTCTGTAAGTGTTGCTATAAGATACTAGAGGTTAAGCAGAGAGCCTAGCTTAGAAATCTCTGGCAAAATAAGTGCTGATATGTTACACGTTTCTTTAATTTCTTTCTTTTTTTAACAGGACGTGGGTGAGGTTAAACATTTGGAGGTCTGTTACTGACTTTTCCATCTCATGTGCACAGGTCTGATTGGTAGCTGCACCAACTCCAGCTATGAGGACATGGGGCGCTCTGCCGCTGTGGCAAAGCAAGCACTTGCTCACGGGGTGAAGTGCAAGTCTCAGTTCACCATCACACCTGGATCAGAGCAGGTCCGGGCCACCATTGAGAGGGATGGCTATGTGAGTACTCTTGCGATGGCGCATCATGGCCAGTATATGCCTCCTGAAGAGTTAAGATGAAGACCGCCACGTAGTTTTCTATTGGCTAATTCTGTTCTTTACCTTCTTTAGTCGAAAATTCTGCGTGATGTTGGTGGACTGGTTCTCGCCAATGCTTGCGGGCCGTGCATAGGCCAGTGGGACCGGTAAGAAGGAATGCATTAAACTGATTTCCCATAAGAAGCGAATCCTTTTACATTGGAAATGAAATGAATGCATGAATGCAGATAAAGCAAAAACTTGCAAGCAGAGATCGTTCTCTCAGATCTCAAATTAACTGGTTAGCAGGAAGAAGATGTTTTAAATTGTTTTTCAGCACAGCTTTGGGAACGCTGATTGCAGAGCAATACAAAGCTTTGCACGTGGGCAGTGAACAGCTAGCTGTTCATAGCTTCAGGTCTCACATTTTCTGTAGATCTTGACAAGCCTTTCTCTTTTGCTTGACTTTGCAGAAAGGATACGAAAAAGGGAGAAAAGAATACAATTGTTACCTCCTACAACAGAAATTTCACTGGTCGCAATGATGCCAACCCAGAAACACACGCTTTTGTAACTTCGCCAGAGGTATAGTATGCATCAGGTTTATTCTACAAGGGGAGAGGTAGGCATCAGAAACTGGACCTGCTGCATTTCCTTTGGGAAAAGGATAAGTGGGCCTTTGAAAGCTCCAGAGCTCAAGTGGGGGAAATATAAGAATTGTGGATAGCTTCCTTGTGCTTTAAAACCTAGTGGCCCACAAGTCTTTTTGAAATGAGACTACAAATAGTTGTTCACTTGAAATTAAGGTGAGGAGATTATGCAGTCAGGGTTGGTTTCAATCTTGAGCAGATAAATCTTCCTTGTACCCTCACATTTCATGCTAATAGTAGGCTTTCCCTAACAAGTATTTCCTTGTGAGACGTCTGAATTATGGTTAAAAAAAATTAGATTGGAATTTTTAGAGTGACAGAATAGATTGAAATTTAGGAAATGGGCTTCTCTCTCACCCATAACATAGATACTTTTTTCAGATTGTAACAGCCCTATCACTCGCCGGCACTCTGAAATTTAACCCGGAGGTAGACTTCCTGACAGGTTCTGATGGAAAGAAGTTCAAACTTGAGCCACCTGATGCTGACGAGCTGCCCAAACTGGTAATCTTCCCACTTCTTGTCAAACTTGCTTCCCATCTTACATCACCAGTTGGTAGGAATATTATTAAAGGATTGGAAGCATTGGAAACAATGTTTTTGCCTCAGTATAGCTGTTTAAATATGAAAATGCTCTTAAGGTGGTGTGCAGAACATGAGTAGTAATCCCACTGGACAGAGACCGTTGTCTTATCTGAGTGAGATAGATGTGGGAGGTGGGAGCAGGCAGTCAACAGTGATGGCAGAAAAGAGTTGAAACTAGGGAAGATCACATGATTCAAGGAACACCTGAAGATGGCTGAGCAGAGAGATGACTGATGGGGGAATTCCTTGAGATACCCTTTCTTTGTGATCCTGAAATACAAAATATGTGGCCTTGCATGAATACTATGAATTTGGGTTTTTTTCTCTTCTGGAAAAGGTTGGCTTCCTCCTTACATCCCTTTGCTTTTAATAATAATTTCCTTCAGGAATTTGATCCAGGGCAGGACACCTATCAGCACCCCCCCAAGGATGGCAGCAGCCAGCATGTGGATGTGAGCCCCACTAGTCAGCGCTTGCAGCTCCTTGAGCCCTTTGACAAGTGGAATGGCAAGGACCTTGAAGACATGTTAATTCTCATAAAAGTAAGGAGGGGAGGGAGCCTGGGTAGGGATGGGAACTATTAATTGTCCACTCACAGCTGGAATTGGGAATGCCTGCTTCCAAGGGTCCAGTGTCACACACTTCAGGGATGTTCTGAGGTATTCTTCTGCTAGAGAGCTCCATACACACTGCCCAGGTTTGCACCCCGGGAGGTCACTTCGGTGCTGCTATCGCAGCAGTTTGGCTTCACCCCAGGAGGCATACACCTTTGTCTCTCGGGACAGACAGATGCCAACAATGTGTGATGCCTAAATTTCCCACCAGCGGAATCAGTCTTCAGGGTAGATTTAAACAGTAGAGCTTTTATTGGAAGATTTTTTTAAAATGTAATTGTGTTACATATCCAAATGTTCTTGGCAACTCACAGCCCGTAATTTATAAGGTGGGTCCTTGAACTTTATATCACAAGCGCTACGACCCCTAACCACAGTATACAAGGATTAGTTCCACTGATAATTTTCAGCTAATCTCTTGTGATTATGAGGTTTAACCGTTTGCCAATTCAGTAGCTTTTAATGGAAGATCTAGGCAAAAGTTTAGTAAGTTGGGTATGGACGGGATTAAACATATGGAATCTCCACACTGGCATGAAAATCAAAGGGTGCTAAGAATACTAAATTGGGGAATTGGAAAACCCAAAGCTTGTGGTGGTCCTCTATATAACTTAAAACAAATCGGAATAAAAAAGCATATCTCCCTTTGGTCATATAAGGTTGTATCCAGTGTTAGTTCTACTCAGAGTTGAACCATTGAAAATAATGACCATGAATTAGGTCCCTTAATTTCAATGAGTCTGTTCCAATTAGAACTTAGTTGGATACTAGCACAGAAGGCAGCAGCCAGACTGCTGACAGGAGCAGGCTATTTGGCAACATGTCGCTTGATGATGAGATAGCTGCACTGGTTACCAATTTGCAGCCAGGCCAGGTTCAAGGTTCTTGTGTTAACCCACAAAGCCCTAAACAACTTTGCCTTCAAATACCTTAAAGGACCGTCTGGTTTCTGATGGTGACCAAGGTCTTCCGATTGGGCAATTTGGTGGTCCCACATATCCCTGAAGTTCAGCTAGCCTCTGCCGGGGACCAAACCTATAGTGCAGCACACCCTGTCCTGTGGAAACCCCTAGCAGTAGAGGTTCAGTAAGAGTCATCCTTGCTTTCAGGCATCTTCTGAAAGCTATTATTCAGGCACGCCTTTCAAATGTGAGATTCTTTGCCCAAGCCGCTTGTACTGATGTGTTTTTTATTGTTGTGTTCTGTTCTTAAGTTGCATACCACCTTGCAATATTTTATATGAAAGTGCAGTTTTAAAATATTTAAATAATACAATACACAATAAGCCCTTGAAACTGAAACATACCTCATGTTGTCAAAATGCTCATTCTTTATACCGAGTTTCTCTTAACTTGTATTCCAGGTGAAAGGTAAATGCACCACTGACCACATTTCAGCAGCAGGCCCCTGGCTCAAATTCCGTGGCCATCTGGACAATATTTCAAACAACCTGCTGATTGGAGCCACAAATATTGAGAACGATAAGGCCAACACAGTGAGGAATGCATTAACCCAGGAGTTTGGACCTGTTCCTGACACAGCCCGTTACTACAAGGTGAGACTTCTCTAAGCACCACAGGGGTATGAATGTGAATAGTTCCTAGCCACATTCTCACAAATAGCATTGCTTCCTTCTCAAAACTCATTTCTGCACTTAAACACCATAAAGCAGGAATAAAATCTCCTCTCGACTGTCCTGCAATTGTATAAAAGCCACCATATACTGTAGCTACTGTGCTTCAGGCACAATGTCCTGCAAAAAAGGCTGCTGTTCCACTTCTAGACACTAGAGGATGCTCTGGAGCCAAGGACTCCAGTCGGTTTGGTCAGAACTTATATCCGGGGCCAAACTACCATCAACTGTCCTGTAAGAAGGATCCCATGAGAGGAAGGAGAGGAGTCTCCTTTAAGAGGGGGAGGGTATAGGGTATAGGAATGTAAGTAGTATTAAAGATTCCAGCTGGACTGTCCCCTCGACAGGGCTATCTGCTACTTGCTGCCCTGTGTGATGGCTCCATATGGCTTGTCACATGTTGGTTTTACTCATTTTGTGTGTGTTTAATGTACTGAAATTATTTGTACGTTTTATTGGAAGCATTGTACCCTGAAAACTGGGATATTAAAATAAGAACCTGAGAAGAGTTCTGCTTGGATCAGACCAGGGTCCCACCTAGTTCAGCATCCTGTTCTCAGTGGCCACTTAGATGCGTGTGTGGGCAGCCTGCAAGCAAGACATGAGTGCAACA
The DNA here is from genome assembly GCF_964270895.1 of Podarcis filfolensis. Taxonomy (NCBI): domain Eukaryota; kingdom Metazoa; phylum Chordata; class Lepidosauria; order Squamata; family Lacertidae; genus Podarcis; species Podarcis filfolensis. The sequence goes on along the minus strand of NC_139612.1, from coordinate 44,622,170 downwards.
GCATTCTTTAATGAAATATTGTTTGTTACAATTCAACTAATTAACTATAGTAGAATAAATTAACCAAATTAAATAAATGCAACATAGGGAAAGGTCTGGGTAGGAAAGGGGGGTTATAAGTCCTTGGATGCCCCCAGTTTTAACCACAAGAACTAAGGAAGCATGTTTAGCTCTTCTCTTCTTTCTTAACTCTGTCCAGTAGTTATCTATTCTGATTGCCTTCATGTAACTTGCTGCTATGATTCATGGCCTTCAGTCTTCTTTTCCTTCAAAAGGTTTCATGACATCTTATTCTCCGGCGATCACTCATAGCAGAATAAGATTGTCTTTCATGAACGTGGTCTTAACAGTGAGTCTGTAAGTGTCTGTGGAGGCCAGTTCTGGATCCACACATTCTTCCACAGTGGGGACATAGGTTTCCAGGCAGGAGTTGATCATGGTGAAGGTTTACCAAGCGTGCCTTCCTCTTAGCATGTTTCTCCCTTTTGTCCTGAGTTCGAGTGTCTGATAACCCTTGGGATAAACCTTCATTCCTGCTTTGCCACAGCAGTCTCTCTCTTTCTGAGTACTAAATGTTTTGTGTGTGTGCATTTGCTTTGTTCACAGAAAGAAGGTATTAACTGGGTAGTGGTTGGGGATGAAAACTATGGTGAAGGCTCAAGTCGGGAGCATGCAGCACTGGAACCACGACATCTTGGAGGAAGAGCCATCATTGTCAAGAGCTTTGCCAGGATTCATGGTGAGAACCCCACTTTTTGTAGAGCCAACTGAAGTGATACGGAGGTTATACCTACAGTTGGGTTTTTATCCAAATCCAAACATTTGCTCCCTTAGGAACTTGTGGGTGAATACATGCTTAGATCCACAGCTATGCACTAGTGGTTTTCTGTAAATGTGTATCACCTCCGTTGTACTCAAGATCCTTCCACCATATATATCAAAACTTACATGTCCAAAGTGGAGAGTAATCAGCTTAGTTTTTGTGCTTAAGTTACATCAGGACGGTTCAGAGGGATTCCCTGGAGGAGAGGTGGTGTCACTGTGAACAGCCAGCTGTGGAAAGCCTGGCGCATGTAGTGTGGCATCTGTCTTTGTAGTTGCCCTAAACAAAATTTAATAGCAAAGTGGTTGGGGGAGAAACGGACTGTGAGGATGGGATGTACTGGACTTCTTGCTGACAAACCAGACCCATAGGATTATGTGTGATCTAGCTAATTTTCTAGTTGTGGTTTTGTCTAAAAAGGAATGGGATGAATCCCATAGGGTGGACTGCCAGCACAATTCAGAACACTGAAAGTGGATAAAGAGTGCCAGATAATAGGGGGTTACTAATTTTGTGTTGAAATATTGAGTTAAATTATAAGTAGTAGCATTTTATCTCTTTTGCAGCTTGCTGTAGTTTATTATTACAGTTGAAGTGCAAAATGTTGGATGCTGCAACAGTGTGATTCTGTTTTAATCATGCTCTGAGTCATCTACTTTTTATGGCATTTGGTAACAGATTTAGACCTCTAAATGCTTATATCCAAATGGCTAATGGTACCGTCTGTGTTCACTGATCTCATGTATGGAATCCAACAATAAGGAAGTTAATATTTTTATCTTCTCTCTAGTTTGTTGAACTCTTATTGCAGATAATTGTGTACACGTATTAAGATGAAAGAGGACCCTTCCATAATTATTTTGTTGTAAAGAAATGGTCCCCAATTCAGGGAGTTCCTAATTCTGGTGTAAACTCCTCAAACTATAATCCTAGGCCTTTAGACTTAAATTCCTTCTATATACTTTCTCCCTGAAAAACTGCTCACATGTTCAGTGGCATGTTAAAGTAACAAAACTATTTCTATTGGCTGCACATTTAGAAAGCTGCAGTAGTGCATGCAAGCGGGTTAACAGTTCCAGTTGAAAATCTTAAATGATTTGCCTTTGGGATATAGAGACTTGCTTCTCTTTGTTTCTTCAGTCACATTTAATAGTTTTGCTTGCTAGGATATCTGTTGTTGCTTCTGTAGATGAAATATAGACTACATTGACAAATCATTCAGTTACTTCTTGCAACAGGCTGCTAGAATGTGTCTTGAAAGTGTTCTGCTGACTGTTTAAGTCCGATGTTCTTAACAGAAACCAATCTGAAGAAGCAAGGCCTCCTGCCACTAACCTTTGCTGATCCAGCTGATTACGACAAGATCCACCCTGTGGACAAGCTCAGTATTGTGGGTCTGAAAGATTTTGCTCCTGGAAAGGTAATGGCCACAGTTTCTCAGCAATAGTCCTTCATCTCCCTGCTTTTCTGCTGCATATTTGTAGTAGACAGCTGTATATATCAGGGCTGTTGTTCCATTTGAGTAGATCAACTCCTAAAGGAGGTCTTAATTTTTAAAAACAATGCAGTTCAGATATCCTGGATTTCTCAGAGGCACCCGAACAAGCAATATACAGTAATACCTTTGCGAATGTCCGCCTTGTCTAGCGTCCATTCCGGTGAACATCCATGGCAAACCCAGAAGTACCGGAACGGGTTACTTCCGGGTTTGCCGCTTGCGCATGCACAGAAGCACAGACCGCTCCATGTGCGTGCACAGACGCGGCACTTTGCCCTGCGTCCTTTTCGGCTAGCAGCCAGGGCTCCGGAACCGATCCTGGCCGCAAAACAAGGTACGACTGTATTAGAAATCTAGAATCTTGGCTAGATTGAATGGATGGACTTCTTTACTTTGTACAGTATCCAAGTGCTTTTCTGTGCTTATGGTTCCAGCTTCTTCTTTTCCCATAAAATGGTGCAAATATTTTGCTGCCGATCGAAGTGTAAAATCTTGTAAAGGCAGACCTTTTTGCCCAGACTTTCTCTGGGCAAGGGTCATAAGACTGGACCCTTATATTGCCGAATTATGTATTTATAATGCTATGTTTGCTGTTTTGCTGTTTGTTTTATTGACACTGTTTCGCTATTGTAGTTTTGTATACCACTTAGAGATTTGAAATATCCAGCAGTTCATAAATGCTTTAAAATTATCTGGAAAATGCATAATTTATTTTGGGACAGATTTTTGGGTCTTTTGCATAGAATTCTTGCATTTGAGCTCTGATCCTTACCCATAACGTCTAGCTGACGTTAAGTGGATACATGATCTGCAATACAGTGGTACCTCGGGTTACATACGCTTCAGGTTACAGACTCCGCTAACCCAGAAACAGTACCTCGGGTTAAGAACTTTGCTTCAGGATGAGAACAGAAATCGTGCAGCGGCACAGCAGCAGCAGGCCCCGTTAGCTAAAGTGGTGTTTCAGGTTAAGAACAGACTTCCAGAACGAATTAAGTCCTAACCCAAGGTACCACTGTACAAATAAGTAGGCAAGTCATGTTTTACGTAGACAGTTGTGAATTATGTTAACTAAATGGAAAGTCCTTTAAAACAAAAGATCTGAGTATCTCACCTCTTAGACTCAATTCGGCTTGCAAAAAAACTGGAAGAAAAATCAAATGCATTTTTTGACCAGAGTAACTGATAAATGATGCCTTTAGCAGTCTGACGGAACAAACTGAGATGCTTAACCTAGTCCTAGACTTCTAATTTCTCTCCTTTCCTTCATAGCCCCTGAAATGCATCATTAAGCATCCTAACGGGAGCCAAGAAACAATTGTTCTGAATCACACCTTCAACGAGACTCAGATTGAGTGGTTCCAAGCTGGTAGCGCACTCAACAGAATGAAAGAGCTGCAGAAGCACTGAACCTAGACAAGTACACACATCCAGTGGACCTGATGACTGTCTCTATAAAAGTGCAATTCCACTACGATTCTTGACAATTAATGTCTGTGATCAAATGTTAACTTAGCTTCCCCTTTATTACAGTACTCACTTGCTCACATTAATGAGAGTACTCATTTTTGCATTATCAGGTTCTGGCTTCCATAGCTGCCAATGTTTGGTGCATTTCAGTTGTCCCATATTGCTTTGTATTTATATTTCCTGATGATTTTTCTGCCCAATCATTTCAGTGATGGCAAAAGGATAAAACATTAGAAGATGATTGTTCTTGTGGAAAACAAAATAAAGATTGTGACTGACTCATCTAGTTTTCATTTAGTATTCCTACTAGCACTCTGCTCAGCTTCGTAGTGGATATAGGCTGTAATATGTGGTTGAGGAGTCCCATCAGGAAGCATACTATAAATCCTAGAATGTGGCCTCTATGTAGAATCAAGTAGCTTTTGTGGAATCTTCAGTTTAGTTAGAATTTTGTTTGTCTTAAAGGTTTCAGTAAATATATTGATATAGGGCGCAGCACCTGTTGCAATATTGAACCAATACAGTATTAAGATTTCCCAATTCCAGGAGATTTTACTCCCATTTGGCAGGAATTTCCATACCTATCCTTGTTCTACATATGTCTGCTCTTTCTCATGCTTTCTTATTTTGATACTTTCTTCAATATCTGGTTTTAAAAGGAATAAACAATTGTACAATAAAATTGCAATATAATATAGCACACTAGATAAACCTGCTATTGGAGTTTTCCCCTGGCTACAACTATTCAAAAAGGGGAATGAATCCCCTAGGTTAGAAATCTAACATACTCCCAATTCTTCCTTCAACTGCAGTTAAATGTTTTAAAATGTAATGCAATTTTGAATTACTGCACAGAAAATGACAAGATTATAAGACCAGTACTGTGTCTAAATCACCTCTGAGGTCCCCCATGACCTGGGTTTAAGCCATCAAAAGCTTATTCATGTACAACAGCAAAAACTCAGGCTTCCTCCAACTTGGCCCTCCAGATGTTTTGAGACTACAGTTCCCATCATCCCTAACCACTGGTCCTGCTAGCTAGGAATCATGGGAGTTGTAGGCCAAAAACATCTGGAGGGCCGAGTTTGAGGGAGCCTGCTCTAACTGATCCAAAGACTATTCTGGAGTGACCCATGTAGTTGCATATTCAGAATTGCTCTGTGGCAGCTACATTAAAATCGGCCAGCTTTCACAATAGCTGCCACAACCTTGCTCCTTCTGTAGCCAAATAGAAATAGTTCCAGGGTGTACATAGATAACTGAATTTTAATTGATGCAGTGCACATTTCTTGAGTGACTTCCTCACATTTCTCTATACTCTCCTATGATCTGGGAATACTAGTTAGAATGCTATTATGGGTTTCTGATATGCAGGACATATATGCTCCATGCTTTTGATCAATTTCACATTCGGTTGTTGCAAAACCACAAAGACTAAGTGCTCAAAATATAACACACACTGGGAAGCTGCCTAACTACTATATTATTCTTTTCCTGAGTTCTCAGAGGCCTGCGATAATGTGCCCAACTAATTGAGTAGGGATTTCCCCCCCTACTGCAGCACTTAAATACAAATTATTCACTGCCATATTAAAAACAAAATGGTGAGGATGAATGAGTCGATACTCACTGTGCACTTCTAAGAATGGGTTTCCCTGCTTAACTAAAATGAACCTGTTCCTTGCTTCATGGATGGAGGATTATGACCCCTCCAGATATTTACAGGGCTGCATTTCCCCTCATTTCTGACAATGAGCAATGATGGCTGGGACTGATGGAAACGGCAGTCTAGCAACGGGGGGGGGGGCACAGGTTCCCCACCTCTACAGCAAGGTTCCTTCCATTTACTTGTCAGTCAGATACAGTGGTACCTCTGGATGTGAATGGGATCCATTCGGAGCCCCGTTCACATCCAGAAGTGAACACAACCTGCGTCCATGCGTCTGCGCGTTGCAATTTGCCGCTTCTGCACATGACGTCATTTTGATTGTCTGCACATGTGCGAGTGGCGAAACCAGGAAGTAACGCGCTCCGTTACTTCTGGGTCGCCGCAGCGTGCAACCCAAAAATACCGTATTTTTTGCTCTATAAGACTCGCTTTTCCCCTCCTAAAAAGTAAGGGGAAATGTGTGCGTGCGTCTTATGGAGCGAATGCAGGCTGCGCAGCTATCCCAGAAGCCAGAACAGCAGATGGGATTGCTGCTTTCACTGCGCAGCGATCCCTCTTGCTGTTCTGGCTTCTGAGATTCAGAATATTTTTTTCCTTGTTTTCCTCCTCCAAAAACTAGATGTGTCTTGTGGTCTGGTGCGTCTTATAGAGCGAAAAATACGGTACTTATCCCAAAGCTACTTCAACCCAAGGTATGACTGTACACTGCTACTCTTCTGCATCTGGAACAGGAGAAGAATCCTCCTAGATCAGGCCAAAGGTCCATCTAGTTCAGCATCTGGTTCTCACAGTGGCCAGCCAGATACCGATGGGAAGTCCACAAGTAAGGTGAGTGCAATGGCATTCTCCCTTGTGATTCCCAGCAACTGGCATTTATGTGGAGTTGCTGCACTAGTCCACTGGAGATAAATGTGGTTGGGACATAACTGTTAGTTTTAAATTGATATTCTGCACTTCATCTGAGGATCTTTGGCGATCACTCGTAGCCGAGTAAGATTGCCTTCCATTAACACATTCTTAACAGTGAGTCCGTAAGTGACTGTGGAGGCCAATTCTGGATCCACATGTCCTTCCACAGTGGGGACATAGGTTTCCAGGCAGGAGTTGATCACGATGAGGGTTTGCCAAATGTGCCTTCCTCTTAGCTTTTCTCCTTTTCACCCTGAGTTCGTGCTTCTTCAAAGTCCTTGACACCTTTGGTAAAGGCTGTTCTCCAACTGGAGTGCTCACAGGCTAGTGTTTCCCAATTATCCGTGCTTACGTTACCTTTTTTTAGATTTGCCTTGAGAGCCTCTTTAAACCTCTTTTGTTGTCCACCAGTATTTTGCTTTCCATTCTTGAGTTGAATTTTGCACCAGATTGTTTTGTTCAGAACTGATCTTCAGTCTCTGAGTAGCACTTCCAGGTGCCTTCAGAATTTTTTGTGACCTTGCACTGCCTTTATTCATGCTGCATGTGCAGAAACGCCAAATGTACACTCAGGAGCTATAAAGTCACTAATGTTGCTGTTCTCACTTCAGGTCAGCAGAATTGTAGCCTTCTAATGTTGCAGTAGCAATCTTGCCCATAGAGCTGGTGCAAGAGCCTCATATTGTACTTCATTCCAGTCTTGTATATATTTGAATTGAAAAAGGGTGACACCATTTCCTGGATTTGCCACTGGAGAGCAGGAAACAGCATGGCAACGTATTCTAGGCTTTCTGTACATAAATGCAGCACCCAAAGAGGGATAGATAAGGCTTTTTCGACAGGAAGATTGGAACGATTGCTGCCTAATACAGGAAGCAGTCGTGGTTATATAAATTCCTCCATTATATCCAGCTCTCGTGGATAGTCTGGATTTCTGAAGTGCTCCAGTCTTATTTAGATGTGTGACTGTGCCCTTCTAGTATATTTCAATGGGACTTGGCCTGTTTTGCACAGCAGAATATAGCCCACCCACCTCACCAAACTGAGAATAATAGCAGCCATTTTCTTTCTCAGGAACATAGTAAAGGATTAAGGAAGGGCAGCTGAATTGATTCCTGTTGCACTGTAACCATTCCAACCTTCTTGCAAACTGCAATCTGGAGACCATTTGGACAGCACAAGGCCCATTCATTTGGTCAGGACTTGTGCCAATAGCACTTTCATGTGGCTGCCTGTTTGTACAACACAGTTCCAGACCAGACCAAAGGGAGATTGACAGCATTATGAAGAAGGGCCGAATCCCTCTTCCTGTCACAGCTTTCTTTATTGGCATTTCCAAGACCAAAGAACCAGATTGTTGCTTTTCCAGACTGCTAATCCAGTGTGTCAGAAGTGCCTCCATCTATTTTACATGCTATGGTAGAAATGGTGCCTGCAATACTGGATAAAATGGCTGCTTACTTTCATACTCCATGTTCCTCTTCTCACAAAATGCTTCTCAGGTTCTACATGAAGAAAATGGAATGCACCTCAGGTGGCACCAGGAAGGAATCTTCCCCAAACTTTGAATTATCTGAAGGGGGTCTAGCTTGAAAAAATTGGAGGTGAGATTACCTGGTTGGGGAAAAAAATGCATTTTTGCATTCCAAAAGAAGATAAACTGACAGATTTCAAATCAGCCACCATGAACATCCCAGTTCCTCTGTCTGAAAAAGCAATGAAGAACATTACCCCAAAAAAGTTAATTGTGTATTCTGACTGAACATAGAATGTATAACTGCTGTACTGTATTTTGTAATTAACATTATATATACTGTGTATGGAAGGAAACCTTCCAAGAGCAAAACACACCCACCCACATGCTTTTTAGCTTCCTAAGGGGCCTCCAAAGGAATTCACAATCACACCTCGCTCTGCATATTTCTCAGGAATATTTCCACTGATACTTTCTTGTTCCCTTCAGAATAAGGTTACCAGACGTCCCCGTTTCCCGGAGACAGTCCCTGGATTTACAAATCAGTCCTCGTACAAAATCAATTAAAGTTGAAAAGTGACCCTGGATTCATTGAAAAAAATCTGGTAATCTTACTTCAGAACCCCTCTTCCAAAACATAATAGCCCCTTGTTCATGTCCATGGTCCTTCATTCTCCCCTTTCACCCATCCTCATTATTTCAGCTGTCCTTTAATCATTCTCTTCAGGGCATCTCCTGCCTCTCTTCCCCTCCACCTCCACCTCCACCTTGTCCAGGTTAAATATTCCCCTCCCGATATCCTTTCCCCAACTCCATTTGGCATGTCAACCCTCCCTCACATTTCCCTCAGAACTTCCTCACCAATTCTCATTCTCCTTTTCCGTCCCTCCCCAGTCATCACCCCCAATACCCCCTTTATTGTATCCCATTATTCTCCTCAGGAGCCCCTTTTCCAGGTCCTGAGAGCTCCATACTACCTCCTTGTTCTCTCTGTTATTTCCCTCAGGAGATTCAAGATCCCTTTCTTTTCTTTCAGGTTCTCTTCTGCCCCCATCAATTTAGCCACTCCCTTTATTATTTATTATTTTCTTGCAAGAGACATTCACTTGCACTTTACCCTTCCTTCCTTCCTTCCTTCCTTCCTTCCTTCCTTCCTTCCTTCCTTCTCTCCCCGCCTTGCTTCAAATGGGCACTTTTGTTGCCCTGTTTGATCTCCCCTGCCTGTCCCTCTACTGCCCATTTTTTACTTAACAAATTCTAAATAAGCTTTCCCTGTTAAAAGGATTTGTGGCTGGTTGCCTGCTCTTCATGCTGGGCCATAGAACTATAATGGTGAGAACATGTTGTTATAAATTTATTGGTGTTCCCCCTTCCCACATCCTGGTTTTAAAAGAGGAAGCAGCTACATTATAAAAAAAAATAAAAATTCCAGCACTTTTGAGCTGCTCAGATGATACAGCTTGACTGACTAGCTATCTCAGGGATCCTGGATGAGTTATGATGTCAACTCCAGAGGGACATCAAAACTGAGATAAATAATTTTGGTATAAAATGCATGTTACCAAATATTTCTTGTGATAAAGCAGGGAGTCTGAAAATATGAAAGACTGCCCAAGACTCTTGGGAAGTATTGTCAGTCAGACTAAGCAGTACTTGGCCATATGGACCAATAGTCTGACTCAGTATAAGGTCTTATGTGTTTATAAAATCCATTAAGGAATTGTTTCTGCTATCAAGCTATCCTAGAGTCAGTTAAACGTATCACAGTGATTTTGCTCAATTTTATTTACAGAAGCCTCACAAAGAGATTGCCAGTGACTGCAAATTCTGAGATTTCCTATTACCTTGGGTTAGAAAGCAAAATCCCAAAGCTATTAAGAAAAAAAGCCTCGAGCCTGCCTAAAATCAGTAGCTGAGCCACTCAACTCCCAAAAATGGTTCCACTCTACCATAATGGCCCAGTATAGAAGTAAACACATTCCATTAGGCATTAAATTAATCATTAATGCTACACACGCTCTCTTGTTTTGTATTTATTTACATTGGGAACTTGCTTTCACCTTTCTATAATGCCTAATTGTGTTGGGCAGTTTTACAAACATCTCACGATAATGATGGTCATTATAATAACAACAATCAGGGTAACACATGGGAATTAAGTCTTTGTTCTCTAGTTCCTAAATTTGACTAACAAAATGGCTTCCCTTCGGGATCCACTCTGTTGGTTCCCCTCATACAATGTGCTGTGTTGTTCTCTACACTCACAACTAGCCGTCTAGAGACCTTCGGCTTCTGTGACTGGCCGTGGCTGTCTCAAAAGCACCCGTCTCCTTTCTCAAAATTAAATTATTTATCATTAATTCCTTTCAGACTGAAGCTTTTTATCTCACCAAGCAGAATCTCCTTCAGCAAGGGTGAAATGCAGTGTACCAGAAAAGCACTCAAAAGGAACAACAACTATCAGCATCATACTTGGAAAAGTCCCATCTCCCTCCCACAATTACATTTCTAAAAAACAAAATAAATCTAAGAATGCAGCAATCCCATTAACAGCATTCTCCAGGAAACTGCATACTGCGTCATCAGCTCCCGAAATGAATATTTCTGTTTGAAAGCACTGTGACATATTTTCGCATGACTGGAACACATAAGTATATAAGTTTATGGCTTTGCAGGTGGGGGTTAGAAATCTGCGTGGCTCTGATCACCTGGGACATGCATGACCCATGGTGTTGCAGAATCTGGCAGCTGAACTAGGATCCAAAGAAACAGAATTTATCAGCAAAGTTTCTCTCGTATGCACAGCTGATTATGCAAAACATAAAAGCATCCAGTTCTAAGCAGCTGAATGGTTGTTGTTGTTTTAAAAAAACATTCTGCAAGCTGGACAGACCAGAAATAGATTTCTTTTTATCTATAATCAGAGCAGATAGGACAGTGTTAGGAAAACTACAGGGGAAATGAAGGTTGAGTGCAAACAGCATCACTTGATTATTGTCTCGGTTAAATGTTAGATGTGTATATTTTAAAAAATAAACACATCAAATATATGCAAAGGAAAGACATGCCTTATTTACAATATTTATATTCCATCCCCATGGAACTGACACAGTTAGAGGTTCCACAAAATATTTGTTCTGCAGTTTTAAAAAACCACTCTTTCAGTTTGGCAGCTCTCACACTTTAAAGCTCCCTGCCTATCAACATCAGGTAAGTGCCTTTGAAGGGCTCTTTTTGATACCTGCTTAAAAACAATTTTCTCATTTTCCTACTCATATTGAAATACAATCCCTCAATGAGGCGAAACTTAGATTCACAAAATGGTTAGGGGTATGCGTACCCCCAGAAAAATCACTGCATAAATATATTAAAAATACCTGTTTTCAGCATTGTCTTTTATTGACAATTTTATTGATTATTATTAGTTTTAGGTTCTATTTTAGGGCTGCCATATGTTCCGGAATCGCTCAGAAAAATGGCGTTTGGGCAGAAAACCTGAACGTATGGCAAGTTGGGCTATTGTTATAAAGAATTTCTTCAAAAATCTAAGAAAAGCACCAACATTTGATTCCCCCCCCCCCCCGCCTGAAAAGCTCAGCAACTCTTCACTTTGGGGAATATGACAGCCCTATATATTTACAACCAAGTGGTATATAAATGTTCTTAAATAAATAAGATATTTCCCCCCCAAAGCCCAGATCTGTTTACAGAGGGTTCTCAGGGTGGTTTCCTTTCAGATACCAGCCAAGCCTAGGCTGGTTTAGCTTCAGATCACACCACTGTCTCCTGGACAGAAATAGTCTGGCCAGTTATTCATGCTCTAGTAGTGTCCCATTTAGATAACATTAATGCATTTTGCATTAGGCTGCCTTTGAAAACTGTTTAGGAAATTCAGTTGGCACAAAACACAGCAGCTAGCCTAGAGTACAGGCTACGACTGGGTATTTGGAACACATCTTGCCAGTTTTAAAGCAACTGTACTGGCTCCCAATCTATTTCCAAGCACAGATCAAAATGCTAATTTTGACCTTTAAAGCCCTATGTAACTTAGTGACGGTGTGCACATCCTGGACTGCTTACTCCCAGATGACTGTCTGGAACTTGAGGTCATTTTCACAGGAAGCTTTTTGGAACTGCTTACCTTCAGAGGTAAGCTGACGGATGGAGACCCAAGAGATACAGCATTTCACTGACAGCACCTGCCTCTAGAAGTTTTGTGTGATGTCAAACCTGGTGCCCTTTTGGTGCCAGGTTAACAGCTTTTTATTTGGTCAGGGCTTTTATATGTCATTCTAAAATCTCTGCTTAGCTCTGGATTTATCTTGTTTTAACATCAGTTTTGTTGTTCTGATGTTTTTAATTTTGTTATAGCATTTCTATTTTTATCTGAACTGTTTTAATTATTGTTTTCACCATTAGTCGCTCTGGGAATCCTAAAGGTAAAGGTAAAGGGATCCCTGACCATTAGGTCCAGTCGTGACTGACTCTGGGGTTGCAGCACTCATTTCGCTTTATTGGCCGAGGGAGCCAGCGTACAGCTTCCGGGTCATGTGGCCAGCATGACTAAGCTGCTTCTGGCGAACCAGAGCAGCGCACAGAAACGGCGTTTACCTTCCCGCCGGAGCAGTACCTATTTATCTACTTGCACTTTGACGTGCTTTCGAAGTGCTAGGTTGGCAGGAGCACGGACCGAGCAACGGGAGCTCACCCCGTTGCGGGGATTCAAACCGCCAACCTTCTGATCAGCAAGTCCTAGGCTCTGTGGTTTAACCCACAGCACCACCCGCGTCCCTCTGGGAATCCTAAGGGGTTGCAAAATGGGCTAAAAACGTTCCAGACAAACCAATGAACAAGACCTTAGGAATTTTCTGGGGTAAACAAAAATACATGTAGGCATTATTGAATTTTTAATTTGGGACTATGTATGTCATTTTATTTCTGAAAAGTAGCGTTTATATCTGCAATTATGTACCTAATCATTTTGCACAAACTGGATTTAGTTCTGTAGTAGATTTGAACCCAATTCACAAAGAAGCAGTGGTTAGGTTTATTTGGCTCTTTATTTATTTAGTACTTATTCTGACTCAGAAAAGCATGTTATTTGGACAGATCCCTGTGGCATACGCCTATGCCCACCATGAAATAAACACCAGCATTTAATATTGCAGAAATATGCCACCTTATTAATGACACCTGGGAAGGATTTGGGCTCCCCATGACTGGCATTTGTTTCTCATTGACTATGCATCAAATGTAGGAGTGAAGAAGGAGAGGGGGCAGCTGTTCAGCCATACAAAAGAAGGAATGGGCTGATTCTCTTTGGTAGCGGATTCACCCACTGGGTCTAAAACAGCATCTCCACAACGTTCAATGGAGAACATTTGCATTCAGGTCTCAGCTCCAGTCCCTTGTGAGTGTGAACTTCCTGGCATCAGGACCAGCCTTCCTTTGTGTATGTGGTGCCTAGCAATCTCCCCTAATTGAAGCTTCTGTGAGAAATTGCAATAACAGATGCAAACAAAACACACTGCTTAGGGCAAGCAATTGTGAGGGTGTACTGCCAAACGGAAGCTTCAGAGATCAGCTCCACACAGGATATGGCTTGTCTTTGAGAACAAAGTAACAGAGATGCATCAGGGGTGCCAGGTTGCAACCTAGAGAACCTGTCTGTTGGCTTAAAGTTTCCCCTGCAGTGAGAGGAGAGACTGTCTCTCTGAAGGGCCACAGCTCAGTTTGATATTTTGCATGCAGAAGGTTCCAAGTTCACTGCTATCTAAAGTTTGAAAAAATCATTATGATGGGAAGACTTCTGACTGGAACCCTGGGGAACTGCCATATCAGAGGAGACAATACTAGATGGCAGGGGCGTAGCAAAGGGGGTGCAGTAGGTGCGGTACGCCCCGGGTGTCCCCACCGCTGGGGGTGCTAAAATGGCGGGCAGCACTCACTGCGGGGCCTGCAGCATGCCCAAGACACGCGTCTGTCCTGGGAGTGACACGGTGGCTTGAGCGCCCGCAGCCTCCACGCTGCCCCAAACAGTCCACCCGTTGCCTCCCCCTCAGCTGTAGGGTGGCTGAGTAGAAGGAGGCAGGCAGTGGCCTCGCGGTGCCCCCGCGGGCGGCTGGCCCTGCGCCCCCAGGCACCACTGCCCCAGGCGCCCGATCAGCTTGCTAGATGGACCAATATTGTATAAGGTAACATATCTATTAATTCATCATCTATTAATACACACACAGCCCTGTCGTCTGCCTTCTGTCTGCTTTCATATGCAACATTATGCACCAGGAGTCATGGGGAGACAGATGACAGGACTTTTAGTGCCCATAGCAGACAAATTTAAAGCGTTACATAACCTTAAGCTCCAAAGATGGCCTGAGTTGCCCACCCAATGGACATTGCTCCATAGTGACCCAGCAACATCCCTGTTCAGGTGATTTTCCTGAGCACGACTGTCCAACTCATCTAAGAGATAAGCCTCACTCCAAACATCCCCTTAGGCTTTTTAGTTTAGCTAAAAGGCAAGTAAGTGGTGACATGGCAAAAATGTATAAAATTAGGCACTGCAAGGAGAAAGTGGATAGGTAAAAAGGTTTTCTCCCTCTCGCATAACCCTGGAACTCATGGACATCCAATGAAGCTGAGTGTTGGAAGATTCAGAACAGATTTTAAAAAATGCTTCTTCGCACAGAACATAGTTAAACTGTGGACCAGGAGGCAGTGATGGCCATGAACTTGGGTGGCTTTAAATGGGGATCAAACAAATCAATGGAGGATAAAGCTATCAGTGGCTACTAGCTATGATGGCTATACCCTGCCTCCGTGGCCAGAGGCAGTATCCGTCTGAATGCCAATTGCTGGAAATCCCAGGAGGGGAGCGTTGGTTCAAGAAAAAACATAGGCATATCATAGAATTGAAGAGTTGGAAGGTACCTTAAAGGTCATCTAGTCCAACTCTCTGCAATTCAGGAACTTTTACTCATATTAGATCCACTAAACTTAAGGAGCCTAAGTTATTAATAGCCATTAATTTCCTTGAAAGGAGGCAGCAACGAAAACCATCCCAATGAAAAGGAAATGCAAGAAAGCAAAGTGGCTGTCCAATGAGGCTTTACAAATAGCAGGGGAGAGAAGGCAAGCAAAATGCGAGGGAGATAGTGAAAGATACAGGAAATTGAATGCAGATTTCCAAAAAATAGCAAGAAGAGACAAGAAGGTCTTCTTAAACGAGAAATGCAAAGAAATAGAGGAAAACAACAGGATGGAAAGAACCAAAGATCTGTTCAAGAAAATTGGAGATATGAAAGGAACATTTCGTTCAAAGATTACCATAATAAAGGACAAAAGTGGTAAGGACCTAACAGAAGCAGAAGACATCAAGAAGAGGTGGCAAGAATACACAGAGGAATTATACCAGAAAGATATGGATGTCTCGTACACCCCAGGTAGTGTGGTTGCCGGCCTTGAGCCAGACATCCTGGAGAGTGAAGTCAAATGGGCCTTAGAAAGCACTGCAAATAATAAGGCCAGTGGAAGTGATGGTATTCCAGCTGAACTATTTAAAATTTTAAAAGACAATGCTGTTAAGGTGCTACACTCAATATGCCAGCAAGTTTGGAAAACTCAGCAGTGGCCAGAGGATTGGAGAAGATCAGTCTACATCCCAATCCCAAAGAAGGGCAGTGCCAAAGAATGCTCCAACTACCACACAATTGCACACGCTAGCAAGGTTATGCTTAAAATTCTACAAGGAAGGCTCAAGCAGTATGTGGACCGGGAACTCCCAGAAGTGCAAGCTGGATTTAGAAGAGGCAGAGGAACCAGAGACCAAATTGCAAACATACGCTGGATTATGGAGAAAGCTAGAGAGTTCCAGAAAGACATCTATTTCTGCTTCATTGACTATGCAAAAGCCTTTGACTGTGTCAACCACAGCAAACTATGGCATGTTCTTAAAGAAATGGGAGTGCCTGATCACCTCATCTGTCTCCTGATAAATCTCTATGTGAGACAAGAAGCTACAGTTAGAACTGGATATGGAACAACTGATTGGTTCAAAATTGGGAAAGGAGTACGACAAGGCTGTATTTTGTCTCCCTGCTTATTTAACTTATATGCAGAATTCATCATGCGAAAGACTGGGCTGGATGAATCCCAATTAAGATCGCCGGAAGAAATATCAACAACCTCAGATATGCAGATGACACAACATTGATGGCAGAAAGTGAGGAGGAATTAAAGAACCTTTTATTGAGGGTGAAAGAGGAGAGCGCAAAATATGGTCTGAAGCTCAACATCAAAAAAACGAAGATCATGGCCACTGGTCCCATCACCTCCTGGCAAATAGAAGGGGAAGAAATGGAGGCAGTGAGAGATTTTACTTTCTTGGGCTCCATGATCACTGCAGATGGTGACTGCAGCCACGAAATTAAGAGACGCCTGCTTCTTGGGAGGAAAGCAATGACAAACCTAGACAGCATCTTAAAAAGTAGAGACATCACCTTGCCAACAAAGGTCCGTATAGTAAAAGCTATGGTTTTCCCAGTAGTGATGTATGGAAGTGAGAGCTGGACCATAAAGAAGGCTGATCGCCGAAGAATTGATGCTTTTGAATTATGGTGCTGGAGGAGACTCTTGAGAGTCCCATGGACTGCAAGAAGATCAAACCTCTCCATTCTTAAGGAAATCAGCCCTGAGTGCTCACTGGAAGGACAGATCGTGAAGCTGAGGCTCCAATACTTTGGCCACCTTATGAGAAGAGAAGACTCCCTGGAAAAGACCCTGATGTTGGGAAAGATGGAGGGCACAAGAAGAAGGGGACGACAGAGGACGAGATGGTTGGATAGTGTCTTCGAAGCTACCAGCATGAGTTTGACCAAACTGCGGGAGGAAGTGGAAGACAGAAGTGCCTGGCGTGCTCTGGTCCATGGGGTCACGAAGAGTCGGACACGACTAAACGACTAAACAACAACAACAATCTCCTTGAATAAAAGTTAGTTGAATACAAGCCCATCACAGCTATGTAGGATCCCAGACATGACTATTGCATAGATGAAAAGCAGACTGGGCTCCTACACCTTTAATAATTGTGTAGAAAGAAGGAACCTCAGCTGGTGTAGTTTGTCATGCAAGGTTGATAGCAAGCATGACAGGCAGTTCTGGCTAGGGTGGACAGATGCAACAGAGCTCCTGCACCTTTAATTGTTGCAAAGAAGCGGGAGTTGCAGAAGCTGTAGCTTTTTATGCAAACCACACCTGCTGACATTCCCTCTTCTATGCAACAATTAAAGGTGCAAGACCCCTGTGTGCTGTTGCATCTGGCCATGCTAGTCTTGGCTGCCCCACTGAGATCAATGAAAGTTAGAGCCTAGCTTCTATCGGCTCTGCTTCACATCTGCAGTAGCTCAGGCCTCTGTCACACCAGTCTTTGATTAACATATCTGTGTGGTGTCCAGAGTACTTACACAAGTGCAGCTTATCTCACTTCTGCAAATCAAGTTGACCTGCAAAAAACCCTGTACAGTTATTAAAGGTGCAAGCACCTCCATTCTTCTTTGTACTTGGTAATGTGTTGGTCCATAAGGGGGAAAAACCAGCCCCAACTACAGCAAGGCAAGATCTTTATTGGGAAGAACCAAAGTTTCACAGAAATGTGGCAAGCTTTTGAATTCTCCAGAACTCTTCGTCAGGCAAGATGTTACACAAAGTGGGGTGATGACGACAAAGAGTACAAAAAGCAGGCTGACGTAATAATAGCCATGAGATCAACTGTTCAAGCTGTCTGCAAAGAAGGTGGGACTGTCTGGTGTGACAGGCAATGAAAGCTCCTGGGTGTTTCATGAAACTGGACTTCTGAAAGCCATGACTAAGAGCCTGCTCTATGAAACAGGAAGCCCCTGGACTCAGAACTAAATCCCAGAGAGGGTGCAAAATGCATCTTTCCAGGCAGCTAGTATTTGATTTAATTAGATGATCACTTGCCTGGGGTGTTTAATGTTACCATTTTTGCAGGGCAGCTTTTTGGGTGCAAGTGTATTGTTCCGTCTGCTTTGTGTGCTGCCTTTGAGTGTGTGAAAAGGTGGCTGGCAGTATAAACAACAAAGGGACATGCTGTAGTACGGAGGATCCTATGGTGACCAGCTACAAAGCAGAACAGGGGGGCCTTGAGCCAGTCTCTTAGCTGAACCCACCTCACAGGGTTGTTGCAAGGATAAAACGGGGAGGAGGAGAACTATGTGCACCACCTCGAGTTCCCTGGAGGGAAGGTGGGATACAAATTTAAAAATAAATGAAAACAGAGTTCTCCCTACCCCTCTTAAGAGCCATGTATTAGCTAGTGCAGCTTGCTATCCATGCACGACAAGACTCTTCGTATTAACGCTCTCTCTCCTGTACAAAAAGGATTACCTCTGACAGATATTTCCTTCGGGAGTAACAGGGTCAGGGCACCGCTGGATCTGGATGGAAAATTAGTATTGCAGCCTTAGCTGGTTCATATCCGGGTGCCCCCTCCAAAAAACCAAGAAAAAAGTCTTGCACCCTTCGGTACCACGGTGGAGACATTTTCACACGGACCCCCAGACATGGCGGTTCCTCGTCGGTGCCTGCGTTGCGAACCAGCGTCCATTGCGGATAACCCAGTTTCCTTTCCCCCTCCGTGTCTCTTTAAAGCGCGGAGCAGAAGTTCCCCCTCCGAATCCCTCCCACCCGCCTCCCTCGCTGCTCTCCCATCATCGCCCTGACGTCAGGAGGAGGGAGGCGTGTGGGTGCCACGGCCTCCCCCGTGTTTCAAATTCGCCAGAAGGCTGCTCGTGAAGAGGGAGGAGGAGAGCGAGCAGAAGCCTGGCAGCAGAAGGAGCGCCGCTGGCCGCAAGGTAACTTCCTCCGCGGGCGCGCAGGGATGCTTTGTGAATTGGCGCCGGAGCGGGAGGAAGGGGACAGATGGGAGAGGCGACGCCGAGGAGGCGCGAGGAGGTGATGGAGCCGGCTGCCGAATGGTCTCGCGTGGGGTGGCTCGCTTAACTCTTTTGTGTCGGGTCTCCCGGGTGGGGAGAGAAGGTCCTCTGGCGCTGGCAGCGGAGAGGCGTGTCCCGTCTGTGCGCGCCGGGCGATTTCAGCTGGGGGCGAATGGCTGTGGGGAAGGGTGTTTGCCGTGCAGGTGGCGATGGCGAGTAGCTGCCTGCCTGTGTGGTAGCTTTCCTTTGCAACCGACGGCTGGGGTCGCCTTTCTCGTCTCCTATTCCGAGGGGTGAGGGATCTGGTCAGGAAGGGTGTGTGTGTGTTTAAATCTGCTTTGGCACCTAACAAGTTATAATGGACAGGGCAGCAAGTCAAAGAAAGGACTCATGTGAAAGCAATAATTGAAGCTTAGTGACAGTCCTACCAAAAAAACCAAACAACCTAAAGTAGTATTTGGTTTGCATGGCTTTTGATGAAGCTATCAGAAGGTGCTATGGTGGTTTGGAGTCCCCACCCCTTTTTTGGTCCTGCCTTTCTCGCTCGCTGCCTTTCTTCTTTTCTCTCTCTCCCATCCCCACCCAAATATCTTGTTTCCCAGTTCCAAGGATGCTTCTGTATTCAGATCATAAAGATGGCACTTGACTCTCATTGGATAATCGGCCTCTTGTATATGTGACTGATTAACCAGAGCTCCACCAGAGGGATGAGACGGACTGTTTTTAGATAAGGGGATTGAGGCCTTGAAGAATGCAACCCAGGGTTTTTTTGTTAGTTATTTAAAATTTCTTTCTTGTTGTAGTTCTTTTTCACCAAAGAGGTATCTGTCTGGAAATGAATGAGTCGATTAATGTTCTCAATTGCATGACACTATCATCACCAGTCTTGGAAGGAAAGAGGCTTTTATGAGCATTGGCTAGATAGCCTTTGTATGGTTTTTTTTTTAAACCCTGCTAGATACAAGTCTATGGAGAACAGTATAAGAAAGAGAATAAATGTAACCTGTAACCTGGAAATCTGTAACCTGGAGGAAAGGATTCAGACCCTCTTTATGAATGTGGTTTATTTAAGTATTTCTGGCTGCTTGTAGTCTGTTAAGAATAATCAATATGTTATAACAAACCTCTTGGGCGGTGTGCTTTTAAGATGAGCATCTTAAAAATGGTACTCTGTTTAATTCTATAACTATGGGCCTAATAAACTAGTTGTGGTACAAAATCATGCTTACTAGTTCATGTATATGGCCCCAGTGCATGTACAAACTGCATGTGTGGTCAGGGACTATTCTTTGTTTCTAGGATGGGGCATATGCAACCTTTTGGATGTTGGAGTGCAAGTCCTATCATCCTTGGCTGTGGTGGATGGGAGTTAAGAGTCCAGCAATATCTCAAGGCCACAGGTTCACCTTCCCTCTTTTGGGGTTTCTGGTTCCATGTACAATCTGTAGATCCATAGGACTGAATGGTCTAGTACATGAAAATTGGGAGTGGGCATTGACGCCACAATCCGGCGGCTCCTTTTGTGCCCATTTGCTGTCTGCACAGTCATCGTGTGAAAATCCTTCTGGCCTGGTGAGTCCATGGCAAAAGCAAGAACATGGGAACTTCCTGTTCTGGAGCTCAGCATGTGCATACATTGACTGCTTACTCCAGCTCGCTCGCACGGCTGTAGTTTGAAGCAGAGTACACATGTAATTAGTCACAATCCATAGGTATCCTGTAGCTTATTGAGAAATACTCCTGTTTGACGTGCTTTCTCTCAAACCAGCTTCCAGTCAATTAGAAAATGGAAGTTGTGGTTAGACTGAGGAGTTGTACATTTCAGGCAGCTGTTGAGCATGTGACAGCATCCAGGAACTGGAGTTAGGTGCAGGGAAGACAAAATCAGGTGATGCACATTGGGTGAAGAAGGCATCCTCACCTTTTTCTCAGGAGTGAAAAGCAACGTTAAAAAATGACTTGAAAAGTAGAGGGGAGACATGACCTCGGTGAGTTTCAAGCTACTAATGTGGACATGGACGGGGGGGCATCTGCCCCCCCAATAATAAAAATACATAGCTGAGATTCTGCTCCCTTAACAAAAGATTTGCCCCCCCCAATCCTGGCCACATCCACATAGCCTCAGTCTCTTAGCCTCTGGCCCTGCCCAGATCTATAACCACAATTTAAATTGCAAGCCTGTCTGAGTAGGACAGAGCAACACTGTCTGCCTACATAAGTTTGGGGTCAGTCTATTTCTGGAGGCTTACAAGCCAGAAAGCATATTTTGTTTTCTGTCTCCTTTATGGGCTCTCTCTCTCTAAAGATTTAGGTGTGGCTATATATGGGAAGGTGCTAAGAATAAGTATGTGTGTTTATTTGGTGGAAAGGGAAAGGGAAAGGCAAATGCATAAATGAACACTCAGTTCTTGCTTTAAGAAAAATAGCGATTTTATGATGTCTTGCATAGAATATTGAGGACCCTTGATGGATACGAAGAGCCTAATGTGTATCTCTGAAAGGGGCAGACACTGGAAAGACTTCAATAAATTTCCACTTAAAAATGCAATTGAGGATAACTAGTTTAGGATGCAATGCTAGAAGTAAGTTCAGAAGTAACACCACAGTGGGGTTGCATATAAATACTGTAGATGTGTATAGCAGGGGTGAGCAATCTGTGGCCTTTGGTCTAATTTAATGTGGCCCTTAGTCTAATTTAATAGTGGCAAGGAGGAGAAAATGAAGAAAGGAGTAATAGAAAGAGACACACAAAATGGGTGGGAGGAGCTCTGGCCCCTTTCACTTTTTGTTCCAGCCCCTGGCACTGAAGTTTCACTGATGGTTACATGGCCTGTGACGGATTACTCCAAGAGAACATGGCCCTCAATGGGAAAAAATATTCCTCCCCTTTGATGCATAGGAGTATATGGTTAGCCTCTGAGAAAGAAGACGGAAATCTTTTGGGTGGGAGAAGGCCCTCTTTTAAACTCAGATTTTGTGTGAGTATATGTACACACACTTGTTTCGAAAGAACGTATGCATTGATAAACCACTCTTACACCTTAGTATTAGATGGGGGGCAGTTTCTGAGCAACGAAACATGAGTGTGCTTTCTGGCAGTTGGATTCCCTTCAGTCTGACAAGATATTTCAGGTATGTAAAAAGGGGAATTATGGGATTTAAAGATGAGGGGCCTGAGAGGAAAGAAGGGATTGGTCTGCGGGACAGCTTATGTTAATCAAATGTGTATGTAGTAGCTTAACGAAAAGTGCCATCTGAGAGATTTGCTCTGCCTGCTGCAGTGGTGGCCGGGCTGGAGAGAGTCTGGGGCTGTTCTCTATGTAATGCACTTCCACTGGGACTAAGGAGGAGGAGGAAGAGCAGTGTTAGAAACTGGGATAGAAAAACTAGGAGCCAAATGGCTTCTGGGACCTGGGTTGTTGGGCGCCAAAACAGAATGTCTAGTTGCCAAACTAGGGAGGGGGTTTGGCAATACTTTTTATTTATTATTTTGATAAGCATGAACTAATATGCAATTCACATAAGTGACACATTATTCACACCACATTTTTAGCAGTAATTGTTAATACATGTTTAATTTGATGTTTACAATATTGCCTATGCTTAACATACACTTCGAGGCTTCAGATCACATACATTTCAGTACTTCTTGAGTGTCAGCCAGGTGCAGAAAATGGCACCCAGACTTTTGAGGTGCTCACAAATGGAGAACCTTTAGGAGCAAAATGTGCCTAGCGCCCTGCTAATTTTGAACCTGGTGGAGGAGGAGGTTGTCGGCTGCTGCCACCCAGTGGACTGGTTGTAAGTGAGAAGATTGGGGCACTGGCTTGAGAGTAGGCTGAGGTGGGCGGGACAACGCCCAACTTGCTCTAATGGACTAATCTCTAATACTAGCTAGCCTGTCCTGTGGGCTGGGAAGCATCTTGAAGAGTTCAGCCTCTTTTCAGCCTGAGCATTACTGCTTTGGAATGCTGAATTTAAAGTAAAGTAAAATAAACGCAAGGGACGCGCGTGGCGCTGTGGGTTAAACCACAGAGCCTAGGACTTGCCAATCAGAAGGTCGGCTGTTCGAATCCCTGCAACGGGGTGAGCTCCCGTTGCTCGGTCCGTGCTTCTGCCAACCTAGCAGTTTGAAAGCACTTCAAAGTGCAAGTAGATAAATAGGTACTGCTCCGGCGGGAAGGTAAACGCCGTTTCTGTGCGCTGCTCTGGTTCACCAGAAGCGGCTTAGTCATGCTGGCCACATGACCCGGAAGCTGTACGCTGGCTCCCTCGGCCAATAAAGCGAGATGAGCGCCACAAGCCCAGAGTCAGCCATGACTGGACCTAATTTTCAGGGGCCCCTTTATCTTTACTTTACTTAAAATAAACCCAATAAATCAAATTGCATTTAAAAATAAGCTGAAAATGATGCTTTATTATTTATTTATTATGGCAAAAGCTTTTGTAGACCGCAGTCCTGTATATCAGGTACATGAAGAGTTGCAGTCCTATAGGCACAGGGCTAGTGGATTTCAAAAAATAGTTGTTAACACCGACATCCAGGCATTGGTAAGCCAATTATGTGTAGTGTAGCTAGAAAAACCTTTGTCTTGATTAAACCTCAAGTTGTAGCACTGAATGTTTTAATAGCAGTTTTACATGCAGTCTCCCTTCTGAAGTTCCTTTGTTCCAGTATGGCCACCTTAAGGTCAGGTACAGAGTGTCCTGACAAGGTGAAGCTTTCCTCCCACTGATTTTATTTATTTATTGCCATTTCTGATGTTAGATTTGTGTCCATTCCTTTGTGCAGAGACTGGCTTGTTTTGCTATGCATCGTCTGCAGGAGGGCATTGTCTGCAGACGATGGTATATATCTAATGGGAAGATAGGCAAGAGAATGAGCCTGATGTCGTTGTGGATGGCTTCAGTAGGTTTGGCCATAGTGTCGCTAGGTAGACAATGGGACAGAGCTGGCATCTGGGTCTTCTGTTCCTATAAAATGATACAACAAAAAATCACCTTCACAGAACATTTCGTGTTTTGAAGTGTAAGCTGTTGAACAGCTGATGCAGAATACTGCAGTTCTGTGCTGCCTTTTAGATGGCTTGTTGCATTTATTTTCTCCAAGGCCATCGGTTGCCAAGGACATAACTTCTGCAGTTTGTTTTCGTGAAGTGGTTTGTAGCTGGATTGCAGTCGTGATGCACAAATCTGCTTCACCATATTTGAAATCTGGTATCCAGAATAGGAGTAGAACCTGTGACTTTGGCTTTCATTTTGAGTAATGGACTAGAATCCCCTTTCTTGGCCTGCTTGTGCCATATCACAGGCCTCTGCTGCCATGTCCTATTCTTACTTTTCAACTTTTATTAATTGTGACACCTGAAAAAGCTTAGGAGACCTTGCATAGTTAGCAGGACTTGTCTTGAAACAGACATTTTTTGGGGTAGAATCTGTGGTGGTTTCATGATGGATTTCAGATGGTGACTTCCATACGCAGTGATGAAGACTGGTAATGCGTGTGGTGTCTCTAGGCTTTTATAGCTGGTTGCCATCATGCCTTATCTGTGAGTTTCCCAGAGCATCTGGTTGAGGGACAGAATGCTAGATTATGTAGACCAGGCCTCCGAGTGGTCCTCCAGGTGTTGCTGCACTATAGCTTCCATTAGCCCTTGCCAGCATGGCCAATGGTCAGGGATGATGGAAGTTGTAGTCCATCAACATCTAAAGGGCTACAGATTCTCCACCTTGAGGTACTCCTTTGTTCCACCCACAGTGGTGGTTCTTGTCATCTTGGCACCCTGGAAAGAGCTGCTATAAAATGCATTTTGTTAGCAGTAGTTCAAGGGTTTTTGAACAGGGAAATGAAGTTTGGTATGGGACAAAACAAAAATATATTATTTGGACGCCAGAGTTTGATCTTCTACATTCTTTTACCTCCTCTCACATTTCTTCTGAATTTCCTATTATAGTAGGCCTGTTGGCAGACTTACTGCAAGACAGCGTGATTTCAAGGGATTAATGAAATAGTTCTGCTGCTTTCTAAAGCTGCAAAGTACTGTAGTTATTGATGCCAAGTGTTACTTCTTTTCATCCTGCTAGCCTGCCGTTTAATCCATTGGCTGTAAATATATAGAGAGTGAAATCACACCCACAGAACATAATGAAGGATATCTCTTCAGGGATGACTTCTGACTACCTGTCAGGCCCCTCTGTTCCAGTAGGGCTACAGTATATGGGCCTACAACATCCACTTGGATAGCAGTGGAAAGCCATTCCACTTCCTGTGAACCAGAGAATGGCTAGTGACCATATACAGTGGTACCTTGGGTTACAGATGCTGCAGGTTACAGACGCTGCAGGTTACAGACTCCGCTAACCCAGAAATAGTACCTCGGGTTAAGAACATTGCTTCAGGATGAGAACAAAAATCGTGCTCCGTTGGCGCAGCGGCAGTGGGAGGCCCCATTAGCTAAAGTGGTGCTTCAGGTTAAGAACAGTTTCAGGTTAAGAACGGACCTTTGGAACAAATTAAGTACTTAACCCGAGGTACCACTGTACATCCAGTTCCTAGGTATCCACAGCACTCATCCTTTCTTCTGAAAAAGGACTAGTGGATCTAAAGTGGAGTTGGGACGACTCCTCTTAAAGACAAAACACAGTTTCTGACATCCTTTCTGTCATCCCCACTGAGCAGAAACCAAGCCTCTTACACTGCACTTGCTAGTTCCTGATGGGTAGGTCTACCCACCTGTCACTCCTTTTATGTCCAGTGATGTCAAGTGACTTGATTTCACATGAAGGATTGAGAGGAGTACACTCCAGATGCACTCTGATTCTCCTTTCCAGCTACTGATAGATTTTGGTACTTTTTGAATCCGCCACCTTTCTCTGTTATCAAATTCAAATATAGTGCTTAACTCTACCAGCAGCTAGAAAGGAAATTCTTACTCTGCAGCTTGACCCTGTGGGTTTATCTGTTCTGTGCTTGATGCCTTATGACATCAGGTGATAGACAGGTGGATAGAAATGGGTATAGTTTAGGCCCAGGGTTTTCAAACGTGGATCTCCAGCTGTTTTTGGACTACAGTTCCCATCGTTCCTGACTACTGGTCCTTCTAGCTAAGGATGATGGGAGTTGTAGTCCAAAAACTGCTGGAGACCCAATTTTGGGAAACCCTGGTTTAGGCTAAATAGGGAAGCTTGGTGAGCCTAATTATGTTTGCAGACTGGAGGTTATCTGGCCTTAGGCCTGTGTTTGGTGCTGAAATACCCTTGGTCACCATGATGGATGATGTATGGCAGAAGGACTGGGCAGAGGTGGCTTTAGGGTACTGTGACTGGTTTGGCTGCACTGGTTGCTGGCACTGCAACAATGATGTAGAATGGAGGGCGAGAGGCGGGGGTGGGTGGGTTTGTGCCGAATTTGAGCATCACATAGGACGCTGCTGAAATTTGAGAGCCCAAAGTCTGCCACTGAACAGGAGAGTGTGACCTTGCTGATTCTACTGGATCTCTTGGTGACTTTGATACCACTGTCCATGGTATCATTCTAGGTAAGCTGTCCGTGGTGGTGGTGGGGTGGCATTCCTTTGCAGTGGTTGTGGTAGATAATTCCAGAAGACTGGGCTCGGGAACAGGCCTGGCAGTTATACCATGGGGTCCCACAGGGTTTCAACTTGCTATTTAACATTTCATATGAAACTAGTGAGTGAGGTCATCTAGATATTCCTAGTGAGGTGCCATCAATATTTCAGTGGCATCCATCTCTTTTTCTCCTTTTCATCTGACTCAGGTGCTAAATCAGTGCTTGGGAACAGTAATGGTCTGGATGAGGGCCAACAGATTGAAGCTCAGTCCCGACACTCTGGCTTGGAAGTGCAACTAATTCTACTTCACTTCTGAGCCATGCCCTGTGCTTACCTGAATAAGATATTCTTCTGAGACAAAACTGATAAACACAGCTGCAGAAAGAATTGGTCAAAGGCAACCATAAATTTAATTTTAATTTATGTTTTACATTTTTAATATGGAATACTTTGTCACTGTAATCTGCTTTGAGACCTAGATGGTGAAAGGACCTGGATATAATATTTAAAAATAAATAAAACCAGTTAATAATTTACAAGTGAGAAACATGGAGGCTGATAAGAAATTAGCACAATGCCAGCTTATCACAGAACATTTTTGGACTTGCGATTTTACTTCCTCATTTAAACTATTGAGTGTTGGACGCCCTTGTACTGCAAATTGCCCACAGCTCTATTCCTAGATGTTACAGGGCTTCCCCTCCTTGCCATTGGCTCTGCAGCTAGTCTTAAACTGGGTGGTTAAATACTTAAGGTCAGTGGGAAAGCATTTCACTCTAAAATCTGTATTTGGTTCTGGACTTACTTAAGCAGGCTTAAAATGCATATACTGTATGTTCTGGGCTTTCAGTGTCACGTTGCAGGTTAATGATTGAGTGATACAGGAGAGTTTGAATTTGAAACATGTGCTTGATTTCTATTTAATTTTAATATCCCATCCTTTTTCCAAAGAGCTCAAGGCCTCAGACACAACTCTTTCCCAACCCCAGTTTTATCATCTCAACATTATAGTATGGAGAGTGAGGTTAGGCCCAAGAGTTGAGTTTCATGGCTGTGTTGGCATTTGAATATGGGTTTCCTTGTCCTAGTTCAACATATTAACCACTACACTATGCTAGTTGGCCATATCAAGCAGGGTCAGTCTTGAATGTATGCATAGAAATGAGTTAACATATACAAAAGCAACTACCATTTGTCGGAGAGCCTACACTGATGAGAGTTGTAGTCCATCAAGGCATCGGGATGGAGGCGGCTGGCCTAGAGCATTTAAAAAACACACTACCACTGACATTTCATATTTAAGGTCATTACATCCCAGTTATCTGTATCCCCTTATTGCTCTTGCCTTCTTCCCCTATTGCTATAGGAACTAGTTTCTGAGTTGGCCAAGAGGCGTTCCGGCGAATCTGTTGTCTTTTGCTGCCCTAATTTAGTCCTGATCCCTGGTTAGGAAGCTTGCATGATTTCTCCGTGTTCTACTATGGCATTATGTAAACACCCATTTTGGCGAGTGAGAAGGAATGCAAGTAAATAGGCGCCTGCTGCTAACCAAATAGCTGAGCACTTAAATCCCTGTTCTTTTGGCTTAGTGACAGGTCTGTGCTCTTTGAGTCAGCTGGTTTTCCTCTCCCTCTCTGTCTCTGTGTCTCATGCACACCCCTATACCTACCTAGTTACCTTTCTTTTCCTGGCCACGTATTGCTGTTACTGTAGCATCACAGTGCCTACAGCATCCTTCCGTTTTTCACAGCAGGGTGGACTGGGGGACCACAGGGGAGCACGGGAAGAGTAGACGATTTGGGCTTGTGAGATCACTTGCAGAAATAA
Organism: Podarcis filfolensis; assembly: GCF_964270895.1. Lineage (NCBI taxonomy): Eukaryota > Metazoa > Chordata > Lepidosauria > Squamata > Lacertidae > Podarcis > Podarcis filfolensis. Next base: position 44,593,977 of record NC_139612.1, on the reverse strand, counting down.
TTCCTTTAGCCTTGAAGTGACAGCTCATGTAGCAAAAGGAGAGAAAGCAAATGATGTTATAATTCCCACCAAAGATTAGCAAGCTAGATATTTGGAGGATAATACTGGAGCCATAGACGTCATGCAGCCACCTTTTAATTATCTGCACAGTTCTGTGTGGATAATTCATATGGTTAAATAAGCCTGAAGCATCTGTGTTGCAACTGCATCTAAAGGGGGGGGGCTTTTCTTTTCTTTTGGAGTGTGGTGGTCAAAAGAGACAAACCCGAAATGTCATAGGAAGTGCCGAAAGGTAGCATTGTGTGATGAAATGTAATTATCCAAACTGAGCTGCAGCATTTTTATCTCTTTTAGAAGTGATGTTAAAATGGTCTCTGAGGTTGGGCTGATCTGATCTCAAGGCTAGGAAGAGGGAAGTGGTGTGTGTGTCTTCAGCATTTGCAGGCTTTCTACCAGGAGTAGCTGATATGGTGCCCACCAGACATAGCTGGACTCCAGCTCCCATTCTCCTGACTCGTTGACCATGCTTGCTGGGGTTGATGGAGTTGGGAGTCCAACACACACTGGCTACCCCTCCATTAGGCAGTTGGTTATGATTCCAGAAGCTCCATCTAGCTGCCTTTTCAGCCCCAGCCTGCACAGTTCCTCAGTCAACTAGTTAGAACTATTTATTCCTAATGACAACATGGACACAAGTTTTTAAGTACCCTGGAATGCTGCTGTGGAAGTCTCCATACACCATTGTCTTGGAGCCCACAGACATGCTGGTGGCACCACTGTCAATCAGCTTTTCCATTACTTAGGACTCTTCTCTTTCTGTTTGCATGACAGGTTGATCCCAAAGGCTGAGAGTCGCTGATCACCTCTTTCCTGTTGACATACCAGAGGACAGCCACACCATGTCATCTGACCAGACTTCTCAGTCCACTGTGCCACCTCTCCACTCTCCAAAGTCACCTGTGTGGCCAATTTTCCCTTTTAACAGAGAGGGAAGCCGGATCTGTGAGAGAGGTGCCCACCTTCTTCGGGACTTACCCAGCCCACTTCCCACAAAAAGAACCAGGACATACTCTGCGTAAGTAACCAGACTGTGCCACTAAGCTAGGAATCACCAGGGTCATTTTTTTCCATTTTAAAATTGGTTAACAATTAGACTTTGACAGTGTGGAATATACCAGGGCAAGGGGCCTTGGGGAGAGGAGGAATTGAGTTTTTTCTGATTTGTGCACATTATTTGATTGTGGTCGAGTTCTGACAGAGTTCTTTCAGACTTTGATGGAAAGTGGTGGTGTGATAAGACCACGATGACACTATTTTCTGATAACTTCGGTTAATCCCATGTCAAATGGTCCTATTGAATCATTTTGTATTCATACCCCCGAGTCTTCTGAGCAGTCCTTGGGACAAACTATGAATCTTGCAGTTCATGAGCAATGCTACCTTTTCTTGGACCCCATCAATTGTACGACCTGTGAGGCTTTGAGGAACCTTACTCATCTGGACTAGAGTTTAAACATTTTTGGGGGGAGGGGGAAGAACTCTAAAGCAAAGTAAGAGTTTCCTTACCAACAATTCACTCTTCTAATTCAAACTTCCTCCAACATTCCTAGCTATGGTGGTTGTTGAATTGAGAGATGTTAAATTGTGCAAGTTGCTTTTTAATGTAAGTTTTTTAAAAAAATGATACCCTCTGTCAGATTTCAAAAAAGTTTTTGAGGCTTTGCTAAATTTGTATAAAATTTTGTTCCATCAATAGTCTGGACTGTGGGGGGGGTGAGGGAATGGGAGCCTTGAAACCGTGAGGTTGTGTAGAAAGGTAACACAAGAACATTTTCCTGGCTGGAAATGCCAGTGTGCGTTTAGACTGAGTCTCAAACCTCTTTCTTCTTCCTAGGACGGCTCGTGCTTCCGCCGGTCCTGTCTACAAGGGTGTATGTAAGCAGTTTTCACGCTCCCAAGGCCACGGCTTCATCACCCCAGAGAGTGGCACAGAGGACATATTTGTACATGTGTCTGAGTAAGTTCCATGGCTGCAGAGCCTTTAACATCTTACATTATGATGCAAGTATCTCATGTCTGAACAGTCACTGCTCCTTTCTCTTCCCAAACCCTACTTGTGTCAACAGTATCATTGTAAGGACACATTTATGAAGGAGCCCTGGATGTTGATAGATTTATTAATAATAACGACGATGAATTAAACAGAAAATTAAGAAACTGCTGAAATGTTGTTTACTTTTTCTTTTTCAGCATCGAGGGGGAATATGTTCCAGTAGAAGGAGATGAGGTCACATACAAAATCTGCCCCATCCCACCAAAGAACCAGAAGTTCCAGGCTGTGGAGGTGGTGCTTACCCATTTAGCTCCACACACAAAGCATGAAACGTGGTCTGGCCAAATCATTGGATCGTAAACTTCTTTTTGAGCCTGCAGGACAACCCCACCAAGGAGGTGGGGTTGAATGATGTGGTGGGTGGTGGAACTGCTGGAGCAATGGCAGAGAGCCCAGGCTGGCAATTCTTGTTTGCAGTGTGACATGTTGGCATTTATGTTGTCTTTTCTAAGATTTACCTTTTGGTTTGTAGCTGTGCTTTTTTTTTCAAAATGGCAAGCAGGAAGTGGAAAAGGGTTGCTGGGTGGATTTTCTCCTATGTCTCGTGAGCTCATAATTGTACCTGAATAAACAAAGGAAGAGCTCTCGAGTTTTTTTGGGGTGTGTCTTTATCCAGAAAGGCAGACTTTTATTTGTCTCGCTGCTGCCCTAAATGCATTAACAGAAGTCTTATGTATTGTCCTGCTCTGTTTAACAAATTATCCCATTGCTTTTTCAACGGGCTGGTCCAGGCAGTCCACCCAGGGGAGTTTGCATTAACCTCTCTTGTTCTTCTTAGCCAGAGTAGGTATTAAGAGATGCAGTGATATTTTGTAGGGGGGGGGGACAATTGTACATTGCCTGAAGACAGTGTCTCCCAGAGTCCCACACAGATTGTGCCATCTTCAGAGACACTTGTAGGTATGTGCTTTTTGTCCCATCTTGTCCCCCTCCCCCTCCCCAGCCACCTTGCCCTGTGTAAGGGAGGGACCACATGACTTGCACTCCTCTCCCTAAGTCCACTGATGTCGCTGTTGTTCTCTGTTGAGATCAGTGGTTTGGCTACCACAGCTAGGCAAACTGTGGCAACCGGATTACTGGTTTGGTGACAGATGCTGCTTCTCCCCCACCCCCCAACACCACCCCTGCACACATAATTGCAAGTTGGATGTCTAGTATCTCAAGGGTGTTGTGTAGAGAGCAAGTAGAATGCATCACTGAAGAAGCAGTTTTTGAAAACTATCAAGATCCATGAAGTCCCTCTCTTGAGTGGTATTCACAACTTAATTTGTTAGATCTTTCTCATATGGCACAAATAAATTACTTTTCTTACTCGGTCCCCTGACTGAAGAAGACAAGAATTCAGGGGTTGGGGATTTGTGGTTAACTGGGCACTGGACATCATCATTAAGGTGAACTTGCGATCATAAGCTGTCTTGGAAATGTCAGATCCTGTGCTGCTTCTATCTGTCCAAGGCATGATGTGAGTTACTTTGTGGCAGAAGCGCTGAATATTAAATTCTTTGGTATTATGCAGCAGTTTAGGTACTTAATCCTTCAGTTAAATGATGAATACACAATATTGTGAAAACTGCTGGTCTGTTCTCCATGCCATTGATACAGGTTTACTTCAAAAGCAGATCATTCTGAATGCTATGTTGCAAGGAGTCTTTATTCATTTAAATTCCTGTTGAAATAGTCCCCTCTTTGGCAGATTCTTTCCCGTGGCTTTTTATAAGAACAGAAATCAGGAGAGGGGGAGCCGGGAAAGAGAATATATATATATGAACACTAGGTTTTCTCAGGGTAAGGTGATCATTTGCTTGGAAGAGAGGTACATAATAGGGTGCCCTTCTGTTGTTGTGGACTACCACTCTCATTAGCCTCGGCCAGCATGGCCAATGACCAGGGCTGATGTGAGTTGTGGTTCAGAACACCTGGAGGCACTGTGCTGGTTATCCCTGCCTTAGGCATAGCCAGTTAACGGAAGGCTAGTCATCCTTTTCAGTGTTGCAAAACATATTCCAACAAAGTCTAAGATTTGAATCTTCCTGCATTGGATTACACAAGCCAATTGAAAATCTGCAAATAATACTTGACCCGTCACTATAAGTTCTTCCATTCTAATTGCACTCTGTATTCTCCTGCACATAGCAGTGGTTTGTTCCAGAAGGCCCCAGTTGTGGCAGTATCTCGTTCCCAGCTTGTTTCACTTTCCAGATTTCTTGATAGCAGTGATGTGGTGGTAAGGAGTGTGCGGTACAGACATACAAGCCCTGCTCAGACATCAGCATGGTCTTCCTGCCTTAATTACTGAGATTCTCTCTCTGCCCCCGTCCCCCATCCTGTTACTCCTAAAGTAAATGCAGCTGCACTCTCTGATGGCAGTGCAGTGTCTTTATTTGCAACATAATGCAATGCCAGAAGAATCAATACATGTATCATTTCCCCATTGGTTTCAAACAGAAGGTAATAAGTTGGGGGAGGCTGACTTTGAAGTCTTCACTAATAGACTATTACCCTGCTGACATTACATTTCCCACATATATTAAAATGTAAGTCCCCTCCCCAAGGACATTTGTCTTGCTTAAAAATAATGCAATTAAAAAAATACTGCAGATGAAGGCATTTTTGCTAGAAGAATAATCTATTTTAACATTTGAAACGGAATAGAGCCTATGCGATGCATCTGTTTTATGGTCTTGGGCAATGTATGGTGGTTCCTGGCTGTGGATATTTGCTTTGAGAATAGCATTTTGATTTTCTGCATCTCCAGAGATGTAGGCTTTAGTATCGTCTGCATGTGTTTACGTTTCTGAATGTTGCAGACCATGTTTCCTCAAGATGGATGTTTGGACGTTCTCCTACTCTTCCTACTATTATCCTAACCTGTACATTTTGATGGTCCTCTGTGTCCCTAGTTCTGTAGTTAATGAGGGTCATGTGCACAAGAGATGGAGGAATCGTGTATCAATGACAAGATTCATGGGCCAGTAATTGATAATGGGCTCTAGTGGCATTGTATCTAGTTATGTTTTGGTTCTTGTCCAGCCTTCCCCAACTTTTACTTCTCTCCCCAGGATATACAGGGTCATGTCTAAAGCACAAACCTGATTTCTAATAGATGTTATGAGTAGAAAAAATTTCCCAGGATAGGGTGTGCATGTTAGGAATTTGCATGGTGTCAATCAGTTGCTAACCTCATATTGAACAGTAGACTGACAAGTCTAAAGCTTCTTAGGCAATATCATATCGGATGTTGCTTGACCTTGCAGAGGGGCTGAACATGCATCATAAAACTTTTGTATGATGCACTAGAAGTGTACACACCACTGTTGTAGGAGCTAAGAGGGGTGATTAAGTGGCAAGTATGCACGTGAGTGGCTTAATTTGAGAGTTGGAAGGAGCTTGGTAGATAGAGCCCAAAGTATGCTGGAATCGTGAGAATGAGACTGGTGTCTTCAGTCGTTCTTTTTGTACTTGCAGTGCATCTTCAGAGGCTTTCATGTGGTGGTGTGTGGCTGTTTACTGCACACCTGTCCTCTGTGGTTCACATCTCTGGGACTTCAGTGATCGTTGGTCCTCTACAGCAGCGTTCCCCAGCCTTGTGGTCCAAAAACAGCCGGAGACCCACAGTTGGGAAACAGTTGCTCTACAGTATAGAGCAGACCTGAGGAACCTTTGGTCCTCCAGATGTTGCAGAACTACAACTCCCTTCAGCCCTAGCAAGCATGGTGAAGGACGGGGGGAGCTGTAGTTCAGCAACATCTGGAGGGCCAAAGGTTTCCCACAGGTGTGCAGAATTTGCATAGTTGGAGTACGACTGTGCAGCAAGTATAGACTGCATACTCTGCAAGAAACAGGTGTATAATGGCAGCCTGGTGTTCTCTAGCATTATAACATCATGCTTTTTTCTTTCTTTCCAGGAGCACTTTTCATGTTTTCAGTTTAGTACTACAGTGTCAAACTATGATCACAGGAAAGTCTGTGCAAAGATGCCCAGAGGGGGAGTATTTCCCTCCATGTGTGCTGACAATGCTGGAAGATTAAATGTAGTCCTGTTAGAACACTGGAGTTATATTCACACCATACACTTAAAAGCTTCCCTCAAAGAATCCTGAGAAGTGTAGTTTGTTAAGGGTACTTGGCATCGTAGTTCTGTGAGGGAGACTGCATTTCCCAGGATTCCTTGGAGGAAAGTGTATGGTGTAGATGTGACCTGAGTAGCTTCCAGTTAAGTATGTGGGCTTTGGTTTCTAAATGAAATGAGGACTGGCCCTCCAGAATGAGCACATGGTCAGATGGATATGTCTAGAATGGTTTTGGGTTCATCTACAGGTTAAACGAAATCATGAGTCTTTCTGGAACAGACTGAGCATTGCAGGTATATTTTTGAATATACACCCTACATCTAGAAAAGAGCGCATTGTTGAGAGGTTCTGACCTAACCCGCCCCTGATGTGCTATTTTCCACTTACAGGGAACGATGACACCACCTCCTTGTACCTACTTTGTTGAAGGAACAACCTGGAAACTCTGACAATGCGAATTTTCTAAATCTGTAGCATACTATTGCGAACACAACCATGTGGTGTTGAAATAGCACTACTCAAAATGGCTGCCCAACTACATTCTAGGGAGGGTGTTGGTTTTCTCTTGCTTCTGAGACTAGTTCTTTCCAAGTTCTAATCTGTTTGGTTATGGAAACATTCTGTGTCCTCCTTGGACTAAAAGAACAACATCCAAAACTATGTGTCTTGGAGCCAAATTGTGCAGAGGGGCTTCCCCTCTCTGTATTCGAGATAAAATGAGAGTAGTGAGGCATTTATTTTAAAGGCCTTTAAAACTCAGATGCATGTGCTCTTGACATAGGCATAGACATTGGGGAAGGAACATGTTTTAGTCTTTCCCTCCGAAGGTGAACAAACAGTCCAATGGAGGAACGAAGCAGGAAAAGGAAGCAATTTCCCATGGTGCATCCAGACCCCTGTGTGTGACCTGCTTCCTGTGACAGCCAGAGGGACTTCCTGCTGCTGTTCTGCTTACATTAAACACCAGCACCTCCTCGCCTCTGCCCCTCCCCTTGAAGGTGCAATAGCAGTGGAAGTGCCACAAAATGGCATCTTCTCTCTGGGAAAGCTTTTGATTCTTTCTGAAATAATCTTTGTTACCTATGGTGTGTCTGTGTTTTTACAACTTTTGGTGTGGTCCTTGCCTGTCTGACCCCGTGTTGACCTTTGTAACACCGGCAATAAACCATTAAAGTGACTTTCCCACAAGTCTCTCCTGTTTTTGCGTTTTTCCTTTATAGGGCGGTTCTTTGGTACAGGAGATAATACCAGAATGACGTCACAAAATCTGGATCTAGGGAACTGGGTGGCTAGTCTTCAGGTGTCTGACTGTTCTGTTCAAGACAGGTGGAAAGACTGACCACCATGGGCCATATACTCTGCCCAAATGGCACCTTAGGAAAGATATAAGGACTCGCCTCGCATCTAAAGTCCTTCAGGCACTGAAGTCTCACCATGTAGGAGGTGTGGGGCTGTTCCATGGCTGACCACCTCCTGTTTGGTGGAAGATCTAATTGGGATTGTAAATACACTCCACTAAAGGCACTCACAAGCCTCCTTCTGATTGGGAGCCCCATTTGTGCAGGGTTCCCACAATCCCTTTACAGACCTCCCTGCTCAAGCAGAAACTCTAGTGTTGGAGGGCATGAGGACAGCATGTGTGCACCTGCCCCTCCTGCAGTTAGGCCACATTCACACCATACATGAAACATTCACCGCTTCCCCCAAAGAGTTCTGGAAGCTGTAGTGCCACAATCCCTCTCCAAAGGAACTCTGGGAATTGTATGGGGAAGATGGGCCTCCCAACACTCTCAGCACCCTTAGCAAACTGCAGCTCCCATAATTCTTTGGGGGAAGCTGTGACTCTTTAAAGTGGTAGCAGCGCTTTAAATGTATAGTATCAATATGGTCTAAGGCAGGCTTCCTCAAACTCTGGCCTCCAGATGTTTTTGGCCTACAACTCCCATGAACCCTAGCTAGCAGGACCAGTGGTCAAGGATGATGGGAATTGTAGTCTCAAAACATCTGGAGGGCCGAGGTTGAAGAAACCTGGTCTAAGGCATCTATAACACTTTACGGGGACAACAGCCATACATGTAATCATCTAGCACGGGACGGGCTGTTCTGAATGACAGCAGCTTTTCAAAGTTTCAGGCAAATGTGTTTCTCTCCCTCCCATCACAAGCTTTTATGTGGAAGTGTTAGGGCAGCTTCCCCCAAGCTGGTGACCCCTAGATGTTTTAGACTACAATACCATTCATTATCCTTGGCAATTGGCCATAAGGATTGGGGCTGACTGAAGTCCAACATAATCCAGGCTAGAGAAGGCTCTGTGAGGGAAATCTGACCTTCACAGGTACTGTAGGTGGTCGGTCAAAATAAGCTACCAAGTTGTTACTGTTTGTGCTTTTGTCTGTTTGAATTTGAGCACGTGCAAATTACCCAGAAATAACAAAAACAAATAGTATTGATTTCCTGTGCCTTCATTGTTACTATTATTATTATTTAGTTCCACATTAAGTTACAATATTGAACTACAAAGCATAGAAGCCTGGGTGTAGGAGCTCAGGTGCCTCTTTGTGATGCATTAAAAAGCATATATATATATATATATATATATATATATATATATATATATAGTATATATATGAAACAGCTGCCTGTGAACAAAAACCCACAAATTGGTTAGTAATAGACATCTGGTTTTCACATAATTTAAATAAGGATACATTTCTCATTAACTGAACATTGCTTTTTTTTTGGTCCATTCTAAAAAAACCCAGTCGCTTTGTGATGGAATCAGTTCCTTCCTGTGAAAGTCATTCAAATATCTCCTGCTGAAAAGAGGCGGTGGCTCAAAGGGGAAAGGAGGAGTAATCTTTTCAAAACAGAAACACAGCAGCACAGGAGTTAAACCAGGTACAAGTGAAGATGCAGACAGGAAGACACAGTACTAGGTGAAAACATCATTGACGCAACTTTTCAAACCCGACTTCTCCAGCCTGGTGTCCTCTGTTTTAGACTGCAGTGCCAATCAGCTACATTTGACTTCGGCAGCTGCAAGGCTGTCAGTCCTGGAGGGCACCAGTTTGGGAACGGCAGTGACAATCATCTAAGATAAATCCCCTCCTTGCTACCCTTTATTTTCAAATATCCATTCATGCAGGTAGCAAGCTGTGGTCCTACACTAGCGTGTTGTATATAAACAAACCTTGCGTTCCTGTTCATATGAAAGTAGCTGGAAGCATTCATTGCAGATGACGATATGAGCTATGTAATATGAACATTCACTTTGGAGAGGTCCGTGTTCCACTGAGTAGGGGAGGGAATAGGGCAGCCGATTTTCTGCTCATAAGAGGCTGCCCTGCCCTGACTACTACAGCTGTCACTTTTTTCCCTGGAGTTTCAGTTGAACTGTACAAGTTCTGATCATCTGTGCCATACAAAGCCCGCGGCCTGCCTTGAGGCAGAGGGTGAGAGTACAGACACCATTTCTGAGACCTATGGAGTGTAGATGGCTATCTTCTACTGGGGAGTACATAATAAAAGGGTCGTGCCCTTTCTCTATTAATGTTTTTTGTGCTTTCCTTCTTTCAGGAATCTTGGAGGGGACAGCCTTGTAGGACAGCAGGTATCCTGAATTTATTTACCAGTGGTTTAAAGGGCACATACACTCTACCTGTGTCCTCCTTACGCCCTGCTATGGACTGGGTGTCCTGCATGGATGAAAGAACCTCTTCGCCTTGAGATACTGCTGGACTCCCAGTGTCCAAAGCTGAAGTGGTCATTGGTGATGGGAATTATAGTCAAGTCACAGCTTCTGTACCCTTGATCTATTGGCACTGACAAAAACAATGCTCATCTTCATCAGCATAAACCTGTAAATATGCAAATTATCAACCCATAACTGGCTCCGAGTGAAATACATTGTTGGCTTATTGGAAAATATTGAGATATTTTTTGACTGGGGTGAAAGAATGATGAGGACAAGTGTAGAAGGGAATAGGATACAAAGGGCAGACAAGACAATGACCAGAGGGGGAATTTAACAGATACAAAGAAAAGTTGAATCATACCATCCAGTGTTCTTTTACTGCTTGGAAGGCTTTGCTTCCAAATTCACAACCCTGTGCATGAAACCATGAGAGCTAAGAACTGGGGTTGTTTTTGTTTGTTTGTTTGTTTAATGAAAAGTAAGCAACATGAAGCAACTCAATCTTAGTGCGGCACAGTATGTGGAATGCATATATTAGGGCTGGGCGATAATCTGGTTTTCAACATCGTGATATAGCCACAGCTAAACATCGTGATATATATACCAATATATCACAATGTCTGAAATAAGGATGGAGCTATGTAGAGGCGTTGGTTGGCTTCACAGTTTTTCCTGCATTGTGATTTTTGAAAGCGACTGCTCTTGTGATTTGCTGCTCCCTGCAGGAGGCAGGGAAGAGCTGAGCCGACAAGAGTTAACATCGTGATTTTTGCATAGCAACATACATACATACATACATACATTATGATTTATAATATTTTGCCAGGTCCAAAATTTTGAACCCGATACCATGAAATGGACTTCAAACCAGTTTTGGATGATATATCGTCCAGTCCGAACACACACCATGATTCGTGATTTATGAAACTGATATCACCATATGGCCGTCAAACGGGTTTTGGACAATATATTGATATATTGCCCAGCCCTAGCATATATAATTGTACTCTGACAGTATCTCATGGGAAGTCACCAAGCAGAGGAAGAACCTTTTGCAATTAACCATCACTCTTATCACTATTTTTATCTAAAGGCAGAAACAGGCAAATCTTTAGTCTCTTTGTTTTTGCTGCAGTAGACTAACAGCATTACCCCTCTGGAGACTAAAGAAAATATTTCTGTGTTAAATATAAAAATCTATGGTTTGGAGACTACAGTAACAAAGGCTGCTGCTCTGTCTACACTGAAGGTAATTTAAAATAGAATATATGCTTATGGAAACAATAAACAGTAGCAATGTTTGCTACAGTTTGGCAAGTCTCAGTAGTTTATAGCTAATTTCACATTCAAACATTTAGTAAATCTGAACTTTAGCTTCTTAATCAGACAAGTCTAGAAGGAAATCTACATCGCAATCAGGAATGATATTAAAGCTACAGCTGTAAACATTTCCTCATTCATAAACCTGGTTTAATTCATCTGGATTTATGAATGTGTGAATGCATTAGAACTTGGTCCTTCTGTTGCCCTATTCTCAAACCATCATTCTCCCTATTTTCAGTGCGAGTGCCATTGTTTATGTAGACAAAACACCACATATACAGAAGAGGGAGATAGCTGCAAGTTTGGGAAGAGCTCAAGAAGAACAGAGGATATGTAAGGAAAACAACCACCACCCAAAATAACTGCTGAAGCCTGAAGGTGCTCAGGGGCCACAGAATGCTTTCTGAGGATGGAATGGAATATCCGGGGGGGGGGCACTGAACAGGAACTCTGCACACTGCAACATTTTGTTGAAGGCCCCACTTGTCTTTTATACTCTTTACTTTGGGGGCCAAATGAACATGTTGCCTTTGTTACAAAGTCCTTTACAACAGCACAGTCCCTAACATTGCTGAAAGGTCATCCAACTAACATAGCTGAAATCTGTTTAAAGATGCACAATTCAGCACTGTTCAGCCTGATCGAGCGATGGAGATCTGTATGCAGCAAAAAGTTTCTGTACAGGTATCACTTGCCAGATCAGGAAGCACAGGCATAAATGAGATGTGCATCTCAGTGTGGATGCCAGCATCCATACTGCATTGTTTTCAATGGGTGTGAAGTGCATATCCAAGCCACAGTCTGGCACAATAGCCATGTGTCAATGTCTAAAAAACAAAACAAAACATTACTACTGCTAGGAGGGGCCATTATTTATCGTTCAGGTTACGCTCTCCTTTCACACATTAAAAAGGCTCTCAAAAAATAATTTGCCAACCACATTGATGGTTCAAGAATATGAAAATACTTGACAGGTCTTGTACTTCTAACACTACAGGCCCTGCTTCCTTTTAAATATAACTTTAGTGTCTTTCTGAGATTCATCTCAAAAATATCGCCTTGGCATTTCTTCTAGAAATGGAAGGGGGTATATAAATTATTTCAATCATTATAATCATCATCTCAAAAATAGGTTCATTTGGGTGAATCTGTGGGGAAGGGTGATTATTAGCTTCCTAATAAGAAAGGGAAAAAGCCTTAACTAGAATACAGGTTTCACTTTAAACATAAACAACAACACTTTACCTCGTTTGGTGGGAATGAGGGTATGGCAATTGGGGTTCTGCAGCTCCCCAGTAGCAAGATGATGGCGCAACTGATGAACAGCTTTCATCATCTCCCTCCCTTTCTGACACTCCAGCTCCCGTTTCCAAAGTGCATTTTGACCTTGGGCCTCAGCAAGTCCTGAAAGGATCCAAAAGGTGCTTTCCTAAGGTGAGTGAGGGTCTCATCCGAGTGATCGAGAGCAGCAGGGACACCACGAGTCAAGATTCATTCACTGTCTCTGGAAAGAAGATCTCCTGGCACCTCCGGACTGTGTCTTGCGGAGACTGGATGCTGTGCCCCACCGTGCGAGGGTCGTCATAGATTTCATAATCATTCCCACCCTAAGGATAAGAAGCATCTTTACTATTGGGTGCTTAGAATTAGGATGCTGGACGTGGTGGTTAAAATGAGCAGGCAAGTATAGAATACCGTAAGCCTACAACCTGGGCGCATTTAACATGTGCGCATTCAGGCTCAACGTGCTTGGCATAAAAAAAATAAATGAATAAAAAGGGGGCAGAAAGGGAGTGGGTGTCCAGGAAAAAAGACTTTGGCAATCCCACCTGCCATTGAACCCAATGTGTTTGGACTATACACAATTTTGGCTTTAGGTGTATTCCCTCTGTAAGTTGCAGCCTTACTATACTTGAAAAACACAGACTCGTTTCCGAGCACAATTCAAAGTGCTGGTGCTGACCTTTAAAGCCCTAAACGGCCTCGGCCCAGTATACCTGAAGGAGCGTCTCCACCCCCATCGTTCAACTCAGACTCTGAGGTCCAGCGCCGAAGGCCTTCTGGTGGTTTCCCTCACTGCAAGAAGCGAGATTACAGGGAGCCAGGCAGAGGGCCTTCTCAGTAGTGGTGCCCACCCTGTGGAACGCCATCCCATCAGATGTCAAGGAAATAAACAACTATCGTACATCTGAAGGCAGCCCTGTTTAGGGAAGTTTTTAATGTTTAATGTTTTATCATGTTTTTAATATTCTGTTGGGAGCCGCCCAGAGTGGCTGGGGAAACCCAGCTAGATGGGCAGGGTATAAATAATAATAATAATAATAATAATAATAATAATAATAATAATAATTATCATCATCATCATCATCACCATCCAATTTCCACCCCCCATTAAGGCAGAATATGAGTCCCCCTGCCATACCTCAGATTTATTTATTTACTTCAAGGCATATCTGCCACACCTTCACCCAAAAATGGATAGCTTTATACCAGTTGCTGGGAATCACAAGTCAGCAGAATGCTGTTGCACTCAGGTTCCCACTTCCCTTAGACATCTGATTGGCCATGGTGAAAATGCAATGATGAACTAGATATTTTTGCACTACAGTCCTCATCGCCTGTGACCAGTGACCATCGGCCAACTGAGGCCAATGAGAGCTGGAATTCAGCAACATCTGGAGAGTCTCAGGATCCATCACCCTTGCTGGAAAGTGTATGTGCTAGGAGGCTCAAGCCATCTGAAACCGGCAAGGAATTGAAAATAATGCAGAGGTGGGCAGCAAGACACAAAAATCGCTGCTTCTGGAAAGCACTGTATTTATTGAGCCCTGGAAAGAATACCCCCCCCCGCCTCCTGCTCCCTTCTAATCCTGAACTTGGGTTGTGTGGTGCCTATCGGATCAGAAGGTGGTTTCTGCATACCCAAGGGACTGCGTACCCCAGTTAGGCAGAATTTGTAAATTAAAGTATTTCTTGTGGGACCTGACTTCATGTAAAACCTAATCTGAAGTGATGCTGCTGTTCATGGTATTGATTTTCCCCTGTCATGCATCAGTAGTCATGACCTCACATGCTGACAGATGCTGACAGGGAGGGAGGAGAGCCAATGAACCACACTATTTCAGGCATGTTTTATATAAGTGTATCCGTGTGTAGGTTTTTTGTTTTTTTAAAAAAGAGGGTTGGGTGTGCTTAACTGGTGAATCCAATCTCTGCAAAGCACCCACACCAGATAATCAGAATGTGTCCACAATGCACCTGAAAGCAATTAAGCAAGGGCTGAAGTGTGGGCTGCGTTGTCTGCACTGTAAGATTCATGATGAGCATGTGAGAAAAAAGTTGCCCGCTTCCTTTTCTCCTTCCTCACAAAGCTTCTGTGCAGACAGGTAAAGGTAAAGATAAGGGATCCCTGGACAGTTAAGTCCAGTCAAAGGCAACTATGGGGTGCGGTGCTCATCTCGTTTTCAGGCTGAGGGAGCTGGTGTTTGTCCACAGACAGCTTTCCAGGTCATGTGGCCATCATGACTAAACCGCTTCTGGCACAACGGAACAGTGTGACGGAAACCAGAGTGTGCACAGAAACGCTGTTTACCTTCCCGCCACAGCGGTACCTATTTATCTACTTGCACTGTTCCAACATTGTGACACCAGATGGCGCTGATGAGCTAAAATAGTTCCCTATGAAATTTTCCATTGTGAGCTTTAAAATGGTTTTCTTCAGAGCATTTTCAGAGTGTTTTTTTAAAGCTGTGTAAGGTAAAGGTAAAAGGTAAAAGACCCCTGGACGTTTATGGGATGACTATGGGGTGCAGCACTCATTTTGCTTTCAGGCCAAAGGAGCTGGGTGTTTGTCCACAGGCAGCTTTCCAGGTCATGTGGCCAGCATGACTAAACCATTTCTGGTGCAATGGAACACCGTGACGGAAACCAGAGTGCATGGAAATGCCGTTTACCTTCCCGCCACAGCGGAACCCATTTATCTACATGCACTGGTGTGCTTTCGAAATGCTAGGTTGGTAGGAGCTGGGACAGAGCAACGGGAGCTCACCCTGTCGCGGGGATTTGAACCACCAACCTTCTGCACTGTCTGCACTGTAAGATTCATTGTGTTCATGTGATACAAACGTTGCCCACTTCTTTTTCTCCTTCCTCGCAAAGCTTCTGTGCAGACAAATCCCTTTAGAGATGTTGAAATGAAATGGCACCTGAACAGATGTCTTAGCATTTTCCAGTCACCAGAAGAGGGCACTGTTAGTTTATACTTGCTTTCATGCAGTCCAGGTACCAACTTGTAAGGCTGGAAAATGCGAACGAGAGCCACTTCAAACCTTACAGCAAATGCTCCCATCACACATCAGTTGTGTCTTTTCTGAAACATCCAAAGGGCATTTGAACATCTGAAAACAGGCTTTCAGCCATGGTCCCCAGGATTATTTACCAAATGTTTTGAAATATACAAATGCCCTTTAAACATTGTAGAAAAGACACAGTTGAGCCACAGTGGAAATGGGAGTCTGCTGGTTATTTTAATGCAATGTAGCCCTGCGGAGAGCCTGCCAGTTTAGATATGGACAGCTTTATCTTCCTCGATCCCACACAGGACTTGGCCCCTTGTCAAAGAACAGGGCTTTGGTCAGATTTACTTACTGGACTTGTCTCATTCCCAAAGAAATGGATGGTGTCGAATCTCTCATCCTCAAGGATATCGAGGCAATAGCGCTTGTCCCAGCCCTCAGGGAAGACGTCAAAGCTGATCATCCCACCTGCCAGAGGGGGAAAGCGTGATGGAATTAAGCGAAACAGACTGAAGGTGGAGGCTTGCAGGAAAAAGATCTCCCCTCAACACCTCAGGTGCAAATGGCTTTTGTAGAATAAATTGTTCCGTGATAAATGGTCATGCACCATGGCTGCCAGCCTGCCTGCTTCTCTGACACATTAATTCAGTAGCTGCCGTTTCTATGGCAATGGGACGGAATGGCGTCAGCCAGGCCCCATCAGCCAAAGGCACAAACAAGAAACAGTTGGCTGGGGAAGTGTGAGGAGCAGGAGCTAATGACTTCTCAGAAAAAATATCTATAATGGGGAAGGGTGGCTCTTTTTTTGCTGGAGGGCTGGCAGGGAACCCTATTCTAAAGTGTTCTTATCTTCTAAGTACGGCTGGGCAGGGAAAGGAGAGTCTGTTAACTGTGGGACAAATGTAAAATGCAGATTGGTCCTAGCATTGGATCACTGCAGGGCAGAGCAAAGGACTTTTGCCATGAGACCTCATTCGCTGTCAGTTTGGCAGTATTACAGCTGTATTCCAGATAAATTCTTCTGGCATGCTGGTGGCAACATCTCCAATAGCAACTGCCCCCACCACAAATAAAGGAAATATGGCCACCTGCCAGCCCCCTAGTAAGGGACAAAGGGCCCACTATTGCCTGCACTGTACTCCTAGTCAAATGTTAGCCACATGAAGGATGTACAAATGATTAGGCCCACAATTTCAGGTTTATGAGTACAGCCATTTCCCCCTTCAGTCTGCTGCTGAACGCGTAGAGGTCAGAGGGGTGGCAATGAAGGGGTGGCATACTTGGGATGGGGGGCAGCAGCACAGAGGGCTAACAAATGGATAGGGCTGCACCCAAAACAGTGTATTGCTGCCAGACCACTGGAATATTAGGTAGAGCGCTGCTAGCCCCAGACCATGCTGTGATCCTGGCAATTCTTGGCAAAGAAAGTGATCCGTCAGTTAAAACAGCAGTCCTTCCAATAACACTAACTTGGAAGTATGTTTCACTCAACTAAATGGGAGTTATGTCTAAAATGTTTGAGGGTTTCAGAATACAGTGGTACCTTGGGTTACATATGCTTCAGGTTACATATGCTTCAGGTTACATATGCTTCAGGTTAAAGACTCTGCTAACCCAGAAATAGTACCTCAGGTTAAGAACTTTGCTTCAGGATGAGAACAGAAATCGTGCTCTGGCAGCGCGGCAGCAGCAGGAGGCCCCATTAGCTAAAGTGGTGCTTCAGGTTAAGAACAGTTTCAGGTTAAGTACACACCTCCGGAACAAATTAAGTACTTAACCCAAGGTACCACTGTAGTATGGAAAAGAAACTCATTGCAGACAGGGATCACCACAGGGAAACCTCTTTTAAGTCCTGTAACAAAGCACTTACCCAGTTTTTTAAACATAAACCATGCTAGGTATTTTGCTTTTCTAAGACCCCAAAACTAATTGTACCAAGCACCCAAAGTCACTTTAAAAAAATCTTTTTTATTGTCAGTTTCTAGCACAAGAATAATGAACTTGTGTGCACAAAAGCACAGCACAGCCAAAACAAGAATATATGCATATTCTTCTTGAATACAAAATCAATTGTTTTTCCTATCCATTCCTCCCAAACCACAGAGAGGACTAAGAAAACTCTCACCTCGGGAAAACCGCAGGCCTTTGCCAGCAAACTCCCTCTGCAAGGCAGCTACAAACTTCTCTCGAATCCTCTCTTTCTGTAAAGGAGATGAACAGAAAACAAGTGAGAGAGGACTGAAGAGGGATAAGGAAACATCCCCCTCAATTACTTTGATCCTTGTCAGATCCCACTTTCCTCCATGAAACGCAGTATTTTGTGTTTGTGCCTTGCAATTTCTTTCAAGAACTGTGACCAGTCAGAATAATATTCCTGTTTAGCTCCAGCTTATAGGCAAGGTACCCTAGCAACAGTCTTAATACTTAGAAACACACACACACACACCACAACACAACACCCTGGGGTTCTAACAGGCTCCAGTGTGCCACAAATACATTTGGAGCCTAATGCTCATTATTTACCTTGTCCAGTTCTGAAAATTCTATTCGTTCTTCCAAAGTGCAGCTTCGACCAATAGGAGAGATGTTCAACATCCCATTGCGAAATTCAATAAACGTCCCCCTGATAATTTTTTTTTTTTAATGGGGAAGAGGGAAGGAGAAACTTGAGTATGTGGTTGTAAGAAAAAGGACAATTCTGTTGCACAGCCTCATGATTTCTTTAACGTGAAGTCAAGCAGAATCTTCCCGCCGTGATACAACACAAGATCAAACTAATCGCAAGAAGAGGGACCTGTGTGTGGCATGCAACTTTTCCTAAGAGAGCTCATCATAGATTCCTCGTGGCCCTTACCTATCGCATCTTACTTCTTCCCGGGTGATTTTTCCCCCTACAAGAGCTGGAGCTATTAGAAGTAAATGCCTAGAATACCACTCTTTAATGTTTCATTTATTCAGGATGCAATATTCCCATGGACAAAGTATGCAGTATGTTTGCAATGTTGGGCACAGCATTATAGTGTAACAAAATAACATAAACTGAGTCGAGGTTAACCTGTTTTTTTAGAAAGTGGTACTCAAAAGACACAACATCTGTGAAGGCTAAGTTAAATCAGCTGCGCACAGAGTTGCTTTCATTCTGTTCTGTTCTGTTTCACACTGACTCTTTAAAAATATATAGAAGGATATTGGGAAAAGTGGGGAAACAATAGCAACTAGTTAAACAGCATAGTGAATACAGGGCAATGAGTTTAAACTCCAGAAAGGAAAGAATTTCTTCTTAACATGTTACCCAATTCTAAGAACAGTTATGCAATGAAATCAAGTGCTGAAAGAAATTATGGAATATTTCCCTTTCGGATATTCAGTAAAACAGTGGAAAGGTTTCTGTTGGATATTATTTGAAAATTAAGGTTCTTTGTTTTAGTTGGGCGGGCTGCATTATCAACTTTGTGGTTCTAAATACTCACATAGTATCTGGAAAATAAAATCCTTTGATAAGTTAACTTAAGGAAGGAAAGCCCCTCCCCAAGCTCGAAGTGACACGCTTGTCCTAAAAAGTCTCTCTGGAGAAGTTGGGGTACTTTCTGAACAATGGGACTGGGACACTTCCTTAAGGAGACAAGCCAGAGTCTGCATGCCCTGGAATAAGAAAGGACCATTACCGTTTCTTGGGCAGCTTTAGAAGTGCCATGTAATTGAGGCAGAAGTTGATGAGATCCTGCAGAAGTTCTTCCCCAAGGTGGTTCTGGATAGCCTGTCAAAAAAAAGCCAAAGGTCACACTGAGCTAACAGAGTGCAATTCTCTCACCAAATCCACCCACATTGTGAACATCAGAACAGGTTGTTTTATTATATGTTGAATGGAACAAAAATGAAAAGAGAGGGGCAGCACCAAAAGGACCAGTAAATCCAGGGGAAAAAGGAAGTGAAGATTCAAAATGCTGCTTGAGAATTTTATTTTGTGCTGTAATGTGCTCAACATGTTTTTGACATATCACCTTGCACTAAAAGAAATTACAACAAGGATTAGATGTCCACATTCCTGAATTGCAGGGGGTTGGACTGGATGACCGTTGGGGTCCCTTCCAAGTCTACATGCATTTATCTAAGGCCTGGGGAGGGGCCTTCCTGCTGTGGGAAGGGCCAGGAGCAACAGATTATCCAGTTGCTCCTGTGAGGAGATACTGTGTCCTCTCAGGGACTAAAATATCGGGGACTCCATAGCCCTAAGTTATACAGTGGTACCTTGGGTTAAGTACTTAATTCGTTCCGGACGTCCGTACTTAACCTGAAACTGTTCTTAACCTGAAGCACCACTCTAGCTAATGGGGCCTCCTGCTGCTGCCGTGCCGCCGGAGCACAATTTCTGTTCTCATCCTGAAGCAAAGTTCTTAACCTGAAGCACTATTTCTGGGTTAGTGGAGTCTGTAACCTGAAGCGTGTGTAACCTGAAGCGTATGTAACCTGAGGGACCACTGTACAGTACTATATATAATATATATGAAGAGTACTGAATATTAATATCCTTATAAATAATACCCATACAAATACCTTACATATTTGATATAATGGGTATATCTTTATGTTAAGATTATTAGCTTTGATATTGAGTACTCTTTAACATAATCTTTATTGTCATTTCTGAGTGCCCCTGAAGATGCCAGAAAGATGTTGGGCATATTACTTCACAAATTAAAATTGTTCAAGCATTACTTCAAAGTTTTGCCTCCTTTTTTGGAGGGGGGAGGGAAACCCTTCCTCAATAAAATACTGACTTATCAGATAACTGTATGGAGCCAGATAACCTGAGAGACTTTGGATACCATCATCTCTGTCTGAGAGATTTGGCAGGGAAGGAGGGTGAGAGGAGGAGGAAATTTGCAGCCTTGGTGGCAGAGCACAAAGCGGCGGGGCCTACCTGCTTGGAGACCAGCTGCCCATTCTTGTACTGCACGGTGCCATTTTCTGCAAAGACGTAATCAAACTTGTCGATAACTGTGGGGAATAGATTTGTAGGGGCAAAAAGGATGTTGAGGAGAAGAAGTGAAGGAAGGGAAATGAAGGTGAGAGAGAAATATCAATCAGTCAGATGGATAGGGGCTGCAAGGGAAGCGGATGCTGAATCGCAGGATCTCTGTGGTTTTATTCTGACACTTTAGCAAAGTTTGATTTGAGGTGCCCTGAAAATAGTGATGCTCATGAATGCCGGTAGTGATGCTCCCATTTTACAGATGGTGTGCAAGTTGCTGAGTGAGAACTCAATCATCTGACAGACACAGCAACAAAGCTGGATTGTGCCTGCCCATGTTCTCTTTGTCTGGCCTTCCCCACTTTTCCATTTGGAACGACGTCTCAGTAACTCAGAGTGCAACCCTGAGCTTGTTTACTCAGAAGCACGTGTCTCTGTGCTCAATGAAGCTTACTTGCAAGCATATGTGCACAGATCTGCAGCTACAGGTTATTTCACACTGGCCTTTCCCAGCAGTGATAAAAAGGCCAATGCTGAATCAGCAGTTCACTTTCCGTTTAAGGGAACATTAGGTTATCTCACCTTTTCTCTAGTCTAGAAGGAAGGTTTTAGAATCTGATACTATTCTTTGTTACTGGGGGAAGGGGCAATGGAGGGGAATGCAAAGGCATGGAACAACCATTCTGCTTTACTTCTGCGAATGGATGCAAGTCTTGCATTTAGGACCACGGGCTCAGAGGAACCCCACCAGCTAAGTCTGGAAACATGGGCTGTGAATGAACTCATGATGCCATTTACTGTAGGATGCCCTCCAACCTTATTGTTAAGTTGTGGGTGAACATATCAGACGACACAGCGATTCTTCAAACAGCTCTTGTTTATTCACAGGCCAGAACAGAACAGAACTGAACTGAAGGGTTCAGCCAGCCTGCTTATATAGAGCTCCACTACAACGCAACAGTAACCACTTTCTGTAACTATCCAATCACTGAACGTCACTTTCAACCCCTTATTTGCATATGTGGACGTGAGTGAAAACTATCTACAGTATCCCCCTGCTGGCCCAGGGTGAGAACTTCAGTACATAACACTTATTAGGATTATTACAGGCCAGATAGGATTGACTGTTTGCAGTATAAATACAACAGGTGGATCAGCTGGTGGCTTCCTTCTCTGCTTCTCTGGAAGCTGCTTCTATACGGCACTGCATTGCAAGTGCCTGCAGTTTTCTGGATCCCTGTTTCTATGTTTGTACCAAACAAATATCCCATGATGCCCTTGGCTCTGTCCCCATCTCCGCCTTTCCCCATCACCTCAGTACCTCCCTCTTTGCTGTGCGGCTGTTCCTGCTTTCTCTGCTGGGACCTTCATCTGTCTTCCCTCGTGATGTACCTGCATTGGAATAAGTCAGGCACACAGCTCTTGTTGGACCTGATCAAGAGGATGCCGAAACTGCACTGGGCCAGTTTAAATCCACCCCTTATGGATCTGGGATATAATGAGATGTCTTGGGAATCCTGAACTGAAAGTGCAGTGGGTAATGCTGCAGATATAGGGAGTAGGATAGAGAGAAGCTACAGGCGTCTGTCCTGTCCATGTGGCTCTGGGGGCCAGTTAATCCACTTTCGAAGGCCAAAGCTGATTCCACTTCCCACCAGTCCGAAGCCACAGGAGAACATGCTGAGCTTCCAAGGACCATTTGGAACCTTCCAATACTGAGTTTGGCTTTGTGGATCTGCAGTACAGTTATGTTACAGTAGCACAGAAATGCTACGACTGTCTTGGGTTTGATTCCAATATGCAGGAACAGCCCATGGATATTCCTTCCCAGGCTGTACCACTTCAGAGTGGTAGAGAATCACACATTTGAATGCCTATGCACATAAAACAAAACTCTTCAGATGGGGCCCAAACCTCTCCCACACTAGGTTTCCTTGAAAAAGGATGGAGGTGCATGGAGTCACATGATCCCCACCCCTGCAGTCTGAAGTGGTGCAGTCCACAGCAGCCATGCCATGTGCTTTCCTCTGCGTGTGTCAATTTGCCCACCAATATGACTGCTACGATTGCTTGATTTTGCAGCAGGTCATTGGCTATGCTTCCATTAAACAAAAGCACCTAGAGAGCAGAAGTGTGTATTGCTCACCTTCATCTCCTTCTCCCAGCTGCTCAGCTATCTTGGAGTAGTCTGAGCCACCCACTACCCCAATTGACACTCTCGTACGCAGCTCTTGAAGAAACTCGTCTACTTCAGGCTTAATTTTCTGGAGGAAAAAGGAGAAAGAGTGGTAGTTATTGGCATGCCAGCAGGAAACAAAAACTACTGAGAGACCTGTGTTGCATTAGAGCAGCCTTCCCCAAGCTGGTGTCCTCCATATGCTGTGCACTCCCATCTGATCAGCACTGGGTGGGGCAATGGGAAGTCGTAGTGCCAAACATCTGGATGGTGTCATGTTGCAGAAGGCTGCCTAGAGATTAACAAACTCATTGCAGCAGCACGAGCATTTGTAACCTGGAACAACAGAGAAATGCCAGGAGAGCTTGTGGATTTATGCCATAGAAGTGGAAGGCTCTTGTACAGCAAAGCTGAACAATCAGCAAAACGAAGAGACCGAATACTCTCTTCTTTTTCTTCCTAGCTGGGCTTTGATATCATAAAGCAGGTGTGAGGAACCTCAGGCCTTCCAGATGTTGATGAACTACAATTCCTACTCCTGTGGCTAAAAATATTAACTGAATGGTCAAAGTGGTTAATCAATTAATTGTTTAATACGTGATTTTGAAAAAGATTTAGCTGGAGTGGAAACAGTAGTGTATGTTAAAAATAATGTGACAATTTAGATCTGATTCCAAACACATATTGAAGTTCGCTACACCCCATCTCACCACCCCCAAACAATTGAGATGTCTCTGTTATTTGTGAAAAGGAACAGTTGTATTTTCACTGTAAAGGGCTAGCATCTCAGCAGCTGGTATCCTTGAACAGTTGCCAGGGCCCCAGCACCACAACAAGGTCTACTGTTGATGGCTGCCCTGCCTTGCCCCCTCTTCTGATCCGGCACTGAGTGCCAGGTGGTTGGATACAGCCATCTTTTTAAGTTCCCACAATGCCCCAGACCTGGGAGGCACTGTGGGAAACAGAAAATGTTGCTAGATACAGTTGCCCACTGCTACTTGCCCACTGCTACTTGACAGCAGTCACAAAATTAAAAGACGCCTGCTTCTTGGGAGAAAAGCAATGACAAACCTAGACAGCATCTTAAAAAGCAGAGACATCACCTTGCCAAAAAAGGTCCATATAGTTAAAGCTATCGTTTTCCCAGCAGTGATGTATGGAAGTGAGAGCTGGACCATAAAGAAGGCTGATCACCGAAGAATTGATGCTTTTGAATTATGGTGCTGGAGGAGACTCTTGAGAGTCCCGTGGACTGCAAGAAGATCAAACTTCTCCATTCTTAAGAAAATCAGCCCTGAGTGCTCACTGGAAGGACAGATCCTGAAGCTGAGGCTCCAATACTTTGGCCACCTCATGAGAAGAGAAGACTCCCTGGAAAAGACCCTGATGTTGGGAAAGATGGAGGGCACAAGGAGAAGGGGACGACAGAGGACGAGATGGTTGGATAGTGTTCTTGAAGCTACCAGCATGAGTTTGACCAAACTGCGGGAGGCAGTGGAAGACAGGAGTGCCTGGCGTGCTCTGGTCCATGGGGTCACGAAGAGTTGGACACAACTAAACGACTAAACAACAACAACACTTGAAGC
This sequence comes from Podarcis filfolensis, assembly GCF_964270895.1. Lineage (NCBI taxonomy): Eukaryota > Metazoa > Chordata > Lepidosauria > Squamata > Lacertidae > Podarcis > Podarcis filfolensis. Next base: position 44,569,748 of record NC_139612.1, on the reverse strand, counting down.
ACTGGCACCATAGCCAGATAAGCCCACCAGGACCCACTGACAAGAGGAGGGGGCCTGCCAGAGGACACTTTTGCCCACAGTCCCCTCTCAAACCTAGAGCCAGCCCTGCCACTGACTATCATCAGAAACACTTGTGAACTGAACTGTAACATTTATTTACACTGGTGAAAATTCACCTATCACTTCAAAGCAAAAAAGCAAGGAACCTCTTAGTGATCCAACCTCTAGCTGTTGGGAACAAAACCATATATTCTTCAGCAACCTACAAGAGTCAATTTAAAACTCACACACACACAATTTCATCTAGCATGTTTTGCAAATGAGTTTAGATACGGCAGTAGCAGACTTTAAAAAACACCATCTGCACCTAATTTATGTCTCTTACTTTGCAAAATCCACACGGCACCAGCATCCTGCCACAATTAAAATATTAGATGGTTAAATGAACAACCAAACACTTAAGGGTCAAGCTGGTCTAATTCAAAGGCATCGTCAACAGAGAAATGGGAGCTCACATGATCTGCATGCAAAGGAAGCCACTCTGCCAACTCTTCAGAGTTGCTTGGACATACTCTCTCATCCACAGCGAAGCAAACCGCCTTTAGTGCGCCAAATCCAACACTTCTGGACATGCCCTATGCCCCTCCAAGAGAGATAAGACTAGTATCTGAGTAAATCAACATTGTGATCACAAGGCAAATCATATTTAGGTTGTCTCCTTGGTTGTTTTCCCACTAGGATTTTATCACCTAGTGAATCTAAAAATAAATAAATTCAAAGGGTGGAGTGAATGGACACAGCCAAGGCTTTGCCATGCAGCAGAATGTAGGGACCTTCTTCAAGCAGCATTATGAAGGAACAGATGAAGGCAGCAACTGATGTCCCAAACCTGCAGCAAGACTTAAAGCAGCGTTTGGGGACCTTTGGCTCTCCAGATGTTGTAGCCAGTGATCAGGGATGACTGGAGTTTGAGTCAAACAACATCTGGAGGGCTACAGGTTTATCCTTAGTGGGTAGGGCACCATTTGCACTCCAGGCAGCCAAATGGTTTGGGCTGACAGTGCTTATAGCATCATATATTTGTGAATGGTTAGTGGCAACAGCTGTCTAACTGTGCTCTGGAGTTGCCTTAAGAGATTATTAGTTCTCCAGTGAGAATATCAATAATGGCAAGCTTCTTTGACTGACAGCTTCCCTGATATTACAGTATTTCCCTACAATGTGCAGCATCAGGTGAATCCAGAGGAACTTCCAGGTTGTTGTGATACAGAACCACCCCACACAATTTCTTTAGTCTGCTGTTTAAGTGGACCAGTTAGGTCCTTCCTGAACCTTGGCGTACATGCAATCTGAGCCCTCCTCTGAGATGTCCTGTAGGTCAGGAACATCCCATGAACGTAGCACCTCAACCACCCATCTCCCAATTTCCAAAAAGTGTTAAGCTTGCTTTCTTGTGTATGTGCAATGTCCATCACAGCCCACCTGGTCCTGGACTCCATAAATACTAAATTTGGTGCCTCCGGGGCCAATCAGAGGTGGAGGGTTGGATGCCAGGAGGGTCATTTGGCCTGAGCCTCAAGCTCAAAGGGGGCCTGAGTTTTAGACACCTTAAATTTTTTGCATTTGATGAGTTTTGCAGCTTGTTTCTATACACATTGGACCAAAATGTGACACGTTCTCTCAGCTCAGTTCAGCAAATTTGGGCATATCAATGCAGTTTAATGCATTATTTTGCTTAAAATTTAACGGAATGCATCAAATCTTTTTATTTGATGTGTTGAAAGTGTCTTCTGCTGAAGGAAGTGCTACGGTACTTTACCCTTTGAGACAGAATCTTGTGAAACAGACATGAATCAATGTGACACATAGGCAAGAGGTTGCATAAGAGAAGCTTAAGGACTGCTATTCCACCCACCAATCTGGCACTGCACATGTGTTCTTGGAACAACACTAGCAGCTCTTTTACTTCCATGTGCAGTACTTTGGATCCAGCCCAGTGGTTAATACTTTGAGGTGGCTTTCTTTTATTTATTTTTTCATCCTTCCAAAGAACAGTGACAATTAAAGTTGATTAAATCTAATTGCCTGACACATCCACCTTGCAGTTTGAGGAGGTGGAAAGGCTTAAAACTGAAGACTAGTCTCTACATTGGACATAATCAATTGCTAAGGCTTTTTCCTGCACTTGTGTGCAACTATAGTCTGAACATATGTACTGGGCTCCAAGCCAGCAGGGACCCAAAACTCTTAGCTTTTGTTTTTTTAAAAAATTAGTCAACCAGACATCTATTTTAAAAAGTTAGAAAGCAAATTGTGGAGTCAACATTGTAAGCCTTATTAGGAAAATAAACAGCTGTTGCTAAAGTCTTTTAATCACTTTGGTTAAGTAACCAGAGGAAGAAAAGCTGATATAGGACTTGGAAAGGGAGCCTCCCAGAGCATCAGAAAAAAATAAGAGAAGCTTGCTATTGTTGCTGCTAGTCTGACACTGGATGGAGGAGAAGAATCTGCTTTTTTTTTTAACTACTAATACTACTACTTACTTTCTTTCTTTTTCTTATGAAATTTTGCACCCCTAAGAATTTTGCATCCTGGGCAATCGCCCCTGTTATGTCACTGCGATTATGCTATGCCACTGTGATTAAGCAGCAGTTCTTGCCAAGGCAAGGACCCAACCCACATACAGCATACAGGACCCAGGAAATCCTGCTGGCATCCCTGCCTCCAAGTTCCTGATCCTAGGACCAAGAAGTAAAGTAATCAGATAGTCCCATTCTGCCTTGCTTGTGAGCTTCCTAGAGTTTGCACCTAGCTGACCAGTTTGTGGAAACCAATAGCTCAAGCCTATGTTTGCTCAAAAGTTGCTCCCAGCGTGTCCAGCGGCGCTACGACTACCGTCCTCGCTCCGACACTCTTGCTAGGAAGCAAACCCCACCGAACACATCGAGACTTCCTTCCGAAGAGACCCGCAGAGGATCGCGCCGTTAAGTGCTGCAATATTGCAGATGCACGTCGGCGGTCCGGTCCAATGCGCACCATTCTTACGTAACCGTCTAGCGGAGATGCCCCGCAGCAAAGCCCAGACCTGACCCGGCAGCCCGCCTGCATCCTGACGGACCTCCTGGCCCGCGGTTGAACTCTTTCGTAACCGGTTGCAGGAAGGAGAAGAAGGGGGGAGGCGAGGAGGAGCGTCGCTCTTGCCTTCCCCTCTGCCCGGCTTGGGCGAGCTGGGTCCGGACTCCGATCCAAACAGCAGCTCTAGCGCCAAAACCCGACCGCAGCCGCCCAGTCATCTGGGCGCAGGAAAGGCGCGACTCCGGCGTGGGGTCTCCATTCATTCCAAAGATCGCCCAAGGGCGACCCGGGCGCGCCGTCGAAGCAGGGGGGAGAGATCGGGGGGGGGGGATCCACTACCTGGCGAGGCGGGGTGAGGGTCCCATCCACGTCGAAGAGACACAGGATCCGCTCCCGGCTCCCGGTGGCAGCCATTGCAGCCGCGGGACTCCTTCCCTCCCTCCCTCCTCGGCGGCGGCGGCCACGGCTCCTTCGCAGGGACGAGGCTGCAGTTGGCAGGGAGGCGGGAAGGAGGCGGGAGGGAGGCGGCGGCCCAAGGCGACCCAACTGCGGCGCGAAGGGCCGCCCATGTGACTCGTGTAAACCGGCCTGGCAACACGTACACCCGCCGGGGGGCGGAGGGGCCTCGGCGCCAAGCGCAGGCCGGCAGGCTGGCTGGCTCGCTCGGCGGGACTTCGGCTGGGCTTGCCTCGTTCTTCCCGAGGAAAACGACGCAGAGCCAGGCAAAGATTCCCGCCGTTCCCCTCCGGCGGCGGCGGCGGCTTAAGGGACGCCCGCGGTACTTCTCTTAACGTGTTGCCATAGTCGTCTTGGTTTTCCCGCCATCACGTTTTAGCAAGGAGAAGAAACCGATGCGGAGCACAGAACAAAAACGCTTCCACGAGGAATTCTATGTTTTCAGCAGTAAGCCGCCTGGAGTCCCTGTCAGGGGAAAAGGCGGGATATAAAAATACAAGTAGTAGTACAGTGGTACCTCGGGTTACATACGCTTCAGGTTACAGACTCTGCTAACCCGGAAATAGTGCTTCAGGTTAAGAACTTTGCTTCAGGATGAGAACAGAAATCGCGCTCCGGCGGCAGCAGGAGGCCCCATTAGCTAAAGTGGTACTTCAGGTTAAGAACAGTTTCAGGTTAAGTACGGACCTCCGGAACGAATTAAGTACTTAACCCGAGGTACCACTGTACTACTACTACTACTAGTAGTAGTAGTAGTAATAATAATAATAATAATAATGTTGTATGTGAAACTCCATACGTACCAGGTAGACAAAAGGATGTCAGAAAAACTGCAGTAGGTCAGAGGCACCGGCTAAGCAAGTGAGCTGTAAATGGGAAATTAGAAACGGGAATACAGTATAAGAATCAAGTCTATGGCAGCCTTCTCCTCCAACTCTGTGCTCTCTAGATTTTTGGGCTACAACTCCCACCAATCCCAGTTCCACTTACTCTACTAGCCTCTTCTTTGTTATTCTGGAAATACTGAAACTTGTTAATTTTAGGTTTGCTGTTACTGATTTTAATGTTACCTTTGTTTGAATTGTATTACATGGGTTGTTGTTTTTTCTACTGTGTGAGTCAGTTTGGGACTTTTTTGGGGAGAAGGGGCTAGGCAACCAAGAAATAAAATATATACTTTTTAAAAATTAACAAGTTTCAGTATTTCCAGAATAACAAAGAAGAGGAAATGAAGTCTCAAAATATCTGGAGGGCCGAGGTTGAGGAAGCCTGACCAAAACCCTTGCTAAAAGGTAACCCGTGTCTCATGCAAAAGGGGCACTTTTTCCTGTGGTGACAACATGCCCCCTGTAACTCTGGCAACCTCCCCCTCCCAACTCTGCTATTGTCTTTTGCTAATTAACACACCACTGGGTGCCTTTTGTCAGGGTAATGACCTTCCCACCACCTGTTTTGTTCTTTGATGGCACCTCTCTCAGCCAATCTCCTGAGGAAGTTGGCTTGATTTATTTTTTGTTGTTGTTTTGTTTAGTCGTTTAGTCGTGTCCGACTCTTCGTGACCCCATGGATGCCAGGCACTCTGTCCTGACTTATTTTTTAGGTGTTGCTAAATCCATTGATCAAACCCCACATTTACTAATTTCAGAAATTATGGGGAGAACATGGCACCCAGGAATTTTAGGGGATCATCCCCCACCCACTGCAAACCCATAACAATATACCACAGGGATGGAGAGCAAAACTTCCAAAATTCTAGTATTTTAGAACAGCATTCCAATCTGCGCTAACATCTAAATAATGAGGGGGAAAGAGGTAGACTGATATAGAGCAATCTGAAAGCTATCGAACTGAAGTAGGTCCAGACGATTTCAAATAGAGGTATAGAAATCTAACCAAAATGATGTTGAAATGCTTCTTGCCTTCAGGGCTGGGCATATTGTTTGCAATAATACTTAATTCATGCTGGTAGAACTGGTGAAATCATAGGAAAGATATGACAGTTCACTCTCTCAGATAACAATGAAGTCATCTGTCTATGCTTGAAAGCTGTATGGCATGATTACATTTGTTCATTTGTCCTGAATGCTGGCATGAGCCTGAAGCCATCAATCATTGCATTTGGATGCAAATGATAAATCAAATATTACTGTGCCAGAGATGTGGCAACAAATTGCTCAAACAGAACAGTTGTCACGAGTGCTAGCCTTGCTCAATGCAGGCATTATTATAATATATTCATCCTTCTCCCAGACCTGGCAAAATATTTGGCTTTAGAAGGCAGCTGCGGTAACTCCTTGAAATTATGGTGAGCTATAATTTAAAGAACTTGTTAAAGATTCAATAGCACTGATGTATTATAGAACATATACTGTATACATTTTCCTCCTGAATAATAATTGCTGGAGAAGTAATGTTAGCCATGCAACAGAAAGCACTAAGTTTTGGATGCCCTAAAATTAAGTTATTGGGACATTATTTTGAAACTTTTTAAAAAGCATGAATGGTCACCATATTCCCTTTTGGATGCCAGCAGGGCTATAATCTTGGTTTGGATGGGGAATGGGGCACAGGGCACAATGCCTCAAGAGAGGAGGCACAAAGCTCCGTCCCAGCCATGATTTCTAAGTGCTCAGGCTAGTGTGATATCTTTCACCTGTCATCGCTCTTCTGTGTTATGGTCTTGGAAGTGGCCAGAGAAGGCACAGAACATTTAGCTGCATGCATAGCTCTAGGACCATTCCAGGGTCACATGCAACTTCAGAGGGTTGGAGCCCACCTCTTGGCTGGGTGATGCACATCATTTTCTGCAATGTTGCAATGTATTCTGGAGCATGCCTTTATGATTGCAAGCTCCTTCACTGCTGCATTTAAAATAAAATGTTGCTGTGCCCAAGCAAGTGTGCAGTTGGGATAGGCCGAGCTGTGAATTGCAGCAGGGTTTCTAAACAGATGTTAGTCCACAAAAACTTTTTGTTAACTGCTTTGAGGTTTTCTACAATCAAGCGGTATATCAATTTTATGAAATAAATAAAAATAAGTCCCCCTTTATCTGTTTCTGCTACATACCTTTTAGTGCTGCCCTGTATGGTTGTTGTTTTTTTTTTTTAAAAAAAATACTAGATTGGCTAAGCTCAGTTTTATCTTTCCCATTTATTTAACAGAAGGGAATTGAGGCTTGACTTGCTTCAAACTGGTGGCCTGACCAAAGGCAGCCACTCAGTCTGCGGTGCTGCAAGGGGGAAGTTCTTGGAATGATTATAGCGCAAAGGCATCCCATGTGTGGGTGCAGGAACAGAATTACTAAAAATTCAAAATTAAAAAAAAAATCAAAATTCAAAATTACTAAAAATTAAAATTAATTTCAGTTCAAAGATCTAGTGATAGCACTTCATCAGGAAACTGTGTCCATTAAGGAACTATTTAAAATTTACCTGAAGAATGTGTGTTAAGAAAATACCAAATTTGAATAAATAAGAGATTTTTTAAAAACAAGTATGGGCCATAGGCAAAACTGGACCACTAGGCATTGTGAACCAGATATTTTAAGCAGCAGACCTTGAGTTTCATGAGAGGGCAGCAAATTGTTAGCTCTTTACTTTTATTCTATTTTTATTGCCAGGCCATATCCGCAGCATAAAGTTAAAGTACTGTGATACCACTTAACAATTTTGTCTTCCCTCAAAGAATCCTAGGAACTGTACTTTGTTATGGGTGCTGAAAGTTTTTGGGATACCCCAATTTTCCCCCACAGAACTTTTTTTTTTTTGTCTAAGGAATCTCACTCTGACAGATATCTGAGAAACGAAGGCTGAGCACTAAGGAACCAAGTTCAGAGTTACTAAATATAGAAAGAGTGCAGCATGGCCATTATAACTCTCTGTGTGGATATTTGCTATTGCTCCTTAATGAAGCTGAGCTTGGCAAAAAGCCAGCCACAGTCCCGGGTGATTCTGAATGCGTCAACACTATACAGCCGCTTAGTGAGAAAGTCAGGATCCCTTTGTAACCTAGGAGAGAGAAATGCACAGCCATTTTACCACCTTTACCAAGGCTGAACTTGTGCAAGGATGTATGAAGGCGATACGGTTTTCGTCCTTCCTTTGATCACAACCATAATTCTCTGATGTTCAAGAGAGAACAGAAGCTGAGAGGTGAGTTTGATATTTGATTTGCACCTCCTGCTGAGACCAGAGATCATAATATGGGCTGATATTATCTGGGAGAAGCTACCTAACTTTAGGCAATACAAATGCCGGTGGCAATGGAAATGAGCTTTGGGCTTCAGAGGAAAAGCAACAAGATAAGCTAATACCGCTTGAAGCAAGCAGTAGCCCCACCATTCCTTTAAAAAACCTCTAACCTTGAGGAAGTTAATAATTATCACTAATTATGGTCACTAATACCCCCCTTTTTGGGTGTTGACCATATATGATTCTAGGACTCTTGGAGGAAACTGATTTTAGACCTATTTTAAGCAGGTTACAGGTCTGGTTTTGGTGCCAAAATCACCCTGGTTATCCTGATATCCCTATTCTGGGATAGACACAGGGAAAATGCAATTGTTGATTCTGCTGAACCTCTCAGTGGGTTTAGATTTCATTTATCATTGTATCCTCCTGAAGTAGTCATATGAATTAGCAGTAGGAGGCACAATGGTGTTTCTGTTTCCATTTGTGTCTGGTACCAAAAGGCAGTTCTGGGGAACTGCATAGCATTTTGCTGTGGGCCTCACAAAGATTCTGTGCTATTTAAAAATCTATATGAAGCCACTGAGAGAGAACATCAATATGCAGGTGATGTTCAGTTCTGTCTGCCTAAAGTATGTACATCAGGAGAGGCAGTGGGTAAATTTAGTTTGATTAGATTAAATCATTTGAGGGACCAGTCCTTCTAGTCTCTTGCCTACAAGGCAGGACAGAAATGGAATCAGCGGCACAGTGGGATGGGAAACTTTTGGCCCTCCAAAGCTTGTTAAACGCCAATTAGCTCCAGCTAGCATGTCAGGGATGATGTGAGTTGTAGCCCAACATGAGTCAGGAGTTCACACATTAGCTACTTCTGGTGTAAACAGATAGTAGGCTGGAGGGTGTTGTGGCAGTAGGAAAAGGGCATCTATGGAAAGATTTAACCACCCACCAGGTGTGCCGGGTTCGGCCCAACATTGGGGGGAGCCCAGTGCGTGTGTGTGACATCATGTGTGTGGTGCACGTGATGTCACATGGTGGGAGGCCCAATGGGGCCTGGTGCACCCTCCGAAAGGCCTAATGGGGCCTAGTTGCAGCCATGGGAGGGCCCGACAAAGCCCGTTGCAGCTGTGGGGGGGGGCCCAATGGGGCCTGACTGACTGCGGAATATTTAGGGGGCTCGGCCCCCTCATTGAATTTTTTTTGGGGGGCCTCAGCTCCCCATAGATGGCGTGCCAGCCACCCACACTTCTTGTCCACTGAAAACCATTGCCTTCTGAAGCTACTTTTCCTTATTAAAAGTAGGAATATTGTTCCCATGCAAACGTGTGTAACTTCTAGTTTAAGGCCCAATACAGTGGTACCTCGGGTTAGATACGCTTCAGGCTTCATATGCTTCAGGTTACAGACTCTGCTAACCCAGAAATAGTACCTCGGGTTAAGAACTTTGCTTCAGGATGAGACCAGAAATCGTGCTCCGGTGGTGTGGTGGCAGCAGGAGGCCCCATTAGCTAAAGTGGTGCTTCAGGTTAAGGACAGTTTCAGGTTAAGAACGGACTTCCAGAACGAATTAAGTACTTAACCCGAGGCACCACTGTATGTTAAAGGTCTGAAGAACTAAGAATAGGCACCTGCTGGTGCCACCTAATGGTAATGTATTGTAAGAAATGACATTCTACCTAGCTGGGATTTTAAAGCCGTCATAGTTGTGACAAATTTATTGCTAATATTATGTTCATCTCCTGGTCAGTCATAATCTTTCTGCTTCACTCAGTCTACTTGGGCCACTATGTAGCTCTTTACACAGCTTTTGTACCATGTTTATATTGGCTAGAAGAGCACTGAGTTCCTCCACTGTGGCATCTTAGGTGCATCAGGAATATTTTATGAAGGATATGATGAGACTGGAGCTTTAGCTCCCTTAGTCCAAGCCTTAGATTCTAAGGTTTTGGGTTATTCCACATGTATGTATGCATGCAACAAATTCAGAGCTAAAATACCCCAAGTTCTGCACTGTCATGTTACATTTGCATGTATTTGCTCTTCATAATTCATTCTAATTGTTCCTCTTCTGCAAATGATGGGAAACAATTAGGAGCTATAGCTACCTTCTGAGTTGTGGAATTTTTTTCTACCTCCTTTTCCAGATAAGCATCTTCCTATTAAGAAGGCCTAGATAATCTCATCAGTCCCAGATGGTATGTCCAATGGCCAGGGATGATGGGAGTAGTAGACTCTACCCCTGCTCTTTTCCCTAAACTGTTGGTTTGATTTGTTTTTAATAATGTTTTTAATACTGCAACCCACCCTGGGACCTTAGGGTGACGGGGGTTAATAATTATATAATAAATGCTATGACTTGTATAGTACAGTACCATTCCAGACTATTATCTTTCAAGGTAAACAGGAACAGTGATGATAAAACAAAAAACGAAAGAGACCACACTCATTTCTGGCAAAGGCTTTATTTTAATTATAAAATGGCAAAACGGAATCCCCAGAAATGACAGATCCATCACTTGGACCAAGACTCTGCTCTTATACAAGAGCGGATTCAGGTTCCCCTGCCCACTGTCAGCCAGTTTAGGCTGCAAGTGTATCTATCCATTTACACACATATACATGTTTCATTTTTTATAAATACATGGGACTGAGTGGAATGCTGCGTGTGAACATGGCTGTCCTGTCTAATCGTTTTAAAACAAGCCCTTGACTATGGAATATCCATACTCAGCCATGTTAACTGGTAGGGGGTAGAAGATACAACTGGATAATTTATGTCCTAAAATGCAGCTTCTTCTAGAACTTCCCTAGATGCAGAGGCTCTAAACATTATTGCACACAAGTGAAGAAAGAGCCCACACACATTACAGAACAGAAACAGGCTCATCTCTTTACTGGAAGCAGCAGTGGGGGACAAATTAGGTTCCATAATGCAAAAGGAATCAACTACTTTCAGTCCCACTGAAGATGTCCAAAGCTGCAATCCTATATTGTATGTACTTGCTTGGGAGTATGGCCCATTGAAATCAGTGGGACTTACTTCTGAGTAAACATACACCAGATCACATTGCACATTCCTGAAGTGTGGGAAGGAAAGTGCTTGGAAGGGTGGTCAAGTAAGTTCCAGGACTTATTCCACTTCTCCAACTGGCCAGATGCACCAGTCAGCTGGAGAAAGGCATGTAGGAAGGAATAGAAGGAATGCTTATGATACACAAAGGTAAAAACAAACTGCTGGCATTTCTCAAGGTGAAAACCTAAAACATGCTTACTACAAAGTATGTTCCATTGAACTCTATGGACTCAAGTAGGAAATAAATATGCTTTGGTTGTGGTTGTAGAAATGGAAGAAAAAAACTTAAGTATAGACTGTTCAGTGCTCTGGCAACCTTCAGCAGGATGGTTTTTTAATGGTTACTAGACTTGCTGTTTTTCTCTCCTACCACAAACCCCCATCCACTGCAATAAATGAGGGGAGACAAGTGTGTTTTTACAAGCAGAAGATGATCTATTGAAAGAACATTCAGGACCAGATTTACTGCTACCCTACTTCACACATAGAAATGGCCATCAAAACAGGTTTAAAATGCCACCAGCAGAAAACATGAGGTTGCCAGGTGGCAATCTGGAGATCTTGTCCAAAGGTTCTGAAGCAGCAGAGGAGGTTGCCCAATTCCTTCACCACTCTCTTCATCCCTTCCTTTACTGCCAGCCATTGGAAGAATTCCATACCAGAGAAGAGATAAATGGTGGTGGCATGGGGCAAGAGAGTAGCCTTTCCTGCTGCCTCAACCTAAAGGCATACACACCACCTTCCCAAATGGTAATCTACCTGCTTGTTTAGGGTTGTATTTTAGATTAACAAATTATTGAATACTGCTGTATTTTAGGGTACATGTGAATATTATGACTGAGCATTAACAGAGTCCTGCTGTTCTTGCCATGTATGAACAGAAAATTATAGCTTTCCACTGTGCATCTTTCAGGAGCATTAGTTATGGGGGGTAGGGTGGGAAATCAGCCTTTTTTTAAAAAAAGAAAGAACATAGACCTTTCAGAGTTGACTCATATTCAATAATGAATTGATAATGAATTGATAATACTGAATTTGGGGAAGGCCTTTATTAGGCAGACAGGGCAGAGAAAAGGAGAGGAAAGAATGATCCTTTTGCTTCTGTTCCTGAATAGATGACCCTCCAAATATAATCTTCAAAAAATCTGGAAGACATGATGTTTTGGACTATATGTGACTTTTAAGCAGATGGTTCAGAAATGTACTTAGACCGACTGTGTCTCTTTGTTTGCAATAGCAGCTGCAGGGGCTCCTGATCCAGATTGAGACCATGGTGTGGGAAAAGTTCCTAACCACTGAACAAACATGGCATGGTCAGTCCAAGCAAATATTTTTCAATCATGTTCTTAAGACATGTCTAGTTTGAGAACCAAGCTCTCTCTTCCTTAAATAGTGGGTGATAATATTGGTTTTGGACTTCATTCCAGAGCAGCTATTATTTAGCAATTAACAGCCTATGTCTTACCTTAAAGAAATAATTGTGATAGAAGGTATGTAATCAAACAGACTTTTCTGTTTATATACTTTTCTGTTTAACATGGGCAGACTGCTGAGGAGGTGAGATCCCAATTCTAACACATTTTTCTTCACACAGGGCTAAAAATGATTTGCAGGGATGATCTCACCTGACACTGGAGAGAACATACACAGTCTCCAGTCTAGTTTAGGTATTGCAAGACTTGAATGTCTTGCAGTCACTCATACCCAGAATTAGAAATTTATTCAGTAGTTTACCGTAGAGATTATTGCCATAAAGGAACTAACCTATATTATCAAATTAAGACAGAAATTAGTTTACAGTGACTGTTTTTAGCTTTTCCCCTCCTACAAAAGAATTAAAAGAACATTCAAGCTTAGCACTGAGTTAGTATTAGGAACTTCAGTGTTGCAAGGCTCACACCTTTTGGGTTATTTCTGCCAGAAATACACTGTAACAAGGGTAATGAAAATAAGCAAGTCTTGCGATGAATGGCTTAGACTAGCATACTCGGTGCCACTCGCATTACTTAAGTTGTGCAATGGGTTTCCTAATCTCCACTTTCTCAGCAAGGGATATTTCAAAAGCACCCAAACATAACCAAGACAAAAACAAATTTAGTAAGTAAATATGCTATTTGACTTTATGACCATTTTTCCCCGGTAGCATTGTATCACATGCAATCCAGTAAATGTTCTCCCTGGAAAGTCTGGCGCACCATCTTGCTGTTAACGCTGGCATGAATGATAAGATAGGAATCTGGTACACTGGAGTTTAAAAAGTAAATGCCATGGTGAATTGAGGCACTTTCCACCAGGTATGCTAGCTCTGTCCATTATGCCTGCTGAAATTATTTCCTCCAGGTGGCTGGATCTGAATAGAGTCGAGGAGAGGCCGTAGAGCTTGTCCAAAAGGTCTGAAGCCACAAGAAAGACATAAGGGATGGTTGGGGAAGAGAGAATTTAAGTTTTCCAAGCACTCTGAACACAAACGGGTTCTCAACTAAAATTAAAAACAAAGCTGCTTATAGAGAAGAATGAAGGCAAACTACTAAGGATGTTCCTATAAAACGATACATGAGCTGAGCCGAGCCCATACCACTATTTCATCCATCGGCAAAGCAGATGGAGTGTAAAGGAGATCAGCACAGGCCTCACTTGTAACACCTAGAAGTACAGCGGCACAGAAGCAATTCTTTGTCAAGTCCACCTTTAGGGCAGGGGGTGGACCAGCTGTGCCTCTTGGTTGTAGCGGCAGAAATGTCTGGGTTGGTGTGCATTACTCAAAAACATGTTGCCGTCCCAAACTGCAGAGCCCCAGGGTTGCTTGCAGTGTAGTATTGGCTGCTGGAGCACAGAACATAAGCTGCATGTTGCTGTGGTGGCAGGTGCCTGTGAGCCTAAAGTTATGCCCCAGCCTCCACTGCAACAGGTATGGGGTGTTGCACCTCTCCATTTGTGCCTCAGCTGGCAATGTAATATGCTGAGAATTGTGTTCCAGCATTCTCCCATATTGCAAGCCATATTGGGGAATATTTGTTTCAAACTGCATGCTGCATCTACTTTCCATGGCTATGTTTTAGATGAGCCTAAACACATAACGGGGACGCGGGTGGTGCTGTGGTTTAAACCACAGTGCCCAAGACTTGCCGATCAGAAGGTAGGCGGTTCGAATCCCCGCGACAAGATGACCTCCTGTTGCTTGGTCCCTGCTCCTGCCAACCTAGCAGTTTGAAAGCACGTCAAAGTGCAAGTAGATAAATAGGTACCACTCCAGCGGGAAGGTAAACGCCGTTTCCGTGCGCTGCTCTGGTTTGCCAGAAGCGGCTTAGTCATGCTGGCCACATGACCCGGAAGCTGTGCGCCAGCTCCCTCGGCCAATAAAGCGAGATGAGTGCCGCAACCCCAGAGTCGATCACTACTGGTCCTAATGGTCAGGGGTCCCTTTACCTTTTTTTAGACACATAACAGGGTGTGTAACCCACTGAACCCTCCACAGATGTACTTTTCAAAGCAATGCAATGCTTGTAATGCTCATGAGCTAGTCTAGCCCAAAGCAGACAGGACTGAAAACTGACAATACTCCTAACTAATGCAACTAACAACCACATGTTCCAACAAGTTTCATGTCCAAAGAAGTCCAAGGTTCATCTCCAGCCACTGCTATGTTTCCACAGCGTTTTGAGTAAGTCACTTCAAAAATAACTTTGGTAAGAGCTCCTGCTATTGTTTCTCTGCCACCTGCCCCCACAACTTGTTTGTTTTATAAAATAGCCAAAGTCCTAAAAGTTGTGATGGCTCTTTAGAGAATTACATTAACTGAGATGAAATAGTACCCCTCTTAGGCTTAAACAACATGTTACAATAAGCATGCTTTTTAGAAGCATGCTTAAACCAGCCACTTTTATTTTGATGAAAAAGCAGCCACAAGGACCTCAAACATATTAGGGCCCTGCCCTGGTTTCCTGTGACAAATAGCCTTCCCTGAAAGTGCTGTTTATTGCAAACATCACCTCCAGGGGCAAATAGAAGCCATGGAGGAAACCAACACAGAACCCCAACATATTGATCGGGAACATGTTCTGGAATGGGGCCCTGCAGTTGCTGTGTTTTCAAAATAACTGCTATCAGCTGCAGACTGCTTTTTTGGAAAAGGGTGTTTATCACAGTTTAGATCTTAGTGTCATTTGGTTGCAAGTCAGTCTGAAAGGTATATCTGTATTCCAAGTTAGTAAAATCTGTGCCATGTCCTCAGTATTCCTGAAAAGCCATGGCTGTTAAATTTGGCATCAATAATATGGATGTAATAAAAAAGAGGACTCTACTTACGTTGCAAGAACTTCAGATGGAAGGTCAGTGATGTAGGAAGGGATCTTCCTCCCTGTCAAGAATTGTGCCACTTCATTGCTGAATGTATTGCAGTTATGGTCAAAAAGGTTATAAGCCTCTCCTCTGTGACCGCAAGAAAAAGAAGTACAGAAAGAATAATAATGAATGAATATAGCAAGACTGACCTCTTTCAGAGGGATTACAGGAATATATACTCTGTGTGTGTGTGTGTGTGTGTGTGTGTGTGTGTGTGTGTAAGTAAAGCTAATTCACCCCATAACACTCAGACCTGTGTTAAGAGCAGCTATGCAGGGGGAATGTCAAATGGAAAAGCTAGAGGTGATATTTAACCTGTTTCCTGCTTGCAACTTTGCACCAAATTGGCCTCTCTTCATTTGCTTCCAAGTGTATATTTGCCTATTTGGGAATCTGGAATGGAAAGGCTACAAGCAGGAAATGAGTTAAGCATTCCATCCCCCAACTGCTTCTCCACTAAAAATCCTTTCTTCTCCAAATCATGTTTTAATACACAAAGAGTGGTGGGACTTCAGTCTCCATGCAGTTCAATACACATCTCAGTTGTGTATTGAAGTACAGAAACTATTTAGAACTCACTTACCATTTTAAGATTATGACACACTTCTATATTAAACTAACCATAACTCAACAGTGAAGCAGCTTGGCAGGAAGGGGCATGGGCATCCCTATCAACAGGAATTACATGCAGTCACCAGAATAGAATAGAAACAAAGCAGCATTCTCTCACCGGAATATAGATTCACCCAATGAGGACAAGTATTCCAAGAACAGCTCTTCTGAAACTTCTGAGCATCCCAGGTCTACAATAGAGTCTGGGGGCCCAAGCAGAGTCCCACCCTGTGAAGTGTATATGCAGGAGGATATTCAGACACCAAGAACAATTTACCAGTCTCCTATGGGGAATATATAATGCTGAAATATTTCTGCACCCCCCCAAAATTGCTTACATCAATTACCATATTTCCCAAAACACTAGTAAGAGCTTATAGCAGTCAAGTTCCAGAAGGACTCTTACACATACTCAGTCTGGAGGTGGTGAACAGAAGGAAAAAGATAAACCAAATTTGATTCCTACTCTGCTTTGTTGCTTACAAATCAGCTTTAAAAATTGTGGATTAGTGGGGGCTTAGGACCTCAGTATGCTATGCGAGGAAAGCATTTCAGTTTTCCTATACATTAAAATTACACCAAGTTTGATTGAATAAATGGTTTAGAGTGGGGGTGGGGAACTGGATCCTGTGGATGGCCTAGATACTTATCTTCCCCCAACCATGGACCAACTTTAATAGGTGGGTTGGACCATCTACCTGTCAATCACCTGACATAATAAAGACTTCAGGTGACTGACACATGTCAAAGTTAAAAGAAAGTTGCTGTAAAAAACGATTAGCTGATCAACGGTTAGAACAAGCTCTTTTCAATATATCCCTTCAGTGCCAATAATTGGCACTGGGAGCACCTTGAAATAAGCTCCTTCTAACTAAAAGTCAGCTGATTTTTGATTAGAGGGAGTCCCTTTGAAGTCTCTGCAGAGAGGGAAATGCTCCTAAAACTGGACCATCTCCTCTGCAGCGAAGGCTGTTTGAAGTGCTTTGAATAGAACAACTTCCTTTGGAAATAAAATAAATGCTCCTTTTAAAAATGGCGCATTTTTTTTTCTTTCCAGAGGAAGCTTGTGCTGCCCCTTGAGGAGTGATTTCCATGTGCTAAGCACAGGGCTTGCAAAGTACCTTGAACAGCATTTCTGAAGTTCTGCCAATCAACTGACTGTTGGCCGCTTGGGAAGCGCTGTGAAAAAGGTTGTTCAGCAGTGCCTGCTGGTCTCTTTTGTTCAAGCCCCATCTTTACCTACCCAACACCTGACGTCCTATATGACCAGGTGTAGGGCAAGTGGGTGTGTCTTGGCTGAAATCGCATCTCAGGCCAGCTGAGGAGCCTGCGAGCTGGAGCTTTCCCACCCTTGCTTTACAGCATGATGTACTGGATGTTTGAGAGCCGGCCATAATGCACTAAACATTCCAGTTACTTGCTATTTTTCTGAATGGGATACAGAAACAGATCAACAAAAAAATATTGGGAAAAGTAAGAGAGGAAAAAGTAGGTATAGAAAAGAAGTTCCAAGACTTACAGGTGGACAACTGGCGATCCCACCACTACCATAGAAGAACTCATCCCTGTGAACAACTATGGAAGTGTGCCTGAAGGGGGTGGCAAACAAGACAGGTAGAAACATATAAGTAGTGAGATACACCAGAGATTAAACATGACCAAAACTAAAAGTTACCTGCAGCCCCTAGCCTCATGTAGTCCTATATCAATCTGTTTAGGAAGACTACTGAAAAACAAAAAAACCCAGATCCTTACCTAATCAAAATGCCTAGAAAGCATGTGAATGAGCCCTTACTCCAAAAAGTGAGGCACCACCATCCAGCATTGAAAGGACCATGCAAAGCACCTAATAACACGGCCTAATTTGGTGTTGCTACTTTCCTGAACACTCATGAAATAGTTTGTGTAGCACATAATTGTGGAAATGTTTTATGCTATGAAAACATCAATTAATGTTAAGTCTAGCTACTCACCAAATGCCATCCAGCTGCTTACCTGCATATAAAAAGAAAAGCACCATCAGCAACTCAGTTTGCATGTTGCAATCTGTTACTCGCCTTCCATGGCTATCAATTCACATTTCCCTACAATACGCTTAGGCGTAAACTCATAACAGTGCCTTTCTAAAAGAAAAAGCAGGAAAAATAGTGTTCTCTCCCACCCTAAAGTTGGTATTTGATGGAATTAGGAATAGCTTGTGCTCTAATCCCTGGGTTTTATGATTACAGGGGAAGAATTCAGACTTTCTGAATAGGACACAGTGCTAATTTCTGAAAGCAACATGTTTTACTTTACAAACAGATCAGAAGACGAGACATGATGCAAACGGTCCTATAACTACTGTATTAGACTACAGATTTGCCAGGCTTGCAAGCAGTTACTGGCCTGCAGTGCATATATGTCCAGATAACTAGGCAGAGCAACTTTTTGTAAACTTCTGAAAGGTGGTTCTTCTCACTTCCATTTAGAATGACAATTACTAGAGAAATTATGGGTGGGACCTGGGTAGGCTGTGAAGTATAATGTGTAAAACTCTATCATGATTTATTGTAAATGTTAACCTTTCTTATAGTACAAATCATGTAAGTCGACAAAGTATTTATTCCTCTCTTTTTTGTATTCACTTCTGACCATGCAGTTTGGAGTTTCTGTATCTTTAATATTAACCCTCAAAATACATCAAGTTTGAATACAACAGTGAAAGTACATTTTTAAAAAATTCTAACCTGGGAAAATCCCAGTATTATTCCCCCCTGCCCAATTCCCTATATTGCTGAGGCTTCAGTCCTGTGTCTGTGCACTTCATAGTAGGTGTCAACACACAAGGCTGCAGATTTAGATTTAGGATACTTGTACTGGCTTGATGGTAGAGACAGAGATAGCTGAAACCAGTATAAATTAAATTGGAATCACTTATTTGTGTGAATCAGTTCTCATTCAGTTACCTAGTGGCTCCTTTTAATCTAGATTTATTGGAAAAAGGAATTATTGTATTTATCACATACAAATATACTTCCCCTGTTTCTTGGGAAAGAATGCAGAATAACTTGCATAAGTCTGCAGTATAAAAACAAAAGCCCAGCCTTAAGTAGAATAGAGTTCAGTGTGGGAGGTACTTATATTCCATGCAGGCTAAATCTGTTGTGAAACTTTCCTTGCTCACAGTGACAGTGCAAACTCAGATGTAGAGATTTCCTTCAATGAGCTTCATTAAGTTAACTCATTTTAGGATGCAAACTATTATTCTAAATTTCTAGTCTGTATGTATAAATGAAAAGCTTCTATCTCTGTAATGTTGTCCTTTAACTCCCCTGCCTCTCATAATTCATGACAGACCTATTGTCGAACAGAACTTTTGCAGCGAAATGTAAATTTTGTAATGGAATTGCAGAACAATATTATGTTCAGAAAAGTATAAAATACGTATGTTGCTTTCTGTATGCGAGCCTTCCTCTGCATACAGGCACATGTCTGAAAGAGTAATTTCTGGTAATTTTGCATACCCCTACTTTAATATCAAAAAGCAATCATACTCTACTTTCAGGTTGTGTGATATTCTTCAGGTTGTTCCTGAAAGTGTCCAGGAATTCTCTCTAGAAATGTTGGACACTTGTGTCTGGGTAGTGTTGGGGGCCAATAAACTGAGGCTGAATCTTGATAAGATGGAGGTGCTGCGGGATGAGCGGTTTCTGTCTCCAAAAACTAGGTGGACAACTTGTTCTGTGAGGGCTTGCACTCTCCCTGAAGGCACAGGTTCATAGCCTGGGAGAACACCTGGACTCTGACCCGTCACTGGAGTCTCCAGTGGCTTCTTGTCTATGAATGCATATGCCCAGATGGTTCACAAGTTATGGCTGTTCCTGGATAGCCTGGATTCAGTTGTCCATGCTCTGCTGACTTCCTGCAATGTGGGGCTGCCCTTGAAGATGGTGCTGCCTTGTTGGGAATGACCCGTGACATGGCCTTTTGCGGGGCTTTTTGGGTTTCCCCTTTATGAAATGACCTCCCTGGTGTGTTTTGCCTGTTTCCCTCACTGCTAACATTCAGGAGGACTTTAAAACTATTTGTGTTTACTCAGGCATTTGATGGCTTAAAAATACTGTTCTTTGTAACTTTGCAATTACTAGCCGTGTAGGTATGATTTACATGTTTCTAAGCATTTTAAATATGTTTTTAGTTTATTTTTAACTGTATTGTTTTACTGCTTTGGTGTTTGGTGCCCTGGACAACTTTCAGAGATAGAAATTTAAGGAAAAAATAGAAGGGAGAGCTAAGAATGTGATAAAAGAAGTATATTCTCAAACACTATATAACGCAGTCCAATGCTTTGCTCCTATATTCTTTTCTTAGTTAAACTACATAAAAAGCACTACTTATAGCAAAGTAGTTAAAGTACTCTAGGCTTGTTAGATCTGTTATGACTAAGCATCTAGAACTACTTAATACCAGGAAGTAAATGATTTAGACCAGCAGCCCTTTCATCCAGACACAAACTCCTAACTGTTCTGTGCAGTACTAAGACTAGTCCTTACTTCCTCTGCTAGCTTTCTCCTCCATGAATTAAGACAAAAATGTGCATGGATAGTACTTCTGCAACAAAAGGTTTCCATGCTTATGGACCTAATGAATATTCAGACAGTTACCGGTACTATGTTGGGGAAACAAATACCGTATACCAATTCTTTAGCTAGAGGCAGGGCAGACCTTGTCTCCACTACCGCACACGGACAAGACAAGCGTGATTCGTACTACTGGGGGGGGGGGGAGTGTACGCTGGAAGTGAGTGCAGATCCTGTACAGCATATCATCCCTGATACGTTGAAAGGGTATAGTTGCTGCTGTTCCTTAACGTAACCCCTGTCTACCCTCCACCTTTGAGTTGTGCATCCAGCCCTCTACCTCCCCTTTGGGACGAGAAAACAGAGAAAGTTGTTCGGATTGCGAACAGGTAAAATTACCACTTTCCCTGTTACTTCGGGTCACCCTCCAAGCCCCGAAGAAGCCTCTTACGTAACATATGTGTGCGGGGGGGCGGGGGAGGAGGAGGGCGCCCGTTAAGGATCAATGTACATAACACAGACGGCGGTTAAGGATCAAGACCCACATCACCTTCCTCCCCACCCCGCGGCTGTAGGACCCCTGCCCGTCCCCTTCCCCCCTCCCATTTGAGCCTTCAGCCACCCCCTTCCCCAATACATAATACGAGGAGGGCAAAGGCTTTCTCTCCCCCCACCCCAGGCATCATCTGACAGAACCCCAGGCGACGGACGGGGTCGTCTCTCCATCCCCCCCCCTCCCGGGGCTCCTCTCACCGAGCATGATGGGGCTGAGGCGTCGAGCCATGCCCTTGGACAGGTCGTAAACGTAGAGCTTCACCGGGTGCAGCATCGGGGGCGAGTCCATGGCATTGGCGGAGGGCGACAGAAAGAGGACGGAGGGGGCGACGGGGAAGGAAGCTCTTGACCGAGGCCAGTGGTAACGGTGGTTAGTGGGCGGGCGGCCGGGAAAGCGGGAGCCCAGCCGGCCCGGCTCCTGCTCCTGCGGCGGGTGACAGCCAACTGACAGAAGGGGACAGAGGAGAAGGGAGGAGGGCAGCGGGGAAGGGAGCGTTCGCCGCACGCATGCGCCGCCCCCACAAGGCGAATCCAGGTTGCCAGTCACGGCGCCTCTGTGAGGGAAGGGCGCTAGGCAGCCGGGGGGCGGGGCCAGGGGGCGAGCGTGGTTTGGTTCCATGTGGGCGGGCATCGACGAGGATAATGTGACCAGAGTTCTTCGGGGCTATTGGTTAGGAGGCGGGGAGGAGGGCGGAGCGTATAGCCATTCTCGAGCAGTAACAGGTTGCATAGTGACTGGTGGGCGGGGTCTCTAACGCAGCGGGGGCATGACTTGAATATGTAACTGAGACGTAAAGGACCTCCGAGCGAACTTGAGGCTGCCAACCGTTCCATAGAAATAGGAAAGATGAGAGTATCGAATTCCATTGTCTGAATATGGATATTCCTGGTTCCTTTAGGCTCTTCCCCCCCCCCAGGCGCACAGCCCACGGAAAACAATGAATAAGTGTAGGATTCCACGTAGCGGCAAAGACAGGGGTTCATGTTCTTCCTCATTTATTTCGTATTACGATGTGGTGTTGTTGTTGTTGCTTTTTAGAGTTGTTAATTGCCAAGTAGGCCGTTACATTTCATGTTTCATATTGGGAGGGCCCGCTTGGTCTAGGAGAGTGGTTTGTGGCCCTTCACTGCTTGCTATTCTTCCTTTCTTTACAAAAAAATATACCCCAGCTTTTCACCATCAGGTCTCCAAGCGGCTTAAGTTAAAGCAATATACAGCGGACAAAATTTAAAAACATAAACCTTCAGGATTATTGCAAGTTAGCGGATTTTAGAAGGTTTAGTTTTTCATTCAGAAAACTCTCATGCAAGACACCTTTCAAGCTACAGGAAGAGTAAGTTTTGCCCTTTCAGCTCAAATTCGGCGCTCAAGTTGTACATAGAAGCCTTGGACGTTGCAAGCATTGCGTTTTAAAATGTTTTAAAACTTTTAGGCTGCAATCCGGTGCACACTTACCCGCGAGTAGGTCCCACTGAACTCAATAGGACTTAACTGTGGGTAGATAGGGATAGGATCCCGCTCCCAAGAGACATGTTGGAAAGGGCAGGACACTCGCCTTTGCTTGCTGCTTTTGGTTTTGTGGGTGGTTCGCTGCTTCCCAGTCTCAGCTAAGCGAAACTCCCCGAAACAATCATTTTATTTTGAATGACTATATGCAATCTTAAGTAGGTGGGGGGAGGGGGGAGGAGAACAAGCTGTAAAGGAGCCCGAAGTTGAGAAGTCAGTGTGAATCTCTACTTTTTAAAGTCTATGGTGAGTATTGATCGCAGGGCTATGGCGGGCACGTTTGGGATAAGGCGCAGCCTACTTTCCCCTCCCCATTGGACAACTGCGCTGTTAGGGGCGGGGGTTAGGCGTGACTGACAGATTCCGGGTTTAGTAAGGTGTCGGGGACGGAAAGAGGCGCTCGGGGAAATTCAGGTAACTGCAGTTTTCCCGCCTGCTGGTTGCTGCTGCGGTGCAGCCTTTCCACGTCTGAGGGGGCCGCCGCCCCCGAGCTGGTGCACTTAGTGGCCGTGGGTTGGGAACGGACTGCTTTGCGGGAGCTAAGGAAGCTCCTTATTTTCTGATTTCTGCCTACAGTAGGGCCCCAGGTCTTGTTCACACACACACACGTGCATATTGACCTGTGTTTGGGGATGCCAGACTTCCCTAAATTGCTGGATCCAGTAGGTGTCCGATTTTAATCAAGCCTCCTGAACTCCTGGATCCAGCAAGGGTTGAAATAGAAGGCAGGCCAGCTTCCTCATGAGGAAATTGCCTGGGCTGTTAAGAGAACAAAGGAAAGGTGATGAGCCATTAAGAAAGCGATGGAGAGGAGGCTCTGTGCCAGAGGCCAAATGGGTGGGGGCGCTTCCTCCAGCTCTCAGTGAGTAGAAGGACAAAAGCCAGAGTTGGGAGTTGGCTGTGTTGTGACCTAGAGGGAAAAAAGGTTGCAGGAAAAGGCAGGGAGAAAGCCATTGCTGATGTCTGCTAGAAACCAAGGTTATAGCTATGGGAGAAACAATAACCTCTGGGGGTGTTAATGTAGTGAACCCCTCCATTGTAGGCTCTGGTTATACAGTGGTACCTTGGTTCCCAAATGGCTTGGTTCCTGAGCAAATCGGCTCCCGAATGTCGCAAACCCGGAAGTAAGTGTTCCGGTTTGTGAATGTTTTTTAGAAGCTGAATGACCATTTCGGCTGTCAGCATTATTTCTGGGGCCAATCAGAAGCTGCACCTTGGTTTGCGAACGGTTTGGAAGTCAAACGTACTTCCAGAATGGATTGAGTTCGGGAACCAAGGTACCACTGTATATATGTGTAAATAAACCATCTATCGTAAAGACACCACAATCTCCGCTGTGCCTCATTTCCAAAAGGAAACATTAACCCTGGGCATAGCATCTGAAACCACTGGGATCTCACTCTGCTTGGAGACTGGAGTGGTGTGCAACAATATGTTTCTCCTGAGTCCCCCTCCCCACAACTGTCATTGTATTTAACAATGTGAAGAGTCTAAAACTGCCTTAAAATAATAGTTGTGATTCTTCACACATGTCTGATTTATTTTCAATATGCCAGTTTCTTACCATGCCACTGTAAAGATTAATGTGCTGGTTAAATGAATACAACAGAGCTTACTTGAATTTTCTTCCTTTTCTCTCTCTCTATGGCAGACCACTTATTTACTGATAGGTAAGTGACTTTTTTCAAGCTTCAAATTACCTCCCTGCAGTAGTGCTGTATGTATTGTATTTTAACTGTAAATTTGACACAGATGTAATCATATTCCATTCGTAGCTCATTTTATTCCATGGGCTGTTGTTGAGAGAGCCATTGTGATACGAGATGGAGTTTGGGGATGCCAGACAGGGCCAAAGTGTTATGTGTGGGAGATACATGAACAGCCTGAGGACTTTTTTTGTGTTTGCTGAAAAGCAGCTGTGTAAGACTGCCAGCTTGAAAAAAGCAACAGCATTCCTCTTCTTCCACCTACTGTTTATCCTTTCAAAGTCATGATTTTAGGGGATGCCTGGAAGCACATGTAATATAGTATATCTACCTTCTTTGTTCATTCTCCTTAGCACAACGTGAAAGCCATGGCAGACTGGCTATCATACTACAAAAATGAGGAAGGTGAAGAAGAAGAGGAACAAAATGAAGATGTTGAAACAATTGGTAAGAATTGGTTCCCAGCCTTTTTTGGCCATGCCCCACCTAAGCATCTATAAAATCCTGATTCCCGCCCCTGTGAAATATAATTCTTATTATTTAAAAAGTGAATTCCTATTCCTGTGGAAGAAGCCTAAAAGGCCATTCACTGTTAATAACTCATTCTCGAATTGCCCTCCTTAAAAATCAAATTGCCCCCCTGTGGGCGTGTATTGGGAACCACGGGTCTATAGGCTTATGTGGGCTAATTATTTATTATAGATGAGTTAAAGTTATTTTAGCTTGCAGCTAATCTAGCACATCAATACTGAAAATATCTGGGAACCAGTACAGCTGAGCCAGTAGTTTAACTGGCATTTGTATATGTGAAACACTTTGTGGCATACCGTACTTCTAACATTTTGCTACTCTTGATTACCGGTGCAGGATGCTAAGAAACCTGGGCTGCTTTTGCTTTTTTAAGAAGGCAAGTGCTTAGCCTTTGTGGGTACAGAGGTAGGTGAAAGCATGAGAGCACTGTCTGCAAAAGGCTGATGTCACTTTATGTGCTCTTAGAGTGGGCTGCTTTATGCAGTTTCTTGGTAAGACAAACACACTGACCACTGCAATACCAGTGAAAGGCATGATGAGCCAGGGTGCAGGCAGCCTATTGAGAAAAAGCGGTCGTCTCTTAGCCCATCATGGCTGTACAAATGCATACCCTTTCTTCTACTAAGACCAAGTTTAATTGTGCATAGTCTAAAGAATGTGTGAATTGTAATAAGGCAACATAGTGAAGTACAAAAATTGAGTAAAATGAGAATGATTTGCATACAGGGTTTGACATTTTTTTCTCCGTAGGAGAATATAAATATTCAGGTCGGGATACCTTGGTTTTCTTAGTGGATGCCTCAAAAGCCATGTTTGATTCCTATGATAATGGTGATTTGACTCCTTTTGATATGACAATCCAGGTAAGATGACCCTTCAGAAATTTAATATTACATATTGTATGTTTTGAAAGTTCCTTAAATGTGTTGTTTGTAGTATAACCTGATAGAACTAGCTGTCAGTTCTGTTTTATGTTTTGGCAGTTGCCATATTATTCCATTTTCCTTAGGATAATGAAAGGCATTTTATGCAGAGGGAACAAAGTAATGCTGAGTTCTACTTTTCTGTTAAATTCTTTCCAGTTTATAGAAATTTAGATGAAAGTTGTGTTCTTAAAATTAAAAACCAAATATGGGAGCAGAGCAACATTCTCTGGAAATGGTTGTCTTCTGTCTTCATCTATGGGAGAGTTTAAACACTTGAAAAGCGGGCAGTTGCATTGTCCCTGTGCTGTGCTACAATAAAAAATACCGTATTTTTCGCTCTATAACACACACCCGACCATAACATGCACATAGTTTTTAGAGGATGAAAACAAGAAAAAAAATATTCTAAACGAAACAGTGGATTTTTGTGGTTCATGCTGTGGCCACAGACATGTGATCTGACGGTGAGTTTGGGGTAGCCCAATGCAAAAATCCTCAGGATCCATGTGGATCCATGCTTTGTAACCACGTTTTTGCACCACTGCGGCCCCATGCAACAGTGGGTGCGTGATTTTTTTGGTGCAAGCTGTAGCCATGGACATGCTATGTGATCTGATGGTGAATTTGGGGTGACCCAGTGCAAAAATCCTGAGGATCCATGTGGATCCGTGCTTTGTAACCACGTTTTAAGTGGGGAGGGAAGGAAAAGCACTCAAGGGACAAGGAACACGCGTGGGGTGGGTGGAGAAGGATGCTGTTAATAATGCAGAAGAGGGGTATAAGAGGAGAAGGCTCCTCTCCTCTCCCGCTTCGCTCCTTTAAAGGCTCTGCTTCTCTCCCTCCTCTATTAAGCCAGCTGAGTGGGAAGGAGAGAGGGACAGAGAGCCTGCTTGCGAAAAACTTTGCTGCTATTTAGCGAGCTGTTCTCTCCCTCCTCCCTGGCTCGCTGAAAAAAAACAGCTCCGGACTCATGTAAGCGGCTCCTCTCCTCTCCCGCTTTGCTCCTTTAAAGCAAGCAGGCTCTCTGTCCCTCTCTCCTCCCCACTCAGCGGCTCTTCTCCCGCTTTGCTGTTTCAAAGCGAGCCACAGAGGAGGGAAGGAATGGGAACCATGGATCCTCTGCTCACGACTGCAGCAGACCCCCCCGCCATCCATAGGCATTCGCTCCATAACACGCACAGACATTTCCCCTTACTTTCTAGGAGGAAAAAAGTGAGTGTTATGGTGCAAAAAATACGGTACATTCTTTAGTCTAAGCATAGTTCCTGAGTTCTGTGTGTTGTGGTACTGGGGCACTTTCCTGAGTGCTATTTGGCACAATTTTACACAGTTTTGAAAACCCCTCTCCATTCCTGAGTTTGCAAAAGAAACACTTCTAGAAGCTGCTGATTCTCTCCTTTCCTACTGCCTTTGCCAGTTTATTATACATTCTAAATGTTAGTTGCTGCTGTGTTCACCAAAACCCCCAACAATTCTGGTGGTAGTGCAAAAGGGGAAAAAATAAATAAAGTAGAACAGTTCTAGGGTGAGCAGATAGGATTCAAACTCTGCCCAGCCGAGTGCCCTGATGGAGGATGTAAACCCCCACTCCCCATGAATCAGAATGATTATTTCAACAGTGCAGAGGGAATTATATCCCACCTTTTAGCCAATCTGCAGTGATCATCTGAGGTGTGGACTATGAGTGTGAAAGTGTGGATGGCTACACCCACTACTGGTAAGCAGCTCTCTGGAGGGTTGTCTGTGGGTGAATGCAGCCCTTAGGCCCAAACAGTTTAGCCAGCCCTGCTTAAAAAATGGATGGACCTTGGTTCTGCAGAAGTCAAAGTGTGAGACCCCAAAAAATGAAAAGAAGTGAAATCTTCCATGTATTGCTTCAGGAGTGAGGCCCACCTGTGTCCAGTTGCCTTGCTTCCATGTAAGCGTGTGTAGGATTGCAGTCCAGCACAATTCTGAGAATACCAACAAGATAGAATGAAGCGGAAGGCCATTGCTCCGTGGTGGAACACATGCTTTGCATCTAAAAGGGCCACAGCTAAATTTATGAGACCTCCCGGAAGTGCTGGGAAAGACTGCTATGAAACTTTGGAGAGTCACTATCAGTCAGTGTAGACAGCACTGTGCTAGATGGGCCAATTCAGTGTTGAACATCTAGATTCTCTCATCTATAAATGTCCTGTGGAGTTAGGGGGGAAATGTCTTAAAGCACTGTGGCAGTCTTGGAAGTATTTCTAGATGATTTAACACCATTTTTGATGTATAAATGCTGTTTTCTTCAGTGGTCCTTTTCCTCTCTTTTCCCATCTCACTTGAACTTTTTTTTTACCAGTGCATTAAGAATGTGTACACAAACAAGATCATCAGCCATGACCGGGACCTTCTTGGTGTTGTGTTTTATGGTACTGAGCAACATAAGAATTCTGTGGATTTTAAACACATTTATGTTCTTCAGGATTTGGACAATCCAGGTAAATATATAATAATATGAGGTGTAACTGTGAAGGAAGAATACAGGAATGAGGCATGGTACTTTGAGTAGCAGAGGTGGCCCACAGTTTTATTCTGCACAGTGCTTAGGGTTGATGCTTTTAAAATACTTAAATTCTGCCAGTGTTGATGCTTTGTAAATACTTGATAATAGTCACAACTGGAGGAAGAGCTCCTCCCTATGGCTGTCTGTTCCTCACCCCCATTACATATTTGTTTAAGATACAATTTTCTAAACCAGTATCAACTCAAGTCGCTTTTGCAGTTGGTGAAAATCTAAGGTACTGCCCATTTCAGAGTTCAGTCTGTAGTGAAGTCATTGTGTTGTAGCAGCTCGCTCCATATATAGTATGCCCCCATCAACCCATTTGTGGAATCTTTGACGTGTGTCACACGGCTTGACATGTAGCTTCAGACACTTGCAAGCTACAGTCCAAAATCCATTTCAGTAAGCTAATGTTAGAAGTCATAAAGAAACTAGCGTTAGGCTAATAGGCTAAGTGTAATGCAGCCATTAGTCAAACCAGAACAGTTCTGCAGTTACTCCTCCTTGCAAAGTGGAAATCCACATGCAATGGGACTTCTGGTTTCACTTCTCCCTCCAGCCCACTGTGCACCCCCAAAACCTGCTAGAGAGAGTTCCCCAATCATTTGTAGCAGATATCCATTCACACTTTGCTCAATTTCACCCATTGATTTTTGTGTTTGTTATGACATTAGGTTCTGCAGGGAGCTGCATAGGAAATCTCATATCCCAGAAACTACATCTTAGTCCACTTTCAAAAAATGTATATCATTTTAATGATTACAAAGTTTAACTCCAGATTTAATTAAAACCATCACCAACATTGGTAACCAAATGTGATTCAGTCATCCACTTAGGTATTTTGTTCTTTCTTCCAAAATACTCAATTTTGTGTGTGTGGATAAGTTCTATCACCAAATGTTGAAGTTAGATACTTCATTCATCTCTGATGCTCCTCAGGCTTCGCTTAGCCAAACTTGCAATTTCAGGCCTGTTCCAGTTTTGAGCCAAGTTTCATTAGCAACTAAGAAAAGGCAGTAGTCCTTCTTGCACACAGAACTGCTCTACAGAACATTTGATCTCTTCTCATAAGTTGAACGAGAAACATCGTAGGCAAACTACTGAAAGATTTGCAAATTCTGGCATATCATGGCTTAAAAGAGTAGTGCTCTTTGTGTTTTGTAGGACAACACTGAACTGTAGTCATTCATTTTCTGTTCTTTTTTTAGGGGCAAAACGAGTGTTAGAGCTGGCCAAGTACACTGGAGAGCAAGGGAGAGCGCTCTTCCACAAATCCTTTGGCCATAGTGCTGACTACTCACTAGGTGAGGCATTCTGGGTTTGCTCAAATCTCTTCAGTGACGTCCGCCTCAAGATGAGCCACAAAAGGATCATGCTGTTCACCAATGAAGATAACCCTCATGGTCAAGACAGCGTGAATGCCAAATTTGCTAGGACCAAAGCTGCTGACCTCCGAGAGACAGGTCAGTACTTCAAACTAAAATGGTGCCGCCTCTTAGCGAACTAAACAGTGTTTGCAAAACTGGTTCCTAATGCTATTTGTTATAAGTAATCTTAGGGCACAATCATTTATTACATTTTTCTCTCAATTTTCTTTCAAGAAATTGATGGAGGCATGTGTGGTTCTACCCCATCCTCCTGTATTCTTACAACTCTGTGAGTTAGGTTAATCTGACTCTTAAGAGATAGTGACTAGGCCAAAGTCACCCATTTGAAAGCTTTATGCATGAGTGGGTATTTGAATTTGCTTCTGCACTCAACTTCTTTTAAGCTGTTTAACATAGTGCATAACGTGATTGGTGGCTGAATTTGAAAGCAGGCTAATGGAGAACATTGGTGTGCATTAACCCTTGCTAGTATGAACTCCATACTCTTACACACTTACATACTCCATACTCATACACACGGGTGCCAAGTATGCGGAGCTGTGAGGACCAAGGGCCCCCCAAATCCCAAATCAGAGGGGTGCTCCCCCTCCATATTTTTTGGGTGGTCGACATCATGTGCACACACCGCAGAGTACAATGATGTCACGTGCATGGCACACTGATGTCACGCAGCCAGGGCCCTCTCAATCAAGGTGGCACGCATGCTTCTTGTTCCTTCCTTGTCCCCTGTGCTTCATTCTGGGGCTGTTTAAGCTCTTTTGCAAAATGAAAACCTTTAACATTCTAGGAAATAGGTAATCTATATTGCTCCAATTCTGTTTTGACTCCAGGTATCTACCTTGACTTAATGCACTTGAAGAAGCCTGGGGGGTTTGATATCTCCTTGTTCTACAGGGATATAATTAATACAGCAGAAGATGAGGACTTGGGAGTCCAGTTTGATGAGTCTGGAAAGCTAGAAGACCTCATGAAGAAAGTACGAGCAAAAGAGACCAGGAAGCGAGCTTTAGCCAGGTGTGTATTGAGAAAAAACTTAAATTCTCCTCCTCTTGTGGGGTAGTGGTCAAGAGAGATTTTGGAGAAAATACTTCCTCTCAATAAATGCCAGCCACTTAACAGTTATGTTAAAGTACATAATGCTAAGTTGTGGAAAGTTTCCTTTGTGTTGTTTTGGGATGAGAATCTTTTCATATGCTTTTATCTCTTTAAACACAATACAGGATCTAGAAAGCTTCAATCTGTATTTGTTGATTCTTGGCAGGCTGAATTTGTATCTGGGAAAAGATGTGGCTCTTTCTGTTGGCATTTTCAACTTAGTGCAGAAAGCTGTCAAGCAGCCACCAGTGAGGCTTTACAGAGAAACCAATGAGCCAGTGAAAACAAAAACTCGAACCTTTAACCGACAGACGGGTAGTTTGCTTCTGCCAAGTGACACCAAAAGGGCTCAGGTAAGGTACTTTGAGAATTATTTACTCAGTCTCTTCTCCCCCATTTTCCATTGGCAGAATTTGCAAGCCCATTTTTAAAAATGGAAGAAACAATCCAGACACATCATAGCACCTGTTGTGATTAGCAAGCCCTAACAACCTGACCCTGTGTTCCATTGTAACACATAAGGTCTCTTTAATATTTATATACCAAATATTATATATGTACTGATTTTTCTTCCCTTTCCCCAACAGATTTCTGGGTTGGGCTACGAGTAGAGGAATAATTTTATAAATAATTATTTGCAAATAATTGGGCCCTGTTGTGTCAAACACTGGCAATTGCTTTAAGCATTTTCTCTAATTTTCCATTTTCTTCAAGCATAACTTTCTGTCTTTTGGCAGGTAGTTCTCACTAATTTCCAAGGTCTTTAAAGGACAGTCAACTAGTTTTTTTGTGTTTATTTAATGGAAGTAGCATGCAAATAAATGATCTCCACAAGGAATAAAGCTAACCCGGAAGCTGTACGCCGGCTCCCTTGGCCAATAAAGCGAGATGAGCGCCGCAGCCCCAGAGTCGGCCACGACTGGACCTAATGGTCAGGGGTCCCTTTACCTTTATATGTTGCAGATCAGGTGGCTAATGTTGCAAAAATGTTTTTGGCAAGCATTTAACAAAAGTGTGTTCATTTGAATGGTTTTGCTGCATGACATGACCAGTTTCGTTTATATTGCGGTTCTAGTTCCAAGGACCTCAGAGGTCCTGTGCATCATGGACAATCTCTGGCTCTCCTCTTGAACTTGGAACTGTGCAGAAGAACCAGGGATTGTCCCCAGACAGCTGCTTTTTAAAAGTGATCTAAGCCTGAGACTCAATTGGGACAATGTTGGGAGAATGTTGGGGAAGGGTCAAAATTCTGGCTGACTACCAAAGGCAGCCTAAATTTGTGGACCCCTGGAATAGCTATTCCCACCCTGAGGTGCAAAGAGAGGGAACCCACTGCAAGGGGGAGCTTTTGAAATAGGAGTGACTAACCTGTGGTCCTCCAGATGTTGTTTGAGTCCATCTCCCATCAGCCCCAGCCAACATGGCCAGGAGTTAGGGATGATGGGGGTTGTAGTAGTTCAGCAACACCTGGAGATCAAGAGGTTAGCCACCCCTGATTTACAATATGTGGATAAAAACAGGAGTAGCTGTCTGATAAAATTACTCTTAGCGAGTGAGACGAGAATGATTTCACCCAGAGGCTTGCCGTAGATCTTTTCGCTGACTTTTTACAGTGTAACTTCAGATTTGCTAGACTCTATAGGCATGATTATGTTTCCACTAACACTAGACCTATATTTTACATCACTTGGGCCCGAGGCTTGTTATTTTTCTAGCTACTTTTCTTCCCCCTGCTCCCTTTTTGTAGATCTATGGGAACCGTCAGATTGTGCTGGAGAAAGAGGAGACGGAAGAAGCAAAAAGGTTTGAGCCACAAGGCTTGTATCTGATTGGCTTCAAGCCCCTGGTAATGTTGAAACAACACCATCACATCAGGCCTGCCCAGTTCATCTATCCTGAAGAGTCCTTGATTAGTGGTAAGCATATTGTGGGAAGGATAGTCTGCTTTGTAACTTGACAGTGAAATTTCATTGTGCAGAGCAGGATTTCAAACATGAAAATAGGGGATGATGATATGAGGTCGACTTTTTGGACCCATACTAGTCAGGGTACAGAGCAGGATTAGGCTCAGTGCCATGATTAGCATATTGATAAAGTTGCATTCCTTATCAATTCCAAACATTATATATATGTTAAAATCACTCAGGATGAAACCTTGTGGCTGCACAGGTTAAATCCCATGGTGCAGGACAACAGTCATCTAACAGCAAGTGGCTTGGTCAACTCCCAACATCCACCCTGGAGGGTGGATAAGAAATCAAATACATTATATTGATTTGATTTGTTGCCCTTCACCACAAGGTCCCAGGGTGGGTTACAGCGATTTAAAAGTACAATATTAAAATGATTTCAAAACAAAAACCATTAAAATAATAGGGTGGGGAAAGAGGTGTGTCTTCAGCATGCAATGGAAACTACGTAAAGAAGGCGCCAGGTACGCCTCTGTTGAGGAAATTTCAAAACTTAAAGAGGTTGCCATGGAGATTGCCCTCTCTCGGGCTTCTGCCCGCCCACCCCAACTAAACTTTTGAGCTGCTGATTATTGCTACCATTTAGAAAAGAAACACATTTACAAAAAAACAGAAACTATACCTGTCTGTCCCAAAACCATGGTAACCAGCCACACACAGAGAGATATAGTTGCATATAGTCCTCTGCAGAAGCTTGATGTAGTTATTTCAAATGTGTTTTGAGCCACCAGAGTTGTTTCATTAAAGTAACAAGCATGGATTTTTGCTTTTAGGAAGCACCACACTATTTAATGCCCTGCTGACAAAGTGTCTGGAGAAAGGGGTGATGGCCGTATGCAGGTACACACCCCGTCGGAACACTCCTCCTCGGTTTATAGCCCTGGTTCCTCAGGAAGAAGAGTTGGATGAGCAGAATGTGCAGGTGGCCCCCTCAGGTAACTGGAGTTGCTGGCATTTCTGTCTTACAGATGGCTAGTGTGGTGTTGTTCTACCACTGTCAAAAGTTTTTTCTGCCATCTAATTTAAGGAGTGAAGGTTTATATTTTTATGAGCAGCATGGAGTGGCTATAGATTTATCCCCCATCTTGTATAATATTAGCATTACTTTTTATGCACTGGTGCCTTATATAGTTTCCAGTGTATGGTTTGGATTACTTTGGCTGCTTCTGACGAATTCATTAAGGGTATCTCATCTCCTACAGTTAGGTAATCAATAACACACAAGATAATTTTGGGGTTCATTTCAATATCCCACTATTTAATTGCATCAGGTTAGTTCCTCCAGACTTAACAAAACTGGACCCAGAGATGCCTTAGTGAGAATATTTCTGCTTTTGTAAGGTAATCCAAATACCACCAATTTCTACGCTCAGTGCACAGAGTCCTGCCTGCCACCTAATACCACCCTATTCTGGAAGTTACTCTTAACTCTCAAGAACAGATTTTTGGGCCAGGCAAAGATCCTAGTCAGCCTCCAGTCTTTCCTTTCCCCAAACTCCTTCAAAGTCTCCATGTTTTGTGTGTGGGATCTTGGCTCTGCCTGTTTCACCTTGCAAACTTCCATGAGCTATATCTTAGAAGCTGTTGAGATCTTCTTCCTAGCCTATGTGATGTTTCTCAGAACAGGAATTTCTATCTTCTAGCTGAGATGATGGCATATCTATCATGAGATACTGTTATTTGTGGACTAGTTTTAGAGCAAAACCAGAATGCAGACCAGAAATGTTTATCAATAACGGTAGAAAAAAATTCCTTAATTGCTTGTGGGGTGAAATACATTTTACTCTTTGGTTAAGTAGTATATCATAATATTTTTCCTGGCTTATTGCTCTCACTATGGGTATTTAAAGATTTCTTATTCTGAGTTGTCTCTAATAAAATAAATTAAGACATGCTGTAGCTTTTTTCTGGTCTGCATCTGTTAATGTCTTTTGCACATTATGTCCCTATTCTGACAAATTATTCTGTTGTCTTCAAAATGTTCCCTTTCATTGACACTCAAAACAAGTAGTTCACAATTGGTAGTTTTAGTTAGTAATCAAGCATTCACATGTTGATTTCAATCTAAGTGGCAACCCTAATGATAATGTGACTTCAGATCTGTAGATCATTTGTCAGAGATCTGAGCATTTGGGGACATTTTTGAGTATCTCATTTCTCTCATTTATATATTCGTTCCCTCTATTTAGGGTTTCATCTAATTTTCCTACCTTATGCCGACGACAAACGGAAAGTTGACTTTACAGAGAAGCTCCAAGCTAATCAAGAACAAGTAAGCAAAATGATGGAAATAGTCCACAAGCTTCGGTTCAAGTACAGGTGAGTAGAGATGGGAGGAAGGCAGGATCAATGCCCATGTGCAAACAGTTCTTGGACAACCCAGTGGCACTGTCGCTCATTGATACTTTAACCTGGGATTTCAACAGGAGTGAGAGCTTTGAGAATCCGGTTTTACAGCAGCACTATATGAACCTGGAGGCCTTGGCCCTGGACTTACTGGAACCTGAAAAAGCTGAAGATCTGACAGGTAAGACTAATTTAGTGAGTGTAGTTTGACATTTCCCCCCTGTTGCAGTCCTTGGAATTTCCCACAAGCAACGAACTGTTTAATCCAATGTTATGTTTGCACATCATACAAAAAATTGCAGGTTTTAGACTAAAGTGAGTTGCAGCTGAAGCAAATGTGCTGCCTGACAGATTAACCATCAACTGTATTGTGAGGGAAAGAGAGGTGTTCCCGTCCTGCAGGTGTGTGGCATCTTTGGTCCTCCAGAAATGGCTGAGCCACAACTTCCATCATCCAACTTCCATTGCCCATGCTCTCCGGAGCTGATGGAAGTTGCACATCAGCAACACCTGAAGGCCAAAGGTTCCCCCCACCTTCTGTGCTGCTGAACAACACATGGATATAGCAATTATGACTGCATTGGGATTGCTGTGAAGGGGAGGATAACCGGCTCTCCCCAACACTCCCCATGCAGCCAAGATACTGGCTCATGCTGCTGTCAGCCCAAAGCAGTATTGGGACAGGATGCATTTCGGATCATTGGGATGGTTGAAACCTCTGCTCTCCAGTAATCCCAATGCAGCCAAGTTTGCTGTCAAGCTCTGAGGGAATCTGGAGCGCTGGGGAGGTTGAAATGCATGGGCATGTGAGAGAGGGGTGGGTGGGTGGGGAGAGATGTCAATGTGTGTCAGCTGTAGTAGTAGTAATAATAATAATAATAATAATAATAATAATAATAGTGAGTGGGGAAGGTTGTGGGCCTGTGTGTGTCGGGGAAAGAATTGGTGAATGCGAGAATATGTTTGAATGAGTGTATAAATGTGAGAGGTGGGTGGACGTTAGCTCTGGCACCAGCCACTGCCTCAATTCACCCTGGGGGGGTAAAGGCTACATAAGAACCACAATGTGCCTTTCATGTCATAAACTGATAGCAAAAATTCAGTTTTGAATCTTATTTTTGACTGCATGAAATAATCAGGATCTCATAAAAAAGGGCCTTAGCCCTCCTGTTTTCTTGAGGTTTTAGAAACAATGGAGCTCAGTTGGTAGAGCATGAGACTCTTAATCTCAGAGCCATGGGTTTGAGCCCCACATTGAGCGAAAGATTCTTGCATTGCAGGGAGTGGGACTAGATGATCCTTGTGGGACCCTTACAACTCTATTCTGTGATCTATGGTTCCTCCTTTATCAGTGTAAGCACCATTTTTGCTAACAGACCTGATTATTAGTTCATGAAGACTGAAGCAAAAATTAAGGAGCTCTTCAGTCTTTCCAGTATATTCTAGCTTTTTGCTTCCCCATTTCATTGTGGCTCACTTTTGTCTTAGATACGCCATTTTCCAAATTAAAATGGTTTTATAATTTGTATTTATTTCAGTTGTGGTTTTGAACGATCTACCTTAAAGCTCAGTGTTTTGTATGTTTCCTCTGTAGAACCATTATTTCTGTATATTTGAATATTTTTGCTGTTTTGAGGTGTGGTATGCAGACATTTTCTCCCTATTCTCCAGTGCCCAAGGTTGAGGTGATGGATTGCAGACTGGGTAATCTTGCAGAAGAGTTCAAACAACTAGTTTACCCACCAGGCTATGATCCGGATGGGAAAACCACAAAACGTAAACAAGGTAAGATTGCAACAGAACCCAAAGAGAGAGGTAGTTACATCCTCCAAGTTCATTTTCTGCTCACACCAGATTGTGGTTGGATTATCATGGGCTAGGTAGGAGTCTATCTTGACACTGCGTCAGTGTACTTTTGCAGGATATTTTGTAATAGCTGTATAAGATATACTTTATTTATAACAAGGTATTGGAAACACACAATTAATCCAAAAAATCTCTTTCCAGCAGGGGATGGTACAATGCCACTAGAAAAGAAAGCAAAGATTGAAATCTCTGAAGAAGACCTGAGGAATCATGTTCAAAAAGGCACTTTGGGTAAACTGACTGTGCCAGTTTTAAAGGAAGTGTGCAGGAATTACAAGCTGACAGCAGGAACAAAGAAGCAAGAACTCTTAGATGCTGTGACTGAATACTTCAGTAGGCACTGAGAGTTCTATGCTCAGTCTCCTCCCTAAGATTTTGACAAGGAAAAGGGGTGCAGCATCTTTATAGCCATAGATCAAAGGGAGCAGGGATTTATTTTTTCTTGAGAGGTTAAGACTATGTAATAATGAGGATTTATTAATGGGAAAATGCTTCATTCTCCCCACCTGAACTAGACTTAATGAAAATGTGTCTTAATAAATGAGCTTGTTATGTATATCTGTCCCTGCTTTTCTTCTTGTTTCTTTTGCTGTTTCATAAACATATAGTGAGCACAGAGTTGCTTGCATTCATGCAGAACTTGATGCTGCAGATTCAGTGAAGTGTCCACAGCACAAATTATATGGGATTAGTTTCAGTTGTTGTGGCCCAAGGAGACTGACATGATGCTTAGAAAGGTCTGACCGACCGTGCATGTCCCTCAGCCCTTGCCTTCATTACAGTGGTACCTTGCAAGACGAAATTAATTCATTCTGCGAGTTTTTTCGTCTTGCGAATTTTTCGTCTTGCGAAGCACGGATTCCCTGGGTATTAACGGTTTTAAGAAAAAGGAAACAAACTCGCAAGACGTTTTCATCTTGCGAAGCAAGCCCATAGGGAAATTCGTCTTGCGAAGCAACTCAAAAAACGAAAAACTCTTTCGTCTTGCGAGGTACCACTGTATTATACTTTCTACTCTGGACTCACCTACCAGTGGCACATGGCTCTCAGCCGAGAAGGGAATGCAGCCCTGGAGCTGAAAAAGGTTCCCCATCCCCGATCTGTTTGAAGCTGCTGGGGATTGTTTTCACGAAGAAGAATTTATCCAGGTCACTAGTACCTAATAAATTATTTCTTCCCTCTTGCAGAAGATGCAAACTTTGATAGCTTATATTCATAAGAACTTGGTCCCATATAAAACATAGTGACAAAGGCTTTAGTCATCCTGTTATATTCGGGCCATCCAGCAAATATTTTAAACCACACAAAAGACTGAGATCACACAACATACAAACATAATTGCGTTTTTAATATATATAAAAAGTTAAAGCCACTGCCTTTGACAATATTATTTCATCTGTCCTTTATTTCTAACAGTGTTCTTATCAAGTTGTATTAGGACTAGTATTTGAAAGATGGACACCCTCAATGGGTGAACATCATATTGACCAGAACAAGGTCATATGTTTTGTATTTACAAATCTTCAGCCTAATCTTCTGCAACTGAAGTTTGTTTATTGCCGAAAAGGATAGCCTAACTAAAATTCCACTGGGGAGAGTTGCATCAGAATGAAGAATTTAAAACAAAAGACTGGACATCCTCTTGTTAAACATCTAAATGGCAAGTGTAATGGAGGCAGGCAGAAGGGAGATCTGGTAGAAAATAAAAACAGTAGTAAACATTGTACAAGTGACAAGACTCATCTTTCACAGAGTTATTTTAGTTTAGTAAGTGAGTGGTCTGATAAGATTTAGACCAATAGTCTCTCGATAGCTTGTTGGACAGACTGAATCTGTGGCTTTAGCTGTGAGCCTTCTTTGATAGTAATTGAACAGGCAATGACAGGCCGAGAAACACCACATGCCCGCCCCAGGGCCTGCTTGGAGCGCACAAACACGTAGGGCACATTCTTGTCCTCACAAAGCAGTGGGAGGTGAAGGATGATCTCAAGGGGCTCCGCATCTGCAGCCATCACAATGAATTCAGCAATGCCTCTGTTCAAAGTTTTAGTAGCTGTGGAAAAGAAATTGGTACAATGAAAACTCTATTTCCTCACTCTGCCAGGACTCACTCAGTAAAATCAAACAAGCAGCTAGTTGCAACATTAAGAGGGCAAATCCAATGTAAAAGGTTTTATGTACCTATCTATTGGATAATTTCTTGGCTTCTACAAAAAAATAAGTTTCCGTTACTTGTCAAAGAAAAGCTAGGGATTCAAAGAACTTTTGGGTGGATCCTAAAACTTCCCTTTGCCCACTGGAATTTTTGGCCATGAACAAAACAATCTCCCCAACTAAGAATGCTTATTTGTGATAACCTTCCTGCTACTCCCCCAAATTTGCAGAACTGGAATAGTGAGTAAGAAAAGTCAGGGTGTCTGGACTGATAGTAGCAAGTTAATCTAATCCCCAAGACCAGGATGACAACCACAGAATAGACAGAGGTGTTTGGGGGCATATTTAGGCAAAGTACGAACTACTTTTTCCACAAGAGACAATGCAAACCTAATACTCTACAAGAATGGGCAATTAATGGTACAAGCTCAACCCAATCTCACCTTCATTGGCTCCTTTGCGTAGCTGTTTGTAATTACAGGACTGCTGTACAAGATCAAGCAGTGTCTTGGTGAGCTGAGCATCAGCTAGTGGATAAGCTTTAGGATTCACTTCTGCCTCAGTCTATAGAAGGAAACAAAGAATCAAGGTATAGGTAACAATTTCTCTTCTTCCAAGCATTTGCTGTCACAGCTACCTCTTTCTGTGTAACTTAAGATAGTTTTGTAAGTGCGAGTTCCTACAACGGCTAGGTCAATGTTAGAAGGGCCACATTTGGTTCAAAAAAGACTTTCCACTGTTCAGGTATTCCGTTTTTTCCAGCTTCTCTCAAGCCAATGAGGAAAAGAGGCAAAATACATATTGGCCACGGAACCCAGGCAGAGTCTTAAGTAGTTATTCAGCCATGAAACTAGCTGACAATCCTTGGGTTAGCCACATGCAATCTGCCTAACCCAGAGGTTTTCAACCTTTTCGAGTCCCTTACCCAACTAGATCCTTCTGCGGCATCCCTGTGGGGCTCAGGAGCCCAATTATGTCATCCCTTGCCTGCAGAGCTGGCAGCCTCTCACCCTTTTTCGAACACCCTCCCTTGTGGAGTGTTCCCTCAGCCTCCTCTCCTTAGGAGTCCTCTGGGCAGCTGCCGCCTCTGGTCTTTGAGCTGCACCCCCACCCCAAAGAGAGGTGCCTCCCAGAGGTACCATTCGCCTGCGGAGCTCGCAGCTGTGCAGGCCTTTGGGAGGCAGAGACGCAAGAGGGCATCGGAGGAGGGAGGGAAGATGGACAGGGGCCAGTGTAGTCCACGGCACCCCTGATCAAAATTCAAGACACCCCAGGGTGCCACAGCACACTGGTTGAAAACCACTGGCCTAACCTCACACGGGGTTCCTATGGGGGGTTGATCCTTACGTGCATGATCATGGGATGGTTGGTGGTGGGGAGGGGCGAAATAAAAAGAGCGGAAGTCAACCGGAGAAGCGAGGCAGTAGGAGCACGTGGGTGCCAAGATGAAGCCCTGGCCTCCCTAACAT
This sequence comes from Podarcis filfolensis, assembly GCF_964270895.1. NCBI lineage: Eukaryota > Metazoa > Chordata > Lepidosauria > Squamata > Lacertidae > Podarcis > Podarcis filfolensis. The sequence goes on along the minus strand of NC_139612.1, from coordinate 44,529,399 downwards.
GCCTACAAAGGCGCCCTGGCCTCCCTAACATGCCCACTCGCTTCTAAGCGGCGCGAGTGACGGCGAAGTTTCTCCAATAAATCAGTGCTGCTTAAAAAAGCGCATCAACTTGAACATTAAAAGAAGCAGCCGCCTTGTGAGTGACGCCGAGGCTTCCTTGCTTCGCACGTGGCAGCACCCCCCTTTCACAGGAAAGGGGCAGGCCATGCCGGGGAAGCCTCTTCCTCGTTCCCCACGCGTGACATTTCCACGGGCCGCCTCCTCTCCCCCTTCCCCCGCTCGGCGTCCTCAGCGACCCCCAGCGCAGACGTAAAGCGGGGTCCCCGCCTGCTCCGCCCGCCTCGCCCCGAGTCCACTCACCATGTCTGCGAAGTAGAAGAACCACTCGAAGCGCCTGGCTCTGGATCGATCCTCTCGGCCCGAAAGCTTCACGGAGGAAGAGCCTCGCAACGCTCTCGAACGCAAGGCAGACGCGCGCGCTCTTGGAAGTGACGTCGAGGGGGGAAGGGCAGGAAACACCGCGCAGACCGTCCTTTAGGGAGAGAAAATGAACCCCCACAATCTCGCCATTGCGACCTCTAGCGTTGGCGGACTAGGAAAGAAACTCTCAGGAACTGGACCGGCCCTCAAAGGGGATGCGGCAATCTTATGCGCATTTTACCAGGGAGCAAATCCCATGGAGCCCAGCGGGATCGCCTCCTCCATAAAGGCGTTTAATGAAATTGATCCGGTGGTTATTTTGAGCCAGCCAGCCAAGAGTACAACTATGTAGTGCCTGGTCCATCCACAATATGCCGCATCCACAATGTGCTTTGATTCAAATTTAGGTTTTGCCTGTTCCCGACTCCTGTGCAGTTGGCAGCGGCGAGACAGAAATTAAAACAGGTGTGACTCTCGTCCTCAAAATTACATCAGCTTGCCAGGAATAGTTTAACCTGAATTTACAGACCACAAGGCCGGTGGAAGCTGCCTTAAGCTAAATTAGATCATCGATCCACCTAAGTCCAGGATTGCTTACACCGAGTGGCGTCGAGTTTCCAGGTTTCCAGAAGCATAATTCGACATGGAGGTGCCCGAGACTGAACCTGGTACTCCCTGCCTACAAAGCAGGTACTTAACCACTCAGCTACAGTCCTTTCGGGGAAATCGAGAGGAATAGTCTAGAATCCTGCCCGTATGCGCACATGTGGATGTAATCCTTAAGGTCCAATTCACTTGACAGTGCAATTCTATGCAGTTTGTATGAAGAAAGACCCGCTGAGTCCCGTGGGGTTTCCACTCCTTAAGTGGTCATTAGGGAATAAAGCACAATGCGCTCCTTGGGATTTCTGAGAAGGCATGCTTAGGATCGCGCGGCAAGCCCCGCCTTTGTTTCAGGTGCATTTTATTGGCGTGCAGGATTTACACGCCACGTTCTTCCAAGCATAAGAAATTCAAAGCAGTTTTCAACACAGAGAACTATACTAAAAAAAACCGAAGGGGAAAAAACTCCCAACCCACAACCTTTTAAGAAAATGATTCAACCTGTGCTGTAAATTATCATTCCATTCCGCAGGATGACTCCGTCGGTGGGCTCTAAGTCCGCGAAGCCACCAGACAGCAGCCTCGGAAGCGCTACAGATTCCGCAGCAGGCGCTGCTCCTTAGGACTGCGCTGCGCGGCAGGCATTGCGCCTGCGCAAACATTTGCCGCCAAATCTCTCTCTCTCGCCTTATCCGAGAGAGGGAGCGAGAGCGGGGAAGGGATGGAGGCGGCGATGGCGGAGCTCCTCGTTTGCGAGCGGTTCCACCCGCGGCACGACCCCCGCTGGCTCCTGGAGCTGCCGCCCTCGCCGCTTTGCTTGGCGTGCGCCATTGAGATGCTCCAGGATGGCGGGGCCTCGGTGGGTGCGCCCGTCTCTGAGGCACCCAGCCAGCAGCACCCATTCTCCCTTGCCTTCCCGGTGGTCTGTGTGCCCTGTATTTTGGGGCTCTGACCTATCCGCAATGCAAGGCCTCTTGTTTACTCTTGACATTTGTTACAGTAATGATGATGGTGCCATGTACATACAACAGGCTTTACAAAGAGGCTTACAATTAAGTAAGAAAGCAGGGCGTAGCAGGTAGTGGAGCTGGATGAGTGGATTGTGGAGGACCCAAGAAGGGATCTATAACTGGGTGATGGGGGTAAAAGGCACAGGGAGTTTTATATCCTGTGTTCCATTCTAGGAGGAAATTAAGAGGGAATTCAAAAACTTCCAGTACAGGTTGGCACGAGGTTTTAAGCTTTGCTTAATTTTCTCAATAAATAACTGATACAGTTTTGCTTTTCTAATATTTAGCTAGTACGCAAGAAACATGTGCTTTCCTGCCTTCGGGATGTTCTGATTCGGCATGCAACCCTGGTCATGCCATTGCTTGCACAAGATGAAAGAGTGTGTGCTCATTTCATAGCAACTTTGTTTGGTAAGAGAAAAGTATACTAACTTGGTGAATGTAACGGGTGTAGAAGTATTACTCATGGCTTTTCTGAGATAGAAGATTGGAAGCAAGTATTTTATTCCACTATGGTGTACCATAGAGGCTAAGATTATGAGCTGATGGAAAGGCCAAACTAGAATTTTAAATGTATGATAGTGTTTAACATGTTTATTCTTTTCCTCTGCCCCTGGCAAGTAACAACTGTTGGTCTAACTTTTAATCTCAATGAATTATTTCCCAAGTGCATTCCAATCACAGGGATTTGGGGAGGGATGTTGAAGTTTAGAGGGACACATTTTCTCCCTGTGAATTTCATCTACTTACATAATAAAGAAAAATTATAGCCATTTTTGGATTTCCCATTAGAGTCAACAGGGGTGAAACAGAGCTTTGGATTTAACAGATCAGATTTGCACCTTAATAATGAATCAAATTGGAACAATACATGTGCTAGTAAATATTGTGGTTGCTGTACACCCCTGGTTATACTCATTCATGAAAATGGCTTCGGGAGTAATCCCTGAGGAAAAATCCATCCCCACTGCCTTGCGGGATGTCTCTGGGAGAAGAAAAGTCTATGAAGTAAACACTACACAAATCTGGAATGGAGTCCCTAAGATAATTGGATGGCACCTTGTATGCCTCTTGGCAGTTCCTGCAGCCAAGCTGGTGCCAAATATATTCATTTCCTTACCTTCGCTTCACATCAGTGAGGCCAGAAGCCATAGGCACAGCCACTTCTCCTTTCTTCAGCAGCAGCAGCAGTTGATCTGTTGGGTGCTTGGATCTGCTGCCCCTGTGGATCTTGCCAGCTGAAACAGTATTGCTTCATATTGCCTCATTAAAAGACTGACCCTGGGTGCAATTCTAACCCCCAGATATACCATGTCCTAAACTCTCCCAGCTGATTTATCTTGTTTCCTGCTACTCAAGAGCTGTGACTCTCCTGACCAGAAGCCTAGGTTCATGACACCTAGAATAGGGTTACCAAAAGGGGGAAATGTGATAATGCTGGAAGAACCTCTCTTTCTCCTCTGCCCCTATGATCTTCATAAAAATTTCCAAGCCGTGCAGCGCAATCCTGTGTATGATTACTTAGAAGGAAGTTCAATTTTGTTACAGATGGGAGCCCCAGTATAGATTACAAAAAATAATTGTGATTAATCTGTGGGTTGATCTTAACAGCGATATTGCAAACTGTGGAAGATGGCAGTGTACTGGATTTACTCATTGAAGGTGAGAAGCAAATGGTGAATTGCTGTTGGGTATGGGAAGCAATGGGCGTGGGTGGCGCTGTGGGTTAAACCACAGAGCCTAGGACTTGCCGATCAGAAGGTCGGTGGTTCGAATCCCCGCAACAGGGTGAGCCCCCATTGCTCGCTCCCTGCTCCTGCCAACCTAGCAGTTTGAAAGCACGTCAAAGTGCAAGTAGATAAATAGGTACCGCTCCGGTGGGAAGGTAAACGGTGTTTCCGTGTGCTGCTCTGGTTCACCAGAAGCGGCTTTGTCATACTGGCCACATGACCCAGAAGCTCCCTCGGCCAATAAAGTGAGATGAGCACCGCAACCCCAGAGTCGGTCACGACTAGACCTAAGGGAAGCGACTGGACCTTTACCTTTAAGGGAAGCAATTACTGTACTATTTTTAGGTCAAAATTGCATTAGCATTTTTATCAGTGTAAAAAGCTCCAATCCAAATGAAATGAGAAATTTCATAAAGGTTGCAATCCTAAACTCACTTTCTTCAGAGTAAGTTTTATCAAACAGTGTTTGTTAATCTGAGTAAACACACTTAAGGTTGCACTGTGTAGAGAGTAACTCAGCTTTTAAGATTTTCATACATTCTTATGAGAAAATATGTATGGAAATTAAATATTTCTGTAGTAGTAGCTATGGTTAGGGCAGAGTTTATACGTCAGGACCCCTTCCAACTCTGCAATTCTATGATACAGATTTCAGTAGAAAACGACTCAGTACAGATATTGTCATGACCCTAGAACCCGCCAGGCCAATCCATTCTTGAATTGGGTTGGAATTCAAATTGTTATATCAGGTGAATTGGCATCAAATAAGTAACTGGAGCATACACTTAAGTGGCTTTCTTCTCTCAAGCCATATTTTCTAATACTTTCCTAGTTTTTAAGGAGCTGTGTAGTCTAGTAAGGAACCTAAGGAGGTTGATTGTAGGTCTCAGCTACTGGAATTCAAAGAACACCCCCAATTCTTGAATCAAAATTACATTAATACTATTTATGCAAACCAGGAAAATGATTTACCAGCTTCACATGAACCATCTGCTGCACTCTTCTTCTACAAAGCCAAGGTTTTCCATGAGCTTATTTTTTGGTAGAACAGATGGAATAGGATCACTGTGCAGTGATTATGAGCCAAGAAAATACGTCTCAGTTGGTGAATGTTGAGGAACTGAAACACTTAAGATATGAATACCTGACAAATTAATTTATGTTTCCTGAGTTGTATTTCTCTCTCTCTCTGTCCTGCTCCGATATGTGGAGGAGAGAGCCTAGAGTATATTTATGAGAAAACTATTTTGCCCTCACCTAAGCCTGAAAAATAATTCTCTTGAGAGATTTGCTGACATCAGGACCTATTGCTCTGGTTGTGGGTAGGGATTTGCTATTTCTTGATTTCTCTTCATTATAAATATGACACATCGCTGTTGACTTCCTTTCCGTTATCATGTATAACCTTACGATGTTGTGCTTGAGTTAAAGGAAAAAAGAGCAAGATGCCCTTTTCTCTGATAAGGAGGCCACATCTTTTCCCCAACTCCTTCCAGGCAAATGCTCTTTAGCGAAGAGCTGCACTCTGGAAAGAGCTGGAAAGGCTGGTGAGGCAGGTGGGGCTCAATATTTTATTATGTAATAATCTCAGCTGTAGGGCTCGTCCACACTTCCATTTGCCCCTCTGGAAAACCCACGGTTTAGCGCTGAATCGGAACCAACGACAATCAGGTTTTCTGTGGATGGCAATTTGTTCCAATTTACAGTAGTGGTAAAGAGTGGGTTTCTCATGGGAAAGCAGGACAGAGACAAAACTTCTGGGACCCATGCCTTCTAGGCATGGGATAAGTGGAAGTGTGTGAGAGACAGACGTTACAGCAAAACCTATTAAAAGCAAGTAAGAAATGTGTTGTGCCTAATCTCCCCCCCCTTGTGTTCAGTTTTGGTACTGCTGGTAGTAGGACTGAAGTTGGAGCGGTACCTGCACTATCTATTGGATGAATGTCAGAAAGAGGTTGGTACAGATTATTTCCTTGCTGCTTCAAATGTACAGACTCTCACCCCTACTTATGCCCATTCAGTATGGCTTTCACTCTCAGGCTTCTTGCCTGCTTCCAGTTCAGCTCACATGCAAAACTCTGGCCTTTGTCTTTCTCACTACCAGCCAGGCAAGGAAAGGAGCCCACCCAATTGCCCTCTGGCACAGAACAGCTTCCTTTGTTATACTAATGACTAGACTTAGGTGTCAACTTGTGGGATGCAGGTGGTGCTGTGGTCTCAACCACTGAACCTCTTGGGCTCACTGATTGCAAGGTCTGCAGTTTGAATCCGCACAACGGGGTGAGCTCCCGTTGCTGTGTCCCAGCTCCTGCAAACCTAGCAGTTCGAAAGCATACCAGCGTGAGTAGATAAATAGGTACCACTGTGGCAGGAAGGTAAACAGCGTTTCTGTGTGCTCTGGCTTCTGTTATGGTGTTCTGTTGCGCCAGAAGCGGTTTAGTCATGCTGCCCACATGAAAAGCTGCCTGCAGACAAATGCTGGCTCCCTAGGCCTGAAAGCGGAGATGAGCACTGCACCCTATAGTCGAATTCAACTGGACTTAACTGCCCAGGGATCCTAGGTGGTAACTTAGGTGACAACTACAACCCTTGCTTGGCTAATTCAACAATGGAATCCTTCATTGGATTTTAACCCTTGCTGAATGCAGGACCTCAGGAATTACAAGGGACAAACATCACACTTATTAACCCTCCCTCCAACACACAACAGTATTACTCTCCTGCAATAAATTGTAAATTCTTTTATCCTAAGCTTTCATCTCTTGTCTGTTGCTAATTCAGATGCCTTTGGTTGCTAATTGGTGCTTCCTGTACACAAATGTTTCGCAACATATGCGCTTGAAGATAAGTGATAACAAACTTGCATCAGTTCACTATGTGGGTGGTGGTGTGAGGGCACTTCCTTCTGAATAGCAAGTTCAAAGAATGCTAGGGTAAGCAGAACTATATGGACCCTGCCATGCAAGTTGCAGTGCGACTGTATCTGTGAGGTAAAGCGCATTTTCAAAAAGATAGTCTGCTGAATTGTCTGGTTTTTTTTTTAAATGTAAGGACATTTTCTCACTGCTTTAATTTTTCACTTGTTTGCCACCACTATAGTTATGCAAGGTAGCAGCTACAAGAAGCAGCTTGCCCATGTTTATTCTTCTTGGAAAACTGGCAGACTCCATCCCAATTTTTGCTGATGTATGGGTGGTTGAACACAGTAAGTATTACAAGTACAGTGGTACCTTGGGTTACAGAGGCTTCAGGTTACAGACTCCGCTAACCCAGAAATAGTACCTCGGGTTAATAACTGCTTCAGGATGAGAACAGAAATCACGCGGCGGCAGTGGGAGGCCCCGTTAGCTAAAGTGGTACCTCAGGTTAAGAACAGTTTCAGGTTAAGAACGGACCTCCAGAACGAATTAAGTTCTTAACCCAAGGTACCACTGTAAATGCAATGTTGGAACTAAGAACTCCTGTGAAGGTGAGAGATTATGTCTTTTTTAAAGGAGACTACAGTAAAATGTAATCTTGGCAAAGCTCATGCAAGCCATTCACAAGACTACCTGTTCTTTTTTGGAGAGGTGGAGGTCAGCCTTGTAAATTTAACTAAGTGGAAATGAGTGTTTAGTCTCTAAGGGGCATATCTTTAAGGGGCATAAAACATTTTGTGCTTTAATAGGAAGCCTTTCCATATAGCTAATAGTGACTCATTCAACAAATTCCAAAAATACTTTCAATTTCCCTATATGAGGAAAAACCACAAGCTTATGTCAAGATCCACAAATATGGTGTATTGAACTGGACATGAGCAGTCTTTGTGAGACTGGATTAGTAGATCAGCCTGCTTCAAGTCTGAATAAGTATCCAAATGAACAAATCCAGGCAACGTTTTGGTGAAGGAGAATGTTTTTTCATGCCTATATGTGCAAACACTGGGTGAACTAGAGAAGGAGAGGCACACAAGTGGGACATGATAAGCAGTAGCAACACCAAGCTGCTGGGACACAACAACTGGAAACATGGCAAAACTCTAAACTGAGAGTGGTTAGCTAGGTTGACTTACAGGTCTGTGTATGCAGAGGCAATAAAAAGATCCAGGAACTTAGACTAAGGGCAGCATGTGAGGTAGTAAAAATGAAAAGAATGGAAGCAGCACAACTGTGGGGTGACCTTACATCAAGGATGACTTGGAGATTAGGGTTTTGGTCATCTGCTATTTGGAAATAGCTGAGTTTCACAAGTCAGTAGGGTCCCCATTTTTGGATGGAGGAAAGTTTCAATAAGGTGCAAGGTTAAATTGTGAAAAAACCCAGAGGTTGGTTAAACATACATACATACATAAACACATACATTGTGTTTATTTTGATATCTCATATTAGCTATGTTATCAGTTATCAAGAACCAAATTGTAGTGTGTTTTTTAAGCAAAGGGATTTGTACCTTGATGTGCAGATGTAGTACGTAGGCTCAGTTAAATTTTTTAAAAAATCAGTTTGCTCAGCATACAGAACTAACGAGCTTTCTGGGGATAAGGGTGCTCATGAGGAATAATTGCATGAAACTCAGGATGAGGGTGACTGTCTCCTCTGTCTCCCTTAAATGATGCCCCTGTTGGCCAGCCCACAATTGACAAAGTTAACAGTGTTTTCTCTCTTTACAATTGATTTTTCTGTTCTCTCTGCATGTAACATGATGGAGCATCTGGCTGCAGGTTTGATGTACCCAAATGAGAGCATAAAGGCTGCTGTATGTTATCTTTATGGCAAGCTGTACTCTGTCCCCAGTGCTGCAGAGAGGCTGTTTGTTCATTTCACAGAGAGGCTGTGTGGCCTCTTTCTGACTACTCTAAAGAATTCACAGACCAAGGAGCTGCAAGTTAACTGTATGGGTAAGGTGCTCAATCAGTGGAATAGGAGCGGAAGAGCTTGGGATGTTTTCACAAATGCTGCTAGTGGTGCATTTCATTCTGGAATGCTTTGGAATAGAAAGTGGAAGAAAGCAATTTTAAAATTCAGTCTCTTTTATCATGCACATAAGGATTTAATTTGCCTTTCAGATTCTGAACCCATGTGTAGGCATGTTGCTAGTTTTTTTCAAAACCAAAAACACCCCCCCCCCAAAAAAAACCCCTCAAGGCAAGGCACCTAACACAAATTTGGATATGCTGTGCTATACTCTTATGGTCAAATTTTAAGCAACAAAAGTTGAATTGGTTGATTTTTATATGTATATATGCAAATTTAGATCTATGGCATAGTTCTTGCTGGCCCTGCACTTTGTAGAATGCCCAGCTGCCCTGTTAGCAAAATAAAAAAGTTGTTTTTTTTAAGTGGGGAAGGGGCAGGAGATTTGGAAATTGGAAGCGTAACTCCTTAATAGCTAACCATCTGTTCCAGGCAACATCAGGAGTCAGTTTAACTTTACAGAGCCAGAAAAAAAAATGTTGAGGGACAATGGCTTTTTGCTTTTCTGATGGAAAATCGAAAATAAATAATCTGATGTAGATATCTGTATAGATAATACAATATTGCTTATAGAGTGGTCAAAATATTTTTTGGTAGTAGAGCAACAATAGAATCGGAATCATAAAGATGTTTCAGAACCCAATGAAGTGATGTTTAAATATCTCTTGTTTTGTTAGTTTCTCATTTTCTTTCCCCTTGCTCTATTGCAGGTTTGCTAAAGCAGCTACTGAAATATGATAAGTTTGTTTCAGTTATTATGAGTAATTCAGGAAAAGGAGCAGATTCTGCAAGCCCAGAGTTGTTTGAGCGAGAAAGTCCATTACCTTTAATGATCAAGAAGGTAATCGCCAAAAAGATTTAACCCATCCTCCTAACATCTGCTGCCAGATTTGTTATTATTCCGAGTTGACGCATTAATGGTGAATGCTGAACTTGCTTAATGGCAAGTTTTTGTTACATATTCCCTAAATATAGGTATTAGTGAATATCTTGTGTTGTAGAAGAAAATTAAAGGTGCTGTGCTACATCTAAATGTATTCTGAGAGAATGGGTGGGAATGCTTTTTCCTGGTTGCACATGGGGTCATTTTCATAATACCGTTATGAGTTTGTGGGTGCAAGACACCCATAACTCTTGGATTTAGTAAGTGTTGGAGTTTAATCAATGCTTGGAGTATTAAGATGGGCTGCCAGATGCTGAATTTATCCGTGTCAAAATACAGTGGTACCTCGGGTTACATATGCTTCAGGTTACATACGCTTCAGGTTACAGACTCCGCTAACCCAGAAATAGTACCTCGGGTTAAGAACTTTGCTTCAGGATGAGAACAGAAATCGTGCTCCGGCGGCGCAGCGGCAGCAGGAGGTCCCATTAGCTAAAGTGGTGCTTCAGGTTAAGAACAGTTTCAGGTTAAGAACGGACCTCTGGAATGAATTAAGTACTTAACCCGAGGTACCACTGTACAGGCCAAACCAGTTTTTCTGTGCTTCAGAGATGGGCCATCAGCAGAGAACAAAGATAGGGAGGTGGGCCAACATCAAAGCAAAGACTGTGCAAGCCAACAAATGTGGGGAGCCCCTCTCTGAGATTGTTAGCCAGAAGACAGTGCCAGTTTTCTAGGAGTTCAGTTCCTTGTGGCATGATTAAAGGGAAAAGGGGTCAGCCTTTGAAGTTGGGGGGGGGGGCAGGGCGGTCAAAGCATAATGTGGGCTGACAGTTTGAATCCAAGGTGGCAGCAGTGGGAGAAATGGAACCATCATGGAGTGTAATGCTGGAAGCCCCTCCATCGTAGGCTTAGGTTGTATATAACTGTAAATAAACCGTATATCATAAAGATGCCGCAGTCTCTGTTGTGCCTCATTTCCAAAGGAAACACAAACTCTGGGTAAGTGCCTGGACCCCTAGAGCCTCGCACCGCACAAAGATTGGGGTAGCGTGTAACAATACAATGGATGATGCCCATTATGATTACTAGATGCAGCATATACAGCTGTTTGATGTATTTGTCCATAGTTTTGTGATTATTCTAACACTATTTTCTCTGTTCAGTTTAGAAATAAAATCTATTCAGATGGTTTGGTTTGCAGGCCAGAGTAAGCCTAACCATGGTTTAGTGTAAATGCATGAGTGTGTGGGCTCCTAGAGAGGAGTTTGTGGTTGGTTTGCTTTCCCTCAGTTGTCTTGCTGCTGTGTTGTACTGATCTAAGCCATGGTCCAAATTTGGGCTTGTGGTTTAGCTCACTAGATTAACCATGAATTGTAACCAAGGTCTGTCTTTTTTTTTACTTGTAGTGTGTTTGGGAGAACTAAGCCAAGAGCTCTAGTCTGCAGCAGCAAAATGACCCCAAGAGTTTTCAGTGAAGCAGCTGCTAAAATGTAGAAGAAACCCTCTTCATTTTAGCAGCATCTTCCAGTTTATGAGGTGGTCAGATGATTGACAGGTAGGTGGTCCTACCTCGTGTCAGATTTGGCCCATGAGGCACAACCTGATCAAGATCTGGTCTGCAGAGCCAAAAAGTTTGCCCACCCCATGCATAGTGTGACATGCAAACCAAGACATCTGAATAGTTAAAAATATTTTTTTTAAAATAAATATTTGAATGCTAAACCATGGTTTAGCTTAGTGTGGCTCTATGACAATAGCATTTCTTTTTAGCTTAAATTATTATTCTTGTTCTGATTTGCATTTGGTCAGCACATTTTTTCTAATGCTGCAGTAATTTAGTGTAACAATGGCTCTTTAATACCTAGTCTTATGTCTTTCACAGCTGTTATTGTCTAGAGATGAGGTATTACAGGTAGCAAGTGCTCAGTGTATGGCTGCTGTACTGGTGCATTCTCCAGCAACATATGCTCCTGCCTTTATCAATGCCGATATCCCAGGTAACAAAAAGAATGTGCTGTTGTTTATTGTTTGCCACTTTGCAGGTTATCATGGTACTTGATTGCAAAGCTATGTTTGGAAAAGTTGCAGCTATTGCAGCACTGTTAACCAATAATACTTCAGAGTGACGTAAACTAGAAATTGTAAGTACAGTATAAGGAGAATTTTATGCCCCACGAATAACACTTTGCAGTAATCTAACCTAGAGGTTACTAGAGCAAACAAGACCCCCCCCCAATTAAAAACAGTTAAAATAATTGTAGGAGCAGAGTTGCAACTTGCACAGCAGCCAGGTCAGTAACTATTTTTTCGCCTTTCTTTTTCCTTCGCAGGGAGATGGCAGAAACTCCCCCTGGTAGTTTCAAGACGTGGCAGAGTTTTATGTTAACATTTACTTCTTTTGTGTTTTTCTTTATTTTCCATCCTTTTGGGAGTAGTTGTGTTGGGCTCAACTGATGCTAGAATACATTTATTTTTGTTTGCAGAGTTCCTGTTTGAGTGTCTCTTCTGCATGAGCGAAATTCTCACCTGGTCAATTTATTGCTGCCTGCTGCTGCTGACTGAGGAACAGCTTTTCTTTTCCAAGTGTCACACTGTCTATGGTAAATCACCATTCTCTGCAGCCTGATGGAGTTGCTGCCATGCCATTCAACATTTCCACACTAGCCATTTTGTCTGCAATTGCTATCCATTGTTATCTCATCATTCTTTGTTCATTAACTTTTCAGAGAATCCAGATGATGACATTGCCCAATCATTGCATTCTAGGGTTTTGTTCGTTGACCTTCCATGAGTTTTCGAACTTTATTTGTGGCCGTTGTTCTGCAGTGTAATACAACTGCAACTCCACAAGTACTACTAAGGCTTTTAAAAAGCTGCAGTGTCTTTAATCAAAAGCTACCTGTTCTGATCATTTATTGTGTCCTGTTTGGCATAACTGGGAGACAGGTGATGAATTGCCCCTTAATTGCTCAGCTTTTGTTCCCTGTGGCTTTCCTTTCATTATTTTCTTTTCACTTTTATAGCAAGATAATGCCGCTTCTCTGTAAAAAGACTGGGGACGGACGGACCCAGATTGAGAAAAGCAATGAGTAATTAAAGTTTCCATCCCCTGCAAAATGGGGAACTGAAACTGACTGAGAGCACGACCTTGGGAATCCTGCCATTTTCCATTCTGTGTACATGACCAAGGCAGCTTAGACATCATTGAGACAGGGTGGTGAACATGTTGGGAATGTGGGCTTGGGAGAACACATCTTTGTTAGAAATTCTGTTCTGCCATGTGCTACCCCAAATCCTTGTGATGCAGTGCGTGTGGAAGGTGTTCAGGCATTGCTCCTGACGGTTATAAGTTGCCCACGACTCACTTCTATAAAGCAGCGTGCTCAAAGTACTTCACATCTGTGGTGAGGTGCTAAAGTGAGTCCAAACAGCCTCTATCACTTGATGTTCAGTGTTAAATAGTGGGAAAGATGGACGAAGGACACAGCTCTGTTAGATTCACGGCTCTTTATTACAGCAGTTAGAACTGCTCCTGGAGTCAGGCGCAGTGCAGCCTAGCTGGCTGCTTTATATAATACTAAGTAACTTGTAACAGTAACAACTCCCAACTAGCTAACCAATCAGAGAGTGACAGTTCTCAATCCTTCATTTGCATACTGGTGGCCCTGAGTGAGAACTGCAGTTAATCTTAATACATAACATTCAGGAAGTAAGTTGCCCAAATCTTTCCACCTTTCTACTTCACTACAGGAACCCCCTTCATGGATTGGGGCCTGCTTAAATATTTTTGACTTTATTCCAGGCATTGAACCCATTTTAAGGAGCCTGAAAGAAATCTTGCATCTCAATAATGTGGAATTGCAAAAGCAGGGGCTTCTACTTTTCACTGAAATTTTAAAATGGTAAGAGATTTCAAAGTTCCAGGTTGCCTTTAATTTGCAAAATGAGTGGGGGAGCACCTTTCATGGATGATTTTGGTGGGTTTTTTTTGCGGGGGAGGTTTTAGGTGAAAGGGATATATCCAGGGTATATTCTCATAAGCGATAACACACTGTCCACTAGCTTGCTTGTGAAATAAAATTTAAAAAATTAAGTGGAGATTTTTATCCTGGACTCCATTTGTATTAGACATGAAATTGTATACAGTATATACATGCACAAATACGTATTGTTGCTGTGTTTATTGTTAAATTGCTTTGGTATGTTTTATGCAAAGCAATTCAATAAATAAATAAATGTGCAATTTTGGCAATGAACTCACAACATAACTTGTTTGTTCCTGTTGGTATTTTGTAGCGAAAGCCTTCATGTTGTTCATACAAAGCATGCTTAGGATTATTATTGAGAAACTGTTACCAATAATATAATTTAAAACTTCAGACCAAATCCCAACTGAGCAGTAACCGATAAAGAATTTATTCCTATACTGGTATGCATGTGACAGTCTTTCTATAGGAGGCTATGATTTAAAGATTTGATCTGCATTTCTTCTTTTTCAGGCAGCCGGCAGAAATCAAATTATTTACAAATACCTCTGTCTTTAAAGATGCAGTTAGTGTTCTTCTAGAAGCTTTAAACTGTCCTATTCTTGAAGTAGCAGCTGAAGCTGTGAAAGCTGTGGCTGCAATACTGAGGTTAGTGGGAAACAATTTGGTGAACTTTTTCTTTGTAGCTGGACACCCAGGTTAGTCCTTTCTTGCACTCTTGGTTTTGCTGACATCTGGACCACCATGAATTTCTGTCTCCCCTGAGGTTTGCTTCCAAGTTAATTGCCTTTCTTGCCTTACTCTTTTCGCTGCAGAAAGGATCATGTGACCATCCCACCCGTACTATACAGAGAGTTACAGAAGCTGGTCGAAGGTGTATTAAAACGATGTAGTGATCTTCCACTGCCAATTCTTAATAGGAGGCTCATGGTTAGTCATTCAATGTTGTGTTTTTATTCTGATTGGCAGGTAATGTGGGCCAGATGTGTGACAAAGCCCTCTCTTCATGCTCCCACCCCCAAATAGTGGTGGGATTCTGGCAGTTCTTTCCACGAAAAACCCTCCTTTCATGTTAGCAAACTTGTTGCTATGTTTGAGATAGTTGATTTGCCTCACTCCTTTCCGAAGGGTGTTCTCTGAATCTTTTTTATATTTGGGACTGAATTTTCCACTTTGATTTCCTCATAGGACTAACCTAGTAACGTGCTTGCAAACAGCAGGGATTTAAAAGGAAGCTGGTCCAAATAATGGGACGGCAAAACATGTGTTTTCAACAAAGTTTAAAATATAGAAATGAATAAATGTTTGCATGTTCATGCTAAGCCTTATAGTGTAGCCCAAAGTCAGGAGTACTATACTGGGGATCGCAGAGATGGTTACAAAGTGTCTTGATGGAGAAGAAACGAATTCTTATTGTTCCAAAATACAAGAATGAGTGACACCCTCTGCACATGCACCTGATGTTTACCTGCTTTCCAGAACATTGTGAGCATGTGCAGCCAAATCCTATTTGTATTTACTTGGAAGTATGGTTTACTGAGTTCAGTTGGAGTTCCTCTACAGTAGATGTGTAAATATTGCAGTCTTAATTGCAATACCACACATGTAGGATGAGCAATTTCACAAAATGTGACTTTATGTGCATGTTGCAGAGACATTACACAAGTATTGCAAGTATATGTGCGGTGCAGGGACACATTTTCAGAATCAAGGGATCAGTTTGCAATGACATTAAAACAGAAAGAGGCTAATCTCTAGGACAACGTAGTTTTATTCTCCCCTGTTTTTCTAGTGTGACAGAATTACTACTTTTATGTATAACGTGCTGTAACCCAAACACATGGGAGTTACAAAAACTTCTATTGCTATTTATTGCTCACTAGAAAAGAGGGAAATTCTCTTCTGCCTTTTTCAGTACAAAAAGCTGGTGTGCATCTGCTGAACAAGAATTAACGGTGGCTCATGATAGCAAAAGAGAAGAAATGGATGAGCAGCCTTAGTGTTTCAAACAATTAGAGGGCTTTTCAAGCTAACGTTTGGTGACTGCAATTGTTAAATTAACGTGATATTCTGGTGGCATGAAGTAGAAGGTCATAAGAAAGTCTTTTTCTCTCATCTCAATGTCATAGGGTCAACCAGGCAGCAGACATCAGAACAAAACAGTTTCACAGCAGGGACAGTTCCTGCAGAGTGCTTTAGAAAGCTTCAGAAATGCTTGTAGGTGAGGAAGTTCTGTCTGTCTTTAGCCTAAGAACATTTAAGAGAGATCAGATAGCAATTTGTTCACAGCTTTCTGAAATTGTAGGGGAGATGCGCAAAGCTTGCATCTGTGTCTGAGGATATGATTAAAGGGTATGAACCAGGGTTTCCTGCTTTGCTCCTCTACATTCAAGTGGCTCAATAGCTGATGACCTGGAGATGTACTCTTTGTATGTGCTAAAAATACCAGTAAGCCACCTTTGTGCAGCGGATAAGGTTGTGCTTTGGCCGGGAGCCAAGTTGGCTTTAGGATGGGTTGGGGGGCCGCTGTTCTGGCTCTCACCAGCCCCACGGACAAAGCCAACCCAAAGTTTTAGCAGGCTCTGGTGGGGGTGGGGTGGGGAGTGGAACCCAGTGGGGCCTTTTAAAGTAGGCTCCCCCACCCAAAGCAACACCATTTATTGTTATTGCGTTTACACTCTACCCATCTTCCCAAAAGTTCATAGCAGTATCCTTAAGATTATCTTTGTAACAACTCTGGAATTTAGGCAGGGTTGAGTGCTTGGAGTCATACTCACCTCTTCAAAGTGCAGGGAAAGTAAAGCAGGAACATGCCTGGTGGCCCTGTCCTTTACATGTTCAGTGGAAGGTGTGAATGGAACTGAACTCTGTGCTTACAAATATATGCCTGATGTACAGCTGTGTGTCTGTAGAGCTCTATCATCTTCTGCCAAATGTGCGGAACTTGGGAGGGGACAGTAGGCACAGTCTTGGTTTCTTTCCCCTTCCATGAGTTTGATGAACACATTTTGAAGACGTGAGAAGGGTTCTGCTGAGAAAAAGCTCTCTGAGAGGCCATTAATACCAAGAGGAGATTGAACACATTCAAACTCAACATTCTGGTTACGGAGTTGAGGTCCAGCCAGGATGCTGTAGAAACATGATGCAATAGCTTCTGCCTGTCTGACAGTCCTGTGTGTCATTCTAGATTAGCTGTGGAATCACAAAACGACCCTGTGGCTCAGGAGAATTCTTTCACTGCTCCCAACTCAGAGAATGAAGATACACTGAAAAGCTTTTCTGAGTTTCTGCTGAGGATCTCTGACTCTCTTTGCATTCCCATAGTCATGGTAGGGTTTCCTTTTACCCCACCCAAGCATCAAGTGGTTCACATATGTTTATACGGAAGCAAGGAACACCTAGTCTAGCGTCCTGTTCTCACAGTGGCTAACTAGATGCTTTAGCAGGACCTGAGTACACCAGCACTAGGAAAGTGAGCATGACAGAGTTTGTGCCCCATGCAGAAGAGATTGGCTGGTGGAGGCAGTGAACCTGTGCCCTTCCCTCTACTTCCTGCCCCAATTACTAGGTATGTGGGGAATAAAGAGGAGCACCCAAAGTTTATAAAGGTAAAGGACCCCTGACAGTTAAGTCCAGTCACAGACAACTCTGGGATTGCAGCGCTCATCTCACTTTACAGGCGGAGGGACCCCGCGTTTGTCTGCAGACAGTTTTTCCAGGTCATGTGGCCAGCATGACTAAGCTGCTTCTGGCACAACGGAACACTGAAACCAGAGCAGTGCACGGAAACGCCATTTACCTTCCCGCCGGAGCGGTACCTATTTATCTACTTGCACTTTTTGGCGTGCTTTCGAACTGCTAGGTTGACAGGAGCTGGGACTGAGCAACAGGAGCTCACCCCATCGCGGGGATTCAAACTGCTGACCTTCTGATTGGCAAGCCCAAGAGGCTCTGGTTTAGACCACAGCGCCACCCGCATCCCTTTCCAAAGATTAAATTAAGTCTATTGTCAGAAGTCATTGTAGATCTAGATTCTTGTTACAAGCTGTTTTTGGACAGGAGCTTTCTATTACACCATGCCCTGTGGTTCGGAGTTATCAAACTTGTCAGGCCCATTAAAAAGATTTCCTCGTGTCTTATCTGAGTTGCATGTTATTTCTTTCTGTAACAGTGAAAGTATATTTGCCCCATTTCCCAGCAGAAATATTCTGAAAGAGCTGTCCACCCAGCTCTCATGGAAGTCTTAATTTCGACCCTCAACATCTTATTCAGTGTTATGCCAGACTCAAGTAAGAGATTCTCCATGAAGCTGGGTAAGGAAAAGTGGAAGAGGCTATTTTCTATATTTCTTTCAGAAGCATATTATTAAGCTGTAGAATTTGTTGCTGCTGAATGTTAATGCGTCATAAAGCTCAGTAAGAACCCCTAACATTAACGAAGCATCTATTAGAGTAGATGTGTTTTTGAAATGTTTCATTCTCCAATCAAAATGGAAGTGTTCTGTACCTAGAGTGCCTGCAGGCCAGTGGCTCAGTTCTCCCCAGTTATTGCTCTTCTGCTGTAAGCTACATGCAGAATTAAAATTTAACTATCACACTTCAGGTGATATAGCACTTTGTATGTGTGTGTACATACTGCTTTGTTTCATCCACATTAGTGAATTTGACATAGCCGTGAAAGAAAGGATGGAAAATTGAGTTAAAAATTATAGCCATTTTTAATATTCTGTTTAATTTGTACAAATACACTTTTTTTCTTGCATGATTTATTTAACCACCTTTTAAAGAGGCAGACTTAAACTGCATTGCAGGGGGTTAGACTAGATGACCCTTGGGGTCTGTCCAACTTTACAATTCTATGATTCTAACAGTTTAAAAGAATTAATTTATAATACCATGATGCTAAAATTGTGCCCTCTGGAAGGGCATCATGTCTTTAAACATTTTTAAAGATGTGCTAAAATGCCTTTTTTATTTAAGCACTATTTGCACAAACAAATTTTTAAAACTCTGTTAAGAATGATTTGATTAAAGGTTTATCCACACTTCTGCTTGTCCTGTGAGTAGAAAGCAGGGGTCCAATAGGTTTTCCGCTTGTCCTGTGCTTTCCAGGCATGGACACAAGCTGTTTTCCATTTGTCCCACCACTTTCCCCAGGAAAACCCACTCTATACTGCTGAATTGGAGTAAACATCGATCCGCAGAAAACCTAGCTGATGTTTGTTTCAATTCAGCAGAAAAAAAGTTGGTTTCCTCGAGGGAAACGGCAGGACAAGCGGAAGTGTAGACAAGCTCTCAATGGGGCCAGTTGGAAAGGTAACAATGAAGACAAGCCAAAATGTAGATGCATGTGGATAGGCTCACCTGAATATGTCATTGTGCACTTCAGAACCAGACCTTTAAAAAGACAGAGACTTTTTAAAGAGACCTGCAGAGACTACGGTCCTGTTTGGCTCTACCATAAATTTGGATTATCCATGATCTGAGGAAGAAACGAGCACGAGGAAACGCAGAAAGACAACAATTTGATGACAATATCATGTAAATGCCCCATAAAAAGCAAATAATTCCATAGTGGCAACTCTGGAATCATCTCTAATGACACTTGGAAATGTCAGCGAGACATCGTGAGACATGAAATCATGTTTAGTATGTAGAGAATCCTTTAGAATGTTCAGAGCCTTGAAATTATTGTTGCCTTGGCTTGAGTAAGGCTTGGCTAGGTACTCTTCAGATTCTCTTAAGATTGTATAATTGAAAATCCTAACTCAAACATTTTGTGTGAGCACAGTTTTCCTTCCCTCCAGCATCTTCCTCTTTCATCCAACTGAACCTGGAGCTGAAGGCCAAATTCTGCACTGCACAAAGGTATTAAATTGGGATAGTAAAAGTAATTCTCACGCTCATCTCTCTTGAAACATTTCTCTTCATTTCCTGTGTTAACCTCTAGACATTCTAATAGATTTGTAATGTTGACCCTTAGACATGAGATTTATGATTTTCATAGAGCACCAGGTTAATTTTGGATGTTCTGGAAATGGCAAATAAAGCCTACAATTAACTACTGCCTTAAGGCTTGGTGACTTCAAAGCTAATGATATTAATAAACTAGAGATGGTGTCTTGACCAAGTCTGCACCTCCAGTTTCTCATTTTGCATAATTTATTTTCTCTTTCAAGTAACCCTGGTTTGAATCATGCTTGTTCAAGTTTCCTGCATAGCATATGCCTCAATCTTCATTCATCCTCAAAGAAGCCGGAGGATTCTTCCCAAGAGGGCAAGTTTGATAAAGTGATTTCTGTGTGTGTGATGTGTCTTTGAACCTGGCAGCATACAGCTGGGCCTGGGAACAGAAATAGTGGCAAAAGGTTTGGGGAAGATACGCTCTTTGAGTTAACTGCCTTCAGTGACATTAGCTGTGTATACATTGCTAGCTTAAAACACAAGCAGCTAGGTCATTCTTTTTCTCCTTTTGGATTGAAACTGGTTTGGAGGAAAACACATCCAAATGCAGTATTTCTTAAGAACCAACAGGATAGATACAGGACAGATACGGGATTGTGACCAAAGCCCATTGCTTCCCAAACCAATGATGGGCTCATATTCAATGCAGAGTAAACAGGGTGTGTGTACACAGCCTTGTATTGTGAGTAGAGGCTCTTGCAACACCTGCATGGCCCATTCCCCCCCCCCCCCAATCTTTAAAACAATTGAATGTAATCACTTTCTGGCCAGTGGTCTCATATAAGATAGCATGAGCTATGGAGCATATTTTATGTCCTGTCTCTTTTGTGGAGTAAGGTGGAATAGAAGGGCAATATGAGAGCAGCATGGACTATTACAGTGGTACCTTGGGTTACAAACACCTCGGGTTACAAACACTTCAGGTTACAGACTCCACAACCCAGAAATAGTACCTCGGGTTAAGAACTTTACCTCAGAATGAGAATAGAAATCATGCTCCAGTGGCGCGGCGGCAGCTGGATGCCCCATTAGCTAAAGTGGTACCTCAGGTTAAGAACAGTTTCAGGTTAAGAACAGACCTCCTGAATGAATTAAGTTTGTAACCAGAGATACCAGTGTATTCAATATTTCTTTTTGGGGGAGGGGGGTAAACAGACATTGGGGTTCTGTGCCCCCAGCTTTTTATTTTGTGTTTGTGTGCTGCTGACATTTTCATGCCATTTTCTGATTGCCTTTCTTTTTAGTGCATGACCTATCAGAACTTTTGCAAAAGAGTCTGCCACAGTTGAACTTCGGGATACAGGAAAGCCTCAGCCTCTTATCTGAGACCCCAGAATCTTTCTGTTTAGATGAAACTCTTCGTAGTCACCAGTATAGTCTCCTGCTTCTTTTCTACTTTGCTTTTAGTCAGGGAGACAAGTAAGTGAAGTGCCTGGAACCGGGGGGGGGGGGGCACAGTAGGTGAGATCAATCCGCTTAACTTAAAAAACAAACAAAAAACAAACCCTCTTGCTCTCAGATTTGTTCCAGAAACAGAGCTTTTCTCAGCTATAAGAAGTTTTCTTCTGTCAATCCAAGACCAAGGAGACTGTCCACCCCCATATGTCTTCAAAGCTGTTTTGTACCTTCTGGCAATCTGTCAAGACAAGACTGAAGCTTTAGACTTGGTAATCACGGCTTCCAAGAGCAGCTTTTAAAATCTACACTGTCACATTTCTGAAAGTTTGTTATTGATGTTCCTTTCCAGACAATTAAAAGTCACTGTTTTGTTCCCTTAGTACTAGTATCCAGGATACAGCACCAGCAGCACAATATCTCATCTGCTTTCTCATGAGAAAGTAGCCTTGCTATAGGAGAATAGCCATCATTCATCTTCTGGTTTTGCGTAGTGCTGTAGTGTAGGACCCATCTAGCAAGGAGAAAACTCCTCCTGAATAAGTTTGTGGAATAGTGAGACAGTACAGGAATACTGGATATCTACTGTGTTAGATGCCTCTTCCAGTGCTGTAGTAACACACTCGGAAGTGAGAGTGGAAAAGAGTGTACAGGAGGCACCAAGAACACTAAAAGAAACGAGGCAGGCCTTTGCAAAAAGATAGTGAGAGGATTGTCCCCACCCGCAAGTGCTGTCATAAATTGTATCCAGAATGTGCCATTTACATTTGGAAAATACATAGCTGTTTAATTTTGTTCTAGTATTCAAAGTATTATAGGATGCAGTTTTTAATTTTTAAAGAAATGTGCATGTGATGACATTTTTAATGAAAATGGTATTGTCTGCTTGTGAAGCTGTTGACTTCAGTATGCTTTCATAATACTACAGTGGTACCTCGGGTTACATACGCTTCAGGTTACAGATGCTTCAGGTTACAGACTCTGCTAACCCAGAAATAGTACCTTGGGTTAAGAACTTCGCTTCAGGATGAGAACAGAAATTGTGCTCTGGCAGCGCAGCGGCAGCAGGAGTCCCCATTAGCTAAAGTGTTGCTTCAAGTTAAGAACAGTTTCAGGTTAAGAACGGACCTCCGGAACGAATTAAGTTCTTAACCCAAGGCACCACTGTATTCCCCTTGTATAGATGAATATAACGTTGAAATTCTTCCTGTTATAATGACTTTTAGGAGGATTATGTTCCTCATAAGAGGGACTATAAATGTAGCAGTCCCTAAAGAGGTTGTTTTGACTTTTCTGATTTCCCCTTCCAACTCTCCAAATCCAGGCTTCACTCTCTGCTATAAGGAGGATCCTGGATAGTATATCTGATCTGAGCCTGGTGTATGTCCATCATCCTCTGCTCCTCAATTTTTTTTTACGCTATCCTGAATTTATGGGAAGATTTGGTCACCGCATCCTTCATCTATGGCTTTCTTGTGAAGACTACAGTCACACTGAATCTGAAGATACCGACAAAAGACTTTCTGCTGGCTTTTCTGACTCCTTAAACAACTTTAACAGTTTGCTTTGCATGCTGAAGGGCAATCCCAGTGCTTTGCTTGTCTTGCTGGTATGCAATTTTTTTTAAAAAAAATCAATACAAGATCACCTTGTAGAAATATTTAGATTGCCTACCTAGATTCCATGTGTTGCAAAATCTGTTTGTTTTCATCATCACCATCAGCAGCATTAAATATCACACACATTTAAAGTGGAAAAGTAGCATGCCTCAGATTTGTTTTCTTAGAATGACAATCATTGGAGACAGTGGTGTCTTTGTATTGTATGGTTTTATTTGTACGTACAGGCTGAACATAAGATGGAAGGTTTTGCAGCGTTAAGACCCTTAACAGATCTAGCGATAACAGTTGTTTTTTTGTTAAAAAAAATAATGCCATACCAAAATACTTACAAATATTTTTTTTTAATAAATTTTTTATTGATTTTTCAACACATATTAAAAGACAATACGACACAATACATAAACAAACAAACATATAAACACGTATAATTTCTTGATCTTTCTTTCATAAAACCTTCTTTCAGCGACTTCCCCATACCTCCCCTTTCTGCATCCCTGTTTTAAATCAATCCAGCAACCCCTAATTTCAACTTCTTATAGCTCATTCTTTAACTCTTTTTTTCCATATCCAATTGTTTGTCACTGCAATTCTATTTTACATTACCCAAGACATTTTAACATTCATTAATTTTACAACAATTCTTAAGATAAACTTTAAATTTCTTCCAGTCTTCTTCCACCGTCTCTTTCCCTTGGTCACGGATTCTGCCAGTCATCTCCGCCAGTCCCATGTAGTCGATCACCTTGGTCTGCCATTCTTCCAGTGTGGGTAGCTCTTGTGTCTTCCAATACTTTGCTAAGAGTACTCTTGCTGCTGTTGTAGCATACATAAAAAACGTCTTATCTTTCCTTGACACCAATTGACCTACCATGCCCAGGAGGAAGGCTTCTGGTTTCTTCGCGAAAGTGCAAAAATACTTACAAATATTGATACACAATGTTATAAAACCTTTCATACATACAACATTATCCATACTTATTAGAATTTAGTATTCCATAAATTTAATTAATATTCCTCAAACTGGAATTCCTCCGATATCTACAAAAAAATCTTTTAATTTTTCTTCCTTGTCTTTCTCCATCCTTAGTCCAGTAAATTAACTTAGCCAGTTTAATCAATGCTCAACTTCCCAAGCTATTATTTGGGGGACTTCCTCCTTTTTTCCAATTATAGGCTACTCATATTTTAGCTGACATGAATAGAATATAAATCAGTCCTTTTTCCTTCTTAAAAACCTAATAACACTTATGAGATAGAATCATAGAATTGTAGATTTGGAAGGGACCCTGGGGGGTCATTTATTCCAACCCCCTGGAATGTAGAAATACTGCCCACAGCCGTCCCTGGGTGCCTCCCATCACTCGTCTTCATCCAGCCAGGCCCTTGTTTGTGCTACTGGGTTTAATAACAGCCAAGAAACATTCTAATGACCTTAATTGTGCATTGCACAAACACACAAATAATTTTGATCTTAATGGTTTTAAAACGTGTCGCTAATTTGACTGCATTGCAGCAGAGCCACCCAGTTTTCTCTTGGTGGGTGGGGGCTGTGCTTGACTGCACCTTGGCTTTGATTTTAAATAATTAGGCTACAAGAATTATTTCTGTAATTCAGACTTTAATTGTAGCGCAGCCTGTTGATTAAAAAAGTACTTCATTTGAATATCTGCATTGCTATGATGTCTCATGCATCCAGGTTAGTATGATAACTTGGCGATTTTGGAATTTGGCTTCGAGGCAGGGGTCCAGATCAGTCTCTGTGCCATAACCATGGAGAGCAGCAGCAGCAACATTCGCTTAAACTGGGCCTGGTCTGCTTTTCTTCTCAGGATCTAGTCTGTGTTGGCACCAGTGAAGTAGCCCGCAAAGTCCTCATTACCCTGAAGGCCTTCCTGAAAATAGATGAGAATGCCCATGTCTGTGACCTTCTTCGAAGCCAATTTCTACAGATTCTGCAGAATCTTCTGGTAGAAAACAATTCCAGCATTTTGCAAGGTGAGTGGCAAACCTGCCTTAAGTGCAGGAAGCCGTGGTTGGGTACCAAATGCCCTCAAGTAATTTAAGTACTGCCCACAGGAGCTCTTGGGCCAAGTATTTCTCTGTTCCTATGTGTCAGAGCAAGACAATATTTTGGGGAAATTTAACAGAGGAATTTGGGAATTTTTCAAACATAACTGCAAGTTTAACCCTTAGCTATGCCTGCTAATGTAATCTGTCTCTTCCCCTGATTTGCTTATTTGGTGGGTTTCTCGCTCTCTGAAAAAAGCCTACTATTTGCCATGCGGAGGGTTAATAAATGGTGCCCCTGGACATGACATAATCATCCCTGCTTTGAAATAAGTGGTGGCTCTTCATACTTCCTCCATTGTGCTACTTGATTCTTCCTTCTTCATTGGGATAGAAATTGTCACATATGTGATGAATTAGCACTGACACAGTTTTTATCAAACAAACATGTTTTACACCCATCAATTGGGCCAGCACTATGCTTGATTCAGGGCAAACATTGAAGTCTTTACTAAGAGCACATCTGTTTGCAGGGCAAATCATGTTGATCATTGTGCATCCTTGCTCATCTGATACGCAGCGTGCCATCTGTTAGTTGTATATCAGCGTCCTTCTGATGCAAAATCAGCTGACCCTCTGCTGTAATGCAACACAGCCTTAGAGTCAATCTCACGTTCTGATTTGAAATGGTACATGTTGTTTAGGACAGCCCACAGCAGCCTGTTACTTTAATTATAGCTTTTCACTGCTTCTAACAGGACATAATAACTCTTTAGCTTTCCAGATTAAAAAAAATTGGTTTCTGTCTGTGACAAAGAAGGTGTTCACCATGTACACAGAAGATAGTTCCTGCAGCACTTGTTTGTTTTCTCAGTTTTTGTAGTCTAGAGGCCATTAAGTAATTTTCTTTCATGTTTCTTTTTAGTCAACCAGGCCCAGCCCCTTTTATTGAACCTCCTCTTCCTGGTTCAACTCAGGCATGCGACAGAAAGAGAGCTGGACAGCACGGATTTCAGATTGCTTCATCTGGGTGAGCTTCTGAATTTGTTCAGTCTGGATCTTTGGTTTAGAGATGAGAATATTTTATCTGGGGCATCTTACTTGACGGGCCTAATAGCTAACAGTGTGGTGTTGTGGCTAGAGTGCCAGATTAGGGCAAAAGAAATTCAGGTTCAAATTCCCATTCAGGGACTGAACTCACTGGGTGACATTGGGTGAGACATTTATCTATTTGCCTGATCTCAGAGAGCTTTCTGTAAGGCTAAAATGGGGAGGAATAACTCCACTCTGAGCTCCCTGGAAGATTTATAGATTTATTTATTACTGGATTTATTTCCCACTTTTTTCTCCAAGGAGCTCAAAGTGGCATACATGGTTCTCCCTGCTGGTTTCACAGATCCTAGTCCCACATTCTAACCACTAGGCCACTCTAGCTATGTGTCAGCTTTCCCCAGGTTTTCTACATTCCCTGTAGTATGTTTCTGATGGTAGCAACAGTATCCTGCTTTAACCTCCAAAATGTATGCTGGTGAGGAGTTGTTAACATATATCCTAATTATGATGCACTGCTGTGGCAATATTTATTTCAGGATTTCTTGTGCTCTGCTTTGAAGCCAGATGGATTTTGTCAGTGTCTGTGAATTGCATTGCACGCTGATTTGATTGGCAGTCTGAGCAGGTGTAGCTGTTTTCATATCGAGGCTTTCCCCCCAAATATTAGCATATTGGAATTTGAAAAAGGCTGAAAATTATATTGAGTATTTCTATCACACAGTCAGCAATTTGTCTGGAAAATGCAGCCCAACAGACCATGAAATTCTGCACCCATCCCTCAACTACCTGTATTGGAGCCTTCAGCAGACAACACCAGCCAGCCAGAAAACAGGTAAAAAGTGAAAAATGTATTCTAACTGCCCACTCCCCTTTCAACCTTATTATTAATTAAATTTGTGTACTGCCCTATACCCGCAGGTCTCAGGGCAGTTTGCTACAAGGGGCCTGTCCCTATTGGAGCACTGTTGCTGTGTGAATCCACATTTTCCCCATTTGAATTCAGCCACTGTAGTATATACATTTGCAAACTGAGTTTGTCCCCCTTGTCTGAAATCACAGTTTCTCTGGTCCATACTAGTAGGTGTTGGAGCTGTTATGTACTGAAGTTCTCACCCTGGACCAGCAGGGGGATACTGTAGATAGTTTTCACACAGGTCCACATATGCAAACAAGGGTTTGAAAGTGACGTTCAGTGATTGGATAGTTACAGAAAGTTGTTACAGTTGCGTTGTAGTGGAGCTCTAATAAGCAGGCTGGCTGAACCCTTTAGTTCAGTTCCGTTCTGGCCTGTGAATAAACAAGAGCTGTTTGAAGAATTGTTGTGTCGTCTGATATGTTCACCCACAACTTAACAGGAGCCATGTGCAGAGAAGAAAGGAGGAGGCGCCAGGGCTCCATCTTGTTAAAGACTGAGGGAAACTGAAGGAGTGGGAAATTCCTGGAGTCCCCCCCCCATTCCCTGCCAGTGACAGGGGGTGGGAGGAGAGAGAAGAAAGGGAAGGGCATCGCAGTTCAAGGAACCCCCTCCCAAAAGCCCACACACAATGAGGAGCATCTTCCATATGGCCAAATACATGGCAGGGGCGGTGGGAGGCCTGCAGCCTCTCATGAGATTATTTAGCCAAGTCGCTGCAGTTTAGCAGGAAAGTATGGAAACCACCGAAGGTCCAGTCACACACCGAACTTCCCACCCAGCATAAATCCCTCCCCCAAAATGAAGAAGTAGAAAGAATATGCTGTAGGCAGCCGGTTGTGATGGGAAGGCAGGAGGAGAAAATCCTTCTTAGAGGCTGTGTCTGGAGCCTTTCTTTGAATCCAGTGCAGATGCCAGAACCTCCCTCTTTCAACATCTGACAATGAGGACGGCTAAAGACATGGCATGACAGCAGAAAAGGCTATTTAAAAAGGCCTCTCTCCTACTTGTTCATTCTGCACATATATCTCATTAAGTTACTTTCTATTTAAAATAGGTATAGAGCACAAACTTAATTGTGATTTTCCACTACATGATGCAAATCTACAGGAGCCCTTGTAGGGGGCACGGGGAGGACATTGAACATCAATTTTCTGACATGCTGGGGCATTTGTTCCTTCACTGGCTTTAAAAATTCTGAATATTTTGTCTGCCTATCTTGTGCAAAAGAAGGGAGGACAGTCACATTTATCTATCATCTATCTATCATCTATCTATCTATCATCTATCTATCTATCTATCATCTATCATCTATCATAAAGAGTCTACTTGTACTTAACAAGCATTGTTCAGTATTACATTGCTTAGTAACATGCATGTAGTCACAATATATTATTTGATAGTCCAAGAATCTTGGAGTTGTGGTGGACTTGGGGCAGAAAAGGATGGTGCCCCTTAATTTCAGTAGCTGCTCATGACTGGTCCTTCCTGGTGCTCTTGGCAGCTGCTGCCTTTCTGCTATGCCAGTTGCACATGGCTTGTTAGACCCTTTCTTCCTTTACAGTGGTGGCTATGTTATTTTCCAACACACCTTTGCTAGAGCTACTTGAGAAAATTATCCACCTCACTTGGTTGCCTGCCTGTTCTTCTGAACCTGCTTTGCCCTCATCCAGTGAAGCACTTCTCTGCTCTGCTTGGCTGCTGATTTCTTCTCTCTTGACTCAACAACACATTTACAATACAGAGGTTAGAAATACTGTAAAACTTTTGCATTAGAAAGTACAGATAAAAATTACTGCTTTTATTCATAAGCACAATGCACAAAGTTTAAGCATTATTAACTTTTTTATTATTGGTTCCCTAAATCTATTGCATTAATTAACTGTAATCCCAGTCTGAAAGTTCATATTGGTTTATTAAACTGAGATAATAGTTAGCCTTTTGTCTGCATAGGCAGCCCTTTGCTCCCATCTTTGCAATTTGATCGATCAAACCAGGAGGTCTCTAATTAGCCATTGTTTTCTTTTCCATCGAAAATGATGGTTGTGAGCTTTGGAACTACTCAGGTCTTAAACTAACTTCAAATTAAGGTTTAGGATTAATAGTTTCCCAGTTCAAATGAAACAGGAAACCATGGTTAATTGGAGACTCAAGAATGTAAGATGAGTATTGCTGGATGAGACCAGAGATCTATCTGGTCCAACTTTCTGTTCCCACAGTGGCAAACCAAATACCCACAGACAGACATATGTATGTAATAGCACTCATGCTGGTTTTATGGTTTATGCTGTGAAGGGACTGGTGTATGGCAAAGATCTGGTTCCTATCTTGGCTTAATAATGAACGCAGACATAGTTTATCATACCCCAGCCTAGGAATAATTTAACCCAACGGCAAAATCAGCATTTCAAGTCCCAAACCATGTTATTCCATAAGATAGATAGGTGTTATATGTAAATGAGGCATTACATGAATGGCTTAGAAACAGGTGATATAAGGTCACTGTATTGATATCATATTCAGAAATTGAACTTCAGTTTATCCTGTGTGTGAATTAGGATAATTCCTGATGGTCTCCTGTCGTTGTTTGATGTTGTTCCCTCAGTTTTGGCAAGCACAAAATGTTCAGAATGGATAGATGGATGCGTCTAAAGCTCATGAATGTGAGCTAATGTTGTGCTGTTCCCTAATCCTCTGAAGGGGAAACAGCAGTTTAGTAAATGATTAGCCTCATTCATTTTACCAGAGTGTTAATAATGAGGATGAATCAAAAGCAGATTTGCATAGCTGACTGCCTGTGTTCCCTCATTCTGTCTATAATCCCTTAGAAGTCATGGAAGCTCTATTTAATTCCATAAGTGAATAATACTGGGAATACATTTAATGAGCTGCAGATCCAGTGTCTTTTGAGGGGTTGGTAATAGACGGCTGGACAAAGAAAATTAGCAGCCCGGCTGCTTCCCTCACTCCAATCGCTCCCGTCACCAAACATTTTCTGATTCATTTCTGAAAGGTTGATCATATCATCTGCCTTGATGTGGACCAGGTCTTCAGCGCGTTTGCCTTCAAGAGGAAGAAACCCACCCTGTTCTTTGGTAGGTTGCATATTTGCCAGCATCAGCTAAGAGAGCACTAAAGGCTGCTTCACATGTTATAAAAACGGAAGTCACTTTTGCTAAGAAATGGCATAAATCTGGCCTAATGTAGAAATCCCTGGGAAGCTGCAGTCCTTTGTGGTTTCCCAGTTCATTTATGTGTGCAGGATCAGGGCATCTTATCTATATGCAGGGCTTGCTCAATTCCTACATGAAACTATATTATTATTATTAAATTTATTGTTTTAATATAATGGTGAACGTTCATAAGTAAATATGGAACATTCCCCCCTCCCCCTCTCGAACATGAAACTGTATATTATTAAGCAAAAAATGGGGGGAGGCTTGAATTTCCCTCCCCTTTGACCTGTTCTTCTGTTTTAACAGCTCATACTGTTCTCAGTGGTGTCTGCCTGAGCACTGATCAAATCTACACACACTTCAACAGTGCTGCATCATCAAATGCTCCCACTGGGCCCCAAGTGGCTTGAAGATCATAGCAGCATTTGAATACATTATAGATTACTATATAAAAGATGCAGGGGGGACTTGCAAACTTTCAAACATTAGTTTTTATTTTCTGAGAAGGCTAATCATTAAAATGGGTTTTATGTCTTTTTCAGATGCATTTTTTTACCTTATAATCAAGTCATATTGAATAAAAGTACTTGAAATTAACACTGCATATAAATAAGTCAGCTAATCCATTTTCTTTCCTAAAACAAAACGAAAAGATTAATCCAGGCATTAACATACAGAGGCCTGATAGGCCAGAGAACAGTAGATTCAAACAGAAGTATAAAATATGTTTAGGACAGAAAAGAGAGTGTGTGTCTTTGAGATTTGGGGGGAATTTTTTCTTTTTCTTTTTACATGTTCCTTGGGAAGGCTGTGCTGCTGTAGACTTAGTGCACCAGCCTCTGCTAAACATGCACTGCACATGTAGGATAGGACAATGCAAGTTGCTTAGCGCTACCTGTAAGAAGGGTAACCAGCAAATACAATTGTCATCATCATGCTAGAATAGTAAATCATTGTTGCTAAAGGTATGAATGTAAAGTACTAATAGATGGTTTCATATCCAGTCAGCATCCTTCAGTTTCTGAGAGCCTTCTTTAGGCAGAACCTCTGCTCATCCTTTGTGAAGTTTGCTGTCCGGTTTACAGATGAACATGGGAATGAACTGCCACAGTCAGAAGGGGATGCCTCTCTGTGTCCAGTAGCCATGCGGCATGTAGTGTCCTTGGTTATCCGTCTACAGAACCTCCTGCTCCAGGTAGAAGTCTAGTGATAATAACTGAAACCATTTTGCCATCAGCAACACCGTCGATCTGTTTCAAACACAGAAGAGAAGGCATACAGTCCGCTGCTATCTCGCTCACTTTCCTTGTTTCTAGAACTGAACTGTTTCACTACTGAGAGGCTTTTTGGATCATTATTTAATTTCCAGTGCAGAATGAATATAGATCCCAGGACTTTGTCCATGACAAGTCTTCTTTTAAGACTTCTTTTTAGCTTCCTACAACTTAAGTTCCTCACTAGCAACAGCTCACTTCTGCTACCTTACTAAAGAGGCTGCCATGCAATCTTAAAAGTTATCTGAGCAACATTTTGCATTCTTTTGATAGTGGAATGGGGGTGGGGAGCCACTTCTACATCAGTTCTAACCTAATAAGTAGTTTTGTTGTGGGATTTGGTGGCAATGATTCATGCCCTCACCCTTTCCCTTATATCTGCAGAAGGACCTTTTGCTGTCTCAAACTGTTATTGGCTGTCTTGAAGTTTTGTTGGAATACATGTATTCGAGGAACCCGATCACTGGTACTCCTTTCAGCATCCTTATAAGTGTTTACTTCGTTCCTTTGCTTTGCTGTGATTGTCTGCATCGGTGGGCACAGTATCTTCACCAGTTGCAGGACAGATTTTTAGTAGCAGGGGAGGGAAGAAGCTGTCCTCTCATTTTCCGGAGTGTTTCTTGCTTTGCATCAGGGTGGTAGGTGGTTGAGAATGCCCTTTACGTAATAGAAAAGCAAAATGTAAGTTTCCAGTTCTAAGAATCTCATTCAGTTCCCAAGAAAACATTGCAAACTCTCTTGCCTATACAGCAATCTGGGTCAGACCCAACAGGATACGTTCTGGTCAGCCTTTACCAAGCAAAAAGGTGCATTACTAGGACAGAGAGTGTTTGGTAAATTATTCTATAGATTAATGGTAACCAGCAGCATAAGGGTGTCTCTGACAATTGACTTAGAAAAGCACCTGGGCACAATCTACACCAAAGCCCCTGTCCCAAGATATTCCTTACCTTTTGCAAATGCCTTTGTTGCTCAGTGATCACGGTGTAGTTCCTTATCACTCAATTCTGTGACATACATCACTGTAATTAGTTTTAATTGCACAAGGAAGTGGGTGATATTTGAAAGATGTTTTCGTTTTACTCAGGTAAAATGCACGTGCACCTATGCAGACTGTCATTTATGCTTAAAATGTGATGTGCGTTCCCCCTTTTCCTCCTTGAAGGCAAACACATGCACCTCTCTGCATGCCTATTAAATAACTACAGGTAGGGAGATGTGTCATGTGACCCACCAGAAGCAAGCAAAAAGTGGCAATCCTGCAAAATAATGCTGATATGGATTGTACACTGGTGTAGGGAAGAGTTTTATGGAAGGTTTCATTTAGATGGATTTGAAATGGTGTGTCAATGACCACTGTGAAA
The DNA here is from genome assembly GCF_964270895.1 of Podarcis filfolensis. Taxonomy (NCBI): domain Eukaryota; kingdom Metazoa; phylum Chordata; class Lepidosauria; order Squamata; family Lacertidae; genus Podarcis; species Podarcis filfolensis. The sequence continues at coordinate 44,497,045 of NC_139612.1, read as the reverse complement.
AAGCTTTTTCAGTATTAAGGTGGGGTCATGGGGCGTTTATAATGGTATATTCAGCAGTGATGTAAAAGTAGCTTTATTGAACAACTTTCATACTATATTTCACATAAAGTAGATAATATTCCAGTGGTCTAAGCTCAATTATGATAACATAGTCACTTTCCTAGACCTTGTCTTCCCTGAAATTATTTCTTTTCTCTGCTTCACTACTCCAGTACATTTTTGTTGTGAATGAATGAATTAGGTAAGAGTTTAAATTATTACCAGCAATATTTTTTGCAGGGGGAGGGGCAGGGAGGTGCAATAGTAAATTTTATCTCCGGAAATTCGTTTTGATGACTTCAAGGAAGTTTCATTCCATATGAGTAAGTCTCTTTAGCTAGAATGTTTTCCACTTGGTTGGTTTTTAAAAAGCTAACTGCGATTGCTTTCTACATTTCTAGCATCCCATATTGTCTCACAACCATGGAATAAATTCCTCCTGATCTCTCTCCTAGATAGTGTTGATAATTCATTTCTTCACCCAGAAATTCTAAGACTAGTTGCTTTGGTGAGTATGGGGGCTATAAACTGCTATCCTGAAAGTTTATAGTATATTGTTAAAGAACACAGTGTATCTGCAGGTATTTATGCTGTGTACATTAAAAATGGGCAACATACAGGCAAATTCTGTAGCCCTGTAGTGTTTGTTAGGGCCAAAACAGGTATAAATAATTGAATTTCCTGATTTTAAAATAAAACAAAAACAATCAAATATAGTTGTTGTTAGCTCTTATCCTGATCAGAGCTGTGGCACTGGAGAGGTGTTATTTGTCCCTTTATCCTGCACTATTTCCTTGATCAACCCCCCCCCCCCCGGCTGTCTGTATAGTGTGTCTTCCACTCCAGAAAAGCAATAGCAGCTTCAGTGTGCGAGTGGAGTTTTCCATCAGGGAAATGTTGTAGTAGGCAGGATTAAGTGCTGCTTCCCCAGTGCTCTTACTCAAGTCAAAATTGGAGACCCACTTAAATAAAAAACTTTTTTTTTTAAGTTGGAGATTTTGTGAACGGTAGGGAAAGATACCGCCCCCCCCCCCTGGGACCAGGGTTAAGGAACCTGTGACCCTACAGATGTTTCTGGACTCAAATCCCCATCATCCCTGACCACTGTCCATGCTAGCTGAGGCTTATGGGAGTTCAACAAGACCTGAAGGGTCAGAGCCAGTTCTTCATCCCTGACATCTCAAGGTCAGCAAGTTCTGCCTAAAAAATGGGGAAGTTGTTTTATGATACCTCTGGATCATAGGAGCCAATTCCTAGGAGCCGTGGGGGCTTTGGCTCCCACAATAAAATCACAAAGTTGATGGGCATTCCCATTCAAATGGTGTGTGTGTGTGTGCACTGCATCATGTGATCAGTTATGCAGGTGGGGTTTACCTGGGCCCCCACAATATTTTATTCAAGTTGGCACCCCTGCTGTGGAGCCAGTGTTTGTATCATACTTGAGGAAAGCTGAACTATGGAACTCCATGCCACAAGACAATAAATTAACTTTAATTACTATGTTTTAAAGTTTATAAGGTATCAGAACACTAGAATTATTTCTCCAATTGAAATTGGCCGCATACTTGAAGAAGCAGCTAGTACTAAATTGCCAGAGCTTTCTGATGTCACAATCAGTGCACTTCGCTCCTTTCTTGTTCAGGTGAGCCCTTTGGAAATGATCTCGTAACAGTAAGCAGTAACTTGAGAGGGATATCATAAGAATGGTTGTTATGGGTTGTTGTTGTCGTTGCTGCCGCCATCATCATTAATGGAAGTTCATTTCACAATACAGCACTGATTTTGCAGCCTCGAGTGGCGGTTTCAGGCCTTGGGCGGAATCCTTTAGTCTATCTTCCTAAATGTGTGTGGAGGGGGGTGAAGCGGCGACCCACGCCTCCCTTGTGGTGGTGATCCCAGGGTTCCCCGTTAAAGGGGTCTTGAGGGGAGGCATTGGCCATACGCCGAGAGGTTGTCATTGCTCTCCCCTGTGACGGTGGCGAAACGGGAGGTGGGCTCTCTGCTTGAACATATTTCTCCAGAGCCGGCCCAATTCCCACACATTCTGGATAACCCTGATGTCTCCCAGATCCCCAGCTGGGGACTGGGAAGGATAAACACCCAGTGTTTAAGCCAAGGTCTCCCTACATCTGAAACTTAATAAAGTTGTGGCCAATTTTAATCCCATGGCACGTTGTCTTGAGTCATTCCACTCAGGGGTCGCCTGCAAGCAGGTTAAAACATTAGCAGGATTTTAACCACACTTGTAAAGTAATAGAATGTATGGATAATTTAGAAGGATCAAAAAATTTGGATAAGTATTGCTATGTAGTTGTAAATAATATATTTAGGACCCATGGAAAGGATGGGGGGAAGTCAGGAGATTCAGAGCAATCTCGATATTTGGATTCGTAACTGTTTTTTGTTGTATGTTTATACTTTTAAAAATCAAATTAAAATATTAATTTTTTAAAAAAAGATAACAGCAGTTTTTTAACTGGGATTGTAAACTGCCTTAGGATATTTATTATGAAGGTAATAATAAATACCTTAAATAAGATGCAGTGATTCCTCAATGAGAGTAACCTCCATGGTGATTCTGAAATGGTTCTAACAACTTTAGCAAAAGCCACTTGCTTCAGGAAACAGATTGCAGAGGGGTTGGTAACTTAAGTCCATGAATTTCATTGGTCTCCTCTGAGTATGACTAAATGTTAGATTCCATCTACAGTTACTTATTCCTTAATTTACAGAGAAGCACTCTTTCCATGTGCCCTTTGTTCCTCTGGTTCAGTACTACAGCACTAAGCCAGCATGGAAAGCTGACATATGGCTATGCCTTTGGCTTTTATTGCTATGGTAGGAAATGAAGGAAAGGGAGATAGGAAGAAACAAACCTGTTAATTATTTCTGTAATTCCTTTCACTTTGATGTAAGCTTCAAAGGGGAAAATGTCAGGTGGATTCAACTCAAGCAGCATCTGTTCAGACCTTGCTGGAGAGCCTCCCGTCAACAAGCAGGAGTCAGCCGACCTTTCCAGGCATGATGTATCCTTTTGGCAGGATGCGTGCGAAGTTACTGGAGTAAGGTACAGGCCGCCATCTGTGTAGGTCTGAGGTTGAGACTAGACTGCCTATTTTGTGACATCCACTGGGAAGAGTATGAATATAGTTTCAAAAAGGTAAAAAGAAAACCCTGTCGAAGTGCTTTTTGCCTTTTCATCACTTGCACTCAGACAACGTAAAGCAGTCAACATTAGATATAAAGGGCCCTAGTTTACAATAATTAAAGGTAAAGGTACCCCTGCCCGTACGGGCCAGTCTTGACAGACTCTAGGGTTGTGCGCTCATCTCACTCTAGAGGCCGGGAGCCATCACTGTCCGCAGACACTTCTGGGTCACGTGGCCAGCGTGACAAGCTGCATGTGGCGAGCCAGCGCAGCACACGGAACGCCGTTTACCTTCCCGCTGGTAAGCGGTCCCTATTTATCTACTTGCACCCGGAGGTGCTTTCGAACTGCTAGGTTGGCAGGCGCTGGGACCGAACGACGGGAGCGCACCCTGCCGCGGGGATTCGAACCGCCGACCATGCGCTGAGGTTTTACCCACAGTGCCACCCGCGTCCCTTTACAATAATTACTTAAGTCCTAAATAAAGTAAAAAGTCCTGTTTTGAAAAAGGCAACTCGGAAGGCATCCAAAGGCTTGCTTGTTTGCCTTCCTCATTGTTCCATTAATATTTTTCATTGTTCGTGCTTAAACTAGTAATGTTTGCAATGAAGAACAGGGAGTCGGTTTTGTGGCATTTTGCGGAATGTCCCTGGGTGCCTTCAGATTGTTACTTTTTTGCATGAGCAATTGAAGTGAATACTGGAACTTTGGGTTTGTGCAGTTTAAATGGGTTAATGGGTTCTGTTGCCTTGGCACAGGCATGACCAAACTTGGCCCTCCAGATGTTTTGGGACTACAATTCCCATCACCCCTGACCACTGGGCCTGTTAGCTAGGGATGATGGGAGTTGTAGTCCCAAAACATCTGGAGGGCCAAGTTTGGCCATGCCTGCCTTAGCACAACCAAGGCGCTTGGAAAATACACAGGGAGGAATTTAACATCATGCTATGTTGATTGTTCAGTCAGGGCAGGCTTGTCAGCTTGCCAGATGCAACCATCCCCTCTCTCTTCACCTCGCACAGCTGTTCCAGGGGTTCTCCTGACACACACTCTCCAAGCCAAGTTTATTTGGGGAGAGAAGACCTGTTGTGCAAGTGGAAGTTCTTCCTTGTGCCAGCTTCCACTTGCAGGACTTATTAGTTGACTCCGGCCCATTGGGTTTTTTGTGCTTTGGAAAGTTATGGGGGAAAGTATAAAATAGAGTGCGAATGGATATGGAGTGTAAACACTCCATTAGTGTTTTCTGGACATCAAAGTACTGTGTATAGGATAGATTTAGATGCTGACAGTCAAAACTTCTGAGCAATTTATATTTTCTGCTCTCTTGCCAACATGTGTTCATATGGCAAATATTTCAGAGTTTTCGGGAAAAGAATAAATGAATACATTTTCTAAGCAGTGTATTATCCTTTCAACACTTTATTCTTTCACTCAAGCCTTTGAATTCAGATGTCTTGGAGGAGTGGCAGTTTCTCTCTCACATATCAGAGACTGAAATGAGGAAGCAAACAATACTGAGCAGAGAACATAATGAATAAAGCAACTTGCCTTTATAATTTCTTACCAGCCAAAGGCTTAAAGGAATATAATACAAGTGATTAAAGCCTACAGAAGTGATTTTGTAATCTAGTCGGTAGTTTATGTTTAAACTTGTAAATTAAAAACTTTAAATCTGTTTTTTGTCTGCCTTGGAAATGTGTTAAGCGAAGCATGCATTTCAGAGTGTTTTCAGCACTGATAAAGAAAAGAATTTGCAGGCACTTCTGATAAATTCCCTAAGTGCTTGACCTCAGTAAATAATCTATTTTGCTACTTTACGCATCACCTTCTTAATATTCAGGTGCCATGAATCATTGTTTTGGTTAATGCAAAATGATACCATGTTAAGAGAAAGCTTTTGTGGATCAAGGGTTTTACTATATCTAGCCAAATTCAAAGTCAGCACTCATTTGTTTTGTACACACACACACACACACACACACACACACACACAAATACGGTTGGCAATAGCAACAGTAACAATGCTCTCAACCCTTTTGGTACAATAGCTGAGCATTCTCTGAAATCTTCGCTCTAAGGGCTGATTCTCAAATGTGACTACTGGGAAAATCTATAGTGATAGATCGTGTTGCCACATTGTGTTGCTCAAATTGTAGTAATTGTAGCATTTTTTAATATGTTGAAAGGATGTTCTACCTTTCATTTAACAAAATATTATTGTCTGATGCTTCAGCAGTTATATAGGTTACCTGTATGTATAAAATCTCTAAAACCACTATACAAAAAAGGCAGAAGTGAAACAGCCACTGCCCCTATGTTTACAATACAACCAAAGGCTTACAACCTAATCAAAGACAAGACACACTGCAAGGAAAGGGAGGTGATATAAAAGAAAGGATGATCAGGAGAGGCACGCCTGCTGCTAAGTGGAAGGGCACTTTCACAGCACAGAGCGGCAAGAGAAAAGGCCCCAGGTGCAACTCAAAGGGTAATCTTAGGTGTAACAAAGAGATTGGTCAAGTGAAAACTAGAGAATTAGGCAGTATCAAGGAGTGAAACAATCTGAATGGCAAGTGGGAAATAGAACAGATAACAGCAGAAGAGGGCTAAGAATAGAAGCAGGAAGCCAACAAGAAAGATACAAGAGTAGTCTATTAAGGAAATAAAATTAACCAGAATGTTGGGGGTGACTGTAGAGGAATGTGAATCCTAGTTCTACTGATCAACTGAAAATGGCGAGTTCAGCAAGAAGGACATGAATATATAGAAGAAAGGCCTGTAGCTCATTGGTAGAGGATCTCCTTTGCATGCCGAAGGTCCAAGGTTCAACCTCTGGCATCTCCAGGTAGGGCTAGGAGAGCCCCTGGACAGCTGCTGCAAGTTAATGTAAACAAGGTTGTAAAGTCTGGTGCCCCTTATATGTTGGACTACAATTCCCATCATCCCTCACTAATGGCTATGTTTGCTGGGGCTGAGGGGAGATGGAGTCTAGCGGCATCTGGAGGGCATCAGGTTGCTGAGTTAGATCGTCCAATGGTCTGACTTGACGTAAGGCAGAATTAGCATAAGAAAAATCTTTTGAAAATAATCAAACAGTTATTTGTCTTCCGTGGTTCCGAACTTGAGAAGATCAACATTATCAAGAATGTGAGAAAGTGTTTTTTTTTTAAAAAACTGGGGATTTGTCCATTGAGAGAAGTGTATGACTATTGCAGCAGTGCACATAAATTAAAGGCCCATTGTGACAAATACAAAAAGGGGAGCATTTACACTACCTAGATTTCATACATGAATAAACTTACTTGCTGGAATGGTTGCCCTGTAATGTATTTTTACAAGCCTGTCAAATCTTAATGAGTTTAATTAAATCATTTATATTTAATTGCATTTGCTTGTTTTAGATAATGTATGATTCCATAGACAAAAATCTTCACCAATTATTGGAAAAGGCCATCTTATTTTCATTATCATCATCCCTACTACAATAGCACGCCAAAACAAAAGTAGCCTTAAAAAATTACGAAGTATACCTGTAACTTCTATGCCCAAATAATTAAAATAAGCCCTGCCAAATATTCAGTAAAACTGATTATCTTGATTAAAGAAATCTACTGAGATAAGGAATTTGCATGTAGGGTAACATTTCACAGTTTGACCCAATTTTCTGCTGTGTATTTAGCACTCTGCTCAGGTTCTAAACCAAGTATAAAATATGTTTATAAAAGGAATAAAGGGTTGTGTTATGTATCACTTGTGATGCCACGGACACTAGCCCAATGGGTGCATGTAAGATGTAGCTCTGAGACATGTAATGCACAGTAATTTGAAGCACAATGGATGCTTTGGAGATGAACAAAAATGACCTAAGTGCTCTGGGAACAAGATATTGCTGGTTTGTTTCCCTGAGACAGTCATGAAAGCTTTGAGAAAGTTACTTAGGTAAGTGTGCTAATTGCATTTTCCAAAGTGCTGGCCTCTTAAAGCCTTAAACCGCTCAGGATTCCAGTATCTCAAGGACTACCTTTCTTTGTATGAACCTACCTAAAAGCTACAATGGTCATTTGAGACTATTTCCCATGTGCAGCTTCTAGGAGTGCTCAGAGGGTGGTAGACCCGTTCGTTAGTGCAAAGTGTTGCTTGCTTTTTGCATTTGGTAATAGGACATTCCTCTTCACTCAGGCAGCTGGTCTTAGCTATGATTGGGCATTGTGGTTTTGGTGCTCATCTTGTGGTTGAGTGAAACATAATCACTTCCAAGTCTCTAATTTAAAAAAGCAACAAATAAAATTTAATAATTTATTGCTCATAAGTGACTGGAAAGGCTGGAAATCCTATTCTCACTCACCTAAGGGTAAATCCCAGTGAACTCAACATGTCTTACTTTGGGAGTAACGTCCAGCAATGCACTTTTTTTTTGCCTGCTGTGATCATGCAATTGTTGGGTCTTGTAAAGCGAGGCACCTCTCATGTCCCAGTCTAGCCAGATGGATATTGGTAGCAGCGTCCTTCATATTTATAACAGAGACAGAGTACCTGTGCTTGCTAATTATTATTGCAACTGATTAAACAGCAAGCAGGTGTTCTCATTAATCACTAATTGCTTCCTGCGCTCACCCCGCTTCTCCCGGACCATACTTGCGCGCAAGAACTCCTCTAATTGCCTTTCAATGCTTATTATGATTTACACGCTGCTTCTCCCAGTATGTGCAGTACAGTAATTGCTTCCGAAATTCTGTGTGTGGGTTTCTGGTTTTTAAAAATTCACCACCCACCATGCAAATCAGCACCTGGCATTCCCCCTATTAGTAAACGTGGCTGTTTCCCCTGCTTACAGCTTTGTAAACGTGGTGAAGGGGAGAGATCTACCCATTGGAAGAACTACAACACAGAGGCCTCTGGGAAGCACACGGAGGAAATGACGCGCCCGTGCAGGGCATGCTGGTTTGCTTAGCAAGCGAGGCCAGTCCGCTGGGGAAAGCTGCCGGGAAAAGGAAGAGCGGCTCCAGCATGACAGCCTCGCCAGAGTGAGCTGCTGCTGCTGCTGCTGCTCGGGCGACTGGAGACGCCGCGTGCCCTTTTCCGGGCAATGCAGGTGAGGTTCCTTCCCAGGGGCTCGAGAGCGAGGGTCGCTTGGGAAGCGGGCAGCTTCCACCCCGTGCGATCCCAAGCTGGTTCTCGACGGGCAGGTTGGGTTCCCGAACCCCAGATCGCGCTGCCTGCAACTGCCAGGCTGGCAGCAAACTGCTCCGTAGTTCTGAGCGCCTCCGATCCTGCAAATGCAGCGGAGGGAGAAGGAGGGCAGAATTGAAACGCCGAAGCCCTTTGGGAGAGCCAGGCCCCGAGGAAGCGGGAGGTCCCGGGAGCCCCAGTGGATCGACCAGGGAGGGGGGCGGCGGCAGCAGGTGGCGGGGATCGGACTTCTGCTGCAGCCGCGGATCCGCGGGAGAGCGCGCGCTTGGGCGATCCGCTGCCTGGAATCGGGAAGGACCGCGCGGCTGCGGGGAGCGAGAGCGGATCGCCCTCGCTTTCTTCGCTGCTCGCGTAGGAAGGCTGAGCGAGGCGGCCGAGAACTTGTCTCTGCAAACTTGGGGGAGCGCGGGGGGTTGCCGGCGTCGCGCCCTTCGGGAAGCGAGGTCCTCCGGCGTGTTAAACTAGACTACAGAAGATGTATTTAATCACTACGTAGCTCATGCTGTCCGCTGGTGAGACGCCCCTCGGAAGAAATAGCTGCGGAATGATCATGATCGATGCCACAAAGAAAGAGGATCCTGTCACAGCAGTCATTCTAAACTAATGGAGGAAGGTGCTCGGGTCTACACCTTAGTAATGATGATTTTGGTGGTGAATTAAGGTGCAAAGCACTCCTCCGCGCCGTGTCTGTTCGGGTCTTTTGCACTTTTCGTCTTCCCTGATCAGCAGGCCCGCATTTCGTCCGGCTTTATAAAAGGGATCTTGATGTCGGGGTACCTAGTACCCATCGCATCCTGAGTCCGAGGACTAAGCAGCAAAAGGGGTTTCACATTGATCTTGATTTTATATAGACGTACAAAATGCAAAGTGAATTATTTTCTCTGTGTTGGTAAGAGAGAGAAAAAATATTTTTATAGATTCGTTTTTTAGTTAGCAACACAAACTCTTCTCATGTTATCTAGTAGCTACTATACAAGTTCAGTCTTGCAACGTTTTATATATATATATATATATATTGAATTATCTGAAACAATCTTTTTAAAAATGGTTTAAGAGATCTGCACATATTTGCCACACATTCTGAAAAGCTCTCAATTTGCAGATATTTGGGGAAACTGGAATAGTATGTGCCTAAATTTTACTCAAGAGTCGACCCATTGAAATTAATTAAAGTTCATTTTAGTGGATCTACTCTTGAGTCCAAGTTAGCTGAATACCAACCCCAGTAGTTGCAAATTGAGGTTGTTGGTTTTTTTTGGTCAAGTTGAGCATATATAAAACAGTACCCTAGGAGGGCCTAGAATAGAAAGGCCCTGAATCTAGACATACCCTTGTATCTCTCTGGAGAGATACAATACCATTTATCACAGATGCCAGAGGGGGAATATCTGGATGTTGTTTTTGAAAGCAGGTCCCTTGCATGGACAATAAGCAATAAAGGGTTGAGGTTGGTTTTGACAGCTTCTTTAGTATGCTTGCTAAATCACATGTCTTTCTACAGAAGTAAATTGAGGCAAGAAGAAGCTCAGTTACTACTGCCATCACTATCACAAACTCTAAGGTTAGGGGCCTTGTTCGTTACTGTGTTAGATGATTTTGGAACATAAGGTTGCCTGCAGATTAAGTTTTTGGGGAGGATGAATCTGCAAAGCCCCCAAATCGGTTTCTGTAACTGCTGTGCTCTCTCACACACACCTTCTTGCACTACATTAATGACTTTTCCTATGGCATAAACTAGTTTTTTTCCAAATTTGTCAACTTAAACCATAGTGTCTCTTCTAGTTCTCTGATAGTGACTATAGTGTGGCATTTGTTTTGATCCTGTTATTTACTTGCAATGGAGCTGGCTTCTAGTGTTTTTAGGATTGCAGCCTTAAATCTTTAATAATACTTGTAACTCCATTAAACATTTACTTTCCATGAAATTTACGTTCAAGATACTCCTGCTATTCTTTACTGTTGAGCTTGAACATGACCTTTGCAACTCTCTTTATTACTTGTAGGTATGTCATTTGTCTCTTGAAGCCAACGCCAGTGATTCCATGTGGATCCTCTTACAGATTAACTATTGGATTTACTATTATTTAGCATTTGATAATCGCCCCGTAACACTGATCTCTGGACAATGTGCAATCAAAAGTTACAAAATAATAAAATACAAATAATACAATATAAATGCAAAACATTCCCAAACAGCACAGATTGTTTATAACCATTACACTCAAATTCACCTTGTCACATGGAGATCAGAAGCCACCTCGTAAGAGCTAAAAACATAAGAGCAAAGAGCAAGACAGCCTCAATAAATGTAGACGTATACTAATATCAGCCTTACATAATATTAATTAAGAATGAGAGGATGTTGAAAGACCTGGGAGAATAGAAGTTGGCTTTCCTTGGCACTGAAAAGCCATCAGCGTATGTGCCAGATGCGCCTCTTCTAGGCATAGTGTTTCATAATAGGGGGCCACCACTGAGAAGGCTCTTTTCCTCATCGCAATCTTGCACACTTCCGTTTGCGTTGGTGATTGTAGAAAGGCCTTCAGTAATGATCTTTGGGCATGGGCTTCTATGTAAGGGAAAAGGCATTCATTTAGATCCAAAGGTTCTATGTTATGCAGTATTTCAAAGGTCAAACCCAGCACTTTGAATTAAGCCTGGAAGCGGATTGTCCCACCCTCTGTTGAGAAAGCTACACCTCTTACTACCTTGTTATGTTTGCCTCCACTCTTTATTCTTTTCTGCTTCATGTCTTGCCTACATGGCAGCACAATGAATGGAACTTGCTTCTGACACTGAGCTTCTTCGCCTGGGGCTAGTTTGATTACATATTGTAAGAACACAATATTATAAGAGAAGAATGCGGTGCTCAAGTCGCAACCATGTTGTGTGTCCCTGCGGCTCATAGTATGCCTTATCCCAGGCACCCCCAACCTTCGGCCCTCCATATGTTTTGGACTACAATCCCCATCATCCCTGACCACTGGTCCTGTTAGCTAGGAATCATGGGAGTTGTAGACCAAAACATCTGGAGGGCCGCAGGTTGGGGATGCCTGCCTTATCCCCCTAGACTAAGGCTGTGGTCTAATAAACACTCACCTAGGAGTAAGTCCCATTCAAACTCAGTGGAGATTACTTATGAGAAGACATACACAAGATTGCAATGTGATAATGCTATATTCACTATGCTACCTTCCTGCCTATTTTGGGCAGTATATCCAGGGGTATCCAGTATTGTGGCCTCAGTCTGTTCTTGGACTGTTGCTCTCATCAGCCAGAGCCAGCACGGCCAAAGGTGAATTATGATGGGGACTAGAGCCCAACAATATTTGGAGGGCATCATATTAGTTACCCTTCATGTAGCTAAGCCCTTTGGAGGGTTTTTGTTTTGCTCTTTGGCTTTTGTGTATAGGTGCATCTGCCATGTTGCTAATATGCTTATGATATTATATTCTATTCTGCCTCTCATCCTGGATATGTGGTATGCTGCTAATATAGAATAGCATGCCTGGATCCTACCAGTGGTTGCCTGCTGAATACTGCAGAAAGAAGCAGAATCCAAAGTGATTTTTTTTACAGTGCTTCAGTTTAATGTTTGCAAATGACAAGATATTTTGTTACAGATATGATTCTGGATTTGCTCCAGTAAATGAATTCTCAGACATATTTTTCAGTGTGTAAAGCAGATTGTTCTTATAAAACATGCTGCTGCTTCTCTAGTTGGATATTAAATCTTGTATACGATTGCTGTGTCTTGATCTCCTCCTCACATATATTCCCCTCCCAGGGCACCCTTTCCAGATCTGCAAGGAACACTGAGTATTTAACGCACCCCAAAAGGATACCCTCATGGTGCTCATCTTTGCTTCTCTTGTGTTCTTTGCATGTGTGTTGGGAAAGGAGGCTGCAAAAGATAAGGGCACTTGATGGTGCTTTCTCAAATCCTTCATAACCTATATTCTGACAGGTTTATGTCCTACTTTTGTGTTGCTCACCGCTTCCTAATTGATAGAATAGCAGTGTGCAGATGACAGTCCGATAGCTGAGCTTTTCAGAATGCCCCCGGGGGTAAACGCAAATAAATTGGATGTTTACCCTCTGAGCACTGGGAAGCGGTGACTCTTCTCTCCTCCACCCCCAGATTGTTGAAATAGAAGCTTTTCTCTTCTAGCTCTGCCCAACCCAACTTGTAAAAGGTTCTGTGGGAACCTTCAGGTGCACAGAGTGCTCCGCAAATTCTTAATTTATCTTCAGAACAACTCTTTGCTGTCATTTTTTAGGCTGAGAGAAAGTGCTTATGCCCAAGGCTGCCCAATAAGCTTCATGGCAAAGTGGGCATTTGAACCTATATCTCCCCAGATCCAAACCTGGTAGGGGTTGCTGAGTGAAACTCCACCTGAGATCCAGCTTGTCTCCTGGGAAAACCTCAGCGGTGCCAAGAGAGCCTCTGCTGTTCCACAAGTTACTTTGAGCATCAGGTTGCCTGCCTGCTGCAGCAAATGGAATTCTAGTATTGTCCTGCAGTGCACAGGAGGAGCGAGTAGGCGAAGACATGGATTGCAGCAGGGAGCTTAGGTGGGAGGCATAATGGCCACCAGAACTTGCTAACGCTGGCTTTTGAGCTTTCAAAATGAAGGTGTATAAGCCTTATAAAACAAAGGCCAGCTAATCGGCAGCACCACATTTTTGCATTGGCATGGCCTAGCATTAGCACAATGCATAGCCTTAATATTTAGGTTGCTGGGTTCAGACTTGTCCCACTGAATAGGGCAGGACTCAGTTCTGAGTAAATATTCATAGGATCGTGATGCACAGTCAGGATTCTGAAGCACTGTTTGCATTGCACGATGGAAATTGCGAATGCCAAGCAAAGCAAATAGACTTGAATATCTCGTTCATTGTTCCTGGCATCCTTGATGGCATCTTGTTCATTGTACAGGCAGAACCTGAAGAGGTCAATTGAACAAAAGTTTTTTTGGCTAAGCTGCTGAATGGAGAGGTCTAGTACCTGACTGTTGCCCATTTTGTCAGTTTTGTATGAATATGTACACTGGTAAACAGCGTTTCCACACACTGCTCTGGTTCGCCAGAAGCAGCTTAGTCATGCTAGCCACATGACTCGGACAAACTGTCTGCGGACAAACGCCAGTTCCCTCAGCCTATAGAGTGAGATGAGCGCGTAACCCCAGAGTTGTCCGCAACTGGACCTAACGGTCAGCGGTACCTTTACCTTTTACCTTGTATTACACACTTGAATCCATTACAGTCAGAGGAATTATTGGAATGCTTAAGATTTAAACACATACGCATTTTCTTTGCAACATTTGGTTCAATGCATGATGACACTGGGCTGGTGATTTAATTTTCTGCTGTTAATCATGCAGCTATAGTTCACCTGCCTCCTTTAAAAGTATTTTCAGTTCTTCTTAAGAAGTTTAAATTATATTGGAATTAGGTTTTATTCTCCTTTATTTGTTAAAACCGGCTAAGAGAAGCCAATGTTCTTGGAGGAGCTCCCCTTCTGCCGCCGCCCTGTATGTGGAATTACGAGAACTGGAAAAAAGGAAAAGGCTTTATTGGAGCAGGGTTATATATAAATGTTGAAAGCTTCAAGATGAAAGGCTGGTGTGTCTTTCTCTTTCAGCCCTGTTTTATTTTGTACGGATAATGGTTAGGAAGCCATAGGAAAATTGGTGAACCAGAAAGCCTGGCAGCAAACTGCAATTCCTCTTACCCTCCAATTAAGAGCAGCAAGCTGCTCTGATTTCCATTAGCCCCTCTCGTGGAGCGGGTCTAACTTCTCTGTATGTAGTCATTTGCTGTCTTGTTAGCTGAGGCAGGAATGAGCATGGCTCTCTTGCGGAATATTTATGTGTCACATTTAACCTGTGCTGCAGAGTAAAGATGATATAGTGGTAGTTGTGGTGGTCGTAGTAGTACTGTCAATTGCCACCACTTCATTTTCCTCATGGTTTAAGTCTTGGCAGATATCTTCTATTATATCACCTTTCCTTCTGTCTCATGGAAGCTACTGGTGGCATGTACATCTGTCGCTGTATACAACATTTTCAGTTTCTGCTCTCATAAAGGAAAATAGCCCTGCTGGGAAATGCCACAGTCCCACCCCAAATTAGAAAGGTATCTGATCAACTTCAGCGTTGCACAGATAACATGACTGGAAAATATCTGTGGATGGGCCGCAGCTGTGCTGTGATGGACTGAAATAGGTTGGATTTCTGAAACAGAAATACTGAACCAAAGTAAATATTGGGGGTGTGGGGAGATCAGAAAAGGAAATAGCAATCAATAATCATAACATCTGGAAAACAAAACTGGATAGCAAAAACATTTTAAGAGCTTGCTTCCTTGGAACCAAGTCCCTTTGTGTTCAGTAGCACTTGCTCCTAGGAAAGTATTAATAGGAGTGCACTTTCTATTATTTTCTGTTAGTTGAATAATTGTATGACTTCAATTGTTGATTTATTTATTTATTTATTTATTGCATCTTACTGTTTTCTGTATATACTATTCAGGGTCACTGAAACAAAGAGAGATTGTGAAGAGCTCCAAAATGACCTTGTCAAACTGAGTGAAGTGGGAGATAATAGCAAATGCAATTCATAGAATGGTAGAGTTGGACAGGACTTACTTTATTCCAGCAGGCCTTTTAATTTTATAGCTTTCTTCACTGATTCTCATCAGTTGTATTGTATCTTTGTAAACAACTTAGTCTGTTGTAGCTAAATGGTATGTAAGTTGTTTAAGTAAACCAGAAATAAAGTTTATAAAATGCGTGGCACGGAGAAAAGCTTTTCTCCCTCTGTTCCCAACACTCGAACTCTTGGCCATCCGATAAAGCTGAACGTTGGAAGATTCAGGAACGATAAATGAAGGCACTACTATGACTAATACTACTTCATAGCTGAACTTTTGAATGTGCTCCCACCGGAGGAGATGATGGCCACCAACTTGCAAAATACAAATTTATGGAGGAGAGGGCTATTGGTGATGGCTATGAGCTATGATGACTATGTTCCGCCTCTGTGGTTGGAGGCAGTAATGCTTTTGAGTTCCACTTGCTGGAAACCACAAGAGGGTAGAGTGCTCTTGTGCCCATATCCCATTTGTGGGATTCCCGTAGGTATCTGGCTGGCCACTGTGAGAACAGGTTGCTGGATTAACTGGGCCAATTGGCCTGATCCAGGAAGCTCTTCTTATGCTGTTGTGTGCTGCCCTGAAAACTTCGTTGATCATCATCCACATCATCCTCATCCTCATCAACTTCCTTGGAAATACTGCCTCTGACAGCTGAGACAGAACATAGCCATCAAGCCTAGTAGCCATTGGTTGCTGTAAGGCTATCCTTACATTAGGAATAACCCTGACAATGTCAAGAATACTGGTGCATCTTTGCATTACTTTACCATGCTCTCTTGGAGGTAAAAACAAAATAAAAATAGGAGCATGCTCTTATCTATGGCAAGTACCTGAGATAAGCTTGCGCCACGGAATGCTCTTTATAGTATTTAATGCTGCTTAATGGATTTTTCGCCCCATCCGTGTGTGTAGCTTTCAGCCACTACACCTTGCTTTGATATTGCTCATGGAATAAAACCTATTATTTTCTCATTGTGAAAGTCCTTTTATGCACAGTGTAATTGGTACTTAACATTCACTTCACAGTCTGGACTGTAAGCTCCCTGTGGACCAACCGATCTCTCACTAGCCAGCTCCATCTGTTTCCAAATTTGTTTTGGAATCCCAGGAACAGACAGGAGGCGTCTTCCACCACTGCGGGTGCTTACTTGGGAAAATATCTCAAATTCCTGGGAGCCACATATAATAAAACTTTATAAATCAAGAGCTTTTCCAAATTCTAGCACCAACTGTTTAAGTATCTAAATGACCAGATGTTTACAGTTCCAGTCTGAATGGTTTTCATTTGCATTTGCCTCTTTGCTTGCATAATACCTGTTTGTTGCTTTTGTTTATGTCTTTATTGCATTTATATCCCATCTTCCCCCCAAGGAGCTCAGGGTGGTGTACATACCTTTCCTCATTCCTATTTTATCCTCACAAGATTTTTAAAATGTGGGTTGTAAAACTAGTTCTTACATTAGAATTTGCAGTTTGTGGAGAATATTCCCCAGAGAATTTTCTAGCAGAGTATATTTTCTAGAATATTCTAGAATATGTCTACTGTAAAAGGTTGATGAGACTGGACTTTCTCTTGAAATCCATCAATGTAGATTTTTATTGCTGAAGCAGAAACTGTTACCCAAGGTTTCAGTTTTTGGGATGTGGAAGTGAAGGGATCCCATGTCACTAAATTTAGGTTGGCTCCACAGGTTTTAATATATTTGAGCTTGTGTGTGGTAAAGTTTGCCTTTAGGGAAAACATTGGTATTGATAGGTGGGCTCTTCCTCAACAATTTTAATTTGTGTTGCAGATAAACTCAACTGAGAAGAACACAATTGTGATGTTGCTGAAGAAGATTCATAGAAAAAAATTCTGAATGATCATTGACTGGCGGCTTTGCCTGATGTGGTTTAGTGAGCATCACAATAGCCAGAACAAGTTGTTCTACATTCCTTTATTTGAATTACCAGGTAGAGGTCTTTGTTTTGTTTTTGTCCTTAAATTAAGCTGTGCTCTGAGATGTGCTTGTAGCTAAAGTAGATTTATAACCAGTAATAAAAGTCTGCTGTTGTCATACTCCCAGTTTCTTTTATAGTAAATCTTTTAAAAAGATAACTATAAGTCTGTATTACTCTGGGCAAACACTCTTTCTGTATAATGGTAGGGTATACCTAATATAATTTTCTCAATAGTAATTGCATGGGTGGAACCAATCTTAAATATCTTGAATAAATTTACATAGGAAAAATGTCTACAGATAATGAAAACATGTTCTCTGTAGGCGCACCTGTCTCCTGAGGTATAAGCTCTTTATACTCCAAAGCATGTTGTGTTCAAAACACACAACTTAATTAGGATTCTCACTGCAGTCTATAATTCCCTCTTTGTCAATGCAGGAGGCAACTGTTTTGTGGACAAGTCAAAGCCTATTTGGATTTATTTCCATGAATAGGTAACTCTGATCCCCATATAACTGATAAAACTCTAGCATTCCATGTAATTGGAAATCTTGCCATTTTTTAAGCAATAAAGGCATATTGCCTTGCTGGTATTTTTGTAAATTGTCATCTACATGTAGGAACCATTTTCCTTAATGTTATTGGGCAGGGGTGGCCAAATTCATAAGCCTGGAAGGGGAGGGTGAGAGTACTGGAAGTGTGTTTTAACTGGGTCTGTTTGTGCCTGCCATCCACCCTTCCAATTCCCCTTCCTCACCCACCTCCTTCCTGTCTGGCTTGCTCTCCTGATTTGCCAGCCACCACCTCTGCTCCTAGGGGAATCTCCTTCCCCAGGGATGGGGTCAGGACATCCTTGACACCCCCTCCCTCTCTGTGGTGTCAGGTGGCCCTAGAGCGGCTTTGGGTGAGGACCCTCCTCAAAATCTCTGCTTGGGCTATTCTCATCCCTCAAATTGAGACTGGGGCCCAGTGGCAGTATGTCAGGCTCCTCCTTTACATCATTGCCCAAACTGCTGCTACCTCCCATCCTGGGGTCATCATCTTCTTCCTCCTCTTGACACACTCTGCCAATCATACGCCGCCCCCAGCAGAGTCATGGAGATCACAACACTTGGTAGCAAGTTTAGTATTTAGGCAGTAATGTGGAAACACACGGCCCTACTTCAAGTGGGGCCAATTCACATTAGGAAATAAATCCTATTGATATCTTATATATCACATTTTTTTTCCTTTTCTGTTCTGACTAAATGTTTCTGAGATAACCCCTCAACCATGTTTTGGTGTGTTATTTTACTCTGAATGTAGGAAGACAGACGAACCATCAAAGATTTAAAAAGGTGGTTAGAAATGGAGTCATTGCACCATTTTTTGACTTCATTTCAGATCACTTTGATTTGCGTTCGTCACAACATTCAACATGTCATGGAACCGTCTAGACACAATGTGGCACATTTCTGTAATGTACATTATGTACTGGATTATCTTTTCAGTTAGGGAATAGCACTGCACTCTCATAGCCTAGTCTTCCATTAACATTCATCTGGCAGCAATTCCTGCTCACTTTGTTCCCGTTGAAAGCTTAATCAGGTTTCTCTCATTGCATGAAACAATTTACAGAATTGACTCAGGCTTCCTCCTTTTCAGACTTCCTGGCCTAAGAGGATGCTTCATGTTCTGTCACCATTGATGACTAAACAGTCTGAACCAGTAGCAACATGTTTAATGGATTATCTCACCATCAAGGTTGCGGTTTTGAAGACAATCATTTCAGTGAGAAAAGTGTATGGAAATGATTGTGCTTCATTGTGGTCTGCGATTCTTGATGGTGCATAAGGACTGCCTTGCATTAAGGCCTATTTTGGAATTACTACCATATTCATTTCACATTAAGCAAACCACAGTTTTGTCAATCTTCTTTTCAAATCCTTCAGATGAGCAGAAGTGTGAATTGCATTCATTAGATGTCCATACGGCCATTTGATTTTTACTTGCATTGCACTTGTGAGTTTAGAAGAAGAGGTGCTAAATTTCATTGACTGTTCAAGAAGGAGTAGAGCTTTTTGAACTTCTTCCCAGACCCTTGCTAGGTTTATTATTTCTGGAGATTCACACATCCTCCACAAGAAGCTCAGCCATCTTCAGCACTGCAGACATGTGTCTCAGTTGCAGCTGTCTGCATGCCAGCAAAGTGGAAGTGGCCTCATGATGTTTTCTCTAGCAGAATGCAATGACCATTGAGGGCAGAAATTAAACCAGGGTTGGAAGAGCAGTGTTGCAGGGTGATGGACTTCTATTCCCTCTGCTCAGTAGGGAACGCTATAGTCCTCCCATTTGCGGGATTGCACACTTACTGGGAAAGTGCTGTTGTGCAGTCACTTAGCCAGCCCACCCTCCCTGGTTTAAAGGCTGCAGATACCATTGATGTACACCTGCAGCATTAGGAAGAAGCTGAACAGGTTTTTTGGCAGGCGAGCTTGGTGGACAAAATGCCAGTTAAAGGGAGGGATGGGAGAGCCTCATGCTCAAAGTTCTAGGCGTCTCTGAGATTTGGCTTGTGTTCGTATGGGATTTGGCCAAAGAACAGCAGTTACCGGTAATCACAATTTCTGTTTTACTATATTGAGCCACTCGCGGACTGGAAATTTCAAGCCTGTTTTTGTATATTGATCAGATTGTGGATGTGAGACCTGTGGTTTGGATTTGCACACAATGATGCTGAAGCGCAAGTAAATATCCTCATTGCCAGGGAAAACAGTAACTTTCAGATTGGCTGCAAGGCTGGTAAAGAAGTGGGTGATTTGGAGCATGCAGCTAAAGCCAGGACGTGGCCTGTGAAATGAGTACAGAGGTAGCCAATGTGGTGCCCTCTCAATGTAGTTGGGTGCCCACCTGTATGCTGAAGCTCAGTCTTGAAACTTTGCCTATGAGAGAGAGGTTTACTGTTCATTTACTGCTAGTAGTGTCTGTTGCTTTAGCTCTTTGTTGTCTTCTCATACACATGGGGAGTTGCTTATGTTAATGAATATAAATTAGGTAGTGAGAGTGGAGAGGTTTCTGTGCTTTAACCTCAATCATTAGAATGATTTAAGTATTCTCCCTCCCCTTTCCCCCCTTCTTTCCATTCCAGGATTTTAAGGATGGATTATTTTCGAGCCTTCACATTTCTCTTTATGCTGATATTATCCAGAGGCGTCATGGCAGACACAGAGAAGAAAACCCCTGATTCAGGATTAGAAATCTGTATCCTTCTTTCGTTGCCTTGATTTTTGTCTGTGAAAGTGGGGTGTAACTGAGAGAGTGTTGCTTGTTAGGGGGCCCTTTTGTGCTTAGCAAGGGTGGAGAAAGGGAGTGGATTTGTAAGCCTTGGAAAAACATGTAGATTTGTACATGTGCATGTGAAAGTATATAAACTGCAAAAGGGTACGCATACGTACCACAAGGGGCATTCTTAAGCACTAGGCTGGGGAAAGCTCATCTGAAAGGCCCATGTGAATTAAAATGTCTCTGCCTGGTGCCAAAAGGACATCAGTCACTGCCAGGTGAACCTCCTGGGAAGAGCATTCCAATGTTGAAGCTCCACCGCTGCAAAGTCCTCTCTTGCATCCACAGCTGTCTAACTTCCAGACCCTTTCAGCTGCTAAGATCGGCAGAGGGGACCCTCTTGGTAGTTCCTCCACCTTCAGAGACTTGGGGGTGGGGGTGGCGTGGCGGATAAGACATTCTCTGTGGCGGCCCCTAAGTTGTGGAACTCCCACCCCGAAGAGGTGTGTCTGGCACCTTCGTTATGCTCCTGAAGTCTCCAAAGACAGAGCCAAAGAGGCCACAAGTCAGGCATGCCTTTTATTCTAAATGTCCTGTCTTGCCCAAATACTCTTAAAGGAATTACCAACCATTTTGCCCTTGGGCCTGGTGTATTTTTCTCAGATATGCAGTGTTGTACTGAGTGAGAAGAATAAAGACCTTGTCCTTCCCAAATAAGCTGTGTACCCCAATACCAACACTCTTAAAGAGAGAGAGAGAGAGAGAGAGAGAGAGAGAGAGAGAGAGAGAGGGGGAGATCATCGTGGCTCAGTAATGTCAAATAGGCTTCACTTCCTTCCTAGCTCACTCAACTTTTCCCTCCATACTCTCCGTATGAAAGCCATTCTTCACATGATCTTCATCAAGTTGGAAAGGACCGCTGTGAAATAGATGGATTCTTTATGCTGACATGGTGATTGCAGCATGGCACGTCACATGGTTCTTCCTCTGGGCAAAAAGTTTCTCTGCTCTTTCTGTTTCAGGAGAGGTTGTATTTTTCTCTCTCCTTGACTCTCCCTTGCTTTTAATTGGTAATGTGAACCCTTGTCATTTGTACTTCCCTCTGGATTTATGCTGTCATCCTCCATAGATTCTAGTTTACAGCTGCCAGGCCACCGAGAGCAGATATTCTTTACAGTCTCCGTAAACTTTGTTTCTTGCCATTGGCTTTTCCTCAAAGAAACTGGTTGCAGTAGTTAAAAGAAGCCTGGTCCCTTGTAAGGGCTACTTTGATGGAGTGGGCCCCAGATCTCCTATTGCCTTCCCTTTCTTTTCTTAAACTTAAAACTTTTTAAAAAATTGTTCAGAGCCATCATCCATACATAGAAATTAGCATATACACATTTTATGCGAAGTCCCCAAGTATTTTTATATAGCTAACAATGCCCCAGGGTGAAGGGCAAAAAAGATGCTGGGATTGTGCTGTGGGTTGTGGGGAGGGGAACATGGGGCAAGAGTTTGGATGTTCTGTAGTTCAAGGTATCCTTGACCAAGTTACAGATAAGAAGCTGTTCGAAGTGAAACGCAAAGACCAGATGAATGCGTTGAAGAACCTGATTGAGCTCAACGATGTGAACCAACAATACAAGATCATAGACATCATGCTCAAGGGTCTTTTCAAAGTGAGCCTTGCCTAATAGAGCGCAGGATTTATTTATTTTTAGTTCTGGGATGTTAGATAATCTTAAAAGCAGTGTGGGGGGCCTAAGAAGAAGAGTGTAGTGTCTTAGTCAACAATGCTTCTGTACTGGAAAAGGTTGAGGTTGTGGTGGGGCAGAGGCTTGGCACTATGTCCACCTCACAATTCCAGTGAATTGCTGGTGAATGTAGCGGCTGCCACTCATTCCAGACACAGTTGGTTGTGAGGGGAGGGGAGATGGTACCTCTTAGGGTCTGCTGGTTTTAAATCTACTCTGGGAAGATAGCCTAGGATGGTCTAGGCCTTACCTTAGGCACCCTCACCAAGTGCTTTCTTACACTTCCATCTGCAGAGTAATAAAAATAAAAATAAAAATAAAAATAAAAATAAAAATAAAAATAAAAATAAATTTATTTATACCCCGTCCTCCCCAGCCAAGACCAGGCTCAGGGCGGCTAACAACCAGTAATAAAAACAAGTTGATTAAAATACAATTTAAAAACAAGATTAAAATACAACATTAAAACATTAAGATGCAGCCTCTTCACAGGAGGTGAAAGGAAAAAAGAAAGAGGGGGAGGGAATCAAATTGATTCTAAGCCGAAGGCCAGGTGGAACAACTCTGTCTTACAGGCCCTGCAGAAAGAAATCAGATCCCGCAGGGCCCCCTGGTCTCATGAGACAGAGCGTTCCACCAGACCGGAGCCAGTGTTGAAAAGGTCCTGGCTCTGGTTGAGGCTAATCTAACTTCCTTAGGGCCCGGGACCTCTAGGGTGTTGCTATATATGGACCTTAAGGTCCTCCGTGGGGCATACCAGGAGAGGCGGTCCCATAGGTACGAGGGTCCTAGGCAGGTAGTGACCATTTTAGGTGTGTCCAATTGATGCACAACTGCCAATGCATGGATCCTTTTGGACCCAGAAAAGGATGGAATGGAGTCAGAATGGGCTTATGCGCACCTCTGCTGATGTGCATGGCAGCGAGGAATGGAACCCCATGCAAAATGGTCACCGCCTGTATGTATGTAGAAGAGCATTTTCAGCACCTGTTCCATAAAAATAGATTACCTTACACTGGAGATTTGCCCAATGCATGGGTCTGCACATTCAGGACCCGCATGAGATCTTAGTTGTTCTTCTGGGCTGGTATTTGGTTGGGTTTAAATGAATAGCTGAGGTATTATATTAGACTAGGTACTTGAGAAGTGATTTGCAGCTTATCGATGGTACCATCACATCGTATGGAGAAGGTGGTTGTGGCTTCATACAGTTGCTGTTTGTCTGTGGCCCTCCACCTGGTGCTGTGTGATGTAACTGTGTTGCAGCACAAATATTCCTGTGTGTTTTGTGCTTGCTACCGCCAAGCATGTTGAAACCAGACTCGGTCCAGGAACTGCAGCTGTTGGTTCCTCCGCAAATAATGTGAGGTGTTTTGAAGGGCTGGGATATTCATTTTCACAATTTGGTTTCCTGGCTTTTGAGGTTGTTATTTCCCCCAAGTTTCCTCGTCTGTCAGGGCTGTGTCAGATGGGCATTTGTAGCATAGCAGAAGAGGTGGGGGTGTGCAGCTGAGAAGAGGCTGTTGCTGGCAGCACAGGTGTGGGGAAGAGATGTTTTTGGCAGGAGCTGATCTCAACCATGTCCGCTTTCTGTTGTGATGTGCAGGTTCTTGAAGACTCGCGGGCTGTACTTATAGCAGCAGATGTCCCTCCAGATGGGCCGTTCCCTCAGGATGAGAAGCTAAAGGATGGTGGGAGCTCTTTGCTTTATAATCCCGATTTCTCCATCCATCATTCTGTAGCCATTAAGTTTGTAACAATGAGCTGTTCTGGCATTACAGCTCTCGTTGCCATTTTGGCGACTCTTGCTTAGCCACCCCTGTCACTTCTGTTCTTGTGTGTCATCATTTCTGACATTTGCAAAGGTCCTGGGATGGGAACAGAGCCAAATGAGGCTACATAGCATATGGTACATGAAGCAGAACAGAATCTTATTATTTCGCCTGTGCATATAATGGAAAGTTAACACTCGTAAGGCTGGTCAGTATCATTAAACAGGGACGTGTGGGTTCATTCAGATTGATAGCCAGTTTCTCCCTACTCCCAGTCGGATTCTGCAGCTGGAACCCTTGGTTTTGTGACTGGACTAAATGTATGCAGATTTGCATTGTCTACAGATAGGTACATTAATTTACAATTTGAGACTGGTTGGTTATGTTTCCGGTCACTTTTAAAAAATGTTTGTTGAGCAAAGAAAAATTAAGAGAGTGGAAAAGGAAGCACAATTGAACCTATGAGGGCAGCCAGACTTCATATGGTCAAACTTGAAGCTTTCCTTGTTGGGAAGAATTGCGGCTATAAAGATGAATGTATTGCCAAGGATGTTATTTTTGTTTCAATCTTTGCAAATTGTGGACAAGATGGACTGTTTCAAGAAGTGGCAGAAGGATATTTCTAGATTTGTCTGGCAGGGCAAGAAGCCTAGAATAAAATTTAAAATACTAACCGATGTAAGAGAAAGAGGTGGCTTCGCCCTGCCAGACCTGAAACTCTATTATGAATCGGCCGCATTTTGCTGGCTGAAAGAATGGCTGCTTCTTGAAAACACTGACATTTTGGATTTAGAAGGTTTTAATAATGTCTTTGGGTGGCATGCATATCTGTGGTACGACAAGGTCAAAGCTCATAAAGCATTTAAAAATCATATTGTCAGGAAAGCATTGTTTAATGTCTGGTCAAGATATAAAGACTTATTGGAGAACAAAACCCCAAGGTGGTTGTCACCAATGGAGGCAAAGGCACTTAAAAAGTCCAATATGGAGGCCAAATGGCCGAAATATTGGGAAATACTGGAACAAGAAGGGGATAAATTGAAATTGCAGAGTTTTGAGAAATTAAAAGATAAGGTGCGAGATTGGCTGCACTATTTTCAAATAAGAGAAGCCTATAACATGGATAAAAAAATAGGTTTCCAGGTGGAAAAATCAAAATTGGAAACTGAGTTGTTAGAACCCAAAACTAAAATACTTTCAAGAATGTATAACTTGCTGCTAAAATGGAATACGCAGGATGAAACAGTTAAATCTGCTATGATTAAATGGGCACAAGATGTTGGTCATAACATCATGTTTGCTGACTGGGAACGGTTGTGGACCACAGGTATGAAATTTACGGCATGTAATGCCCTAAGAGAGAATATTATGAAAATGATATACAGGTGGTACATGACACCAGTCAAGCTTGCAAAAATCTACCATTTGCCTGACAATAAATGTTGGAAGTGTAAAGAAAGTGAAGGAACATTCTTTCACCTTTGGTGGACATGCCCAAAGATTAAGGCTTTCTGGGAGATGATATATAACGAAATGAAAAAAATCTTCAGATATACATTCCTTAAGAAGCCAGAGGCCTTTCTCCTGGGCATGGTGGGCCAATTGGTGCCAAAGAAAGATAGAAATTTCTTTATGTACGCAACAACAGCAGCAAGAATTCTCATCGCAAAGTATTGGAAGACACAAGAGCTACCCACCCTGGAAGAATGGCAGATGAAGCTGATAGACTATATGGAATTGGCGGAAATGACTGACAGAATCCGAGACCTGGGAGAAGAGTTGGTGGAAGAAGACTGGAAGAAATTCAAAGACTATCTTCAGAAATATTATAAAATCAATGAGTGTTAAAAATGTGCTTGGATGGGTAATAAGTGGTAATTAGTGATAAAAGTTATTAAGACTATGCAAAAAAGGTATTGATAATGGGTTGAAAAATAGGGATATAGTATATGTTATGGTACAAAGTTTAAACATTTGACAAAGGGTAAGAATTTGCTGAATTAAATATTTGAATGGGAATACAAAAAGGGGAAGGTGCGAGGAGGTCAAGAACATAAGCATATGAAATTGAGGCTATTGGAAAAATGGAATGGTTTTATTTTTTCTTTGTTTAAATGTAATTTTTCTTAATTAGTTGTGCTTTTCTTTCTGTATTTTTTTCCTTTTTTTCTTTTTTGTGTGTTTCTTTTTTCTGTAATTTATGGTTTTTTATTCTGTGAATTTCTATTTTTCTTTTTTTGGAAAACTTTAATAAAAATCTTTAAAAAAAAAAAAAATATGAGGGCAGCCAGACTTCAAGCTATTGCAGCATGAAAATGGTAGGTACTTGTATTTTCATAACTGTAGAGAAGCAGAGATTCCAGTTCTTTTGTCCAAGGTACTGATTTAGTATATTAAGGTATCCTACCTTGTGCTTTTGGCTGGTGTTTTTTGGCCATGCAGATTTCCAGAATTAAATCCTCATTTAAACTGTTGATGCCAGCCACCTAGACAATGAGCAGCAGTAGCCTCTCCCCGCCCCCCACAATGCTACTGCCATCAATATCTGTAATGAAGGGAAGGATATAGTTTCAATAGTTTTCCTTTGCACTGATCACAGGTAGCCTGAACCCACCTGGAATTCATTCTCTTATTATAATTTTGAAAATACTATGCGACTCCAGATTCCTTTGAATAGCTGTAGCAAAAATTATGTCAGATTGAATGACACACTACTTTGGGTTCCTTGCCAGATTTGTGGGCTGCTAGCTTGCTTTCTGGATTTCTGAAGTTCACAGATCTGGATGTGAGCATATTAATCTGTCCCACCAATATTTTATTTTCAAATGCTGTGTACATAAGGTTGAGCCCTCTTTTTCTTTATTCATAAACTTGGAATAAAATACAAACCCTTTTCTGTACAGTCACTAATATAGATTAAAGGTAAAGGTACCCCTGACCGTTAGGTCCAGTCGCGGACGACTCGGGGTTGCGATGCTCATCTCGCTCTATAGGCCAAGGGAGCCGGCATTTGTCCGCAGACAGCTTCCGGGTCATGTGGCCAGCATGACTAAGCCGCTTCTGGCAAACCAGAGCAGCGCACGGAAACACCGTTTACCTTCCCGCCAGAGCGGTACCTATTTATCTACTTGCACTTTGACGTGCTTTCAAACTGCTAGGTTGGCAGGAGCTGGGACTAGACAACAGGAGCTCACCCCGTCGCAGGGATTCGAGCCGCCAACCTTCCGTTTGGCAAGCCCTAGGCTCTGTGATTCTATTCTATTCTATTCTCCCCTCCCTTCTCCTCACTCACATAAGCAATAGGAATGGTTAGAGTGTGTTGAGGCGGTAAGCAGCCTGCATTTGGATTCCATGTTTATTCTCATGGAACTTGTCTGATCTCTACCAGCGGCAAAACTCCTGATTTCTCGTTTGTGGCTCTTTACCTCTAGCATATTCCCATGTGGTGGAGAACACTGCATTTTTTGGTGATGTAGTCCTGCGTTTTCCCAAGATAGTACACCATTACTTTGACCGCAACTCCAACTGGAACAACCTGATTCGCTGGGGAATTGGCTTCTGCAATCAGACAGGTGTATTTGATCAAGGTCCGCACTCGCAAGTCCTCGGATTGGTAAGATGGTGTGCTGGTTTGACTTCTCCTCTGATAATAGGTTGGCGATACGGGGTAAAGGAATATGAGTTGAGGAAAACCAAGAATCTAAGGATTGCTTCTGTCGTTTCAGTATCTGTATATGGAGGGTGCTGTTGTGTAGCTTGCATAAAGATGGTAATATGCAACTTATATGTGCATTTCACACTATGTGTGCACACTGAGTAGTAATGACTTTTTCTTCTCAGCAATAGTATAATCCATTCATACATGTGTTGTTCTTTCTTTCTTTCTTTATTGGATTTTATAAACAAGAATAATGTTATACAAATAAGTATACCAAGTTTTCTCATGTCATTTGTATATCACAAAATAGCATAATAAATGTGGAAAAATATCTACATGTTTCATTATTAGTGGTCAGTATATAAGCTCTTGATTCATGAATTGGTTTAAACCAGCCATAGGCAAACTCGGCCCTCCAGACGTTTTGGGACTACAACTCCCATGATCCCTGGCTAACAGGACCAGTGGTCAGGGATGATGGGAATTGTAGTCCCAAAACATCTGGAGGGCCAAGTTTGCCTATGCATGGTTTAAACAATTAGGAAGAAAAGAGGGGGAGGGGGGAATGATGAGTGGGGTGGGGTGGTTATGCTTCTATTCTTCTACTTTGTATGTGTGGGGGGGTTGTGCCAGCATTACTTGTATGGGTTCTCTTACTATTCACTTGTTGTATTTTCTTGGTGGTGCATACATGCGTTGTTGACCTGTATGACGGATCTGCACAATGGTCACATGCTAGTTTCTGCAGGGAAGAGTTTTCCATGTCAGAGTTCTGTGATGTGCAATCCCGTATTAGCCGTATGGCTGCACATTTCTGCATCTTGGTCTCTGATAGGCTGCTTTAGCTCGCAGCAACCCTTTAAGCCATGCTACCTTTGTGCGCAGCCTATGCGGGTCCCTGATTATTTACACAGCAAGTGAATGAATTGCAAGATCAGTGGTTCAGCCCACAAGGGACATCAAAACTTCTTGCACTTGCAGTACCCTTAATTTGGGAGGGATAGTTTTTTCACATTTGGCGGAATTTGCACTGAACTACCAAATGAGGCTGGGAAGCTTCAGTGGCGGGTGATGTAGTTGCAGGAACTGAGAAGCAGGCAGGAGGGTGAGAAGATTACAAGACATGTGAATGAAGCTGATCTTCACTATTTTTCTTCTGCAGATGGCTCAAGAGCTTGGAATAAGTGAGAAATCTCCAGAATACCGGAACCCCTTTAAAACAGACAATTCTGAAGTAAGATAATAAAGCCATTAGTGCACCCTACCTGTTTTTACCTATTTTTTTGCCACACACCAGTGCATTACACCTAGGAACAATCTGTTCCCCTTCTGATGTGACAACCCAGCACTGCAGCTGGATGCAGGCACTGACCATGCGCTCAGCTTGCCACACAGAAATCTCATCTGCAGCTGCCCACAGTGGCCATGCTCAGTTGCATTTGGTACTTGATGCATGTTGCATCAAAGGCAGCTGCAGATGCCTATTTCTTTCTCTGTCTCTTTCATATCTGGACTGATTTAGCTGCTCTGCAAAGCAGATTGCCCCTGGAAATAGGTTTTTGAGTAGAATCATTATCATAGCTCAGGACATGAGAGCTGCACCCATTGACACCTTTCCTAGTTTTTTGTTCCTACTAACGCAGATTTGCAAATAATGCCATACATGTTATTAGCTAACAAAAGTTTTTGCCGACATAGATATGTGTGGCATAGTTGTGTTGTTTCTTTTTAGTGTGCCAGAATTTATTCATTTTATTTTATATTCCACTTTTCCTCCAAGGATCTCAAAGGATTGTACATGGTCCCCCCCGCCCCCCGCAAACCTCATGTCATCCTCACAAAAGCCCTGCTAGGTCAGTTAAGCTATGAATGAGTGACTGGCCTATGGTCACCCAGTGAACCCTGATCTCTGAGGTCCTAGTCCAACACTACAGCACAAAGCCTCTTTATCTTTATTTTATTCCCAGAGGTGACTGAGGCACTTGACTAGGGTTCTACAGGTAGCTCCATGACATAATCAAGAGTTGACTTTGGAATCCTAATAAGTTCTCTATTCCAGTGATTATTGGGAACCCCCTTTTCCATAGAGATGCCATTTCCGACGCACAGCAGTAGTGCAGATCCAAGAAGACTATCCCCAATCCATTATTTGTGGGTGGGATTATATAATCTGAAGCCAAATTCATGCCTCCTGAATCCAAGTCACTGAAACTACAGATATGAAAAACAGGTGTAAGTGGCAGGAGCAGGTGTAATTGGCTAACTGTGAGGCTTGTGCGCAGAACTGTCTCTTTGTTCCCACGTGGCTGAGCTCATCCTGTTCCCTGTCAGTTTTTCCCCAGTGCGGACACATTCCAGAAGGCTCTCCGGGAGGAAGAGAAGCGAAGGAAGAAAGAGGAGAAGCGGAAGGAGATCCGCAAGGGGCCTCGCATCTCCCGCTCACAGTCGGAGTTGTAATGCCGCCACCTGCTCCTGTCGCCGTGACTTGCCCTGGGCGGGAGATGGAAGCTGCTGGGAAAGGCGCATCCCAGTCCCTTGGTGACCTCAGGAAAACGCCAGGATGTTGCGGTTTTGATTTGTAAGGTTTTGGAAGTTTGTTTCTTCTTTCAGCAAGACGTTGGCTAACGACTGGATTGAGCTGTGGGAAGCACCCTAGGCAGAGATTGCGGTCTTTGAGCACATCTTCCCTTACGGGAAGGCTTTTTCGAGTAACTGGAATGTACAGAGTTTGTCAGAGGCTGTTCCTCATGTCTCTGTGTATTTTTGTTTCATGTGGCTTTGCCAGTTTGTAACACGTAGGGAGAGGGGCGGCGAAAGGGAAGTTCTCTGGCTCATGCCACCTCTGCAGTTCATAACACCAGAGGTTGTGAATTGCTGTGCAGTCAGAATGGTAAGGTAACACAGAGTTGCAAGATTAACTTGAGGGGGCAGCAGAATCACCTTCAAAAAGTTAAGGGTTCTAAGAGTTATGGGTTAAGGACATTGATTCCTTGGGATTATTCACACACTGACAGAATACTCCTTTTGAATGTACCTAGGATACGTCAAAGAGGTGCTGTTATTAAAATGCCGTAATAATCCACACTCCTTTCTGGTTCTATGGTGTCAAAGTCTTCCTCTTTTTCCACAAGGCTGTTAAACCATTTTTCTCATAAAAGAGGAGGAGGACGGGAATTAATGTGGTTAATTTTGGCTTGAGAAGATGAACGGCACGGTCGGGTCGTCATCAACGAGCATTTGCACTTGACAATTTTGCCATATTGTACTGGTCTGCTGCAACAAAAAGAACAAAGACTTTTGTGGCACTTTCAAGACTTAACACATTTATTGTTTGTCATCAACGGTGCCACTACTGCACAATGGGAAATTACTGAAACATTCAAGGAGATGGGAGATTTCATTCCCCTTCTTTATGGCGAAGGGAACTTATCTGCTCATCTTTGTGAGGCACTAGAAGAGCTAGAGAGAAGTGATTATGTAAATTTCTTCAGCTTCTATTGTCCAGTGGGTACAGAGTGGAACTGCTGTGTCCATAATTGCTGACTCTTGGCTGTTTCAGTACATCCCCATCCCTCAGTTAATGGTGCCGTTGCAATCTTGGTGATGACCTTTAATTTGAAATGTCAAGATGAGATACTCACTTGCCACTGTTCTTAATCTGCGGAAAAGCAGACAGTCTGACAGTGTAGATTTTGTTCTCTCAGTTCTTCTTCTCTGCTTACCTATTGACTGTGTCTTTATTACATGGTCAGTGAAATTCTGAGGGAATTGTCCTTCCCACCCAGTCTACTGCCTTATTGCTCCACAGGAACAAGCTGCCTTTCTTCTTGACTTTTTCAAGCATTCCATTTAGGTTTGGACCTGGAGCTAAGTTCGTTTTGGATTCCAGCTGTACTGTACTTGCTCTCATAGTAAAGGCCAGCCAGCCTTGCCCACAGTATGGTCAGTGTTCCCTTTTAATTCCTACTACCGATTTCTCCCTGGCCTGCTGACTTGTAGGCCTGTATACTGCAGGCATTCAGCATGAAGCCACTGTGCAGTTTGCCACAATGGGTAGCTCTTGTTCAAGACTGGGATACATTTACACCAGCAAGATTATCTCCAAACACTGATTAACTGGAGTATTGTATTTCCCCTAAGTGTGATGGCCCCTCACTGTCATGAGTAGCGCTATAACTTGGCACACTACTTGTCAAGGTTGGTTTGGACCAATCTTGCCAGTGGCGGGTTGTTTTGTGGGAAAGGAGGGTTGTGGTTTTTTTAGGGGACATTTCAGTTTGACTTGCTGCCTTTGGGCTGTTTTACAAGGTTAGAGATGGAGACGACTTTTATTATCAAAATTACATTTGCTTTGGTTTTGGATATGTATTTAAATGGACTTTGCTTTTCTTGAATAAAACAGAAAATTGTAAAAAAAAAATTGCAAACATTTGTCACTGGCTTGTGAGGCATGGTTCTTGATAGCATGGGAAATACTTTTTACGATTGTTAATGAAGACACTCAAACTCAGGACGCAAGGGAGAAACGTGCTAAGAGGAAGCCATGCTTGGCAAATCCACACCGTGATCAACTCCCGCCCGGAAACCAATGTCCCCACTGTGGAAGGACGTGTGGATCCAGAATTGGCCTCCACGGTCACTTACAGACTCATTGTTAAAACCATGTTTATGGAAGACAATCTTACTCGGCTATGAGTGATCGCCAAAGAAGAAAAGACAGACTCTCTTTAACGTGTGACGTAAAAGTAGGACTGTTTCAATGTTGTTTTCTTGGCTGGAGATGAAGCAGCAGGTTTTTCAGTTCCAAATACATGTAGCATTTCTAGAGATGGTTTTCTAATCAGTTTGCAACATCAAACACCTGCAACAAATACCCAAAGCTGATCATTTCTCTCCAACATTGCCCAATCCTAAAGTTTGCAGAAAGCTGCTTCATACCATCTAGCTCAATATTGACTACACTGACTGGAAGCAGCTTTGTAGGATTTCAGGCAGGGAGTCTCTCCCAGTCCTGCCTGAAGATGCAGTGGATTGAACATAGAACATAAGAATATAAGGGGTGTGTGTGTGTCCGTGTCCGTGTCCCCAGCAAAAATGCCCTCGGTTTACATTGTAAACTTTACACCATACGAAACAAGGAGGAAACTAAAGCTATTTTGCATGGAAATTTACCCTAGGACATAGAATAGTGACAGAAATTCTAATTTAGGGAAACTTTCTTCAGTTAGCCACCTTTTTGCTCACTAATATATTAACTGAAAACTCAAAACTTGTGAGCATTCTTGAATTCCATCTTGCCCACTTCCTTTAATCTGAAAGGCCAAGGATGCCGTCCAAAACAATATTGTGTAATATATGGGGATGGAACATCCATGAATTAATCATTCAAGGGTATTAGATATGGCCAGTATCCTTGGTTTTTTATCTTCAGTATGGCTCTGTGCCGCTGCTTCTCACATCAAATGCAACTTTCTGTATCCTGTTGACACTGTAAAACTGATGCAGCAGTGCTAAGCAGATACAAGAAGAAACTTAATCCACTGGTGCTTGGCGAAGTGTTGGCATCAACTTTTCTTCTTGAAACCACATCTGAGAATGTGAACATGCTTCATTTATTACTTCCAATCCCTATTTAAACCTGCACTGCCACCTCTTGAATAATCCAGTGAAAGTATGGCACTATTTATTTGGATAATTGATTGAGAAGTAATGGTGAAAGTGGGAGAGAAGCAACAGATGCAGGACCACAGAATAAGATTTTGTGCATTGTAGGACTTAACACTTGTCTTTGAGTTCTAGAAAAAAACAGGCAATCCCTTCCTATCACTGCTGACAGGAAAGGTCAGGAGCTGTTTTCACAGTGACACTCCTCAGCTGCTTCCTGTAACCTTGGAGAAACATGCAGTCATGGATCATTTCTGGATAATGCATATGTTTTGTGATGTTTGTTTTAAAAGTGCGCATAGGAAGAACACTGTATTCCTGGCCTTGGCACAGAACGTTATAACACTGATATGCATATATAAACAACTGAAAGAGACCATACCATTGAAAAATATAACATGTGAAGTGTCTTTGAATGGATGCTTAAATAAGATTTAAATCCTTAGAATACTGAGGAAAATATGAGATGGAAATATTAGGTGCCATACAAAATACCTTGCTCAATATGCTTTTTTTAACGGGCTGGGAAAGTGCACATGTAAAGATTTGGCGATCACTCATAGCCAAGTAAGATTGCCTTCCATGAACACAGTCTTAACAGTAAGTCTGTAAGTGACTGTGGAGGCCAATTCTGGATCCACACGTCCTTCCACAGTGGAGACATGGGTTTCTGGGCAGGAGTTGATCACGGTGAGGGTTTGCCAAATGTGCCTTCCTCTTAGCTCATTTCTCCCTTGCGTCCTGAGTTTGTGCTTCTTCAAAGTCCATGACATCTTTGGTAAAGGCTATTCTCCAGTTGGAGCGCAGTGTCTAATAGCATCAGCTATAGTAGCGAGCAATTTGTCATATCTAACAAATAGAGCACCCAGTATGGAATTGCATCCCCATAAAGACCCATCATGGTCTAGAAAGACTTGACTTCTCTTCTCAAGCTGAAACCTGTAGTGAAGTTGATTTTATTACTTATGCATAATTCTATTTGGAAAAGTAAGCCTAGAGCCACTTGACCGAACCCGTCAATGCTCAATCCTGAGGGTTGAGTTTTGACTGCCACGATTTGTTCAAAAAGTTTGTGCAAAGGAGGTAAGTAAATCATCCATTTCGAACTGCAATGATCAAATGCAGACTTCCCGCCCCACTCCCCTTTGCTTAACACCCAGACTGACGAAGAGACCTGGATAACTCGAAAACTTGCTCCTTATTTTGGCATTTTGACCGTTCCTTATAAAGGTATTGCCTGACTGTGGATGTTAGGACTTCCCTCTACTACGGGACCGACACACTTCGTTTTTGGTTTGCTCGTGCGGCGCACGGTGTCACAGTCTAGCACGGCGGCGATCCCGTTCCTCTGCTGGAGGGACGGAGGGGCGCCCTGTCACTTTTAAGTTCAAACCCGAACACGGGTTAGATCTCCGCCTCCTTATGCATATTCAAATCCAGCGAGGCGGGCCGCCCGGGAGGGGATTGCCCGGCCGCACGCTAACGAAAGCTGCTGATCGCTGACGCGCCATCACACCACGAGCCGCTCTGCCCGCTGATTGGCCGGCGGGGACCTGGTCTCATTGACAACAAGCCCAGGCCGTAGCGGTGGCTCCTCGCAGGTGGATGGGCGGAGTAGGCGGAGGCTGGGCCAAGATGGCGCCGCCGCGCGGGGCCGGGAGCTCCAGGAGCCTGAGCTGAGGCAGCGCCGCCCGGCCGGGAAGGGGTTAACGCGCTGGGTGTCACCCCGGCCGCTCCCTGGGACGGGCTGCTGACTCGCGGGCGGCGGCGGTGGAGGAGCCGGTTGCGCCTCGCCGGCGATGGAGAGCGGCGAGCTGAGCAGCATGGAGACCATGGAGACCCTGACGGAGCTCGGCGACGAGCTCACGCTGGGCGACATCGACGGTGAGTGCGCGCGGGGAGGGGAAGGAAGGCGCGCCCGGCCTGCGCTGGGGCCGAGGCGCCGCCGCCCGTGGATGCCCCCTCGCCGCGGGGAAAGAGGGCTGTCGCCACCCCTTCACCGCGAAGTGCCTGGAGGACGGGATAAGCCTGGCTGGATGGGCTGGCAGGTGTCGCACAAGATGCGTGGCGACAGCCATGGTTGTTTTCACGCTCCTCACCCCCCTATGGCTCTCCTCCCCCCTCCCCAAATTCACTGTTCAAGAGAGGGCGAAAGGTTCCTCAGAGGGATGCGCGCGCTGTGGACTTTTGACAGGATTCCCGTGGGATACCCTCCCCCCCCCCCCCGTGCGGTGCTTCCTCGCGAGCAAGGCCCGCTATGCAAGCGCTGCTAAGTTCGGGATTGCAGCCCAGTGTGCACAGCTACCTGGGATCCTAAGCATCCTTGAGTTTAGGGGTGGGTGGGGAGGGGGGCTTATTTCTGAGTACAGTTACCCAGCCTGTGCCAGCAGAGTGAATTTAGTGAGTGTTACCTGCATATCGGAATTCATTACTTAAGGTGTGGTCCGGGTCAGGGCTGGGCAGAAGATAGATATGGGTCTAACTGGTAGGTTCTCTCAGCGATTGGAACAAATCCCTTGTCTCAGAATTCTTTTGTATCTGGCTCTAGTTGGTTGGGACTTGGGGCTGTAGTAAAAACAACAACAACAAAGTGGACCCAGCAAGTCTGAAGGCTGCCTGTCCTGCATCGCAGTGTCTGGATGCCCCAGATCTGAGTACAGTACATATCACTGAAATCTGGAAGGTGCTGATTTAAGTTCACTCATGTGCCTTACTTGGCAGGTGGTTTTCACATCTATGTAAATTATCAGTGTAGCCAGTGGATATGTGGCAAAAGAATGTGTGTAGGTGCCTGGGGCTGGAGAGTGTTAAGGAAAAGGAAGTTATACAGA
Source organism: Podarcis filfolensis (assembly GCF_964270895.1). Classification (NCBI taxonomy): domain Eukaryota; kingdom Metazoa; phylum Chordata; class Lepidosauria; order Squamata; family Lacertidae; genus Podarcis; species Podarcis filfolensis. Next base: position 44,461,148 of record NC_139612.1, on the reverse strand, counting down.
GGCATCATTTTTCCTCCTGTAGGTTTGTCATTTTGGAGACAAACACTTTGCAGTGTGAGCTGGATTATGGTGAAGCTTGCCTTAATTTGGTATAGGAGGTGTGTGACAAATAGAAAGCAGTTTCTGTCTCTTGGTTTCACTTGGTAGTTGCTATCTGTAATGTTTTGAGTTTATAGCTCAGTGTATGATGATGACATTTGCCATTCTGATCCGAAACATTTACTTACCTCACCCATGAGGCAAGATGAGGTGACTGCTTTAGGCAGCAGGAGCCACATGGTCAGCAGATCCCGATGCCAGTCTTCTCCCCATGTTCCTGATGTCCCCCTTCCTGTCAGGGAAAATCTACATCATTTAGGGGTGCTGCTCAGGTGCCAAAATATAGTGGGGCTGGTCCTGACAAAAACCCATTAAAACTTAATTATCCAACTCATGGAAGAGGAAGGAACTTAAAAATATTGTGTAGCCAGATTCACAGGAATTTACTGTATGTTCAGCAACTATGAAAGCTGCAGAAAGATCTGATAGTACAATTCTTGTTGTCAGAAGATTGTCAGCACCCTAATGCCCTCTTGGTGCTATATCCAGGTCAGAAACTGAACTGGCAAGGACACAGCAAAATGATAGAAGAATGACCATCTGCTCAAGTATCTTGTCAAGAAAGAGGGGAGTAATAGTGGAGTAGGTAGTTGGTGTCAAGACAGGTTTATTGAGTCAAATGGCCATAGTTTTCCATGAATCAAGAACCTACTGTCTGCAGTAGCGAGAAGCTAGTGTTCTGCAGGTATTTTTCAGCTATGTAGTCTAGTGTACTTCCCTAAAATGTAAATAAAGGGATGTTATTTAAAAGCTACTGGACACTACAGATTTGCAGAATGTCTGCATCAAAAGTATTCTGCTATTTGTACTATTTACAGCTGCTTAAGAGCTTCAAAAAGTAGAAGTAGCTGTGTTGGCATGTGTGAAAAAAATCCTAAATATTTACCCACAGAGGATACTGTACTCTTCTTCATTGCAATATAACATTGAGGAATAGTAACCATTATTCTAAGTAATGCTGGCTCCAGGCTTATCAAAATATTAGGTTCCACTTCTCTTGCTTTGCTGTTGTAGTGCACAGTTGGAAGCATAAGAAGGGGGCACAGTTCAGAGGAGAATACATGCTTTGCATGCAGAAGGTCATTTATTTACTCCCCCAAAGTATTGCTAGGAGAACCCCTTGCCTGAGACCTTGGAGAGTTGCTGCTATTTGGAATACTGGTTTGAGACAGTATGGCAGTGTCCTATAGGAAAGTACCGTAGCTAACTTTCACCTTAGGAAGCACTGCAATTGGAAAATGGACTGCATAGCCCTCAGGTGGTCTCTCATGCTGGTTCTGCCACCTCTTCTGACTGGCAAGGACTTTGTGTGTGTGGAAGCATCCTGAATATAAAGACTGTTGATTGCAATGTAGCTTCCTGGAATGAGAACCAGATGGAAATGTCTTTGGCCTGTGATTAAGGGTCCTTATTCAGGCATCTCATTTGAATTTGACTGTCAATGTATTTGCCTTCTAGGTTTCTACTTTTTATACCTGATGTTTTTCCAGCAACGTTCTCGATTTAATGCATACTAAAAATAGCTGTCTTAAAAGTTGGGGAACTTACTGCAAAGTCCTTCCTGTCCCACCTTTTAAAAGTCAATACGATTCCTTTTTCCTCTCTATTTTTAGCATGACTCAAAATAATTAGCCTTTCAACATATTTCTTGTAAGGTTACTTTGTATAGTACCTCACTATTGGGAAACATTGCTCAGTGTTTTAAATTACATGTACCCACTTGATTCACCTTTGCACATTTCCGGCACTCCTAACTTCATGTGTTTATACAGATTGGGAAAATATTTTGTTTGCCAGGAAAAAAAATGCTTGACTTGAGCTGTAGCTCTTCAGAATCAGAGTGCTTGAAAGAACTATCTGAAAAGAAGTGTGTTAAAGAAAAAAAAAACTAGATTTCTTATAGCAAGTGGAAAATAGAAACCTGATATTTTCAGTAGCAGATAACGTCAGACGTTACTCTTAACATTGCACAATGTATTCTACAAGCTGCTGAGATCAGGAAAGAATTTGTAAATTATAGGTTATTAAACATCAAGGGTGACAAATTGGTTTCATTACTTTTTTCTTGTAAAGCTTTGTATCAGGTATTTAAATTGAGATGGTTTTGGTTGTACAAGACAATTTGACCGAAGAAGCAGATTTTCCATTATTGTCTGGTACCATTGTATTTTGTTACAACCAACCCATAACTGTTACTTTTGCCTTGCTTAGGTAGTGTGAGAGTAGTTTAAGGCTTTACACAGCAAACATTGTTGTATATTTACAAGTGTAATTTACAAGTGTAAATACACAATCTACAAGTGTAAAAACACAACCACTTGAACATATACAGCTGTGTACATGCTCTTATACATGTCCATGTGGGAACTCTGATTGGGCCAGGATTGCCACGTCTGTGAATGTGGATGTTTAAAGATGCATGTGGATATTTTTCTTTCACACTTATGTAACTCTGGTGTACTGGCAGAAACCATATTTGCTACATAAAGTATGAACTGCCCTTTAGTCGTGTTATCTTACTGGCAAGTTTCTCTCTCCCTTTGCACATAATGCTTCTTGTGCAGCCGTGTTCCAGCAACAACTGTAAGCAACCTGGTTACTGCTTCTGCAAGGCAGTCATGGGCTGTCTTCTCCACACAGTAGCAGTCAGCCTCTGGGGAAACCTTTGAGGAAAGACATGGAAAAACAAGAGGATTCAGAAGAGAGATGTACGAAGAAACCTGTTCTAGAAAAAATTCAAATTCCTAGCATACCACTTCACATTTTTAGGTGCTAACCTTGTAAATTCCTAGATGTTGATAATCGATCCTTGTCCTTTCTTGTGCCTGAGATGTTTTCAACTCTGGTATAGCCTTTGGAAATGAAGAGAGATGTTTAAGAGATAATTGCTGTCCACAGCTTCTCAGGGAAGTGCTGTTGTTGGCATTTACAGCTGTGTTAGCCTACCAAAGTGACCTGCTGGAGCACAAGCTTGGGCAGTGGGTGGGTGGGGGGTCCTGAGCTGCCCAAACAACAAGACCCCCCCTTGGCCCCACTGATGTGGTCCAAAGGAAAGCAGAGCCAGAAATTTGGCACCAGCTTGGCTGCAGGAGTTGCTGGAAGGAGGCATACAAGGCGCCATTCAACTGTCTTAGGGATTCCCCTTTGTGTAGGGTTTACTCCTTAGCCTTTTTGTCTCCCAAAGAACAAGGCAATGGAGGTTTAGGATCAGAGTTTTCCTTCTCCTAGATGGGCTACCTTCCCAGGTTGATGAGCCCCATCTGCCCCTCACTTCCCTCTACACAGCATGTGCAGAAACAGCCTCCTTGACTGTTGGACCCACTATTGGTCTTCTCTGCTCAATTAAGAAATCAGCTGTATATCCCGTGAAACAGTTTTGCTTGAAATAGTATCAGAATGTAATACAAACAAGAACATTTAAGAGATAACTCTAGTACATACCCATCTCTCTCATACATAAGTTTAAGCCTGTTTTTTCTATGTAAATAAATTGACATCATAAATTTGACAGAGTAGGTTGCGATTTATCATTGTTCAAAATATGAATGCTTACAGCCAGACATGAGTGTTTAAACGTGTCTGTTCTTTCCCCCATTTTTCTTTTACGGTTGGTTCACATGAGATGCCAAATCGTGGTTTGATGTAATATTATGAGCCCATTGATTGCATAGTCTCTCCTTGTCCTTTTCTCGTGTGCTGTGCTTTAATGAATTTCTTTCATAGAAAACATTGTTTTCTGTTTCATCCAAACTAGGGCTTGCACAAACCTCTCAAATGAGGATTGCAAACCAGAATTCAAGCATATACATCTTAATTTGGAGGGCTTGTGCAAACCATAGCTTGCTGGTTTGCATATGATGGAAAACTATTATTTCCACAAAAGCAAAAGGAAGTCAGTAAAGCAGCATGTGCAGAGAAAGTGGGAGAGTGAGTGCGGTAGCTTATGACAAATATGTGCAGCACCTGGTTTGGCATTACATGGCAACCACCCCAAAGTCCTGACTTTTTAAAAACATAGGATAGTTTGAAATTCAGGATACATTTGACTATCTCTTGGCTATGGTTGTATGTTAAGATTTTTCTCTCTCTTAGTTTAAAACAAGTCTTTCCAGTTGCAAATATTTTGGCTTCCTATCTGTGTCACCAGTCTCTGTTTATCAGTTGTTATAGTGGTTTCACAGTAGTAGTAACAGGAAGAAGTATAGCAGGGGGTTGTGAGTATGTTGATTTCTTTCTAAAAGGGAAGGAGATGTGATGAAATATGAGGAAGTCTCCTATCTCAACAGACCAGTAGATCATTTTGTAGCCCCATTCTGTCCATCAGGAAGGGCAATGGCTCCCTAAGGTTACAGGCACAGATATTTTCCATGCCAGTAATTTCATGTGGGTCTTTCTATGCTAAGCATATGCATGACCCCTGAAATATATACAGTAGCAAAATGTTGTGATTGTTTAATTTTTCAAGGGCCTCAGGGCCAAACTGCACATGTTTAAATAAGTGTGTTTCACCTGGCCAATTTTATTGTGTGTGTGTGGGGGGGAGCAGTCATGACACCCCAATAGGAAATAGGCTATTGACCAGAGCAGGGGCTCATACTGCTGGAAAACGTTCCATACTTGGCTTCTTTCAGACATGCGAGGAAGACAACCAAAGGGGGGACAATTTTCAGCAGAAAATCCAAGTGTTTTCTGAACCCCTAATCAAATAACATTCCAATACAGGGGTCCCATGTCTCTCTCCCCCCTCAATAGAAAAGGCCAAGTTAAGAATTTAGATACCAGGTAATAATTATTGTATGTAATTTTAAAATAATATACCTGCAGCTTTCTTTTTATACAGGAGGTCCAATATCAAGAGGAGGAGTTCTGGGGTAGGGTTGAAATGTTAGTAATTTATACTATCAACTTCAATGGGGTAAAGTGGTCAGTGAATCCTCTCCATACTTTTCAAATTTCTATCCTACTTGTTATTCAAGGGATGTGGGTGGTGCTGTGGTCTAAATCACTGAGCTTCTTGCGCTCGCTGATTGAAAAGTCAGTGGTTTGAATCCACATGACAGTGGACAGAGCTCCCGTTGCTCTGTCCCAGCACCTGCCAACCTAGCAGTTCAAAAGCACACCAGTGCAAGTAGATAAATAGGTACTGTTGCAGCAGGAAGGTAAACACCATTTTCGTGCATTCTGGCTTTGTCACGGTGCCCCGTTGCGCCAGAAATGGTTTAGTCATGCTGGCCACATGACCCGGAAAGCTGTTGGTGGACAAACACCGGCTCCCTCGGCCGGAAAAGCGATATGAGAGCCACACCCCATAGTCACCTTTGACTGGACTTAACCATCCACGGGTCCTTTACCTTACCTTTTTTACCTTTACCTTCTACTTGTTATAAATGCCAGTTACATGATATTTCTAAAGTTGGTTCCCATTTGCACTTTGCAGAATAGTTCTGACAAATAAAGGGATCATAGGCTGATATCATCATGTCTGCCTCGTGTAGTCAAAAGAAAACGGCTTGGGGATAGAGAGAGTAGCAACAATTAGGGCTTAATTGTGGCCCAAGGGCTGTGTGGTAGAAATTGTAACCTGTCATATGGGCTCCCTTAGGCACCTGCCTCTGTAGGGCTTCCCTGCCTGGGCTAGTTACATCTCTCAGCAAGGTAGCTTAGTAGCTCTGAGATCATTATACTGTATTTGCTCTTGCTGAAGTTTGAAAAATTGGTTGGACCAGAAAATCTGTGGCGTTATTTGAACAACATTGTCAGTTATATATGATAGACTTGCAGAGACAGTGGCTGTGCTGACTGGGGGTGATGAGAATTGCTGTCCAAAATATCTGGAGGCTAATGAAGGTTGTTGTAGAGGTTTTTCTTAATGGAGATTGGTTGCATCAGCCATAGGCAAACTCAGCCCTCCAGATGTTTTGAGACTACAATTTCCATCATCCCTGACCCCTGGTCCTGTTAGCTAGGGATGATGGGAGTTGTAGTCCCGAGTTTGCCTATGCCTGTGTTACATAGTCAGATGGATCTCCGTAAGAGGCATGGGAAGCTGTCAGGGAAGACACAAACTTTTTGTTGATCTCTTCTAGTGATAACTTTTATTTGGGGAGAGTTTCAACCCATTGCTACTTTCTCTCTCTCTATTTTTTTTTAAATGGTATTTTATTCAAATTTCAAGAAAGAGTTTACAAAAATAATAAGATAATAAAAAAAGAATACAAACAATAAAAAATAGAGTAGAAAAAAAAGAAAATAGAAAAGACAGTAAAAAAAAAAGTCCATCTTTCAATGTCTTATTTTTCATTCACTTGTTTCCCTGACCTCCTCACACCTCCCTTTTTTGTATTCCATTTCGAATGGTTAATTCAGCAAATCCTTTCCCTCTTTGTTTTTATCTTAGCTCTTTATCTTGACATATTGTATCCTTATAATTTCATCTATTTAATAAATCATTTTTACATACTCCTTTTTAACATTGTTACTAAAACTGCTTCGTTTCATTCCAGCATCATTTTAACATTCATTAATTTTGCAGTGTTTCTGTAAATAGTCCTTAAATTTCTTCCAGTCTTCTTCCACCGACTCTTCTCCCTGGTCTCAGATTCTGCCAGTCATTTCCGCCAATTCCATATAGTCCATCACTTTCATCTGCCATTCTTCCAGAGTGGGTAAATCTTGTGTCTTCCAATACCTTACAATAAGTATTCTTGCTGCTGTTGTGGCATACATAAAAAAAGTTCTATCCTTCTTTAACACCAATTGGCCGACCATGCCCAGGAGAAAGGCCTCTGGTTTCTTCAAGAAGGTATATTTAAATACCTTTTTCATTTCATTATATATCATCTCCCAGAAAGCCTTAATCCTTGGGCACGTCCACCAAAGATGAAAGAATGTACCTTCATTATCTTTACATTTCCAACATTTATTATCGGGCAAATGGTAGATTTTTGCAAGCTTGACTGGTGTCATGTACCACCTGTATATCATTTTCATAATATTCTCTCTTAAGGCATTACATGCCGTAAATTTCATACCTGTGGTCCACAACTGTTCCCAGTCAGCAAACATAATGTTATGTCCAACATCTTGTGCCCATTTAATCATAGCCGATTTAACCGTTTCATCCTGGGTGTTCCATTTCAGCAGCAAGTTATACATTCTTGAAAGTATCTTAGTTTTGGGATCTAACAGTTCTGTTTCCAATTTTGATTTTTCCACCTGGAAGCCAATTTTTTTGTCCAAATTGTAAGCCTCCCTTATTTGATAATAATGAAGCCAATCTCGCACTTTATCTTTTAATTTCTCAAAACTCTGCAATTTCAATTTATCTCCTTCTTGTTCCAGAATTTCCCAATATTTCGGCCATTCGGCCCATTGCTACTTTCTCTCTGCTGGAATTGGATTCCTGATTGCACCATAGATTACAAATGAGGGTTCATATCTTCACTTTCCTAAACTTGCACCCTTTTTGTTCTCCAAAAGAATCACTAAAGCATGTGGGTGGGTGTATGTGGTCTTGGCTCCCTTTCCTTTCCTTTTATCCCTTCACCTCTCAGCTGAACTCTGTCAGGTGAATAGTCTTCCCTTGCTTCTTTGTAAGTCTGACCAATATTCCTTGCCTAACAGGTTTTCCATATGTATCAAGTCTTGTTTCCCAGTGCTGATCAATTAGACTACCCACAATAGCCCTGATCCTGGGAGTGGCTCATTTGCTACTAACTTGGCGGAGCTTGCAGAATAAAGAGGAAACAAAAGAGGTTGTGGCATGAACAGAACTGCTTATTTGTACTCTGAATGGTTGTTCTTAGTTGCTTCCACAGGCTTCTAGGTTTGATTACTTAGTGACTTCTGCAGTTACAAGATCTGCTTTCTAAGCTTCCTACTTCGGAAATTGGCAGGAAGCTTTGTCTAGTTTTTGTGATCTCAGTACAATTAGGGACATTCGATCCACAATTTTTGGCAGGCTGACCTGCTCCCAATCTGGGAAGAGATCTTTGCGCATGTTAAGAATGGTGCCCTCTTTAACAGTATGTGGTTTCCAAGATGTGGTGTGGGTACACTTTGGCTGACATGCCTGTATGTGCTGGGAGAACAGCAGCCTGCTCATAAATTGCACACGTTGTCTGACTCCGTTCTGTTCTAAGGACCTGTTCTCAGCTACTTCAATAACATAACAGCAACTGTAATGTTATCCTGGCTACAGCTTTCCTTGAAAGCAACACTTGTCAGCCAAGACAAATGTATCCGCTGATGACTTGTATTGTAATGGCAACTTCGACTTCAGCTGATTCAGTTGACTGTGAAACACAATTGGCATATGGAGCTTGGCAGAAGGACACTCCAGCACAAAGTCACAGTTTACTACTTAGTGAAAGAATGCAGGTAGCTATACTGGTCCTTTAGAAACAATCTAAAAGTGACAGTATGACAGTATCCTTTATTGGGGTCACCTAAACTGTCACCTAAATTGTCCTATTGCTGCAGCAATAAAACTGCTAGCACATTTGCAAAGCTAAGCAGGGTCCAGTAAAGTTTCAAATTGGGGGATTGGGGGATTGCTTGTTGAAATTCCCGCATTGCAGGGGGTTGGACTAGATGGCTTTCAGGGTCCCTTCCAACTCTACAGCTTTATGGTTCTAAAAACAAACAAACATAGTAGCGGGTTCCCCCTAATAAACAGAACTCTCTGCTGTTAATGAAGTGAATCATGGCTTCCTCTCTTAAATCTTAGAATGAAATTACCAGCATACTTTGAATGTGCCTTGCTCTAAACTTCCACTAGTAATGTCTGAAAGGTTGCACATACATTGTGTGCCATTAGGCCATGTGTACATGTTCTGGGAAGACAGGAGTGCCTGGCGTGCTCTGGTCCATGGGGTCACGAAGAGTCGGACATGACTAAACAACTAAACAACAACAACACATGTTCTGGGCACTTGTTAAATCTGTAGGAGGAAATGCTAGTAAGTACATGTAGCCGTTGGCAAAGTTGCAGCTTTATTACTGCTTCCATTCTTAATGTTTTAATGTCACAACTTTGCAGCTGCTAACCAAACGTGCTTACAGAGTTTCTATCCAGATTGCTGATTTTTGTTTCCTTAGCTAATTTATTTAGCTAGTCCACATTGCTGATATGAATGGTAGAACTGGTTATAAATGATAGTGATGCAAGGAGACGCTGAAGCAAACTCCTCCTGTGGAACCTTTGCAGCCTGATCCTGTGCTTGTTTACTTGGTGCTGTTGTTCAGGATCAAACTGCATGCCGTGCAGAAAAACATTGCTATCCTATCATCCATTAAGCCTGAGCAAGGCAAGCACATACTCTAACCCAGTTCCGAATCCAGAAGCCTAGGAAAGGTTCTGTTTGGCACTAAGAGTGAGCAATCCCAGTGGCCATTTCCTCCAAGCAATATAGTCATACCTCGGGTTAAATATGCTTCAGGTTGAGCATTTTCAGGTTATGCTGCACGGCGACCTGGAAGTAACAGAACGTGTTACTTCCAGGTTTCGCCGCTCGTGCATGCGCAGACGCTCAAAATGACGTCATGTGCATGAGCGGAAGCAGCGAAATGCGACCCGCGCATGCGCAGACACACAGTCACGTGTTACGTTCTACTCAGGATGCGAACGGGGCTTCGGAACGGATCCCGTTCGCATCCAGAGGTACCACTGTAACCATCTTTGCCTGCCCCAGTGGGTGTCTGTATCTCTCCAACTGTATCCAAGTGCCACACTAGTTATCTGCCAAAAGTGACATTCTTTGAAAAGAGCCGAGTGTCATTCAGACACACATGGGTGGGAAAAACCCCGTAAAAGGGTCTGGGGAAATTGTTCCTTTGTCCCTTCCTTTCGGGTCCATCATTCACCATCAGAAAATGCTGCAACTAACCACCTATGCTATGTTGGTTTGTAAGTAAGTTCTCTCCTTTCTACTCGTAATTAAAATCTAATTTGGCTGTTGGGGTCTGAAGTGTGTATTTGCCGATCTTCAGGTTCGGGTAAACTTGCCTGGCTGTAGTTCATATGCTGCTAGGGTGAAAGAGTTGGTTTCATGGGGAAAAGAGCAGCCTATGCCAAATCTAAGGCTGGGAGAATCAGTTTGATACTAGTCCCATTGTCCAGAAGAGATATTGCTGGGAGGCACAGGACACCTTGTCTTAGAATCCTGGATATTTTCTTGAGCACCCCAGAATTCTGTCCCATCTGGGGGCTGTGACAAGAAGGGGTGGTGGCAGCAGTGATTACTGGATAGTTAAGATGCAACTGGCTTACCTTACAAGGCTGTTGTGCAGCAGTTGCACAAGAAAGGGCATAAACAGCCCTCTCCTAGCTTTCCTCTTCTGTTACACGTGCTACACAGGGTTGTCCAACATTCTTATTTTGTATTGAAATCTCAGTTGATCAGCCCTCCTGGGGAGAGCAGATATTGAGCCCACCCCTAGTGCTGTTGTCCCAGTAAACACCCCGCCCCGCCCCGCCCTGCAAGCTACTGTTCTGCCCATTGAAGGAAAAGAATACAGTTAACCACATTTTTCTTCCCACCGTGAAGCAAATAATACCAGATGTGTGTGTGTGTTTTATAGCAGAAGGTGGGGTGGAAGGGGGAAAGGGTTCAACTGCTGTGATCAAATTGTAGCAGAGCTCCCCCCATCATGACTGCATTTCATTAAAAAAGAAAATACTGATGTCCTGTGGAGCATGTAGTTTAGTCCTTAGTTCCGTGAGGCTTATTTCCAAATACATATGCGTAAGATCATTACTTAATATATCTCTGGCTTATGCTTTATTGAGGCTAAAATACCACTGTTATATGGGCTCTGGCATGTTGGCCAAATATTTGTCTTTAAAATATTTATATTTATTGACCCTGTCAGGTTCTCAAGGCAGCATACAAGATAACAAAACAAACAATGTTATAAAAGCAGCACACATAGAATGCAAACAACTGAAGAATTCAAATAGCAGCAAAAACAAGAAATACCACCTAGGCATCAAGAACAAATAACATTATGGGTTGCATACAGTACTAGTCCTACTCAGAGTAGACTCATGGAAATTAGCATCAATGGCTGAGTTCAGTCCATTAGTTTAAGTGGGTCGACTCTGAGTAAAACGTAGCTGAACACAACCCAATATATTTCAAATCTTAATCACTTGGTGGCAAATGCTTGACTGAAAGTAAAAGGCAAAAATGTAAATGTAAAAACCACGTGGTAAATGTAGGTTGGAGTGATTGAAGAGTTTCAAAGTATGGGTATGTCACAGCAGACAAGGCTCTGTTTCAAGTAACCAGCCATGTCACTTATTTAGGGGGAATCCTGAAGTGGGGCCTCTGTTCATATAGGACAGGGGTCAGCAAACTTCTTCAGCAGGGGGCTGGTCCACTGCCCCTCAGACCTTGTGGGGGGCCGGACAATATTTTGAAGGGAAAAAAAAGAACGAATTCCTATGCCCCACAAATAATCCAGAGATGCATTTTAAATAAAAGCACACATTCTACTCATGTAAAAACACCAGGCAGGCCCCACAAATAACCCAGAGATGCATTTTAAATAAAAGGACACGTTTTACTCATGTAAAAACACGCTGATTCCCAGACCATCCGCAGGCCAGATTTAGAAGGCAATTGGGCCGGATCCAGCCCTCGGGCCTTAGTTTGCCTATCCATGTTATAGGAGCTTCAAGTACTGTGACCTCAGACTGCTTGAGGCTATAAAGTTTAAAATAAGCACTTTGCATTGTGTCTGAATGGTAGCTGGTGGAGGTCTTGGTTATTTGGCATATTTATGCTCTGCCTGCTAACTAAAGCTTAAAGCTATATATTTAAAATACAAAGAGTTACAATGGAAGAGCAAAGATGTCCTAAGTTTTTGCTTTCAGATGTTCCAGCTGTTACTCTGCTTCTAAATCTCTGGGCTTTCTTGGAGGAAATTGGTTTTTTAGCAGTCTCGTGCAGCGTAGGGCATCCTTATCTGGCCACTTCTGCTGATGTCACTTGTAGTTTTGGCATCTGCTTTTAAGCACTGGATTGAATATGATCAAATTTTCAAGCCCAGGTTAACAACCAGACAGCCATGTTTTGAGCCCACTGAAGTTTGTAAGCAATTGTAAAATACAGCCAAACATATAACTCAATGCAGTAATAACTGGAATATGACCAAAGCATTATGGGAAGCTTTGGTTTGATCAGGAACAGCTGATGCTGGCCGACAACCGAAGCTAACAAAATATGCTTTGGGCCACAGGCATCATTTGGGTGTCCGACTATAAGACTCAATGTAAAAGTATCCCCAAGCCAAGGACCTGATTTATTCAGGAGGGAATTTGTTCACATATCAAGCAAACAAATGTGCATAGTATATATTTTGTTCCTGGGATTACATCTGGTGACGCTTTCATCAGTCTCCATGGTATCAATGGTCCGTCATATCATTTCACTGCTTTCCTTTCTTTTAATTTATTTTTTTATAGAGATGCTCCAGTTCGTCAGCAACCAAGCTGGAGAATTTCCAGATCTGTTTTCTGAACAGTTGTGTGGCTCCTTCCAGAGCAACAGTGTATGTAATGGTGGTGGAACCTCAGATCCCTCGTCACAGAGGCCCTACAGCCAGGGGCAGCTACAGACCTTCTCTCCTGGTGCAGCTTCTGCCCAGCTTCAGACCGTGCAAGTGAAGGTGTCTCAGACAACCGCCGCAACACCTGTTCCACAGCGGACGGCACCTGCTCTTCAGCCTCGTCCCCAGGTTCAGCCTCAGCTCCAGCAGCAGACTGTGATGATTACTCCAGCTTTCAGCTCTGCTCCCCAGACCCGGTTCATTCAGCAGCCTGTAATATACCAAAACGCAGCCACAAGTTTTCAAGGTAACTTGCAAAGTCTTTGTAGTAACAAGTAGTCCTACGTTGTCTTAAATGTCTTGCCCTAATCTTCCAGCAGAGCAAGAGGTATCAGAGCAGCATTTACAGCCACCATTCCTGATTTCATATCTGTGAGAAGTTTCTATTAATGTTTGAAATGTTTCTAAATAGGTGCACGTTTTCTAGGATCTCACAGGCAAATTAGAGAAGCTTGGCATTTGGGGTGAAGAAGGGCACTGGAGACCAAGACCAGGAGTTGGGGAGTGGCCTTAAATATTGTGCAGTAAAGCATAGGTAGCACTCAAAAGTAACTCTGTGAATGGTATCACTGCAAAGTAACGTACAATTACACAATACGTCATGCACCTTTATCACTCTAACTCTCCTCAGGTGTTGGAAGTAAAGAAAGCTAACATATGGGGGAGGCAGTGGGGGCAAGTGGGCTAGCTCCACCATCAGGGCCCCATGCATATTTCAGGGTTCTAAAATAAAGGGGTGGCCTCCATGAGTATAAAAGGCCTCTGTGCTTCAGATAGTCACCTGTGAGTTGGAGGTTGACAAACAATGAGGGGGTCAAGGGGGAAGTAGGGCTCTTGTCCCCACTGTTTACTTTCCTAGATTTATAACAACTGAAGAAGGCTTATGAATGGTTCCTGTACTCTTCTGTAAGAGCATGACAGTTTCTCATTCTTGGCTGTCTCTCCAGTATCTGAATCTTCCACTTCTTCTGATTGTATAGAATCTACTGTTTTCTAACCTTTTTTATGATGTGTTCGGTTCAGACTTTACATATGTAGAATTCAGCTTGAGGGATGCTCTGTGGTAATTTTTGCCAGTTCCTCCTTTCCCTTGCAGACCCTTGTGTCCCAGGGAAATATTCTCTGGAGGGTTGGGGGACCCCCTGGTACAGCAGAGGATGTTGTACTGAGGGGTACGGGGGGGGGGGGAAAGGGGAACTGGCAAATATTGACTCTCCCTTCCTCCCCCTTTCTCAGCAGTAGCCACAGAAGGGCATGTCTTGGTCAAAATCTATACTGTATGTTTAAAACATCACAAACTAGAATAGAAAAACTTAAACTCCTAGCAGCTGTAGAAATCTTCAGTGAGAAAAACTTCAGTAAGACTTCTGTCTAGTCACTGTAACAGAATCATCTTTACTAACTTCTTGAAGACCAACACCCTCAGAAATACTCAGACTCTTGTACCACCCAGCCTTATTTGAGGCAATGCCTGTGCTCTTAGTAGGGGTATGTCTGATCTCCCCAATACATGGGAAGGCTTGTACAAGAGACATTCTCTGAAACTACCCTTAGAAAAAAACAACAACTAGGAAACACATGCTAGGAATATGGGAAGCCCCTCTGAGCCACGTGGACTTGCTCATGGCAGCATTGTTGGTTTTTTGGTGTGTTTTTTTAAAGGGAGCTGGTCCAGATAAATGTGACTAGAGCTAGACAACCTTTCCTTATCTGTTTTACTGACTTCAATATTTGCTGCTGGTTTTTAAATTTTTCATAGATTGCTTTGCTGGGTCTAATGCTGCTAGGAAGAGAAACCAGGAGAACCCCCCCCCCAATAGGTGACTGAACACTAGCCATTCCTGAGAGGTCATGGATTGCAGCTTAGCATCATAATGAAAGCTGTAGTCTTCTGTCAGCATCAGCTCATTCAGGCAGTTTCTCAGATTGCTCTTATTTTCCTTTTAGTGCTGCAACCCCAGGTTCAGAGCCTGGTGACTTCCTCGCAAGTTCAACCAGTCACTATCCAGCAGCAAGTGCAAACGATGCAAGCTCAGAGGGTATTGACACAAACAGCCAACGGCACCATCCAGACACTGACCCCGGCCACAGTCCAGGCAGTAGCTGCCCCTCAAGTCCAGCAGGTTCCAGTGAGTAGTTTCATGTTGTAATGTTATGCGGGAAGGTTTAGTTTTCTGCACTTCCGAGGCATGTATATTTATGCAGGTGGTTTCCTTTCTGTTCAAAGTCAGGAAGTGGCTTCACTGCTTGGAGACAAAAGTATCCTCAGCAGTGAAGTTCCTTAGGCTTAGATCACTGATGGACTGAATTGTAGGATAGCTTAGCCATAGAAAAATGGACAGCAGTGGTCCAATATCAGAAGAAGGACAGTAGAGATTTTGGAGAGGGTTTTTTGTGGGGGGAGGGATACCCAACTTTTCCAAACGACTAGATGTAGAGCTGTATATATAGCATATTGGGTTTTAATATTTAGTAACGTGCCAGCTGCAGTATTGTTAAATGGAAGGGAAAATATTTGGAGACAAGAGCGTATTCCTTGTTTCACTGCTGAAAGCTTTTAGCAGTTGGATACAACACATTTTAGAACTGCCTTCATAACTACAAGGGTTAGAACTTGTTCTTCGTACAGAAGGATCAAATTGTCTTCAATGGCAGTCAGACTCCATACTGACAGCACAGTTCTTACTATATTCAGGGTCTTCCGTACACCCAACAGGTTGGCTCATTGGCAAGTTCTTATTGGCCTTTGGCATTTGCAGGAAGGAGCATGGGGAGAACATACATTGAAGCCGTTGTTAGATATATATTGAAACTTGCATTCTGGAATTCCATGCAGTCCCACAGAAATCTGTTATAAAAAAGGTTGCCCAGCTTCTGCAGTGTTTGCAGTATTGAGCTTTGTGTTGTTGTGCTAAACATTTTAACTCCTTCTAGGTCCTTGTCCAGCCACAGATAATCAAGACTGATTCTCTTGTCTTAACAACATTGAAAGCTGATGGCAGCCCTGTTATGACTGCTGTTCAGAACCCAGCCCTCACAGCACTGACCACGCCTATTCAGACAACAGCCTTGCAGGTACTGTAGGGCATCTTGCCTTCCCTTCCCAAACATGCACCTTCTCCCTCTTGCCAGCCAGTATAGTGTTTTAAGAATCTGTTAAGTGGGGCAGGCAGAAGGGATCATTTAACAAGTGAGCATCTACAGCCTGCACCAGCTGCAGCTTCTTCAAGAAGTTCTTCAAGAAGTGGAGTTCTTTGCTGTAATCAGGTCATGAAGTTATTAGATACTTGAGCTTAGGCTATCCTGGCCCAGTAATGGCTGCTGCTGGAAAACAGGCTGGAATTGGGCACAGGCTACCCTCACTACTGAGAGCACACTCAGATCACCTGTATCTCTAGTGGCAGCTTCGAACTGAGTAGAACCCCTAAGCGGCATACCAATTCCTTCAGGAGAGAGTTCAGTCCCATCCAGAACATGCCTCCCTATTTCCTGGGCTTGGGAAACACCTGTAGTACCTTCAAGCATCTATCCAGCATCTGCACAATCTCTTCTGAGTCTGCTGGATGGAGAGGTATGAACTGACTCTCGTCGGCATACTGACAGCACTATGTCCCAAATCCCTGGATGACAGCTCCCTGGGGCTTCCTATAGATAGTGAACAGCATGAGGGACAGAATGGACCAAATGCCAGGGGGCCAAGCAGGAGTCCCCCAGAGCTGATCTCATGTAGCAACTGCAAGTAGGAGCAGAACCACCGTAACACAGTGGCCCTAGCTCCCAACCCACCGAACAAATTAATCTTTAACTGGGTCACTGTTGTCTTTTTTAAAAGACTTTAGTTGGTGGCAATGGTACCATCTTGACCACAGTGCCCATGGTGATGGGAGGGCAGGAGAAGATGCCCATCAAGCAGGTGCCTGGTGGTGCCAAGCAACCAGAACCACCAAAGGAAGGAGAGAGGCGGACAACCCATAATATAATTGAGAAGCGGTACCGATCATCTATAAATGATAAGATCATAGAATTGAAGGACCTAGTCATGGGAACAGATGCAAAGGTATGAGTTGCTTTGTGGCTGAAAGCAAAAAGACTGCTGTGATTTCAAACCCAGTTAACAATATGCTTGCAAGTCATAATTCTCTGCTCCTTTTTTATTTTCTTTATTTGAAAGTTAGAAAAATACATAATTATATGTGCACTAAACATGGCGAGACATAAATAAAAGAGATAAAAAGATATCTTGTGGTATTAATACGCCTAGATTCTCTGCTTCTTACTGAGATTATCAATCTTTGCTCAGTCAATATGGAGTTTTGGTCTCCCATGATAGATGCTAAATGTATTTGATTTGAATCCATTTCGCATTCTTCCCTGTGATTGGGAAAATCATTGCAGCTTTAGTGTAGAAGCTTGTGCTGAAAGAGGATTTTTTGGCATTATTGCTAAAAATTATTGTTCATTCTCTTTAATGTATGCACATTATTTGCAGATGCACAAGTCAGGGGTACTGAGAAAGGCCATTGACTACATTAAGTACCTACAGCAGGTTAACCATAAGCTGCGTCAAGAGAACATGGTCCTGAAGCTTGCTAATCAGAAAAACAGTAAGTGTTGGGTGGCTCTTTAAGTGCCTTTGACCTCCTACTTCACTGTTTGATGACGTATATTATTGGCTGCCCAGTTTTGTGTGGGCATGTGAAACAAGGGAAGCAAGGGAAAGCATGAAGGTGAAAGAAAACTGAATTGTGAATGTGAGTAGTTAATCTTTGCAATCTCTGGTCTTTTCAGAGCTGTTGAAGGGGTTTGACCTAAGCAGTTTGGTGGACAATGATGTGGATCTGAAGATGGATGACTTCAACCAAAATGCTCTGTTGATGTCTCCTCCAGCCTCTGACACAGGGTCACAAGCAGGCTTTTCCCCTTATTCTATTGATTCAGAACCAGGAAGCCCACTGCTGGATGATGCAAAGGTAGTCAACATCCTAAAACATTCTACAGAGGGAAGCGTGCATAAGGGTTGCATGCTACTTGTAGACATGGGTGATGTGTGCTGGTTGAGCTGGAGATCATGTGTTTGGCATTAAAGGCTGTAATGAACTATGGTTCTAGAGGAAGATGTGACTCGGAATACAAAGGTTAATCAGTTCCATGACATTATCATCCCTGGCTAGTTTAGGCTGTCATTGTGTGAAGTCCTGTACCCAAAGCCTAATAATACAATATTTCGTCTCACAGACCTTTTAATAAAAAGGTTGATGTAACTCTGCTGTCTCCCCTTCTTCTCTTGCCTCTTAACAGGAGTGAGAATAGGAAGAAGAAATGTTGTGCACAATATATAGATATAAATTGATTGGCTGCAACAATAACACTAGCTCTACTTCTGATTCAGCACACTCAGAAACATGTTGAGGCATGATAGCGGAGATTGTTCTTATAGCCATGTTTGAAATGCTGTGATAAATTGTGAACATCAGTCAATTCTTATACATTCTCAGTAGGCCGGGAACAATTAATTATCTTCACTGTTTCACAGTTCTCTTGCTCTCTAACAAATCATCCTCTACCACTATGGTCTAGGTTAAAGATGAACCTGACTCTCCAGCTGCCGCTCTTGGAATGGTTGACCGCTCACGGATGCTGCTTTGTGCTCTTACGTTCCTCTGTCTCTCCTTCAACCCTCTAACATCCCTCCTAGAGGGCCAAAGGACAGCTGACTCTGATGGTTCTGTACATCATGGCTCAGGGAGGAGTATTCTGTCAATAAACTCAGGTACTGTCAGAAATCCAGTCTTTCAGTATACTTCTCCATGCTGCTTGTTTGGTGTTTGGAGTTCTTTAAGGATTACATATACAGTAGTATACTACAGACAGTAGTAGTGACACTGGGGAAAAGGGGTGCTATTTATTTGCTTTAATTTTTTTTTAATTAAAGGATGTTATTTATTTGTATGTCCCCTTTCCATAGTTAAACCATACTCGAGGTTGCTTACATCAAAACATTTACACCATTCATTCATATATCAACACTGGCCACTCCATTGGTTGGATACTGAGAAACCCCAGCACTGTATATTAAAGTAATGATTTGACCCTTGTTAGGATATTCTCTAAAGAATTGTGCAGGGCACTCCTTTGCATGTTTACTGAGAAGTAAGCTGCATTGTGTTCAGGGAAACTCACTCCTAAGAAAACTTGTATAGGGTTGCAGCCTTCCTCTGTTCTGAGTTTTACTAGGTCATTTTAAAACCCCATCCTCATAGCACTTCTGCAGGACATGGGGGTTATTAAATGGGATTCTTACAAGAATCACAGTCTAGCTACACTGTGAAATAATTTTTATCTATTTGAGTAAAATTCAGCATTTGTAGAGCCAATACAGATTGTGTTGCATTTTTTGAACATATTATATATATGTAACACACACACAAATCTGTAATCCCAACTTTAGCAGTGCAGTTTATTTGGGACTCAGAGCCAAATTGCCTGAGCCCCCACCTCCTTATGTGCACAGCTTTTTTACATAATTAAAATTCATCCCAGTCTTGTTATTTTAAGATGTTACCTCATCTGTCTCCCCTCTGGCCCCCCTTCATCTCTCTTCTGACATCTTTCCCTGTAGGCTCTGGTGGCTGGTTTGGCTGGATGATGCCCACTCTGATCCTGTGGCTTGTGAACGGTGTTATTGTCCTGAGTGTGTTCATAAAACTCCTAGTACATGGAGAGCCAGTGACTCGACTGCACTCCCGGTCATCGGTTACTTTCTGGCGGCATCGGAAGCAAGCAGACCTGGATTTAGCTAAGGTAGGTCAAGTTCCTGCTTCAGAAAACAAATTTTGTTTCTTTCCCAGTTTGTCTTCTGGAGCAGTACTGAACAGGCAGCACCTCAAATTGCAGATCAACTCTCCAGAGAGGCTTGTGCACTTGGGATTGCAAGCATTTGTCCTTCTTCTGAAACACTTGTATGGTAAAGGACTCTGGAGCTCTTTAGTTCTCCACTTTTCTCCTTTCAGAAAGTCCCAATAAAATATTTTTGAATTGCCACCCTCAGCTTTAGCTGTGTAAAGCAATCTTTGTTTTTGCCATGGGCCTGGGGTAAATTTGAATTTTGCAACTGAATCTAATTGTAAAAGTGGCCAGATTGTCACAGATTTGCTTAATATGCCTGAAGGTTTAAGGTAATATCTCCAATAAAAGTATTTCAGAACATCAGTTACTATTTCAATCTTTCTTTATATACTGTTAGCATATTTGAATAAGATAGAGAAAAAAGGCAGTTTGAAAACTACTGTTGGTTGGTAAAACTGCTTTTTCGTAAACCACTTAGAGATTTTCTCATCAAGCAGTATTACATAAATAAATGTAGAAATAGATTTAAGTGGAGATAAATAGAAGAGACCAAAAATGCAGCCTTAGGGTCAAAGATGCTGCATCTTTCAAGGCTAGGCTAAATGTGATTATGCTTGATTGTGCAAGTTTCCACATGCCATCTCCGAGAGTCTCTGAAGTCACTGGACTCTCACACGTCTTTGCTGCACCTTCAGCTTTTCTGTTTTTGTTCTATGCCTGCAGGAAGATTTTACTGCTGCTGCATCAAACTTACAGACTTGTCTGTCTGCCCTGGGCCGAGCACTGCCTGCCTCTCGTTTAGACTTGGCCTGCGGCCTGTCCTGGAACGTTATCCGCTACAGTCTCCAAAAGTTGGGGTTGGTGCGTTGGTTGCTAAAGAGGACATCTCGGCAGAGACGAGCAACAGAAGCCCCTGCAGGTTTTGAGGATGAAGCCAAAACTAGTGCGCGTGATGCAGCTCTAGCCTATC
This sequence comes from Podarcis filfolensis, assembly GCF_964270895.1. Classification (NCBI taxonomy): domain Eukaryota; kingdom Metazoa; phylum Chordata; class Lepidosauria; order Squamata; family Lacertidae; genus Podarcis; species Podarcis filfolensis. The sequence continues at coordinate 44,440,621 of NC_139612.1, read as the reverse complement.
ATAAGCTCCATCAGCTCCATATCACAGGTAAGTGGAAAAGGGAGAAGGTGGCCGCTTCTGTGAGTGTCTAGTGTGATGACCTAGACTTATCTATGTACTTTGTCTGTGTTCAATAGAACATTTAAAAAACCTAAGTCTGCAGAGAGTGCTTCATTCTAGCTTGATGATACAAGTAGTGCCGTACTCTTCTTTGGGGTGTGTGTGTCTTGTTAGATTTATTCTTACCTGAAAATCAATAGTATAACCAGCTGAGATGATTCAGGTAGTGAAATGAAGGATGGTCTTCTATTTGGCCTGTATGAAAGAGCGTGATATACATAGCTTGAGATTTGTTTGGTTGATTCCCAAAGTTACAGTCTTATAAAGTCTTGGTTTATATCTATTTACAATCTTATAAAGATAAGATTGTAGATAGATATAAACGAAGGCTTTGCAAGGCAGGACATTACTGCGTTTTAAGGTTTGAATGTAACAGAATCTCAGTAGCTCAAAGGGCTTTCCCAGATCAAACCATGTGAGGAATTGTACAGGAAAAGTCTCACATGGCATGAGTTTAAAAAAGTGATGTATATATGTACCTTCAACTCAGGATAGTACTCGATGCATCGGGTGAACTAGACGGCAGCCCACAAAATCTTGTGACATAATTAATTTGTCCAGTGATGCTGAATGTTAGAAGATTCAGGAAGAAAATATTCCAAGGAAATACCCCTTCATACAGCCGTATTTGAGCTTCTGCATGACTGTCTTTGGTGCAAGAGTCTATCTTGGCTGCCCCTCTGTAAATTATTTTAAAGGAGATGACTCTTTGTCCTCTGGTTTCTGATGTAGGTAAGCTACCATCCAGCTCTGCCTACTCAGGATTGCACATGGCTCTGTGTGCTGTGAATCTGGCTGAATGTGCAGAAGAGAAGATTTCACCAAGCACACTGGCAGAAATTCACCTGACTGCTGCAGTTGGCTTGAAGACCCGCTGTGGTGGCAAGCTGGGCTTCCTGGCGGTGAGTAAATCTCTTTCAAGCCTCCCGTCAGAATTTAGAACAAGTATGTATTGTGGCATATTTCAACTGACTACGGTTTTGCATGTGAATGGAAGTGGCTTTTAAGTTGATCTGTATAATTAACTTTACATAGAATTACTATCCTTGAGTCAGAAGCATGCATAGCTTTCCTTCAGCACCATATCTTACCATGACACTTTTTCTTTCTTACCAGAGTTATTTCTTAAGTCAAGCCCAGAGCTTGTGTAGTTCTGAGCGCAGTGCCATCCCTGACTCTTTGCGTTGGTTGTGTCACCCACTGGGGCAAAAGTTTTTTGTGGAGAGGAACTGGACAGTGAAAACAGCTGCCAAGGAGAGTCTATATTGCACTCAGAGGAACCCAGGTGAGACCCAGCAGGCTTATGAATGCATTGCCCTAAGTCTGCCATCCAAGTTATGGGACAGCATTATGCATGTGTATGCTCACTCTCTCTAGTCAATTCTTGCTTGAAAGCTTTTGGTGCTGTAAGAAATTGTGGAACATTGACTGAGCAATCAAATGGACAGTTTCCCAAATGGTGGAGTTCTTTCTGCAAAGACTTTCTCTGCCCAAACAGATTTTTATTTATTATTTCATTTATATGCCAGTCAGCTCAATGTGGTATTCTCACAGCAACCCTGTGAGGTTTGTTAAGCTGAGAGTTGGTGACCGGCCTAAGGTCGCCCAGTGAGCTTCATGCCCAAGTGGGGTTTTGATCCCAGGTCCTAGTACAATATTTCAAATCTTGCATAACATGGCAAGGGTTTGCACCTGATTATTTTTGAGGGATACCTGCGTATTACTAGGGAAGCAGCCCTGAATCTTTTGTAACTTATTGAGAAAAGGAAATAAAGCTGATTGTTTTTTCATATACAGCTGATCCCATTGCACAGGTGCACCAGGCATTCTGTGAGAACCTCCTGGAGAGAGCTGTTGAATCCCTTGTGAAACCTCAGGTTCCAAAGGGGGCTGCAGGACATGATGATGAAGAGCCCTGGTAAGCTGCAGTTCTGTCCCTACCCTACTGGCATTTTTTCTCAGGTCGAGTAGCCGATTCTGACTGCCTGCTCTGTCCGTTCCTGTAGCTGAACAGGTGGGATGAAGGGTAGCAGCACAGATTTCATCTATTTGGTTAGGAGCAATGTGGCAGGGCCAACAGAATAAAATTCCGGACATAATGCAGACACTTGAATCAAATTCATCTGCCACACCTATTGCCTATGTGGCAAAGGGCAGTTTCTCCTAGCAATTTGTAACTGAATTGCAGATAATGGATTAGTTCAGGTGGAGCATGCAGTTTTAAGGACAACACTCAAGCTCAACAAGGTTCATCAGTAACTTATTTCTGTTTTGGAGACAGAAGCACAGAGAAGTGCTTAGTATGCTGCTGGATTGTTGAGAGTTCCATGATAAAAGAAAGTTCCCCAACAGAACTTGAATAATAGCAATTTGCAGAGCAAGGAGAGAGCTGGTAACCAGGCACTCTTACTAAGAATAGCTGTGTCTCTTGAGCTTTGCTGATCAGAAGGTTGGGGGTTTGAATCCCCACGACGGGGTGAGCTTCTGTTGCTCTGTCCCAGCTCCTGCCAACCTAGCAGTTTGAAAGCACGCCAGTGTAAGTTGATAAACGTAGAAGGTAAATGGTGTTTTTGTGCGCTCTGGTTTCTGTCACAGTGTTTTGTTGCACCAGAAGCGGTTTAGTCACACTGGCAACATGACCTGGAAAGCTGTGTGTAGACAAACGCTGGCTCCTTTGGCCTGCAAGCTAGATGGGCACTGCAACCCTATAGTCACCTTTGACTGGACATGCCTGTCCAGAAGTCCTTTACCTTACCTTACTAAGTATACTAAGTTGCACACATTAAACTGATGCACTGTAGAAATGTGTTGCATTGTCTTTACTGGTAAAAGTCTGATTTCTGCTTGTGCTTGTAGTGAATTCTCTAATGCTTTGGAATACCTGAAGTTACTCAATTCTTTTGTGGACTCTTTGGGAATTGGAACACCACCTTTCACTGGAAATTCTGTGTTGAGGTCTGCACTGGGTAAGTGTGAAGGATGCCCAGGTTGCTCAGTGTCCCATATTTCTCAGTTTCATGCTGGAGATCTGCAAGCATTTGCTGCTGAGTTAGTGTTCTAAACTTGATTCAGCTGCAACATTAATTAATGTTGCCCAGTTGATCAAAAGTGTATCTTAAGTCATTGATATTTTTCTTAAATCCATAAAGGCTAAAATTGTCATTTTTTTTGAAATTTCAAACTCTTATAACTAAAAAAACCTGGGGTGAGATAAATTTTAGATTTAAACTTAGTTTTGATAATTCAACAAGTGTACAAAATATTAAGAAAATTGGATGGCATGAGGTAAAAAATTGGACCCCTTGATATGGAATGACCATATCTTCAATCTTCCATGTGACAGCTCTTTAAATATTTTAATATGGCTATCCTATCTCATCTTAGTCTAAACATAGCCAGTTCCCTCAACCATTCCTCATATATGAGGAAGACACTGCTGATTCAAAGAAATATAACATTGAGCAGGTAGAATTTTCCTGATATCCCATGATAAATCTCTTTTAGATGTAGTGCAGTTTCTGCTTTTTAAGACAAGCAAGTGTCCAGTCACATGTCAGTGATAGTATTCTACATTGATCATGGTGAGATTTGATCAGCAGCTGAGTGGAGACCTCTAGAGGAGAGTTCAGTAATTATGTAGATCTAATTTTTTTCTGCAGTACTTACGGCCTTCTCAGCTGAGATCTGAAAGTAAATACTTTTGACCACTTAATGGTTTTGGGGAACACACTGAGAGCTGGTAACTCAGCCAAGAGATTAATGAGTCTTGTAAATTCTGGTTAGTGACTCCATTCCCAAGGCAGAAGCATTTTTAAATGAGATGCATATGTTGGCAGGGTGGTACCGAGCTGCTTGTCTCTGGTTGCTGCTGTTGTTCCCTTCTGCTGAAGCAGTAAGATGAAGGGGGGAGTGTCTGGCAAGATGCTTGGCTTTGTACCAGCCTGTGTGTCAGTGGCAGCAGCAGCAGGTGGATGGTACCCTACTCTGCAGGATGGCATTCACTAATGTGCCCTGACTTCAGCAAAAAAGGGAGTTGAATCATTTTTCTCGTCCCAAGCCTAGCACACCTTGCCTGCCCTAAATGTCCATTTTGGCTCTCTCTCCCACAATTTATCCTGGTGACCTGCTCTTGTACGAGTTCAACATCACAATCTGGAAGTCTTTTGGGACCCTGGGCAGGTTTACTTCAAGGAAGGGCTCACCCAGAAGCATTACTGTGATGGTATCATGCTGGTAACCCCTTGTCCTTGCCCGCTTTCCCAAATCAGGCCCTGGGCATTTCAAATGAGATCTGAGCAGGTCTTGCTGGAAACTGACCTTTTCAGCATTGTCCTTCTTGTAAGGCTCCTCCTACCAGCAAGCAACCTCACACTATTCTAGTTCTTGGTAAGTTCATTTTCATTACACATAAATATGTGTAACTGGGACCCAATTCCATTCTTCAAAATGAAAAGCAGATCCAAGATGGAAATTTAGAACAGAGAAGTGGGGGGGGGTGTGGGTGTGACTTTTCCCTGCCTACCATTTTCTTACTCCAAATTGCCTTCCTCCCATGGCTGGCTCCCCTTCCCAGGAGCAAGGATTTCAGTGTGTTTGAATGCACTTTCGTAGGTTTACAGGGGGAAGGATCTTGATGTAAGGAAACAGTGGGTAGGGAAAAGATTCCCGTCTCCTGAAGCCATTAAAACAAAACCTGTTGGGATTTGCATTGGTGAGAGTGTCTCATATTTATTGTTATTTTGTCTCTGCATACCTAGGCCCTGATGTGGTGTGCAGGTGGTGGTCATCCGCAATCACAATGACAATCAGCTGGCTCAGGGGTGATGATGCAGCCGTGAGATCCCAGTTTACCAACGTGGAGCGAATTCCTAAATGTTTGGAGATGATGGAGTGTGTGGCCTTTTTGCATTACTCTCACAATTGCCTTTTGTCACTTTAAATAGTTTCCAAACTAAGCTGCAGTATTTTGAGATTGTATTAACTGAAAATACCAGCTATCAGGCACTGGGGTTGTGGATGCAAAGACTCTTCTAAGTGTTAGATGCAGGGTGGAATTGGTCTCATCCAGCTGTGGCCATCTGGGTACTCAGTGCAGCATCAGGCCAGACTTGAGGGTCGGAGAGGGGGAGTTGCTCTGGTCTATAGAGAGATTCTTTCTCTCTCTCCCTTCAGGCTCTCTGTCCAGTTGGGTGGAGGATCTGGAGTGTGTGTTCCTGGCATTGGGAATCAGAACAGATTAGATATTCTGCTGGTTTACTGCCCACCTCACTGCCCAGCAGTCTTTCTGCCTGAGCTGACAGATCTGGTCTTAGAGGTGGTGTTGAGGATTCCCATTCTGCTGGTGAGGCCTTTCTTCATGTGCCGCCTCAAGAAGTCCAGAGAAGGGGCAACATGAGGATGAGCCTTTTCTGTGTTGGCTCCCTGTTTGTGGAATGCTTTCCCCAGAGAGGCTCACCTGGCACCTTCATTATACACCTTTAGGTGCCAGACAAAATCATTCCTCTTCTCCTAGGCCCCTTGGCTAATCTAAGCAATCTATGGCCTTTTAAACTGTGTGTGTTGGGGAGGTTGTTTTTGTTTGATATTATGTTATGATGAGTGGTATAGAAATTTAATAACATTATTATTATTTATTATGGCAACTTAGTAAGTGAGAGGCTTATGGAGCTTATGGAGGTGGTTGGTCCACGACCACAATACCTTAAAGGCACTGACCTTGTTCCTGGCTTGGGATCTTTCTCTTCTCTCTTCCCTCCTTTCTAGGAATGCCCTTGTGAAAGCTGTCTTTCATGTGTGCAAAGCCATGAATGCCTCCTTGTCAAGCAAGGCAGATGGGCAGCAGAGCTCCTTTGGCCACTGTGAAAGAGCCAGCACTCACCTTTGGAATAGCCTCAACATGAGCAGTGGGGTCTCAAGCACGGGTCTCAATAACGTAAGTATCGTCATCCTCATCACAATCATTTGCAACTGGCTGTACATTTACAGCCGCCTTCTCCATCCTTTCCTGAGCCAAGGCTTGTGGGCAAATGTTTAGTCATCATTCCATGTGGCTCTGAGGTCAAATATCCTGGAGCTGAAGAAGCAGCAGCTAACATTTTTTTCTTCATGATTGGAGAGACAGAGAACGTTCCCTCTCCTCTTGCCCTTTTGTGTGTGTTGACTAGAGCTGCAGTGTTCCCTTTCCCACAGTAGTGCTTGAGGAGTGCATTTGTTTCCAGTGTGTTGGCTTCCAGTGCACTGCCAGAATTAGCAGGCTGAGCTCTTGTTTGGTCCTGTCCCTGTTGCTTTTAATTATGCCTCCTGGGTGAATTGTTCCCACAGAAGGCACTACATGTCTAGTCTCCTGTGGGCAAGAACAGTGTGAAGTCCTTGTATCAGGGTGTCAGCTTCACCTTCATTTCCTCGTTTCTATGAGAAGCTGGGGCTTTCCAACTTTTGGCACTGTACAAGAATCGGAGCTGTTCATCACTGCTGGGTGGCAGCTGTAGTGCATTGTAGTTGCATTGCATGTTCTGGCAGTACTCGTGCAATGTTTCCGCAGTGCAGCACAGAGGTGCACCCATTTCTCCTCTGCAGGTGGGAATCTCCTCAGCTTGCCTGGATTGAATGCTGTTCTTTCCGATTCAGTGATTTAAGTGATGTGGTAGAAACTTCCTAGGAACTTTACATCTGAATTGGAAGGGGCCAAGAGGCCATCTGTACAATCCAGACTGCATTGTACTGCAAGCAGAAAGAAAGCATGAGAGATGAAAGTGGAGCACATGGGTTGAAAAGGCCGAGAAAAGGTATATGTGGCAGTGAAAAGGCAAATGAAGTGCCCATCGTGACCTCTATTTTACTTAGCTGATTTATTTTTTGGGCATGGCCTAGATGAAGCAGCAGCTGTGGCAGCCATGGCAATCTGCTGCCCAGTGGCCCTTCGCCTGAACAAGGGCCACAAGGTGACTAAGAATGGGGCAAAGTCATGCCAATGCCATGGACACCTGACCAAGCACACCAAGTTTGTGTAAGACACGATCCAGGAGGCATGCTGCCTCGTCTCCAAAAAGATATGTGTGATGGTGCTGTTCAAGATCTCCAAAGACAAATGAGCTGTGCAGGTCAACAAGAAAAGGGTGGGGACTTCATCCAAGCCAAGAAGAAGCAGGAGGAACTGAACAGTACCCTGGAAACAATGAGGAAAGCAGCAGCCCAGAAGGACTAGGAGCTCCCTGGCCTCCTCCCAAAGTCTCTGCAATAAAGCTTGTTTTGAAAACCCGGTAAAAACAACACTTCTATTTTCTTTAGGTATTTTTGAATGAACCAAAATGAGTCCTTCAAAATGCAGTTCGAACTGATATTAAAGATACTTTTTTTGCCACCGGAGGGCGTACCAAAATACTATTCTGTAGAAGATGTTGATTTGTTTTGCAGTTTTTTTATCCCAAGGGTACCTTCTCAAGATCATACTGCTTCATTTTACTTCTGGCTAATTGTTGGAACCTTTGGGACACATTTTCAAGGACACTTTCTTAGAATCCCACTGTTCGTCCTGTTCCACAGGAGCGTTGAGATTTGCAGGAAAAGCAGGTAGCATCTGGTCGTGGCAGGCAAATTGTTAGTGTGCAAGGTCAGGTTAAGCAGTTAAGTTAAGTCCAGTCAAGGCAAAGTCATGATTTTTCTATCTTGTGATTCCTGCAAGGCTAGAGAGATGGGAATATTGCAGGGGACACGTTCTCTGAGTCCATAGATGGTGGCAGGGCTGTGGGAGATAGCTGAATAAGGTACTAATTGTCTCCCAGAAGTCGTTTGAGCCTTAGGCTCATTCATCTGTCACCACTCTCCGAAAGGTCCTAAGGCCAGAGATCATATCAGTCATGGTGGCTAAAATAAAAATGAATGTACACCCCCACTGCCCATCTTTTGGACAGTCTTCTGTCAGTGGATCTTCAGTTCCACATTAAAACAGTGTGGTGGTCTCAGTATTTCTTCATTTCGCTTAATCTTTCATCTTTTGGTGGTAGGTAGAATTCACATAAAACACACAGGAAACAAAAAACAAATAAAGCATTTGTACGGTTAACCAATTTTTGTTAGGTAGTTCTTTGAATATTCACTGTGATGGATGCTGTGCGAACAATGATTTGTGCTGGGAGCCCACTGCACCCTGATTTTGTGTTGACATGTTTTCAGAACACAGTTATAGGTGCTGATTTTGGCCTACAAAGGGGCACAGGATACTTCAGGGGTAGCCAGCCCTTTACCTTCCACATGTTATTGGACCACTGCTCCCATCAGCCTCAGCAGCATTGCTCTTGGTCAAGTATGATGGGAATTGTGGTCTAACAACATCTGAAGGGTACCACATTGGCTACCTTTGGATAACCTGGTTGCTTCCTCCATGTTATCTTGTGGTCATGTCCTTTGATGATAATATTTGGACAACAAAAAATTCAGAATGCTCATGCTGGATCACTTTTTGAGAAGAAAGGGAATTTGGCCAGAGAGCTGTCAGTTGATACCATCTCATCTTTAAGATAAAAACACTATGTATCATTTTGCTAGTATTTTTAGATACGTGTGAGAAGCTTTTGTCCCTCTGAAGGCTGCTGCATCCAGCTGATGATGCTGGAATGTCTTGATACTCCTGTCACTGAATGGGTCTGTCTCCTTGCAGATGATCCAGCTGCTAGCTTGCGACCTACTGCTGTCCCTCCGCACCACTCTGTGGCAGAAACAGATGAACTCCAGCCAGGCCTTGGGAGAGGCCTACCATGCTTCTGCTTCTGAGCTGACAGGATTCCAGCGTGACCTCGGCAGCCTGAGAAAACTGGCCCATAGTTTCAGACCTGCTTATCGAAAGGTAAGATCCTGCCACTTGTAATGAGTGAGGAGATGATGACCTGTCCCTTGAGTTCCTGCATGCTGTTATAAGCCAAAGGGGCAAATGGTCCACGAACTTGGCCAGGACTGGTTTTGCTTTGAATTTCCAGAAGTGTGTTTGCAGTGGTGGCTTCTTGCTGGATACGTCCTTACTGTTGTAGGCTTTGCCCTTAAGTAGCATTCATTGGGTGTGTGTGTGTGTTGCGGTTTCCCCTGGATTTAAACTAATGTGACACTTCCTGAATGTTCTAAACTCTATGTAAATTATCTCAATAATCCTTAAAACAGCCCTGTGATGTTTGCCATTCCTATTATCCACATGTCACCCATGTGGGCTGTGAGGATGAGAGAATACGGGGTTGCCTAATGCCAGGTAGCTTTTATGGTGGCTGTGAGATTTGAACTGGGGATTAAGCCTGGCAGGCTTGGTCTTGATACTCCTGTCACTGAATGGGTCTGTGGTTCTGTGGTAGAGTGTGGACCACTGCTGGTCAGAAATAGTCGGGTAGCATGCCCCTCTTTTAAAGGGCACATTCCCTGTACACTCTTGCTCAGCAGAAAGGAGTTAGGGAAGGAAAAGTGGCTGAGAGGATTAGCACCAGAAGGTGCAAGATTATCTGATAAAGGCGCATGCCCAAATCTACAGCACCACAAGGTGATGGAAGGTTGCTAAAATGTAGACGCTACCCATTGTCTTCTGCTTTTCCCCTCCTTCCAGGTGTTCCTGCATGAGGCCACCGTGCGTTTGATGGCAGGGGCCAGTCCCACACGCACTCATCAGCTGCTGGAGCACAGTCTCAGGCGTCGGACACCCCAGAGTACCAAGCAAGGTCAGGAAGCTCTTGTGCCCTTTCTTATCCCTCTCTGCCCTGAACTGGGTCACCACCATCCCGCCCTGCACTATCTATCTATAAAATACTCACAAGCGATGCCAAACCGTATGCGACAAATGCCACAGTTAGTTTAGTTCCCTGGTGTGCAGTTCTAGAGACCTTTGGAACCCTAATTAACCTGAAACGGTGGCAAATGTGGTTTTGCTGTGATGAGGAATTGCCCAAAATCGAGGGGAGAGGGGAAACATTTTCCCCCCTTCAGTGAGCTGCTTTTTGTTCATAAATTGTAGGATTCAAGCCAGAGTGTTTAAAATGTTTTAAGAAGCGGTGGCACAAAGATGTTCGCTAGCTGACATCTGAGGCTGCTAATTTGAGCAAAAGAAAGGCCTGTCAGGGAGAGGGTGGGCCTCGCCCACCTGTGCAAGTGTCATCTCTGTTACCAGGACAAGGCTGCTAAGTCTGGGCTGCTGGCCAGGTCTCAGCTTGGGGTATCCGAGCCTCTAGAATAAATTACTGCCTAGAGTTTCTGTGGGAGTTGGTTGACTGCTTCTTGCACTCTGTTGGGTAGCACCCATTGCGAAGCAATCTTTTGCTCACCCCAGTGTAGTCTTAAACAAATTGACTCCCGTGGTGCACTTATTGCCCCCACAAGCGTGGCATTCCTTGTGATGCCTCTTTTCCCCCATATCTAGGTGAACTGGACGCCCTTCCTGGGCAGAGAGAGAGAGCTACAGCAATTCTCTTAGCCTGCCGCCACCTTCCCCTCTCCTTCCTGTCGTCCCCGGGCCAGCGAGCCGTCCTGCTGGCGGAAGCAGCCCGCACACTGGAGAAAGTTGGAGACAAGCGTTCCTGCAATGATTGTCAGCAGATGATTGTGAAGCTGAGTGGCGGCACAGCAATTGCGGCTTCCTAACCGTGGAGGATTGCAGCCTCGTCGCTCATTGAACGGGATTCTTGCCCCTTCCTACCCTCTTCTTCTTCCTCCTCCTCCCTTTTTGAATACTGTTCCAGGTTAGGACCATGAAAGTTGTGATACGCTAGCCAGGGTAGGGTCTTCTTGTAAACCAGCTTTTGTTGCTAGTATATGCCTTCTAGTACAAAGGGTGCCCACACTGGAGCTAGAGAGTGTTCGCGTTTTCGCACACTGACAGAAGAATTTGCAATAGTGAGGAAGAAGGGTGGGTTCAGAAAGGTTGGCCCCCCACCTCTTTACAAAATAATCTATCTTTTGAGGAGGGGTTTTCTAGAAAGTAAGAAGAGCTGCCCTCAGCCCTTTTCCTGGCATCTGCGGTGGCCCTTCATCTGCACATCAGGTGCCATATGCTTTTGGCAGACCCAGAGAGGAGATCTGGCTCCTTGGTCCTCAGTGGGTTGCATAGAAGCTTTTCTATAGATTCTGCATTCTCTGAGAGCCTTTGGAGGTTCTCCTAAGGAAGGGCACCACAGTTTTTAATGCAATTTGGGGTTTTATAGCATTTTATGGCTTTATAAGCACTATGGACAACATCTAGGTTTCTCTTCTGTCTTCTGTGTCCTCCCTTCCACCTCTTACTCATGTATCTGCCTCCTGGCAGCTGATGGAGCCATACTGTCGTTAACTTTGGAGTTGTATTTCCATGTCCTAAAAGAGGGGACAAGGATAGACTTAGTGGTGAACCAGAAGCGGATTTAAGCTTGTGATTCAAAAAGCATGCATAGACAAACCACTGCTCTTTGTTTATGCTCATTTTTAAAAAAAAAAATACCTGCAGGACCCCCACTCCTCCCCAAAATCTGGATTAGGATCACAGGGAGGGGGCTGAGCATTACTCTTAGAAGTTTGTTGCTGCTGGGTTTTTTTTTTGGGGGGGGACCCCAAGACAAACTACAGCTTGGGGAAGATTTTCAGCAGGAAAAATAGCACAGAGAGGAAAGGTTAAAAACCCCTCCTGATCAGCACTCCTACTGTTGCTTTTGTAAATAAAGAGACACCGTAAGTCTAAGTGCATTTTTTGAATCACACGCTTAAAGTCAGCATTGAGTTTTACCTTAACAAAAAAAGAAAACTAGGGGCTGAATTCATTGTTCTCTGTCCGCTAGTGCGAGAGCAGAGCTTAAAGGTTTGGGCCACAAAGAAATCCAGTGCAACAGTTGTGCTAGCCGAAGCTTGTTGTGCAACAATTTTAGGCAATGCATTTGTGCTTTTTTGCACAAAAGTGTTCTGCCAGTGCAACAAGTTTACCGCTAAGTGACTTTAACTTTGCGCTACGTTGGATACAACCCTAGGAATCCTTTTTTCTGATGTTTGATTTCTTTGGTAGCTGCATCTATATGAGTATGTTTAGGATAACAGTCTTAGGACTTGTCCACACTACCAACAGCTGTCTCCTTTGGAGAAGCTTTGATGGTCAAACAGGTTTATAAAATGGTTTACATATGTAGTGTAGATGTAGTTCTAGAACTTGGAGAAAGAGGAGTGGTTGCAACTAGGCCTCCTTGTTGGAAGAATAGGTTCTAAGAAAAGAAATTTTATATTTCATAGAGCTCAGAGTCTCACAGATCACTTTTGCCTTCTCCCGTTGCCTATGCACCATCTCTGTTCTTGCTTAGCCTCTATTATTTCATCTTCCAAATCTGTCCAAATCAAACACACAAGCACCAAACAAATGAATTTGGGGGCACATAATTCTCTGGGGAGGCCCACACAACTGTACATTGCAGTGGTCCTTGCAGCTAGTGTGCCTTCCATGCGTAACAGCTGAACACTGCTGCAGAACTGAGACCCTCCATTAAAAAAAGAAAAGAATTTCCACCTTAAGCCTCTCACTGACAATTTTCAATTCAAATGAAGCTGTGTGTGTCCCAAAACACATGAAATCCTGGGGGAGGGGCTTTCCAAACACTGAAGCAATTACTTAATTAAAGGAACGTGGTCTGAATCGCACAGATAAGAGATGCATATCACATTGATATCAAATTTTTAAAACTTTCCATAGAGTAAACCAAAAGATGATCCCACAATAAAGCGTTGGCTAACTTTGGTTATTTTGAAGACCAATTCTCAATCTTCCTGAATATATTGGAACTAATAAGAGGTGTAATTTCATGAACATTCCAAATTTCCCGTTGGTATACGTAAGTGGATGTGTTTGAAAGGTTGCACTTGCGAAAGGTATCAAAATACACAGTGAAAGTGAACCTTGGAAGTTGCTTTGCCAGGACTAGTTCGTAGGGGTGGGGTGTAGGGCATTTAGTTCCATATCTCACATCACATGGATCATCTTGGTTGCTTATCCTACAAACATGGGTAGCAACCATAGTCTAAACTCGTGCCTTGGATTCAGCACTGCAGATCCATGGGCAGTTGTTTAAATGGGCAGGCTAGAAGCTGAGGACCATCCTGTTCTCTTAAGGGTGCTTCCTGACAGCCGTTTTCCCAGTGATGGTAGCGACAAAACAGAAAAGGTAACAGACTACCTCAACGAAAAGGTACATTCTAGCAGGATGCCTGGGGTGTTTGGTGCTACCATTGCTGGTTTCCTTCCACAGTTGTTCTGCCACTCACACAGATTTTTTCAGTCTGCTTGGAGTTAGCAGCCATCCATCTGGGATTAACACAAGGACCTGCGTGAATTGTGAGTGTTCAGCAAAGTGATTTAGGATGCCCGACGCTTAGAAAGAAACCTTTCCCATCTAGAAGCTCTCATAGCAAATAATTCTGCGCAGTTAAGTTTTGAAGTGTCTGGATTAGTTGATGTCATCTCCTATTGACACTGTGTACATCTCACAGTTCTATGGATTTGAGGCTGTGAAAGCCATTTATACTGTCAAGCAGGAGAGAATACTACGGCTGAGAATGGGCATTGCAGTCGAGGGTAAAAGCCTCATGTTGTACAGCAGGAAGAGGCATTGAGGGTGGTACTGCCAGCTTGTGGAATTATGCTTGTGTAGATGGGACCTCCACAAGGGAATCGCCCTGTCTTTCCATGTACTTCAACCATTTTTTTAAAGAAGACACCTCATTTATTTATGGGTTTGTTGTCACCCAGGCTATCTCTATATTATTTTTGTGTATATAATGTAACTTTTTGTGCTTTTATATATGATGTGAAAAGTGTATTTATCCCAATGAAATTAGGAATAAGGATTCTTTGCTATAAGAAAACGTAGCTGGCAATGATGTGAGTGGGTGAGCGTTTCTGGTATATGTCCTGATTGTGACCCTCTCCTGGGGTTCATTGCGCGACTTGTCTAATAAAAATCAAATTGTACGCAATGTCTGATACTTGAAAGAAGCTTCATTAAGAAGAGTACATTTTGTTGGGTGGGGGTGTATGAAAAATGTTTAAAACATTCTCCTGCAAAGTGGTAGTACAATAATAAAAACTGATAATGGTAGTGGCTAAATAGGATTGTCAGAATGCTGCAGTGTTCAGTGGCCTAACTGAATTGATTAGGTTTTGTTAAGGTTAAATCACCAGTGTTTCCTCTGTCACACAATGTCCATAAATATAAGCTAGAGTAATTCACGAGGAGCACAGAACAGATCAGAGCAAGTTGTTAAGCATTAGGATTTATTTGCCAATCTTCCCAGCAATCTGAAGGACTTTGAACAGAAAACCTACACTGATGATACATATGCCACAGGTTTGAAAGAACTATGAGGAAGGGTGCATGTAATTGATAACATACCTCTTTTAGGGAGAATCCACAGTCGAACAACGTTTGAAGGCCTAGGTTCCACATCTCTAGATAGACTTGAGTTCCGTAAATCTTTCTTATTACTTTAGCTTTCTCATTGCTGGCTCATATTTCTGTTTATTGTGTTTGAGACCAAGCTCTAGTGTTCTTGACATGGATAGTGGAATTTGGGGCTACCCCTGGGCTTGCTGAATATAGCCTGGAAGCTAAGAAGAAGCCTTTTCTCCTCTTGGTGCCCTTCTACGACATGTCCAGGAGGTAGGTGGCTCCCTGTCATAAGAGCCTGTTGCACCCCAACATCGCTGAAGAGACAAATCAACAGGCGAGCCCAAATTTCTGCACTTAACAGCAGGGACAGGCTGTTTGGCCTTTTATTTCTCTATTGTCCAGCAGAGGGCAGAAGTAACTTAGTAAAAGAGTAATTCTAACAACTCTGCTGACCCTCATTTCAGCATTCTCATACTGGAGTTCTTGGAGGTAGGTCGGTTGGGTTTTCATAACACCTCAATTTGAATATGTGCCACTAATTTGTAGTCTGAAAATCCTCCTGTATGGAATATAGAACTCTACTTTGTGCAGGCTGGCATTTCTGCACAGATCACAACCCTGGCTGCAGTTTCTATTTTTCATTTTCTTCCATCTCCTCATACTCTCTTCTATTCCCCCCCCTACACACACACACACACACACACACACACACACACACACACACACACATTTTTCTCATCCCTCAATATGTTCTTTGGATAGATTAATGAAAACACAAAGACATACCCAGGATATGTGTGTTCTCCACAAAAGGTTCTGGAGTGAAATACACTTTGAACTGTCCTGCCTCTCCACCTCTCTTTTTTTCCTACCTTTCCACACACCTCCCTAAAAGCAAAGGCAGGTTGGCAGAGACTCACACTGTTTGGCAGACCTTTTTCAGTTCAGCTATTAAAGATTAATCCTGTGGGATTTCCAACGTAAGATTTTAAAATGAGGCCATTGTGCTCTGGGCAGTAGCAGTCTTCCTATTTTCTCTTCTCATGGTGCCAGTGTTTTATGTGAAGGCAGGAATCGTTTTGCTCCTTTCGAGTCTCGGAAAGTGGCAACAAAGGGAGCACTTCTGAGGAACAAAGTGGAACAAGGAACTGATATTGCCTTTAAGGCAACCTCTGCTGCTACTGATGCTAAGTGTGTGTGTGTGTGTGTGTGTGTGTGTGTGAGCAAGGAAATGAAGATCAGAGCTGTGCCAATGGAGTGATGTGTCAGTACATCTGACTTATCTGGGCAGTGCCTGGCAGTACTAGATTAAAAGATACGAGGAACTTGCTACAATATGTCTTCGGGACTCTGATTGAAAATTTGTTAAGAAGCCACTATTTTCTCAAGCCAAATTGCTTTCACTTTCCTTAGCTCCAGCTGTAAGCTGGGTCCAATAAATTCTCTTTTCACAAATGTGGCAGGACGTTTTCCACATTTGCCCTAGCAGCAGAAGGCAGACACTGCTGCCCCTGCCAGGCACTGGAAACCTCTGTGTGAGGCGTGTGAGTGAACCTTCCAGCCACGGTGTATAAAATTACGTATGATGTGGGGAAAGTGTAGGGTGGTCCGTCTCATAACATCATGCCAGAATCCAATAAAGCACTGAATACTGGGAGATTCAGGAAAGACAAAAGGTGGTTTCCCACAATGCCTACTTAAACTATGGGTATCAACTTCCGACTCTACAATTCTATGATTCTACGAACAAGGGGCCGAAGCTGTACATCTCATGAGGGAAAGAAGATCCAGTGGTGTCTTCCAACTTGGATGGTTTTAAAGAGGGTTTAGATAAATTCATGAGAGTGTCATTGGAGAGCCACACCCTACATTTAAAGCACACCGTTTCCCTGAAAGAATCCTGGGAACTGTAGCTTGTTAAGGGTGCTGAGAGAAGTGTGGCTCTGAGGAGTAAACTACACCTCCCAGGATTCTGTGGGGGAAGCCATTCGCTTAAGTGGTGTGGATGTGACGGTCAGGTTCTTTGGGCTCATGATTGCTCTTCTGGGCAGGGTTTCTGATGGGATTGTTCCCAATGTGGACAAGCCAGGGATTGAACATGGAACCTTCTGCATGAAAAACATGTACAGTGGTACCTCGGGTTACATACGCTTCAGGTTACATACGCTTCAGGTTGCAGACTCTGCTAACCCAGAAATAGTACCTCGGGTTAAGAACTTTGCTTCAGGGTGAGAACAGAAATTGTGTGACAGTGGCGCAGCAGCAGTGGGAGGCCCCATTAGCTAAAGTGGTGCTTCAGGTTAAGAACAGTTTCAGGTTAAGAACAGACCTCCAGAACGAATTAAGTACATAACCAGAGGTACCACTGTACTCTGCTACTGAGATCAGAACTCAGTCAGTTATACTCAGCTAGTGGAGGCAACCCCTCTTTTTTGTTTCTGAAGCACTGCTGGGGAATCCCGGGAGAGGACACAATAGACAGTTTGCAGGGGGCAGGTTAGCAGGGATCACTTTTCTTGATGGGCACTACACCTCAAGTTTTCCTTGCACAGAACATCCTATGTCCTTGAGCGATCCCTAGGCTGACGCAACATTTTACTTCCATCTTGAACAGGAAGACTGTATAAGCGGGGAAGGGACAACTCGAGTTAATATTAAACTGGCTGAAGTCGTTCCCCCCCCCCCTTGGCTACCATCTCCCCAACTATTTGCCCAACAGTCTGTAAAGAGCTTGCTGGCAAGAGTGATTAAAATGGATCAAGATGCCTTCTAGCTGTGTGTGCTCCATTTATTACAAGTCACCACAGAACAGACCTGCCTTTCGAAGAAGCTGACAAATGGTCCAGGCTATCAAAGGAGAACCCCAAAATGAGACCTCTCAGTTGGTGAGCACGCCTAGTATCATCCAGTTGATGCTGCTGGCAGCATTTCACATATTTTGCTTCACCAGTGCCTTGGTTCGGGGTGGTACCCTCTTTTGAAACTCATCTGGTTCCATCTGAAGACTGCATTGCGGAATCATTTTCAAATAAACTTAACTCCTGGTAAGGGGGAAATGGGTGAAAGGGAGTGGGTAGCAATCTATGCTATAGGTGAAAAGCTAATGCATTCAGTTGCGAAACTGGATAGGTAGAAGCACATGTGATTTAGTGGCAAATAATGTTATTTATTTGGAACTTACAGCTTGCCTTTCATATCATAAGAGTTTGCCATCCATGGTGACTAACAATAAACAAGATGAAATAAGAATTAATGTGATTGTGACCTGTTGCCAACTCATATTTATTTTATTTTTAAATATTTGTACTTACAGTTCGCCTTTCACTGAACAGGGATGGCTGTCCACTTGGTCACTGAATATCCCCATTGAAGCCTCAATAGATGACATTCCCTCACCATTTGCACTGGTCTTCCCTGCAGTGCTGTTCTAGGTCTTGCCAGGATAATGTGGACAAAGAGTTTTGGAATCTGCTAAAGCATACATATTTATTTGTAGGTCATTGTGTGTCCTTCACCTCTTGTTGGGTGATGTGAATCGTATTACGATGTGCCTTCAAAGAGAGTTCTATGAAAGGAGCCTCAAAAGAGCTTGAAATGTGAGGAACGAAATACAGCGTGTTTTGTATATGCCAAGAACGGCATTTTGCCAAGCTCCATTCATGTTGGGACACCTGGTGTTTTATTATATAAATTTCCATAGCCCAGATTTGAATAAAAGTGAAGTTTTATGTGCCTATCTATCAAAAATGAAAATGCCAATTCCCGTGAGGTTGAATTCTAAGGAGAGGCTTCATGAACACATAGGTCCTCAGACACACTTATGTCCAGACAATGAGATCTCCTAGGAAATTTTATTATTTAACAAACGACAAAAAAGTACAGACCAAATGCACTTGGGGTTCCTTAGGTATGTGCATTCCATGTTCTCATCAGGCCTACACCTCTTTCACCTGCATAATCCCCAGCCTAATAAATTTATGCCTGAACACAGTTGTTATAGCAGGAACCCAATAAAGGTGCCAACCATATTTCCAGAATGGCAGCCATCTTTGTTTGCTGCAGTCCAAAACAATGAAGCATTCTTCATCTTAAAGATGGAACAGTTTATTGTGGCATTTGCTTTCCTGGTACTAGAATTCACTTCAGATTTCTCAAGCCCAAATGAAACAAAAGCAAAATTTTATAGAACAGATGTGCCTATCTATCTAAAATAAATCTGGCCAATTCCTGACACAACTGAAGTGTGAGGGGAGGAGGCTAATCCAGGAAAGCAAAGACATAAAGACGTTAGACTTTTAAGGTGTGTAAAGGAAATGAACTGCTCTGTTGTATTGTACAATAATACAAAATCTTCATTTGAGGATTAAGAGGTTAACTTGTTAAGCCTAAACTGTCCAGAGATCCAATTGGAAGGAAAATAATCATTGAGAATGTAGTGCTTTGCTGTTGGGAAGAAGGTGCAGTACTTTTTTGAGGTTTCGTGGATTGGGATAGGCAGGAATTAATGTAGCTCTAGGCTGTATCTGCCAGTGACATGCTTTGAGAGTTAGATCAAGGTGGCATCTGAGAATGGAAGAATAAATAACATATAGTCAGCCTGGAGGCTGTATGCATGACTATCACACAATTTTGTAATCTTAGGGCCTATATCAAGATAGGAAAAGTAGATTTGTATTTAATCCTTTGTTTATTTGGTCTTCTGCTCCAAGTGGGAGGCAAGCTGTGTAT
The DNA here is from genome assembly GCF_964270895.1 of Podarcis filfolensis. Classification (NCBI taxonomy): domain Eukaryota; kingdom Metazoa; phylum Chordata; class Lepidosauria; order Squamata; family Lacertidae; genus Podarcis; species Podarcis filfolensis. The sequence goes on along the minus strand of NC_139612.1, from coordinate 44,421,431 downwards.
GCTGTTCCTATGTTAAATCTTTTTCCTAAGTACGAACATTAAAAAAAACAAAAACTTAGTAAACTCTTAATCTAAATTCATAACGCTTTGTAGTCTCAATTCTTTTCACCACTTCATGCTTCAGTCTAGTTCCACAATGCTTTGAAGTGTCCTTGAGGGCATTTTAGGCTGTTTGGTGAGAGACAACCAGGGTAAAAAAAAATTATCTCACCTGGTGACAGTGGAAAGAAGCAACACGTGCAATTACTTGACTGGATACAATCTCCTGTGAAAGGTCCAGAGGGAAATCATAGAACTGTAGAGTTGGAAAGGGTCCCAGGGGTCATTTAATCCAACCCTTGCACTGCAGGAATCACAGCTAAAGGATCCCTGGCAGATGACCATCCAACCTCTTTTTAAAAACCAGTGAAGAAGAGTCCACCACCTTCTGAGGGAGCCAGTTCCACTTTAGAACAGCTCTTACTGTCAGAAAGTTCTTCCTAATGTTTAGTCAGAAACTCCTTTCTTGCCATTTGAATCCATTGGCTCAGGTCCTATCCTCTTAAATACTTTAGCTGTCTCTGCAGCTGAATGCTGGTCCCACCTTCTCTCTTGCCCCATAACTGCACCACCCACAATCCTTCAGATTAGGTAGAGAGCTTGCTCTGTGATCCAGCCACCGCCACCACTTCTGCAGGTTAAATTATTTGACGAAAGGTTCCCCAGGGCCTTGCTGCCATGCACTCCCGAAAGAGAACTCGCTGATTTCCTGGATGTGATCCATTCATTCCCTCAACAAAGCCACACTCTGTGTGAACCTGGCTTTGTTAATTCCTGTGTCATTATCTATGCACTTGTAAGGTTGTGTTTTGTTTGGAAACAAGAGTGGGGATGCGTGATGATAAATTTCTGTGTTGGGCAATCTCCTGCTGCGAGGGTTGAAGCGAGAAGCCTAGCAACAGCGGAGCCTGTTTGTTATGGGAGCATCAGGAACGGCATCAGGCTGTGCAGAACGGAGAACAAGCAGTGGCCCAGTTCAAATTCACAGCCTGGTGCTTCCACCAGTTTGCCTCTGAAATAAGCACCTTCCTGGTTGCTTTTGTGGTAGAACCATATGAAAAGTCAGCATTTGTATATGCCAGCCTTCCCCAACCTTGCACCCTCCAGATGTGCTGGACAACATCTCCCTTTGCTGGCTGTGGGTTGTCATCCAAAACAGCTGGAGGAGGCCAACTTGGGAATGGTAAACAGCTAGGGCTAGGTTTGTACCAAAAAAAAAAAAAAAAGGAGATTTCGGTCCATTGTGAGAGAAGATGCACCAAAGGTTGACTCCAATTCCAGTCACACCAAGCAGAGGAACATGTTGTGTCCAGTCTTTGTTGTATCAAAGCATCATAAGCTGCATTTGCACATAACAACAAGTCAGACTTATTGTAGTTTATTAATGAATGAGCAATAAGCTGGTGCACACTCTCCAATCTCTCCCACTTTGCTTTTCCCTTTGTGTGAGTTGGGGTAGACAAGCCAGGAAGATTTGGCTTCCCAATTTCTTTGAATTGGGAATTGTGGCTTGTTCAATCAATTGATCAATTCTTTATTGCTGCCCAAAGACACGAAAGACAAAATTCAGTGCATATAAAATACATTAAAAAGTACACAGACTACTTGGACAAATCATTAAGACTATGCTTTTTTCAGACTTTTGTCTAATGCAAATTTATCTCTGATCCTGACCACCTCAGAAAGAAATTTGACAATGGCCAAAGTCACACTGGGAATTTTAATGTCTAGTAGGAACTTGGCATAGAATTGGCAGGTTTTCCGGGTAGATTTGCCATTAGTGGATTAATCAAATGTTGTTGGACCTGCTTATATATTCTACAGGACAGGAGAATGTGCTTCAGGCATTCTTCCTGGTTAGTACAAGGACATAATCATGTGAAATAAGGGACACCAGCAAATCTACCTCAGAACATTTCAGAGGGAAACACATTAAGTCTGGCCTTAGTGAAAAGTCTACCATAATTGGTGACTGGCAAATTATTTAAATATTCAACTGTGTAAAATGACCGGGCATACTGTATATTCACAGCACTTGGTGAGCAGGATGAGAATGGGGGCCCACAGATCACAGAAGGCAAAATCCCACAGTCTTCATTTTACTGATTTTAGGGCAGTGTCATGACCCATATATAAGAAAAGATCTGAAGACAAACCAATTGAAGCAGCTTTTTTGGGCAACGAGCTTGGACCAATAGCTTAAGTACACATCCTGAGAGAAATGAAGGAGTAACCCTGTGCCCAATTTAAAAACACTGAACTTAACGCCAATATTTGAAGGCTGACCTTCAGGCCCTTGTCAGCAGAGCTGAATTTGGAACACAAGCTCCTTAACAAGACATGATTGCCAGGTGATTTGTTGTTGGCTTGCTGGCTGTGACTTATTAGGGAGCAACACATCACAACCCCTAGTTTGGGTGTAATAGGAAGCCAAGGTTTCCTGGCTTGTTTGTTCCCCTTGCGCTGGAGAGGAGCAAAGAGGGAGAGAGAAATGGTGGCACAGCAAACAGTGGTTTGATAGAGAAGGAGAACATTCTGCTTGCTGACTGTAAACCATGACAAATCAGAAAGTCTGGCTTATTTTATGAGTCTATACACATATTTCCTACTCAGTGTTGTGAAATGAAAGCCATCTCCTGCTATTGTGGTGAACCACCAACTCCAGTCACACTGGTTCCTTTTTGGTTTGCTAGATCAAACCTTAAATAAGAAAGCTGATTTTCCAACCTATGGCTGACATTTCTACAAGGCTCCATGGGTGCACAAGTCACACTCTCCCTTGACACATAATCACACTCTTCCACACTCTTCACAGCACGGTTCTTCCTGTACCTTCATGACAGGCAGCACTACCCTTTCTCAGAGTTTGGTGGGAAATATCCCCTAGAAAGCAATGCCCCCCCTCTTTTTCAACCCCCTGTTAAGGATCCACGATAGTGACTCTCTGATGAGTGGCAGGCAAAAAAAGTGTCAGCAGTATATAGGTTTTATATGCGACAAGAAATATTAACAAATGGCCTTAAACCGAAAGGTTTGATAGAGAAGGACAAGAATCAAGCGAAGAACAAAGGGAACTGTGTAAAAATTTCTTCCAGCCCTTGGCAGTTCCCTTTTTGAACAGTTTATTACTGCTTTCATTGTTGTATTCCCATTTATTTTTATTTTTTGCATTTGTCTAACCACCGGGAAAGGCAGAAGAGGAATGTTATATTGGGCAAATGTTCAAACACAATGTTCTGGTTAATTATTGCAGCAGTTTGTCTTGTCCTTTCTTGGCAAGGGGAAAAAGAATGATATATTTTATTTACCACCCCGCCTACTTTCCCTTTGATGCATCTCCATGCAGAACGGTAGTGGAGTCCTCAGGTTTCCGGTGGATGCTGACCATTCTGGGATGTGCGATGTGATGAAGACGTGAGCTACAAACAAGAGTCGTGCATCGAATTGTGGAGCGACATGCATGCCGGTTTCACCACGCATGCTGGCCGAGTTCTGTCAGGATGCAGAAAACAGAGGGCCACAGCAAATGGGCAAGTTCTGTTAGGAGCCGCAGACGATCCCTCAGCACCGGTGGCCAAGCTTCCTTCCTAATTCCCTCGCTCTCTGACAGAACTTAGCAGTGCCAGCCGAGAGGAGGGAGCCGCTCTGCCAAGTCAACACTAGGTGCTCCAGCTTGACAAGGCAGGCCGCACCTCACAGGCTGCTTGAATATTTTGAAGGGAGGGGAGATTGAGGAGGAGGTCTGCTCTAGACAGTGACTTCCGTCTTGCTGTTGGTGGAGAAGGGCCGCTGCTGCTGGGCATAGTGGGTGGGCGTCTGGCTGAAGACCTCTGGGAGCTTCTCGATGCTGAACTGGCGTTTGGTGGTGTAGGCCTGCCGTCGAAGGTCGGGGTGGTTCGGATCCCACCCTGGTTTGAAGGCCGGGCTGCCTGCCAGTGTGTGGGCACTGGCTTTCATCACTTTGGCCTTCTGTCCTGGTGTTGCCAAGCCAATCAGAGCACAGCTGTCCTGGAAGGGAGAAACGTCTTTCTGGTGTAGCGTCAAGGGAGGGAAGGACAGTGTGGCTGATGGCGGCATGTCCACCACAGGAAACCGCTTGTAGAATTCCTCAGGAGCACTTTCTGGAAGGGAATATATGGAACAGAGTAGAAAACGAAGGGCAAAACGTTCTTAAGGTTGTGATGGCTCTCCTAACAGCTCTGTAACCATCTAACCATCCTGCTTGTGACTATCACTAGAGGGTTAGGGATGTTAAATGTTAACTAATTCCATCTGTACATAAGCAGGAGAAGGTTAATATCAGGTTTGCCAAAAGCTTTAGACACACGCAGTCTTGGTTTGTGTGTCAGGCTAAGCCAAACCACACATTATTGCAGGAGTGTGCAGGTTCCCAGAGTCATTCTGCTGTGCTCATCTAAGCCATGGTTTGGCTTGGCAAGTTGTCTGAATCCAAGTTTGTAGTTTATCTCTGCTGAACAAGCCACAAGCTGTGAACCATAGGACAAACCTTGGTTACAAATTGTGGTTAGTCTAGAGACGGCTGAACCGTGAACCCAGATTCAAAGGATATGCTAAGCCAACCCATGGCATAGCACAGCAGCAGAATGAACAAGGAGGAGCAAAGCAGTCACCACCTCCTCTCCTAGAGCCCAGAGGTTTGTGCAAAGCGATGGTTTGGCTTAACTTGACAGGCAAGCCAAACCATGGTCAACAAAAGGGTAGATTTCAACAATTTAGATAAGAATGATACAAAGTCTAATATATAATTACATCAAAGAGTAAACATGCAGGTATTTTGATATTGGCAGGAAAAGCCATCATTGTTTTGAACACCTTTGAGTACAGCTAGATAGGCTTTGGCTTTCTGCATAGGCCTTTATTTTAAATAACTTTGTTTGTGGTTACCATAACAACGAGGCCTTCTTGAATAGGTTAAAAGCTGAAGAAATGGCTCAGAGTGATTTGAGGTGGTCACCCCTTCTCTATGTCATAGGCTGGTCCATGGAGGCTCTCCAGCTGTTGCCTGTTGGTAGGATCCATCCCCATGCCTTTATCCAGCCTTTGCCAACCTGGTGTCCCCCAAATGTTTTGAACCACAGCTCCCATCCACCCCAGCATTACACAGCTATGCTGACTGAAGCTGCTGTAAACCAAAACACCTGGAGGGCACCATGCCGTCAAAGGCTGTCTTAAGGCCTTAAAAACTCTTCCAAAGTGTGAGGAATAATAATTGCATAAAGGGGTGATTAATATTTGTTAAAGGGCAACTAATCCACGTTAAATTATTTTTGTCATCAGCTCTTAGTCATCTGCTCTGTATTCAACACCCCCACTGTAGTTGGGCCATGAGACTCACTCTGTTTGCCCTCAGCTCATGACTTATTCATCTCTCCAAAACAGCTCCCTTTTCTGTCTTAGCTCATGTTTTTCTTCCCCTGCAATCACTTTCCTTTCTTTCCCACCTCATTCAATCTTCCTCTGGCATTAGGGAAATCCAGCATTTACTACTAGTGATGGGCGAATCTGTGAATTTTGGTTTCTCTCAGTTTCTTATATTTCACTTCTCCACATTTTCACATCAGTTTGTATATATATATATATTAAAAAAACCACCAACAACCAAAGTCCTCATTAATGTGCATCAGCATTTACATATGAACTGCTAATATGCACATTTTTGTATGCAATTTTGCCTAAACACATTTTTCACAACACAATTTCCCATAATATAATGCATAATTTTATCCACTAACACTTGCTTTTTATGCACATGTCGCCCTAGTATATGAACTTTCGTCACACTGCATGGCTGGAAAACCGCACTGCAAAATTGGAAAAAGCATGAGTTTCAAAAGGTGGCAGCATTCCAGTTCATGTGTCGTTTTGGAAAGTGGAATTAGGTTTATCTTTAAATGCAACCTGAATCCAGTTTCTCCCCATTCTCCAGCTACTACCCAGCAAAATGGAAGGCCAGCAACAGGGTGGGGAAAACTTGGTCCAGCCCAATGGTCCCACTTCCTTGTGGACCTTACAACCTCCCTCCCCCCGCTTCATACATGTCAGAGGCCATCTGACCTCTGCACAGAAGGCTTCATTCTGTCAGAGGTTCCTAGGCACACCCCATGCAAACATCTCTCCATCAAGGCAAGCGAGAGACATTGCAACAGTTCAAGAACACATTGCAGCTGGGCAAAAACACCAGGGCATGGTCTGGACTATGGCCAGACGGAAAAGCTTGACCCATGTTTTGGCTCCCAGGCCTGAGGTTCCCCAGCCCTAGTCAACAAAGACACAATGATGATGTCACCCCACACACAGCAATGGGCAGATGGGCATGAGTACATGGAGATATATCATACCACACTGGGACAACCAGCTCTCACAGCCTTCCTCCAGCAAATGCCAGCCTTACTTTGCCCGGCAGGAGACGCAGTGCCGCAATACCTACCTACAGCCTTGAGAGTTGCATACTTGGCATAGTCGGGCGCTTGGTGTGGCAGCGTGCTTGCCATTTGCAGCCGGTTGTTGTGTGAATGCGACAGCCCAATCTGTGAGACGCTGGAGGGGTTAACCACAGCGTTGTTCAAGTGGTTCTTGTCTGGAAGCAGAAGGAGGTGGCAAGGTAAGGTTTCAGCACAAGCCGCTCAGTGTCCTAGGCCCTCCAAGCGCGAGTAGAATTGCAAATTCTGTTTCCCAAGAAAGTGGACCTCGTGACAGGCAGAGAGACAGTGAGGCACAGTGGACAGACATCTGGAGGTAACAGCAGTTGATGGAGAAGGACAAAGACCTACAACCCACCTCCAATGCCAGGTCACCACCTAGAAATTGCATCGCAGGAGGTTGGAGTAGATGACCCTTAGGGTCCCTTCAAACTCTACAATTCTACAATTCAACAGATGAATTATTTTTAAAACGCCTCAAATATGTGACAAGAAAAGATGTAAACCCTAGTGGCTGGATGAAGTTGTCTGACTATGTCTGTGTGAATGAATTGGCATTAGTAGCTATATGGCAAGGGATGTTGAAGGCAAAGCTCGGTTAGGAAGAAAAACAGAATTTGTTGCTCTCTCTGCCTCTTTCTTTCTTTGGCTGGGTTTCTACCTTTACCATTCTTCTGACAGGCAGAAATTCAGCAGGTGGGGAGGATGTGAGTCATTGGAATTAATGTGCATCACATGGACTTCCGGTTAGCGCCAGCGCTTAATGGCGGATCTCACCCGGAGCTCCGGGAGAGATCTGCTTCGTGGGTTCGGGTCCTGTCAGCTACGGCGAAGCGGGGACCCTCAAAAATCACAGGCGCGTTGCCTGTGAACCGGAGACTCGGCGGGCACCTTTGCGCCCCCCCGACGCTGTGAAATAGCCTTTTTAAAGGCTGCGGAGCAGCGGAGGGGTTTTGGAGCGGTGCTGAGAGTCGTCTTCACCCAGCCTGCGAAGCGAAGCCGCGTCGCCATTAGCGGAGAGCGCTGATTTCTTCCGGTGAAATTGGATTAAAAGAACAACTATCCGTGAGTAGGATTGACCGCTAAAATATAAATTGGACTCTAAAAGCAATGAAATTGGGCACCGAGACGGACAAGCACTAAAAAGGAAGTCTGCTTTCCGTTCTGTAGCAAGATCAAAGCGAAAGGCACTCTAGCTGTAACTGCTTGAGAGGAAATTTGTGGGAATTAAGAAATCCACCACCAAAGCAAAGAACTCCCTCCCCGAAGGCAGGAGGGGGGGGAAGAAGATTTTAAAGTGTTTCCCTGCCAATTTAAAAGAATTGAATTAAGTACCGCTGCTCTTTTACCTGGGATCGGACTGCCGGAGAAAAGGAACCGGCTAAGGACTGTTGCTATAAGAAGGCTAAAAAGTATCTTTAATTGACTTTGGCTACTTCCAACTTGAAACATTGATTTTGTTGCATTGCAAAGTTACTTACAGGACATTATTGATTGGGATCCCCTTGAAAGAGAAAAGAAAAATTGGAAGGGACTAGGAAACTTTTGTTATTTTTTTTGAAGAGTGTGGGACTATTTTGAGAAGTAAAGAATTGACTCTACGCCCTCTAGAGGACTTACAAATTGTTTCAGCAACAAGTGGAGTTTAAAATCTGAGAACTTTTGTTTGATAGCTCAAAAGTGTGGGAATGACCTTGACTAAAAGACTTTGTTATGGCAGATGGTAAAGAGAAAGGGGATTTACAAGAAACAACCTTGAGATCTGGCAGACAATACAAAATTGACCCTTCCATGCAAAGAAGGGCTTCTGTAATAGGAGCCTCTGGAACTACAGTTGTTGCAAAGTCAAAAGTGAAAGCAATGTCTACAGAAGAATCATTTGCTAAGGTACTGGAGAAGATAAATGACTCTTTGGAGGAATTAAAAAAGCAAGGCGCAGAGACTAAACTACAAGTTGCTGAAACTAAAGTACAAGTTGCTGAAACAAATAAAAAAATTGAAGAAATCTCTGGGAAAATTGACTTAAATACAAAAAGTATAACTGACCTTGGGAACAAAGTGAACTCAAATGCAGAAGCAATTGGGAAATTATTGGAAGATTCATCTACAACACGAAAGATAGCCGAGGAAGCTAAGGAAATTGCAACTGCTGCGGAGGAAAAATTTCCACCAGTTTACAAGAAACTGGATGAGTATGAGTTGGCACTCTCTATGCAGGATATGCAACGTAAGGAGAGGAATTTAAGGATTAGACTTGTGCCGGAAAAGGAAGGAGACAACTTGGTGGACTATTTGACAAAAGAATTTTCTGATTTTTGGAAGCAGGAGTTGGAGAAAGAAGATTTTAAGATAGAAAGTGCATTTAGATTGGGAACAAGGCAGAAGAAGAATCGACCCAGAGATTGTCTTATAACTCTAAGATCAAAGGAGGAGCGAGATAAAATACTGAACCTGCATTACCAAACAACCCTTCGAATTGAAGATTTTTATATTGAGATCTTTAAAGACATCCCTAAGAGTATCTTGGACGCAAGAGGACATTATAAGGACCTGGTGATATTGCTGAAAAGGAACTACATACCATTCAGGTGGGAGTTTCCCCAAGGCTTGTCTTTTAAATACAAGGGGAAGAAGAGAAGAATAAAGACTGTGAGTGATAAAGACAAGTTCCTGGGAGAACACGAAGAAGACCTACAGAAAGAGACATTTCCAGGACAAGGGCATCCGTCACTGGACACGAACACGGTACCACCGACAGACGAGGAACAAAAACAGGGAGTTGTAGGAGGAAGGAGTAAATAATCCCATCATGGCTCTGCAACTTCTAACCTGGAATTGTAACGGTTTGAACATTCCCAGGAAGAGAAAAAATATATTTCATGCCTTAAAGAAAGACCAACTGGACTTGATTTGTCTACAAGAGACTCATGTGACAAGAGCACATAGAAAATTATTAATAAATAAAAGACTGGGACAGGAATTTATATCCTCAGAGAGAGTAAAAAAGAGAGGAGTGGTGATCTATGCAAAAGAAAAGTTGCAACCGAAACAAATTTTTAAAGATGATCAAGGAAGATATTTGGCAATTGAAATTCAATCCCAAGGAGAGAAGTATTTGATAGTGGGAATCTACGCACCAAATGAAGGGAAAGCTGAATTCTTTAAGAAGTTGCATGAAATCTTGATGGACCATATGGATTACAACTTAATTTTGATGGGAGATATGAATGGAGTAGTTTCAACAAATATGGACAAAGCACAAAGACAGGTAATAACAAAAGATGGAAGACTACCAAAGACTTTTTTTGAAATGACTGACAATATGGACTTGATTGATATTTGGAGAACAAAACATCCATTAGAAAGAGAGGGAACCTTCTTTTCTGAAGCCAAAATGACATGGACAAGGATTGACCAAATTTGGGTGACTAGCAGTATGGCGCCGAACATAAAAAAAGTAGAAATCTGCCCAAAAACTTTCTCCGACCATAATGCTGTAAAGATGGTGATGAGGCAAACAACAACTGGTTCCTTCAGATGGAGAATGAATGACACCTTATTCAGAGATGAGGAGATCTGCAAGAAGGCCCAAAAAACTTTGAAAGACTACTTTGAAATCAACTTAAGGTCTAAAGTAGAAAAAAGAATAGTATGGGACGCAAGCAAAGCCGTGATGAGAGGGTTTTTGATTCAGCAAAATACTTTAAAGAAAAGAAAGCAAAATGAGAAGAAGGAGAGAATTTTGGAAAAGATAAAAGAAGGGGAAAAACAATTAAGATCGAAGCCAAAATCCCAAGAGATTTTAAGAGAAATTAAATTTCATCAAACACAATATATGGAACTGATGAATCAAGAATTAGAGTGGAAAATTAAACAAATGAGACAAAAGACCTTTGAATCTGCTGATAAATGTGGCAAGTTACTGGCTTGGCAAATAAAGAAGAGACAAAAACTCAACACGGTAACAAATATAGAAGTGGAAGGAAAAAACATAAGCAACCCAGCGGAAATTAGGAATTGTTTTCAGAACTACTTTAGACAACTTTACACACAAGGGCCGCAGAAAGAAATGGACATACAACAGTTCCTCGAGGAAAATGGGCTGAAAAAGGTTTCGCAAGAAAGTAAGACAATATTGAACCAGGAGATATCAGCACAAGAAATAGAAGATGCCATTCAAGGCATGACGCTGGGCAAATCCCCCGGACCGGATGGACTGACTTCCAAATATTACAAAGTTTTGAAGGAAGGGTTGATACAACCTCTGAAGGAAGTCTGCAATGAGATTATGGAGGGGAAAAGGGCACCCGATACGTGGAGAGAGGCCTACATTACACTTATACCAAAGACAGAGACTGAAAAGACCCAACTTAAAAACTACCGACCCATCTCGTTATTGAATGTGGATTACAAAATCTTTGCTGACATTTTAGCAAAGAGACTGAAAAGAGTTTTGATGGAGGAGATTCACGGGGACCAAGCAGGCTTTCTCCCAAAAAGGCATTTGTCGGATAACGTAAGGAATATAATTGACATTTTGGAAAAGCTGGAAGTGAATATAAACACTAAGGCTGTTTTGATATTTGTGGATGCCGAGAAAGCCTTTGATAACACTTCTTGGAGTTTTATGTTGAAGAACCTCCGGGGGATGGGGGTAGGCCAAGGGTTTGAGAATGGTATAGGTGCAATATACTCTGAACAGAAGGCGAAACTAATTGTAAATAATGTGGTTACAGAAGAGTTCAAGATTGAAAAAGGGACACGTCAGGGGTGCCCTATCTCCCCACTACTTTTTATATCGGTCCTGGAGGTTTTGCTTAATATGATTAGGAGGGACCAGTTGGTTAAAGGGATTCAGGTCGGAGCTAAACAATATAAACTGAGAGCATTTGCAGATGATTTAGTACTTACATTGCAAGAGCCAGAAGCTAGCACGAAAAGAGTTTTGGAAATAATTCAAGAGTTTGGTCAAATGGCAGGATTTAAATTGAATAAGTCTAAGACAAAGGTTTTGGAGAAAAATTTGACACAGATAGAAAAAGAAAGGTTTCAGAACGAGACAGGGTTGACTGTGGTTAAAAAAGTGAAATATTTGGGTATAAATATGACAGATAAAAATGTGAATTTGTTTAAAGATAATTATGAAAAAACTTGGAGAGAAGTGAAAAAAGATTTGGAGATTTGGTCCAACTTAAAGCTTTCCTTGTTAGGCCGTATTGCAGTTATAAAAATGAATGTATTGCCAAGAATGTTGTTTTTGTTCCAAGCATTGCAAATAATTGATAAAATGGATTGTTTCAAGAAGTGGCAAAAAGACATATCTAAATTTGTCTGGCAGGGCAAAAAGCCCAGAATTAAATTTAAGATATTAACGGATTCAAAGGAAAGAGGGGGGTTTGCCCTGCCAGACTTTAAATTGTACTATGAAGCGGCAGCTTTCTGCTGGCTGAAAGAATGGCTGCTTCTTGAAAACACAGACATTTTGGATTTGGAAGGTTTTAACAATATTTTTGGGTGGCATGCATATTTGTGGTATGACAAGGTTAAAGCACATAAAAGTTTTAAAAATCATATTGTCAGAAAAGCACTATTAAATGTCTGGGTTAGATATAAAGACTTGCTGGAAAATAAAACTCCAAGGTGGCTGTCGCCAATGGAAGCTAAGGCAGTTAAAAAGTTAAATATGGAGTCCAAGTGGCCAAGATACTGGGAAATTTTGGAAAAGGAAGGGGACAAACTGAGATTGCAGAGTTTTGAGAAATTAAAAGGGAAGGTGAGAGACTGGTTGCACTATCACCAAATAAATGAAGCGTTTAAACTGGACAGTAAAATTGGCTTCCAGGTGGAAAAATCAAAATTGGAGACAGAACTGTTAGAACCCAGTACTAAGAATTTGTCAAAAATGTACAACTTGCTGCTGAAATGGAATACACAAGACGAAACGGTTAAATCAGCTATGATTAAATGGGCTCAGGACATTGGTCATAATATTTTGTTTGCTGATTGGGAAAAGTTGTGGACCACCGGGATGAAATTTACGGCATGTAATGCCTTAAGAGAAAACATTATGAAAATGATATATAGGTGGTACATAACCCCAGTCAAGCTTGCAAAGATTTACCATTTGCCTGACAATAAATGTTGGAAATGTAAAGAAACTGAAGGTACATTTTTTCATCTTTGGTGGACTTGCCCGAAGATTAAGGTATTCTGGGAAATGATCTATAATGAACTTAAAAAGGTATTTAAATATACTTTTCCCAAGAAACCAGAGGCCTTTCTCTTGGGTATTGTCGGCCAAGGGGTGTTAAAGACGGATATAACTTTCTTTATGTATGCTACAACAGCAGCTAGAATACTCATTGCGAAGTACTGGAAGACGCAAGAGCTACCCACACTGGAAGAATGGCAGATGAAGGTGATAGACTACATGGGTTTGGCAGAAATGACGAGCAGAATCCGAAACCAGGGAAGAGAAGCAGCGCAAGAAGAATGGAAAAAATTTAAAGACTATTTAAAGAAATATTACAAAATTAATGAAAGTTAGAATGATGCTGGACTGGAAAGTAAATGGTTACTATTAGCTATGGTTAAGACAAGGAGAATAAGGAAGACTAGTCTAAATTTAAATTAAAATAAGGGAAGATTTGCTGAACAATCGATAAGAATTTGGAATACAGAAAAGGGAGGCATGAGGAAGTCGGGGAAGAAAGGTATAAGAAATTAGGATATGAAATGATACATGTTTTTTGTTCTGTTTTTGTCTTTGTATGTTTATGTATGTTGTGTTTATATGGAAAAAATAAAAATATTATATAAAAAAAAAGGAATTAATGTGCATCACTAACTTAGATCCATAAATGTCATTGGGTCTACTATGTGAGTATGACCAGCACTGGGAACAACCCATTGCAATGGATTGCTTTGTGGTCATTTCATTCTGCACCAGGTAAAGTATTTTTTAGCCCCCCAATCCGCCCCCCCGACTTGTCCCAAAGGTGGCAACCTAGGCTAGGGACTTCCCTGGAAACCTAGTGGGGAAGCAAGATCTGTTGGAAGGGTTAATGCTGTGAACCCCTCCATCTTATGCTTAGGTTGTATACATGTGTAAATAAAACTATATATGCTAAAGACGCCACAGTCTCCATTGACCTCCAATCCAATGAAACTGAACCCTGGGTGAGCACAGGAATCTCTGAAGCCTCTTGCCGCTCAGAGATTGGGATGAGCGCAACAGTAATACAGCAGACAGCCTTTGGAACACAGGAGAAGGCTTTCCATAGCCTATTGATTTGCTTGCGTTCTGTAATTCTTTTCTCACCTCACCACCTGCTGCCGGTTAATCTTGTGACAGCAAAACCTTTAGGGCAGAGTTTGTGCCTTTTGCAAAGCATGTTGGGGGATAATGGATCCCAGCCTTAATTAAGGATTTTGGGGCCCGGCAGTATTAGGCGATGGTGATTATGACGACGATCTGAATGGCTGCCAATGTGGTTATCTCTCAGATTTCATTCTTCAGGGCCTCAAGCGAGTGACACTCGTCAGTTCTCACTTCAGTTAACCAATGTTCAAAGGTGATAGGGAGGGAGGCAGGGAGAGGAGGGAGGAAATCTGTATTTAAACTGGGACAAGTGTCATGGGCAAACAAGAGAGGAGGAGACAGAGCGCTCTCTCGGCCCCAGGCAGAACTGAGTCACAACACAAAGAGAAGCAGCAGCAAACCATCCCCCTCCATCAGCTGGATGTAAATCGGAGCAGAGATAGCCCCTTGCCTGCCAGCCCCCCCCCACTGCAAGAATTAGCAAGGAAGAGATTTTATGTGTAAAATGTTTGGGGGAAGTGTGCATGTGGGGGGAATCCTTCCCTCATCTAGTCACTGGTGCGCTCAGATGGTTTTCACCCTGGTGACTGTTCACCTTGCAAAATGTGGGGGCTGACATTGCCAGAGGTCACACATCTCCCCCCATGATGACCAGCTGCATTTCTCCGCAGGGGTATCCCCCCCACTCCCCACTCAAGAGCAGCAGAGGCTGAAAAGATACAGGGAAAGGATTACTGCCAATTGTTCCCTTTACAAAATGCTCATGAGCAGTTAAGTCATAAAGCTATCTGTTCCAATATTAGTATTCTTATTCTTATTATTTAACAATATTTCTATGCTGGCCAGTAACTATCATCTATCTCAACCAGTGAAGTCAGTGAAGGTCCTATGTGAGTGTCTGGAGGCGGTTGGAGGATGGATGGCGGGTAACAGATTGAGGTTGAATCCTGACAAGACAGAAGTACTGTTTTGGGGGGACAGGGGGTAGGCAGATGTGGGGGACTCCCTGGTCCTGAATGGGGCAACTGTGCCCCTGAAGGACCAGGAATACAGCCTGGGAGTCATTTTGGACTCACAGCTGTCCATGGATGCACAGGTCAATTCTGTATCCACGGCAGCTGTCTACCAGCTCCATCTGGTACGTAGGATGAGACCCTACCTGCCCGGAGACTGTCTCGCCAAAGTGCTGCATGCTCTAGTTATCACCTGCTTGGACTACTGCAATGCGCTCTACATGGGGCTACCTTTGAAGGTGACCCAGAAGCTACAACTAATCCAGAATGCGGAAGCTAGACTGGTGACTGGGAGTGGCCGCTGGGAACATGTAACACTGGTCCTAAAGGATCTTCATTGGCTCCTAGTGTGTTTCCGAGCACAATTCAAACTGTTGGTGCTGACCTTTAAAGCCATAAATGGCCTTGGCCCCATAGACCTGAAGGAGCGTCTCCTCCCCCATCGCTCTGCCCAGAAACTGAGGTCCTTCTGCTGGTTCCCTCACTGCGAGAAGCGAGATTACAGGGAGCCAGGCAGACGACCTTCTTGGTAGTGGTGCCTGCCCTGTGGAACACCTTCCCATCAGATGTCAAGGAAACAAGCAATTATCTGACTTTTAGAAGACGTCTGAAGGCAGCCGTGTTTGATGTTTTAGTATGTTCTGATATATGCCATAAGCCGCCAATTGTGGCTGGGGAAACCCAGCTAGTTGGGCGGAGTATAAAAAATAAAACTATCATCGTCATCATCATCATCCCTCCCTGCCCAGGGTTCCTATGTGCTTCTAAAAATAAGTAGAACAGGTAGAAGTCCAACAGGTACAACTTCTCCCCCACCCCACTGCCATTCCCAGCATGGAGCCAGCGTAGCAGAAATGCTTCAAGTTTCTGCCTCTTACACATATGCTCTACTGGAAACATTTAATGGGGCAGCAGTACTGGATTACTGTTTGTATACATTTGCATACATTATGTAGGCATTTATGGGCTTGGTAAGTTTGTTGTACAGTTGATATTGATGTGGATGCATGGATTGCAGTTGTGTGTGTGTGTCCCCCCTTAGGCGCCTTGGGCTGCCTTTGGGGAGGAAAGGTAGGTTATAAATATGGAATGGCATGCAACATTCAACAAAAAGAGAGGGAGAATATATTTTCTTCCTTTACTGATACCAAGCAGTGCTTAGACTAAAGGTTTTCTGAGGGCAGCTTGGCATATTGAGGGTTGATGATAGGTATTATATAGGTCATGCAAGGACGTGAGGTGGGGGGGGGGCTGTCTCTAGGTTTCTATGGACTCTAGGTTTCTATCCCTGCCATGTTGAAAGGGAAGAAGCCTTAGGTGTTTCCTTGCACATCCAGTGCGTAGAAGTCCTCTTTTGGGTTGTTTCACCCAGGTGATGCCCCCCCCAAACCAAACTGGTTGTGTGAATTGTCACCAAACCCTCTAGAAGAAGAAGAAGAGGAGGAGGAGGAGGAGAAGGAGGAGTTTGGATTTGATAACCCGCTTTATCACTACCCTAAGGAGTCTCAAAGTGGCTAACAATCTCCTTTCCCTTCCACCCCCACAACAAACACTCTGTGAGGTGAGTGAGGCTGGCAGACTTCAGAGAAGTATGACTTGCCCAAGGTCACCCAGCAGCTGCATGTGGAGGAGCGGAGACACGAACCCGGTTCACCAGATTATGAGTCTACCACTCTTAACCACTACACTGCACTGGATGAGCAACTTGTGAACCTGGGATATTCTGTATACAAAGAAAGTTTTCTCCTACACAGGCTGCATACAATACCACACATTTAAAGCACATGCCTCCACCCAAAGAATCATGGGAACTGTAGTTTGCCCCCACTCTACTGTGCCCTTAACAGATTGCAGTTCCTAGATTTTTGGCTGGGAGAAGGAGAACGGTCTAGCTGTGTTTTAAGCTGTTAATATGCACACAGCCGAGGACTTTGTGATTATCTTACCTGTGCTATTCCTGGGAGATCGAGAAAACCCATCGCTAATCTGGACCTGCACACTGCCAATGTGGCTCTCTGGCAAGATGTCAGATGGTCCATGTCCTCCTGGCTGTTTCAGGAGATCCGTGAGCGTCCTAGAAAAGGTATGGAGGGAAATTAAGCAGCGCCATCATAAGTAAAGATCCTAAGCAGTTGTTACTGTGAGTATAATTCTGACACTTTTGTCATGTGTCGTTTCGGTTTACCCGTTGCTTACCCTTTGCACCTGCTTGCCTTTCCAGACACTCACAGCAAGGTATGTGCCCTTGCTGTTCATTTGTTGCAAAAGCCTCCCTGCTCAAAATGGAACAGGCTTCTGTTTGATGGATGCCTCCTTTTCTCAGTGCTTAAAACTGCAGGGGGAAACAGCTTTGTTCTTTCATCTGCTGATAGAGCTCAGTTTTTCTTGAATGGGGCTGAACAATTTTCATGGTCATATAGTCTGTGAGTTTTGTCACGAACACCAGTGTTGGGGACCAGCTCCGGTGTCCCCAACGTCATTTTCTAAAAATCTCAGTTGGACTTGCAGCTTTGCTGAACCTGATAAGGGGCTTTGGTCTAGCACCAACAGGAAACCAAACAGACAACAAGAATTTATTCACGTTCTATAAGGGGGGAAAAAGCGGGCAAAGAGAATATCTTATCATTTGTTTTCGAATCAGAATTTTGGGGGCTGTCCACCAAAACATACAATGTGGATGTATTTTGGTTGTCTGGATCATGCTTCTTGTCAGCTGCCCTTCATTTAATTTAATTTCATATTTGTAAAAACATCTATCCCACTTTTTAGGTAAAAACCCATTGAAACACAACTGAAACTCAAAACCAACAATAGATGCATAACTATTAGCAATGGAGAAACAATTAAGCCATATTATAAGTGGGCTACTGTGTGGGCAACTGTGTTGGCATCTGGGCTGCTGCCAACATGGCACTGTTGCTATTATTTCCATTTTTCTGGACTTCCAGGATATTTCTTCTTTATGTATTCATTTCCCACATAACTGACCTATGGGGAATTTATCTGTTGTTCTCCATTGCACAACGTATAATCTTTCCTTATGAGAACTGATCCAGAGCTTGCCAGGCTCTTTGTGGACATATCCTCTGGGTGTGGATTAAAAACTTGCCTTGCACCAAGGCAGGCAACTGACCCATCTGTTTCAGAATGGGACACTGTGACTGGCGTCAACTCTCCTCTAGCCTCACTACTTTAATTGGGGATATCAGGGACTGGGCCTGAGGCCTTAGCTGCCAAGGGTGGCAAGCCTTTTTTCCACTTGGGGGCCACATTTCCTCCTGGATAGTCTTACAGGAGTCATGCAGCAATGGTGGGCAGGGTGAGAGTAGGAGGGGACAAAGCTGTTGAGCTTTTCGGGCTAAATTGCAAAAAAAGTAAAAATGAAGTTTTTGAGGTATTTTTATGTGAAGTCAGCCAAAACAGCACTGTTATGTACTGAAGTTCTCACCCTGGGCCAGCAGGGGGATACTGTAGATAGTTATGCAAATAAGGGATCGAAAGTGACGTTCAGTGATTGGATAGTTTTAGAAAGTTGTTACAGTAACATTGTACTGGAGCTCTATATAAGCAGGCTGACTGAACCCTTCAGTTCAGTTCTGTCCTGGCCTGTGAATAAACAAGAGCTGTTTGAAGAATCGCTGTGTCGTCTGATATGTTCACCCACAACCTAACAGGCACTGCCGACATGGGCTGCCATATGTCCGAATTTCCCCGGACATTTTTACCGATTTCCAAACAGACACTGTGCGAGCTGCAGTAGTCTGGATATGTCCAGGAGATCCCGGACGTATTGCAACCCTAGGCTGAGAGGAAAAAAGTAGGTGGGTCCAAATGTGGGCAGAGAAAGAGGTATAATTCTTTGTATCCAGGTAAGCAAGAAGCATTATGACATACCCTCCAACATGTTGAGTCCCAAAACCAGGGCACATGTCTTACTGGTCATGCTCCCGTGTGAGTCACATGACCCATGTAAGATCACAGAGCCCAAAATGGCTGCTGTGCTCTTGCGGGGGAAAACAGGATGTCCTGTTTTTTCAGGGACATTTGTGGGGGATGGTTCAAGAGCACACTCCAGATGGACAGGTGCGCTTGAGGAAGGGTGCACAACAAGGCAGGAGAGGACCATGGCCTGGAGAGAGGGGATATGGCAGGGGCAGGGAGTGTAGTCTGTTATAAGTGTCATGAGGGCTAGCGAGAGAAGCCTAGAGGCTACAACTCTGGTTCTCCAGAAGTTTGGACCCCAGGCCTGAGGTTCCTGAACGCAGCCTGTTATACATGCAAAAGTGCATCTGCTTTCTTAACAGGAAAACATAATCAGCTGCAAAAACCCCCACAAAAACCTCCCCAGAAAAATTATGACAACTTGCATGATAACTTTTAAAATAATAACAAGACAAAAGCCCTAGAGAATAGCCCAAACCCAGCAGTTCTTGCATTCTCATACCTTTTCACAATTGCTTTTATAACTTCAGCATGAAGTGCCAAATTACTTCACGTAAGGAATATCTATAATTTGTGTCACATTTGCATTTGAAACAACTAGGAGCCTTTCCTGCAATTCCCAGGGGCTCCTGGGCCGAGGCATGTGCACTTACGATAGTGCGGCTCCAGAGTCCGTTATACCAAATGGTTCTTTCTTCATGCAAATTGACACAGAAGCAAACTGGGTGGCGGCAGATTCCTGGCAGGAGATTCTTAAGTGAAGTTTGCAACTGCATGCATTTTTCTTGACACAGATTACTGTGAAATGTGAAGCTAGGGCAATCAAGGACTCGTTTACCCGCCGTTTCAAACAAAATGATGGTTAATGGATAACCTTTCTGTGGTATTCTTTGGTTCCGGCTGAAGAATAGTTCTCATTCTCATGCTAGGTCTCAATGTGTGATATGCTTTCCTAAAGAAGCCATGAACTCTTGCTACCAAGTTCCACTGAGCCTTTGCTTAAAACACACTTCACTTATGTACCTTGATGGGCTAAAGCACATGCTGAGAGGAGAATCTCAGGAGGACTATGGGTTTTTCATTCTGGAATAAAAGGATGCTTACGGTGGCCCGTTCCTCAGAAACCTATATTTTTTGTAAAGACGTATAGCCCTTAATTTCCTGCATCAGATTTAGAAACAAGATCTGACACTGACCACTAAGGTACCTTTGTAGTAGAATAGCAGCAGCAACAACAGTTGTATTATTTATTATGGGAATAATCAAAGCGATTCTTTTCATTGATATAATGGAGGATCAGTATGGCAAAGTGTTAAAAAGGATTGTGGTGCATTGATCTATGCAGTTTGGGGTTGGAATCTTGCAACCCCTGTGCGATAGCTCAGTCAGTAGAGCAGGAGACTCTTAATCTCAAGGTTGTGGGTTGGAGCCCCACGTCAGGCAAAAATATTGCTGAATTGCAGGGAGTTGGACTAGATGACCCTCGCAAACCCTTCCAACTCTACAATTCCATGATTCTAACCCCAAATGTCATACACAACAGAAACCTCATTGCCAGTGGGAGGGGATTTCAAACATAAATGCCAGAAGGGGGATGGAGTTCCTGGAGATAGCAGCTGGCTATATATATGAAATCCTGTATGCCAGGATCCAAGTTTAGGGCAAAAACTCTTTGGTGAGAGAACCCTAGCAGAGATTTAAAGTCACAAAATATGCAGTGTGGAAATATAGGATGTTAGACCTTTAAAATATGCCCTTCCAAGTGAGTTCCAAAATTTCGCTCTTCCACCCCAGCAGAGGAAAAACACACACGTTTGGTAAGTTAAAAAACTCTTCAAAGTTTTGGTTTATGTGCTTTTCCATACATAAGCAGAAAATTAGCACAGCTAGTAAAACTTAGTTTAGTTACAAAGTGGTAAAGTTCCTAGATTATTGGTACAGGAGCACAAGAGTGGCTGGTGAGAGCCATGCAGTTGAGCTGGAGCAACCAGCTCAAACCTTATTCACACATTGAGTTCAAAGGTAGACTGGGGGGGAGGAACAATAGACTTGATTACCTATTTCCTCCTAAGGTAAGGGAAGTGACATAGCTAAGCCTGGCAGGACAGCTTAGTCTATGGTATTAACTCCTTCATGCATCAATAAGACTTAAGCACGCTGGTTATCCTACATTTGCAGGATGGTGTTTGCAGTGCATGGGACAGGGAGAGTTAACCCCGCCCCTTTCCAAGCTGTGACACCCCAGCCACAAAGCACCATCACACTGCAATTAGGCTTCCCCCCAGACTAATTGCAGGAGGAGTGATGCGATGGAGGGAGCATGCAGGGCACAGGGGGGCAAATGGGAAGGAGCTATTTCCCACCCCGATTTATACATATATACAGGTTGAATATAGGTGGAAATTCACAGCAAGAACACCTCGGCAGATACTGATTCCCTACCCCAAGGTGCTTCTAGGGCTTGATTTTTGCTCTCTGACCTGCAGCCTGACTTGTGTCTGAGTTCCCTCCCAGTCACTTTCTTTGCACAGACCAAATTAGCACATTCTTAGCTGGAGAAAGGGACGGGCAAGCATGCCCTCTTCCCACAAGGCTCGCCGCTTCCAGAAGTGTTTATATTTTCATGTTTTAATGAGATTGTGTTACTGTGCATTTTAATTATAGATGTTTATATTTTAATGCTTGTGTAATTGGTTTTTATACTTGTAAATAGTTTCGAAGCCTATTCTGGCATTAAGCAGGAGATATATATATATATATATATATATATATATATATATATATATGAGAGAAAAGTTCTTCATCCTATTTATGCAACTGGCCCCGCCTCCCAACGGTGTTGATAGGTTAACTGGGGTTTGGTGGGAACGCCCAATGACTAGCACAGGGAGGCGGGCCAGCCCAACCAGCTGGTGAGTCCCACGTGGCCCAAGGTGCTGCTGTGCGCGGTCCCGCAAAGGGTGCCCACAAAGGAAGGTGTGAGCGATTTTTTATATATATATATATATATATATATATATATATATATATATATGTGAGAAAAGTTCTTCATCACATTGACAGAGCCATCAAGATAATGTCTATGAGTCCTACTGGTAAAACAAGAGCTTTCAGACCCTACAGTTACAACCAAGAATGACAGATTTGCACATTGACACTCTTGTTTTTATATGGAATATTTTCCTGTTAAAAGCAGCTCAAGCAACCCTATCCCCACAGTTGTCTTTTGCCTGTTGATGAAGATTTTTGCTTGTTAAGGTAGTTTTTAAAAAATAAACTTCCGTTCACTCTTCTGGTTGCTTTTCAAAGGATATTTAATGCTATGTATTTTATTTGTTAATGGGACGCAGGTGGTGCCATGGGTTAAACCACAGAGCCTAGGACTTGCCGATCCGAAGGTCGGCGGTTCGAATCTCCGTGACGGGGTGAGCTCCCGTTGCTCAGTCCCTGCTCCTGCCAACCTAGCAGTTTGAAAGCACGTCAAAGTGCAAGTAGATAAAGAGGTACCGCTCCAGCGGAAAGGTAAACGGCGTTTCCATGTGCTGCTCTGGTTCACCAGAAGCGGCTTAGTCATGCTGGCCACATGACCCGGAAGCTGTACGCCGGCTCTCTTGGCCAATAAAGCGAGTTGAGTGCTGCAACCCCAGAGTCGGCCACGACTGGACCTAATGGTCGGGGTCCCTGTACCTTTACCTTTTTATTTCATTTGTTATTTCTTGCATTTCAGTCCACTTATTGCATTGTGATTTTAAATTGTTGTAAGCCACCTTTAGTGGCCCACGTGCATTAGGAGGACGTGATTCGGGCTGCCACATTTCAAAAAGTGAAAATCCAGACACAAAAGTTGTTGAGCTCTTTTTGGCAAAATCACAAAAAATGCCATACCTACGGATTTTCCTGGACATTTTGTAGTATTCCAGGTATGTCTGGGAAATTCCAGATGTATGCCAACCCTAGACATGATAGAAATATTGATACCAACTGAATGAAACAGAAGCTTTCCTAAAACTCAGTTGATGCCAGCTTCTTACCCGCAAGTAGGCACTCCAGCCAACATCAGCAAAGGCTCGTCATCGTGGACAGATTAAGCTCCTCGTTAGGAGCTCTGGAAAAAACCATAAACGAGCCAGTGAGTACCGGCGAAGGGCCAAACGCTTTCAAGCATCTCTTCAAGGGGAAGCTGGTGTGAGCATTCCAGTGCTGGCTTACAAGCCCGGAAAAGCACGCCAGGACGCGTACAGCTCAATGCTTGTACAGGGCCCCGCAGAGAAAATGCAGCCTGGCAGTCACAGTCACGGGCCTGAAGCCCAGGAGCAAAGGCGAAAGAAGGGACCCATGATGTTAGTCAAGAAGGATTATACTTAAGGGAACCTGAAGAGCCAGAGGGAGCCCACCCCCCATAGCCTGTAACCCTGCTGCTACGTTTCAGGGCAAGCCGGCGTTTTCGCACCAGTGTTGCCAATGCTCAGTAAATTTTAAAGTCAAGGAAAGAGAGAGAGAGAGAGAGAGAGAGAGAGAGAGAGAGAGAGAGAAAGAAAGAAAGAAAGAAAGAAAGAAAGAAAGAAAGAGAAACTCCTCTCTCTGTGCGTGTGTGTCCATATGCCTATTTTTCAATTGTACAGTGCCGATCAGAAGGTCAGCAGTTCGAATCCCCACGACGGGGTGAGCTCCCATTGCTCGGTCCCTGCTCCTGCCAACCTAGCAGCTCGAAAGCACGTTAAAGTGCAAGTAGATAAATAGGTAAACAGCGGGAAGGTAAACGGCGTTTCCATGTGCTGCTCTGGTTCGCCAGAAGCGGCTTAGTCATGCTGGCCACATGACCCGGAAGCTGTATGCCGGCTCCCTCGGCCAATAAAGCGAGATGAGCGCCCGCAACCCCAGAGTGGGTCATGACTGGACCTAATGGTCAGGGGTCCCTTTACCTTTACCTTTTTACCTTGGGTTACAGACGCTTCAGGTTACAGACGCTTCAGGTTACAGATTCCACTAACCCAGAAATAGTACCTTGGGTTAAGAACTTTGCTTCAGGATGAGAACAGAAATCATGCTCCGGTGGCACGGTGGCAGTGGGAGGCCCCAATAGCTAAAGTGGTACCTCAGGTTAAGAACGGTTTCAGGTTAAGAATGGACCTCTAGAACGAATTAAGTTCTTAACCCGAGGTACCACTGTACATGCAAGCAAAAGGGCCAACTAAAGCAAACTCTTCACTGTGTGTGTGTTTGTGTCTGTAATATAAACTCTGCTTCTCTCACTTCCCTCCTTCCCTTGCCATACTAGGAGGTGCTGGAGCTGAGTTCTGGCGAGTTCTGGCTGGAAAAAAGCCCTCTGCTCTAGTCTCAGTGATTTGTGCCACAAGGTTCTTGCCTCCCTGTTCTGACCCGTCAGGAGTAGAGGGGGCTTCTCCTTTCACATGCAAGGAGGGAGGAAGAGAAAGGAGACAGGAAGTGGGTTTTAGAGGGCAAGTGGAGGGCATGCAGACAGGGCACCTGCCTTTGCTGTGCCATCTGTTGAAAAGAAAACTTCTTGGTTTCAGTGAGGGGTTCACTCACCTCCTACACCTCAGCTGAGAGCTGATCTATATTTGTTACATGGAATGAAGGTGACATAGAAATATGCAGGTGAGAGACTGAGAGGGCATATTTTGAAAGCTTCCCATTCTTACCCTTTCGTCCCCTACAGCATGTGGTAAATAAGAGTATCTGATACCAGGCACTGCCCTCCTTTAGATATATTGCTTTACTACACCACACACAAGGGCTGCTGACAAAAAGTGGAGGAGTATTCAAAGTATTTATTTTCCCCTCCATATACTGCCTTTCTGCCAATGCAGTTAAGGTGTCTTGCTGTTTACACACACAAAAAAGCACTCCAACACATCTGCTTGTCCCATTGCTTCCCCCCAGGAAAACTTGCTGAATTGGAGCAAACATCAACTGCGTTTCTGCAGACTGACATTTGCTCTAATTCAGTGGTAATTTCAGTGTCCCAGGAAAATCAGCGAAGCAAGCAGAAAACCTCTCGGACCCCCGCTTTCTAGACACAGGACAAGCAAAGTGTGGACGAGCCCTAAGAGTCGGGATGCAAAAGGAGAACTGGAAGGAAAAAAGAGCAATTCTATGTACCAGTTGCATAATCAATATTTATCACACACACACTGGCATTCTGAAGAGCATATCTGCTTCATTTTGCTCAATGGGTTAGATCAGCTCTGGAGGGGAGTTTGGCCTCCATGCTGGATTTCTGGGCAGAGTGATGAGCTGCAATCCCAGCTAGTCCAGACCATGAAGATTTAGAGCCCAACATGTGTCCGAGCAGCTTAGATGTATCGCTGGAAAGAATGACAGAAACTGGGCGAGGATAAATAGGGTCCACAGTGCGGCTTTGCAAGGGAAAAGACCAGTCAATAAGTAACAGCAGGGGATGGCATTCTCGTGAGCAGGGATCTTCTGACTTCATGTTTAGAGGTGAAGCTGGTCATAGGCTGCTGAGGAATCCTTGCCAGAGGAGTGGAGGGGCTGTTGGTAGGGAAGGGTACCATGAAGGGCACAATCAGGGCTGCAACAACCTAGTACACAACCCATATTGGGGTTTCTCACACAATGGCATTTGGTTTGTTGACTTTGATAGTATGGTGAATGCAGGGCCCGGGTAGGAGTGCGGTGCAGAGGACTGGAGAGGGCGGAAAAAAACCACAGCACCAAATTCCGAGGTGCCAGTCAACATCTTTTCAGAACCATCTTAATTTGTTACGGCACCAGCCCTACCACAAGGCTGAATAATTTTACATTTCAAAATCCTTATACATCACTGCTTTTCTAGCCCTGAGCTAATAATACTTAGCTAATCAGTGTCTGCTAAAACAAGTGTCACAAAATTCTTGTTTGCCCCACCAACATTTACACTCCGTCCCAGTTTTAACTGCCAAGACTACTCGCAACATGTTCGTCTGGTCACAACGAACAAACTACTTTTGGGATGTGAGCCAGTGAGAAAGAGAAGCAATGTTTGGGGTTCCCACGACAGAATGATGGAGGGAGAGGGAGAGGGCTGCTGCTTCCAGGCTGTGGTTACTTTGGAGGTGGCATTCAATCACCAAGCAGCAAATTCAGGGACTCAGCTAGATTGGTAAAGAAAAAGTGTTTTATATGTGATATAACACTGTGACACCAGATGGCGCTGTGGAGTCCCGTCTTTCCCTACTGGATTTCCCTGTATGAGTTTACAATGGGTTTAACTGAATTGCTTCTTTGACATGTCTCGATCCAGCCAAGGTTGCACAATGAATGCTGGATTTGGCACTCTTGCACAACAAACCCTGTTTTAGGGTTTAAAAACCCCCACAGATTTTTGTGGTCAGGAAAGCAATGGGGAAGTGCACCAGACAGTATGTGATAACTGAAGTCATATAACCTTCCCACAAGCAAATCAGGATGAATGCTCAATAAACAGGCTGTCTGCAAGTGACCATAAAGTAAGGGTGAGATGGAAAGAGGTGTAAAGAAAACATGCAGAAAAATTCAGGATTGACAGTTACCGTATTTCTGCATTGCAGGGAATTGGACTAGATTACCCATTGGGTGCCTTCCAACTCTACAATTCTATTATTCTCTGACACCAGATGCTTCCACATTGCAGTTTATTGCTGGTGTTGCTCTTGTCTGCAAGTTTTTCATAGCATTCACACAACAAAGTCCTCATTAAAATGACATCACACATTATTTCCCTATTGAACACAGACTTGCTGTTTCTGTGGATTTTTCTAAACTTGCTGAATTTCGTGCACAAATAAGAAATTTGGATGAAATGGGGCGGGGGGAGGGATATGGCAAGGATGATCTCACGCGGATGCCACACAAAACATGCATGTGTGAGCAGCCCTGAGTCCTCCATAAACTGCTGTGTGGAAGTGCCCACTGTCTGTACAGCTGAACGATGCCATGAGTGATTAGCAAGGCCAGCCCTATCATTAGCCAGAGTGAGGCAGCCACTTCTGGCAGAACGTTTTGGCTGACGTGAAAAGGCAACAAATTGTCAGTTATTTAATTATTCCATTGTTACTACCAGGAAATGCACTTGTGAGACTTTCTGCCTCAGGCTGCCAAAATAACTTTGCTGGCCTTAGAAGGGGTTTGTTTAGTTCTGGATTTGTTCCTGGTGTTTAGTGCACCTTTGATTCTGTTTGTAGAAGGGCAACCGCTTCCTCCCCTCTGGCTTGAGCCAGCACCACAGTCGGAAGGAGTAAGTTCGGCGGCAGCTGGGGATGGAAGGAGCTGTCAGTTTTGGTTCTTCCCGTTTCTCATTTCCCCAATCCTAAATTCAGTTCTCTGCACTTTGCAGCGATTTGCGGGTTTGTTACCTCATCAAAATTCATCAACATTTCAGGGCAAATGTCTCCTAATAAACACATATTCATATGCAGTTTTGACTAATGCAAGTGTGATCTGCTTGTAGACTTCGTGTGGATTCTTTAGGGCAGGCGTGAGCAAATGACCCTGCACATGTTGCTGGACTACAGCTCCCCAGACCATTGGCTCACAAACAGGGGCTAAAATGGGAGCTGTGTGCCCCACAACATCTCGAGTCCCACAGGTCCCTGCTTTAGCACAACCATTTCCTACACTCCTGATCAGATCACCAAACTGACCTGCTTCCCTATGTATTTACCCAATTATACCTTTTAAAGGCTGAATTCTTTTCTGTGAGGAAAGACAATTATTTTCTGCATCTTTACAGCACCAAGCCTGATGGGTTTCTTTCTCCTACCTCAGCTCTATGGGGCTTTAAATACTGTATTTATGGTGTCCCCTTATGTGGTACCTTGTTTCCCAACCTGTGGCCCTCCCAACAGGCTGGGAACCTCTTCTTAGGAGAGCCAGCTCTTCTCTAATAGACATCACTCCACCAGCCAATCAGGCCTGTTCCCTGGGGCAACTGTATGTTCAACTTACATGCAAGCAAGACATTAGGACAGATAAAAGGAGACAAGATGAAAATTAGCTCTCATTAGTGAGCTGGGGGAAGGGCACTTCGTGCTCCCTGGCAGGTTCCTTTCTCAAGCGCAACACTGTTATCTTCATTCCCACTGTGGGTGATAAGAGTACATTCATTTACCTGCTATGGGTAGTGCCTCCACAGAAATGTGCTAAGGATCAAAATGCTAGTCAATCGCATAGAATATTAACATTCAACGTGTTTCATCGAATTGTAGAATCCAACCCCCTGCAGTGCAGGGATCATTTTGCCCAACGTGGGGCTTGAACCCGCAACCTTGAGATTAAGTCTCGTGCTCTGCCAACTAAGCTATCCCAATGCAAGTAAGTTCCACTGAAATCAGATGCACTTGCTTCCAACTCCAAGCAAATACATTCAGAATCATGATTTTTTTCAGTGCACACACAAAAAACCGACAAAAACACAAGTAGACTTCTACCCTTTCATCCTTCCTTCAGTCCAAGACATTTGCACTGATATATCTGCCCGAAATCCACTATCAGAATCTCTGCAGTGATAGTATTTTGTCCGCATAACAAATTCAAACCAATATAACCGTCAGGGGTTATTCTAAACTGCTTCCATGGGGAAGCTGTCATCTCCTGCACACACACACACACACACACACACACACACACACACCAGAACCGCCACTGCCTATAATTCACAACTACAATAGGCAGGCAACTCTGGCCAGAATATGTTTTCCAACACTTCTCCTACTCCTTCCACAAATTCTGTAGATTCAGCTCCAGTTTGGGCTATGCTTGTTTTACCTCATAGCTCTTCCTTGTCTGCCTGTGGGAAGCCTGAGGGCCCAGGACATCAGAGAACCTGGAGGGAGCAGTGGGTTGCATCGGATGAGGCCATGGACCAAAATAAGGAGATGGATCTGGTTCCCCATCTCTATTCTTCATGGTCTTCATAATCAGTACTCAAAAGCTGCTATTCCTCACCCAGCCCAAACCACAAATGTGCTGTCACCCTCTGTTCAAATATATTACAGTCCACTTCATAGCCCCTGCCATCTTTTTGGAAACAGGTTATTATCCGTGCCACCTTCTGCTGCTGGGGCTCTTGGCATGCAGTATGAGACCATCTGGCTTAATCCTGGCTGCATTACAGCTTCTCTGTCCTTATGAGAACATTGTTACGAGCCACCCCCCACTTCTGCCTCTCAGCACCAGAATCCAGCACATTTCCAGGTGAGGGCACAATGTCTGCTCCCTGACACTAGCCTGTTTTAAAAGCTTTCTTTCCTCCATATCTGAAGGAGGAATCTTAACAAAGCAACCCATTTCTTAATATTCAGTGGTTAATTTCTAAAATGAGACCTGTGGGGAACCTTTGGCCCTCCAGGTGTTGCTCCTGTCAGCCCCACAAGCCTGGTCAATGGCAAGGGATGATGGGAGTTGTAGTTCAGCAACACCTGGAGGGCCAGAAGTTGTCCACACCTGGTCACTGGTGGAGGAAGAGGCATGTGAGGGGAGCACACCGCCCGTGGCAGCGTGATCCCGGTGGCGTGCCATCGTGACTGCCCCCCCCCCGCGCTGGGCGCCATGCCCCTACGGGCAGCACACCACGCCCCAGGACGTGTGCCACACCCCTACAGGTGATGCACCATGCCCCTGGGATGCACACCAGCCCTGCCCCCGTCTGCTCTCTGCCCCCCCGGTGCCGGAGCATGAAGCTCCGCCACTGCACCTGGTTCAGGAGTTCTAAATTTAGAAGAGTGTGTTTCAGTTATTTGGTGCTGGTAAACCTCTGCCCAGGCTCACTGGCATTCCAAAATGGCACTTTTTTGTCGTTGACATAACATCAAAATATACATTTCTTGGGCAGGATGTACATTTTGCGAGCCAACATTTCTACACTGAGCCTTAAGTGTAAATTGAGATCTCAGTTAATTGATAAACCTCCTAATGAAGTGCCGCTTCTAGTCTTAACACCAGAAATTGCACGAACAGCACCAGAGAAGTGTTACATGTCCACTGGGGCCAATTCACACAACCTGTTTCCACAGCATATGGTCCTTTTTGCAATTACTGTAATCAACGGGTTATTTTAAAATGCTTTCCCAGAGCCAGTACTTTGCCTGCCTCTTTTTAAGAAAATAAATAGAAATCCCTTTGTTCACATTTTCTTCACTTCCTCTTCTTGCTTTTTGTGCCCCTGTCTGATACCACCAAAAACTCCCTTCCTTCGCATTTAATTATTTCTAATAGTCCCTGATTGTACTCTTATCAAACAAAGAATAATTTTTACAAGTCTTTATTCTTGGTCTCTATTTTCTACGTACATTAGTTATTGAAATGGCCCAATACATATATACATCATTGTGTTATAGGGTGACATCCTGTGCAAGCAGAGAGGACCTCCCTTTCCATTTCTCCCCCCTACCCCATCTGATCTGGAGGAATCTCCAACCTGCCAGAGCAGATTTTGGGGGGAACAAGGGATTAGGGGAATAGTAATCAGTTCCACCATTTGTGCCCATTCTGCTGATGGATGATGGGCAGGGTAGACGCCTTTGGATTTCACCCTAAGTTATTTCCAATATTTATGCAGAATTATTCTTGCTGATGGCCCAGGGAACAGGCTGGAATGAGCATGGCTGACCTCTTTTCAGTTTGCTCTGGGTGGAATTCAACATCTTATTATTTTATTTTAATGCATTCAATTATTTTAACAGCTTATTCCACTTTTCTCCATCAAAGATGGGCCCAAAGCAGCTCACAAAATTAAATAAACCAAAACGCCATGTTTAAAATTAGTATGAATACTGTCTTGTGTAATTGTTTGCTCACTTATACTATATAGGTTTAGGCACTAATAAGAGCCGATTCATATGCACAAGCCCCACTTCTTTTCTTCATGCCATATATTGGCTGTGTGACTCTCAGTACATCCTAGCCATATCTACTCATAAGTAAATCCTATCGATTTCAGTGGGCTTTATTCCCAGGGAACGTGTAGCTGAAAGGCATATCCACCACTCAGTTTCATAAACTGTGTCCAAGCATGTGGAGGCCAAGCCCCAAACATAAATTTGTTGTCCATGCTGTAATTTGCAGCAGTTTCCTAGATCAGTCTCTTTGCCCTAGTAAACAATTTCTCGTAGCTTTTTTATTTCATTCAATTCACCCTCAAGTCCCTACTCACCCACAAATATAACATGGATTTATTGCCAAACTTGTTTCCCTAGCAGACAATCTGCAGACTAGAGCAGGAACCTCACTGATCAGACACTCACAGAGGCAATAAGTTACCAAATTCCCAGAGCTTTTACATTTCCTGTCCATTCCAGCAGCCTTATTAGTATCTTTGAGAGCTGCTGGGGAAGGACTCAGGGGCAGAGCAATTTATCTGGGGCAGGGAACCTCAGGCTCATGGGCCAAGTTGGGGCCCTCTGGACTTCTCCATCTGTCCCTCAAAACTCTCCTCAAGATACACTTCCTCTCACCAGGCCACACCCTCACCGCCTGGCTTCGTACCAGCCTTGAGGGTTTTAGCCTGGCTGGAATGTGCTCATGAACTCTGATAATGCCTCTTCTTTGTCTGCAGAGAGAATTGTGTGTGAGTGAGTGACTGTAGAAACTAATCTACTGTACAAAGGTAAAATTTACACCCATTGCTCCACCCACTTTGGCCTGTGGCTCCCAGAAGGGACTGTGGCCCTCAAGGTGAAAAAGACTCCTTTCCCCTGCCTTGTATGAAGGAGGTCTCAGGTTCAGTCTTTGGCATCGCCAGAGGAAATGATCAGATGGCAGGTGATGAAAAGATGCCTGCTTTAGGCCCTGGAGAGCTGTTCACTGTCTGAGATCATATCAGAAGCTGGGGCGGCTTTTGTAATTTTGTGAATGTCCCTGGAAAATTGGTGCACTTGGAGGGCATGGGGAACATCCTTATTTCCTCCACTAGTGCAGCTGCTGCCAAGCTTGGGGAGGAGGATGAGCCAGTGCCTGTCCTGAGGAAGCTTTCTGCTGCCTCTCTATGGCCCCTCCAAGGCTGCCTTCAGGTGTAAAAGTTGTATAGCTTCTCATCTCCTTGTCATCTGATGGGAGGGCATTCCACAGGGTGGGTGCCACATCCAAGAAGGCCCTCTGCCTAGTTCCCTGTAGTTTCACTTCTTGCAGTGAGGGAACCGCCAGAAGACCCATGGACCAGGACCTCAGTGTCCAGGCTGAATGATGGGGGGTGGAGACGCTCCTTCGGGTATACAGGGCCAAGGCCATTTAGGGCTTTAAAGGTCAGCACCAACACTTTGAATTGTGCTCAGAAGTGCAATGGGAGCCAGTGTAGATCCTTTAGGACCAGTGTTGCTCCCAGTTACCCATCTAGCAAAGTTAGTCAAGTGATAAAGTGCTGCCTGTACAATCGCTGTACTATGGAGGATAGAGTGATTATCAAAGGTCAGAAAAGATGCAAAACTGGGGCTGGATATTTAGGAAGCTTGCATGGGACCGACTTCCAAACGTTCTCACTCTAGCAGGAATTATAAACACCTTGCTCCAGGAAATATTGCCGTGCACAAATTTGACTTGATGAAATAGTAAAACAAGAGCATTAACTTAAGCAAGATGAAACAGTGACACCTGTGTTGACGTGATGGTGCTATTTCTGTGCTCTTTTCTCCTGCCACCTCTGCCAGCACACCTGACCTCTAGGCAGACTTCATCCCTAGCATCTGTCTCTATAGATACCAAAATCTGTCTCTTCCTCTTCTGATTATGACTTCCCTAGTTTTGGCAACACATTTTGTTCCAGTTAACAGTTCCTGCAATGACCTCTGTAGATTCCAGAAGCAGCTTGATGGTAGCATCCATAGTTTTCTTTGGGCTAGAGGACAAGTGCCTATTTAAACATCCCTTGTTCTGTTTCCCAGATGAGTTGCAGGGTCACCTGCCTCATTAGTGATTGATTTACGTATGCATTTACGTATGACTTAGATTTATAACCCACCCTGCAAATACATTGGCTTACAATAATCTTATAATAAAAATACAGTAAGTATCATGTTAATAAAAGTGAGGGACACGATGAGTTGCATCCCAAAGCACCCAGGAAGAACATTATGGTCAGGAGAAGATCAGCCTGGTTCTAGCCATGAGGCAGAGAAGGAGGTGCAGTTAACAGAGAAAAAGCACAAGAGACGTTTGAGCAAAGCAATTGCTTCTTGGGCACAGGTTGGCTGGCACCTTTAATCTAAAGTTCCTCTTGTCAGCCGAACAAACAGAAATTTGCTCAGCAGTGGCTGCTCAGCAAAGATCCCAATTTTCAGTCATATTTACCTGCATTCACAATTGAGGAACCATATCCAAAATCAATGCTTTTTATTTGCTATCAAGGGCACAGCGGAACAATTGCATCAAGATGCAATAATTTTGCCAAGCATAGAAAGATTTCTTTTTTCTTTTTAATTCCCAAGTTTGGCTGTTCATCCAAAGCAGAAGTCACTTGACTTTGGCTATAATTTAACATTAAGTTACACATGCTAATTTAAACTATTGAAATCAAGGCCTGTTTGCAATAACTATATTGGCCCACCACCGCAAAAACTTATATAGCCAAACGGAGCTGGACTAGTAAATTATAATTCACTGTGTTTGTTTTGTCCTAAGAAAATGAAAAACCAGTTGCTTTTGGCGGTCTACTGTATATGCTAGAAGTTTGCATTGTGGCCCTTCTAGTTTAACGCTACAGGCTTGTCCACCCTTCTGCTTGCCCCGTGCTTAGGAAGCCTTGGTCTCAGCAGTTTCCCCCTTGACCCATGATTTCTAGGCACAGGGACAAGCAGCTTTCTCCTTGCTCTGCTCCTTTCCAAGGGAAAACCCTCTCTTTAGCAAACACCAATCTGGAGAAAACTCAATTGCTAAAGATCAGGTTTCCCTCTAAGGGAAAGTGGTGGGGCAAGGGAAGTCTGGATGAGCCCTATTTTAGTTCTATTCTCCCTTGCTCCCAAACAATCATTTGTTGCTCGCAAGAGGAAGGCTAGAAAAAACAGGTGTAAATTTGCAGGGAAGCAGATTTTGGCTAAACGTTAGAAGACACTTCCTTGCAGGGAGGACAGTGGAACAGAATGCCTTGGGAGGTGGTGGGCAGAAGATGTTTAAGCAGAGGCCGAACAGCCAAATTTCACAAGGATGCTGCAGTTGCACCCTGCATTGCAGATCCTGTTTTTATTTTATTTTCTTAATGAAATTTTATTTTCTTTTATTTACTTAGTACTGCTTTATTAACCACATTTCCCAAAGCTGCTTATTCATGTAGCAGATGGGTTTGCGCTATTGTGCCAGTAATGTGCGTCATTACCAGATGTGGTATGTTGGTGAGTTTCAAAGCTGTTGCGCAGCGTAGCAATAGGAGAGGAGCATGGCAGTGGTCAGAGGGAGGTGAATCGGGGAGACAACACACTTACAAGCATAAAGGCACTTTGGCCATCACAGAACCAACCACTGGTAGCAAAACCCCAGACCCTATTGAAGCAAGCCATTATGCTGGCATTGCAGTTGACAGGCATCACAACACAGCTGTGCCCGATCGGCCATGTATATGATGCCACTTGGAACCACGTCACTGCGCTGTCATAGAGAAAAGCATTGATGGGATGGTTTAAAGTGGGCATAAAGTATTTGGATGTGTTCATGCACACATACAACCATATTTAGCTAAAGAGTCAAATTGTTAGAACAGGGAAGAATTTAATTTCTCCCCCATTTCTTCTTTTTAGATCTATAAAATGTGTCACATAACCATCATATGAAACACTTGAACTTTGGGACAGCATTAGCAAATTTCAGTCTTGCTGAAGTTATAGCAAGTTAAGGCATCCATGGTTTCAAACATGATATGTGATGGAAAAGATAAGGAGGATGTGGACACCCCTACATTAATGGGGAGGGAACTAGCTCTCTATGGCTGTTAGACATTGTATGGTGGAACCTCCGTGGTTAGAGGCAATACCAAAATCTAGGGACAGAAGGGGGCAGGCCATTGCCTTGGGGAGTTGCTTGTAAGCTTCCCAGAAATGTCTGGCTGTCCATTGCTGGAAACAGAACAGATAGACGTGGGTCTGATTCCATCGGCCTGTTAGGTTGTTTACATACTTCTGGTGTCATTAGAAACACTTCAATATTTTGCACTGCCAGAAACAAAGAGAAGCCTGGGGAAATGACATTTGTGTGATAGAATTTGGTATCCCCACCCTGCTCTGCAAATCTGGCATGAAACCCAAAGTTCAGTTTCCTGGATCCTTGACTCTGTCATTCTAGAACTTGATCCTTTCCATGGGCTACAGCAAGTGGGGGATCTTGCCACCAGAGTCACATAGCTGCCTGGAAAGTTCACAGCATGGCAATTGGTAAAGGTAAAGGTAAAGGTAAAGGTAAAGGGACCCCTGACCATTAGGTCCAGCCGTGGCTGACTCTGGGGTTGCAGTGCTCATCTCGCTTTACTGGCCGAGGGAGCTGGCGTACAGCTTCCGGGTCATGTGGCCAGCATGACTAAGCCACTACTGGCAAACCAGAGCAGCGCACGGAAATGCTGTTTACCTTCCCGCCAGAGTGGTACCTATTTATCTACTTGTACATTGACATGCTTTCGAACTGCTAGGTTGGCAGGAGCAGGGACTGAGCAACAGGAGCTCACCCCGTTGTGGGGATTCAAACCACCGACCTTCTGATAAGCAAATCCTAGGCTCTGTGGTTTAACCCACGGCGCCACCCGTGTCCCTAGCATGGCAATCAGAAAAGCCCATTTGGCTACTTTTGTGATCGTGCCTCATGCAGGCTGTTGGGTGCCCCTGAACTGAGACCGTTTCTGTGGCACTACACTGGATGGGCCATCATCCCTGGCAGCCTCCCATACACAGAGGTGGAGACCTTCATCAGATCCTTGATTCTGGTGCGGTGCTCTAGCTTGGACTCTGCCTCCCTTGCTGCCCAGTGGGAGTCAGAGGAGCAGCTGATCAGTGGATTTGGGCTGAGAGAGATGCTCCAGGGACATTTGTCCGGGATGCTTATTACG
This sequence comes from Podarcis filfolensis, assembly GCF_964270895.1. Taxonomy (NCBI): domain Eukaryota; kingdom Metazoa; phylum Chordata; class Lepidosauria; order Squamata; family Lacertidae; genus Podarcis; species Podarcis filfolensis. The sequence continues at coordinate 44,385,659 of NC_139612.1, read as the reverse complement.
CCCATGAGAAGGGGACACACAGTTGCCTTGACACCTCCCTCGATGCCAAGCACAAACAGAGAGTCGCTGACTGGGCAAATAGCCCCCTTGGCTGCCCATCTTCTTTGCTGTTGCTACACATCAGGTAGAAAGATTGCAGTCCTGGCACAGAAGCAGATCAAACGCTAGCATTACAAAGAGCTGGCACCCAGCGTGGCACTGCTTCCCTGCTCCCTTCCTCCCCTCCCCGGCTCTTCCACGCTGTATGTCATCATCCCTGAGCCCCCACATTCCCTTCCCACAACAACTGACAAAACGACCGCGCATGTTGCTATGTGTGTTGTAGGAGCCATGACTCGTGACCTACAAGTGCTACATAGCCTTGGGAGGAACAACTTCGCCTCTGACAAGAGACTTAATCCTTCTTCCCCTATTGCTTCTGGGGGACGGGTGGGTGGGAGAGAGAGAGAGAGAGGCCCCCGGCAGAAAGGGCTGACAGGGAAATCAAGGGAGCGGGGAGGCACAGAAGTTGAGGGGAATGGAAAAGAGGACAGTTCACAACTGGGCTTGTAACACAGGGAGAGAATGAAACCGGAGGAAGGGAAGCGCAACGAGAGAAAGAAGCGAAGGAGAGCAAAACAATGGAATGCACACTATGGGAGAATGCTTGTGTGTGCGCGCAAGAGATGCAGATAGGAAACGCCACCAGACAACCTACAATTAATTGCCGAGTTCAGTTGCTTTGCTTCAGAGATGGCAGCTGCAAAGTGAGAGGAGGCAAAGGGCTGGTCCCAGCAGGAGACGCTTAACCGCCAATACCCGCTTCCAATCTCCACCGACACCCCCCCCAGCACCGCATGGCTTTGAACTTGTTTTCATCGCACATACCGCAGCAGCATTCCGGGCTGCTTTTCCTTGAGCAGTAGCAAAGTTGGAGAGGTGTCGCTTTTGAATATCCTAGCTTTCTATAGTGTTGCGCGCCACTTGCCTTTTAATCCCTCTGCACTGTGCTGGCAAGGGGTGCAAGGGGCAGCTGCAAGCATGTGTCTGCTTGCCAGGCACCAGTGTTCATCACCCCCTCCTCAAACGCACGCACAAACACAAACAGAAAACTGCATATAAAGTTCCACAAAGTTCCACAGCCTTGCTTTAAAAACAGGGTCGCTGGGGAAAAGAAATAATATATTCTGAGGTACTGAGGTCCATTATGCACACACACACCCCTCTCTTTCTTTCACTCTCAACACATGAAGATATCACCAACTTTACTTTCAGCCTTGCTTCAGCCAAGCATGAAGTGTACCTGCCTGCCCGGGCTAATCTTAACACCCTTATTATTCTCTTCACAGTATATCTCTCTCCCTCCCTCCCACTCTCCACATTTTATAATAACTTACATTTTCTTTTGAAATTAGCCTCTTAGGTTTCAGCCTCTTAAGTAAAATTAACAGTTCCCACTCTCAAGAAACATTCTTTGCTAAGCTTCACCTACTTGAACTCCTCATTCCCACCCGTTTGCACAATTCCTTTATTATTCACCAGAGCCATATCATTCCCTCTCTTTGTCTTCTGAGGACTTAGACCTAAAGACAAAGAAGGTTGTATGTGTGGGGCAGAGGGAGGAGATGAGAAGAGGAAAAGATTGTGGTTGACTTTGTAGACCTCAGTGTCAGCCTCAAAGGAGGTGACAGAGCTACAGGAGGCAGTTGGACATGTTGTTTATCGAAATTCACTGCAAAGAAAAAGTCAAAAGGAGACACAGAAGGGATAAAAGACAGATTTTTTTGGGGGGGGGTCTTACCTGGACATGGTCATCTCTGCCTGAGGGCTCTGTGATTTCTCCAGTCCCAGCTTTGTAAAGATGCCTACCAGCACCATGATGGCCACCACACCACAGATGATGTATACAATCATGTTGGTCTTGTCCCGTGTGGGATTCTCGGGGGTCTCGTCCACCTGAGGTGGTGGTTGGCCTGTGTTGATCCATTCTGGCCTGTCATAATTGGTACAGCCACTTTGGTCCAGTCGCCCAGTTGTGAACTGGCAACAGAAGCGATACCCACAGGTCCCACAACAAAACTTGTAGATCCCAGAATTGCAGTTAAAGGGTGGGTCCCACTGACCCATGACATCGTAATAACCAAGGCACCGATCGCCCCCAAGTATGGCCTCAGTGGTGGCCACAGCAGTGTCCTCCAAAGTGGGGCCAAAGCTGGTGTTGCTGTTGACTTCAATTTGCGCTTCTGGCTCAGGTTTCTGGGTACTGGGATTCCCAGTCCAAACCTGTCCTGGATCCAAGAGAACTAGGCAACAGAATCCAAAAATATAACCCCGTTCCATCTGCAAACCACCCCAGCTCATCACGGAAACGGTCTCGTCTCTCTTATTCTCTGACTGACTTCCCCAAAGGAGAAAAATCTTCTTTTGTCCAGACAGACAATCCAAAGAAGGGAATTCAAAAATTCCCAGTTAAAAGCTCAAGTAACCAGCACAAATCGCCGTCTACCACTTCCAGTGGAGAAGAGATACTTCAGCCCCTCCTCACTAGTTTTCTCCGGCGCAAACCCCACAGTCAAAGCAAAACCCTCTAGCCCAGAGAAGGGTGTGGGATGGGTGGAAATAAAGATGGGAGTTGGAAGTTAAAAGAAGGGAGGGAGAGAGGGGGATGAGGCTAAGGAGAAATATCAAAACAATGTGCAGCACTGACTAAGTGAAAAGACAACCTCACAATTTCCTGTGCGATCCCAGGAGGTGGGGAGATGTACAATTCTCCTTCTCTTTCTTCTTCTTTCGTAGCAAATATTCTATGCTTCTAGTTTCGTCTGAGAAGCTGCGCTGTGAAATACCACAGACTACATTCCCATCTTGGCTCGAGCAGAATCCTGGAAGCAGCCTGTCCCTTTCTCGCTTTCGCTCCCTCTTCCTCAGAGACACTGCTTTCTGGAAAAAAAAGAAATCCTTTGCACCACTGAGAAAGGGAGGGATTGTCAGGAGGGAAAGAAAGAAAAGGGGAGGGAGGGAGAGGGAGCATAGGAGGAGTGAGAGGGGTCCTTATTTCTTCTTAAAGCCAGATCCACAATTGCCTGACAGTTTCCAAAGCAGACCAGAGAAGAAGCTTCGCCAACTCCTCCAATGCGCTCCGTGTCCTCTGTGCAAAGTCCTGGCTCGCTGCCAGAGGTTGTCATTAGGCCAGAGGGGATGCAAGAGGACACCAGCAGCTCCTTATTGACCGTGTCCACAGGGCCGCCTGCACAAGTGGCATGAGAGAAACAAGCATGCTACCTGCAAGGAAGAGGAGGAAATTGGATGTGCGCTGGATTCTTTGCTCTCCTTTTTCACATGTGCAGCTCTGCGGAGACGTAGAGCTGCTTCTTAGCAAACACACAGAGACAGATATAACTTCAGTCTGGCAATATTACAACTGCAATGTTATGTTTGAGAGCACGACTGTGAAATGATGGTCATAGGGCATTGTTGCTGCTGTTGCTGCTGTGTAAAAACAACAGCAACAACAAGAGCAACTACAGCTACTACCAACCCCAATCTAGATATCTGTTTGAGGTCAAACATAGCTTTGGATATCTTTTAAAGACACATGCTATGGTTGGGCGGGGGGGCAAAGAGACTAATGAGGTACAGAATATGAACACTCGCAGAAAACATAGCTGGTTACTAATTTTCTGCCCCCTCCCAATCTGACAAAAGAAAGCTAAACACAAGCTGCAGCCTGCAGTACCTCTACAGTGACTGGCTGTAAGGACACTGGCTTCTGTTCTTGAAATGAGTCCCCAGCCTTAGTCATTGGCTCAGCGGCTGAAGTGTCACGGAATGTTTACGAACATTCGCACGACTCATGTGTTTATTTGGTCAGCCCACAGAGTCTAGAGACAGATGGGGCACTGCGCTGTTTGTGGGAAGGGTTTCAGCAGAAAAAGAGTGTAGGCAACAAGAACGAAGTGTTGGTAAGCAGACGGTGCAAAATACTACTTGTTTATGAGAGCTGAATGGTGTGCGAGAGAAGGGCGTATATGGATATGAGCGGCATGAATACATATGTGAAAGAGTGAAAGGGGAAGGGACAAAGAGAAGTTATCACATGCACACGGAGACACGCACACCCTCCCCTCTCCATTTGTGAACTTTATGCAAGTCCCCACCTGTTTATGCGTACAGCTTTTGGGTTGACTAAATAGGAAAGCTCTGTGGCAGAGGCTGATGTTGTGACAGGAGGAGCTGCTTTTATTGATTTTTTCTCCAAAGCATTTAGCTATGAATTTAAATTATTTCTAGGCCACTTTTCCAACTTCAAAGCAGCATTAAAGCTACTCTTTCAGATTGGGAGATGAAAATTCTAGCTCCCCTGTGCCTTTAGGGAATGATTCGAGGTGTCCAAATCTAGAAAAACATACAGGGAGAAGCTCATCGTATTTCTGAAAGGGCACAGGCTAATCCTTACTCTTATTCTCTTTCAGCCGGAGAACTTTTTCCAGGACACTTGAGAGAAAAATAAACCAAGTCTGAGGAGAAATGTCCAGGGCTTTGTACTGTCATACTTATTCTGGCAAGACTGCCTATTAATTTTAGAAAGGAAGCTTTGCCTGCATACAAAATGAAGGACAAGTTAGAACCAGGAACAAAGGCTTGGGGCAAACAAGATGAAAACACTTATTCGCACAACAAATAATTAACTTACACAATTAATTGCCACAAGATGTTGTGATGGCTCTAGGAAAGGCATGCAGGACCATCAGGAGGGAGGTTCAATTACACTCCTGGCCTGTCACACTGTCAGGCCCTTAGCTAGTGTTAAAATATGCAGCTAAAAATAATTCCACTTGTTTTTCGTCAGTGGGAAGCTTAACTGCGAAAATGCCCCCTAAACAACCTCTTTCTCGTGGAAGAGAAGCCAGATTGACTGACTGCTTGCAAAATACTCACTTTAGTGGTAATATCACATTACCTTTTAACGAAAAGAAGGAACCCAGGGCAGGGAGTATGATCAGGCTGAGAAAACTGTTGGGACAGTCACTTCCCTAATCTCCCCTGGAGACACTTAAGGAAGGTGTGCGTGTGTACCCATACCCACATACCCGGAAGGAAGAAACACAAGCCATTAGCTCATGAAGGAGCCATGACCTGCCCTCTGTTCTATATTTTTCATTGATTGCTTTCACTGTTCAAAACCGCAAATTGCCTTGGGCCCCTTCTGACAAAGGCGGCTTATTAAAATTCATTGATTTCATAAAGGTAGGGTTTGATAATATTTTCCGTTCTTCAAGACACTGCAGCAGGCACCATCCAACTTCCTCCCCAGGGGATAACAGAAGTCAATAACAACCAAAGGACTAGCCTAAACTGAAGTGACCGAGTGAACAAATATTCAGCACCTGGGAAGCACATTTGACAGCAAAATTTCAAATCTAAAACTGCGGCAGATTTCCTAACAAGGGAGCTGCCCAGCTTCTGAACTCCAGAGTGGCTTCTTCCTCGAGATAACCCCTTTCAGAGCCTGCTCATCAGTACCACTCGCCCTCTAAGCGATAAGATATTTTATTCAGAGTTATTTGCCTGTGGCCTTTACATGTGCAAGTTTAGGGGACTGTCTACATGGCACCATGCTGAACCTAATGGTTTCCCCCCTTTTCGAGGAAAATCTTATTTGACTGTTGAGTCCAAAATTAAAGAGTTCTCTCCAGCCTTCGATTCTGATGTCTTGCTGAGAGGTGTCCTCTTTTGCCATTCCTCCTCCTTGCTTACTAGGACATACCTGTACTATTACTTGCTCCTTCCTAACCATGGTTTGTTATGGTGAACAAGGAATCTTCTTTCAGTGGTTGCAATGGTTGTGGAATCTCCTGGTGATCCCAAGAGACCTCCTATCCCTTGGACATTTGGGAGGAGCAAAAATTTGAGGAAGGTCTAAGAAGCAGCCACAGAAGTATCATAGTGCTGAGGAGATGGGCGCTTGGGGCTACAAGCTCAGGTGACTGAGCAACCAGAAGGCTTCTCCGAAGACTGCTGGTATAGCTCTGTGTCCCTGACTTGCAGCTCTATTTTCCAAGTCGAATATTACACAGATATGTGGAGAGGAATGCCTAGGAGCCCCAGCAAAAAGTGATGAATTATCCATAATCTGGCAGGAGAATTTGAAATCTGCTCCTCAATTCTCCACTCAGCCCGTGTTTGTGAGCAGAAAAGGGTGGGGAAGCAACAGAATTGAATCCTCACATGTTACATGGTGCAGCGTGTCTCAAGTGCTATGAACTTGGTCCTGCTCCCTCTTTTTCTAACTCTCAAGGAGTCCCCGTTTCAACCATCGACTTAATGGCAGGGGGCCACTGCTGTGCTGAGGAACACAAATCAACAACAGAAGACAACATAGCATGCCTTTGAGATACCCCTTTTTCTGGTAGCCCCCAAAATAAATAAGCACCCTCTCTTTTTCTTACATGAGATGGGGAGAAGGATAGAAGGAATATCAGCAGAGACTGTGTTGTTACAGTCTCCACTTCCCCAAACAAGTGAGAAATTCCAAGAGCAACACAAAAGATTTTGGTTGACATAACCTTGGAGACTTAATGGTGTCTTGGCAATATTTGCCCGGTGTGCAAGCAGAGCAAAAACAGGAATAATATACGCCCCGCCCCCACTATGAGCTGGAGAGCTCTTGGAGTCTAGAACACCCTGGGCAGGCTCCCCCCTCCCAGTTTAAGCTAATTAGAAATAAAAACCAGATCTCTCATTACACCCTCAATTCCAAATGTAAACAGCAGTTTTTACACCCACACCCACACCCTTTTCAATTCATTATATATCATTTCCCAGTAAGCTTTAACCCTATTACAAGACCACCACATATGATGAAAAGAACCATCTTTCTTTTTACATTTCCAACACTTATTTGATTTAGATTTATACATTTTTGCCAATTTGCTCAGTGTTAGATACCATCAATATATCATTTTCATATAATTTTCTCTTAGACCATAACAGGCTGTAAATTGTATATCCATATTCCACAATCGTTCCCATGCTTTCATCCCTACATTATGCCCAATATCTATTGCCCAATGTGTCATTGAGGATTTTACTTGCTCATCCTTTGTCTCCCATTCCAAGAATATTTTAGACATTGAAAAGTGCTGAGTAAAAGTGCACACACACACACACACACACACACACACACACACACTGCCAAGCGCTTATACTAAACCCCACTCCTGCGAGTGAATTGCCAATTCAGTTGAATGTCGGCAGCTGTTAAAAGGAACATTAACATTCATTTATCAAATAGTGTATTATAAGAAGTCAATATTTTAAGGCAAAACCCATCATCATAGGCCAATTCAGAAAAAGCAGATAGCAAGCTCACAACAGGGTGAAGTACAAAAGAGACAAAGAGCAGTTTGCTGTGTGCAGGAGCAGAATTCACTCTCCCTCCCCCAACGCAGCGCAACCCCTCTGCAACCCCCGTCCCAAGAAGGGAGGCTTTCTGAGGTTCTCATGCTCTCACCAGTGCTGTGGAGACATTGCCATGGCATTGCTGGCTTGTGCCTAGCATAGCTTTTCCTTTCTATCACAAAGAAAACAAGTTATGCCCAGAAGAGCCCTCAGTTTATACAAGTAGTCAGGGAGTAAGATTTTTCTTACATATCGCCCACATCCAGGCTTCAGAGTGACAGGAGTGTGTTTGCAAGTTTCCCTGTTGTTGAGGTAGCTCTCCCTGCAAACAGAAATTTAGCATGTCAGGGTGAAGGGGTCAGCCCCGCCTTCTCCTTGTATGCTGTTCGTTTATGTGCAGGGAAATTATGTGCATACGCAAGACAGGCCAACGTGCATTCTCCTCCTTACAACCTAAAGCTTAATGTGGTAAAGTTCTGGGGAAAGCCTTGTTTCTGTTCTGACTGTGTAAACGGGTCACTAGCCCACCCTAGAGCTGCAGCAAAACAAGCCTTGTAGGAGGGCAGTTTCTTACTTGCATGGCTTGGCAAGTTTCACCCGTACACAGTGTGGCCAGGCCAGGAATCAGAGGGCAAGATGAGATTTCTCCTAAAAGGTTTCTCCTCTGCCCTGGAAACTTCAGTACAAAAGAAGTCCATTTGGCTTGAACTTCTCCGACCTGAGAAAGTTGAGTAGCTGTCCTTCAACCCTGGGGACTCCAGCTCAGAAGTCCCAGTGCCATCATGCTAATGTTGCAGCCAATGACTGAGACAGCAGCTCAGGCCCTCCAAACAAAGAGGCTCGGCTTATGGGATGGCGGTGATGGATGGAGCCACCCAGATGGTGCTGCAACTATATTTAAGGCTCAGTCTGGTTTTGCTTGCTGTTGAAGCAACATTATTGGATGTTTCTGCCTGAGTGTGCCATATGGAGCTATCTAGGATGCTACTGCTTTGCCAGGGCCCCTCCAGACAAGGTTGTTGTTTTTTGGCGGTGGGGGGTATAATCTGCAGCCTGTTGGTTAATGCAATAAAAGTACACTATTGATGGGTTTATACTGAACTGTCCACACATCATTGTGTAATACAGTGGTACCTCGCAAGACGAATGCTTCGGAAGACGAAAAACTCGCAAGACGAAAGAGTTTTTCGTTTTTTGAGTTGCTTCGCAAGACAATTTTCCCTATGGGCTTGCTTCGCAAGACGAAAACGTCTTGCGAGTTTGTTTCCTTTTTCTTAAAACCACTTGAAGAGGTGCAGTTGCGACTGACCGTGCTTCACAAAACGAAAAACTGTGCAAGACGAAAGACTCGCGGAATGAATTAATTTCGTCTTGCAAGGCACCACTGTACTAGTTGTTCTGCGATGCCTCCAAATGCCATCTGGAGGGGCACCCTTGTGCTATAGCACAACAAAAGCAGAACAACACACCTCCTGTGAAACATTTGTGGTATGGAAAGTTTGCAGGATTTTAGCAGGAAATGATAGGGCACACACCTATTGCAATCCAAGCAGTGTCACTGCCCTGAAACTTTTACAGATGGCAATGGTCTTGAAAGCAGAATTGCATGTAACCACCCAGTAAATGATGGTAAATGCTCAACTGAAAGGATGTCAGGAGATGCCCTTTTGCATGTAACCACCCCAATAAATGCCCTTTCATGGTCTCTGTTTTGCCAGACTTGCTTTGGGTACCCCTAGACTATCACTATTTGTGGAAGGGAATCAATCGCACACCACAAATTTAGGTTTGTGCAATTGAAGTGGATTAAAGTGTTCTGTCACCCTAGTGTAACAAAGACTTTTTGCAGTTAGGAAAGTGATGGGAAGTGCCCTGAAATCTGGGATGGAAGGGCAATTAATACGAAGACAGGTAAACAAATTTGCAAAATTTGCAAACAAATCAGGATGAATGCTCATTTTGTTTTATGACAGCTCCATAAACAAATCAGAATTAAGGCTCAACTAAAGACCATAAATTATCTAACAACTACAAAAACTTGGGGTGAGGGAATCAGGATGAATGTTGAATAAACAAATCAACTGAAGGGGTCCTTTATTGGAACATGATTCTTGCCTTGCTTGCTTGTGCCTTGTTTGCTGTACAAGAACCACCTGTCTGGTGCATGGCTTATGGCAGAAATCACCTTTCCCTTGTAGGTGTCTCACATTACATTGTTTTTATTTTAATCTACCTTTTTAAAAAAACAAAATGCATGAGTTATCTCTTTGTTCAAAGTCACCTTAGGCAACATACAACAGTGAAACCCAGCGGTCCAATTTAAACAATACAATCATTAAATCTCGCTTGCTGTATTATTATAGAAGCATAGGACACAGCTGGAAGACTCAAGACTTTGTGAACTGCATCATTATTTCTAACCAGGAAGAGAAGACAATTTCCCCTAATTTAAATTTAACCTGCCCCTACTCCCCTATATCTCACACCAGTTTATAGCTGAATATACTTAGGGGACAAATTCTGAAAGCTAAATTTAAAGCTAGCCCCATCCAAAATGTATTATCATTTCCTTTTTAATGATAATGGTGAGGTCCACTCTCTCCATCTACTGCAGAAGGACCTTTCTAACTGCTTGCATGTCATGCTAAGCTAAACCATGGCTTAGCAAGGATGTGCTGGCTCCCAAGAAGGAGATTGCAGCTGCTGAGTTTTTCTGGCCAGTGAGGCATGGCAACTAAACCAAGGTTTGCCATATTCGTGTCTTCTGAACCCAGCATCATGGTTACGGTTTCTCCTCCTTAGCTGCAATTTGTAGTCAATGTTTGTCCTAAGGTTACAGGTTGTGATTAAGGAGAAAGAGACCTTAACCACTATCCTGGGTTTGGATGGATGCCGTACTAAACCATCCTAAGCTGCTACCCTACACTGCCCAAAAGAAACCTGGGGAGCAGCAAAGTTTGGGCAAGCTCCTTTCTAGGATCCAGAACAACTGCATGGTCATGATAAGCCATGTGGTGGCATATCCAGGTGTGTAAATCTGGCTAGTATCTCTCTTGAGTGATACATGTTTCCACTGATTGCTTAGCTCAGCCTTTCTCAACCTGTGGGCCCCCAGATGTTGTTGAACTACAGCTCCCATCACCCCTAGCTAGCAAGGCCAGAGCTCAGGGGTGATGGGAATTGTAGTCCAACACCTGGGGAACCACAGGTTGAGAACTGCTGGCTTAGCTAAATAAATTATATATCTCAACATTGGATTTTACGCTATGATCCTCTAAGACTAGCACATGGATAGATGCTCTTTTTGCCCTGTATGGGAAATGGATAGAATACCCAGCAGCAGAGTGACAGCTATCCAGGGCAAACAATTACCAGGCTGCGTACATTTTCAGGCAGCAGTCAGTACATCTGGCACAAATAGGGTGCCCTGTATTGAATCGATGATTCTATGTTTTACTACAAAGATTAAGATCTGAGAGACCTGAAATGCAAAATTAAGCACCTTTTCTGGGAGAACAGATTCAAGTCTGCAGTACCTCCGTGCCACAAGAAAGCAGCCCCAGTGGAATCATAAAAATTGCTCTGGATTTACATCGCTGTGTGTCAGATCAGAATTCTGCTTCAGTAGCCACCTCAACTAACACTGGAAATGTAGGACCACATCTTGCCTGCAGATACATCTCTCTGCAGCTCCACAGTTGGAATTTATTGTGCTGATTCCAGAAGGCAGAATGTGACTTGCTGCGCACTGACTTAATCTTTAATGGCACAATCAGAATCCTAAATATTTCAAAGGTGCCACATACACAAGGCAGGAGAGGACCAGGGACATTCTGGTGTTAAGCAGGACACCCTTTGCGGGGGAAGCAAACCCAGAGGGCTACCTTCTCATTCACTGATCACCAAACTGCCGTGTGTGTGTGTGTGTGTGTGTGTGTGTGCGTGCGCGCGCGCACACACACACACACCCCCACCCCCTTTTATAGTCACTGGAGAAGGATGGGCATTTGTGAGGTCTGAACACACAGGCAGATGAATGCAAATGGGTTCACAGTTTTGGGCAGTGACCTTTATGCTCATGCTGCAGTGGCACACCAGCACCTAAGGGTGAGTTGCAGAAGCACGGCTCTTCCTCACACCGCTCTCACTGGTTGGAACAGTATCCTGGTGTTCAAATGCCAGCAAACGGATTGTTGCAATCCAGCTTTTGCTTATGAATGCTAGTTAAGTCAGTATTCATTTTTTCTTTTCCTTCCTTCCTTCCTTCCTTCCTTCCTTCCTTCCTTCCTTCCTTCCTTTCTAGCTTTATTACAAAAGAATACTGTGGGCACAAATAGAAGACCACCCGTCACAGAATATATTTCCATAAAATGGCATAACAACAGAATAAAAACAAAATGCAACTATACCATAACTGAAATGCAGTCTACATTATGTACCAAGAAAGAGGCATAAAACAGGTAAGGAAAATGAACAATCCAGTTGAGGCTGGATAGCTCAGTTGGCAGAGCGTGAGATTCATAATCTCAGGGTCCTGGGTTTGAGCCCCATGCGGTGTGAAAGATTCCTGCTTTGCAAGGGGTTAGACTAGACGACCCTCATGTCCCCTTCCAACTCTACAATTCTATGATTCTAAGTGTCATGTAAGACAGATACAGACAAGGTTCTAAGTTGAAGACTAAGTAAAATATATCCATGTTAAGAATAACTAATAGGCTCTGGGTTTTGTTTTTTGTTTTTTGCAGATGATCCATACTGTATAGATAAAGAGGAAAGGGGGGGTACGTTACCCATATCGTTTTATATGCTGGTATCAGAGATTGTGCATTCTTGTCTTCTATTTGCTATCCACTCTTCCTCCTGTCCCACTGCTTCCCCCCAGGGAAAAACACTTTTTAGCACTCAATCAGAGCAAACAGCAATGAGGGTTTTCTCCGGATTGACGCTTGCTCTGATTTAGCATTAAAGAGTGGATTTTCCCCGAGAAAGGAGTGGGGCAAAGGAAAGATCTCTTGGACCCATGCCTAGAAAGCAGAAAAGATCTTAGACCTTTCTAGCCACGGGACATGGGAAGTGTAGATGGACCCTGAGCCTTGCATTTAGGGTGCTAGATAATTTCCTCCCCCAAAAAAGGCATCATGGAGTCAAATAAACTCTGGGCATAATTTTATAGTATCAAAAACATTCTAATGTCTGTCGAAAGCAGCACGACAGAGGCCAATGTTTTGCTCTATTGCCTCATATGAACTGGATGCTCATGTCTGCCATTTCATTCTGCTCTGAGTCCCTCCAGATCTGGTTGAACCTTGCACCTTTAGGGTTTGGTAAAAACATTATCACTGGCTCAGGGTGCTGTTCAGAAGTCTTTAAAGTCCTCTGACAATGCAGGGTGTTCTGAGACACTTAGTGCTCCAGGGCAAAGTAGTTAACAGAGGTTTTAATTACAAATATTGCCAGCTTGCAACTGATGGGAGGGCGTGTAGTTCCCACAGATTAGAAAAGGGGAGGAATTTGTCACTTCCCCCAATCAGTTGATTTAAGGCACAGATTCATCAGCCCATTTTCCCCAAAGAGAAAATGTTTCCCACCTATTCTAAGCCTACGGTTACACCAGGCAGTCTATTTAACATACGCATAGGAATCAAACAAAAGGGACGTGGGTGGCACTGTGGGTTAAATCACAGAGCCTAGGGCTTGACAATTGGAAGGTCAGTGGTTCGAATCCCCATGACGGGGTGAGCTCCCGTTGCTCAGTCCCTGCTCCTGCCAACCTAGCAGTTCAAAAGCATGTCAAAGTACAAGTAGATAAATAGGTACCACTCCGGCGGGAAGGTAAGCGGTGTTTCTGTGCGCTGCTCTGGTTCGCCAGAAGCGGCTTAGTCATGCTGGCCACATGACCTGGAAGTTGTACACCGGCTCCCTCAGCCAATAAAGCGAGATGAGCACTGCAACCCCAGAGTTGTCCGTGACTGGACCTAACGGTCAGGGGTCCCTTTACCTTTACCTTTTAGGAATCAAACCCCTATTTTTGTGCCACCACTTCCACATCCCACGAACTCTTGCCACAGTCAGCAAATTTATAGGACATTTAATGCTGACCATCCACTCAATGGAGCAAGAGAATAGGATCCAAAGGCAACTCACAGGGGAGCAGCTGGAGCCAATGGTGGTTAGTTGCCAGAACATAACCTTTATGATACATTTCCACATCAGGAAAAGCAAAGCCACCTTCTGTAGTTGGCAGAAGCGAAAATCTTGGAAAAGTTTTGTGTGTATACATGTGTGTACATATATATTTTGTGCCTTGTGTGGAGAACCTGGCTGCACCATACTTTTAGAGCAGGCATAGGCAAACTCGGCCCTCCAGATGTTTTGGGACTACAACTCCCATAATCCCAACTAACAGGACCAGTGATCAGGGATGATGGGAATTGTGGTCTAAAAACATCTGGAGGGCCGAGTTTGCCTATGCCTGTTTTAGAGCATGTTTAAAGCACACCCCCCCCAATCCTAGGAACTGTAGCTTGTTAAGGGTGCTGGTAAATGTAACTCCATGAGGAGTAAACTACAGTTCCCAGGATTCCTTGCAGAGTGCATATGTGCTTTCAATGTATGGTGTATACACAGCCCTGGTATTCTCATATGTGTACAAAAATTTTCACACAGTTGGCAACTCTGATCTCTATGGGACTGCCACGGCCCTGCAGAAAACGTGGCATGTTTCTGGAGGGTCGCTCCATGTGAAGTAATACACCCATTGGGACCTCCTGCCATTTGGGAGCTTCTGGCCTGGGGTCCCTGTTACTCCACTCTTTCCTTCTCTGCTTGCATCCTTAAAAAAAAAAAGCTGAGCAAACCAGTACTTTCAATTAAGCAATAAGGAGAAATGCCACTCACCGTCTCTTTAAATTCTACTTATCTGCATAGCAAGGCAAGGCAGAAGAAAACTCTGCTTGTCATTACCAAGCTCTTGCTACTCTCCACAATAAATCAAATGGAATGGAAATTGTAAGGCACTATACCGGAAGCATAGCTGTGCAATTCCATGTTTGCCCAGTTTCACAAAGGCTTTCCCTGTCTGGCTAGCAAGGAAAAGAATGGCTGGACTCTGCTCTCCATTAAGCAGTGGAAATCAAGGTTTAAAAATATTTTTCAGACTGGTAGAGTCATTTCACATTGGAACTGGTGGAGAATAAGTTCCATCTCTGAGCCTGTGTATTTATGTTACTCTTCTTGGATCAAAAAGATATCCGAAACCCCAGTTAGGGGTGAATGGATTTTGTTTGTCCTGTGAAAGTTTGCAGAAGGCAGCTCCTGTCACATCTACCTAAATGGGTGAATGGTATTTGCTCAAGTTTCTGGGAAATAAATCACTTTTGGAAAATAAAAGTAAAAATATACTGGGGGTGGGGAAGAGACACCTGCAGAGGATTGGACAACTGCATGCAAGTCTGTGAATGAGGGAGGTTTATAAAGATGGGAAATGGTGAACTAAAAATGCACCTTTAAAGTTTTAAGATATTTATTCATAGGAGCAGAATAGAATAGCAGAAGAACATAAGGCCTAGGACCCACGTACCTATGGGACCGCCTCTCCTGGTATGCCCCGCGGAAGACCTTAAGGTCCACAAATAACAACACTTTGGAGGTCTTGAGCCTCAAGGAGGTTAGATTGATTTTAACTAGGGCCAGGGCCTTTTCAGCCCTGGCCCCGACGTGGTGGAACACTCTGTCACGAGACTAGGGCCCTGCGGGACTTGACATCTTTCCGCAGGGCCTGTAAGAAAAAGCTGTTCTGCCTGGCCTTTGGTTTGGACTCGGTCTGATCCTTATGCTTCCCTTCCCTTATGGTTTTGATCTACGGGCTACTTTTAAAATGAGGCTGCATTTTAAATTGCATTTTAACCTGTATTTTAAATTGGTTTCCCCCCCTTTTCCTATTATGTTTTTACTGTAATTTTACTGGTGTTAGCCACCCTGAGCCCGGCTCTGGCCGGGGAGGGCGGGGTATAAATAAAAGTTATTATTATTATTAGAATGCCTCATTGCATCCACTCCTTGGTGTCTGTGGAGGTATTCTGAGTGTACATTGTGATTCTCCCTGAGTGGTGGTGTATCCCCCACAACAGACCACTGACTTTGCAGGGCTGTTGTTAGGATTAAAGCTAGATAACAGATGGGATGTACTTTTGACTAACTGACAACAGTATACAAATGTGACAATGGGAAGTGATATCATTGCTGCATAAGTGCAACCACTTACATGAGAACCAACAGGAACATCTCGATATAATCTGGTGTCTTTCTAGATTCCCTCCCCCCTTCCTTTCGGCACCATGTTATCCCTGTTGCCCCTAGCAGCTTCAGTAGGTCTTGGCATTTCAACATATGCTCCCCTTGCTCATGATCTGGAAACTCTTCACTTTAGGATCACAGTTCTTTTAGGCTGAAGAACCCAAATGCCTAGGCGCATGCTGTGGAGCCACAATTTACAGGATTAACATGTTCCTGAAAGGAAGAAAAAGTTTTGAAAGACATTTGAGGGGAAAGACAATAAGGGGATTAATGTCTGCTATCCATGAATAATGACCCAATTTGTTTCTGAAGAAGTATGAAACAAGATACAATCATGGTGATCTTGTCAATTGTTATCTACATTATTTGGAGAACTTACTGTTTTATATACAATGGTCATAGCCTGGATATTTTGTGATTCTGTATTCTGTACACGTATACTTGCATGTGTTTATATTCATGTTAGACACAGGATGGTTATAGTATAACTGGGTTTATTTTGTGGAGTACAGCAGATTAATTTAACAGACTTCAGCCAGGCAAAGATTGCACCAAGCTCCCTCATCTAGCTATATGATGAGTCTATGTTGCTAAAGGCTGCCTGCCTGGGAGTAGACCTTAGAGCAAAAATACCAATATGCTTTGGCTTTAATTCTTGATTTTCGTCTGACTCTAGGCATAATACACATGATCTTACTATCATGTGGTGGCTGCTAATAAACTTACCATGGGGCACATGGAACCCCGTGAGGAGCCATCTGGTCACCTGATGGCCGTGTTTTAAGGCAGCGTTTACTTACCTGGACACACTTCCTACCTGTGAGAGTAGAGAGGAAGTGCTTCCCTCCCCCCAGAAGCACCTATTTCTGCAGAAAGTGCTAAAATGCTTCTGTGAATCTCAGCAGTTACTGCAGCTAAGAAACACTGAATAATGTAGAGCAAGAGGATTCAACATGAGAGTTTAGAGGAGAAATGCACCGCTTCACCTCAAGTCCCAGGAGAGGGGAAGAAGTAGGGGAGGAAGAGGAAGAGGAATGGTATTCACTGCAGCATTCTGTTGATGCTGGACACTGGCTGGACCTCCCCAAGATGCCTTCTCTTCTGTGAGCCTGTATGATGGCCCTATTCAGAGTTTGAGGAATTCTGCATTTGGCTCAGTAAAAGGTAAAGGTAAAGGTACCCCTGACTGTTAGGTCCAGTCACGGACGACTCTGGGGTTGCGGCGCTCATCTCGCTTTACTGGCCGAGGGAGCCGGCGTTTGTCTGCAGACAGCTTCCGGGTCATGTGGCCAGCATGACTAAGCCGCTTCTGGCGAACCAGAGCAGCGCATGGAAACGCCGTTTACCTTCCCACCGGAGCGGTACCTATTTATCTACTTGCACTTTGACGTGCTTTTGAACTGCTAGGTGGGCAGGAGCTGGGACTAGACAACAGGAGCTCACCCCATCACGGGCATTCGAACCACCAACCTTCTGATTGGCAAGCCCTAGGCTCTGTGGTTTAGACCACGGCGCCACCCGTTTGGCTCAGTAGAGAGGTGCAAACCAGAGGTTAGTGACCCCACCCCAAGGCTAGAAGAACATATGGCTTTTAACTTCCACTAGGAAATCTCCCCTTGCTACAGATAATGTGCAGTACTACTGTTCACAAGCTAAGTATGCTTTTTCCATTTTC
Organism: Podarcis filfolensis; assembly: GCF_964270895.1. Taxonomy (NCBI): domain Eukaryota; kingdom Metazoa; phylum Chordata; class Lepidosauria; order Squamata; family Lacertidae; genus Podarcis; species Podarcis filfolensis. Next base: position 44,368,309 of record NC_139612.1, on the reverse strand, counting down.
AGATGCCACTACACTACCTGCAAGAGGTGGTGGAGAAGACATCACTCACCCCCATGTACATATTTCAGATGATACTACCCTGCAACTCAGTTTGGATGTACTGTATCTCACAGGCATATTTCTTACCTGCCTTCACTCCCACACCTTGCTCTCTGGTGAGAAGGATAAAGTCAGGGAAGGAACAAATGTCAGTTTCACCAGTGTTGCCGGTGACAATGCACACCATACATCTTTTTGAAGGGAAACAAAAGTTAAAATCCCTCCTCCCCTCTTTGGATCAGAATCAGCAACTGAGGCAGAGAACAGTGGGAGCTTCCAAACGAGTGTTGTGCTCTTCATGTAGGAATTTGTGTGTTTGTGTGTGTGCCGTCAACACAATGTTCATCAAAATGTCTCTCTGTGCCCCTCCCAAATTAATCCAGATTTACCTTTGGCGGGGGGGGGGGGCTGGGGCAGAGGAATCCAATAATATTTAAAAAACCATACAAACCCACAACCACCACTGGCCAATTCACAATATCTCAGTGACTGGTTTGTTTATGATATTAAGCTCCTCCTGGAAGCCCCTCAAAGTGAAGGAATGTCATTTTCTCCACACCAATGGAACTGATAGGAATTTCCTTCAACCAGTAGCTTCAACGAAACAAGGTTTCCCCGCCATTTCTGTAAGGGGCATTTGGGAGGTTAAATTGTGAAAAAAGGCCTGCACACATGCCTATGATGACCCCAGAAAATGGAATCCCAGAAAATGGGATTCAAGTAGAATATATATGTTCACAGGTGATACCAAACATGCATAAAGTTGAAATGGGATTGTAAATCCATCTTCCTGCATGACCCAAAGGTTTTCAACCTTTTTGAGCCCACGGTTCCCTTGACCAACTACATTCTTTCTGTGGCACCCCTGTGGGGCTCAGGAGCCCAGTTATGGCACCCCTTGCCTGCAGAGCTGGCAGCCTCTCATGCTTTTTTGAACACCTTCCCTTGTGGAGTGTTCCCTCAGCCTCCTGTCCTCTCCCCTCTCCTTGGGAGTCCTCTGGGCAGCTGCTGCTGCCACCCCTGGTCTCTGAGCTGCCCCCTCCAAAGAGAGGTGTCTCCTGACACTGCCCCACAGGGGCCTGGGAAGCACCCCCTGGCCAGTCCCAAAGGCACCATTCACATGGAGAGCTTGTAGCCAGAGCTGCTGTAACAAACAGCTGTGCAAGCCTTTGGGAGGCAGAGATGCAAGAGGGCATCAGAAGAGGGAGGGAAGGAAAGAGGGATGGAGACCAGGCTTGCCTGCAGCACCCCTGACCATCATTCAAGGCACCCCAGGGTGCCACGGCACACTGGTTGAAAACCACTGCTCTAATCAATCATTTTAAGACCTGATACTAGCACATTTAAAATTGCATTTCTGTTTTTCACATATGTACACCAAAAGCAGAAGAAATACTCAAGAGAGCTGTAAGTGGCAGGCATGAAATCAGTCTTACTCAGCTGTTTTCTACAATTCTGCTTGCTTTCAGTTAAAACATTTATTGCATTTATTTTCCCTTCAAGAGGCAGCCAATATATTTGCACCATTATTTTGACTTCTCAGTGAAGTCATGTAGAGCTTTCTTGCTGCCTGTCGCTTTTTCTGGGCAAACCAATAAAACAATTTCTTCCTTCTTCTTCATACCATCATCATCATTATCACCGTCATGCATGTGTGTGTGTTGCTTTCCCACACAAATCTATCTAAAGCTCCTCACAGCTGAAGAAATAAGGATACAACTACACTATTACAATAACCAACCCAAGGATGATGACGAGGTAGCAGGAAGAACTGATACGCAGTTAAACAGTCACCTGCACATGTGCAAAAACCGTCTTGGATGTACACCCCCTCAGCTTAACCACGGCTTACATTTTCAAATCAGGTGGAAACTGTTTTGAGGGAAAACAAATCAATCAGCAGCATTTCTCAAGAAACTACAGGATACAGATGGATTGCAGGTAACGTCATGTGCCCTCAGCTTCAAGTACCAGCGGTGAGACTGCGTTGGAGTAAACAGTGTTGCTTACGCAGGCTAAGAATCACCCACTGCAATTCATTTCATAACAATGCCATAGGAACAGAAATTGATTGAAAGATTGGCAGTCTCAAATCAACCTAGTGTGAAAGCAGTTCTTGCACCCTTCCCCACAAACAAAGCAAGCAGATCATCCACTTCCAAAGCCCACTTTTAAAAACATGCTCTTACTAGGCCAAGAACATGCTGGGCAACCATCTTTCAAATGTGATTGGTAGCTCATTAATGGTAGCTCAATTGTGATTGGTAGCTCATTACATGTTCTCCCACCCCACAAGGATATGCATGCCCTTCCCCATGCCCTTGCCAGATTCCAGTGGGACCATTAAAATATAAGGCCGGCCGTGGTTCTGTGGATCAATGGTCCATTGGTTTTGTTATTCTGCCTCTATCCATAGCTTGTTCCTGAAGGCTCAATGGAAGGCTTCTCATCCTACATTTCACTGTACAATACTACACTACAGGGGCACATTTCTCTCTGATTCCAGCTGGTAATCAGTCTATATACCCTGAAGCATGGGGATTAATAGCTCTTGTTTCATTACATTCTGCTGACCTAACATTCCCCAGCCAGTTTCAAGATGTCATTCTTCACTTCCACTTCTTAGGAAAGCTGCAGTGTAGCACTGATGGTGCAATGCAGAATATTGGTTGATGAATATTCCTACTAATCTATATGTTATGCCAAGATCAGCTCAGATTTCTCAGTTTAGTGATATTGTCTTCATTTTTCAAATCTTGTTCTCAAAAACTTGGGAGTTAGCTAGATAAATTTGGCAGACTGAAGTTTCCTCTGCATGTTCCTCTTCTTCGCTCCGCAGGCCCCAGAGTTACTTACATAGCATATTGGCAAAGGGAATCTGTGCGTTTTCCTCTTCTAGTTCCCTTAAGGCTGACTTGTCAAGCTTCAATTTATTTGGGTAAAAACACTGTATGACTATGTGAACCTGTTATCTTCTTCTTCATCATCAGATATTTAGCCCAACAATAGGATTTTGGTAGGATCACACGACTGCTAATTCTAACATTAGTTGTTTTTTTTTAAAATGTTTCCCTTCTAGAGACATTTTAACATTCACATTTTTGCTTTTTTGCAGAGTGTTGTTTGTTAAATCTTTCTATTAAACAAGTGGAAATAGCATGCTTCATCACCCCCACACCTCAAAACTCTTAGCAGTTAAGTCAGAATATTTTGCCATTCCCAGATAAGGAACATTTGGGCATCATTTACCCAGACATTTGAGTGTCTGACATTTTAATATTTTGCTCCATTTTGGAACAGAAATTAAAGGCAAAATATTGGCAGCTCCTATGAAATGAACATCCAGTTGTCCAAACAATAATTAAGAGGGCTGTCAGCTTTAATTGGCTTAACTGGGTTGCTTAATCAGCTTGGGGGATTAATTGGTGAAGGACTATTTTAATCACTCAGGGCAAATTTAAAAAACGGGCTGGAAGTTAAAGGCACACTTTATTATTATTTTGCTCAGTTCTGGTTCTGGTGTGCTACCATAAAATGGAACAAAAGCCAAACACTAGAACTGAGTTTTCCTTCTAACAATGAGTAACACATTTTGTTTACTTTGCTGTAAGTTATCTCATGCCTACTTTCTTATCAGTAAAATGTATTGAGGTTTTTGGTATTATGAAAATATGATTAAACCAATCAACTTTTTAATTAGTTAAAAAGCAGCTAGTTAATCAATCTTTAATCAGTGGGTAGTATTAGTAATTAAAAATAATAAGGTTCTCTCCTGCCCTGGGGTAGTAAGAGAAAGCGAGAGAGCCCTTATACTTCAAATGAAAAAAAATTACTCTGAGAGCATCTCACTCTGCTTTTATCCCAAATCTGTGGATGATTCTCTGTTCTTGTGAATAAGGATCACTTGTTAACAATAGGGGTGTATTTGTGGTGGGTTTGTTTACTAACCTGGAAATGTCTAGGCCACACATATTCTCAGGCTTTGGGATTGGCAAAGCTTAATGTGTGTGCTTATTAGAAATGTCTATGCAACCTCTTGTTTTGCTGAATAGGGTTGTTCGGAGAGGGACATATGGTTTGGAACAGTAGGTAGCCTGCCTTCCCTATGGCAGGCCGGCAGCAGCTAGAACAGCCTCTCTTCAGGAGAAGAGACTATGCCAAACACATTTGTGACTGGCGTGTTCATATGGTCACACTTCCATGGACTTGCATAGCAGTGAAAAGGCCATGGAACAAGGCGGTTCCCTAGCTCCCTTCATTATTTTTGCATGCAGAGATGTACAACAAGCAAAATAAGAGGAGGAATTTACTTGTTGCTTTGTTCAGGGCCAGCCCAATACATTTTGGCACCTAAGGCAAGCCACCTGATGTGGTCGCCTCACCTTCCCTCATAGGTGGGCCAATCTTGGCTTCATTGATGGAATGAAATGAAAGGTAGGGGAGGCGTTGACTCATAAGTTCTACCCATCCATTCTCAAATCAGGAGCCATACCCTCCAACATTTTTCCAGTGAAGATAGGGATGTCAATAATAATAATAATAATAATAATAATAATAATAATAATATCCCGCCCATCTGACTGGGTTGTCCCAGCCACTCAGCAACTTGAATTGACGCATTTCCCCTCAAACCAGTTTTGATCCAAAATGGGGAAACGAATGGCCTGGCTTCATTTTAAGCTGGTAATCTGTATGCAGCCTGATTGCATTACATGTGAAATACAGTTCTAAGCAAGAACCCAGTTGTTTGGTGTCTCAAAAGCCCAATGGCACTATTTGCAAGTAGAACATCATTAGCACCAGTGTTCCAGCCAAATTCCAATTTGGGGGGAATCTATTAAGGCTTTTTAAAGTCTCCCTGCAGTTCTAATTGGAGGCAGCAGTCTTCTTCTGTTCCAGCATCTCAAGCTGCTATTGTGCATTCTTTGCTCGCAGTATATTAACCAGTAAGTGTCTGTGTGAGGTTAGGATTACTATTCTGAACATGTTCTCTACTGGACTAAAGTCCATCAGACTCATAAAGCCAGCTCAGGCAACTTGGCTAGTTTCCTATCATCGTTTGTAAGCCATGGTTAATTAAACCACAGTTTTGTGGCTCACGTGTAACAGGAAACTGTGATATAAACAAAATGTGATTCAAATGCAGAAGTTGGTACACAGTAGAAGGAGGGGTGAGGGAGGAGAGCATATGCATGTTTCTTAAACTGAGTTCAGGATATGCCTGAACCTATGTCTTTATAGAATTTAGAATCTTGGAGATCAAAAATAATTTTAGGCAGAAAAAGCTCTAAAACTGATCAAAAGGATTCAAGTTCAAACCTAAAGCAAACAAAAATAGCTATCGACACAATATGTCACTTAATAGTACTTATTGCTACAAAAGTATACATCAAGAGTGCACATTGAGCAAAACAGAACTCGATTTCTTCTGTTGGGTAAATGAAGGACACAGATGACATGAGGTGCACTATGTACTGTATTGGTCTCAATATAAGCTGCCCGGGAATATAGGCCACATCCCTAATATGAAATCTATCTCCAGCACCGCCCAGGACTTTTTACAATCATATATATAATTTCCCACATTTATTGCATTCCCTGCCCTCCCTTGGAACTACCCACTAATGTTTCACCAGGCTAACACACAGCCATGTGCACACGCTCACACCCTTCCCCTTCTTCCTGTCTCTTGCTTCCTTTTCTCTTTCTTGTCCTGTATACTTCTTGATCTTCCTACTTATCTGATTGAAAACAGAAGAACGGATATTCAGTCATTCTACACAGGCCCAGGGACACCGTTTAATTATTTAGAGCCTTCTTTTCTTCCTGATAGCAATGGCCTCTATCCCAGTGGAGTGGTATAGCTATTCCTCCTCTGCCCCAAGAAACATTAACATTTTGATCTATTTTTAGTTGGTATTCTTTCTCTTTAATTCTGTTGTTTTAGTTGCTGTTATACGTATTCAAAATTTTTGTAAGACTTTCCCCCCAGTCATACATTTAAATTGTTGTAGTCAGTGTGTCCAGCTGATAAACAGTCCAGTCTCAATCCACTAAAAGTGTGATTCACTAAAAGTCTATTCAATAGTCCTATAGAGTTCAATGGGACTTCCTCTCAGGTGTATGCAGTGTGGCATATTGGGGAACTGAAATGGGTATGCTTTTTACAAGTTCGATGGAATATGGTTAAAGCCCAGATTGTATGGTCCTTGGCTGTAGCCTGGTCTTCGCAAGGAGGACACTGGAACAGGCATCCACGAAGAAGACATTCACATCTCAATCACTGGTCTGTTGTAGCTATAGCTACAGTCCATGGACACCCTGTGCATATGTGGTCTTAACAGCCTTCCAGTAGGTAGCACATTATTAGTCAGACACTATGATATCAGCAGTAAAGCCTGGAGTGGCTCAAAGAGACTTTCCCAGCAATGGACACTGCCAGGTGTGGTCAATGCCAAAAAATAAGTATATTGTCTTAAATTTGGCTGGGCTTTCGGCCAGAATAACCCACTCTATGTACAATTCTAGGTCATGCAGCTAATCAAGTATATGTATCAAAGAATTATAGAATTGTAGGGTCCAACCTCCCCCAATACAGGAATCACAGTTCTATATTTCAGTTGCATTCAAGTGATAACTTGGAAGAAAGACTGAAGAATCAAAGTTGCAAATGCTCAAGGTAATAGAGGAGTAAGAATGCACTGTATACATATACTAAAACAATATTGCTACAGAGAAGTAATTTATTTATTACATGTATATCCCAGCTTTCCTCCAAAGAGCTCAAGGAAGTGTTTATGGTTCTTTTCCACACCCTTTCTGTGGGGAGAAAAATAAATAAGACAGATCACATGTGTGGGGTAATTAAGAAAAGAATTGACTGTATCCCTAGATCCAAAGTGCAAGGCTAAACACACAGTCCAGCAAGAGAGAGCCCTCAGCAGAGTATTAAAACAGAATAATGCAGCACAGTGAAGGGCTAGGAATATAGGTTGTTAGACCTTTTTAATATCCCATTTGGTCTGCTTACAGTGCTTCCCTGTTTCTACGCCTCTTGCAATGAACAGACCACACCATTTAGTAAGTTTACATGCATTACTTACAAACTTCAAAGTTACAAACTTCAGATTCATGTGTTATTCCATGCAGAAGCAAGAAGGACACAGGAAGAAAATTCTTGGTGTACAAAATACAGAAAAATAGTTCTGAGCACATAATCTGGGCTTGAAGCAGTCCAGACATGTTGCCTGGTTGACTTCACATTGTGGAAGAGAGTGAACAAAGAAGCTTTATTTCCTTCTTTGCTGTAGGTGAGGCAATGTGACTTGAGTCTAGTCTAGGAATACAATGCTGTGGTCTTAACCCTTTCATGCATAAACTAGCCCCAAGCTTGCTAGTTATAAAAGGTAAAGGTAAAGGTACCCCTGCCCATACGGGCCAGTCTTGACAGACTCTAGGGTTGTGCGCTCATCTCACTCTAGAGGCCGGGAGCCAGCGCTGTCCGCAGACACTTCCGGGTCACGTGGCCAGCGTGACAAGCTGCATCTGGCGAGCCAGTGCAGCACACGGAACGCCGTTTACCTTCCCGCTAGTAAGTGGTCCCTATTTATCTACTTGCACCCGGGGGTGCTTTCGAACTGCTAGGTTGGCAGGCGCTGGGACCGAACGACGGGAGCGCACCCCGCCGCGGGGATTCGAACCGCCGATCTTTCGATCGGCAAGTCCTAGGCGCTGAGACTTTTACCCACAGCGCCACCCGCGTCCTAGTTATAGTTATAGTTGCTAGTTATAGTTGACTGCAATTTCCCACACTTTCTCCTTACAATAGCCTTATGAGGCAGGCCAGGCAGAACGATAGTCAAGGGTCCAAGGTCACCCAGTCCTGTTGCTCCCACCACCCAGCGCTGAAGGTGTGAGCGGTGTGTGTGGCAAGCATAGCATCTAAGCTCTGATCATACCCTATGTAGTCAAGTGATTCAGCAAATCCCAGGCTATCTCAGCCCCCCAGAAGGCCCCCTTTCTGGGCTTTGATGAGTTACTGCTGCAGGGAAGGCCACTGGCAGCACTTCTGCCAATCTGCACCTTTGGTGGGTGGAACAGGGAGCTCAGCACCCTAAATTGGGATTTAATCTCTCCCCTTCGACTGGTTATAGTCCAATACTCTGCTCACTGGATCTCAAATATACAGTAAATACTTTAGCACACCTTGAGCAAACACGTGGCCAGTATATGCAGCTGTCAAAATCACTGCATCAGAGAAGATGGATGTTCAAGACAGTGAACAGTGAACTACTGAAAATAAATGTCAATGGCAGCATTTTTAAAAAGTTAGCTGCTCTTGTAGCAATTCGGTATGGCTTATTATTTAGTCCATGTGCATAGGAAACTTTTGTATATGTGCAGAATGTGATAGGCCCTTGTGCACACACATATTTTTGTACACCCTCTTCAGTCTTGCCATGTGGTGCTGGCAGCCTGTGGAGCTCTGTCCATCTTCCCCCCGACACCCCCCTGCTCAGTCCCTTTCCAGCTGCTGCTGCTGCCCTAGAGAAGCTCGAGAGAGTGGCTTATGTAACCAAGATTAAAACACTGAACTACACAGATAATAAGTAATGCCAACTAAAGGGGGATATCGCAGTCTACAAATATCTGCAGGATGCAAACATCAACAAAGGAGCATGATTCTTTAATGTCCTACTTGTGGGTATAATTAAGAGGAATTGCTAAATTATCCAAGGAATATTAGAGGAAGAATAGGCATAAACATTTCCTGACAATGAGATAACTGTGGGCTTCAGAATACTGTGAAATTAGGCTCCAAATCGGGCTCAGTAAGCAGTGCAAGAGTGTAGATGGCTTATGCATCCTCTCTGCGAGCCCATGGGAAACAGGGAAGCCAGGTTTTTGGTTTTTTTGCTTGTTCCTCCCCTGTGAGTTTAACAACAGCTCAACTTGCAGAAGTTAAGCAGCTGAAGCATACTTTGGCATGGAAATAAAGCGATGGGGCGATTTCTGTGCCGGCCTGCTGTTAACGGCTCAAAACAGAGTGAGTGAACCACTGTGGGAGAAGTAATGGTCTGAAGCAAATTTTTAGTTCATCAGTAGCCAGGTGGAGCTGAAGTGAATGGCCTAAAACAGCCTCTCCGCCCTGCTCCCTTTACAGTCCTGCATCTGTACTGGAGACAACTAGCAGTTTTCCCTCATTCTGTTGAGTTTAATGTATACTAAAAACAGGCTTATTTTCACTTTTTCATAAGTAGAAACCCGCAAAAATGCTCGGCAGAAGTCCCAGAATGATTTACCCCTCTAAATCTATCATATCCATCATTAATTTTGATTTTATTTATCATTTGTTTGTCAATCTGTGATGCGTATGATGAATGGAATATGATCTTTGGTGAAGGGTGAAAACTAATGATCGCTCATCAACTGAGGATTGTTAACCAATAAATCAAAATTTCTATCTATCTGTATCCCCCCCTACCTGAGATCCAGACATGATCGAAGGATTTAGCTGACTGAAAGTTATTTGTTGCTTTTTTTTTAAAAAAAGGACATTTCTCATGGATGTTGGCAAAATGATTTCCACCCCCGTGGCAATGTAAAATGTACCAAGTAGAAATTGATATTCTTTCAGTAATTGCTCTGAGGCAACACTGCCTATTTGACTCTTCCGAAAAAGAGACAGAAATATATACAATGGGATATATGCAATCCTATGCCTGTTTGGGTGGGCTTTAGTTCTGTATTTATTAGAACCTACTCTTATAGGTAAGTGTGCATAGCATTGCAACTTTAGCGAGCCCATTGATTCTTCTTGCAGAATTGTAGCAAATAATCGGCAGTCCTACTACATTACAGTACTGATTAAAAAACAATGCTGAACTTGCTTACTTGAGTCCGGCATTACTCACACCCACAATGGGTGCCATAGTTGCCAAGGCAATACAATACAACAATCAGGGTTCTAAGTCTAGACTGCCGCTTTTAGCATTGTGTAAATTTGCATTAATTTACACGTTTAACAAAACACATGTTATATCATTTAAGGATTGTCCCCCATAAGTCTTTTTATTTTATTTTTACAATGCAGCCTTTTATAACAGCATAACGAGCTTATGCCTATGCACAGACAGCATCTCGCTGCATAAGACAAAGCTGAACTGTCAGTCCCCTTTTTGAAAGTATCTGTCCCTAGAGCTTTAAATGTTAGCCTTAAATATAAATCTAAGGGATGCTTCCAGCATCACATTTCTCTACAAGAGTTTTAAAAAGGTTCAGACAGGAGTTTGAAATCAGCACGATTATGGTAACCCAATTACATCAAGAGCTCATTCACCTGCACACTTAGGATTGCAATAAACTTTCCTGGGTTTACTCCAGACAAAACACGATACTGCTGCTGATTTATTAGATTTCTTACCTGCCTTTCACCATAAGGTCCCAGGCTCAGTTACGACAATGTAAAAAATACAATATGAAAATCAGTTAGAAATAATTTAGAATCAGAAGAATAGGGTGAGCCTGAAAAATACGTAGGTTTCAAAGACCAGGGTAAAGAGGTGTATCTTCTGCATATGATGAAAGCCGCACTCACAGCATGAAATTCATATACCACTTGATTGTAAAACCCCACCAAAGTGGTTTACAAAAAGAATAAAACAATGAAATTACTGGAAAAACAATTAAAACAACTGTATTAAAAAAAATAGAACCAATGAAAAACACAACAGCATTCTATGTATCTGGGTAGGCTTGTCTAACCAAAAAAAAAATGTTTTTCAGCAGGTACAGTGAAGGTGGGGACGCGGGTGGCGCTGTGGGTAAAACCTCAGTGCCTAGGACTTGCTGATCGCATGGTCGGCGGTTCGAATCCCCGCGGCGAGGTGAGCTCCCGTCTTTCGGTCCCAGCTCCTGCCCACCTAGCAGTTCGAAAGCACCCTTAAGTGCAAGTAGATAAATAGGTACCGCTTTATAGCGGGAAGGTAAACGGCGTTTCCGTGTGCTGCGCTGGTGCTGGCTCGCCAGAGCAGCTTCGTCACGCTGGCCACGTGACCCGGAAGTGTCTCCGGACAGCGCTTGCCCCCGGCCTCTTAAGTGAGATGGGTGCACAACCCTAGAGTCGGACACGACTGGCCCGTACGGGCAGGGGTACCTTTACCTTTTACAGTGAAGGTACCTGTCTGGTATCAGTAGACAAGTTATTCCAAAGTGTAGAGGCAGCCACACTAAAAGATGGGTTTGTTACAAGAGCAGAATGGGTATTATGTGACACCTGTAACAGTGTCAGTTCCACAGATTGAAGCGGTCAAGTAGGCACATGTGGCCTAAGGCGATCTGGCAGGTGAAGTGGTCTCAAGTTGTTAAGGTCTTTGTACAGTAATAGGAACACTTTGAACCTGGCCCAGTAGCATATCAGCAGCCAGTGCAGGTCTCTGAGCACAGGTATTCTCTGCTGACAAGCTCTCACTTGCCTCAGCAATTGTGCTGCAGCATTCTGCGCTAACTGCAGCTTCTGAATCAAGCACAAGGCAAGCCCCACATAGAACGTGTTGCAGGGATCCAGCCTTGAAGTAACCAACACATTAACGGCCGTGGCCAAGCTTTCCTGGTCCAGGAATGATTGCAGCTGTCGTTTCAATTTCATTTGGTGAAAGGTGCTTCAAGCTGCTGAGGCTACCTGAGTTTCTAGTGACAGAAGTACCGTATTTTTTGCACCATAACACTCACTTTTTTCCTCCTAGAAAGTAAGGGGAAATGTCTGTGCATGTTATGGAGCGAATGCCTGCGGGTGGCGGGGGGGATCTGCTGCAGTTGTGAGCAGAGGATCCATGGTTCCCCTTCCTTCCCTCCTCCGTGGTTACAAAGCATGGATCCACATGGATCCTCAGGATTTTTGCATTGGGCTACTCCAAACTCACTGTCAGATCACATGTCTGTGGCCACAGCATGAACCACAAAAATCATATATCCACTATTTCGTTTAGAATTTTTTTTTCTTGTTTTCCTCCTCTAAAAACTCCGTGCGTGTTATGGTCTGGTGCGTGTTATAGAGCGAAAAATACGGTAGATCCAGAAGCATCCCCAAGCTATGAGCCTCCTCCTTCATGAGGAGTGCAAGCCCATCCAGGGTGCAGGCCTTCAGCTTCTGGGAGGAAAGCCAGGATAAAAAATAAAATAGGCCAAGCAGAAAAAAATGACAGCACAGTATCTTTTGTCTTCCATCTTAATTCTCAGATGAAACTTTTCTCACACAAGCAGGCCTTGGGAGGAAGGTTTGTTCATGCTTAGGCCACCTCATACCTCAGCTTGAACCAGCTGTTAGCGGGTAGGATCTGAGCCCACAAGTGCCCCACAATAACTTATGGGGCTCCAGCCTTAATACAGCTTATTCCAGGCAGAAAAAAACCTGCTTTGATGATAGATAATCTCACACATCTTTGGCTTTCTGGTCCTGTGAGCCATCATGGAGCATTTATGCATGTGCCTTGTTCTGGGAGCTGCTACGCACCACAGCACTGACTTGATGTATGGAGATGTGAATACGAAATGTATTATGTGTGCTCTTATATAATTCTGGTTAACATTAGTATTAACCGAGGGATGGGAAACCATAGTACTTCACGTTGCAAAAAAAGCATCTGTGGGTTAAATCAGGACTGGTCCCTACAATGCAGAAAACCATTCCTTTGTTTAGTTCACTGAAGCATTGGGTTTTGTTCCTTTGGGAGACAGCCTTCCACAGTCTAATAAACCTCTCACTCTGGAAATGTTCCTGATGTTCAGACTGAGTTTCATCCCATTACTCCTAATTACCTCCTATTGGACCCTCCTGAACCAACTCTTCTCTATTTTACTAGTGTGTATCCTGCAGATATGAAGTGAAAGTCACGTACCCTCTTCTGTGGCTAGGAGTTGCCAGAAAAAAACACCCAGCTTTGTCGGGGGGAAGACATGTTAGTAGTTGAACAAGAAGCGGACTCTTAATTGAACAGCATTGCCTCCACAGTCAATGGAGGCAGAGCACAGCCTCTGCTATGGCTAGTAGCCATCGCTGGCCTTCTCCTCCATAAATTTGTCTAATCCTCTTTTAAAGCCATCTAATGTGGTGGCCATCACTGCCTCCTGGGGCGGCGGGGGGCGGCGGCGGGGAGTCCCATAGTTTAATTATGTGCTGTGTGAAGAAGTACTTTCTTTTCTCTGTCCTAAATCTTCCGACATTCCGCTTCATTGGATTTGCATGAGTTCCAAAGTTATGAGAGAGGGAGGAAAACTCTTATCTATCCACTTTCTCTATGCCAGGCATAATTTTGTAAACTTCAGTCATATCACCACTTGCTTGCCATTTTGCTCAACTAACGGTCCCAAATGCTGCAATCTTTCCTCATAGGGGAGTTCCCAGAGGTAGCCATCTTGTTTTGCTGCCTGAGGTGAAACGGTGAGGTGCCGCCCTGTTCTGCTGCACCACCCTTGCCAAAACCACCCTTACCTGGGTTGGCATCAATGAAACAGCAGCAACAACAGCGGGTTTCGGTGAGATTTCACCAGAAGCCAGCACTGCTGCTAGTGCCTATTTTTCCCCACCTCTTGGGTTTACGCTGCCTGAGGCAACTGCCTCAGCCTGCCTCATGGACAGGATGGCCTTGGTTGCTCCATCCCCTTGATCATCTTTGTTGCCTTTTTCTGATCCTTTTCCAACTCTACAATATCCCTTTAAAAGATGAGGTGATCAGAACTATATACAGTATTCCAAATAAGGTCACACAATATACCAGTATTTGTATAAAGGCATTATGATAATGCCCAGTACTCATAGCAGTTTAGCGGTTATATAGTGAACTCACTGCAGCCTTCAGGGGCAGCCCCATGTGTAACGCATTACAGTAGTCTAAAACTAGGTTACCAGAATTGGCGACCAGTGGCAGATTATGAGCTTTAAAATTCCTTCAGTGCCCTGTGCAACGCCTTCCATTGTTTGTCATTGTTGCGGTGCCTCCCGCAGTGCCCTCTCAGCTCAGTGCCCAGTATGGGCAAACCAGTCTCACTCCACTAAATCTGCCTCTGTTGGCAACACACATGCACAAATCTCCTTGCCAAAGTGAGTGGCCTGGCCAAGGCCCAATGGAGTTGTCACTGGCAGCCACTTCGTGACTGAAAAACCTAACTTGTCCTCAGGGGAATAGCTTGTATCAGTCCTTAGGTAATTGCCTAAAGTTGGTATCTAACTTTCTGGTGATAAACTAGAGCACAAACCACCCTTAGCCGCATCATATTTGTAATACTGACAGTTTGCTATTGAGTCATTACATGAAATTCAAGCGATCTTTAGTTTGCCAATTTTTTTGAGGGTAGAGAGAGCATCACAGAAAGTTGTAGACTGGACACTTTGGCTGTCGGTGGGCTAAGACATTCCTGTGTAGCTGCCTGCTCTGGCTAACATGCTCAAAAGCTGGGCAGAAACTGGTAGGTAAAGAGGAAGCCCTGTGCAAGTGCAGGGGTGTTGAGAGAAGAGGATAAGGCATACTAGCCACAATGTCTATGTTCTGCCTCTGCAATCTGAGGCAGTATGTTTCTGAATACCAGTTGCTAGAAAAAGGATGCTCTTGTCCTCAGGTCTTGCCTGTGGGTTTTCCACAGGCACCTGGTTGGCCCCATGAGAACAAGATGCTGGACTCAGATGGCCCATGGGCCTGATTCAGCAGTGCAATTCTTCGGTTCACAAAGATTTGTGATACACTGCGGGGCTGGCGGATGGTAGTGCTGAGGGGAGCATCACACTCCAGTGAGCAGAATCAAGTCCTCGGCTGCCTTAGCAAAGGGGCTGGGGAGGGAATATAAAAATATATAGTAACACCTGACCTGCCTCTCTGCCATTTTCCACATCATTGCAGGAGACATTTTCTCATTTCGTTCCTCTCCCAATTCTTTCACCTCAGGGGGAATGAGGCAGCAGATGCAGTGAACTCTTTCTCATACTCTTTCTAATACAGGCCCCCTCCCCTCCTGCTCTGTCCTTCCTTCTCCCACCTCCTACTCACTCTGTGCAACAGAATCTGGGACAATTGAGCTATTGGCTGAATCAACTGGAATTACTCCATGGTTCTGAGGTACTTTCCTCAATCCATTGTGAAACAACCACCTAGAACCAGAGTTATTCAGACTCCATATATCTGCACACATTTTGTATTATTCTAGTACAGGCAGCCCCCCCCCCCACTTATGCAGGAGTTATGTTCTGGGCCCCAGTGTGCATAAGTGAAATCACATAAAGTGGGCAGCACCACCTAAAAAGCCTCTGGATCCCTATTTTTCCCTAGTCACCAGGTCTCTCCTCCACCCTTTCTCGAATCCAGACCAAAATATCTAGAGTTGAAGTTCTGGAGCCAGCAGGAGGCTGGAGGATGTGCAGGAAAGCTGCTCCTGCTGCGCTACTCCCCATGCCAGCTGTTAGGTGGAGAGGCTGAGCAGCCGAAACAAAGTCCTGCTGTGCCTCCGGTCTCTTTGGTGCTTCCTCTGCCCTCACTGATGTCTTCTTCAGCCTCTGGGGAGGGTCTCCTTGCAAACCACTAGGACTCTCCAACATCCGGGTTCAAATCAAATTATTTATCCATTTCCCAGTGCTGGGCATATATGCAGCCGTGTGTTTCGATCTCATGTAAGTGTATGTGGGGTGGGGGTGGGGGTGGGACGTCTATATAGAATAACAAGCCCAACCCACAGGTGTTAAATACCGTACTTGCAGGCAGTATTTCCCAGCATACACTACGTTAGAAAGAAAGGCCTGTGCTGGGCAACAGCAGAGGCAAATAGGATCTGCAACCCAATGTTGTAGTGTGGACGAGTCCTGTTCAGGGTTTCAGCCAGTTGTGAACTTTTCAAGGACACTCCATTCCAGTCCGCCCCCCCCTTTTCACTTCTGCTTCCATCAGCAGCAGCTCAGTCCTCATTGAGCAAACAATCCCCAAGATTCAGGTAGGTAGCCGTGTTGGTCTGATACAGTAGAGATATATCAAAAAATTTAAAAAATTATCCAGTAGCATCTTAGAGACCAACTAAGTTTTTTCTTGGTATGAGCTTTTGTGTGCTTGTTACCTGAAGAAGTGTGCATGCACATGAAAGCTCATACCAAGAACAAACTTAGTTGGTCTCTACGGTGCTACTGGACAATCCCCAAGATTGTTTGTAAACCTTGCAGTTCCCCATTGCCCCGTTGATAGTCTCTCTCATGTGCGGGTGTTGCTGTTTTGGCAACATGAGGCTCAACACTGATGAGCATATGCAACACAACTGCCCATGAGCTGTAGCCAAGAGGAGGGAGCCTTGTTGTAAACATATTGGTGGCTACCAATGACAATCTTTCTCCTTGTCTTTTGAGTGACTGTTGATACTACAGGTACGAGGCTACCAATGACTAGGAACATGAAAGGATGGGTGGGAAAGGGGTGAACTCACAGATGAACTCCTCAGCCTCCAGCACAAGTGGCATAATGTCAGAGGAGGGGCTAAAAGTCTGGCCGGCCTCATTTTACCTTTTCCCATGAGCAACCACTGCAGAAGGCTTTTGAGCCTCCATCACCAGCTTCTGTTCACAGAAACACCCTGAAATGCCACACTTACGTGGAGCAGACAGGAACTTTTGGGTCTCAAGGTTATCAGCCTATGGACTATGATTGTGTAGACAAGCTCCTCAGATAGCAGGAGTGGCAAACTCCCAACCCACAGGCTGGATTTGGTCTGCCAAGTTGCTTCACCTCTGGCGCTATTGGATAGCTCTCATAGAGCCACTGTTAGGAGGACTTACCGTCCAGGAGACAGGAAGTAGGTGCTCCTTCCTGTTTCCAGAGTGCCAGGACCTCCTAGCGATGGTGCTATGATAGAGGGAGAAGAAGTGACCTTGGAAGGTAAGCAGATGGGGCTTTCCTCTTCATTGCAGCACTGTGATAGGAAGGAAGAATGATCCCTAAAGTGCAGGGATCGTGGTTTTGCTCCTAGCAGGGCTAGGAGAAGAGAAACCTCTTCCAGCATAGTGCTAATCAGCTTTAAAAGGTGCAAAAATGTTCACCACCTCTGTCATGCAGCCTAATCTGGTCCCACACTCCTCAGCAGCAATCACACGGGAATACCAGTTAAGTTGATAGTGCGGCTCACAGATGCCAGGGTCCCTAGACCCTTCTCCACACGGAGTGAGATAACAAATAATTTATTGTTCAGAAAGGCCTAGAAGAACCTTAAGGGATACTTAGTATGCAAGGAGCAAAAGCTGGGAGACTGATCATGGTTCCTTCCCGTCTCGCCTTCCCCAGCAGGGTAGAGCTGCTGTGCGGGTTTTAAATTCCCATAATCACTTTTTAAAGAATAATCTTTCCACGGTGGTTAGAAGCAGCTTGAGCCATGTAATTAACCTGCAAATTAACTCACAAAGCCTACTGCTCTAAATTATTCCAAAGATGTGCTGCTGTATAACGTACCATATCACACATTTCTTCTTTCAGTTTTAGCAGCAAAGTTATTTTCCCACAGAACACAGACAGGCGAAAAGAAAAGGGAAGTGAGAGAGCTCAGTGGAGAAAAGAAACCACTTCTCTCTCTCTCTGTCTGTCTCTGTTTGGCTTTGCACCAAAACCCAGATTCAGCTCTTAGGTTGCACCCGGCTAATCACTGCTGCTGTTTTTCTGTTCTATCTTGCATCAAAGAGTTGAAATATTTGCAAGGATTCAAAGTTTTCTAAAATTTTGAATTCGGTCTTTTAAAGTGCTGGATGTGGAGTTTGAAACTTGGGCGGCATATACACTAACTATTCATAGCAGAAAAAGATGGTTTTTCTCAGTCAGGAATTGTTCATGTTCATCCTCAACACACTGCTTTCAATCAAGATTAGATCCTGATGCTTCTCTTTCGCTTCAGTTCGTTTTCTGCCAAATACTACGTTGTTTGTCTCACTGTCTGCTATTTAATGTAACTCATGACTGTTTCCATAACTTACATTCATTTCAAGGTAAAGGAAACATCAAAACAATATTTTAAAACACCATTCCTTTTTATTGTTTGAGGACTTAAAAGCAACAACAATGATGTTAACAAATACTGTTCAATTCTTTTGATTGATTTCCATCCCTGACAATGAAAGAATGTGCAAACTGCAGCAATTCGGACTTTCTTTCCCGCTTTTGTCAGGGTTCTCTGAGATCCCTAGATTGACTTATGAATCACCCCTCAGGTTGATCCTCTAAGAAATGTGAGGTTGGGAGAGAAATCCATTTTCTTTGGAAGCCGGCATGCTTTCTCAGGACTTGTTATCTTCTACCTGCAACCGAGGAGATGAATCCATTGTGACACCGTCAGCCGAGAACAAGAGAAAGTACACCGGGAACATGAGTTACCCCACAGCAGATGTCAGGCCTGGCTGACTCCCCATTGCTGCCTTCTCCAAGAGTTTTATTTTTAACAGCGGAACCATCCAGAGGAAGTCACTTCCAATGTGTGTGGGGTTCAGAAGCCCAGGAAGCATGAATGACGCTATTCCAAGGTGCATGTAAATCTGCACCCTGAACTCAGCGGATCCTGCTTCTGTTTAAGGCCAGACTATACAATTGCATTTACCTTATGGCGACAACTACCAAATGCTAAGCCTCTGGCAGTGGAATCCTGCTGCTGCTGCTGCTGCTGCGGTATATAGCTCTGCAGTGGAAAGAGCAGTTAATTTTTATAAATGTTGTTTCCAAGAAGGACAGGGATTTGGGGATTCATATTATGGGTTTTCTTTCCTGAACATGCAGACATGTTGTGTGCCCAGTGGGTGAGCATAATTTCCATGCCGTTTCTGTGTCACTTCTCAATGCAGAGCTCCTCTTGTAGACATCTCCCAACCAGCCAATCCAGTCTCAACTTCTCTTCCCTGGGGCATCAGTACTGCTGCCTGACATGAAAACACAACATTGGGGGCAATTTATGGAGACAAGATGAGCATGAACTCTCTTTAATCTGGAGGGGGAGGCCTGCCAAGTAATGCACCCCCCTTCCACTCTCTACCACCCTCAGTTTGCCCCTCTGCTCTTTTGCTGCTTATTTCATCTCCCGGGGCAGGAAATGTCATGTTTATTACCGACCAACTTTCCTTTTGACCTCTGCAGCCCTCCCTCTGGTCTCTCAAGGTCATTCTTTTGTTTGCCTTTGTTCCCTCCAAATCTGGGTGTCATCTGCAAGATGGATCGCAGCTGAGGAATGGTAGACAAAGGCTGATCCTCATGGGGGCAGCAAGGGGGGGAGAATGTTATTTTTAGCCTGCATAACCCTAAATATATCTGAGTTGGGGTAACAAATGATGGCATTGCCAATGCCTGAAGGACAAACTGAAACTTCGGGTGTTGAATAGGGAACTTGTCAAAGCGAAACAAGGAAGGGCAGGAAGCCGTTCAAGCAGCGCAGGCTGGTCCATAGCTCAACGGTGAGTCTTTATGGAATTCTATAATGCTGGTCAGAATTGAGAAGACGGGCCAGGACTGACAGAAAGGACAGCTGATGGCCTCTGAATCTCTCGTGATCACCCACCACAGTGTGGCATGAGAAGAAGGGAACTTCCATGCAGCAGATGACTGTGGAGTTGGAGGGATAGTGGTGTAATTCAGTTTTGTTTGCATTTTAATGTGGAGCTACCTAATTATCACTGCTTGAGACAATATGCAAACTGAAACACCGCTCTCATTCAAAATTTCCACTTCTCTGAATTTTGCGATGCAGTTCCAACAACCAATGTGCATGAACAATGCATGTTTTAGGCGAAAGTGAGCATGAAAATGCATACATTAGTGAAAATAACATACAAAAATGAATTACATTAGGGGAACTTGCTTTGCAAAAGAGCGTTTATTAGTCAAAACAGCATTAAAGTGTCTTTATTAGGAGAAATCTAAAATGCAGATGAATTTTCATTAGAATCTTATCTTTAAAAAAATCATAAATTGCTGTGGAAATGTGGAAAAATGAGAAACTGAGGGGACTGAAATTGACACATTTGTCCACCTCTAGTGCTCTTTAAGCAAAATGCTGCCTCTGTTTATTTCCTCATTTAATCCAGATTTACATTTTCTGCAGAAAATCTGATTAAAAATGAAGAAAAAAACCAGGAGGGGAAAAAAAGGTAAATCACAATTCATTTGTTAGAGTGGACAGGTTATGGAATATCATTTTGATGATGTTGTGTAGATGCTGCAAAAGCATGTTCAGATCTTTTTAAGTTGGACCAGACCTTTAGTGTCTGGGATTGATTGATCTAATGGGAGGATGGGATATTTGAATATCTTATAAAAGGAGAATAGGGGTAATCCCTTTGACTTTCCAAGATGGAAGGGTGCAGCTAACTTAGCTTGGACTAGTGGTGAACATGACTAGGGACAGACAAGCATGGAGTCCTGGCAAACTGTTTCACCCACATTCCTCATTGAGCTTAAAGTACTAGCAAAAATAATACGGGACTCCTGGCAAAACCTGTAATCCACCTGCAATCTTTGGCTGGGTTCTGCTTTCTTTTCATGGCCAGTCCCCTCCCTTCTTTCACAGCTGTTGCAGGAGACTGAACGCTCTGCTGTGAAGTTTGACACCTCTGCATCCTGGGCTGCCTACAGATTGAGCGTTCAATGAGATTTAATTACCACCGACACTACCCAACCAAGGGGGGATGCTTGTTAAGCATATAAGGCTTCGGATCCTTGTAGCAGTAGTAGAACAAACGACAAAGCAAAATAGGAGCTAAAAAAGGTCAATACTTTTGGTTGTGAGTAGTGCATAAAGATGATATATATGCCAGTATGGGCCTTTGGGCATAGCTGATCCCTGGACCCCCTATGCACTCCTTGTGCAACTAAGCCAAGCCCACATTGGCCCTTGCCTGACTTCATGCATTGGTCTTTAACTTGCCAGGAGCAAACAGCTCTGATTGAGCTTTAAAAAGCAGGTTTTCATGGGGAAAGTTCTGGGGCAAACAAGGGAGGTGGTCAGACACAGATCTTTAAAGCATGGGTCATGCCTGGAGGAAGGGTACATGTGGATAAGCCCTGAACTATACCAAGACCCCAAAGTCACAGTTCAGACCCTGTGAGCATATACAGTAGTACCTTGGTTCTTGAATTTAATCCATTCCAGGAGTCTGTTTGACTCCCAAAACTGTTCAAAACCAAGGAACGGCTTCCGATTGGCTGCAGGAGTTACCTGCACCCAATTGGAAGCTGCGGAAGCCACGTTGGACATTTGGCTTATGAAAAACGTTCACAAACCGGAACACTTACTTCCAGGTTTGTGGTGTTTGGGAGCCAATTAGTTTGACAACTAAGCCGTTCGAGAACCAAGGTACCACTGTATGTGAAATTAAGATTTTTGGCCCCAATATGCATCACTTTGCACAAGGATTGGAATGGAAGCCCATGGATTCTATAGGGAATAGGTTGAGCTCATCTGATCACTCTTTGCATTCAGAGAACATCTTGGTTCAGCTGTTCTATCAGAGAACCTTTCCTGACTGTGAGTACTCCTATATCTTGCCTTCCACTATCATTGGCTATGTGTGTGTGGATAAATTGTGCACCACTTCCCCACTTTTGCCTTTATTTTCCTTATAATAAGGGGATATTCTTTTATATCAAAGCTGAAATCCACAGCAGCACATTAGTACAGGAAATTTATCATGCACGTTCTTGTGAATTGATCGCTCCTTTGGACCAATTTAGGTTTTATTAGTTACCATGGTGTGTTAGGTTGTTATAAATATCTAAGGCAGGCAATTATTTCCTGAAGGGTGTAATAACATACTTGCTATTTCAGGAGTACCCCAAGCCCCCTAAGGCACCAAGCTTATAAAGCAGGGTAGCAAGCACAATAATTTCTTTTATCTCTTTAACAGGCAGGGAACTAAAGCTCAAAGTTGAACAAATGCACCCAAGGCCAGAGGGTGATTTTCTGGAAGAATGAGGATTACAACAACATGAGAGTTATCCTGCCTACTATCAGCTCAATAGACATTGGTGCCTCTAGGACCACCCAACCATGGGGCAAATGGAGCATTTGTTGTCTTGGCTTTCAGTCCTGAAGTAGGGATGTAACAAGCAGCCTCTATATTATTGCATGCCACCCCAATCTCTGAGTGGTGCAAGATTTCAGAGGTTCCAGTTGCTTCTCCAGGGTCCATGTTTCCTTTTGAAAATGAGGCACAGCGGAGACTGTGGTGTCTTTATATGTGGTTTATTTACACATACAGTCGTACCTTGGAACCCGAACGCCTTGCAAGTCGAATGTTTTGGCTCCCAAACACCGCAAACCCAGAAGTGAGTGTTCCGGTTTGCAAATGTTCTTTTGGAACCCGAACGTCCGACATGGCTTCCAATTGGCTGCAGGAACTTCCTGAAGCCAATTGGAAGCCACACCTTGGTTTCCGAACGTTTTAGAAATCACATGGACTTCTGGAACAGATTCCATTCAACTTCCGAGGTACCACTGTATATGCAACCTTAGCCTATGATGAAGGGGTTCACAGAATTAATACCTCCAAAGAGTCTTGTTTCTCCCATAGCAACAGCCTTGGATTCAAGCAGAAATCAGCCATGGCTCCCTTTCTTCCTTTCCAGGCTGCAGCTTTTCTCTCTAGGTCACATTACAGCCAACTATGCCCTCAAACTCAGACTTTGTCCTTCTAGGACTATCTGAGAGCTGGAGGAGGGGCCCCATCCACTTTTCTTCTGGCACAGAACCCCCTTTCTTTTTTCTCCTTTAATTGCCCATCACCCAGGCAGCTACCTCCTCAGGAAGCTAGTCTGGCTTGATTAGCTTTTAAAACTTGCTAGGATTGTGTCTGGCACCCACAAACTCATAACACTATAATGTTACCATGGCTGGGCATGGAAAGAAAGTCAGAAGCTTTTTTTGGGGGGGGGAGATGGCTGCACAGCAGAGGCACAGAACTGGACTTGGACATATCCATAGCCACAGCAAAAATCAAAAGGGCACATGGATCCTTTTTAACACCAACAACAGAGATGTAACATGGAGCAAAGAGAATGAAATGACAGTAGAATCTGGTGCCCCAAACAATTGTTTCCTGTTGACTTATGGTAGCTTCTTTGTGCTGATACACCTTCCAAGATGTTCCTGTGCTTACTGCCAACCTAACTCATTTCTCATTCCAATGGAAGCTACTTAGTTTAGGAAGGTAAGAAGAGTCCGGGCAGATCAGTCCAAAGGCTCAGCAAGCCTAGAAAATTGTAGTCAAATGAGGGCTACAGTTTTCCCATCCCTGATCTAGACTAATGTCATAAGAAGAGGCTGCCGGGTCAGGCCAATGGCTCATCTAGTTAAGCATCCTCTTCTCGCAGTGGCCAGCCCAACCATGAGGCAAGGCAAGGCAACCGCCTCAGGTGGTAGGAACCACAGGAGCAGCAGAACTGGCCTCCAGGGAATGTGCATCACTCATGCCACCTCTGCTGACATAATAGCAGTGTGGCTGTGGCATGCTCTTTGGAGGCCGGATCTGCTGTCTCCTCAGCAGCCCCATCAATGCTGCCTTTACAGTGGCCTCTTGGTGAACAGGAGGAGCTGCTGGTCTCCTCCCACCCTTGTCCCCAGTGTAGATCTTTATTCCATCCTTGTTCTTGATGTACACCTTTATTCACCCCTTCTTCCCTGGCTGGAGTGTCTGTGCGCACCATTTTGTGCTTCACCTCAGGTGCCAAAACTTATTGGGCTGACCCTGGCCATAGTCCCCGAAGTTGCTGAGACAATATTATATGGTCTGGCACAAAGGATTGCTCGGAAGACACACTTTGTCTTGCCCCCTATAAAGCCAATACTTTATGGATGGGGCACCTAAGAAAAAGGGATAGAGTGGCTCCGACTTTCTCATTGGCTGCTGTGACCCCGCTGCTGTTACTAAGCAACTGGATGTCTCTTCTAAGTGAGCTGTCATAGCCAGTTAGGTGCAGGCGGAAAGCCAGAGTTTCTTGAGGGGGGCTTTTTTCTACTTGCCATTTTGGATCTTGAGTCTGCTCCTTGTTTGGACAAGAACTTGGGCAGGCAGGCCGGAGAGAATTAAGGAGGAGAGGCTGAAGGAGCCAAGGCAGAGCTGCCGCCTGGCTCCCTAAGAAATCCTCCCAGAGGACGTGGGGCTTCTTTCCAAGCCACTGGAGACCATTTACGACATCGCCTCTGGCAGGAGGGGCCTGCGCACGGAGCCTGTGTGCATATAAGCCACAGACCCAGCCCATAAGCATGTGGAAGGGCATGAGGGTGGAATCAAGGAAGGAAGGAAGGAAGGAAGGAAGGAAGGAAAGAAAGAAAGAAAGAAAGAAAGAAAGAAAGAAAGAAAGAAAGAAAGAAAGCTCCTGCTCATTAATATATATAAGGGTCAAACTACACATTATGTTAATCATGTCACGAGTCTTTCTAATTTAACACAATAGGTGCAGAATCTCCAGTTTTCATCAGGACAATATTGTGCCAAGGAGAGGTTTAACTCTTCCGATCCCAGCTGCCATCCTGGTGAAAATCCCCCCTCCCCTAGTGTGGCAATTAGCCTTACTGGGGAAGTCTTCCATGGACTGCTAGCAATGGCTGCTAGCCATGATCGCTATGTTGTACAGTCAGAAGCACTTTTTATATCTGTTGGAAGCCACCCAGTGTGGCTGGGGCAGCCTAGTCAGATGGGCAGGGTAGAAATAAACAACAACAACAACAACAACAACAACAACAACAACAACAACAGTACCTAGCAGACTTCACAATAAAACAGCTGGAAAGGCATTAAATCCAAGGCTTTTGATGCCTGTTCACTAATGTTCAGAGCATAAGAAATCAGCAAGGTGAGCTTGAACTTCTAACATGGGAAGTAAATATGTCTCCTGTGATTGGAATGTAACAAGTGAAGGATGGAAGTTGTTCAAAAAGAATGATGCAAGAGGAAGCGAAGGCGAGCAGCATTCTGTGTCAAAGATGTGCACACTTGCACGGAAATTCAAGAGAATGGATGGCGTAGCCCCATGGAGAACATCTGGGGGAAATATAGTGACAGAAATAAAAACTGTAGTGGCTGGAGTCTACTGTTGATCACCATCACTAGGAAAGGCTGTAGACGATGCTTTCCTGAAACAAACTGCAGTTGTTTCAGGGAAGCAAGAATCTGTAATAATGGAACTTCAGTTGGACTACCTGGTTTACAAGAACCCTACTCTTTCTATAAGTCTGTGGTTATGCCTTTCTTATCAGTGATTCCCCTTCAGCTGATCATGCTATGTCAGTAGATATGAACAGCCATGCATGGGTGTCTCCTTAACCTCTGCAAATTCCAAATAATCCTGCAGAACCAGGGGAGGAGGGCAATTGTGGCCAGATGTT
The DNA here is from genome assembly GCF_964270895.1 of Podarcis filfolensis. Taxonomy (NCBI): domain Eukaryota; kingdom Metazoa; phylum Chordata; class Lepidosauria; order Squamata; family Lacertidae; genus Podarcis; species Podarcis filfolensis. The sequence continues at coordinate 44,342,899 of NC_139612.1, read as the reverse complement.
TCTGCATTCAAACTCCCAACAGCCCAGCCAAGATGCCCCCTAGCCAGTGGTTAAGGGATAGCAGCATCCATAGGGCCACAGCTTCCCCATCCCTGCTGAAGAAGGACCCACAGTTTATCAACCCCAGCCTGTCTTCCAGTGTGTCATCCTTTGCCTCATGGCTTCCAGAGTTGGTGCAAGATGATGTCCTCCCCAAGCCAGGTTGCTCTGCAACCCTCTATGCCACAGCATCCGTATTTTGCTGCTGCATATGCAGTGATGGCACTGGCAGTCCCCTTATCTGTCCCCTCTTCTCTGCACTACTAACTTGAAACCAATTTTAAATGAGAGCTTCTAGCTATTGCAGAGGAGTGGCAGTGGTATGGGCACTCTTCTGGACCACCTTGTCTGGAATGCCTTGCTTTGAAGAAAGGACCCATTTCTTCCGAGTGAGAAATGGGGCAGATGCTCTGGAGAGCCTTGCAAGAGCTGGTTGGGTGACATTGGCACTTGGGTGGGTGAGCTGATCTACTGCAGGGGGTGCCATTCTGCTACCCCCGCCTCCCCCTCTAGAGGCCGTTGCCTCAGTTTGTTTTAATGTATGCACCAACCCACGTTGCGCCACATCATAAAAGGTGGTCACTATACTCTGGTTAATCTGCTTGATACCTGGTTCATAGGTGTCCTCTCCCTCATTCGTTCTTTTTTTACAGCTGTGGATTTTGAGCATAAAGAATGAATTTGCAGCAGCCTCACCGCAGCCTGAATTATTCTCTCCTACCAATTTCCCTCCCATCTTCCCACTCCACTGTTGCTGTTATTCTTTTGTACTTTTTCTAAGAACAATGCAAAATCGATTGTAATGCCCTCATTCTCCTTTCCAAGTTCACACACAAATCCTGGCAGCCTCCTACTCCATGCCTTGTTACTGAAAGCAAGGCTTTGCCCAAGGCATTGATTGGTGCTTAAAATAACTTCAGGGATTCAAGAGCATCCATTCAATGGCTGCTAGTAAACACTGGAGCCAGCAGGAGCAGGCCATCCCCTTGCTGCCAGTATGAAGGACACTGACTGCTATCTCCTACTTAAAGTGGGTTTTGCCTTTTCATACAGCAGGATTTTGTGCCATAAACATATGCAAATGATATTCATTTACTGCATAGGATGCCGCGTTGCCCTTCAAAGTAGGGCTTTTTGTTGCAAGAACTTCACATGTTTCCTGCACGAGTGTAATACAGTGTAAATGCTAGTTAGAATATCATTTCATAAGTCCTACGAGCTTCTATTGGATAGTACCTGTGGCATCATGAGTGATGAGGGTGGTCTCAACTTCTCCTGCCAGTGGTATAGTTAGGTAATTTAGAATAATTTTATTTAAGCACTTTGTTGCCCTAGAGTGACAAATCCACTTTTTTTGTAGTTAGGATTGATGGGATAATGAAAAGCGGTTAACTGAAAGATGTGCAGCACCTGTCAGGGAACTGCCATTGGAGCTAGAGGCGGAGGGAAGGCTCCAGAGGGTTGCCGGAGAGGGTCCCAGTAAGGAGAGAGGCAGCCCATCTGCTGGGGAAGGAAATCAGCGTAACACCAGTGGAGAAGAGGGGCAGATGGGGGAATCGGAAAGGAGGCTCCAAGACTCCTCGCCCGAGACCAGCGGAGAGAGTACGGGTACTCCGCTGCCCACACCCTCCATGCGCAGAAGACTTCTGCGCAGGGAGAGTAGGAGGAGACTTGGCGTCAAAGAACTTCTTTGCTGGAAGAAGTTCAAGAAACGCCCACTGACGGATTCTGCCAGCGACTGAGACAGCCACGAAGCTAGAGGCTGTCCAGACAGAAAGGGTTCAACCAGGTAACCTAGCCAGGAGTGGCGGCAACTTACGCACAAGCAACCCCTAGAACCATTACAGCACCCCACAAGCAAATCAGGAGGAATGCTCATAGTCATATAACATCACTGCAAACAATTCAGAATGAATGCTGAATAAGTAGGTTGTCTGGAGTATGCCTGGGTGATTCTTTTAGATCTCCTTTAAGCTACACAAAAGTAATCAAAATAGATTATCCCTGTGAAGCTGCCAATAACAAGACATTCCTTCCTGCAGCAGATTCCTGCTTCAGGTGGAAGGATTATAATCAGAACTGGGATGCAAAGAGGTTTAGGGGATTCCTTCTGAGTGTTGCAGGTGCAGTTCTGATCAGGGCTTCCTGGCACCTGCTGTTTCTTTTGAGATGCATGAAGTGTGATTACGCATTTCTCATATCTTCTCATTTTTGCCCTGGTGTAAATACTAAGGAGGGACATGGATGGCACTGTGGGTAAAAGCCTCAGCGCCTAGGACTTGCCGATCGCTTGGTCGGCGGTTCGAATCCCCGTGGCGGGGTGCGCTCCCGTCGTTCGGTCCCAGTGCCTGCCAACCTAGCAGTTCAAAAGCACCCCTAAGTGCAAGTAGATAAATAGGGACCACTTACAAGCGGGAAGGTAAACGGCGTTCCGTGTGCTGCGCTGGCTCGCCAGATGCAGCTTGTCACGCTGGCCACGTGACCCGGAAGTGTCTGCGGACAGTGATGGCTCCTGGCCTCTAGAGTGAGATGAGTGCACAACCCTAGAGTCTGTCAAGACTGGCCCGTACGGGCAGGGGTACCTTTACCTTTACCTTTAAATACTAAGGACACAGCTACATTTGTAAAGATAAAGCACTTTATATGCATTATGACACTGTGACACTAGATGACGCTGTGGAGTCCCATCTTTTGCCAACGGGATTTCCTTATACAGTGGTACCTCGGGTTAAGAACTTAATTCGCTCTGGAGGTCCGTTCTTAACCTGAAACTGTTCTTAATCTGAGGTACCACTTTAGCTAATGGGGCTTCCCGCTACTGCTGCACCGCCACTGCACGATTTCTGTTCTCATCCTGAAGCAAAGTTCTTAACCCGAGGTACTATTTCTGGGTTAGAGGAGTCTGTAACCTGAAGCGTCTGTAACCCGAGGTACCACTGTATGAAGCTTACAATGCGTTTAACTGAATCACTTTTTTGATACGTCTAGATTCAGACTAAGTCCCTGCATAATGTTATAAACCCAACTCTCTTGGCCAAAACTTAAATGGTGTTAATATTGTCAAAGACATACTTATTTAAACACAAAGATGTAAAGTGCTCAAATTGAAAAGGATCAAACACACTTTGAGAATCTCTCAGCTTCTGGCCCTTCTGTTCCAGACAAATTAATTTCTATAATTTATAAAATAATAATTGATGATTCTTTTCTTTAAAATATTTTTTAAATTTTATAACAATTAATGATACAAATCTCATTCATCGTGTTATTTGCAATTATTCTCCCTCCCCTCCTCTGGACTTCCCTCAACTCCCCCTCTGCTGAGTTATTTAGTTTTATTTATCACATCCTGCTTTTTCTACAAAAAATAAAATCCCTTATTATTTCTCTAAAATATCTGTTGCTCAAATGAAGTTGTGAAAGTTTATTCAAATCCTGCCAGTGAATCCAGTTCATTCTGTTGTTTCTGCAAATAAACTGTAAGTGGTTCCCAGACTCTTTTGAAGTCCTTTTTGTCCTTCTCTCCTAGTTTGTCTGTTAGCTTAGCCATTTCTGCATAGTTCATCAGCTTTTCTTGTCATTGTTCCTCTGATGGTATTTCTTCCGTCTTCCAAGATCACTCAGTTCACACACACCAGTTCACATAGTTCAAAATAAACTATGGTTAGTATGCATGAATGCTTTGCCCCTCCCTTGGTTCTGACCAGAGTCTGTTTTGTTGTGATATGCAAACCTGGGCTTGTGGGTTGTTTCTTCCCAAACCAATCATGAGCAGGAATCTAAGGTCTGTTCTTTGCTTACGGTTTGTGGTTTTTTGCTAATTGCAGTCAAAATCCAACTGACGGAACATAGGGACATATGAGCAGTTTTTCACCAATATAGCAGCATAAAACGATTTTTAAAAAAGTGATAAAAAAGACCAGGTAATAATGCATTATGAACATAAAAAGTAGGATATCACGTGTCCATCTATGTTATCAAATCAATTCCTTAACCATTCCTTAACATTAAAAACCATGAGTGTACATCCACCCTTGGTCTCCGTTATGTACTGAGTTGAATAGGATCCAAAATGCAGCAGTCTGATTGGTCCTAGAACAATAGGATTCAGAATGCAGCAGTCTGATTGGTCCTAGAACAATGCAGCAGTATGATTGGTCTGCAGTAGCCACCAAAACGTGCTCCAGATAGAAGTGAATCCACAACCTAATTGGCCTACAGGAGAATTCCAGAAGTAGCCAATCACGTGCAGCCCACTGCATAAATAATGTATATAAAGCAAATGCTTTGGCGGAACTTTTATTCCTCCTCCCACTATGAGCTGAATAAAGAGCATGAAATCCACTCTCGACTCTGAGTATATTTCAGTCTCCTTTTTTGCCTTTTGCAGGGAGTAAGGTACTTTTAGGAGGGTGGGGGTAAATGTCAGTTAGGGTGATGGTGGCAAAAGTTTTTATTAGATCATGAGTACTATGTTCCTCTTTTTAGAAATAACCCTAGTCTGCATGTACAGGATCACCCCGACTCTTTTTCTGCGTTCCTAGGCCCAGTTGTGTTTTTTTAATGTATAAACATAGTAACTGCCGTGCTGAAAGAGACCAATGGTGTTTACTGCCTAGTGCCCTGCCTCCTGGTCTAGCCCAGTATTCTGTCACCCAGGGTAGGGACCTCCAGCCCTGAGACTCCAAATGTGTCATCCATCGACAAACAGATCAATCTTGCCTGTTCTAAATGAGAAGGGAAAGGGGGGGGCATTTTATCATCAACAGCAGCATACATAAAGAGCTGATTTCACTACTCCTGGGCAACAGTCCAAGATGCCCCAGGTGGGAAAGGGTCAGTCCCTTGTCAACAGGACGCACTGACACCAGCCCAGACACACTCCCGCTGCAATCTGCCTGTCGCCTTCGCTCTGCTCAGGAGTCAGGAAACATTTGTGTCACTCTAAAAGGCGCCCCCTTACTCCTGCATCCAGTCTGATTTCTACCGCATCCCATAAGGTGACAGACTCTGTTCTCACAGTGCAAAAAAGGAAGACGGGGAAAGGAGGGGGGAGTCAGGAGACGGTTGCAGAACGCACTCACAAAGACAGTGGTGTGCTTCATAAGTGACCTGAAGAAGGAGTGTACTTCAGAACATTTTAGACCAATAAAATCTGTATATATTTCTCCTCATTTCCTTTATTCCTCTTTGTGGTGCCTTTTCTCCTTTGTTGTTTTGTATAAGCACACATAAATTGTGTGCTTTTTCTTCGGGGAGTCATTAATTGATTGCTTGAATACATGGGGGGGATCCCCTTGCTGAATTTATCTCACCATGGAATACAGTGGTACCTCAGGTTAAGTACTTAATTCGTTCCGGAGGTCCATACTTAACCTGAAACTGTTCTTAACCTGAAGCACCACTTTAGCTAATGGGGCCTCCTGCTGCTGCTGCACTGCCAGAGCCTGATTTCTGTTCTCATCCTGAGTCTGTAACCTGAAGCGTATGTAACCTGAGGTACCACTGTATAGTGTCTTGCCAGAAACAACAAACATGGGCGGCAATAAATTGTACTAATGCTGGAATATATTATTATTATTATTATTATTATTATTATTATTATTATTATTATTATTCAGAATAAGCCAGTCATTGCACCAATCACAATTTAAGGATCTGTAGAATAGCAGCGTATGTAGAACCAGGAAAACCAAGAGGTAGTTGTGATCCAAATAATTATGCCATGAATAGGGATATTTGTACCTCTGATTGCTTCCATGTTATCTTGGTCCTGCAGACTACTGAACATTTTTGTTCCGCAGGCATTCGGCTCAAAGTTTCCCTTTGCTCCTTTTTTTGTCCTTTGCTCTGTCTTTTTCTTAACATGTATTTCTGGACATCCTGAAGGATGTCCCATTCTTTTTTCCAAAACCATTTATCCCTTCAAGACGTTCCAGTTTTGGGATCCTCCCACTGCTACACGAACCCTTTCTCTTCATTTACTCCAGGCAAAGCAGCCCTCAACACTTAGCTCTTTTCATCTCTCCTCTCCAGTCACTCCTAGACAGCCAATTAAGGGACTCTTTCTTCCATCCTCAATGATCCTATAATTAGTTCTCACTCCTTTGTTCACTGTCTGCTTAAATTCAGCCTTGTCTCCCCCACTCCCTTGGCAGCTGGGACTCTGCTCTCCCAGAACTTTTGCTGTCACTTAGAACAATGCCCCACAGATCTTCCTTCCAATGGGACCCGTCCTGGAAAGAGGCACTTTTCACCTTTGATTCTGCCAGATGCTGCTTCTCCTGTCATCACTACAGCAGCAGCACTGTGGTGGGAAAAGAGTCAATGTAATACAGTGTTCTTCAACCTTGGATTTTGTGAGACTACAGCGCCCATCATCCCTGACCATTGACTAAGCCGACTGGGGATCACAGGAGTTGCAGTTAAATAACACCTAGAAATCTGGGGTTGAAGAACACTGGGGTAGTGGTTACAGTGTTGGATTAGGACCAGAGACCAGGAATTAAATCCCCACTCAGTCCTGAGGCTCACTGGGTGACCTTGGACCAGTCATGGACCAGTTTGCATTTAAAGGTGAAGTTGCTGAATTTCTACTTTCCGAAACAATACCTGAACCAAAACGCAGCCCTGCTTTGAAATTCACACTTCCTTGAATTTTGCAGTGCAGTTTTCCAGCCCAGCAACGTGTACAACAATGCATATACTAGGATAAAATGTGTATATTTGATGCATTTATTGGCAAACATAACATATGAAAATTATTATTTTAGGGGAAATTTCATTTGCAAAAATGAGTATTAGGGAAATTGCAAAGAAAATGTGCATATTAAGGAGAAATTTGCTCTGAAACTGTTCTTGAGGACTTAGCTCCCCACCCCGCAAAAAAAACATAATAATAATAAAATCCTGATGAGGATATGTGGAGAATCAAACCTAAGAGGGGGGAAATGAGGAACTGAGAGAAAACAACATTGATATATTCCTAGTCCCACACTGATCTAAAAAGCCCAGGAGTAGTTGTCTCTCAGTCTAACCTACCTTGTGGAGTTTTTGTGATGATAAAATACAGACGGGAAAGGGGAGAACCATGTACACCTTGAGCTTATTTGGAGAAAGGTGGGATAGACATGAAATAAATACACAAGAACCTACCTACCTAAATATCACACCAGACAAAATGGACCCTTCTCTGCAATAAATTGCATGAGCTCCATCAGAGTTTGGATATGGCAACTCTATCTGGCTGCTTCTCAACAGTCATTGACTAGGTGTTGTCTCTAACTGACTATCTGTTTATATCTCTTCTGATGCATAAATGGCTTGTAGGCTTGGGCTGAGAGAAAGAGCGAATTGTAAGAAATAAAGGACTGTTAATCATCAACCATGGACCCAATTTGGGTTGGTTAAACAATGACACCGATTTATTGAAAACGTTTCATTGCAACTGGTAGACTCTTTCAGAAGTCTTCCTTGCTACCAGGTGTAGTAGACCTGCTGGTGGTATTTCTTAAGAGGAATCTTACTTGGGCTGGATCTAGACACATCGAAAAAAAATATGGTTTCAGGAATCTGTGTTGTAAACCTGATAATGGGAAATCACACTGGTGAAAGATGGAACTCCACAACACCATCTGATGTCACAGTGTTATGTTTAAAATGCTTTTTCTTTACTAATGTACCTGAGTCCTTGGTCGGGACTGAGAAGCAGGAGATGCAGTGATGGACAAACTGCCAAATTCAAAGCCCAGGCAAAATATATACCCCCCCCAATAATGGTCACAAGGATGGTTTGACTTTCAGCATAATTTTTACCACAATTCGCATCCTGCACTAACTGTTATGGAGAAATCCAAACATCAAAATAAGATGCAGATCTGTAATTTGGCAAAGCTGGCCTGAACAGGGAATATTTCGTTATGGCATCTTATTACAACAGACTCCCACATCAAATCCTTCTGAGGGCTCTGGAAAGCCTGCCAGTTCCTGCTGACTGTCGTAGGACAATGCCTACAGTAGAAACTGTGTTCAGCAGCCTCTTCTGACCCAGATGTACTGGGAACATCTGAAATTCCATCCTTTATCTTAATGTTTCCAGACAGGCAATTTCATCCACAGTGTGTTGGATCTCAAAGGCGATGGATTCTCTCCATAAAAGAGGTTTGGTTCAGTCTTTCTCAGGAGGAGGGCAGCTGAGGCTAACGGAGGATATGGATCTTAGAACACATTCCAGCACAGATGCCCAAATCCAGTGCTATGGTTGTCCAACTGAGGCGTGAGAGCACTAAGCTCGATTCTTCCCAATGACCTTTCAAAACAGCTTTCTCATTTGCTGTTACTATTTCTAGTTCAATTACAGAACTAATTACATGAAACTGAGCATTAATATAAGATAGCATTCGCTCAATGCCTTTCACCTAAAGAAGAAATTTCCTCATAATTTCCCTGTCAATAAGCAGTGTGTAGATAACCTCTCCTAAGAGTGATTTTCTTCTCCAATGGCCAAATTTGCTGAAGGAGATTCATTTGTATTATCCAACAGATCTGAACCCTTGCCTGTTCAGTTTGCAGTTCTAAGAGAGAATCAAATTAGGATAACGCTGGATCAATGAGCCAATTACCCTCTCTATCTGACGGAACCATTTCCGAGGAGGATTTGAATTAAATGTTTGTTTAATAGTAGAAAGAAATCCTTTTCACCTGAACCTCCAGCTCTTACCCTTCCTTTTCTCCTAATGAGAACAGTTTTCTCCCTTTTATGTGAGTAGTCAAAATACATACATGATAAAACCAAGAAGTTATAACGTGACAGCTTTAAGGTACAATGGTACCTCAGGTTAAGAACTTAATTAGTTCTGAGTGTTGCAGGTGCAGTTCTGATCAGGGCTTCCTGGCACCTGCTGTTTCTTTTGAGATGCAAGAAGTGTGATTACGCATTTCTCATATCTTCTCATTTTTGCCCTGGTGTAAATCCTAAGGACTCAGCTACATTTGTAAAGATAAAGCACTTTATATGCATTATGACACTGTGACACTAGATGGCGCTGTGGAGTCCCATCTTTTGCCAACGGGATTTCCTTTACAGTGGTACCTCGGGTTAAGAACTTAATTCGTTCTGGAGGTCTGTTCTTAACCTGAAACTGTTCTAACCTGAGGTACCACTTTAGCTAATGGGGCCTCCCGCTGCCGCTGCACCGCCATCATGCAATTTCTGTTCTCATCCTGAAGCAAAGTTCTTAACCCGAGGTACTATTTCTGGGTTAGTGGAGTCTGTAACCTGAAGCGTCTGTAACCTGAGGTACCACTGTATTTGAATACTGCAGCCTCACCCCAGCTCTTCTGTGTTGTGTGACTTCAAAGTTCTGGCACCAAGGTGTACACTTCAGACGCACACTACTCTCTGATTAGGTTTCTAGAGTTCCTAGTGTCATAAGACAGAGAGCGAGCCAAGCCCCCGCTCTTCTTTCAGGTTGTCAGTTTCAAGACTGTCCCCCACCCCACAGAAATTTTGATCCCAGGTTGAGTAGTCCTTCCCAGTAGTCACTGGCGGAGGAAGAGGGGGGCGGGGGGAGCACCACGATCCTGGTGGGGTGCCATTGTGGCTGCCCCCCCTGCTGGGCACCACGCCCCCACAGGTCATGCCCCCAGGACGCGCGCCCGCCACGCCCCCGCCTGCTCTCCACCCCCGGTGCCGGAGCATGAAGCTCCACCATTGCCAGTAGGATCTCCAGGTATTTCATTTCTGTAATAACCATTTAGCCATCACTTTTGTTATGCAACTTACCAGGCTAAGTTTGCCCACCCGATGGAACCTCTTTAGCAGCTCCTTTTAACAACTAAAGGGACAGAGTTGGGCTTGAGGTCCACAAAAACCCGGCAGACCAAGGTGATTGACTACATGGGACTGGCGGAGATGACTGGCAGAATCCGTGACCAAGGGAGAGAGACGGTGGAAGAAGATTGGAAGAAATTTAAAGTTTATCTCAAGAACTGTTGCAAAATTAATGAGTGTTAAAATGTTTTGGGTCAGGTAAAACAGAATTGCGGGGACAAACAATTGGATATGAGAAAAAGAATTTAAAGGGGAAAAAAAGTGTTATAAGTTGACATTGGGGCTTGCTGGAAAACTTTAAAGTAGGGATGCAGAAAAGGGAGGTATGAGGAAGTCGATGAAAGAAGGTTTAAGAAAAAATGTGAAGAAATTATACGTGTTTATATGTTTGTTTGTTTTTGTATTGTTTTGTATTGTCTATTATTATGTGTTAAAAAACCAATAAAAATTTTATTAAAAAAAATGAGGTCCACAAAAACCCATTTAGTTCAAGTCTGGGGTTGTGGCTGAGGGAGCGTCGCTTACACCAGCCTTGCAAAGCAACCTTGTGTTCATATGCCTTACAGGGATCAAACCTGCAACCTTAGCATTATCAGTACCATGCTCTAACCAACTGAGCTATCCTGCTGTGTTCTTTCTTAAAAAGCAGGGAACGCAATGCAGGGTGGGGAGCATAGGCGCCAAATCCTAGGGGCCTTCAGCCCCCCAGTAAAATATTTGAGGGAGCCTGACCACCCAAAGTTAACGGGCATTGCCATTAAAATGGTGTGCACATGATCAGTTATGTGGGCAGGGCTTACCTCCCCCCCCCCATATTTTATTCAAGTTGGGGAGGAAGCCAGTAAGATTGATTGCAGCAACAGTGCAATGAATGAAGGGCTGGAGAGCATGAAGGGAGCCTGGGAAATAAGGTTGCCAGGTTGGGAACATCCTAGACCATGAGATTTCAGGGTGCAAACTTGAGATATAAGGATGACCCCCTGCTGATGCCATAGGGGTGGGACCTAGAGTTGGAGGTTAACTGGGAGAGAGCAATGGAGGGCAGACCCTGCCACCAAGCACCTATGCTATAATATGTAGCCAGCTGCTGCCAGACCGAGATTTGCAAGCTGTGTGCACAGCCTTCTTAATTCTTGTGTTACTGTTCTTAAAGGCAGCCTTGCCCACCTGGAGATTCAGGCCTGCCACCTGCCACCTGGATACTTCAGGTCAGTCCTGGAGGTCTGGCAACCCTACCGGGAAAGAATTATGGGCGGGAATACATAGATAAACAGCAGGTGAGAAACAAGAGAGGGGTAGATCTACACTACTTGTTTCTCAGAAGCCAGAGCTATCCAGGCCTCATAGTCACCAGGTCTACCAAAAATGGAAGATCAGTTTTCTGAAGTTCTTTGATGTTAGTTGTGTGCATATGTATGTGTATTTATCTGAACTCTTTACACCCCCCATTCCTCCCCCCCCAAAAAGCCGGTGAATACCTGTTGTTTTGATGCACAATATTTCCACCTTGTTCTGTGTGGATATGCTCCAAGATTCAAGGGTGATGGGCTGGCAGGTCAGCCTCCATACACTTACCTGCCTTTTGCCATGCAGTAGATTTGGTAAGTTTAGTGCACTGAGTGACCGACCAATTGGCTGGAAGCAGCCAAAGGGGAGCTCCAGGGTTTCCAAAACCAGATCAAAGTTTGTTTGTAGATGGAGTCCGGTCCACTGTTCCTCAGACCTTGGGGGGGGGGTCAGACTATTTTTTTTGGGGGGGGAATGAACAAAAACCTATGCCCCACAAATAACCCAGAGGTGCATTTTAAATAAAAGGGCACATTCTACTCATGTACGACACACTGATTCCCGGACCGTCTGCAGGCCAGATTGAGAAGGCGATTCGGCCTCATCCGGCCCCTGGGCCTTAGTTTGCCTACCCATAGTATAGCCCAATCACATCAACATAGCGGTTTCAGTTGCACGCCGTGCCATAGTTCCCCGACAACAATTTCCTGAGTAATAACTGAGTAAGGAGCAGCCTTTTCTTACACAGGAGTCAAATGACACAGCCAGTTAATTATGGGTCTTGGGTGACAATCTAGCTCCACCCACCCCAGGGAACCAGCCAACCACTCTCTCCCTCGCCTCTCTCCGCTATTGTTCTCTAGGTCTCTTTTAATATCTCGCAAGTTTCAGACGTGGTAAGTAGGCAAGATATTTATATCTCACAGTTTTAGAGAAAGAGAGATGATCAATTCCAAATTCCCTTGAGAACTGAGGAAAGCGTATTGAACAAAAGCAAAGAAGGGGAAAGGCTGTAGCTCAGGGATGGAGCATCTGCTTTGCATGCAAACTCCCACGACCCATGACCATTGTCCAGGCTTTCTGGGGCTGATGAAAGTTGTAGTTCAGCAACAGCTGAGGACCAAAGGTTGTCCACACCTAGATAGCTCAGCTGGTTAGAGTGTGGTGCTGATAACACCAAGGTTGCAGGTTCAGTCCCCATAAGCAACTGCTGCATATTCCTGCATTGCATAGCTGATCCTCAGGGTCCCTTCCAACTCTAAGATTCTAAACTGGGCTGTTTGATGTTCACACTGCAGCCGTTTCCCATGATTCAGCCACTGGGGTGACAAGAGGGAGGATGGTGGAATAGTGGGAAATGGTTTTATGTTCACCTGCAGCAGGTTACAGATAGAAGAGCTACTCAGGTGTTATTAGCATGTGTATTCAACAAGGGAAGAACAAGGAGCAGGGCAGTGTGGACTAGTCCTGCCTCTGACACCCACACTTCCTAGGCATCCACACTTAAAGCACAAACATCTGTAAGAAGGGGGATTTCCCCAAGATCTGGAGTCCTGAACAAAGGGGTGGTAGCTCCAGTGGAGTCTTTGCATATACAACTACATCCACAATTGTCTTGTTTTGTGAATACCCCCTACCCTAGGATGTGGTATGGTCCAAATGTCTTGTATTAAACCAACTCAAATGTATCTGTCCAGGGAAAAAGGTAAAAAACCCTCCACCTTGCCTCATATACACGTGTTAATAAATTTCAATATATTAATGTGTAAATATGTCATAATCCCTCCAAATATACGAATTTGGGAAGATTTAGGAGCCAATGTGCTTGGAAGTAGGATGCTAACATGGAAAAATAAGGCTGTTGTTTCAGCATCCCAGAGAGACAGAAATTTATTGGGTTGTAAATTAAAACAAACCTATCATGTAAAACAAAAACAGGAAAACAGGCCAACAGTGAGCCATAGAATTTTGGAAGGAAGTTGGAGGGAGAGGAAAATTAAGTAAAGCAAAACAGGACATTGGTCTGTTTCAGCACCTTTGATTTCTTAACAACCTGGAAGGGATTGTGGTTTGGGATTAGCTCAGTCTTCTCCCCTCTTCTTGGGAAGATTTTTTTGGAGGGGAGATGTTTCCCTTTTCCTACTGTCCAGAAACATCTCCCTGATATACTGGCAACAAATAAGGCACTCAGGTTCAGGGTGGGCAATGTGTTCCAGGGGAAAGGGAATATTCCCATTAGAATCTGCAATATTTGTTCGGAGGGCGGGGGCTTGGTGTTATACAAACACAGGAAACCGGGAATAGTGAAGCAACAGGTTGAAGTTGGACTAAATGATCCTTCAGGTATTCCTTTCAGTGCCATGACTCTAATTATAAGAGGTTCTGAGTCAGTGGGAGCAAAGGGTATTGGAAAGCCACTTGGTAAGATCGTCACCTCAAACTTCTACCACCTTCGTGAATAGACCAAGAAGGAAAGCAGGAAGATGATTCACCTTTTGGTCCCACATCTGGTTAGGGAGAGGAGACTGGGGAAAGGACACAGAGAGCTGAGACTCTCTGTAAAAAAAAATCTGATTGTTCCCCTAGAAATCTGGTAGTGAGCAGCAAACTTTGGGGCAACTGTTGGGGCATCTGATGCTGTGAGTCACCTCTGCTCAACCTGTATATTTATAAATAAATGCAAATATTACAAAATGCCATGAGACCTTTCAAAGGTAACAGAACCTGAATACACTCTTCACTCCTGAAGTTCCCACTGCCTGGAGAATTGGAGCATGTGTAGAACAATATTGATGGCTTATATTACATTAGCTGCTCAGTGTTAGTTAACTACAGGTGCCCGGGGGGAAAGAATGTGTTGTGATTCCCATGCCTTTATGTCCTGCCCCACCTGAGCCTATGAACTGCTAACTCAGCACAGGGGCCCATAGGAATGGGCTGTGTGATAATCAGCCGTGTTGTGGGTGTTTATTAGATTTCTGCATCAATCGGACATGCTGGTGTGCTGGTCTGCAGAATCTGCCAAGTCCTTTTGTACTCTCTCTACGACCAAACCAATTGTGACACTAAATAAAAGAAATGAAAGCTGATTTAACGAGATGAGATAATCTTTTTTCCTGTTTTTTTTCCCAATCCTTCCTTAAGTGCAAACACCATCTGGCTCCCCTAAACTCTGTCAGCTCTTCCAGTCCTGAGGCATTTTTGCTCTTCCTAATTACTGTCATTACACAGTGGGTAGTGATTACGGACGGATGCTGATGAGAGATACCAGGAAGGCCTTGTCCCCCTATAGACTCAGCACGGGGAACCAGCCAGCCTCTTCCCTGAAGTCATTTAAGAGGGGGAAAGAGGGGAGGAGGACTAGAGACAGCAATTTAAAAATTATGAATTCTTGGGAATTTTTTAATATCAGGGATGGTGGGGACCAGATAAGCAAGGCAAGAAAAGCTGGGAGTTCAGGGAATGAAATCAGTGAAGACACAATTTCATCTTTAAAAGTAGAAGAAAAAAACAAGCCAACACTGGCTTTTAAATTTACGGTTACACTGGTAAGGATAAGAGGGAACAAATTGAAACGCTTAACATTTCCAAGTAATTAGAAGCTTAGAATTAATTGAGAGAGTCGTATAGCCACACACAGGGAAGGTGAGAGAATTATTTCTAGGAATGAAGTCATCTGCCCCCAAATTGCATGACACTGAATAAAATGTGCATCCTTTGCAAGCTAAAAAAGAGAGGGGGAAATAGCAGAAAATGCATGATTCGGTTTCTTTAATGGTGCTTTACAAGCTTGCTATTTAAGGAGCCCAGTAAGGAGCACATGATTCTGAGGCTGTGATCCTGAGCTCACGCTAATACACAGGCAGTTGCCCCTTGCTAATACATGTAACCAACTCCTATAGACCGCTTCTTCCAAAGGTAGCAGGTCCCACTGAACTTCATGAGATTTACTTCTGCATTAATATAGACTGGATTAAACAATAAAAGTTGAAGCAACCCGATATCACATTCACTCCCCTCCCCAAATAACATCTGTGGTGAATTAATACCCCAAGTTGGTATTATTAGTAACTACTCAGGAGCTATAGGGATTAATCACGGTGATAATTAAGTAACTACTCAGGAGCTATAGGGATTAATCATGGTAATAATTAAGCCCACTAGCTGCAAATAAATATATAGCATCAGCTTTATCTCAGCTCTGCTAAATTAGGGTCTTTGTGCAGGGGTGCCGAAAAGAAAGCACTTAATGACCTCTGCTAATACTTATTGGATAGTCAGTCAGTAAATGCAAGGGGGATATCTGGCTACTCCTCCCCCCCACTCCACCCCAGTGTTTGTATGGGTGCATTGTTGAAATTCATAAATGACTCTTTGGCTTTGCTAGTTGGACAGCTCTGTTGGGAATGCAAACTGCTGATGTTAGAATAGTTGCTGAGCCTGCTGTCAGCTATGAAAGAGCTAAAAATTACATAATTTGTGCTCCCCAAGGATATTTTTCCTCAGCAGGTTACTTCTTTTCTCCTGGCAACCCTCTCCTCAGTAGCATCTCTTTTGTCCAGCTGCTGGACAAGTGATGGACACACAAACGGTACCTTTTAAATGAAGGATGGCATTGCACAGGTTGAATTGGCATCAACCTTGCCGATCAAATTATGTCTATGCCAGAAAAATATGTCTGTGTCAGTCAGTCTGCAGTTTGGATTCTGTGCCACTGCCAGCCCTTTTAGGGTGGGGGTAAGTAAGTGTTTGGGCAGCATGAGGAAACTCTGTCCACTCTTCCCTTCCAAATAGATTTCCCCCTTACATTCCAAAGTATTTCATTAACCTAGAATAGTGGTGAGGAAACTTTTTGGCTCGGAGAACCAGATCACTACCAGTTCCCACCCCCTGAGGGCCAACTTTCACAGGTTCCTCTCGCCTGTCAAAAGTCCCTTGTGCCATGTTTCTCAAACACCTGACAGCCCGCTGCCCCCATTTCCCTCCCTTGATAGATAAGAGCAGTCACCAAGATCTTTTCTGATTACAGTTCTGACAATTTTTTTAATAATAATAATAATAATAATAATAATAATAATAATAATAATAATAGGGCCAGAGGCCTCTCTACAGTCTTGGATGGTGGCCAATCTGGAGACACAAAAAAGCCAGGAGAAATGGGTCTAAAACCAGCCAGGTACCAATTACAGTGCTGAGCATCTCTACCTGAGGAACTCTTTTTGTGAGGCATGTGGTAAAAGAGTGCCACCTGGTGACAGGAGGGCACCTTCTGATTAACAGCGTGTAAGAACCAAAGCAGAGCCCTGCTGGATCAGGTCAAAGGCCCATCGGGCATCCTGCTCTCACAGTAGCAACTAGATGCCTATGGGAAGCTGGCAAGCAGGACCTGACTCTTCCCACTCTGTAATCACATTTGCTCCCCATTTTTCCTCTGAAAGGGGCCACATAATACCCACACTGCACCTGTAACAACTCAAGAGTTTAGTGTGGCAGCACCAGCACTCCGACATTTTCATTTAGACAAGCCTACCTGGGTGTTTAGAAAGTTTGTATGAGTTTTCATTTGTTCTAGTCTGTTCTATTATGGTTTTAACATTCTGTAAGTTTTTAATTACGGTTGCAATTTTTAAAGTGATAATTGTATTGTTTTATCTTTTTTGTAATCCACTTTGAGGGTTTTCTCGACAATCAAGTGGTATGCAAATTTTATGAAATAAATAAAATTAATAATAATAATAATAATAATAATAATAATAATAATAATAATAGATGACCCAGGAGACCCATTGCCAGTCAGTGTAGATTATGCAAGACTAGATGGATCATTAATCTGACTTGGGATAAGACAGCTCCTATGTCTGTATGTTCCTAACCCTGAAATTCACCTACTGGAGTCAGGTGTGTGTACACATTGCCTCTGAACACATGCTTATCTCAGGTACTTATTTTCAGAACCTGAACTGAACTCATAGAAGTCCTTCCCTTGCTGTCTGTCTGTTTGTTTGTTTGTTTCAGCAGCCTAATTTAGAAAATTTCATAGCTGCTGCTGCTGCTAAACCACTGGAAGTCAGAAATCTTGCCAATTTACCACATACTGCCTAGAGATCTGCTGTAAGATTCCTTTCTTTGCACCAAAGCAATCCATTCACTCCTAACAACAGAAGATCTGTTTGGAGCCACATTCAGAGAAAGCAAAATGCTCTATTCACGCTGTGGGGTTTTGTGGATGTTGTTGGAGGTTTTCTTTTGCAATGAAAAGATTTGCCTTCTCTCCCCGCCCCCCTCGCCAACCCCTCCATCTATCACTGGGGTTTTCTAAGACTCTTCTTGTGTTGCAAATCAGCACAAGCCAGGTAAGATTTCCCGCCTCCACCCCCCAAGCAGAGAAATTAATAATGTATTCAAACAAACACAATACAGACTCTGTCTTGAAAGGGGAGGTTTTTGTCTTGTTCATGAAAGGGAACTGGAAAAAAATGTCAGTGAAAACTTACCCAGAGAGATGAGAGCAGCTGTCACCACGCTCACCTCCCCGACCCTAGACAACAGACACACACACACACACACACACACACACACACACACACACAGGCACCATGAGGTGATCAGAGTCACATTAACAAACACTTCCTGGCAGGATAGTGAGAAGAAAACAACAGAGGCTTGTGACAGGCTGTTAGCATGTCTGGGACAAAACTAGCAGACCTCCTGGCTATCCAATCAATCTTGCATTTACCAGGCGCCCAAAGACAAACATTCCTATCCACACATATTTATATATTATTTGCTTTATTAATTTATTTGTCCTCCACATGAATCTCATAGAGGTTTATATAAAAACAACTAGAAACAAAATTTTACAAGTACAAAAAAAGAAGAAGAACGAAAGGCAGGTTTTAAAGCAGTACAGAACAAGCACCACAGGGAGAGGCCTTTTTGCCCAGTTGGAGAAACCTGTTGAAATGAAAACACCTTCAATTGTTTTTGTCAGAACCTAAGAGTAGCCTCTGAAGCTGAGGCTCCAATACTTTTGGCCACCTCATGAGAAGAGAAGACTCCCTGGAAAAGACCCTGATGTTGGGAAAGATGGAGGGCACAAGGAGAAGGGGACAAGAGGATGAGATGGTTGGACAGTGTTCTCGAAACTACCAAAATGAATTTGACCAAACTGCGGGAGGCAGTGGAAGACAGGAGTGCCTGGCGTGCTCTGGTCCATGGGGTCACGAAGAGTCGGACACGACTAAACGACTAAACAACAACAACAACAGTAGCCTCCTGGATCAGGCCATCTGCTCCAGCATCCTGTTCTCACAGTGGCCAACCAGATGCCTATGAGAAGTCTGCATGCAGGACCCCAGCACGAAAGCATTCTCCCCTCCTGTGGCTTTGAGCAACTGGTATTCAGAGCTCTACTGCTGCAACCATGCAAGCAAACCATGGCAATGATGGCTAGTAGTTATGGATTTATCCTCCATAAATTTTTACAAAAGGTACAAAAGTTCCAGAAAATACAAATAGCGGACACCTGATGTATCTCAGCAGGGATGCTCTTCTGCAGAAGGGGGGCAGCCACATGGAAAGCTCTGCTCCAAGTTGCTGTGAAGTGGGCTTTTGGGGACTTGAAGAAGAAACTCTCCTGCAGAATGCAGCTTATCAAGGAGACATGCTAGGCTGGGACTGGCTAATAGGTAGCTGCTGATGGAGAGAGAGCACTGTGGTAGGCCAGTTCAGTCTAGCAAATATCTCAGATATTTTGCATATCTACTTCCCCTTTGAACATAGAGAGTTTTGCCACAGGATATGCATTTATAAAAACTATTTAGAAGCTCAACCTTCCTTCTTCACCTGGTCATACCATCTGCATCCTGTTAAACTGAATTGTGGAACATGAAACTTTTACGTGTGTGTGTGTGGGGGGGGAGATTTGAGCAGATATACTCGCTATATCTATAGCAAGATGCCCAGATCTCTGTCCATGGTCCTGCAGGACCTCAGCTGACCATACCCTAGCTTCCTTCCTTTTCTTTAACATTCTACAATTCTGAAACTTTTCAGACCCATTGCATTTATGTTTTCAACCCTAAGAAATAGTTGTGGGTGGTTATTTTATAGGAGTATTTAAAGCTGATTTTAATAAAAGCTTTGTAGCTGTACAAGAAACTGCCCTTTGGACTACACATACAATCTGTAATCCCCACCCCCAAAAAATTGGGACCTACCATGTTTGACATTCCCTGACCAGGATTAAGAAAAGAGAAAGAACAGAATTGTAAAGTTGTGGGCTGAAGTTGTGGGCTGAATGTAAAAAAGAAAAAGTCCAGCTTCATTAAGCTATCAAATGTTGAAGGATAACAAGAATATTGCAGAATAAGGACCACTAGCCACTGAGTGTACGTATGCCACATTCAAATTATTTTGTATTACATCTAAAGTAAATATGCAGTCTTATATCTTATATTGCCAATGTTTATTTTATCTTATTTCATAAATTTTATACACTGCTTGCTTGTAAAAAACACACACACAAAATCAAAGCTGTTTTCAAAAAGAATTATATAACACTGTGGAATAAAAATAATTTCAAACATTAAAAAATATGCTCCTTAGTGGTTCAAATAGCTCATTTAAACTTCCACTGGGTATTTCTGTCCACTTGCAGTCATCATTTTTCATTCCCACTTAGTAACTCACCATCATATTGCCAGGGGAGTTTCAGGGTGCGGAAATTAAGATTAAGGTAAATGTGAGCTGAAAGCAATCATTTTATTCCATGAGATATACATTTTCCAGAGCTTCTCCAATTGAAAACATTACAGAGGAGGGATGCCTTGGCAGGGTGGGAAAACGCTTTTCAACCCAAGGACCACATTTCGTTGTTGGAGTGGGGTGGGGTAGCAGTGGGGATGGCAGTAGTGGGAATGGCTAGAGACATAAGTGGGTGGTGCAGGGGAAGTGACTCTCCTTTGTACAGCAGGCTGCATTCCAGCTCTGCCAAAAAACAGCAGTTCACACTCTCTCACACACATGCACACCTACATCCAGGCAAGCAAGAGGAATTGTCACAGTTCAGGGGCACATTCCAGCCAGGTAAAAGCACTCCAAGGGGGCCCTGAGCAGGGCCAATAAGAATAGCCAGGCTTGAAATCTCCCGCCCTTGGTATAAAGTGTCCCAGTAGTCTCCTTTTTCTTAAAGCAATTGCTGGGAGTTTCTGGCAGCTAAAAGACTGTTTCAACATCTCTACAATGTGGGAAATAACAAACTCTCTTCCAGTTACAATGAGGCAAGCCCTTTGTAAATCTGTCCATCCACTATTCCTCTTTTGAGTTGAAAGGGAGTTTTATGATGCTTGAGGGAGAGTCTTCAAGTCTCCGCCCTCTAGAACTTGTTGCTATGACCAGTGGCGTAGCGTGGGTTGTCAGCACCCGGGGCAAGGCAAGTAATTTGCGCCCCCTAACCCGTGGATTTGCGCCCCCTAACCCATGGATTTGCCCTAACCCCAGATGTTGCGCCCGGTGCGGCCGGGCCCCCCTGCACCCCCCCACGCTACGCCACTGGCTATGACTCCGACTCCTCCTCGTCCCAGATGACGCTCTCCTGAGTAGTCTTGGTGGTCACCAACTCAGTTGCCCCAAGTTCCGTTGCCGGCAGTGGAAAGGTGGGGTTGCATTGTTTATCACAGGAAGTCAGGGAAGCTGCCTCCGTGACATCACTTCCTGCCATAGCAGTATACTGGACTTCTCTTTTTAAGGCATCATCTCTGGCAGTGTTTAAAGCATCGTTTGAATGTGGGCACATAAGTATTTCAGGATCACCATCTCCTGGACTGCAACTGTGGCCTTTGTGAGGTTCATTTTCAAAGGCAATGACACACTTCTCATTTTCTGAAAGAGAAACAGCTTAATGAGTAATGTGAAAGCAGTAGAGAAGTGTAGGATAAGAGGCCCCCTTGCCTTTTAGAACATCATCAGCAGCAATGTCTATAGGTCAGGGAGTGAAGCACCTCAGGTCTGTGGGCTGGGTGCTGCTTTCCCATGCTCTCTTCTCTGACCCTCTGTGCTTTCTGCAGCCCACAGCCCCTCCCCAGCCCACAATCATTACTGATGGTTTCTTCACCCCTTCCTTGAGTGTTTTTGCCTGGCTGAAATGTGTCCTTGAACTCTGATAATATCTCATCTAGCTCCCTTGGATGGAGGATGGAGAGGGGGGTGTGAGTGGCTACAGAACCTTACCTAATATGCAAAGGTAACATTTACACTGGGGACGCGGGTGGCACTGTGGGTTAAACCACAGAGCCTAGGACTTGCCGATCAGAAGGTCGGCGGTTCGAATCCCCGCAATGGGGTGAGCTCCCGTTGCTCTGTCCCAGCTCCTGCCAACCTAGCAGTTTGAAAGCATGTCAAAGTGCAAGTAGATAAATAGATACCGCTCTGGCGGGAAGGTAAACGGTGTTTCCGTGCGCTGCTCTGGTTCGCCAGAAGCGGCTTAGTCATGCTGGCCACATGACCTGGAAGCTGTACGCTGGCTCCCTCGGCCAATAAAGCGAGATGAGTGCCGCAACCCCAGAGTTAGCCATGACTGGACCTAATGGTCAGGGGTCCTTTATCTTCATTGCTCCACCCACTTTTGCTTGTGGCCCCGCATGTCAGTGGCATGTGCCCCCCCATTAAGGTTGCCCAGTAGGGCTGAAAAGGGTTTCCTAGCCTTGCCCCAGGTTATACTCTTACAAAAGTTCCCTCCATGCTCACCTTTAGCATTCTCCTCTTCACAGCATCTGAAAACTTCAGGGATGTCTTGTATGAGGCGACAAGAAGAAAATCATAACTTGGTTAAGCGGAACATGATAATAAAAGAGGAAAGTGAGCTAAGATATACGGGACTGACATTGGCATTGGCCCCTGAATAGCCCAGGCAGTTGCCTTCAAATTGGACCCAAATGTGAATCCTTCCTGCTGTTACTTCTCCAACCCATTCAAGATTGTTCTGGGGTCTATCCAGGAAGAATTCTTCTTCTTATATATTTATTTGTACCCTGCCATTTTCCCCTGATGGGACTCAAGGTGACTTACAAAAGAACTGTTGGTCACAAAATTATTTCCCTTCCTAGTCACCCCCTACTCCCAGGCAGGCCATAGGCTGCCATGGGCTTCTGTTGCCTAGGCAACAGTAGCTGGGAAGAGAGAGGGGAAGAGTTTCCCCAAAGAACAGCTCCAAAGTCAGCCCCCTTGTAGCATGCTGGTGGAAGGGGGCAAGGTACTCTTGGCCAGGTCCTGAAATATCCAAGGTGAGATCATGGGGGGAAGGTCAGAAACAAAAGACACAGGTACACGACAAGCACAATTTATATCACTTTGAACTCCCATGATGCTAGGAATTGTAGTTTGTGGAGGAGCTGAGACCACTCTGTTAAGTATTTCTGCCACTACCAATGGAATTACATTTCCCAGGATATTTCTGGGAGAGGTACAGCCAGGTTAAGCCTGTAAATCACAGCTTTCCAAACGGTGTATGTCCACTGCAGTGTGTAGGCGTGTCGCGCAAACACTCCCTGCACTCTTCCCGGGGCTGAAAAGGGGTGAGTTTAACCTCCGGTTTCCTAGAAAAACTGAATTACTATGTCGTGAAATGTTGCATGTCTAAAAAGTGTCACCAATATGAAAAGTTTGGAAAGCTCTGCTGTAAATGCAGTTAGGTCCAAGGAATGTAAAGCCAACAAACTATATCACATGGTAATGGGAAAGCCTTTCCTGCTTTTGGTTATCCAAGGGCAAATTCAAGGATATATCAGTAAATGATGTGTGGATGTGCACCATAATCAAAATGATTAATACTGGTGAGCAAAGTCATTTATGGAGCAATTGGCACTTAGATGCCCCTGGTGATCGCTAACAGATAATTAGAATAAGACGAATCAGTTCTGCTCTCAGTACTTTGCAGGCAAAAACCATGCATTGTATGGCTTGTTGTGTATATGCCATTGGATTGGAACTAGATGGCAACTCCCCAAATGTGTGAATATCTATTGTTGTGAAGATTGGCAATGCCTACCTGTAGAATTCTCCTTTTCAGCTCCTCGCATCCTCTTCTTCCTCTTTTGTTTCAGGATTACAATGCACAGCACTGCAGCTACTGCCAAAACTAGCCCCATGAGAATGTAAATTCCGAAGAGTAAAGATGAGCAAGCTGGGTCTGCAGCAAGAGGTGTTGGTGCTTGGGTTTTGGTTTTTTAAAGTTTTTTATTTATACAACAAGAAAAAAGAACAAAAAAAACACAAATACCAAATTACACACAAATTACAAAAATAACCATAGACACATAATTTTCTTAGCAAACAATAAAACATCTATTGGTCTTAACACTAAAGACCCAACCTCCCGTCTATTCCATATTTCAAATTCATATTACTTATTGCCAATACACACTTTTATCATAATTAAACTTATTCTCAATAAATCTAATTTCTTACATCTACCTTGCAACTATTACTGAAGTTCCTCGAATGCTGCAACAGAATTTAAACTACTATATTTATTTTTCAGAT
This sequence comes from Podarcis filfolensis, assembly GCF_964270895.1. NCBI lineage: Eukaryota > Metazoa > Chordata > Lepidosauria > Squamata > Lacertidae > Podarcis > Podarcis filfolensis. The sequence goes on along the minus strand of NC_139612.1, from coordinate 44,319,201 downwards.
ATTAAAGCCCCCAGAATTGACTGTATACCAGCGGAACTTTTTAAAACCAATGCGAACTGGTGGGCCCCCTTGCTAGCCTCTCTGTTCACATATATAGATAGAACTGCACAGATTCCATACGACTGGGGGACTTCCATCATTATTTCCATTTACAAGAAAGGCTCGAGGGACGATCCCTCCAACTATAGACCTATAAGCCTCCTGAATATAATAAGTAAATTATACGCTAAACACCTCAGCGAGAAACTGTGCGAATGGATAGAAAGAGTGAAGATTCTTGATGATGCACAGGCAGGATTTAGACAGGGGAGATCCACAATGGATCACTGCCTGATCTTACAGCACCTAGCTGAGAAATACACGTCGCACCACAATCACCACCTATTCGCAGCATTTGTAGACTTTAAAGCAGCCTTTGACTCCATCCCAAGAACCCAACTCTGGGACAAACTTAACAAATCATCCATAGACCGACGTCTGCTGCTACTAATATACAAACTGTACAACAACACACGACTTCGTATAAGATGCAGCCAAGAAGGTCAACTCTCTAATTTCATTAGAACAACAAAGGGAGTTAAACAAGGATGCATTTTGGCCCCCTTTTTGTTCAACATCTATATAAACTCCCTAATAGACCACCTACAAGGAGCGGATATACACGCCCCAAAATTAGTAGACAAAAAACTGCCTATCCTACTCTATGCAGACGATGCGGTTATATTGTCCCAGACTCGGATGGGCCTCAAAAGAGCTCTTAACAGCTTATCCCAATACTGTAGAGAAGAGAAACTAGCAGTGAACTACCAAAAAACAAAAATCATGGTTTTCTCTAACAAAAGGAAAATATACAGATGGAATTTAGACAATCAGGAGATTGAACAAGTGACATGCTTTAAATATCTAGGAGTTATATTCCAAGCATCAAGGAAGAAGACTGCCCACATAAATTACAGCTCCTCTACAGCACAAAAAAGTACAACAGCAATCCTAAGATTCCATCGTACAACGGGGGGAAATTTCATTCCTGCTACAATTAAACTATTCGTTGCAAAACCAACAGCACAAATACTATACGGCGCACCACTCGTCTCCCTCTCTAATCTAGACCCATATGAAAAGATACAATCAGGTTTCCTTAGATCACTCCTGCAAGGACCTAAATGTGTCCCAAACACCGCCCTACGACTGGAAGCGGGCTTATACAGCATTAAAGCCAAAGTATGGATAAGAACCTTATGCACTTGGCTAAGACTTAACAACTCGCCGGTTGGACTACTTTCCCTGATGCTTCTTGACAAATTCCAATCTAGTTGGTTGAAGGGCACTCTCAGAAAACTGGCCACATATGGTCTCTCCCCAGAGTATCTATTAAGTTTAGAAAGGGGAAGGGCCAAGAACATAATCAAAGAAAGACTCAGGGACATTGAAGCCCAAAATGACTTCAATCAACTTCCGATAACTTATAAACTTTTATACAACCCCCAAAGGCCCCATCTAGCAAACTATCTCAAAGTTCTAGACAACGCTAAACACCGATGGGCATTTTCCAGGGCCCGCTTTAACGCTCTCCCTTCAGCTCTTCTAGAGGGAAGATACAATAAAATACCGATAGAACAAAGATTATGTCCCTGTAACAGCAATGAAATCGAAACCATTGGGCATGTCATCTTATACTGCCCATTATATCGAGACTCAAGAAAAGAGCTGATCGAACCGATTCTGAGGAAAATACCTCGCAGTACAGACGACACCTATATCAGACACCTCTTAGCTGACAAAGAGCCCGAAATTAACAGGTCCGTGGCAAAGTACTGTTACATTGCAACAAGAATAAGACGAGCAATGACGTCAACAACGGAGTTCAAATTGTAAACATCGAAGGAACGATAATAAACAGTAGCGACACCTGAACTGAATTTTTAAAACTTTAAAAGTCGAAACCTGGTCATAAATATAAGTACCAATTCTGTGAATTGGCCATATTTCTACTGTTATTTGTAGCACAATACTACTTTTAATGTCATATTTTTATAAATTACTTCCTGGTCACTGACCGTATTAAAGATATTTGATTTTTTCCCCCAGATATTCTTTGAAAACCTCCCATTTTGAAACGAATTCCTGTTTTGATTTATTCTTTATTTTTTCTGATAAACCATCTAATTCGGCATATTCTGTCAGCTTTTGGATCCAATCTTGTATAGAGGGGATTTCATTACTCTTCCATTTTGCTGCGATCAAAACTCTTGCTGCCGTCGTCGCGTATAAAAAGATACCCTTCCTCTTTTGTGGAATATCCAAATCTGTTATTCCCAGGAGGTAGGCCTCTGGTTTTTTATTGAAAGAGATCTTTAGCATTTTTTTGCAGTTCTGCATGTATACTCTCCCAGAATACCTGTATTTTCCTACATATCCACCACATATGGTAGAATGTCCCTGAGTCTTGGTTCCTGAGTTATGGTTACTCATTTCCTCTAGGTGCTTGGGTTTTAATGGGGGCTGCTGTGGAGGAAAACAGAGGGGGCATCTTTATCCCACTCTTCCACTGAAAAAGGCTTCTAGAGCAGCTTACAAATATAAGTCTCTGCTTTCAGACTCGCCATCTAAGCGGCATGACACTAGAGGAAAAGGGACTGGGAGGGAGGAGGGGAAAAAGCAAGACCAGGCACTAATTCCTATTTACAGAGCTCTTGTAGTGAACAGCAGGAACGGAAAATTTGGAGATGACTCAAAAGCTGCTGCTCGTGCCAACAGAGAGGGTCCTGCAGTCCAGTCTCTCTATCTCTTTCCACCTGACTGAGTGCTGACAGTTGAGGGAGTGGCCTGATGCAGCTGTCTTTTAACAGAACTGATGGAGAGGCCTTGCAGACATACATGGCAGTCTGACAGTGGGTCATGTTCACTGAGTTTGGAATGGGGCTTTTGGAGCAACTGAGTTATCTCAGCATTAGAGCAGAAATGGTCAGCAGTACAGTGGTACCTTGGGTTACATACACTTCAGGTTACATACGCTTCAGGTTACAGACTCCGCTAACCCAGAAATAGTACCTTGCTTCAGGATGACAACAGAAATCGTGCAGCAGCGGCGCGGCAGCAGTGGGAGGCCCCATTAGCTAAAGTGGTGCTTCCGGTTAAGAACAGTTTCAGGTTAAGAACAGACCTCCGGAACGAATTAAGTACTTAACCTGAGGTACCACTGTATTATGTTGTCTCTTTACTTTTTTTTCTGTCCCACAATTCCTCCAGGATGTCAAGGGAAGATTACAGGGTTCGTTCCCCTTTCTCCTTTTATCCTTACAACGACACTGAGATAAATTAGGCTGTGAGAATATAACTGGCCCAAGGTTACCCAGCGGACTTTCCTTGCAGTGGGGATTTGAACCTGGGCCTTCTCAGTCCTATCCTGACAACTGTAACTACAAACAATGAAATATGTCCCCTCTCTGCTTTAAGCTCATTCTAGGAGGCCTGTTTTGTGATCATCCCACCATATGAAGTATGACAGGCAACTAGTTATGTGAGGGCTTTCTGGATTGTGGTTTCCCACATCTGGGAGCCCCTGCCCTAGGAAAAATTCTCAGATCCACAGTTGGGCAATACTTTTGTTTAGGTCAACCAAAACGTCGCACAACATTGACATTGAGCAAGCTTTTGAGCCCTCCATCTTCAGCAGGTCAGATGACAGACAAAGTATGCAGGTGGTGGGGGAAAGATTCAAAACCATAAAGTTCAAAAATTGGATTGGATGCTGCAGCCATGAGCTGTCTCTCAGACTAACCAACCTCACAGAAAAACAATACTGTAAAATAAAATAAAAATCTGATTACCTGGGGTTAAAATACATGTTACTATTTAGCAGTGCTTCAAACATCATCAGGTGCACTTAGTCTAATTCTGTTCCATTTCTTAATCCAAAACCCCAGTTACAACTCTTTGTTTCTCTGTCTTTCCTATTCCATCTTTACTCTTCTTTTTTCTAGTTAGCATTCTGGTTTAAAGATAATTTGTTATCTCTCTGGGTAGGGCAGATCACAGCAATTGACAGAAATCTTCATTTTTGTAAACCACTTAGAGGGTTTTTTTTACAATCGAGTGGTATATAAATATTGTAAAAAAATAATAATAAACAAATAATTTTCATATAACATTTGCTCAATTTGCCCTCATTGTTTTATGGATTAATCCCTTCTTTCCCTTCATTTCAGCACTCTCTCCTAATAACTATCATAATAACTTACATAAAGATAAAGGTAAAGGGACCTCTGACCATTAGGTCCAGTCGCGGACGACTCTGGGGTTGCGGCGCTCATATCGCTCTATTGGCCGAGGGAGCCGGCGTAAAGCTTCCGGGTCATGTGGTCAGCATGACTAAGCCACTTCTGGTGAACCAGAGCAGCACACGGAAACGCCATTTACCTTCCCGCCGGAGGGGTACCTATTTATCTATCTGCACTTTGACGTGCTTTTGAACTGCTTGGTTGGCAGGAGCTGGGACAGAGCAACGGGAGCTCACCCTGTCATGGGGATTCAAATTGCGACCTTCTGATCAGCAAGCCTTAGGCTCTGTGGTTTAACCCACAGTGCCACCCGTGTGGCTTACATACCATTCCCAATTATATGGTTTTTAAAAGTGTTAAGGGCTGTGCTTTATAAATGCTAGGGCAATGGAGTCCAAACTCTCCCCTACCCAAGCCCATTTGAAAATTGCTGAAGGCCTTGGTGGATCACTTAATGGTTTTTCTGCCTGTTAAGGCAATTGTAATGCATTACGCTAGATGCTGTATTATTTTTAATTGCATTTTTATAGCTTCTTTCTATTTATTATATATTGTATAGAATCTGAGCTGTAATGCAATAAAATACCCTGTGATATGCTGTGAACTGCCTAAATGAAGCTCAAGGACCATAATTTGGGAACCCTGAGGTGATGATGTTTCCACATGGAGGCACACGAAAACCTATTTGTCCATATAGCCTAATATGCTGTACTCTAAATGGCAGCGTGTCTCTGACTTTTCTGGAAGAGGCCCTCCCCATCACTTGCTTACAGGTTAAATGGAGATGTTAGAACCTTGAGATGGGGCCCTGAGATAGCAATGCAGTTCGAAAGCAGGCCAATGCAAGGAGATAAATAGGTACCGTGACAGCAGGAAGGTAAACGGCATTTCCGTGCACTCTGGCTTCCATCACAGTGTTCCGTTGTACCAGAAGTGGTTTAGTCATGCTGGCCACGTGACCCAGAAAGCTGCCTGTGGACAAACACTGGCTCCCTCGGCCTGAAAGCGAGATGAACTTTGCAACCCCATAGTCGCCTTTGACTGGACTTAACTGTCCAGGGGTCCTTTACCTTTTTTATAACAGTCCCAAGGGGTCTTTTTTGTGTGGACAGATACTTATATATATTACCCAAGTGGCACCGTCAAACCTGTGTAGCATCATGGTTAAACAAATGAGCTACAGTGAAGTGCAAAGTTTCAGGATGAATTACCCTTTAGTCATGAGCTCACCAAAGGCCAGCCCCTATCTCTAAGCTTCAACATGCTCTCCCCCACATAGGAACCATAGAAAGCTGTCATATAGAAAGGCAAACTTTTTCTTTTTTTAAAGCATGCTATAAATGCAACCAGCAATTCAACAGATGTGTGTCAGAAGCTGCATGGCACCCAGTTACACCCCCCCACCTACTTGTGGAGCCAATACCAAAACCCCAGGCTCTACATTGGTGTCGCAGTCCCAGACGCAGGAAGATGTGGTACTGCACTGACAGACTTCACACGTTATGGTTACTCATTTCCTCTAGGTCAGTTTCCCACACGTGTACCAAAACATGAGTACGGCAAATGCCCACAAAGAAGCAACCTCATTGCTCTTGTCGACCCAAACAACAACCCTGTCTGTCTTACCTGATGCCTTCACTATCATTCCTATTTGATAGATATGAAATTGAGACTGAAAAAGAGCCAATTGTGATTGGTAGGCCTTTTAAGGGAGACCACTGGTGCTCTTCCTTGAGAAGATAAGAAGAATCCTGCTGAACCACGGCAAAGATTAATCTAGTCCATCATCCTGTTCCCCACAATGATCAAACAGGTGCCTCTGAAAAACCCATTAGCAGGATTTCTGGACCACAGCCCTCTCATACTGTGGTTCTCTAGCGGCTGGCTATGCTACCTCTACTCTGATCCCGCTAACAACAATTGATATCCAAGGTCATCAGTAGATGAGAATATTTCTTCTGTTCCTGTTCTCATCCACCTGTATAGGTATAGGATTTGATTCCAACTGAACTCAATGCACCCAGGGAACAATTCCCTCCCGCTCTTTCCAAAAGTCAAGGAGATTGTTTTTATTGCTTACTTGTCTCCTTCTCAGTGTTCCTCTGCATCTTTTCACAGCTCACACATTGCTCAACCAGGCGGTCATAGCAGAGGCTGGGGAGATGGCAGGAGTTGCCGGTACCAGAGCGCCTGCTTCTGGGTCCACAGTGTACACATTGTTTGCTCTGATGGTCGTAGCAGAGGCCAGGCTCAGAGCAGGTGGTATCCACACCTGAGTGGCTGCTTCTGTTCTGCAACATGGTTCAGTCTTCAAAGAAAGAAAAGGAAGGGAAACCCCAGATTATCAAGGCTTAACGAGATAGCAGGTTATACAAATGACAAGCAAGTATGAGAAACTGTTGGACTTTGAAGCCTGCGCTTCTCTCCCTTGAGATCTCACTTCCTCCAGGAGGCCCTTTATAAAAGAGCAAAAGGAGGAACTTGCCCAAGCAACGCCCTCCTGTCCTGTAACTCCCCGCCTAGTATTACGTTTGATTCTTGTGGTGTAAAAGCCATGTCAATGTGACGATATACGTCCAAATGGACGAGGGGCCTATTGGTTGGCATAGGGTTTATTCTAAACTTCCACCTCTACTGGACTAGTAGGCCCGCCCCCAAACATTTTGTGGCCGAAAGAACATGAAAAAGGGGAGAAATGGAAAAGAGAAAGGAAGCCATAAAAATAGCAGAAAGAGAAGGAAAGACAGAGAAAAAGGGAATATGAAGAAGGAGAAGTAAGAGAGCAAGAAAAATGGAGGTGCCTTGAAAAGAGCGGAGAGTAAGGCAATGAGTCCAACCAATGATTTGGGCGTAGCAAGGCTCGCTTCCCTCACACAGTATAACTATATGGCTGAGCCCCACACAGCAGAATATAACTTTTGTGACTAAGATTATTTCACACTGCACAAAGACAGCTGGAGAAAGGCCATAGCTTGTGCTTCAGTGCTGCTACTAGTCAGTACAGATCCTGGGCTAAGTAGACTCAGTATAAACATCACGTATTCAAGCCCAATGCAAGATAGGTTGGAACCACCACACATCTCAAAGGGTTGTCCTCTTATCCATCACCTTTGGAGAGGAGAGCTCTTTTTGTTACAAGGAGGTCAAATCAATTAAAACTAGGCTTAAAAGTCCCCTCTCAGTCACTGCCCACCAATATCTCAGATTTTTTGTTTCTTTTTCTCATTATATTTAATCTCTTTCCCTTTTTAAACCTAGCCTGCTTTCATGGAAGATTCAGTCATATGGTGTTCCACATCTCTGGCTTTTTCTACCATTCAGCCTTTCTGTATCTCACTTACATGGTCGTACTTTCCACACCAGCATGTATATTTGCCTATCTGGACTGAGCTGGTTTATGACTCAGTAATTCCATGTAAGTATTGGTCAGAAGGTGAACTGTACAAACTCCTCTCGCACATTCCCCTCTCCCCACAAACTCCAAGGCAAGTCGTTCTTTAAGTTTCAACTGGGCCAGGAAGCAATGCATTGACTGGCTCTCACATTTCCCAATCATGTGCTGTGCAGATGGAATATTTTCCTAGTTGATTAAATGCCCTTGCAGCATTTGTGCAAGTCTGGAGTGCATTCACTGTGCATCCAGCCTCAGCAATCTGCAAATGCACTGCACCTCTCTGTGCTGCAGGCACAGCATTGCAGTAGAAGCAGTGATGGGCTGGGCTTGCGGTGCACTAGACTTTTACAAGAATCACTTCCTCTCTCTTCACTGTGATGGTCTGGCTTGTCTGGGAGCAACACAGCAAGGTGTTTTCTGAAAAGCTGGAGTGTCAGCGAAGTTTTTACAATCTCCCCCTAACTCCCACCGCTTTGTTGGGATCCCTTTGTTAGGAAAGGTTACAGTATTTGAGGTCTTTTCTTAGGTTGTTGTTGTTGTTGTTTTAAATGAGAGTAAAGGGAGTGGGAGACACATACGATAGAGGTGTAAACAATTATTCATAGTGTAGCAAAAATTGCTAGAGAAACATATTTCTCCCTCTCTCATAATATTAGAATCTAGGGCCAGAAGATTCAGAACAGACAAGAGAAGGAACTTCTGCAAACAGCACATTATTGAATGATGTTATTTATCCCCACAAGAGCAAAAACTGCAGGTTGTCTGTCAGCAAAGCCTCTGGCTTCCTCAAGGTGTAGACCTCACTGTGTGAGGAAACCTTGCAATGGGTCTGTCCTAATACCAGCAAGCAGCTGGAGGTAGGAAACCTTCAATAGCTGTATTTATTTGTGACCAGCAGATCAACAATTCCCTTTGGATGTGTATGAGACTCATGCTATTACAATGATTTTAAGCTGCAATTCAGCAGCAGCAGCTGCAGTGAATCTTGCACACACCCCAGACCTTGCACCTGGTGTTGGGACACTGTTTGCACCCCCATAGTCATGCTACTGAGTGAGGGATGCTCTTCTCAGACATCCATCTTTTCACTAAATTATGTCTAGTTAATAACAAAGTTTGCCAAGGTAGATGAAGGATCTGCAGAGGAAAGGAAGGGAAGAGGCTTTCTGGCAGGGCACAGCTAATTGCACATGGAAAGGAAATAAACCATTGGATATGGGGACATGGTCCCATTTGCTCAATAGGGTTGAGTCAAAAGACAAAGCTTCTGCTTCAAGCATTGTTCAGAATAGCACTAATAACAGCCCAGCCTCGGTAACTTGCTGTTCCAGAAGATGAAGCCAAGCAAATCGGCTGTCTTCCATCTTCTCTCCAGCTGTCTCTTTTCTTCTCTGGATTCCAGTTCTGCAATCTGAGCTTTCCCTACATGCTCCTTAGAGGCAGTAGGCAGGGTAGTGGCTTGGCCTTGTCTAACACCCTCGCCGCCACTTTTGGAACTGCTACAGCTCAGCAGCAGAACATGCTGTTCCTTTAAAGTCCTTGTGCTCTTGCTGTGTGCGATGCCACGCGATGAGTCAGATCAACAGGGAATGGCCCTCACACAAGGATCAGCTGCAAAGCCATTTCGCGTTCTGGGGAAATGAGGTTGCGGGCTGGGAGCAAGCCCTTCCCACACGCATGGGGCGGGATAGCCCCTGCGCAATTGGATGGTCCTCGGCCATGTCATCCTTAGGCTGTCCAATCCACGGCTGAGGACTCGCCCGTTTTCTCCCTGCTTGGTCAGTTCTCCCACCCTCCTGCCCTTAGGTTAGGCTCTTTATTTCTTGACCTTGCTATGGACCTCGGTTGGTCACCTTGGTTGTCCAAGGGGCCTGGTAGGAATTTTTCCCCGCTTGGCAAATTGGCACCGGCCATTCGGTTTTTCACCGGCCATTCGGTTTGGCGGTTAGGCATTGGAATATTAGGTTGAAGGTCAGGGGAGGTAGTGGCCATCACCTACCCCTCCTAATTCAAGGGTATTCCATTAAAGGAATCCAGGGGGGCATGGTCTCTGTCCGAAGCCCCAGACAGGGGGGCTAGGGCAATGGCACAAGCCCTAGCAGTGACCCTGGGGGAGTTCCTAGTTGATGTGCATCAGCAGAGCTCCCCCTACTGGTGGTTAACCCTTCCAAGACTCCTGCAGACAGGCAGGAGTCAGATATAGTCATGTGGTTTCCAATGCCTAAGCCAATACCACTCACACTCTGTAACCAACAAAGTTGTGGCCTTTTTCGCCCATTAACCTAAAATACTTTATTCCACTTCCTGGGAGGGTTTGGGACCTTGCCACGCAATGCTTCTCACAGGAAGGATATCTGGAAATGCATGTGCCATTGAGCTGTGGTGGTAGGGAGAACCATTTCTCATTGCCCTATATCAGTATACTTATTTCTACCCTTTCCCACTGTTATTTTGATTTGCTCATTTGTTCGCAGAGTTTGTACCTGCTCTTCATCGGAAAGGCTCTCAGACAACCACCCCCAACACAATCCCTGTCTTCAGAAAAGACACAGCACAAGATGAAAAGTGGATGGGGAAGGAAGAGGAAAACAAACCCAGGCGCAAGATTCTTCTGATTCACTTCTGCTTTCACCCCTACTTTTCTGCCAAGATTCCTGGTACTGCAAGATTATGACAAGTAACTGACTCCATCATCATTCATGGGGGCTTCAAGGCTCCTACAAATATAATCAATCAAGAACAATCTTGCAGATATCTGCGACTGTCCTCTGCTGTGTCACCAGCACTTTTCAATTCAAACATTTTTAAAGACTCACTTGAAGTTGTGAACTGACTGCCAAGTCTATGGAAATGAAATAGCTATCTGGAGGAATGGACTGATAATGTGCAGATTAATCTTTTGAGCAGAGCCAGAATGAGCGCAGATTTCTTGACTAGCTTGCATTTTGCCATTCTAGTCCCCACCTTCCCGTTACTGATCTTCACAAGCTGGACAAGCATCAGTAGGAATGTCTGAGTGGTTCATTGCAGAAGTGAGCTGATCTGATCTGCACCTCCAAAGCTAAAGTGCAGAGTCTAATTTGCAATTCTCCAAATTTTGCATTTTCAATTCAATAAATGTATCAAAATGCATGGAAAATGCATTTTTAAAATTACTTTAGTACATTATTTCAATACATAGCAGCACATTTTGTGTACATTTTTTAAAATGCAGATTAATGTGGAAATGAATTATGAATGATTAATTAGGAACACATATGAAAGAGACGGATCTGTCCATCGCTTGAAGCATGTGTCCACTGTCCTAGTCAAAACTTGTTTCTTGCACACTCCCAAGCATCCTTGTACATTTGCAGGAGATTGTAGCAGAAAATGATCTAAAAGGGCAGACACACAACACAAGGCTGAGGCTCATTTTCACACTTGCCATGCTTATAATGTGGGTGTAAAGGTCATATTAGCTAGAATGTTTATTTGCATTACAAATTACCACTCTGCTTTCTCTTCTGCATCAACAATGACCAGCCACCAGTGCAAATCATGTGAGAGAGGCTCAAAGGCAATTTGAAGCTGCACTGTTGTACACAATGGAACTTCTGAGCAAACAGAGATAGGATTGCCCTGAAAACTTTATATGTGATAATGCTCAAAATCTCTGCCGTTTTGAGAACATTTTCACAGGAGGCTTACACAAGCCTAGAATGTAGATGTAAAATCTAGAACATACAGTAGATTTTCTTCTACTTTAGCTAATGGGGCCTCCAGCTGCCGCCGCGCTGCTGGAGCCCAATTTCTGTTCTCATCCTGAAGCAAAGTTCTTAACCGGAGGTACTATTTCTGGGTTAGCGGAGTCTGTAACCTGAAGCATATGTAACCTGAGGTACCACTGTATTTCCCACAGCATTTGTAATGGAGAACTGTCCCAAGTCTTACCCAAAAGGAGGTGCAGAATTGGGGGCAATCTCCTCACAATGAGCTGAAGCTGACTTAGAGCGAACAGCGTGCCATTGGGCAGGTGGAATAGTTCTGCAATACCATCCCTCCATTTCTGCAAGAACACGAGTGCTATGGACATTGGGCAAAAACCCTTCTCTAAAAGAAGGAGCCCCAGGACATAGACACCCCAAAGAACAGTTCACAGTGCTAGATTTTAGACTGCAAAATATATAGCTGATATATCTATAAATGACATACATCATCGCTTAATGTCCCCGCTTGCGAGCTTTCCAGAGCTATCTGGCCACTGGTGGAGGCAGCAATGCAGCTCTTATGATTCAGGAGGTAGACTAAACTAACTGAACTAACTGACCCAACATTTTGGGGAGACAATGGAGGACACAGAGATAAGCATCTTCAAACAGTAATGAACATCCTATTTTAAACAAGGAGCTCATGTCTGGGGAGTGGTTTTTTTTAAGCAGCCCCCCAAAAAACCCTTATTATATAACGGACAACGACTAGCACAACTGAAACAAATTAATAGAATCAGAGCTTTAGTGCATTGCATAAGGAAACTCACATTTCTTATCTCCTTTATGGGGAGATGGAAGCCTTGTGAGCTCTGGGGTCTAGTTAGCCAAGTGAGTTTTATTAAACAAATAAAACAGCATGCATACGAAAGCAGCAATTAAAAATGCAGTTTACTACCAGGGCTGGAGAAATGCTTCAAAATAATTATCTCAAGTATTTGCTCGAATAAATGAAAAAGCAGGATTTGCTGCAACTGTATTTGTGTCCCATTGGACCTCACTGCTAGAAACGTCCACCAAAGAATTAACTGGAGTGGGGGGGAGGTAAAATTTAGACTTCCGCAAGCACACATAAGTGCTCAAAAGCTCAGAACAAGAGCTTCTGTGATGCAGTTGTAAACAGCACTAGACTTAGTTCTAGAACACAGAGCTGGGTTTGAATTTTAACTATCAGGCTCAGGCCAAAGGATTTATACCTTAAACAGTCAGGACTGGCTTATGAGATTTTACCTTCTGAGGCAGAACAGCAAAGATTGCCCACCCCATTCCACAAGTAAAGAGACATAATATTCAAGCCTAGCTAAGATACTTAACAACTTGGGATGAGGCTACAAAAAAATACAGCTTTATACCCCTGCCCAGCCACTACAATGCATGGTAGAGCGCTTCCTGTTGGTGCCAAAGGTTTTGGCTCTTCTCCTTGTGTCTACCAGCAGCAGGGCTTTCAGTGGAAAAGTGGCTTTAATGTGGAATTTATTCCCATCTAAGATATGGCATGCCCCAACTGTGTGCCATTTCAGATTCATGCTTAACTCTTATTATTTACACAAGCCTTTTCTGACTGAACATTATAATTAATGACTGTTGATCGTCTTCTGGCATCGTATTGTTATTTTAACTTCCTTACTTCTGGTGAGTGTTTTATACTTATTTTTCATTTTCTGTATATTTCTGATACTTTATAATGTTTATAAATCTTTTAAAATAAAATAAAATAAAATACTTCTGGGCTGAAACCATGACACTTTGTACAGCACCTTACAAACACTGTTAGACAAAATCAGTATTATTTAACAGTGCGTTGTGGGCACAGAACAGATTTGCAAAAGAAGAGCTGTGTTTCTGAACTAAAAAGACCATTTACTCTCGCTCTGTGGCATCAATGGGGCATCAGTTTTTGCTGCTTCTAAAAGATAGTTCACGCCCCCACCAATGCGACCATCTTGAGTGCACAGTGTGGCATTGTGCTTGTGTACTGTGTACTATGGGAAGTGAGTTGTGTGTGCACATAATGAAGAAGAAGAAGAAGAGGAGGAGGAGTAGTAGTTTGGATTTGATATCCCGCCTTTCACTCCCTTTAAGGAGTCTCAAAGCAGCTAACATTCTCCTTTCCCTTCCTCCCCCACAACAAACACTCTGTGAGGTGAGTGGGGCTGAGAGACTTCAGAGAAGTGTGACTAGCCCAAGGTCACCCAGCAGCTGCATGTGGAGGAGCAGAGACGCGAACCCGGTTCCCCAGATTACGAGACTAACGCTCTTAACCACTGCACCACACTGGCTCTCTATCTTGGCCTGATCATGACTAGAGCAGGAGTGAGGAATCTGTGGCCTGGCAGCCAGAAGGGGAACTTCAGGTTGAGGGCAAATGCATCCCTCTAGTCTCCTCTATATGGCTCTCAGGATTCTCCCAGTCTACGCCCCTGCTCTGCCCTCTCCTTGCTTTTGCCTGGCTGAAGTGCATCCTTCAACTGGGATAATGCTGTGCATTGTGTGTGTGTGTGTGTGTGTGTGTGTGTGTGTGTGTGTAGCATGCTAGAAGGCAGCCTACTGTACAAAGGTAGGCGTCACCTCCATTATTCCACTTACCTTTGTCTCTTAGCAGCTCCTGGAGAGAATGTGGCCCTTGAGATGAAATTGGTTCCCTATCACTGCTAGAGGGTGGCAGGGCAGGGTGGGAGATGCTGGGCACCCCCCTCCCCCAAGGTTAATGAGAAGCTCACTGAGACAATTGGAAGATACTGGACATTCAGTAACCCCCCCCCAAAAAAGCTTTAATGAGAACCTAGAAGAAGGAACAAGAAAGACCCTCACTGTCACCTTGTGAGTCAGATCAAAACCAGCTAACACACTTTGCATTTCACAGAAGTATTTGTAAGGGCTGCCTCGCAGCTGAACAACAGTCCTAGGATTATTCATACGACTTGCTTGAATTATTATGAATAATGAGTAAATCTGAAAACATGGCAACATTTGCATAGACCACAGTTCCCAAGAGACAATTATGATGGGGAGAAAAGCTTTCCCCCTCTCACCCCTGTTCAGTTCTCTGCGTGTCACTGCATCCCTTCCAGATAGTGGACTTAATCATCCGTTTTACATTTGGCAAATATGCATATAGTAAAACTCATATATTTTAGAGACAATTATGCATTAAAGGAACAGTAAGTAAAGTCTCATTTTAGTGACCACAAATGAGAACTGAAAAATAAATACTACTTGTTAAAGGTGAAAGATTTATACAATCTGAAGAGAAACCAGAGTATAAATACTGCTTGTTAAGTCCTCACCATCTGTTCAGGGCACAATTGGCTGTATGCGTCTTCAGAAGTCTGGACACAATCCAGTCCCAATTTCAGTCCCATGGATTTTCAAGCTCATTTCTAAACCATTTGTATTGAACAACTCTTAAAATATGCTTAACTGTGGCTTCATTAGGTAGGCCCTATATTTTACAAAAAGAAAATAAGAGAAAAGTTTTGACTGTCTCAAAAACCAAATCATAGCTCCAGGATACTGGATAGATCAATATATATCCTACACTTTCTATGGCCACCAGAGTTCAATATGTATTCTAAAGGGAAATATAGCCATATTATCAGTAATTTACATTTGTAGCACACATGTTCAGTTTAAGATGCACTAGTTGAACAACAGTCTTTGAAATTTTAAGAAGCAGCTCTTGAATCGTGTACATAATGCCTGATAGAAGATAGAAGATGGAAGCTATTTCAGAAACAAATCTATTTGTGATCGCAAGATTCCAAATAGGAAAGACCTAATTTCATTTCTTTGATCATCTGGTCTAGTGCTTAAATCTGCTTTGCTGTGTAAAGTCCAACTATGATTTCTTCTGAGTTGTTCTGGTTTCTTTTTTCAGCTTGTGGTTCTCGTTATGCATCTACAGCGGCACAAGAGGGTTCTCCACCCAGCTGAGTCATCATCCTGACCTCGCTTACCTACACCCCAAAAGCAGGGCTAGAAACTGAGATATGAAAGAAAGCTAGGAGCTAAATGGCACCTTAAACCTGGGTTATGGGCACAACTACGGAATGTCTAGGTTCACTTTTTAAATAACAAGAATATAAAGCTGAAAATGAACTGCAGCTAAAATACTATGTTCATTTTTCACTTGTCCTCCCCCTGCCCACCCCCTAATATTCTTAAGAGGGTCTCTTCTCCAGTCTTCAGAAAGTAGCTGGAAGTGGGGAGGCAGAAAAGGGTCCTCCTTTCCTTCCACTCTGCAGTTTTAATCTGAAATCTTAGGTGCAATACTGCACCCAGAACTCAGAAACTAACACTAATTAAATTCCCTGTTGCAAAATGCGCCTAGAACAATGGGAGTTTCGAACACTGTCCAAAAGCCTTCCTTTGAGATTCTGCAGTGTGTTGAGGACTGCCTGTATGTTTCACTTTCTTAACAGCTTTACCTGTTTTCTCTCCATCTTTCCTTGGCTCCAAGGTAGCCACCTGCTCTGTTCAACTCGGCTACTCAAAGTGGATTTCAACTGCCTTCTAACCCATCCAAACTTTTTGAAAGCTTTGCTTTTGAACAGGTAGGAATCTATTAGCATCACGGCAAGGATTTGGGGACCACTGAAATTGGCTGGGAAACATATCCTTTTTAATTTCCATATATTTGCAAGTTTAACAAGATGACTTCTGGTTGCAGTGACCTCACCATGGAAATACTGCTGCAAGTCATACTGCTGTTTTCTGAAACGTGAAAAAATCCCCCCCCCCCATCTAGTCTTGACTTGCCCTACAACCCTAGGCATTAACAGGGAACAATGGATATTGAAAACCATTAAGGCTGCTCTCAGGTTCTGTTGGAATATACATATATTGATTTCCATCCAGCTGGAAGGTAGTTGAAACCAGTTTTGCTTGAGAGAATGTACACAAGGAGAGCTCAAACCTTCGGGGTCCCTTCCAACTCTACAATTCTATGAAAAGCAAATGCTTTGGGATTTGGCCTGGGATATTGTTTAATATCCCAGGATTGGAATGCTAAAGTAGGGAGTCAAGAGATAAAAGGAACAACTGGCAAGTTTGGCCTTGGAGTTCAAAACGAAGCAGGGCAAAGGCTAATAGAGTTCTGCCAAGAGAACAAGCTGGTCATCACAAACACGCTTTTCCAACAAAAGAGACGACTCTACACATGGACATCACCAGATGGGCAGCATCGAAATCAGATTGATTATATTCTCTGCAGCCAAAGATGGAGAAGCTCTATACAGTCAGCAAAAACAAGACCTGGAGCTGACTGTGGCTCAGATCATCAGCTTCTTATAGCAAAATTCAAGCTTAAACTGAAGAAAGTAGGAAAAACCACTGGGCCGGTAAGATACAATCTAAGTCAAATCCCTTATGAATACACAGTGGAAGTGAGGAACAGGTTTAAGGATTTAGATTTGGTGGACAGAGTGCCTGAAGAACTATGGATGGAGGCTCGTAACATTATACAGGAGGCAGCAACTAAAACCATCCCAATGAAAAGGAAATGCAAGAAAGCAAAGTGGCTGTCCAATGAGGCCTTACAAATAGCGGGGGAGAGAAGGCAAGCAAAATGCGAGGGAGATAGTGAAAGATACAGGAAATTTAATGCAGATTTCCAAAAAATAGCAAGGAGAGACAAGAAGGCCTTCTTAAACGAGCAATGCAAAGAAATAGAGGAAAACAATAGAATGGGAAGAACCAGAGATCTGTTCAAGAAAATTGGAGATATGAAAGGAACATTTCGTTTAAAGATTACCATAATAAAAGACAAAAGTGGAAAGGACCTAACAGAAGCAGAAGACATCAAGAAGAGATGGCAAGAATACACAGAGGAATTATACCAGAAAGATATGGATGTCTCGTACACCCCAGGTAGTGTGGTTGCTGACCTTGAGCCAGACATCCTGGAGAGTGAAGTCAAATGGGCCTTAGAAAGCACTGCTAATAAGAAGGTCAGTGGAAGTGATGATATTCCAGCTGAACTATTTAAAAATTTAAACGATAATGCTGTTAAGGTGCTACACTCAATATGCCACCAAATTTGGAAAACTCAGCAGTGGCCAGAGGATTGGAGAAGATCAGTCTACATTCCAATCCCAAAGAAGGGCAGTGCCAAAGAATGCTCCAACCACCGCACAATTGCACTCATTTCACATGCTAGCAAGGTTATGCTTAAAATTCTACAAGGCAGGCTTAAGCAGTATGTGGACCGAGAACTCCCAGAAGTGCAAGCTGGATTTTGTAGGGGCAGAGGAACCAGAGACCAAATTGCAAACATACGCTGGATTATGGAGAAAGCTACAGAGTTCCAGAAAGACATCTACTTCTGCTTCATTGACTATGCAAAAGCCTTTGACTGTGTCGACCACAGCAAACTATGGCAAGTTCTTAAAGAAATGGGAGTGCCTGATCACCTCATCTGTCTCCTGAGAAATCTCTATGTGGGACAAGAAGCTACAGTTAGAACTGGATATGGAACAACTGACTGGTTCAAAATTGGGAAAGGAGTACGGCAAGGCTGTATATTGTCTCCCTGCTTATTTAACTTATATGCAGAATTCATCATGTGAAAGGCTGGGCTGGATGAATCCCTAGCCGGAATTAAGATTGCCGGAAGAAATATCAACAACCTCAGATATGCAGATGACACAACCTTGATGGCAGAAAGTGAGGAGGAATTAAAGAACCTTTTAATGAGGGTGAAAGAGGAGAGTGCAAAATATGGTCTGAAGCTCAACATCAAAAAAACGAAGATCATGGCCACTGGTCCTATCACCTCCTGGCAAATAGAAGGGGAAGAAATGGAGGCAGTGAGAGATTTTACTTTCTTGGGCTCCATGATCACTAAAGATGGTGACAGCAGTCACGAAATTAAAAGACGCCTGCTCCTTGGGAGAAAGGCGATGGCAAACCTAGACAGCATCTTAAAAAGCAGAGACATCACCTTGCCAACAAAGGTCCGTATAGTTAAAGCCATGGTTTTCCCGGTAGTGATGTATGGAAGTGAGAGCTGGACCATAAAGAAGGCTGATCGCCGAAGAATTGATGCTTTTGAATTATGGTGCTGGAGGAGACTCTTGAGAGTCCCATGGACTGCAAGAAGATCAAACGCATCCATTCTGAAGGAAATCAGCCCTGAGTGCTCACTGGAAGGACAGATCATGAAGCTGAGGCTCCAATACTTTGGCCACCTCATGAGAAGAGAATACTCCCTGGAAAAGACCCTGATGTTGGGAAAGATTGAGGGCACAAGGAGAAGGGGACGACAGAGGACGAGATGGTTGGACAGTGTCCTCGAAGCTACAAACATGAGTCTGACCAAACTGTGGGAGGCAGTGGAAGACAGGAGTGCCTGGCGTGCTCTGGTCCATGGGGTCACGAAGGGTCGGACACGACTAAACGACTAAACAACAACAAATTGTTTAAGAGAAGAATGGGGAAGCTATGGTGCTATAGAAGCTATTGGACCAAAGCTTCCAGCATCCCTGACCCCCGGCCTAGCTGGATGGGGCTGATGGGAGTTGGAGTTGAATGCTGTAGGGCAGGCATAGGCCAACTCGGCCCGCCAGATGTTTTGGGACTACAACTCCAATCATCCCTGACCACTGGTCCCATTAAGTAGGGATGATTGGAGTTGTAGTCCCAAAACATCTGGAGGGCTGAGTTTGCCTATGCCTGCTGTAGGACCACAGGTTCCCTATTAATGGTGTAGGGCTTTGTGTGCTGGACTTACATTGCCTTGGGTGGAGGGCCTGTGTGCATGCTTCTGCAGCCCAATTTTATAGTCTATACATTTATAGATAAGCAGATTATTACAAAATGTGATGACTTCCCTATGCTTTCTCCTCCCGCCCAAAGAAAGAAAGAAAGAAAGAAAGAAAAGAAAGTACCATGTAAAGCAAGGATGGGAAACCTGTGGCTCTCCACAGGTTTCTGGAGTAAACTCCAACTAGCATGGCCAATGACATGGGATGGTTGGGATTATAGTGCAACAGCATCTGAAATGCCACAGGTCCACCATTCATGGTGTAAAGCTGTGAACTTTCTTCAGCTTGGGGAAGTGCAAAACATTAACTTCTGACTCATGAGAAGTTATGGAGGCAGAGCGACAGCGTTTTGCTTTCTTTTGGATTAGGGTGCACTGCAGACTTGCATTTATTTCTTTCTAAAAAATATTTATTTTATTTTGACAAAGTAATAATCATAAATAAATAAGAATAAAAATTTGCACCCCACCACCAATACCATTCCATTGTAACTATCCAGCCTCCCAAAATTTCAACACCTCTTGCCATGGTTTGACCCCTTTCCGTTTTAACAGTATAAATTCTAAAGTACTCTCCATATCTCCTCAAAATCATTTTGCCTGCATACAGTGGCAGAGAGCAGACGGGGGTGGGGCTGGCACGCGTCCTGGGGGCGGGGCGCACCGCCTGCGGGGGCGGGGCGTCCTGGTGGCAGGGGGCAGCCGCAATGGCACCCTGCCGGGATCGCGCTGCCAGGGGCGGGTCGCTTGCCCCCCCCGCACTCCTCTTCCTCTTCCTCTTCCTCTGCCAGTGCCTGCCCATTCCCCCATCTTACCTTAATGGCACGTGTTAATAGCTATATCTCACACCTCTTTATACCATTCTTCCATTTCATATTCTGCTTGCCCCTTCCACTTCCTAGCTGTAATAATTTGTGCAGCTGTCAATAAATTTGTGAGCAAGTCTTTCGTAGCCTGCGAACCTTCCACCCCATCGTAAATTGATAATGTTGCTGTCAGGAGCTCGTCCTACACTCAAGTAGGACCCTGGCAGAGATACATGCCCAACTGGCATGTTCTCTCCCTCCTGGTTGGGAGCTTCATTAGCTTTCTTCAGCCCAAACATCACAGCGACCGATGCCAACAGACACCAACACACTTAGGGATCTGCAGAGTCTTTGCAGCTTGCGTAACAGACCTCAGCAACTCAGCATTTTGGCTAATCTACTTTATTTACATATAAACACACACGGAGCACTGCAACATGGCTCCCTCTCTCTCTAGCATCAGAAAGCAAAGAGAAAGGACAAAGGACAGTAGTCCCACTTCACGGAACACAGTAACACAAACATCCTGTCTCCGTCACTTTCCACTCTGTGGAGTCAAAAACACACACTATCATGTGATAGACAAAAATCCCATGACTGCAATCATGGAGCAGGAATTCTAACAGATGCTACCTCTGGACTTTTTGACAGTTTTAATCCAGTGATTTCTGTTATCTCCCTTAAACATCAGACTTGTATTTCTGTCATATTTGCTTTTACTTACAAATATACAAGCAGGACAAAGTGGGAAGTGAATGAACGCTCTCACAGCAGGCACCAGATCCCCAGAGAAATCTCCTGCATCCCAAGATTCTTTACCTTCAGCCAGTTCACAACTCCCCCAGGATACACACTGTCTCGTTCTCTCTAAATTCAAACTGCCTTTACCTCTTTCTCTGTCTTCTCCTCACAGATGCATATCCCATTCCAAATGTTGGATAGAGATTTCTAGTTACCATCTTGGGTCATAGTTCCCAACTATGTTCCCATAGTTCCCAACATAGTTCCCATAGATCAACCCATCACCCTGGACTACTAGGTAACAATCACACTAACAGAGGATGGTTAGTCAGCATCCATGGCAGTATACATGCATCATGATCAAGCCCCTTTTAACCTTGTTTTAAGTGAGCTAAATACATCCAGATGCTTAAGCCTCTCAATGAAAGGCTTGGGGGGTGGGGTAGATTTTTAAATCATGCCTACATCCCCAATACCCTCTTGATATGTATTTGAGCTATGTATGAATCCACTGCTAAACCAGGAATTGAGAGTAGTGATAAGGAGACTCGGTGGAGATAACACACTTTTATGAAGCCTGAAGCTGCGCCTGGACAGATGTAGATTGTATTGTATCTACCTTGGCCAGAGTCTCTTGGGCTCTGCCTCATTCATTTAGAAAGTTCAGCAGCACTGCTCTGTCTTGGCAGTGGGAAATAAAGCCTTTTGGATGGGAATCCGAAATGTAGGCTACTTTCCAATTACAGCCAAAAGCCATCCCTGGAGCTTCAGCATGGCCTGTGCTGTAAGGGCTGCTAAGAGCTTGTTTGTTTCTTCAGTCCAATTAAGCAACAGCTCTTGATTTTAGAAATGAATAAATGAAACACTTCATCATCTGTGTGAGCGCTTGTCTTTGCTATCTACTGGCAAGGGTCTTCCATTTGCCCGGGAACAGACTGAAAGGAGACCATGAGATCTTTTGAGATTCAGAAGTTCAATTTACTCTTAATTGTTTAAGTTGCTTTTTATATAACTGTTGTGCTGGGCTGTGGGATGTTTTTAGTTTTATTGGAAGGACGTGTTTGAATGTTTGTATTTTATCTGTTTATGTAAACAGTTTGTCCTGAAATGTAGAATTCTATCCTGAAAGGATAGAATTTTTTAAATAAATTAAAATATGGGATGGGGTTAAAAGGAGAAGAATGTAAATATCTTAAGATCATTCTATTTAGGAAGGATTTTTTTAAAATCACACTTGCACAAAGAATACCTGTACAAATGTCTCTGAATTGAACCGGGGGTGACCTAGGTGACTCCCGAAGTCCTTTCCAACTCTAAATCTGTTTTGATGATTGATTTATAGTATTTTATAGTATGTTTTATGGTATCATTTGTTGCGTTAATATGCTGCTCACCGCTTTGGGGGACTGTGGGCCTAAAAATGATATCTATAAAATAGCACAATATAATCCTTGAGACAGCCATTTTATAATGCGCCTGCTGAGTATTGCCCACGTTCCTCTTATTATGGTTGGATAGGACTCTTTAAGCTGAGCACTGTGGGTAACTGCCATTTTTTGGGGGGGGGATATGGCACCCAGATTCTTCTCTGAAGAGTGTTGCTTCTTCCTCTCTTAGAAAATCGCGCAGGCCAGGTGCCCCAACTCTGGGGCCAACATGTCTCTTGTCCCCTCAATCTTTGTCATAAGGGGGTTTTGCCACCTCAATGCTGAGGGGGCCTGGTGCACGTTATGCACATTGCAAGTTGCATGTCACAGCTTCACAACCAGCTCCTACAGAGCCCTCAGCCTTTTCCAGATGACACAACATCATTTGCATGCAACGCATGTGGTATTACACATGCACAATGTGAGTCACTCACTTGACGCTATGCGCACACAACGTGTGCCCTCACCCCAATATTGGGGGCAGCCTGGCACTTCTAGGTCAGGCCATGATGGTTAAAGCTTCACCTACTTAATCTCTGTATGTCAGGCCACTATCAAAGGCACAGAAACAGGTGGGGAAATGGCTCTATTACTACAAGTGTACCTTGGTGCTTGTGTGGGATGGTGCTTGGTGTTGACCTGTGACTGGAAAGAGTGGGGCAAATGCTAAGTGTGGAAAGGCCCATAGTATGCACAGCAAGTTCTATAAGCAACATTTACAGACAAGGCAGAAAACAGCAGTGCCAATCTGCTTACTAGTCTTTAAACCGAAAAATGTTAAAACTGCTTTCATGTTTTTAACAAGTAGCTCTGTGTGTGTGTGTGTGTGTGTGTGTGTGTGTGTGCACCCCCCCCAAGCCATCAAAAAACAGAAGCGAAAAAGGAAAGGATATTACAGTAGTTGTGGCCCTGTTGTCAGACATCTGCTTTAGTGCTCTTGCAACTGAAATGCAGACAGGGATTGGATAATGCTGGCTCCTAAACCTATGGAGAGGTCCCTTGTCCCTTTTCAAAAGGCGACTGATTAATTGCTCATTTTGCCTGATGACTCTCTGAGGCAGGCACTAATGCTGACTTCAACAGGGCAATTCAACCCCTTTCTTCCATCAGAGAGAGAGAGAGAGAGCGCACTAGCTCTGTCACTTCCCTTTTCAGAATCACTCTGGGGTTTCCACTGCTCTTCTGCGACGACAAGCATGTCATTTTGAAGTTTGTCAATCACAATTTAATCAACCAGCCGCTACATCTGAAGCTTAACGGGTATCAGATCATAATTTGCTTGCTGATTATACCTCTGTGGCAATTTGTCTCTGACTCCATTTAAACGTTCAATGTAAAATGCAGCCAGGTTGTTTCCTCTTCAGCCGATTCAAAGTGCAAGCTAGTATCTGGCAAACTTACAAGAATTTGAGAACAGATGTGAAGTCCCCTGCCTTGGCCCCAAGGCTTCACGCCCAGTGCGACCGGACCAGTCATGCTCCCTTAAATCCACCTCTGACAGATCTCTAAACCAAAAAGCAGTCTCCTTTCAGATGCATCTTCCACAGTACCTGCCCTAGTCAAGGATATATTCCACTCTTGGTTGGGTATAATCCCTACCCCCTGGATATGCACCTGCAACAACTAGGTAATTAGGGTACCATCTTTTTCTGACTCCTACTCAAAGGCAGGCACAGGGCAAGGTGATCTGACAGCCACAAGCGACACTGTTTGGGTGCTATTTAAGGGCAGAAGAGCAGGGGAAACAGTTCTGACCCATAGGGCACAGTCCATCATCATGCCAGGCTCCTGTTCATTTCAGTGAGGCTTGTGCAGGCATTTCCGGGTGGAATATATCTCAGAAAGTGACATCCTTTTCGGTTATTTGGCCTCACAGCTCTGAGCAGACTCGTGACCTTTCACAGCAGCCTGCTACAGTCTTTTGTCGACTGGCAACTGCCAGTAAGGAGATATGTATCACATTTGAGGAATCATTGAAATAGGGGCTACAGTGATCTTTATTTGTCATAGTTATGCAGTCATGTCATTGTGGTAGAAGCCCCTGGATCAATACATTTGTTCACATTGCTAATATACCCTCATGAGTAAGCATGCTCCTATGTACATTTGTGTTCTTGGCTGAACCCCTGATTAACTGGGCATCTAAGATGACCCAATCCTTCTCTTTATGGTCGTCTGCCAATTGGATGATGCTGACAGCAGTGCCTGTTGGAGAATCCAGGCTTTGCTCATATTCAAAAGACTACAAAGCAGAAAAGGTATTCTCCATCTTGGGGGGTGTCCCCCTCATCACTTCAAGACTTTAAGAGCAGCAAGATTTGAGAGATGGAGATGGTTCTCTCACACATCTTTTTTTACATATGTTACAGTGCACAGGTGCAGTTGTGGTCTGAGACTAACACCTCTTCTTTGGAACAGTTAGAAGAAAATATAGCAAAAGTGTGAAACCTTCAGCAGCAGAACCTATCTCCTTCCCAAGGAAATAAACGTTTCCATGTCTTGATCGTTTTTATAACTGCCTTGTAATTTATAGTTTGCTTACACCAGGGGTAGGGAGCCTGCACTCCAACAACATCTGGAGGACCACAACTCTCACCGTCCCTGACCATTGGGCATGCTGGCTATTGTGAAGGCACTCTCATGAATCATTAACATCCTCTACCACTCCACCTAATAGAAAATCACAGAAAGAAATATTTAGCCACATTCCCAAGCTCATTATTAAAAAATCACTCACATCATCTTCTGTTTGCATTGAATTCTACATGCTCAGGATAATTACTATACTATGAGGTCCAATATTTAAAAAGGGTCAGTCAAGAAATACAAATTAACCAGGACCTGTTTTCATCACTTTCATCTTAGTTCTCTTTTTACTCCTTGTTAATCTCTCAACTGCACAAGTAGAACACCTGAGGCTCCCAATCAAATATCCATGTCTAAACACAAACCACGGGCAAATGCCACAAAACACTAATGCAGAAGGCTTTTCCAAAACAGACTGTTTTCAGGGTTGCTTTTTTAAATCAACTACTTACAGATTGTATCCACTGCCAGCCCTACTCAGAGTTGACCCACTGAAATTAATAGCCATGGCCAAGTTTTCTCCATTCATTTCAGTGGGTTTACTCTGAGTAAAACTTAGCTGGCTACAGCCCTACATTTTTTATCCACCCTTCCTCCAAGAAGATTGAGGTGATATACAAGATTCCTGCTTCCCCACTCAGAAACACACAGAGAGACTGGCCCAAAATCACCCAATGGCCTTAATACTCAAGTGAGAATTTAAACCTGATACCCCCTAGTTCCAGTCTTTAATTCTAACCACGATGCCACACATTCAGTCATCAGTATTTTATCTGCAGAAATGTGTATTCAGAAAAGGATCAAACCTGAACTATTTGCTTCAGTGGTGCAGACCTTACCATTGATATGCACCCAGCCTTCTAAAAATCCCACTTCCAATAGGGGCTTCTATCAAAGCAGCTCAGTAGCAACAACAAGAGTTTTGGATGCACAAACATTAGAGTACAGCAAGCCCTGCATCGTGCACTTGGAAAAACTAATCCGAGTTACACAATTTTCACACAGTAGTGTGCATCTTCTTCCATTAAGGAAAGTTCACAAGGATCTTGCACCCAGCTTGGAATATCAGCGGCTTTACATTCCAAAACATGAATCAAAGAGTCAATGCATGATTTCACTTACACCAAGTGTGCAACAACTCCCAGTTGCACAAAGCACAAATCGGCTGGGAAGAAAGGACCACCCATAAACAAGACCGTGTGAGCTGATCTTTAGGGTAAATCCACACTGTACCTTTTAATTTAATGCACATTTAAAGCACATGACTTATCCCAGAGTCCTGGGAATCGTAGTTTGTTAAAGGGGCTAGAAATGGTAGGAAACGACAGCTCCTAGGATTCTTTGGGGGAAAGAACGTGCTTCAAATGCACACTGAATATGCTTTCATTGTGTAGTGTGGATCTGCCCTTAGTCTCTCTAGGATCTGTTTTGGAAAGAAGCCAAACTTGCCCTGAGTTGAGATGCAGGTATTTGTCACTGACCTGGTTTTGAATCCGTCTTTCATTTAAGAGCAGCACATTTTTCACCCATCCTGTCAGAGACGCTTTAAGCAGACGGTATAAATAGAATTGGGTTGCGTTTTTTTAAAGAGCCTTAAAGCATGCCAACTATCTAAATAAGTTTCTGTTTCCTATCAAATTCTCTTTTTCCCACAATGAAAATGCTACTTCATGAATAGAGCAGGAATTCCCCCCACCCCAACCTTTTTGTTGTTGTTGCAAACTTTGTATACAAACCCTGGTATAGCTGCACCTTCTCTGTCTCCTTATCTCACTGCACGGTGCTTATGCCAGCCACATTATGCATAACAGGGGACTTCTGTCTGTCTCCCTGTTAATTCAGGTATCCCTCTTCTCCTCAGCATTTTGCACATTGCTGGCATTCTCGCATAAGTAAATTGCAGGCTGGGGCTCAAGGGAGATGTTGGGCAGACATATGCATAGCTCTTCCATTGGAAAGAGATGGCCAGAATGCAGCAGTGTATACATACCCAAGGGAAAGCTGGGGGAAAGGTATTGTTTATTACAATTATTTATATCACACATTTCAAGATGTTGGTGGTAGACAGTCCTGTGGGGTGTAGGGAAGGAAAATTTGACTGGAGCAGGCTCTAAGGTGGCTTTTGCCTGTGTCCTTCAATGAACTCTATGCTGATCCTTTTCCATGCACACAGTTGAACTGGCAGGCAGTGCTCAAACTACCAGAGGAGGTGGGGCACCATTGGATACTGTTTTGCGAAGCTTATGAGGGACACACACACGATTTGACTAAAGTTGGTCATTGTGGGGTGACCCCATCATGGATTTCATTAAGGGCTTCCTACTTCCACCTCTCTGCACTCAGTAACGTACCAACTGCCTGCAGGATGTGTGCCATTAATCGTGATTGTACTTTGAGACTGGCATCCAAAATAGGGAGTGTACTGATTTCACACCATTTTAGAAGTATCATGCAATGCCTTTGTCCCTTTGCTTCTGTTCTGTCCATGAACAGAACTCCCTGTGCAGGATAATACTTAGACACAAACCACCATAAATTAATTCTTCCTTATAATGCTTTCCTAGTCTGGCCACTGATTATTTTGTTCCTTCCTCCCTGCATTTGAAATTCAGCATGCGAAACCCGACAGAACAGAAGCACTTGGAACATGCTTCTGTCCTCCAGCAAGTTCAACAGAAAGAGCATTGCCTGAATCTAGCATTTTTCATCTTCAAAGCATTGCATGGACATTGGCTAATTAATCTTCCCTGCACTCTTGGGAAGGAGGTGACTAAGTACCCTGTGCTATTATGTCGAGCGGCATAAAAATCAAAGGAATTAAGAGATGGGAAAAGACACGGTCTAGCAGAGTAGGTCATGTTTGTTTCCCATGCGCAATCACCTCTGGCTAATGTGCAGAATTATTCTCTACATATTGTTCTCCAGGGCTCTTGTCGAGTCAAGTTTTAAACAGCTTTAGTAACACGATTTCCAGCCAGCTCCCCTAGGATGCTCTTCCCCAGTCTGTTGCATCACTCAGTGGGAGAAATGCTGGCTGTTACTAAGGCTCAGAGTTTGCTCATTTTGCAGCTCCCCCACCCCACCCCTCTTGCTGGTTTTGGTACAGAGTTTAGCAAGTTTGCCAGAGAGAAGGAGGCCTTTCTTCCTCATTCCCCTTTCCCTTTCTGCGCTACGTGTCACATCCCATTAGACTGCTTTAGTTTGGATTACTGCTCTACCTGGTGAAGTTGCTGCCTATAAATTTCCACCCACCTGGTGACTTGGCAGTTCCATGCTATAGAAATAGGAGGAAAGGTAGAGAGAGACTGAAATCTTCCTCAGCATGAGCCAATAGGCTGGCTTCTCTGCATGCTAACTTCCTGTAGTTTTTTGTTGTTGTTTAGTTGTTTAGTCGTATCCGACTCTTCGTGACCCCATGGACCAGAGCACGCCAGGCACCCCTGCCTTCCACTGCCTCCCGCAGTTTGGTCAAACTCATGCTGGTAGCTTCGACAACACTGTCCAACCATCTCGTCCTCTGTCGTCCCCTTCTCCTTGTGCCCTCCATCTTTCCCAATATCAGGGTCTTTTCCAGGGAGTATTCTCTTCTCATGAGGTGGCCAAAGTATTGGAGTCTCAGCTTCAGGATCTGTCCTTCCAGTGAGCACTCAAGGCTGATTTCCTTAAGAATTGATAGGTTTGATCTTCTTGCAGTCCATGGGACTCTGAAGAGTCTCCTCCAGCACCAGAATTCAAAAGCACCAATTCTTCGGCGATCAGCCTTCTTTATGGTCCAGCATTTTGCCGTTAAAAGGCGATACATCAGGTACATAAGTGACATTATGAGTCCCTCTAGCTCAGTATTGTCTACCCCATACAACAAAATGCATCACCCCAGGGGTTCAGAGTCTTTCCCAGCCATTCCTGGAGATGCTGGGGATGAGACCTTTAGCTCACTAAACATGTGTACTATTTCTGAGCTATTTTTTCTTCCAACAGCAATATTGCAGCTGGCAATCAGCACTAG
Source organism: Podarcis filfolensis (assembly GCF_964270895.1). NCBI lineage: Eukaryota > Metazoa > Chordata > Lepidosauria > Squamata > Lacertidae > Podarcis > Podarcis filfolensis. The sequence continues at coordinate 44,290,450 of NC_139612.1, read as the reverse complement.
GGAGCTTTCTCACAGAAAGGCACTCCTAGGTTGAAAGCAGCAGCACTTTGAAATAAGTCACTGCTATTCCCAGGATTCTGGCTTAGGGGTGCATGGTTCAGAAGCACCATAGGAAACACTATGCTTCTGTGAAAAGTGATATTTTCACTGGGAACTAAGCAATCAACCATGGACAATCAGTTGGCCATACATTATGTTGACAAGGGTGCTTTACCTACAGACTGCATTCACAAATATGGGGGGAGGGGAATATTTCTTACTTTGATTGCTGCTATGGGTCTCCCACTGTGACACCAAAATGTTTTTTGTGGGGCCACAAAGCTCATCCATTTTAAAAAAATAGGTGGTTTTGTTGTTGTTTTAAAAAAAGAATGCTCTTGTGGGTTCCCTATTCCGATTCTATGATGTGAAAATGATTGTGACCTGAAATATACTCAGAGTCGCAAAGTGATTTCATGCTCTTTATTCAGCTCATAGTGGTGAGGAGGAATGAATAAAGAGCAGTCTGATTGGTCCTAGAACAATAGGATCCAAAAGGCAGCAGTCTGATTGGTCCTAGAACAATAGGATTCAGAATGCAGCAGTCTGGATCCTATTCAACTCAGTACATAACACCACCCCAACCCAAATTTGCCCTTTTAAAAAACACACACAAAGAAGATCAAATAATTATCCATGCCCATTCTTAACCATGGATCAAAATGGTCCTCAGCCTGAAAGAGGTTAGTCATGCCCGATATAGACAGTGTTCACCATTTTATGCCCTGCAATGAAGACATGATGTAAGCATCAGCATTGCACAGAATATCGAGTAGAATATATATTATCAGTGTATTTTTACATTTCTCTTTTGGGTTACAATCTCAAGCACACTTACAGTCCAGTTCTAACCCTAAGTAAATTCCAGTGATAAGTATACATATGCTTGCAGTCCTACCAAGATGAAAGTCCTGCTGAATTCTGTGCGACTTACTTATTAATAAAGCCATTAGGACCGGCCACTAAGTCTCCAGTGGATTGCTACTATACCAAGGCATGAAGTACAAGCTAGCTATTCAGATTTTAAAAATTCACACGTGCTCTTGCATAATAACCCTGCCCATGTGCTTTTAACAGTGGAATCATAATGTGACTGTTCTAGTGATTAAACCCTTTTTTAAAAAATCAGGATACTTGCTTCATGTCAACTTGACCTAAATAACCTTTTTCTGGGGGGTGGGGAGCACAATTTCAGTAGCTGTGCTTTATACTATATCTTCTAACGTGGGTAGGCAAACTAAGGCCCAGGGTCCGGCCCAATCGCCTTCTAAATCCAGCCCATGGATGGTCCAGGAATCAGCGTGTTTTTACATGAGTAGATTGTGTCCTTTTATTTAAAATGCATCTCTGGGTTATTTGTGGGGCCTGCCTAGTGTTTTTACATGAGTAGAATGTGTGCTTTTATTTAAAATGCATCTCTGGGTTATTTGTGGGGCATAGGAATTCATTCATTTTTTTTCTTTTCAAAATATAGTCTGGCCCCCACAAGGTCTGAGGGATAGTGGACCTGCCCCCTGCTGAAAAAGTTTGCTGACCCCTGTTCTAGAATATAAAAAACAGCAATGATAGCAACAATGGGGAAAAAATACCAACAACACAGGGCATGAAGAGAACCCAGTATTTACCAGATTGAGTTGGAAGATGTTCTCTCAATAAGATGCCACCTCCCTCTGGACACAACAGCAGGATCTTCAAAGACTTTTGCCTCCTCCTCCAGGGTGAGGAGTTGCCCTACTATCCTTCCCACAGTTCAAGCATGAAAGGTTGGGTCTCTGTTTTGCTCTAAAATCTCCAACTTTTTGAACTGTTTTGTTTGTATCCTCTTCCCTTTAAGTTATGAGGTGTTTTTGTGTAGGTTTGTGTTCCCCCACCTATCTCAGTCAGCAAAAGGACCTAAAAAGATATCTTTGTATTTCCCCATTTGTGCTGGGGTTTTCCCTGTTCTTGTGGTTCTTTTCCCAGCACTTGGTGGCTGGGGGAAGGTTTCTTCTAACCCTGACTGACTGATCCCTGGGCACTTTGCATGTGGCCATTCGTGCACTACTGCATTGAGTGAACCTGCCATTACTAAGAGCTCATGGCACTTTCTTTTTTCTCAGCAATGGGCCCATAATTACTCAAGCAAGTGGGGACCCCATTTGAGCCAGGTCTAGGGCTTGTTGCTGGATTTGGCAAGTCCCATACTCACCATCTCAAACAGGACTGCCTTTGAAAGGGAGTTCAGCGCCTGGAATGTAGGCGTTCCTTTTCTCGTCTATAGCTGGCCATTCCTACTCTCTGTACAGGGGTGCTAAGTGCATTACATAAATCTTTTGGGACCCCTGCCCATTCAGAGCTGGTGTGGAGCAAGGCTGCATCAGGGTCTCACACTTACTCTATTAAGTGGGACTGCCAACTTTGGTTTTGGTTTCCTTGGTAAGAGGAGACAGGACAGGTGGCCCAGTCCTTTCCTACAGGGTCTTCTGTGTGCCATTGCAAAGGTGTAATTTGCCACATAATTCTCTTGTACATCTCCCCTACACCTCATTTTTCACCTGCTAGTTCTGGCTATTTCACTGCCGTTCATAAGCACACAGCGTGTCTGGTTGAGGGGGTTCCTTTGTTGGCATGAGTACTCATTACCAACATTCCCACCAATTTCTTCTGTGCTTTCGTGGGGACAGGATTCATGGCTACCCCTGCTGAGATGACAGAGGTGGCCCTCTACCTCTCAGGGGATGATGAAATGTCTGACTCAAAATGATTCTGTTGCAGATACAATTGGCTTTCACGGGCATGCGATCTCACCTTCTCCCAGTGTCTACAGTGGCGGCAACAGGGATCCTTTTTCTTTCAACCTCCTGCCTTTTCCCCTGCTTCTTTCTTAAGAAATTTATATCTAAGGAAATATCCTCATCATGGTCTGAGCACAATAGTCAATGTAAGTGCACAGCAAAGTGCACAAATTCTTCTCACAAGGATTCCAAGCACCACAGGAGTGAATTCCTGCAGTTCTAGCTCATGGGAGGGGTAGAGGATTCTCTCTTTGGTTCATGTCTCATTATCTTCTCACTCTAGAGACCAGCTGTCCTCCAAAAGTTCTAGACTAGAGGGCTAAAAGGTCTGCTTCTGTCACCATTACTCAGGAGCAGGCAATGCTGACATTGGCATCCACATGTCTGGGGGTCCCTCAGTACAAGTGGGGATTCTTTCTGTCATGGGCACCAGAGGAGAACTGTCTGATTTGAACCAGTCACAATCTAAAGTTGTAGTGGAAGAGGGGTTGTTGTCCGAGGAGCAACATTGTCTTTTCTGTTGTTTATCCTAAGGCACATAGGATTCTGCAATTCACTGGTGATGGGACACCCTCAGCTGATTCTTCCTCTATAACAGGTGCTGGGTATGTGTGTGTGTCCCACTCTTTGACCACCACTCTTTTCCTGAATGAAAAAAGGTCTGAATGAAGAAAAATCGCTGGAGAAAATTGTTGGGCAGGGTTGACCAAAAAAGGAAGACTTCCAACCCTTATAGCCTTCTTTCTTAGCCCAAGGCAAGGCTTCTCTCTTACCTTTGTCTAGACCCTCAAATTTCAAAGCCTCCTGATTCCATAAGGGTGGCCAGAAGTCTTCTTCCACCTGACCATGATTAGTCCAGTCAGGGAGAAAACATCTGATGCTGAATGAGGTGTATGCAATTCAATTTGAGAGCATGCTTCGTTATCATTATGTCCCTACCCCTTGATCATGGCAATTTGTGAAGCATCCAAATTACATGAGGGCTGTTCAACACCTAGTGAAGATAAATGCAATAGCATCTGTTCCCCCCTCAAGAGAGGTCTGGGGTCTGATAATTCTTTTTCTTAGCGTCTCAGAAGCACAGGGCCGTTTGGGTTATTTTGGACCTAAAGTGGCAAAACTAGTGTTTAATAATAGTTTTAAATGTTGTAACCTGCCCTGTGACCTTAGGGTGAAGAGAAGGTAATAAACAAAAATAAAAAACAGTAATAGTACAAGAAAACAAATCATTTCTAAATGGAGACCATGTGGTTCATCAGAGGCACTAAGAAAGGGAGACTGGATGGTCTCCACAGACCTTTCTGAGGCATATCTCCATGGTGCTCTCAGCCCGTCACTGGTGCTATCTACAACAACCTCTACCAGTACCGAGTTTTACCCTTAAGCCTCTTGGTGACACCAAGGATTTTCATGAAGATACTGATGGCAGTGGCAGCTCATCTCCAGAGTTGCTCATATCCATCCTTCTCTAGATATGTTCCAGTTCAGGAAAGTAGAATTTCCATTTTCAGAAGAGAAGCAAACAATATAAATCTGTTAGAAATGGGAACTGGTCCAGAAGTAAAAGCAGCAGCTTTTAAAAATAAATGTCAAATAAAAGCTTGGGAAGTGTGGTGTAGTGGTTAAGAGCGGTAGTCTCATAATCTGGGGAACCGGGTTCGCGTCTCCGCTCTTCCACATGCAGCTGCTGGGTGACCTTGGGCCAGTCACACTTCTTTGAAGTCTCGCAGCCCCACTCACCTCAGAGTGTTTGTTGTGGGGGAGGAAGGGAAAGGAGAATGTTAGCCACTTTGAGACTCCTTCGGGTAGTGATAAAGCAGGATATCAAATCCAAACACCTCCTCCTCTTCTTCTTGGAGTCCATTCAAGCCTTAAACAGTAAAGGTAAAGGGACCCCTGACCATTAGGTCCAGTCGTGACCGACTCTGGGGTTGTGGCGCTCATCTCGCTTTGTTGGCCAAGGGAGCCGGCGTACAGCTTCCGGGTCATGTGGCCAGCATGAATAAGCCACTTCTGGCGAACCAGAGCAGCGCATGGAAACGCCATTTACCTTCCCGCTGGAGCAGTACCTATTTATCTACTTGCACTTTGACATGCTTTCAAACTGCTAGGTTGGCAGGAGCAGGGACCAAGCAACGAGAGCTCATGACATAGCAGGGATTCGAACCGCTGACCTTCTGATCGGCAAGCCCTAGGCTCTGTGGCTTAATCCACAGCGCCACTAACCTAAGCCTACATTCTAGATTTGAAAAGCAAGGCAGGAATGTGTTGCTCTTCCCTCTTACTATAGTATAGAGGCACAAAATTTATTGAACTAGTGATTAAATATTATATTTAAAGAGCTTGCCTCATATAGGCTCCTTACACATTACAAACCATGAAGGCAAACCTAGACCAGTAGTGCCCATATTTATGGCTGAACTGCTGATGGCATAGTACTTGATGTAGTGTAGTGACCTTTAAGCTTGTTGCTGCAATTCCTAAAGAAAAATATATGGAACATGTCAGGCCAAAAAGCTGTCATCAGCTGTTTAATCTTTGTGTAAGTTACCATCCATCATGAGAAAAGGTTCATTTAAAGAGATGTGGTAAACAAGTCAAATACCTTACTGCTTCCATCAATCAGATAGAATCGTTTGGCATTTTAACAAGAAGTAGATGGGATTTTCCTTTTAGACAGAAGTGTGATAACAGCAAATTACCAATTAGCACTGATAATTGACCAAACCCAATTAGCTGCCATGGCTTTTGTACCATTCAAGCCAGCAGTGAAATAAAAGCAAAATGGAAATTGTAACTTTAAACATTTATTTGTGAACTGCTCTTTAATGCTGTATTTAGGAATTCTGTTTCCTGGATCCGATACCCAACACATACAGTGGTTTTATAAGTAGCAGGAAGCTTAGCCTAGCCCTAAAGCTTCTGAGCATGATTGGTATTTAACAAAGGTCTTGCTACCATCTTGTGGTTACACTGACAACTGCAAGGAATCACAAAGGAAAAAACACTAGCTACATACAGTACAAGGAAACAGCACAGGCAGCCTCTTGCATTTCAGGGGCACTTGGTCACACGATTTACATTTTTCTCTATACCCGGTGCAGATGTATATCATGTATGAAATTAATTACATTTGAAATAGTTCTCGCTTCCCTTCAGCTGTTCTCCAGACCAAGTATGGTGATATCAAAATGCAGCAATAATAAATAAAGTAGTCTCTATTTTCCATATTGCATAAATTTAACCTACAAATATTTTCCACAATCAAGACCGTAGTATAGTAATGTTTACCTTTTCATACACACCACATATGTAAGCATATGTTGCACACCATCCTGCTCTCAAGAACAAAAAGGCAAGCCTTCATTTGCCACTGAAGTAGCAATGTTTCTAAAACTATCCATAATAAGGATAATTAATCTCAGAACTTGGGTAGGAAAACTAACCCATCGGGGAAGGGACAGGAGTACTATAGTAAAAAGAGCTTCTGTGCTATTTGCAGCTTCTTCCCAACTACTCAAAGTTTAACGTAACATGTCTCTTCATGCTCAGTCTACCCATACTCTGATACTAAACTGATATGACCTACTTTGCTGTCAGTACTATATTCTGGAGACCTATTTTTAACTAGCACAAACAGCAGATGTGTTTTACAATCTGACTGGACTGTGTGTGCCTATCCATCAAAAAGGCCATTAATGTTCTAGGACTGGTCAAGTTTCCCATCCTCTTTTTGCGCAGATTATCATTAAGGCACTGCTTTACTCAACAAAGCATAATTGTTAAGAGTCTACTAGACACCAGCATAAATGCACAGGCATGTAAGAGACATTTGCACCATTTTATGCTTGTGTTAAAATTCAGAGGCAACTCTTCCACTTAACTGTAGTTCCAACCTGCAGCTGAATTTCTGGAATTAAAAGCCTTGCCCCATCAATTAGTTCTGGAAGCACAACATAGATTTACATTTAACTGCCTTTCTACGTTGACCTGCTGGCCATTTGACTGTCTGATTAGTTTCCAAACAGAGTATTGGAAACCCCTCACAAGGCCATACAGACATACTGGATAAACAAAGATGCCTATGTAGAAAGTCCAAAAGGTGGGTTCTCAGTCCTTGGACCAATTTGGCTATTTTGAAGCTATGTAATCTCTGCTTCTAGTGCCCCGTCTTCTATTCAATATTATTTATTATTTAAACTTTATTTCTGAAACACACACAAACGTATCATTATTAACTATAAATGACATGTGGCATCATTTCTTTGTCAAAGAGGCACAGAAATTGTTAGTTCACCCAGAAATCACTGATGAGTGAAAAATAGAAAACTTTATTCCATGATACTGGAGTAATCAATGTAACTTCCCATTAACGAACTGAAGGAGAGTGCAGAAACTCCTGACACATGACCAGCACATATTTGCAGCATCCGGAGCAGCTGTCGAGCTGTGGAAATCCTGGTATTCTCACACTAGAAGAGAGAGAGAGAAAAATCTAATAGTTGTAAGGAACCCAAGGCTGATGCCGAGACAGAAACAGCCATCAATATACATTTGCTTCATATAACTGATAAAAACCAAAAGGTCACTAAAACCAAACCTAAAAGATAGGACTACCCCACTTATACTTAGCCTGGAGTTTTCCCAGTATGCTAGAAGTCAAAAGGAGGTAGACTGCAATACAGAAAGTATCTGAACAATGTCCCGGGTAAATAAAACAAGCATCAACTCCAGTTCTGCAACAGATGGAGTTCTAACCAAGCAAGGAGAGATGAGCCATGTCCCACCTAAAACTGGTGAGGGCAAACATGCCTGTATTTGAGACCTGGTTTGCTAACACAACCATAACTGAGAGCAAGAAAGGAAGGAATTAAAGGATAACTGGATTAAAGCAGCATCCTGCCTTTCCCCAACATTGGAGCTGAAGAGATGGACGGGACCATCCTAGCAGTTGTCCGGTGATCCACCCGTCTTCTCCTAGGGTTGGGGGGGGGGAGGGAGCAGATGTTGTTTGACTGATATGTTGCCAAGGACCATAGAACAAATTAGCAAGCTCTCTGGCATGCTTTTTGCAGAAAGGTTGGTGGGGTGCTTCCTTGACCCAGGCACACAGTACATACTTAGGACAAAAGAAACACCCGATGACCACAATTTTAGCTCAGCGAGTAAGGAACTGTGGACCTCTGGTCAAGCAACGTTGACAATTAGCTTTTTATCTCTGTTGTTTATCATTCTAGGTTTTCCAGACCCATACCTCTCTCCACGTCCTTTTAGTCGTGGCCTGTGCCAATGGCCACAGTAGCTGAGAATGGAACATGAAGTGTACAAGCCCAGATAAGATACAAATTTGCAGTATTGGTTCAAACTACAGTAAAAAAAAAAAATCACACAGCAAAAACCCCAAGGATTCTTACTTCCAGTTCACAGAATAGAACAGGGCTGCAGTAACAATCTGCCAGCTTCAAGACAGTGTCCACGTCCACACTGATTTGATTCATTTCACATGCTATGAAAGAGAACAAAAAGAAATATATGTTCAGTCCTGTTTTCCCTGATACAACAGTATTTTTCTTGTGATTTATGCATATTTATTTTCAGTGTGCATTCAAATACCAAAAATATTTTGTGTTGTTTTTAAAAAAACTTTCAAACATTAAAGCCAATACTTTCTAGTATAATTGTGTAACATTAGTCTTTTAGTGGATGTAGACTACAATTTGGATATCGGACCCACTACAGAAGATCAAACTTGTATTTTAAAAAAATGGTTCAAGTCATCTCTTAATAACGAAGCAGGAGTGCACCATTTTGAGGACTGAAGAGGAAGAAAACAATGTCAACAGCAAAATTCAGATGGAATCCTGTTACATTTGGGGCAATGCATCAGCTGCACAATAAAGTTGTGGCTATGATGCTTTAAAAGCTTTAAACAATTAGTGAAAAACATTTGAAGAATAAAACACGGAAGAAGAAATGTATTTTATACATACCACCTATGACCAGAAAGCACACTTTTCCAAGGAAAAAGTTGGCATCTACATGTAGCAGTGAAGATTTGATATCCTTAAAACTGGTAGAAAAACAAATAAAAAAGCACCCAGTGTGATAGTTGAAGCTGAAAGATAGAAGTTGTGCAACACTAATCTGTGAGCTTCATGGCTATCAAGGCATCTTTATCTTTGTTTGCCACATCCATACCCAATACTCTAGCCACAGTGGCATGAACATTTTTAACAGAAGAACTTCATACCCATCTTTCCTACACATACCTGTATTTGCTTTTTACATTAATCATAAAAACAATCAGATCAATTCGAGGCCGGATGTGATCTCTCTCTGCAGGTAAAGGAAGAGACCTTGTCAAGTGGCTGAAAGAAACCAAGGTGCATTTTTAGTTAAGGCTACAAAACAGATAGATTTAACCTAAAGCTTTATAGGAAGGGGAAAACAGATATCATGAACACAGATTCATTCAACTAAACCACTTCAAGCAGGAAGATAGAAATCTTATAGAACATCTAACTGAACATAAGAGATCAAGCCAGTTGCAGTTTTAAATGGCTCTCTTTAAAGTCTGAATATGTTAACTCAGGCTTCCTCAACCTCAGCCCTCCAGATATTTTTGGCCTACAACTCCCATGATCCCTAGCTAGCAGGACCAGTGGTCAGGGATGATGGGAATTGTAGTCTCAAAACATTTGGAGGGCCGAGGAAGCCTGTGTTAACTCTACACACTGCTGAACAATGCAACAGCACTATTATATTAATGAAGGATATATACTTTAGGCTCTCCGAACTGAAGAGAGTATCTACCACTGCCAAGTCCAGAGTGAACTGTGCCCCAGAAAACAGACACAGAAACATAGAATTGTAAAATTGGAAGGGACCCTGAGGATCATCTAGTCCAACCACCTGCAATGCAGGAATGTGCAGCCATCCCATATGCGAATCAAACCTGCAGCCTTGCTGCTCTAACCAACTGAGCTCCTACATGTATGAATAAAATCAAGAACTCAGTACTGCAAGGGCCATTAATGGGTTGTAAGATTCTGCTTGTTTTAGAACGTTACACTTTCTCCACCATCATAACAACCTTGCAGTAGAAAACAGTTCACTACCGTAGAACAATGGTGTTCCATAGTAACCTCAAAACAGAAAGGAGAACAAAAAACTAGTATCTTTCAAACGATAGTTTCCAGATTTGAGAGAAATTTAAGTTCTCTCACCACTTACATATTTACTTTAAAATCTTCTTTTTCCTTAAGCATTGTCTCTGCTAGCTGTTCTTGGAAATCTTCATTTGTTCCCACCAACTATTAAAGAAAAATAAAATTTGGCGAATAGCTGAGAAAAAAAAGGAATTATGAATAAGAGATCAATTAACAAGTTACCTGCCCCAAAGTCCCCATCTCCCTCCACACCTCATTTTTCAAGTCCAGCCCCTACGCCAGGGGTCAACAACCTAAGGCCCATGGGCCGGAAGCGGCCCATGGAGGTCATTTGACTGGCCCACGAGCCGCCCCTGAACCGAGCTGCCTGCTCGTGCGCTGTGCTAAACCGGCGCAGCACTGTGTGGGTACTCGCTTCCATGGCGCCGGAAATCACGTCTGCGCAGATGCAGGAAATTGCAGGCGCACACAAAGGAATCTCCGCGGGACCAATCCAGCCCAGGCAAGATAAACCTTGCCAACTCCTGCCCTATGCCCAACTCTCTGATTGTTTGTCTTAAGCTGCCTTCCGGATCTGACACCCTCTGGAAGTTTTGGGCTGCAGCTTTGCTGGCAAGGAATGAAAGGAGTTGTAAGGTAAAGGTAAAAGACCCCTGGATGGTTAAGTCCAGTCAAAGGCGACTATGGGGTTGCAGTGCTCATCTCACTTTCAGGCCAAGGGAGCCAGTGTTTGTCAACAGACAGCTTTCCAGGTCGTGTGGCTAGCATGACTAAACCGCTTCTGAAGCAACGGAACACCATGACGGAAACCAGAGCGCACGGAAATGCCGTTTACCTTTGCCCCACAGTGATACCTATTTATCTGCTTGCACTGGCGTGCTTTCGAACTGCAAGGTTGGCAGGAGCTGGGACAGAGCAATGGGAGCTCACCCCGTCGTGGGGATTCAAACCGCCAACCTTCTGGGAGTTGTAGTGCAAAGCAGCTGAAGGGCACGAGGTTGGAGAAGGCTGGTCTTCAGTTACCCAAGTCAACAGTGGTTCAGCTTTACCATTCCACTGGATGGGAGAACTTTAGCAGATGCGGCTCCCATCACCAAGCCTAAGGAACTCCATGTCTGACGTATTAAAATAAGGGGCTCGAATTTCATCCATCCTTCCTCCTAGCTCAAGAGGGGAAAGAGCTGATGGGGAAATTAGAGGGGAAATGAACTCTGTTCATGGCCTGCAGCTTGAACCCTCCACCCAAAGCAGCTCAGCAGCTGAGCCAACAACAGAAGCACTCCTGGTTTAGTGACGGTAGAGAACCAAAGCATGGAAGTAACTTATATGCAGAATTCATCATGTGAAAGGCTGAGCTGGATGAATCCCTAGCCAGAATTAAGATTGCCGGAAGAAATATCAACAACCTCAGATATGCAGATGACACAACCTTAATGGCAGAAAGTGAGGAGGAATTAAAGAACCTTTTAATGAGGGTGAAAGAGGAGAGAGCAAAATATGGTTTGAAGCTCAACATCAAAAAAACGAAGATCATGGCCACTGGTCCCATCACCTCCTGGCAAATAGAAGGGGAAGAAATGGAGGCAGTGAGAGATTTTACTTTCTTGGGCTCCATGATCACTGCAGATGGTGACAGCAGCCACGAAATTAAAAGACGCCTGCTTCTTGGGAGAAAAGCAATGACAAACCTAGACAGCATCTTAAAAAGCAGAGATATCACCTGGCCAACAAAGGTCCGTATAGTTAAAGCCATGGTTTTCCCAGTAGTGATGTATGGAAGTGAGAGCTGGACCGTAAAGAAGGCTGATCGCCGAAGAATTGATGCTTTTGAATTATGGTGCTGGAGGAGACTCTTGAGAGTCCCATGGACTGCAAGAAGATCAAACGTATCCATTCTTAAGGAAATCAGCCCTGAGTGCTCACTGGAAGGACAGATCCTGAAGCTGCGGCTCCAATACTTTGGCCACCTTATGAGAAGAGAAGACTCCCTGGAAAAGACCCTGATGTTGGGAAAGATGGAGGGCACAAGGAGAAGGGGACGACAGAGGACGAGATGGTTGGACAGTGTTCTTGAAGCTACCAGCATGAGTTTGACCAAACTGCGGGAGGCAGTGGAAGACAGGAGTTCCTGGCGTGCTCTGGTCCAGGGGGTCACGAAGAGTCGGACACGACTAAACGACTAAACAACAAGCAAAATAGAAAACCAACGGGAAAGCAGCGAGGGAACCAATGAGAGAAGCCGGAAGGCGGGCTAAAAAAAACTTAAGGCGTCGCATTGATTGGCCGAGGTGTGGGAACTCACTTTTCTAAGTCAGAACAGCCAGGGCCCCGGCCAAAAGCAAGCGGGGAAATAACGAGAAGAAACTGCCCATTTGCGCTCCCGGTTGCCGTCCTCCCCCCGTCTCGTAAATACGCACCAAAACAGTGGCCGAGTTGATTGCTGGAAGCTTGGCAAAAGCAGCCAACGCCGCCATAATCACAAATTACAGCGGCGCGACCTCAGGTTTCAAACTGCCGCCAGTACCTACGTCACCAAAACGTATTTTTACGCGTCGCTGCTATAAAAGGAGGACGGGGGTGTGGCCTCTATAGTAGATGCATTGCGGAGTCCGGACTTATCTGCGCATGCGGAGTTTTGGCTCTTAACCCTGCTGGAGGGAAGAGGGCGCACGCGCGGGCAGCAAACTTTTTTTTTCTGGTGTCTTATGTAGGGCACATGCGGGGGTGGCCGTTGGCACCTGCGCGCGCTGCGTGACGTCATTGCTCGTGAGGGGCTCGTGAGGGAGGGGGCGGGGTGTGAGGCTATAAAGAGAGAGGTTTGCCTTGGGGAATTAGTGAAAGAGGGAAGCTGGCTTCCTAGCAGCGCTCATTCTAAATAAAATAATAAGCTGGAGGCAAATTTGTAGAAACGTAGCCTCTGGAACGACACTGTTTTTATTTTGTGTGGAGTGGTTCTGCAGCAGTGTTAGGTTTATTAGAACCTTGCATGTAAACCTTATAGATGCCCAGGGAATGAACGCTATTGTTTGTTTTAATGATATATCTATTTATTTTTTTTGTCTTCTCAGGGGAGAAGTTCAGGAGTTTGTTTGCACCCATCTAGGAAAATTGATTTAATTGGGCAGTTTCTTTCCTCTTCCTCTTCTCCTGCCTGGTAACTGGCTAAAAATAGAGATAAAGCACATGTTCCAAATTTCTTTGCTCAGACATTGTATTAAGCCAGCATTTTCCAACCTGCAGGTTGCAAAGCCTGTGCAAAAGGGTAGCAGGCTTTATAAGTAAACCCAAAGTAATTACTGCTTTCACGCCTTAACTGGTATGATGATCACTCTTAAAACTGTGTTGTTGGCGTATTATGATGCTGTACTGACTCATGTAAGCAAACACTAAAGTGTAGGACTTGAGCATTTCCAACATTCACTAACATGCATCAGGACAGCATTGAAATACAGCTGGGAACTGGTGGTTGGCTGCAGACGAAATGATGGTTTGCCACAACAGGCTCATACAGGGTGTTTTGAGTGACTAGTACGGCTCTTTCTGTGGAGGAGAGTGGCTTTTGTCTCTTTCAAGCATGTCTTGGTTGACAACTTTTGGGATCTGGGGAGTTCCCACAACACACACACACACACACTTTGTGCATTTGTATATAGGGGGATCCCAGGCCCACAGTGAGGGGTGCATAGGAGGAACTGCAAGGCAGGAAAGTGAGGAGATGCCCAGATTCCCAAGCCAGTTACTGGTTGAACAGAGAAAGGAAGAGTTTATACAAATAATAATATGGAAGATCATGGGTGCTGAGAAGAGCAGACAAGACCTTTATCCCATACAGTGGTGGCTTATGCCACTAATTCATATTGGATCCCCCACAACACCCACATTCTTCAGATAGAGCTATCTAGGTCATTCACCACAATATATGAACCAAGGAAGAGCCTTGCTGAATCAGGCCAGTGGCTCATTTAGTCCAGCATCTTTCTTTTTAAAAAAATAATATTTATTACTTTTAAAGGTTACAGAAAAAGAAGAAAAAAGAAAAATAAAGACAAGAAAGAAAGAGGGGAAAAAAGTGAAAAAACACCACAATACAATACAGTATACAAATATTATAAAACCCAACCCAAACCCATTAAATTAAACACATAAATTAAAACAAAAACAGTTTAAAATACATCTCTCCTTTTCCATATTCTATCCTTCATTTCCTTGTTTCCTCCACTTCCTCACACCTCCCTTTTTGTATTCCAGTTCTTCTAATTGTTTCAGCAAATCCTTTCCATCTTTCTCTGTTTTTTATCATCTTGTAAATAACATATTTTTTAACCTTATTTCCCTTTAAGACTAAATTACTTATCTATACTTAACTTCTTCTAACATTTCTACTAAATCCATATAATATCATTCCATGGTTTTTCTAACAGTCATTAATTTTACAAAGTTTCTAAATATGAACTTTAACTTCCCAATCTTCTTCCACCCTCTCTTCTCCCTAGTTTCGGATTCTGCCAGTCCTTTCCGTCAGATCCATATAGTCCATCAACCTGGAGATCTTATATCCGAGGCTCTTAATTCTTTTCCAAGTCCCTTCTGCGGATCTTCTTCATATTCTTTAATGCTCAGGAGCAAATCTCGGGAGAACTCCAACCAAACAAAACTTTTCTTCCTTCTGAACAGCTCAGCCAAGTTTCCATAATTGAAACTAAGGTCCATAGGGTATTTCAGGACATATTTCAGGATTCCTCCAAATCCATAGGCCCCCAAAGCTTCAAGCTCCTCCAGGCCCAAACCCATGTCCCAAAAGTCAGTTGGTCCCTGAATAAAGGGATCTTTCCAACTTTCGTTCTTCAGTCCAAGCCAGGGTCCAATCCTCAAAATCTGGCTTTTGCTAGAATCAATCATGCAAGGCCTCAATTTATAATCCTCAATTTGCTTCTGTAGAACTGAGGATCCTGCTTGAACTACCTTAGGTTTCGCAACGGCATCTTTCTCCTTTTCCTCCACCATTTGTCCTACCAAGGTATATTCCTGTTCCAAGTCCTGAATTATTTCTGTATTGTTGCTTGCTTTTTGATTCAAATTGGTCACTTTCTGTTCCCGGCTGTCAATTTTGGAAATCGTGTCATCTGCCTTTTTATGCAGCTGTTCAAGTGAATGGTTTATCTTATATAATACAGTCACAATACCTTCTCCTATCAGCATTTTGAATAGTCCAAGGTCAATCTCTGATTCTCATAAACTTTATCTTGCAGCTGGAGCTTACCCTGTTACACTCCTGTAACCGTTTCACATGCTCCCTCTAGAGGGAAACAGTCTCAACTTGTATCAATTCTTTCAAGCACAGAAACAGTTTCAATTTTCAGTTATTTTTTTCCTCCCTTTGATAAACTCAGAAGAGATCAATGGAAACAGTATCTTTCCAATTTTAAGTAACTGTCAAATCTGTTCTGTCAATGAACCTTCCCCAAACGTCATCAGGCAAACCGTTCCCAGGTTCAGAGCAGTGGTAGTTTGCTTTTCACTCTCTCCTGCAGGTTCTCACTAGGTTCACGACTTCCCCCCTCTTCTCCTGCTTCCAAGGGGGTTTTGTATTTTTAACCGATGGAATTTTAATCCTTTATCAAAAACTTTCAGAGACTTTAGTTTGTAACGTCTTTGCTTCAGTCTGTTTACAAAAGCGGAAGGCGGACTTCCTGTTTAGAGCCTTCCCGCTTCGTTGCCAAATTAAAATATTTGAGGATCCAAATTTTCCAGTCTACTCACGGGTAGTTGTTTAAGGTCCAATTGTCCACAGGAAAAAGTCAGTGCTCTCCGGCAGCAGCAATGCGGCTTCACTCCGTGAAAGAAGCAGTCGATTCAAAGCACCGCGCCACTCACCCCACATCGCTCTGGATCCCCAAAACAGGGTTTCCCCGCGAGTAGGGGAGGCGCAAAAGGTGCCAGCCGAATCCCAAGTTCACAGGCTTCTCCCGCCTGTGATTTCTATGGGTCTCCACCTTCGCCGTGGTGGTTAGACCCTGCCTTTCACGGAGCAAGTCCCTCCAGATCGGAGGAGCTCCGCCATTGCCGGAGGCGCCAACCCGGAAGCCCATTTAGTCCAGCATCTTGTTCATATAGTGGCCAAGCAGATGCCCAAATGGGAAGTCTGCAAGCAGGACCTGAGAGCAAGAGGTTTCTACATTTATTTATGTTGAACAATTTATATACTGCTTATAATTAGACAAACCTCCTTAGCTGTTTCCTTCTCCATACATTTGGACTTGTGGGTTGCCACACCAAAAAAGTTGGAAACTTCCATTATTAAGCCACTTGTGTTGCTCAGATGTTGCCTGCTGAAATATGTGGCCACACTGTGTTTGGACATGAACACTTAACAGTGGCCAATAAGCCCACCTACCATAGAAAATATATCTAGGTCTCTGATTTAGGTTCTCATGTTCAAACCCTGACAGAATTATGCTAAATGACCTACATAGAAGGAAAAATTAATAGTTTTCAGTTTTAAGACTTGTGTGTATGTATCTCATGCCATCTCTCCAATAGCTCTGTTTGTTTATATTTAAAATTTGGAATCTGTTATACAGTATTGCTGTGTTCACAATGGCTTCCTTTTTGTGATCAGTTTTGAAATGAAAAATAGAAAGATCAATCCTTTCTCCATATTTCCTATGTCTAAGGAGTTTTTTTATTACTAATATTTATGGAGCAGCAGAACTTTGTAAGCAGATGCTGATAGATAAATGAGCAACTAAACAGGAAAAATACTGACTTCAAGATCAATCAACCTTCTGTGGCTACAAGGACAAACCAATCTAATTTGTTTGCTGTTTCCTGTCATAGTACAACTCAATCTAGCAACATTTTATACTTGGATAACATGTTTCCAACTTGTTTTTGTGCTTGAGGACTTTTTTGTTGTTAATAATAGTCTATTTTACTGTGGAGGGAAGATGATGTAATGGTCTAATACAAAATATGAACAGAATCATGGGCAGTAACTGGTTTTGACCACATCCTGTGTGCTTTCCTTTTTTGAAATACCATAAACCACAGACCATGCAAAGGCTGTGTGTGTTAATGCAATCTGACATCATTTTTAAAAATCCTAACAAAGGTTGACAGTTCAGCACATTGCCAATGCTAGACAAATTGCAAGTGAAGTGGAAGAGCTCTAGAAATATTTTTGTTCCTCATCAGATTCAGTTAGGGTTCACTGAGAATTATTCTGAAATAGGCTCATTGTAAAGGTATGAGAACAAAAAATAAATAAAACATTAAATCACCAGAAACTGCTATTGGGAATTTTAATTTAAAAAAAAGTGCAATGCTACATTTTGGAGATAAAAGAAATTGGGGGATGTCTTCTTTTATCTCCCATTTGTCACTTCTCCATTTATATAAAGCAGTTAGAGCTATTGCCTGAATTGATGCTATTGTGCAATCTAGGTCACAGCTTCTAACTAGTCTGAATGCATTTCCCAGTGCTACATATTGATCTTCATCCACAATTTGATATTCATTTAAGGAATTTCAGGCAGACATCACAAGGCACTTTACAAAAGATAATTACAACAATAGTTTTGATTTTAAAAATGTTTCAACAAAATGGAGAGGACACCTGCTTCTTCAGAAGAAGCTATAACTACTTCTCTCTTCAGGGCAAGATGTTCTGCAGAAACACCTGTGGTGACAGTTGGACTAGCAGTATGTTTGGTAACATCCAGAAAAAAGCATCACTGGTATTAGCAGCTTACAAGGTGGGATCTTTTATTGAGGCCCAAAGGCTGATAAGGGCTCACAAAACTGGGGGGGGGGAACTGTCATCCCCATTTCACATGGGGCATCCAATAAGATTTCCCCCAGTTTCCCAACCCAGATCTCATGCTCATACAACACTGCTACATTACAACACTCCTGACTTTAGTAAGGGAGGAAAAGACAGAAATTCCCTGCATTCTCCAATCCCTTTTCTTGCCAGCATTCTCCATGCCCAACCACATCTTCACTGCTGATTTCCTGTCCTCCATACTCACTTCTCACTCTGTAATGTGTATCATGCCCATAATTTTCTGCCAGGATTATTGCCCTGATTTGTTTGCACTAGCTTCGCTTAAAAATATATACTTATACATAACTAGTTGTGTCAAAATATACACAAGGATGGTCAATAGAATGAATATCAGAATCCATCCGATTGAAAGCAATGTAGCACCAGATGCAGATCTAATGTGCATTAGTTTATGGGGTGTGGTTCCTGTTCAAGTAAGTGATGCACATGCAGAAACCTGTTTACAGGTGTTTGGGAAAGCATGGAGTCAAAAGTGGCAACTTTAAGTGTTGCTGGGGTGGGCATAATATGTGTCTCTGTTGGTGCTCACACATCACTATACTGTATTTGCAAACATTTATCCAATTTAAAACTGACTTCCTCAGCTTAGAGCATCTATCTCTCTCCCAATTCTGCTTGCTTATTCTCTGTACCACGTGCACTGGAGATCTTTCTAGGCTTGTTGCTATGACAACAGCTGATAGTCTGGCTGTGGTGTTTTGATTGGTTGGGGAAGGTCTTGCCTCTTTTGTGAGGGTGAAAGGGAGGGGGGCCACCAAAATGGGAGCAAGATGGAAAGAATCCAAAGCCGATCCATTTATGCGAGCAATGGGGGGGGGAGCGGGGGAGCAGTCCTCGGCAGCTTCAGATGATGAGGCAGTGAGCTTGACTGTGTGTCATTTACAATTGCATACATGAGCATGCGTACATGCAGGGCAAGCAGCACTTCATTTCTGTCCATGCTATTGACTGCTCTGACACTTTGACGTGCTTGGACTGCATTCCATTGGAGAAGCACTTTGTCCCTTCCTCTGACCCATACGGCAGAGAGCAGCATCAGATGAGCGGAATGCTACTGTTCTGTTCTGGGTAACAACAGATCACAGAGCAGTAGTCTGAATGAAGCATGTATGTGGATCGAGGTAGGTGATGCACCGTGCCCGGTATTGTACATGCATGACTTCTTGTGTTTAGGGATCTCCTTTGAATTATGTCTATATGTAATACATCTTCGTTTATTTGGGCACTGTGAAGAAAAACAGAGCCATGGAAATTGAGGTATGGAAGGGAGCACATGGGTCATTTGTTCTAACCAAGCCCAGAGAAGAAAATCCTTTCCTAAAGAAGAGAAGAAGCTAGGCTTTTCTTTAAAACCTTCAGTGATGGAGAGGCATGACATGTTCTGTGATAGAGACTGGATGAGAGGAAGATATAGATGCATACCATGGAACTTAAATGTATTTATTTTATCTAGAAAAAATATAGACCACTTAATCATAAAGCTCTATAAGTGGTGTAAATAAGAATAATATAAAAAACCCACCATGCATAAGTAGGAGTGTGAATAGTGTTCTACGATGCTGACCTAATGATGATTTTATATAAAGTCTACAACAACAATCTTAGGCTGTGCTGTCCTTATTCTTTTGCAGAAGTGCAGTGATTTTAGGCAGGTGAAGTTTTACTTTCAGTTCCTCGTACCATTTTAAAAACATTTAATATCATAAAACTAGCATAAACAGAATCTCAATACAGACATATGCAGACTCCAGATATCACTTATGAAAAAAATGGGGAGATGCAAGAGACTGAATGGAGAAGATAAATAAGGTTTGTGGATTTTTAAAGGAATTTGAATAACCCTATTTGGGGTCAATATAGTCCCAGTTCTACTGGGTATTGTTGATTTTTAATCTATGTGGCTGCAGTCTAAGAGCACTAAGGAGTAAGTCCCAATTATGTCTCTGAGACTTCTGAGCAGAAGTGATTAGGCTTGTGGCAGTAAAGGAGAAGGATGAAAAAGGTGGATAGGATCTTTGCCTATCAAAGTTAATGCAACATTTACGAGCATCTGAGGATTCACTGGATATTTATTTATTAAAATTACTCATCATATGACTGGCTATTATATTCCACTCTGGTATGAGGTGTCAATGGCACCTGTTTCTTCACTTTGCTTGAATCTCTCTCAGTAGCTGCACTTTAAGGATGTCTTTTAAGGATTATGAGACTCACCATATGAAACCAAGGCCTATCTTTGCTAGGTTGGTTGAGTTGGCATGGGTTGGGTTAATTTCTAGTTGAGGCTGACATATTTTTGTCTGGAAACTGGTAGGGAAAAGAGCTCCTACATTTTTCTTTTTGACCTGTTAAGAGTTGTTTGATGTGGTAGACCTTTGGATCCTACTAGATAGTTTCAGCAGCTATGGGAAAGCTTGTGTGTTGGTTCTGTTCTTTCTTTTTTGTGCCTAGCCGTAGAGTAAATTTAGGGGATATCTGTTCCACACCATGGGAACTGATCCATGTTCCACCAGAGCTGTTTAACATTTGTGAAACCACTAGGATTAGATTGTCCAAAGACTTGTTTAAGCATGCAAGAACAACTAACATTAGCAGCTGCATCTGGTATCCTGGCTTTGTCACTTCTCAATAATTGGGAGCCTGCCATTTGTCATTTATGCATTTGTGACCTCTGTCATTTCATTTCTGTGTGCCCTTTTTGAAGACTCCTTCCTTGGACTATATTACTCATTTTTGCTGTAGTAATAACGGGTAGGGAAAACAAGTTCTAGTCATGTGGCATCTCTTCCTTTCTCACCTCTGTTCGTTCAAGATGCATCAGCAAAAGTAACCCAGAAGTTGCTTGCTGCCATCTGCTTTATGGAGTACACAGTTTTATATAACTTTATATATTTTTTAAATATCTGCCAGTGTTTTGCCTAATGGATTTGGCCTCTGTACAATTATGGCAATATGTTGCCAGAGTATGTGAAACAGGGCACTTTTGTGCCTGGTTTAAATTAAAAAAACTGCTACCGTGATCAGCACTAAATGAAATTAGGGCATTACTTCTAAAGTATAAATGAGAGATAGAAGTGCCCTCCCAAATGAGAATATGCTTGTAACCAGAGGCGTAGGAAGGGGGGGGCGGACCACCCCGGGTGTCACCGCTGAGGGGGGTGACATTCGGCGCTTTGCTCACTTGCCACTCCCAAGCCTACCCCAAGGCGTCGATGGGAGGGTGGGCGGTTTGACAAAAAAAAATTCACACCGGGTACCACCTGACCTTGCTACGCCTCTGCTTGTAACTTCCTAGTTCTTATACTAAGGATCATTGCTCATGCTGCACCCCAAATTGCTGGGTGCTCTTTTTGCATACTGCATATTCATGTAATGATGAGCTGAAAGTTATCCTGTGAAGTTATCCAGAAAGATTTGCCCCTAAAAATCACTGAAATGTCTTCACATGCATTGACAGATACACCCTTGAGACCCCAGGGAGAGAGCTGTACTTTGAAGAGCGACTCCTAATAACTCTACCAGCTTAAATTACAAGATTCTGATGTTCCAAAATAGAGTCAAAATAGGGACAGTGGATTGCGGATACCAGAAAATAGGGGCTATCTCTGGCAAAAAGGGACAGTTGGAATGTATGTGTAGCTCTGAAATGCTCCCACTGAGTTCTGTGGGACTAAATAAATGGACTGCAAGTATCTGAAATGTAGTTGAGAAGGTGCAAGATTTCCTCCTTTCTGGGATCGGGTTCTAATTGCCTCTCCAGTCATGACCCTGAGCTCAAGCTTTTACTTCCTCCCTTAATGGGAACAGTGTTGCAGTACATCATCCCTGATGCAGAGGAGCTTAGCCTTCCACACCAAGGATCTCACAAGGAGAAGGACAGTAAAGCAGAATGCTTTTGATGCTTCTCCACATATCAGACATCATATTTGAGAAGGGGAGACACAGTAGAGCACTGCCTCCCCACCCCTCTGCTGCAACTTCTGCTTGGGAGGGCAGAGAAGGATCCTTGGAGCATCTTCTGTTTTAGAGGTCAGGACCAGATTTGGAAGTATAGGTCTCGTCTCATTCTTGACTCTCTCTGATGCTGTCGTGGTGGCTAGGGAGTGGCTGAATGGGGTTGAATAGGTAGGAGAGAGCAGTGGTGGAAAGTACTGAAATGCTGCTTCCTTCATCCATCAAATTTGAAGCATTGTTGGTTAGTTATTGTTTTATCTAGCAGCATCATATTGGTTCACGGAGTAACCAAAAAGGAGGGGAAGAGGATTCACACAGTTTGCATTTGGACAGTAAGAGAAACAAAAAAGGGAGGAATGGAAAGATGCAAGGACAACACAGAATCGGAGGAGAGGACAAGGAATGATTGTGAGGAAATGCAGTTATATATATTTTAAACATTTTGTTTCAGCTAGGGATGAAGACGGAGTGGTTAAGATAATAAAGAACCAAATTATGTGAGATAAAATGGGAAGGAATCAGTGGATTCACAAAATATGTCATTGCTATAGTCAATATTAGAAGCAAAGAATGATTGAATAATGAATTAAGGCCACTTGCAGACAGAGGATTTTTGAGTGCCATACAGGACTGTGTGTCTTCTCATGCAGATCACTGCAAGTCCAGATGACTGGCTGGGATCTAACAGGGCCAGCAGCGGCTGCAGGGTTGAAAATAATGACTGTAGCAACTATCCCACCCTACTTGGTACGTCTTCTGTACTTCAGGTTCAGCAGTTTAGTGCTAACTTGTCAGTGGTGGCAGAAGCTGCCAACCGGATGCAGCCTGAGTGAAAAAAGGAAAGAAGCTGAAAAAAGCAGGAAATGGAGCTCATCTATACTGAATGGCTAGCTGGTCTAGGAAGTGGAAAAGTAGTGGAATATAGAGTTGAGGAAAATGTGTTATCAGTTGAGGTATGGCTGGGATAAAAGGGGGAGGGAAGTCAACAGTTTGGGACCAGTTAGTACCATTTGAAGGTGCATTTGCCATCCAATCAACAACATAAGCCTTGGTATCTAGCCTCCCTGCTGTGTGCAAAATGATGTGTGGGAACATGTGGCAAGGCTTTGTTGTAGGGGCTAGTTTTAGCTCTTAGTAGGGATCAGCTTCAGGTTATTGGTAGCAAACTAGACTGAGACTAATCGGACTGTTATGATGAGAATGCATGTCGGAGTTCGTCTTCAGTTTTCCTTTTCTGTGATCCGTCCCTTGGAGCTCTCCTGGCCCCAAGCTGTCACTTGGCTCTGCTCAATGACCCACCCTTGCATCGTGGTGTTCACCTTCTGTTGTCGGATATATCTGTTTTTATGTCCCTGTGTTTTTATGTTTGTACATATTTTATGGGCTAATAGCCGTAAATAAATTGTAAATTGTAAATTGTAAACTAGACTGAGTTCTGGATGAGGCAGATCAGGATCAGAGGGGCCAGAGTTTCCAGAGGAAGTCAGGGTTAGGTTGTAGGTTGAGTGGCAAAGGCACCAGGACTATGCACTGCTACCCATGGCATCACATAGATGAGAGTTAAGGAGCAAGGAGAAAGCAGGAGTTGGCCTGTGGGATCAGCTGACAACTCAGGTAGGCCGGTACTTCAACCTTGAGGTAAAGGCCAATCTGCCAGGTTTATTTTTTTTTTTATAAAATTTTTATTGGTTTTTTAACACATAATAATAGACAATACAAAACAATACAAAAACAAACAAACATATAAACACGTATAATTTCTTCACATTTTTTCTTAAACCTTCTTTCATCGACTTCCTCATACCTCCCTTTTCTGCATCCCTATTTTGAAGTTTTCCAGCAAGCCCCAATGTCAACTTATAACACTTTTTTTTCCCTTTAAATCCTTTTTCTCATATCCAATTGTTTGTCCCCGCAATTCTGTTTTACCTGACCCAAAACATTTTAACACTCATTAATTTTGCAACAGTTCTTAAGATAAACTTTAAATTTCTTCCAATCTTCTTCCACCGTCTCTCTCCCTTGGTCACGGATTCTGCCAGTCATCTCCGCCAGTCCCATGTAGTCAATCACCTTGGTCTGCCATTCTTCCAGTGTGGGTAGTTCTTGTGTCTTCCAGTACTTTGCCAGAAGTACTCTTGCTGCTGTTGTAGCATACATAAAAAACGTCCTATCTTTCTTTGAGACCAATTGGCCCACCATGCCCAGGAGAAAGGCCTCTGGTTTCTTCACAAATGTGCATTTAAGCACCTTCTTCATTTCATTATAAATCATTTCCCAGAAGACCTTAATCCTTGGGCACGTCCACCAAAGGTGGTAAAAGGTACCTTCAGTTTCCTTACATTTCCAGCATTTATTATTGGGCGTATGGTAAATTTTTGCAAGCTTGACTGGAGTCATGTACCACCTATAGATCATTTTCATAATGTTTTCTCTTAAGGCATTACATGCCGTAAACTTTATACCGGTGGTCCATAACTGTTCCCAGTCAGCAAACATAATGTCATGACCAATATCTTGTGCCCATTTGATCATAGCTGATTTAACCGTCTCATCCTGTGTATTCCATTTCAGCAACAAGTTATACATTCTTGACAGATTTTTAGTGCTGGGTTCCAAAAGCTCTGTTTCTAATTTTGACCTCTCCACCTGGAAGCCAATTTTCCTGTCCTGTTTAAAAACTTCATTTATCTGGTAGTAATGCAGCCAGTCTCTTACTTTAAATTTCAACTTCTCATAACTCTGCAATTTTACTTTTCCCTCCTCATGTTCTATAATTTCCCAATATTTCGGCCATTTGGATTCCATATTAAGTTTTTTCACTTCCTTAGCCTCCATTGGTGACAACCACCTAGGGGTTTTGTTTTCTAACAAATCTTTATACCGAATCCAGACATTATATAATGCTTTCCTGACAATATGGTTTTTGAAACCTTGATGGATTTTAACCTTGTCGTACCATAAATATGCATGCCAGCCAAATCTGTTATTGAACCCTTCCAGATCCAAAATGTCTGTGTTCTCAAGAAGCAGCCAGTTTTTCAGCCAGCAAAAGGCCGCTGATTCATAATACAACTTTAAGTCCGGCAGGGCAAACCCCCCTCTTTCTTTCGCATCAGTTAATATCTTAAATTTTATTCTGGGCTTTTTGCCCTGCCAGACAAATCGAGATATATCTTTTTGCCACCTCTTGAAACAATCCATTTTGTCCAAAATCTGCAATGTTTGAAACAAAAACAACGTTCTCGGCAAGACATTCATCTTAATAACAGCAATTCGGCCCAACAAGGAAAGTCTTAAATTTGACCATATTTCTAGATCTTTCTTAACTTCTGTCCAACATTTCTCATAATTGTCTTTAACTAAGTTCACATTCTTAGATGTCAGATTAATCCCTAGGTATTTCACCTTCTTTGCTACTGTCAAACCAGTTTCACTCTGAAACTTCTCCCTTTCAACAGCTGTTAAGTTTTTATCCAGTACTTTCGTTTTCTGTTTATTTAGCTTAAAACCTGCTACTTGACCAAATGTTTGTATTAATTCTAAAACTCTTTTCGTACTAGTGTCTGGCTCTTCCAGGGTTAAAACTAGATCATCTGCAAATGCTCTCAGTTTATACTGTTTAGCTCCGACCTGAATCCCTTTAACCAGCTGGTCAATCTGCCAGGTTTACAGAGGAGACAGAACACAATGGAGCAGAAGGCTAGGTTCTAGATCATGACACTAAATTCCTAAAGATACCAACTTGACTACAGTGGTACCTCAGGTTACATACGCTTCAGGTTACACACTCCGCTAACCCAGAAATAGTGCTTCAGGTTAAGAACTTTGCTTCAGGATAAGAACAGAAATTGGGCTCCAGCGGCGCGGTGGCAGCAGGAGGCCCCATTAGCTAAAGTGGTGCTTCAGGTTAAGAACAGTTTCAGGTTAAGAACGGACCTCCGGAACGAATTAAGTACTTAACCCGAGGTACCACTGTACTTCATAGCTTGACAAGCGACAAATATGTTACTTTGTAAACAGACATTTGGACTGGAGTACTGTAATAGAAGTTTTATTAACTGATTGCAGCCTTATTGTCGTCACCTATTTGTTATTTTATACTATACTGTTTGTGTTTTTATTATTAGGTTATCATTGTTTCTATCTGGATGTTAGCTGCCTTGGATAAAATATTTTAATTTAAAAAATCCAAATACTGCCAAAAGATAAAGGAAATATGTGCATATGGCTTGCTTTATTATGATTTGTTATTCCTCAATTTTCTCTCTCAGGGGTATAGCAACTTTACAAAGCACTTCTTAACAAGCAATCTGAGAGAGGAAAAAAATCAGTTGCTCAAGGTAAGCTATTGTGTGGATTTAGTAGACTTGCATTATTCTTTGGAATCATAGTATAATTATACTGCATTAAAAGAGACAATATATTAAGTGAGGCATGGATTAAAGGAGAAAGAAAAAAGTGGGGTATCAAAAGTTGCAATCAGCCTAGTGGGATAGTTGGGGCTAGAGAGCACATTAGGAATTTTGAGAAAGTAAGTACAATGGGTACCAGTCACATAAGAGCTGCTGTGGGGCCATGGCATAATACAAAATGCCTGCACACCCAAAAGAGAGAGAGAAAAGACAGGATCATAAAATTGTGTGGGCATGTTCTTTACCACCCTCCCATCCATGGAAGAAAGGCACCTTACATCAGCCACTGCTGCACTTGCTCACAGAGTGCACCTCTCCAATGTGGGCATATCTAAGGGTTCATGTTCAGTGTAAGAAAGGCTGAACCAATGCAAACAGGAACTGAACAAGGAGGGCAAACCTTCTCATGCATTGTGGATTTTTGAGGAAATATTTACTGAGACCTTCTGTGGGTGTCATAGGAAATATGCTGGCACCCATGGCTGCTGCACTAGTGTCTATATAAATATATATATGTTTGACAGTGATTTTGATACTCATCAACCAATACCAACTGCATACCTTTTCTTTTTCTAGCAATCATGCCTCATTTCTTGGATTGGTTTGTGCCAATGTATCTGATGATCTCCATTCTTATCTTGGTGGGCTTTGGAGCTTGCATATACTACTTTGAGCCAGGACTTCAGGAAGCGCACAAGTGGCGGACACAAAGGCCAATCATGGAACGAGACCTTCGGAAAACACTGATGATACGAGACAACCTTGCATTTGGGGTGCCTGAAGTCTAGTGTTCTTCTTGCATAGATGTGTTGGAAGTATCTAGAAGAAAGCCATCCCCACCTGAAGTTACAAATTACTGTGCACACTCTGGTTTGCTTAGCACTTCTGCAAGTGATGTGGTCAAACCATTCCTTGCTTGGGTCTCTGATAAGGAAGTGTTCCTTTTTGCTTTTTAGACAAGGCCTGTAGACTCATATCAACATAGACCTTCTGGTTTTTGAATTTGTTCATCACTCCATCACTTGATATTTTTTATCCTCCATATATAAAGAGCTCTTGTTACCTTGCTAGGAGTGGTCACACCTGTACGTCAGCTTTAGACCTCTTAAGTATAAGAAAGCAATATTTCTGCATGACCTGTGTATTTTGGTCGAGTGCCTCCTGGACAAGTGCCCATCTCACAAACCTCACAACAGACACCATTTCATTACTTTATTTAGAGTCTCTTGGGTGAGGCAAAAACCCCAAATTGATTGCTCAGACTGAATTCTATTCTCATTCCCAACACTGAGCTCAGATATGCAGTAGGACGCATTACTAGCCAAGTTGTATATATTTTGATTTCAGATCGTTTCACTGGACACAAGCGCCTGTCTGGCTCTGAACTCACTCACTCAGATTTCACTTTTAAAAGTCTGTGCAGATTAATTACCGTTAAAGAATTGCTTTTATTTCTCCATGATAGGGGAATTTGTTTCTAGATGTTGGATCGTCTGCACTTCTCTATACTTAGAGGATCCAGAATGCTGTCATGCGAAAAGCTTGTATTTCACAATCCTCTGCTGCTGCAATCTTTTAAAGTGGTCTGATCAGGAGTCCCCTGTTTAGCAATGTACTTTCTAGATTGTCAGCCAGACTGAAAACTGTGAAACACCATCACACAACCTACCTTTCTGCATCCACACCAAAAGCCACGGAGCCAGAGGCAGTCACACTGCAGTTCTAATTTCTATAGATTGCTTCTGGAGCTCCGTTGTGTGGGGTTATGCAGTAGATATGCTCTCTATCCACACAGTGTTTGCACTTTGATCCACACTTCCTTTAGGTATATGTTACCAAAGTACTGTATGAAAACATTAATGCATGTGAAAATGAGCAGGAACCTCTGCTAATCTAATAGTGTGCAGATTGCATACTGATAATATTGGCAGAATATAGGACCTTTGACATGATGGGTATTTTCATAGCTGGTTTTACTGTGCCCATATTATCTCTCACCTTTGTTTCAGGGCATCAGTTCTGACTGTAGAGTATGTTTCATTCCCTTGTTGGCAGAGTATGTCGTGCTGTGTTAACACATCTGTTCCACTGTGAAGTACTAGTCTTGCGGACATCAGTTTCACCAGTATATATTTCATGTTAGGGACATGTGCCTTTGCTTCTCTACCGTACTCATGTGTGTACATTCCATGTTAAGGTAGCACATACTGTTAATGTCTACATCATCCCCCAATTACAGAGACATGTCTATACATTGGATGCCTCATTGGAATGCATTCACTCCCACACCATAGTTTCATAGAACATAGTTCTTCTCTACATTCCATACTTTCCTCGCCTGTCAAGTGCTGCCTTCTCATACACTTGAATACATTCCGTTGCTTCTGTGATCTCATTCAGTGCCATAGTCCCTGACAACTGCACAGTACAGCAGGAACTTGGAATCTTGCTGGAAAGATGCTTGCTCCTTCATTGGATTTCCTCCCCAGTCTGCTCACAATGAAACCACACAGCCAGCCGGAGATCGCTCTTACTTGAAAATGTGTGGCATGCTTTGTCAGCAGCTGCTGAATTTGAGCATAGCACATTGCATAAGGCGGTATATGATTTATTGTGAGTGGCTGCCTGAGGACACTTCTAGTGTGAGTGAGGGTAGTTTCTAGCACAAGGTGGGGGTAAGTGTTTTGGTACAGCTGTGTGGAGCTAGTCTCGAAGCAGGTGTAAAAACCACACTAGGTCTCATTGCCTGCATCAAAAATGTCCACAGAACTTGTGTTGCTTCAAATATACAGAACAGGGTGAGATTACTGCATTGCAAGGAGTTGGACTAGAGGACCCTTGGGGTCCCTTCCAACTCTATGATTCTGTGAAGATGAGACACCATTTCCCAGGTGCCCAAAACAGCAGAGCAGCTTTCTGGTGTGGGGTCATGTGTGTTTAGAGCATGGATCTTGGCTAGGTATATGCCATTTTAAGCATTCTAATCTATTAAATTGGCTGCCCCTCTCCAGGGACCCTTGCACACAGCAATAAGCTGCATCTGGGCCAGTCTTTCCATTAGGCAGAATGAGTTGGTTGCCTGAGAAAGCAACTTTTGGATGCCCTACCAGGGTGGCAAATTGCTTGTTTATATTGTGTCTGTATGTGTTGAGTTTGTAAGGCACCCAAATGTTTTGGTCAGCTGTGAGCAGCATGCTCCAGTGTGCAAAGATCAGAGCTAACCATCCATTTAGCAAGTGGTGATGTGCATTATTCTGATCCAACACGTAACATGTGTCTGTGCAAGGGCTACGGATTATTTTTAACCCTGCACAGTCAACCCCTCCTTGGAGTCCTCCGTGGACCAATGCAGAAAGGGACCTGCACACACAAACCTACTTCTGTGTGCACAGATTGCTTTTGCTGGATTGGAGCAATTATATTTTTGTTTGAGAGCATGAGACTAGGAAAAAGGCAGCACCATAACATTCCCAAGTTGTTCTGCTCTAAATGGGCACTTTCCTGTATCCATGACCCATTTGTTACTATATCTACTATAGCCATAGTCTCTGAGTTTCACTTGGAGACCTGTTTTCTGAGCCTTGATTTCATTTGTGAAGACTAGGCTACCAATGCAAATGAATGGACCCCAGGCTGAGCAATGGGGGTAGCAATAAGTATCCTATCTGGGGCCAGGAGTTTTAAAGACTTTGTGGACAGGCTACATTATCCATTGACGGCTAATACATAGTGGGTGGGGGGTTCTGTGGGACTCATCATGACACACTTTTTTGAACTTAGCCACATAATCTTTGTCCTTCCCAAGTTTCTTTTCTCAGGGTTGCATCACATGATAAGGAGAAAACGAGATGCATCTTCAGTGAATCAGCCACATGACGTTGCCTGCTGCAAATATGCTTTTCATATTATGTCAGGTATCTCTCAGTGTAAGATAATCTCCGTTAGGAAGTGACTCAGTGACCACACAAGCTTTTTGTAGGTATATTGATTTCAATGGAACTGCAGAATGCAAGTGCAAATAGTCGTTGAGTAATACCCTTGATATTGAGAAGTGCTGAAAGGAAACAATTTTTTCTCTTTTCTGTTCAAAATTAAAATTACTGGGCACATGAACCTGGGTATATAATTTATATCCTCGCCTTCCAGAAGTGGTTGGGAGTGAGACCAGCTACCCAGGTTCATGTGTCCAGTAATTTTAATTTTGAACAGAAAAGATAAAAATTAACTCCACCCACGGAGACTGTTCAGTCATCTTATGGTGTATCCAGCCCAAACTGATTCACATTGAGTGCTATTGAGTGAGAGCTCAGTGGAAGTTTCTCACACTTTTCTATTCCTATCCTTGAGGACAATTGAAGAACTGCATTTGCTACCAGCATGAAATCCACAGTATGTTTTCTGTTTCATAAGCATAAAACATTTCCGGAAAACCAGCTATATAAACAAAAACAAGTCACTGAGTTTTGTGCCAAAATCTGGGAGTTAGGATAAGTGGTTAGAATTATCCCACCTAACTTAGACGGAAGGGGCATCAGCCTATATTTGTGCTTGACTTTGATTAAATAGCAACCACATAAATCATGTTCTTCAGTGACAACCAATAATTATTTTTAAAAGGGGGAAATCAGAATTAGAAGAACCAATGGCCTGTCTACATTCTGTGTGAAGCCCTGGCCTCTTCTCTTGCTTTGTACTGTTTTGTGTGCCAAGTCTTCAATGGTCTTATCTATCCAATTGTGTATCTTACTCCATAGGGCTAACTACCTGCAAATGAACAAGAAGTAAAAATATTTTTGTTTGTAATGTCTGTTTTGATTATGGAGCAATCTCATAAGAGAACTGTGGTGTTTTTGGGATTTGTTGAGAGTTTGTCACTTTTTGTGCTGTTCCTAAACCTACCAGTTTGCCTGTGAAATCTTCAGAATGTAATTGTTATGATAATCTCATGTGTGAATGTTCTGTTTCAGTGGTGGATTTTTATGCCCATGTGATCTTTTCTTGGATCATGTGCTTTACATGTATGGGCTTTTGTGAGACAGTATGTATTTTCCATTATTGGAACCAACATTTCAGCAGGGTTTGAATCTGATTAATTAGAATTAAATATCAAATTTCAATCTGCTCAGAATTTAGAAATGCTAAACTGTTGTTTCTATTTGTAATTCTTTGAGGTGAGAAAGCTGAACTAAAGAAAGTTAAAAAGTTACTCAGTGTTCTGGAACATTCAGTTTACCTAGTTTTGAAGTTCAAAGTTGTGAAAGTCAAAGACTAAGCCTAAACAGACTCATTAAGAAGTCTCATTAAAAACAGTAGGAACTAATTTTCTGAGCAAACATGCATAGAATTTCTCTGACATTCGGAGCAATTTCAAATGTGTTATGAATCTAATTTAACTGGACATTTGTTTATTTTTATATTTCAGATTTGTTCTGGTTCTTACTATTGTATTAACTTGTAACACTTGGAAATAGAACAGCTTAATGGTTCAGAAATCAAAACACACATGAGAATTGCGTTTGAAAAACAACATGGAGTTTGGAAACTTGAGTCATAAATTGTTGTGCCTTGGATTATCATGGCTATTTTGGACATCTCTCCTAATCCAGACCCACCAATTAGTGCGCAGAAGGTGGTTTCCTCTCTGTGGAAGTAGGTAAACCTGCAAGTTGCCCATGAAACCTGGACAGCTATGGGGAGCACCCAGCTGTCATGTCACCTGCCACAACTAGATGGATACTGAGAGAGACTTCTCAGGAGCTCCTCACAATAAAGACTTGTTTTGGGGAATGTATGTGGAGTGCTCAGTCTGAATCTGGGATTCCTTATGCCCAGCAACTGTCCCCCCTCAGAACTAATAGAAGCTAGAAGAGGCATGTAACTCTCCAGACATGATTGCTCTGTGAAGATCAATGAAGCTGCATGTCTTCTGCTATACCCATTAATTCTCTGTATTGGGGCTGTTAGGTTTTGTTGTCAGCATATGTGGGTAAATTTATTGTGTATATTGTAAAGCACAGAGCAGACTCTCCAGCAGGTTTAGGAAATTTAAAACTGCAGTAATGCCTTTGAAGTCCACACTGAAGTTAATAAAGAGGTCCTACTACACTGACCCTGATACAGAGAACTGCAAGCAAATTAGAAGGCTGCAGAGCCAACTACGTTGCTTGTAATGCTTATATGGTGACTGGAGTTCCCCACTGTGCAATTTTTTTGATGAATCAGGAGCAGGGAAAAGGAGGAGTGACCAGACTCAATTTAAGGGAAGATACTTAATACGGGCAGGGGGTGAATAAGCTGTGACCTTGTTTTCCACTACAAATACCTATTTCTCCCGAACCACAAAATTTTCTTCCATTATGATATTTCCATCCTGTGAATTTAACTCATTTGCCTCAGAGCTAAGGGAAAACAAAAAGTAACCTCATCCCTGTCTGATGTTGTGCAAAGTATGTTCTCAGCTTGATTTTCGCACTGTTTGGTCATAGATGCTCCTGATGAAATGCAATTTCATGTTAATTGTTATATAGTGCTGTATTATGAAAAAAAGTTTGAAATTCTAATAAACTATGTGGAGTCAATCAAGAGCATGGTGCTTTGTTGACATTGATGCATGTATGTTAATGTTTTTAACAAGCAGTCTACACAACTGCACTGGGGCTTAGGTTTTTGTTTTGTTTTGTTTGATACACAGAACAAGTGATACAAATTGGCTCAAACCAGTTTGCTACTAGCACAATTGTGTCATCAGTTGTTTACCACAAGCCGCACCTTCTGGAGCACATAGCAGCCAGGGTGATATTCTTCAAGAAACTGCCACAGGCCCAGTCCTGATCAGGAGTAAATCCCACATTGGATCCTGTGACTGCTTTGTTTTTCTTTCTTCAAAATACAAGTGGTTATTGTAACATGGTTTGGCCCTGTGCAGATTTTTCTCTCACAACTGGCCTATTGTTTTGCAAGTGCTTAGTCCACCAGGGTGTGCAGCTTTTTGAAGAAATGGAAGTGCCAAATAAAACAAAATGGTGACATGACCATATCTGTACACATTCATACGTTTTTAGATTCCTTGAAAGGACAATGGGTTGCTTATTTCTGATTGACTGTGAATTCTCATCTTCAGTACCCTGCAAACCCACTTGTGACATGGAAATACACATTTCCAGATATTTTTTTAAATGACCGGAAGGAAATGAAATTACTAATATCTTGTCTCAGTTCCCAAATGGTGAATTCTGGATACTCTGTGTTTGTGCTGCTCAGGGCTGCCCCAAGGCTCATTTTGCTCACTGAAGCAAAGGACAAGATGGCATCCCCTCCAATAATAATAATAATAATAATAATAATAATAATAATAATATTTTTATTATTTATACCCTGCCCATCTGGCTGGGCTTCCCCAGCCACTCTGGGCGGCTTCCAACAAAATATTAAAATACCGTAATACATCAAACATTAAAAGCTTCCCTAAACAGGGCTGCCTTCAGATGTCTTCTAAAAGTCTGGTAGTTGTTGTTTTCTTTGACATCTGGTGGGAGGACATTCCACAGGGAGGGCGCCACTACCAAGAAGGCCCTCTGTCTGGTTCCCTGTAACTTGGCATGTATGAAAGCTGATCTGGTTGGCAACTGAATCTTCCAGTACTGGTGATGATGGGTCTTTCACTGCACTTGAAGGCAGTAGGGCAACTTAGGGCAAACCATGCAGCACACACAACTATATTCTTCCAACAACTGACTGCTGCTTTTTGCCACACACACACACCCAAGCAGTTGCTGCCTGAAGCAGCTACTTCACTTGGATAGCTATGCTGTTGCTACTAAAGTAGAATGGAGCACAGATCTTACAATGTCTTAGTTTCTTAAAAGTGGTTTTTAGGCATTTTACATGAAAGTGTTAGAAAAACGCTCTTGGGGAGACGGCAACCCCCCAGGAACTCTAAGCATCTCCCGGTAGGCACGTCTCTGGAATGGCATGTCCCTTCAACTCCAGAGTGCCCTTCTGCAACACTTTTCTTATGAAAAGTGCACACAAGTCTTCTAGCATCATACAGCAAGAAGAAAGAAACATCCGAAAATCTAAACTACATTTTATTTACATTCTATACAGACAATCCATAATCACTTCTGTGTTCTCCAAGCTCTGGCAGAACAACTGTTGCGTACTACAAAAGTGAAAGTACAGTACAAAACACGCTCAGACAGAAGAGATAAGACAGTCTTCTGTTCCCACACTCTTCTCAGACATCTCATGTGATTTATACTAATCACACTAGCAGTATCGGTTGCATAAAATCCCAACAGAAAGAGCCACCTAGCAATATGTTTGTGTACCTATCCCAGCATTTCCATGCACATATTAGGGATTTTCAGACTTCCTTTTTTGATTATAAGCTCTTTGCTGTATGACGGAGGTTGCTCTATGGGACCCCACGACTTTTTGAAGTGAGAATTGGACTTCAGAGGTCACACTACACCCCTGGAAGTTGGACCGGCAGGTATTTGAGTCCGTTCCCTATTGTATACTGAAAATCTGAACACTATGGAAGCAAGTTGTGACCACAAAAACAGGTAATTATAACACTTGCAAAAATGTGTTTTCCATTGTACAAAATATGCATTTTTCAAATTAACATCTAAAAAAAAATTGGCAGAGCATGGTCCCAAGAAGAGGTGTTTTGTGAACATACCAAAACCTCCTTCCTTACTTTACTTGTTTACGTTAACCAATATTCCACAGTCAAATTTGGGAAGGTATGCAATCTGTTCAGTGTTATTGTTCAAAAACCTTTTGAACACCACTCCTGATGCTTCTACCAAGTCTGAAAGATATTTTGTGCTGCATGGTGCAACCAAAATAAATGAATATCCAGTCTTGCCATCTCATTACAGTACTGCAGTTGGCATCTTGATAGCCTGGTAGACTTATAAATAGCAAGACTGTGGAAATATCACCTATAATTAAGAAATGTATGCATCATTGGTTTACACCATTTATGTAGACTTGTCTGGGGATGACAGGGTTAGTGTGGCAAGAATGCGGGAGGGTCAAAGGTCTGGTATGGAAATAATGTTAGGATTCCAGGCCCTTCAAGCTTTCCACAAAAAGCTTATTGTTCTACCTCCTCCAACTTTTATGCTTCATAAACAAACACTAGATGGAGATGGCAGTGGGCATGGTGATGACTGGGTAGATATGTTCTTTACATGTATGACTTTAAGTAGGTCACAGGTAACGATTCAAGAAACTCAAAAGATGCAAAATAGTGAAAATTAAACCACTATGAGGTGGAACGTGAAGTGAGAAACCAAGCCAAAGAGGTCCAGAAAGATGCTATAGAACTATGTTTAAGAAGTATTGAAGAGGAACTTCCTCTTGAGGTGATTTA
Organism: Podarcis filfolensis; assembly: GCF_964270895.1. Classification (NCBI taxonomy): domain Eukaryota; kingdom Metazoa; phylum Chordata; class Lepidosauria; order Squamata; family Lacertidae; genus Podarcis; species Podarcis filfolensis. Next base: position 44,254,868 of record NC_139612.1, on the reverse strand, counting down.
CTGCTCCTGTTGCTCTTCTAGTGCAATTGTAACCCTGCCTCCTTTGGTGGCCTTGCCCTTCCTTCTAGACCAGAAGTAACTGACCAGGGATCAATGACTGAATAACTATGTCTACCTATAGACACCAGCATAAGAGCATTCATGTTCTGTTTACCCACTGGCCTATCAAGATTGTTTGGGGCTGTTAAAATAAAAAAAGAAATGGGAATATGAGAGAAATCAACTTTGACAGGTTTATCCATCCCTACGTCTCATAGATCTGAGTGATTTTTTCACAGTTCCAAACTTCTACAGGGTTGTGGGGGGGTTTTTTTTGGGGGGGATACCTTTTAAGAATAAATCCAGTTTATACTTCCATAGGTGAAAGATCCAGGTAAAACTGATTCTATTGTATGTTCAGTTTGCCACATTTCAACATACAGTTCCTTCATATAGACAATAGGAAGCATATTTTGGGTGATGATCTCTTGTCAACACAGCTTATCAGCTCTGTCCGGGGTACTGAAAAACCTGCCTCTGACTGCCCTTGTTTTGCCTGTTAGCTGCCTGTCCTTTCTCTCTGCCCCAGAACATTTGTCTGGACCTACTATACATCCTCTTGACCTGTCAATGGACTCATCATTGCCAGAACTGGATATCTTCCTCAGCAAACCTGCCATGCTGCAATCCATTGGAATTCTTACAGGCTTGCACAGAAACAAAGGTTAACTTTCAAAGAGCGACACTGGTGCATTTAAAGTGTTGTTTGTGCTTTCTGATGAATTGGGAGCTGCTGCTGCAACACACCGCTTGGCTAATCACATCCCACTTTCTCCCCTCCAGCGGCGATACTCTTAGCTGCTAAATGGATATAAAAATAAAAAACATGACAAAAATAATAAAGAAGAATAATCCAATAATTATAAGCAATTAGGTAAGGGGTTGCCAATCTTTTGGGACCTATGGGCTCCTCTACAAGCTGGAGAAACTGCATGGCCACCCAGCATACAGCACTACCTATTCTTTCTATTAGATGTACTATAGAGTGCTTATTTCAAGCCCACTTTCAATAGGGGGTAGGGGTGGACTGTGGGCACCACAGAACACATCTGTGGACACGTGTACATGGACGTACCGGAATCAGGACTTCCGAACTAGATCAAGAACAAACACATCTCAAGACTGAAAATAACATTCAGGCACTAGTGGTGACCTGGGACCAGATCCATCCCCTCAGGGTTGTTGTGAGGACAAAAGAGAAAGTGGAGAGAAACATACACGCTACTTTGAGATCTTGGGAAGAAAGGTAAGAATGTAATTTTTGAAAATGACTGCAGAATTATTTACAGATAGGTAGCCGTGTTGGTCTGCCATAGTCAAAACAAAAAAAATTTTTTTCCTTCCAGTAGCACCTTAAAGACCAACTAAGTTAGTTCTTGGTATGAGCTTTCGTGTGCATGCACACTTCTTCAGATACACTGAAGAATTCTGCAGAATTATTGTAATGGTAAGCTTGAATGGAAAGATTCCAAAGGAGAGAAGCCCAAAGTCCTTTGCCGTTTGGTAGCGTTGTCTGAGAGGCCTGCGGTCCCACCTCTCTTCTCTTCCCTTAGCCTGATGGAATGGCTGCTGTAGATGATGATGATGATTTTATTATTTATGTCCCACCCATCTGACTGGGTTTCCCCAGCCACTCTGGGCAGCTTCCAACAAATATAAAAACATAATAGAACATCAACCATTAAAAAACTTCCCTATAAAGGGGTGCCTTCAGGTGTTTCCTAAAGGTTGTATAGTTATTTATCTCCTTGACATCTGATAGGAGGGTGTTCCACAGGGTGGGCACCACTACCAAGAAGGCCCTCTGCCTGGTTCCCTTTAATTCACTTCTCGCAGTGAGGGAACCACCAGAAGGCCCTCGGAGCTAGATCTCAGTTAAGATGACAGTTAAGAGCCTGATGGAGTTAGTCTTTAGCAGATGGCAACAACAGACACTCAAAACCTGGAAAATGCTGAACAAGACATCTGAATATGGGGGTGGACTCATGCTAAGCCAACTGTGACCTTGTCTCCCTTTCCTTTAAGCCTTAGTTGCTGCTGGATTGCAAAGCCTGCAGGGCAAACTTGGGAGAGATTCACTCTCTTGCCTTGTCCAACCAAGTCTCCATTATGCATGCCAGATCAGCTTGCTCTATATTGTTATTTCTGAAGTGTTACAGAAGATGGATGTTGCACGATGTTTGTAGTTGTTGACATGGTCATGTGCACTGAGACCTTTAGAGTCCACTCGCCCCTGCTTTTTATTTCCTAGTCAGGGCAGTCGATGAGTGCTCTCATTCAGTGCTCCTGCCCACTCCTTCTGGCTTCTGTGTCCAGCTCCAAGTTCTCCTGGACTCTCTCTCCCACTTACTCTCTTGCAGAGGATGGGAAAACACTCAACAGTTCAAGAGAAGGGATAAAGAAAGAGAAGAAACTCATCCCATTCACCATGACGTCCAGGAAGTCTGGAAATGGATGTTCCTTCTGAAGACTGATGTAGTCAAAACATTTTCATAGAATTAACTGTGATCTGTGGGTTGGAGAGCAGCCTGCCTTTGAAAGGTTTGGATTTCTTTTAAGTTCTGGTACACCAAATGGTTGTTTGTTGTGGACATTCAGCTGCTTTGCACCTACATCGTTCCAGGTAAGCTCCTGGTGTGTTCTTTCAATGTAAGAATCCTCTCGGAAAACAAGAGAAAGATTAGAAAAATCAACAGCTTTTATGAAGTGATTATTCTTGAAACAGTGCTGGTTGGCAACAGGCAATAGTTTTTAAGAGAGCTGGGAAGGGCATCCTTCCTGTACTAAATAAACATATGCTTCTTTTATCTCATGGTCACAGGGGCTTTGTGGGTGTTTGAACACTACAACACCCGGTCAACCTTGTTTAACTACCAGAGGGGAAGGTGGGTTGTGAGTGCACACACCACAATAATCCTTCCCTTATACAGTTCAGTTTTACCTTTCCCAGAGTATTGTCTGTCTCCAGCTGCAGACTTTTTATATACAAATTGGAGCAAGTGGATGGATAATAATGTTAATTTTCATATATTATATCTCGCAGCAAGGATTGCAAACATCTTTCTATATCTTAGCAGGTTGTGAAATTATTTAAACAATAACAATATTCTGGAAAGGTGGAGAAATTTATCTCTGTGTGTCCTGGGCGGGGAACATTTCGGGGGCTGAAGGCATTGCACTCATGGAAAATTTGAGTGGGGGAGCTAATTCCAGTAGTGGGCAGGGTCAGACCCACGACCAGCATCAGACCCACACACATTCACACACCCTTAACACACCCACACACCATTACACACAAACATCTCTATTTCCCATGGAAACAATGGCATATATTTTATTCTTAGTAACAGCAGTTAAGTTTTGCTTTCTATTTTTATAGACTTTAAATACTAATAAAAAGCTTGCTAAACATGGCTTTTTAAAAAAAAATCTGGTTGTGCAAAAGGCAAAAAAATGTCAGTAATTCTAGTGCTTATTATATGTCTTAATAGCTTTTTACAAAATGTCACAAAGCAACTTATGAAATATTAAGAATGTAAATAATGTAAGTGCCCATCTGAACTGCAAAACCCTGCATTACAGCTATTCAACGCCTCAAACTTGGCACACTGAAAATTGCTTACAGGGAATCGCAAAATGAATGGAAACTTTGTTTGTTTATATACATTGTTTAAAAAAAATGTATATGACTTCTCATATTATAATATATCAGAGTGGTGTAAAGAAAACAAAAGATAAACATAAAATATACACCATGTGTTGCATCCAACTGAATTCTACGCAGAGTAGATCAACTGAAATTAATGGACATAAGTTAGCCATGCTCATTAATTTCAATGGGTCTACTCTGGGCAGGACTAGCATTGAACACTGTGCCAAAACTAATACTGTTCAAATGACAGTTCAACACTACAAGTTGATCAGCAGACAATAATTCATTAGGAAAAGCTCACACAAGTAAAGAAGGATGGTATTACACATGCACCTGAAAGAGAGGATCATTGGGGCATGCCTTGTCTCTAAAGGTATAAAATTGCACATTAAATGGATTTAACTCTGAAAGCCTCACTACTGGAGGACGCAGGGTGCGTAGGGAATGGTCTCAATGCCACCAGGAGGTCCTCTTCTATGAAATGTGGTGGCTGGGCAAGAGTCTAAGGAGAGAGGTGGTCTCTCAGGTAGAATAATAGAATAGAATAATAGAATTGTAGAGTTAGAAAGGACCCCAGTGGTCATCTAGTCCAACCCCCTGCAATGCATATGCCAGTCTGGATCACACCCACCCACCCCTCCATTCATGCCATTCATAATAGTGTGCCCGGACACTGAGGTCCAGTGCTGACGGCCTTCTGGCAGTTCCCTCGCTGCGAGAAGCCAAGTTACAGGAAACCAGGCAGAGGGCCTTCTCGGTAGTGGCACCCACCCTGTGGAATGCCCTCCCATCAGATGTCAAAGAGAAAAACAACTACCAGACTTTTAGAAGACATCTGAAGGCAGCCCTGTTTAGGGAAGCCTTTTAATGTTTAATAGACTATTGTATTTTAATATTCTGTTGGAAGCCGCCCAGAGTGGCTGGGGAAACCCAGCCAGATGGGTGGGGTATAAAAAAAAATTATTATTATTATTATTATTATTATTATTATTATTATTATTAATTATTATTATTATTATTATTATTATTATTATTATTATTATTATTATTATTATTTGGCTCTCACTCCCAGGAAAGTAATGAAGATTCTGTCAAAGGCTTCATAGAAATTTTCAGATTTTTAACTTTTTAAATAACTGGCTTTGCAGTATATCGAGAAAATGTGGGATTTCTTCCTCTGCATCACACACCATACAGTTAAAGCACATGACCTGCGCCAAATAATCCTGGGAACTGTAGTTTGTTAAACTTGACGGGAATTGGAAAAAATGCCGAGAGCCAGTGTGGGTGCAATAGTTAGAATGTCACACTAGGACCTGGGAGACCAAGGGTTCAAATCCCCACATGCCCATGAAGCTCCCTGGGTAATCTTAAGCCAGTCACAGCCTCTCAGCCTAACCTACCGCACAAGGTTGTTGTGAAGATTAAATGAGGAGGCAGAGAACCATGTATACCACCTTGAGCCCCTTGGAGAAAGAGGTGAATATTAATGCAATAAAAAAATAAATTGCAGCTCTGTGAGGTGTAAATTATAGTTCCCAGAATTCTGGGGTGGGGGGTGGGTATACTTCAAATGTATCATGGGTATACAATCCTCATCTCTCAAATCACATTGGCCGGGTAAAGTATTGAGTATTTTGTTGCCAGGACAGAGCTGCTGGATCGAGTTGCTTTTTTATTTTCATTTTACAGAGCTGCTGCTGCTGCTGAGTGCTTTGTATCAACCCTTCCTTTGGTTTTGTTATTTTAGGAAACACGGAAGCAGCAAGTGCCCATGATGGACAAGGACTTTGCTCCTTCCCCACACAGGACCCGAAGATGTATTCCAACCTTAGGAGCCTCATCCAATCCCAGCCGCATCCCAGGACACACGACTCGCTCCCTTGGAATTGGGGGGCTCTCGGCTCCCAGCCCCATCTTGAAAAAGGAAGCCTGCCTCAACTCCTTCAGGCAGCACCCCACCAAACAGCTCCCTTTGGCAAAAGGCAGAGGGATTCCTAAACCTCAGTCGAGGCTTGGGCCCCCAAAGCCGCCTCGTTGCCCTGATGGGCTCCTCTCCTCATGCTCAGCTCCTTCTGCCTCCCAGTCTCTTCAGTGGACAGCAGCCAATGGTTTGGAAGCACGTAAACTAAGCTCTCTCTCATTTACTCTTCAGAGGAGCACCAATGCCCCTCCAGCTGGCCGGCAACTCCTCTCACATGCTATGGCAGCAAAGAGGGAGTTCCAGAAGGTTCCCTTCCAAAAGGAAGCATCGGGAAGGAGAGAGGAGTTGCCTTCACCAAGCCATCTGCCATTGTCCGGATTACAAACCTTGCCCCAAAGGGTAGCTGAGAATTCAGCTGATATGCAAACCACTCTTTGCCTGGAAGACAGAAATCATACCTCAGATGCAGGCATGCCAGGTTCCCAGAGACGTTTGGCCCCTGCTAGCCCACCACCATCTCCTCCCCCTCAGCCACTTCCTAAAACCACAGAAGATCCCACAAATTCACCCCTGGAAGAAACGGTTCAGGAGGACTTTGCTTCTAATGACAGATATGGCATCCCAAAAGGCATCGATGTGCCCCAAGGCTTAGCTGAATCTGGAAAGATGTTACTTCCCTTCCCTCAGGAGTGTCTTGAGGAGCATGCTCTGAACGGCAACTGCTTCATGGAAGATTCCACAATGTCTCCTGTGACAAATACAACTGGGTTTGAATGTAAGTCCAAAAGTGGTGTCTTGTCATGTGTTTGCTGTGTGTATGCAGCGTGAGGGTTTCTCTCTTCTCGACTGCTGATGGGCAAGATGCAGGGACTTAACAGGGTATAATGTGTCATGAGATAATATTCTGATTCTATGTTGTTTCATCAGTTTGCGTCAGAGTAATGCAGATTACTATTATTTTTCCATATGATTCCAGTTCAAGCTGGAGAAACCCCAGTGGAAGTGAATATACAAAGGTGCTTTATACTGACATTGATCCATGTAGGCCAGTTCCATCTGCTGCAGCTGTCAGTCACTCTTCAGACATCCTTCCAGCCCTGCTAGCTGTCAGGCTCAATGGTATAATGGTGTAGGAACCAGGCAGGTAGGGGGAGCAACAGTTCTGGGCCTTTTTTCAGACCCAGAGTGATGATGTCATTTGCCAGCGTTTCACTTGCTCTGGCAAATGAATGAGGTAATAACAAAGCTTTCAAGTGCCATCTGCCCCAACTGCAATAAAACATGTCTCTCCCGTATCGGTCTCTACAGCCGCAGCAAGTGCTTTAACTCTCCAACAGTTTGACTTTACCCCGGTGGCTCACTCTTCCATTGTCTCTTGAAACAGGCAGATGGCAACACACAAGTGACATCACTGTTGGTTACAGATTAGCACAGTAGGAAGCTCGGGAATGAAAGGAATAATCCAGTAGAGGCTGGATGCTTCCTTCCTTTGTTGGGGTTTCGACTGTTTCATGCTAGCAGTTTAAAGCACAACACTTCTTTTTTTTTATTTACAAGATCGCTTGCATTTCTATTGCAAAGCTAGAGGTTGCATTAAAGGGGATGCCATGATGAGCTCCTGCTCTTTGGAATTTACCACGACATCCCTGGTCTGTACTGGTGGTCTGGAGGCAAATAGGCAGTCCAATAAGGATAAGCAACCTACAAGCAATTCAAAATGCATTCACATTGAGGTGCCAGGCCAGTGTCATCAGTGTCCCCTCACATCAGAAATTGTGTACCTACTGGCTTCTAGCTTCCACCAAGACCACACATCAAATCCATTGTCTGCATCCAAGTCCTATGACACCATTTCCTGGACATTTGCTTGAGCACTTTTTCAAAGGGCATCCATTTCCCCACTTTTGTGTAGGAAACATTGTGCGACTGTGTGAAGATTGCACGAGTGTGTATTTATATTTCCCTGTGTGGTCATGGCTTCCCATGCAGCAAAATCCAGTTATGAGAACCACTTATATGTGGGTTATGCATTTTATCTTAGGTGGAAGTGTTTTTCCATTAGTTGCCTTCTGCAGACCTGCTTCCCAGCTCCCCGACATCTCCAAGGCATTTGTGCTTTGCCGTGACAAATGCGCAGAGACACACACAGATGTAGGTGCCTAAAGGCACCGGGAGAGACATCCTGTGTGTGCACTATGCACACTGACACAAAGACAGATTCTCCTTGCCTGGGCTGACATGCAGACCGTTTCTGGCAGACACGCTGTGCCTCTACATAATGGGTTACTGCTTCTCACCATTTCTAAAAATGCATGCTGACGACCGTTTTAAATGGGGTCCAAGTCATAGCCGCATGAATGCTTGCTAGCGAAAGACCCAAATATAAGATGAAATGCCTAGATGTAGGCACACACTTTCCTCATTTCTTTGGCAAACGCTGCTGCCTGATGAAAGAGTTAACAATCCCTTTTCATGAAGTAGCTTCTTGTCTCTAGAGATGCTCAGCAGACAGTGGCATATGAAAGCTGCCTGGGAACAGGGGAGGAGAAAGGAGGGCGGAGAGGCAAGGAAGAAAGAGTATATATGTGCGGCGGGGAGGGGACAGTTTTCTGGCTTCAGCTAACCCATTTATCACAGCACCTCCCTTCAGGAGCCAGCACACATTTCCATGCCCACCAATCCAGTCAAGGTCTCCCAGATGCTTGGATGATCCAGCCCTTGATCCTGGGAAGAGAGGGAGGCAGAGTCTGGGGGAGATTTTGCAGGGATGTTTAATATTCAGGTCACGTGAACATGGCAGTGGCGGCATCAGCATCTCTGGTTATCTGAAATATCCATTGGAGAAGGAAAAAGGAGAGCGAAAGAGAGAGACACATAGGGAGAAGAAAGAAAGAAACGCAATCAGACTCTCAGAGGCAGCTTTTAGGCAGAGGGAAGTGAAGAGAAGGATCATATTCCAGAGACAAGGAAAGATTCATGTTCAAAGGTAGGTGGTCCATGAGGATGCTTGCATGCTCTTATGGGTCTGGCGGGGCTCAGAGATGCAGGAGGGATGCTGAGATCCGGCACACACTCTCAGCTCAGCAAGACATTTGGCGTTTGGCATGGAGACTGGCACAGGCACTGCTAATCTTGCAAGGGAGGATTGTGGAAAGGGAAAGCAGCATTTCCTGCTCCTCTTCTTCCATCTGGTGTCAAGGGGGAGGCAGGCAGGGCAGCTGCGATGGTGCATCAGAGACACTGGGGCTTTTGTGAAGGCGCACATTAATTCCCAGCTGGCTCAGAGGCGTGAGCTGCCTTGCAGCTGGCTTGGCTGTTGCTGACCGCAGGCGATTCTTCCCTTTCAGTGGCATGGATGTGTGTCATATTGGAAACCTTGCTCAGGCATTGTGGAGTGGACCACGGGTGGGTGATGGCAGGGAACCAGAGCTGGGTGGAGAGGCCGTTGTCTGTGGGCCTTGACTGGAGTCCTGTGGGATAACGGGTGGGGAGAGAAAGTGTCAGGGCTGGGGTGGGGTGGCTGGGGAAAGGAAAGCAATGCTTGGTGAAAGGGGAAGAAGGGGTGTGGTGATGTGGGGGCTGGGTAGCAGGCACAAAAGGGCTGTAAATTAAAAGGGGGAGAAGGGTAGAGTGGGAGGCTAGAATGAATGAATCAATGAATGAATGGATGCAGTGCTAACACAGTCCTGTGTTAATAGCAGGAGCTGTCATACAAGGGAATATGCCCGATATCAAATAGCTGCAGCTATTGTGGCTGTGTGCACACCACACATTTAAAGCACCCCAGCCCAATGCTCATGGGAACTGTAGTTTGTTAAAGGTGCTGGGAATTGTAGCTCTGTGAGGGGTAAATTGTAGGATTCTTTGGGGTGGGGAAAATGTGCTTTAAATATTCTTTGAGTGTATGGTGTGTGCACAGACAGCCACAGTTGTAGGTGGAACAGTTCTAGTCATCTGAAAAAAGAGTGCAAATGTTTGAACTACACAGTCGTATGTGGTTGGAGCAAATGCCACCCTGCCAGTGGAGCCATTTCATGGGGACCTGGGCAGTAGTCTTATTCAGAGTCAGACCGTTGGTCTATCTAGCTCAGAAATGTTTACCTTGGCTGGTAGTGGCTCTTCAAGGTCTTGGGTAGGGGCCTTCTCATTGCCTACCTCACTGGACTCCATGGGCCTTGATTTGGAGTAAGATATTTATAGGGTTACCTGAATTAATCTTTTTAAAAAGGGTATTGGATTCACATCCTCATGGAAGTAGCATCCTTTGTGAAGATACATGAACCTTGCTTCGGATTATTCACAATCAGCGTCCATGTATCTTCTCAAAGAGTGATTCCCTTCAGAAACATTCTCTGCTTTGTCAAGAGCAGCCTTTTATTATGTTCCAAGGTTGGGACTTAGGGCTCATCCACAATTCCGCTCACCTTATTGCTTTCCCCTGGGAAAGCTCACTGAATCAGAGCACACATCAATTGGGCTTCTTCTGAATTGATGTTTGCTCTGATTTAGCATTGAAAATTGAGCTTCCAAGGAGAAAGCAGTGGGGAGAAGGCAAAACCGCTTGGATCCATGCTTTCTAGGCATGGGATGAGCAGAAGTGTGGAAGATCCCTTGGTGCTGAAAAACAGATCTGCTAGCCAAAGCTTGGTGAGTCTGCACAGCTTTGTGCAGTTGTGACCTACTTGAGACTGGATTGTCTGAAAGCTACCTTCCCCGACCTGGTTTTCTCTAGATGTTTTGGACTACAACTCCCCTCAGCCCCAGACAAGATGGCCAATGGCCAGGAATTATGGGTAGGCCAACAACATCTGAAAGGGCACTAGGTTGGCCTATCCAAAGTTGTTGTTTTTTTAATAGGATGGGTGTGTGTTGGAACAAAGGTCCTCTCCCCGGTGTTCTGGAAACAGCACCTGTATCTTCTCTTTGTTTTCTTATGACAGAGGGTTTAAAAAGACTGCTAACTAGAAAGCCACATGCAAACTATTGCAATAATAATAGTACAGCTCTCAGGGGAGGTATGCTCAGTGCGTTCCTTTTGAGGTCCTGTGTGTGGGCGCTTTCACAAGCTGCAGTGAAAATGGAGCCAGATCCCCACTGAAGGGCAGGCAGCAGAACTGGAGGTGTATTCGATCAAAGCTGGTTATTATTTTGCTCCATAGAGTTACTCAGACAAAGGCAAGGAAGGCAAGGGGTGGAAGAAAAGCCTTCCATATCTGGACTGTAGAAAATAATTATATCAGGGGTTATTGCTTTAAAATAAAGTTACTAATTATCATCTGGCCCTAAGCCAACAAAAGGGCTGCTGCAGATTCTAGAGATGTGATTAAATGTGTTGACCAGAGGGAATATACAGTTCAAATTCAACTAGCCCAATTATCAACTAACCCAACCCTTGGGCAGCAAATTTCATCAGGGTTGAAAAATGTTTTGCAAAGGAGAACAATCCTATTTTTGATACTATCCTTAATATTTTTGGTGCCTGAGGTGGAAAATCCAAACAGTGTCTTGAAGATGGCAAAAATATAAAAGCCTGCTGAATAAATGATAATTTGCTACCCCAAGTCTGGTGCTTGAAGCAGGCCACTTTGGCCTGTTTAAGGGTAGGACTAGCCCTTCCTCATTTTAAGCTGTAATTCTGGCAAGACAAAATGTGTACCTTTATAAAATTTACAGATCACCCAATCATGTCGGATTATCAGTTTGGAATCCTTGTCTCGGGGCCTTCTGGGGTTTTGCTCAGAACTTCCATACGGGGGTGGAGCAGAGAGGAGGGAAAACTCCAATTTTGGCTCCTTTCTACCACCCATAATTTACCAAGACAAACAGACAGAAGGAAATCCTCTCTGACTCCCTCAGACTCTGCTGTTGTTGCTATGCTGGTGCTATGGAAGGAGGGGACACGTAACTGAAATTCTCATTTGCACAGCAAATTGTTGAGGCAACAGCAAGATTGGGGCAACTACCGCTGGTTCGGGGAACGGCAAGGTAGAGTAGTGTGGTGTAGTAGTAAAAATGTTGGACTATTGCTGGGGTGACCCAGGTTTAAATCCTCTTTCCTCGGTAAAGCTGTTCCTAATTCATCTCGAGCCAAGGTGTGAACACCTTTGCATAGGGCAAGACATCTGGGCCTCATCAACACACCCCTGGTATGTGCAAAAACAGAAATGAATTGAAGCTCCACAGCTAGGGGGCAAAGAGCTGTGAAATGCACCCAAAACCCAACAACTTCACTGTCTGATGGTGGTGATGCGGACACCTCTTTAAAGGCATTTGCAACAATTAAGGGACCAGCAAGCACCTATTGTAGGCTCAGCAGCCACCAGTTACCAGCACCAAGTAGAAAACACTGTACCAGATTCCAGAGAATGTAGAGGAAGTTTTTTTTCAAAGGAGGGCAAGTTCACTGCAGCAGGGAGATCCTTGGCCAGGCTTTGCCTGAAAGGAAGAGGAAATCTTGGCAGAGGTAGAATAGATTGGAATTCTAGGCAGCTATTCAGAATAAGAACAGTTCCAGTCTAAAGGGCTGTGTGGTTACCCAAGGGATGCTTGAGAACAAAGAGCTGCGTGGTCTACCAGGAACTGGCATGTGGAAGGAAGAGGATCTGGGCCTCAGGGATGCTAAAAAATAGTGCTGATCAAGACCACTTTGGGGTATGCATCTCAGCTTGTGGGCCTGTGTGTTTTCATCCCACAATGCTTTGCAACAGGTGAGCCACAATTAGTGCCTGTTGACACGTATTATTATGTGTGCATATTATGAACATGTGTTAAGGCAATCCTAAATAGAAGAAACTGCAGTTCTTAGGATTGGGCTGTTGAGAATGCAGCACAAAATGGTTTAAAACAAAAAGGAAGGAAGAAAAAGCAGCAAGAGCTTCTCATGTTTTGTCAAATTGCTGGAGGTTTTCATAGCCAGCAGCAGCTTCAAGAAAGCTCTAAAAAGACAACAGGCGCCTCAGGGGATATCCCATCAGTACAAAAATCACAAACCGATTGTGAAATGTTAAATGAGAAACTTCCAGTGAAGGAGAGGTCACTTTGGCTCTCACATCCTTGATCCGGAGCTTGCTGATTCTTGGAGAAAAACCTGGGTCACAAGCCATCTATGAAAGCCCAGCTGCAAATTCAGTGGAAATGGCATTTAGAAGTGGTGGCTGCTGGGATAAAGGAAATAATTGGGGTATATCTTCTTCTTGACACTGAATGTCAGATAAATGAAGGTTGAATGATGTGTTGGATCTATCAAAAGAACTCTGAATCATCACCATGAAAAATCAGCGATCATGAATGAGTGCAATCCCATTACTGCCATGGATTCATTGCAAGGCCATGGGCAGTAGCGGTAGTCATGATGCTGTTATGCTTTCAGGTGATAAGTGCTTTGCACATATTATACTGTAATCCTAACATTAACCCTATAAAATCGGCCAGTATTGTTGTCCTCAAACTTCAGATGAAGTTCCAGGTTTGGTGTCTTCTTCTTGGTCTCCTCCCACATCAGAATAGACCTCACTGACCTTGCCTGGCAGTGGCAGGAATGCTATGAGGAGTGGCAGGTGGTTTGGGACCACCATGTAAATTTCCCAAAATGCCTCATGGTTACACCACACCAGGTGCATTGTGGGAAATGGAAAGAGCAGGTGGCTGCCAGACTCAGCTGCCTGTCAGGTGTGTGTGCGCAGGCAGAGAGCACAACAGGCATCCACATAGTGCTGGGCTGTGCCAGGACCCTGGCAGCAGCATGAGGATGCCACGTGCTTCACTGAGGCTGTGTTTTGTTTAAGACCACCTAGCAAGTTCATGGCAAAGATGAGATTTGTAGCACAGTCTCTTAGGCACAACACAGTGCTGAGGTGTTTCTGAAGGGCTTTCTCACCCCAAGAACTTGGCACCAATACAAAGCACTAGAGGCTGCTGGCTGTTTGACACAACTGGGCATTGCTGTTGGTACAGGGTGTTCTATGAGTGGGTAGGACCAGTTTCTTAAAGAGTGTGACAGTCTCTGTGCTGGAAAGATCCCAAAGCACTTAATTCTCATTTTGGGTGAAAAGATGTCAGTCTTAATCACTCCCTTCAAAGGGGATTTTTATTTTTAGTGGTGAAAACTTCAGCAAAATGGGCCCTTTGTGTTCTGGGAGAAAGAGGTATTAGATACAAACTAGGGACTGGATTGAATGGGAATGTTTGTCCCTTGGATCCTTACCATTGTCAAAGCAAAGTAGTACCTTTGTCTAGTTTTCCTAAGGAGTGCATGGATATTCTGATGTTTCGATGAGAATTGCTGAAAGGTAATCAGCTGTGGTTTATTAAAACCTTTGAATTTCAGCTGCTTTGTGAGAGTGGGGGGAGGGACCAGGGACCTGATTCTGCAAGGCCCTGTTTTAGTATTTGAAGGATTTTCTGTTTTCAGCCTGTTGCTATCCACCACATGTAGTAGGGGATGCTGTGGACTGCAAATCAACACTATCAATCAGTAAAAAAGGAACTGTTGTTACCATGATGTGATGGTATTTCTCACTTGTCAGCTCTCATGCAGGGTGCTGTACCCTACAGGCCTGGCATTAGAGTTTGGTGGGCCCTTGGCATGGTGCTGCCGCCAGGCTCTGTGCCTGGTGCCACTGCTGCGCTGCCAATGTAGGTTCCACTTCCCACCACAATATGTCACTGCCATGGCCATGCTTCATGGGGCAGACAGCCCTGCCATGCATCAAATGGCTCATGCAATGACAAGAAGATAATAACAGAAGCACATCTGCAAAAGCACAAATGGATAGAGAGAAGGGCCTTTGAGGAGGAGCTGCCTCGATTTGTTCTTTCCTTTCCCAATGGAAATGAAAGAGACCTAGCATTTTTCTATGAAATATACTGTTGTTGTTTTTTCTATATTTTTTATTAAATTTTCTGTTTTACATTTTAGAATATTCATTTAAACGGCCTTAAAATATCAGTGACTTCCCCCTTTCTCTTTCCATGGTTCATTTTGCATAACATAAATCCCTGCATATTTTATATAAATTAAACCATTCAGTATTCCATTATTACATCCATCAAAACTTATTTGCACTGTTGAATTTATCTTAATGCTGCCCACGTTTTCAAATATACACAATTTTCCTCCATATATTCAATAAACATTTTCCAGTCTTCTTTAAATGTATATTCTTCTTGTTCTCTTATTCTATATGTTAGGTCTGCAAGCTGTGCATATTCCATCAGTTTAAATTGCCATTCTTCTTTAGTTTGGACTTCACTCCTTTTCCATTTTTGGGCTAACGAAACACAGTAGTGGCATACATAAATAACCTTTTTTGACACCTGTGAATTTCCGTCTGAATTATCCCCAACAAAAGGACTCTGGTTTTTTTGGGAAAGTACTTTTAAACATTTTTTTTCAGTTCATTATGAATTATTTCCCAATGCTCTTTTACCCTTTCACAGGTCTATCACATATGACCTCATTGCATGAGTAAATATACTGTTTATTTCCTCTCTCCACTTGCAGGGCCAGTAGATACCAAGCCTGAAGCAGCCATGTCTGAGCTGGTGCCAGAGCCGCGGCCAAAACCAGTTGTGCCAATGAAACCCGTTGGTATCAATTCCAATCTGCTGGGCTACATTGGGATTGACACCATCATAGAGCAGATGCGCAAGAAGACCATGAAAACTGGATTTGACTTCAACATCATGGTTGTCGGTAGGAAGGGTTGGCTCCAAGGATCTTGGGAAGGAAGGCTTTGCTATGAAGCCAGGGGGCTAAACTGGGCATCTAGTTAATCAGCTTGATTGCTCTTGCGTGTCTGTTTTTAAAAAGTTAATAGCCAATGTGGTGGGGAGGACAGCTGGACAGGGGTTGTGGTGTAGAAGGGTATGTTTGAGTGTGTCTAGAAACTAGTCTCCTGTTGATATTCGTTGCTCCACCCACGTTTGCTTCTGGCCCCGCCTACCACTGGCATGTGGCCTTAGAAGGTCGCCCAGAAGCTAGTGAATCTTCGGGTTGAAAAAGATTCCCCGTCCCCAGCACAGAGGAAGGGTTATAAAACCCTTTCCCCTCACAATGGTTCAAATTGCAATCTGACTCCACAACATGCAATGCAGGCAACTCCCAATTTACATGAGGGTTCCGAAATCACGCATATTTGAAACACCATGGGAAAAGTCTGCAAACGCCCTCTGGAAACCTTCAAAAAACTCTCAAAAAACTGACAGCACTTACCAGACTGGCAAGAAGGATGGCAAATTCACCAAAGTCTACTACAATCACTCCAAACTTTTCTCAAACTCCAAAGCTCCACAGGCTTCATCAGTTGGTGCAAGGGCTCCTAGGATTGCTAAGTGCTGTTTTGTGCCTTTTTTCCCTTTCTGGGCTCTTTCAGAGCCATTTTTGCCATTTTGGCATGATGCGTGTGAGCGTGGTGGTGCATCAACTGGACATGCGTAAATTGGGAGTTGCCTTTAGAAGGAAAGCTGCCATTAACCTCAATACAGTGGTACGTCGGTTTTCGAACATAATCCGTTCTGGAAGACCATTCAAGTTTTGATACGTTCGAAAACTGAGGCTCAAAGGGCAGTCTGCAAATTTAATTGAGAAAACTGAGACACACCCAGCGGAAGCTGTTCGACTTCTGAGGCGCATTCAGAAATGGAAGCATTTACTTCTGGGTTTTTGGTGTTTGAGTTCTGAAATGGTCGTCAACAGAGACATTCAAAAATCGAGGTACCACTGTACTACCACTGTTTAACAGCATGAGCCACGACCTGAGACAAACACGGCCTGTGCACAATCTGCATGCCTGCCTTGCCACATCTACCATCACAAGAGCATCTCAAGGAAAACCTTCATTTCATTGGGAATGACTGCTTGTGCTCCCCATTGTCTGCTGATAGCCAAGCCGGAAGCCATCGTCCTGATGAGCTCTTACTTTTACACCAGCCAGTGCCTTCTCAGCTCCCAGCAGCCGGGCTATAAATGGTTCTGCTGACTGGCTTGAAAAGGCTGTGGCGAATCCTGTATGCTTCTTTTAACAGGCCAGAGCGGACTGGGCAAATCCACACTTGTGAACACCCTCTTCAAATCTCAAGTCAGTCGCAAGTCTTCAGGCTGGAGCCGCGAGGAGAAGATCCCTAAGACAGTGGAAATCAAGGCCATTGGGCATGGTAAAATTGCCTAACGTTTACATCAAATAGAGTTTTCAGGAGAGGGAAAGTAGACTTGGGGTGTTCCAGGAAGTAAAGCCCAGGCTGGCAGAGGCCTAGGAGATGTCCATATGTTGCAAAGGACTTGTCTTAATGACACCTGAAGGATCAGTCTGGTCCAGTGCACAGTCCAGTGTGCCATCCCTGCCTGTACCATCTCCAGGAATCTCTGTGGGGATGGCCTGACATGCATAGCCCAAAACTGCATGGCCAAATTATAGATTTTAACTGGCTGATCAACCGTTCAATGTTGGCCATGTTGTGACTGCATTGGGAATGCTGTCCCTGCATGGATGACTGGGAATGGCAGAGGCAGAGAATGCATATTGCCTTCATGTGATGAAGTCCTTTCAGTTGTTGTCTGAATTGGTCCAGAGTTGCTACAGTGAGAGTGTCCATACGGTGACAGAATATGTGGACACTCACTCGGACTAGCTTGAGGTTCTGTTAGAGTGTCCATGTGTTTTACAGAGGACAGTCTAAGAAGTGGTTTCAAAAGACAGTCAACTCTTTGGAAGTGTATAAGATTTGATGAGATGTCTGGTCCAAGTCCAGTTTAAGGATGAAAGCTATAGGAAGAAAGAGCAGGCCGCCTTGGAGTTGTCCAGCAGCAGTGAGCACTTGGGAAGCAGACTGAGCAGGCCCATAGGTCTCCTGGTTACAGTCTCCCCCCTATGATGAGATGCAGTGTATTGTATTTATTTCTAAATTTCCATCTGTACATATAAATTAGCATATCCCAATTGCATGGAAAACGGTGTCCTCTTTTAGTAATAGGCCACCCTGGAATCAATAGGCCACCCCAGGATCAATGCGTCTAACCTCTTGGACTTGAGGATATGTCCTTCTGGACAAAGACATGCCCCAAATTAAAGATCCACTTATAGGGCTTATCCACACTTACCTTTTGCCCTGGTCTCTCCAGGCACAGGTCCGTGCTTTAAAGCTCTGTGTCCGAGTACCCTTTTTTGGCCCTGGAGCTTTCCATGCAAAACCCGCTTTATAACTGAAGTACAACAAATGGCAGTTTGGGTTTTCCAAAAAAAGAGTTCTCAGAGATGCAGCTTCAAACATGGACCATGACTACAAAGAGCAGTGGAAAGGAAAGTGTGGATAAGCCCATGCTGGAGAGGTGCCATACAGAAACAGGCCTCTGCTTGGATCCAAATTTATAGGGTTTACCCCCCTCTGTCGTCTATTGGGGATTGTTGCAAAGGGTCCAAGCTCTGTTGTGCTCCCCTTCCACCATTGAGCTAGATCTTGTAATGTCCTAGACCAGGAACTTTATTTCTACAAGGGCCACATAGATCTACACGTTCAAAAAGAGCCTCTCCTTTCCTCGCTCAGTACCATGTAAAGGCCTTTATGCTATCATCTCTATAAAAGTGTTCAGTTTTGGGGGAAGGTAACTGTAACATTTCTCCCCCAGTTATTGAAGAAGGTGGTGTCAAAATGAAGCTCACAGTTATTGATACCCCTGGATTTGGTGACCAGATCAACAATGAAAACTGGTGAGTGTTTTGTTCCTTCGCTGATTCTCAGTCTCCTCCCTACTTTCTTTCTCCTACATGAATTAGCATAACCAGATGAAGGGAGCAGGACTTAAGATGGATAGATATTTTTTTTTGCTCTAAGGCAGACTCCTGTCCAGTGTTATTAGTGCCCAAGAACCCAAGATAGTCTGCACCATAGGGATGGTAGTGTTACCATATTTACCAGTCAAGTGCCCGCTGTGATGCTTAATACACAAGGATAAAAATAAGCTACAAAAACAGACCTTGTGCCACATTAAGGGCTTATGTTGCTCAGCAATTCCCCTAGGTGACATTAGGACCCACTAGTGGGGCTGCAGGATCCCTGATTGTTGCCAAAGTGGGGAGGAGTAGGGAAAGCATGGATCTTCCAGAACCAAGTTTATATTGAAGGATCCTCTTCAAGGCTTGGACTCACTGGCGGAGGAATGGGGATGTGGGGGGTGCAGTCCACCCCAAGTGTCATCCCTGAGGGGGGTGACATCGCCCCCCCGGGATGCTCTCCGCAGGTGGCACCCCCATGGAATGCTGACCGCCTCACCTCCCTTGGACTACTGACATTGCAATCTAGTTTCCTTGAATATGAGATAAAGGTATGTCTACCTCTTTTCTCCCTGACCCTCCTAGCTGGGAGCCCATTGAGAAATATATTAATGAGCAGTATGAGAAGTTCCTGAAGGAGGAGGTCAATATTGCAAGAAAGAAACGGATCCCAGACACGAGAGTCCACTGTTGCCTCTACTTTATCTCCCCCACAGGTCACTCGTATGTATCTCATCCGTTCTGGTGCATGCCCATAAGACCGGGAGGGAAGGGGAGTGGGAGGGCCCTGGGGTGCTAAGTGAACAAAACAGGGATCTCCACAAACTACCTGGCACCATGTGCAGGGTGCACAAGTCTCCCCTGACAAGCCACACAGCAGACCGAGGTAATGATGGGGTAGCCATGGGGCTGCACAGTCCTAATAGTAACTGGTATCTCTTCCAATTTTGTGCCATAATGAGAGTGTGCTATGTCGGACGTCCCTCTAACGTTATTGATGAAAATGGAGTTCCAGAAAAGAACATTTCAGCCATTGCTTGTCTATTCCTGCCCATGTTCATAATTGGCAGGAAGCTCCCATGAACCTATATTCTTAGGTTCACACATGCATTGTTATGGTTTTGCCAGTTGTTAGGAAGCTGCTACCAGTCATGATTTTACAACAAGTGTCTACCTGGCAAAATTTGCATCATCTTGTGTAATGCTCACACGAGATTCTGTACAGCAGGATGCCTTTCCACCTTGCTTCAGTTTTTTCCGTATTGAAGTCTCCCTCTTATCTCTTTATCTTTCCACTGAATGTATCCAGTGGGTTTTTAATGCTATGCCTATGGAGGAAATTAAGAAGTAGAGATCCAGAGCTATAGATGAGAAAGACTCTAGTTCATTTCCCCCTTTCAAACCTAGAAACAGAATAAAAACGGGAAGGGGTTTAATTTTGTGAATGTTAGAAGCAAGACAATATGCTCTTCCTCGTTAAAGGTAGTGGTGGATTCTTAATAGTCTTTTTTCCTGGACTGTAGCTTAAGACCTTTGGATATGGAATTCATGAAGCACTTGAGCAAAGTAGTCAACATCATCCCAGTTATCGCCAAGGCAGACACCATGACTCTGGAGGAGAAGATTGAGTTCAAACAGAGGGTAAGTATCCTGGGAAACATCCAGTAAAAAACACAAACATACAGTCCTTTAAGTGTTGTGCCAGGAATACTCTCTGTCTTTCATAGCTTTGAATTTTATTTTATTTTATTTTTCTACCCAGGTCCGCAAGGAACTGGAAATCAATGGCATCGAATTTTACCCACAAAAAGAGTTTGATGAGGACCTTGAAGATAAGACAGAGAATGACAAAATCAGGGTAGGATGCTTATGATTGTGGAGTAGATTTTCTTGTTGGAGATGCTGGGGTAACTTGAGTCCAGTGTTTTCTTCTTGGTCCTCACCATGCTTGATGTGAGTTGGATGTAGTAAAAGTTGGCTGTAAACGTTACAGCCACAATGGAAGCATAAGAAATGGATTCTTCCAACCTTATAACTGTATACATTTATATTTTGTAATTCCTGAGGTGAGAATTAAGCACTTTTGAGGGCTTAATTAAGAGTTAATGTGGGGTTCCTGTCCTCACAAATGTTTGTTTCCTATAAGTTTACATGGGACTTCCTTCTGAGTAAAAGTAAAGGTAAAGGGACCCCTGACCATTAGGTCCAGTCGTGACCGACTCTGGGGTTGTGGCACTCATCTCGCTTTATTGGCTGAGGGAGCCGGCGTACAGCTTCCAGGTCATGTGGCCAGCATGACTAAGCCGCTTCTGGAGAACCAGAGCAGCGCACGGAAACGCCATTTACCTTCCTGCCGGAGCGGTACCTATTTATCTACTTGCACTTTGACGTGCTTTTGAACTGCTAGGTTGGCAGGAGCAGAGTCCATGGGAGCTCACCCCGTCACGGGGATTCGAACCACGATCTTCTGATTGGCAAGCGCTACACTCTGTGGTTTAACCCACAGCGCCACCTGCGTCCCTTCCTTCTGAGTAAACTTGCTTTAAATTTCATTGTAAAGGTGTCAACAGTCTAGAGAATTGGAATGCTGAAAAGAATATAGCGGGAAGGGCCAGCATGCATGTCAGCTAGGCATGGGAGTTGGTAACTGGGACAGAATCAAGTATGTAGCAAGCTGGGGAGGAAACACAAGAAAGAAAAACAAGCAATTGTCCATATGTGTCACGCAGAGAAGCAAAGTCATTTCACTGTATATCTTCAGCAGGAAAGTATGCCATTTGCTGTGGTGGGCAGTGACAAGGAATATCAAGTGAACGGGAAAAGGGTCCTGGGGAGGAAGACGCCCTGGGGAGTCATCGAAGGTAAGCTGATGCTGATCCTACAGTTTCTGGCAGTTGCATTTTTAGATTGCCAATAGATTGTAGAAGCTAAAATGGCAAGGTCAACATTCCCGGCAGGGAGCCTCAGTATGGTGCAGCGAGTGTTCGTGGTAGAGATGTCTTGCTTTGTTGCCATTTGTGCTCCCTGGAATTATCAGCCACCATTTCTTTCTCCTTCAACAGAAGCTGTTTGCCCGTAATGATCTGAATGAATAAACAATGGATATGTTTATCAGAGTTGCCCGTGATGGCCCAGTTTGCACATAACATGAAACCAAACCACGGCTTAGTGCACTCCTCCCTCAGTCCTCCTCCAGGGGCTAATACATGGTTTGCCTTTGCATTATGTCCAAACCTGAGCTCCTGGCTTGTCTCCCTCTGAAAAACCATGAGCAGTAAATCAAGAACAAACCTTGGCTACAGCTTGTGGTTTGTCTGGATCAAAACTAACCATGAGCCCAGGTTTGGAAGGGAAAGGTAAACAGTAAGCCAAAGCATGGCTTAGCTTGGGTAGTGTTGGGACAGCAGGACTGGGGGAGGAAATCAGTAGCTATAACCTTCATTGCAAGAACCCACCTGCTTGTTTGTTTGCACTAAGCCATTGCTTGGCTTAGCATTAACTGAGTTAGCACACAAAATGAATGGGCCACAAATACTTTCAAGGCTGGGCTAAACATTTAAACTAATCTGGTAATGCATAAAGGTACCTAGAAAGATGGTAGACAATTCTTATTTGAGATTGTCAAAAAAGGCTTTATAGGTGTCCTGCTGGATATGATTTAGACAGCCTGCCTTCAAGCCAGCGGTGATGGGACTCAGCTATACGGGTTTTAAATGTGTTGTAAAGTGCAATATACAAATGTGACACTAGATGGCAACAGTGAGCCATGCCAAATTCAATGTATTTTTCAAAACGTTTTTAAAAAGCATTTTCACAGTTTTTTTTTATATGTGTGTAGATTCCACCATGGGGGCTGGTATAAGCAGGTATGGAGTAATGGAAAAGTATAATGAAATTCCTGTGAATTGTTTCACCTAATTCACTAGTTTGCTTAGACCAGGCATAGGCAAATTCGGTCCTCCAACTGTTTTTGGACTACAACTCCCATCATCCCTAGCTAACAGGACCAGTGGTCAGGGATGATGGGAATTGTAGTCCCAAAACATCTGGAGGGCTGAGTTTGCCCATGCCTGGCTTAGACCAAATGGGAGAGCCTGAAAAACAACAAGCAAACCATTTTTATTAGTGCTGCTTCAGGTGGAAGCTGGCCTTGATGGATTTCTCTGAGTTCTGTAATACTGTACCAGAATCACTGTTCAAGGTATTATTAATGTATTTCCCTTTATTTACAGTGGAAAATCTCAGTCACTGTGAATTTGCTCTACTTCGAGACTTTCTCATTAGGTGAGTTCGTTGGTTGTTAAAAGGTGCTGCTTATTGAATTGAAAATGACTTTTTTGTGAGATCTAAATTGGAATAGCAATGTGACGTGTTTATGCTAGAACGGATGATTGTGCTGCAGCTCTAAAAAAGCCTTTTTTTTTTTTAAAAAAAAGAGCACTTTAAAGCCATTTAAATCAGGACCTAAGGGCAACAATGAGTGCTCCTATACTTGCATAATAGACTCCCTTGTATTTTTTTCCTGTATTCTCTGTCTTTTTCTCCTACTTCTTAGGACCCACCTTCAAGATCTAAAAGAAGTAACGCACAACATCCACTATGAGACTTACAGGGCTAAACGACTGAATGACAATGGGGGGCTCCCCCCAGTGACCGTAGAAACAGAAGAAAACCATGAAAGCAACCTGTGAAGGACCCATCAAGTTATCTGCCATCTCCGAATTATAA
The DNA here is from genome assembly GCF_964270895.1 of Podarcis filfolensis. Lineage (NCBI taxonomy): Eukaryota > Metazoa > Chordata > Lepidosauria > Squamata > Lacertidae > Podarcis > Podarcis filfolensis. Next base: position 44,231,758 of record NC_139612.1, on the reverse strand, counting down.
CCACTACTACCACCCCATCCCTTGATTTGAATTCAGGCCTCTCTTTGAAGCATGTGGAATATCCTTTGTGTGTGCATACTGGGGAAGAACCCCAACTTCACCCAATTGTCCCCATCTATTATTATTATTAATTATTATTATTATTATTATTATTTGAATTTTGTATTTTGCACAGCAGACTCTAGTCTTCCGTTGTATTCCAAGATTCAATTGTGCATCCTGATTGTGGGGAAAGTTGAAGGAATTCTGGAAGTGGTGCAATCTCTGGGGGTCACGAGAAATACCCCCAAGGGAGATAATGAGATCAATGTAAGGATGTTGTATGCACTGTGGTGGAAACAGAGAGCCATATTTTGGATGCGAGTTTCACAGGTCTGGAAGAGACTGGGTTGCTCTGCAGCTGTGATAGATGGTTTGTGTCGTAGGCTCAGTTCTCAGCATGGAAGCAGGAAAAATGGACTCAGACTAGATCTCGCTGACACAGTTATGTGAATTAAGGTGCAGTGAAATAAACAGGAGGGAATCTTTTGCCAAGTAAATGTGTTTCAATGTGCCAGTGTAAGAAAAAAGGAAAAAAGACAGGATTTTGGCCATTTTGGCCCATACCGATGGGAGGCAAAGTTGTTGAGTGAAAAACAAGAGTGGAGATTTGATTTGGGAGTATTAGTTTTCTTGGGGTAGGAGGGGGGGAGCATTAATAGTGAGGAACTGCTTTCAAACTACACTTTAAACATTTTTGTTAAAGTTCAAGGCCACCCTTGTCACCATTGCATATCTGATATCTTGATTCTGACTGGCTCTCAGATTTGTCAGATCTGCTCTTTTAACAGAAACATTACTGTAATAATCCTTGGATTGTTGCAGCAGCTGAGAACACCAAGAATGCAACATGTTCCAATTGTGCCTTTCCACTCTCTGACCTACTGACGAGAAGACAGCTTTCTGCAAAGCAGAGAGCCCCTCATGCTGGGAGGATTCCCCTCCCAAAGAAGATGTCTCCCTATCCATTGCACACTGAGAGGTCAAACAGCATGAAGAGGCTACTTGGGCAGAACACACTTGTCCTTGATCCCATAGCCTGGCATTCTTAACCTGACTTTGCTCTCTCTAGGCTTTCCTTGGGTGGTCTAGGAGTCAGCTCGATTGCAGATATGCTGCCAATTATTTATCTTTAGATATGTAATTTGGTAGCACCATCCAAATTCTGAGAATCACAGCCTTTGATTTTGAAAGAAGAGCAAGTGTCTAGGTTTCACGATGGTGGAGGGGGGAAATTTGTTAAGATGCATCTGCAGAAGGCTGAGAAAGCAGAAGTGGCTTGTGTGGTACTTCTGGTGGTCAGGAGGACTTACATTGACCTGTGCAGGCCCCAGACTGTCCCTGCTCCATCCTGTTTTTGTTATTTTGTACTGTCTCTCAAAGTGCCAGAAGTACTATATCTCAAAGTGCCGGAAATATCTAACTCCTTTTCAGATGTTAATTCATAAACCTGTGTTCATATTCAAAGGATCTTTCTGCCCAATATAATTTAGTAAAAAACAACAACCGTGCCTCATATTTCTCCCAGTTGGAACCAAGCCAGCTAACAATAGCAGAAGATACAATGCAGAATGTGGACATAGGAAGCCATTGGTCCACCTAGTTCAGTACTGGCTACTTGACTGCAGCTCACCAAGGTTTCAGACAGAACTCTGAGCTATAGCCTGTCCTCACTGTAGATTATGTCACAGAAATGTAAATGGAACAAACTCTGTCACCAGCTTTATGTAATCCACAGCTTGGTAGTCACAATTCTAACAGGAAACTCACCTAAAAATCAGGTTTTTTTTACAGTATTTCCTAAATCCTAAAGATTCAGGCGCTGGAGGTGTTTCCTTCAGAGTTCTATAGAATCACAGCGAGAGCTCCAGGCAACTGCATATTTTTCTTGGTTTTACAAATGGATGATATGCCATCTGGAATAGACCATTGTCAAATATCCTGAACCAGTAGGAAGAGAAACATGGAGAGAGGTACTCTGCAAGCTGTTATAGCTAAACTTTAGAAAGTTGAGTGGCAAGCCCCAATGTAACCACCAAAATCTGGTCAAGCAGGGAAATGAGGGACGTATGTGATTTTGTTGCTGCTGCAAGGGATGTTGCTTTTTGGAAATTTGGAGAGGACAGCATAAATAAGGTCCCATAACTTCTTTGAGCCTTATCACCTGTTTCTGATGGTGTTGAAATCCAGCCTATGAAAGAGCAGGGATGGTAAATGCTCCAAAGCCCTTCCAAATAGATTTTCTGCCACAGGGACCCAGATCCTGTAGCTGACATACTGTACCTCAAGGCCCACAGACCAGGTAGAACATCCTTTTGGAGCCTTGCAACATCAAAGATGGGCACTTATAGCAATATACATTTAAAACAACAATTGATTAAAGAAGAAACATTGACCATTTAGCATTATTATTCTGTCTACTAGCCCAGCTTATTGGTCCCTTGCTATTTAATCATTCTCCATTACTCAAAACATAAAACATATAGTTACCATGCTACTTGCACATTCATTTCAATAGACATAGGTGCTTATTAGCAGAGAATATTTTACTGAAATCCACTCAAACATGAGGATAGCAACTGCTGTCTAAGTTGATGCAGTGGTGATATAAGATGATAGTGTAAAAACTTTACTGTATGAGCCAAAAGACCCCGGTCTCGCTCAGACCAGTTTCAAAGTTAACTAATTACTGTATTTTACAACATTGCCACAGCACCAGAACTTTAGGACTTAGGGACAAATGATCTCATTCTTCAATACGGGCAGAATATCTGTCTGTCTTCAGTGCAGGCCCAGTCAATGAAATCCAGGTTTGCCTGAAGTTGAGGCAGGCCTTCCAATTTATTTCTGTGCATAAAATCTTTCTTTATCTAGCTTAGTTACTGAGAGGCCAGTGAGACTAGCAGGTTATAAATATGCCTAACCCTTGCATAGCTGAAGTCAAAGATGAAATGAGCTTACTGGTTTTAGCCTAGTCCTGAGAGGATTTTTGGAAACCTTTTGTGGTTTTCTGTAGCACAGCAATAATAATTGCATGGCATTTTTGATGAACAGAGGTAAAATCATTGGAGTCCTCTATGGTTTTATGCCAGGGCAGGGGTCTTTTGGAAGATTGTTTGATAAAGGTTGTTGCAGCATTGTGGTAGTTAGAACTGTAAGGTTTTTAAAAAAACAAACACATATTAGATGCTGTAATATAACAGAACCATGTGAGACGAAGTTGGGTAGTGGAATAACAGACAAAGACTCGGCGGAGAATTGATCTGCATGTGAAGGGTTGTATCCAGTGCTTTTTTTTCTTTAAAAAATGTTTAGAGGTACTCTCATTTTGCTACTCATATTGAAATACTGCCCCTCAATGAGGCCAAACTTAGATTCACAAAATGTTTAGGGGTATGCGTACCCCCAGAAAAAAAGCACTGGTTGTATCAGAGATTTATGACTGCATTATGCCAGTGGTTAGGCTTCTGTATCTGTGTGGAGGCCTCTTCAATATCATATTGGTCTGTCAACATACATCAGAATCACCAGACATGGCATGGCATCTCTGGTAGTGTTGCTTTTGTCCATCTACAGTATATCAGCTCTGTTTAGCTTTGTTGGTCTCTGGGCAGAGGAAGCCTAGTGATCCTACTGCCCTTTAACCTTGCCTATTGTGTGAGGAAAGCCCTAGCCATGGTGCTTGAATCCAGGCATATCAGCTGTTCTCTGCTCACATGCAAGCGGATGGTTGCATCCAATTCCACCCGACCTTCCTTTTATCTCACTTGTAATCAGACCACAATGCTGCTTATTTGTGAATCCTGTTTCTGTCAAGTTTTTCCTCTACACTTCTGGTGGCAAACTTGTCTAGGCAAGCATCAGCAGCCTTTTCTACATTTTTCATTGTTGAACTATACTCATCATGTCCATCTCAGCAAGCCACAGCCCATTAATGGTACATCAAGGCCATCTCACAGCCAGCAGGTTCTTTCCAGCCTTGCATTTGATGTACACCTAGGACTGGTGCACATGGTACAGCTACTACCTGGGAACCACCAAAATGTTGCTTTAAGTGAAATGGAAAGTTAGTTTTTCAGGGTTTCTCCAGAGGCAAAATGGAACATCTAGAATGTATGTGGCACTATATGTATAAATGAAATGGATGGGTTGCTTCCTACAGACTCACAATCTAAAGGGGGGTGGGGGCTCATCCAGACTTGCGCCTGCCCCATGCCTAGATAGCCCAGGCCTGAGCAGTTTTCCACTTGTCCCATGCTTCCTAGCCATGGGCCTGAGTGGTTTTGCCCTTGCCAAACTGCTTTCCTCTGGAAAATCTGCCCTTTAGCAACAAAGCAGAGCCAACGTGAGTCTGAAGAAAACCTGATTGATGTTTATTCTGATTCAGTGGTAAGGATCAGGTTTTCTCAGGTGAAAGCAGCAGGGCAAGGACAATTCTGGATGAGTCCAGGGAGAGATAGAGAGATGGAGAGAGGAGAGGGGGAAAGGAAAGGGGAAAGGAAAGGGGAATTTATGTCCAGTGAGTCACTGTATGGATTGGTATATTTCCCCATGCTGCTACACAGCTTTTTCTCTTTTTTTTCCTTTTTGAGCCTTTTGCATTGTGGGGAAAACTGACCAATCCATGTGGTGAAAGCTGTCACAAAGGGCAATTTAAAGCAGGTCCATCTCCATGTGGCAGCTGTAACATGTGCATTGCTTGTAGTCAAGGCTGCTGGAAGCCATGAATGTTTATCCATTTAAGCTATTTTTATTTCAAGCATAGTGGTAAAACTTCCAGAGTGGTAGCTTCATCCTAAATCTACATCTTCAGGCATTGATGCTATTGTCTGATGAAGGTTTGGTGCACTTGACTACCCAGTCAAAGGGAAATTATTTTCTCTCAAGATTTAGCTGCTGTGACTATAGGGCTATATTTTACTTTGTACATGGGAGCAATAGGTGTGAGGAATGCAGATTTGTTTTCCTTGGCGGAGGAACTGTGGTCTGAGAACTCCAGATCCAAGTTTTAATGGTTTTAATTTCTGTTGAACAATTTCTGCCTGCATCAATCTAAACGGTAAAATATTGTTTGTCACTTTGCTGCATAGCAAGAATAACGTTACAGTTTCACCCTCAGGCTGAGCTGAGCAGGTCCATTTATTTTAAGAAAATTTCCATTTATATTATAGCAAATCTAAATTTACATGCTATAGTAAATGCTGTCCATAAAAGGAAAAAGCAGAGATATGCGCACACTCCTTGTCAATATGGATCTTTGCTTTTCTAGCTGAGAATGCCACGGTGTTCATAGCCTTTTGCTGCAGCTAGTGGTATTTACTAATACTGTATGAAATTATCTTTTGCTCCATTCCAATCTGCCCAGATCAAATGCCACCCATGACACACAAACTCCCTAAAAAGCACTCTGCTGACTATGACTACAGTACTACTACTGCTACTGTTATAAATGTAATAAGAAAGCAAATGCCCCATAGTAATATTTTGGCTTCCCTCTTTTTGAGGTTCTTTAACGTTACACGTGGATCTAGACAACAAGGCCATAAAAGAGACACAGGTGCAGAGAAAAAGATATCAGTGGAATCCTACTGTAGTCTCTGAAAATCCTACATTGTCATTGTGCATACTGAGATGTACCTAAAGTATTTTGGAAATCTAGATCCTCTTGCAAGCAAGTTCATGGATAATTGTAGATTACACTGATTCTTTTCTTCTTCTTCTGGCAGAGAAACTAATACAAGCATGGTAAATGAACGTAGCCTAGATTCTCCTGGTGCCTCTAGCTTATGGAAGTATCATAATGAAGTCCTCTTGTCATCTGTCCAGTCCTGGTTGAGATAAATGACAAAAAGACACATACCAGTGATGTAAATGTTGCTAGACTTAACTTTCTGTGTTCTATTGTCGGATTAAAGAAAACGTTCTTTGAACAACTAGTTTATTTGCTTAGTTTTCCTTACACACACACACACACAATCACTCCATTTGGGTCAGAGTTGGTAAACATGACACCTACTTTCAGCATTATTGTGTCACATATATTATAACCCTACAACAATGGGCTGGAACTTTCCCAGCTTGGAGAAGAACAAGAAAAGGGGGAAAAGGAGCCAGTCCCTGGTGCCACCCCTCTCGGCTGGCTTAGCCCTCCAAGCCTCGGGCAAGTGGTCCCTGCTGCCCACCCCCACGGCACAGGTCTGGTTGTGTGAGAGTTGATAAAATTATATGAAATAATCCTAGTCCTTTGAGAGTACATTTACAGATAAATACTGTTTAAGGCCATCCTAGATGTGCTTGTTGCCCTGATAATATTTGTAAGTAGATTTTGTCATTTACTCTAAGCCATAGTCTTCAACCTTTTCAGATTCACAACCCACCATTAGCCCAAATATGCATTTGGAGATTCACTTTTCCCTGCCTCTTGTATATAATTTGTATGGCAGTAATATTACTGTTTGCAGCTCACCTTGTCTTTGGTCCCAGTTCACCAATGAAAGACTAATGAACAAACTATAAATTAGCAGAATGCCTGCTGTATGGCTGAAGTTGTAACACACTTTTTACATTAAGGAACCCAAGGTTGCATGACTATGTCTTCAACATGCACTATGAATGCAACATAGTTGTATTAAAAATAGTCTTAATTGATTCAAAGGTAATATTAATATCATACAGTCACAGCTGTCCTTGTGAATTGAACTCTATGTATATTTCCAAAGGGCTCCACATATGAAATTTACTGTAAAGCTGCTGTTACCATCCCAAACAAAGTGGACTTCTAAAATCACAATTTGTGGTTTTTTACCATTTACATAAGAGACTTGCCGCATCAGACCCATCAAGTCCAGCATCCTTCTTACCACAGTCGTCTACCAGCTGTCTCCAGGAAGCCTACAAGCAACCTAACATCTGAATTACTGTACTGTAGGCATGAGAGGAGATGGGATATAAAACAAGGTTTTGTGATTGGGGTAGGGGGGATGGAACAGTCACTACTTTTTGGAGCCAAGTACAGCTATAAGAGCATAGCACAACTGTTTTAAGGTATTGTGCCATATTCTTAAATATGATATAGCAATATGTCAAACTGTTGCCAGGACTATAGCAACAAGTTAAATGCAAACAGAAAGAGAGAAGGGTAAGAAAAACAAGCCTTGAGCATTTAAAAAAATGTGATAACACCACAGTTATCAAGAGGTTCCAGAAGGGCAGTAATGTTAGTCTGCAGCAAAAAACAATACAATCATGCAGCACCTTAAAAACCAATACATGTATTATGGCTGTAATAAGTTTGGGTTCAATACCTTGAGACAAGATTTAACATAGTGAAGTTTATTGGCTGCTACAACTAGGAAATGTCTCTGAATCACTACAATGGCTGGTGGCACAGCTTTGGCAGACTAGAGTCCTCTTCCTCAGAGGTGTGAAGCGTACAGAGTGCACACTAGATGGAGGAAATGTAATCCCTGCGGTGAGATGGAAACGCAATGCAAAAAAAGTCTGTATCCCCACCCCCACCCCTTTTTGGTTTTCCTGACTTCACTGTTGCCACCCCACTTCCACACGTTGCCGGGAATCGCAGGTAGGCGAGAGGTGAGGTGGGTTGGCTGTTGCGTCCATGCCCCGCTTTGCCGGCTTCTCACAGCAAAGGACTCTTTGAAGTCGCAGAACAGAATCCTAGAATGGTAGATCTGGAAGGGACCCCAGGGTCGTCTAGCCCAACCCCCCGGGGTGCAGGCATTAAGCCCGGGACACATTTGTTAGATCTGAATACGCCGCTGAGTTTAGGCTCTTTATTGATTTTAAGCTACGGGGAGATCTGTCCCTGCGGCTGAAGGACCCCGATACCCCCCGCTCTGCCCGTTTCCCCCTTCTTCCTCGCTCTTTCCTTCCCTCGCTTTCCAGGCGCGCCCGCCCCATTCCCCGCCCCACCGAGAGGCGGGCCTGTGCGCCGTGAGGTCACGGCCGCGGCGAGGCCACTCGAGCGCCGCTTCGTATAAGGGACGAGGGAGGAGGGCCGTCTCGGTCGGCGGCGCTATTGGCCGGGAAGATGGCGGTGAACAGGCACCACTCGGCGGGCGGCGGGGTGATCCCGCCCAACGGGGAGAGGTAACTAAGGAAGCGAGGCGAGGGGAGACGTGGAGCGGGGGAAGGGGGCGCCATCCTCGGCCTCGGGGGTCGCCGGGGGGGCCTCGCCCGTGTTTATTTCGGAGGAGACGTCGGGCGGCTTCTCGGGAAAAGTCGCCCCTGGTTCGGCCACCGAAAGCAGCGCCAAATCTCTCCCCAGGAATTGCGATTGTGACGCACGCGCGCAGCAGTTAGCTCCCGTGTGAATGCTGTTACGCAGGGCATACCCCGTCCCCCCTTTCCCTCCCGTGCCTGCTTCCCTCGGGCTCCTGCCCGGTTGATGTTCATGGGGGGGGGCGAAAGTTTTAAGGGGTAAACATCCCTTGATCTGTGTTGTTGTGGGTAGATAAACTCGCTCCCTTGTAGCGCAGCCCTGAAGGTGTTTACTCGGAAGTAAGGCCTTCTGTTCTCCGCGGCGCCCACTTGCCCCATCGCATACTTAGGGTCGGTGCCTTAGGCGTAAGCTGCTGCGCAGGCTGATTCAGTTCGTGACATTTCCTCCTCTTCAGCCCTCGGTGGGTGTGACCCTAATCCGTGCTTTCCCTTTGTCATGTGCTACACGCAAGTTACACGTTGATCCCCCACAGTATGAGAGAGTGGAGATCAGCGTACATTTATTTCCTTAATATTTCGCCGGCCGGGTTGCCACTTTACCAGAGATAAAGTGACTAGCATGCCAGTGAAGCATAAAAGAAAAATGTCGATTTTACCAGTGTTTACAAAGTAATACTAAAAACAGTTACATTCCTTTGAAGCATATTTGGGACATACTAAGCAGATGGGCTGTGAGCAGCCATTTATCCCCTACAGTGAAGGAGATATCCAGTGTTTGGGACAGCCGAGAACTCTCTTGAATAAAGATACCTTGCCATTTTTTCCTCATGAAGAACTGGAAAGTATCTTAAAAGTAAGGGTGCTGTGAATTGATGTATACAAGTGTGGTTCTCCAGGTGGATTTAGTGTCAATTTTTACCTCACTGGGTAATTGTTATCAATTGATAACAATTGTTATCGATAACAATAATCAATTTATAACAGTTGGCCAAAAATATTTATGGCAGAGCTCATCTTATTAATGTGGCTGTGATTTTGGTCCTACCCAAATCATGCATTTAAAGCATGTGACTTCCCCCAAAGAATAATGGGAACTGTGGTTTAAAAATGTTAGGAAATGTAGCTCTGTGAGGGGGGTAAACTACAGTTCCCAGAATTCTTTAGCAGAAGCCATGTGCTTTAAATGTATGGTGTGGATGTGATATTCAAGTTGCTCTCTGCCTTTTTATGTGTAAACAGAGCACCATTGGTTTTTTAGGTGGTGCGAGCATCAGTCTCCTGCATCTGCCAAAAATTACTTGCTGGATTGGCAGCATGCCAGAAAACTTAACTTGTGAATGATTGGCCCTCAAATTGTATCTAAGGGAAAATAATTCTTCCAGACTGCTGGCTAGTTCACTTGATCTGGTAGACTTCATAGTTGTCTTTTCAAGACTATAGTTGTTGTCTGGCCAGAGCAGACGGAAAAGCTCTTGATAACCATCACAATACTGGTATCTCTTTCTTACCCTTGTTCCTGTTATTGCTGGAATTGACATGTTACTTTCCCAATGTAAGCTAAATTCGACAAATGGAGTAGACATCCCTTCTCTGTGCTGTCCCTATTCCTGGCACAGGGTTCCTACAACACTGCTACCATCTTAGAATCACAGAATTGTAGTTGGAAGGGACCATGAGAGTTATCTAGTCCAGCCCCCTGCAATGCAGGAATCTCAACTAGATCATACATGACAAATGGCCATCCAGCCTCTGCTTAAAAACCTCCAAGGAAGGATGGTCCACCACCGCTTGTGGGAGTCTTTCCCACTGTTGAACTGCTCTGTCAGAAAGTTCTTCCTGATGTTTAGTCAGAAACTCTTTTCTAAGAACTTGAATCCATTGGTTCATGTCCTGTCCTCCAGAGCAGGAGAAAACAAGCTTGCTCCATTTGACAGCCCTTGAGATAATCTGAATATGGCTATCATATCTTCTCTCTGTCTCCTCTTTACCAGGCTAAACATACCCAACTCCCTTAACTGTTCCTCATAAAGGACCCTTTATCTTATTGGTCAGTCGCCCTCCTCTGCACATGTTCTAGCTTGTCAGTATCCTTCTTTCACTGTGGATATTGACAATTATATTATTCAGTTGATTATTCAGCTGAATGACCAAGAACAATAAAAGCAGAGTAATGGTGAAGCCAAGTACATGTTAATTGTACTTGCAAATTATGAAGTGTAGCACAGAGTCCAGTTTGTTTTCTGAACAGAAGATCATGGTTAGGAGAATTTCAGATGCTGGAGAAAATAGACTGGCCCAAGACATTTTGGCACCTGAGGCAAACCACACAATGTCCTCCCCACCACCAGGGAAGAAGGGGTGAGTGAAGATCTACATCAGGAACAAGGATGGTAGCGCCTCTTATTTGCCTAGAGGCTGTATGTGGCAGGGAGTCTGCTGAGGAACACAGCTGATCTGGCCTCCTAAGAGTGCCACAGTTGTCATGGCCACTGCAGCAGCAGCAGCAGGCGAAGCATTTCTTGGAGATCAGATCTGTGGATCCTTCCCTCTGAGGCAGTCGTCTCGCCTTGCCTCATGCATGAGCTGGCCCTGCTTGCATGCAAATTTATATGTTGTTGCATATTGTTTTAAGTCTCTGAAAGCCAATGAAAGCATTATTGCATTTTTGAAAGATGAGCTGAGTACCTATAAACGACAGTCACAACAGGATTAATGATTTCAACTTAATTATTAACAAGTTTAAGTTTCCACTGTGTTGACTGTTAGTGCATCATTTGATCTATTATTTATTAATTTTTTTGTCCCACAGCACCTGTGCTTCAGGATCGCTTATAACAAAAAACCTGACACTATAAGCCACAAGACCAGTTACAGAACAGAACACGCAAACCTCACTGGCAGAATGAAATTCAGTTGACTTAGAAAACTCTCACTAATTGGCTCTGGGCTAACAAAAGAGCTGGAAGGGAAGCCAGAGCGAGTTAAATCAGTCACATGATTCTTAGCTGGTCAGTGAGAGAGCTAAATTGAAAAGCATTGCACAGCTCTTTCATAACCTGTTCGTGAGCAGTAGTAGGTCACCAGTAAAATTTCCCTGAACAAGAAATGGTTTAGGGGTATCCTGATGAGAACAAAGACTGTTCATATGGGAGTTTCCGTAGCCTTAATATTAGCAAGTGTTCGACACACACTTGGAAAAATGCAAAATGAGAGGCAGCTGTAGAACACATCACATGGGGATCTGCCTTGTCAGGATAGAGCTCCCAGTACCGCTCAGCTGGCAGTAAGGGGAAGGGGTTTTGTTTGTTTTTTTGTAATTCCCCCTATACAGCCAAAATCAGTTCTTCAGACTTGGGGAGGCTGGGGAAGGAGAGGGGAATCGCTAACCTGCTTTTTCTCCTGATCACTAATTGAAGCTTTATTGTCAACAGAGTAACACGGTTGGATAAAACCCTCAGTTAGGACTAGGGTGGGGGGGAGTCCCTTTGCACAAATAGAAGCCCTTCTTAGGTGAATCCCGTTCACTGGATTCTCTCATGTCCTGCTTTAGACTTGAAATGTCAGGAGAATTGTGTTCCCGTTTAGTGTCTGAAGGGGAAGGCAGATATATCTGCTGAGTTGGGTTTTACTTTCTGAACGGCTGTCTGGGCTTGGCAGTGGCTCTCCCAGTGAGTATAGTAGAGTTGGTTCTTCGCCGATCAGTACAGTACTGGCATGTTTTGCATAGCCCACTAAGAAATGCTCACACGGCTATATTTTTTCTCCTTCCCTGAAGCATTCTCAAGCACTGTAAAGATGTGGAGCTGACCTTCTCTGATGTGACTGGCAAACCAGAGATCTTCAAAGGCACCAAGAAAGGAATGGTGTTTCTCACTCCTTACAGGGTAAGTCTTGAGTGAGGGCCAGTTGCATCTTAGACACCTTTTGAAGGGTCATTCAGTCAGGACAGCAGTCACTTGTAGTTTTATCTAACTACAGCTAGTGTGAGATTCTTCAGTACATTCTTTTCTATACTATTAGTGTAGGTATTTTTTTTCTACATTACTGTGGTACCTCTGGATGTGAACAGAATCTGTTCTGGAGCCCCGTTCGCATCCAGAAGCGAATGCAACCCGCGTCTGCGGGTCGCGATTCGGCGCTTCCACGCATGCTCTTGATGTCATTTTGAGCATCTGCGCATACGTGAGCGGCGAAACCCGGAAGTAACGCGCTGCATTACTTCCGGCTCGCCGTGGAGCACAACCTGAAAATATTCATCCCTAAGCTACTTCAACCCGAGGTATGGCTGTAATTGAAATCATAGAGTAGAAGTAGTTTTCTTCTTTCAGGCATTCAGCATGGCGACTACAAATTCTGAAATTTTCTAGATTATTTTGTAGATTATTTTCTAGATTTTGTAGATCTAGATTATTCTGAAATTTCATGTTGGTTTAAGATACAAGAAGGCATTCTGACTGACACAAGATGAAAACTGTTTTTTGTGGGTTGTTTGATGTTCTACATAAATCTATCTTTAAATACTGTTCAGAAACTTCTGCTGGTATAGAATGCCACTTCCTTTTTCCAGCCCCCACCTCACTGGCCTTACTTTGAACCTTCCAAGAGTGGTGTTGTTGTTTTTGCCTGGTTGGAATGTGTCCTTGAACTCTGATAGTGCCAGGATGGAGGACAGAAAGAGTGTGTAGAAACTAGCAGACTCTCTAGAGTGTTCAGAAAGAGCATGTGGCACTTGGAAGGTTACCCAGAGGAGAATTAGGCCTCAAGATGAAAAAGATCCCCACCTTCTTTCTAAACTGATTAGGAATATGCCAGCAAGAGGTCTTAGTGGGGAACCTCCATGCTCTTAAAAGAAGCCTGTCTCAGCCCAATTTTGTAGACATTTAGGGAAAGGGTGAAGACATTTGAGTGGGTGGGGGGACTTCTGTAGAAAACTGGTTATGATTCCTTATTTTTTCATTTATTTTAATAAATATTAAATAAAAATTTCTGACTTAAGTCTTCAGTTGATGGTTTGATATGGGGGGTTGGCTTTCTCTCACTTTGAAGAATTAGTTATTTGTCCTGGATTGTTTCATACGTAGTTTTATATTACATATTTTTATCCCTGTGTTAGCTGCTTTGGGCCTTGTATAGAAGAGACAGCACGTGGTATAAGTTTGATAATTAAATGTATTGCAGGTTATTTTTGTGTCCAAGGGCAAGGACCCAATGATGTCCTTCATGATGCCCTTCTACAAGGTGAAAGGATGCTCCATTGAACAGCCCGTATTTTCCGCCAATTATATCAAAGGAGTGATAGAAGCAGAACCTGGAGGTATGTACTACATCTTGTGGTGACGAATGTATTTATTGTATCACTGAGTTTAACGCAAGTTGTGCAAAATCTACTTCAGTGATTTATTTTCCATTGGTCTTTTCCCCCCCTTTCCATTGGTCTTGAAGAGCATGGCTGCATCGGAAATGTGGGGCAGTGTCTCATGTGAATATCACATGTTAGAAATGAGTTTTTCCTGTGAGTTTGTGTGTTTACTAAAAACACACCCCTCCCTGCCGAGTTTGATTGTCTTTCAGCACTCCTTTTATGAACGTATCCTCTTGGCTTGCAAATCATTATTTTCATTGTAACTAGTGTAGCAATGAGGATTTTCACTTCAGTCTTTTTATTATTATAGCTTGATTTGGGAAGAGGAAAAAGTTGTTTTATTTCAGAAACATTTTTTAAAAAAACTTTCATTTCAGTAAATATTTTCTTGCCGAGTTATGAAGGATGCTTGCTGGAATAAGAAAGTAAAAGATTCTGCTCGTAGAAATTCTTATTTTACTTTCTAGTTAAGTTCCAGACCCTGATTAAATTAATAAATCCACTTATCTGACTTATTGGTCTTTCAGTCAAGTTACCCATCCTCCAGCCTTATCAAACCAAATGCTAATTTTATATAGCTATTTTTTTTCATACTGCCTGAAATAAGATGAATCTTCTTTGTATCTGTAAGGGGGTGAAACCTAGTTTGCAGGAGAAGTACTTGATGGGTTAATACTGGTGTTAATACTATAACTTGGTTGAAACTATTCTTGATTTCACTTCCTTCCCAGAAGTGACCAACCTGTTGTGCTCCCTCCCCTCCTTGGTGTTGTTAGATTACAGTTTCCATCATTCCTAATGGCCTTGTTGGCTGGGGCTGGTGGCAGTTGAAGTCCAACAACATCTAGAGCTTCCCCATCTGTTTAGTTACCTTTCGTGCCATCAAATTAAAATACAAATGTTTTCATTTGCCCAGAAGCATACGGGTCCAAATTAACTCTGTTAACTTTTATCTTTTCAATCTCTTGGGAAGCTGTCTTAATTAACATTTAACCTGACTTGTTTGTCTTAGGTGGCTGGGAAGGACAGGCTTCATTTAAGATGAGCTTCTTCAGTGGAGGTGCCATAGAGTTTGGGCAACTGATGTTCAAACTTGCTAGTGATGGTAAGATTCTCTCCCCCGCCCCCAATGCCATTTGCAGCTTAATCTGTATTTGCTTTGCTTTTTGGTTTTGCTAGCAGTAGCTGGCCTCTAGTTAGTCTGGCTGCCTCCATTAATTGACCTGTTCATTTTCATCCTCATGGTTTTGTCCTGCTCTAGGTGCAAAACTGGCAAAAACATCAACAAGGGAAAGGAGATAATTTGCCTTAATCAATTAAATGTAGACTGATTTAAGACATTGTCATAAGAAGTCCAGGGTTTCATGTGCTGGTTTTAGCTTACTAAACATACTCCTCTTCAGCTTCTAGGGGAGTACCTGCCCAGAGCTTTGGCTATGGCTATGCACCTGTTCCTGGGGGCTATGCCCCTCCGCCTTTTCCAGGAGGATATGCACCTGCACCAGGGGCCTATGCCGCACCACCACCAGGACCATACGGTTATATGCCTGCACAAATGAATGGATATGGACCTGCTGCACAACCTATGGGATATCCATATGCTCCTCCTCCAGGTAAAAATTCCAGCAGATTGCATAAAAGAATGTCACTCAATAAAGGGCAGTAGTTTATACGACCAGACAATATATATAACTATTCCATGTAGGTGAGATGACTAATGCTCAAATCTAGAGAATATCAACAGTAGCGCGAAAGTGGAGGGGATCCTATTCAGTGTAGAATGCTTGGAACACACTAAACGTGGATTGGGTCATTTCGCTAAACAAAGTAAGACTTAGTCCTTGACTTCAAGTATTACATGCATTGTTTTGGTAGGTACATTCTCCACAGTACATCTGTATGTGGTGACTCAGCCTCTGCTGCTGCCTTGCTTTCTATCCAGCCAGTGGGAACAGTTGCTGGATCAGTATGGACAATGTCGTTTGAATAGCAATTGTCTCAGTTTAAGCATGTAACTGATATGGGGAAAGCTCCCTGAGAGCTTATGGGAAAAGAGGATGAAATGCAGCATGGGAAAATCCTGTCCTGGTGAACTGCTCCTCCTTGAATATTTCTGTGATGCGTGTGTAGACATGGCATCTGTTATCTGTCCTCAGGCATGTATCCAGCACCTCCTGGGATGAACTCCATGTACATGGCGCCTCCTCCTCCATACCCTGGCCCTTCTGCAGGACCTTCGGCCCCATCTCAGGCAGGACCTTCAGCTCCTAGAACCTGGACAGAGCCAGGAATGCCAGGTAAGTTTCCGTTTAGAATGGGGGGGGGGATTGGATCTGTCTCCCAGTGTATCTTTTTTTAAAGTTTTGAATAATTTCTTTGTTGAAGAGAGGTGAACGGTTGAGCGTGAGGAATTACCCTGTTCTAATAGCCATGACAGCCAAGGAAGCTGTGAAAATCTATTATTATTAATAATTATTATTATTATCACTATTTGAATTTATATACCGCCCTATACCCAGGGATCTTAGGGTGGTTCACAGAATAAAATCAAGATTTAAAAGCACAAAATACCTAATAAAAATAAAAACAGCAACCCAATAGCACCCCAACATAAAAAACAACACATTTTAAAAGGGCATGGGATGTAAATTGGATCAACCAAATACCTGGTTAAAGAGGAACATTTTTGCCTGGTTCCTAAAGATGTATACAGTGGTGCCTCCGGTTACGAACGTAATACATTCTGGAGGTTCATTCTTAAGTCGAAACCATTCTTAATCTGAGGTGTGCTTTCGCTAGTGGGGTCTCCTGCTGCGTGTCTCCCACATGCATCCTGAGGCAAAGTTCGCTTCCAGGAGCACCTACTTCCAGGTTAATGGAGCTCATTACCCGAAGCAAGGAGGACGGTACGTAACCAGAGGTTCCACTGTAATGAAGGCACCAGGCGAACTTCCCTGGGGAGAGCATTCCACAGATGGGGAGCCACTGCAGAGAAAGCCCTTTCTCGTGTTGCCATCCTCAGAACCTCTCGAAGAGGGGGCACACAAAGGAGGGCCTCAGAAGATGATCTCAGGGTCCTGGTAGGTTCATATGGAAAGAGGCGGTCCTTGAGGTATTGCAGTCCTGAGCAAGCTCTCGGAAGGTTTTAGGATCCCAGAATGCTTGTTTACAGAATACAATCAGTCTAAATTCCAGGTGGCTACCTAATCCTGAAAAAACGTGTTGGGACTACTCTTTGTATAAGTGGATACCTCTCTCTCTTAAAATCTTGTCTCTTGATCTTTGTCTCTGTGGTCATTGTGGCATCTTTTCTCCTATTCCCTGTCTCCTCAGAATGAATGCTGTTCAGCATGTCCACAAACCAACTGCTGCTGAGTGTCTAGTCGTGTCCTAATTCTTTCTTGCTGACACTGCAGAATCTGCTCTTTTGCCTAATCTAAAAATTGTGCTAAAACAAGCAGCATTTGCTTTGTGAATATAATTAGTGTGGATTTTTGTATTTTTAAAGATGCTTGATTCTTTCCTTCTGCACTAGGTGGCAACAAAGCAACAGAGGCAACTTCCAGTGCATATTATAACCCGGCTAATCCTCACAATGTCTACATGCCTATGGTAAGGAACCTCACTAGGTCTGATGGGTATAGGGAGGAGAAATAGCAAGAACTCTGGCTATGCTAGCAATCAGCTGGACATAACTTGCAACTGGTTGAAGTATACAGTACAGCTTCTTACAGCCCAGTAAGCATGCTTGGTATCTTTGCTTCCTGTAGTAGAGATACCAGACGTACTAAAAAATGGGAGGGCCAGATGTAACAGCACATAGGGACCCTGAGCTTTGCCTATTCTCCATCTGCATAAATGTCAGTGAGGACCTTCCCCACTTCCTTTACTTCATGCTCATGGCTGCCAAGCTCATGATATCGCATTACTGGAAGGAGGCTGATTAACTATCTGTAGACAGATGGTATGATGAATTTTGGAATGTAGCTCTGTTGGAAAAGATCACAAATAACATAAAATCCACAAGAGGCAAATCAGAATCTATGAAACATATAAAAATTTCATAATTTGCTTCAAATACATCCAAACCTGACACAAGATGACATCCACTTTCTTGGTACAAGATTATTTGATTGACCCACTTCTCCTTTTAGCTTTGATGCTATCTTGGAATAATGTGAGAAATGCTCAGTGTAGCTTATTTCTTTAACCTGTACTGGCAGCCAACAAGACAATTTTTGTTACAAGTAATAACCTCATTTGTATTACTAGGTTTTTGTTCTTGCTTGATTTTTAGTATATGTGATTAATGTTCTGTGTCACTCTCAGTAAGCTATAAAGCTGCGATAAAGAGCCATTTCAGTGGAAGTTTTACACTCACAGAGAGAGAGAGAGAGAGAGTCAGTCTTGAATTCTAAGGGGGAAAGGCTGCATTAAAACAAAGTAAACCTTAAATTAGTTAAATTACACTACTTAGACAATCCGGAGTGCACCCCGCCTTTAAAAAAAAGGTGCCATTGCATCCATGTGTTAAGTGCCATTCTATCATTGGCATGTGCAGATTATATAAAATTGTGTACTCCATCTTAAAGTGTATTGCTAGGGGGTACTGGACTTAAACTTGTATTGAGAGAAGAACAAGATACCTTGTGGGTTGAGGACCCTCATATTAGATGTCTTGCCCATTTGAACATGATGGCCCCCCAAGCATGATGATAGTGTGCTGAAACTATGAAATGAGCAAAGTTTTGATATGTTTTGTAAAAAAAAGGCGTCCCATGTACAGTGGATGTGCCACATTAATGCTGTCTCCATTTAATTTAGGATCAACCACCTCCTTATTCACCACCTGAGGAGAAGAAGAATAACTGAGAAGAGCCCAGGGGCTGTCCTCCCATGTTTTTGTCCTAGAAGATTTTGCCATTGCTGCCGCCTCCTCTTGGTTCTGTATACTCTAGGTCATCCTGTGTCACTAACCTGCACGATGTTGGGTGACTCTTCAACACCCGCTGTTCTTGAAACTTTCCTCGTGGCAATACAAAAGAGCAGTGACAGTATTGCTTTCCTGAGTACTTGCTTTCTCTCCTGAGACCAGAATAGAACAGCCATGACTATTTTAGCCCTTGGTTTGACAGGAGAGGTGAAATATGCATAATGCAAATGAAGCCACTTCACATAAGTAGGAATGAAATACTGAAGCTCTTTGTATGGAACAAAAACACTCGTATAATGACACACAGATAGGAATATGACAGGAGTATTCTGCTTCCATGCATCTCTGCTTGTGAGCATCAGTGTGGCATGTTACAACTGCGTTAACTCCATGCATTTTTTAAAAAAAATTCCATGCAGTTTAATGCATGAGAGGGAATTCTATAAATATGTGGAGGCTTATCTTATTTTCTAGGAAAGTAGCAGAGAGGACTTATGGGAAAATCTCCAGTGATGTATAAAAAGATGGCCTGGGGAAGCAACCAAAGGGCTAACCAGTAGCTGTCTTTTTGAATATGTCGGTGCATCTCCAACTTATCATGATGAAACTGCATCTGGCTCTGCAACAAACATGTTCTCTACACTTTTGTAACCTATCCCTTGCAAAAGGGATGCCTGGTGGAAACTTACAATCATGTGAAATAACATGTAATAGGTTTCTCTTCTGCTTTCTCTTTTGACTGTTGGATCAGTCTCTCTAAAAGTGTATCCTGTCTTTTGGTATAGGGGATATTGAGAAGGTCTCACATTCAAGAGAGGCCAGACTATCCGTCTGCTCATCTAATTCCTAGTGCAGCTGAGAAACCTGGAAAGGATCAATTTATCTGAACTGGAACCAAAGATGTGGCTTTATGAAATTAGTAGTTTGGAGTTGAGGGGTGAAGCTAAGCAAAAAGCATAGGGTACAGAAATAAGAGCAACCCACCCGTCAAGCATTCTGGAAACACAACCCAAGCAAGAATGTCTTGGTCTCCTGGAAACCAGCCCAATCCAGGTCCAGAATGTCTTGGTACCCAGTAGCAGCAAGTGCAGCAGAGTCTATTTAATAGGAGAGTACTTTATAGAAAAGAGCTATTATTCTAGCAAACTCCTGAGATAGATAGTGAAGCCATTTCTCCTTGCTCAGCCAGCTGAGCTAGGCACTAATGTAACTAGAAAGGGCTAAATGGTGAATGATGTGGGTGAGAGGGGAAGTATTGAAACTCACTTTGAAATAGAGAAAGGCATGTCAGACTTGCTTTTGAACGAAGTTGGAAGAGATGGCAAATGAGTTAGGAAGGGCTAAAAGGATGTTTGCCAGCAAGCAGCACACAATAAATATTGTGGTTGCTTACATAAGCTGTCGCTGGTTTAACTTTTATTTTTCACATGATAATCCCCCCTCTTATCTGTTCCAAAGAGAACTCTTGCCTCACATATAATGGAAAATATAACTTAAGTAAAGCCTAATCTCTTAGGATATCTTTTCCTCTCCTCTAAAGGGGCTATATTTTGCAAGAACCACTCATACTAGTTTGTATTCATGGATCCCTTTCTGACCATCTTCCCTTTAGTAACTGAGAATATTACTCAGTATAGCAGGCATAGGGTGAAATTTTCTAATATCCATTTTAATCTAAATCCAAGAAGCTTAACCACTTTCCATAACTTAATAGTTTCCTCTGTAATATTTTTGGATTGCACTTTAATACAGAAGTATTGAAATCTTTATATTTGTATCTGTGGTGATGGTGTGGACAACCTGGTTTTTTGTGCGCATGTCAGAGAGAGAGGGGGGTGGGGGAGAGTTTCTTTCTAAAGGAGTTGTATTAAATACTGTTCTCGCATGACATTCTAAGAACTAACATGCAAAACAAGTAACATAGCTGCCATTTGTCCAAGTGAACAGGAAACATCTGAGAATAATTCTGGGTGCCTTTCTAGAACACACACACATCAAGTAAAGGCACGGGGTTCTTTGAGGAGTGGGATCTCATTCTAGTAGAATGACTTGAAGCCAGCCTGGGGCCTGGTCCTCTATATAGTCTTGGTCTCCAGCTCCCATCAGCCCAGACAGCAGGGTCAATTGTAGTCCAATATTGGAGGGCCAGAGGTTCCTCATCTTGGATATAAAGGGAGGAGTGGGCCCATGAATGATTCCCTTTCAGTTCAGTTATCAAGGGAGATCTGGGGTTTATATACAAACAGAAAAAAATCAGGTTTAGAAGTACGTGACGCTTTCCAGAGCTTGACACACAGCATTAATCATTCCATTTTAAACTGCTACTCAGTTCTTTGTCCTTTATCTGATTCCTATAAAATATACTTCTAGAGGTAGGTGGATAACCTAAGACCAAAAGACCTTGACACAAGCAGAAAGGTGGTTTTATATGGTCGTTTTTCATTTTGACAAATAAAAAATGATTGCAGAAGGTAAAATGATAGTGGTGACGGCTGGCTCATCAAGTGGTAGCCTATAATATTCATGTTAGATTGTGGCTGCCACCAGTTTGCAACACCTTTGGTAACCTGTAGTTTTCATTGCTATACAGCACGTGCAGGACCCTACATTAGTCAAAGGAGATGCTGAGTTCACTGAACCCTAATTTGAGTACAGTGGTACCTCGGGTTAAGTACTTAATTCGTTCTGGAGGTCTGTTCTTAACCTGAAACTGTTCTTAACCTGAAGCACCACTTTAGCTAATGGGACCTCCTGCTGCTGCTGCACCGCCGGAGCATGATTTCTGTTCTCATCCTGAAGCAAAGTTCTTAACCTGAAGCACTATTTCTGGGTTAGCGGAATCTGTAACCTGAAGCATATGTAACCTGAAGCGTATGTAACCTGAGGTACCACTGTATGTCTGACTAAGTGGATCCTAACAAACTGCTGCAAAAATAATAGCTTGCATGTGGAATCTGCTCCTGTGCCTTACTTTGCTTAGCATGCCACTCCTGGCTTTTTAAAAATAGCATGTTGGGGAAATGCTCTTAAATCAGATTATAGTGTTAAATCTACTTATTTTGCATATCTCCCGTCCCCTCCACAGATGACAATAGGAAGATAGCAGCCATCCTGAAATCTATCACCCAAAGTTACTGCCTCTTTTGGATAAGGTTGCCCTTCTTAGATTCCTAATTTCTGGGGTGTATTTTATAGCAGCTTTACCAGTCCCAAAGGCTCCTTCAGCTCCAGTTCTGCCTCTGTACAACTGAAGTTTCCCACTGTTACACTTCCACCGTTTTTACTTCGTATAAACGTATTGAATAAATAACCACCCCATAAGAAAAAAAATTGGGTGGCTCACAAAGTAAATGAAATGAAAACTTTAAAAAAATGTTATAGTTCATTTTAGCCTAAAAAATTAAAACAGAGGCTGAGATTATAAAACAAGTCTTTATTTTATTTCACAAAATTTATATATTGCTTGATTGTTTTTTAAAAAACAACAACCCTGATTTAAAGTTATAAAAGACTTGCATGAACATCTGTGTGTACAATTAATGTTAATCCATATATACACATGTTTCCTATAACAATTTTGTGATAGGTGAGGTTGCCTTTAGCCCAAGACATGCAGCCTTTGAATAACAGGTTTGGGGTGGGGGGCAGGGGGAGGAACAGAGGAGGTGCGTTGCCTTTGCTTCCAGGAGGTTGAACCAGATGGATCTGTTGTCTGAAACAGAAGGGCGCTGATATTCCTAAAACCCAAAACTACATTCAGCAATGTGATACATCCTTCCTGAATGCATGCAAGCCTATTTTGACTGTTTCCATAAGTTGCCTTGCTGATATGCTAGCATGTCAAGGAAAAGACTTAACTACATCCCTGTGACCTGAAATGCTAGCTTTCACAATTGGTACTCTCAGCATGCAGAAAGGATCATAAGAGTGGTGTATACAACTATACATTCAAAGATGTGAATTGCTGTTGTGGATTCTAGTAAGTCTTGGATGCAGATAAGAGTGTTTGGGTGTCTCTCCATGTGCTGCACTATGAAACCTAACTGCCTCGGATACTACAACAGGTAAAATACTTGCAGCATGGAGGAGAAAAGAAAGAAGAAAATGGTTAATTTGAAGCTTAATCAGATTTTTTTCAGACCAATTTTGGAAAATCCCAGGCAAGTTAGTTTTCACTGACATATGAATATCTTAAATTTCAATATACTGTTTTAAGATGATCTAAACTTAAATTTCCAGTGATGTCAAAGCATTTGGCTACCATTAAGGCTGCAACTCTGTGATGCGAGTAAGGACTTAATTTCCAAGTGGATCTATAGAATCAGGCAGTAGCACCTTGGAGGTAGATGGTGCATTGTCTCAGTTTTTACACTGCATGTGTAAAATCCCCCTTCTGACCCCACCCACTTACCCCACTTTGAGGTGCCATCAGCAATACAAGGTGAAACACTTTCGCACCTGGCCTGACTCGCTGACAAATCGTAGCAGCTAGCAATTGGCCTTTTGGCATCACATGGCAGAAGGACGGAACTTCCTGGCTTCAGGCAGCTGCTTCACAAAGCTGGAAGGCTGGCCGAGGTATGTTGTTGGGTAGACAAACCACATGACTACTCCAGAGGGGTTAATGACCACTGTGAAGTTATCGGCAGCCTTCAAGCCAGTGATAATTTGACCACTGTACACATCCTGTGCCTGAAACAGAAGGAATCATTGTGACAGGACATAGTTAACTCTGTGGGTATGTATATTATACACAGATAAATGAATGAACATGGATACATTGCTTTGAACATACCAGATACAGTTGCTATTTCACAGCCATGATAGCAGACAAATGGAAAAGTGCTAAAGCAATCTACAAGATGGATTTTAAAATGTTAGAAAACTTAATTCCCCATCTCATTGTTTTGTGCCACCCCTCCACGTCAAACAAACTGTGATGGTGAGTTTCTGGTTTGCATTATAGCTTGCTGTGCAATAGTATTTGTCAGAGACTGCCTCTAGGTCCCGGCTCACAAAGGACCAACGCTAGCCGGTAGAACGGAATAAAGTCTTTATTGAAGTATAATTTCCATTTCCACATCTTAGCGTGCGTCTCTACGTCTATTCCCTAGATCGGCGAAGTCCCATCTGAATCTCCGCCTCCTGTACACCAGTTCAAGACCCTAGCCTTGCTCCACCTTTTGCGTCTCTCCTTTCGCCTCTGGGTCCTACCACCCCCCGGGGTTCCTTCCTTCCTGGATGCCTCGGATGCGGACCCTTCGGATTCCTCCCCCTCCCTTCGGCGGGCTTTAGGACCTGGCTCCCTTTCCGGGCTGCTCATTGCGCCTCCCTCTGGTACATTTGAACTTGGCGCGCGCGCGCTGTCTCCGACCCTCCTCTCTACCGTTTCCTCGCTCTCTGACGCAGGCGTGGCTGCTGCCGGAGAGCTGCCTGTCGCTGGTGCCTGGAACTCCTCCCCCCTGCTGCTCTCTGGTGGAGTAGCTGGTCCGGATTTCCAGCTGCTGCTCTCTGAATCCCCTCTGGTCCCTTCTTCCTGGGGTGCCCCTCTTGGTAACCCCCCAGCTCTGCCCACGGGAGCCCCTTTCTGTGAATCCTCCGATTCGCTGGACAGACTTAGAGATCTCGGACGGCTATCATCGCTAACCTCTCCTTCCGATTCCTCGCCATCCGTTCCCTCTGCTCCTGAACCCCTGACAGTATTCTTGATACTGCTGCAAATGCACAGCTCACTGGTAAAAGAAGCAGCAAGGATATGGTGACCTTTAAAAAATGTAAATTGTGGTGAAGGCTGCTCTGTGGGGCAAATGCACCATGGGTAAAGAGCTCCATGCTAATTTTAACTCTGCTATCTGCCCCAAACACAAAAGACAAACGTTTGCATGGCCAAATCACAAATCTGTGGGCCATGCAGAGAAGCAACACCAGTGTGGCTCTATTCAAAGCACTTATTACATTGCTGCTCTGTTGTGTCTATCTACCAGGCCTAATCCAACGTAGGCAAGGGGAAGATGAATGCTAGAGGGAGGGGCCTCAAGGTTGGAAGGCTGAGAGTGAGATTTCTCCATGATAATGCAGAAACTCTTAAGACACACCATTAACATACAGGTTCTTGAAGATTATGTGTGTGGAGTCTGCACCCCCAAAGGCCTCCTTCCTCCCTCTACACAGGACAAGCAGCAGCCCTGCTGGTGCGCAAGGATAGGGACTACTCCAAGATACTGATAAGCCGTGTCTTTTTCTTACCTCATACACAGCATTCTGGGTAAAATTGAAGTGGGCCAGGGACGCGGTGTAGCGATACGGCATGTCTGTCCTCCGACTGAAGAAAACCAGAGCGCTGGCTGACTGGGAAAGGGGGCGCAGGAACACCTCTATGCGAGATTTCTCCTACAAAAGGAGATTGAAGTTATGTGCCAATAACAGGAATGCTCCACTGGGACACACAAGGAATTTAGGAAGCTGCCTTATACTGGATCAGGCCATTGGTCCATCTGCCTCAGTATTATCTACACAGACTGGCAGTGTTTCAGACAGGAATCTACCCAGCTCTCCCTAGAGATACCAGGGACTAAACACTGCAAATTGTTAAGTGGCTGGAAACAGGGGATATTGTTACCTATAGCAAACAGTGCTACCAATAGCAAACAGTGCTCAGTAAGGTCTAAATTGTAGGTCTACTTCTGTAAATACGCTGCAGAAAAAAGTGCACAAGAGTCTAACTGCACCCTTTAAGATTATATGCCTCAGAAGAAAGTCAGGATATAAAATGAAATTACACACATTTGGCTCAAGTTACCACTCCTCCTCAGATCGAAAAGCAGAAGACAGCACTCCCAGCTCCAAGGGTTTGTAGGCTATGCTTAACTACCGAGTTACAGGATCCTGCCCTTCCCTACCTGAAGGATTCTGCGTCCTTGAATTCCCAGGGGATCTTGGTTAATTTTGATCATCAATTTGTTCTGTAGAATTTCTCGTGCTTGCTCAGAAATGGTGCGGAGGTCCGTGGACATGAAAAGGGAAGCAGCCATCACAGTCCATAAGGCCATTTGGGAGCGGGACTGTTCATAGCTGAGGCCAAAGTTTCCAATGATTAGCTGCAGGACAAAGAAGGAGGTTAAAACTAAGGATGAGACTGAAGTGAAGGATGAAAGTAAAAGGAGATGATGGCTCGATTCAGAGAAGGCTCTAGTTCAGTATTTGTCAACTTTGCTTCCTAGGATGCTGCTGGTCTACAACTTCCATCATCCTCAGCCAGCTTAGACAATGGTCAGGGATGATGGGAGTTGTAGTCCAACACCATCTGGGGACCCGAGGTTGAAGAACATTGCTCCAGTTCACTGAACAGAAATCAGAAAAGCTAGTTCTCTGTGATTCAGCAGACGTGTCTCTTTTTTCCATTCACCAAACCTGCATTAAAATCTATAAATATCTGGTTTAAAACCGCAATACAATTTGCTTTGAATTGGAGGACGTGAAATATTAGGCTCTCTCAGCAGCACTTCTGTACAGCATGTTCTGAGAAATGTAAAAGGTAAATTAGAATATTCTGCATGATTTGTGGTGATCCTCTGTCCCCATTGCAGTCCCCGTCGCCCCAGTGCCGCAGCCTGGGTCTTCCTAGCAAAAGTATCCAGGTCTGACTAATAATGGAAGATACAGGCTGTAATGACTGAAGAGATGTGAATGAACCAAAGAAAAAATGGGAGTTTGTGCCCTGTGATCAGAAAGGGGTATAAGTGCAAGGTAAAGTCCCCACATCTAGTCCAGGCGCTGCATGCACAGGCCTCTAGGACTATATCAGTGGCATGCAGTGAAATTTTTCATAGGGGAACAGTTAGGGCCAGAGGTGCTAGCTTGCGAAGCGCATGGGGGTCGATGCCATGTGTGTGGTGTTGTGAAGTCCTGATGTTGCAAACATGGGCAACGCGCCTCCCTAAGCCAGGCAGAAGCTTCCTGGGCTTTGGGAAGGAGGCACCAGGCGAACATTTAGGGGACTAGCATAGTTCCCTTAGTCCAATGACCGCACTGTTGGACTTGCGTTCGACCGAGCTCCTCCAAGGATGATTAACGACCTGAGCCTCTGGATAAGGCTCCAGGCACATTCCCCATTACGCAGAGTATACAGCAGCATGCGGAAGGACGAGAATGTATGAGCTACATGGCTAAAGGGTGTTTTATTCCTAACTACGCAGACAGAAAAGAAAATACATCCTCTCTCTGTGAGAGCAGAGAGCTACTGAAAAACAAAGGAACAGGAAACCAGTAACATCACATCCGTCTCCTGTCTTCCATGAGACTTCCAATAGCCTGGAAGCTCTGGAATGCAAAACAGAGTTTTGTGACTCCAAGAGCACTGCACAGTGGCAACACACAGAAACTAACACGCACGCCACTGGACTATATGCACATCACCAATTGGACATGTTTCTAAAGATGTTCTAAGATATATTTTCAGGGACCAAGTGCATAAGATCAGAAACGGCTGCCATGCACAGCATCTGGGGAACCTCACAGTTTCCTGTAAATTTTGAAGGCTCGAAAGAAAAAACCTGAAAATGGGTGGAGACTGGTAAACATTTCAGAAGCCAAAAAATCTGTATGTTTGCATGAAGATGAGGGATTTCTTGGGGGAGGGAAGTTCTGTGTCATGCAGAACTCTTTGACTCTCCACACCTTACAGAATAAATGATGCAACATATGTTTATTTGCAAAACATTTAGAGGTCACAGAAGGGAAGGCTATAAACAACCCAGGGTAGAAGGATGGGCATTGCAGTGGACTGAAGGATTCCCAAAAAGAAACACAAAAGCCAGCTAAATCACTTAACTTACAGGCTTCGGCCCTTCTAAGCAAGATGTTGAGAGCAGAGGAATTCCTGCCAACAAGAGTCTCTGCTGCATCTTTCTAACTTTAGAAATCCTGAGACAGTCTCTCTCCCTCTCTCCTAGCTTTCATGTTAAGCTCCTCAACTCAACATTACCATGTCTGGGTCGTTCCAATGGCCAGGGCCAGACACTGGCTGAAGTACATCCTGATTGGCCGAGAACCAATCCACTATGGAGAGGACACTCTCCCAAGAGTCTTGTATATCACCATAGTTTCGCCAGAGATTACATATGCTTGCCAGGAGTGTGTAGTTCACCTGGAAAAAAGATGTGAAATGAGTTATTTACCAATAGAGCTGTACACTTTACCTTTTGGAGAAACAGAGGGCGAGGTGCAGTTTTTCTAGCGTTAGAAATTCTGAGACCATCTCTCTTCTAGCTTCAATGTTAATCTCCTCTGCTCAACATCACCATGTCTAGGTCACTCCAACCTGGTGCCCTCCGGATGTTTTGGACTACAATTCCCATAAGCCCCAGCCAGCACAAAAAGTATGGGGAAACTGACCACAAATAGTAATATTGCACCCTGAAGCAGTACCC
Organism: Podarcis filfolensis; assembly: GCF_964270895.1. Taxonomy (NCBI): domain Eukaryota; kingdom Metazoa; phylum Chordata; class Lepidosauria; order Squamata; family Lacertidae; genus Podarcis; species Podarcis filfolensis. Next base: position 44,203,815 of record NC_139612.1, on the reverse strand, counting down.
CAAAACAGGTGCTGCAAGCTAGGATTATCAACAGACAGAAATGGTGCCAATAGATGATCCAGCCATGCTTTATTCAACTCGCCAACTAGTCCTGCACTCTGTGTCCCACATGGCCAACAAGAACCCCTTGGGAAACTCATGTTGGCAGATAATGTCCTCCTCTTCTTTTTCCTAATAGCTCAATGTTTCTCAAACTTGCATCTCCAGCTGTGGTTGGACTACAACTCCCATCATTCCTAACTAGCAGGAGCAGTGGTCAGGGCTGATGGGAATTGTAGTCCAATAACAGCTTGAGACCCAAGTTTGGGAAACACTGTTCTAGTTACTTGGACAAAACCACTCAAAGAGAAACCACTTTTTGGCTAATTTACAGTGTAACAATAAAATAAAAAGCAGTGTGCGTGTTGGACTTAGGTCATTTACTAATCCCTGGTCAGCCATGAAGCCTACTGGATGATCTTCAGCTAGTCATCAACTACCAGCTTAATTTACCTCACATGGTTATTGTGAGGATAATATAGGGGGAATCAAAATAACCTATCCTGATCTTGAAGGAGACATAAACTATCATAGATGTTGTCGTGGAGGCTTTTTATTCTACCCCTCCCCTCGCCCCTGTGGTTGCCTTTGTGGATATAGAATGATGAGTCAGGGAGGACTGAGGTCTTGCTCCTTGTCAGCTGAGCTGTTTCCAGAGTGCTTCCAAAAGTGTAGAACAAGGTCAGACTGGAAGTCTTGCCTGTCTCTTATCAGCTTAAGAAGCATTTGATTGGTGGCCAGTGGTGGGCATAGATTTGTGGATCCCTGCTTACTCCACCCAAATTGTCAAAATGGGATGGGAAATTTCCACTCAGAAATTCTGAACATGCTTTAAAGGACAGAGGAGGTGACCTCAGCCCTAAAGCCTCTTCAGCTAGGCCTCACCTTGGGCGGAAGTCCCCCTCGATAGGCTGGCCAGCTACAGGAATAGGCAATTGGGCGGCCTGTTGCGTTCAGAGCACTGGACATTCTCGGATAACCTTTTAGGGATAAAGAATATTCATAATTTGAAAACCGAGCAAGTTGCAAGGGGGCAGGCATGGAAACTGGAAAGCAAGAAAATCTGTTTGGGTTCCAAGGATAATTCTAGTGAGGTACACAATGCCGTCTCCTGTATTCTTGCCCTTGTGATTACTTGGATTTAATTGAAAGCCCACAATAAGAAACACAACATGAGGCATATTATGTTTTATATATATAACTCAGAAATCAAGTTATTTCCCTGCCCACTCCATTTTTTAAACGGAAAAAAAATGCCTTTCAGTTAGCATGTTTTTAAAGATGGCCATGATTCTGGTTTAAAAAGAATATCTAGACATAACATGATATCCAGTGTTAGTGACAGAGCAGACCCACTGAAATCAATAAACTTGTTCACTGATTTAAATGAGTCTACCCTGACAATGATTTAGATAGCACCCTTATAACACGATTGTATTAAATTCAGATTTCCTCTTAAACCAGATTTTTAAAAAAAAACAATGAATGACACCTTGTGTAACTAACACACACACACAGTGGTACCTCGGGTTAAAAACTTAATTCGTTCTGGAGGTCCGTTCTTAACCTGAAACTGTTCTTAACCTGAAGCACCACTTTAGCTAATGGGGCCTCCTGCTGCCGCTGCGCCGCCACGGCACGATTTCTGTTCTCATCCTGAAGCTAAGTTCTTAACCCAAGGTATTATTTCTGGGTTAGCGGAGTCTGTAACCTGAAGCTTATGTAACCCGAGGTACCACTGTATCTGAGAAACACACACTTCAAAAGCAGATTCAAATAATTTTTTTATCATCAAGATCAAGCAGCCGGGGTCAGTCCAGGCCCAGGCAGGATGGAGATGGAGCACTGAAGGGGCAGGATAAAGCGAACAGAGGCAACGAGGAAGCCTCAGTCCTTACCTTTAGCCTGCTGAAATGCTGAAGAATAGCAGCCATCCAGCTTCAGCATATCCACTCCCCACTGGGCAAATGTCGAGGCATCTTGTTCAATCCGGTCCAGCGTTGTGCCAGGATACCCTGCACAAGTATGGGTGCCTAAGTCACCGTAGATGCCGAGCTTCAGGCCCCGGGCATGCACCTACAAAAAGAAAGAAGAACTTGAAAGATGGAGGGAAAACTGCCATGGACAAACTGTAACGTCGACCAGTCAAAACAGTTGGTGTGTTGCCATGCTTGAGTGTCTTTCCCCATTTTTATTTATTTATTTTTATTCTATTTCTACCCCGCTTTTCACTCAAATAAATCCCAAAGCGGCTTACAAACAAAAGATAAAAATTACATAATGAAACATCACGACGAATACAGCATAAATCGCATAAAATACTTAACAAATCATCAGCAAAACCATCACAAATCACAAATAAAGCAATTACCCTCTATTAACAAAACAACTAAAAAAAAAGCTAAACATCAGTGTTACACCAAAAATCTGATTGAATTTATATACCGCCCTGTATCCACAGGTCTCGGAACGGTGCACAGAATAAAATCGATATATAAAAGCACAAAATACATTCTTAAAAACCACGAATGGGAGATGCTCTGGATCTTGCTTCACCATCAGGAGTTATGGATCACTCACATAATCTGCTAAGGCTTTGATGCCACTAGGGAACCTCTCAGGATCCGGAATCAGCTGCCCTGCTGAATCTCGCTGTTTTGCCATCCAGCAATCGTCTATATTGACATACACGTAGCCCAGCTCCCTCCAGCCGTCTGCTGCCAGGCGATCCGCCATGTCCATGAAGAGTTTTTCACTGCCCCACAAAGAGAAAAGCAAGTTAAAAACAACATCCAAGTGACCCTGAACAGGGAACAACACGGAAGAGACCATCCATGCAGGGCTGTACAACCAAGGCAAGCATGCAGTTGCCTATTTTCACCAACAGGTGGCAAGCTTTGCCCATGAAAGCTTCCACAGCTGGACAACAAATTAAAATGGAAGTTTCGTATTGCATTTCATTATTTTTTTTATGTACTTAATGTACAATAACAAAACTCAACTCCCTCTCCAATGGTTCTCCTAAACCCGTGCCACTGCCACTATTCAGTCTCCTTTTCCCCCTCTGAACATTTAGCTCACAGATAACTGTACAGTGGTACCTCGGGTTACATACGCTTCAGGTTACAGACTCCACTAACCCAGAAATAGTGCTTCAGGTTAAGAACTTTGCTTCAGGATGAGAACAGAAATCGTGCTCTGGCGGCGCGGCGGCAGCGGGAGGCCCCATTAGCTAAAGTGGTGCTTCAGGTTAAGAACAGTTTCAGGTTAAGTATGGACCTCCAGAACGAATTAAGTACTTAACCCGAGATACCACTGTACAGGCACGGTACAAAGACAGATACAAATGTTAAATTTAACAAAGGTGTTTATGTTTATTTATTACAAGACTAAGTCCCCAAGCTTCTCTGGTGATTTAAATATAGGATTGTTTCTCTAAATGAGTATATGCTTTGTCAACTTGTTGCTGCCACTTTAAATACCAACTGCTTCTATTCAACTATTAATGTTAAACTAAGACAGCTTTAGACTGATTGTCCTTGTATCTTCTCCACCTCAGTTGTGTCTGTCATACACAACAACTGAAGGCCGTGCTGGAATCCTCTTTTTCCAACCCTTTTCTGTGGGTTTGTCTTGTGCCCCGGATATCTTCCCTCTGGCTTTCGTACCAGACACCGTCTCACAGAAAAGTCTAAAGTTTCACCTAGCAAGTGAGTTATATATTCCTTCTCTCCTTCTTTAGCATACCGAGAATTTGAACATACAGGTGCCAGTTCAGGCCTCAAGCAACAGTTAAACTGAACTTTGTCCAGACCAGACAAAAACTTCCCACATCAAACACAATGTGCATTACAAATAATGTGCGTTACAATGCCAACGTCAGAATATATTACACAATATTAAATCTTTATTCAAATAAACAAGATTTCTTAGCAAGCACTTGAACATAATGTTGTATTATCCAGCAGTGCTCTTCCTCATGGTCAAGATCCTTCTAATGTTTACACAGAAGTAAACTCCACTCAGCAAACATCCCTCCTAATGTAAAACATAAACTCGCTGCCCTTTTATTTCTCCACATTGAACACAGCAGTGATGATGGCAGGGGAAATGTGCCTGGGCTGTGAGCCCTGTCATGAAGTAGTGATTCTGTAAGCAGGTATCGCTGGGTGGGGCCCTTAGGCAGGTGGTGAGAATTAGTCCCCCAAGTGGGAGCAGGTGATGGGGCTGGCTGGCTGGCTGCCAGGATTCCCCAGCCCCTATAAATATTCAAGTTAACCTACCGAGGGGAGGAGAGAACACGTCATGGATGAGACTCCTGTTTGATGTTCTGTAGCTGGTGCCAGAGAAGGTGTCAATAAAGCCTGATAACCCGTTCGGTGCCTGTGAGTGATTAGTAGCTTGGAGGGAGGACTTGGGAAAGCGACCCCCTCCTTGACAGGCCCGTCAGAATTCATCAAGCCTACCACCAGTTTGTTTTTTAATGTAAAGTTGAAAAGTGGAGCACAGCTAGTGGGTATTCAGATGGCAGCATAAGTAAAATGGACGGAAAGTAAAATGGGCATCCCTTGAGGCATCCTTCCTGCAAAACAGATCCAGCTTTGTGTGAAATGCAAGGGGACTTCACTTCTTTCTCCTCCCCTCCCTTGCCCCTGCCGCACATGTATAAGCTGCAGAGCTTCCAAGGCTCTTCCACTTACCTGATGCAGTTCTGTGGATCAGTCTTGCAATCAATATTGCAACGGAATCGTTCCCATGCAAGCCACCCCATTGGAGGCGTCCTCATGAGCCCATTCTCCAGGGCCAGGGAGGTGGTGACTAAGGCCGCAAGCAGTACAGACGCTATGAGCTTCATGACTACCGATCAATAAATCAATGCTGCAGAGTGAGAGCAAATAATAGTAGTTTTCAATAAGAAGGTTATTGAAGGTAACAGCAACCCCACTCCACAACCCTCTTCACTTTTTGCTTCACAGCATGCTTCAGTGAAATGAGCAAGTCTCCAATTAACCATGGCTTACTGTTATGTCCAAACCGGTAAATGATAGAAGACCTATTTCGAACAAGCTGAAATCTTGAACTGCCTCAGGTTGTGATTTGAGATCTTGGCTTATTTCCAAAGATGATAACCCTAGTTTCCAGGTGTAGGATGGAACACAAAACTACATTTCACTGAGATGGATCACGAAGGGATGAGGGAAGGGGAAGAAGGCACTTGTGCACATCTCAGTCTATTAAGCAAAGGTGTAATTATCCGAAGACACCCCTACTTGAACAGTACAATCAGTTGTCCAACATGATCCAAACTTTACAGTACAACACATGACTCAAAGTGCTCTCATTCCATCCAAGAGCCTCTAGCTACCACCAGCATGATGCTCTCCTGTGGTATCAGATATTATCTAGATCCTCTGCCTTTCCGATCTGCATAGCCCTTGGAGGATATAGCTGAGTGGAAGATCATTTGCCTTGCATTCAGAAGGCCTCTGGTTCAACCCCCCAGCATCTTCAGGTAGAGTTGTGAAAGACTCCTTGTCTGAAATCCTAGATCGCTGCTGCTAATCAATGTAGACAATACAGCGCTAGATGGAGCATTGGCCAGACCTGGTATGAGGCAGCTTCATATGTTCCAGCCCTGCAGTTCGTCATCATATATGCCATCAAATAAATATGAGCCGCCTTCCGGTCCTACTACTCCTGAAGCACTAAAGTCATTCCAAAGATTGAAACCACAGCACAAGGCCAAAGCGCATATTGACAAGCAGCCTTGGTCTCAAGGCCAAGCAGGTTTGTAAATGTCCATGGGAGGATTAGAGGTTAAAGAAAGGCAGGATGCAGCTGTAGTCCCTCCTTGCATAGTGTCTAGTTTGTAGCTTGCAGTTTCGGGATATCTAGGCATGACCTGCCCCCGTTTCTGAAAGTTAGACTAACTTCTGCCTGCAAGCACATGACTGAGCCACAGCCCTTCTTCAGAGAAGGGCGGAGCGGGAAATGACACATGCAGATAATATCTGACAGTATTGGGGAGCAGTAGTAGCTAGTGGGTTCAGGATGGAACGCCCAAGTTTCAGAAAATTAGATAAACTGGCGCAACAGCTACTGAGACAGAAACTGTTTCCCAATGTTCAAGTTTTCCGGTGTAATGTTGTGTGATGCCTAGCTGTCGTGTAGTATCATCTATGCTGCCATAACCCTATTATGCTTGGCAGCAGAAAGAACAGGGTGCTGTGCAGTTTCTATCCCGGAGCTGTTGCAGTAGCTCCCCCAGCTGCTACAAGGCTGCTACACAGCCAGGTGGTCACCTAGAATGCAGATATGCCTGGGCTTCATGGAGTTTCAACCACCGCCTTTCTCAGGAGGGGAAGAGTCAGCACAGTGGAGCAGTTGGGAAGCTGCATAGCTTGTTTTCCATTCCCAGCAAGTCAATTACACGGGTCCTGCCTATTTGATCATCCCCAACCAGCCCAGTCCCCATGAATGAGACCACAGCGGTCTTGCAAATATGGAAATGATAAGGAAAACTTGCCCTCTTTATGAAACTCTAAGAAGTCCTGGGTTATTTCATGATCAAATCTGAACAATTAGCAACATTCCTCATATCAGCTTCGATGATCCATGTTAAAACAGATGATTTTTGAAAATTATCCCTTTTTCTTGTTTTTTAGTTCAGAGTTTTGCCCCCCCTTATTGCAAGAACTCCAAAAGAGAGTCCATTCCTTGCCAGCCTAAGGTATTTTCTGCCCCAAGCAGCCGCATCTGAAAAATCCCAGAGATGCACTCCCAGAATTATCTGCAAAGGATCCTGGGGGTAACTTCTTTGATCTCAAGCTGCTTCAGTGCAAATAACTTCCTGATTTCTTGTGTAGTTGGCCTGATCCTGATTATAATTTCAGTTTCAAATTCATTGAATTTGCAGCCAAAATTATGAGAGATGTTTAATCCTGAAAGGGATCGGACTATCACTTAGACTACTCAACCACACTGACATATGATCCAGGTAAACTCATCAACTCTAAAGAGTAGACAATGTCAAAGGTAAAAAAACTGGGGGTGGCCAAGGAGTCATGAGGTTGCTCCTGAATAAAAACAATGTCCCTGTTATCCTTTGGATAATAAACTCTGTACTCAGATAAGAAATGACCTTGAGAATCACTGCTCATGGAATGAGTTATTATTATGTTCCATCATAATGGCGGCACCATGCAGATAAAATTCATTTTAAAGAAGATCAACACTTGGAGCTTGTGCAGCTTTTTTTTTTTATCTCTTAGCTGCTGAGGAGCAAGTGTTGTGCTTAAAACATAGCAGTGTAAATGCAAAACCATCTACTGCTAAACATCAGCTAGTCGATATTTCACTAGAGGTAGCCAGGTGGAGAAGTGGAGCCTTTCTAGAGTGTGGAACAGACTTTCCAACCTGGTGTCCTCCAGATAGTTTAGACTACAACACCCATCAGGCCCAGCCAGCATGGCTAATGGTCAGGAATGATGGGAGTGGCTGGTGTGGCGCAATTACTGTAGGTGGAATTACAGAGCAGGAGGATTCATGTATTCCAATCAGCCACTGCTCAATGCAGGATCTGCAGTGCAAGAAACAACTACAGCAACAGCCCTAACAGAATTATCTCCAGTGACAGAGCATCTACCCCTTTCCCCTGTGAAGGCAGTCAGCATAAGAGTTTGAACACGCACACACTACTTGGCTATTACTATTCTAGGTGAGTCAAGAGGATGCAGAAGTCAGCCTGTATTTCAGATGTCACTTCATGAGATCTTACAGCAGCCTTTCCCAACCTGGTGCCCTCCAGATGTTCGGAGGACTGTGCTGGCTGGAAATAATAGGAGTTGTAGCCCTAATCATCTGGCGGGCGCTATGCTGGGGAAGGCTGCCTGGCAGGATCTTTCCCAAAATGCAGTTAAGAACTTTGCTAAAGGCAAAGCGATGCATTGACTTGGGGGTGGGGGAGCATAACTACGGCATTATTGGCTGTTCACACTTTGTGTTGTTCCTTGTCACGTTCTGGAGACAAGATTCTGATCGCAGAGAAGAGAGACATTTCATTCTCAAGAGGAACGGGTAATCCCGGAAACCTCTTCCTTCCCCTGCTCAGCTTCCCTGTCTCCCAGCCGGGGATCCCCAGCAAAACATTCACCTCTCCCAGCCGCCAGACAACGACTCCCGGTCAAATCCCGCGCTTACCATGCACGACTGCGAGCCACACTTGAGCATAGACGACCACACCAGGTTGCAAGGACGAAGGCTCAGGAGAGGCTGCTGCAAACCGCGTGCTTCCTGCTTTCTACTGGCCACATGACCAGCTGGCCAGCTTTGCGAGCCTGCTGATCTGAGTCCTGTTAGCACCGAGGCTTGTTGGCTGCAAGCGAATGAGGAAGTAGCAGCAGCAGCTCGGGGATGGGGCGGGCTCCGTCGGCTTGCTCGTGGTGGCATATATGGCAAAGCTTACTCAGCGCAAGAGAAGACGGAAGAAAGGACTGAAGTTCGTGCATCTCGCCCCCACAATAATAAATATTGCTCCCTCCAATCCATACCTCCCTCTTAGGGCTGCCATACGACCGGATTATCCCGGACGTCAACGGGATTTCAAAGGCGGAAATGACGTACTGGGGGATTTCCGAAAGGCGGCGCTTTGTCCTGGATATTAGGCTAGCTAGTCAATCGAAAAATCTCGGTTTTTTTGGGGGGGGGGAGAACCCCTCAACATGGGGTGTCCTAGTTTTTACTTCTTGAAATTTGGCAACCCTGCCAGGAGTCTGTTCCCTTTTCCAGATGCTTTAGCAACATACCCGCCTCAAAACTTCCTTCTCCCGCTATATTTATTTTTGCGCAAGGCGGGTGTGGGAGCATCATCTTCTAACTAAACAAAAAACAAACAAAAAAACCATTGCCTCCGAAGTGATCTGACACATTGCCTCAGGGGGTGGCGCCTGGCTTTTATTCGGCATTAAGCATGCATCCAGGTATAATAATAATTTATTATTTATACCCCGCCCATCTGGCTGAGTTTCCCCAGCCACTCTGGGCGGCTCCCAATCAAGTGTTAAAAACAGTACCGCGTTACATATTAAAAAACTTCCCTGAACAAGCGTATGATTAAAAATCAAATCAAATCGGAGGTTAACCATTTATTCAAATCAGTGGATAACAAAGCAGTTCACAACAATCAAAACTGCAATCAATAAAAAATTCCAATAAAAAATTAAATCAACATCATCCAGAAACGGAAGGTGCTGGAATTCAGGATTACTGTCTGGAGAACTTCGGCAATGTGTGCGCGTGCGTTTTTAATAGTGTGTTTGACAAAAAGGAAAGCTATTTTCTATTGCTTTCTGCTAGCTTGGCCCATACTGAGACCCCGAGATAACAACAGTAGGCTGATTCCACGCCTTGAAAAGACTAAGCAGGCGGGCTGTGCTGGCGGGGGCTGATGGGAGTTGTAGTTTAAAATGCATGCAGGTCGGCCAAGGCCGTTGCTGCAGCCTGTCAAGGGTTGGGAGGCTGCAGGAGGCTGGCAACCAATTCCTTAACTTCATGCTGACCGAAGGTCATTCTCCTATGCCCTGCTTGGCAGCGTCCTCTCCCTTGTCTCTTTCCTGCTTTCTTGGTTGCTTAAAACATATCAAGGACTCGCGAAATCTTGGCTTCGCTGCCGCCTGAAGCGTTTCGCCTTTGCAGTCCTCCGGAATTAAGATTGCCGGAAGAAATATCAACAACCTCAGATATTCAGATGACACAACCTTGATGGCAGAAAGTGAGGAAGAATTAAAGAACCTTTTAATGAGGGTAAAAGAGGAGAGCGCAAAATATGGTCTGAAGCTCAACTTCAAAAAAACGAAGATCATGGCCACTGGTCCCATCACCTCCTGCCAAAGAGAAGGGGAAGAAATGGAGGCAGTGAGAAATATTACAGTACCTTCTTGGGCTCCATGATCACTGCAGATGGTGACAGCAGTCACAAAATTAAAAGACTCCTGCTGCTTGGGATAAAAGCAATGACAAACCTAGACAGCATCTTAAAAAGCAGAGGCATCACCTTGCCAACAAAGGTCCGTATAGTTAAAGCTATGGTTTTCCCAGTAGTGATGTATGGAAGTGAGAGCTGGACCATCAAGAAGGCTGATCGCCGAAGAATTGATGCTTTTGAATTGTGGTGCTGGAGGAGACTCTTGAGAGTCCCATGGACTGCAAGAAGATCAAACCTATCCATTCTTAAGGAAATCAGCCCTGAGTGCTCACTGGAAGGACAGATCCTGAAGCTGAGGCTCCAATACTTTGGCCACCTCATGAGAAGAGAAGACTCTCTGGAAAGGACCCTGATGTTGGGAAAGATGGAGGGCACAAGGAGAAGGGGACGACAGAGGACAAGATGGTTGGAAAGTGTTCTCGAAGCTACCAGCATGAGTTTGACCAAACTGCGGGAGGCAGTGGAAGACAGGAGTGCCTGGCGTGCTCTGGTCAATGGGGTCATGAAGAGTCGGACACGACTAAACGACTAAACAACAACAACTTCGGGAGTCGGGTGCTGTTTGTTTTCTGACTGAAGGGCCTCCTTCTAGTCCTGTGAAATTGCTGCATGCGGCAATGTGATGCCCTCTGGTGGCTATAAAGTAGCATGTATATGTTTTTAAAAGCCCATTCTGCATGTTCTTTGTTTATGTTTCGCACAACTTTAGCACCGACACGTTAGTGGCACCTCCAATATTATACTTCCAGCTTGACCCGAGCTTGGCGTTGCTGTCAAGGAAGATCCTAGCATAATAAGCAAGAGTGGCTATGGATGTAAGAGCTCTTGGGAGATCCTTATAAATTAGCACGATCATCAAGAAAACTTGTTGTATGTCCTTGTCCTGCACTTTTTTTTGCCTTTTGCAACGAGCCCTGATCCGGCTCTTGCAAACGCTCGGGTGGAGGGCAGAGTGAGAAATATACCATTTCTCAGTAAAAATACGATTCTTTGGGACAAAGGATCTGGGGCGCCGGGGAGCAATGCAGATACTGGGAGAGATGTGGATGTTGACTATTGAACCCATTTCACAGAGTTAAAGGAAAGATAGGGTCATGAAAGGCTTTGAAACATCCAAGGAAGAAGATTTAATCATAAAGGTCTGAGACGGCGAATCAAGTCTTCCGTGTCTGATTCTTCTATACGTGGCTTCCAAGACCTCAAGAGAAAAAACAGAGCAGTTAGGGAGGGGGGTAGGAATGGGGGAATAAAAAAAGTGGAACCTCCGCTCTGTAATGTGAGGCGGGTTGGAAAACGTGGATTGTTAAAGAGCCATCCCTGGGCTTGCTACTCCAGAAGCGATCTTGCGCTCCGGGTTTTGCATTACGAAATTGCTCTAAACCAATAATAGTCAGAGCTCCGCAGAGAAAGAGGGAGGACAAAACAAAACAGCCGCCTTAAAATCAACACGTTAATTAAAGCAGGGGTAAGGGGGTACGCCGAAATGGATGAAGAGGTTAGAGATCCCGCGTTGGAACAAGGTAAGGTTAGAGATAAAATCTGTCCCCTGGCTTTCAGAGCAGGCCTGCTCTCCCCGAGTTCAAAACCATCTTCCGCAAGCTCCGTTTTTGGGAGATCCCCCGCCCCCCGACACACACTCCACCCCACCCTGGGGACTAGACAGGCAGCCTGAGTTTTGACTTTAAAAAAATCTCCATCTCCTCCCGAAAGCTTTCTGACTCCAGTCTCCAGACTCAGTTCAGTTGGCCATTAATCCAACTTGCTGTTACTCCAGTCAGCTTGATTGCTCTATGTATAAAAAGGGGGAAACATCCGAATGTGGTTTCCATTCCAGCTTCCAGAAGAGGGTGCCGCTATTGATTAAAGAGGCGAAGATCTGCTGTTTTAATGGCAGTAAAAGCTAAGTGGAGTTTGCAACTTTTGTCCCTCGTTTTAGCAGAGCTGGGTACCTAGTGGCCTAAGACGAGACTGCAGCACATGGAAGAAGGCAGATCCATCAAAATCCAGGCTTTGGGTAAGACTCTCTCTGCTCTCTCAAACAGTATAGATGAGCTGGAATATTGACTAAAATTATATTCCGGGTGTCACTGGGACTTTAAAATATCACTTTTTGGTGCAATCAGGAAACCTGTCTGTCTCTATGCTCCTCAGGGGACCCTTATGGCAATGAAGCTGAATGAGCGCTGCGTGGCACATTATGCCACTTGCGACTCTCCGGCAGACCACATGGGCTTTCTGTGCAAGCGTGTGGAGCGCCGCCACCACCACCATCACACCAGTTCCTACCACCGCTGCTGGTTCATCCTCAAAGGCAACTTGCTTTTCTACTTCGAGGAGCAGCAGAGCCGTGAACCCTTAGGTCTCATTGTGCTGGAGGGCTGCACGGTGGAGCTGTGCGAGGCCGCTGAGGAGTTTGCCTTTGCTATCCGCTTCGATGGCAGCGGTGGCAAGGCCTATGTGTTGGTTGCTGATTGCCAGGCTGCGATGGAGGTTTGGGTGAAGGCCCTTTCCAGGGCCAGCTTTGATTACATGAGGCTCGTGGTTAAAGAACTAGAGAAGCAGCTGGAGGAAGCGCGGAAGAGCTTAGTCACCTGTCACAAATCTCCAAAGAGACCTTCCTCTGGCTGGAAGCGACATCTTTCCAGTTCCACAGCAGTACCCCTCCAGGAGCACCCTGTCATCTCAGAAAATGGGTACTCCACATGGGCCAATGGTTGCACTGTTGCAGGAGCTGTTTTGGACCATGATGTGGGGTATCTGAAACCCCCGCCTTTACCCCCTCGCCGAAGACCAGCTTGCAGCAGTGCAGGTGGAATGCTTGCTCCAGGCCTTGGTTCTGCTGTGCAGGAAAGCCCGGTGTCTCCAGAGACAGCCTGTTTCTCAAAGTTGCACGATTGGTACGGTCAGGAGATAGCAGAGGCGAGGATGGAATGGCTGCAAAGCCAGAATGTATTGTGAACGTACTGAGGAAAGTATTTGGGGATGTGGGGAAGAGGGGGGGAAGGAAAGAGAAAAATAGATGCAAAACAAGTTTTCACAGACCTCTTGGTGCACTTGTGGATTTGCTCTTGGCCAACAAAATTGCCAAAGAACCTATATTGCTTTCTGGAATAGTGGATTGCAAATATGTGTATGTTCTAGGTTACTCTCAAAATATAGTCTCCCCATGGGGATCTTGAAATGCCCAGAATATCTCTGAAAATTAACCATGCACCATCTGTATCTCAAGCAGTGTTAGCAAAAGGCTATGGCATACTTATTTCACTACGTCTTTCGCACTGTGCTGTAAAGCTCAAGTTGGCGCTCTCATGTTTCAAGTGGCTTCTTAACACAAGAGAGAAATCTGAATTTCTGTTGAGCCATACAATTCAGTTAATGACATTCAATCTATATATTCCAGTTGCTTTGAGCCTTGTGTTAGACTAATAATACTAATCATTTATACAGCACATTTCAAATATCCAATAATCTTTACATACATTACATAAAGGTTACTGACAACAATCTGAAAAGGTGGGCTAGTATATTTATCGCCATATGGAGAGCAAAGAAAATTGCCTAAGACCACCTCTTGCCGAGGTGAAATTTGATCCAGTAATTTCACACTATTAGTCACAGTGTTGCCCTAGAGTAGACATTACAAAATGCTTCCAAGATCCATAATAATAATAATAATAATTTATACCCCGCCCATCTGGCTGGGCCTCCCCAGCCACTCTGGGCGGCTTCCATAGAAACCAAAAATACAGTAAAATGTCACACGTTAAAAACTTCCCTGAAGCCTTAAGATGTCTTCTGAATGTCAGGTAGTTGTTTATCACTTTGACATCTGCTGGAAGGGTGTTCCACAGGGCGGGCGCCACTACCGAGAAGGCCCTCTGCCTGGTTCCCTGTAGCTTTGCTTCTCGCAATGAGGGAACCGCCAGAAGGCCCTCGGCGCTGGACCTCAGCGTCCGGGCAGAATGATGGGGGTGGAGACGCTCCTTCAGGTATACTGGACCGAGGCCGTTTAGGGCTTTAAAGGTCAGCACCAACACTTTGAATTGTGCTCGGAAACGTACTGGGAGCCAATGTAGGTCTTTCAAGACCGGTGTTATATGGTCTCGGCGGCCGCCCCCAGTCACCAGTCTAGCTGCCGCATTCTGGATTAGTTGTAGTTTCCGAGTCACCTTCAAAGGTAGCCCCATGTAGAGTGCACTGCAGTAGTCCAAGCAGGAGATAACCAGAGCATGCACCACTCTGGCGAGACAGTCCGCAGGCAGATAGGGTCTCAGCCTACGTACCAGATGGAGCTGGTAAACAGCTGCCCTGGACACAGATTTGACCTGTGCCTCCATGGACAGCTGTGAGTCCAAAATGACTCCCAGGCTGCGCACCTGGTCCTTCAGGGGCACAGTTACCCCATTCAGGACCAGGAAATCCTCCACACCTGCCCGCCTCCTGTCCCCCAAAAACAGTACTTCTGTCTTGTCAGGATTCAACCTCAATCTGTTAGCCGCCATCCATCCTCCAACCGCCATAACTAAGGAATCCCCCACTTTGGGGGTTTTCGCTACATTTTGAGTCAGTATTTGAAGATAACCTCTTCAAGAGGCAACATGACCTAGATCTGAGTAAGTGAACCAACAAATTAGGGACAGTTGCTCCCACATACTAACATCAACATGTGAGCATTTAATTACACGGAATGCTAGCAGTGGGCAGAGCAGATGTTAGCATTGTACTGTAGTCTAGTTTCCACATGCACTTGCACATATCTTTCTATCCTCCAACTAGACAAGCAAGAAGCATTATTGGAGTTCAAGAACCTGCTCTAGCCAGGTAAAAACAATCAGGGTGCAAAGCAGAGCCAGGGAGGGGTGTGGTTTGGGGAATGTTCTAAGGCCCTATGGAGAAACCTGGAGAGCCACATTTGTCCCTTGGCCCTGTTGTTCTGACCTACACAATACTCTCCTAAGGAAGCTGCTAATGTGTACATAGACTGATTAGGGTGAAGAACAGTATAAACCTAGACTTCTTAGCCATCTCAACTGCAGTCACTGAGCTGTGAGTTTTGTAGTCATAAGTCCATGAACTTCAATTTAAACGAAGCCAATAGGCACTGGATTCATGTTCTATGGTGTCCAGTATACACTGCCTTTATATCATATTGCTGCATTCTGATTTTTGCGATCAGGTTTGTTCTTTAGCATTCTTGCACATTAGTGACTTTAACTATAACTAATTGGCCAACCAAACCATTGTTTACCAAGTCATCCTGGGCTCAGACCAGTGCTGGTAATAACCAGTTGAAACATTCAAATGGAATGACTATCCCTGCTGGGAGGGAAGAACCACCATGACTGTTTTTAATATGATTAAATCAAGTTACCATGGCAAATAATATGTCACTTCCAACAGTGAAAATGGTTAATGTTTTGAAGGAAGATAGTAATATATCCACTCCAAAGAAAAAAATTCTGATCTGCAATAATGTTAGCAGCAGCCAGAATATACCTGCTAAGGTCGTACAACAAATGGAAGCTAATAACGTCATGGTGCTCTACATACACCCTTGAATTACAATTTTTTGTATGTTTGCATGGATTATGTTTTACACTTAAAACAAGAATATACACTACTGTTTCAAAGTTATTTGTAGTACAAATTTATTCTTGAATAAACTTTTAATATATATATTGTAGTGTTTGGCTGCACGGTGATGAGAATGTGTCTTGAGTTCCCTCCCTGGGAGTTCTAACATAATTAGTGTCCTGCAGGATCAGACCAAGTATTTACCTAGTCTACTTTCCAATGTACCACAGATGCCAACCAGATACCTAGTCTGGCAAGCCCTCTGCTGTTCTGTAGCCACAGCCCCCTCCACTGTAAATAAACTTAATTTATTTACAGATTTATATACTCTCTTCACTAAAATGGTCACAGGGTTGTTTACAAAAATAACGGTAATGTAAAAACATGATGCACAATAAACAGAAACATTAAGATAATTCACACACACACACACACACATTTAACATCACAGAAATGTGATAAGCCCTTTAAAAGGAATATAAAGAGTAAAGCGGCACTTCATTGACAGGGGACCTCTCTGAATATTGGCAAAGCAAATAAACAAAGTTACAGGTAACTGGATTAGAGTTGGCAAAAGTAGGAACTACTCCTGTTTGGGGTCAAGCTAAAACATAAGATTCCTCTGTTGGGTTTTCTGAGCACTTTCGCCCTGAGGGACTTTTCAAATAGGAACCAAGAAACGACCCATCCAAGGCGATGAGAGCAATCTATTTTTTCGAATCTCTGTGGCATCACTCCTGCCACGCGCGCCCTGGAGGTATTTTATTCCTTCATCCTCATATCGCGAGATTTGAGAAAGCACCTCCCATCCTTCCGACACTTCGGACGCGTCGCGTCGCTATAGCGGTAGCACTACAGAGAAGATGGCTGGGCGCCTGTGGGCAGCGGCGGGGTGCTGGGCGAGGCCCGTCGGGAGCCAGAGGGGCCCCTCGGTGACCGCTGCCCCCTCGCGAAATGTCACCGTCACCCGGACTGGCGCCATCTTGCCCAAGCCCGTCAAAGTGAGTGCGCGGAGGGGAGCCTCGGGTCGCGGAGGGGAAACGAGCTGGGAGTGAAGCCAGCCAATCGCTAATCGGGATGGGCTGCCGGGCTTGGAGGACGTGGTGTCAGCCAATGGCTTGAAAGGATTGTTGGCTTGGCAGATGGTTTGCCCAATGGATAAGGCGGCAGGGGCGGGCTTTAGAACAGAAGCACCACTAGGAAATGATCCCGTAAGGATCAGTAAGACAAGAGCCATAGGGGGATAGTGAGCGCTTACTCCCCTCTCCTGCCTGTGGGCTACGGGGGGCGGGGGTCATTTATAAAAAGAAAAGGGTGTTTTTATGTGTTTCCTTTTCCTCCTTCACCTCGGCTAAAGCCGGAAGGGGGAGACCTTTCCCATAGATCCTGCCTTCCTGCCCCTTTTGTTTCTTGTCCAGGTGACAGGAAATGTTAGTAATGCGGATGACTGGTACCTGGCCGACTGCTTTCATGTCAAGTTGCATTTGACAAGTATGAAGTGGGATGGACCAACCACACTTTGTCAGGTGTCTGGAATGTGGCCTTTCAGAGCCGCTTCCCTGCTCCCTCCGCTCAGCTTCCAGGAGAAACGTTTTAAGGGAAGCCCACATTTGATTTTCAGAAGTTCCACAAGTACTTGTCTAGAAAATGGGGGCTGCAAGGAGCAGCAGATGAAAGAGAGGGGGTCCAAAAACGGGAGGCAAAGGGAATTGCCAGGAACCCGAGAAAAAGGGGGAAGTGAGCTAATGTGACCCATAGAATAAAGGATTTCCACTGCTATGTTCAAAATGAATTTCAGGTGCTTATAAAATAAGTTGGACTAATCCCTGCTGCAGTACACTGAGTAATGCTGTTATACAGTACTGCACTTACGTTTTCCATTATTTGAGTTTCATGCTTTGAATTGAGAGCAAAACTTTTGCTGGATCATTTACTACAGTAGGTTCCCCCGCCCATGAGGAAAACACTTTGGAGTATCTGATAATATGCAAACTTTTGTTTTCCTATTTATGTATTTAGGATATAAAATGTGTTGCTTGCTTAATACTAATATTCATTTTTGTTCTTTTTTTTTACTTAGTTTTTCCATATATTTGAAGACATTTTTACAAATATTTTTCTATGTGGGTTTAAACGTGAATTAGTAGAACAGTAAGAATATGTGCTATTATTTATGGATGCAAGCATTTGAAGGGTAATGGCATTTCTTTAAATCTTTCCATCAGCTCTAGACTTATGTACGTTGGCAGCTTTGTGGAGATTTGTTGATGACAACTTTTTCTGCAGGACTTGCATTGAAAGAGATATTAAACTGGTTCTCAATTAATCTCTGCAGATGCCCTTTGGTCTCCTTCGTGTGTTTGCCATTGTAATTCCCTTCCTCTATGTTGGGACACAAATCAGCAAAAACTTTGCAGCCTTGCTAGAGGAACATGATATTTTTGTACCAGAAGATGACGACGACGATGATTAATAGGTATGGCTATAGATAAAAGCAGAAACTTGATCTGAAGTTGCCCCCCTCATTTGATGTAGGATGAGTGAAACCATAATAAAACACTTGGAGACAATCCTTCATTGGTAAACCTGTTAGGTCAAAACAGATACCCAGAAACAATAAGCTCTAGCTATACTTAAAATTCTCATGAAAACTGGTACTAACATGTGGAGTATGAGTGTACAAGATAGGCAAGAAATGAATCTGGTTGCATCCCAACCTCTCATACACTGTCCTACAGGTGGGGAACGTCAGGCCTGAGTGCTGAATGTACATCTTTCCAGGGCAATCCCCTCACCAGCCTTGCTCCTCATCCTTGTGCTTTTGCCTGGCTGGAATTTGTCCTTGAACTGTTAGAATGTCTGTTTGGTGAATGAAAGATGGGAGGTATGGGTATGTGTAGAAACCTCTTGATTTTTGCCTGGCTGGAATGCAGTCAGCTGCATAAAGAGTTGCATCCATTGCCCCATCCAGCACTGGCATGCACCCCCAAAAGCTCTTGCAAGGGAATGTGGCCTTAAGACTGAAACAGTTTCCCCCACCCTGCATGTCCCTACAATGTTTGCAGTGAAGGCCACTGAGAAGCTCATCTTTTTTTATTGGAGTAGTTGCAGCAGCCTTTGAAATCTCTTCTTGCCCTTATCATAGCACATATATACCCTAGATCACAATTCCTGTCCTAAAAGCACTGTTTCCTACCTTTCCTTTCCCATTGTTTTATTCCTAGTATTTTTCTTTCCCATTGTTTTATTCCAAGTATTATTCCTATATAATAAACTAATCATATGCAAAAAGTTCTGCTTATAATTTAGTTACTATTTTGTCTTACTTTTTGTGAATATAATTTTGAAAGAATTACAGCTGACTAGACAATAAATTCATTAGGCCATGACCAAAATGTTTATACTGATTTGGCAATATCACTGTTCTATATGCTAAATACACTTGCCAATGTCACAGTGAACTTGTTTTAATAAGCTGTGTGTTGTATAGAAAACAGCAAACAGTATGTTTATAATATGCACAATACTGGTGTTCTTTGCCATTCTCTAATTTTTGCAAAGCTAGTATCCTACGGGTTGAACATGGGGCCAATTCTGCAGTGTGAAATAACATATTCTTGTTTCTTTACAGGGTTAAAATAGGAGAAAACAAGAGTGAAAGCCATAGACAACTATTCTGATGTCAATGTCTAGTCATGGCCCCTCTTTTCAGTTTTTAAAGAAGACATTTTGGGAGCGTTGGACCCCCATTCTACCAGTAAATGCTCTGTGCATGTGTAAATGAGGATTGGCTACATACATAGGCAGAATATTTCCTTGGTTCAGCAATCATTGTATGTAACACCTAGTTCATGAGAGTGCTTGGAACCCTGTTCTAATGAGTGTGAAAAAATGATTTAGATTGCAAATAAAGAGTAACAGACCAAGGCTTACATCTCTTCTTTAAATTGTCCTAGGTTGCACGCAGGGATCCAAGTGTGATTAAGTATTATTGCACCATACCTTTGCTGAAAAGCATTAATAATTTCAATTCTCTTTCACCCCTTTACATCTTCTTCTTCTTCTTCTTCTTCTTTTTTGGGAGAAACTGCAAATTCTGTGTTTAACAGAAAACGTAACTGTCAGGGCTACCCTAGGTCCCAGCTCACAAAGGACCAACGCTGCTTCGTTGTTAAGTATAAAAGCCTTTATTGAAGTTCAGTTTCACTTCCAGAGCCGCAGCGCGCAGCCCCACGTCTAAAGTGTCAGACCACTGATGCTCCGTCTGAGTCTCCTCCCCCTTGACACCAATTTAAGAGTCTAGCCTTGCTCCACCTTCTCCGCTGCTCCTTCCTCCTCTGGGTCCGCCTGCCCGCCGGGGTTCCGCCCTTTCTAGCCTCTTCTCCCGCTGATTCCCCTGAGCCTTCTCCCTCCCTCCGGCGGGCTTTAGGAGCTGGTTCCCCATCCGGGTCTCCTGCTGTTCCGCGCGCCTGCACATTTGAACTTGGCGCGCGCGCCCAGCCAGCAACTTTCCTCCTGACCGTTCCACTGCTGCTGTCACTGCTTCCCCCATCGGGGGGGCTAGCTGCAACTGACCTCCCCTCCGTTGGAGGCGTGGTCAGCCCTGACTCCCTCTCTGGAGGAGACACTGCTCCTGACACATGTGACTCCTCCCCCCCACTACGCTCTGGTGGGGAAACTGGTCCTGATCCTCCACTGCTGCTTTGGGGTTCCCCTCTGGCTCCTTGTTTCTGGTGCGTCCCCCCTGGGACCCCCCTTGCCCTGACCATCGGCGCCCCCTTCTGGGAATCTTCTGATTCGCTGGAGAAGCTCATGGAATCTCTCGGGCCACTGTCATACTCCCCTACGCTGCCCTCGGATTCTTCCCCTTCGCTCTCCCAATCCTCTCTCCCCAGTGCTCCTGCTCCTGATTCCCTGACAGTAACTTTATTTAACTCGGCTAGACTGACTTGCTCCAAAAAAAGAAGCAGCAGCACAAATACTTCTTTTTTGAATCTTGATAACTAATAGTGAGCAGAAGCCCTTTGATATCAGGCACTGTTTTATTTTGGTGTACAGTAAATGATTGTGCCATACCTTTTCGAACTTGACGTGTTACAGTATTGACTCATAAGTGGTATCTTGAGTTCATGTCACCTACCAAAGTCTAGAGATGCATGCAAGTCTAAGTTCTGATAAAATTAACTTAACATTTGGCAAAGAGGAATTGCTTCCTGTATCATCAATTTACCTAAACATTATTTTTATTTGTACCACATGTTTTTCCTATGCTCTGAAGGTCAATGGGATTAGAGTCTGTGGATTCAAAAATGGATTGTCACTTTTCAGTACACGTGCCTCATTCATCCCTGGCTTATGCCATGTTTGCTAAAAAAAAAGGATGACTGCTAGCCCTGCTATGAAATAATTGTACACATGATCCTACTTGCATAATCTTGTATTGAACAATGAATATTGTTCAGAGCAATTGGGGACATTACTACCCTCTTACTTCAGATAAGCAGGATTTTCTTGTGGGAGCTTTTGAAGAAGGAAGAATCGGAGGCCACAGCAGTGCTGCAGCATGCAGTTCTACCACAGGAGGGCTCCCTTGCATAGTGGGAAGGAATACAGTACAGTGGTACCTCGGGTTCTGGAGGTCCGTACTTAACTGTCCGTACTTAAGAACTGAAACTGTTCTTAACCTGAAGCACCACTTTAGCTAATGGGGCCTCCTGCTGCCGGAGCACGATTTCTGTTCTCATCCTGAAGCAAAGTTCTTAACCTGAAGCACTATTTCTGGGTTAGCGGAGTCTGTAACCTGAAGCATATGTAACCCGAGGTACCACTGTATTAAATAACCATGAAAGTTGGGTTAAGGAGCATTAAACTACTTGCATAATAGGTGTCATTTTTTTACACTTGTATTTGGGATGGCTGGAATAGGGCTCAGCTTTCATAGACGGAATGGGGGGGGAGGAAGCCCCAAAATAACTCTCCTGGCAAGCAAAGGAAATTATTGGAAGCCTTAGGCTACAAACTCCTAAGTGTTATCAAGGTGGCTTAATGGCTAGCTGCTTTCTGGTTGCTGAATTAAAGAAATGTTACTGCAAGGCAGGCAGAAGACTCAATAGGCTGAGAAATCATTCCTCAGGAAAGCGTCAGTGTGGTGATAGTATTTCAAGGGCAGTAACAGAAATTAGGCAAAACTATTTGCACAAAGAAAGCAGGCAGGATAAAAGTGAGCTATTTATTTGCTGCCAGGTTATTCTCAAGATTGCTCAGGTTTGGCTTACAAGTCTTTCCAAGGGCAGGGGCACCCAGGCTGTAGAGTTAACAGTTGGATTGCTAAAACTACTCACCAGCTTAGTGCTGTTTTACTTAATGGTATTAAAGTAAATGTATTACATACTCATGGTATGGCAAGACACCCAGTACCAATGGGTTCCAGATTTTCTGGAAGAGGACTCCGGGAAGCAAGAAAAGCCCATTTTATAAATCAACCTGCCTTTTGGCTAGCCCAAGGGTTACCACTTATGTTTTAAGCTTTTGCAAAACTCCATTAACGTGTTCCAGGTTTCTCTTTCTGGAAAAATACATGTTCAACTATTAAAAGAACATTCTTGAACCAAATCTTTATGATTTTATCGGAGCCAATGCATCCTGGATTGAAGTACATATGGTAAAAGGTAAAGGACCCCTGGATGGTTAAGTCCAGTCAAAGGTGACTATGGGTTGCGGCACTCATGTTGCTTCAGGCCAAGAGAGTCAGCGTTTGTCCAGACAGCTTTCCAGGTCATGTGGCCCTCATGACTAAACTGCTTCTGGCGCAACAGAACACCATGACAGAAGCCACAGCGCACAGAAACGCTGTTTACTTTCCCGCCGCAGCAGTACCTATTTATCTACTTGCACTAGTGTGCATTCAAACTGCTAGGTTGGCAGAAACTGGGACAGAGCAACGGGAACTCACCCTATTGTGTGGATTCAAACCACTGAACTTCCAATCGGCAAGCCCAAGAGGCTCAGTGGCTTAGACCACAGCGCCACCTGCGTCCCGTGAAAGTACATATACAGTGGTACCTCTACTTGCGTTCACATCTGATTACATATCCTTTAGGATACGTACACGGTAAACCCAGAAGTATTTTTCCAGGTTTCGCCGCACACACGTGTGCAGAAGCGCTCTACGTGCCATGCGCAGAAGCGGCACCTCCGGTTGCGAATTCCTTGGGATGCAACCGGAGCTCTGGAACGGATCCCGTTTGCAACCGGAGGTACCACTGTGTTCTACTACTGAACACAATCTTTCCCACACAGACTTCTAACCTCTTTGTTCTTTGAGTACCGAATCATTTTAACTTTATTCAAATGGGACTAACTTTGAAGTACATTTGCAAAGGACTCCAGCATGTTTTTTAGGTACCAGTTGCAACAAGGGTACTGCACACCCAGGCTATCATAAGCAGATAATGCATGAAAGGAATCAAGGATGGCTGAAGCATCTGCACCAATAATTCAGAACCAGTATGGAACAGAGAGTACCAGCATGGCTACCTCCCAGCTGAAGAGCTCTTCAATATACAGGGCTTTATTTGGAACAGAAGCAGACGAACATACAGTATCACAACTCCACAAAGTTCATTTAGTTCATGGGTCATGGCCTGCATAGAACTTGGACAGGAAGTCCTTGGGTCGTGGTGATTCTGTCTCATGAAAATACCTCATTAAATGGGTCCGTTGTTTCCATACGTGAATAGTCTCTTGGAGTTCCATTTTCCCCTATATCAGACAGAAAAGGAAGAAAGGTGTTTAAATTGGCCTGTTACTACAATAATTTATTATGCTAATACAGGGTAGGCACAACTATCAGGTTTCTATGAAATTGGGATTTTTAAGAACCAAATGGACATGACAAGTGGACATGACATGACAGTGGAGGTTCATTGTGAAACTGTTGCATTACATGCTGTATACTTGAATAAATATATAGTGAGCTGTAGGCAAAGGTATTGTCCTTACCACATTGCTACTGACTCAAAATACTTTTAAAGATTGGGAGCAAGGCAGACACAGCAGACGGGGAGGTATTTTGAAAGGTTTTGCCACTTCAGATTTAGATTTGGACACTGATTCCTTTGGTATATAGTAAAACTATAGTCTCGTATGCTCCATGATGGTGGCACTACTGTACAGTAAAGAAGGCATAACTGGTCAGCACTCTAGGGCAAGCCATTTGTGCCAGGAAGAACATAAGCAGGCTCTCTCCTAAACTTGGATAAGACCACAGGAATATGGATTGTTTCTGTGATGACACAGCGTTTGAAACCCCACATTTAGAGACACACCTATTTGCAAGACATGGTTTAGCTTACATAAAGAAAAAGTCATGTATCATTTGTGATGGAAAGAGGCATTCTCTTAAGTCTATTATGGGCTTTCACCCCCTTCTCCATTTCTACAGGGGTCTGAAAACTACTTTTGCTTTTTATCTCTATATACCAGACATCCTATGCTTGCTTTGAATTTAAGGCAAATGTTATTTAATTTACCTTAATAACGAGCATATCAATAACTCGAGGGTCTGTGGCATGGGCATTCTTCATGAACAACTCTCGCACCTTATCCCGGCCCTGTTTCACTGAGATGTCCAGCTGGTATAGATGCACTAGATGATAAGCAAAAAATAATGGGTGAGAAAATGAGTGTTAGGTCTTAACTTAAAAAGTTACTTTTTACACATTTACTGCCTCCAATTGAACACAGTTCAACTAGTGGGCTGTTTTGTTCCATTCCATGGAAAGCGAGCTCTTATTAAACGGAAGATCTAATAGGTGTTAACAACCCATTAAGTTACAGGAAAGACAAAAGCCCACAGCTGTCATGAGCAAGGTCCTTCAAGCTTTCGTGACATATAACTGTTACTCCCAGCTTGTAGGGTGAACCAACACCATTCTCCATAAGAACCGCCCCATACATGCCACCAGGGTTGGCACCAGTGGCGTACAGTCCGTGGAATGGAGGAACTAGCCTAATCCCCAAAGTTCCTGGTAAAATATTCACACACCTCCCTCCATGCTCCCTCCTCCTTCCTTCTCTTCCTCCAGCCCTCCTTGAACCTTACTTGCTTAGCCTCTTTCTTCGTTTAGCTGCTCTACCCAAGCTGCTCAGAGGGTTGCACTCCTTGCATGGAGCTACACTCCTTGTAGTCCTTTGTCCTGGTTGGTGTCAGCACATGCCCAGATGCGTAGGGAAGTGGATTCTTGATCCAAGTCTCTCTAGCAGACACACGGTATGCTCATTAGGTAGAAAACACGAGAGGGGGACTCTAAGAATCCACTTTCCTCCTCATCTGAGCATGCACCGCCCATGCTTTGCTACGCACTCTACAAATAGTGTGGGCGACGCTTAATCAGAGGACGACCATGCAGGTAAGCAACTTTGTGCAACTCGCTGCCACCCTCCCCGGTTCCCAGCTTTGCAAGGCAGCCAGGGGGGCATAGTGGCAACCCTGCGACGGCTGGGAAAAGGAGCACCTCGAAGGCTGGCCTCAGCCTCAGGAGCCACCCTTCCTCCGCCTGGGTGGGCAGCACAGTTACCAGGTCTCGTCCGGCTGCTTGGCTCGACCAGCTTGGGCCGGAGAGAATGCTGGTGAGTGGGGCTGTGAGGGAGACAGGCACAGCTTCTCTCCCAGGCATGTGTAGGGCGGCGGGATAATCCAGTCCTAGCCATGGATAGGGCATCTTTCCCGCTCTGCCTGCGTCTTGAAAAATGCAGCTCTTGCGTCAGCATTTGGAGCTGCTGGATTTTAAAAGTCCTTCAATTCCAATTACAATCAGAGGACAGAGTGATGGAGCTGGGACCCCTTCCCCACACAAAACCAGGTTGAAGGAGAGCTTGCACCATTGCAAAGCACAGCAAATAGGAGTGGGCAGCTGGATTCGCAGCCCAATCCTCTTCATGTTTACTCAGAAGTAGCCCCCCTTCGGCTCAATAGCACTTCCCTTCCTCCAGGTTGCAGCCAGGATCAATGGGGAGGAGCTCCTTGGGTTTATTTTGTAAAAGACTTGAGCTTTGTGCCAGACAGCAAGCAATTCCCAACAAGATCTAAACTGCCTATGCCAAACAGCACCCAGCAGCAGCACAGCCCACAGCACGCAAAACATCCGATGTGATGCACATGGGGCAGAGACCACTTCCCACCCTGAAGGTTAAAAACAGTGCCTTCTTTTTGTTGAGGCACCCAGCTGCTGCCTTCGCCAACCATGCAGAGGCCAGCCAGGGGACTCCAACCATCACCACTTAGGGGGTGAGGAGGAGAAAGGGCACAGAACAACCCTGATGTCATAAGCAGGTCTTTATAAAGGGGCTCTTTTTAAGGACTGTACATTTTTATGGTAGCTGATACAGTGCAGGAGTAGCTGTTTAAATAATCATCATCATCATCATCATCATCAGGCAGGTTGAGTTTGAAGGGGGGAATTCAGCCTTTACATAGCTGCCACAGCTGCATCCTTAGCAGCGGCTCTTGAGTAAACCTCATGTTTGTCCTCCTACCCTTACCTTGTCCCCTGGAGCAGGTGCACGTTGGTGCCCTAATTCATGGGTAGGCAAACTAAGGCCCGGAGGCTGGATCCAGCCCAATCGCCTTCTAAATCCAGCCCACGGATGGTCGGGGAATCAGCTTGTTTTTACATGAGTAGAATAAGTGCTTTTATTTAAAATGCATCTCTGGGTTATTTGTGGGGCATAGGAATTCGTTCATTATTATTTTTTTCAAAATATAGCCCGCCCCCGCCCCCACAAGGTCTGAGGGACAGTGCACCGGCCCCCTGCTGAAAAAGTCTGCTGACCCCAGGCCTAATTGTTCCCCTACCACAAATGTCACCGCACGCCACTGGTAGGCAGATATCCTGAATGAATCAAAGGCACACCATCTTAGTATCCTAACCGCCGCTAACGCTGAACCATCCCTTCTTTGGGTACTCGCAGTCGCCAGTGTAGACCAGAGTGCCAACTACATCCATGGCAGGATGCGCCGTAGGCTGGGATGGCGCGACCCGAAGTGTCAGAGAGGAGCGTAACACGAGTGGGAAGGGGGGAAGCAGTCGAAGCAGGGAAGCCTTCCCGGCCCTTGATTTAGTTCTGAGCAGGCCACTCTCTCGGCAGCGGCCTCAAAGGAAAGGGAGTCCAGGGAAGCGGGGAAATTTGGGGAGGGGGAGCCGCCCGCGACGACGCCCTCCCGCCCGTCCCCCTCGGGACGCGACCTTGAGGCGGAGGTCGCTCGCCTGCAGCCGCGCCTCCTCACCAGCGTTTGGTATTTCTCGGTACCAAGCCCTATACAGTTCTCGCACGCGCCGTTTGGCCTCCGCCAAGTCCCGGCTGAAGATCGGCTTGACAGCTGCCCTCGCGGCGGCCGCCGCTACCTTCCCGGCTCCGGGCGCCGCCATCTTGTTCGGCCTGATACGCCCCGCCTATCCATCCCCGCGAGGATGTTTTCCGTACAGAGTTCGAGGGCGCTCGAGTGCCATTGGCTGAGAGCTGTGCTCTTTCTTCAAGGCTCGCCAGCCATTGGGCGGTGGGAGGTTCGACTGGCGAAGCCTTCCGGGTTTCGTCCTTGAGGATGGGGGTCGCGCGCTCTTTCTTCTTGGTTTCATTATCACCAGTTGAATGAAATGTTTAAATAAAAGATAAATAAAAAAGGTTTTTCAGAAGATGGTTCGGAATTCAAAAGAGCTCCATTATGAAATAATGAGAAATTAGTCTCAAAGATTTATAAAAATTTTATAGAGTTGGCGACAAAAGATGAGATGATAAAAGCAACTATAACTTATTGGGCAATTGATATTGGCCACAATACATATAGAAATGAGAGTTTGGTAGAGATTATGTATAACGCTGTGGGTTAAACCACAGAGCCTAGGACTTGCTGATCAGAAGGTCGGCGGTTCGAATCCCTGTGACGGGGTGAGCTCCCATTGCTCAGTCCCTGCTCCTGCCAACCTAGCAGTTCAAAAGCACATCAAGTGCAAGTAGATAAATAGGTACCGCTCCGGCGGGAAGGTAAACGGTGTTTCCGTGTGCTGCTCTGGTTTGCCAGAAGCGGCTTAGTCATGCTGGCCACATGACCTGGAAGCTGTACGCCGGCTCCCTCGGCCAATAAAGCGAGATGAGCACCGCAACCCCAGAGTCAGCCATGACTGGACCTAATGGTCAGGGGTCCCTTTACCTTTACTATGTATAACAATGAACTTCTCTGCCTGCTACACACTAAAGGAAAATCTATAGATGATGTATAGATGGTATTTGACTCCAAGCAAACTCTTAAATATGTTTTTTTAAAGGATCCAAATTATGCTGGAAATGCCAAACGATAGAGGGCACCTTCTTTCACACATGGTGGTTGTGTAAGCAGGCCAAAAAGTATGGGAAATGATTTACATAGAACTAAAAATATTTTAAGGATTACCCCCCCCAAAAAAAAGAGGCCTTCCTATTAAGAATAATGAATGGTGAAATTCCCCAGAAGGTACTTTGTCTCTTCCTCTATGCAACCACCACTGCAGGAATCATATATGCACAAATATGGAAAGAGAAAGAAACCCCAGCAAAAGAAGAGTGGCAGCTTAAACAGAGTATGTGGAGCTAGCTACGATGACAGCAAAAATAAGATATCAGGAAGAGACAAAGATAAGGAAGTAGTGGAAACACTGGAGAGTATCTAAAGAGGTATAAATAAACTTTCAAGTAGGAATGACCATGTGAGAGCTGTAAGCAGCAAATAGGATAATGGGTAGGTTGATAATGGGTGGTGTAAGAGGATATGCAGCATAATAAGGAATAAATCAGAGGCCATGGAGGGACTGATGGGGGAGTTGCGAGTTATGAGACAAATAAAGATATTCATAGAATGTATGTACCAAACAATGGAAAATGCATTAATAATAATAATAAAGAAGAAATAGTCAAATAAAAGTTTGGTGGATGCCAAAAATGCCATTATAAAAGACGGCAGAACTCCATTGGAGCATGGCAGAAAGGAAAACTGAAAAGGAGGGGCTTACGCACTCAGCTGGACACATGTTGGAAGCTGGTTGATCCATGTACCTCTTATCCTTGACCAGAATCCAAGATCGTCCTTGTATTCCATATCTCTCTGAAAGTGATCGTTTTCCAAACCATCTATCAGAGCTGTATAACCCTCACCAGAGGATTCTCTACTAGGTTCAATGACTTACCTAAATTCAACTTCCTATCGTGTGAAGACCTTCCTTATCTGATCTACGAAGGTTCAAATCGATTAGCTGAACTTTTCACTTGTACACTGGACTTTCAATCCTTGTGCAATTGCTCATTTACAGTATTAAAGCCCTTGCATACCTTTTAAGATAACCCTATTAATAGTGGCACATCATGTTCCTACAGTGATTCAAAGCAGAGAATAAATAAAAAAGAACAAATGAGAATTAGAGAAACCAGCAGAGGCAAGAACACCGCCAGTCTGCAGAGCAAGAGTTGGGGAGAGACACAAAGCGGAGGGAAGGGGAAGCTTCCAATGGCTGGGATCGCGGCTTCCATCTCTTGGCTGGGGAGCCAACTCTCCTGCTGCCACAACAACCTCCCAGCTCTGGCCTTGTCTCTCCTACTACTTGCTCTGCTGCTTGATTACATCAAGCGGAGGAAGAGAAGCAGCCGCTGGCCACCAGGACCCACCCCTCTGCCTTTCATTGGGAACTTGCTACTGCTAGATGTAAATAACCCACATAAAACTGTTCAAGATGTAAGTACTGGCTGCACCATCTCTGAGGACACTGCATGTTACTGAATGATTGCATTAGCCAAGCTCTTAGTATTATTTAATTAGTTAGCCAGCTAGTTATTATCTGTTCTTCAGCCTAAGGCTACAGGGCAGGTAGTGGCTGTACTAGAATCCCGACCCCCTCCATAATATTGCACAATATTCCGCTACAGTTTTTGTTCTCATTAATTGATGCAGATTGTCAAACACACACACACACACACAGAGAGAGAGAGAGAGAGAGAGAGAGAGAGAGAGAGAGAGAGAGAGAAAATTAATTTTTGACACAACCCTGCTACCAATGTTCAATGGCCTGCCCAGGACACTAATACCATTACAGTGGTGGCTTTAGTCTGAGAGAATTGGGATTACGGTAGTAAGGAGAACTTTCCTTTAAGTTTGGCATTGCGTTGTTACATTGGTCTTTTTATGAACCATTTTTAAAAGTCCTCAAGGGTTTCTTTGTTTACATGATGCATTTTCACTCCTCCTCAACCAAAAGGAAGCAGTCTGTAGTGTGCACAACAGCAACCCCAGTGTCTGACCACCCCTGCCGCCTCCAAGCCACCAAGTGAGGCTCTCTACCTCTTCCCTTCCCAGAGCAATGCAAAGAGGGCAGAGGTGGAAGGGAAGGCCTTTGCTAGCACTGCTGTTGCTGCTGCCACAGGAAAATGAGTACAGTATAACCTGTATTTTTGGACTGCATTGATGTTTTCCCTTAATACTGAAAATAATTGGCTAAATTGTAACATTTACTACATTAAAGAATTTAGGGGGATCTGGCCACCCCCAACAAACTCATAACAACATATTCTGGGGAAATGGATTTTTTCTGAAACATTTCAAGCTTGTAATTAGTTTGTGCTTTTTGGATTTTCCCATATATATTGTGCTGCAACATTATACCTTCCCTACTTTTATTGTCCTTTCCCTCTGGATAATTTTCTCCCTTTCCTTCCTATTGATTAAAGCTGGAAAAAAAGTTTGGACAGAACCTCTCACCATGGGGAATCTTTTTGTATCTGCCTTCCAATAGTGCGGATGGCAAGACATTGAATTTGGCTTGCGTAAATGCCTTTCTAAATTTGGGGGTGACCAGGTTTGACAAATAATTGGGAAGTGCTGGAGCCATTTTGTTTGTCCAAAGTGTGGAATATACCTCAGCTTGGGCTAAATGGTTTTGTAGTTTGGTATCTCTAATTCTCATTGAAATGTTCATTTTTGCTTGGGTGCTCCTCTCTCCCTCTCTCTCTCTCTACCCTAAGAAGACTAGTCTTTCTGTATATATATTCTGGCGAAATGATTAAACATTTTTTATTAAACACCTCAAGCCTGAAATATGTCTGTGCTTTCTGGAATTTCCCATATATATTGTACTGCAACATTATACCTTCCCTACTTTTATTGTCCTTTCTCCCTGAATAATTTTCTCCCTTTCCTTCCCATTGATTAAAGCTGGGGAAAAAGTTTGGACCAGTCATCTTTCTGCAGTGTGGATGGAGAAATATGGTCATCCTGAGTGGGTTCAAGACGATAAAGGAGGCCCTGGGACAAAACCCTGAGAACTTTGTTGACCGAGCAGCAGTTCCACTGCTGAATCTAATAAACCGTGGAAAGAATTGTGGAGGTAAGTATAGCTGATACCCTGATGGACTGAATATGCAGTAGGATTGTGACCCATCTCCCCTCACATACAAAAGTAGCTGAGGAAGGGAGAATTTGGAGAGGATGGAAAAGTGATGGAAGAAACGAATCAGGAGAGTAGGAGAAACAAGCAGCAAGTGAGCAGGCCTGCAAGTGGGCCAGGATGGCACTTCAGGTTGTAAATGAAAGACTCCATTGCCTGGGAGAAGATACATATTCATGTGACATGTCAGGGAGATTTTTCAGGAGTTTGTTCTTCTTTCACTCAGCTGTAAACAACTAACAGAGATAGGGACAGGAAGGTGGACTAGAAGCGTTTGAAGATTTATTTGCAAGTTAATCATACAAGTGAGCAGGACAGCTACTACCTGCTGGCTGGCTGTCAGCACAAGATGGCGGGCAGCAAATGTTGTTCAGTCTCTGCCGTTGTCTATGGACTCCCAAGGCCAGAAGAATGGGCCAGCAATCTAATGCGGACACTACTAGTCTTCATTTTTAAAAACAACAACAAACAATAACAAATGCAAAGAATTAACTAGTTCTTTAGACAAATGGTAAACTGTCATGAACCTATTCTACATAATATATAAATTAATATTTATTTTAAATAATATATTATTTTACATTATATGCATATTTATTTTATTTTACAAACCTCAGGAATAGTAGTAGCAACATGCGACAATGGCTGGAGGGAGCAGAGGCGATTCTTTGTCTCCCTCCTCAAGAACTTTGGGAAGGGGAAGCCAACGCTTGAAGAAAGAGTGTCTGAAGAAGCTGGATACTTGTGCTCTGAGTTCAAATCCAAAGAAGGTACATCTCATTGTTGGGGACATTCTTCCTGCTGTGGGATCTCATTTGATGCAAAAACGCTAAGAGGATTCTATAAAGCTCATTCCCATCTCAGTATCTTCTCATATTTCATTTTTGAAGCATGTAAGATGATGACTAATAATTTTGCAGCACTATAAAGAATGCAAAATTTATTATGGCATATGCTTTCAAGGATTAGAGTCCTCTTTCTGAGATGCACTGAGTGCAAACCTAAATGAGCAGACAATATAAACACACGGTGGTGGGAGGGAATTAAGGTCAGACAAATAGAAAATTCAAGAAGAACAGAGAGAGATACATAAAAATGCCATGGTTCCATTGACACTTGGCAATGCAGTTGCTGGTGAAACACAAACTTCCTGGCATTGGTAAGCTGGGTGACAGGTGTAGTTTGATACACAGCTATAATATCAATTCAAGAAACAAATGATAAAATTGAATGTCTTTTTTTGCCTTCATTTTTGCATATTCCATTACAAACATTCATTTCTTTCACTGTGCTATTCTAGTCCCCCCCCCCACCATCAGCTCTTTTGAGCCTCTAATGCAACATCTAATACAATGGTAATTATCTATTACAGCCATGAAACATCTCTAGTTATTTCCTATCATAAGAGGACTTCCCAGCCTATCTTTCCTTGACATCCTAAATTTCCATTTGGTTTTGCTGCAACTCCTTGGTTTATATTTTCCTCCCTTTTTTATATACTGTACAGTGGTACCTCGGGTTAAGAACTTAATCCATTCCAGAGGTCCGTTCTTAACCTGAAGCACCACTTTAGCTAATGGGGCCTCCCACTGCTGCCGTGCCGCCAGAGCACGATTTCTGTTCTTATCCTGAAGCAAAGTTCTTAACCCGAGGTACTATTTCTGGGTTAGCAGAGTCTGTAACCTGAAGCATCTGTAACCCGAGGTACCACTGTATCTCCTTTTACCCTTTTTTGCTGATGTTCATAAATCTATCCCTGCTTGTATATTTAACATTATTCCACTCTTTTAAAAATATGTTTCTAGTAATTCCCACTCACTTATTATTATTATTATTATTTTATTTTCTTATCCATATTTCTTATTGTAGCTGTCATATTGGCTGATTCTATAAATTCTTAGTTTAAACAGCCACTAATCTTTTGTCAGTCTTGCCTTTTCTTTTCACATTTTCATGTATGCTATCCTTGCCACTGGTGTTGCTTAGAGGAATAGGTTGTTTGTTTTAAATAGTTTGTTAATTTGAAAGTATTGAAACCAGTCACTCACAAATTCTGAAGTTTCTTCTCTTCCTTTAAGTCCTACTTCGTCTTCTTCGATGGTCACCAGCTCTCTATAGGTTCCCCATTTGTCTCCCATATTCATCTTCTTGACAGCCACTGCTTCTGTCGGTGATATCCACAGAGGTGTTTTTCTTTCCAGGAGATCTCTGTATCTCCTTCATACATTGTACAGATTTCTTATTACATGGTTGAAAAAGTCCTTGTGTGCTTTTGTTTTGCCATAGTATAGCTAGCTATGCCAGCCATTCCTTAGATCATGTTCTTCTAGGTCCAGGATTCCTGTGTTTTTCAATTCAATCCCTTCCTTCAACCATACTAGGTAAGCCGCCTCATAATACAACTTCAAGTCTGGTAGCAAAAAGCCTCCCCTCTTTTTGTCATCAGTAAGGATTATATATTTAATTCTGGGCTTTCCCCCCCTGCCATACAAAATTGGTCAGGTCCTTCTTCCATTGAATCTGGGGAACTTCAAATTCTTTTCCATGTACCAGTATTGACAGCAACATGGTTAGTGCTCTTTTAGGACCTCCTCAGTTCTGACTGCTATGAGAAAGGATTGGTGGAGTGTGGGGGTGATTAGATGCTGTGAGGTATACAGCTGTTCAACTGTGTTATGTGGCAAAGGATCTCAGGAATTAAAAACTTTTTTGAGGGGTGAATAAATAGTTCTTGGTGGCATGTGATTGCTACACCTTTTGGATCTTTTTATCTTTGTTAATTTGTATCTTTAATGGAACTTTTCTGTGCTTTTTGAATGGCGCAACAATATAGGAACTGCCAGTTCCATAGGAAAGACCCACACAATTGGCTCTGCTCACATCCAGTCCCTAGCCATATAGGATTACATTATGGAAAATTGCTTCTTCATGTTTGGGACTGTGCTTGCGCGGAACCACTGGCAGAAGGCTTTCTTTATTGTTTAGACTTCCACATCAACCTCCAAAAACTGCACTCCAAAAACTGCTGTACAAACCTCCATCCTATCTGACCGTTGGCAGTGCTGATTGGGTCTGTGAGAGCCAGTGTGGTGTAGTGGTTAAGAGCGGTAGTCTCGTAATCTGGGGAACAGGGTTTGCGTCTCCGCTCCTCCACATGTAGCTGCTGGGTGACCTTGGGCCAGTCACACTTCTTTGAAGTCTCTCAGCCCCACTCACCTCACAGTGTTTGTTGTGGGGGAGGAAGGGAAAGGAGAATGTTAGCCGCTTTGAGACTCCTGAAGGGTAGTGAAAGGCGGGATCTCAAATCCAAACTCCTCCTCCCTTCTTCTTCTTCTTCTTCTTCTTCTTCTTCTTCTTCTTCTTCTTCTTCTTCTAGGTGTTGAAGACAAAGATACTTGGAGGATGCCAAATTGGAGAAGACCAGCCTAAACAATGGCTGTAGAATGAAAAATGGGCAATATATGATGACATACCTCTAATCTGTTCATTGTTCTTACATCCCATCAAGGTTCTCCTTTTGATCCACAAATCCTCATCTACAGGGCTGTTAGTAATATAATCTGCACCCTAACATTTGGTGGCCGCTTTGAATACAGTGATGAGAAATTCCTGAAAATAATGCATCTGCTTCAGGAGATCTTGAAGGAAGTAACCAGAAATTTGCCCCAGGTGCCGTCATGCGTTTGTCTGGGTATTAAAAGGAAACAGCAATTTGGGGTTTGATGGGTCAACATAGAAAGGGGCAGGACTTGTGCCTGTGTGTTTTGTGTGGTACCACATCCTTGACTGCCCTTCAAAATATCTCTAAAACCTGGAATTCTTGAGGGGAAAACGGGATAGGGGAAGAACACTAGCTAAAGACAAATGCAGGAAGATTAAAACATGAACATAAGCAATCAAAGTCAAAGGTGGTTTGTGAAAAATATTAGAGGCAAAATAAACCCTTTTATAATACAACTTTAAAAAGAAAATTAGAAAGACAACAATTCCTTTAATTAAAAAAACAATTGCCAATATGTTACTAATAAGCATAAACAAAAGGAGGAGGTCAAAATGATAATAAACAAAATAATAAACATATCAGATTACATAAAATGGGAGAAAGTAGCATCCACTAGTATTTTGACAGATGCGAAAAAGCTCCAGCCCATCAACCTACGGTAATTCAGCCTAGCACGTGACCCAAATTGGCCCATGAGGCCATTGCGACCTGCCTGCCACCTGGTGTTTTATGTGATATCATGCAGCTACAAATGAACAATCAACAGCTTAAGGGAGCTCCCAATTGTTCATTTGCAACTGGGGCTCCCTTTCAGTGTTCATCACCCAGACACGCTGAGATTGACTCCACTAGAAAGTTCTGCATCAGGGGAATGTGAAGCACTTCTTCCACTACCTTGACCTTGGAAGCCCTTTAGGTTTTGGGAATAGGATATTTGAAGGAACTGCCTTCTCCTTCCTATGTTAGCCTGCCTGCCCACCAGAGACCCTTGTATATCCTAACATCCCCCTCCCAATTATGCCTAAGGAGAGGGCATTATATTGTGAACTATAGGAACAAACAAGAGTCCTTAAATGTACCAAATGCAGGAATTGGGGGAGGAATGGGAATGAAGCCACATAAGCGTGAAGAAGTAGCTAGTTAGGAACTTCCTACTAGAATGCAATTTCCCTTCAAGTGAAATATCTAAGAAATGTCTTCTGTATCTGAAAACGGGATGTCTCTTCCTTTTGTGATTTCTGCTACACCAGCTTCTTGTTGCGGGATCCTGGTTTTCCTGTTTTCCTGGACCTCATCGTGAACTGCAGAAACGCTATGAAGAAGTTAGCAGTACCCTAAGAGAGATTGTGAATGAACATAAGAAAACCAGAGATCCCACCTTTCCAAGAGATTTGATTGATGCATTTCTGGATGAGATGGATAAGGTGGGGAGACATTTATGGACTCAGAACCTCTGGGGCTTCTTTTGCAGCTTCTGCCTTGGGATTGATTACTTTTGTTTAGAATTTGTGCCATCTAGACTATGCCAGTACAACTGCAAGACAGCTCCCCTCCTTTGTAAGAAAGCAGAGGAAGAAAACGTCTGTGAGGAGGAAGGAAAATTATAGAGCCCTCCCTTCTTTCCCCTGCAGTCCACATCTCAGTGCTGCATGATTCAGAGCAATGGTCTGTGGCCATTAAATGGTTCAAACATTTAGGCTTTCAAAGTTTTTTTTCTGCTTCTGAGAGGTGAGTTCTCAGGGCAGAGTAGTAGGGCATAGTTTCCTTTTGAATTTGAGAGCACTGGCGTCTTGAAATACCTGTGATGTTTGCTTTATTTACAAATATAGAAGCAGAACGTACCGGAAGCCAACAGATACTCCTTCAGTTGAGAGCAAACCTCACAAAGCATAACGGCTGTACCCTCAGTTTCCACAAATGACTTCTAGAAGTGTCTCTTCACTCTGTCGCATTTCCACCTGCAAACAGTTTTGGGCTCCTTCACTCTCTTTCTGCCCATCTGCATGGCTGGGGGAGCTTCACTTTCTCTGCACTCAACTTTCACCCACTTGCCACCCTCCAGATATTTTGGACTTCAGTTTCCATCAGCCCTCAAGACATGTGGAGGCTGGCAGGTTGGCGGCGACTGATTCCAACAATCCCTACTACATGTGCTGCCTCAGCTTGTGTAGTGGCCATACACAAGCCCCACAGATACTACATGCACCAGTTTGGAGTTCTCTGCTGGGGCTTTTTCAGGACTTGCACACAGATAGAGTGATATCCTAACCCAGCCCTTGGTGTCTGCACTTGCTGTGTCTTGAAATCAATTATGCAGGGTGGGGCTTACTTGTCCCCCCCCATATTTTATTCAAGTTGGCACCCCTGCACCCAGCACACTTTCCAGCAGGGTCAGCAAGAGTGGTGCTCAGGGGGAGTCAAGAGCTCTTCACCAAGAGCCCCCTCAGACCTTGCACTGGTGTTGCTTGCCACCAAACAACCAAAGATGGAATTCAGTATGTAGTGGGACGTTCAGCCCTGCACAATTCAGGTCTAATTTTCCAAGAGACTTTTAGTAATATTGGATGCTGAGCCATGCATGCACAAAGGCATATGTGGCCTCAGGAATCAAGCTTGTCTTTGTACATGCAGTTATGATGCCTCTTGGCAGATGTTAAGAAGTTGTTTCTCTGGAACTGGAGGGTGGGGTGGGAAGAGAGGGGTGATTTCTCAGTGTAATTATGCCAAAACAAGAGCTAGGTTGTATTAGATGTTACTTAGGGGTGGGGGCTGCCATGTTTTTCAACAGCCATGTCTAGTTT
The DNA here is from genome assembly GCF_964270895.1 of Podarcis filfolensis. Taxonomy (NCBI): domain Eukaryota; kingdom Metazoa; phylum Chordata; class Lepidosauria; order Squamata; family Lacertidae; genus Podarcis; species Podarcis filfolensis. The sequence goes on along the minus strand of NC_139612.1, from coordinate 44,166,453 downwards.
TTGGAAATGTCTAGTTTCCCACTGTTTCTCAAGGAACCGAGCAGCTTTTTCTCTATTTACTTCACTTCGGTCTGATACATATCTTGCAGACTATTGATAACAAGGGCAAAGATCATTAGTACATACTATACTCTCACAAACATGACATAATATTGTGCTTTTTCCACGTGAGTGACCAACTTGTTCCATTTCCTTCAGGCTAAAGGGAAACCAGAGAACAGTTTTAATGAACGAAACCTTACCAATATCATTTTTGACTTGTTTGGGGCTGGTACTGACACAGTTTCTTCCACCTTGCTCTGGGGACTGTTGAACATGGTCGATCACCCTGAGGTTCAGAGTAAGTGATCAGTATTGGAGGAAATGCAAGACCCTGTGAGGTATCTGTCTTTTTGAAGGCTAGATGACAGTCCAGCAGAATGAGCAGAATTAGCTACATGGGCTGTGCTGTTGCTTTATATCTGATTTGGATTCAAAAATAATCAGGAGGAGGAGTGGCTTAAGAAATCAGTATATATAATAACAGCAATGATAAAATGAACCAAAGTAGAAGCAAAGCAACTGGAACCCAAGCACTTGGAAAACAAAGCTGTTTTGCTTAATACAGTAGGATCATGTCTTTTATGAGGGATAAGTTTTGGGTTGGTAGCATGTAAAGCTGAAATTGCTTATAGTCAGAACAACCTTCCGGTAACTACCGCCACATGAGAAATCTTATCTTCCAAGCTGGCACAGGATCTCATGGGACTGTTTCAGATCTTGCAAGATCTTACAAAGGCCTGTACAGCTCACACAGGAGTTTCCCAGAGCCCAGTAAGCAAGGCAGAGAGCTTAAAATGTCTTTCCATGCCAGGTTTTCTGGCTTGGTCTACTCTCCATCTCTGCCCACCTGATTACTGTCAGGTCCATCTCCTGTTCCCAGCTGAACACTACACTTTCTTTTATTTAACAGCATTTGTATACCACTTAATTGTAAGTAAAACCTCTAAGTAGTTTACAGAGTGCTCCCCACAGTGTTGTTTGGTTTATATTGTATGCTACTGTTGATCTATTTGCATCTTTCACCTTTCTCAAAGCAAATAGTGGTGGAATTGAAGCTAGGTTGACTATACAACTCAGCTGTTTTTCAGCATTTCATAGGATCAGATAAAACTACCACCTGCTAAAGACTGAATCAATGTTTGAGTTATTTTGAGGATATTCAGCAGACCTTTAGTTGGAGACTCAAGTTCAAATCTCTGCTCAGCGTTAAAATTCATAGTGTCCAAACCTGTTGAAACCATAAAAAACAACATGCTACAATCAGCTTGGAGAACAAGAAGGATTATGATACATATGCAATGCATTAATACTCCTAAATTAATATTTCCAGAAAGGGTCCAAGAAGAAATTGATGAAGAGATTGGCAGGGTACGATCACCTGTGATGGAAGATCAGTTGAAACTGCCTTATACTTGTGCTGTGATACATGAAATTCAACGTTGTGCTGATATTTTACCTGTTGCAGCTCCATATACGACACACAGAGATACTGAGGTCGGCAAGTTCATTATTCCTAAGGTACAGACCCTGAAAAACACACTTGTAGAAAAGGAATAATTGCTGCTGCATCAGAACTAGGTTGATCACTTATAAAGAGGCATGTGAGAGATCTTGATGCTCACAGTAGCAGAAGTCAATTGAGCTGGAATAATAATAATAATAATAATAATAATAATAATAATAGTAATAATGATGATGATGATGATAGTTTTATTATATATAACTCACCCTTCTGACTGGGTTGCTCCAGCCACTCTGGGCAGCTTCCAACATATATAAAAACATTAAACATTTAAAAACTTCCGTATATAGTGGTACCTCGGGTTACATATGCTTCAGGTTACATACGCTTCAGGTTACAGACTCCGCTAACCCAGAAATAGTGCTTCAGGTTAAGAACTTTGCTTCAGGATAAGAACAGAAATCGGGCTCTGGCGGCACGGCAGCGGTGAGAAGCCCCATTAGCTAAAGTGGGGCTTCAGGTTAAGAACAGTTTCAGGTTAAGAACAGACCTCCGGAACGAATTAAGTACTTAACCTGAGGTACCACTGTACCTTCAGCCTTCAGATGTCTTCTAAAAGTTGTATTGTTACTCATCTTGGCTCAGGGATCACATGACTCTATACCCTCCAACATTTCCCCGATGAAAATAGGGACATCCTAAAGAAAAGCCAAATTAAGTAGGTTTTCCAGTTCAGTTTCCAAGCTGCCACTGATCTGGCCCTTTCCCCCTCCAACACCAGGTCACCCTCATTGGCTTGATCATATGGCTCAACCATCTGTCAGGACATTATGGTACCGAGCTGAAGTGCCATCTGTCAATCCAGCAATCCATTTTCTTCACTGCATAGCCAGGAACATTTCCCGCCGATAACCTCATGAGTACAAGAATTAGATCTTGTAAACCAAGCAAACTTTAGATAAAAACTCTATTTTATTTCTTGTGGTGATTACATTACTCCATGAGAGGTCCGGACTGTGGCAACACAAGAACGGGCCTTTTCTGCCGTGGCTTCTTATTTGTGGAACGCTCATCCTAGGGAGGCTCACCAGGCAAATTCATTATATTTAGGTGCCTGGAGAAAATGTTTCTCTTTAACTAGGCCTTTGGGCAATTAACATTCTATGTCCTTTTAACTGTGTTTGTGAGAGCTGGATTACTGGTTTGGTTTGTTCTTATGTATTTTGTATTTTTATGTTGTGAACTGCACTGTAATCCCAGATGAAGGGTGGCATACAAATTTCATAAATATAATACATTTAATAATAATAATTATAATAATGCATTTCATTTTCAAAAAAAGAACTATGAGATAAAGCCAGCATTGGATTCTAATCTTTGTTTCTCTGCCATTTTAGGAGACTGTCGTCTTTAATCATCTGTCCTCTGTGCTAAAGGATGAGACAATGTGGGAGAAGTCACATGAATTCTATCCAGAGCACTTCCTGGATGCAGATGGGCAGTTTGTCAAGCGAGAGGCCTTCCTACCTTTCTCTCTAGGTAAATCCAAGAGAGGAATGGCTGAGGTATAAGGGGAGAGGTTGCAAGCTGTCCTGTTATCTTCCTTTCTCTTTCCCACATGGTAACAAGAGTAGCAGTTTTCCATAATCAGCTGCCTTGAAAAGAAACTCATGTGTAGGCTCATGTTGGCTGGCTGCAACTGATGGGAAGAGGAACTTAAGAACATCTGAAGGGCCACAGGTTGCCCACCCTGCTTTCGTCTTCACACCCTTTTCAGTGTCACATAAGTTAACACCAAACAACCAAAACAGTTTTATTCCTTAGCATTTCAAGGAGAATATGGACTGACCTAAGCCCTTAAAAGCACAGGCATGGGTTGGAGAGGCTCAAAATCAACATGAGCTGATTAGAACTGAAGTTTCAGAGAGAGAATGGGAGGGTCCTGTGCTGTCCTTCCTCCTGATCTCATGCTCAAAGTATTATGCATCCTTTTTACACAGGTCGTCATGCTTGCCCTGGAGAACAATGGGCCAAAGTGGAGCTCTTCCTCTTCTTCACCAGCCTCCTGCAGCATTTCACCTTTCGCATTCCTGAGAACTATCCAAGGCCCAAGACTGAAAGACTATTTGCCCTAACAGTTCATCCAGCCCCTTTCCAGATTTGTGCCATTCCTAGATGATGTTTCCAAGCTTAGTATATCTAGCATCAACCTCAAAAGCAACTATAAAGCAGAAACCAGGAACAGCAGTTTTTAAAATTAATAGAAATATTTATGTATTTCATAAAACAGTAGTATTCATGAAAAATATCAGAGCGTTTTACAGCAATCATATGTAAAAACATTCAATAAAAATCATATAAAATTTCAAAATCAGAATCAACTAACTACAGTTTAGGAGTTAGAATGGAAAAAAACCAACAATGGGAAATGCAGGGATATAAAGCATGATCTGAGGTGAGGATAATAACAGGTAATAACAACCAGATGATAAATCATTAGGAACTATGCATAAAAGTACCATGTAATTTGGCCCTAATGTTATACAACCAGTCTACCTGTATGGTACATTGTATATGGCTAAGAAGATGCTTTTGTATGTGGACTATAAGATTATTCAGCATTCAACAAATAAAAATATAGACATACTGTCAGGGGATTGGAGGCAGAGAAGGAGGAGAGGGGGGAGAGAATGGGCACTTACAGAGATCATGTGCCTTTAATTAGCAGTTGCTCTTCTTCTGATGAGGAAGGAGACAAAGGGCTGTCGGGAGGCAATGAATCTGAGAGGGGAGGGCCATTTCTGGGAACCAGCCACTCTCAGAGCAGAGGAAGAAGGGGGGCTGGGCTTAGGAGGTGGATCTGCTGGGGGAAGAAGCGGAAAGAGCCATTCGAGGCAACTGACTGATCGTGATGGTGTCATTCTTTGAACTCCTGTAAATACTTTGAAGCTACCAATTAAACTCTGTAAATATGGCTGGATTCCCAGACTCAGCTAGCATTCACAGCTCATACCTGACACACACCAAGAATGACTCTGTGCTTTCCTGCCTTTGTTACTACAACTTGGTTAAGGCCAGCGTGCATTCACTTTCCTGTCTTCAGCAGATTTAAAAGCCAGGTGGATTTTGTTCTTTTGATTGCAGAAAATCTCTCATATATATATATAGAGAGAGAGAGAGAGCGCTTTATTGATTCCAAAAGAAAACAATCAGTCAACAAAAACACTTTAACAATTACAGAAAGATACAATAGTTTCATAATACATATCTTCTATGGCGACTTCCCATCACCCCATCATGGTTCCTTAGTACTTTTTGGTTTGTCACACTTATCTTTATCAATAATAATACATCTTAGTTCTCTTAATTTTCTACTTTCCTACAGAAGTCACTCCAGGCCTGCCAACAAGTTCAGATTTTTGCAGTGCTCTCTGAGATACTTTGTATACATGTCCCGTTCCCTCATAAATGTTTGTTCAGTCCAGTCTCTTAATTTTCCATCATTTTTGCTAATTCTGCAAACTCCAGTTTAGTCAGTGTTACATCTCCTTTCCAGTTTCTAGCTATTAGAATTCTTGCTGCCACAGTGGCATAGAGAAATCACTTCCTCACCTTTTTTGGTATATCCATGTCTGTTATGCCTAAAAGGAAGGCTTCAGGTTTGTTTGCTTTTGCAAAGGTAATCTTGAATATCTTTTTGAGTTCGTTGTAAACTCTTTCCCAAAATTCCTTTACTTTTCTACAGTTCCACCACATATGTAGCATTGTGCCTTCTGCCTCTCCACATCTCCAACAACATTTTGAAGTGTTCCTATACATTTTTGCTAGTTTTGATGGTGTTAAATACCACCTATATAGCATCTTCATAAAATTCTCTCTCAGCGTGTAGCACGCAGTAAACCTCAATCTTGTCTCAATTAGAACAGTGTTCCGTCCTGAGACTTTTCTCTCAATCTGGATAGTATTCAACAAAACTCTACAAGCACTCACACATCAATTTATTGAAGATCACAAGGCACATGTAGAAATATTTACTCATATTCCAATAGGCTGTTCTTTGGCTCTGAATGATAGCATACCACATAAATAAACAGATAAAATCCAGCGCACCCATCTCTGGATGTAAACCCTATTACAGTGGTACCTCGGGTTACATACGCTCCAGGTTACATACACTTCAGGTAACAGACTCCGCTAACCCAGAAATAGTACCTCAGGTTAAGAACTTTGCTTCAGGATGAGAACAGAAATCGTGCTCCGGCAGCACAGCGGCAGCAGGAGGCCCCATTAGCTAAAGTGGTGCTTCAGGTTAAGAACAGTTTCAGGTTAAGAACGGACCTCCGGAACGAATTAAGTACAGTGGTACCTCAGGTTAAGTATGTAACCTGAAGCGTATGTAACCTGAGGTACCACTGTATTATCCTGAAAGGGAGCAGTGTTACACTATAGCAGAAAACAACCAGAGTCCCATGACACATTAACACAAGACTTAACACATTTATTATAGATACTGTAATACTTATTGATAAAATTTCTAGTCATTAAAGGACGGCAATCAGATTATTTATTTAAGGGTGCAATTCTATGCTCATTCAGGAGCAATCTCCACATTGAACTGAGCGATTTACGGATTGAAATTAAGTGGTTTCCAGCTGTAATGCTTTAAGAGAATATGAAAAAAAGGATTATAAATAGGTAATAATATAATGGTAAGGATTTGCTGAACTAACAATTTGTGGTGGAATACAAAAAAGGGAGGTATGAGAAGGTCCAGGAAACAAGTTAAAGGAAAATAAGCAACTGAAAATTTATGTGTTTTTAATTTTCTTTATTCTGTATTTTTGTTATTTATCTGTTTTTTCTTCTTTTTTATTTTATTGTAATATTTTAAAAAATCTTAATAAATATCTTATAAAAAAAAAAGAACTGAGCGATTTACTTCAGGGCGAGAGCTGTTTCCTCTATGGCCACGGAACCCGTAAATTGCTGGGAATAAATCCCATTGAACTCAGTGGATTTACTTCAGAGGAGGCACAGTTAGGTTAGCACTGTAAGCAATGTAAGCACTGCTATACACAATCCCTGCCCCCACTCCCACTTCAGCTGCTCTGCCATTTCTTTAATGTGCCAATTCCATGGGATTAGCTTCTGAGCAGACATATCTTCTAATTCCCAAACTCTGCTTCCAACTCCACGCCCAGCTTTCTCTCCTCCTCCAGGCTTCCCAAGCCAGCAAAACAGCTTTTCTGCACTGCAAGGGCATTTCCCCATTCCCTCACTTTGCCTTCAAAGCAAGGAGAAAACACACACGTTCAAAAGTAGGTCTCTAATTTTTGTTGTCTTGCTGGCTAATTCTAAGTACTCTGTCAATTTTGGGATTGTTTGTTCTTTCCTCTTTTGTGCATATAGTATCCTTGCAGCTGTAGTGGCATAAAGGAAGAGATTGAGTACCTTCTTAGGAATATCAACATTTGTTATTCCTAGTAAGAAGGCTTCTGGTCTTTTGGGGAAAGTTATTTTGAGCATCTTTTTTTAGTTCTTCATAAACCGTTTCCCAGTAGGGTGTGTGTTTGTTGTTGTTGCTGTTTTGCCAACTTACACTTCCACCACATAAGGGACTAGGTGGCATTGTAGTCTAAACCACTGAGCCTCTTGGGCTTGCCGATCAGAAGGTCGGCAGTTCGAATCCGCTTGACAGTGGTGAGCTCCTGTTGCTCCATCCCAGTTTCTACCAAACTAGCAGTTCAAAAGCACACCAGTGCAAGTAGATTAATAGGTACCACTGCGACGGGAAGGCAAACGGCATTTCCGTGCGCTCTGGTTTCCGTCACAGTGTTCTGTTGTGCCAGAAGCGGCTTAGTCATACTGGCCACATGACCCGGAAAGCTGTCTGTGGACAAATGCCGGCTCCCTCAGCCTGAAAGCGAAATGAGCACCGCACCCCATAGTCACCTTTGACTGGACTTAACTGTCCAGGGGTTCTTTACCTTTACCCTTACCTTTTACCACCACAAATGAGAAAAGGTGTTTTCTATCTCTTGGCACTTCCAGCAAAGATTTGATCCTTTTTTGTACAGAATTTGCTGAGAGTTAGATACCATCTATACAGCATCCTAAATAAATAATGTTTCCTAAATAAATAAATTTTCCTTTAGGGTATAACACACCAATAAGTTCATTGTTGTTTTCCTTTCCCACAGGGTTATCTCAATATTATAACCTATGTTGATTGCCCAGTGTGTCATTGCTTTCATCAATTCATCCTTTGTTTCCCACTCAAGGATAATTTTATATATTTTGATATAGTTTCTCTTTGCTTCCCAGTAGGGCTTTTTCGAATTCCAACCCTTCTTCTAAAAATCCTTTCAGTTTATCTTCTTTGAACCTCTTGTGCAGCTAATGGTGTTGAAACCAGCCCATAATCCATTCCTGCAGATCTTCTCTTTTCCTGAGTACCACTATTCCTTCGTCAAATTCTATAAGCTCTTTATATAAACTCCAATTATTCCTCGTATTTATTTTCTTTATAGCGATTGCTTCAATGAGGGATTTTCCTTTCAAGAAGATCCTTCCACGAACTCTATGAGTTTGAGTAGCCGCTGTTCTTTTGTTGGCATGCTTTCCTTCTTCCAAGTCCTTGCATATACAATTCTTGCAGCTGCTGTTGCATATAAAACAGATTCTGAGCCTTCTTAGGTATTTCCTCTCCTACTATGGTCAGTAGAAAGGCTTTGGGTTTCTTAGAGAATGTAAATTTGAACATTTTTTTAAATTCCTCATATACCGTGTCCCAATGCTTTTTGGAGTGTTTACATTGCCACTTCCAACAAAGATTGGCAAGTTTAGATGGTGTAAGATACCATCTTTTTTATTGGTTTTTTTTTTAAGATATTTATTGAGATTTTCCACCTTAATACATTAAAAAATCAAAAAAGAAAAAACAAAAAAGTTAAAAACACATAAAGTTTACAATCCGTATTTTCAATAACATATTTCCCTGACTTCCCCACACCTCCCCTTCTTATATTCCAATTCAAATTGTTAGTTCAACAAGTTCTTATCCCCAATTTTTGACCTTTTTATATTTAATTCATTCTAGAAAAACCAATTTTAACTTATAAACATCAATATTTGTACATCAGTGCTCATTCTTAAAACCTTTTTCTAAAGTCGACCCAAATTCCCTTCCACAAATTCCCCAATTTTCATACTAATAACAAAACAAAATAAAAAACAGATTATAATTGTGCACCCTTTGGATTCCCAAACCCCACCCCCCCTTTCCCGGTTTCAATCCCCAACAAATGTCCATCAGTTTTAGTCTACTATCAGCCTGGAGACCTCACGTCCGAGGCTCTTAATTCTCTCTCAATTCCTCTCTGCCGGATTTTTTGGTAGTCCTTAGTATTAAACACCAGATCTCGGAGAAGCTCTGTCCCAATAGGGTCCATGTTTCTTCCAGCCAGACCTCCATACTTAAAAGTGGAGCCCGAATCTTGTTTCTTACTCCTTTTAAATCCAAATGTCCCGAAAGCTCCAACTTCCACCTTAATCAAATTTGTAATCCATAGGTCTTCAGATCTCCACATAAGGAGATCTCTCCATTCTTCAATCTCCAATTCAGACCAGATTTTCATCATCCAGTACTTATTTTCCTTTGTAACCATCATGTCAGGCCTCTGGCTCTCCTTTGTCATCTGCAACATTACATCTCCTCCTTCCTTTTCCTCAGAAACAACATATATCTCTTTCTCCACACTCTCAAATCTCTCAAGTTTCTCTTCTTGTCCAGCTGCATGAACTTCCCGAGTCAAATCCTTATCAAATTCAATGAATTTGTTTACTGTTAAGTCCAGAGTTGCAACATTGGTAGCCAAAACATCAATTTGGCCTTGTAACTTTCCCAAGAGAAGAAAAACTCTGTCCAATTTAGCTTGAATTTTTCCTCCTTCAGCCATTCTTGTAATGTCCCAAAACCCCCTCTAGAGGGATTTTGGTTACTTAATCTTCCTTCCAGTTCAAATCCAAAAATCAAGTTAGTTTGTATCAGTTCTTCCTTGTTTTCAACAAAATATAACCAAATTGTAACAAATATATCCAGCAGAGACAACAGAAACAAAGTTCTCTTTTTCCTTCTTGACAGCTAATTTGACAGCTGTCAAACTCTTCTATATCTCCTCAACAGGCTCTCTCGCGGATCACTCCCGGGTCCGGGCGGGTGGCACTTCAGCTCTCAAAATTAGCTCTTATCCTCCAGTAAAATTACTTATACTGCCAAATCGTGAAATTAATGTCTTTTACCCAATAAAGAAAAAGAAGTTCTCTCGACCTTAGTTAACTAGTCCTTGCTTTAAATTATTTACAAGACGGGGAGACGGACTTCCTGTTTGCGCCTTCCCCGATCATGCCTAATTCAAAAAAAATTTTTTTCTTTGCAAATCCAATTTCCATACTACTCACAGGTTGTTGCTTTTAAAGTCCAATTGTTCACAAGAAGAAGTCAGCGCTCTCCGACCATGGCATGCGGCTTCACTCCGCAGGAGAAGCAGTCGACTCTCAGCACCGCGCCGCTCGCCCCGCCCCCGTTCCGAAGCCTTTAAAAAGGCTCCTTCGCGGGTCGGGGGGCGCAAATGGTGCCCACCGAGTCACCAGGTTCACAGGCTTCAGCGCCTGTGATTTCTGAGGGTCCCTGCGTCGCCGCAGCGGCAAGACCCAAATCCTGCGGAGCCGATTCCCTCCGGAGCTCGGAGGGAATCCGCCATTAGTCGATGGCGCTAACCCGGAAGCCCTACCATCTTTTTTATTGTTGTTGTTGTTTAGTTGTTTAGTCATGTCCGACTCTTCGTGAACCCATGGACCAGAGCACGCCAGGCACTCCTGTCTTCCACTGCCTCCCGCAGTTTGGTCAAACTCATGTTTGTAGCTTCGAGAACACTGTCCAACATCTTGTCCTCTGTCATCCCCTTCTCCTACAGTTATTCGAAGCAGAGAATAAAAGAGAACTTACCTAAATTCAACTTCCTATCATGTGAAGACCTTCCTTATCTGATCTACGAAGGTTCAATTTGATTAGCTGAACTTTTCACTTGTACACTGGACTTTCAGTCCTTGTGCAATTGCTCATTTATAGTTTTAAAGCCCTTGCATACCTTTTAAGATAACTCTATTAATAATGGCACATCATGTTCCTACAGTGATTCAAAGCAGAGAATAAATAAAAAAGAACAAATGAGAATTAGAGAAACCAGCAGAGGCAAGAACACCGCCAGTCTGCAGAGCAAGAGTTGGGGAGAGACACAAAGCGGAGGGAAGGGGAAGCTTCCAATGGCTGGGATCGCGGCTTCCATCTCTTGGCTGGGGAGCCAACTCTCCTGCTGCCACAACAACCTCCCAGCTCTGGCCTTGTCTCTCCTACTACTTGCTCTGCTGCTTGATTACATCAAGCGGAGGAAGAGAAGCAGCCGCTGGCCACCAGGACCCACCCCTCTGCCTTTCATTGGGAACTTGCTACTGCTAGATGTAAATAACCCACATAAAACTGTTCAAGATGTAAGTACTGGCTGCACCATCTCTGAGGACACTGCATGTTACTGAATGATTGCATTAGCCAAGCTCTTAGTATTATTTAATTAGTTAGCCAGCTAGTTATTATCTGTTCTTCAGCCTAAGGCTACAGGGCAGGTAGTGGCTGTACTAGAATCCCGACCCCCTCCATAATATTGCACAATATTCCGCTACAGTTTTTGTTCTCATTAAATTGATGCAGATTGGTGAACCAACGACCCTCTGGTGGGCAGCTCCACTTGAAATGATTTCAATAAAAAAGAAAAATATGGAAAAACTAGGGGTAACATACAAACAGCATTTCAAGGGAAGAGCAAGGCCAATTACAATTGAAACCATATGAAGAACTTAAACAGTTTTGTACCACCTGGCTACAATATCATCAATTATATGACAAATTTAACTCTGACAATAAAATAGGTTTCCAAAAAGAAGAATCCAGATTCCAGATAGAACTTTTGAACAATCCCAAAAAATATCTATCAAAAATGTATAATTTATTACTTGAATGGGAACTAAAAAATGAACAAATTAAAGAAGTAATGATCAAGTGGGACAGGATTTTAGATACGCAATTTCATTAGATCATTGGGAAAAACTTTGGAAATCAGATATTAATTTCACCGCATGCATTACTATCAAAGAAAATATTATGAAGATGTTTTACAGGTGGTACTTAATTCCTGTAAAACTGGCTAAAATTTATAAACTAACATCGAATCTGTGTTGGAGATGTAAGGTATCAGAGAGATCCTTATATCATGTATGGTGGGGATGTGATAAAATTTTAAAAAATTGGGGAAATATACATGAGGAACTGAAAAAAATGTTTAAAACAACAATTGGTAAGAAGACAGAAACATTCCTTTTAGGAATTATAACAAATGACATCCCAAACGACATGAAGAGAATCTTTTTATATGCAACAGCTGTCACAAGGTTATTGATTGCAAAAAATTGGAAATCAGAAGAAGTACCAACATTGAAAGATTGGCAATATAAATTTTTTGAAATGATTGAATTAGCAAAAATGATGGCAACAATTAGAATGCAATCTAATCAAAATCTCAAACAGGAATGGAAATGTGTAGAAGAATACATGACCAAAAGATGCTTCAACAAGCATTAACTGATATGTATATTCTGATTTCACAAAGTTAAGTTAAGCTAAGCAGATATATAAGATTGAATGTTTAATTATTAAGATACAAAATTACAATCTCAATAATAATAATAACAAGGAAGTCACGCACGGGTGGAGGGAAGACACAGGGCAAGAAATAAGAAATGGATAAATGTTGGTACATAATGAAATGTGAAAATGTGAATTTACAAATATAATGTATATGTATCAATATGTAAAGATTGCATATATGTATTGCAACATTAAAATAAATAAATTAAGTGCAAAAATTTTTTTGATGCAGATTGGCAAACACACACACACACAGAGAGAGAGAGAGAGAGAGAGAGAGAGAGAGAGAGAGAGAATTTATTTTTGACACAGCCCTGCTACCAATGTTCAATGGCCTGCCAAGGACACTAATACCATACAGTGGTGGCTTTAGTCTGAGAGAATTAGGATTACGGTAATAAGGAGAGCTTTCATTTAAATTTGGCTTTGCGTTGTTACATTGGTCTTTTTATGAACCATTTTTAAAAGTCCCCAAGGGTTTCTTAGTTTACATGATGCATTTTCACTCCTCCTCAACCAAAAGGAAGCAGTCTGTAGCGTGCACAACAGCAACCCCAGTGTCTGACCACCCCTGCCGCCTCCAAGCCACCAAGTGAGGCTCTCCACCTCCTCCCTGCCCAGAGCAATGCAAAGAGGGCAGAGATGGAAGGGAAGGGCTTTGCTAGCACCAGGGGCGTAGCTAGCTACTCCCGCACCCGAAGCAGCATGGGCTGGGTGAGCCTTCCATGGGGGCACTGCGGTCATCCATGCACAGGGTCGGCACAGCCATCCGCCCAGGGTGGTGGTGTGGTGAGCTGCCCATGGAGTCTGCCTGGCAGACGCAAGCCCCACCTGGAACAGAATAAGATTCAGGGGAGGAGGTGCTAGTCTGCTGTTGTCAGGTGAAAGTTTATGGGTAGAACAACCTGATAGGGCTGATCTCTCATCAGAGTTTGTGGAGGCCCTGATCCCTTCCCACACCATCTCTTCCTCTGTGGAGAAGTGAATGTTTATTCATAGCATAGCAGAATCATAGCACACAGCCAGCGTAGTAAAACCAAAATTTCAGCATCATTTTTACATAAACATTAAAACAATCCAAGTGGAATTTAACAATCCATATACTAATTAAATAGATTTAAAATATGTATCCGAGGAAATATAAACTCCATTACAAGTTTTTTTAAAAAAATAAATAAAAGAATTTGACTGTGAGCTGTGTCAATATATGACTGTTTGTGGAGCTGTATAATCTTTTGCTTTTGTTGACTTATGGCTATTGCACAATGAAGTCTGCAGTGGAAAAGAACTTGGCCCACAGTTTCAACGTGACCACTCTTACATGGGCAGAACTTCTCGCCGTGGGGAATCTTTTTGTATCTGCCTTCCAATAGTGCGGATGGCAAGACATTGAATTTGGCTTGCGTAAATGCCTTTCTAAATTTGGGGGTGACCAAGTCTGACAAATAATTGGGAACTGCTGGGGCCATTTTGTTTGTCCAAAGTGTGGAATATACCTCAGCTTGCACTAAATGGTTTTGTAGTTTGGTATCTCTAATTCTCATTGAAATGTTCATTTTTGCTTGGGTGCTCCTCTCTCCCTCTCTCTCTCTCTACCCTGAGAAAACTAGTCTTTCTGTATATATATTCTGGCGAAATGATTAAACATTTTTTATTAAACACCTCAAGCCTGAAATATGTCTGTGCTTTCTGGAATTTCCCATATATATTGTACTGCAACATTATACCTTCCCTACTTTTATTGTCCTTTCCCCCTGGATAATTTTCTCCCTTTCCTTCCTATTGATCAAAGCTGAAAACAAAGTTTGGACCAGTCATCTCTCTGCAGTTTGGATGGCGAAATATGGTCATCCTGAGTGGGTTCAAGATGATAAAGGAGGCCCTGGGACAAAACCCTGAGAACTTTGTTGACCGACCAGAAGTTCCACTGTTCAGTCTACTAAACCGTGGAAAGAATTGTGGAGGTGAGTATAGCTGATACCCTGATGGACTGGATAAGAAGCAGTAGAGTTGGAGAAACAGGCAGGAAGTGACCAGGCATGCAAGTGTGCCAGGATGGCACCTCAGGTGGTAAGTGAAAGACTCTGTTGCCTGGGAGAAGATGCATATTCATGTGACGTGGCAGGAGGTTTTTGATAAATTTCTTCTTCCTAAACTTGCCTGTAAACAACTAAGTAGGGACAGGAAGGTAGACTAGAAGTGTTTGTGGGTTTATTTGCAAAGTCAGCCATATTGTTCCACAGGACAGCTATCATCTGCTGGTTGTGTGTCAGCATAAGATGGAAGGCAGCCCATTGGAAAGTTAACAGACATTGTTTAGTCTCTGCAGTTGTCAATCGAGTCCGAAGGCCAGAAAAATGGGCCAGCAGTTTAATGGGGACTCTACCATTCTTCACTTGTAAAAACAACAACAAATTAAGCAAAGCAAAGAATTAACTTTGGAATGTTTCTTTGGACAACTTGTCATGTTATTATATTTTATATTATTTTATATTATTTTATATTATTTTATATTATTTTATATTATTTTATATTATTTTATATTATTTTATATTATTTTATATTATTTTATATTATTTTATATTTTACATCCTCCAGGAATAGGATTTGCAACATGTGACAATGGCTGGAGGGAGCAGAGGCGATTCATTGTCTCCACCCTCAAGAATTTTGGGATGGGGAAGAAAACGCTTGAAAAAAGAGTGTCTGAAGAAGCTGGATATTTGTGTTCTGAGTTAAAATCCAAAGAAGGTACATCTCATTCCTGGGGACTTTTTCCCTGCTATGGGATCTCACTTGATGCAAAGCATGAGGAGCACTCTATACTTTATACAGAAACTAACTCCCATCTCCAAAGCTTCTCATACAGTGGTACCTCCATTTACGAACTTAATTTGTTCCGGAGGTCCATTCTTAACCCGAAACTGTTCTTAACCTGAGGTGCACTTTTGCTAATGGGGCCTCCTGCTGCTGCAGCACTGCCAGCATGCAACTTCCGCTCGCATTCTGGGGCAAAGTTCACTACCCAGAACACCTACTTCTGGGTTAGCAGCGCTCATTACCCA
Source organism: Podarcis filfolensis (assembly GCF_964270895.1). Taxonomy (NCBI): domain Eukaryota; kingdom Metazoa; phylum Chordata; class Lepidosauria; order Squamata; family Lacertidae; genus Podarcis; species Podarcis filfolensis. The sequence goes on along the minus strand of NC_139612.1, from coordinate 44,151,125 downwards.
AAGTGTTTGTAAGGAGGATGGTACATAACCCGAGGTTCCACTGTATTTAATTTTTGAAGCATGTAAAATGATTACTAATAATCTTGTGGCACTATAAAGAATGCAAAAATTATTATGGCATAAGCTTTCATGGACTATAATTCTCTTTATGAGATGTACTGAGTGAAAACCTAAATTACTTGTGTGGTAGCAAAGGAATTGGTGCTCCGAGCATGAAGTGTGGACATTTCATTTTTTTTTTATTTAAATATTTATTCAAATTTTCCACATTTAATACAAAAAATCAAAAAAGAAAAAACAAAAAAAATTAAAAAACACATAAAGTTTACAATTCCATATTTTCAATACCATATTTCCCTGACTTCCCCACACCTCCCCTTCTTGTATTCCAATTCAAATTGTTAGTTCAACAAGTTCCTATCCCCAGTTTTTAACCTTTTTATATTTAATTCATTTTAGAAAAACCAATTTTAACTTATAGACATCTATATTTATACCTCAGTGCTGAAACCTTTTTCTAAAGTCGACCCAAATTCCCTTCCACGAATTCCCCAATTTTCATACTAATAGCCAAACAAAATAAAAAACAGATTATAATTGTACACCCTTTGGATTCCCAGACCCCACCACCCCCTTTCCCGGTTTCGATCCCCAGCAAATGTCCATCAGTCTCAATCTACTATCAGCCTGGAGATCTCACGTCCGAGGCTCTTAATTCTCTCTCAGTTCCTCTCTGCCGGTTTTTTTGATAGTCCTTAGTATTAAACACCAGATCTCGGAGCAGCTCTGTCCCAATAAGGTCCATGTTTCTTCCAGCCAGACCTCCATACTTAAAAGTAGGGCCCAAAAGTCCAATTGTCGCGAAAACTCCAGCTTCCACTTTAATCAAATTTGTAATCTCCAATTCAAACCAGATTTTCATCATCCAGTACTTATTTTCCCTTATAATCATCATGTCAGGCCTCTGGTTCGATTTCTTATTTTCCTTTGTAAGCATCCTGTCAGGCCTCTGGCTCTCCTTTGTCATTTGCAAAATTACAGCTCCTCCTTCCTTCTCCTCAGGAACAACATATGTCTCCTTCTCCACACTTTCAAAATTCTCAAGTTTCTCTTTTTATCCAGCTGCATGGGCTTCCTGAGTCAAATCCTTATCCAATTCAGTAATGTTATTTACTGTTAAGTTCAGAGTTGCAACATTTGTAGCCAAAACATCAATTTGGCCTTGTAACTTTCCCAAGAGAACAAAAACTCTGTCTAACCCAGCCTGAGTTTTCCCTCCTCCAGCCATTCTTGTAATGTCCCAAATCCCCCTCTAGAGGGATTTTGGTAACTTAGTATTCTTTCCAGTTCAAATCCAAAAGTCAGATTAGTTTGTATCAGTTGTTCCTTGTTTTCAACAAAATAAAACCAAATTGCAACAAATATATCCAGCAGAGACAGCAGAAACAAAGTTCTCTTTTTCCTTCTTGACAGCTGATTTTGACAGCTGTCAAACTCTTCTATTTCTCCTCAACAGGCTCTCTCGCGAATCACTCCCGGGTCCGGGGGGGGTGACACTTCGGCTCTCAAAATTAGCTCTTATCCTCCAGTAAAATTACTTATACTTATACTGCCAAATTGTGAAATTAGTATCTTTTATCCAATAGAGAAAAAAAAGAAGTTCTCTCGACCTTAGTTAACTAGTCCTTGCTTTAAATTTTTTACAAGACGGGGAGGCGGACTTCCTGTTTGCACCTTCCCCGATCGTACCAAATTCAAAAGAAAATTTCCTTGACAAGTCCAATTTCCGTACTACTCACGGGTTGTTACTTTTAGGGTCCGATTGTTCACAGGAAAAAGTCAGCGCTCTCCGACCATGGCACGCGGCTTCACTCCACAGGAGGAGCAGTCGACTCTCAGCACCGCGCCGCTCACCCCGTCCCCCGTTCCGAAGCCTTTAAAAAGGCTCCTTCGCAGGTCGGGGGGCGCAAATGGTGCCCGCCGAGTCACCAGGTTCACAGGCTTCAGCGCCTGTGATTTCTAAGGGTCCCCGCGTCGCCACAGCGGCAAGACCCAGCTCCTGTAGAGCCGATTCCCTCCGGAGCTCGGAGGGAATCCGCCATTAGCCGTTCGCGCTAACCCGGAAGTCCCTGAAGTGTGGACATTTCAGGACATCTCTGCAACCCTTTAGCTCATCCAGTATGCAAAATAATGTAAGCACCATAACCAGGTGTTCTGGAGTCCAGAATCTGAGGGACCTCAAATTATTTTCCATGTAGCAGTACTGGCAGCAGCGCAGCTGATTCCCTTTCAGGTCCTCTTCAGATCTTGCTGTCATGAGAAAGGACTGGAAGAAAGTGAGAGAGGTTGGTGGTTGAGAGATATGAAGTTGCTCATTTTAGCCAGTCAGCCCCTCTGTCCCAGTCCCCCCGCAATGTCCTACTTCTATTATTCAACTTTAAGAGGAGTAGTGCCTCTGCTGGGGAAAACTCAGCTGCCGTGTGTGGCTCCTAGAAGCTGTCAGCATGCGATAGCGGCCGCAGCCCAGGAATGGCTTCAAATGGGTGGCTAAGCAAGGTGAGGGTAGCCAATGGGTCTTTCACTCTTGGTGAGTTAGGGGCTTTCATTGCATGCAAAGACAGGCTCTGGCAGACTGAATGGATGAGACCAAAAGTGGGTCCAACAGTCAAGAAGGGGTGTGTGTGTGTGTATGTGTGTGTATATATATATATGTTTGTGTGTGTGTGTGTGTGTATGATGTCCAGTAGCACCTTAGAGACCAACTAAATTGTTCTTGGTATAAGCTTTCATGTGCATGCACACTTCTTCTGATACACTGAAGCAGAAGTCACCAGACCCTTATATATGGTGGGAGGGTGGGGTGGGGTTTTTCTCAGGAGGGTAGTAGGAGATGGATGATTGACTCAATGGGTATGGTACACCTTTGGACGACTGTTAATGACTGCAATTAGTCCTACAGGAAAAAGCAAGGGATAGTATGCAGATGATTAGCATATGTAATGAGACAGGAATCCAATATCTCTATTAAGACCAGGCCTCGCCATAGTTTTCAGTTTAATGATAGGTTGTAATTCAGCAACTTCTCTTTCAAGTCTGTCTCTTAATAGAGATATTGGATTCCTGTCTCATTCCCTTGCTTTTTCCTGTGGAGCTGCTAAGATGGTTGGATGGTGCTTTGTACGCCTCCTTCTGGCAACTACTGCAGCCCAGCTGGTGCCAAATGTATTGCTCTGCTTTCCTTCACATCAGTGACGCCGAGAGGTGAGTTTTGTTGTCTGGGCAGCCCAGGATCTCCATGCAAATTCTGCCCCGGGGAAGTCGCTTCAGTGCTATTTACACAGTGGTTTGACTTCACCCCTGGAGGCACACTCCATTCTCTCTCGAGACAGACAATGCCAACAACAACATCCATGTTATGTAGCAAAGGATCTCAGGAATTTACAGTCCCATTTATTGAAAGGGTAAATAGTTTATAGGTGGTGGAGTACAGCTTCCAACATTCCCATATCCTGGCTATGGCTAATGGGAATTGAAGCCAAAAATACCCGGAGGATAGCAAGTTATGGAAGGCCAACCTCAACAATGGCTGTTTAATGAAGAATGGGCAATATATGACAACATACTTCTGATCTGCTCCTTGTTCTTACATCTCATCCAGGTTCTCCTTTTGATCCACAAATCCTCATCTACAGGGCTGTTAGTAATATCTTCTGCACTCTAGCATTTGGTGACCGCTTTGAATACAGTGACAATACATTCCTGAAGCTAATGCATGTGACTGAGGAATTCATGAAGGAAGCAATCAGAAATTTGCCCCAGGTACCTTAATGAGTTTGTCTGGGCATTAAAAGGAAACAGCCATTTGAAGTGTATGTTTTGTGTGACTACCACATCCGAGTTATGGAGCATCCCCACTAAGGTGCTTATCTGAATCAATCACTTCAGCATATCTTTAAAACCTGGTATTCTTAAAGAAAAAAGAAGAGGAACACAAGCTAAAGACCAAGACAGCAAGATTAAAACACGAACATAGGCAAACAAAAGTTAAAAGTGATTTATGAAAAATTATTAGAGGCAGAAAAACCTATTACAAATTACTTCAGAAAGAAAATTAGGACAATTCCATTCATTAAAAAAGATAATTGTCAACATGCTACTAACAAGCATTAATTAAAGCAGGGGTGCAAAATGATAATGAACAAAATAATGGTATCAGATTACAGTAAATGGTAGGAATTAGCATCCACTAGTATTTGGACAGATGTTGGAAAAGCTTTTGATAGGATGAAGTGCATTACCATTTTCGTGTGATGAAGAAATATGGGTTTGGTGCAAAATTCAGCTATGTTTTACTCAGAATTGACTCAAAGAACATGAGTAAAACTGGTCTATTGAATTCAGTAGGTTTACTCTGAGTAAACCTTAACAGAAGGCCACCCTTTATTTTATTTCATAAAACCTCTAAGTGGTATTAAAAAGATATATAATATATGCTTTAAAAGTTGGCGGATAACTGGTAATGACATTGAAAGCTCTTTATGTTTTAGGACTAGGATATCTGAAGGAGCTGGCTTCTCCCACTAATGAGAGCCTACCAGCCTATTCAGAGACCCTTGTATCTCCTAACATCCCCACAGATTATGGCTAAGAAAAGTTAATTATCAATGGATATGCTCAGTCTCTGGAACTCTGTACCACAGGGTGGATGTGAGGGAGGGAATGGGAGTGAAGCTGGCAAGGAATAATCTCCCCGTCAGTATGAAGAACTGACTGGTTAGGAACTACCTATCAGAATGCACTTTCACTTCTAGTGAAATATTTATTAAATGTCTTTTGTATCTGAAAAGGTTGTGATATCTCTTCTTTCTCTGATTTCTGCCCTGCCAGCTTATTGCTGCAGGATCCTGGTTGTCCTATTTTCCTGGACCTCATCGTAAACTGCAGAAACGCTATGGAGATATTAGTATAATTCTAAAAGAGATTGTGAGTGAACATAAGAAAACCAGAGATCCTACCTTCCCAAGAGATTTGATTGATGCATTTCTGGAGGAGATAGATAAGGTAGGAAGACGTTTATAGACACAGAACCACTGGGACTTCTTTTGTAGCTTCTTCATTAGGATTGATTTATTTAGAATTTCTGCCATCTAAACCATGCCAGTAAAATTACAAGACCTGGTGGGTAAACACCTCTAACTCTTTACCCTGACATCAGCTTGTGCATTTGAGTTCACCACCTTGGAGAAAAAGATGGGAGACAAATTAAATAAACAAACAAGCCGTCATTAAGCAGTTGTTTCATATGCCCAGACAATGACAACCTATGCTCTGAAACTGGTGAGTTTATTGCTCAGTGCAATTATGCCAAAGAAAGAGCGAGGCTGTATTAGATGTTACTGTGGGATGAGGCTGCCATTTTTTTCAACACCCATGTGCTTTATGAAATGCAGTATTTCTCAAGAAACTGAGCAGCTTTTCCTTTATTATTCACTTTGCTTTGGTCAGATATATACTATTGATAGCAAGGGGAAAGATCATTAGTACACACTATTCTCTAACAAATATGACATGATATTGTGCTATTTCCATGTGAGTTACTAGCTTGTTCCATCTCCTTCAGGCTAAAGGGAAACCAGATAGCAGTTTTAATGAGCAAAACCTTATTAATATCCTTGTTGACCTGTTTATGGCTGGCACTGAAACAAGTTCTTCCACCGTACTCTGGGGACTGTTGAACATGGTCAATCATCCTGAGGTTCAGAGTAAGTGATCAGTATTGGGGAAGGTAGACTGATCCCTCATGGGGTTTTCCAATTGAAAGGCTTACTCATGGGCAAGTTAGCTGTGCAATTGCTTTAGATCTGATTTGGATTCAAAACTTCCACATCAGGAGGAAGGCCAGGATAACAATTCAATAAATAAATTACAATTATGAAATGGCTCAAAATAGAAACAAGGCAGTTGGAACCAAGCACTTGGAAAACAAAGCTGCTTTGCCTAATAAAACTTTATTTGTATTTTGGAAGCTGTTTCTTTGTCCTAACTATGTATCACTTTGTAACAACTCTGCACTAACTCTGGAAATTCTTTTTAATCTGTGTCCTTAAATGTTGATGCTCATAGGCTCTCATCTGGGTATTTTTCAAAAAGGTGGTTTTTTATTTACAGTATTCACAAATAGATCCACTTCTGAATAGCTGAGTGCCCCTTAAGTATGTATGCCTTCAAACGAATAGGCATTTGAACACCTAAATCTGATGTTACTTCATAGAATTGTCGAGATGGAAGGTACTCTGAGGGTCATCTAATTCAACCCCCTATAATGCAGGAATCTTTTGCCCAATGTGGGGCTCAAATCTATGCTCTATCAACTGAGCTATTAGTTACAGTGCAGATTAATGAAGATAAAAGAATTTGAAACAGCTGAGACGATGTGGGAAATGTACATGTCTACAATGGAGAAGAACTGCATAGATTATATAAACAAATGATAAACTAAACCACCACCCACCAAAGACTGAATCAATATTTGGGTTATGTGGGGGATATTCAGTAGACCCCTACTTGGAGCCCCAGATTTAAATCTGTGCTCAGCCTTAAAACTCGCAGAGTGTCCAGGGCTGCTGAAATTTTCTATGCAAACAACAACAACATGCTACCATAACATGCTTGGAGAATTGGAAGGATTAAGACACATATGCAATGCAATAATACTTCTAAATGAATATTTCCAGAAAGGGTCCAAGAAGAAATTGATGAAGAGATTGGCAGGGTACGATCCCCTGTGATGGAAGACCAGTTGAAGCTGCCTTATACTTGCGCTGTGATACATGAAATTCAACGATGTGCTGATGTTTTACCTTTTGCAATGCCATATATGGTCCACAGAGATACTGAGGTTGGCAAGTTTGTCATTCCTAAGGTAAATCAGAACCAGGGTGGTCACACGTGAGAGATCTTTATGCTAACAGTAGCAAAAGTCGATTGAACTGGAACTCATGGCTGCAAAGTAAAAAAAGTTGCAGGAATTCATAGTAACTACTTGCACATCAATTGAACAAGAGACAGACTAACTCAAAGCTGGCTAGTGCATGCTTTAAATAGGGAGCAATTATGACCGCACAGCAGGCACAATGTGTTGCCTCTTCTGTTACCGTAAACCAGCATTGCAAACCAACCCCAAATGTTATGCCGGAGAAACAGCTTGTGGTAAATTTCTATGCTGCCAGCAGCCATTAGTGTAAAATGCAGCCTGGAAGGATCACACAACACGGTCACATAGTCAAGAATTGCAAGGAGAGAGAACTTGGTAGGCCTAAATGTCTAGTATAAAACCCTTTTAAGAGTAGTACTGGAAATACCAGGAACTGTAGCAAAAGGAACTTTCTGTTTTTTCACAGATGAGTAGGGAATCCAGCACCCTACTCAGGCCCATGAAGGCCACTGGGTGATGCTGAGCCAATCACCTTTTCTCAGCCTAACATACCTCAGTAGCCCTGTTATGAGGATGAAATGGAGGAAGAACTACCGGTATGCATGCTGCCATGATGATGGGATGTAGAGGCAATAAGTAAATAAATGTAAATAAGCACATTTCAGACAGGTACTTCATAAGACACATTACTTGCAGATTTAAATGACATACCTTCTTCTACAATTGCCTTGAATCAGAGGGGTGACTTCGTAATGGGAATGGAAGAATTTCTCAATCTGTCTTTTTTCAAATCTTACATTCAATTCTCCACATTTCAGCAAATTGTCTTTAAGAACTTCCTGAAAATTTACCAAATGTGTTAACACACATTTGTCCTGATAAGCTCTTTCCTCCTCTCTCTCTCCTCCATGCAGGCCTGGACTCAGCACTGGGTATCCTTGGACTTGGCCCCCTGCTGCTGATGTGTGCTCCAGCCACCCACAAGCTTGCCTTACCAGCAGTGGATTCTAATCTCTTGCTTTTTCTTGCCATTTTAGGAGACTGCTGTCTTTAATCATCTGTCCTCTGTGCTAAAGGATGAGACAATGTGGGAGAAGCCACATGAATTCTACCCAGAGCACTTCCTGGATGCAGATGGGCAGTTTGTCAAGCGAGAGGCCTTCCTACCTTTCTCTCTAGGTAAATCCAAAAGAGGAATGGCTGAGGTATAAGAGGAAAGATTATAAGCTGTCCTGTTATCTTCCTTTCTCTTTCCCGCCTGATGGGAAAGCAAGAGTAACAGGTTTCCATAGTCAGCTCCTTGAGAAGAGAGAGTATGTACTTTTGACTCAAACTTGTTTTTTTTTAATAAAAAAACAACCATCAGGATCATACTTTACAACCAACTTCCCCTATTTCCTGGCTACCTTCTAAGGAGAAAATATTGAGAAGACATAGACATTTCAGATTGTACTTCAAAAGTGGTTTATATTTGTGTGTGGTTATTTGAAATAACCAATTTTCAGAACCACTGCAGTCTGTGACTGTGTTGAATTCAGCTTTGGGCACATTTTAAGTGTGTTTTACAGTGACAAGCAGTTCTGTGGCTGCAGGGAATATAGGCCATAGTGGCATTCCAACTCATGTTAAGAAAATAGTGGTCATGCTTTAAGATCACACCTCTACCTGTGTAACCAGCAGGGTAGCACAGCAGAGCTTCAGGATCTTTGTCCTTTACCATTGTCAGCCATTTCAGAGTTGATGATGAAGAAAATTCTTTGGCCACACCGTTAGAAATAAAGTGCTTTATAGCCATAAGACCATTATTATTCACACTATATACATGAAGTTAGGAGATGCTAGTGCACCATATACTATACCCTACTAAGTATAGTAACCTTGTCTTAGGAGGCTGTAGTCAAAATAGTAAAAGAGACTTAAACTAGAGAGAGGCTCACACATGGCTGCTGGATGCAGCTGGCTGTATATCAGTCAACACACACAGACACCCCTCTTTCAGGTGAGAAAGGGGGGGTATGGAGTCATGCCAGAAACTTGTAGTCTTGAGCTGTATTCAGGTGGACCGCCACAGCTGGCTTTCCAACTCGAAACATAAATCAGTTGAGGACAACTCAAGAGACAGACCCAAGCACGATCAATGCAATTAACAGCAATATTTAATTTACACTAACACTCCTTCTAACTGGGCAGGTTTAGATCCATTCCAATCTGGATTCGAGCATGGCCATGGGGCGGAGTCGCTCTGATAGATGAGCTTTTCAGGGAGTGGGACAGGCAGAATGCAACTTTGCTTTTGCTTCTTGTTGTCTCTTCTTCTATTTATATTTAATATCCCTAGTGCCATTAAGATTGAATTACTGCAATGCGCTCTGTATGGGGCTTCCTTTGTGCTTGATTCATAAGCAAAATGTTGTGGCATGAATCCTGATGGGAGAGAGACCCTAACAGCGCATAACCCCTCTGTCCAGAGACCTGCACTGGTTGCTCATTTGCTACTGGTCCAAATTCAAGGGGTTAATATTAGTATATTAATCTTTTGGCCACTTGGGACTAATAATTAAACCCAGAGACTCTGAGATAATAATAGCTAGGTAGGCTCAGCTCACTCTTTAAATTTTAAAAGAATTGCAAGGACCAGTGTGCGTAGGAAGCTAAATTTTACGCCTCCCTGTAGCCTGGACTGCAAGAGCAAAGGGCGGCGAGTGAACCAGCCCCTCCCCACCGCTGCCTCCCACAGTTTGGTTCTCTCTGTTGACACCAGATGGAGATCTTTGTTCCTACTGATGAACAGGCCTTTAACCTCTGGAACCTGTTTATTGATCCAGCCAGCTGTCTGTAGTGGGTAGTGTGGTAAGGCAGTTTTGTGTGGAGTAAATAACAAGACCTTTGACAAAGTTACAGTAAAACAAAGCTAGACTAGAGGCAGCAATTTCATCAGTTATTGTTACAGTGTAAAGGGAGGAGGGAAGAGGTATTGCGATGAGGTTAATCTGATGGACAAATTCCTGCCCGGCTCTGAATATGGCGACCAGCAATTTGTCCATAGGAAGCAAGGTCAAGCATAGCCAAAAAGCCTAGAAAAGAGGGAGGGAGAGAGAGGGGGACGGAGATCCGATGAGGGACCAGGTGGGGAGGTGGATACTGACCAGATTTTAAATACACAAGATGCAGGCCAGAGTGGAGCCTATAGGTGCAGTCCGATCCACCCCTTCCTCCTGATCTCATGCACAAAATACTATGTCTCCTTTTCCTACAGGTCGCCATGCATGCCCTGGAGAACCTCTGTCCAAAATGGAGCTCTTCCTCTTCTTCACCAGCCTTCTGCAGCATTTCACCTTTTGCTTTCCAAGAAACTGTCCCAGGCCCAAGATAGAAAGAGTATTTACCCTAATCACTAATCCATCCCCTTTCCAGATTTGTGCCATTCCTAGATAATATTTCTAAGCTTAGTGTATCTTACAGTTTAACCATTAACCTCAAAAACAACTACAGAAGCCAGTAACATGAAGCATTTATTCATTTTATGTATTAATAAACATACCAATACGTAATATCAGCACAGTTTACAACCATAACACCATACAATAAAACCATATAAAAATTAAAATTGAAGATCAACCAACTGTTAAAGTTGTAGAGTCAGGGCAAAAAACAAACAAACCCAGCCATGGAAAATGCAAGCATGCGTTACAAGATATTTGGCTTGCACTCCCAGAGTATATCACCTCAAGCTTTTTAATTTCTGCAGTGAGATTTTAACCTCTTGTTCATACATTCTCTTCCTTCTGATCACCTCACATATGCAGTTAACCCTTTGAACAGCCTTAATTACATTCCACAATACTGGGGCGCCTATGTCTGGCAAGTCATTCTCTTTTTTTAAAAAAAATATTATTAGTCTTTCCATGTAAACATCCTCTAACAATATTTCTCTAACAATTTTCCATATCCCCCCCTCCCCTGGACTTCCCTCATATTCTCATTTTGTTTTATTTCCATATGCAAGTCATTCTCTTTAAAGTAAAGGTCCAAAGGTTTAGCTAAACATTCTTTGGACGCTGCACAAGTGAGAAGACCAAGGTCAAAGTACCAGTTTTGGTTCCTGGGGGGAAGTGCACCAAAGTTTAAGTTAATGGAGACTGGTGCATGATCAGAGACTGTTATAGACCCAGTTTCTGCACTCGCCACCTGATGAAGATCACCTTTTGGTATTAATATTAGGTCTATGTGTGACATTGATTTATTGTTGGGAGTGATTTGGCATTTCTTTGCTGGTATTCTGAAGGTTGATTTTACCATGAAATATTATAATTGACTTAAGTCATTTATTTTTACAATTATATATATAGTTTTCATTATAACATATTTGCATTGGATTGACTTAGTCTAGGTTGGGAACTTAGTTGTAGATTTTGTCATTTCTTTGGCTTGTAGAACTGACCTGTGCATAGCAGTGTAGACAGGCAGTATACAAATGGAACAGAAATGAATTTTTAAAAAACAAGTTTAGTTTTAATAAAATTATGAATCTGCACCTGACTGTTACTCAGAGTATACCTATTGAAATTATTGGCCCTAACATAGCTGAGGTGTGCCTATGTTGCAGCAAGAACCGTTTTTGAAGATGCCTTCCATCCTGTGTGGCGGCCAGGCTGTGGCTCAGCAATAGAGCTCCTGCCTTACATGCGTAATCTCCCAGGTTCAGTCCCCAATGGCATCCCAAAGGAGGCAGGGTTATACAAAGTAAGAGGCCTCCCCTTTCCCAGGAGGGAATGCTTCTTCTAAATAGAGGCATCCTGTTATCTCTTGTGGCCCTCCAGACATTGTTGCAATCTGTGCTATTTTTCTAGAAAAAGAGGTGCAGAACTCACCATGAACGCCTCCCTTGTTCTCTTAGAATGGCACCTACCTGAGAGGTGCAGGAACTGAGTTCCAGTGAGTTCCAGCTGAAGAAAAAGCTCTGGTTGCAATACTACAGTTCTCATCACCACTGACCATGCTGGCTGGGGAAGGTGGAAGTTCACAGGTTCCCCATCCTCGAAATAACCAAATAACAGAATGCATCCCAATGTCCCAGAAGTCTATGATTTTGAAATGAATTTTTACAGATTTGAACAACTCCCTCCCTCCCTTTGAAGTGGCAGGGGAAGACAGCAAATTCATCACCATGGAGATGTCTGAAGGGAGTCTTCAAAGTCATTGTGATTTACTAATTGTATTTATTTATTTTTAAATATAATTATTGCTTTGTGTCATTTTGTCTTGAGTGATGTTTTTCCCCTCCCGTAGAAGGCAGCTTTGTAGATACAGTCATACTTGGGAGTCAAACATTCCGGCTCCCAAACGCTTGAAAACTGGAAGTGACTGTTCTGGTTTTAGAACATTTTTGTGTGTGTGTGCAATTGGAAACCATTTGGAAGCCATGCCTTGGTTTCTGAACATTTCAGAAGTCAAACGGACTTCCAGAACGGATTTCATTTGACTTCCAAGGTACAACTGTACTTCTGATTAAATAAATTCAACTATTTGCTCTTGCACTACAAGGGAAAATGCCTTCCACCCCTTTTCCACCTAGTCGTTGCCCCAAAGCGTAGAATTAGAGGGTCACCACATTCCATGGCAGATCATTTTTTAAAATTATTAATTGCATGTCAACCAAAACACTCACACTCTACCACACCTCCACTCTGACTAGTCTCTGCTTCTAGTCTGAGTATTTGATAGCAGTGGCTGCTGGGGACCATTGTTTCTGCTGGGCCAGAAGGCAGGGGCAGCTAACAGAAGGCAAAGTCAGGGGTAGGATGAGCCTGGGGTCACAAAGGGAAGAGCTAATGGTAGGAAGAGCCAGTTAGCGCTGGTTCTCTCCCCATTCTTCCCTCGCTTGCAAGGACATTAATGATATGGTCACACCTTTCCCAAAGCCCAGCACCTCACTTAGCTGGCTTTGGGAAGGCAGTGTGAGAGCTATTGGGTGTCAAATTTTGGCCTCGCTCCCTGTCTCCGCTGCAACAAAGCAGTGCATGAAGTCCTCTTGCAGCCCACTTGGTCTGAGAGGTTGGACTGCCCTGATATAGATAGTTCAAAATGATGGAAGAGCAGTTTGGATAATATGAACAAAATCAGTTTAATAAGATACGCAATCACTTGATTGAAAATAATAAGGGAAAGATATATTTCTGAATACAGCTCATTCAAATTTCTTTGCCCCATCATGGTTTAAAAGGACCAGGCAATATACAGTCATACCTCGGGTTGAATGTGCTTCAGGTTGAGCGCTTTTGGGTTGTGCTCCGCAGCAACCCGGAAGTAACGGAGCACATTACTTCCGAGTTTCGCCACTCGCGCATGTGCAGATGCTCAAAATGACGTCACACGCATGTGCGGAAGCAGCAAAACACGACCCACACGCGCACAGACATGCCGTCGTGTCTTACATTCCATTCAGGATGCGAACGGGGCTCTGGAACAGATCCCGTTCTCATCCCAAGGTACCACTGTGCATGCTTTTAGAAATTCTGAACAAAAAGAGTCATTGTTCAAAGTGAGATTTAAATTCCAATGAACTAGGAGAGAAAGTGAATATCTGGGTCACCCTGTGAGATTTCAGTAACCACATGATAGGGTAAAAGTTTGAGTGCAGCACAAGTGCGTTGCAGGTATCTATAGTTATCTTGGAATAGCCCGGATCTGCAAGGGGGGTGGCGCTACTGTCAAGCCACAGCGAGATTCTTGTTGAGGTTTAGACTGGTTTTCTGGGAAGCAGAAGGTGAAATGCTGAAGGAGGCTGGTGAGGAAGAGGAAGAGCTCTGTCCTGGCTAGCTGTTCTCCTGGACATACACGCAAACCTGAAAAAGAAAGAGGACATCAAGCTAAGTGTCAGTTCCTAAGTGACTCTTCCAGTGAGCATGCAGACTGCAAGACCCTACACAGAAAGGCCCCAGAGAGATGCTTTGGAGAAGGTTAATTCACAGGTGGTTGGTGGTGTGCACAGCACCCTTTGAAGAAAAGAAAGACCTACGGCACTGGTGTGAGGGGCCGAATGAGTAAAACCACCAATTAAGAAGAAAATCATTTTGAAGACACCCAAATTGTATGGGGATTGGGGAGAGGGAAGTGGAACAAGAACACAGGAAGCTGCCTTATACTGAATCAGACCATTGCTCCATCTAGTTCAGTATTGTCAGCACTGACTGGGTCTCCAGAATTTCAGACAGGGGTCTCTCCAGCACCTGGAGATTCTGAGGATTGAACCTGGAACCTTCTGCATGCAAAGCAGAGGCTCTGCCACTGGACTTTGGCCCTTTCCCTATCTTTTGCCATCAGTTGCTTTTATGAGCATTTCAGATTAAGTCTCAGAGGCAGTAACACGGTCACAGCAATGGTGATGCTAATGTCTCATAAAAGGTGACTTACAATTTAGAAATTATTCAATCTGTTCTACCACAGAATTCTGTCACCTTATTCTGATTCCTGACCTAATTCTGCAGCGATCACAGACCAGGCCATCCCCATGTCTTCAGGAAGTGAATTGCACTGTGTGGTGAATTATTTTGTTGTGTCTATCCTGAATGCCAAACAGTTTTTTTGCCTGATTTGCATTTTTATTCTATGAGAAGGAGATAAAAAATTGTCTCCTGTATTTCTCCACACCGTAATTGGATAAACCATCTATCACAATCTGATGTGTCATATTTTGTTTTGTTTAATATTCTGCTGAAAGCCACTCAGGATGGCTGGGGCAGCCCAGTCAAATGGGCGGGGTACAAGTAAAAAGTTGTTGTTGCTGCTGCTGCTGCTGTTGTTTTGTTATAGCCAAGTCTTATAAACAAGGGCTGGCAAACTGGGGGGGGGGGTGCACTGAGGGCTGCACTCCTCCAAGAGCCACGTAAATTGAAGCTTAATCCAGAAAAGACAAAGATTTGAAAGGCAGATCAGTGGATAGGGATTCAACCCATGCTGAATGGGGCTATCCCAGTGGCGTAGCGTGGGGGGTGTAGGGGGGGCCGGCCGCACCGGGCGCAACATCTGGGGGGGGCGCTCGCCGCCTCAGGAGTCGCCGAAGAGCCTCGGGCGCAGCCTGTAGCAGAGCCCCATGTCTCGCGGAACCGACAAGCTGTGTGCGCGTCCGGGCTGAAGGCGTCCGGCAGGCAGCGGCTCTCAGCGCTCGCCGCGGTCCCCGCGCGTCAGGGCCGCGGAGGGCGCGCCAGGCAGCCCCTCCTCACAGCCCCGCCGCCGCCGCCGCCGCTGCAGCTGCTGGGCCATGTTGCATTTTCCTCGCCTCTCTGCCCTCCTCCTCCTCCGGGCAAGTGGCGTCGTTTGGGCGGCAGCGCAAGCGGCAACTTGCCTCAGATCACCTGACACGGACCTGCCGCCGCCGCTGCCGTGGCTACCTTACCGTAAATACCCCAGCCCAGGCAGCAGCAAGAAGAAGCTGGCAGCGGCGGCAGGTTAGGGGTTAGGGGGCGCAAATTACTTGCCTTGCCCCGGGTTAGGGGGCGCAAATTACTTGCCTTGCCCCGGGTTAGGGGGCGCAAATTACTTGCCTTGCCCCAGGTGCTGACAACCCACGCTACGCCGCTGGGCTATCCTCCCTCTGAAAACTAAAGAAGGAGGTTGTGGTTTAGGCTTATGTACACTTCCTCTTGTCCTGCTGCTTCCCCCTGGGCAAAACCACTCTTTAACACTCAATTCGAGCAAACAGCAATTTGGGTTTTCCCTGGATCAACATTTGTTCCAATCTATCGCTAAAGAGCAGGTTTCCCCTTGGAAAGGAATGGGACAAGGGAAAACTGCCAGAAGGGAATAGCTGTTCTGAGTGCTGCACAAATGTGACTTCTCTTCAGTGGGAGCATAATTGTGAGCACAAACATTTGTATCTCCACAACGAAGATTTATGGGTAGATCTCTCTCTCCACACCCAGGACTGGATTTAGGTTTGATGAAGCCCTAAGTTACTAAAGGTAATGGGGCCCCTTATATGTCCAGCTGTCCTTTGTCAACAACAAATTGTCGCTTTTTTGTGTTGAATATATGCTATATGGTAATTTATGGACCTAATAGGTATCTAAAGCCATTTGCACATGACAAAATATGTATTTTATCAATGTTTATTTGTTTTTTATCTTATATTTTGGAGAATGTACATCCAGGTTTTTTCCCTTTAATTTTTTTGGGGGCCCCCAAGAGAGTGGGGCCCTAAGCTTGTTTAGCTTATACGTAAATCTGGCACTGTCCACACCCACAAAGGACTGTATCTGAAGAAGCCCTTATAATGTGACCATGAAAAAAACACTTGCAATATTAAAATGTGTGATTATGAAACAGTAAATATCCCAGCTTTTAGTCCTCTGGAATTACCTGCTGAGAAAGGCAGGAAGCCCTCTCGTTTCACAAATTCCCCCTTTTTATTAAGGAAATGCTCTGGGTAAAACTCATAAGGCTTCTCCCACACAGTTTCATCCTTCAGTACAGATGACAGGTTGAAGATGACCGTGGTACCCTAAGTGTGTCCAAAGAAAGAGGATTTGGTAAAAGGATTACAATCAGCAGCATTGTGTTTTCCTTATATCCTGTCTCTATTTTGAAATATCTTAGGCTTCTGGAGACAATGGGCTCGTCCGCCCTTCTGCTTGTGCCGTGCCTAGAAAACACAGGTCTGAGCAGTTTTCTCCTTGACTCCTGCTTTCTGGGCATATGTCCAAGCAGTTTAGGAGTTCATTCCCCATGCAGATTCAAGGCATTTGAGAAATCTTAAGTTTGGGATCAGTGAATAAATAAAGCAGTTTAAATTTGGTTCAACTCCATGCAAAAGAGAAAAACAGTCTGCCTGCTTCTGTTCAGAATACCTTTACTCTGTTAGCAAAACTTATACCTTTGGGATGAAGAAGCCTTGTAATGTCGTGTCCCGGTATGCCATATGAGGCAGCATCAATGGAGAAACATCAGCAAATCGCTGAATTTCATTTATCACAGCATGAGTGTAAGGCATGGATGCCTGGTCCCCCATGGTGGCTGACCTGTTCTTGCCAATCACATCATCAATTTCGTTTTGGACTTTACCTAGAAAGGAAGCACACTTTCATTCTTCTCCCATTTATTTATTTTACAGACATATACACCACACAATAAGCAAACTATATAGGCAGTGAACATAATGCACCCACAGAACAGCATAAAAGTACATATCATCCAGACACACAGTATCTGATAGGTTGAGCTATACATCAGAAAGGACGGGTACAAACGGAAAGGTCTTCAGCAGGTGTCTGAAACTTGGTGTATTGATGGTACTTCCTTTGCATAGGCAAGGAATTCTACAACTTAGGTGCACAAACAAAACAGCTTATTACTTGTAGAAGCAAGGTGAATATCATGTGCTACCTTTGATAGTGCCTCTCTAGCTGAATATAAAAATCAAGCAACTATGGGGGGGGGAAGCAGTCCGAGTAAGTTGGTCCCCAAACAATTTGGAGCCTTCTATAACAAAAACTTGAATTTGGCTCAGTTAGCATGTAAGAAGCCTGTGCAGATCCTTAAGGGGAGATGTTCTACGCTGTTGATGGGAAACCTATAAATGTGTGTGCAGATCCCATGCTGCTTGATCTTTCCTCTGGAATCAGCAACCTGCAGGTAGGAGAATACCTTATTTCCTGTTAAAATGCTTTTATGAACAAGGACATGTTCTGTTCCAAGTGGTCACAGCTGGTTGGTGGTTTAAACCTGAGCTGCAGTTCCAGCAGGAGGCCCTGTCTAGGCAAGAGACCATCTCAAGGAGAGCTCAGGCTAGAGACTGGCACACAAGAAGGCCCAATTAGAGAAAGAGGAAGAGGAGCATTCTGTGGACAGGAATTGGACTATGATTGTGCCCTATGAAAAAGTTTGCCACAATAAATTGTCTTAGAATGCCAGTTTCGTCTTTGCTACCAAAGACTAAGAGCAGCTACAGATGTGCCCTTAATTCAGTGAAAACAGGAAGTCCAATGGCTTCTTGCATATTGTAGATCTCTGTCGAAACTTAAATTCCCATCCTAATATAGCTGCTCTTTCAGAAACTGGCACTAAAATCTCTCTTTTTAGAGCCAGTGTGGTGTAGTGGTTAAGAGCAGTAGTCTTGTAATCTGGGGAACCGGGTTCACGTCTCCGCTCCTCCACATGCAGCTGCTGGGTGACCTTGGGCCAGTCATACTTCTTTGAAGTCTCTCAGCCCCACTCACCTCACAGAGTGTTTATTGTGGGGGAGGAAGGGAAAGGAGAATGTTAGCCGCTTTGAGATTCCCGAAGGGGAGTGAAAGGCGGGATATCAAATCCAAACTCTTCTTCTTCTTCTTCTTCTTCTTTTAGCATATAGCAGCTGCAGTAGTACTTACTCTGGACTTCTGGATTTTGGATCATGTACAGCAGGCCCCAGCGCAGAGTGGTGGCAACAGTTTCAGTGCCAGCAGCAAAAAGTTCAGTAATTATTAGACGAAGGATGTCACGATTGAAACTTGTCTTCACATCTTTCTTCCTCTGAGAAGACAAACGATATGCATCTCAAAAAATAAATAAATCTTATGGCACCTATATAGCATGCAGAAAGTGTCAAAGACTGGACTTTCCAGTAATAGAGTCATATCAGTTACAGACCTGCCCAGTTGGGCAAGGAAGGCGCTCTTAGCAGTGCTGCCACCCTCTGAGGTCCTGGAGTGGTGGCATATTTATCAATTTATTACATTTACATCCCACTTTTTCTCCAAGGAGATTCTGAGGCCTCGTGTCAGCGAAGCTCAGATGCTTACAGGAGAAGAAGACACAGGCATAGAGAGAGAACAGTTAACAGCGGAAGGCAGAGAGGAGGGGGAAAGCAGCTGTGATCTGAGCTCTGAACAAAGGGGAGACGAAAGACAGGGCCAGAGTGACAGGCTGCTGTGTGAGAGCTCCAATAGTGAGTCAGACGCTGGAATGCGGGAAGCATTCTCTCCCAAATCTCGTAGGATCTAGACAGTGCAAAAGATACTGGAAAAGAAGGTGGGGGCTTCTGTGCTGGGGAAGGGGGAGGAGCTCAGTCTGGGCAACTCCATCTTCTGGGGAGGACGATGAGTAGAGGAGCTATGTCCTAGTTTGTTGTTTTAGCAATAAATTTGAAATAATAAACAGCTAGAGTTGTCTCGCATATGTGGGAGAGACCAAGCCATAACACCTCATGAGATCCCAAGAGGTATTGGGTCCTCTCCTGGGTCAGGGCTCCAACCCCACTGCTCCACAAATCAGGTATGGCACACACAGAGATGCATGGGCATAGCCAGGATTTTTGTTAGAGGGGGGCAGAACCTCAGTTTGCTATGTATTTTTATTGAATTTTATTAATTGGGGGTGGCAGCTGCCCCCTGCCCCCCCCAGCTATGCCCATGGAGAGATGCACTGAACAGTGAGTTGCTGATTTAACTAAGGTTTTAAATTAATAGTTAGAACCAATTACAGTGGTAGCCTTGGTTTGCAACCGCTTTGGATTACAACCGTTTTGGATTACAGTGGTACCTCGGGTTACATACGCTTCAGGTTACATATGCTTCAGGTTACACACTCCGCTAACCCAGAAATAGTGCTTCAGGTTAAGAACTTTGCTTCAGGATAAGAACAGAAATCGGGCTCCGGCGGCGCGGCAGCAGTGAGAGGCCCCATTAGCTAAAGTGGTGCTTCAGGTTAAGAACAGTTTCAGGTTAAGAACGGACCTCCGGAACGAATTAAGTACTTAACCCGAGGTACCACTGTACAACCATGTCAAACCCGGAAGTTTGTGTCCCTTTTTTAGGATTATATTCAATTTTTTTTGGGATTACAACCAATTTTGGGGGGGAGGCCCCATTGGCGAAAGCACACCTTGGGTTACAACCTGTTTTGGTTTACAACCGGACCTCTGGAATAGATTATGGTTGTAAACCAAGGTACCACTGTATAGAATTGTATGTACCTTGGGCTGGAACTACAAAATACCAACATCCTACCTTTTCTATTTCTTCCAGAAAAGCATCAATGATGTCCCTCCTGCAGGATGAATCCCAGGTTTTCACGTGCACCTTCAGAATGTTTTCTATGTAGTTGTACAAACCCATGTGGTGTTTAGAGACTATCTGTTCCAGTGGTGGGATGTGCAGCAAGCAAGGTATCATATTAATGAGCTGGTGCAGAATGGAAAAGAAAATCCATTACACCTGGTACAGAGATACAGTCACTAAAGAATAATATTTCTGATGAAGCAGCAGTTTTTCACACCTGAGTACACAATCCTGATGCATCTTGAATGCATTCTTCAAATAAGTGCAGCAGCTCCTGGAATTTCTGGTCTTTGTAGTCAAAGCGATAGCCAAAAGTCATAGAGGCGATCACATTGCTAACTGCATTGTTTATAATAAACTGAGGGTCAAATGGATGGTCTGAAAGAGAAAAAGAAGTGGGTTGATGATTCATCGCCCCTGCCCTGCCCTGCCCTAACCACCATGGCTCCATTTGCTTTGCTCTCTTTAATGTACACTTATAAATGTTCCAAATTCAAACTCTCTGGAAATCAAACCTAAGGTCTGAAGCACAACACTCTGGACTTTTACTGGTGGAGTTCTTTGACAGAAATGGGAGAAATACATTTTAGCTGCTGATATTAGGCATGCACCTGCACTGCACTCTCTTCAGCGCCTACTAAAGCATTTTTGTTTAGGCAAGCCCACCCAAATATTTTGAAAGTTCATGCGAGTTTTAATCTGCTTTTAGTGTATTGTTATGAGTTGGGGGGGGTTAGACTGTATGCCTGATCCTCCATCTAATTCCTGGATCCAGCATGGATTCAATTGCTGGAATAAGCAGGCCAGCCTAGTAATAGCCTGCTAAGTATGGGCCATTAAGGGAACAAAGGAAGTGGCTAGGTACCAGAAACCAAAGGGGTGGGCTTCCCTCCCTCAACAGTCTGCTAGTTAGAAAGACAGGGGGCTGGGAGCTGGGTGCAAGAGGGGCAGGCTGGGAAGGCAGAGAGTCAGAGCCAGGCCTGATTTCTGCTGGGATTCAAGGCTGCAGCTATGGGAGAAACAAGACCTTCTTGGGGTGTTAATGCTGTGAGCCAATCCATCATAGGCTCAGGTTATAGATATACGTAAATAAACCATATATCATAAAGACATGTGCCTTATTCCTGAAGGAAACACAAGCCTGGGTAAGCGTTCAGAACCCCTGGAATCTCACACCGCTCAGAGATTGGGGTGGCATGCAACATAATATTAACTTTTTTAAAGTCTTCAATTATTATTATTTATTCTTATTGATCATGTTATTGTTTTAAGGGTTTTTTAAACAATCAAACAGTGTATGCTTTTTATTAAATAAATAAATAAGAATGTAAACATTTTGAATTAAGCACATTTCCCACTTCCCACATTCCTAGGTTTAACGAACCTCCCTCAGCGCGGAATGCAGAACACAGATGGCCAGCTTCCTCAATCATTTGCCATTCCAGGGATTTCTTTCCCATTCCGAAATCTCTCAAGTTTGAGACAAGAAACCTCCTCTGCTCCTTCCAGGCATGATTATACTTTGCAAATACCAGTCCTAAGAGGGCATAAAATTGAAGCGGTTAAAATGCTGACATAATATTGCTTCAGATGAGTCAGCTCTTACTGGCTAAAATTATTACGGTACATCTGGAGACCAATCATCAGACACAGAACCAAATCAAAAAATCAGGGTATCTGAAGAAGTGTGCATGCACATGAAAGCTCATACCAAGAACTAACTTAGTTGGTCTTTAAGGTGCTACTGGAAGGGGGAAAAAAATTTTGTTTTGACTATGGCAGACCAACACGGCTACCTATCTGTAACTGAACCAAATCAGACTTGGTAAACAAACAAAAGGAATGGGGAAATGTATTACATGACTGATGGACAAAGTTCACTCATACTCTGTATCAAGGCACTATTGCTTTAATGTCTAAAAATTATTTTCATTCTCTCTTAAATGAGAGTCAGTTTGGTGTTGGACTAGGATCTGGGAGAGACTCAAATCCAAATCAGTCATGAAGCTCCTCAATCAGAGAAACAGTCCACCCCCCTGCCATTCAGGAATCACAGCTAAAGCATCTTTGACATCCATCCTCAATGAGGGAGAGTCCGCCACCTTCTGTGAGAGTTTGTTTCACTGCCAAACAGCTCTTATCATTCACACTCAATGAGCTTTTGAACCTCAAGAAAAACTGTGAGAACCAAAATGCTCCTTTCTTATGGCTTGGAAGCATTAACAGACCATTATTTAATTCCCACTCTTCCTATTTGAATTGCTTTATAACAGACGGGAGGGATGCTCCCTGGTTTGCCTTCTTCCCATCCCCTTCAGCACCTGGACTGACAAAGCCAGACATACCTTGCTTGTATCCTGCCAAATAACTCTGGACAGGCATATCAGGACGATCAGCAAAATCCTCTGACTTGTGGACTAAAGCTTCTTTCACTAGCTTGAATCCATTCACCACCACGACATTGGTATAGAAGGCTTGCAGGCTGTAAATGTTCCCGTACTTCTTAGACAGCTGTAAATATAGGACAGCATAAAATGTCCATATGTTAATATATATCTAGATATACAAGCAGAGCCGTCTTTCCCATAGGGCTTAGTGGTGCATCATGCCAGGGCGTCGGACTCTCAGGGGCACCCCAGCGAGTGGGGAAGCTGTGCAGTTTTGCCGGTGGCCTCCCCTTTCCCTGCACACCCGCCAGCTGCGCCCCACCAACCATATGGCTGGCGAGCGTGCAGCTTGCCTCCGTGGGAGGAGAGCAATCCCCACAGAGGCTTAGGCTGGAAGCTGCGCCCCGCCAACTATATGGCTGGCGGGTGCGCAGCTTCCCTCCCAAGCCTCTGCAGGGATTGCTCTCCCGCAGCGGCATGGGGGAGAGTTGCGCCCCCCCGATGGCTGGCACTGCACAGCTTCCTCCCCCCCCACACTATCCATGGTAATTTGGGGGCGCTGGGTGGATATTTGCACCCTGGCACCACATCTGCTAAAGACAGCCCTGTATGCAAGTTTTGGAATAATAATTATTTGACCAGAAATACAACAAATGACAACCTAGTGATGAAGGCTGTGACCAGATTACCTGTGTGTCTGCTACGCCAGTTGCCCAGGTGCTAAATGCAGGTGGCCAACTTCAAGGTACCCCTCTTTCATCTTATGGGTCCCTTTTCCTTTCAGCAGGTGGAAGATGGCTAACCCTTCCAATAGTGGACTGTCCTTGTAATGTTGGGCGCATGCACTCCCCTACTTAGTACGTCTAGTGTTTCTCTAAATCAGTTTTAAAATTAAGAAAATGAGACTCCAACCATAAACTTACATTCAATTGAACTCAACAGGGTTGAACTGCTACTAGTGGTTTTATATGACATTTCACTAAATCAAAACGGTCCTCTTTTTATTGTACTCTCAACACAGAAGAAAGAATGCTACTCTTTACTCAAGCATCTTTAATTCTAATAAGGAAACTAATGAATGCTTGAATTGGTGGGTCGATTGTTGTTAATCATTCTTATTGAAATATACTCAGTCGCAAAGTGATTTCATGCTCTTTATTCAGCTCATAGTGGTGAGGAGGAATGAATGAAAGTCCCCTCAAAGTATCTGCTTTATATACATTATTTACACTTTTGGATCCTATTGTTCTAGGACCAATCAGACTGCTGCAGTTTGGATCCTATTCAACTCAGTACATAACACTTATAAAACATGCACCAATTCCAGTTATTAAACCTTCCTACTACTATGCACCTAACGTTATATATAGTCTTCTATAGATGTATATCCACCATTCACAGTTAAAGAAGGTTGCTCCCTCACACAACCATTCAGTGAAAATAAAAGCAAGTGTTATTAGGAACAGCCCTACAGCACAGGGACCTGTGCTCATTATCTTAGAAGAACCTTGAGGTGATCATTTTGGGGGGGAGGGGAAGGATTAAGCCTCCCCCCCCCACTGCTTCTCATGGGTTATTGTATTCTAGACTTGTGATTAGAGTTGGAAGAATGTGCACTAAAAGGTTACAAATCTGTCCTCCGTCCACTATATGGGGAGGTTTCAGGATGGAGGAAATGAAAAAGAATAAATATTTTCATTCTCAGTAGCAAAAAATCTCTTCCTCTCTCTGAATAATAATAATAATAGTAGTAGTAGTAGTAGTAGTAATAATAATAATAATAATAATAATAATAATAATAATAATAATACCCCACCCATTTGGCTGTGTTTCCCCAACCACTCTGGGCGCCTTCCAGCACATATAAAAACATAATAAAACATCAAACATTAAAAACTTCCTAATATAGCAATAGTGTTCAGATTCAGGGCCAGCAGTCAGCCCTGAGCTCAAACTCTTTAATATAGTAAGGAAGAGGAAAGTAGTCATTTTTCTTCCCCATCCTTGCTGCCTGTCCTTCTACACACCCACCCAAACCACCGATAGGTTCCTGTTACAGGCTGTCTGGAACCCTGAATGAGTGCCCTCCTGTTAAAGAATGGAGCCAACCCTCAAAACATCTTGTTGCAGCTCCCCGCTAAACTCAGTGTACCCACCCATATGTTTAAAAGCAATATCATCTAATAGAAAACAATGTGACAGTTGACTGCTGTGAACTCACACTGAAAATTGTGAACTATCCCAAACTGGTTCAAATTTGCTGTTTCTTATTTGGTCAATCAGTTCTGTAACCAACACTTAACATACTTCTATTGTGCCCATTCAGAGCTAAAATGTCCAGGAGGCTAACTGCAATGACTGGCATGGGGCAAGGCAGGCGAAACCAAAATATAATTCCAAGGGTGCAACAGAATTAACACACAAGCGTAACACCCCATCAGCATGCATGAGCCAATATTATAAGCCACAAAGGAACTGTGGGGAAACAGACAAGTTGCGCCCCCCCCCCCAAACACTCACTGCCGCAGCGCAATATGGAATCAAGCCAATGGCAGGTTAACCTTCTTCACTTCTGTTCCCCAAACACAACACTCTTTGCTGGTCAGCAGAGGAAGAAGTCTGAGGGAGGTGGTGTTCAGCTATAGAACGGACTCCCTCAGAAGCTGGTGGACTCTCCTTCATTGGAGCATTTAATCAGATGTTGGATGGCCATCTGTCACGGATCCTTTAGATTCCTGCATTGGATTAGATGACCCTTGGGATCCCTGCCAACTCTACCACTCTATGATCCAGGTCTCTTTTTTCCCTTGGCACTTACCTGAGTGAAAGAAAGATGAGGCTTCCTCATATCAATCTGCAAAAGGGTGCCGATAAAGGGCAAGGAAATAGGCCCTGGCGGGTAGTTGCTCCAAGGCTTCCTACGCTTCATAAAATCAAAGGATAGAGTTAACAAAAAGAATAGTACAACCAGCAACATGAGGTTATTCCATATGGCCATGAGCATGGAGAACACCCAATGGAATGGCTCCATGATTTCTCCCTGCACTGACTCAGTCTCCTGCTTTTATTTCCTCAAAGAGGAAAGGTTTCAGCAAGTGGGGTTTTTTTAATTTAGAGGAAAGGTGAGGAAGAGGTAACATGAGATAATGTCATAACATTATGCATGGCCAAAACAAAAAAATTTTTTTCCTTCCAGTAAATTTTTTTCCTTCCTTCCTTAAAGACCAACTAAGTTAGTTCTTGGTATGAGCTTTCGTGTCCATGCACACTTCTTCAGATACTGAAGAATCTGAAGAATCCGAAGAATACTGAAGAATCTGAAGAAGTGTGCATGCACACGAAAGCTCATACCAAGAACTAACTTAGTTGGTCTTTAAGGTGCTACTGGAAGGAAAAAAAAATTTTTGTTTTGACTATGGCAGACCAACACGGCTACCTATCTGTAACTGGAATTATGCATGGCATTAAGGAAGTGGATAGGTAAAAGTTTTTCTCCCTCTCTCATAACAGTATAAATTACTTGCTTTTTCTCTAAATGAAAAGGCTTAGAATATGGTAACCTTTTCTTATGGGAAAGTTGCTCCATCCCCTTGATCATTTTTCTGAACCTTTTCCAACTCTGTGATAGTCCTTTTGAGATAAGGTGCCCAGAAATATACACAATGTTCAAAGTTTATTCACAAAATAGACATGTGACAGCATTCTGATAGTGGAAGTGTATTTTCAATGCCTTTTCTAGTGATCCCTAGCATGGAATTCTCTGTTTTTACAGCTGTTGCACACTGTGTCAATAAAAGCTATCCACCACATCAAGCTATCCTCTAGCAGAGGTCTTGTTCTTGATCAGCCTCCACTAGTTCAGATGCCACAAGTGTATCTGTGAAATTAAGGGGGGGATGCCCCAAGGTTAATCGCTTTGCACTTGTTTACATAGAATTTCATTTGCCATCTAACTACCCTTTTACCTTGTTTGGAGATATCCTTCACAATCTTCTTCAGTTTTAACCACCCTGAATGATTTGGCACCTTCAGCTAATGTAACTACCTTAATTGCTCACCCCTAACATCCGTGCAATGGGAGAACTGTCCATTTATTCCTGCTTCCTGTTTCTTAACCAAATACTAATCCACAAGAGGACCTCTTCTCTTATTTTCCAGCTACTAAACTGAATGAAGAGTCCCTAGTGAGATACTTTGTCAAAAGCTTTGTCAAAGTCTTAGTACACAGTGTCAACAGCATCACCTCTATCTAATCCCACTTTTCTACATTTCCTATTGATCATTTAGCCCCGCTGTCTTTGATACCTTCATTTTAGAGAGGTAGAATATCAATTCCAAAAGAAATGTAGGAAACTTCTCCTGTTCTCTCTACTACTTTACCTCTTGCCTCCCTCCGTAGGGGTGAAGGACAGAGGCATTTTCACTGATAATTTAAACCATTTGCTTTGAACCTGTAATTATTATTATTTTTGCTTTTAACTCCTCAGGTTCAAGGCAACTGAGAGATCTGAGGATCAGGTTCATTGAAGAAGAAAAACCCTCTGGAATAGTTTATCCATTCTGATTTGATTAAACACTCTACAAAATAGAGAAGCTGTCTGCCTGCTTCTGTTCAGAATGCCCTCAAGTCTCAACCAGCTCTAGATACTTTGGGGATGAAGAACTCTTGCAACACAGGGTCCCTGTATGTCATGTGGCGCAGCGTCACTGGAGAAACATTTGCACACCGTTGGATTTCATGGATTGAATCCTGCCTGCAATCCTAAAGTTTTGCTGCCAGTCAGTGTGGACAATATTGTACTAGATACCACTTGTCTGGCTCAGTAGAAGATGGCTTCCTATGTTCCTAAATCATTCAAGCACAGCAAAAGTTAAAAGTGGAGTTATCACTGTGGCTGATATCTGCAAAACTGTTCATCTTTCACTCCCCAGTTTCATCTCATACATCTCATACATCTCCGTAATGTGGCACGTCTTCAACCGGATTTGCTGGGCAAATAGCTTTTTAGAAATAGAAGTAAGCATTTCAGAACCATATCCTAAGCAGTTACCCCCCCTCCCGGATATTCTAGACATTAGGCAGGCGCTCTCGCTATCGTGATTTCGATGCTTGCTGAAAACTTTTTAATTTCAGAAAGCCTATTATTATTAAATACATATAATTTAGTTACGTAGATTTGTTCTTAAAAGTTCTGCTGATTTTCTACTGTACAGCACTTAAGAGCTTTCTGATAAAGCTCTGATACTACAATCTGTAGTATCGTGCTTGACTTTTTTATTGCCAACCGAAATATTTGTAGGAGGGTATTGGATATGAATTGATAAGTTCTTTCTGGCTCATTTTTCCAGTCAGACCACTAGGAACTGACCAATTTCTCCTATGTTAGAAGCACTATAAAAATAATGTAAGAATCATGTTGAGCTACTCCAGAGAATAGCTGAAAAACTCCACTTAGGAGTTTTTGAAGGATTTATTGGGGTGATGTCCACATCATACATTAAGCATAGAGACGGGTGGTGCTGTGGTCTAAACCACTGAGCCTCCTGGGCTTGCTGATCAGAAGGTTGGTGGTTTGAATCCCCATGATGCGGTGTGAGCTCCTGTTGCTCGGTCCCTGCTCCTGCCAACCTAGCAGTTCGAAAGCACGTCAAAGTGCAAGTTGATAGGTACCGCTGCGGCAGGAATGTAAACGGCGTTTCCATGCGCTCTGGTTTCCGTCACGGTGTTCCGTTGTGCCAGAAGTGGTTTAGTCATGCTGGCCACATGACCCAGAAAGCTGTCTGTGGACAAACACCGGCTCTCTTGGCCTGAAAGCAAGATGAGTGCCGCAACCCCACAGTCACCTTTGACTGGACTTAAAGCACTTGACTTCGCCCAAAGAATCCTGGGAACTATAGTTTGTTAAGCATTCTGGGAATTGTAGCTCTGTCATGTCCAGACTAGCAATAAAAATCACAACAACCTTTCTACAAATCATGATTTCACCCCCCACCCCCTGGCCATGGTAAAAAGGTCATCTAAAAACTGCAAGTGGTAGGGCTTATCCGGTCTTGTGAGTTCAGCCCCACTTCCAGAAAGTGAAGCATAAAGTCTGGCTGCAGGGGTGGGAAGCAATTTTGAAACTTACAAGTTTGCCACACTTTGTCTTGAGACTAATCACTTTCAAGGGACAACATGAAATGTGTGACGCAGAATGGTCATTGAAATACCTTGCGGGGAACCAAGTAGCCACAGGCTGAGTTTATTTTCTGAATGACCAGCAGACATGCATAAAAGTAAAAAGAATCACTGATTCCCATGAGTGTCCCTTCTTTGTATTTATGTCAAGGTCACAATATTGTGTAAGTGAGCCTGGAGGAAGGCAGCTCTGTTTTTGCTGCCAGGAAACTATGATAAATGTTGATCAATACTATTCAGTGTGAGGCAATGTATTGTAATCTCATGAAGATATTTAGCAAGAGATGCAAGGAGCAAGTGCAGGAAGATAATATTGCACATACTGGGTGAAACGTCCTAGGGGAGAGAGCGTTTCTCCTCCGAACATTTCATCCTGTCTGTACCTCCTCCTTTCCACCTGAAACTACCTTTCTACAGAAGCTGTAATCCCAAAGCAGGGCTCTTGAATGGTGGTTGTTGTTGTTATAGACCCAATAGGCTCTCAGACTGGCTTACAAAATATTGCCAAAATAAAATCACACTCAAATCTAGCTCAGGAACATAAGTTAAATAGTATCCATATGGAACCAGAATTACTCAGGTTTCTTCTGAAGTTTTGAATCCCTCAGATGCAGGGCTATAGGACCAAATACAAGTAACCTATGACTGGTGATGAGATTTTAAATACAGAAAGGTTATCACAATGAAAAATCTTACAGCAGTTGCCCCACTTTCTGAGGGAAAGCAGGAGGGAAAGAGTGAGAAGGGGATCTTCTTTGCTGGGGGCACACTGGTTGTGCAACGCTGTGTGCAGAGAGGCTCATCTGGCATTTCTAAGGAGCAACTGATCCCAGACAAACCCACCACAAGAAAGATGTATTCTGGTTGCTCAGAAAAAAAGAAAGTATGGAGATTCCAAAGACTATAGAAAATGAGTCAGAAGCAGGTAAAATACATTAAAGGGGAGGAGAAAACAGAACTCTTTAGCTCCCCAGAGATTCCTGGCACCTGGCATCCCAAATAGCTCACTTGCCAACCACTCGTTTCCTATGAACATTGGGAGGTGGGAACAGTCAGACTGGCTCATCTCACAGAAATTGCTTAGAAGGGGCCCTGCACATTTTGCTTCATGACATTGTAGGATACTTACATCTCTCTCTCTCTCTCTCTCTCTCTCCCTGGACCCTGGTACATCAGCACCCCATTCTTACTTCTCAGCAGCCCTGTCCACAAGTGGGGGAAATGCTGTTGTGCTTATGGGCTCTTCATAGGCATCTGGTTAGCCACTGTGAGGGCAAGCTGATGCAGAACTAGATGCACCTTTGACTTGATGCAGCAGGACTGTTATCAAAATATTGAAAAAAATGTATTTTGCCCTGCTTTCTCCATACTAAGCAAAACATACTCAGTTTGTTTTTATGGGAAATGTGAAGTTAATTCGAAATCTGCCCTTCTAAATGATCCTGCTTTTCCCCATGAAATTCTTCATCTTATGAATTCCTGTATATGGAATGCCACCGCCCGTTCT
Source organism: Podarcis filfolensis (assembly GCF_964270895.1). Taxonomy (NCBI): domain Eukaryota; kingdom Metazoa; phylum Chordata; class Lepidosauria; order Squamata; family Lacertidae; genus Podarcis; species Podarcis filfolensis. The sequence goes on along the minus strand of NC_139612.1, from coordinate 44,121,085 downwards.
TAACACTCATTCCATCTGTTTTATCACCTTGTGTCGTGGTCTGGTGCCACCCAAAGGCAGCCTTTCCAGGAAATTACTAATTTCTCTTCAAAATGCCTGTTAACTCTATAGCTCCCTGTGTTGGCCCATTAAAAGAAACCCAGAATCCACAGCAGGATAAAACCTTTATTAGAATCAACTAAAAATATTACAACATTATCAACAAACATGAAATCGAACTGCTTATATTAGTGGTACAGTGGAACCTCGGTTCTTGAATGTCTCCGTTGACGAATGTTTCGGAACCCGAATGCCGACAACCTGGAAGTAATTGCTTCCATTTTCAAATGTGCCTTGGAAGTCAAACAGCTTCCGCTGCATATTTTTCAATTTTCTTAATTGAATTTGCCAACAGCCCTTTGCGCCTTGGTTTTTGAATGTTTTGGAAGTCAAACGGTCTTCCAGAACGGATTATGTTCGAAAACCGAGGTTCCACTGTAGCAAGGTCAGCTAGGCCTTTCTCAGCTTTGGCATAAGCTGTCACCAAAACCAGTAAGGTATGCTGGAGCGAAGGGCCCTAAATTTCAGGCTGCTTCCAAAAGCTTTCTGCTTTGCTTGGGGGGCAAGACCTGCTCAGTGCACCAGCTCCAGAAGGCACCCATTCGGAGGTGGCTCCAAGGAAGCTATTTACTATATGCAATTTCAGCATTGCACTCTATCCCTGGAATATGACACACACACACACCATGTAAGATGCAAGTGATATGTACTGATTCTGTTCACTGGATGGGACTTGGGGCAAAGGTGCAAACACTTGCAATTTCCACTCCTGTTTCTGTTTTCACTGGAACACCCCAACATCCCTGCCAACCATCCACTCAGTCTTTCATTTGGTGAATATCCTTTCCATTTGGGTCATATTCTTGTGTCTTTCCAATATTTCATGTGGTTGCTGTCCCCTGCTCATATCTAAAGCCTCTTGTCCTCCCTGGGTGTGCCTCTAGGGATGGGGGGCTGTTGAATTTCCAAGTAGCTCTACATCATGGTTGGCTCTGTGAAGTGGGTGGGTGAAACTGAGGTGAGAAATGCAATAATGCACATGAATGCAGCACTGTCAACATACATGAACCATCATTTGGAAGTGGGAGACGAGGCAAAAGAAAAAAGAAAAAAAGAACAGCTTTTTCTGAACACTGGTCAAGAAAGCTCAAAAGACCTCCCTGTAGGCCTCCCTTGACATTAGGCAGGTGCTCTCGCTATCGTGATTTAGATGCTTGCTGAAAACTTTTTCATTTCAGGAAGCCTATTATTATTTAATACATATAATTTAGTTACGTAGATTTGTTCTTAAAAGTTCTGCTGGTTTTCTACTGTACAGCACTGAAGAGCTTTCTGATAAAGCGGTCTATATCCCCCCCCCAAACAAAATAAACAAAAGAACACCAAGCCAATTAAAAACTGAGCCAGGTAGAGATGCTTTGCCCTTTCTCTGCCAGTCATTTTCCCCCTCAAAATCACTCCTCTCCCGACAGGGCCAGTTCCAGGATAAGCATGAGCTGCAAGGTAAATAAATAAAAAAAGTATTTCATTTAAACAGGGATAAGGAGATAAGAACCTGGAGTTTTATCAGATTTCTACATATATATTTAAAAGCGCAATGCCACTCAGGGTTCAATAGTCAGACACTCCCCACAGATACGGCACAAGGGAGAAATAGGGCCCTTTCACCTTTGAGCCCAACTAATAACACATGGAGGCTTGGATGTGTTCCTTCCCTGCCCTCCTTCAGATTCAGTCATGTGGCTGCAGTGTTAAGGACACTTCACTCATATGCTTTCACTGAGCTTTGTATCTTTCCCAAACTGCCATAAAGCCCGGGCAAGAATATTGCATTCTTCTGTTGGGTGATTTCCCCAGCTCTCACAGGATTAATCTATCCTCAGATAGCAGTACTTCAACTTCATAAATATTGTTACAAAGCTCAATTCTCCAAGCAGCGAGAATTCCAGGGGTAGACATGTTTAGCCAGGGCAAGGAGGTGCCAGAATTCAGAAGGGCCTTGGTCCAGTCAGTGCCATCAACGGGCAGTCTGGTCCACTGCTGGTAGGTATGGCTATGTTTCTCTCAACTGTTCTTGGTCATAGTTGCTATGAGACTTCAGCCATCAGCTGGTCTGTTTCATTGCCCCAAGTTCTTGAGAAAACCAGGGGCACTCTAAGCTCCACACTGCCAGAAATGGCATTTGGTAGTGATGGATGCTTTAGTCAAGATTCCTACATTGCAGGGTGTCAGACTAGATGACCCTGGGTGCCCCTTCCAACTCTACAGTTCTGTGATTCTGTGTGTCAATTGTCCTTTCACTTTTCCACAGTGGGACCAGGACCTTGCAGGAGTGCTTAGTATGCCGACTGGAAGCTCCCCAAGAGGACTCAGTGCTCTTGCAGATTCTGTAAGTCTTTGGAGATGGGCCATCTCAATAGGCTCCCCATCCCTACAAACAGGACCTTCCACAACCATTCCAAACTACACCAGGAAGTGATATGTCTATGACAGCAAGGTGACACTAATCTTGCCTACTGCTGTATCCCTCTCAGTCCATCCTGTGGTGAAAACCAGATCAAGTGTGACCTGCGATACGCACGGGCTACAGCGCATTGAGACAGCCCCATGGTGACCACAAGCTCTTGAGCCAGACTGCACAAGACATAGGCCCGAGTCTATTGTTTTCAAAGCCACATTAAGGACAGCCTCCTCTAGCTCAGTCAGGGAGGTTGTTGGGCAGTGGAGTGGGTGGTATACTAAGATTCTGTGTTGTTTTGCTGGCTGAACCCCAAGTAAAAGCCCTGATATCCAGCTCCCAGGTGAATTGGTTTTCTGACGAGACCAGTGGAATCTCCATGAATGGCAAGGATCCAACCTCTCAAATCTCCAGCTATACTGATATTGCACCAAGTACCAGGGTGGGCATAGCTGGTTCAGGTTTGGCCCACACAACACCTCCAACCAGGTCTCGGTAATTCATACCAGGTCAACCACCTCAACCACAATCAAATCATGGATGATATATATTTTCTTGCGAAATGGCATTTTGGAACAGCACCACCAAGCAGGAAGGCATGAGGGCTTAGTTACCAAAGTCCTGTCAGGTGCAAGGCAGCCTGGAAGGGGCAACCGCCTTTAACCATCTGTTATCCCTTCTCCTCAACCAACCTGGCTGTCGCCCCACGCCATATCTCCCCTTACCTAGCTAACCTATAGTGACACCCCAGGAACTCCATCACTGGTCCTCTTCTGGCACATGTCCCCAACCCACTAACCCACTGAACATAATGATAGGCAAACATATGTTTGGCAAAAAAATAATAATCACAAATGTTTTTTCTGGCATTAATAAGAAATATTAATAAAGATTTCAAACACTGGTCCAGGTTGAAGTTATCATGGATGGGAAGAGTGTCCTCAGTGAAAAGGATGGTTCTATCAAAATTTTAGTTTTTGTTTCAGACTATACTCATCTGTATTTCGACAGAGATTTTTTAAAAATGGCAAAGGATGATAGTAAACTTTGTATACCAGGGTAAAAGACGCAGATTACAATTAGCTGAAATCTATCAGCAGTCTCGGTGGTGGAGAGTCTTGCTTCATCTCATTTACTCAGTCAGATGGGCAGGGTATAAATAATAAATTATTATTATTATTAATATTAATATTATTATACTAACAATATTCAAAATATAATTGGAACAATACAAAATGCAAATGATAAAACATGGCGGCAAATGGAGTTTTATAGAAATATATATACTACTGAGTCTATCATTTTTAATACACAATAAAAATATGTTTGATTCGATAATAAATCCATTTACAAAGGCGGATCTGAAAGTATGGAAGATGTGGGCACCTAAATTAGCTTCTTCAATCTCACCATTGATACCTTTTGTACTGCATCCACTTTTTCATATGACAGGAAAAAAACATATTATTCAGAAATGGAGAAAGATCTTCATGTACTAATTGATTTATTTGAATATGGTTAACCTATATCTGCTGAACAAATAACAATAGAAATTGGAATGCAGTACGTAAATTGTCTTTATGTTCATCAAATAGTGTGTTTTATATCAAATTCTGAAGTTTAAGCACATGCCACAAGACATTTAACAACATTTGAAAATTTGACTTTACATACAAATGAATATACAAAAAACCCCTTTATCTATACTGTATCATATAATTAACGAGTTAACAATTGGAGGATGTAACTCTGTGATCAGAGGAATCTGATCTAGGGATAGACATTAGGGAGGTGGATTGGAATAATTTGTGGGCTAAAAAACCACTAAAATGAGTATCAACTCAGTTTGAGCAATAAGCTATACTGTATTACAGGTCAACATGTGGAATGTACCCCAAGTTTGAGACTGTTAACTATTTTTAAAGAAGGGCAACCTGACCTTTCTTATGAAGAACCAAATACTTTTCTTTTAGAAGCACCACATTTTCCAAATGGCACAGAATTGGAAAGGATTGGAAAGTCTGTGTATCTCTCATTGGAAACAGAATGTATGGTCTATTGCTGTATCAGTGCATGCATTTAATAACGCAAATTATGTAGATGATTTTGTTGAAATGTGGCATCCTTTTAACAAATACTTTATTGATAACCCTGAAGAATGGCAGCCACTGAAATCACAGATTGGACTGAACTAGATTGATCTGTCCAGGAATGGGGAGGGAGGCAAGTTGGGATTTTGGTTTTGTACTTTTTTATTTTTATATATATATTTTATATACCTTTTATATATTTTTGTTATATATTTTTGTTGTTGTACATAATTGTTATATATTATGATATAATATATATTGGGTATGTTTAGCCTGGAAAAGAGGAGATTGAGAGGAGATATGATAGCCATCTTCAAATATCTAACGGGCTATCACATGGAAGATGGAGCAAGCTCGTTTTCTCCTGCTCAGGAGGGTAGGACTCAAATCAATGGATTCAAGTTACAAGAAAGGAGATTCCGACTAAACACACAGAAAAACTTTCTGACAGTAAGAGCTGCTCTTTCACTCTCACACCTTCAGGAGGATGATGGCATTCCTGAACTTTCTGATAGTAAGAGCTTCTTGACAGTGGAAGGGACTCCCTTGGGAGGTGGTGGACTCTCCTTCCTTGGAGGTTTTGAAGCAGAGGTTGGATGGCCATCTGCCATGGATGCTTTAGCTGAGATTCCTGCATTGCAGGGGGCTGGACTAGATGGCCCCTGGGTCCCTTCCAACTATAAGATTCTATGATTCTATTAAAACTGTATTTATTTAAAAGAAAAAAGAAAAGAAAAGAGAAAGGGAGAAATTGAAAAAAACCATAAATGTGATTCTTGCTAAAGGAAGAATCAGTAAATAAGCTACTGCGATCTATTACTTTATGGATTCAGCAGACCTATATCTTTAAGGTGATTTGCACTGTGAATGACAAACTCAAAATGTAGAAGTATGTTTGTGCAGGTGCCTGCACTCATCTTGAAACAACCTTGATATAATAAGGTTGTGGGACGAGTGTAAAAGCGAAACACCCATCTTCTCTTGGTCTTGGGTGATCTTCTGCAATATGGAAGGTGAAACGCTGTAGGAGGCTGGTGAAAAAGAAGAAAAGCTCCATTCTAGCCAGTTGTTCTCCAAGACAGATACGACGACCTGAGGGGAAAGAACAATGACAACACCAAAATGTCAATCCTGGCTCGTTCAAATCAGTTACAAGAAGGCCCTTCCTATCCTTAACCTGACAGCTTTGTGATGCTTATGTAATAGCTTGATAAAGATATGTAAAATTACAACAACAAGCCTGGCCAACTCATTTTCCTTCTGAACTATTGCTGCCTAAGGTACAAAACCAAACAGAGCCCCACACAGTCAAGTTCATAATACCTATACTTGGTGCCTGAGGCAGAGTACCACAAGGACCTCTCCCTAAGAGTTAAAATGCAATACAAATAATAAAAGAGCAATTCCTTGCCCTTTCATGATACCCCAAACCAGTTTCCTACGATGACCTGGTCAATTGGCCTATTGGCAGGGCTGGCACTGTAAGATATTTGATATCAATCTGCTTTTGCTGCAAAAAAAGAAAAAGAAAAATGGTTTGGGCCTGGAAGAGCTCATGAGGTTTCCAGAAGATTTCCCATCCAGAATGCCTGATGACAATTCTACAAAACCAACCCCAGCTCTCTGCAAAGTTTTGGTCTGTGCAGAGCCTAATCTGATTTCTGACGCTGATAAAACTGATCATCCGATCATAATAATGGAACAGGCTGACTTGAACCCATAGAGAATACCCTTTTTCTGGTGAAGGCAGGAAAGTTTGTTCCTCACAAACTCTTATTCCCTTTCAGTTTACCTGCTGAGAAAGGTATGAAAGCTTCTCGCTTGACAAACTGCCCATTGGCATCCAGAAAGTGCTCTGGCCAAAACTTATGCGGGTTCTCCCACATGGTTTCATCTTTCAGCACGGATGACAGGTTGGTCACGATTGTGGTACCCTGAGAACATCCCCCCAGAAATAAATGCGATTTAGAATAATGGACGAACAAAGCAAATTCATTATCTCTTTTTGTTTAATATCTCTCATTTCTTTTGGACAGAGCAGAACAGAAAATCTGCACCTAGATCCAATCCACCTCAATATATCTCCTGAAATGTTGGACTACCTAGGCTTGGATGCTAACAACTCAATTAGAAATTATTTAAATGTTAAATTATATTAATACATCTTTTCCATCAGAATTTTTCATCTATTTTCAACACATAAATGTGAGCTGAAACACACACACACACACACAAACCCTAAACAAACAAACATAAAAGTGTACCAATTAATTCCCAAGAGCTAACCAAATCTTAACTTTCAAAAACTGGTTGTCATAACCGAAGACTGCCCATTGTCATGTTTGCTTGTGAAACATCAGAATGCGTTGGCCTCCAGATAGATGATGTACTGTGGCTTCCCCAGCTTGTTACTATGGTGGACAGTAAGAATACAATCAGCCATAGTATCATGAAGTGGCTGTTTGAGTTGGGGGTGGTGCCATCATTATATTTAGGCAATAGGCAAAAATTTTCCTCTATAACCAAGTCTTTGGCCTTTAACTAACTGTGGCCTTTTAGGAGTGGGTGGGATGTAATTAATGTATTTTTTTAAATTTCATCCCCTTGTTTTTAAATTTCAACCCCTTGTTCATCCCCTTGTTTAATGTAGCTATGTGCGGGGTTTTCTTTGGTTGTTTGTCTCTTTGGGTTGCCTTGGGTAAGATAAAGTGACTATCAAATTTAAATATATTTATAACCGTGCATTATCCCAAATAACAGTGTATTACCCCCAAAACCATTACAGTCGTACCTTGGTTCTCAAATGGAATCCGTTCTGGAAGTCCATTCAACTTCCAAAATTGTTTGAAAACCAAGGCGAGACTTCTGATTGGCTGAAGGAGCTTCCTGCACTCAATCAGAAGCCGCAGAAGCTGCGTTGGACGTTTGGCTTCCAAAAAATGTTCAGAAACCGGAACACTCACTTACATGTTTGCAGCATTCGGGAGCCAAAATGTTTGAGTCACAATTAGAGAACCAAGGCATGACTGTACTGTCATATTAAGTAACCCTATCAAAAAGCTCTTATATGATCATGGACATTCTCCTAAACATTTTCCTAGTCCCAACTATTCTACTAACTTTCAAGCAGATACATGGAATGTTAAAAATTGGCTGTCGCTTACAAGTCTGATTTCCAAGGTAAAATCCTACTAGGGTCATACTTTTGTCAGGTCAGAGGATATTCATAGAATCATAGAATTGTAGAGTTAGAAGGGACCACAAGGGTCATCTAGTCCAGTGCAGGAATCTCAACTAAAGCATCCATGACTGATGGCCATCCAACATCTGCTTTAAAATCTCCAATGGAGAAGAGTCCACATTCTCATTAAGCTTCAAAGGCCTGACATTGGGTATATTCAATATTAATTGCAAAAAAGCTTTGTTTTTGTTTTTTGTGATTATCTATTTACATAACTCTTTGCTCTCTTTCACTATATCTTCTTTCTAACCCATCATACCTTTGGGATGAAGAAGCCTTCCACCTCTGTATCACGGTATGCTCTATGGAGTATGCCAGCAGGAACAATATCCCCAAAACGTTGAGTTTCATGGATCACAGCACGAGTGTAAGGCATATTTGCCTGGTCCTCTAATGTGACAGATTTGTTCCTACCAATCACTGCATCAATTTCTTCTTGGACTTTACCTGGAAAATAAGAGAAGGATGTAACTTACAATGTGCTGCAACTGACAATGGAAAAACAGGGAGATCTAAACGTTCTTTACACCAAGAAGAATGCATGAGTTGTCTCACTGCAGATTTTTCAACACTGTTTTTCCAGGGATGGAGGGAACATCTAGATCAGCTCCAACACAGTTCTAGAATTGGACTCTACTTTGTACTGTACAGTGTGTGTTCTTTTATTTATATATCAATGCATGTTTATGTATGTGTGTTTATTTGGAAATATATTTTATTTGTGAACATTTATTATCCAACCTTTGCCAATTGGAACAAAAGAATTGCAATAATAATGGAGATATAACATTACAAAAATCAATAATTTTAAGATGACCCCCACACAAAATTAATAACGCAGGTATTAGTCTATGGCGTTCTGTGTGTCATGTGAAATTTATGTTCACTTTAAATTGTAGAGTTCAGTGAAAGCTGGAGAGATTTGACAGAAGATGGCTTTTGCCCCACACTTTGAAGGCACAGGTCTGCAATTTCAAACACAGTTTCTGAGTGCTTTGTCCCGTCCCCCATCCCCCCCCCCCCCGCTGCTCTCCCTGCGAAAACTCACTTTTTAAATGCTGAATCAAAACAAATGAAAAATTGAGTTTTCTGGTGATTTATGTTTGCACTGATTCAATGGGGAAAGTGCTGAGGCAAGAAAAGCATGTGGACACAAGGCACAAACCTGTGCCTAGAAACACAGCACAAAAGGAAGTCTGGGTGAGGTTTATAATGCTACAATATATTCAGTCTCACCAATACTAATCTGATTTCCTCTCTGCTGTTTGAATAGATTCTACTTCCTCCTTTGATGCTTTTCTTTTTTTTCTACTGGTTTATATTGCTATTGTACCTACTGTACTTAGTATATTGTTATTGTACTTATCTGTAGTTATTTTATGCTTTTGAATTGCCTTTTAGACCGTTTTATGGTCCAAAGATGGGGTATATTCTCCCTCAGCGCCAGAAAACTTTCGCGAAAAGGAAGGATTTACAGTACCTTCTAAAAGCTCACCTTGTCATGCTCTGGTAGGCTTCCTAAGGGAGAGGATTCTATAGAAATAAGGTGATTATAGAGAAAACTCTACTCTGTGCCTTGATCCATCTGACTCAGCAGGTAGAAGCAGGGCTTCCTCCCAAGACCTTCGTGCACAGAGAGGTGGTCCCTAAAACAATGCTCAGCAGTGGCTCTTACTCTGGATGTCAGGATAGAGGATCATGTAGAGCAGGCCCCAGCGCAAGGTAGTGGTGGTGGTCTCCGTGCCAGCAGAAAAGAGGTCACCAATCATCAGAGGGAGGTTTTGGTAATTGAAACTACTGTTTTCGCCCTTTCTCTGAGGAGACAGTATACAGGTAGAATGTAAGAGACGCTTGCCAGGAATTTCCTGAGGCCTGAAGTACACATTAAACCTTCCATAGAGTTGCTGCCAAAACCACTACTACTAGTTCTCTCCCTCGCCTCTGACGCATGTAGGAACACTGCTCATAATGTGGCAGCATCATTTTATACATTTCTCACTCCGACCTAGCCAAATGGTGTGGAGTGTGTAGCAGCGGGTAGGGACTTACAGCACAAAGATTACAGGGGAGAAGGAGAAGGCTCTGCACAGGGAGGAGCTGTTTTAAGGAATAGCTGGAGAATTCCACGCAATAGTGCTGCGATATACATGAGTGAGTTTCCCAATGCAATACAGCCATTGCTGATCATGCCAGCAGAGCATCCATGCTACAGTTCTGTCCACAAATGTAACATGGCAATATCCAGCTTAATCCTATGACTTGGCATATTCTAATACAAGACAAACTAACAGGTTGCATTTCATCTCCAATATGTCTAAGTCAAACTCTGGAATATCTAGATCACCTACTGAGATGGAAACCTGGAAAGATGGAAGCCTTGTAAGCTGAGCAGTTCCCAAGGCTGAGAGATATGTCAATTGGCATATCTATATGTCAATTGCATGGGGTTTCATTTATATGTCAATTGCATGGGGTTTCATTCAGGAAGTAAACAGCCTGGGGAGATTCCTGGATCCACTGTTGTTGCTGGAGTCACACATGGCCTCAGTAGCTTGGAGCAACCTTTACCTGCTTCAGGTGCTATGTCAGCTGTAACTATTCCTGGGCAGAGATAGCTTGGCCATGGGGGCCCAGGTACTGGTAGCTTCTAGACTGGATTACTGCAGTGCACTTTATGAAAGGCAGCACATAAGGGGGATCCCAAAACTTCATCTGCTGCCAGGGATTCTTTAGCTGTGATTCCTGCATTGCAGGGGATTGGACCAGATGACCTTTGGGGCCCCTTCAAATTCAACAGCTCTATTCAACAGCAGTCACGAAATTAAAAGACGCCTGCTCCTTGGGAGAAAGGCGATGGCAAACCTAGACAGCATCTTAAAAAGCAGAGACATCACCTTGCCAACAAAGGTCCGTATAGTTAAAGCCATGGTTTTCCCAGTAGTGATGTATGGAAGTGAGAGCTGGGCCATAAAGAAGGCTGATCGCCGAAGAATTGATGCTTTTGAATTATGGTGCTGGAGGAGACTCTTGAGAGTCCCATGGACTGCAAGAAGATCCAACCTCTCCATTCTTAAGGAAATCAGCCCTGAGTGCTCACTGGAAGGACAGATCGTGAAGTTGAGGCTCCAATACTTTGGCCACCTCATGAGAAGAGAAGACTCCCTGGAAAAGACCCTGATGTTGGGAAAGATGGAGGGCACAAGGAGAAGGGGACGACAGAGGACAAGATGGTTGGAAAGTGTTCTTGAAGCTACAAACATGAGTCTGACCAAACTGCGGGAGGCAGTGGAAGACAGGAGTGCCTGGCGTGCTCTGGTCCATGGGGTCACGAAGAGCTGGACACGACTAAACGACTAAATAACAAATTATTATTATTTCCTTTAGAAAATAAAAATATTTATTTTTTAAAAAAACCCACCCAATTCTATGAATGCTGCAGCTAGATTGCTAAGTGGTGCAACCTACCGTAAGCATATAAACATGCTTGTTAAAACAATGGTACTATCTGCCTTGGCTGCCTACCTGCTACTGGGTCACGTTGAAGGTTCTGTTATTGGTAAATAAAGCCATAAACACATTGATACCGGATTACTTGAGAGATCGCCTTTGACCTTATCGACCTGCTCAGTCACTGAGGTCATCTGAAGAGGCCTTCCTGGTGGTGCCACATGCTTCTGAGGTCTACTTCACCATCGCTAGGAGCATGCATCTAGCATGGTGGCACTCACTTCCTCCTTATGTTAGATGTCTACCAATGAATTGCAAATTTTGCATAAATTGTTTACAATTCTTCCCAGAATGGCAATCTCAGCCATGAACGGGTGTTTTTTTTGTCAAAGCAGTTTTTGAAATGGTATTATGTTTTGTTTTATTGGGTTATATATTCTGTACACCTCTTTGATTTCCCCCCCCCTAAAAATGTAGTAAATGACATGCACCTCACCTTCTCAACTTCTTCCAAAAATGCCTCAGTGATGTCTCGCTTGGAGGAGGGATCCCAAGTTTCTTTGTGTTCATTCACAAGCTCACCTAAATAGTCCATTAATTTCTTTTGATGACAAAAGGCTTTCTGCATCAATCCAGGGATGTGTGTCAAAAAGGGCAGTGAATTAAGAGCCTGATGCCAAAATATAATAATAATAATAATAATAATAATAATAATAATAATAATAATAATAGTAAATACTAATCAGACCCAGGATCACATAAGCATGATGACCCTGCCCCCAAAACAACTTATCTTACCTGTGGCAGAAGTCCAGCTTCTTCCTTCATGGACAGTTCAAGGTAATGAAGTAAACTCTGGAATTTCTTATCCTCGTAGTCAAAACGATTGCCAAAAGTGAGGAAGCAGATCACATTGCTAATTGCATTGTTTATGAGATAGTGAGGATCAAATGATTGACCTGAAAAGGACAGAATAGCCCAAAAATGATATTAGGACACATCCAACTGGTATAGCTCAGTTGGTAGAGCATGAGACTCTCAATCTTAGGGTTGCTGGTTCGAGACCCATGTTGGGCAAAATATTCGTACCTTGCAGTGGGTTGGACTAGATGACCCTTACAGTCCCTTCCAATGACAAATTCAATAATTCTATCCTCCACAACCCATACTCATCAATTCTTTTAGCATGTATTGAACAATCCCTCCTAAATCCACAGAAATTCCTAAGAGAGAAGTCATCCAAAAGCCTATCTAGCATACATAGTCTTAATATTTTTCTCTCAGATGGGCGTAACCGGGGGGGCAGTAGGGGCAGCTGTCCCCCGCCCCAAATCAATACAAACCAATACAAATCTGAGGTTCTGCCCCCTCCTAACAAAAATCATGGCTACGCCCATGCTCAGACTCCTGACAGTTTGATCAGTTTCATAAATAAGCACCCTATTGCCCCAAATATAAGCCACACCCAAATATAAGCCGCAGCTTTAAAATTGAAGGGGGGGAACACCCAAATATAAGCCCCTTCCTCGCTGCTCCTGGCTGCATACTGGGGGGGGAGGGGAGCTGCGATGAGTTGCCGGCGGCCTTTCCCCTTCTTTGCTCTCTCCCTTCCTGGCCTTGAGGGAGAGGACGGGGAACTACGCACGGGGTGGGTGCCGCTTTGCCCCGCTCCTGGCGCTGTTTGGCCCACACTCCTGGCTGCATACCGTAAGGTTGCAGATATAAGCAGCACTTTAAATTTTCACGGTTGGAAGGGGGGGGGAGTGCAGCTTATATTCGGGCCAATATGGTAAGTTTAAAAATACAAGTTCTGAGGAGGCTGAGCTGATGACTGAACAAAGGTCCCGAGTGTCTCTAAAAAGCAGTTGAGGCATTGTGTAAGTAGAAAAATTCACTTATTACAGCCTAAATTATTGCTGGTCATCAACTACTTGAGCTGCCATTTATTAACAGCCATTCTGCTAGGCTTCACTCAGGGGGTGGGACAGAAGGGCTGCTCCATTGGTTGGCTGAGAAACCTGCTACTATTTGTTTCCCCTGCTTTTTGATCAAATGGTTTAACTTTAAGAATTGGTGTTAAGTTGTGGGGGAACATATCAGAAGACACAGTGATTTCTCCAAAGCAGCTCTTTATTTGTAAGCTGGAACAGAACTGAATTGAAGGGCTCAGTCAGCCTGCTTATATAGAGCACCAGAACCTCGTTACTGTAACAACTTTCTAAAATATCCAATCACTGAATGTCACTTTCGATCCTTCATTTGCATAACTATCTACAGTATCCCCCGCTGGCCCAGGGTGAGAACTTCAGTACATAACACCTGGTGTCTGAGTTTGCATGTTTTTTTCTTTCCTCAAGATCCCCTTTTCCACTTGGGCTCTGTCTATCAGATTATAAGCCTGCAGACAGTTGCTGTCTTGTTTCCTTATCTTTTAACATTCTAATTTTCTAAACTTTTGTAATGCCTAGAAAATGTTAGCTGCTTTTTAAATGATAAATAATAAAAATAGGTCAGTGGTTGTTGCTTTTCGGGTGGTAAAGCAGATGCAGAAATGTCAACTGAACTTAAGATTCGAAGAATGAGAAACTGAGAGAAACTGATACTGACAGATTCACCCACCCTCAGTCTTAATCAGCCTGATTCTTAATCTGAACTCTTGCCGTGGGTGCCTACTATATCCCTATGGTGGTAGATAATTAGTTTATTTATGAAAAGTCAACCAATTGCACAGATTTTCTTTCTGGAAAGAAAATCTTATAGAAGTAAGAGAAACACACGCCACTGTCCTACACTCAGATGTACAGTATTATTCTTTCTTAAAGTATATTACTTGGGTCATCAGAAGAAGCAAGACTTTGTCAGTATGCCAGAACTGGAGGAAGGACTGACCCTGATCCCAGGAAGATGCAAATGCTCCGAAGACTCAATGAAAGTAGTGAGGGAGGAAATATTCACGGTATAGGAAATGCCCCACCCATTTTTATGATGGAGATAACCATCTGCCTACATCTTCCACTTGCTTTTTAAAGGTATCGCCCTTCGCCCTTCCCAGTTTTCCTAGTTTTAACACACCTTCCTTAGAACTAAACACTGAGCACAAATGTTCAGCTTCCTCAACCACCAGCTGCTCCAGAGATTTCTTTCCCATTCCAAAGTCTCTCAGTATGGAGAGGGTAAATCTCCTCTGATCCTTCCAGGCTTGGCTGTACTGTGCCATCACCAGTCCTGAAAAAAGTGAAGAGGAAAAAAAAGTGCGTTTTGCTTGTACATTATATTTTAAAGACCTTTCTGGATAACCCTTGGTCACCAACAAATTTCATGGCAGGGCCACCGTGAGAAATGGAAGACACATGGACTGCCAGCTTCCTGACACCCACAAAACAGCTCCTACGATCTGTTCTCTTGCCTCTTCATTAGCAGCTGTGAGAACCTTGGCTCTGCGGCCTTCAGCTGCTAAGCCCTGTTTTTTATTCCCCATCTTATGTACAGTTAAAACCACCAATAAGAAGCTGGATTTGGAGTCCATCTTCAGCCTAATAAGCCATATTGCTTCTGATGGGGCTAACCAAACAGCAAGGCCTCAGCTTGAACTGCTTATTAATATAAAATATATGAATGGTGTATAATAATAGTATACCACCCTTCATCATAATATCTCAGGGCATTTCACAGAATACATAATAAAAACAAGTAAATAATTAAAAGAAAACAGCAAAACAATAACCCTCACTTCTTGCAGACACATTTAAAAGGCTGTAGAATATTAATCAGCCCAAGGCCTGGTTGAAAAGGAACGTTTTTGCCTGGTGTCTAAAAATATATATTGAAGGTGTCAAATGCACCTCCCTGGAGAGAGGATTTCACAAATGGGGAGCCACTACAGAGAAGGCCTGTTCCCCTGTTGCCACCCTCCAAATCTCATGTGGAAGAGGCACATGAAGAAGGGCCTCAGATTATGAACACAGAGTTCGGGACGGTTCTTGAGGTATATAGATATAAGCAAATACATAATCCCATAATATTGGCATTGATAAGATAAATCACCACGAAGAAGGAACCTAAGTAGCTCTGATATCTGCTTATACCAGTTATGCCATAGTTTTATGGCAAAGAACACTTTGACCTGAACTATATGAATATATACTGAAGCCATGACCTCATTTTTTCCTTTTCAATATCTTTTTTAATTTCAAAATTATGTGTGTTATATGTACAAGCATTTCAGCAGATCATAATAACAATATTTTAAAATGATTTTATTTCAAATTATAAAAAAATTACAGTTGAACAACAGAAAAGTATCTAAAGGGACTATAAAGTATACAATTCTTTTAATCATTAAATACACAATTTAACTACACAGGGCCCCTTCCCTCCCTGCCCCACAAGCATGTGGGGCCATTCCGCCTGGCTTTGGCAAAGGGTGGATCAGGAAGGAGAGAGTTAGAAGCACAGAGAACTCCCTCCTTCTGAAGCCCAAATCAGTATAAACTGATTGCCAGTTTCACTGAGAAGTAGGGAATTGGAAGAGGTCCTCCAACACGGATAGTTTTGTTATACAGGGCAGATGTATATAAGAAGTCCCTGCTTGGAACAGATCTGCAATCTATTACACAGATGTGTGTTCTGGCATGGATAGAAGGTCTCCTGTGGAACCTGGGCTTAGCAAGAAGGTGGAGAAAGCTTCTCCTGAAGGACTCCTGATTGGGGAGCTTCAAGGATCCTGTATCTCTGTCCTCACAGTTTTCAGGTCTCTTCTAACAGGAGTCCGGGGTCATGACAGCCCCTTTCAAAAGCTTGATTTATGCACTGAAATGGGCATAAGTAGATTCTGAACAGGTCTCTAGGGAAAATGCTGAATACCCCACAGCCTCCAAGTGCAACTTTGCATTAAGAGAACGGGACTTGGTGTCACATTTGCAATGCTAGCGTGACAAGTGGTGGCTGGGGACTCCCAACCCCTTTCATCTTCTCCAGGAACTTGGGGCTCCAGACATACCTTGATTGACTTCTCCATATCCCAGGTGTTTGTAGATAGGAAAGAAGGGGCGATCAGCAAAATCTTCTGATTTATGGACTAAAGCTTCTTTCACAGCCTTGTAACCATTCAGCACCACCACATTTGTCCAGAAGTTCTGCAGGCTATAAATATTCCCATATTTCTTACTTAGCTATAAAGACAAGAAATGGGGGAAATTTTAAGATTTCTTACCCATCCTACTCTGTCAAGTCCCAGGGCCAGTTACAGCATAATAAAAAATATATAAATAGAGAAAAAGTTAGCATTGCAAAAGCAAGCCAAACCATGCCAGTGAAAACAGAGCAGTACACATTTGGCAGAAGAGGTGGGACTGATAAAACAAAATACCTCAACTATCAAAGGTGAGAATAAAGGGATACATCTTCAGCATAGGGACAAAGCTTTGCAAATGATGCACCTCAGTGGGGCTGCCACAGAAAAAGCCCACTACTAGGCTGCCATTCCCGGCTCCTGTGGGTGACAGAACTACCAAGAGAGACCCCTCTGCTGATCTTAACATTGCATGCTGCATTTTGGACCAGCTGACGTTTTCAAAATGTCTTCAAGGGCAACCCCATGCAAAGTGCAGTGCAGTGCAGTAGACCAATCTAGAGGTGAACAGTTGTAGCATATATAATTGAGGACTAAATTGATAAAACCCAGTCCATGAGAATGTATTCTGCCCAATGTTCCAGAATCCCTAGAGCAGAATTGCTTGCAGCGATATTGCTCAATTACATATGTAGAGAAGGAAAACTGCTATTGGAGCCAGATAAAAGGCCTATCAAGGAAAACAGTGTTTGCCCAACAAATAAAGAAAAAAGTTACTGTTGATATTTTGGAGAGGACGGAATTTTAACCTTGGTACTCTGCTAAAATAAACACCAGCAACTGTTTCGTAACATCCAACAGAGCAAATTAATCCTGTATCACAAATAAAGCTATAATTCAATTAAGCTTCCAGTAACAGACCCATTCCATGGATGACCACAGGAAGCACAGAAGCATCTTGTCCATGCCCAGCACAGCCTCACGCATTCCTCCAAGCGACCAAGACACAAGGCAGCCACAATAACCTCACATCAATAATTTCACTCATTAGAACCACATAGTCAAGCTTTTACCCTGGATCATAACACTTTTGTGTTATCTTACTATCATCATAGGATTCAGTCATTCATTTTAGGATTCACGTTAAGATTTGGTAGAAGTAGCGCAAAGAGTTTGGAGGTTTGGAGTACACTGTCAGCAATATGCTGATGACACTCAGCTCTACTATAGGGTTGGGTTTCTTCTGCAGTATGAAAAGTGCAAGCACAAAATCTCCTTGCCATGTTTATGGGAAATATATTCACCTGCTAGGATACAGGACGAGGCATTACTGTCCCAACACTTGACCCACCCATCCCGCTCTCCTTTTAAAGAGAGGGGCAGGACCAATCAGTTGCACTGTTCTTGTCCCAAGCAAAAAGACTGGGCGTGCAAGTGAAAACTCCTATAGCTCTGAGAGTAGTAGTAGTAGTAGTAGTAGAAATAGTAATTTATTTATACCCCGCCCATCTGGCTGGGTTTCCAGCAAAATATTAAAGAGAGAGTATGAGACTTCCGGTACAGCGCACCTACAGTTGGGTGGGGATCTGCGCTCCTGATATCTCAAGGCAAACCCGGCATTGGAGAGAGAGAAAAGGGGGACGAGGCGTAAGTCACCCCAACCTCAGGGGGGATCCTGAGGGCAGAGCCCACAGCAGCGCGAGAAGGGGTCTCCCAAAGCAATAAAACAAAGTATATAATTAAGATGCAGGGAGGACCTCCCACAAACAGGCTAACCCGCTTCCCGATGCAAACGCCCCAAAAACCTGACGAGGCAGCGCTGAACTCTCCTATAAGAGAGATACTGTTAAAAATAAGACATTCTTCTCCTGAAGCAACTGTAGGAAAACTCAGAATCTTTAACAACTCCCCACTAGCAAAGGTGGGCAGCAAGGGAGAGACAAGATATAAAAGTTTTTTAAACAAAGGTTTCAGTCTGAAGTAAAGAGGGGACAGCAACACAGCACAGACAACTCCTGTTAAAATACCTCACAAGGAGTTTCTTAGGAATATTAAAAAACACACCATAGGTTAAAAGAAATTGCAATAAGACAGAGACGAAGGACGGAGAGTAAAGGAACAGATAATAGACAAAGGAAGGCAGGCAGCACTCTAAGGGGAAAGTGGGTGGTTGAGAAGACTGCCCCAACTAAACATAAAACATGGACCTGTGAAGAAAATAAACATACCCATTTTCGGGAAAATTCCAGAGGAGTCAGCGTTGAGGAGTCGCTATTGGCGGAAGTGATAGAGTGCTAACAGGAAAAGACGCCAAAGAGAGGACTAGGATCACAAATAAAGAGAGATATTGAGGAGGGAAAGAACTAAGAGGGAATGTAGAGACCTCTTGTGGCCAATATCAAAATAGACACTGACAGAAAATAAATAATTTGAAGAATAGCACCATCTGGAGGACAAAAATATAACTACAGGAACAAATTAAATAATCTCAAAAATAAAAAGAGGAGAATAAACAACACAGAAATAGGAGCCCCCCTCCCCTTTTACTCCCCGCTTTTTTTCGGCACCACCCTAGAAATAGGAGAGGAAAATATTGGATAACCCAGAAGGGAATGGACTCATAATTATTTATTTTAGGGGAGTTCCCTAAAAGTTATAAAACCTCAAGAGAAAACAGAAAAGGAAGAACAGACAGGACGAGAGCCTAATGGGATCAAAGAAAGCCCAAACAGCGAGTGGTTTTACTACAGCTTTGAACCACCAATGAAGAGTCTCAGTTATAGAAAGTGAGAGCAACATGGACCTGAAAGAACTTATAGTGGTGATGGAGAGAATGGGGGGAAATCTAGGTGAAAAAATTACAACACTTGATGGAAACACCAGAATATTAGACAGAAAGATGGAAAATATGGGAACTAAGATTGAAAAAAAGTCTAGCCTAATAATGGAACTCTCCAATCAAATAAACCAATTGACAACTAAACATAAAGACTTAGACACAACAGTCCAAGCAGTAAAAGTGAAGATACAAAAACAAGATGAAATTATTTTAAAAAATCAAACAGACCAAAAAGAGATGAAGAGATACCAAGAAAAAAATAAAGGAAAAACTGATGAACTGAGGAAAATACAGGAAGACACCTGGAATGCCATGGCTGTCTTGGAGATGAAACAGAGAGAAATGGTTCTTCGTGTGCGGGGAATTAAAGAGAACCAAGATGAAGAAATAGCTACAAAAATAACAAAAGCCTTAGCAGACTGACTAGGAGTACGAGAACAGGACCTGATCCTGGACATTAAAAAAATATTCAGAATAAGAGCAAACAAATCAAGGACCAGGAAAGGTCCAGGAGACTTTGATTTTCCTGAACTCGAGGCTGCTTAGAGAAAAACTTTTGTTGAAGGGTAGAATGGATCAACTTTACATAGAAGGGAACAACATCGAAATAATGAAAGAAGTCCCAACACATCTGCTCATAAAAAGAGAGATAACTACAGATTTATGACCTCGGCATTAAAAAAAAAAACAAAATTATGTTTAAATGGGAATTTCCTTAAAGACTATCTTTTACATACAAAGAAAGGAGAGGATCTTTCAGATCAGAAGAAACAAAAATCTTCTGGAGAAAATATTGGGAGGAATTAGGAGGAGAAAAACTTCCAGAGTGAAAGAAAGATAAGATTAAGACTTTTTATTACAAACGATATTTAATATAGTTCTCTGTCTACCATTATATGAAATTACCTACTCTAACTATAAAGTGAGTTTGTTTTAATTTAATAAAGTGGTATGGTGCTAAAATGTATTTCATGGAACGTGAATGGGATGAATAGCAAATTTAAGAGAAATAGAATAGAATGTATATTTTAAAAGGGGGTTTTCTTGTTGTTATTCTGTCTCTCACAGCTACAATAAACCTACCATTAAAATTATGGACTGGTCATTTCTTTGTCAGAATGCAAGAGGGAAAATTTAGCAGGGGATCAAATACTTCCCCCCCTCACTGTAAGAGAAAATTTTATGAAGATGCACCACAGATGGTATATGTCTCCAGATAGGTTGGCAAAAATGAATATATCGGGTTGCAATAAATGTTGGAGGTGTAATAGAATGATTGGTACTTTATATCATATGTGGTGGTCCTGCCCTGAAATTAATAAATTTTGGAATATGATACATGAGGAAATAAAAAAGTTGATAAAAATATCATACAACAAGAGAGCAGAATCATATTTATTAGGAATCTTGAATGGAGACATGCCGAAAGACAAAATTAATACTTTCCTGTATGCAACAACAGCAGCGAGAATGCTGGTAGCCAGTCATTGGAAAGGAAACTACATCCCAACCAAAGAGGAATGGGTGAACAAACTATGCAAATATTTGGAATTAGCAAAGTTAACTGATTTAATAAGACAAAAACCAAAAAGTATAATTCAGAAACAATGGAAATGTTTAAATGACTAGTTATGTAGACAAGGATCAAATACAAGGTTTTGGCTGTGTCTAGAGTAGCCTTGTGAGAGACCCAGAGAATTTAGTGATTTGATCATTTATGTGGGACTCTATGGGAGAAAAATATGGAATAATAGAGATAATTTTGTTTAAAATGCTTATAGGAAGTGCAGTGAAAGCGGTGGAAGTCAACCAGTGACATTTGTTTATTATTTACTTATTGAAATATACCGTATGTAGAATAAATTTGTAGAATATGTAGAATAAATTTGTAGAATATAAATTTGTAGAAATATATGTAGAATAAACTCTTCCCATTCTTTTCTTTTCTTTTCCTAACTTTCCTTTTCTCACACTTATTCTGTTTCTCTTTCTTTTCTTTTTTCTTCTTTCTATGTCTTTTTTCCTTTTCCTTTCTTCTTCTTCTTCTATTTATTTAATTATTGAAAAATTTGTGTACATGTGTGTATTTGCAATGTTTTGTTTTGACTTTGTAATAATTATGTTAGAATAATAAAGCATTTAAAAAGAGAGAGAGAGTATGTGACTAGAATGCAAATCAATGTGTGCCACAAAAAAACACACCAAAAAAACCCCAAGAAGCCTTTCATTTCACTTCCACAAATGACTCATTCACACTTTCCTTTGTTCAACATTTCTAGGCACAAGTCCAGGCTTTCCAGGTCCAGATCCAACTTCTTTCTTTCTTTCTTCTCTAATTCAGTGGTAATGATTGAGTTTTCCAGTGAAAAGTGAGGGGCTAAAAAAACAAATTTTGATATGTACCAGGAAAGCACCAACCTGCGCCTAGAAAATGAGTGGCAAAAGTCAGTGCTTTTTTCTGGGGGTACTCAAGGGAACGCAGTAATAGCACCGTTTCCCCCCAAGTGTTAAAAGTGTGGCACTTACTGTAATGACTTCATGGTGAGTGCCAACACCTTTTTTCTTTTTCTTTTTTTAAAAAAGCACTGGCAAAAGGTAAATGGGGATGAGCCCAAAGAGTTAACAAACCAATAAGAATCTTTCCTTGCAGGCATTTGCATTTTCAAATCTTAAAAGCATTATTTTGCAATCTAAATAAGTCTCCAGAATGAAAGATTGCAACCACTGAATGCTCTCTTCTGCCCTCAAGCAGCTTAACTGAAGATTCTAGTTTTGTTCACCAAGGCTCCAGGCAATAATGAGATTTGAAATATGCATTCTGGGTAGATTATTCCCTGCAAATGCAGGATCACAAAAATTACCATTAATGGAAATTATTGTTGCTCCTCTTTCAGCCCTCAAATTCCACAGAATACAGTAAACCTGCAACTTGCACACATTTCACTTGTGTGCATTCAGCCTTACACATGCTGCAAAAAATTTAAAAAGGGGTGGAAATTGGGCGGGGTTCCAGGAAAAATGACTTTAGCAATCCCACCCACCGCTGAACCCAATGGCTTTTGACGATCCCTGATTTTTGGCTTTATTCCAAGAACATACCCCTCACGTAAATTGCCAGCTTACTGCATGCCTAGTTATGGAAGGCGTACTTGCAGTAGCAGGGCCAGATTAAACCCAAGTTACCAGGGCTTAAAGCCCGCTGAAATCCATAAAACAAGTCAGTCCCAACTTACTTAGGGTTCAATCATAAGCTAGATCCGCTAGGAGGAGTAAACCCAGCCCACACAGCCCCTGAGCGGTGCCAAAAAATGGTGCACGCATCAGCGGTCATGTGTGTGCTGATCGTGCACAAATGAGGTTACCTCTACTAAAAAGAAAACAAAATCTCAATCAGGAGTTCTTACGAGTTCAGGAGTTCTTTGGTGTGCCAATTTTTCTGGGCTCTAGAGCAGTTATGGAAAGCAAAATGTGTTTCCAAGCCTAATTGAAGCATGCTTGTGGTCACCTTCCTTTCTCATACTGCTAGGGTGTGGTCCCAGATAGTCATTCAAAAGGGGTGCAGATGGGAAACAATGTTATTTCTTCCCCCTGCTGTCCACGCACCGCACTGCCTGCATTTCCCCATGGACCTCTGCTCTTCCTGCCTAACCCTACTGCAGACAGAGGCCAGGGTGGTGCATGATCTCCACAAGGCCCAAGTAGCATTGCAGCACTCTAAAAAGACAGTGCCTGCAACTTTGCTTTGCCACCTTCCAAGTTTGGCACAGCAAATGAAACCTGAGGGTGGGGGTAATACTGCCCAGACATGCCCTTTATTAACACTGGGCAGTTCCTATAAGAAAAGTGCTTGGGTGTGTAGAGGCTTGCTTTGCTTCTGTTTCCCAGCCCCCAGGAGGCACTTACCTGGGTAAAAGAAACGTGAGGGTTGTGGAAGTCAATCTGCAATATGGTGCCAATGAAGGGCAGGGAGACTGGCCCTGGAGGGTAACGGCTCCAGTGTTTCCGACGCTTCATGTAATCAAAGGCCAAGATGAAAATAACGAGAAAAATCCCCAACAGCATGGGGTTGTTCCATACAGCTGTGAAGAGGGAGGGCAATGACAGCAAGCGATCCATGATTTTGTTCTTCACTGGATAAATCCCCTTCTGCTTTCCTTCGCCTTCCTCTCTCCTCTGTCAGCCCCTTTCTGTTTATTTTTCAACTTGTGCGTGTTGTTCTAGCTGCTGTCCCTCCCTATCCACATAGTTGCGCTCTCTTCCAAGAAAAAAAGCTCGCTGCTCAAGTTTCGCAACAACTAATCTATCACAGCAACAAATGAAAATCTTGTGGGAGTTGCATCGGAGAATAGCCCCGCCTGCAGGCAACAAGCCTGCCTTCTTGCGGTCAGTAAACAATACTTGTCCTTGCATGTTAACTAGAAAGTATCCATAAATAACTTTAGAGATTGCCCACATGCATTGTTCTTTTTTAAAAAATGAACAATAAACTGCTTTAAAATGTTCGGACAGTTCCATCCAGCATGTTTCTCCCTCTGCAGTTCTGGGTGCTGAACGACAGTCACAGTTCCCCTTGCCTGGGGATCACCACTAACATAATGATCAATTGTTCAGAATGAATAGCCCCCTTTCTTTCTGTGGACGTATCTAGACAGTTCAAAAATCTGTTCCTACCTAATTTCAGCTGCACAAAGAAAGCAACTATAGAGTTGTCTTTGCCCATACATTCATTTACACTTGTCCAGCTATAATATCTGATCTAGCCAGGTTTCCATGTTTTCAAAGCGCTTCAAAAGTTCAGATAGTAGAAAAGGAAGCATTAGCCTCCCCATAAAAGTGACCAGCAGTGATGCAAAACAGATTGCTGTACAGTTCGTATGACTGCTGTTGGTGCCTAATGAAGATTGTCCATGATGAATAGCACATTCAAGCACTACTGAATGATTTAATATATATACAGTACTAGCCATATATTTGTTAATAAAGTATTCAGAGTTACATTGGTTAGACCAGAAACTGTGACCTGTTCTAGTCCCTTTCACAGGACAGACTTTCAAATACAGTGGTACCTCGGGTTACATACACTTCAGGTTACATACGCTTCAGGTTACATACACTTCAGGTTACAGACTCCGCTAACCCAGAAATAGTGCTTCAGGTTAAGATCTTTGCTTCAGGATAAGAACAGAAATCGTGCTCCAGCGGCGTGGCATCAGCGGGAGGCCCCATTAGCTAAAGTGGAGCTTCAGGTTAAGAACAGTTTCAGGTTAAGAACGGACCTCCGGAACGAATTAAGTACTAAACCCGAGGTACCACTGTATTGACTTCAGGAGGTAACATAATATCCATTGGAGCTGGTGTTAGGATACCCGGCTGCAGTTTTCTCCTCTTTTTGAAGACTGGATGATATGGAGAAACATTTAGGCAGCACAGAGAAGACTTGCATGAGATGTGAAACTGATTAGTCTGAAGAAGAAGTTACTATATCTATATTTATATAGAAATATAATAAAACAACAACAACAAACTTCAGAATTTGCCAAAAATAAATAAATACAAATTAAATCCAGGAAGTTTCTGATGTCTTGTATATCTTTAATTATTGCGCTCTCTCTCTCTTTTTATTGTATTTTGATACAGGAAGAATGCAATAAAACCAAACAGGAGGCAGGTTCCCAAAATGCCTCTTTATCACTGGCTTCAGACTAGTAAGCACTCTGCTCCTGTGGGTCAGAGAAGAAATCTCAAAATATGCAAAATAATAATAATAGTTGTTGTTGTTATTTTATTTATATCCTGCCCATCTGACTGGGTTTTCCCCACCCCTCTGGGCAGCTTACAGCATATATAAAAACATAATAAATCTAGCTGTATGAAGTACTGATCAGAGAGAAATATTTAACAAAGCAATCATAAGCAACATTTGCACAGTTTGTGGAAAATTTCAAAACACACACCGAATAGTCAGTGTATGCCCTCTAGTGTTACTCTCGGGTTTGACACGATTTACAGGGAATAGTGTTCAGTCCTGAGTTCTCACCAGGTTTATTCCCGTCTCTCCCATCTCCCATGTAGATTTTTCGAAACATGGAGTAATAGGAACACATTTAAAGATAGAAGGGTGGGGGAATACCTTGTGGAGAAAGATTTGAAGATGTGGATAATCCAAGGAAGAATGCTGAGAGCAATAACAATGAGATGGGGTGGGGAACCTCCTGTCTGTGCCAAGGCTGCCCCTCCCAGTCCATTCAAGGAAGGATTACCATTGATGCAACAGGTTCGTGCCTGCAAGGAGGCCCAGAATGTGAACTTTCATTAAGAAACATTAACTAAATCTCTAGTGTTCCTGGAATGAAAGTTAGACACTATTGCTGTATTTTGGGGCTGTTTGGGCTATCTCTGCTGTCTCTTCTAGGTTGAACCCAGCCCAGTAAATACAATTGGATGGCATAACTGGCCACTCTTTTTCCTTCTAAGTTGAGGACAGAACTTCTCTGTGTGTAAAAAGGTAAAGGTAAAGGGACACCTGACCATTAGGTCCAGTCATGACCGACTCTGGGGTTACGGCGCTCATCTCGCTTTATTGGCCGAGGGAGCCGGCATACAGCTTCCAGGTCATGTGGCCAGCATGACTAAGTCGCTTCTGGCGAACCAGAGCAGTGCACGGAAACCCCGTTTACCTTCCCGCTGGTTCGGTACCTACCGTATTTATCTACTTGCACAGAGTCTCTCTGTGTGGTGGTGGTTAAATAGGTGTTTGCTCCAAAAGACTTTTGCAAAGTTGGGAGCAGGTTACAGCAAGCCAGCCTTTCTGTTCTGTTGCTGTCAGCCAATGGGGAGATGGTGGATCACTGCTCTAATCCTGTGTTTGCTCCTCTTGCTAAAGATGCAATCTCATTAGGGGTTGCTGGGAAAATTTAAAACAGGGATGCAGAAAAGGGAGGTATGGGGAAGTCGTTGAAACAAGGTTTAAGAAAAAGAGGTTAAGAAATTATACGTGTTTATATGTTTGTTTGTTTATGTATTGTCTTGTATTGGTTTTTTTAATATGTGTTGGAAAATCAATAAAAAAATTATATATAAAAAAAATAAAGCTGCAATCTCAACCTAATTTACATGGAAGTAAGCGCCCCACCCCCACCCCAACTCAGCTGGAGTTAGTGCTAAGTAAGCATGGCAAGGATCCCATTGCAAAGGGCTGACATGCCCAGTTAAGACGTCCCCTTCTGCAAGATTATTTGCTCATGGAGGCATTTTGAGGAGGATGTCGTTTATGATCTCCTGTAGTCCCACCAGGACTCCACAGGGTCTTTCAGAAACTGAAAGGGGGGGTGGGAGTTGTGGCTGCTCTCCTCTCCTTTAGGCTTGTTTGCCCACGAGAAACATTGGGAAGTTGAGAGGAGGAGGAGGATCATTATTCTAGCTGGCTTTTGTTCCCTTTGCTAAAGTTGCAATCCTAATCCCATTTACCTGGGAGGAAATCCCATTATAGAAGAGTATGGTTGGCATCAGTCTTCTGTACAAAACAATCCATAAACCATGAATTACCTCAAAAGGTAAGCCCCAAATAGATTATACTGGATTTTTCTTTTGTGTTCACATTCTGGATTGTTTACTCAGCAAAAATTTCTGGTGAGTTCAATGGAAATTACCCCCTAGTAAATATATATGGGACTGCAGCCTGTGTCTCCCAAAATTCTGAAGAACACCCTCAATTAATTTTGTAACCAAGTTATCTGCAGCAGATGGGACTCTTTCACAATCAAATTTCTGGCCAAGCATTTTGCTACACTCCCCACCTGTTCGGCATTCTCATAACTTCTCAAATCAAGTTTACAACTGAGTATAAACCTAATCTGTCCCATGAGGTCACACCTATTTGCTCATTTTTATTCTACCACCATCTTATTCACCCTCCTGAGTATCGTTGCTGCAATAAAGGCAGCGGCATCTATTTTTTCAATTTTTATTCCACTGTTCTGTGGAGAAGTTCAAGGTCCCACACAAGCTTTTCAACAACTTTGAGGATAAGGTTAGACAAAGACCGTTTTCAAGTCAGGTGGTAGGCAGGGACTCCCGTTTTCTCTCCCCCCTTCTTTCTGTTTTATTCTATCATACACACAGGAACCCCACCCCATTTTACACACACACATGCACCCATCTCCTCCCCACTCCCCTATCAAGCACTCCCTGCCTTTTCTTCCCACTCCTTCCAAATTGTTATTCGTTCTTGTGGTCTGTTTGCAGCCTTCAAAGCATCTGCCCAGGGCTGGCTCAACCATGAGGCAAGGTGAGGAAACCGCCTCAGGCGGCATGGTCCACTGGGGCAGCAGTTCCTGATGTTGATTCCCCCCCCCCCATGTAGATCTTTCCTGGCTTGGAAGGGCATGCCATTTTGGGATCTTCATCAGGTACTAAAATGTACTGGGCCTGCCCTGCACCTGCCATTGCTTCCCTTCACCACCTAGCTTGCACTCCCACAAGATGAGTACCCAGCAATGAGAGTGATGGGGAAGCGTGCAGGCAGATGCACAAGCTCAGAAGCTCAACCCTGAAGCAAAGCAAGGAGAGCACCTGTCCAAAGTCTTCTCCCATCTCATTGAGAACAGAATACTTTTGGTCTCATCTAGCAGGACTGTTATGGTCTTACAGGCTACACACAGAAGTCCACAGAACTCTAGAGGCAGAAGAGTGGAGGTTTGCACTTGAGACTAGGGACACTTCAGGTGTTTGCAGACTCTGTATTTTGCAGTTGGGTTTCAGTGGCATACCAGTAAATTCAGATTGCACAATCATAGTGGATTTGGAATGCTAAAGGAAGAAATGTGCAGCCTGCTCTTGGGAGGATAAAAGAATCGTAGTCAGTCCTGCCTGCAAAGTGTAACAGATCAAAGATGCAGGAAGCTTTATCTCATGGAAGGTACTAATGCAACGCAAATACACCTGGCAATTAGAAGACAGATGGACAAGAACAACTGAAGTGTAACCTTTTTCTGCCATATTGAGTTTTCTGCCATTTGTCAACAGCTGAGTGAAGCTGTTCCTTTCATGGTGCATATGCTTTACCACCAATCACATCCTTCTATATCTTGTGGATATTTTCCAGTTTCAGGATGCGAATTATAGTGTGGTTTATCCTAGGAATCCTTGAAGACTTGCTTAAGTGTAAGATTGGAGTCATCTCTGAGGTGGTTTCTGAATACAGAATCATTTATAAGAGGAGGGGGGCTTGTTGAACCTTGGGCATGACAGATTTAACTACAGTGATACCTCAGGTTAAGTACTTAATTCGTTTGAGGTCTCCGGAAGCCGCAGTGGGGTGGTGTCACTCTGTACTCTGCCCTCCTTGCCACAATCCCTGTGTGCCTGCCTATGTATATGCAGTACAGTGGTACCTTGGGTTAAGTACTTAATGCGTTCCGGAGGTCCGTTCTTAACCTGAAACTGTTCTTAACCTGAAGCACCACTTTAGCTAATGGGGCCTCCCGCTGCTGCCATGCCTCCGGAGCACGATTTCTGCTCTCATCCTGAAGCAAAGTTCTTAACCCGAGGTACTGTTTTTGGGTTAGCGGAGTGTGTAACCTGAAGCGTATGTAACCTGAAGCGTATGTAACCTGAGGTACTACTGTATGCTGCACTACGCTTGGTATCGTTTACAAAGGTTTTCTGTTGAGAACTTGGCTCAGGATTACTACGCTATGATTTCAGACATTCTATCTTTATTCCCCAGCATCAGAAAATCCCAGCTCGCAGAACAGCAATAGCATTGTGGGAATTCCAGTGTATGAATGGTAAACACATTAACAGTTCATATTGGATAAACAAATGTAATAGTGAATGAGTTGGCTTTACCTACCTCACAGCAGTAGTGCCAGAGCAGGAACTGGAAATAACCCAGGCAGGAATGAATGGTAGTGAACTTTCTTAGATTAAGGGGCATCATGGTAGGAGTAAGTGTTGGGAGTCTAAACAGTATGTAGAATACCACTTGCAAAAGTCACCACTGAAAATGGGAGCCACAGATGCTGTAACTCAGTGATGGCCAAACTTGGCCCTCCAGCTGTTTTGGGACTACAATTCTCATCATCCCTGACCACTGGTCCTGTCAGCTAAGGATGATGGGAGTTGTAGTCCCAAAACAGCTGGAGGGCCAAGTTTGGCCATCACTGCCGTAACTAGAACAAGGACCAATAATATGGTAGTAAATAGGTGCTGGAATTGGTAAGAAGAAGCAAAGGGAGCAGATGCAGTAGTGGTGATAATCAGGATACAGAGGAAGATTTTTCTTGTAGACTCCGAATTGCTAAGTTTTCATTGTGGAATCTAAGTGCAGAGCTCCTATAACAATTGCAAATATCCCAGTGGTCAGCAACAGGATGTCCTCTAAGCTAAACAGCATGTCTCAGAGGAATCAGATGGCATTTGTGAGCTCATGTACCTTTAATATCAACCCTAATGGACTATCCAAAGCCTGATGAAATGAGTAATTCCAGGGCTGTGAATGTTGTAAAAATACAGGAGCAATGTTGGTAGTGGCTTCTGCTAGATAAAACACCCTCAGAAAGCTTGCTGTATATGAGTGTGAATAGTTTCTCTGGACCATTCAAGGTGGCTATGGAGACATACTTATCTTAAATCTAAGAGAGCTAAGTTGGTGTGCAAATGACCCAAACAGCAATCACAGAAAAAATTGCAACTGACAGGAAGAGCAAAATACATTACATTCCACAGAAGAAACAAGGTTAAAATGAAGTTTATTAGGTTTGTTTTGTGGGGTTTTTTTGTTTTGTTTTAGTTTTTTATATAAAACTGTTTGTGAAACAGCTATTTTATTCCCATGGCAGAGTGACCACTGAAAGATGCACTAACCCCTTCTTAAGGCCTTAACAAGAGAAAAAGTTTTGTTTTTTAAAAAACTCAAATGTTTAAAAATTACACAATGTACAAACAAACTAAAATTAACCATGTGGTGTAGGCTGCTAAATAGACATTCTCCCTTCCTTCCTTTGGGAAACAAAAGACAGAGAAGAGAAGGGTTAATTGGATTTTCCTGGTCAGCTTAACACACACTGATTATGTCAACATTCAGACTTCCTGTTGAATGCCCCTTTCTAGCAGGCAAGCCAACATCCTCCTCCAGACTACCCCCCAAAAAGGCAGCAGCTCCTTGGAATGATTTGGGAGTATTTGTCAATGCCAAGAATGGCGCAAATCCCCCACCTTTTGGTACAGAGTAACGTATAATAAGGTCAGAATATCTGTATATGAAGCTAATAGAAGCCACTCTTATTTCACAAGTCACATGACATAGGAGTCTTCTGGTGCTTCCTTTCTTAATAAAAATAAATAGCGTTTCTTAAAAAGAAAAAAAATCCCCTTTTCACACATACACAAATACAAACATCCCATTCCCTGCAACCATTCATTCCCACCTCCCACCCCTACGGACAATTTCACCAACATACAGGGGGAAAATTCATATTCTTTAAAACCTGGGTTATCTGTTGTGGAAGTTGGGAGTAAAGAGACAAGTTTGATTAAGCAAGCTCATAACTCCTTTTGAAACAAGTTGAGTTCCATTTGCAAAGGCCTTGTTTGAATTTTACTTATACTTGTTCATAAGCAACTTGGAACATATATGGGTCCTAAAAATTCAATTTAATGCATAAAAAGGGATAGCGCACCTTTCATTTAAAACAAGTCTATCAAGACTAAAAATAGATCTTTATATATATAATCTATATATATATTTTATCCCTCCCTCTTTAATTCCCCCACTTTCTTTTCTTTTCCCTCCCCATCCCATAGTCACTATGGAGATTGTGTCCATGAAAACAGCTGGTTCAGACTCCTTGATCATATTCTGTGATGTTGTCGGTCAAGTGTGATGAAAGAGTTGATGAAGGAAGTGCTGGCATTGGCAGGCACATCAAGAGAGGGGCATGACTGCACAGTGGGAAAGAATCCATCCAATCATGAATGTCCACCGCTTTCTTATCTCAACAGCTTAACCTGTAACAGGAGAAAAGCACTGCCATTAGAAAAATGTGCATGTGTGAAACATTTTTTATTAACTTGTTGGCAAAATTTAAGTCCATAGCCCAAGGAAATGTTGTAGCAGCAATACTTCCAAGAACTTGGTAGAACTGTTTATGAAAGTGTAGCATTTATAATTCTTTTTTCCTTAAACAAAAAACCCTTTTAAGGTCGTGAAAAGCAATTCTGCAGTGATTATATGAAATGAAATATTGTAGTCCATTCCCTTCTGTTTAAGTGTCCATGTCAGAATTCATTACATGTAGTGCTGGGATATATGGCTGTTGGAAGATACAATGTGTGGCTAATTTAATCAGAGGGTGAATCTCTGCAGCCACTGAAAGGGGCTTCATCTCACCATACTTTGTATGGCCCTGCACAACCACCAGATAGCAACCATTAAAAAACCAACTCAGAATTACTATCCAATGATAGATTATTGGCAACCATGAGTGCACACTAAGGAGATGCCTTAACTACAGTAGCCAGTATTGTCTGGATTTAGAGGTAAGGTCAGCTGAAATTTATCGGTTCTATTTCACTGGAGGCACAAATGTCACTTTAAGCAGCTTGTGCAGTGGCATGTGTATGTATTTAATTTCCTTTGTAGACCATTATTAGTCACTCTATGACAAGAAGTTTCAGACTCATTCCATTCTGCTAGTTAAGAGTGTTATACTCAGCCTTAAACATTCTGCAAATGCTTTAGGTGAAGTTCCTTTCAGATTGTCCACAGAATGTGAACTATTATTATATCTTTCCTGCATCTTAAATTAGGAGCCCTTCCTATGAATGTTTGTGCTTAAGTAAGCCCCATAAGATTCAGTGATACATCCAAGTAACTGCACACTTAAAAGGGGCTTAGCTAAAGTGTGAGTCCTTTGCACGAGCAGTGGGGATCTTAAGAGTGATACTGACTTTTCAAATTGACTCTTCCATGCTTGTTGTTGTATGGATATATCAAATATGAATGAGCCCTATTCCCAAAAAAGAGGGGGAGGGGCTGGTTAGCCTTTCTATCTATCAGACCACTTTTCTCTATTATGGGTGGGACCTGGGAAATTCAACTGAATTTTCAGGTTGAATCAGATTCCCTTATATCTCCTTGCTTCTTAATTGTGGGTCTTATTCCTGAGCACACTGGCTACCAACCACGTATCTTTCAGATATTGTAAGCTATTTTGGACCACTGACTTTTACTTCTACAGGAGGCATACACGTATCTTGCTTTTGAACAGCTTAAGCAAAGAAAAAGGACCTTTAGGTAGATTTTTAAAACTAACTTAAAAACTTAACTGTGAAGCGTGAAGGCTGCTCCCTGCAAGGCCCATTCCACCTGGTCTAGGAGGTGGGGCCCAGACTCACCCAGCCCTACTATGTTAAATATGTATTCTGTAGTTGACATCCTTTGTAATGTTTTATTTTGAAACCTTTAAGATAATATTTTAGTTTTCTGTTATGTTGCTTTGACTGTATACTCTATATTTGATTTTCTTCAGATTGTTTTGTTTTTGTTTTATTGATTTAATATGCTGTAAACAGCTTTGAGATTTTTCTTAAAAATATAAAGCGGTGTAGAAATTTAATTAATAAATTTCTTCAACATGGAATGCATTTTAATTCCTTTAAAGGAATCTTTTTTTTCCCCAGTCGTAAAACTTTGCCTTAGTTTTTAACTCTCTGCCTGCCCTTAGCCATCCACTTTGGTTCTGCGGTCCAATCTTGATATTTCGGGTGGGGCCTTTTTCTTTTTTCTTTTTAATGGCATGAAGTCTTGTGGCAGTAAAAAGCATTATTACTGTTTACTGATCCTTGGAGAGGCAGAAATGAATGGCTGGGACAAGGCGAATAGAATTGGGAGAAATCCTGTGTGTTACAAATTTTCATGACAGATACATATTCATGCTTTCATAGAAAGAGCTGGGAAATCTGAAAAACTGGCAACTAACGAGAACACATCTGGCTGATCCATGAGAACACATAGCCCTGCCACTGTAAAATCTGCCTCTGCTATCATGTGGACAGGAAGAGAAGCAAACACATTTCTCCAGTACTGAGTCCAGCAGCATTTATTGTTCTTTTGGCTCTTGAACCTACTCTTCTTCCAGAAGGAAGCAGGACCAGGAATGAGTTCCAGAAGGGCACAACCTTTAGTGCAGATGAAGGCATGCAGAGCCTGGAGATTTCGTCTAGCAAGTATTACCAACAAGCATATTCTCAATGCTGTATCATCACTGATAAGCTTTACAGTCAGACAAATGCTTCTGGGTGTAACAGGCCACAAGTGCTGTGGCACTGAAGGTATGGTAACCCCTTAATTTCCCCTAGCCTGCAGACAAATAAACTCTAGACTTAGCAATGCCAAATACACAAACTCACACTCTTCTGTTCTAAATGAATTTAACTTTTGAATCTATATTGCTAAAGCATGTAAGAATCCCCATCCCAACCTTCACATGCATTCAAAAAGTAACAGCACCCGCCCTTCCAACCATCCTCCCCAAATATACCAGCCATTTTATTTTCAATTTTATGTACTATTTCTCTTTTACCAAGAAAATCAAGGTGGAAATATACTACATACAGATAGTTAAGTAAAAATAAAAACCAACATCAGCCCATATCACATCTTGACTGAAATCTGTTCAGAGGTAGGATGCAGGGAGAGGAGTCTAAGGATAGGTATCTTAAGAGAATTGCCCTCCCTAAAGAGGCATGTCTGGCAGCTACTGTGCATACTGTTACATGCCAGTTTAAGGCATTTTTATTAATCCAGGCATTTTGAAAATGTATATAATGCCTCAACAATTATTTGTGATCTTATTGCCACCTTGTTTTATGTTATTGGTATTTCTGTCATACTGTATTATAACTGGCATATGATGCACAATGCCCTGGATTTATTTGGACAGCATAGAAATCCTTTAAAAAAATTATAAAATATGTTGAAGCAGAGTTGTAGGTAAAAGGCTCTTTTGAAAGTAACAATCTTAGCCAAGAAGAAGTATCATACTCACGTACTTCTCCCATCCCCTTACATGCTGGCTTCAACACTTCTATGGTGGACTTTTAAATCCAAGGTTTTCCATTAGATATAAGTCAGAAAACTGGCTTAATTTGTTTACTAACCAGGATATGAAACTAGGATCCAATGATTTAACTTCCTAGAAGTGGGAAGCCAGAGAATTCCAAAATGTGTAAGTTGAAGTCTCATAATTAGAAACATAGCTGTTCTTGCATATACTGCCCTGTTACAAGTTAACTGACAGTGGAACTACCCTCCACTGCTTATGGAAGCACATCAAAACTAATTTCACTATTTTGATGAATCAACAGGAGAAAGTAACCAATGTACGTGGGTGGCACTGTGGTCTAAACCACTGAGCCTAGGGCTTGCCGATCGGAAGGTTGGCGGTTCGAATCCCCACAATGAGGTGAGCTCCCGTTGCTCGGTCCCAGCTCCTGCCAACCTAGCAGTTCAAAAGCACATCAAAGTGCAAGTAGATAAATAGGTACCGCTCCGGCGGGAAGGTAAATGGCATTTCTGTGCGCTGCTCTGGTTTTGCCAGAAGCAGCTGGCCATATGACCCGGAAAAACTGTCTGCGGACAAACATCAGCTCCCTCAGCTAGTAAAGCAAGCGTCACAACCCCAGAGACGTTCGCGACTGGACTTAACTGTCAGGGGTCCTTTACCTTTTAACCATTCTCTACTGCCAGTCACAGATCTAGGACACCTATAACTCAAAAGGAGCCACGTCCCCCAACTTATTTACGAAGTAGGCATATTTTTCTGATATCAAAAAAGACCCAGGTGAATAGGTAAAGTGTAAATGGACATGAGACAATTAACTGAAAAGAGATATTCCCAAAAATATTAAAAGCAAATGATTGACATTCATAATCCATTATAGGTTTCTTTAGAAAGAGCTGGGAGACTCCTGCCTCAGGCTTTTGTATATGGGAGGCCTGCCCTTACCTGGAAACAAGCCAGAGCACTAAAGCAGAAACTCAGAGACAGGCAACAAGACACACAACACTTCTCCTTTGTGCTCTGCTCTCTTCTAATTCCTGGAGACAATGCAGATCACTAGATTCATTCACAGTTCATCTTCATGCCTCAGAAATGTTGCAGAACTACTGGAGCAACCAGCTCAGAAAGAAACAGGTGGAGACATTCCATCTCTGTGTGACCAGGATAGCCTTTATGTATTGCTTTCAGGGGCCATCACTGCACCAGGAAGAAGGCACATAGCCAAACCATTCTAAATGACACAGCATTTTGTGCACTACCCTTCAGGTATTAGGCAGTTCTATAGGCAGTTCTCCTGATAGTTCAAATGGGTTGATATTATAGTATTGTTTTGTGCCTTGCCCTGGATTGCCTGCAGTAATAACAAATCTTATAAATAAATAAAATCTGCTCTGTTAAAACATTCACTTCATAAAGTATCAACAAAGCCTATTCACAGAGCAAACACAAGGATTTCAAGCAATGCTTAAAAACAAAGGGAAAAACAAACAATGCTGTGTGCAAATAATTTCTATATGGTGAGAAAGAAGTGGCATGGGTCAAAGTGACACAATTCCAACTTATACATGTACCGTCTTGCATGTAAGCAAAATAAGGTGGGCAGAACTTGTTCAAACTCACAAAATGTTCGCGAATAGGTAAGGGAGAAAGAAAGACCAATAAGAGACAGGGACTTCAGCAAACCAGCTAACTCATCAATAGTTTATAAAGTGTGCATTCCCATTCTGTAATGATAAAGATACTAATGATGGCATAGTTCCTGTACACTGAAGATATCTCCGTTATTCCGTGAATAATTCCTGTGAAAGCCATCCTAACTGAACCACCTATTAAGGGAAATCTCAATTCATGAAGCTAAATCTGTTCATATAGGATTGTCTATTGAATCCACTTACAGCTAAATAAATGTTCATGCCCCAATTCAAACATGACAAGACACAATGAAATAGTAATCAGAGAATGAATTTTCAATGCTAATTTTCAACAAGCTCCCTGTGGTGTAAATTGCTTTTTAAAACTCTATGAGGAAAACATAGATACCTCTGCCCTATTTTTAGATTACCATTTTTGTGTGTCTTTTGGAAGATTGGAAGAACTCGTTGAATGTTAGCATCTTGGTTTCACTGTCTACAAAATGTGGACAACAGGCTAGCATTATCTCCACACCCACATCCACAAGAACTAAAAACATACCAAGATATGCAAATATAACAATATCGTGGTAGGAGTGATTTCAATATGAGGATACCGGTAAAAAAAACTATCTTGAGATGAAAAACTCATTCCATGTGGATGAGCCTTGCAACTCAGAACTCAAGCTGGTTGTCTGTGGGGAATAACAATGGCCTCCAGGGGGAGAGGTGTATTCTCACTGCCATGGGGGCAGAGCTGAGCAGAGCTGGACTGTTATAGTAACTACATATGCATATGCATATGCATACATAGCTTTAAAGAGCGACTGGCTTACTGGCTTCATTGTGACAAACGAAGCAGCATTATAGAGGCTTTGTCCAGGGCTTGGACAGGTATTTGCAATACCCTCACAGCATGAAGAGGTGGGGGAGAGTAGATAGTGATAACAACATGGCAGAGGGGGAAAGAAACAGAGTAACACGGTTGAAAGAAGCAGGGAAGCCAGGCAGATGCACTCTCCCCCCCCCCTCTCTCTCTCACACACACACACAGTCACATGTAAGTCTGTTCCAGGCTTCCTGTGGATTTCTCAGCCAAAAGGATAGAAGGATCAGCCCTGGAACTTCATCCCAGTGTATATCTGGCACGGACTGGGAGGGCAAAGAAAACCCATCATTAGACTATCTGAGACTGTGTCCCTCAGAGTGTTCTGATTGCTTTTGCTGAGCTCAGAAAGACAGCCCTCTCTCTCTCTCTCTCACTCAGCTTTTTCCAGAACACTGAAAGTATGTTATGCTTATGATGCTATGCAGAGCTAATCACTGCCTTTTCCTCTAGGCACTTGTACCAGGCTGTCAGGCAGGCAACTGATCTTGACTTACTGGAGCTCAGAAAATGGGAATCTAAGTGAAATATGAGAGTTACCCATCAAATGATGATATATAAAACACCCAAGCTTCTGTGTTTACATAAACAGACAAACAGGTGATACATGGGAAGTCCATTAGGATACAGCAGAAAAGGGCTTCTCCCCAGTTCTGCCCTTCATTGGTGAAGTGGCAAGCGTAGTATCAAAATACGAGTAAATAGGAGTCAAAGTTAAAATCTCTGCATAGCAATCTCACCACCTGTTTCTCCCTCGGGCAAGAGAGAAAGTGGCATCCTTCCCTCAACTCACCTGTGCTTGCTTTTATTTTCATTCCCACGAACACACTTCCCCCCTCACCCCCGCTCCGACTGCTCTGTGCTGAGGCTGCCTTTCACCATCTTGTTCTGCAAGGAGGGAAGAGAGCAAGGGAGGAGGGGCTAATGTCCAGTATGCCAAGAAGAAGGTCAGGGGGAAAGAGAAGATTAAAAAGGAGAGAGGCAGATGAGAAGGAAGATGGAGCATGTGGAGAATGAAAGAGAGAAAGGAGCATCAGTACAAGAACCAAACACAGATCTTTCAGACAGGATTTCTGCACGACAGCATTTGGAACTTTGGGGAGGAAAGAAATAAGCAGTTTAGCAAGAAAGTTGAGCTGTGCTCCATAATCACAAAGCTTTCCAGCTGAGCAACAAGAAGGTTTTTACAGCTTCTTCCTTAAGTGTTCTGAAAGGACATTTTGTGAAAGATTTTTGCTCCCTGATGTCAGATGTTTTTAACCACTGATCAGAAATGTCAAACTTAAGCTTTTTTTTACCTTGTGGATGTTGAAATAGATTATATCTGGTTTTCATTATCTTAACTAAAAGAATCAACTTACAACAGAAAAGAGGAGTTAATACTACAAAACAAGTAACATATCTAGAAGTACTCTCCTTTCCAAATTAAAAGCGTTACTTCTTGCTATATCTCAATTAATTCTAAAACAACCACTTTTTAATACATGGGTCACTTCTTAGAGAGCGGAAGTCTTTGTCTTCTATTGAAACACAACACAGTTTCTAAACAATGTTGTACATATTCCAGAATTGCAGGAAAATAGCAAAAATAGATATACTGTGTTCAGTACATTGAGAGTCACATACTTAATTTTATTTTTAGTAAAACATCTCCTAGGCTTTATGGTTATGCAGATCAACTTGAACAGTGTGTGCACCCACAATGCCTGGTGGATTCTCCAATGTTAGAAAGAGTCTACAGGAGATTGGGGGATGAAGTTTCAGGACCCTGAATAATTGGGTTCGAGCCCCATACTCGGCAAATGATTCCTGCACTGCAGAGGGTTGGACTAGATGACCCTTGTGGTCCCTTCCAACTCTACAATTTGCCCAGTACTACAGGTTGCAGAATTTAGTTTCTCGTGGCACATCTTTGCTTTTTAAAAGTACAGAGCATACATAAACTTATCTGAAAAATTTAGAAATGAGGAAATAATATTTATTCATTCCAAAAAGGTTCCTGGACCCATTTATCAGTACCATACAGACAAGGCAAACATGGTACACAGAAAGTTCAATGCAATCCCACAGCACATGCACAACTTCTGATACACAAAAGAACATTTGGATCAGAGGAGTGACTGTCAGTGACATATTTATCAAGGGAAGAGCCATATCCTGTTGTTTGTTTGTTTGGTATTGCTATTTTTTTGGTGTTGTGATACTGTATTGTTCTTAACCTGCATTGTGGTTCTTACCAGTTTTATAAGCTGCTCATGGATTCATGAATCAAAAGGCAGAGTATAAATATTAGAACAAATATATGCAACAACAACAACAAAAGGCTTTAATTACTAAAATCAACAATTTGGTGGCTGAATGCTCATTTCTCACATAAATTAGCAATGATGCCTCTGTTTGTTTATGTTGGTATTCTCTCCTGAACTCTGGTAAATTTTGCTCCTTAAAGACTAATCTTGTTCTATACAATTTGGTACATTTAGTGAGCAAAAACATGGGTGTGTTTTTTTTTGCAAGCAGTCAACATTATCCAATATAACCTAAATAACTGTGAAGACATAATATGATGTGCAGTTTTTATTCAGTTATCTGAGGTTTGGCTGTTTCCAGAAGTCTTAATCCAACATGACCTGTGAACTTGAAAATATCTGTATTTCTAATATAACTATTTAACAAAGCAGCCTTCTACTTTGGCAAATTAAGTTTATGCTCAAAAAATTTTATAGCTTTCTTTCACAGATATAGATAGCTGATCTTCAGATAGCTCCACATTCCTTGTTCTGTACTGTTTTTGAATAGAGAAACAAGGGGGGGGGGTATCCCAAATACACCTTTACACATCATAAAGCATCATTCAGCAAGCAGAGGCTCAACCATGTCTGCATGTTATAAATTATCATCCAACTTTATATTGCCTAGCTATATACAGAAAAGTACATTTTGGTTATTTTACAAATTGGTGCTTTAACAATATAACCAGAGGTTGAACAAGTAGACAAGAATTAGCTGGCCAATTGTGTCCAGCACAGCAAATAATGCCAACCCATCTCCAACAAATCAACTGATGAAAGGAAGTTTCCAATCAGCTTCCCATCCATTTCGAAACTTCTTTTTCTCAGACTATTTGCAGACAACAACTTTTAACAGAGCATTTACTGAATAGCTACAGCCAAAGGAAAAAAAAATCAGTACA
Source organism: Podarcis filfolensis (assembly GCF_964270895.1). NCBI lineage: Eukaryota > Metazoa > Chordata > Lepidosauria > Squamata > Lacertidae > Podarcis > Podarcis filfolensis. The sequence goes on along the minus strand of NC_139612.1, from coordinate 44,081,125 downwards.
TCAGTACAAAAGCTATGCAATGAAGCTATCTTTCATAGAATGAACAGAATCCAGATTAAAATAAACTAATTCCACAGAAGAAAATATGAAGACTCATATTTTCTGACCATGCCATCCCACAGGAAATGGAAACACACACACACACACACACACACACACACACTATATAGAAAGAGATGCCAAAGAGTATATTTAGAAAGCATTGCCCAGAAACAAAATGTCTAAAAATAAACTGTGATGAGACCTATGTAGCAAATGGCAGCAAATTGATAACAACTTTATTACCTTGTGCTTGGGGCACCTCACTGAGAAATTCTCTTCGTTTAGTAAACAATCTAAAAGAGAAGAAAACAAAAGGTAAAAAATATTCTGAAAATAGCCACCAACTCCAAACCCAGCATGAAGTGATTTTAAACCACACTGCTAACAAAAGTCTTATGTCTGCTTCTTTATCTCCAATTATAGATCATTTTTTCGTAATATGAAAAAGGTGCTCACAATGTAGTAACCACTGATGTCTGAAGGAGAGATGGGTGCCTGCAAGCACACTGTAATCATGTACTCAAAAGTCTTAGCAAACTCACATTCCTAGGAATACAGTGGAACCTCGGGTTGCGAACGTGATCCATGCAGGAGGCACGTTCGCAACCCGCAGCGCTGCGTCTGCGCGGGTTGCGATTTGGCGCTTCTGTGCAAAGCGTGATTTAGCGCTTCTGAGCATGCGCAAGCAACGAAACCCAGAAGTAACCCATTCCAGTACTTTCAGGTTCGGCATGGTGCACAACCCGAAAATGTGTAACCTGAAGTGTCTGTAACCCGAGGTACCACTGTATGCCTACTTATCTCCCCTTGTAACATGAAGTTGTTCAGGTAAAGAACATGCTACAAACACTTTTTTCAAAACTCTTAAGTAAATACAGAGGCTCTTTAACAGATTGATTCGATGCTCACCAATAAATTTTGATTAAAAAACTACTTGTTTATGGGCATTCTTCCTTGGGGTATACTTTCAGTTCAAGATTCAGACATGTGATCCTGCTGCACCCTACATTCTTTTAACTATCTTTTTTTAGGGGGAGAGTGTCAAATTTCAGCTGCTTCGTCAAGATAGTATGTTTTCAGAAAACCATTAATGGATCCAGTCCCCACAATTCCTTACAACCTCCAAGTGACTCCCATGGTGGTAAATAAAAGCATGCTAATTTGAAATAATCTTAAATATGTGCTATAACCATATCCTCCTCCTGCTGCAATCTGCTGGAAAAGTTTTAACAGTCAGCATGAGACTAACAAGGAAAAAACTGTTCTCTCTCTGATTTTGGCTCAGTTTCCTTTGCTGCAAGGGGTATGTCAGTGTTCCACATTGAAAGCTCTGAGCCGCATAAAAAGAAGCTTAAAGAAGGCTAAAACAATTCTGTGTAGTTCTCTAAGACAAGCATTTATCCCACCTGCAATTCAAAGCATATGGGCCACATTCATACATAACATGAAAACACTGTTTATTGCAGCCTTCCAACTTGGTGCCCTCCAGATGTTTTAGACTCCCAATTCCCAATTCAGTTCCAAACAGCAGGGAAGGCTGGTTTACGATGGCATGTACAAACTGGTAAAATCCCAAGCAAGCCCTGGTCTCGTGTTCCCCCCACTCCTCTTCCTACATGGCATGAAGACATTTGCTTTTGCTTTCAATGAATCTTGGGCTGGTGGTATTCTCAGGAACAGGGACTGCGGTTTCTAATATACTCTAGTGCAGAGCTTTCCAAAGTTTTCAAGTTGGTGACACACTTTTTGGAAATGCATCATTCTGCAACACAGTAATTCAGTTTAACCAAAGGTTAAACTAACCAATTCCAGCCCCAGGAAGAGTGCAGGGAGTGTTTGTGCGACACACCTACACACTGCAGCCGACAAACTAACGTGTCGTGACATACAGTTTGGAAAGCTCTGCTCATCAGTTTCAAAAAATGCCAACTGAAAACATGGGTTATGAAGTTGGCTTGTTACTGTATATTCCAGGGTAATGTTGTTTACGCTTCAGTCTGAAGAGAATTCTGCTGCTCTTCCTCATAGAGAGTTGGTTCCAAAAGTTATTTTTGTTGAGGGTTGGGGCAACCTAGCTGGTGAAAACAATGGTGAGAGGAGATGCTGCTGCTTCTCTATCTCACAGGGCATATAAAATGGATGACCACTGTTAAAGAGTGGGAGGCTAGGCCCAGCTTGGCAGGTGAGAGCAGAAGCATGTGGAACTGGCAGAACTTCACTCTTGGCTGCTGCTTCTCTTCCTACAGGGCAGGTAGACCTCAATATTCCAAACTCCATTAATATTCTAAACTCCAGACAACAAAGGAAAACCAAATAAATAAATGTGTGTTGTCAAGAAGCAAAGATCCCACACATTTTCTTCATACTTAGTTGGTACTGGCTAATTTTGACTCATTGTGACAGGAACCAAGCAAGTTTTAAAAACAAAAACCAAACAAAACAACCTTCAGAGGGGTGGAGAAGAAAAACAGGAAGGAGAGGGGCTTGGTAAATTTTCCAGCAGTTAGTGGTGGGAGGGGTACAATTCTTACTTCCTTGCACAGAATTAATTCAGCTGCAAAATTTTGTTTTGTTTTCTTAAAGAACCAAGTACAGCATCTATACTGCAGGAAGACATACAAGTCTCAGTCTCATTCACAATGTTTCATCTCAGTTTTTAATCATCTAGATCCACAGCATCCTATGAAATGTACATACTGTACTTTTGACCATACTAACTAGCAGCTACTAATATCTGTACTCTTCTTAAATTTTCCCACTCTTATGTCAGAGGCAGTCGACAGTAGTAAGACTATTCCTGTCTGTGTTACGGAAAGTTAAGAGAGGCCAAAAATAGAAGGCTGACTCAGCAGAATTCAATGTCTTTCTTAGAAGGTAGTTTTATTTAGTCATAACAAAAAAAATTTTTTCCTTCCAGTAGCACCTTAAAGACCAACTAAGTTAGTTCTTGGTATGAGCTTTCGTGTGCATGCACACTTCTTCAGATACACTGAAACAGAAGTTGCCAGATCCTTCTATATAGTGAGAAGGTGGGGAGGGGTATTACTCAGAAGGGTGGTGGGAATGGGTGATTGGCAGATAGCTGTGATGAGCCTGTTGACGACTCTTAACGACTTCAGATACACTGAAACAGAAGTTGCCAGATCCTTCTATATAGTGAGAAGGTGATTCTCACTATATAGAAGGATCTGGCAACTTCTGTTTCAGTGTATCTGAAGAAGTGTGCATGCACACGAAAGCTCATACCAAGAACTAACTTAGTTGGTCTTTAAGGTGCTACTGGAAGGGAAAAAAAATTTTTTGTTTTGACTATGGCAGACCAACACGGCTACCTATCTGTAACTTTATTTAGTCATGTCAGGATTATAAGCAGAAGCAACTCCATGTTGTTGAAATACCAGTATGGGAAGCAGGCACCAGTCTCATATGCTCCACAAAATCCAAAGAAAAAGCTCCAACACATGCACATCCAAAAGCATCTAGCATAAGAGCCGACTCACATGAGAGGCACACTATACAAGGATATGCTAACACAAAAGATTCTTCAAGTAAGATTTTTATATGACAGTAAAAAGAATGTAACAAGACACAAGCATGTTGTTACAGCAAATGCTCTGGAGTGCTTTGCAGCTCAACAATAGCTATCCTCTCTGGTTCCAACTCCATTCACTGGTCTGCCATTTTGGTCCCTTGCCAATCTCTGGCACTCCAAATGTCTTATGATTACATCTAATTATACTAAGAGAGGAAGCAGGTACTATAATTCAATTCACTCCTTCAGATGAGGAAAGGCAGAAACCACACAAATCATGATCCTTTCTGTTCTACTTTTAGCATACTTTGGCAGAAGTCCTAATTATTTTCCAAGAGGAAACAGGTTTTAAACTCTGCATTAGTAAATATTTGTCTTGTGGTTGACACTTGTAAACATAAAATCTGGTATTTGAAGCAAATTCTTTTTCCATAATGTGTTGTGATTTATTATATAATGGTGCCGCATTCAGTTCTCACAGGTTACTTTTAAGTGGTTAGTGATTTTCACGATGCCTCTCTTATAAAGTCTTCTAGATCAAACCAGTGAACAGTCATTCCAAAATCATTTCCTTGTTCTTACCTGCATCAATGGCACACGGATAATGATATCGGAAAGAGCAGCCTTTGTTGTAGCAGCCTAGGGTGGCTCCTGGCTCCTGGCAATGAGAACATTTCTGAAAGAAATGGAAAGATAGAACACTAACTCGTATACAAATCTTGTGCCACTGTTTTACAGACACCCAAACACACAGCTACAAAAGGCTTCATTTGCTTAATTCTTTTGTCTAGGATTATTTAATAAAATTGACACCACACTTTTCCAACTACTGGTGTAAAATGAACAAGGGCAATATCAGAAACTGTGTCAACCTTACTCAGTTGTCCACAGCTCACAGCTTCTCCTATTCCCAAGCCCTATAGCCTAACGCCCTCTATGCCTAAAAGTTTTCAACTGGGCATTATTTAATAATAAGTATTTGTAAATACTGCAAACACATGGATGATTATTCATTCTGACACACTATCTTCTCACAATACTGTTTGTGTGCTTGTTTACCTAGCACTTTATTTGTCTCATCCAGGGGCACCAACTGGCATAAAATATTGGGGGGTGGGTAGGTAAGGCCCCGCCCCGATCCTATGCACCTTAGGCTTTGCAGCCTCTCTAATCACAAGACACGGCACACACAGTCCATTTACCTCCTTTGGCATCAGTCACTGCCCCCAAGCCTGGCAACAGAGTGGCGGTAGGCAGGAGAGGGAGTGTAGCTGGGGAGCGTGTGAGCCAGTGCCAGGCAGCAGCTGTGTTCCTCTGATGCACTTTCACAATGAAGGTTCAATGCCCATTAACTTGCCCCCTCAAATGTTTTATTGGGGGAGCTAGAGTGACCTGGGCTCCTAGTATTTGGTGTCCTTGTCCTCATCCCTTGCTCACATTATTGTAAGAACTACATCTCTACGTCCATTAGCGGGTTTCCGGTTCCGATCTGCCTTAATGGAGGCAGCCCCCACAACATTGCAGGGATTGAAGGCGGGGAAAAACAAGAGTGGTAGAGGGTAAATCATTCTTGGAAATTCCTCCCAGGAAAGGGAGGAACGGGATTAACTCGCAGTCCGTCTCGGCACCTGGCTCTCGCTCCAGCATGGAAAGCAGAGGGCAGGGAGGCACTGAGTGTAAAAGCAATTCGTCTGGTGAAAACCCTCCCACGTCCCCATTAAGAAGCAGAGGTTCTTCTGCTAACTGGATTTTTAATTGGCTTTAAAGTCAGGCACGCTCTGAGAGAAGATGTTATCATCAGAACTGCGGAATTACCCAGCTGCATTGATCTGAGATTTGGAACTGAGAAAGAGATTTTATTCGGTGTGGGCGGTAGATAGCGGAGAGGGAAGCGTCCAGTTTCCTGTTTACTTTGAGTTTCCTTATTAATGATTCGGCAACCCTCTCCAGACATAAAATTTTAAAGATACAAAATGAAGTTGGATTGCAGTATGAAATAAAACTAGTGATTAAAAGAACAGTTAGCTGTGTGTGGTTTAAAGAGATGGGGACAGCTCTAATACTGGAATTGATTATCTTGGAAAATTAGAGTGGATACCATCTCTACCCCCTCCCTTAAAACAACAGATAAGAGATACAACTTAAGCGGACTTTGGCCAAAATGCGGTTGTAAAGATGAAAGGAATTTGGAGCCATGGAGACTCTGATGGTCATTAATTGAAATGAAAGTACTCCAAGATCCCCTGCAGCGGAAGCTGGATCCCTCTTTCTTGGGCTGTGAAAATTTCTAGACGGTGATTGAGTAGTGAGAAAGAGTGGACTGTTGGATTATGTTATTGTCCACAAACACCAAGCAAGATGAAAGCACGATGGGAGGGAACTAATGAGATATTTTGAGAATTCCCCAGGAATAGCCCCACCCCAGCTATGCTGAGAGATCACAGCAACTGGAGGAATTTCAAGAATGGGACAGCAGATAAAGGCTAAGGACTTTATAATTGGACATATTCAGACTGACACATGCAGAGAAAAGAAAAATAATAAGAGCACCTCATTTGAAATCCTATGGAAAGTTAGATAAGGTATTAACATGAATAGTAATCTCTAAAAATGCAGCTGTTATCTTAAGGATTAATATTCCAACTGAAATGTAATTAGATGTTAATAAAAATATGAACTGCAGCAATACAAGAACTGGATAAAAAACACTGATTAAGGAGCGTGAGAAACCACTTTGATTAAATTGGATAAATTTGGAAATAATTGGAATTATCTTGATATTAATTGAAATCTGTATAACTGGCAAAACTGTGGTAATATTGGGTAAATATTGGAAAATTAATAAAAATTCATTATAAAAAAGTCGATTAGAACAGGAGTGGGAAAGCTTTTTCAGCCTGAGGGCCCTCCACTCTCAATACACAGTTATTTAAACTTTGCCTCTACTTCTCCCCCCCCCCCACCAATTTCTGGTTTTGAAAAAAGATCCCGTTCATATGAATAGGAGCTTTTTTCTGAGAGTGTTTACAATTTTCAGGGGTGCTGACACTTGGGGAAGGCTAACCCTTCTCTCCCCAGCTGTCACTTCCAAAAATCACTCCCCCAGTGCAGCAATTAGCCTCAGGAATAAAAGTCCCATTTGCGTGATTACTAGGATTACCCTCAACCACCTACACAAATGTACTTTCTACTGAACTATAGCTCCACCGACTGTGCCCGGCAGAACTCATCTGCTACTGCTGCCAGCTTCCCTGCTGTCAAACAAGTCTCCAATCTGACAGATGCTGCTGCTTTCCAGTCTACGAGCACCATAATAGCTCCAGCTTCTCCACCTCCTGGGACCTGAAGCCATCTGCTTCTTTCAAGAATGAATAGGGCACAAAGCTCCACAATCTTGGCAAAAAGAAAAGGAACATTTCCAGAAATGAAGCGACCTAACCCTTGCCTTATATCAGAGATTTTGACATTTAATTTCCAAGCACCACAACTTGAGAGTGACAACTATCTTCGACTTCCTTCCACCTGGTAGCTTGTGCATTGCACTAACCTCTTTCATCAATCCCAGCAACCGGGATAGACTTTCTTTTTTAAGTATTTGCTTTCGTAACAAAAACGAAACAGTATGTAACAACATAAACAAATAACTAATGTATAGTAAAATGCACTGGTTGTATCTATGTTGTTCTCTAAAACACTTGTTCTTCCCTTATGACTGGAATTATCTCTTTTTTTGTTTACAGTCATCCACAGTGTGTATGGCCAGTAGTTGCCAGTTACCTTTTATCCAGTATTGTTCTCTACAGCTACAGCAGGCGCTGTAACCTTCCAACAGTTTGATTTCACCCCAAAAGGCACTCCTGAGACAGACAGATGCCGACAACAACATGCAGTATTAGAAACTCAGATATTTAAGCGAATCGCCAAATGGCACTTTTAACCTAGGTTACAGTCGCCGCAACGGAATGTCTATGAGTCTTTTTTTTGTGGTGGAATTCATTATCATTATCGTCGTCATCATCATCATTATTCATTTCTGTGCCGCTTTATGTTTTAAAGAAAAAAATCTCAAAGTTGTTTACAACACAAAACATGAAATAAAACAACCCAGAATAAAACAAATTCAAGTTTCAAGGAAAGTATTTCAGATCCTTCTCTAAGTAATATTTTGCTTTCCCCATATTTATTTATCTGCTTAATTTGTATAGTTCGCCTCTGCATATGAAAACAGGTACATGACTGTCTGCAGTCTCTCCAGCAGTGCAATGATTTTTATTTTAAATCTTCTTTTGAAATTAAATGTGAGGAAACTGGATTATTATTTTTCAATTTTTTGGAAACTACTAGACTGGGGGTCAGGAACCTTCCAGAAATTGTTGGTCTCAAACACCTATTAATCCCAACCAGCATAGCCAATAGTCTAGGGGCAAAGGTTTTGATCCCTATGCAACAACTGTAGCAAACACTGTAGCCTGCCAGCCCTATTCAAAGTTTTGCAAAGCAAGCAACATTGTGCCACAATCAGAATTTATGACAGCAACAGGAGAGCTACAGTTTCTTGGCTCTAAAATGTTCTGCCCTAAGTGAGCCATAATCAAACAGCATTATGTGGTGCAAATTGAGAATCTCACAAGGCTGACTATGAACAGCAAGCACAACAGGTACCAACTTTCAATACATCCTGACAAGTACCTTGAGGAAAGTTCTTCCTCTTCAAACTACCTACAACTGATCCAAAAACCAAAATGTGGGGTAAGGGATCACAATGGGTCAATAGCAGATACCTAGACACCATCATATTAGGGAGCAGCGACAGAAACAAAAAATTAGGCAGATATCCATTTATTCATTCAATGTTTATCCCATCCTTCCTCCTGAACGAACCCAGGACATTGTTGATCTAAACTAGTTAAATATATACTGTATGCATGTGTTGTATTTTATTTATCCATTGCTTTTTACACAGAGATAAGTATCATAAAGCAACACAGAAAAAAAACACATTAATACTGTGTTTATAAAAGGGCAAATCTTAACCTTCCCCTAAAGATGAGCACTAAAAAGTAAAACAACCCATAACTTACTAACCTCCCAAGTAAAAATCAAAGGTCTGAGTAAATAGTTCTAGCTTGGCACCAACAATGAAGCAATGATGGTGTCAGGCATGCTTCCCTGGGAAGAGCATTCTACAAATGAGAAGCCACCACTGAGATGGCCTGTTCTCATGCTGCCACCCTCCACACATCCCTCAAGAGAAAGCACACAGATCCAGGTCTGATTAGGTTCATATAGGAATAGGTATGGAGGTCCTAAGATACAAAATGCATTACAGATCAAACCCAGCATTTTAAATTGAGCCCATAAGTCTAAAAGAATTGAAAGGCTAAAAATGTAATTCTCCCTTCTACACGATACCTGTCCTTTTGTTATACTAAGCAGTAAATTATGCGGGGGTTTTTTAAAAAAATAGAGCGTATGTAGCAAAAATTTTAAAAATATGCAAACAGGATGTACATAAACTATAAAGACCACAGAACCACTTCACACTAAATAAAAATATTGCCTTAGTATGCTAAGCACTGGTTACTAAGGGGTACTTCTAAATACTAATGTGGATAAAGAAAGAAAAACACTATGACATCACAATTAGCTGTCATTCTAATGTGATACATCTAGAGATGTGAAACAGACCAAAGGGCATACAAGATGACAGGAAGAGGTCAGCAGAAGCAGTGGTAGACAAACTACACACTGAGGAGACTGTTGCTTGCCCAGGCAACAGACTATCTGAACCATTTTTCACTGTGTACCTAGCTTCATGACCCCACAATACAGCAAAAATCAGAAACACTGAAGTGGAATGTAACAGCTTATCTAAGCTCAGCTTCATGGGTAAGGAAGGGTTTGATGATCCCAAACGAGTCTAATGTGTTGTTACATTGTTTATGTCTCTAACACTACGCCGAACTACAAGTCTACTAAAAATGACTTAGAGAAAGATTCCTCTAATAACAATTTTTCAACATTACACAATACCACTGAGAAAGTACAGAAACAGAGAGATGCATTTCCACGAAGGACCTTTGTAATATTTGAGTTGTGATGCTCAACACAATAAGGGGCACCAAAACTAATGATGAGCCAAGCCCTCACTGGTCATACTGCACGCAATAACTTGCTGCTCAGTATGCGATCTGACACTACTGGAAATAATAGCATCTGAGTTTATATGAGTGCTCTATCTGTAGCGGCTTATTCACATATTCAAATCATCACCTGATGGAGTAGTGTAGTCAACAAGTGTGAACAGGCTTTCAAAGATTTTTATTTAGAGGTAATAGGCAATTTTTCTGAGTTTGCTAAGGAGCCTCAACAGTTTCAAATCTCTTCTTGCATAGGCTCAACCCTTCATCCTATGCTTCAACCAAATGTTTCCTAGGAAACTTTTAAAAATCTACTCAGCTTGTAGGGTATCTTTCAAAGTAATGGTTTCTGAGTGGAAGTGCCTATTATTCCCAGAAACAATATTTCAATAACTGAGCTAGATGTGAACTTTCACCTGCATGCCCCAGGCAATTAACAATTGAGATTTATTACAAAAAAACCCAATACAATTGAAGTATCTTAATCAAAATAGAGGAGCAAAATAGATACCCTAGGGAACGAACAGTAGAGTTCTCGGAGGGTGTGTTTGAGTCCTTTTTAAACTGTGAGGAAGGAGGCTGGTAATCTGGAATGTGTTTCTTATTGATTCACATTTTGGGACTCATTACAGCAAACGTCAGATTGCCTTTCCCATTACCACCTGGTGAAAACATGGCTATTACAGGAAGCTTTTGATAGTGGGTACTGTAATTTGTAACTCCTTGCTATGCTTTTGATTACTGGTATTGCTGTTATTACTGTCTGCTGGTTTAGGTTTGGGTTTATTGCTAATTGTTATTGTTGTTTTACTGTGCTTCTGGATTGCTTTTAATTACTTGGATTGTTACCTGTCTTTGATTTGATTTGATTTTAGGAAAGAAAAGTGGGATGGAAGTTTTACAAATAAATACAGTTGACTTGCAACTTACCGGTACATGCGTTTAATATGTGCAGTTTCAACCTTACGCTATTGAATACTGGCCAGCTGAAATAGCACAAATTAAATGCACAGAAGACACAGAGTGCTAACTGGGCTCTGGGAGGCTCTCGCAAGATCAGACAACCTCAAAAGACCCTGCTAGAGCCCAGCAAGTCAGGCAGATAACAACATCACTTGTGCACCGGTAAATGCTGCACTATGTTTTTACGGGCCACTTTCTGGTTTTTAAGGGTTGTTTCGACTATATGTGACTTCAACTTTACACAATATCCCTGGAACAAAACCCATATGTAAGATGCGAGTCAACTGTAATACAATACCTATAATATTACACCTACCCCCTATCTATCCATCTTTAATTTTACAAACTGTCCTACATCTAAAGTGACAGCAGATGGCAGCAACCTTCTTGAAATGCAAAACACTGAATTAAGCCAAGGATTTTCCCTTCTTTGGTTTAGGAATCTCCTTACAGCATACAGTATTACAGCCAGGGATTCTACAGAGAAAAGAAATTTCACACTGTGATCAGACTTAGCCTTTCTGCTTTAAAAGTGCTGAAAGTGCTTTGGCAAGAACTCCATAAAGGAGGCAAAAGTAAGAGAATAGATAACTGGTTAACAGGCCTCTTCCTTATAATACATCCCAGTAGCAAAATATGCAAGTCTAGAATGCTTCATATGCTATATATTTAACAGGTATGCATTACAGAACACAATGCAAAACTGTAATTTGAAGCACATACATACATACATCTATTGACTTGTCCACCACAATTAACTCCTGCTGATAAAATGCTATTTTCCACAAGCTGAAACACTGTTGCATTAAATGTCATCTGGAAAGGGCCATGAAAGCAGAATTTATTTCAAAAAAGAGGGGGTGCTGAGTTCATTCACAAGATACAGATAGCATGAAGAGGTTCTATATGGCAGAATTATAGACTGATATGCACATAACATTCCTGAAGTGATAAGGAAACAGAGTTGTCCAGGCAATATTTCTGCATCAGAAATTTAGAGTGTAACATTTGGGATCTGGAATATTAAAAGTTAATCAAGGATTGGGAGCAGGACAAAGAACAACACGTCTCAGATATCCCAGATCTACAGTCTATTGCTCTTATTTCTTCCATCAACAGAGAAATTACTTGAAGGAAGTATTCCATCTTTCACTGGCTATCCCCCAAATACAGAATATTAGTTGATACCTTTACTGCCCCATCGTTAATGTTATTGTTACTGTAACTATTTATATGCCACCTTCCAGCCAAAAAACCCCCGACCCCCTGGCAACAATACATTGAAGCACCAAAAAAGGGGACTTTACAAAATTTGGAACAAAATCTTAACGTTTCAAAAATATTAAAAACAAAATGCATTCCTGTTCCTGCCAAAAGGCAAAGAGCAGTCCCCAGAAAGATATGAGAGAGATCTGTAGTAAATATTTAAGCAACAGGTCCTCCTTCAAGGGTCTCAGGCAAGGGGATGGGGCAAGGCAGGAAGAAACATTTACCTCTTGATGGTTCCAGCACATTCTCCCTGAAGGCAGTTTTGGAAGGCACTACTGAAAATACATTAATTTAAACTTTGATTTCTGCAGGGGAAGGTCTGAATGCTAAAGCTTTGAGAGCTAGGAATTCCTCTTCATTGCATGAGTTTGCATAGTACGTTATTCATGTGATAATTACAGTTATCACTGGTTGACCTGAATGTGTGAAATTGCTGTCATCAATTATCACATGACTTACCATCCAAGATCCTTGCCTCATATGCTTAAAATCTATTTTAATTTCTCTGAAAATCAGAGTACATGTTGCCAAATTAATCCCTTAAGGAAACAGGAAGTTTACAGTATATATAAAAGCAGTACTACGCTCACCCATTTCCAAAAAGCTGATTGTCTGTTAGTGAAATAACTCAGTATTAAGCCAAGCAGAAAAAGCCAAAGAAAAGTCAACTGGCTACTTAGGGACCATGCATTTTCTGTGTTCTGAGATTGATAACTGATAAATCCATCAAGATTCAGTAACAATAAACCTTGGATTTGATGAACAGAAGCACAATGCAGGAAATTAAAGAAACTCAGGGCCTGTTATTGTTGGTACTTGACTGCTGGTATTCTACCCCAAGTAAAATCATCCCTCATTGCAAGGAAAAGGTACCAAATACATTAGAAGATGTCTGAATGTAAGATCTTTCTAACTCTGCAAGAGAGACCCCCATTTCCTAGAAAAGGAGAAAACAGAGGTATAGCTGAACACACACATGCCTTCATAAGATTAGTAATAAAACCACACCCACACACTCACAGCTTTATTGCGGTCCACTGACCCAAAATATAAACCATAGCCTGTAACTTTTCTATATTTATTTTTAGCTGGTGTGGTAAGAAAGTATGTTGATATACAAAAACTACCTAAACACTCACCAGTACAATGTGTTACAAGCTGTAAATATCCCTCCTAATTGTTATTAGTTTCTCCCTTCATCTAATGATCTAATCATTTTCTTGCAACACTCACCTAGATTTCCCTTCTCTTCTTACTTTTGCTTTCTGTTCCTCTGCACTCACCACAGTTATTACATCTCCCTTATCTGTGCTGGCAGGGAGTTATGGTATCCTGGCTGCCACTGACCTTGCTACTCTGATAGAATAGAGGAATTAGCCTGCCTTGTCTCAGGTAACTAACTGATTGCTCAGGGTGCCATTTTAGGCATCATCATGCCTAATTCCTATACAATTCCCTGCTTATGTAGCTACAATGGCAACAGCAGGCACAAAAAAACCTTAAAAACCCACCAACCTAATAAGGACTATGCATACTTAATAGCCACAGAATGCTGGTTGGCAGTTGAGGGGTGTGTGAAATGAAAAATTGGGGTGGTGGGGAGGACGGAGTGGCTGGAAATAACACAGATATATAGAGATATAGGCACTCAACACTTACTCTCTTGCTTTGAAAGTTCTCTCTCTTGCTCTCTCTCGCGCTCTCTCTCTCTCTCTCTCTCTCTCACACACAATTTTGTTTGTAAGGCCCCACATGTACACTATATGCTACTTCCAATTCCACTCCCCTAGTGCTGCTGCTTATGTAGCCAAAAGCACACCACCCACACAGAGGGTTGCAGTAATCTAATTAACATTTGCATAAGTACGGAAATATATTTAGGAAAAAACTGTAAAAGAACAAAACCCCAAGAAAGTGGCCCAATGAGGGTTGAGCTAGCTCAGTGTTCACAGAATGCTTGCTTACTCGGGGGAGGGTGTGCATTAAATAATGGGGGGTGGGGCAGGGGATGGAATCAAATGGCTGGAAAAGAACAGAGGGGCACCATCTTATTGGCCTGGGTCACATGGCATTCTAAGCAAAACTATGGTTTGGGGCAAATATCCGTGCATGGCCTGGCTCAGTGTGTCATTGGAATTTGGGCTTATGGTTTAGCTCCCTGCAGCTTAAAGCTGTAACCAAGGTTTTCCTATATTCTATGGCTTATGATTTGTCCAGGAGGGCTAAACTATGAATTCTCTGGATGGCAGGGAAACAAAACAGCAAAATGGCCAGGGAGGAGTAAAGCAGCCACAATCCTCTCTTCGGAGCCTACATATTTGCATTAAACCATGGTTTGGCTTATTCTTTGAACAGGTAATTTCCTGGTCTCACTGAGGACCTATTTTTATATGTCATGTCCATGATAGCCGAGAATGGGCACCAGTGAGGTTACCCCATACCCACAAACAAAATAAATGACTGAGCATGCTCAGCAAACACAAAATTTTGACTGATAGTTAAGGAGGGAAATTGAAACATGGCTGGGATCCTGAGTATACACACTGCACCTTTTTTTGACAAGGCCTCACTTATTAGAGTATGAATTCCTACACCCATAATTATCTTGTTAAATTTAATTCTTCCACCTAAGACTGGTGATTTTTTGAATGACACCTGCAGATCCCAATCAGCTGAAAGGTCTCATTCAACTTTCCCCAGCTCACTGCCTACAAATCTCATCTGTCCCAGCCAGCATGGCCAATGGTCAGGGCTGATGGGAGTTGTAGTAGTCCAACAACATCTGGAAGGCACCAAATTGGGGAATGCTGATCTAATGAATAGCCTTGATTTATACTTCACTAACCCAACTTTATCCAGCTGGTTGGAACATTTCTGCATTGTCCTTTCCCTTAAGATAAGACATAGGAAATAAATATATGGAACTCTTTGTTTATTTTTACAAACACAAATGTAATTACCAGTCAGTACCTTCCACTGGGAGGCCTGCCCACTTCGTCTCCTTAAATTAAATACAGGGAATACAGAGATGGAATTCTTAATTTGTGCAAATCTGATTCAGTAGCTGTGTCTTCCATTGGGAGGCCAGCCTAGACATTCCCACAGAGAAGAGCCCAAAGGTAACAGAAATTTACTCCCATCACTTACACCACTGTAATGTAATACCCTTTGATTAGCACATGTTAATGATGTCATTCTATCTGAAAATTCCCTGACCCTGTGAGACTAAATTTGCTTTTCACTGGATTCTGTGTAAGGGAGACTGCATGTTCTAATAAATAATGCCATGTTCTCCTGCTGTAATCATTAATATTTACAATGTATGAGGAAATTATGGGACATTAAGAAATAAATTGTATTGTTTTCAACCATGTATATCAGAGTACAGTCTAAATTGTGAATATCTAAGAGCCATGACAGCATATTAGCTAACATTTTTCTTTGTTCTATTTTCTTATATGACTAATTTTATATTAACTTGTCTCTTAAATAAGAATTTTCCTTTTATAATATGCTTGAGTTTTCCTTTAGGATGTTGGAAGCTCTACCCTATACAGTATTACATAAATCTCAACCCATTTATGCTCCTAGGCTACTTCTTTATAAAGCTGTCCAGTGTTAAACAGGAAACAAGTGCCTTGAATTCATATCATTCCCAAGTATTTGTTTGTTAGGTATGCCTTATCTCCTTGCACCTAAATCCGTAACAAAAGTGGTGACTGCTACCCTGAGTTCAGGTGCCAATGTTGAAAGCTAGTTACCTACACCTATTCTTGTGTGTTCCCTCATTAGTGAGCCAGAGCTTAACACGTATTACAGGCTCAACTAGACTAGTCCCTAGGTCAGAGCTTTCCAAACTATGTGTCGTGACACATTAGTGTGTCTGCTGCAGTGTGTAGGTGTGTCGTGTGAATGCTCCTCATGTGCCTCCTGGGGCTGGAAAGGGGTTAGTTTAACCTCCGGTTTGCTAGTAAAACTGAATCACTGTGTCGCAAAATGATGAATGTCTAAAAAGTGTGTCTCTAACATGAAATGTCTGGAAAGCTCTGCTCTAGTTAATGACAACCGACTAGACTAAAGCAACGCAAACTGGGATGACACTATTTAAAAAGGACAAAAAAGCCCCAGATACGTTCCTCTCCTTGGAAGTAAATTCAACATACATAGGATTGGTCTGCACAACTGCAATTTTAAGCAAATTTACAGCATAATCCTATACATGTTTTCTGAGAAGCAACTTTGAGACTCCCAGGTAAGTGTGTATAGCATGCTGTATTAAGAAGTAAATCCCACTAAACCCAATGGGACCCATTTCCAAATAAGCATGCTTAGGTTCCAGCTGTAATAAATATTCCACTTAGCCTCATATCTTTCTCATGAAGGCTGGGTAACCTTTTCAGGCATTCCCTTGCAGAAAAATGGTGAGGGTCACATACTGGCACAAAAGCCAAATGTATGGGTGAGTCTCCCCTTCTCTCCCTCTCCCCTTCAATCAACTATTCATTCATTCATTCATTCATTCATTCATTCATTCATTCTCTCTCTCTCTCTCTCTCTCTCTCTCTCTCTCTTTCTCTCTCTCACACACACACACATCCATCACCCCTTCACTCTTTCAGTGACCTGTTTCTGCCACACATGGCAGGGACAAATAGAGGAGAAATGGCTTGGAGGAGATCAAACTGAGGAACAATGATTCTTACACACAAAATAGTAATGTTCTATGGATCTTGCTTTATTGCTTTATTGATTCAATCTAGAGTAGCCACCAGCCCTGGGGAGGAAGGCCAGGCTTGGTCCTGGAGATCTCCCACTCTCAGCTAGGCCTCACCACTGCCCTCCTTGTGTGCTGGCTAACAGAAGCTCCCATTCAACCAGAGCAGATGTCAGGCATGCTTGCTGGGAAAGGAGATGGAATGGGCTTTTTGAAATGTCACACCTAATACACCTTGGTAGAGAATCAAGCAAACACTCTACCACTGTGAGCTGTGGCTGGAAGCAGGAACTGGTGCTGGATTAGAGAGCTGGATAGACCATTCAGAGGCTGGCAGGGCACAAGGCAAGGAAATCATTCTGTTGTGCCAACTGGAGGGCAATCAGAAATACTTTTCAGCAAGACTTTGGAAGCAACACTAGTGACAGGTTTCAGTTGACAATATTGGCACGGCCACAGCTTTTGCAGAAGAATTGGCACCAAATCTAGTAGCAGGGGTAAAAATGGTGGCACAGGTTACCCACATGTGGTCTAGTGACCATTCCTTGTACCTGCCCGTTCCAGTACAAATGAAAACAAAGGAGGAAAAAACATGAATCCTTCCTACATCATTTCCCCCTACATTCGGGTGGGTGGGGGTGTGTAACCAATCAAACACAGGAAGTGAATAGAAAAGGGGGCATCTTTGTATCTGCCAGATATGTGTCTGAGCTGCATATTTGGCATTTTACATACCTCAGATCAAAATCTGACATTTGCACAATAGCAACATTCCCCAACATGTATTTTAAGAACACAAGCACAGTAAGTTGGTGGGGAAATCGTGTATGTGTATATCTGGATGGAAGGATGTTGTCCTGTCGACTTCTGGCTTTGGTTCAGCCCACAGTTGACAAGTAGCCACAGAAGGTAATCCACAAGGGAATATAGCCCTCAGGCTGAAAAACATTACCCAATAAAGTTAAGCCACACTACCCACATACAGAATTCATGGCTTCATGAAATATTTGACTGCTCAGTTGACTGGTATCTCAACACTAACACCCATGTTGTACTATGCCTCAAGTCCTTTAAACCCATTTTTCCTATGTTCTATATCACGCAGTGATAAAACCGGATTTCAGGAACCTTTTCTTCTTATGGAGGGGTGGTATATAAGGAAGATGATGTTTTATTTAGCAATAGATCTTGGAATAGTCTGGTTTTAAATTTGCCTATGCCCCAAATGTCATGACTGGTTCTCCTTTGATAGGATATTTTCACACAAAAATACCTTAAATAATTTATATATAGTACAAATGGGATCACACTGAAGTTGGCACACTCCTGGATGTCATTAAGTGTTAAATTCCTCCACACAACAAGTTTAAGGCTACAGCCCTACAAGCTGGCATTAGGCCAGCTAAAGGGCTATAGGAAGCAACGTAAGTGGTGATCGGCTGGCAGAGTGGGCAGCCTGCCAACACAACAGCATTTATGCCACTAAAGCACTTCGGTACACCCACAGAAAGCTCTGCAGGCATGTATGTCCCACTGGTGGCATTCCACCAGACGTGGGAGCTGGGGCAATATGGGACATTCAGAGGTATCAGCAGGGGAAAGAACTATGGAACATTATTAGGTTCTGTAGGTTCCTATGTCTCTTGTTCTACTTGTATGCCCCCAAACAGCCACCCAATCTACACCAGCCCTTGCATCAACAATGGGGGGAAGGGGGGGAAATGGGAAGGAGCTGCCCAGTCTGGCTACATGTCGAAAAATTCAGGGATGCACCAATAGAAGCTGACAGTAACTTAAATTTAGTTGGCGTTGTTCACCAATATAGGCCTGAAAACTGAAGAAGCATTTGTTTGGGGGCATTTGCCGAATTCATCTGGGATTATGTGTATTTACAGCTGAATATTATCCTTCTCCAAATTTTGGACATTTGCCGTAATATATCTATGTAATCTGTGCATTAAAAGGACTGGAGATTCAATGACAGCACCTAGAGAAATTTACTTTATTTGGTATGAATAACAGCAAAATCAGCCTCAAGGAGTGTTACACCGATCTTTTATAAACAGTAACATTTGACTCCAGGAGTAACTACAACATGTGTACTTCAAACAGTTTACCACTTCAAACAGGAGTAACCTACTACTGCTCCTTTGCTCAGCCCCCACACACCGAGAAGAACAGTGTCTATCCCAGATGCCCTTGCACTAAATAAAAATGATGCTAATTTTGCAAAGGACATGAACTATTTAGGGTCAGATAGAAAAAGTAGTTACATTCTCTTCCCAAAGTCTTGTATTCAACTAAATTATATTCAGAGTAGACCCACTGAAATTAATTGACCTAACTTGGTCATGTTCGTTAATTTCAATGGAATTACGTATACTCTGAGTAAAACTTTGTTAACTGCCACCCAATTAGTTTACATAATTGCCTTTATCCCAGGGAAAGCAGCCAACTATAGCTGGACTTTATGGCATTAATTAAAAGCTAAGTAACTACTGTACTAGGCAAGTGTGAACCCTACAATAGTAGGAGTATGTCAAACAGGAGTTCCAGAACTAAACTGCCTATGTGAACATAACCTTCGTGACTGTGGAGGCACTTAATCTTGCAACTATTCATATAACTGAATCAGAACGATCCTGTAAGCATTCCCACAATACCTATAAACAAAAAGAACCAGAATTCCTCAAATAAAAACACTCCAAAAATCTTCACAAAGCCAAGAGGCTGTGCAACCCCTCCTCCACAGTGGCATGTGAATTGGCTCCAATTGTTGATTCCAGGTAGAGAAGCAAAAGTGAGTCCCAAAGCAAGAAAGCTGTATGAGGTGCACAGTGGGGAACAAACTTTAATAATTGTCTTTTTTAATGCTGATTTTAATGTATGTGTTTGATTTGTTTTGGGATTAAAGGGTTGTAAGTCGCTTTGAGTTCCCATAGAAAAAAGTAACTAATTCATTTAATAAATGAGGAGGAACCACCTAAAGGTAGGGCAGGAGAGGGGGAATTGAGACATGAAAGGGCAACAATGAGAAATTCAACCCCTGGAGGAATGTCACAGGGCTTAAGATGAGTAGAATTTTATGTGGGAGATGGAAGGAGAACGAGGGAGAATGATCTAAAACCATGGTTTCCAACCTTCCCACCCACAGTCCACTTGAAAACGGCTGAGCATCTTGGTGGACTTAATGATTTTTCTGCCTGTTGTTTAGCAACTGTAATGCACTGTGCCTTACAATTTTATGGAATTCAAGCTGTAATACAATAAAAAAAAATATATAAGAAACAAAATAAGCAATAGAAATACAATTAAAATCAATATGAATATTTAATGCTATAGATGTGCCGTCTGTTGTCTTCAGCCACAATTTACAGCATGGATCACCGGAATGAAGCATGTGTGGTCTGTGGACTGCAGTTTGGGAACCCCTGATCTAGACACATGCTAGAGAAAGGAAGGGGAACAGAGTAGGCAGTGCCTGACAAGCTGTGGCCTGAGGAAGCAGTGGGTGGTATAAGGACGTGGAGTTGGAAAAGGAGGGTTAGAGACAGGAGGCTCTAGGTACTTTACACAGAAAGGAAGGGAGCAGCCAAGAGGGCATAGGGTTGCTATGTCCCCCCCAAAGACATTCTACCAGTTATGGTTTCTGTTGTCGCTGCAGCACTGTGAGCCTGGCAATTAGTGGGTTAGGGGCACAAAGACTAAGAAGCAGCAGAGGTGGCATGACTGAATTTCACATATCATGATTCATTTTAAATTGCTAGCAAAGTTATGGTTCAGCTGCCTGTTGATTCTGCTAAGCACAAAATATTTGGTAGTGCAGTTCAGCTGAAACCTAGGCTGGGTTACCTATCAGTATGTAAGTTGGATTCAATGGGATAAAGAATATGATTTTATCTGTTGATCACATTCAAATTAATGAGAGATTACTGTCCCGAGAGAAAAAAATGCCCTGGAAGATCTCATTCCTTTCCAGTGGATGATTTATTTCAAGAGTAAAGTGTATCCAGCACTTCGCTAGCATCACTGAGCCATGATCACTTCTCTGCCAAAGGCAGGGAGTTCAGGTTGAATGCTTTAGGCTCAATAGAATGAGGCCATTAAAGAAGCACCAGTCAGGAAGAAGGATGTAAAACTGCATACATTTCAAGGCTCCAGACCTCCATCCACCTTACACTTAGTGTTACATTCACAGTTTTATTCTGGATTGTTTTATTGGATGTTTTCATGTGTTTAAAATATAAAGCAGTATAGAAAAGAATAAAAGTATAACAACAACAAGAATAATAAAACAACAACAATAATAATTTCATTGAAAAAAATCACAAGCAGACATTCCGTAGTGATGACTGTAACCTAGATTAAGGTGCCATTTGTCAATTAGCTGATATATGTGAGTTTCTACATGGGTGGCGCTGTGGTCTAAACCACAGAGCCTAGGGCTTGCCGATCGGAAGGTCGGCAGTTTGAATCCCCGCAACGGGGTGAGCTCCCATTGCTCGGTCCCTGCTCCTGCCCACCTCGCAGTTCAAAAGCACATCAAGTAGATAAATAGGTACCTCCCCAGCAGGAAGTTAACGGCGTTTCCATGCGCTGCTCTGGTTCACCAGAAGCAGCTTTGTCATGCTGGCCACATGACCCAGAAGCTGTCTGCAGACAAATGCTGGCTCCCTCGGCCTATAGAGCAAGATGAGCGCGCAACCCCAGAGTCGTCTGCGACTGGACCTAACGGTCAGGGGTACCTTTACCTTTTATGTTAATTTCTAACACTGCTCTTAGGCAGATAACTATCTAGAAAAGCTCAGAAACAGACCCAACAACCTGCCCCGTAATCTCCCACTCACCTTCCATGGTAATTGCATGTAAGAGAGTACCAAGGGTTCCTGCATGCTTCTCTCCACTATCCCATGCTGTTAGCCTGGAGAGCCCTCACTTGCACTAGTCCCATATCATATCATAGTCATATCATGTCATAGTCTCATTCCCTCCTACACTCGTTAGCATATGGCTGAGCTCAGAACTAGAATGCAGTTACAACCTGAGCAATAATGTGCAGAAGAAGGCAAGCTAGTAAAACAGTTTGTAGGCTACTGAATGTCTGACTTACATGTGAGACTATTTAGTCTGTGTTTAAAAATAAAGTAGCAGAACTTTCTGGTGATCAAAACAAAGCTGATGTTGAATTCAAAGCAAGAACCAAATTATAAATGAATAGCACCCTAACAGTCTTAGAAACCTTTGATTTCCTTTATGAGCCTTCATATTCACTATCCTCAATTGCTTAAATTATTTATGTTTCTTTTTTTGTATAATCTGAAAATAATGAAGCCATGATACAAATAAAAGCCTATTATTGGAACAGGGGAGACAATTTTTTAAATATAGCACTAATACGTGTATGGGGCATCGAAAATTAATTTCAGCTTGTTTAAGCCAGAAGCTTAACCTCAGGTGGCAACACAAAATAGAAACTAGTTCAACTAAGTCTTTCTATTGCCTCAGGATGTCTTTCGGCAGGTGTACCTCTCATTCCATTTTCTGTATCAGATACAAGTCTTTCCCTACAAATATATAACTGACGAGTGTCACTGTGATGGAAAGAAGAAAATACTAGGGTCCAAGAAGCATAAAGTTATTAAAAGACAGAAATTGTAATAGAATTGTGTTCTTGCAATTAATCATATTTTGGCAGCTAGCTATTCCTATCGGTTAAAAATCATAATTAGTACCTTGGCTCCCAACACCCCCCCCCCCCGGGCCACACAAAGTCACTAATATTCCTAATAGGGACCAGAAGTCAATGCACAAGGCAATTCTGTAAATGCCAGTCTAAAATTATACTACAAGTAATGTTGAGAGCAAATTCCAGCTTACATATATAAAGGTAAAGAGACCCCTGACCATTAAGTCCAGTCGCGGACGACTCTGGGGTTGCGGCGCTCATCTCGCTTTACTGGCCGAGGGAGCTGGCGTTTGTCCGCAGCTTCCTGGTCACGTGGCCAGCATGACTAAGCTGCTTCTGGCGAACCAGAGCAACACACAGAAACGCCGTTTACCTTCTCACCAGAGCGGTACCTATTTATCTACTTACACTTTGGTGTGCTTTCGAACTGCTAGGTTGGCAGGAGCAGGGACCGAGTAACGGGAGCTCACCCCGTTGCGGGGATTCGAACCGCCGACCTTCTGATCGGTAAGCCCTAGGCTCAGTGGTTTAGACCACAGCGCCACCTGTGAGGCCATACCTAATCCACACAATTACAATGGCACCACCATTGCCAAGGCGTAAGTGAAGGAAATAAAACCAGGAACACATGAAACACCAAGCTGCTTGAAAAAGAAACATTACAGCATTATTCATTTATGGTACTCACCATCTCTTTAGCTATTTCCACAGCTTCTTGCAGCCCATAAAGCCTGCCACAGACCAGGTAAATCCCATTGGCCCAGAGAATACAGCCCTCGTGGACCCAAAATTCATTGCTGTCAAGAGGTAGTTCAGGAATTTGTAACTCCAACTCAGGACCACCTTCCGAAGTGGACATGGGGGGTTTAGAGTCCAAAGGAGCTTTTTCACCAACATTGCTACCCTCAGTGGTTGCCTTTTTACAAGCAGCGCCTCTCGAAAGGGAACGAGAGGCCCCAGCACAGTCCTCTGAGCGATGCCGTCTCTTAAAGCGAGGGTGGGCAGTGAGGCTTCTCTGCTCCTTTTGTTGCTGCTGCTGCTCTTCCTCCTCCTCCGTATCTGTCTTGGAACCATTAGATGCACTTTTATGTCGTACTTTGACCTTATTCTGCATTTCTGTAGCCCTCTTGGGAGGGGGATTCTTGGGCAATGTGGCCGCATAATCCTGGGGATAGAAAGGTCCAAAGAGATCACCCATGTTGCGATAGCTGGCCCACTTGCCGCACAGGCAACAAACCAGGTGGCCCATGACAGAGGACTCTGTTACTACAGGGCCCTGTAGCATGAAAGAGGAAATAGGCAGTACTTTGCTCTCAACATTGCTGGGAGGTGGTGTTGATGACCTCTGCCCTTTTCGGCCCCTCACCAGCTTATTCTGCTCCTCTTCCTCTGCATTAATTATTGTGCATACAGCACCTATCTCACACTTGTTCACTACATGAATATAAGGGAAAAAAGACTTGTTCTTGTTATCAGTTTTATCAAGAGACTGTGTGGCATATTTCAGTTTGATCTCTGGTTCCTGGGGCTCCACAATTGGAGCAGCTCGTCTTGGCTTCCTCTTCCGTGGCTGTGCTGTAGGTTTCCTCCTCTCCCTTCGCTGTCTCTTGGGTTTAGGTTCTCCACCTCCTGCCTCCTCTGATGGCTGCAGCGCTTCTGGTACTGATGGAAGTGGCGGAAGCAGCAACTGTTGTTGAGGCGGAGGCGGAGGCGGCGGAGGCTGCTGTTGCTGTTGTTGCTGCTGCTTCTTCTGTTTGTTAACACTACCAATAGGCCGCCCCTTCTTCTTACCAGAAGGAAAATAACCCTTTGGAGGAAAAGGATCTGGCTTGGGTGTCACAATGACTGCATCTCCACTCTTCTCTTCAGACTTTAGATTTGGTTCAGGAGTCAAGACTTTGGATGGAGAGACTGTTTTTAATTCGGAAAAGCTTATAGATCCTGCCCCAGTTAGTGAGCCATCTGTTCTTCCCTGACAAACAGATTTTTGTGAAGGTGCTGGGATCACAGTAGGCACTGGGGCCTCCTTGACAACACTTGCAAGTTCAGGTGTCTCTTTTTTTACTACCTCATCTCTATCCGCATGCCATTCTTCAGAAGATATTGTCAGAGAAATTTCACTAGTCAATTCTTGGCTCTCTTGATCCAGCACAATTTCTTCTTTTATATTTTCTGCTTCCATTCCATGATTGGACACATTCCCACCCTCTGGTGGGCCACTCTTCAATGACAGAATGTCATCAAGGGTGACTGCATCTGGGCCAGCTTCAGCACAATTTGAAGAAGCACTCCTCCGAACATTAGGGGATGTGATTTTTTGAACAATAGCTTCCAATTTTAACCCACGGCCCTTCCGTGGAGGCAGAATTTTTGTTTTAGCTGGGCTTGTGAGGGAAACAGCAGAGCAATTTCTATTGTCAGGACTTGGAAGATTCCTAGGAGATTCTCCTTTTGAGAGTGACTTACTAACATCTTGGCTTTGGGAAGAATGGGCATAGGAGTTGAGTGTTTTATCAGCTCCATCCTTTGATGAAGTGAGCAGGCGTCCTTTGTCTTCAGTGCCACTATTCTTCATTTCCTGCAACTGCCTCTTGCTGGGAATAGGAGAGATAAAAGAGCGGACTCTCCTTCTCATGATTAAAGGATTTTGAGAAGACTGCTCTTCTTGGCCCGGAATCCTTACCATGGCATTGCCAGATTTAAGTACATCTCCAGCATCTTCACGCTTGTGTGTATCACTATCTTGAGATGCAAATCTCTTCTGACTAGTTGCTCCTAGAGAACCACTGTTTTTCCCAGTAGTCACCTGTCGGGAAAGAT
This sequence comes from Podarcis filfolensis, assembly GCF_964270895.1. Taxonomy (NCBI): domain Eukaryota; kingdom Metazoa; phylum Chordata; class Lepidosauria; order Squamata; family Lacertidae; genus Podarcis; species Podarcis filfolensis. The sequence goes on along the minus strand of NC_139612.1, from coordinate 44,055,959 downwards.
CCCAACCAGATTCTTGTTGCTGAATCTTTTGATTCAAATGTTTAATTTCAGCACACTTATTTTGAAGAGACCCATCACTCCCTAACAAGCAACGGCTTGTGTCTTGGCTGACAGCATCATGGTAAGAACCAGAATGGAGATACATCATTCCATCCTTGTCATTTTTCAAAGGACTCCTTACTCTGTCCAAGAACTGCTGCTGCCTTGGGCTCTTTCTTGCTGTCTCCTGTCTATGTTGAGCAGCTGCAATCACTCCCTGGGCAGAGCTGCTACTCCAGTCTTTGTATTCTTCCTGTTGTTGTTGGTACAGCTGCCTTTTGTAGTGGTACTGGGAATTCAGCCCCTGGTTAGGATCACCAAAAGCATGAGATCGAGCATTAGTGTGATAAACGGAAGCCAACGATGAGCTTTCAGAATTTGGAGGGAAAGGAGAGTGTAAGGAACCCCGGTTCACCCTGTCAGAAAGCACCATATGTGGATTCATGTGGTGAAGATCTGTGCCTGGACCTCTGCTTCTACCTGGTGACATCTTTAATTTGTCTGCCAGATCATGAAACTGAGAGGGAGATTTACCTCTCATTCCCTCTCGGCTGCTTCCCATTCTGCCGGGTCCTCGCCTGAGCTGCGATCGGCTATCTTGTTGCAAAAGGTACTCTGCTGCAGAATCAAGAGCTGCAGCTCCTGGGCTAGCATTGCCTCGGTAAGACTCATGCTTAAAACTTGCAAGATGACAATGGTCTCCAGATTTTTTATTGTTGAGATTGGCAGAGGTCTTAGACTGTTCAAAATCTTCTTCCTTGATTTGCCCACTGTGAGACTTTAGCTTTGGTTCCATGGTCACCAGACCACCAGGAAGGATGACTGACTGACCAGGAGTTAGACGGTCACTCCTTCCACTCCTGCCATCAGGACCCATGTGTCCCACAGAGTGGGGCCCAGGTTCTCTAGCAATCTGCCTCAAGGGTGATATATCACAAATAACTGATCTCCTCTCAGAGAGTCCTCCACCTTCGTGAGCAGAGGATTGGGACTCTATCTCAAACTTTCGAGGCATGGGATAGTCTGCTAGATTTATCTGTTTCATCTCAGAAGTTGTGCCACTAGACTTTCTATCCCAGTGGCTCCAGTGTGGATTTTCCAAGAGAGAGCCTATGCTTTTGTTTAAAAGACCTCTATTACTTAATTCATTGGCTTGATTGATCAGGACATTGGGTCTCATGGTACCCTCCAGAGTTCCAGTCATCCCATGATGATCTTGTGCATTTCTAGAATATCTTCTGTCAGGGTGATGGTGATAGCCTTGCAAAACTTCCTGCAACAGACTAGGAAATTTCTCATTCCTGCCTTTTCGATCACTATGCCCTGGAAAATCCCCTTTATCCTGACCTGAAGGATACTGAGGGAAGTTGCCAGCATTTCTCTGCATACTAACCCCAATATTGTCTTTGTAGCTATATCTCAAACTACCAGGGGATTTTGAAGGCTCGGTTCTGCCCGGAAAACTGGAGCCAACAACAGCATGACCAAGCTGTCCATTCCCATCTCCGTTGTGGTTAGTGCTGCTGTCCCCACTTTTGCTCCCCTTACTCCCTCCTTGTGGCTCTTGCTGTGGTCCCAGAAGCCCAGTGTCTTTCATCACACTGGCAGAAGATGGTGCTTGAGCACCTGTGGAAACATCATCTTGTTGCTGCTTATCCTGCCCACCTGACTTTTCCACTCTGCCCGTCATAGCTTCTCGGGAAACTATCACACCAACTGCCTTTTCATTGACCTTCGGGGGTGTCTCCACAGCAACTAAGGCCTCCTTTTCATCAGGAGGAGAGGCCACTTCTTCCTCATCTGCAGGGCTGGTGCTGAGCTTTGGAGGCTCATTTTGAGATGCTTGTGTTGGTGATGGGTGGGATCTCTCTAAATTACCCCCCTTGTAGGTGGTATCAGAACTGGTACTCTGACCGCTCAGTTGTCTCACCCTCTCGCCTTGGTCCTCCGAACTACTGGAGCAGCCACCATCAATTGATTCTGCCAGAGGAGACTTGAGCTGTTCCTCTGCTTGGGAAGAGCCTTCTGAGTTTGTGCAGCTATCAGCCTTTTTAGATAGTGAAGATCTTTTGGAGTTTTTCTTCTGAGGTGCCAAAGCATCTGAAAGTAGCATGTGCTGGACTGTATTGGGAAGATTTGCCACTTGACTACTTAAAGCACTTAGGCTGCTTAGTCCTGGATCCGTAAGCCTCTTTTCCTGCAGTCCTTCAAGCCCAAATCCCTTGAATCCTCCACCCTGAGCATTGGGACTTGGCATCATGGATGGTGTTGGACTAAGCTGAGGCATCATTTGTAAAATGCGGTTTCTAGAGGCTACAGGCATGTTGCTTTGTCCACACTGAAGGTTCTCACCACCTGCCATGAGAGGAGATGGTGTGGAGCTGCAGCTTGGGGACTGAACCACAGAGGCAGCTGGTGAGGGGTTAGATATAGGACTAAAATTCTGGTGGAACTGCATGGGTGATCTCACAGGAACCTCAGCCTGGTTGTACTGACCTACTTGACTCTGAAGAGACAGTTTGGTGGCAGTATTTGAGTACTGCATTATATGCTGTGAGGGAGGCTGCTGCTGCTGCTGCTGCTGCTGCTGCTGCTGTTGTTGTTGTTGCTGCTGCTGCTGTGACTGCTGTGCCTGTCCCTGTGCCTGCTGACTGCCTTGGGGTAACTTTGACTGTTCAAAGTTCTTCATTGGCTGTGCCTGAAAGGTGTAGTTTGACTGAGTTCCATAAGTTTGCGAACTCGACCCAACAGCATGTCCTTCATACTGTGAACCAGCATTCACACTGTAACTGCCATCATAGTTCTGCCCAGATTGGCTAAAACGCTGAGGAGAAGGAAAAGAAGAAGAGGAAGAAGCAGGAGGCTGATAGTGTTGGCTATACTGACCCACTCGCAACTGATAGCCAGACGCAGAGGAAGGCAGAGTTGAAGGACGTTGCATTGGCTGCATATGAGATGTGCTGGAGGCAGACTGGCTGGAGGCTTGTGGCAAAGGCTGATGAGACTGGTAGAGCTGTTGTCTCATCTGCTGAACCTGTTGCTGCTGCTGGCTCGAACTTTGCTGCTGGTACTGAGCACTTCCAGGGGAGAAAGGACCAGTATAATCCTGTTGATAATGGGTCACACCACTAAGGGATGAGTGTTGCGTTTGAAACTGGCTCACATGACCTTCACTCCCATACTGACTCCCAAAGCTGCTCCCTTGGGGTGGTCCATAGCTCTGTACTGGCCCAGAAGGCCTGCGCTGAGGAAGCTGCTGCCCTCCGGCTGCCACAGGATCCTTACTTGAGGCCATATAGTAGAATTCTCCTGCTTCCTTTCTGAAACTTTGATAGCTCTGATGTCCAGAGCTCTCACCAGCCATTGAGGCAGAACTGCCTGCTGCTCCACGGCGCCCACTGCTGCTGCCACCTCCTCCAAAGCTCTGGAACATCTGAGCCTGCTGGCGGGTGCTAAATTCTTCTAGACGGGATGCACCATGCACTTCCTGTGGGTAGTTCTGCTGGTTTCCGTGGTAACTGCTTTGCTCTCGAAAGGACTGCATGCTGTTCAGCTGCAGACTGACAGCTCAGCAACCCGCCTAGAAGAGAAAAAGAGAAAAAGAAATTAGCAAAATAATTCCTATTTCCCAGTAACGTAAGTAGTTTTTCATGTATATTTAAAATCACTTGTAGCAATTTCAAACTCAAAATGTCCTCTTGCTTTCTTGTCCTATTATCAGCAGTTTGGCCTGCTATCTAGGAAACTAGAGCAGAATGTCAGCTTGATTGTATGTTATAAGGGTACTTAAGAAGATTTTACTAGCTAACTTTTCAACATCTTGTTTGGAGGAATTGTTATGAGAGATGATAGAAATACCCTTTCCCAAACCAGCAATGCTGTACTGTTCACAACAGCATCCCACATCAAGAGGCTTGGACTGATGAAACTGCAGATATTTAAAATACATAAATTTCTTTTCCAACAGGCATATACATTTGAGCGTAAACACTTAGAGCAAGAAAAACAAAAGACACAAAGAACACACATGTAAATGTCAATTAAGATAATGAAAAGATCAGACAGTACTAAAATTACAAGTGAGGGGACTGTTTTTAGAAGGCTATATTCAGAGAGGGCATAATTTTGCTAAAATTGGGGGGGGGAGAAATTGGGGGTTCTGGATTTCATAAAGGACGTCCTCTTCTATATTTTCCTCTCATAATTTGAGTAATGAGCTCAGGTAAACACATCACTCTTTGTCACAACAATGCGCCTATCAAAGTAAAAGGAGAAGATATGAATTCGTCTGTAATTAGGTGAATTTGCCAATTTAAATTACCAAATGCCATAACTGTAAGACAGGTGACTCCACCATGATGTTTGTATGCAATGCATTTCAATTTGTTTCCTTGTGATTTGGTAAGTGTTTAATTTAGGTTCCAGATTATATCTGTGTACAAAGGCTATAAATGTGGTTTCATTTGTATAGTCATGGCACAGAAACAGTATTTGTTGCAAGCTGTCAGTAGATGAGGCAGATAAGTTGCAACTGTGTGGTGTTCCTTTAAGGGGAATGGTTTGGGGGTGACACAGGGAGAGACCTAAAATTCCTCCCCCCAAATTCCTATTAAGTATTATGAAAAGTGAAATCAATTGGGCTTTCCTGCTTTTTTATTCCCTTTCTTTGCAGTTTAAGAAAGCAGGAATTAAGTGTGTTATAAGAACAGTTCATTAGTTAGTAAAAGTAATCAGTATGTAAGTATCAGTATTAAAGAAGTCAATCCTCCAAGAACCATCATTTCTTAGTTGTTGCAATAAGGTATGGAACGTTAAAAGAGTAAGGGCTGGCTGCTAATGAAACTAATTAATTCCAACTAGCAGTCAACATGCACAATTAAAGCAGACCAATTACTTTATCTGCTTAACAATTACATTCTTTGTGAGGTATCACAAGAATAACAGCACAGCATGCAGGTGTGAAAACATATCCATAGGCTAGAGAAGTTGAAGAGGTTGCTATGAAGCTGCACTGACAGGGGATACGCAGGCAAACAAACAGGCTGGGTGAGGAGGATAAGAACACTCCAACACTTTTGTGCCCAAAAAGTGGGTTGCCAGAGGATGTAAGGCCACTCCCCTTTACCCAACATAGAAATATATAGGATGACAAGGAGCCACTGCTGAACACTCTTTGGGCCAGCTTCAAATCCACCTAACAGACCATCTGGTAAAATGTCATTAAGACAAATATCATGAGAGACTTCGTCAAAAGCCTTGCAGGAATCAAGTCATACTTACTAGGTAGTAAGAATTGTGGAGCTGAATGTGACTTACTTTTTAGTAACTATGCTTTGTACTGCACCTCATCTCATGCTATGGGCAAGCCATTCACATAAAATGGCAAGTTTATCTTTTGCCTGTTGAAGGATTCAAACATTGTTATTCCTACTTCAAGGGACGAGGGCAGGTATATAATTTATTGTTTAAAAAAGATGTGTTCATCATCAGGTACATATTTCATGCATACTTCTGTAGTATAATCAAATTACTTCCTAAGTACTGATCAAATTAATTTGAGTTGGTGCAACAATCTTTTTCCTCTCCCCTGGACCCTAAAGAATGTATATGTTGTTCTTCAGTGGTTTATTAATTTACTAACATTTACTAACATTTACAACATTTACTAATGTTGCTAAAGATGAAGGGTTACTGGCTCACAGTATTCCAATGAGCTTTATGGCCAAGTTTGAATTTGAACCCAGGTCTTCTGGTCCCAGTCCAACACTCTGACTACTACGCTATAAATGCTCAAAGATGTTCCATATCCTTAAAGAATGAAAAGTATTGTGAAATGAATGAAAGGCATTGTGAGGAAAGCCATACCCTTCCTTATTCAGAATTTGTGACAATATCCACACAAAGCAGGAAAAGACAGCGATGTGATCTTGTTTACGTGAGTAGCTTTCCAGGAAGGAAGTGCAGTAAATGGATTAGATCAATGGTTCATCAAATGTCACTTACTGAGGCCTACAGTTACATGACCGCCTTGGGAAGCTGCATGTAGTAATGTCCCTATAGATGAAAAGGCAATATAACAATGGTCCAAGTGCATTACCATAAGTCCAGTTTCAATTCTTGCACATGACTACACACACATTCAAAAGATAATTTGCAGTATGGTAAGCAGGAGAATGGTTGTCTGAATGGTATATTGAGCCTCTTTATACCCATGGTGACAGAGATAATGTCAATCAGCCCTCTTAGTGTAAAAGCCAACCAAGACACTTTTGATGAAGCTAAAGAATCAGAAATAAGAAGGCAAAACACCATGGCCCAGTTCAGATTATCTAAAGTGTTCTTTAGAATATGATAATCATGAACAAGATCCAGCAAGACTTAGTATTGTGTTCTCACCCTTTCCTCTTGTGGTCCTCTGCATGCAAAAGAAGAGTAAATGCTTCTGCTTTCACCACTTTTGACTAAGCAAGAGCTTCCAACTGCATATGAACTCAGAGCTGAGTTGCATAATACCTCTACCAAGAGCTGCATATTACCTCTACTTAGTTAACAAGGATATGAAACCTCTGTTTGATCCTGGTTTGCTTTAACTAATTAGTTAAAATAAATCAGAGTTGCTAGAGATCAGACATATCAAGAAATTGTGGTTTAGTCAAAACCGAAAGGTAAAGCTTTCACTTTTAACCACAGCTGTCATTTTACCACTTGCTGTTTTGTACCGCTGTCCACTGATATGAAAAGATCTCAGGGAGATTCATTTTTTTAAAAATTCTTTTGTTGTATGTATATGCCACCTTTTTGCCAAAATACTCAACATGGTTTACCATTTTGAAATACTAAAACAAATAAACATGATAAAAAGTAGTAACATTCCCCTTAGCCTTAGGCCAACTGGGAGCTGATGGCATAAGCTCCCCGGCCTGAGCCATAAACACCAGGAAGTGTTTATACTGTTCATGTTGTTGTGAGTAAATAGCCCAAACATCTTAAGAACATAAAACACTTTCCACTGTTGGCCATGTCCAGACAATCATACCTAAACTGCAGTTTTATATCCTGGCCTGTTCCAAAGCCAGTAACTACAGTGATTCTGTCCATGTGGACAAAATGGTTAATCATGGTTTATAAGAGGCTTCCTCATTTGATTGCTAATGCTACAAAAGGGCTTTATGTGTAGAAAAATGGCTTGTTTATGTATCTGCTTACTAAGCTGAAATATGATTGTCTGAAACAGGCCACTATTTGTATTACACCTATCCCCAACATGATGCCTCCTGGCACATACAGCTAGCTTTTGTAAATTCTTAAAAAGCATACTTTTTGAAGCATTTAGAATGAGTTCAAGAAGGGAGTGATGTGTCAAGAAAACATGTGACACATTTAGCACTAACAGTATTTTAGCTGCTGTACATGACACAGACAAGCCACTTAAAAGGATAATGCAGTAATAGAAATACAAAAAAAGGCCTACAACAAAATGTTGCCGTATAGAGGGTTTCTGTTCAGGTTTCCAGCAGCATCCCATGTCCACTAAATACAACGTCCTCATTGAGTTGTTTTGGGTTTTTCTCCATTGCGCTTTTGTTCCTCCATATTTGGTATGCACATTTGTGCCCAATCCCAGCTCTATTAAATTCTTAATTTTGCCATTGATGGCTATAGACAGATTCTCAGTGTGAAAGTCTGATATTTTCCTGGGATAGTTTTGGTTCATGCTCTTTGGTGGTGCTGTGAGGTTGGGAGTGGGTTGTATTTGGACTGATTAAGTTGATATAATTGATACTTTGCATGCATTAACAGAAAGACATTGCATATTAATAAGCAATTCATGAACATAACCACTTTGCCTTCACTAGCTCCACATACTAACAAATTTCAATTGTTTATATCAACCTAATTTAATAATTTCAATATTGTTTCATTTTGCTAAACTATCCACAATGACAATATAGTGAGTAGCAGACAACTACATTTAGTCACACAATATACGTAACTGGGATTCTGGTTAATGTGAATTTAACACAGCTGCCCTAGTGGGCCAGAAACCCAGGTTTAAAGAACTCTGTGCAGTTTTGTATCATTCAAATGGACAACTATGTTAACTAGAATATAATCAGCAGTCAAAACTTTAATACCTTTATTTAGACTACTGATCACAACGTAGTATCCAGTTTATGTCAAAATTCTTCCATACATTTCCTCCGTTGCTAACTCTTTCAGACTAATATTGCAAGGGAGGAAGATCTTGCAGATTTACCATACAATCAGTATATATTTTACACAGAAGGAAATCTTGCTATGTTCAGTGGAGCTTATTCCTAGTTATGTGTGCACAGTATTAAAGCCATAGCTGTAGTAGAACTCTACATGTGTTACACAGGGGACTATCAAAACACAGGCAATGATACTCCCTTGGAAAATAACAAAACCATATTTAACAGCATGTCTCAAAGTTTAAATGCATATTTCAGAAAAGCATAATACAGCCTTCTTGGAACTGAACCAGTTCTAGATGTCAGCAGGATCACAAGTCTGAATGCTCTCCATGACAAAAGAACTCCCAACAACCCATAAAGAGAATATTAGAACACTTCTCTAACTAGTTTGATACAGTAGTGACAGGACGTAACTATTTAAATATGAAAGCTCACATACCACAGCACTCAGAAATGGTATTTAGGAGACTATGGCTCAGCAGTAGAGTACATGCATCACATGCAGAAGGGTCCAGGTTCAGTATCTGGAATCTGCAGTTAAGATGATCAGGCGCTCACAGACATCTCTGCCTCATAACCTAGAATCACTGCCAACCAGAGTAGACCATACTATGCAAGATGAAGGCATAGTGGGGGGACAGTGGCCTCAGGTGCACATTTTTGAGGGGGGACAATGAGGCACCCCCACGGCAGGTACGGAGCCCTGGAAGCTGAGGGACAGCAGCAGGCGGGTTGGTCTAATGGCCAAGTTGATGGAGGGAGTGCACGAGGAGCCTGTTGGAGGTGGGCTCCGTTCACCCTCCACATGAGCTAAGTTGCAGGCGTACTGTATTTCTCTTCTATGTATACACCAAAAGGAAGGTAAAGGTAAAGGGACCCCTGACCATTAGGTCCAATCGTAACCGACTCTGGGGTTGCGGTGCTCATCTCACTTTATTGGCTGAGGGAGCCGGTGTACAGCTTCCGGGTCATGTGGCCAGCATGACTAAGCCGCTTCTGGCAAACCAGAGCAGTGCATGGAAACGCCGTTTACCTTCCCGCCAAAGCAGTACCTATTTATCTACTTGCACTTTGACGTGCTTTCGAACTGCTAGGTTGGCAGGAGCAGGGACCGATCAACGGGAGCTCACCCCGTCACGGGGATTTGAACTGCCGACCTTCTGATCGGCAAGTCCTAGGCTCTGTGGTTTAACCCACAGCGCCACCTGGAAAAGGAGACCAATTTGTTGCCTGAGGATTTTTAACCCAGAATATAAGAACAACTGTACCTTAGGTTTGTGGAACCTTTACCATCAAGTGTGGTCAACTTCCTTAGAGCTTCACACTAAGTATGCTCATGAGGTGCTCAGAATGCACCAAAACACTCAGTTCCCTGACTTGCTAGCTGCAGATGTCAGAATAGCCTGATATAGAGACCACTAAAGTACAGCAGTGTGTACAGCTGATTCAATATAGATCTAGCTGCACTACATTGTAGTGAAATGTTATCCATTTTGACAAACAAAATATATTAATTTCAGAAAATAAGAACTAGGATTCATTTATTTACAAGTAAAATAATAGGCACTAAAATAGTTATTGCTACCCTCACAACAAACTAATAGAGCACTCACACCCACAAAAATGAAATGGTTAATTTCATATATCACAGAAACCTAAATATTGTTCTAATATGAGACTAACATAGACCAATTCCATGAAAATACTTCATGGCAAACTGAATTGAGGACATGCAGCCGGACGAGGTACAAATAAATGTGACTTCACCTCACCCTTTCATCAAGAAGCTCAGGATGTCAATGAACAGGATTATTCCATTTTTCCTCAACAGCCATTCTGCAGGCACAGATTAGGCTGAAAGATGGTGACCATGAACCAATTGCCACCATCAGTTTCACGGCAGAGCAGCATTTAAAGTCAGGTGTCCCCAATCCATTTCAAAACTATATACTATGCTTGTTAAATATGCTCTGGATTCCTTTTTGGAACTACTTGCCACCTAATACAGAAGCCAGGGAACTAAGAGTTTGTTACCTTCTTTATTTAAAAAGTAGAATGTACTGTACAAAAAAGCATTGTTTTAATTACTGGGGGCAAATACAAGCCTGCTGCCCAAACACTACCTTGTTGTCATTCACAATTATGATTGTACTGGACAGCATAGATATAGGGGACATATGAACATTTATACTTTTGCTTTTTTAAAAAAACTAGTATATCAGGCAAAGGCAACACTAATTAGAAGTATCTAAGTCTTCCTAACTTTAACACTGCTCACCATATATAGCATTGCTATCACTCTTCTAGGCAATAACTCATGACACTTACTTCCAAGAAGTGGCTACAACACCAGTTAGGTTTTACCAGAAGTGACAGCATACCCTCTAACGACCTCAGTTGACTCTTATGAAGAAAAAAGGTGGATGGTGTGTTAGTAGGGAAAAGAGAGCATGAAGCAATTACTGCTACAGAGCCATTAAGAAATAGTTCATGCAATTCAATTTGGCTCATATTAATGCACAACATCAGGAAATATTATTCCCAACTCATTTAAGATATTTAATGTTTTGAGTCCCTACCTAGACCTTTACGTTTGCTCAGAGTGACATGAGGTGGTCAATTCCATCAGTTTGCCTAAGAGATGAACTGAAAGAAAGCAAGAGGCCAGCTGAACCGGAGAGGAGCTTACATCCTAAAAAAACACCATGAAGGTCACAAATTTATTTTTTCATTCATACTTCAATTTTTTGGAAGTCCTTCCTAGTCTACTCTTTTTTTAAAACAAACGCGCGTGCACGCACGCACACACAATCTGTATATGAGAGAAGCCACCTATTCAGTGGGCCTAACTGAATCTCCTTCGGTCTGCTTCACACTGACTGAGGGAAGAAGCCAATATGCCTTCTCTACGATTCCTTCGACTTGGAAAAAGCATCGTCCCACCAGGGGATTGAAATCCCAGCAGGTATTCAAAAGGGAGCCATCCCCCCTGCCCCGCTTTAACCACCTTCCCTCCCTCCACATTACACTTCCCCTCCGACACCCCTCTCCTTTTTTCAGATGCAATGTACGCAAGAAGGCAGGGAGGGAAGTGCGGGGCAGAAGGAGCAAAGGTAGATCGCAGGATTTCCTGAGGATCTCCCCAACTCCGACCCCCCCCCCGCGGGCATTCCTCCTCCAAGCATCCATGGCAAGAGCCCGGCTGGGGGAGGGGCGCGGATGCTGCGGCCCGCCCGGGCACCCGTCTCCCCGTCTCCTTCTCCCGCCCCGCCTCAGCCGCGCGCCCCGCCCCTTCTACCGAGGCCCGCGACAGGGCTTCGCACGAACCGAAGCCGTTACCTCAGCGTCGCTGTCCTCCCCCGCCCCCCCTAAGGGGGGGGAGCGCGGAGCGGGCGGCGCTTCTCAGCGGCGCGTGGGGCGGCGGGGATCCGCGTCGAGCCGGGGGCGGCTCCGCGGCGGTGGTGCCGAGGTTTCTCTCTCCATTCTCCCCTCACACACACACACACAGGAAATAACACAGGATCAGCTGACAGGACCCAGCCAATGGGGCGGCGGCGGGGCAGCGCGCGCAAAAGGGAGGAGCGCGAGACGGCGGCGGCGCAGGGCGGGAGGGCGGCGCATTGCGCGTGCTCGAACCCGCCCTCCGAGGCGCAGAGGAGAGCTGGGCAAGCGCCTTCTTCAACCACGCGCTCGTTTAAAGAGGCAGCGCCCGGGCGGAACAGAACTCTGTCCCTCTCTCGCCTAGGGACGAAGGCGGGCACCGGCTTAAGCCAGTAGTAGCCTAATGCACACCTTGACCATTAACTTCCGTGTGTCTTCCAAGTAAACACAGTAGCCCAGCGCCTCCCTCCCCAAAAGGAGGGGGAATTACAGCAGCGCAGGCGACTCCTGCGTCTCCCCGATATTTAAGGCTGCCATCCCTCGCGCACACTTACGCGGGAGCAAAACCCCGTGAACAAACTAGGGCTGACTCCAGAGTAAATACGGATAGGATCTGGCTGCAGTTGTGCAAGAAGCAGCAATTGGTAACATTTTCTATCTCGCGCTTCAGCCGGAAATGCTGCTACCCCAGTTTCCAGCCCCTATCGCTTCCCTTTCATTATATTATCTCTCCTTCCCACCCCCCACTGGCCCGCCAAGGGATGGGGGGTTGTGAGCAGAATCATAACGGGTTCAGTCAGAGGCAACGGTTTGAGTTGTCCAGATCACGGCTGGCACCAAAGGGTGGCGAGGTCTGACCCGCCATCCCAACCCACTCATGGTTCTCCTATAGGTGGCACTCAAGAAAATTAGAATTTGGAGGCAGCCCAAAAGAGTTCTTCCTGCCTTTTCAAGGTGAGGGGGGGCACTGCCTAGAACCCACTCTGTTTAAATTTATCGTCCCCTGTCTCTCACCAGCTGCTGCTGAAACACGAATGTTTACTCATTTTTTAAAAAAGCATTAAAATGCCTAAGCAAACAGAGGCCCTTACCAATAATATCAGGTTCCTAGCTGCATAGCAGTGGCAAGATCCCAGGGCAATGTGTCTCCTATTAAAACAACACTGATAAGCAACACCCTGCTATGAAGCCATAAAAAAGGTAAGACAAATCCTCAATGCAGGCTCATTATTAATCCAGCTTTTCAACCTCCCCACTGGATACCACATACTTGATCTACTTAACCAAGTCCCTGCCATTCACTGATTCCCACCACCCCCTTACTCCCAGGCAGTGAAGAAATTAATTCTGCAAGCAGATCGTTTTTCTGCTAGAAAAAGGGCTACTTTAAACCAAACTCTTCAGTCCTGCGCTACAGCAGAGTACTATAGCAAGTACTGTAATGGAAGCTCCTTGGACCATAAACCACCCATTTTTCTCCCACCCCATGAATCTATTCAAAATTTGTCATTATGCTGCTTCCACAGTAGGCATATACTGCGGCATCACAAACCAACCACTTTTTTTTTTTTGCTTTCCTGTACACTTTTCTTTTTGCCAAAGCTCAGAAAATCCATGTTTTTAAACTCTATGAAATAGCTGTGTTATTGCCTACCACATTGCTATTGTGGCTGATTATGGCCTGTATATAGTGCCCTAAAGCAGAGGTTTTCAACCTTTTTGAGCCCACGGTTCCCTTGACCAACTACATTTTTTCTGTGCCACCCCTGTGGGGCTCAGGAGCCCAGTTATGGCACCCCTTGCCTGCAGAGCTGGCAGCCTCTCACCCTTTTTTGAACACCCTCCCTTGTGGAGTGTTCCCTTAGCCTCCTCTCCGCTCCCCTCTCTTTGGGGGTCCTCTGGGCAGCCATAGCTGCCACCCTGGTCTCCAAAAGAGCCAATCCAGAGACATGACTTCAAGCTTACCTACTTTCAAGAATGCATTTAGGGAGCTTTTTTTGAGGTGAGTAAACACACAGCTTACAGTACTTCATACCAAACTATAGATAATACAATATATCTCATTATCCAGGCTCCTGTCCAGCTCACAGTGACAGAGGCTCTTACTTGAGACTAAGGTGGAATCTACACACATATAAAAACCGTTCCGAAAATGATTTTTTAATAAAACGTTTTAAAAAATACATGGAATTTTCCATAAGGCTCACTATCACCATCTCGTGTCACACTGTATATTGCACTTAAAATGTTTTATTTGCAGTTGTATAGCTGAGTCCTAAGGAATAAATCTCTAAGGCAGAAAAGAGATTCAGGCTCAGCAACAGGTAATGAGTCCTAGCAGCTGCTGCGCACATACTAGATGACAGGAAAAGTGAAGCCAGCCAGCCTAGAAGCAGTGGTCCATGTTTAAGGAGTCCCAAGACCAAGGCAATGAGCTGAGAACCACATGGAAAAATTGGAGGGCCCCCCCCATACTTTTAAAGATTGGGCAAGGAGAGCTCATTCCAGAGACTCTTGTGATCTGCAAGCCAGTGGGGGGCAGGAGAATAGTTTCATCACCAGGTCCTGGGAGACCAGGTTGTGCCTCCCTTTCAGCCTCCAGTTCATCCCCGCACCCCAGCTGGCTCCTGCACTCCACCTTGGATTCAATTACTGCACTCTTTTCCTCAGGAAGAAAGAGGGGAGATGAGAGCCCTGCAAGGGCAGTCATATCCTGAGAGGTAGAAGTAGATGCTGCCTCCAGCCTCTGTTCCCCAGTCCCATGTCATTTTCCTGTTCACGCTCCTAGGTCTCTGCCGCCCACTCCACTCCTGAGCCAAACAATGCCTTGGGACTCACGGAACTCAAGATAAATTACTACATGAGCAATAGTAAATTCAACTTTAGGAAACTGCACAAATTCTCCTGGTAAGACAACACACTTCTGCAGTGATTAACACTTTCTAGTACAGTACTAGTACAGTGGTACTTCGGGTCGGGTTACATACACTTCAGGTTACAGACTCCGCTAAACCAGAAATAGTACCTTTGCTTCAGGATGAGAACAGAAATCGTGCTCCGGCGGCGCAGCGGCAGCAGGAGGCCCCATTAGCTAAAGTAGTACCTCAGGTTAAGAACAGTTTCAGGTTAAGAACGGACCTCCGGAACAAATTAAGTACTTAACCCGAGGTACCACTGTACATTTCTTCAAGTCTAACATGATTTCAATACAGCAGTTCAGGAGTCATATCCAGTTTGCGGAAGGCCCAACAGTGAAGCACAGCATATATAGATGGTTATCTATAGATGTTTTGCAGAGTCACTTGAACAGGTTCCACCCTCATGAGCTTACTAACCACTGGATTCACTTAGGCTGCCTATACCAACCTACTACCTGGGAGTAAGTACCATTGAACTCAGGAGTTACCTCAAAGTAAGTATGTGTAAGATTGCACTGTTAAAAGCAGTAACCAAAAAGTAATGATTCAACCTATTCTTTGAAACTAGTTTGCTCCCATATCCACTAACCACCTTGTCCAATCTACTTAATTCAACATCAGTATGAGAATTCTATGTTACACCTTTGTTGCATAGGGTTGCAATTCCTACAAGTTGCTACAACATTGCCAATACACCCAAAATACTTTGCCTACAAACATAGATTTCATTTCAGCATTCACTTCTACAAATTATTGTCCATCAACTAGTGGAAAAACCTTTTTACCTTTCATTTACCAATTCATTCCCCTTGTAATAGTTGCAGCCCAGTCTTCTGTAGATTTACTCATGCCAAATTCAATTGGACTTATTCTCACCCTGCATAGCAGTACAACTCCAGACTCCTCAAACAATTATGTTTAAGTGGTAGAGATGTCACATAATGTCAGCTTGAACAAAAGGAAAATCCGCAGGAGGAGTTGAATTGAGAAGCATTCTCTTCTTCCAACAGATGCAAGAACAGTGAGAATTTTTTCACCCAAAATTTATAGCTTGCTGGCAAGGACTGTCCCCAGCACAGCAGAAGAGGCCAGAAAGTCAATAAATCTCCATTATCTGAATCATTAGAAGCATCCCTGGTTGGTAATATACAAAAATGCAACTGAGGGTATCCCATTTTTTCACCTTGTCTTTTTTTATAAAAAAAAGTACACAGAACAAGTTTTACAGCTTGACTTATGCACACGTGTTATTTTGTACAATTTAAAACGATGTTAACTACCCAAAGTATAAGTGATAATGGTTATTCTGAATAATATTTTAGTTTTAGGGTATCTCCTTTTGGGAGACAGCAGGGAGAGAATATCATTTTAGAGAAGAAGAAAAACTTTAAGCTACCTTTTACTGATTTTCTATTAGAGCACTGATATGCTTAAATAACTACCTAAAAGGAAATTAACAACAGAACCTCTGTCATTATTCCTGGTAGGATGGATTCCAGAAGGCTAAGTTGCCTTCTGTAATTCATGTGACTGAATGCCTGGTTTATGACACGCAGTTTCATCAAATCCTAGAACATCACCAAATAGCGGAATCCAGAGAATTTAAATTCACCTTGCAAATAACTTAGCCTTAATATATACAGTATTACTCCAATAAACCTTGCACCCTACTTTTAGAACATGCTACATAATAAGCTTCTAAATTTCAGATTTATGCCATTTTTACAGAATGGTAACCTTCTTTTAAGAGCTAATATTCTTTAGAGACTCATAGCAGCTGAGCAGTGAGTATCTTAAATCATGCCAGAACTGAACATCACAAATGCAATAGCCAAATGACCCATATTTGAAGGACAAGATCATCCTCAGCTATACTAAATAGTTTTGTACAACACAGTTCAACAACACCTACAATAACTCGTTGAAGTTAACCTGATATTCATAATAAGGACAACCCTACTTAGAGTACTACTATATTCCCATGATAAATAAATGATAGATTATATTAATATAAAAGCTTATCACAGCTATGAAACAAAGGCAAAGTTAATATTTGTTAAAAAAAAAGTTAGTAGAAGCTTAGCAAAAAAAGGAAAAAACCACAAATCCTAGTTTTAGACCACAGACAGCCATGACAGTCCCAGCCCTTTAGATGCACTGAAAGAACATTGGATATTAGTCATTACTCCTTTTATAAGTAAGGAAGGTGGCTTGGTCCTGCAGCTCAAATGCTTTTATCTTCTTGATGAGGCATCACACTCAGCTGGATCTCATATCATTCTTCCATTGCAATCTCTGTGAGTGAATGAAAACAGCTGGGGACCATCTTGGAGCAAGATTTAACTCTTTCATTTAACCCAGAGTGCATACTGTGGGATAAATATCAGCCTCATATAACCAGTAAGCTTAGCTCTAGTTGATGTGTGAAGGGGTTAAGACCATAGAGTAAGCTGTTCTGCCAGACCCAACTAGGCCATATCCCCTCACCTTGAGAGGAAGTGTTAACAAGGCCTTTGCTTACTTCCACCATGTGAATCCAATCAGAAAAAAACATCTGGGCTGATTGTGCCAAGCCCAGAGCAAGCCAACCTTGTGTTTCTCTACAAATAATTTAGAAACATGTACCAATTTTGAAATGAAGTTTTGCTGCCTGTCGTTTCTTGCTACTTTATGGAAATGCACATGAATCTGATTTTTTAATGAGTTCATTAAGTAAACCATTTTTAACTTTGCAAGTGTGTGGCCTATTTCTATGCTAAAGGGGAAGTAAAGGGGAACTTTGGGAGAAACTTAGAAAAGGGTATTTCAAAGGTATAACAGCCTATATTTCCCTGCTTTACCTTACTGCACGTTTTGTGATTTTTAAATCTCTGCCGATGATGCTCTCTCACCAAGAGAGTATTTGCTCCAAACCTGGAACTCTGAACTCATATATTAGGGGTGGTTAACCCTTTTCAGCTCAAGGACTGAATGATCTCATGGGCAACCTTCTGGGGGCAGCATGCTAGTGGTTGGTGGCGGCCAGAAGTAACAGCGGGTGGAGAAAGAGATGTGACTGTTCCCTTTGTACAGTCGGCGACATTCTAGCCAATCAAAAGTCCCGGGTTTCTGCACACTCACACACACCCCATTCTCCACCAAGACAAGCAAGAGGCATTACTGCAACCATACCAAATAAAACAGCACTTGAAGCCTAGGGAGGAAGCATGTCTGGAGAGTCCCAAGAGCTGGACAGAGAAGTCACAGTTTGCTTCTAGGCCTCTGGTTCCCCACCCCTGTCATATATCAAGGTATGTAGTTACATCAATTTGTCATCATGTCCACAGAATTTAAAACACTAAAATGGAAACTTGGTGGTGGGTAAAAAATGCCCTGAGGAAGGACATAATGCATCTTTCCAGAATCCTTGCAGAAGCTCTCCTTTAAGACTCCAGATACACTCATCCAGAATCTGAACTCCACTGCTGTGACTGAGGCTATAAAAACAAGACATCCCACAGTGTTATGGGAGGGAGGGAATTTCCCCCCCCAAAAAACCCACCCCATTACGAATGCTCAGACACCCAAGGCCATGTGGTATCTCTTCCACATTAATCTGGAAAAAATACACTGACCAAATAAGCCTATTTTACTCCACAGGCGACAGGAGTGTCTCCCACAGACAAAACAGAATAAAGAATGTGGGTTGCCCAAAGGGAGGATGCTGTTCATCACAACTCCCTAAAATGCAGATAAGCTCCCATCTTGCATTGCTGAAAACAACAGAAAGCACAATCAGCTTTGCTGGCAAACATTATATACTGCACTCCAGTTATCAATACTGCTGCTAAACCCTCATGGCCCATTCTTCCAGACAAGTTTCGAGTAGAGATGAGCAGATTTCTCACTTCCCCTGTGTTATTGTTGTGCCAATCTGATATCCCTTGGGTTCTGCTTCGCTTGTCTTCCAGTAGGAATTCCAGATTTCGAAATGCCAGTAACAGATTATGCACATTCACCCTCTGCTATGATAAAGAAAGCTTCCTGTGGGAGTGCAATTGTAATTATGCAGAAAAGGAAAGTATTAAAATCCTATGTTTTTGAAACGGGATCCTGTAGGAATGCCATTTATTAATTTTAAAATGACCCTGGAAGCAGCAATTTCTTCCCGTGAGATCTCCAACACTGGGGGGGCGGGGGGCGGGTTTGACTGGTTTTCACATGTTTATCTCTTCATCCTATTGAACAATAGGAAGAACAAACTGTTGGCAGTTAAATGAAATTGATGATTAATAAATAAACAAAATGGCCCCATCATTCATCAGACACCTATCTGTTCCTGAGGCTCAAAAGAATTCTGCTATATTAAACCAGAAAATCATCCAGACCAGATTTTGTTTCAATAGTAGCAAACTAGACACCTCTGGGAAGCCCGCAATCAAGACACGAGTGCAACAGCACTCTCCTGTTCATGTTTCCCAGCAACGGGTATTCGGAGGCATAGCGTCTTGACATCGGAGGTAATACATAATAATTGGCAGAAAAAATGATGGTGGACAAGGCTGATGCTCTTTTAAAACCTTCCAGAATCTTGTGGTAGTGAATTCCATAGCTCAACTATTCAAACTACTACTTTGGCTGTGTCCACACTGGGTCCTTAAAGTGTGCATGGGCAGTGTTTCCAGGAGCTCTTCCAATGTTATGCTTTCAAAACCTTTATCAATGTCTTCCATCCACACTTGTGGGCAGCAGCTGATGGTACTTTTTGCCAGAAACATGAGAACAACTGTGGGCATATGCATGACTACAGTGGTGCCTCGGGTTACATATGCTTCAGGTTACAGACGCTTCAGGTTACAGACTCCGCTAACCCAGAAATAGTACCTCGGGTTAAGAACTTTGCTTCAGGATGAGAAGAGAAATCATGCTTTGGCGGCGCGACGGCAGCGGGATTAGCTAAAGTGGTGCTTCAGGTTAAGAACAGTTTCAGGTTAAGAACAGACCTCCGGAACTAATTAAGTTCTTAACCCGAGGTACCACTGTATTTGTTTACCTGTGCACACTTTCCGTTTTAGTTTTTTTAGTTTTGAAATACAATTTTTTGATCTACCAAATTTGCACAAAAGAGCAGTCAATTTATTTACTTGTAGAAAATGTTTGTGTTGCTCCAAGCCAGGAAACCTGAGGACCATTGTAGACATGCAGGCAGGTATTTGGTTACCTGTGCACACACATTTCTTTTTAAAAAAACACAAGTTTTTTGATCCACCAGATTTGCATAAAAGAACAGTTTTTAAAAAAATTAAATATATATCTGCATTACTTGATGCCGGACAAGGATTTGGAATTGCTTGGATAAAATGTTGCCAATATAAAAACCCTGTTATTTTAATACAGCTGTTTTATTCAAGAGCAGTTCTGTGCAAAAGAGCTGCTTTAAAAATAAAAATACTGAGAACAATACTTTCAGCAACATTCACTGGAAAAAGGCAGGCAGCATCCCTTTCTTCAGGAAAAAAAGGAAGTAGAGGGGATGGCAATGGAAAGCACCCTGTGTAACATCACCAAATATGATTTTTTAATATATTTTTTTGAAAAATCAGCACCCACAGACAGAATTCACTTCATTGCGTCTAGTCAGGTAACATGTAATTTTATTTTATATTTTCTTCCCTTATTGGATTAACCACGGATCAGGAAAATCTGAGTTTAGCAGAGGGAAAGTGCGAGGTGCCACTTGGATGAGGATGTTCTGTGGTCACAAGCACCTTCAAATCCACATTAGACAAGTCCTTCCTTTTGTATATCCACCTGTAATACATCTTTCCTTACTAGCCTTTTTTTCTAAACTAAAAAGTGTTGTGACATTTTCTGATAGGGGAGTTGCTCCAATCCAATTTTGGTTGCCCCTTTTCTGGTCTGTAGTTAGGAAGTTGGCTTTGTGGAGTGGGAGATCTGGGTTCTAATTCTGCTCCTCCTCCTTTACATCTAAAAACATTGTTACTGAAAGAACACCCAAAAGAAAACTTTGACTTGTATCTCCCTGTAGCTGGGCATGAACCAACACCACCTATGTGCTCTTTCCCAATGAAAAAGTATTTTGTTCCTCTCATACAGACAAAAATACAACTGTGTTGAGAAGAGTGTTCCAGGGATAGCACATTATTCCCACAGCAGGGCTTGAGCACTTCTCCTGGAAAACCCAAGAGGTCTTCGTGTATGCTTCCTCCAGACACTGGAACGTAGGAATCTATTTTCTACCAAATCAGACTATTGGTCTATCTAGCCAGTATTGTCTACGCTGAAACATAGAGGGTCTGCAGGGTTTCAGAAATGGGACAGGAGTGCATGTCATTTTAGGGCATGAAACTTTCTTCAGTGAGGGTTGTTAAAAATGTTTTTTAATGTAAATAATTCAAATCTGCTATTATTTGTAACATTTAGCTTGGAAAATCTACATTTGATTAAAAAACAAATAAACTGCCCTCTGAAAACCAAAGAAATTTAATTTTACCTTCTGAAAATGTCAGGTAATGCTTAATAATAATAATAATAAAATATAAATGCAAGTACTTGACAATCGTATTTAATGATTTCTATGCAATGTTACACATATTTTACATACCTAGCAAAGCAAAATTATATTAATTTAACCAAAGTATGTTACAACTTTTTAGCACCCCTCATTTTTGGAATTTGAAAGTCCTCCTTGGAGATTGAACCTTGAAATTCCTGCATGCAAAGCAGACATTCTACCCAGTGCTATTTTTCTAGAAAAAGAGGTGCTGGAACTCACCACGAACACCTCCCTCAGAATGGCAATGATTCCCACCTGAGAGGTACCAGAACTGATTTCCAGTGAGTTCTGACTGAAAAAAGCCATGGTTCTACACAAGCTATAGTCTTTCCACCAATGGGCTGAGTGTTGTAATTGTAAAAATAGTCTTGACTTCCTTCTCTAGCTCTGTTTACTTGGCAGAAAAGCATTTCAGTGTCTGGTGTACTGAGGAATGTGCTATGATCTTTTCCTGGGCACTTTTGTGTGTTGGGGCATGTGCATTACAAGTTCATAGAATCTTATGAGTTGGAAGAGATCCAAGGGTCATCTAGTCCAGCCCCCTGTAACGCAGGAATCTCAGCTAAAGCCTCCATGAGACGGCCGTTCAATCTCTGCTTAAAAACCTCTCCAAGGAAGGAGAGTCCACCACCTCTTATGGAAGTCTGTTCCACTGCTGACTGTCAGAAAGTTTTTCCAACTGTTTAGTCTAGGGTTACCAGATGTCCCCGTTTCCTGGGTACGGTCCCCGTATTTGCAAATAAGTCCCTGGATAAATTCCATCCCCAAAATGTCCCCGGATTTCCTCTAATGTCCCTGGGAAACGCAGTAGCGACAGTCTCAGCAGCCCAGAGCAGTTGGCTCTGGCTGGCTTCAGGAGCTGCTCAGAAGTCCCCATATGATGGTGGTGCAGGGGCTCTAAGATGCAGCTTCCGGGCTGCCTCCACCTTCCTTGACACCAGCAACTAAGCTGTGAAGGGAGGCTTCACGCTGCCTATCAGAGCTTGTGTGCAAGCAGGAGGGGGCAGGGATCTCTCAATTAGGCAATGGAAAGCCTCCCTTCCCAGCTGAGGGATCCCCCCCTCCTGCTTTCACGCAAGTAGGAATGGGATTGGGGCTGCTCCGATGGGAAGGGAGGCATTGTGCTGCCTGAGAGATCCCTGCCCCCTGCTGCTTGCACGCAAGTAGGAGTTGGGATGGGCTGCTCCAAAGGCAGTGTGAAGCCTCCCTTCCCACCCTCCTGCTTGAATGCAAGTAGGAATGGGACTGGGGCTGCTCCAAGGGGAAGGGAGGCATCACGCTGCCTGAGCCTCGCCATCGCCACTCTCGGCCCTCCTTCTCCGCCTTCCATGCCTGACCCACCACTCCCCGCTTCCCTACCACCACCACTGAAGAACCAACAACTCAGGGGCTGCCCAGGCTCATAGAAAAAGAAGATAGAAGCCTTGGAGGAAGGGGAAACGTGGCGGCTGAGGTCAAGGCGGCGGCCCCTCTGCCACTGCCATCACTGCAGCATCAACGTCCCGAACATGTAGTATGTATGTATGTATGTATTTATAGTGTCCCTGGATTCATTGAAAAAAAATTGGTAACCTTAATTTAGTTGGAATCTCCTTTCTTGTAAGTTGAAGCCATTGCCTTGAGTCCTACCCTCAAGAGCAGGAGAAAAGCATGTTCCCTCTTCCATGTGACAGCCCTTAAGATACTTGAAGATAGCTATCATATCTCCTCTTCTCTAGACAGGTGATGACGTGAAGTCATTCAGTAGTAACTATACAGTCGTACTTTGGAAGTCGAAAGGAATCTGTTCCGGAAGTCCGTTTGACTTCCAAAACATTCGGAAATCAAAGCTGTGACTTTTGATTGGCTGCAGGAAGCTCCTGTAGCCAATCGGAAGCTGCGGGAGCCCCATCGGATATTCGGGTTCCAAAGAACATTCGCAAACTGGAACACACACTTCTGGGTTTGCGGCATTCAGGAGCCAAAACGTCTGAGTACCAAGGCGTCTGGGATCCAAAGTATGAATGTACATTGATGCCTTTCCTGCATGGCAATTGTGACAGTGCCATCAGCCTGCCATCTCATGATTGGCGAACAATAGAATCCATGGGGCATTGTAGAAGTGTCTGTTGGTGTTGTTATATCTGCAGCTATCTTCCGCAGTGCTTCTTTGTTCCTGCACATGCAGATGATCGCAACTACATGATTAGTATCCAAAGCTGTCCCCTTTACTGATAGAAGGCATCCTTGTCTCTAGTCCAAAATATAAGGACACATAGTGGGATGTAGGGGAGAGAGGGAAATCACGGAAAATCACCTCCCTCCCCTTTCCACTAATTGATGCCTTCTGTCAGCAGAGACAGCACTGAATAACATCTTGTGTCATTATTAGCTCTGATATAGTTGCCACCAGTGTTGTAGGAATATAGGCTCACCCTGTAATTCAGGCAACTTTTAGCTAACTGACAATCAAACATCAAAGTGAATTTGTGAGACTATAATCCCTGTGTCCTTTCAAGAAACATCAACTTGTTATTTTCACTTAAGTCACACAAGGAACAGTCCAAGCCACAGGTCCCTGTAGTTCACCACAGAGTTTGAAGGGGTGTAGTAGGCAATCTTCTAGTCCAACTTTCTGCTCAGTGCAGGAAGTTCAGTGCTAGGACATTGCCAGCAGATGGTTGGTCAAGCCACTGTTCTGTAAAAAGACCTCAAGCAATGGAGAGCCTAAGACCCCTCAAAGTAATAAATTCCACTGTCCAACTGATCTGTTTGCAAAGCAGGTTTCTTCTAGAGTGCAACCAATATCTGCCCTCTTGCAATTTATGCCCAATAAAATTGTTCACCCTTTATATATACCCAAAAAGTCACTATGCTCTGCAAGAGAGGCCTGCTGCAGAAACCATCTTATCAGGAGGTCCATTCCATACAATATAGGCATTGGGACTTCAGCATGGTGGCAGCTACCCTTTGGAATCCTCTCCTGCTACATATCAGACAGGCACCATCTCTGTTGTCTTTTCAGCAACTATTGAAGACCTTCCAATAAGCCTTTTCAGTGGTGATCTTTAGCCTAGTCCGCATCTGTATTGGAACGATTTTTATCATAAAGAATTGTTTTTAAATATTTGTAACTTTTTATAATAGGAGGTGTTTTAAATATGGAACTGTTTTTAATTGTGTTTACACTATTCTTGTTTTGCGGTTGTAATTGTTTTATTTGTTTTATAATTGTGCATTTTTTGGTTGGGACCTGCCCTTGGACCATGCAGTGAAGAGTAGACAAGGAATCCAATAAACAAGCAAGCAAGCAAGCAAGCAAACATGTCAAGTTTAGAATTTTTAGGTTGTGGTATGTAGAAATGTAGTACAGGCAGTGACCATATTTACGCATTTCCAGTTGACGTGTGACCGCGCACATGCTCATCACCACTGATGTAGTAGTGGCCAGGAAATGGAGTGGAGGCAGAGTGTTTTATAATTGTGCATTTTTTGGTTGGGACCTGCCCTTGGACCATGCAGTGAAGAGTAGACAAGGAATCCAATAAACAAGCAAGCAAGCAAGCAAGCAAGCAAACATGTCAAGTTTAGAATTTTTAGGTTGTGGTATGTAGAAATGTAGTACAGGCAGTGACCATATTTACGCATTTCCAGTTGACGTGTGACCGCGCACATGCTCATCACCACTGATGTAGTAGTGGCCAGGAAATGGAGTGGAGGCAGAACAGGTTTAAGCATGCTCCACTGACACCCATATGGGCCAAAAACGCAATCCCCGCACAAACGGCAGGTTGCTTGTATATGTAGGAACAGTGAACTCTGCAATCGTCATGGAAGAAGATTAATAAATTTGAAGAGGGAGCAGCGAAGAAGAGACAAAGAGGCATATTTACAACTTGTGTGCAAAAGGGAGGATTATTATACAACGATTTGACAAAACTGCATTCACCCCCTTATATCACCAGGCAAGTGGACATTAAAGAGCTTGAGCTCTTCTCCCCTTCAGACACCTGATCTCAAATCTCAGCTTAACAACCACTGGAAATTCATTTTCAGTCAAGCTCAGGGTCACTAGGGATGAGTCCTGAGAATCTGTTCTGAATGGCAGGCCTCAGCCTGGAAATCTGTAATGCAAGAATAAAGTACATCTGATCAGATAGATAGGGCTTCCATTGGTTACATTTTTATGAGTCGTGACTGGTCCCATTAGGGCTAATGGGGCACAGTCTCATCAGCCGTCCTCAGGCAGCCCCCACGAACCTGGCTTCCTACTTACAATCAGCCCAGGAAGTGGCCTGGCTGACAGCTTCCTCCTCCTTAGTCTCAGCTTGGCCCTGTACAACTCAGCAGGGAAGAGGACGGGGCAAAACTAGAATGGCTCTGGCACTACCTACTGTCAGCCTCCATGCCTCTGGCCTACCAGTCCAGAAGATCACTGCCCTCTGCTGCAGATACGTGTTCCAGCCTCACAATAACCTTGCAACAGGGGTTGCACTCAGACAGGGGTGCCAACTTGAATAAAATATTGGGAGGGCCCAGGAAAGCCCCACCCTGCATAGTCCATGCACACACATCATTTGAATGCCAATGCCTAGCTTCTCAGCTGAGCCAGAATCTGAACTTGAATAGCAATCACTTTTAACCATTACTCCACATACACCTGACAAATCAGGCACCGGCCCATAAAAAAACCACAATGCATTTGTTAGCCTTGACAGGTGCCCAAAATGTCTCTCTTCTTTTCATTGCTCACTATGGTTCTTCCCAGCGTTTCCATGCTGGGCACAAAAGCCAAGCGCAGGCTTCGGAGGCTGCTTCCAGGCTGGTCTGGGAGCCGGCAAGGCACCAGATTTGGAACATTTCTATCTAGGCAAATAGGTTGCAGGATGAATGACACACATTTGCCCTCAGAAATCAGGCCAGTAATGGCAGAGGTGTCTTTCTGCATCAGACTCTGTTCAAGTAGACTGCAGAGGTGCTCCAGAATTAAAGCAGCTGGTGATCTGGACTGAGAAACGGGCATCCTGGAGGTTCTGCCATTTGTCCCGTAAAGATTCGTGCACCTCTCCCCACAGGCACCCCCACCTCCCGCCCCCTCCATTGGGGCGCAAGAATAAAAGGGGCAGAGTGAATGACTCCTGACCTACACATCAGGATAGGCAAAGCATCGTGGCAGATCTGTGTGAGGCAAGGTAGCCGCCTGCCTCCAGCCCTTCATTTTAAAGACAGATCTCCCCCACCCTCTGCCGCCCGCAATCTTTTGTCAGAAAGCCTCTCGGCGGACGTGATTGAGAGCGCAAGGTCCTCTCCAAAAGGACCCTCTTTCTCTGCAGAGGGCCTTTGAAGTCCTCCCCCTCCCCTGGAGTGTGCATTTAAGAAGCAGGGAGCGAGGACACAATGTCACACACATCCTTCCAGTGTCGTGCTCTCCTCCCCGCTCCCCCCCCACCCCGATCCTTCCTCTGCCAGACGCACACGCGCTAACACAAAATGACGGCTTCCTCGGCAGCCGGAGCCAGCAAAGCATTCTCTCCCCCGAACTCGGTGGGAGCGCAGGGCGCAGGGCAAGCCGCCCTGTGACTGATCCTATTTCCCTAAACCCCCCACCCCACTCAAAAATCCCCCCTTAAGACAAACGGCATAGAAAACGTCGCTAGAGAGACGAGGGAGGGAGGGGCGGCTCCAGCAAACCTCCCCCACCCCCACTCCCGATCGTGGGGCACTGCGTGGCGGCTGCATCCGCATTGCTATTGTGATGTCGTCAGTGGAAAAGATGGAGAGATTTCTTCTCGCCCACACGCACGCAGGCGCCTGGGCGAATGTGACCCCGAGGCCCGGCACCTCGCTCCCTTCCCGGGTGCCTGCGCCACATTTTGCTCCCGGGCTGCTTCGGATCAAAGGCCCCCGCGCCCGCCCCCGGGAAACTGCGAAAAAAGAGGGAGGAGGGGGGCGCACGGTCGCCGCCGCCGCCACCTAAGAGACGCGCGAACCCAATAACCCATTTCTGTCACCTCTGCAACGCCGCAAGACAGACTGCTGCAGCGAGCAGCCAGGGCCTTTGCGAGCGGCCAAGCCGGAGGCTCGCGGCGGCCAGCCCACTAGGACGGCAGCTGCGCGCCTCTGAGAAATGGGCTGAAGCTGCTCGCCTGCCCCTCGCTTGCCATCGCTCCCCGCCTCCCTCCCCGCATGCACAGACCCAGACACCGCCGCCGCCGAATGCACCGCACAGCCGAAGCGTCACTGGGTGGCTCGCACAGAACACACAGCCCCACGCCACACACACACCCAGACACACACACACAGCCCAGCGCGTGTGGTCTGCAAGATCTGGCCTCTCCGGGCCAATGGGAACTTTCAAGAAGAAGAACGCAGACATGGAGCCAAAGCTACTGTACCTGCTTTCAGGCATCATTCTCGGCTCTTTTTTTTCCTCCTGCTGCTTCTCCCCACCCCCTTCCGATTTATCTCAGCTACTGGTTTTATAACGGGGAGGGGGAGAGGGATGGGAAGAGGTGGGGGCTTTCATTCCCCCCCTCCCCTCTTCTTCAAGCCCCGTCTGCACCTTCTGTTTGAGCCTGCAAGTGAAGTCACAAGGCTGACTCTGTGACATCACATGGAGTCTACAAACACTGGATTGTGACTTCACTGCAGGATGGAGCGCGGAGGATTAAAAAAAAATAAAAAGGGGGAGGGGAGGGGGGAAAGGCTCTTATTCAAACACATATCTGCAAGAGTAACAAAGGGATCACAGTGAGAAGGACTACCAGAGGGAATACCATATACGTATACTGTATATACATACACATAAATAAATAAATACACACACTATTTTGTGTCTAATAAAATAATAATTCAAAATGGATTGAGAAAATAATGGGGAAGAAGCAGCCCCTCTCCCCTGCCATAAGTAAGTAAAATATTATTTTCTGCGCACAAGCACTTCCCCTTCAAAGAGTGTGGACACAACCATCCCAAGATCAGTTTGGTGGTCAAGATCAAGTGTGCATTGTGGATAGGAAGAACTGAGGACAGGGAAGCTTGGGGGGGTGTCACTGGAAGAAATAAAAACAGCAGAACATGCTTAGCAGTTTAGAATCAGTTGCACTGGCAGAGCTCAGAAGAGGTAACCTGAATAGATTACATGAAGGTCAAAGGTGCAATAAAGTCAATCTGCTTATTTCACTTGAAGGACCCACAGACAGAAGTTCACAACCACACACTGGAACTGCTGCCTATCTCTAGCTGTGGGAGGGCCTAGGACTAGAAAGGCCACGAGGGGCACTTGTCCTCATGTCTATCTAACTCAGCAGGAGGCAGAGGGGCTGAGCCAAGGATAGAAAAGAGCAAGCAGCTTTAGTATACTACACTATTTACTACTAAGTGACATTCTCGCTTTGGCCAGCAACCAAGTGGGCAATGATATTAGCAGGAAAACAGAGGCAGGAACATCTTCCAGGGATGTTTAATGATTCTGTACAGAAAAGGGTTATAACCACCCAGACTAGGGGGCAGGGTATGTTTAGGAAGAATAATTAGCATCTTTTGAATTTTTAGGACAAAAAAGAGGAGTGTTACAGTTATCCTTTTCAAGGCAAGAGTCAGATCTGCAGACTCAGTGCTTGTTCAAGAGTAGTCTAAACTAGGTTCCTCCTCTCTCCTTTTCAGACATTAAACCAGCATCAAAACCAAACTTCCAATAATTAAGAGGCCACCAGGGATACTTATTTATTTCATGAAAGAAGAATGTAGGGAGGAAAACAACAAGACTAACAAATAAGGACAAGGAAGTGGCAAAGGGTGGGGGGGACAGAAAACAACAACACCCTAACAAAACAACTGTAACAAGTGTAAACAAGAAGCCCAAACAGGACATTTTTCCTGCAGAGAAAAATATCAAACCGATCAAAGGCAGAACACATCTGGAGAGCCAATGATAGGATGGCTTCTCCTTCTCCTTGCTTGCACACCACAAAAGCAGCCCCTTACCCCCACAGATATTTCCCCACGGAAGGCAGTGAGTGGAGCTTGGATAGAGCCATGAGGCAGAGATGGATGCAGGCAGAAGAAAAAGACTGGGATGGATCTGCAGCTTCTCCCTGCAACTGTCTCTGGAAGCAGCAGTGGGGTGGTGTCACTCTGTACTCTGCCCTCCTTGCCACAATCCCTGTGTGCCTGCCTATGTATATGCAGTACAGTGGTACCTCGGGTTAAGTACTTATAATGCGTTCCAGAGGTCCGTTCTTAACCTGAAACTGTTCTTAACCTGAAGCACCAATTTAGCTAATGGGGCCTCCTGCTGTTTCCACGCCGCCGGAGCACGATTTCTGCTCTCATCCTGAAGCAAAGTTCTTAACCTGAGGTACTATTTCTGGGTTAGCGGAGTCTGTAACCTGAAGCGTATGTAACCTGAAGCGTATGTAACCGCTGTAGTATAAGGTACATTTGGCAGCAAGGAATAACTAATGTCACAGTTACCAGAGTGCTGGCTTTCAGTCATAAAAAAGAGGGGGGGGGGAGGAGTAAATTTCTGTCTTTAAAATAATATTAAGAAGTGGCCTATTAAAACAAAGCTGTTGGTTCAGTATTACAGCTGCTCAGAAACTACCTTTTATTCTTACCTCTATACCAAGAAATTCCCCGGGCCACAGATACATGCAGAGTGCCTGCTAACATCTCAAGATGTTGGATATATAAAAGCTTGGCTACTCCAAAAGACACTGGCTATATTAAACAGAAATCTATATATAATGTATATTTCGGTCAATAACCAGTAGAGAACAGAAATCTCATTTCATGTGGCAACCCTGGCACCACCCACTGGTGAAATGGAAAGAGTGTGTCACAAGAAAAAACACAGGCACAGGAGGTACTATTTTTATTTTGTAGTATTATTGCAGAGTTAAAGTGAAGGATAATATTCAACATTACCTAAGTCATTTACAGTGGGCCATTTTCAACTAACTCATTGCCCTGGAACAAGCCAGCACAAGGATTCCTACTAGCACAATGGGATTTCCCCCTTCTCTTCCTTCCTTGTGCACCCTCCCCAAATCTGCTCTGGTGGGTCAGGAGAACCCCCAGAACAGCATGTGGGAGAGGAGAAGAAAGATTGTTCCGCTGGATGAGCAGGAATGTTTGCACTGACAGAATGATCCCTTTAGCCCACGTTGAAGACAACCCCATATCTGTTAATTTTCTCCGAAATCTTGTCGTTTTTACTGTCTCTTTATCAGATTATGTTGAATATCATTTGAGGTTGGTTTGCATGTTTTAAGGTGCATGTTTTCTCTGGGATGCCACTGTGGCATTCAAGCCCCTCCAAAGACTTGAAGAAACCAAACCCACCTCTCACCTAAGTACATTTTTACAGTGGCACTAGAAAGATTGAATCTGTGGATACAAATGCTATACACAACTCAGGAAAGTACTATTTGAATTTGAATTTTAGTCCTTAGAAATGTAGCTATTTCATTATGGTCATTATACGGTAATTCATTTTCCATTGTAAGCAATTTGTATTTTATCGTTCACATGAACTGCCCAGAGAATTTGGCTGGACGGATGGTAGACAAATGCAATAAATAAATAATGTCAGAAATGTGTATTACTGTTCTGTGACCACAATTTATGTTCTATGGAAGAACATGGCACCCAAAATCTTCTCTCAGTAGCAGGTACTAGAGATCATTTTCTTTCTTTCTCCTAAGTGTCCCCCCCCCCCCGTTTTGTCTCATTTTTATGTAATAAAGTAAGTTTGTATATGCACATGTTGGGATGCAGGGAGGTGAATCTTATTCTGAAGAGAAACATTGCAGACCTGCAACTGTTGTTCTTCTGGTGCTCATCTTTATATTCATTCATGTGGTACAGAAGCTAAATGTGGGATTTCAGAGAAATCACAGATGAAATAGAACTATATTTTCCTGAAGAACTCAGTTCTTTTAAAAGAAGACCCCCCCCCAACTTTATAGTTCAAGATACAATTGAAAGCCTATGAGCAATAACTGCCAACTAGCCAGAAAGGTAGCCAAAAAAGCTGTTTGTTTGTTTGTTTGTTTGTTTGAGGTATATGTAGTCCAGTTTTCATCTAAATGTCCCAAGGCAACATACAGTTTCTAGTGGATGGGAGTGGGGCTTCACTTTACAAATCAGTTAAGCCAAAATGCAAGGTAAAAGTAAAGGGACCCCTGACCATTAGGTGCAGTTGTGACCGACTCTGGGGTTGTGGCGCTCATCTCGCTTTATTGGCCAAGGGAGCAAGGCATACAGCTTCTGGGTCATGTGGCCAGCATGACTAAGCCGCTTCTGGCGAACCAGAACAGCACACGGAAACACTGTTTACCTTCCCGCCGGAGCAGTACCTATTTATCTACTTGCACTTTGACGTGCTTTCGAACTGCTAGGTTGGCAGGAGCAGGGACCAAGCAACGGGAACTCACCCCGTCGCGGGGATTCGAACCGCCGACCTTCTGATCAGCAAGTCCTAGGCTCTGTGGTTTAACCCACCACGCCACCCGCGTCCCAAGCCAAAATGCAAAGGTTTAAGCTTATTTAGTCTCAATGGAAACACTAGGGTTTAAAATTATCTTCAGGTTTACTGGTTTGTGAACAGATCTGGCAACCTCCTTTACATCCTAAGAACCTTTCAGGCCTGGTACATATGCACAGTACAATTAAAGCAAGGATGGGAAATCTGTAGGTCTCTCCAGATGTTGCAGGGTGCCACCATCCCTGACCACTGGTCATGCTGGCTAGGACTGAGATTGAGTTCAACAACCCCTGGAGTACCACAGGTAGCTAGCTCATCACGGAATTAAAGGCTGCTTACTAGTACAAATCAAAAATCCAAACCAAGAGAATGATTTTTTTAAGGTCAGTTTCAATGGCCCATTCCCTATGGTAGAAACACATGTGACTATTTTAAGATGGTCTTCTTTTCAATTTTCAATTCTGCATCATATGTTCAACTTGGCTTTCCCTCTGGCAACTATTGCCAAGATGAGAGAGACAATTTTTTAAAATTACTTCTGCATATCAAGAAGACCTTTTCCAGAAGACCCTAAGCATGCTCTCTGAGATTCTACCGTGCATTTTTCTGTTTAGGGATATTTGTACACTGTTAATTCCCTGGCAGGTGGTAGCAAACATTTGTTATGCTTTCCTAACACTTTCCCCAGATGCTTTTCTGGAACAAATTCTAGGGAAATGTATTAGTTACTGTAGTAAAGGGATGCGTTAGTTTTTGATGTGATTGGGTCCTCATATGGGGCCTTTGTTGCCTCAGTTTCACATGTGGAGCAATTGGTGTCAAATATTATATTCCCCACAAGAAAGAACAAAAAGTTACCATGTCAGAGGTCCTGTTCACACATGCATGTTCATAGCTTCACACCTGCAATATCAAATGATAGATTAGTCATACATGTGAAAGAGGCATCACAGTTTATTTTTTATATATAAAAAAACAACAGACAGAGATTTATTATCACTTCCTAATGGAGGTAATTCACACATTCAGGTAAAAGCCATCAAGTGTGAGTAATGAACTGATGAGATATAAAAGAGATTTACAAGCCCACCATTGAGGGCCAACTCATTGTCCCATTGAAATGGTATTGTTATCTCATGTAATGGTATCTCATCTTATTTCACATAGGAGGGGAGACATTTGTTGGAATAATACCCAATTCAAACTTGTGCTCTTGGATTCATTAGACCTTAGAACAACCACATTTTTAAAACACTGTTAGTTATCAGGTGTGTGGGGGGGGGATTAAACTATTGCACACAAATAGTTCCTCATGCAAAATTGAAAAGGTACAGCTCTCCTGCCCTAAGACTATATTGTGTTAAAAATGAATCTAAGAATCAGCCTTGAGTGACATCCTAGAAAAAGATGGATAGTGCAGATTCCTCCTGAAATGCTGAATATTGGGGGGCAAAGAGAAATACCTTAGTGTTGACTTCATTTAGTGCCTACTACGTACTGTACATTTAGTGACCAGGGAGAAAGGGCTGTGGGGTTAGTATGTATTATCTCCTGTTGCAGTAAATACAGGCCCAACAGGTACTTTGCCCTGTAAAGTTTTCTTTTTATTTAGACTGGCTAAGAAAAATGTGTGGGATAACAGCTTCATATAACTAAAGTGCTTAAGTCTAATAAATGCATGAAGGGGTTAAGACCATAGAGTTAGCTGTACTGCCAGGTGTAGTTCACCTTGGGAGGGACTAAGTAATCAGCCCTACTGTTCTCTCCTAGCCTCCCTGAGAAGCTCAGCATGTGAAGAGGTTTGAGCTGGTACCTGTAGCTCAGTTTGCATGGCTCTCACAAGCCACGCTTGAGTTCATATACCAGTAATTTAGGAATTTTCACCATTTTGTAACTAAGTTTTACTTCCTGTGTTCTGAAGCACATGAATCTGACCATTGGAGAGTTTGCAAGCAAACCATTTTTAACATACCAAACATATGGTCTTTTTTCTATGCTGGGGGAAAGTAGGAAACTCTGGAAAGGCACATTTTGAGAGGATATTTTGGAACTAGCTTTAAAGGGCACATTTTAAAGTTTTACAGACTATATTTTCATGTTTAAGTTTGCTGCATAT
The DNA here is from genome assembly GCF_964270895.1 of Podarcis filfolensis. Taxonomy (NCBI): domain Eukaryota; kingdom Metazoa; phylum Chordata; class Lepidosauria; order Squamata; family Lacertidae; genus Podarcis; species Podarcis filfolensis. The sequence goes on along the minus strand of NC_139612.1, from coordinate 44,022,265 downwards.
TTTGTGATTTTATATCTAAGTGGGACATCTGCATCTAGAGAATGCTATAATCTAACCAGATTAAGATTGGTTGAAGGCTTGGAGCGATACTAATTTATGAAGGGGCAGAAAAAGGTGGCTCCTCATAGCACTAAGATGTAGCACTAGGGTAAATGGAAACAAAATCTGACATCTACAAGCATCAAGTCCCACTTTGCCACCATTTTATATGTCCTTAGATATCTTCACAACAGCCATGTGAGGTAGGCTAGGCTGAGAATTATTGACTAGCCCAAGCGAGTAAGCAAAGACAATAAGAAGTGAAAGTGAGTTAGAATGTGAAACTGCACATGCTCAGAGTATTTTCATTTTTGTTTATGAAGGTTAGCAAAATGCTTTCTGTTTGCATTTTGCTGCGAGTTGTGAAACACTACAGGCTCAAAGTATTTTTTTTGTAGTCAACAGAAGCTTATGCCATAATAAATTTGTTAGTCTTTCAGATGCCACATGAGTTCATTTTTGGTATTTTACTTCGTGTATTCCATTTTTGGGAGAATGGGGCTTTATTGTTGAGAACTGCACCAGGACTCCCAACTATCTTAATCTGGCTTTGGCTATCCAACTAGGGACAGACAACTGATACAGTTGCCATGTAATCAACAGTGGACTGATTACATTTTTGTGGGGGTTTTGGCTTGTTTATTCAACTGATAAGTTACTGTAAAATAATTGATAGTATTAATGTATGTTTAAATCTATAAAATAAACACTGTTCACATTGATCTAGCTCAGGAGCAATTGCCAATCTGTCCTTCCTCATCCGTGGCTGAGAGCTATGAGTATTAAAATGGCTCATATGCATCATCACATTATGGAAAATGGAAAATTATCACAAAATGATGAAAGAACCCCTACCTGCACAATTCTCTCCCATCCCCCATGTTGCTGTAGATCTCTTGCAGCAATTGTTACCTGGAAAAAGGGAAGACACATGTCCTCATACAGCTTCCATGTTCAAGGAAACGAGGCAGGGGAGGGAATGGGCCAAAGAGTGAATGCAGATGGGAGCAATCTCTGCCATAATACAACAACACCGATGTGACAGGGCATCGAGTTGTGCAACAACCTGATGTGACAGTAGACCATGAAATACACAAGAAGCACACTGACAGTTGTGAAGATGAAGATGTGATAATGTTATCTGAAAAGGACACAGGTTACCCGTCATTTCAATAATGTTAATAATTAGCAAGTAAACAAAGATGTTCTTGTAAAACTTCCATTTTCTAAATGCTGCATTATAACTCTAGGGGGAAAATTGTCGATTGCAAACCTCATCTGCAAAAATTGCAACTTGGTATCACAGCATACAAGTGTTATAAGAAAAAATAAAACTACAGATCACCCTTAGACTTGCTTATACTGTATATAAATTGAACATAAAATTGTGGTCCCGTCTTAAGGTTCTGCTTGAAGCAATGTGACTCATGTGATGTCTGCACTCCGGGAGTCACACTAACCCAATGAAGAACAAAACTGAGCAGTACGCAGATACTAGAAACTACAGCAGCCAGTGTAAAAGCTCTTTATCTAGAAGGGGAAGAACCCAACAAAACATCAAAATCAGGGTTGAATGCTATTTTTTGGCGCATCTAATAGGACGTGTGTGTGTGTGTAGAATATATATATATATAAATATATATATATAAGGCTTTTTTTCAGCCAGAACGCTCTGGGACTCAGTTCTGGCACCTCTCAGGTGGACACCATTGCCATTCTAAGAGAACAAGAGAATTGTTCATGCTGAGTTTCAGCACCTCTTTTTCTAGAAAAATAGCACTGCGCAGAGAATAAACAATCAGTCCCCCGGGCTTCTCAGTGCTCACTGCCCAAGAGTCTTAGTGCACATCCTACTGTCTCTAAATAATTCTGAATTGATGCTTGAAAGAGATTTCTAAACAGCCATCTGAGTGAGCAGTCCCAGTTTCCTTTCTTTCAGGCTACATGCCAATATTTCATGAGCCCCATCATTTCTTCTCATTTACTGTCACACTTTACACCCCATTTTGCAATTAGCACACTGTTTAACATAGCACTGGTGTTATTTACTATATATTTTGGAAAACTGTCTATTTGATATGCATTTGGACACCTTTTATGATCTTGTAACCAAATTATGAGAATTATGATTATGGGGACTTCCAGGTGAATATGGCAATGCTTGTCCTTGAGCTAAGCAGTCTGCTTTAATTTGTTTTTAATTTGTTATGAATTGTTTCAAAGTTTTAAAGTCAATTGGCTAAGCAGTTAATGTTAATTGCTACATACAGGCAATGAGCATACTGTATTTGTTTTACTTCTATGTGGACTTAAAAGCCATATATTTTAATTGGAAGACAGGCACTGGGAGAGCAGCTGTGTTGGCTCTGCATTTTTAACTGATAAGAAAGGCTTAGAAGACCGTCTCAGCCAAAGGATACTCTGCAGTTTTAACATGGTTATTACATGAGCACAGACCCACATTGCTTCAGACGAAGTGTACAGAACTCCATTGCCAAATTTACTCCAGAAATGTATGCTGGACTATTGTGACTCAGCAAGGGAGGCAGAGGTAACTGGAAATAAATTGTGGCAAGATGTAATTAATATGTATTACATGGGCAGCTATGTGGCGAATGTGCAAGTAATGGGGCTTGTGATGCCTTATCCCAAGTAGGATGTTTTGTTACAAATTCCTTTAATGAAAGCCTAGCTAACTGGTCAACCAATCCAGACTTGCTAGAAGCTGATATATATATGTTCCCAGGCAACCTCAGCTTCCTCCACATAATGAAACCTCAACTATGCGTAATAACAATATTGGCATAATACTCGGCCACAACAGAGACTGAACCTCCCTCACTGTGGGAACTTCTACACATCCCATGTCTTCTGTCTAAACAAACAGTAGATGGAATCTTTAGAAGAACTGATGCATTAGAAAAAGTTTAAATACCATCACTGGTGCACTGGTTGGGTTTGTGGAGACATGAATTCTGAATGTAGCCCATCCAGATAAGCCCTACCTGCAAATAAACTTTTGTATAATCTTCTTTCAAATGTCGTAACCCCACCTAGGTCCTTAAGCAGTCTCTTTTGCTCCCCTCTCCAAATCTTTCTCTTCTGTTTTGCTTAACTCATTTGCCTTTGCCTACCCATCTTGGCCCTATTTCTCTTTAGAGTGGTGCCAGCTTCCTGTTTATCCTGTCCCAACAGTCCAGTTCCATCCTGGATAAAACTGGGCCCTTCCCTTTTGTACAGGCCAGACTCCTCCCCAAATGCTCCCCAGTTGCCCTCTTCCCGACACCCATGTATTGCAACTCCACAGCTGTGCCTTTTTCGCTGACTCTCCACATGGAAACGGTAGCATTTCAGATACTTCCTTTGAAGTTGGATCACCTGATGTCATATGGCTTCAGGTGATTGACAGGCTGCACCCACCCATCAGATGTGGCCCACAGAGAGCAGGCCAGCTTTGGACCTGGCCCACTGGCCACTGTATGAAGCAGTGTACTTCCCTACATAAAGGACTGGATCTGGCTGCCCCTGTATCTAAACCATGTTATTTATCTCACATCACATTTCAAATGTATGCATGTTTTCCTACTGAGAGACCAGCTACAAAAGAAGTGAGCTGTGTTTAGAGCAGGGGCATGGACACTCTGTGCCCACAAACTCACAAAAACCAGCGGCTAGCCCTGTTTGACACTTGCTTATCACCTGGATAACCTACTGTCCAAATTCTTCCTCACTTTTAGGGTGGAATATTGTATAACCCATCACAGCACATGCATCATTTATATTATCTTCGGCCGTGATTATCTACAGCAGAGCGTAAGAAGTCTAATGAGTATCCGCCATCCCATAGGTATGGAGCAGACTTAAAAAACGTTGGGCCTAGGGGTATTGTGAAGAAATTCCTGGAGAACAGCCAAACTTAAAACAGATGTGGATCAAAGCTGGAGACAAGGATCAGCAGAAATGTTTTCTTGTTCAAGGGCAGATGCTATCTTTCAAACAGGTTGTTAATAAAGTGAAATATCATTCTTTGATATATATTCCCAACTTCTTCAGCTTTGTGTTTGTTTTAAAATGAGTCAATCCAATGAAAACCTAATTTGAGAAGTTCAGCTTCAGTTGGACTATACCCTGAGCATTAAAGTTTGAAAGGGAAAGGAATAATGTGCCTTAAAAGTGTAAACATGCACACAAACACACAATAGTTGCACTGGAAAGTAGTGGGTTACATTATTTAACTAATGGTAAAACTTTTTTTAAATAAAAAGAACACATTCCATGTTTAGAATCATGTTTGGAATACACATCTTATGTATCAGTGTGCAGCATGGGACTACATATTCTTGTTGTCATATGTAGAGAATTTAGAGCATACAAGTTTGAATTGGTGATGGGAACTCTGTTGAAAGGGCACTTTGCACACACAACAATCCACCAGGGCTAAAGGGCTACATAGGAAGTGCATATGGCCAGCACTGATCTTCCAGGAATCCTTAAGAGTCCAGCTCAGGATTCTAGAAACAAGCAGCTCACTGGGAAGCTCAACTCAACTTCTGCAGCTGGAGCCACAAAGACATGGTACAAAGCAAAAGATGGACATTGCTGGAGATTCCAGCAACATTTCGCCATTTCAACTCCTTCCCTCCCATTTTCCATTGAATTGTTCTCCATTGAGCAACCAGGCAATTCCTAGTGATGCCTGCTCTGAACTTGCTGTTGTAGCCTCCATTCCTCCTTACGATTGAACCTCCTTGGATGTTTTTAAGCAGATGTTGGATGGCCATCTGTCATGTATGATCTAGCTGAGATTTCTGCACTGCTGGGGGTTGGGCTAGATGATCCTCAGGTTCGCTTCTAGTTCTATAATCCTAAAGCATGGATGCAATACCAATTGACCCAAAACACAATTAGGGAGCAATCCTAACCAGGGTGGGGGTGAGGGTGAGGGTGAAGGTGAAGATGAGGTGGCAGAGCAGAGGAAGCGATGTTACAAGGTTTTTTTTGGGGGGGGGAACCCTCCAAAACCAAAGAAAGTAATGAATGTAGAATCTAGCTAATATTTGGGATATTTAAGGGAAAAATACAGGCTGCAGCAGTTCTCCTGGGTTTAGCCTATGCAAACTAGCCTGGGCTAGTTGGATGTAAGTCATTATGAAACAATAGAAAGCCATTGTCACTTCATGAGGAATCCCCCAGACTGTGAAAATCCAGGTGTAAATATGTGACTAAATCATATTTCTTAAAGCTAGGGCAGTCTAAGCCGCATTTTGATTCTCAAAGGAACACAGACCCTAGGCGAGCACCGGGAACCCCTTGGTATCTTGCCACAGCTCGGCAGAGATTGGGGATGGCGTCCAACTTTTGTAACACTAAGCCCTGCTTGCGCCAACTAGGACGGGGGTTGACGACAGTTTTTCTTTTTCTCCATTCTGGGGTAGGAGGTTAATCCCCCATTGGTTTTCAAGGAAGAAACAATGGTGTCGTTGATGGGCCCAATCCTGAGCCTCTTAGGGGAAAATGGAAGAGCTTTTGATGCAGCAGATCCTAGGTCACCTCTGTCCCACCCCTGGAACACTCCATTTCACAGCCTACCAGTAGCAGAAATATTGCTGGTGGAACATTTGTGCCCATGGAGATTTCTACAAACATACTGGGAGGACTGGTACAGAGGGGCACTTCCGCTCCATCCAAACCATCTCCAGGCTGGGTGTTAGGCTTGCAATGTTAACCCAGGCTAACAAAATAACTTTGTTATTCTTATGCAAGATGTTAAAGGAGTTGGAATGCTCATTATAGATCTAGCACAAATTCCACAAGACAGCACAAAAGCAAATGAATGCCTTTTTACATATAGTGGTTTTGTTGGTATAGAAAGGTAATTGAAGAAGAAAAAGAAAAGGAAAGAAATATTTTGCCCATGCTACAGAATCCCCCAAGCTGAGAGGCTGCTGCTTAGAGGCATATTAATCATACTGTATTCTCCACCTAGATATTGCATGCACTCTCATCACTAATAGCTCTAATATTCTACTCAGTGTGTGCATGCTGCTGATGTTACATTACAGGAATATTAATTGCATTCCCTAGCTTCCCTTTCTTACACATGTATTTTCTAAAGGCTTGCTTCTGGGCATTGGGAGATTATTAACAAGAAGAGTGGTGGAGAGGAGTCCTTGAGGAAGAATTAGCAGCAGTGAAAATACAAAGCATAGTGGTTAACCATGGTTTGTCTCAGGGCACCAGAGCAAATAATTCCTTTACACTGTAAAGTAAAGCAAGTTTTTCTTCCTAGTGCCTCTCTAGCACCAGACTTGTCACAGGGCAAGATACAAGGCAAAATTAAACTTCAGGATCTTTCCCAAGGCCTGACAGCAAATCAATATCAGATTCAGGGAATACAGGAACACCCGCTCCCCCAGTAAGGTATGAAGGGAATGAGAAAGCAAAGAGAGGAGGATAGTGGAATCATGTTCCTTTCTTCTCAACTGAGTAAGTTCAAGTCTGCCAATATCTACAGTTTAAATGTCCTCCACTTCCTAGTGCCAAGTTTTACACATGTGAAAGTTTAAACTAAGAATCATACAACACATATTCCCCCGGCCCCCGGTGAAAGCAACATGATTGGCTCTCTGTGGAATACTCTTAACTGCACTTAAGTAATCACAGATGTTTACAGTTTCACTTGTAAAAGAAAGAAAAACAAACAAAAGCTGAAGGTCTTCCACTCACTGGCATTCTTGCTAGAGGAAGATAGGGAAGCCTCCCATAAGTTTTTTTCTTCCTCTAGCCAATGACTGGGACCAGATGATCTCTCCCTCACCTCTGCAGCCACAGTGTGTCTCATTTATTTGTTTGGAAGGGAGAGGGAAGCAGCCTTCCAGCAGCTGTTGATCTTCTGGCCAAGGGGACACAGGGAACGTTGTGGTCTAAACCACTGAGCCTCTTGGGCTTGCCAGTCATAAGGTTGGCAGTTCGAATCTGCTTGACGGGGTGAGCTCCCGTTTCTCTGTCCCAGCTTCTGCCAACCTAGCAGTTCGAAAGCATACCAGCGCAAGTAGATAAATAGGTACCGCTGTGGCAGGAAGGTATATGGCGTTCCCGTGTTCTCTGGCACTTGTCACGGTGTCCCATTGTACCAGAAACAGTTTAGACATGCTGGCCACATGACCCAGAAAACTGTCTGTGGGCAAACACTGACTCCCTTGGCCTGAAAGCGGAGATGAGCGCAGCACCCCATAATCGAATTCGACTGGACTAAGCGGTCCAGGGGTCCTTTAGTTTTACCTTGATCCTCTGGCCAATCACTGGAGCCAGTATATTCTTCCTCTTTCTGTTTTTCTTTATTGGGGGTGAGAGGGTGACCTCCAGGCAATCCTCCTTTCTCTCATCAGTGTGTGGGGACGGTGTCTCTCTTCCATCAACTCTGCAGCCATATTGCAACTGACTATATCCAATTTTCAGTCAAGGAAACTCATATCCCATGACTTGAATTGTGATAGTTAGGGTCCAACTAGATGTTAAATTAAAAGGAGGAACCACATCAGGACTGCAGCGCGGAGGGAGGCCTTAACCCTTTTCCTGCCTGCAACAATGCATGGGCATCTGCAGAACGCGTAAAACATCAACATTGAGAGGTCATTTATTGCTCTCTCAAAGTGCTGTGGCCCCAGTCTAATTTGGGCTCAGAGGCAGATTTAGGCGAGCATGACTGGTTTGGTCACACTGGGCACAGTGCCTCGAGGGCACTGCAGGGGTGCCACAACTATGATGTAGAGTGGAAGGGATGTCACAGAAATTAGAGCCCTCAAGGTCTGCCACTGCTGGGCTTCCCCCCCCCCCCCATGACTGCTTTTAAATTTTTTTTAAATCCCCTTATGAGATGCCATAATGGACCTCCTGCATCTTGTCTAGATGGGCCCTTAAAGAGGGTTATTATTTAGCAAGTGACTGAGTAGCTGTGTTACTGGTAGCTCAGTTGGTAGAGCACGGGACTCTTAATCTCAGGGTCATGCGTTTGAGTCCACATTGGGCAAAAGATTCCTGCATTGCAGGTGGTTTAGCTAGATGACCCTTCCAATTCTACAATTCTATGATTCAAATTTCTCTCCTATCAAAATATTCAAGGGATGGACCATCCCTCAGTGCCACAGTACCTGCCATGCATGCATTTGGTTCCAGGTTGAATCACAGGCCTCTCCCACTAAAAGGGTCAAGTAGTAGATTATACAGAAGACCCATGCCTGAGATCCTAGCGAGCTGCTGCCAGTCTGAGTAAGTAAAACTAGGCTAAATAAAGCATCTTCTGATATTCCCCACCCATCAAGTAAACAAACACAATCAGTAGATTTTTTTCTTTAAAAAAAGATAACTATCACTCTGCAGTTCTCATCTTCAATTCTTCATTTCCCAAGCATGAGTTAGTAATAGTGACAAAGACTCATTAGGCATACATCAAGTGAAGATTCATATTAAGTCTGCAAAATCCCTCTTTCCCAACTCCACACAATATAAAATATACAGAAGGGGTGGGCAGGAAGGAACACTAATATATTGTATTAAAGGATTGTCTGTGAAAGCGAAGAAAAATGGTGCAATCTCATTTGCAACAGTAACTGCATTTTCAGTCAAGGAACCTTATAACATGTGAATAAAAGGGGAATGAGAAGGGCCCTTTTCAAGCCCCTCCTAAAAAAATACAAACAATGGAAGAAGAATCACAATTGATACCTACATCTGTGTACTCAATCTATCTTTCAGTGAATTTTACTTCCAGGTAAACATGCATTAGAATGCAACCTTGGGCAATTAACTACAGAATAATTTTATGCAGAGCATTTAAGGTGCTGCAGTGACTGTAGTATATCGTAACATTTTGGAAAGCAGTCCTTCATTGTTTATAGGAATGAACAATATTTTGGAAAATCCAAACAAACATTACATCACAAAAGCATCAGGACCTTTTTCAGGAGCATGCAACAGCCCTCAGTCAGTACCCTTCCTTTGCCCACATCCTTGCACCAACCTTGATCAGCCTTTTCCATGTCCCACATCTTAGCTTAGTACCTGCAGTGCAGTATACAATTGGGATGGGAGAAGCTGCCGTCGCTGTCATTTCTTTGAAGCTTGCAGTCACCTGCCAATCTCACCCTGTTTCTTCCTCCCCCTCCTGCAATCAATTTCTCTACACCATTAGTACATTTCCCTCTAGCTCAACAAAAAAGTAATGCAAACTTGACTCCTTGTCTTATACCCTCTCAAAAAGAGTTTAATTACAAGTTGGTGATAAAATGTATATATGGGGGAGAGAACTGAGAAAGTCTGTCAGGAGTTGTGGTCTCTTGGACTAATGCAGAGAGAGATACTTTTATAATTTGATTTACAGTAAGCCTGCCATGCAGCCTTTTTGCTGACTCTTCACAATGGATTTTTGGCAAACTCTGAATGGGTGTGCTGCTATTGTAAGCTAAAGGTTTCTGCACGCTCTTCACATGACACGGGGATAATCCAGCAATCTAACATACAGGGCAGACATGCTTTCCTAATCCAAGAAAGGAGAACATTTGCTTGCCAAACATTAAACATCACTGGAAAAGCATGGGAAATCTGCCTCTCTCTGCTTTAACTATATCCAGTCAATCTGCTGCAATCTGGTGCTTTTTGGAGAATTCCATCGGAAATGGAAATGGGAGCAGAAATTCCTGCACCTCGCATGCTTGTTTGAGGTCAAGAACGAAAATCACGCAAGAAATATGAGCAGCATTTGTGACAGGTTTTTTCCCCTCAATCCACAAATGTTACAGAAATGCTTTTTTCTACATTGTTCTTGATGCTTCCCTTCCACTGAAATGCACTGACATGGTTAATTATGTAATTAATTACATTTGTTTTGGCCACAGCAGATAGTGAGATGAGTAACGTAGGTTTCAGCAGAAGCCAAAGTGTAACACTACAGAAACAGCGGTGATTGCAGTAAACACACGATAGGACAGAAATCTCTGCCTCCTTACATCCCTAGTCTGGAGGAACCTTTCAAGAGACTGTGAGTGTAGGACGCATGGATAGATCATGGCTGCTTTCCCCCCATTTGCCTAGACTGGTCTAAGCCTCCAGGCAGCAGGGTCACATGAGCCACTTGCACATCAAGGAGATAGGTGAAGGCATGTATTGACAAAGTAAAATTTCAAATAAAGTTTGGCCCTAGTAGGATGGGTATGTGCCATGGCTCCACTTCAGATAGCAAACTGTCTAGGTCTGGCACTGACAGCTGAAGTACTAGAGATGGGAGTCAGGGGGGAAACCACCTGCTGAATGATCTCCCTGCCTGTCATGCTTTTCTTCTCAATAAAGCATAAAGAAAGGAAATCCTGGAGTTCATGACAGGAGCTCCCCAAGAGTGTAAAGGCAGGGCCGTCTTTAGCAGATGTGGCGTCGGGGTGCAAATATCCGCCCAGCGCCCCCAAATTACCGCAAATAGTGTTGGGGTGGCCATAGCTGCGCACTGCCAACCATGGGGGGGGGCGTGCAACTCTCCCCCCATGCCGCTGCGGGAGAGCAATCCCTGCAGAGGCTTGGGAGGAAAGCTGTGCACCCGCCAGCCTTATGGTTGGCGGGGCACAGCTGGCAGGTGTGCAGGGAAAGGGGAGGCCGGCGGCAAAGCCGCGCAGCTCCCCCACTTGCTGGGGCGCCCCTGAGAGGCTGGCGCCCTGGCGCGATGCACAACTAAGCCCTATGGGAAAGATGGCTCTGTGTAAAGGAAACTTGCTACTGTATGGCAGCAATTCCTAAAAGATACAAGTGCCTCTCCAGGATCTAATGGGCAAACTCCCAAATAAAAGGGAATAAAGTTCTGCAGAAAGAATATTCCATTAATGTTAAGATTCTATAGGAAACATGTTTTACTCAATTAACAATCTGACTAATTAGTCAAAGCTGCAAATGCTAAATAACTCAAATTAGTTGAAACCATATTTAAAGGCTTAAGATTAGATGTTGGTTATACACAGATCAACATCAGGGGGCTCTTAAAGGATTTTAGGCTGCCCATATCAGAAAATGAAATGGAGGGAAAACAGCAGAGGTGCAAAAGATGAAGTGACTTGATCAAGGTTATGCAGCAAACCTATTGCAGAGGTGGGAAGAATTTCTGGTTCATTCAAGTTGCAGTAAGATGGAATCTTCTTTTTCACTAGAGGAGATCAAATGAATGCAGGCAATTTTCCTATATTAAAAGCTCCACAGCTATGCAGTAGATATTATCCTCTAAGTCCCAAACACACACAAGGCCAAATTCAAGAATCTGATGTATCAAAAATGACTACTTTAGAGTTCAGGGTTTATATACAAAACCTGGTGTAACCCTCAACTGTCTTCTAGAAGCATTCCTCCCACATTTAGTTTACATATATAAGCTACATTTTAGAAAAAAATCACAGATACATCATATTCTGGCTATGAATCCTATTGGTATGACGTATCATATTGGTATTTCAAGGAATTCTGGGTAGCATACAAGGGGTCCTCATTTTATCCTCTTATCTCTCTGTGCCAAGTTCGGCTGAAGCACCTTGTCATGAGGCCTCCCAGTGAGCTTAATTGATGAGAAAGGATTTGAACTCAACACTTTCCTTGTACCAAAAGTTCAACACTCTTCACCGCATCACACTGGCACTGTTGCTCTTTCGCATCCACACACAACCACGCACATACTTAACTAATCTGAGAAAATAGTTTTTAATAGGAAAAAGGGGTCTAACAGGGATGCATCCTCTGCGGAGAGGAGGACACAACCAAAACTAGTCACTATAGGGTGCTTCCATATGGAGGTTTATTGCTGGATCGATGCTGCCAGCCCATACTTTTTCTTTTACATTAAAGTCAGGTTTCATCTTATTATGGGATGTCCATTATGCAAAAACTACCCATTCTAAATCTGCAGTCACCACTACTGTTGAAACTCTTTAGTGGATTTCCGCAACCAAAAAGAAGAGGAATACCAAGAAGTGGAAGAAATTTAAGGACTATTTGAATAAATATTGTGATATCAAAAATTAGAAATTACTTGAAAGTACCAGAATAAAGAGTTGAATAAAAAAGATTTAGAACCTAAAGGAAAGTTAAGAAATTTTATTTTAATTGGAATACTGTGGTGTTTTTTTTAAAAAAATGATACCAGAAAACTGCTACAATTTAATTACAAGGAAATTCAGATGGGAGGGCTCAGAGGAAGCCCAAAAAATGTTTATGAGGTTAGAAGTTTAAATAATCAATTAATTTGTGTTGTTTAGGTGATTAGGTTGTTTAGGCATTTAGGTACCTTGTATTTATTTTCTTTTTTGTTTATATTTGTGATCTTGTCTTTTTTCTTTTGTTTTTTCTCTGTTTTTCTTTTGTTGTGATATGTGTTATATCTGTAAGAAACTTAATAAAAATTATTTTTTTTAAAAAAGAAACTCTTTAGTGGATTTTACTGAAGTTGGGGGGGGCGGAGTGGCAGGAGAGTGAGTGGTTTGTCACATGTAGTGACATTTTAGTGGTAGGTCTCTATTGCCACACCCTGACTTCTATTTCTTCCATGCTTAAACATGACCTAGCCATTTTGTTTCTGGGGGCCCAAATTATTCGAGTGTGCCTATTTCGACCAGTTGCTGCATGCTGAAGGAACACTGGAATTTCAATAATGCCATTCAGAAGAGCTATTCTATTAAGATCTCGGGGGGGGGAGGGGTTATCTTGGAAGCTGTAATCACAGTACATACATCAGGACATTTTAATGATTTTTAATAGAGAGGTCTTATGTAACACCACTTCAACCAGAATTTTAGACCTTTAACTAAAGATCAGACTTGTGCAAGACCTCTGTATTAAAAGAAAAGGTGGAATGTTTGCCCCTTCCCGCGCCCAAGAAAAAGCACAAGCTACCATGGTGTCCCTTGTGAAACATGATGGCTAAGGGCTGGAAACATTAGCTCTTGCGCACTTACTCTGGACTGGAAAAAAAAGATATACATACACAGAAACAGAAAACTGCACACTTGCCCAGAGTTGCAAAGATAGTGAAGAGAAGTGGCAGGTTTTGAGGGGAGGGGGCAGAATTCATAGCACAGAAACATTCCATTAAAGACTAGCCCCTGGTGTGGATGGAAAACAGAGCTATATATATATTTTAAAAAGCATTAGAATGAAACTACAGTTGTGTGCCAGTGGTGCACGCATACAAAACCAAATATGAACAAGCCATTTTAAAAACATTTTCCTTCTGTGGCAGCACCCTTAAGAAAGGCTTCTATCCATGTCCAAAAAATTGCAGTAGGATCATATAGGGCAATGGTGGGGAACTTCCAGGCCCCAGGACTAATTAGTCCCATGAGGCCTCTCATATTGGCCCATGGAAACCCAGCCGGATGGGCGAGGTATAAATAAATTATTATTATTATTATTATTATTATTATTATTATTATTATTATTTCAACCAAGCCACACACACTTTTCCCCATACCTGACAGGTGCAGGACAGGTAAAGGCAGGACTTGGATAAAAGGGGCTTTGCTCCCTTCTATTACCTCAGCAACCAAGGCAGGTCTCCTGCTTGTCAGCTGGCGAGATTAAAGGAAGACTGGTAGTTATACTTACCACATTCTGTGTTATGTCAAAAGCTCAAATTACACTGCTGCTCAGTTTTGCCCAAGCAAAACTAAGCCTTCCCAGAAGGACAGCACATCTTAAATTGAACTGCTTTCTGTCCTGCCTCTGGTGGGCTGGTATCTGCCAAAACATCCCTTTATTCCTCTGCACCTTAAACAGCAAAGGTATGTAGCTTCTGCTCAGCTCTTGTCTCATAATAAACACATGCCTTGCACAGAGGCAGCGTATGAACAGTCTGGCTAAGACCAGCATTACCTCAAGGCATTCCCCCACCCCCACTTCCAACCTCCATATATTTGGGTTTGTTTGCTTTTTTAAAAATGAAAAGTAATCCAAAGCATGGATGGAGAAGGGCCGGGAGTGGTGTGAGAAAGAGGTGATATTTTGACTTTTCACCTCACATGTGAAAATATCTAAGGCCAACCCCCTCCCAACCTGAGACATATTCAAGAAATACAGGAGGCCCCAGGAAAAGTAGAACTGCATTTATATATTTTATTCCTTATTTGCCCAACAAGTGGGTTTTTTTTTTAACCCAACCAAATATATCATGCTCTAAGTCCAATGTCACAATGCACTGTGAATTTGTCTTTATACTAAAAAAGAAATGCAAATGCCACTTTTTATTTTATTTTACTGCAAAGAATGAAGAGTTAAAATGGCCTCTGGTAGTGTGGCAGTTCTTGGGTACAGAGGGTTTTAAAAAAAACAAAAACCTGTGCTGTCCTGCTCATCTCCTCCCACTCCAAATAGACATAGGTTGCCTTCAGGCAATGCAGAAAATTCACTTTGCCACAGCCTTAGAAGTCATCCCCAAACATGACTACGGTATATAAAAAATGAAAAAGGTCAGCATCAAAAAGGAGGAATCAAAATCTTATGATTAACCAAAAAAATGCAAATGCTTATATCATTATTTTTTAAACGAAATGCTCCCATAAATCAAGGAAAGAAAGGGCTAAAAAGCATGACAACTTTATAAGCACCGAAGGCTTCCACAGAAACATATACTACAGCCAAAAGTCAGATTATTTACATATTTTATGTGCACATACAGTTGTATGCCTGAATACACTGCTTGTGGGAATGCCACACTTTTGTGATACCTTCATGGAAATTCATATTTGGGAAACAGTTCCTCATATGCTGGGAAATGTAAAAGAGTAATCTCAGTAGCCAAGTATTTCAGGCATTTGTGGGTGACCAATAGTGTTGCCAATCACAACCATAATAGGCCAAAATAAGGAAGTTTCTTAAAGGACCAACTGAGGTAATTGGGGGGGGGCGTGTCTTTTTTACAGTAAACATATTCCATGTGGTAAGATTAAAAGTTGCCGCTTCCTGACATATGCTCATTTTCAAATGTAGTGCAGGATGTGGTAACATGCAATTGTTACATGGATGCACTCTCACAAGACCACTGTACCAAATGAAAAATGAAAGGGTGGGCAATGGTATCCTGAATGCTTTTCCACTTCTGAAGTGGTTATAAAAAGTAGCCCTGAATCTTTCCGTGGCCTTAGACATAACAAGGTTTGGAAGCCTACTAGATTTATAAATTGGTCTTTTGAGTGTTCAGTCAAACATTTACCAGCCAACATGATCCAAACTCACAAATTACACTATCCACTTTAAAAACACAGTATCTTTTGGTTTGGCTGGTACTCTCAGCTAATAACGTAAGGAATTCACACTACTAGAGCAACCAACAGCAACTGGAACGAAGGTGAAGTCAAATAGTCTTGGCCATAGTCACCCAATAAAACTATGGTTGAACTTTCTGATTTGAACCTGCTTCTCCTTAGGACGTTCCTATTTTCATCAGAAAAATGTTGGAGGGTATGGAGTTATGCAGCCCCGAAGCCAAGGAGACAAGTAACTATACAACCATTAGAAGACATGTGAAGGCAGTCTTGTATAGGAACTTTTAATGTTTAATGTTTTATTATGTTTATGATGTTTATTTTTATTATTAATAATAAAATAGGCTGTCCCTATTTTCATTGGAGAAATGTTGGAGGGTATGCATACAAGGCACAAGCATGTCACAAAACTAGAAGGAATCGCCCTGCTCAGATCCCCCATGACCAAGTAGAGTAGAATATAGAATTGAAAAGCTTTCCAGGAGAAGACAATGCTAACCACACTGCAGTTAACACACCAGTACTAGTGTATATGTGAGGAGAGAAAGTTTTTTGCAAAGTACTGGGATGGCTCGAGATATCCATCACTTGACATGCCCCCCAGGTCCAAATATACAAGCAGGATGAATGCTCAACTTGACCTGAGGCTTTAACACTTATATGGAAATAGAAGATCAACAGAAGCAGCTGTCTACACGGTAGCACCTCCAACTTGGTACAGCTTCCTCTGTTACTTACAGTACTGCCCATCATGCACTCTGAAAGCCCTGACAGAACACAAAGTTGGCAGCCCCACACAGAATGGCTAGCTTCCTACTGGTCGCTACAGTTGCTGTGGGCCTGAGTTGTAATCTGCAAGGCCCTCAGGAATCATCTGTGCCTCTGTGAATGTCAAATAACTGCCTTGTCATCTGTGGAGAGATGAGGGGCATTGTAGTGGGGCAGCAATGTATAGCAGCTGCAACTGGTGCTCAGCAGGAAATGTTGGGTAACTGTGGTATCACCTAAGTACCGTTCCATTTTCCGTGCTCCAGCCTAGCTCCACATTCTCCCCTTAGCAGTCATGGACATAATACTGGCTCACCCAATATAGAGCCCACTCTGCTGCCCTGTGCAAAAAAAGAAATAATCATGAGCGTTTGGCCAACAGTGACAACAAGTGATGCGGAGCACCTGGTATTCACCAACCAAAGCAGCTCTCTTCCCTCTTGCCTTCACTGTTACATGGTGGGAGCTTACCTGCAGCAGAGCACCTGCAGTGGTTCTGGTAAGAGAACCACTATTCATTACGACCTTTTGGGTTTTCTTTCAAATGCTTGAGCACTCCACCACCATGTCCTTCAAAAGGGGTTGGGGTGGGGAGGCTGGGCATTCGAATTGGTACACTCAAGGGTCCCAATTCACTTTCAGGGAAGCAGCCTTGCACTCGGCTCTTTCTGCAGCAAACTCCCAGCAGAACCACACGCTGGCATATAGATTATAGGCTGAGAGAGATTGTGGCTTCCCTGCCAGAGAGATCATAGCAAGCTGAGACTTGAATCAGGGGCACACCCAAACCACAGCTCATGCTCTTCACCTCTACGCTGCACTAATCCTCTACCATTCTATCCGCTGCTTTTCTCACAAGTATTCAAGACCAAAGTCTAGAAATACTGCTTATATCTGTGTAAGAAAAGAGAAACACCTGAGTGGATGAATTACTATACCTAACCCCTCCCCCCCCCCCCCCCGTATTCAAAAATAAGGAGCAGGAAAGCTAGCAAGTCAATCAAAACAGGGCAGGAGGGAGAGGGAAAGGAAAGTTGCAAAAGGGGGAAAGGCAGAACTAATCTGGTGTGCTCTCTCTGAAGAATCTCTTCTTCGCTATACATGATTAATTACTTCTGAGACATGCCTGCTGCTCCCCCTCTGGCTTTAAAAACAACCGCAACGGCAGCAGTTGAGAGCAAGAAACCTCCAAAGGATTTTGGCCAGGGCCTACCAAGCGGTTTTCCCAGGGGAGTCATCTGATCCTAGAATTCCTCTCTCCCTCTCTCCCTCTCCCTCTCTCTCTCTCTCTCTCTCTCTCTCTCTCTCTCTCTCTCTCACACACACACACACACACCTTTCTCATAGCTCCAATTAATCAATTTCTCCAAAACCATTTTCTGATCCTTGTCTACCCTTAACATATTCCTCATTTATGTGTGTCTAACTGCTTTTCTGTCATTCTCATTCTCTGGGAAACCTTACTGGGAATGTCTCCAGACTAGCACAGCTTAAAACAAAAAGACGGACACAAAGAATAGGAAGAAAGCCTCTCTGATTGATCTGATTTATATTCCAAGTTGGTATTTCATGGTTACCTCCCATTTCGCCTTTCCCTTTCATTTTGCCCCTTTAGCTGCCCAGCTGCAAAACCCCTGCCAGCCAGGAGGCAGATGATAAGAATAATGGGAGCTGGAAGGTGTTAGCATTTCCAAGAACAAGTCAGTGATAAGTGTGAAGTATGAAATGCTATAAACAATGGGGTAAATAAGGCATTTTCCATAAGCACTTGCCCTGTTGAAGGCATTTGATCAGCTGCCTGCTGCCACTGTGCTCCCTTCCCCTCTGGCCTGCTCCAGGCTGCCTATTTCAAAATAAAAGGAAAAGAAAAGAGCAAAAGATGGGCAAAACAGGACATTTGTGGTCTGGGATGGGTACTTGCCTTCTCCCCATATGAACCACAACCCCTAGATTCCCAGCTTTCACTTAAGAGGTGTGTGTGGGGGGGGGAATATGTTTCTAGTTCTTGATAGAAGGGTGTCCCTGAGCAGAGATGGTTTGAGAATAACTGCACTGGCTTTAGCTGCACTTGGTGCTGTGCTGCAGGGGACACCACAACAGTGTTGTGGAATGGAGCATGAGAGGCAGAGGGCACCAAATTTTAGCGTCACACAGTATGCTACTGAAATTTGAGAGCCCAAAGTCTTCCAATGCCCTGTGGAGTAAAAGGTGCTTGCTATGAGTAACCCATGACCATCACTGCAAAAAAGAAGTGGTAGCTATGAACTGACTACTCCTGGGGACAGCTCTCATTCTCTTTTCCTTCCCGAGACTGCATATACAATAAAATTTTGATGACTTCCCCCAAAGAATCCTGGGAATTGCAGTTTGCTTAGAGCACCAGGAACTGTAGCCCTGTGAAGCTGTAAACTACAGTTCCCAGGATTCTTTGAGGGAAGTGGTGTGCTTTAGGTGTCTGGTGTGTGTGCAACCTCAGACTCTCCACATCTCCCACCCAAAGGGAAGGTGAAGACTCTTGAGAGGAAAGGTGAAAAGCAGAGTCTGGGAGAAGGAGCTGCTCATTTCCTGTCACAGTCAAGGCCTGTAATAATCCTTTTCATCATCTCCCTCTCAGTTGCATAAAGCTCACTTTCAGCTTTTTCCAGACCATTAGGCCTCTGGAGAAGCTGGTGACATTAACCAATTCTCTAAGGTCAGCGCCAGCAAGCATCATTCCCTCCCTCCGTCCTACTCTGTAGCTAGGGCACATGAATCAAAGGGAGAAGTGTTCCCATGGCTGGCCCAACCATTAGACAGGAGTGAGGCATCTCCACTGGGCAGGTGGTTTTGGATATCATGAAAGAGCAGTAAACTTAGTTACCATATTTTTCTGTATATAAGACAATCTTTTTTCATTAGAAATACTAGGCAAAAATTGTGGGTTGTCTTATACACGGACAGGAGAGTGGGGACGGGTGATTGGTGGCAGCAGCCAGCAGGAGATTGGCAGCGGTGATTGGGCGTGTGAATGGTTGCTGCGGAAAGGCCTGCTGATGATTGGCTGCGGCTGAGAAAATTGGGCAGGCTATTTACAGCAGCAGTGAGGCGTGCATTCAATCTGGTGTGGTTGCGTCGAGTGTGCAGGTGGGCTTTTGGTGGCGATTGTGTGTGTAGACAATGATTGGTGGCCGCAGCGATGCCCTCCCAAAAAAGCAATCCCCCCCATTATACATGGGGGCATGTTATACATGGGGAAATACGGTATTTGATTTATTATTGTTGCATTTTCACTCCTAGAGAGAGGATCTTGCAGGATTTTCTGCCTCGGGTAACAAAATAACGTGTTCAGCTCAGGGTACTGTGCACCTTGACGATGAGACGCACTATTGACTGTTCTGGCTCAGGCAGCAAAATACCTTGAACAGGCCCTGGGTGTTCTGGCTAAAATAATTCTTGAAAACATCCCTTAATCTTTTCCCACTGATCTAGCAGGATGCATACAGAATATCTATACTCTCACCCACAAATAGATGGTTGGAAAGAACTGAGCTACAAAAGGCTGAAAAGACGAAAGGGGAGCTGGGTTTCAAAATTAATCACCCCACTCCTTCTTATCTCTATGGAAATATACTTGCATACTTCTGAGTCTTTCTTGCCCATATGCACTTAAAAAGGGCTAGCTTTCAGGATGTGTACCCTTCAAAACATGGTCCAGGATAGGATACAAATAAAATCTTTGCAATTTTGTTATTATTATACTTCAGCCAGACTATTTAAATAGATCTGCTTGTTTCTGTAAAACTATTTAAAGTCAATGACTAATTAACATTTTGATTAAAATACACCTCTGTTAAAAATTCAACACCCTGTCTCTTTCTATTAAAGTGTAAAAATGCTCACATTAATAAATTCATTTATCACTAATCTTTTACCAATCAATTCAGTGCTTCAAGCCTTTCACTGCCACTTCCTCAGTACAGTACAGCAGAGCTTACACTCATATAATAACTGAAAAACCAGGACGATGTCAAAATAATATTTCATTATTATTATTTTCCAGCAAAAAACATTATACATTTACAGAGAATTCATCTTTATCTACAGCATATAGTGGAGAAAGAGTATTAAACACCCCCCCCCCCAATTTTTTAAAAAATGTTTGTCACTTTTCACTCTGCGAAGGAGATCACACAATTAAATGTGCAGTTTCTTGTCCCAATCTCAATTTTATTTTTGCCTATAGAAGCTGGAGGATCTTTTACGGCATATATATAGGAAATGCAGATGCTTGAATGGAGAGTTTGGGAGGGGAATATTTTCTAATTCTTACCTGCAAGAGAATTCATATATTTTTCAGGCATATGATGAACTCTTCTAATTTACTAACAAGAGATAAGAAGTCACCCTAGGTTGTTTGAATATTTACATACTTTAATTGAAATTCTTAGCATATTACTATTTGCTAATCACGTGTGATATCTGTACCTACTGCGCTCACTAGCTGGGGGTGGTAGAAAAAGCTGGATCTGACTATACCTGTGCCATTCTGATGTCACATGGAGCTATTTCCAGCCCAGTTACCATGGAAACCGCAAGGCCTCCACACCAGTTAGCAGTTCAATATATAATTTACTCAATTTTTTTTCCACCTAACCAACTGAGGCTCATATACAGCAACTACACATGCACACGCACACAAACCTATCCTTTATATATGTAATTGTTTGATAAGAACAATTCAATAGTAAATCTAGTCCTTTGAAAAAATATTAGGAACAGAACCTCAAAGAAAGGGGCACTAAAATTTAGGGTGTGTGATGCATAAAATCTCACCATTTTAAGAAACAAGAGAGGCAGTACTAGGTACTAAACAGAAATTCCAACATAGATCATAGGAGCAGACAGAAGCATGAAACATAGCATTCCAGAATCCCCTCTCGCCACGGTGTTAATAGGAGATTGTGTGCACTACATTCATGTAAGTACCACCACCCCAAAAAAGGAACCCTGGGAACCCTCAAAGAACTACAATTCCCAGGACCCTTAACAAGCTACCCTAGTTTCCAGTATTATTAGGAGGGTGCTTTAAGAAAGCCCTAGTAGAAGTGAAGTCCACATAACCCTGTAGCTACTGTATACATTGTCACAATGTTAAAATGACCGGAGTTCTTTATTTTAAAAGTTGTACAGAGGTGGAGATGGCTGGCCAAAAAATGGTACTACGTGGCAGTCTCCTGCTCAAAGCAAGTGCTTCATCTTGTTATGTGGTGCAGATTGCCTTGCTGCAACCAGCAAGCTTAATACCCATGGTCAAATGGTGAAGAGGAAACTAGGGTAGGGGAATGAACTATTTTGCTGATACAGTTTATCCACCCCTTTGTGGTTTTTTGTCATGACATATGAGAGTCTTTCACAGCAGCTTGATAGGCAGAAACTCTTATCCCACCATTGCCTCACCAATCTGAGGAAACCTGCATCAGTTGACTATGCAATTTTAAGTACACCAAAGACAATGAAATTCCAAAGTGGGTTTTTTGTGCTTTTAAGAGTTGTGCTGAGGTGAAAATTCACAAGATGCGATTCTCCCCATCACAGTACTACAATGATAAAAGAAGTTGCATGGTGAATTTTCTTCCTTCAATGTAACAGTTAAAGACACAGGAGCTTCTCAAAATCTGGACCTAACAACCCAAGTTTGTTGGTCTTGCTTAGAGATGGAGGAGAAATTTGATTTAGTTAAAGGTGAACCTACCTAATTTGAACTTTCCAAAGCAGTATGCAAACCAAAACATGGCTATCCTTCAAAAGCTGCACATATTTGCCGTGTAGTTCATATGCTAGGGTAAATGGGCACAAAGAGGCATGTATTTGTGAAAATTGCATGTTGGGTGAAAGATTCCTGCATTGCAGAGGGTTGGACTAGATGACCCTCATGGTCTCTTCCAACTCTACCAAGTTTGTGATTCTGTGATGTTGGGGGAAAGTGCATACAAAAGGTGTATATTGGGAGAAATTTGCAGTAAAATGCTAGTGAATTATCATGAGGACTTCAAAAAATCACAAACATATGGGAAAATGTGGAGAATTGAGGACTGGAAAAATGAAAAACTGAGAGAAATCAAAATTGTCAGATATGCCCATTCCTAGTCTTACTCAGTGTGCTGTTATTTACCAGAATGTGTTTCAATCCTTTAAAAAGCCAACCACTAGGTCTGCTTACGAGAGCTTTTATCACCATGAATCCAGGAAGATGTCTCTGTGCTGTATAAAGTATTCATGCTCTATACTTTTTATGCCTTGTTGCTAACTCTCCCAGTTTTCAAAGGACAGCATTGCTACTCTGCTTTCTTCAACCCTATCTCAGGGAGGCATGTTATGACACATGAGATTCTCAAAGATATCTCACAGAGCTTTCATGAATGCAAAAAGAAGGGGGAAATGTGAGCACTTGGGCTGCAGTTCTACATATATACAGGGTTATGTATATGTTTCAAGTATAGGACGGCTGCTTTAACATTAAAACAAAGCACTGAAACAATAAAAGGCCCCTGAAATGTCAACTTCAAGCAGAGAAAGGTAGCAAATACGATTGTTTGCGGCTGAAATCGTTCCTAAATTTCAGGGTGTTTTTTTACCTTAGAAAAAAGAATGCTTATTATCGTTTAAGTGTGGGAGACTGTGCACAAACCAAGTGAAGTGTGGCAAATATCTGTATAGTACAGAGATGAAGTGGTGACAGGCATTTTAATTAACATTTTTCAGATGCTTTATCTGTATTCAGATAACAATAACCTGAGCTAAAATTCAATTATTGCTAAAACCAAGCATGTGTGTACATGAGCATGTGTTCATGCATGCAAGCACATGCACACCACGGTTGAGAAAGGAACCTTTATAAGCCCACCTGAAGAACTCTGCTTTGAGGTTGATTTTTTAATGAAATCCTTCCAAATAAAGAGACACAAGGAGCAAAAGGGTGTTTGCCTCCTCTGCTTAAGCATAATTAAACACCTTCTGGAATTTCTCAAGGATTGTACCTAAACATGGTTGAATGCAGGCATTGGCAGAGACTAAGGGGCTGTACAGCATTCAGAGCCCAAGATCTATGAAGCCATGCTGGCCCATCTCTGAAAATTCAGAAGTGGTTGATAGACTTTTCTCTAGAAACCCTTGCCTACGGTGATGTATTCTGTGGTGCAGCAATAAAACAGCTAGCATATTTGTAAAGCTAAGCAGGGTCTGGGATGGTTTCAATTTGGATGGGGACCGCGTGTTGATATTCCAGTATTGCAGGGAGTTGAACCAGATGACCCAACTCTGCAATGCTATGAATCTACGTAAAACAATCTAATAAGATGTGCAACCTAATCTTATGCATATTTATTGTGAAATTTAATGGGATTTATTTGGGAGCAAATGTGCATAGGACTGCAGCCTGAGACCACAATACTCTGCAGGTTTGCTTGAAAACAAAACCTAATGGAAACAGTGGGATTTACTTCCAAATAAACATGTATAAGATTAGACTGTGTCAGATATTTTAACATGAGCTTTAAGGCTTAATAATTCCCCTGGTGCCCCATTATCCTTATGGCGTTATAATTGTGAGTGTGTGAACCATCCCAAGGTCCCCAACATACATGAAAGCCATAATAATGAAATAAACTTGGACACGTTTATTGGTAGATAGTTAATTCCATTTTCTCCCCTTTTAGGCTCGCTTCTTCACGCTAGCCTACTAACAGGAATACTCTCTGGGGAGAAGAAAAAGGGAGGGAATATAAAAAACAGAAAAAATATTTTCTCCCATCACTACTCCTACAATGCTGACATAATAGGGAGGAGGCCATATTGCACCACCATCTTCCAGATATTACTTGGGTTCCAAGCGTTCTACTCAGTAGCTGGCTAGTACATCATTTGGTTAAGTTTGTAGCCCAGAAACGGGAAAACTGTGTCCCTCCAGATGATGTTGGACTACAACTCTCATCATCTATGACCATTGGCTGAGTGGGCTGGAGATGACAGAAGCTGGACTCCAAAAACATCTGGAAGGCCACAAGCTTCCCATTTCTATTCTAACTTTTCATTTTCAACTGTCTTTCTAGCCCTTGGCTGCCCTTGAGACTGACCCAGAAACTCCAGCGGGTGCAGAATGTGGGGGTCCTCGCTGCATCCACCCAGTGAATTCACCCGGTGCTATACCAGCTGCACTGGCTCCCAGTGGAGTACAGGATCAGGTTTAAGGTGCTGGTTTTAACCTTTAAAGCCCTATACGGCCTAGGACCCTCGTACCTACGGGACCGCCTCTCCTGGTATGTCCCACGGAGGAATTTACGATCTTCAAACAAAAACATCTTGGAGGTCCCAGGCCACAGAGAGGTTAGGCTGGCCTCAACCAGAGCCAGGGCTTTTCCGGCTGTGGCTCCGATCCGGTGGAACGCTCTGCCACAAGAGACTAGGGCCCTGCGGGACTTGAGATCTTTCTGCAGGGCCTGCAAGACAGAGCTGTTCCGCCAAGCCTTTGGCCAGGGCACAGCCTGATTCCCTTCTTTGGCAATCTTCACAGAACCCTACCCAATGGTTGCCATCAATTTGATTTGAAGTAATTTTTTAATGAAATGATTTTAAAGTGTTGTCTTATTTTATTGTTGTTAGCCGCCTTGAGCCCAGCTTCAGCTGGGGAGGGCGGGATATAAATAAAAATTTATTATTAATTATTATTGTTGTTGTTGTTGTTGTAGTGTTTTTTTTTAAAAAAAGAAACACAGAACATGCAACAGCAAGTGTATGAGTTGAGGTCGAAATACAATACCGAGGATGGCACTAGATCCAACAACTAGCAATTTAGTTAGAATTATGAAGAGTGTTGTGGGAGCAGGCCTAAATCTGAGTTACACGTAGTAGGGATGGGGAATCTGTGGCCTTCTAGATGTTGCAGGACCACAATTCCTGCTATCCCTGACCTTGCTGCTTAGAACTAATGTGAGTTGGAATCTAAGACCATCTAGGAGGCCACAAGCTTCCCATATCTGCTGTAGAGCCTGTTCTGAATGTTATAGTTCATCTTTGGGACATTTCTTAAGGGAACAAAGATTATACTTGAGCAAGTGCCAAATTCTTCCTTCCTCTTCCTCCTTATGTAACAACAATCTTTTCCCAAGTACTGTATCTGAAATTGGAACAGAGCTTCTAAGTCAACAGGTGTGGCTTCCTGGCAGACATGAACACCAGAATTGCTCTGTTACTGCAACTAAAAGCAAGTGAAGGAAGACATGCTTCAGGCATAAGGGAGTGTAAAGATGTTCCACACCTCTTGTCTTACAATAGGAGCAGGTCTTCTTTGAACTTACATTAACTACATATCATTCAAAACTAGGCTCTTGTTCTTCTTGTCCCTTTCTTTTTCTTTTACATCTAGTTAATTTTCCTTTCACTCCATCCCTCTTTTCCTGCCTGGGATGGTATGAAATGGAAGCTAGATACACAAAAATCACACCTTCTAAAATACAAAGGGGGGGGAGCAGTTAGATGTTACACAAAGGAGGTATGCTAATTTAACACATTATTCATAATTTACATAGCTTTTGAAGACCCTGGAAAGGCAACACTGGCGCTGTCCTCTGTTGGTAATATCATTCAAAGGTCAACCTAGGCACAAGTACAAGAAAAAGTAGCTAGCTATGCAGGAAAATTATAGATAGGTAGCCGTGTTGGTCTGCCATAGTCAAAACAAAACAAAAATTTTTTCCTTCCAGTAGCACCTTAAAGACCAACTAAGTTAGTTCTTGGTATGAGCTTTCGTGTGCATGCACACTTCTTCAGATGGTATCTGAAGAAGTGTGCATGCACACGAAAGCTCATACCAAGAACTAACTTAGTTGGTCTTTAAGGTGCTACTGGAAGGAAATTTTTTTTGTTTTGTTTAGGAAAATTATACTTACTTTTAAACACAAAGAGATTAGGTTATTTTTATACTTCAAAAAGAATTAGTATTGAGTAAAATAAAACTTGAAATTACTTTTTAGTTATTCACTTATTCTTTAATCAAATAAAAATCTTAGCATTTTGTTTGTAGCTGCAGTAGCTGCTTTCAGAATAAAGATTCCAACAGATCCTCCCTCCCTCCCTCTTCTTTACAGACAAGGCATAACACTCCTTTGAATGTGTTACTATTGCTTCTCTCCAGAGTATATGAAAGTTCATGTTCTGTAAGAGACAGAATTTCCAGCACAAAGGGACTTTTTGGTAAATGCTATACTGTACTTTTGTGTCAAATTAATGCCAGATTTGTTTCTGTTTGTGTACACACCAAGGGGCATTGCAGGGGGCTAGACTAGACGACCCTTTGGTCCCTTCCAACTCTATGATTCTGTGAGGGAAGGGGGATGCATTTACCCTAACCAAAGGTGTGCACATGTAGGCTGGAGAGGAGTCTTAAGGATTCCAGTTGGTGTGAAGCTGATTTGAGAAATAACATCAAACAGGTGTAATTTATAATGAAGTATAGGATACATAAGCATTTTGGATAGTGTTATGGATGAAAAACCCAACACTGGAAATGCAGTGAGTGCACAGTAAAGGGAAGCATAAACACAGCCTTACTTTAGGTCTGGTTCACAAATGCACAATAATGGACAAGCGAAGTATCATTGCTTTATCACTAATCACTTTCCTCTCATTCAATGAATGGCAATTGAATATGTGAATTGACTCCTTTCAAAGTTTCACATCTGAGGTGATAGGGAAGCTCCACCTATAAGGTTTGTGTGAATGAGCCATCAGAGAAAGAACAGCATAGAATTTCCGTATCATCCCATATGATCTCAAATACAAAACTTCTAACTGAGTCAGTTAGATAACTGTTGCCAGTCATCAAACCCAGAATAATCTAGTAATAAAAAAGTAATTGATGTGCATGTATGAACTGGCTGATGTCAGGGCTGACTGACATTTTACACAGCAGAGTTTGCTGCTAATCCATAAGGAGGCATGTAGGAAACTCATCTGCCTCTTGAAGTGTGTATCTGCCCACAAAAGGACAGGTACTATGAAAGAGCTGCTAATGAAACAGTGTTAACAGACATAACATGACACTACATTGCACACACCAATCCCTCCCCACTGCCAAATGTTGCAGATGCAATCATATCACATCTGCAATAATGATTTATGGGGGGAACAAACCTTCATGTCTTAGGTTATAACTCTGGAACTAATTGATGATTGCTAATACCACATTCCTCTTGTGGTCCAGTTATACAGGATTTCTTCTAAGGTACTGTCCTGTCAATTCCTCCTTATCATCTGCCAACAGCCCCTGTAAGAAACATGATATTGAAATGGACAGCTGGACAGGCCACAAAATAGACCCCCATCCAGAACAGCATGCAGTGTAAAAATATTAGGGGTGATGAGAGAGGAAAGAGATTTCCAGCAGTACCATCCCGTGTTATTGTATAATTTTTGCAGCAATTCAGGATCTTGCACTGGTAAAGTCTTGAAGTAAGGGGCTAGCGCTAAGTAAGAATCTAGTCAGCACAATGATTCACACTTGCCCAGTGTGACTTCTGCCCCTCCTCCCTCATGCACTCCCTAAATTTATTCTGCAGGTTCCTCCACCCTCCAAATCAGTTTTGGGGAGGCAAATAAAAAATGGATGCTGTGCTCTTTGCCCACCCCATCCTCCTAATGTGCTACCCAGAGCCAAGCCATGGTTGGGCTTAAAGTTTTGTCCGAACTCAGCTTTCTGGTTTAATAAGGCAAACCACAAGTCAGGTTCAGACCTAAGCCAGTCCATGGTTTGGCTTGGGGTAGCAGGAGGACAGGGCAGGAGGGGATGGGATGCAAAGCAGCCACAATCTTTGCTATTGTTCAGCTTCCTGCTGTGTGCAAACTGGGCCTCTATATATCCCAGGAAGGACAATCAACCTGTGAGAAAACAACTTTGGAAGGATCTGATCCACACACACATGCTCCTGGCTGAAGTCCCAACATGATATGGAGGCTGCAATGCTCAGTGTTCCTGCACAATAAATGACTGTCAATCAAGAAATGTGTGACAGCTACCATCCTAAACTCAGTCACATGAGAGTAAATCTCATTTACTGAAACTAAGTAAACATGTATAGGTTTGTGCTGCATAGTTCTGCCCCTTTTCAAAAGCACTGAACTGTAATATCACCATCACCTTAGCATTTGATTGTGGCTTACAGTCCTACTTATTAATCCTCACAGCAAACATGCAAGATGGATTTCAGTTTTTCAGGTAACCAGAGTTTGTTTGTTCAAGTACATCTTTTTCAAGGCCACTCTGTAAGATCATGGCTGAGCTGGAATCTGAAGTGGCATCTACCAAGTTCAACATTCGACCATCATCAACTAGGAAGCTGTGATGTCATCTCGGGCCAAATAATAAGCCGCCTCTATATCTCTGCCTCAGGATCTCTGGGTCAGGGACGCGGGTGGCTCCCGTCGTTCGGTCCCAGCTCCTGCCCACCTAGCAGTTCGAAAGCACCCCTAAGTGCAAGTAGATAAATAGGTACCGCTTTATAGCGGGAAGGTAAACGGCGTTTCTGTGTGCGGCGCTGGTGCTGGCTCGCCAAATGCCGCTTAGTCACGCTGGCCACGTGGCCCGGAAGTGTCTCTGGACAGCGCTGGCTCCCGGCCTCTTGAGCGAGATGAGCGTACAACCCTAGAGTCGGACACGACTTGCCCGTACGGGCAGGGGTACCTTTACCTTTACTTTTCATATCTCTGCCTCAGGATCTCTGGGTCACCTTTTATTGCAGCTTACTGGTGTGAGTATGAGTGAATTCTATCCCATTACAGAGAGCAGGGAATTGGTAGAGGTGAACCCTCCCCCACCCAAGACCTTATCATCCCTTCTGGATATGACACAGAAGAATTTTCAAAAGAGCTATATTGTGCATTTCCCTTTTTATTTTATATTTTTTTAAGTGAGATGAATGAAGAAGTATTTCTGTTTTGCCTATTGAGGTATCTGACTTGCCACGTCTTGGTTGTACAACCAAAGAAAAAAAAAGACATTTAACTGATCAATCAAAGTGGGAGGACATCATGGGTGATAGAAATTTGCCAACATTCAGACTTCAGAGATCTACTAATTCCCATTATACTTCAGTGTTGAGTGGCACTCATTGGACCACTGCCTTTTTATCAATATCCACAAAAACCAAGAAGATAATAGCATCACAATCTAGTTTTGATGTATTCATATATGAGACTATTTATTTTGCTCATGACATGACTCTCAGGAGACAAGCAAATATCCGGAAAACTGGGAGTCTCCTGAAAGTATTGCAATGGCTGGAAACAACAACTAATCAGCATGGCGGTAATGTTAGAAATTTCAGAGACAAAAGTCTAGGTTTTAAAATAAGTACTTCTACCTTCAATAGGCTTATACGGTACCTTCCAATAAAGATCGGAAGATTAAATCATAAAGGTTATGGTTTTTAAATATCTAGTTGTGGGAATAGAAAGCCTACTATCCAAATTTACATAGTAAACTATCGGCTGTATGATTTCTGTTCATCTACATGTTCCAAAGTTCCGCAAACTATTCAGAATTCTGTGTCCGAACACACACACTACATTCCACTACACCAGTGTGATGCAGTGGTTAAGAGCGGTGGACTCGTACTCTGGTGAACAGGGTTCGCGTCTCCACTCCTCCACATGCAGCTGCTGGGTGACCTTGGGCTAGTCACACTTCTCTGAAGTCTCTCAGCCTCACACCTCACAGAATGTTTGTTGTGGGAGAGGAAGGGAAAGGAGATTGTTAGCCACTTTGAGACTCCTTAGGGTAGTGATAAAGTGGGATATCAAATCCAAACTCCTCTTCTTCTCTTCTACATATATATGAGAATAGTGCTGTGCAATTATTTCACTCGTTTTCCGGTTCAAAACCTTCCAACAGTTTGTAGTAAAACAGCATTTGACTTAAATAACTTTCTTCCAGATAGAAGATGGTGTATGCGCGCGCGCACACACTGTTCCAGCACAGCACTAGATCACCCAAATATTGCTGCTCCCAGATGGCTGGATTGCCTCCAAGCCCCAAGGGCATTACTGACTGCTAAGGCCTCCAGCAGCTGTCCTCTTATAGCATAGTAATGACTCTCATATTATCAAACAGTATTTTTTATTAGCATAAATTCCCCACCAGTTACTGAGCAACTGAATTCCTCGTGGCTTTGATATACAGGAATATTTCATCCAGTCTCAGAATCTGCAAAAGCATTATCCACCCAACAAATCTTCACCTTTCACAAAGAACTAAGGAGCAACAACACACCATGACTGCCCCCTCTGTATGATTAAAGGATCTATTTACAGTATTTATTTTTATTTACCTGTTTATTTAGGGAATTTTAAAATCCCCACTTTTCCACTCTGAACAACGTGCTCAAGGTGGCTCATAGCAAATTAAAAATACTTACTTAAAAACAACAACCTCAAAACAATAAAGAAGTTATAATCAACAAAAACATACACCAAAGGAAGCAAAAAGGCCATATTAAATCAAGTGGTAGGGAACCCGTAATCCTCCAGATATTGCTTGAATCCAACTCTCATCAGCCCCGGTTAGCTCTCCCAATAATCCAGCAACATATGGAGAGTCACAGGTTCCCCACCACTGCACTAAAGGGAAGCCAAAGGCTAACAAAAATTAAAAGTTCTTCAGTCAACAACTCAAGACCAAAGGAGCGAGGCTAAGCAGACCACTAGGGAGAGGAGTTCTACATCCTTGGCACCACTTCTGAGCACACTCTTTTCCACGTACATGAAATGGGGGACTAAATGATCCTCAGTGTTCCTTCCAACTCTATGATTTTGTGTACAAAAGAGAGAGGAAGTTACACAAAATAGCTTATCCAACTAAGGGATCGCAGGATTGCATGAGATGAGAGAGTCCTTTAAGTATACAGGTCCCAACTTGTTTAGGGTTTTAAAGGTGAATTGTGCCTCGATGCAACACTTTGAATTAGGCTGGTCAGTTGTGCAGTGTCAAAAAGGAGGGTTTGCATCATCAGATAAAGAGGACAAAATAAAACAGCAATTTGCACGTGATTTATATTTATAGACAGAAGAAATAATTACCAAAATTTAAATAAAAATATATGTAATATATTTTACCACAGTGGGGGAGTGAATAGAGTTGTTGCAAACTGCCAGGTAGAAATGTTCTTTCTTGTGCTCAGGTCCTGTTTGCATGTTTCCCACAGGCATCGGCTGGCCATGGTGAGAACAGGCCGCTGAACGAGATGGACCACTGGCCTGATCCAGCAGGCTCTTCTTGTGTTCTTAAGGCATCAGGTGACTTGGTGCATCTCCTCCACCTGCTGACCAGGTGCTGCTAACTGTGGATGGGCAGCTTCAAGGTTCCTGCTCTCCTTTTTCATGCTTCCTTACCTTTAAAGCAGACTCAAACTGGAAAGCCCTCCAACAGAACACACCTTCAAAGAGAGGACTGCCTTCTGACGGTCCTTCAAAACAGACTGACAGCCAATGAAGTCAATATAAAAATGGAGTAACATCCTTGGAAAAAAATATAGCTCCAGTCAGCACTTTAGCAGCTGAATTTCATACCAGCTGGAGTTGCCAAAATCTCTTCAAAGGAGGTTCCATATGGAGTACATTACACTAATCTGATCTTCATGTAACCAAGGCATATGAGGTAAGGTCGGTGTCAACTACAGAGTGAGCCTTCTCAGTGGTCATGTCCTGTTTATGGAATCTCCTCCCTCCCCAGGGAGGTCAATCTGCCAGCATCATTGTTATCCTTTTGATGACAGACAAAATCATTTCTATTCTCCCAGCTTTCCTAAGTTTATATAGTTTTAGCTTCTGCTGTGGTTTTCATTTTTATTGTATCTTCTTCTTTTCTTCTGTTGTATTTGTATTTAAATCACCCTGGAAACATGACTGAATAGCAGCATATGTGCTTTAAAAATAAGTGTGTGCCTAACTATGCCCAGGTCTGCTTCCTCCAGAAATCTGCACAGTCTGTATACCAGCCTAAGCTCCTGGCCACTGCTTCAGCCTAGGGAACTGGAAGTAAAGCTGGGTGCAGAAGCACAACCAAGCTGCAAACTTCTGCTTTTTAAAATTGAGGATTTTGAAAAAGTTAGACAAAGATCAACAAACCAGGAGAACTGTTTTAACGAGTGAGATGTAAGGGGGCAGGTCGCAGCAGTAGTGCATAAAAGGAAACAATTAAGACAATAGTCTATAGCAGTGTGGCTAATGTTCAGTCTTCCAGATGTTGTTGGGCCACAACTCACACCATCCCCAATCACTATAGTCCAACAACATCTGGAGGGTTACAGGTTAGCTTCTCTGGTCATCTTTCCCCAATGCAAATCTGGTTTTTCAAGGCAGAGAACAATCCCATGTACAACAACATGGATTTTTGTGTGTGGGAGGAATCGGCTACGGAAGGCACCAGGAACAAAGACAGCTGCACAGACTGATAGCGTTCCTGCTTGATTTTTTTGTTTAGCAATGGGGGAGGGGGATTCATGCTCAATAAACATTACTTGCAAAAACATTCGAGCTGCAGCTAGCTGGAACAGACTGAGCAACGCTACCAATCTGTGCAGCTTTCTTTGTTCCCGGTTTGCAAATCCATCCAAAGCAGGCTATATTACTGCCACTGGGTTGGCAGCCCTAGTGTCCAAGAGTACTTATACATTGTTTGCATTAAGCTTCCATTTGTTCTGCAGTCCCTTAATGATCTCAGAACACCACAGTCTCTCTACAATGACATGGAAAGAGAAGTAAGTCGAGTCACTCCTGGGCAATCCCTCCCAGAGACTTCATGGGGGACAGAGACTGCATGGAGAGACTGCATCCCAGAGACTGCTTGGAGGACAAGAGTCCCACATGACACTGTAAGCCAATGGTCAAGATGGTAAGCAGAAGTCCCCCAGCACCAGCTACTGACAGCTACTCTCTGGAAGGATCAGAGACATCATAAAATGATGCCCACAGCCAAGCGGTCCAGAAGCATACTACAATAGATGGTCATGCAAGCTGCTGAGAGGTCCATCAAAACCTACGGGGATATAACTACCTCTGTCCAGTTCCTGAAATCGATTAACTACTAGGGTGCTACCAGGCCATCTCAGTCTCCCAATAGGGGCAATAACTTGGATTAAGATGGATTTAGAAAATCTAGCATCTGAAAAAACTTAAGATAGGTTAGAACCACATCTTTAAGGACCGTGCCCCAACAGTGAATACTGGAAATGGGCTAGAACTTACCCAATATGGTAGATTCCAATACGGTTTTCTCAGCAGTTTAACTATTGCTCCACCTGTCCAAGAGACATTTGTCATCCACCCAAGCCAGCCCACATCTGGCTGCCTAAATCAATGGACAATGCACACAGCTTGCCAGCCTCATCCTCCAAGAATTATGTCCACTTTTAAGGCTGTACAACTGAATGGTATCTCTAACAAGCTGGCAAGCAATACCAGATGTCTAAACAAACAGTCCTGCTTTTTGTTGTTTTTGATAATGGGCAACAGAATTATCTTCTCCTTGTCCTCTACCTATGGTTGCACCATTCTAAGGAATTCTTTATAAATGCTTCTTATTTTTACTTCTTTGGAACCCAAATGCTCCAAAATGGGAAAATCCAGTGTGAAATCACTTACATAGGCTTTTAAAAAACTAGCAAACACCAACACGGATACCCCTCTGTTCAACAATTCCACATTATTTTATGAGCCTTTTCTTTTCTTTTCTTTTCTTTTGAAAAACATGTCCTTTGGAGGTGGCTGGATCCTTAACTCTTTTACTTGAAGGCTGCATAGTACCCCTGACATTTGGGGGGGGGCTGTTATTGGTGTGCGTTTTCATTTTTCAAATCAAAACAAGCTACACTCCTACAGCAAAGCTACCTCCCTGCCGTTGCACAGAAACTCAATGCCGCTAGTGGAAGTACCGGTATATCACTAATGCAAAGGTGTGGGAGGGTGGGGAGGGTGTCATAAAGGACAGCTCTATGACTTGCATCTAATCCTGGTTTCTGACCCTGTAAAAGCAGAAGAAGATGACAGCAATATTTTGAAGGGAAGTTCCATCCACAGTTGACAAGAAAGGAACTGTGATGTGCGGCACTGTAAGGAGATCATTCGGGATTGACAGCAATGTTCTGCACATTTCAGAGATGGAGTCTCTCTCTCATGCTGCCAAGCTGACAGTTTTGCCTGCCTGCAATTCCCTTTCCTGGATAAGAAAAAAAGAATGAGACTATTTCTCAATTTCTCTTCATTTCTTTGCTCCTGGGCATTGGAAATCAGAACAAAATGAAAGACATATTATGAGGGGGCTGAAAGAAATAAACGTCTAGAGAATTATTGCGGTGGGGGGAAGAAAGGAGGGGATGGGAGAAAGAACAGGATGATGCAGAGGCTTTAAAAACAATATGCAAATAAGGCACAGCAAAATCATTTGTTATTGACAAAAGCCCAAAAGACTGAGCCAAAGGGAGTAAAAACTGTTCCCTCCCATACTGGGTGAAAATAATACTATACCATGGGATGGAGATAAAGAAAGTAGGGAGGAGGCTCCCCACCTTTCTGATTCCCACCCACCCTCAGAGCCCACATTTCCACATGCCCCTGACTTAATCCATCATTCGCAGCCCAATCCTATGCATATATACTCAGAAATAAGTCCCATTGAGTCAAATAGGCCCTACCCCTAAGTAAGTTTGTATAGGATTGCAACCTTAGGCTGGGACTTTCTTCTGAATAAACATGAACCAAATTGTAGCATTAGAGATGCACTGAAGAGAATGAGAGTAGTACAATTGCAAGGTAGCAAAATATTAATGCCTATCCACAACTATCAATATGCGGTTGAAACATAGGCAACTCTGAAAACAAGCCCCCAAGAACAACATTATTACTATTATTATTATTATTATTATTATTATTATTATTATTATTAAAAAAGGGTAAGCTGACTTAGAATATCAGCAATAGTGGAGTTCAATGAGGCATACTCCCAGGTAAGGCAGAAGAGAACTGCAGTCTTAGTTGATTTTAATAAGACTTTTATGTGTAAAATTCTAAAGAAAGATATTGCCGCCTGTTGCTGAGTAAAACTACCACGATAGAAATCACCAGAATTTTTCCCCACTTTAATGTTTTAAAAAGAAGAAGATATTAATATGTTAGAATTAGGATATGATAAGTAAGAGCAATGGAAGCTGGTGAAATAAAGGGCAGTTGAGCAGGTAGGTTTGCCTTAGCTCTTTAGAGAAGTGATGCCTATTATTGAGGAACCAGACACTCCAATTGACCAAGTATTTTGAGCACATCTGTCTGTATGATTTCTCAGTTGTCTTTAGGTAGACAATTGAGTTTTGTGCTGAATCCTGTGCACTGATCAGCCCAACAAACCACTCTAAAAGGAAGCCAGTCGCAGAGTTTCCAAAACTTCTCACAGAAAAGAAATGAAGCAGAACACTTGGCATTTCCAAGGTTCTTCTTTATATGGGGACAAATTATTTAGAATCCCGGGACCATTTAGGAGATAATGTTGTACTGTACTCATGTATAAAAACTCAGTTACTTCAAAATGGATGTCACAAGCATCTATCTTGTACTTGGGACTAGGAATGGAAATAAAATTATCTCATAAGTGGTGGTCCTGGGGATTAATCAAGAAGAAAAAGGAGAAAAAATTGTAACCCTACTTGTACCTTGCAAATGCACAACTCAAAACATATTGTTAGACTACATAGCAACAGCAGGATTGCCAACTTATTCTTACTGGCTCTGCTCATGTGAGTTTAAGAGCAACCTGCTGTGCAAAAAATAAACTTATTTTAATCTATAGCTTCATGGCATCCTGGCAAATTGATGAACTTCATTTTCAGCATCCACACACTGAAAAGTAAAGCTTTGTTAAAAATGAAAATATGCCAAATATTTTGAGTCTTCCCCCCTTGTAAAGGGACTCTGAATAAACTGATAGATGCTGCAACCTGTGCTTTAAGGAGTAAATCCCCTTGACCACAGTGGGACTTACTTAGATGGATGCCAGCTGATAAACACAGAAGCTCAGGCTGGATGTTTTTTGCACCACTGGCAAAGCTTCACCTGTTTACTTTTTGTATATCGGACTGCTGTTAAATGTACAGGAGAAAATGGGAAGGGAATCGATATATCTACCATTGGTTTCACCTTTATTGTGACCCCTGGCTCCACCTACCATTCACTGCCTCTCCCTCCATCCCACCAAGTCCAATGAGAACTGGTCAACAGTATTAATAGTGGCTTACCTCTTAGGTTTGCTGTAATGATTCTAAATGTATGTGAGGCAGTATGAGCATATAATATTACAGATTATACAGGATTCACTAGGTATTATTTTCATGATACAGACAAATTGCATTTGTCTTGGAAAGTAATTTATTGAATTGAACTGACCAAAGGCCATGGCAGTTACAAATATAAAACAGGAACAACAATCCATATTAACTGACAATACCAAATTATGAACAAAGCAAATTATAATCTAAACCACAGTTATTTTGATCTTCAACTTTCTGAGGTAGAATAATGGTGCAATTTTCTGTGATCAAATAACCCTGTAGGAGAGATCATGGATTCTAAGCACCTTAGAAATGTAAGATGCTGATTACTGAGAGGAAATTAGTGAAATGAAAGCTCTTGTGAAAATAATGATCCACCTTGTCACTATCTGCAGAACACACATGAGAATAGAAGACAAGTCTAGGTACACACATACACATGTATTTCTGGCATAATTTCTAGTTAGAATCTCTCTTCCATTCACAAACATAAACCTCTGACCCAGGATCTGGGAAAAATAAAAGACAAACCCTGGAAGTTGTTTAACCATTCTATGCTCATTTTGACTTCAATTATCCACAGAGAAACAGGATTGAAAAGAAGAAAAAGAACAGGAATGGAAGCACTGTCAGATCAGCTGTCTGGAAGGGAATCACTCAGGCCTCATTCCACAGGGAAAAGGCAGGCATTCAAAGCTAGAGCTACAATTTTCCTGGCTGACTAGATGCTCATTTCAGCCAAGGAAGGAACAGCACCTGTTCCAAG
Organism: Podarcis filfolensis; assembly: GCF_964270895.1. Classification (NCBI taxonomy): domain Eukaryota; kingdom Metazoa; phylum Chordata; class Lepidosauria; order Squamata; family Lacertidae; genus Podarcis; species Podarcis filfolensis. Next base: position 43,985,072 of record NC_139612.1, on the reverse strand, counting down.
TGCCTGGTTTCAGAGAGTGCCAGGCGGTTGTGAAAAGGCAGGGAATAGCCTGAACTCTGCCCAAATTCCTGCATTGTGTTGGCAATGTGGAATCTAATCTTTTCTTGGAATCCACCTATCTGTGGACCTTTTAGTCTCAGGAAAGGCTGCCAAAGCCAGGTCCCTGTGTATCCAGCCTTTGTTTATATCTTAACCAGTTCTCTGTCCCATTGCTAAAAAGCAGCAGCACATTTACCACACACTCACAAATCCCCTTCCGGACAAACGGTGAGCCTGTAAGGGACCAAAAGGGGGAAGGGACTACAAACTTCCCCGTCTGTGATTCCCTAGAGATCAAGAGTTCAGACAGGCAGTGAGAGTGTCATCATACCTGTATTTATGAATAAAGAACTCCAAGAGCCAGAGCTGTCATATCTGCATCCTTCCTCTGCATGTAGAAACAGGGGAGGAGGAAAGGGGAGGGGGAGGAGCGACTAGCTTTAACTGGATTGTACCGGCAGCAGCTCCATCACAATTCAATCTGTCAAGGACTGTACCAAGAAATGTGTTTCTTCAAGATTTAGACAAAAGAGAAAAGGGAGAGAGAGAGAGAGAGAGAGAGAGAGAGAGAGAGAGAGAGAGAGAAACGCTTCCCAACCCAGAAATTGCAATCGCTCCCATACTGAGCAACCTGGGCTAAAGGCAAAACTTGCATGCAAGTGAAAACAGGCCCCTGCATGCACAAAAGACTCGGGCCTGAGGGAGACAGGAGATTTCGTAGGAAGGGGTTAAGTATGCAAAGAGCATGGAAGGGCTGGGGTAAAATTACCTGGATGAAAGCGCCAAGGGGGGAAAAAGAAAAGGAGAATTATTCCTTTCTGGTTACCCTGAAAACCCATATAATGAAGGTGCTGCGAGTGTAATTACTCTGGCTTGTTTGGCATGGCAGGGCATCGCGCTGCCACGGGGCCAATTTCCTCTCTTCTTCTCCCAATTAGCATGCCAAGTAGTCCAAAGAGCTCACTGGGCACTGATTGGAGAAGTGGACTAGCAGCCAAATACCCCTTCGTCCAATCAGAAGGCAGCAAGCGCTCTGCTACAACGCTTCGGCTCCTTCCTTCATTTTATGTCCTTCCACCGCTATCATTCTCTCCTCTCCTCAGGAGACTCTAAAGGGAGTGATAAAAGCCGCGAATCTTCCCTTCCCTTCCCCAGCTGGTCTCATTCACAGCTCCTGGCAGCCCCGGCTTCCTCAAGGGACCCACTAATGAAGACGGCCAACGTTAATCTCTCTCCCCCCTTTCCCCTGATGGGTCGATTTATACTTCCACAGAGAGTCCTGGCTCCCAGCCAGAGGGCTCAGCACATTCTTCTTATTCAGAGAGAGAGAGAGAGAGAGAGAGAGAGAGAGAGAGAGAGAGAGAGAGAGAGAGAGAGAGAGAGATGGGGAAAGACGTGTTCGTTCTCTCTCTCTCTCTCTCTCTCTCTCTCTCTCACACACACACACACACACACACACACACACTTCCAAATGACAGTAGATTTCGGAAAACGCCTAAAGGGGACATTACAAAGCCAGAGAGGTGTTGAGTAACACCTTTACATTTCTAAACAGCCCCTTTTATCCCCAAAGAGCTTTCAGAGATCTGGGGGGCTACAAGGAGACAGCGGCTCTCCGCCTGCCACCCCCATTACACATACAAAGCTGGGAGGGCTGGAGATTATCAAGGGCTGGAATAAAAAACGGGAAATTCAGACAGGGAGAGAGAAGTACTCATCCAAACTGGAACCAAGCCAAGACAAAGGGCTTCAATGCATTGTAGTCTCAAGCTGCATGCTCAAGATCACCTGTTAATCCTGACGAGGTTCCCTTCGGGGGACTTTCCCCATCTTTTGCACATAACATGAGGAGTGGCAGAGGACAGGCGCTTTTCACGTTTCCAATTCGTGGGCTTAATGCTGATCTGTGATTCTTGAGAACAGAACCAAGGGTTTCTAATTATTCTAGATTGACTACTCTGAAGTAAAAGAGTTCATCCCCCCACCCTTTCATTTTGACAGGTTGGAAATATTGCAGGGGAGCTTCAAAGAGTCCAGAAGACAAACGTTTCAAGGCTCAAAGATCTAGTATGTGTAACCTACAGAAATAAGATTAACACATTTATAACCTTAATAAACAGCAACGTGGATTTAAGGATCACTGAAATCATCAGGATTTAAGGCTGCTTCACACAATATGTTCTTCAGGTGTACACAAAGAAATTTTACGTGTACACCTAAAAATGTGATGTGTGGGCAGGACAAACACATGTTTGGAAATGTGTGTATTATTATATAGGCATGCTAATCACAAAGCCACAATTGACTGAAGCTCCCAGCTAAATTAAAAAGGTAAAGGGACTCCTGACCATTAGGTCCAGTCGTGGCCGACTCTGGGGTTGTGGCGCTCATCTCGCTTTATTGGCCAAGGGAGCCGGCGTACAGCGATGGCAAACTCAGGTAATACACTAAAAAGCCTTTATTTCCAAGTAATTGTGAGGACAGGGCTGTGAGAAAAGCCACCCCAAAATACTGTTCTGTCATACCACACCATTTGTAGGTGGCAAAACTGGAAGCATTTTACCTGATTTATGGGGGAAGGAGGAGAAAGGATGAAATGTAAGTCTGGGGCAAAACTCACCACCCTCTGCCAGAGCTCCTCTTAGCAGTGGACACTGACTCTCTCCCAACCCCAATTTTCCCCTTCTCCCAACATTTGACAGAGCTATTTAACCTCTCATCCTCTCCTGGTAACAGACAATTAAGGGTGGGCTAAAGTATGTATTTAAATTTTTTAAAACTGATTAATTAATCAAAACAGTATATTTATGGGAAGTTAAACAAAAGAAGCAAAATTTTGAACAGCTTTGGATACCTTTTATTCTTTATATGAAGCAGAACTATAATACAGACATTAATGAAAATACAGCATTTGCTTTATAGGTACAGAACAAATTCTCCCATAACTTACAAAGGCTATTATTATAGGTATTTAGTGATAATTATGATAAACTCAATATTAGGGGGGAAATTCTGTAGTAATTATTGGTTATGGTTAAAATAAACATTTTCTACTTTGATTATGGATTATGATGTGTATGTGTACAGAGAGATAAAATTGTTCCTATTGGCTATTGCTCTGAAACTGTTGTATTATTGATTACAGATAATGTATTTGTTGAATCAGTATACACTTTGTTTATTTATAATTTAACGATCACAAAGGTGGTCAACCTTTTTTGCCAATATGGAGCACCTTTAATTTTGAGGTAATACCATTCTAGTGCCTGCTACAGTGCATTTGCCATGAATTGGTCTTGCTTTGCCTCTAATCTACTGTACCAGGGACCAGGAAGCATAAGTGAGAAAGGCATGAGTCAGCATAAGGGAAACAGGCCTGAATGCAGACCTGAATTCAAGCCAAAATTAGGCCCACAGGCTCCCATACTGTGCCACAAATTCCTGCTGCCTATGCTGCTTGTGATACCAAACTGCTATACAGTGGTACCTCTGGTTGCAAACGGGATCCGTTCCGGAGGCCCGTTCACAACATGAGCAGAACGCAACCAGCGTCTGTGTGTGCGTGGGTCGTGATTCGCCGCTTCTATGCATGACATCATTTTGCGCGTCTGCGCATGCGCAAGTGGCTAAACCCGGAAGTAACCCTTTCCGGTACTTCCGGGTCGCCGCGGGATGCAACCTGAAAACGCTCAACCTGAAGCAAATGTAACATGAGGTATGACTGTAGGTTGGGCACCTATGAAATATAACATATCACTACTTCAGCTTAAATTTTTGACTATGTTACATCGTTAGATACCTTTTAGCTCTGTGTGGACACTGATGAGCAGCTGACCATATAGAAAATGTGAGAAAATTTGCCCATATATAGTGCTATAATACAGAAGCCCATGGTTGGTTTTGTACTCGTTCTTTGGTTGTTGTTGCTCCACCCCTAGTTACTGATTTCTTCTGTTGCTATGGAGTGAAGATGTTAGTTCTACTTATCCCTCCATGCATTGCTGCAGTATTTTCTCACTATTTCATGGTTCTTTATGTAGGTAGTTCATTCTGTTTTCCCTCTGTTAAAAGTTAACGTACACGGATAACATTTTGTTTGCATTAGTGTCCAATTATATGTCATGTTTTCATTAAAATATTTTCCTGTCTTGATAGGAGAGTGGGAATCATTCTTTTTCAATACACCTTTGAAAGAAAGCTCCCAGGTTCTCTAATCAATACCATTGCTTACCTGCCTTTGAATGTATGGAAGAGCGTAAAATAAGCTGTAAGGCGCATAAATGGTATTATATCCAACAATTTTCTATACTTATTGGGGATGTGGGTTTACTGTAATTTTTGTTCCTGATTTTTTCTCTTGCTTGTTTTGTACATATTCAAAAATGTGTATGAATGATTTCAAACTACTATATTTTTCAGATTACTGTACTTTATAGTTAATTACATTTGTTTGTGAATACAAACCCAGAGCTTGTTAGGGTAGGAGAAGTGCTCCTATTGAGGCCTAGAAACATACACTCCAACTTTCCCAAATTAGCCAGGAAAGCCACAGTTGGGTGCTATTAATCATAGCCATTCCAAATCCAGTTTCTGTACATAACCTATGGGAGCCTTCCCAGACCCACTGAAAGAGGCGGTTATTAAACCGCTTTTTAAAAAGACATCTTTAGACCCGGCCAATATGGTCAACTATCGCCCAGTCTCAAATCTACCATTCTTGGGCAAGGTGATTGAGTGGGTGGTTGCTGAACAACTCCAGGCATGCCTGGAGGATGCAGACCATTTGGGTCCCTTCAGTCGGGATTCAGGCCTCATCATGGGACTGAAACTGCCTTGGTTATGCTGATCGATGATCTCTGGTGGGCTAGGGACAAAGGTGAAAGCTGTTTCCTAGTTCTGCTGGCTCTCTCAGTGGCCTTTGACATCATCCACCATGACATCCTTCTGGACCGTCTAGAGGGGCTGGGAGCTGAGGGCACTGTTATAAAGTGGTTCTGCTCCTTCCTCCTGGGCCATGTTCAGAAAGTGGTGTTGGGGGATAAGTGTTCAGACCTCTGGGCTCTCACTTGTGGGGTGCCTCAGGGTTCCATCTTCTCCACCATGCTTTTTAACATCTACATGAAGCTGCTGGGAGAGATCATCAGGGGTTTGGGCTGGGTGTTCATCAGTATGCACATGATACCCAGCTCTACTTCTCTTTTAAATTGGGACCAGTGAAGGCAGTGAAGGTCCTGTGTGAGTGCCTGGAGGCGGTTGGAGGATGGATGGCGAGTAACAGGTTGACACTGAATCATGACAAGACAGAAGTACTGTTTCTAGGGGACAGGGGGAGGGTGGGTGTGGAGGACTCCATGGTCCTGAATGGGGTAACTATGCCTCTGAAGGACCAGGTGTGCAGCCTGGGAGTCATTTTGGACTCACAGCTGTCCATGGAGGCACAGGTCAATTCTGTGTCCAGGGCAGCTGTCTACCAGCTCCTTCTACTGCATTGTACTCCTTCTACTGCATTCTACTGGACTACTGCATTGTACTCTACATGGGGCTACCTTTGAAGGTGACCTGGAAACTAAAACTAATCCAGAATGCAGCAGCTAGACTGGTGACTGGGAGTGGCCACCGAGACCACATAACACCAGTCTTGAAAGACCTACATTGGCTCCCAGTACGTTTCTGAACACAATTTAAAGTGTTGGTGCTGACCCTTAAAGCCCTAAACAGCCTCGGCCCAGTATACCTGAAGGAGCGTCTCCACCCCCATCATTCTGCCCGGACACTGAGGTCCAGCGCCAAGGCCCTTCTGGCAGTTCCCTCACTGCGAGAAGCGAAGTTACAGGGAATCAGGCAGATGGCCTTCTCAGCAGTGGTGCCCGCCCTGTGGAACACCCTCCCATCAGATGTCAAAGAAATAAACAACTATCGGCAGCCCGATTTGGGAAAGTTTTTAATGTTTGAAGTTTTATTCTGTTTTTAGTGTTCTGTTGGAAGCCACCCAGAGTAGCTGAGGAAACCCAGCCAGATGAAGGGGGGGGTATAAATAAATTAGTAGTAGCAGCAGCAGCAGTAGTAGTAGTACTTGTATGCTGTCCTTCCAATGCATCTGCATTGCTCCAGGTTGTTTTATAACCGGTGGAAAGAAAAAAAAATCAAACGAAAACAATAAAAACAGTGCAAACCAATAAAATACAGACCGGCAGAGCATATAAAAAATCATGTAAAAATGAGGGGTTGCCACATAAAAAATTATCCACCCAGCAGGTCAAGTGCCTTTTGAAATCAAAAAGTATTGACGAGGTGGCAAAACAAATTAGAGAAGGCAGAATGACAGAGCTCAGAAGGTAAAATGATCCATAATCTTGGTACAGCCACGTGGAGGGCCCTTTCTCAGGACTCAACCATTTGTCCCTTGGCCATGGGCAAGACATGGGGAAGATGGAGCAGGGCAGGCTGTTATGGGAGGAGACAGACCCTGACTATCATCCTGGACACAAACCATGTAGGCTTATGCAGTGGAATCCAGCTGGTGTTTTTGCTTTTAAGTGACGCATGCCTGCTTTGGTCCCATCCCCCCACCTTAAAACAAGAGACTCTCAGAATTGATGCCATTTCGGTTTGCAGCAGCAGCAGCAGCAGCTGCTGCTAATGAGCAGGGAAGTCTGAAGGCAGAGGGAAGGTCAGCAGAGGAAGAATCAGAGTGTCTTTAGCTTCATTGCAGCAACAGTGGAGAGTAAAAGACTTCTTGTTTGTTTGTTTGTTTGTTTGTTTGTTTGTTTGTTTGTTTGTTTGTTGCAGACAAGGAGACTGAGGTAGCTAATGTCTTATCATTTCTGGTGGAGGGGGATCTTTTTTTCAGCTTTTTGCCTAGCTGCTGAGCAAGTATTGGGAGCAAACGGAAACTTGAAGAAAGATATTGGATGTGATTGGAAGATACAAGCTCCTGCTCCTGCTCCAGGGCAGAAAAAAACACACAAACTTCTCCAAGCCTCTTCTCTTGTCAAGAAGCCATACTATTCCCCCTCCTGCATCCACTGGTGAATGCAAACCACCCTCACCACCACCACAAAAAATATAAAACAATTTAAAACATACACTCTCCTGTTTTGTTTCATGCTTGCTTGCCAGAGTATCTACTTTGGGGGGGTATGTTTTGTTTTGTTTTCTGCTTTGCAGATGCAAACTTCCTCCCCGCCTCCCACCCACAATAGAAAAGAATATCAAACTTCACCTACCTGAGAGTTAAATCACACTGAAAACATAATGGGACCTAGTTCTGAGCATATATGCAAAAGATAATGACACATTTTGTTGGAGGAGTAAGATGAGAATTACTCCCCCACTCCTAGTTGTTGAAAAAAACACACACACAATTGCACCGCCACTTAAGTTATAGCTGCTGTTATAGAAGCATGCTCTCTCTTCCCAATACGTGCAGACTTTGTTACAAGTAAAGCAAAGGCTTCGTTAGGAGTAAAGACACTTTGCACATGCCCAAATGCACTCTTGTTTCAACGTAACATGGCCCAAGATTCTGGGTTGGTGTCTTTTTGTCTACATAAAGATAAGCACTCAGAGACTTAGTATAACTGATTGCAGTACAGTGGTATCTCGGGTTACATACGCTTCAAGTTACATACACTTCAGGTTACAGACTCTGCTAACCCAGAAATATTACCTTGGGTTAAGAACTTTGCTTCAGGATGAGAACAGAAATCGCACAGTGGTGGCGCAGCGGCAGCAGGAGGCCCCATTAGCTAAAGTGGTGCTTCAGGTTAAGAACAGTTTCAGGTTAAGAACAGACCTCTGGAACAAATTAAGTACGTAACCAGAGGTACCACTGTATTAGCAACAGTGGCAGCTGGTAATTTCCACAGAGCTCGTAGTATCTTTCCTTCTCTGGCAGCTAGATCTACACATGGCTATCAGCAGCTGCCCTTCCATATTAGGACAATTAGCCAAGTCCCCTACACAACACACAGCATGTCTTCCCCACTAACCTGCCACTCCCACAGCTGCCTTCTTCCTCTCCCCTTCTTGCTGTTCTGCACCACCTGCCTCCATGCCATGGGCGTAGCCAGGGGGTGGGGGCAGCTCCCCCCCCATCAAGTAAAACAAAAGAAATACTTAACTGACCAATCATCTCGGGTTTGCCGCCCCCCCCCCAAAGTCCTGTCCCTTCCCCAACAAAAATCCTGGCTACGCTCATGCTCCATATTGTTCAGTTGCTACTTCTCTCCCTGTGTCACTGCCATCAGCCAGCACTACGACAACAGAAGAAGAACGGAAGCGTAGAGGACAAATTGGTGAATTTGACCTTGCAGTCCTGAAGGCTTTCCCTATTCTTGGGAAAATATCAACAGACTGTCTAATGACAAACATCTTAGTCTTTTGCTTCTCATCAAGCTAAGGGCCCCATAGTAAAAGACAGCGATGCATACCAAAAAGCCATGACCTCCAACTTTTTTGAACTGCCTCTACGGATAACACTTAAAAGTGGAAATAAAGAAGTTGCTTTGCTTCTGCCCTGTACAGAGTCGCAAACAATAGTAGGTTTGGCATCTGCTTTGTATGCAGTAGGAATTTTTGCATTTGCTGTTTCTACACCAGCAAAAAGACTGATGACAGCATTAGTGGAAAAACGTAAGGTGCACCCTTGCTGGAGATGACCAAAGACCAGTCTAGCCCAGGATCCTGTTCTCACAGTGGCCATGCACATGCCTATGGTAAGTCTGCAAGCCAAGACTTGTACAACAGTGCTCTCTCTGAGAGTGGAAGGAGTACAGAGACATCATGGCTAGCAGCATCTTCCATGAATTTGCCTAATTCTCTTTCAAATCCATCCAAGTTGCTTGCCATTACTACATCTCCTGGGAGCTATTTCCATAGTTTAACTGTGCGCCACGTGAAAAAGTGCCCAGTATAAAATGAATTTATGTTTTTATAAGTTGTATACCATATGAGAAATCCTTTGAGACTAAGATTGCAGGTCACTCGTCCTTTGTCACATGGAAAATGCTGCTTCCTGTTGCTCTGGGTGCTTCTATGTTCATGTACCTGAATCACCCATGATAACAAAAACCACTCTGCTAACTGGGTCAGTAAATAAACAGTTTCTGCAGAGCGACAGGGGAGCACAAAATACAAGCTTTATTCCTACCAGACTTCAGCGGCAGCTTTTTCATTCCACCTCACCAGAAACAAAGTCAGTTTGCAGGGTGCAATGTGACTGTGAGGGAAACGGTCTTATCTTATTCTGTCTATTATTCTTAGCATTTCTCTTCACCAAAGTACAGGCATTTTTGTATTGTCACTCCTGCTAGAGCCAAAAGGTTAAGCTTTCAGAGAGAGAACATTGTTGCTCTGAAATACGTATGGGGAGCCATTCACAACCAGCTCTTTGATCATTATTCTATTTCAGTTTGCAGTTTCCTGACACACATGGCACTGTGGGAGTCTTGGGAATTGCACCTGTACCCCCTTTTCCTAGTTCATACATTAGACATCAAATCTAAACATTAAAATTGATTATTCTGATTTGAAATGTAATTCAAACGTTTTTTGATTGATTTTTCCAATACTCCTGGCTTACAAGATCACTAGCTATACAAGAAATAGTTTTGCTCATATAAAAGAAGGTTTTACATCCGGGGTGATAACCTGTTTAGATTCCAGATACTATCACTAGAGATGTGCTTGTTTTGCATTTTGCTTTCAAGAATGAAGTCACTGACCTCAACATCAACTCCACTGCTTCCCACAACCAGTATATAAATGGAGGTCACTGGGCACATAACTATCTGTCTCCAGCTCTGTGCACACAAATAACTCACAAGTTTGGTGAAAAGAACTATGGGCAAAGGGCACTTTTCACACAATGGGAACACTTTGCACAAACAACCTGTCTCCAGAACATTTCTAGAAATCTGAATGTATTGCCAATGCTTCACTTCCTGGAACCCTTACAGGCACCATGTCTTGATACTGAGACACAAACACCCCTCAAACACCTCACAGGACCCCTCAAGTCACTATTACAATTATGGGTGCCCAGACAGAGCTGTATAACACAGAGGACGACTGCTGCAACTGCCTTCAAGTTTGCCATTTGTGAATACTCTATTTCTTGTCTGACGTGAATCGAGCTTTCCCCCCTCAACAGTTATGAGCAGTATCTCCCATGCAACCTCCAAGGGGGAAAATATAGGTACTCACTAGATTAACAGATTGGGGGCATTGCAGCATCATTTTGCATGTTATGTGTGTTGTGATGAAGTGCGTGTGTTGGGGCTGAGTTAACTGGCTCCCTCCATGTGTGCACAGCATGTGTGTCACATCAGCACAGTCCCTGATTGGTGGGCTTTGGAGGGATGCTGGGGGCCGTGTCTTCCCTCTTTATGGCATTTGGGGATTTTCTGTGTTCTTCCCCACCAGGGATACAACAGCCATTTCACAGGAATAGCAATGGTGTATCTCCGCACCCCATGTCATTAGATCTGTCTAAGCTGGACAAGTTGCCATGTTATTTTGTGGGGTAGGGGAGGTTTCAAACATGCCTTATTTTTTGTTCTCTACCTTCCCCACCGCACCCCAAATAAACATTTTCCTTTGCTTAAAATTATCCATTTTGCTGTGCGCTGTTCACAAGTTCTGGCCAGCCACCAGTCTAGTACAGTTCTTAATGTTATCCTTTAGTGAATTAGACAGTGAAGGAGTGGAACTCCATTATTTAACAAAAATAGGGTGCACAGAACTCATGTATGTCAGTTTGATTTTTTTTAATTTTCTTTTATAAGAAACTGGCCAGAAACAAGACAGAAATATATATACATATACTGTATGTAAGGACTTAAGGATGTTGAGAGAAGCTACGAGAAGACGATGCAGCAGTGGAGGAGGGACACATTACCATGGCAACAGAAGAGAGAGGGATTGTTTTAGCAAAATTAATTTCTATGCACAAGATTCATCTAGAGGCAAAGCCGCCCCTCAAAAGGTAGGCCTGAACAGTAGTTTTGCAAATAATAGGTTTCAAGATCTATACAAGATATCAAGTGCAGTTGACTTTTTAAACTCCTAAGCTAAGCTACCCTTCTCCTGGTTCTCTCCGCCCCCCCCCCCCTTCACAATCTTCACAATGCACAAAGCCCAACAATACAAGAAGACTGGTTAATTTCAAGGAAACGTTATTGAATCAGAAACATTTCAGCAGTTGAGCATTACAGACCAAGATTACTACTGAATGGCCATGAGCCACCCTCAGCAAGGGCTTGTTCAATGGCCTGGGGCACCTGAGAGCTTATTTGGTGGTGTTATCCTGATCCAAAAAACCTTGTTTACATTGGCATGGAATTCTGGTAGGATTTAGTCATGCCGCATTGCATTATTCTCTCTCACGCTACTCTGTGTATGTATGTGCAGTGAATTGTAAATTCCACCCACTTCTGAATGCTCAATATCACGATTGTGCTGCCATTTATTTCAGCGCTACTGTTTACTTTGCCAAAAATCTAGGGGTTGTTTTTTTACCTTTGAGATATTGGCTTGTAAAGATACAGAATTTCTCTCCCAATAAGGTGTCCCATTTACCAAGAAGAAGAAAAAGATAGTAATTTCAAAACTGTCTGGAGACTTTTTGCACAATACTTCTATCCCATAGTTTACAGCAGCTTTTGCAAATAAGATCATATGCATACAGTTAATCCACTGCCACACTGCAAATAAACTGGCGTTATTAAGGCATTACATACTCCACACATCCGAAAAACCCCAGTGGTTCGATGCAGGTAATAAGGCACTGTGCAGCAGAGAGTAAAGCAGGCTACCATGGGATATCCTGTCATGGTCACCAAAACAGGAAAGTGTTTCCAAAGGTCTACATAGTGGAAAAATTGATGAAAAATCACTAACAACTTTGAAATTGGCTTTAAACTGAAATGATAAGATGATTTTAAGGAAATGAAAAGACAAAAGACCACATGCAAGGTTGCAACTCAACTGTATATTTATCTATTCCAGGTTAAAGGAGGTAAATTAAGATTCCCCTAATTACCTAGCTTGTTTGCTCACTAGGGCTGGGCGATATATTGATATATCATCCAAAACTGGTTTGACGTTCACATCATAATTGTTTCATAATATTTGAGCTGCCAATATATTGTGAATCACAATGTGTGTAAGGGCTAGGCGATATCTGGTTTTCAACATCACAATACCTTACCAGCTAAACACTACAACATTATCACCACCTAAACCTCACAATATCTCCAGCTAAAAACTGCAGTGTTATCAGCAGCTAAACACTGCAAGCTACCACAATGTCTGAAATAAGGATGGAACTACACACAGGCAGACAGAACAACGTCCAGGCAACTGCTACTACTTAGGGGTCTAAAACAGATAAATGACAATATTATCAATAATCACACACTCAGTTACACGACTGGAGGCGGCGGCAAGGCCTCACAGCAGTGACAAGGAGTGTTGGCAGCAGCCTGCAAGGCCTTGCAGAAGTGATGACAAGTGACAACAGTAATGGCACTGGCCTGCGAGACCTCGCAGTGGCGACAGGATTTGGCGACAGGATTTGGCAGCAGAAGAAGCGGTGGCCTACGAGTCCTTGCGGCAGAAGCCTGCGGGGATTCGTGGCAGTGACAGCAGGTGACGGCAATAGCAGCATCCTGTGAGACCTTGCGATGGCTACGGGAGATGGCAGCAATAGTAGTGGCAGCCTGCGAGGCCTCGTGGCAACACAAGCAATGGGGCTTCCAAGGCCTCGCCGTGGTGGCAAGAAGTGGCGGCGGCCTGCGAGGCCTCTTGGAGATAGTGGGAGGTGGTGGGAGAAGCTGTGGCAGCCTGCCTCCGCAAGGCCTCACTGGCCATCTCTGCTTCTGCCACCATCTCCTGCTGCCACCACAAGGCCTCACAGGCCACTGCTACTGCCACCACCATGACAAGGCCTTGCAGGCCATTGCCACTTTTGCCACTGCCACAAGGCCTTGCAGGCCACTACTGCTGCTACCAAGACGACAAGGCTTCGCAGGCTGCTGATTATTGTGGCACCGTTGCCAGGCTGCCACTGCTCCCCCCCCAACCATTGTTTATTCTGCTGCAGCCATGCTGCTGCCGCTTAGCAAGCCTGCTGGCAGTGTGGCAGTCCCAGATTATTTGTATTCACTATGACTCATTAGCATCCTTTGGCCTGAAAACCACCATTTGGTAGCCAAGCCCAAACCCAAAAGTCTCATTTAGATGCATTTTGGCTTGCCTGCTGCTGAAAGTGACCATGAGGTGATTGATAATCAGTTTTAGACCCTTAAGTAGTAGCAGTTGCCAGAACATTGTCCTGTTCGCCTCTTAGTTCCTTCCTTATTTCAGATATCATGATATATAAATATGTTGCAATGTTTAGCTGGTTATATATCACGATCTTGAAAAAGTTATTGCCTGGCCCTATTGCTCACATTTAGCTGTTTTCAGCTTCAGAATACCCACTTGATCATAGAAACAGAGTGATGAACAGGGCTGTTATCTGAGGTTACCTGATCAAGCATACAATTACTAAAAGTACATCTCATGCTTAGAAGTTTGGGTTTGCACTTTCTATTGCACTAAAAAGAAAGAAACATTTCTGATGTTTTCGTAAGCCAAATTAGGGCAGACTGTATAACATTCTGTGATGTTTGTTTCTTTTACTTGTCTCTGTTGCTTTAAGATTGAAAACCCAGCTATTCAGTTCCATTAGCTTTCAGACAGCAGGTGCTCAGCTAGCTGATTTAGCAGCAGCCACTGTGAATTGTTGGATGCGATTTACTGACTGCAGTTCCCTACACCCCTCGATGCCACTTAAGGGAGAGCAAAATAGGGTCGGAGGGAAATCTACAAGTGAGGAGATGGAGATACAGGGAAAATCTGGATGGGGAGTTATTAGATTAGCAAATGAGCCATACTTCTGCCTCTTTTTATCTCCAGACTTCCAGGAGACACATGTCACCAGTCATTTTCTACTGACCTGCACTTCCCTTTTTTAAACAGGCGTTACATAAGCAAGAAGAAGAAGAAGAGTTTGGATTTGATATCCCGCCTTTCACTCCCTTTAAGGAGTCTCAAAGCGGCTAACAATCTCCTTTCCCTTCCTCCCCCACAACAAACACTCTGTGAGGTGAGTGGGGCTGAGAGACTTCAGAGAAGTGTGACTGGCCCAAGGTCACCCAGCAGCTGCATGTGGAGGAGCGGAGACACGAACCCGGTTCCCCAGATTATGAGACTACCGCTCTTAACCACTACACCACACTGGCTCTCCACACTGGCCAGGAGACCCTACCAATGGATCAGCTTTAAACTCTTTGCTAACAGATTTTATGTGAATCTTTATCTAGACACTCAGGAATCAATCCAGTGCCTTTTCTATTAAACTGAGCCAGAACCAGCAGCTCAAATTTGACAGGCAACCCAAAAGAAGGAACTGAGTTATGATACGCATAGCAGAGCTTGATGTATTTTAGTGTGTATGTTTTTCCAGAACCCAAAGGAGTTGCTATAGCAGCTGTGGAGCATGAGACTTTGAAATGTTGATCTACAAGGTGGCAAGAGACGAGGCTTTGCTGCATTTGTGCCTTAGTGTATAACTGTAAAAAGTAGGTCTTCGAGGGGCTGAAAGTCTGTTTCAAAACATTTTGGTTTATGCTTCATTCCATTTGAAATTCAGGTCTCATCCATGTTAACAGAATGTAACTGAAGAGTAAAGCGGCAACTTCAGGGAAGATTGGAAGAGGAGAAGGTTTTAAATTGCGTCTGATTTTAAAAGCTTCTGCTTCCATATTTCTCTAGTTTAAATATGACCGACATAAATATTTTAATGAAGAAGCCTTAAGATTTCTGTGTCCTCAGTAATCAGTGAACAGCCACCTCACACACCATACCGCAACAAGTGCATGTTAGCCAATTCATATAAGTACAGCAGGCCTCTGCTTCCAGTTTCAGTGCCCTGGTATATAGGCACCTGTAATAATGTGTATGCCATGCACACACATTACCTTTTGGTATGTATACGCTATATTGGGTTATAACCTTTTGAGCCTGAGAACTGCATTCCTTTCAAGGCAACCTTCTGGGGGACATATACCAGTGGTGGGTGAAGACAGAGGCAAGAGTGAGCAGAGCAACTAATGATCATCAATCTTTATTACAGCCCAAGACCAGACAACAGAAATAGCAATAAAAACACATGTAGAGAAACTAATGTCCATTTTATCTCTCTATGGTAGGCTTGTTTCAACATACATGGACATCCCCTCTCTGTCCTCCATTCAGACAAGAGTTACTACCACTGTTCAAGGACACACTCCACCTAGGCAAACTACTAAAGGGGGGTGAAAAACATGGCCAATGAGCAGCTTGGCTTGGGAAAGGAAGCCTTGCAGGAGGTGTGGTGTCAGTAGAGACCCAAGCACTAGATGGGAACATCTGAAGGTTCTCTATACCTAAGGTTCCTCACCTCTGCACTCTGTGAAGTGATCCCTGAAGCTCACAATAAATATCAATCCATCCTTCCAGCAGTCTAAACAAATACTAGGAAAGGATAAGTCTTATATACACTTTGCATTATAAATATCCCCAACAAAAAATGTCTATTTCATACCTTATCCTCTGTGAAGAAGGGAAAAGTCCTTTGAGGATCATTGTCAAAACAGAGGCAGAGAAGTCACTAAAAGAAAATAAAGAACTTTT
Organism: Podarcis filfolensis; assembly: GCF_964270895.1. NCBI lineage: Eukaryota > Metazoa > Chordata > Lepidosauria > Squamata > Lacertidae > Podarcis > Podarcis filfolensis. The sequence continues at coordinate 43,969,313 of NC_139612.1, read as the reverse complement.
ATGAGAGAGTTAATGCAAATTGTTAAGATGTGTCTATCGGGTTAAAAATACCTAAGCACCAGCAGAGGTTACATATTTCTATTATTTCATATACCTGTATTTTAATCCCCCATTCTACTAGCCATGCAGTTCACTGTGCAGCCTCAGGCCAGTCACTCTCTCCCCTAGCCCCCTTCACTGGGTTATTCCGAGGATAAAATGGAGGCACCCCCATGCACTCTGAGCATCTTAAAGGAAAGATGGGGTTGGAGAATGAAAAAGAATGACAAGCAGATCCAAGCTCAGACCACAGCTCACTAGATGGCCTTAGGCAAGTCACTATCGCTACTACCAGATTTGAGAACTGATGAAAAATTATAAAGCATATTGTACATTTAAAGAGTGTTGCAGGAAATGCAAATAGAAGTATGTCATGAAATCCAAACCAAATCGTATCCGATATCTTCCTCCTTATGCAAAATATATACAGTAGTCATGAAAAAGAGCTGTCACTCAGCCAACATAAAAGAAGGTCCCTTCCCTGAGATATGGAGCGTGTCACCTTGATTAAGCCCAGCGTTACTTGAATCAAGAGCCCCTTCATTATATGGTGAAGGCACAGGCAGCTGCATAAGAGCTGCTTATGCCAGATCAGACGAAGAGTCTCACAGTCCCACACTGTCTCCCATCCTTGCCTTAGGGCAGCTCACCAATAGAGCAAGATGGGGGTAGCTGTCCCTTGTGGCTTGCTCCCAGCATCTGAGGTACACTGAATATGGATGTTGCATTTATCTCTGGCAGCTAATAGCCATTGATTTACCAGCTAAACCTGAGAGAACAAAAACATTCTGGCAAATAAATACCCACCTTGAACATCAGCTGCTGGGAAAGAGAAGCAACTGGATTCCTCCTTGCCAGCTCCTGACATTCGCATTATGCCTGGGTTCCTCCCCTCCTCCTTCCATGGATGTTTAGGAAACACTTAAAAACCAGCTACCCTCACTTCATTATCACCCGGCTTGGAAGAGGATTGTTTTGTTTTAATATGTGATCAATATCACTTCCCTTCCAAATCATATCGCCTTCCACCCAAGCTGTCAGCAAGTCAACAAGGGCTGACCTCTTCTGGCAGCTCTATTTAATCAGACCCTGAGAGGGAGCGAGAAAGAGACAGACAGACAGACAGACAGACAGACAGACAGACAGACAGACAGAGCCTGCCGTTGTTTGCACTTTCTCTCTGTCTCCCTTCTCTTTCCCTGACATGAGTTACGCAGCATTTCATTCTACAAAAGCCAATCTGATTCTCACTGTGCAAATTTCTCCACGGCGACGCTCTGTCAGGGCATTTCAGCTCTGACCCGCAAATCTTCCCACATAACTCTTTCAGTGTATCTCTCGCTCAGCCTGGCACGTCTCCTGCCATGCTGCTCCCCTGGATTCCACAGTTCTATCAATACACTCTCAGGCATGACTGCAAGATTGCAATGCCCTGTTCTCGATTCTCTCCCAAGTTCGGTCAACTTCCTCCCCCTGGAGTAATAAGGTCTGCATCGCAAGATTTATTTCAAAGAGTGTCCTCACGGGAAAAATTCCGACCACCAGGCTAATTTCATTTTCCACCTAAACAGCGTTTTAGCTGAAGAGGCAAGGACTGTACAGTGCATTCTAAACCACTGTTTACACAAATAAATGTAACCCCCTGCCTAGACTATATTAAATGTGTCATCTCTGTCTCCTTTCTACCACTCAATTATGAAGTGGGGGATTATTTTCTTCCTAAAATATGCAGGAATTATTCTAGAAAACGGATATATTCTCTCATGGCAGAAACATTGTAGTCTGAGGCAGACTCTCCCCTGATTTTCTTAGCCCATGGAACATTCTAGAAGAGAGCTATGGAAGTGGGTATAGGAACTTCCGAAATATCACCTATTTGGCTTCCTAACATGGTGCCCATTTTCTCCCACCAAGATTTTCAAAAGCAAGTTCCTGTTAGCAATTCTCACTTGGCTAAGAAAACTAAATGTATGTGCCATACTAAGAACTCTGATGTGCCCCTTATATTAGATGGATAAACAAATGAAGCTACCGGTATATACATTAATATAGCAAGAATATCTACTATTTCCCCCCTAACAAGGAGGAAAAGAATCATGGCACAGAAAAGCAGTATTTAATCAAGTCTCTTTACCTCAAGCACAGCCTCCCACTGCCTCCCACAGAGAGCAACCTGCAGCTCCCGCTGTCATTAAAAGACACTAAGATATTAAACAAGAATTAAGCCTAGAGAAGCATGCTGGTAGAAATATACAAACGGAGAGAGGGTGAAAGTGGAAAGAAAGGTTCCCCTCACCCCCGAATTATCCATAGTAAATACACAACGTTAAATAACCTGCTGGTGGGGGCTTTTTGGAAGGGTCAGGGAGAAATCTGTGCCTCCCTTAATAGGTCCATAGCAGGGGTAGTCAACCTAAGACCCAGGAGTCAGATGCAGCCCATTCACCTTCAAAATCCGGCTCGTGGACGGTCGGGGAATCAGCATGTTTTTACATAAGTAGAATGTGTCCTTTTATTTAAAATGCACATCTGGGTTATTTGTGGAGCATAGGAATTCGTTCATTCCCCCCCCCCCCTTCAAAATATAGTCTAGCCCACCACATGGTCTGAGGGACGGTGGGCTGGCCCACGGCTGAAAAAGGTTGCTGACCCCTGGTCCATAGCCTTGCTCTGTGGCCTGGCTTTTGATATCTGTGTTTCCTAGCCTGATTCTTGTACTGCATAGGCCCTTGCCAAGCCCAGAAGTGCGAACATTGTTTCTCTTTCCTTTCCAAATACAACTCTCTCTACCTATAATAGAGGGGAACAGCGGGGGTCACTGTGTGCCTAGATTTTGGCATTTAAGGAATCGATTTGCAGTTCTTGGCTTCCCAGGAATTAAGAGATCTGAAGGTTCTGCAAGGCCCTGTGTTTTTCTTTTAATCCTCCAGAGATCACCACCAGCTACTGGCTTTAGTTCACTTAGTTGTTTTGACAGACCTGTACCCCATTGGGTGACCATCCCAAATCTCTCAGCTTAATCCTGCATACCTAAAAATCCATGGGAGGGATATTTCCACTTCTTAAGCCATGTGACCCCCATGGGGAGTAGAGCTACACCCATGGATACTAACCTTGGACCTGCAGATTAGAACTCAGTACTCTTCACTCTCGCCCACCTCTAATTTCAAGCTGAACAAATTAAAAACAAAAGGTACTCCTCCAAAGGAAACCTAGCTATAGATTTGTGCAGTTCTTATATGAAGTTTCTCTTCAAAGGGGCCTTGAACTTGAAAAGCTTTGCAGGAGAGACAGTATAAAAGGAATAACATTTATTTAACCCCCCAGGGTGCTTCCACACCAGGCATTTAGTGAGAAACTGCAATGCTTCATTCACTCACATCTCGGTATGCCAACAGCATTTCCTGGGCCTAGTATATTGTATGTGGTTTGGGGGCCCTGCACACAAACACACACCCATACACCCCCTGGTAATCTATTGGCAATAACTGTTGCTTATGTAAGTACGTATATTAGCATAGTCTACCTCACAGGGCTGTTGCAAAGATAAAAGGGGGAGGGGAGGCCACTGTACACAATCTTCGAGCTCCTGGAGGAAAAGGAAAATGCAAATATACATAGACAGATAGTCATTCACAGATCCTGTAAAGAAAAATAAGCATGCCAGAAAAGTAGCCCCACCACCACTTCAACTGCAATGAGTCATATTCCTGGTTATTATTATTATTATTATTATTATTATTATTATTATTATTAATTTCCCGCCCTTCACCCTAAAGTGGATTACAACAGGGTGGATTACAACATTAAAACATATACTGAAAACAGTGTAAAACACACAAACAAGGTGGGTCCTAAAAATATATACCTCAAGTGCCAGGGTAAAGATGTGTGTCTTCAGCGAAATACCAAAACAAAACAAAAAGGTTTGCCAACCCTGATCAATGACAACAAGCAAAAAAATACTCTAAGTATGTGCAGTTTCATAACTCTGGTGTCTGCAAGTTCATTTTGTATTTCTGTTTTTATGGTTACTTTATATTAATAAATAACAGCCCCATGACAAGCAGTAGTTGCTGTGTGGGAGAAATGGAAAACTTGGGGTCTACAAACTTATGCAACTTTTCATTTTCATCCTTGCTGCAGTCTTTAGGAGCCTACAGTTACATAGGAACAAGTTTCCTTTTTTTTCCTTTGTCCTTTTTGGTCTTCCGAGCAATCAGAGAGATGAGTAGCTGCTTCCAATCTCTTCTCAGAACACCTTATTAACTACAAGGCACCATGCCAAATCCCAAGACAGGGCAGTCTCAGATGCCATCCAGGAATTCATGCAAAGGCAGAAACGTGTTTGGTAGTAAACTAATACAGTACTACTGCCAGAACAGGCCAATGTCTGAAGAATTCTAGTTGACGGTAAATGGATTCTATCAGAGGAAAATGATGGGATGTTGTACTTGTTTCTTTGCCAGGGGGATATGTGGACTGAAGGCTTTTTTATTATTATTAATAGCACATAGCATCAGTAATTTAACAGGTATTAAGAGCTTAGCTATATCCCAATTCCGGAGACATGTTGAGTCTGGCTAATGACACAAATTTTAACTGTTGCAACAGGTTGTAGTCATGCAATTCTGTCTTTATTGCAATTTGCCTGTTGCAGTGGGTTCAGAGAGCTTGTCTCACAAAACCAACGTCCCTCTGATTATGCATTTCCCTGCATACATGGAAATGCCTCCAGAGTAAAACCACAAGAGCCTACAGGTGACAAGAGCTTGTTCAGCAGGTAAAGAGAAATGGTCAACTGAGCAGCTACTATTATAAACACAGGAACCTGAACTGATGTAGGCAAAAGGAGAAATGCCATGCCAGAGGACAGGAATCTGACACCAATGATTAAAGCAAATCTCTAGGAAATGTTTCCCGACAGTGAAGTCTATTAGATTGATGCACAGGCTCCCAAGGGATACAGTGGAAATCCCATCTCTCTGCTCAATTGAAGAGAGGAAGTGAGCAGTAAAAATCGCAGTGCAGGATACTAAGCAAAGAGTGAAATGGACAGTGCCTATCTGCTCAGATTTCAGTTAGCAGGCTGTGGTCTGTATCCATACTAATTTCAAAAAGCATGGCAAGTCCAAGATGAAGGTGGTAGTGAGTAGCTTTTATTGTCTATAATTGAGAAGTGATCAAAGACATGTACCAAAATTATTTATAATTTGCTAGTGTCCATCTGTTGAAGAGAGGATAAGTGTTTGCCTCCATTCTTAGTTCACTGGTCATCAGTGCACAATATTAAAGACAGAAGGTTTTGAGTTTCTGTAACATACGTAGCCCTAACATTAAATATAGATTCACACATGCATGTTCATCACTTAATGACAGCAGAATCAAACAGAAGCCGCTCTGAAGCAAAGACAAAAATGAGTGAAAAATGGGATTGTGGTACAGTGGGGAACTGCCAAGTTTGTCAGCATATTTTTCCTCATGCCAGGTTTGGGATCACTCCTGGCCCCAACACAACTTTCTGCATAGAAAACTACGACTGTGTTTGGACATCACTATAAATTACTGTTTATTATAAACTATGGTCAATCATTATGAGAACAAGCCTAGACAAGCCTCACTTCTCTCTCGTTTTTAAGCACGTCCATGAGGAACAGATTGGAAACTTTCACTTCTGTTTTGACTAACCACAGTTTGTATGTCCAAACCCAGACAAACTATGTTAGTCAATTGTTCTTTACTGAAATAAGCCAAACTGCGGTTCACAAAACCAGCTTGTTTCAATGAAACATAGTCAAGTTTTACCAACTTTTGATTGAAATTTAATGCTAAAATGTGGACAGTTGGAAGTGGAAGCAAAAGCTTTCAGTCTTTCTTGTGGCTGCCCTGGAAGAGAGGGGAGAGGGAAAGTACACAAGACTTTGGCTTGCATAGGCTAGTTTGCATAATGTCATGGCTGTGCCTGACTTAGAAGCAGGCATGAAGTTCTTGGAGGATGAACTGGACACGCCCACAGGATGAAGACCTTGAGGAGCAGGCAGGCCCTCCAACTCTGAGGATCTCCTTGAGGGGCCCTCTGGGTTGCTACCTGCATACCCTACAACATTTCTCTGAAATAGGGACATTCCATTCCATAATAATAACTTTAATATTTATACCCCATATTTATAGCCCACCCATCTGATTGGGTTGCCCCAGCCACTCTGGGCAGCTTCCAACACATATAAAAACACAATAAAACATTGAACATTAAATACTTTCCTATACAGGGCTGCCTTCAGATGGCTCAGGGATCGGATAACTCCATACACTCCTTAAATTTCTCCAATGATAAATGGACATCCTAAAGAAAAGTGGGACATTCCGGGATCAAATCAGAAACTGGGACAGCTTCTCTAAATCAGGCACTGTCCCTGGAAAATAAGGACATTTGGAGGGTCTGTACCTGATGAAGAACCAGTGTTAGAAACTGATATATGAAAGCTAGGAGCTAAATGGCACCTTAAACCTAGGTTACAGGCGCAACAATGGAATGTTTAGGCACACTTTTTAAATAACAAGCATACAAAGCTGAAAATGAATGAACTGCAGCTAAAATATTATGATCATTTTTCACGTGCTCTAGTCCTTCCCCTGCCTACCCTCCTAATATTTTTCAGAGGGTCTCTTCTCCAGTATTCAGAGAGTAGCTGGAAGTGGGGAGGCAGAATGGGTCCTCCTTTCCTTCCACTCTGCAGTTTTAATCTGAAATCTTAGGCACAGTACTACACCCAGAGCTCAGAAACTGCTTGTGCTAATGAAATTCCCTGTCACAAAAAATGCGCCTAGAAAAATGGGAGCTTCAAACACTGTGAAGAATCCCTGGAACTTTCAGAGAAGGAGGTGGAGCTGCTCACCAGTGAGAGCAATGTCACCAAAAGCTTTGGGTCCAGGCTGAAGAGCAACAGCGCAGTATGCATGTACACACCCAGAGTCATTGGTCTGTTTGTAAGTAAGGGGTCTATTGATGAGTAGTGTATCTCTGGTACTCCGTCACTGCCTGCAGCTGTGGTTAGTGTGTGATTTGTATTGTTTCCTAATAAAATATATCAATTTAAATGCTCAGGTCATCGGAAAAACAAACATTTACATGTCATTAATACTATTTTTAGTTTTGCTTACTAAAGACAGGTCAAATAAACATGTTAAATCAGATCCCAATCTATTTAAGGCATTGGAAATGCAAAAATCCAGGAAACATTCTCCCCCACAAACCCCACCCCCCAAAATCCAGAAAATCTTCTGCTTCTCATGGCCATGAATGCAAAGCACTCTACTAACAAACGCTCCTAGCCCAGCAGGAATACAGATAGAAGGTATATAACATCAAAGAGTGGCAAAAGACAAATTAAAACTCTCTAAAAGTACACCTACACCCCCCACTCCTAACCATTTTTCTCCAGTGAGAATTTCAATGTAGCAGTGAAAATTCCTCCCCATGTCTAAGCCTCAACCCCCGCCTAAAAGATAAAGCTTTGAATGACATAGGATGGAGAGGTGTAGCTATTGGAAATGGCCCAGTTGTTTTTAGTCACTTTCTGATGCTCTGTCTGTACTCCTGGCTCAGCATTTAGCCAGGTGTGCTAATGGGTGCAGGGGGCTTGGCATCCATGGCCATGAGATGTTATGTGGGTTGCAGCCCATTTATGTAGGGGTACAAAGGGGCACTTGGGAGTCCTTCTAGCTTAGCCCCGCCTCCCCCTTCCAGTTTGACTGTTTTGAGTAGTCATTACAATTTCTCCCAGCAGCTATTTTATAATTAAAAGCAAGGATTTATAAAAAGCAGATTAAAAACCAGCAGTTTTCTGAGATACGCTCTGCTTGCAATTCCATTTAATCATGTGGCCCTGCAAAACAGAATTTCCATGCAACATGTCTCTTTTTCTCCCTAGGAATGTGGTGCTGTTTGTCCATACGACCGTTCCAAATTATTTACATCCTTACGTCACACGGTTCCGAGCAAATCACATTTCAGCAGGGCCAAACGCTTACTTAATTCGGAACTGTTTCTCTCTCAGCTGCTTCCGTCCTAATGTGGATGCTGCCTGTTTGAAATGTCCCACCCACGGTGTACTGTTTTGGGAATCTCTGCAGGGAACTCTGGGACAGGTGCCCAGAAAGCCTCTGAACAGTCTAAAATTACTTTTAAGTCAAGCAATGCTAATGTGAATGCAGAGCAAGCCCATAACAGTTTACACGAAGCCATCTGCGCTCAAGATGTGTCCACACAGCTGGTTGAGTCTCCTAGGCTGCCAAGGTTGGAGCTTGGCCTCATCCACACACCGGTGACAGTGTACCATGGATGGACCACTTGTTCCAGCAAGTTAGCTAATGGCTATCATTGTAGTTCCACAGGATCATAACCCACGCATAACCCAGGAAGGTGCTGCTAGGCCCTCAGCACCAGTGGGTGGTCATGACTACAAAGCCATCAACAAGGCTTTTCATTAGGTACAATTCAATGATACAATATGTCCTCAAGTAGTTGCTAAGAAATATAAATACAAGAGAGAATAATCCTCAAAGAAGCTGAATAGTGGCTGCAATCCAGACCCACCTGCACAAAGTGGGATACACAATTGCTATGAGTAAGTGCTGTCTGGTCTGAGTTGTTGGGCTATGCACTGTGTGGGGGAAGGTGGACATTCCTATATCTTCATTGCCAGAGGTTCCAGGTGAGTGGAAGAGACCTGTGATGGGAATTGATTGTGTTTTTAATCCTGAAGTCCTTTGTATGGGGGAAACTACAAAAGAAACAGCTGGCTGCCTGAATTTAAAAAGCATGGGGCTTGGCTCACTCTTTAATCAAAAGGGCCCCCAGCAGAGTTTAGAAACACAAGCATGTATAACATTTGTCTAGCACAGAAAAAAATAGGTTATTAGACCTTTAAATAACTCATTTTAGACACTTAAAATGTGCTGCTTTGTCTTTCTCCTGTCTCAACCCCTTTCACAGTGAATAGACCACACACTTTAGTAAGTTTAAATGCTTTACTCACATAATTTGAAGTTTCATTAATGCATCAGCCAACGCGACAGCAAAGTTAGCACAGGTAAAAACTTTTTGAGTACAAAATACAAAATCAGTTCCAAACGGGAGTCTGGGCTTTTCCTTTCCTTGGAGGTCTTTAAGCAGAGGCTTGACAACCATATGTCAGGAATGCTCTGATGGTGTTTCCAGCTTGGCAGGGGGTTGGACTCGATGGCCCTTGTGGTCTCTTCCAACTCTACGATTCTATGATTCTAGAGCCCAGGCATATCTGTCTGCTCACATGGTGTGAAGGAGAGAGAGAGAGAAAAGGAAACAGGAAAACCTTTACCTCCTCCCTCCCCAAAGGTGAGGGAGCATGACCTAGTGGAGCCTTCTCTAGCAAATTCAGGTCTATGGTCTTAGCCTCTTCAGGCATTAACTAACGTATAGTGCACGTGCATTGTTAGGTTTCACTGCAAAAAACTCCCACAACCTGCTTGTTGTACTTTGGGTCCAATAATTTACAATAATTCACAACAGCACAGCTAAGTGTAATGGGCCTGTGGCTGTGGTAGATAGTGCCCGGGACCCTGTGGGCTCTATTCCCTGTTCCAGCCTTCCTCAGCCTCTTGCCCTGTGTGCTGGCTGGGGCAGATGGGGACACCAGGCTGGGAATGACAAATCATCATATATCAGCTTGGTTTAATGCATTTCTGCCTAATACAGTGGTACCTCAAGTTACATACGCTTCAGGTTACAGACTCCACTAACCCAGAAATAGTACCTCGGGTTAAGAACTTTGCTTCAGGATGAGAACAGAAATCCCATGGCGGCGGCGCGGCGGCAGCAGAAGGACCCATTAGCTAAAGTGGTACCTCAGGTTAAGAACAGTTTCAGGTTAAGAATGGACCTCCAAAATGAATTAAGTACTTAACCTGAGGTACCATTGTACTGTAGCTAGGATCCAAAGAACCATGTAGCTAGTTTTGTTCGCTCTGTAGGGCTTTGGAGCTGCGCTTTTCAATAGCTTCCTCTACTGTCTGGCAAATCACAGAAAACCAGGTTAGAAATTGTTACTGAAACTCTCCTCAGTTTTGTGTTTTAACCTATACAGTTGCTTCTAGTGCCAGATGCTGTATGCCAGGTAGCTGAAGCCACAAACTCCCCCTGCCACCTGAAGCCCACCTACAATTCAAGGTGTGGTGCAGCCAGCACGGTGCCTTCTGATGTTATTGGACTCCAGTTCCCATCAGAGCCTGCCAGCATCGCCAATTGCAAGACATTAAGGGAGTCGTAGTCCAATACCATCTGAATGGCATCACTTTGTCTACCCCTTAACAAATAGTCACAGCTGTAGCTAAGCTAGTATGCAATGAATTATTTTGAAAGTCTGCTTAGACTGGGAAGTTATACTTGGTTCATTCCACTCCCCACCCCCGCCGCTGCCTAATTTTAGGTGGACCATTAAAACATTTTTGTTCTGCACAGCTTTTGGCTGGATATAAATGTCATTAACTCCACTCTGTTTTTTAATGCAAGATTTTTTTCCTCTTGTTCTTAATCCATTTTTCGTATTGCTTTAAAGTTAGCTATAAATTGACTTGAGCAACCTTTTGGCACCAAAAGGAAACTCTCATATCTATTTGAAGAGGAAGAGATATATGAATATCAACGCTTTAGTATTTATGACACCTAAACATGAACGTGTACATTCTGAAAATTTCCCGCTACTCTCCAACCCGGGTTTGAGGCTGGCGGTGGGGAAAGCAGCGCTTCCCCCATCGCCAGCCCCAGAGATTTTGAGACCTGCTGTCACTCACGGAAGACTGTACTAAGCTAAACGACGATCTGGTTTAGCAACAAGCAGGCTTCAAAAGTAATAGTTCTTTTAACTGAACAACATTTTGGGGCTGATACATCAGGCATACAGATATGCAATTGTTAATACAGTGGTACCTTGGTTCTCAAACTTAATCCATTCCGGAAGTCCGTTCCAAAACCAAAGCATTCCAAAACCAAGGCGCGCTTTCCCACAGAAAGTAATGCAAAATGGATTAGTCCGTTCCAGACTTTTAAAAACAACCCCCACAACAGCAACTTAGCATGAATTTTACTATCTAATATGACCACTGATCCATAAAACGAAAGCGATAAACAATGTACTGCATTCACACAATCTATCAATCAGTAGCTGAACTGGGTTCCACACAGTCACAAAAACAAAAAAAAGAGAGCTGCAAATACAAAACGGCAAAAAAAAAAAAAAAATAGCAAAAACAGACAGACCTCAGCGTAACACTCAAATTGGAAGCGTAACACTCAAATCGGAAGCGTAACACTTAAAACGGAGCACGTTCGGCTTCTGAAAAAAGTTTGCAAACTGGAACACTTATTTCCAGGTTTGCAGTGTTTGGTTCCAAATTGTTTGAGTACAAAGGCATTTGAGAACCAAGGTACCTCTGTATAGGCGCCTCCCCGTTTACGTGCAATCAACTTGCACACGACCATGTATATGCACAGCACCGGGAAAGAAAGAAAGAATTAGAATCATAACCAGAAATGGCGGGAGAGAGCTGGAGAGTTCTTGTGGCTCACAAGCAGACTCTTCCCAGAGCCCGAAGACGGCGTCAGTGTGGGTGGAGGAAGCCCCAAATCTCAGTGGGGCTTTGTTTAGGCTGCTCAACCTCCCCACAGGTAGCACACCAGCAGCACTTGCTTTCCTACATGTCCTGTATGCTCCTGCCAGCCCCAGAACTTCACATCTGGATATTTAGAGAGAAAGCTGGAGAGCAGGGGGAAATAGGCATTTAGAGGGTTTTTTAGAGGGTGCTCCCTGATTTCACTTATGCATGAGGGGCCCGAGAACATAACCTCCTGCATAAGTATATTTCTATTGGTGAAATTGTTGTCCTTCTAGAGTCTAGTGCTTGAATTGTGGCCCTTTTCCTTCTTTTTTAAAAAAAATAGCTAAGGGGATAGTCACAAAGGAAAAGCGAGGCAGGGCCCCTCTGGCCCACCTGTAATTTGAGCACTGCTTAAGCCTAATGGATGAGATGAAATAGAAATGTAATAACTAAATATAACCTGCCAGGTGACAGGCATACCCACATGTCTTTCCTCACTGCTTTAGCAGAAACATTTAGAAATTCCACTAAGGCCTGCTCTGGCATACATCTTAATTAACAATCTAAAGCAAAGGGTGAACAATGAAGTCCAAAATATGCTGATAACACAAAGCTGTTCATTACAGTAGAGTCCAAAGCAGTCTCTGAAAGAGTTGCAGAAAGATCTCGCATAATTGGATTACTGAACAACACAATGAGCACATGAAATTTAATGTTGATAAGTGAAAAATAGTGCATGTTGGGGAGGGAAATAATCTGCTCTCTGTGGTTGGATTTTTGAATAACTTGGGAAAGGGATTTTGAAGGCATTGTATATAGACCATTGAAAACACCACTTCAGCATACAGCAGCCATTACTAAGGCAACGAATGTTACAGATAGTTACAAAAGCAATGGAAATGGTTAGGGCACATCTAAAAATCATTGTGTGTCTAGCTGGACCTTGAGGACTTTGTTCTGTTTCTATCACCCTGGGTCAAATCAAATACTGTAGTATTAGAAAATGCACAAAAGATCAAGTTTTAGAAAATTCAAGCTAGGGATTACCAATTTAGAAACTATATGGTGTAGAGAACGTGTGTTTGTGTGTGTGGCTAAAAACTATTACAGTCATACTTTGGAAGTTGAATGGAATCTGTTTCGGAACTCTGTTTGACTTCCTAAACTGTCTGAAACCAAGGTGTGTCTTCCGATTGGCTGCAGGAAGCTCCTGCAGCCAACTGGAACCCACGTTGGATGTTCAGGTTCCAAAAAACGTTTGAAAACCGAACATTCACTTCTGGGTTTGCGGTGTTCCGAAGCCAAAACATTTGAGTCGCAAGGCGTTCGACTTCCGAAGTACAACTGTACTTGCCTTTGGCACAGCAATCTTATGCTCACATTATGTGAGGATCAAAGCTAATATCACCACTATTCCAGTGGACTGGCTACTATATCCAATGTAAGGTTAAAAAGGTAAAGGTAAAGGACCCCTGGATGGTTAAGTCCAGTCAAGGGCAACTATGGGGTGCGGCGCTTGTCATCTCGCTTCAGGCTGAGGGAGCTGGCGTTTGTCCACAGACAGCTTTCTGGGTCATGTGGCCAGCATGACTAAACCGCTTCTGGCACAATGGAACACTGTGATGGAAGCCAGAGCACACGGAAATGCTGTTTACCTTCCTGTCGCAGCAGTACCTGTTTATCTACTTGCACTAGTGTGCTTTTGAATTGTATCCAATGTATGATCAGCCCAGGAGCGGAGAGGAAAAACACACAAACAGAAAATACAACAATGGCATAAAAACATATGCCCAGCAGCCCTAGAAAGTCCTCCTGTGCCCACAAGCCAGCCATGCACTGGGAAAGCGCATGAACTCCTGATGATGGGGGGAAAGCCCAGCACATGCCTCTGCAGCGCCACATACACTGAACATGCACAATAATGCTACAGCAGTAGCACCAGTGGCAGAGACAGCAACAACCCTGAAACTGAAAGTTCCCAGGCATTCCTACAGACAGGCGTTTGAATCCCCTTATGCTTCTCACAGCCACCATTTTAGAACATTGCACAAAAAACAGAGGACTAGTATCTACAAAACATACCAGCCACATAGCTGGCTGGGCTGGATGTCTGTAGACAACCTGTAAAAGACCCACTCAGGTTGTGAAAGATGGTGTCGCCAAGCAACCCAAGGAGATGTTAAGGACATGCAACAGAGGCAGACACAGACAGGCACCCCAATAACATTAGCCTCCAGTGAGTCATTCCAAAGGGCATGGAGCTGGAAAATGGGGGGTGGGAGTTCAAGCCCAACTAGCGGGAAGAAAGAAAACATGCCTCCACTCACCATTTGCATGCACAGAGAAAAGTCAAGCCTGTGGTCAAAAAGGGGGAGGTAACAAGCCTTGAACCCACACTCAAACTGAGCAATGTTCTCTGAGACACTCAGTCACAGCGGCAGACCCAGAAAGTTCAATTCCCCACTGCCTGAAGCCCCAACACCCACCCATAGATGTCAGGAGCACAGGGCGTGCAGAAGGAATCCCATCCAAGTGGAACAGCTAACGTTTTATGTGCTGGAGCTCTACTGCTCAATAAAATGGGCCAGGCATGCAAACTGGAGCCAAGCAGGGCAAATGCTGCATAGGCTCCAGCTGGGAAACAATCTGGTCCTTTGGGGTAAGCCAACCCATTTGGCCCACCCTAATCCCTGTGACCAATCCACCCCACTTCTGCTATTTTGCTGGATAGCCCAGCCCTGCTGGGTGACCTCCCAGCAGGACCCCTTGACATCTCCATCTCCATTGTCATCCCCATCTCTGCCTCCCTCATCCCATTCTCCCACCCACAGCTGACTGCTACATGCACACTGGCAACATCACCCATCCCACTTGTTTCCCCTTTCAGACTCCAGGAAACAAAGTGAGCCAAGAATGGAAGGGACATTGCCCCTGAGCCCATCAAACGCCCTGTAGCCTGCCATGCTCCTACTGAAGTAGGAGAAAAGGATCCCTTTCAGCACTCCATGGCAACAAAAAAAGCAGCACATGCAGTATAGTCAAAGCCTTTATTGAGTAGCATACTGATAGAGTGCGCAACATGCTGGATTAATCTAGTAATAATAGTACTCTTCCATTCCAGCTCTAATCAAGATTACTCAGAAGTTGTCCTATCTGGTTCAATGGGGCATGCATCGGATTACAACGGTACACTACTGACCTATAGCCTTCACAAGCACAGCACAACCTCACTAGTACAGCATTTTTCTTTAAAAATGGGACAAAGATTCAGGCACAGCAGAGGCACCAGTGGCTGTTAACCACCAGAAGACAACAAACAGCACTCACAGTATCTTTAAGGTTGGGGTGAAAAAATATAGGGATCAGAAATCCAGAAGAGGGCAGAAGAGGGCAGAAAGGAGGAGAAAGCAGAGGGAGAAGAGCTGGCTCCTTCAATAGTAACTAAGACTTCTGAATTTAGACTGTTCCCTATTGGTCTTAGTCACAATATTTATCAACACGACTTGAATTAACCTGATGGTACTGGATAAACATGTTTTGGGAAGACAACAGTCCAGAAGTCAAAATAAATTATGTCTAGTTTACCAAATAAAATGTAATCTAGTGACTACAGTTTATTCTATGCTTTCTCCAAGGAGCTCAAGGTGGCATAGACAGTTCCCCTGTCATTTTTGCCTCATAACGTATTATGTGAAGGAAGCCACTCAATGAGCTTTATCAGGGATTTGGATCCAGTCTCGCCAATCTCTCCTGCTGTTTCTTCCCAGGCTCCTTTGATCCTGAAGGTAACATATAGTCACCATGGCAATAGTCAGTGACAACCTTCCCCCATGAATCTGAAAAAATTACCTAGTCATGACATTTAAGTTGGTGGCTATTGCCACACCTTATAGAAGTTAATTCCATACTTTAACAATGAGCTGTTAGAAGAAGTTTGGGTCTAGCTCCCACAAAGTCCTTTTAAGTACTGGTAGAGAAGTGAAACAGGAAATTGGCAGATGGAACAGCAGAAGTGTCTGTTGCTGTTTCCTAGAGATCCTTCAGATGGTCTGTTTATTGCTTGCACAAAGCTTATGTGGCGACTAGACTATGTCCGGTCTTTATTGAGCATTGAGACCAGCTAGTTATAAGGCAATGAGCTTTCATCCTGAGTTGATTGTGCAATAAGTTAACACTCCCTTCTTTTTGAAGAAAATTAAGGGGTCTGGAGTGATTATACCTGCCATATTAGGGGCCTCAAATATTTGTTGCCAAGCGATGGGGACAAGTTTGGTGGGGACTCTTCTATCTGAATACTTCCGAATGACATGCATCAGACATAAACCCATGCAGTAGTTCGTTATTTGCAGATTTTGGTATCACATGTCCATTGCATGCTTTCTGTTGACAGGAGTATTGTGGTTGTTGTTGTTGTTGTTGTATCACTATTATTAGCCCACCATTCACTCTAAGGTCCCAGGGCAGGTTACAACAATTAGAACACAATGTTAAAAACCGTTTAAAAGGACTTATGACTACAAACATAGGTCCTAAAACTATACATCTCAAGTGTTAAAAGTCAGGATAAAGAAATTGTAATTGTTTCAAGTCAGCGCCCCCAAAATGTTCTGCACTTTCATTATTGGTAAAGCCATGTTTCACAGAATCAAAATGGCTGACAAGAAAAGAAGAGATGTCAAAGAAACCACAATGTCGAAAGCAGCTTTTTATTGTAACAAGAAATTAAAAAGTGCACTCGGTTCACCAGCCAACGTATTTGTGATATATTCTGTCTATCAGCCCTCAACTGTGGCTCCTCAGTAACATGCCTCTTTTATCTTGAAATCACTTTTCAGTCTCTCTCATTTAGATTAATGCATGAAAAGCTGCACTAATTCAGATTTATTCTGCCTCTCCATTTAATGCCTTTCAGGCAACATAAAGCACGTTTGGAAATAAAAATTGATGCATGACTAACGCACGCCACCAGTATATTGGCGCAAAAGTGACGATCTGGCAGAGCTGCCTGTTAGGTTTTGCCTTTATTCCTACACATACACCCCAATTAGCCACAAAAGCTTTTCAGAGAGCAAGTGTTTGAGGTTTGCAATCAAGGTTTCTGGAGACTTTGAATTTCCCTGCAGTCATCAGCACTGAGACACACAGACCCATTCACAGATTTAGTCTGCCAGGATCATCCGAACAAATAACCATCCTTCAGACTCCTCAGGCTTTCCTCTGATCTCACACCCTCAAGCAGCAGTCCCTGCAACTGAGGGGGAGGAAGAGCATATTTCCCTCTGTCTTGTTTCTCCACACGAACTATAACCGCTTCCAGTTGCCACAAAATGTCCTGCTCCATCTCACAGGATGCCCTCAAACCCAAACCATCCAATTCCTACAAATGTAGAATAATACTAATTTTTTAGTTGATTCTGTGTGACCCACATTTCCTCCAAAGAGCTCAAAGTGGGATACAGGTTCTCTCTCTCACCATCACACCCACACAACTACCCTATGCTGGCAGGTTATGCTAAGAGGCAGTGACTGGCCCAAGGTCACCCAGAGAGCTTCATGGCTGAGTGGAAGGTTGAACCCTGATCTCTCCCGGGTTCTAGTGCAATACTCTCACTGCTACACTGCAATGGCTCTCAAACATTTACAGGGAACTTTGGAATTTAAAGCATATGAATATAAGAAGAGCCTTGCGGGATCAGGCCAAGACTTTTCTTGTCCAGAATCCCAATTAGAATATTGGCCAAAATATGCTACTGGAAGCTTGCAGCAGGACATGAAGACAACTGTCCTTCCTTGTTTTTGGCCCCTTCCCCTTCCCGCCCCCTCCCACAATCTGGAACCCAGAAGACTAGCACCTCCAGACCTGGAGGTTCCCTTTAGCTAACATGATTAATTCCCACTGATAGAACTGTCACTCATAAATTTGCCTAATCCCATTCTGGTCATAACACCTTGTATGTGGCAGTGAATGCTATGCATAATACAGTGGTACCTCAGGTTAAGTACTTAATTCGTTCCGGAGGTCGTACTTAACCTGAAACTGTTCTTAACCTGAAGCACCACTTTAACTAATGGGGCCTTCTGCTGCTGCCGTGCCGCCAGAGCACGATTTCTGTTCTCATCCTGAAGCAAAGTTCTTAACCTGAGGTAATATTTCTGGGTTAGCGGAGTCTGTAACCTGAAGCATATGTAACCTGAAGCGTATGTAACCTGAGGTACCACTGTACATGCATTGTGTGAAGGACTATGTCTGTGCTAAATCTACGATCACTAAATTTAATTGGGTGACCCCAAGCTCTTGTATTAAAACAGAGGGAAAAGGGGGGAAACCCTCTATCTCTCCACACATAACTGTATGTCACAACAGTGGCTAACCTGTGGCCTTCCAGATATTGTTGGGACCCCAACTCCCATTAGCACCAGTCATGTATGATCATGGACTAGAAGGAGACTCAGGTGCTAAAGGGGTTTTTATAAAATCAAAGTAGCCCAAAGAGAACCAAGCAGTGGCGTAGCCTGAGCTGCCAGCGCCTGGGGCCACACAGTGGGGGACAGAAATGGATGGAGTACACATGTGCATTCAAATGCCTAATGGCATCCGTGTCACCCAGGAAATCACAGCCACAGAGATAAGTAAAGAAGAGTTATTCTGTTGTCTGGAGAGGTCACTTCCTGGTTCGAATGGAAAAACTGTTTTCTTTTATTATTATTATTATTCAATTAATTTTTTATTAATTTTTCATTAATAACAATCCAATGGAGGCCACATTAATACAATACCAAATCATGCCAAATCACAATACAATAAAAAAGCCAATTCATCAGTTCCGAATTCAATGTTTTCGGATGACTTCTTGTGTTCCGGTTATCTGGCGTTGATGTTAATCCTTGGTCCTGCTCCAATTCTCTTAATTAGTCCAAATTCTACAATTGCTATCTTATTCCTTTGTTTTAGCAGCCACTGGTGTGCTTTCGTTCGTATTTAATAAATCCATAGCCATTAACTTACAGAGGGAATTTATATCCTGTACTTTCTGTGTGAAATATTTACCTTCTTCTTTTCCTTCGTGTTGTAATCAATCAATTTTCTTCAACATTGCCCCTCCTCCAAAAATTCATTTCTAAGTACGCCACAACTCCATTTTGCCTCTCCAAAACCGAAAGCACTCCAGCGTCCGGCCGTGACTCTTGGCTTACTTCCAGCACTTATCTCCTTTACTCCTTTCCAACCTTCTAACGAGCGGGTGTCTCGCCAAAACCATAATAAATCAAAATTAGAGTTCTCTTTAGTAGGCAATGTCACAAATCATCAAAGTATTTCACACAGTCTATTCTTTCAAGTACTCCGAAAAGAAAATTATAGGTTCTTGTTGAATCCCTCTTGCATTTCATATATAGTTGTAATCCATTCAGTGAAGGCTTGCTGAATCATAGCACAACAAATATAATGTAAATATAATGTAAAACGAGAACAAAGGCTCCCCTTCACTTACATAGCGTTCCAATTACGATAGCGAGAGTCCTCTCCAGATCAAAACACTGACACTCAGTGGCTGATTCATTTAGCAGGTTATCTTTCTCCTTCACCCAGAACACACCTGTTTCTTAAGTCCAAATTCAGATCCATTTTAAAAGAAACAGAAGCACCTCCACTCATGGCGACTGCCTTAGGGAGTTTCCAATATGTACAGTGCTATGCCCTTGCATTCCATTGGAGCGAGAGGCAGTTATCGGAAGATCGGGGGGGGGGGCTTGTAAGGATAATTACTCCCAGATTATCCTTAATTAACTGTACGGGTGGGATCCGCTGTTCGCCATGGCGGGAGTGCTGGAAGTTGGAGAAGTTGTTTTCAACATAACCCAGCAATGGAAGGGCGCAGCTCTATTGAGGCAGCACCAGGTGTTGAAATTTTGTGCCCCTAACAATTTTGTACATGGAGCAATCACCCCACTAAGCTGAACCTGCAAGAGTGTTCATGCCAATGTCAAGATCTGCATCAAGGACTTCCTGTTTCATATTTAATTCATGTATGTTTGTGCAGAATCTAATAACAGTGCCTTGACATTTTTGAAACCAGAGTAAAAGCCAGTTAAATAGACACTGGAAATGCCAAAAAGAAAAAGAGCACAAATTGCTAATTGAACCAATAGGCTATAGGACAGATGGGGAATTATCTTTTTAGGCTGCCAATTTAGCAATGCATTCCTGCTGCATGGTAGTTCCAAGACAACATCCTGGAACCACAGCAGTGAGGTTCATGGAAAAGCAAAACAAAAAGATCTTAGGAAATCATGGTAAGACATGGAGGCAAAAATAGGAATTGGTACCAAATGTTGCCATCTTAGGAATATGAAATCGTAAAAGGCGGGACAAAAGAAAAATAAGGATGATTTATGGAGAGGAAGGAAACGCACATAGGGCATGGATATAGGGAGGGATTTAATTCATTTAAAAGATACAGAATAAAAAGCAGCTTTTGACACATCACCTGATGTCCACATGTCCTCGTCATCTAATACATAAAAATAATTGAGGACACAGAAATTTCTCTAAATTAGATTTGTCAGGTGTCAGTAGACCCTAACAGAATAACACTAAATACAGAAAGTGGAGGTGTTCCAGATGCAGGTTGGGATTAATTCCATAGGAGTTTCTTATGAGAACTGCAGAACAGTCTCCACAACTACCTCCCTAACATAATCCTGTCCTCCCTGACAGTAATCTCGGGCTCAGCATTTTAACACAGTGAATAAGCTATACTTTTCCACTTCGGACTACAAAATCTATTTTTCTTTTTAATTTATTGATTCCATTTATATCCTGATTCCCAGTCAAGGTTCCTGAGCTGGCTAGCAAGTATACTTCAGATTTTTTTATTCCTAGAAGGCCTTCAAGTTGCCTCTTCTCACCCCCACCCCACTGCTGCTTCTTTCGCACACAAAAGCTGCAAAAATGCATCTCTTCAAATTTATTAGAGGCCTGAGATCAATGGGAGTTTTACTACCACCATATTGAAGAGACTCCAACTGAACTCACCAAGCTGGTCGAAGGATTATTGCAAAATAAACCGATGCCAGATTTTCAGTGCTTGATAAGGACTTTGTAACCTCCATTATAAACATGGGTCTATCCTCAATAACTGGGACAACACTTGCTGAACATAAAAAAAGAAATATGTTCATTTTACTATTCAGGCATAAAAGCTTCTGAGGAGACAGGTCCCTAGACTTCTATGCATGAGGCAGGCTGGTGGGCTATAAGGCTGGTCTCAAGGAGAGCGCTAAGTGGGATCCAGAAGCCTTTTGGGAGAAGCCTATACAGACCATGACTGACAGCCGGTCTGTTTTTGACCTATCAAACTCTAAATGGCTGACAGCCACACATGGTTGTCATATCCAATTATTTATTTGCAGTTTTCAAACTTTCCAGCATGGAAGTGCTTTTCCTGCTGAAAACATGTAACGTGTGAAACACCATCAAGCTTGGTGGATCAGGGGGTCCAAGCTTGTAACTCTGTCAAAAAAAGAAATGAGATTTTTCTAGCATGACTTATTTTTGAGAAACCCATGCTGGGTCTCAGTAAACACAGCATCCTTTTCTAAGTGCTCACAGACCAACTGTTGAACAATCTGTTCTTTGAACTTCCTTGGTATTGATCTCAAGCTCACCAGTCGGTAGTTACCTGGGTCTTCTTTTCCCTCCTTGTGTATATAATTTCTTTTCTTTTTCAAAAAAAGTCACCTGTTCCAAGACAACATCATAAAGTATACTGGGGAATGGATGAAATGTTAGTAGGGCTTGGAAAGGTTGAACTTTCCAGAGCCTAGCTGCCCACCTCCAAGTTTAGCCATCTCATAATTTCAGTTTCAACCTCTTCCTCACAGTGAGGCTGTTTTCTCTCTTCCTCCTTGTTTTCCATGTACTTGGGCACAACTATATGCCTGTCTAAGCAAAATTGCAGGGGGGTGGAGATGCAAGTGCACCACTGGCAGACGTGGTCCCTAGCTGAATTTTTGAAATTTCTAATACTTGTAGTCATAGAACAAATGGCATGTGCAGGTGGTGAGTGGGGAAGTCGTGGGAGACAGGACTTCAAAATGAGGAAAGGAGGAAGTGTGGCAGCCCAAGCAACTCGTACAAAGAACAAAGCGGGGAAGGATGTACTCACACTGAAAAACTGGAATTCTAGCCCTCAGAAGAGACTAGGCTCTTAGTCTTTATCCAGTCTGTGGCACTTTTTTTATATATAATACTGCATCAGATCCCCCATCTATAGAGGCTTTCATGAAAGCTTAAATCATTCCAGAACATCACCCTACCACAAGGCCACAGCAATCCATTATTCCAAAAATCTCCTCAATGGACAAATCACAAATGTGGCTAAATCGCCTAAGAGAAAGCCAGCTGTGTGTTAGTGTGAAATGTTGTATTGTATGTGGGGTTCAATCCCCAAATTATGTTAACTTCCCTGGCTAGTGCCCAGTTTTCTTTCACATTGCCCTCGGGTTGTTAGAATGCATAATGTGGAGAATTGCCCAGCAATAAGGTGCAACGTGAATAGTAGTGCCACCCAGCAACTCAAAAGTACCAACATGAAAAAACAATGAAAAGCACTATGGAGAGAAACAGAATCCTGTGGATAACTATTCTGGCAGGAAGAATTGTGATGAGCTTTGACAGTGACATGGTCAGTGGATGAGGCTAGTAGAACAAGACGCATGCAGATATTTTCCTTTACTTTACCCCTCTTACATTGCTGAGCTCCAAAAGAAATGTTCATGGTGATGTGTGGTGCAAAAAAGGATTGTGACTTCATTTGGAGGATGTTATGCATTGAGAACTGGTGGATTCAGGAACAAAAATGAATGAATTGGGTATACATTGCATCTCCTACTGCTCTTGTGATTTCTATACAACTTTCAGAATATGAAGTTGTTTACAGACTTAATTCATCCTCCAAACAAGGTCATGAATGTTCCTAATTTACAGAAGGGAAGTTGATGTTGAGTGGGTAATCACAAGGCTTGCTTATGACCAGACCACCCAGTAAATAGTGGATTTTGCTGGGATTTGGACCCCGATCTCCCAGCTTAGTTCTCTAGTTACTGGGTCACACTCCTGTGTTTTTAGGGAGTGGTTCACTGAAGGAGAAACCAGGTGCCTCCAGTAACCAACCAATTGAGGATGCAAGTCATGGTAAACTGTGATGCTTCGAATACACAAGCTTAAGTTTCTCTCACTCATCTGCCCATTTGTGCCAGTCTGCCTGCCTTAAAATTCCATGTTACATCTTGCGCTCAGATGATAGAAAATGGAGCAGCAGATATAATGATCACATTAGTCACTGAAGTATGCAGCACATCAGTTCCATTTCCATGTTCATTCCTAAATCTCTAATGTGTCTCTTTTAAACTTTTGGCGTGCAGATCTTCTGTATATCTAGGTTGGTCTAAATAACTGGAGAAAATGTTTTAGTAAAATGTATGCACAGGTACTCTTACAGCAGAATATATGTGTAAACTCAAAGCAAATGCCAGAGAGTTCAATGGCGCTTACTCCCAGGTAAGTGGGTATCAACCTGAACACTGAGGACAACTGAGATTTTATCACTGTGGGATTAAAAACTGAATAGGCTTTTCCTCATTCCCATTCCAGAAATGTCCAGAAGGCTATCTTGTTCCACGGGTTGTTGCATAGGTACCCCAGAACACAACAATATAGTTGATATATAATTGAAGTATTAAACAATAGATGTCAGACTACTAAGCAACAATATTTTGAAAACTGGAAGGTATTGTAACACCATAGGCTGGCTGGAATAGTACTTTAAGTTTTCATGTTTGCCATAACTGAAGAGTCACCTCACCCTCTGAAAGGAATTGAGAGTCAGATAAAAGGTTTGTTTTGGATCCTCCTCTGCTGAGGAAAGATAGCTGTAATTTTCTCTCAGAGCCCCTTCTATGATTTTTAAGTTAGCGGAGTCTGTAACCTGAAGCGTATGTAACCTGAGGTACCACTGTATTTATCTGGTACAAGATCATATATCAGAAGGACAAACCAAAATTCTAGCCCATCAACCCTAAATTTCCATGACAACAACTGCAATTTATGTCAGAATTAAAACTTCCCCTTTGCAGCTATGCACTCAGTTTTTATCACTCTGGAGTCTTCTTTAACCGTCTGAAGACTGCAAACACCTGGAACTAATTAAAATGCAGCAGTAGGCAAAACTACACTGTACTAGAACCATTATGTATCAGAAGCTGTGCGCTGCCATGTTTGATGGTAAAGCCCTAAAAGATTATTGTTTGGTTACTACTGACCAGGATCACTGGTGGCAGAGGGTGGACCAAGTCCGAAATCTTTTTGGTGCATTCTCCAATATCTCTGACCAGGCATTTCATGCCATTACAGCAGGGTTGAAGAGTCAAGTGTGGGTGCCGAATGGAGCTCTAGCGGCTACTGAAGGGAACACCTCCGCTACTTGAAGTAACAACTACAAAGATTAATCCAGGAGTTCCCTGGTATCAAAGCTCCTAGGGCTGTAGAATTACTTCCTGGCATTCCAGCTCACAAATCCAGATTGGATTAATTTCAGTGCACATTTTTAAGGTTCTCTTTGTTGCCAAGGTTTTTCAGAGAGGGTGAGCTGAATGCAATATGAAATTCTCCTCTCTGATCTCCAGTGATTTATTTATTTATTTAGATATTTAAGTCATCTAAAATTTGATAAATGCATTTTAATTAAATTGAAATAAGTAAATCAGAGCCTGTTGCCATGGTGAATTAATGTGATGTCACAGGCTCCAGCATCTCGATTTCAGAACAGAATCGGGCAAGAAAGCACAGTGGAGGATGTGGAATTGTAAACATCTATTTTAAGGCAAATGGGTTTGATAATTAGCAAGAAATTTGGTGCAGGAAAAAAATCATTATGACATTTGGAGGGGAGTGGTTGTAAAAGGTAAATAGTAAAGCTGTTTCAAATACTATAAAATAATAATCTTGTAAAGATCCACATTATTAATGGACCTTGCTTTCAGAACTATTTTTTTCTTAAAACAACAGCAAAAACAACAACTGTGTTTACAATGACACAACTCAACTTTCATGACTGTTTAGCTTTTATTTTGAAGCAACAGTTTCTCATGTGTGTATAAGCCCTGAGCTCTTTTGGGAGGAAGGGTGAGATAGAAATACAGTAAACGTTTTTTTTACATTTCTTGATTTCCCTGACATGTTTTCAGATATTTTGCCATTTCACAGTGAAGCCTGCTGGAATGGCAAGATCTCCCCCTCTTCATCACCACTATGGCCGCTGCCCAATTTCTTGACTCTCCTTCTGGCCCAATCTGCACCATCTTCCATAAGGCATATGAAGATTACTGTTCCCTCTCCTCACCCCCCTCATGCTTGTTTGCTTGCTCAGAGAGCACTGGTGAACAGGCAGCAACAGAAAATAAATACAGTGGTACCTCAGGTTACATACGCTTCAGGTTACATACGCTTCAGGTTACAGACTCCGTTAACCTAGAAATAGTGCTTCAGGTTAAGAACTTTGCTTCAGGATGAGAACAGAAATCGTGCTCTGGCGGCGCGGCAGCAGCAGGAGGCCCCATTAGCTAAAGTGGTGCTACAGGTAAAGAACAGTTTCAGGTTAAGTACAGACCTCCGGAACGAATTAAGTACTTAACCTGAGGTACCACTGTAAATAAAAGTACCAGAGCCAGGAGGCTCTAGGAATTGGCAGTGCCCACGACTCACTACTAGGTCATAGGCCTTGGCAGCTGCCCAGCAATGCCGATCCCTGACGCCAGCCCTACTTAAGGGCTCTAAACCTGTGTGCCAAATAATCTTGCCCATGTCAGCAGTGCTAAAGGCTTGTGCATTTTCACCTATTAAAATCATATGTGAGCCAGATTCTTCAGTGCACCTTCCAGGAAGCCACGCAAGGCGAATGGCTGCAGATCCTAAATGGTCATACACCATATATTCACATTTATTTATTCAATTTCCATACCTCCATGTAACCTCACAGAACTCAGGACAGAGCAAATGCTGCTGTCCTCATTTTATACTCAACAACAATCCTGTGAGGTAGGTTCAGCTCAGACCAAGTGGCTGGCCTAAGGTCACCCGTTAAACTCAGGGCTGAGAAGGGAGATCTGAAGAACTGAATATCTCCTTAGACCAAGTCCCACACTCAAAGCAATACACCTGTGGCTGGGTTAACTAAGAAATGCTGCAAATGAGAACTGTGCAAGATGCTTTCCCATCTCCCTTTGCAAAGTTTCTATGTACTCTGCAGCCTAAGACTTCAATATGATTGATTGCTTCAGTCACATATTCATCATTTCTTTCTCTTCATCCTTTCCCAGCACTACCTTCCACCAGCATCTTCTGTCAAGTTTGCCCAAAGTTACACATCATAAACTGTTCTTTCCCCTTGACTGTTCTGCTAACAGCCTAGCTGCACAGAATTAGGTAAAGGTAAAGGGACCCCTGACTGTTAGGTCCAGTCGTGGCCGACTCTGGGGTTGCGGCGCTCATCTCGCTTTATTAGCCGAGGGAGCCGGCGTACAGCTTCTGGGTCATGTGGCCAGCATGACTAAGCCGCTTCTGGTGAACCAGAGCAGCACACGGAAACACCATTTACCTTTCCACCAGAGTGGTACCTATTTATCTACTTGTACTTTTTGGCGTGCTTTTGATCTGCTAGGTTGGCCGGAGCAGGGACTGAGCAACAGGAGCTCACCCCGTCGCGGGGATAGGCTCTGAGAGTTGCACCACCACGGCAGTGACAAAAAGGCTCTCCACGGCAAGAGCCCTTTCCATAACCACTCTTACATCTTGCTTGAATTGTACTGAATAAAACCTTTGCATTCTAGATTAGATGGGTCTTTGGCTTGTTCCAGCAGGGCTCATCTTCTGTTGCAGGCACTTGGGACATGCTCTCCTTCTAAGTTTTCCCAAGACATTTGGCTGGCCATTGATGGAAATGAGAGTGCTGGACTAGATGGAGACAAACTCCTAGGAGCCAAGGAGTATTTGGTCCCCCAAATTTCATGGGCTTTGCCATTTAAATGATGTGCATCCACCATGTCATGTGATAAATTATGTGGGGTGGGGCTTACTTGGGCCCCCCAAATATATTTTTTCCAAGTTGGCACCCCTGGAGACAAATTGGCCTAAAAACACAAACTCAGTACAAGGCTGAAGTGACATCTGAGCCTTTAACACCAAACCATTCATTTGACACAACATTTACCGTATAATATTCATTTTGCAAAAGGCAAACAAGTGAGGATCAGGCACAAGTGATTTGCCAAAGGCTGCAAGGCGGAGGTGGAATATGAACCAAAACGCTTGTTTCCCTACCAGATCCCTCCAATCAGCGCCTACCTCCAAGTAATTTATCCCCCTTAATTTCAACTAGGCCTAGACCCTAGCATTTGCATGTGCAGTGTGAATGTCTCTAAGGAGGATCCCTTGGAGTGTGACTAGTTTCAGAACACGACATCAGTAATTATTATTATTATTATTATTATTATTATTATTTTGCTATTGGTATCAGCTTTCGTGTGCATGCACACTTCTTCAGTTACTCATACCAATAACAAACTTAGTTGGTCTCTAAGGTGCTACTGGAAGGAATTCCTTTATTTTGTTTTGACTATGGCAGACCAACATGGCTACCTACCTGTAACTAATAATAATAATAATGTAACATTTATACCCCACCCATCTGGCTGGTGAGGACCCATTTTTCATTCATGTATTGGTCTTTAGGCTAACTTCTAAATAGGGCTATCCTTAGGTGGTCCTGAACTTAGTATTATCTGAATGAAATCAGGAATTTCATATAGCTATTCTGTTCTTCTTTCCAAAAGACTTTCCTCTGAGCTTTCCATGATGTGTTGCCATAGCTGTCAACTTACAGATTTGAAAATAAGGGACCAGCAGCCTTGAAAATAAGGGACCAGCAGCCTCACCTGTTGCACGCACTTCAGTCTTCCTGTCCTCCTGCAGTCTGGTCAAACTCATGCTGGTAGCTTCGAGAACACTGTCCAACCAACTTTGTAACCAGAGGTTCAACTGAATAGAATCTGAATCACATGCACCACAAGGCCTATGCAGCCTCAACTTAAGATGGCTCCCCGGCCTGGCTTTGCACTGCAAAGTTTGCAGCAGCACATGTAACAAAATGGCGTCCAGCATTCAAAAACCCCCTCAGCTTGCATTAACTAGCCACACACAC
This sequence comes from Podarcis filfolensis, assembly GCF_964270895.1. NCBI lineage: Eukaryota > Metazoa > Chordata > Lepidosauria > Squamata > Lacertidae > Podarcis > Podarcis filfolensis. Next base: position 43,941,384 of record NC_139612.1, on the reverse strand, counting down.
ACAGCCTCCCCCCCCCCACGAGATCTCCTTTCCTTTTCCCCCACCATGTGCCCCTGCTCCAGACAGACCTTTTCGCCAGCAAGGGTGAGTGGGCCGTCGATGACGTATCCATGCGATTCCGATCCGAGCACTCAGCACAGGTATGTTCAATTTCTGAGCCCCTCTGAGCCAAAGGCAGAAAGCCCAGCCAGCAGCCTAACGAAGCCTCAAGGAAAACCACCGTCACCTCTCCGCTGGGAAGCGCTGAGCAAAGGCGAGTCCCCAGGGAACACAGCTGATTTGATCAGCACAAGGCATGCAAGCTCCACCCCCCCAGTCGTTCTTAGACTTCTTATTGGGTGAGCAACACAGCCAAGCAACATAGTTGGAGCCTCCCTCCTCCCTGGCCGGCAGGGAGGGAGGGAGAGGAGCTGCTTCCTTTGAAATTTAAGGGACATCATGTAAGGGACATTTAAGGGACATCCATCAATAAGGGACAGCAGTGGGACATTGCGCTGGAATAAGGGACTGTCCCTTCCCTTCAAATAAGGAACACTTGACAGCTATGTGTGTTGCATGTGTATTTATCTTAGATGCATTAAGTTTCTGCTAGTGGGGCTCCTGTAGACATCTGGCTGACCACTTTGTGAACACAGTATGCAGGTAGGGCTATTCTTAGGGGCCAATGAAGAGGTAAGAGATAGAGGCAATGTTATTGTTAGGGGAGGGGTAGTACATCTGGTAGCAAACAGGCCGTGCTCATTCTGAGGTACTTTGTCCACCTTTGGTCCCCACCCTGCACTCAGCTCTCACCCGTGGCTCCTAGAAGCTGTCAGCATGCAATAATGGCCACATCCTGGGAAAGAGCTTTGACTGGTGAGCTAAACCAGGTGAGGGAAGCTGATGGGTCTCAAACCCTCAGTGAGTTAGGAACTTCTCCTGCATGCGAAGACAGGCTCCAGTGGATGAGACCAACAGTGGGCCCAACAGTCAAGAAGGCAGTTTCTGCACATGCTGTAGAGCAGAGCTTTCCAAACTTTTCATGTTGGTGACACACTTTTTAGACATGCATTATTTTGCGACATGATAATTCAGTTTTGCTAGCAAACGGGAGGTTAAACTAACCCCTTTCCAGCCCCAGGAGGAGCGTGGGGAGTGTTCGTGCAACACACCTACACGCTGCGGCCGACACACTAATGTGTCGCACTCGCAACACACAGTTTAGAAAGCTGTGCTGTAGAGGGACATGAGAGGCACATGGGAATCGTCAACCTGGATCAGCCCAGAACCTCCACATACACTGCCCAGGCTTGTGCCCCTGAGAGGTCACATCGGTGCTGCTAATACAGCAAAAACAAGGTGGTTTTACTTCACCCCTGGAGGCACACTGCATTGTGTCTCAAGATAGATGGATGCCAACAAAGTTCTGCTCCAGACCACAGCAGGTTAATGCACTTGTCCAATAAACCCAGGATTTCCCATTTTCACAATTTCAGGAAGTATTTACATCTCTTCTCAACTTTTCATCATACATAAAACTCTCACTTCCAGGTCAATGATTTGGGTAGGAAGAATGAAATGGGTCAAAATGCATTACAACATGTATTCTTTGGCGGGGCGGGAGGGACTTTTATTTTATTTTTTGTGAACACCTTTAGGTTAGCAGCCCTGTACAGAAAGAAGTCAGGTCCTTAGTCATACTAATTTTCTCCCCAGCCCAGGCCCTCAGCACTAAATTTGAGTGAGAAATTTTTGAGAGAAAAGGGTTCCTTCAAACCTGCAGTGACTTCTACTGAGCTGTAGCTTTCTGAAATCAAGAGGCATGATTTTACACAACATGAAGCAGTGATGTTTTGGTGTAAGGGCAACCCTACACCCCTCTGCTCAACTGAGGCTGCTATCATCACAACCAACCACATCCCCATTGGGCACCCATCCATCAACACACTATGGTTCTCTTTTCAGTCTGCAGCCTTTCCGTAGCTTACAAAGTGTCCCTGAGCAACTCAACCCCATGGATTTTTGAACTGGATAATTCAATATTCCTTTCAATACACACTTATCTGAACAAGTGCAGCTGAAGTATTAGAAAAGTAAAGGGACTTAATTCATAAACTTTGACATGTAACTGAAGTACATATTGGGAATAGCTCCCCAAATATTCCTCCTTTGGGAATAACAATTCACCACGTAAATAAGAATGTGATCTAAGGTTGCAGGGGGCAGGGTTAATAGGGTTTCTTTAAACAGCAATGTTTGAGTCCTCAGTAGGAGAAGGCCATGGGACAGCACATGCTTTACGTTAAAAAGGTCCCAATTTCCATCCCAAAGATCTCCAGTTAAGGCTGGCACAGATCCACTGGAGACAACACATTAGATGGACCCATGGTCTAAGTATAAGGCAGTTAAAATGTTATAGAATTTCAAGTCGATAACGATGGCTGGACAAGAGCAAAAGAGATACCTAGTCGTTTCACAACTGGCAACGAGTCAAGCAAGGATAAATTGCGGCAGATGGAAAACATCACCGAAGAAAAATATATTCCATTCGGATCTTTGAAGAGCTTTCAACAATCACTCCACCCTCAACCTCCTCCATAGCTGCATAGGGGGGAAACTCGCCCTCCTCCCCGCATTCCCCACCGCCTGCATACTCGCGCGCCCGCGCATTGTTTACACAGGTCTGAGAAGTCTTTGGTTCAAAGCAGAGAAAGGCAAAGATCTGTTCCCAAGGGTTAAACGCTGGGATTGTTGAAAGCCCGCGCGCGTGCGTCCCTCACACTTAACAGAAGGAAGGTTGCTAAAGAATGTGAAACGTGAGCTCGACAGATCCTTCCCCACTAACCGCTTCCCTCCCTTCTGCCTTCAATAATACATTTCAACAACAGCCTGCTCTTCAAATCCCTTCCAAAAGGGGGAAGGGCTCAGGTTACACTGAAAGGGGTGGTGGTGTATTTTTCCTTCAAGACTCATCACCGCCGAGATGATGAGTCTTTTCATTTTTGTTTCATTTCCCGCGCAGTCAAATGAAAGAGTTTGTTTTGTTTTCATTAACCTGCCAAAATTCCGGGATGGGGGAAGAAGACGAGAAGAAATCCATTTCATATGTGTATGTTATATTCATCCTATTTGACGCACCTTAAGAAAGAGAGAGGTCGTGTTTTTTAAAACTGTTTCCACTTTCTGGGGTTCTTCCTCCCCCCGCCCCCGATCCCAGGAGTTGCTTGTTGTTTTACCCCATGGGAATTCGCTCTGGATACCTCTCCTTCCACATTTCCTCCTATCGAGCCATTAAAACCTGAGTAGTTCGGGAAGGGAAGTTTTTCTATCACACCTCCAAGAGCTTAGCAATCTTGCCCGCGCCCCTTCCGCCTACATCTCTCTTCCACCCCCCAGCCACAAAAAAAAAAAAAAAGGAAACGTGGGGAACGGAGCAATCATGGTAGGAGCAAAGGAGCAGCTTCTTTTCTTCCCCTGTCACGACTCCTTCCCCTCTGCTGAGGACCTTGGGCACATCAGCCGCAGGAAGACCGAGCCAGCCCCGCTCCCCAGCCCCCAAGCGATGTAGCCTGAGGACGAATGCTCTTTGAAGCCTGTAAAGATCACTTTCCTCCAGGAGGACATTCTTACCTTGAGATGCTTCCTTATTGTCCCATCTTAGCTCCTTTGTGTGTGTGTCTGTGTGTGGGGAGGGAGGGAGAGGGGCTGTGTGTGTGGTTGTTTTTTTTTAATATATAGATATGATTTTGTTGCACACACACACAAAAAAAGAAAATGGTTAGAAATCCTGTCAAGTCATGTGATTGATTGAATTATTCCCACCCCTCCTTTTCTCTCTCTTTTTTTCTATCCCCCCCCCTCCGCTTTTAGGACAATACTCGGCTGCCTTTACTCAATGTGTCAGGCCAAACTGGCTGATGACAGAGAGGAGGAGCGCGGCTGCCGCTGCCAGGGCTTGGCTCTCTTCGCGGCAGCCGGGGCTGAAGATGAGGATCGAGCCTGGAGGTACCGGTGCTGTTGATTAGGGTCTGGCATCTCACAGTGATGCCTTGAAGAGTAGGAGGGCAATTCTCTCCCCACCACACGCGCACACACAGATGTACAGACGTGCAAATATATATATATGCTCTTCCTTTTCCTTTGCCCCCTCCCGTCCCTGCTTCCCAAGTCTTTGCGGAGAGGACCTCGAACCGAGTCTGGGAAGGCAGCAGAAAAAGCCGGGTCGCTTCTGCCTCAGTGCAGCACGTGTCCAAAAACACACACAAAAAACCTTGCTCTGATTTTTCCTGACTGAACCACCGTGCTAACTGAACTCCCTGCCTATTGATGTCAGGCAGGCGATTTCACAATATTATTTTCGGCGGGTAGATAAGCCTACCCACTCGTTTAGAACATTTGTAGGAGCTTTAATTCATTTTCGTCTATTCTACTGTGGTTTAAACTTTTTGTATGCTTTTAAGTACGTTTGTAATATTTTTGTGATAATTTTAATCTGTTTTTTTTTCCTGGGGGGACGCAAGGGTACGCATAACCCTGAACATTTTGTGAATCTAAGTTTGGCCTCATTGAGGGGCAGTATTTCAATACAAGTAGGAAAATGAGGGTACCCCTAATTTTTTTAAAGAAAAAAAGCACTGATTTTAATTCTTGATCCTTTTTTTGTAAAACACTTCAAGGTTTTTTGTTTGTTTGATGGAGCAGTATATAGATTTTATGAAAATTAACGAAGAAATTTTAAAAACTAGTTTCCTGGAACTGCAGGTCGGAAATTGGCCCATTTCCCTTTCTGCAGATCTGAATTCACTCTACTTCAGCGATCCTTCCGCAGTCAGAATGAAACAAACGGGGATATAAAGCAAAGTAATGTTTACACTTAAGGCTATTCAAAATCATATGTCCATGTTATCAGGGGAACCTGCCTTCTGTGAGGTACCTTAGCAAAATATTTGTCCTAGTACAAAATGGGACCCTAGTACAAAATAGGACCCCAGAAATCTTACCAGGAATCAATCAGAAATAGATTGGAAGAATGCTAGATTTGGGCCACACCATGTTATAGCATCCACACCATCAAAAGATTGTCATCAACAAGGTGCCTTACCATCATGTCCCATGGCCAAGAATAAAACATACCTCAAAACAGGCGGGGGGAACCTGTGACCCTCCAGATGTTGGCAGACTGCAACACCCACCTCCCCTAACCATTGGCCATGCTGGGGCTGGGGCTCTTGGAGTCAGGTGTCCAAAAACATATGAGAAGAGACATTTTACCTCTGCATTATACAGATAACATGCTTACATGTGATAATAAACATACAATTAAATAGAGCAGAAATCAAATAAGGAAACTAAATACGTTTATATTTAGCTACTTTTGCACCACAAACTAACCTTTGGGACACCCAAATATTATCATTCTTAATTACTGCTACTAGTGGTTATTTTTATAGTCTTTCAGGATACAAATCAAAGGCAGCTAACAAGGAAGCATGACACTATATTGTAAAATTCACGAAAAACAACATTAATTTATATAAAGTAATCAGGTTTCCCAAGTGGTGGCTCTGTTGTGGGCAGGAGATTGCTCTGCTGGAGCAGATTTAGAGTCTTTTCATATAACTGCTTACTTCTCATCCAGTCCGCCCCCACTGCTAATTTTTGAAACCACCTTCATACAACATTGGCCATGATCCATATTGATTTTGTGGTTTCTTGACAAATATTGCTCTTTGGCTTGTGTTTTCTTAAAGCAGTTTCAATCTGATTCAAAAACTGGATACGAAGTGAGCGGTAACGTGAACATATCCTAACAGGGATTGTTATTATATTTTTTAACATTTGTGGTATGTTTCTCAGGACTGATGTATAGAATGCTTTACTTAACTCATTATATGGTTAGATGAAAAATGCTATTGATTTTTGAAAGAAATTTATAATAAACAGTAACTTCCTAATAAATTAGAGATGCCTTTGAAGAAGGTCTTGAGAACCTCCAGAGGTGGTCCACAGACATCTTTACGACAAGTCTACTCTTAATGCTTATGGGAATTTACTCTTGCTAATAATATACATTTGATTATTAATAGATGAAAATAATTGTACTCTCCCAACAATTGCACTATGCTGTTAGACTGCCACAAAGTCTGGAAAAGCCCTGTGTATCAATAAGGAATTTTGCATCTTATCTCTTTATTTTCCATCTCTATGGTAGCTGATAGAATGCCGCATCAAGATCTTTACGAACATGTGGTTGGTGAATGAGATGCCATAGACAAAGTAGGACAAAATTATCATCTTCTTCATCATCCTCATTATATATTTATTTATATATCGCTTTCCCCCCCTGATGAGACACAAGGCAGTTTACAGATAAAAACAAGAACCACTAAAAACTTAGAAGGCTAAATCATTAAAATACATTTAAACATTGATAGAATTAAAATCATATATAAAATCTGTTTAAAACATACCAATAATGACAATAGAAACAGCACAGCACCAGCCCTTTAATTAAAAGCAGTCAAAAGAAAGTCTTCAACTGTTGGCCGAAGAACAGCAAAGAGGGAGCCAGCCGAACTTCTCTAGGGAGGGAATTCCAAAGTCTGGGAGCAGCCACCAAGAAGGCCCTCTCCTGCATCCCCATCAAGCATGCCTGTGAGAGGAGCAGGACCAAAAGAAGCGCCTTCCCTGAAGGTCTCAAAACCCAGGCAGGTGCATATTAGGGAATGCAGTCTTTCAGATAGCTTGGACCTAAGCCTCGTTCCTTTGGAGCTTAATCCTCAAGAGTTGTGGAAGAACAGTCCTTTTTACTTCAGAAGACTTTGTTCAGCGCTTTGAGTAAGGTCAGTAGCCTCTGTTGGTCTAACCCTTAGGCCAAACCATTTTAGTGTCTATGTTTCTGTGATAGGTAGGTAGACCTGTTCCAATCCATGCCAGCATGAAAGTATATAAACATGCCATCTGAAATCTTAATATTAGAATGGTATGGAATACTGAAGATGTTATTGCTGACATTCAGCCTGTACCCTGAACTTACTATCTCATGTTGTAGCATGATACTTGGTGAAACACCTGTGTCCAAACAGGCATAATCACAACTATTATGGGAAGCAATAATATCACAGATAAACAAGCTGATTGCATTTGTTGTGGACTAAATGTATACAATTCCACTAGTGGAAGGAGCAGCACAAGATCTTGGCAGAGGTAAAGACTTACAGAGAAGACAGCCAATGAGAATCAAGGGCACCATCTGGTGGCTTAAGGGACAGCTTTTCTTAAATTCATCCTCCCTCTCCCTTCTGTGCAGGCTGTATTACTGGTGGAGGGGGTGAAAAAAACCCATGTAAAATACCTGGAAGGGATGAGTATCCTCTGGCAACAAAACACGACACAATGGCAGAGTTTGCTAGTTGTAATCCATTCGTGAAATATATAAATTATTTCAAAGCCAGTGCTGGAGAACTTACGTCATCTCTTGTTCCATCCAAATGTACATTTCTTGATTGCTTCTTGTCCTTTCCTTTGGGTTTCTGATAAACATTCCTTCCCCTCAACCCTTTCTTGTGGCAGCTTTGAAGGTATTTCAAACTGCTGTCAAGTCTTCACTATTTCTGCCTCTATACCGTGAAGGCCTAATGTCTGCATTCCACTCTTAAAACCACAACTGTAGATCTCTGGATCCTGACTAGTTTGTAGACTTCTTATGGTATGTTTAAATGAACGCACTTCAGCTGAGGCCAACCAAGTCTGTACCAGGTAGAATCATATTATTTTTATTTCTGGTGTGTGACATTTCTGTTAATGCAACTCAATATATTTTTCTCCCAATGGTGACACCGTTGCTGATTCATATTCATAATGTTCTCCACTAAAGCTTCACTATATCCCTACTGAGTGTTATCAGACAAGGGAGGAGCATGGCAAGCTCATATTGATGTCAGTCACAAATTAACTTCAGTTGACTGATTGGATCAGATTCCTGTAGTTTATGTCTGCTGTCAGCAAGCTTTCCTTTGTCTTTCAGCCCCACTGTTCAAAATCTGAATATCTGATTACATTTTATGACATACAAAATCATGTTATATACTTTTCCTGCCCATGTCATGCATCTGATAAAATAAGTTTTCCTTTCACAAGGACAGGTATTAATATATCTGTTAAAGCAATAGTCTTTAAAATCTGTTAATAGTAGCCTGCTATACGACTAAGTTTTTCATTGCAAGAGACTAATATAGCTCCTCTTTGGAATCTGTAGTTTCTTCCTGAGGGACAGTGTTGCAGGAATTAATGTATGGGGATGTGGGGGGGGGATTGCCCCTCCAGCAGATATCATGCACATGCAGCCCACTACCAAAATCGGCACAATCACTTTTGTGACTTTTGTGATTTGTCCCCACAAAACACTTCATCGCAGTTTCTTCCTATCTATTCAAAGGGCCTCTGCTGCACAATACCAAATGTAAACAATTCACTGATAAATGTATCTATGTACTGGCTCACTGGGAAAACTTCAGAAATTCATACAGACATGTGAGCTCAGCTACTCAGCAGCCCCTCTGCCTGAGCATCCTGATACCTGAGTGCCAGACAGGTAGCCATTCCAGAAATAATAAACCCAGATGAAGACAAAATGGTGTGATTAACTTGGCTGGGAAACAGGGAAATATAAATATCTCTTTTGTTACACTTGATGGGTGCTTGGCAAGGGGAACCATGGGGCAGGGTCCAGGATGCTCAGATTACTGCCACCAGACCTCCCCTTTCATGATGTGACCATGATGTATTAGTGATGTAGTTTGGGGGGGTGTAACATGGGGATTAGCAGCTAATAAAAGTTTGGTTTCTCTTTTGTTCGGGGCTTCCATCTTGTTTCACCATGTGGCAGGTGGGAGTCCTGTCGCAACAGTCTTCAATAAAGACCAAGCCTACTGGCTGCTGTTTTGCTCTGGTATTCCTGGCTGGTGTCCTTGTTTTTTTTTGTCCAAGGGAGCCCTCAGATTTCTCCGTTAACAATGCCCAAAATGGATTCTTTGGATTTGCTGTTAAGAGGGGGTTCTAGGAAACATGTAACATTTAATAACCTATATTTATTATACAAAGCATTTTTACCCTGCTCTTCAGCCCAAAAGGCTCAAAGAACAGCCAACATAATGTTAGCAAATAAGATGGTTCCTGCCCGCAGACTTCTAAGCTAAAGAAAAAAGAAAAAAGTTTTGCTGTTTCTTCTTATGTCAATGCATTTCTGAAGATTAACAAACAAACAAAATGTCCTTGATTCATGGGCACAAAATTTTCTTTAGAATATTTGTATATATTGAAAACACTTATAATAGTCTTTCTGGCTGTGGCTTAAACAAAAGGCCTCTTAGGGCTGCAATATTAGTGTGCCCTTCTTCTCCCAAACACAAAATATTGTCTAAAACTGAGAGAAACCTCCAGGTCAGTTTGAATTTTATCATAATTGCACAGGTCTAAGTATCTGACTTCATTACAAAAATCTAATGCATGGCCATCTGCACTTTTTTATTCATTACTTAGAACTACCTAAACAAATATAGAAATTTATTCATGTATGCGACTACAGTGGCAAGAATGTTATTTGCCCAAAAATGGAAAGAAGTCGTCCCGATGAAAGAAGAATGGATACAAAAAGTTATGGAATATGCAGAAATGGCAAAACTTACCAGAAAAATAAGAAATCAAGATAACAATTTTTAAATAAAAGAATGGAAATGGTTTATTGAATATCTACAAGCAAACTGTAAACAGATAAGAACATTGGCAGGATTATTGTAATAACATGCAATTTTATAAGAGTATATATTTAAAGTAGATGAATAAATGAGCAAGTTAAGTTAATTTAGAATATGTACGAAATGTAAAAAAATAAATTTAAGGAACCGCAGAAAGAGGAGGAAGTAGAGTTAGAATGATTGTAAAACTAGTGAAATGTATATAATTGAAAATCATAAATATTTTTTTAAAAAATCATAGCAAACTCAGGAGATTCCCATTTTCTTCTCCCAAATCTCTCTTTCTTTCCCATTCCCACTTTCTTAGCCCATTCTCTTCAGTATAAAGCATGTGTCTCAAAAAGCTGGATTTTCTAGGAACAATACTGGGCTGCTCCATGTGTTGATGTGTATCAGTATTACCTGTATCTACATCAGTAGAACATTTTGCATGTACCGCTTGTTCCATGTTGAGAATTCAGAACCTTCTTTTGAGCTCTGGAGAAAGGCAGGGCTGTGCAGTGTAGCTCTCTCTCCTTAGATGTTCTCATACAAATCTGCTGTATTGTTCTCATACACATCTGTGATTTCTTGCGTTATCTGTCGAGACACCTGTAAATTGGCAGGGGAGGGGTAAAAAACATTATGTTCTGGAATAGAGGACCCCATATATAATGGTACAATCAGTCTCTGGAATAGATGCACTGGAGGACACGCCATGGATGCAGCCCTAATAGAAAGTAAATATTTATTTGCTACAACCGTTACTGCTTCAAAAGAGCAGTGCAGCATGTTTCAGTGCTCCCCTTCATCTGTAGGAACATCCAGTTAGTGAAGCAGAACCCTGTCCATAAATATAAAGAGCCCTTTCAATTGGCAGAGGGATCCATCCCATAAAAACAAGATAGCAGTTAAAACTGGGCTTGGGCTTGTTAGGAAGGTGGTGTGGCTGCACTCTGTTCCAGGTGATTGCCATCAGACTGAGACTCTGCAATCGTCTGCTTTTCCACCAGGTATATAGAGTGAAAAGCTGCCTAGGCAGCACCTTGGTGATGTACCAAGTGTGCTGCAAAGTGTGCACTTAGTGTTGCACATGGAGACTTGAAGATCCCTTGCTTGTTCTGCCGGCACCCAAGTCACTTAGTGTAGAGTCGACCCAGGCCATCGAGACTGCATTCCTACAGCCATCAGCCACCATGAATCACCACTGGCAGCAGCAGGTAGGTTCTATATTTAAAATAATATTTTATTCTCTTGCTAATTATCCTGTTTTGAATGTGTATTCTATATTTGACCTCCTTTAGTAAGGTCTTATTTTGAAATATTTAAGATAATATTTTAGTTTCCTGTTAATTATGTTGCTTTGAATGTACATTTTGTATTTGAGCTTCTTTTGGAGTGTTTGATCCTGGAATGTTTTATTGGATGTTTTTATGTAGGATGTAAACTGCATATATATATATAGTGGTATTGAAATGTAATAAAACAATAAACATTTTAAAATAACCTTAAAATATTAAAATGTGCAGATTAAAAAATAGCTAATACTTCACTTAAACATTTACAGTTTAAATGTTTTAACCACTGCCCCCATAAGCTTGCTAGAATAAAGTCTTCACCAACTTTCTAAAACGGAACATAGAGCAAGCTTGACAGATCTTGTTGTGGTATGCGTTCCACAAGAAGTAATAAAGGGCCATAGCTCAGCAGCAGAGAATGTGTTTTGCATCTACAAGGTCCCAAGTTCAGGCCCCAGCAACTCCAGTTTAAAATCAGGTAGTGGGTGATAGCAAAAATCTTCTCCAGAGATCCTGAGGAGCTGCTGCTAATCAGATTGGATAATACTGACATTGATGGGAAAGTAGTCTGACCTGCTATAAGGAAGTTTTCTAAGCTCCTGTGAGAACTTGCACCTCTTACTTTTCAACCCAAGTTTAAGTAGCAATGGAACAGGACCTCATACATGGGATAGCTGCAGGTCTGTTAGGGAGGCCATGAGGACCTGGATGACACCCAAGAAGGGAACCTTCATATGGATGTTACAAACCCCTAACATTAACTGTTCAGGATATCTTCGCGAGGTATAGCAATGTGAAAAAGAAACCCTCAGGCAGTTAGGGCTTATCCACATTCCTCTTGTCCTACTGCTTTCCCCCAAGGAAACCCACTCTTTAGCACTCATTTGGAGCAAACAGCAATTCAGGTTTTCAGTGAATTGCCATTTGTTCTGATTTAGAGATAATGAGCTCGAAACACAGGAAACACAGGCCCTGGGTAAGGGGGTGGCATGTAATACTGAATGCTACAGTGTACAGTGAAGTGAAGTGTGTGTAGATGTTCACACAGAATAATGGAGGTTCTGTATTTACCATACTGTTGTTGTTTTTGTTGTTGTTCATTTTTTCTATTCCCTTCTTCAGTTTAAAAAACACTGAAGGCCTAACCTGTCAAAGTCATCAGTTTGGCTTCATATGTTTACCTTAACATTGGCAAGTGGCAATTCAGAGGTTACTTTCTTCTGGCAGATATGGGAATCACTCATGTTTCTGCATATCCACCAAAAAAGTGACATTACCCAGCAACAATGGGTCTCACTTGTACTCTGATGTGTGTACTCTGAAACACATTTTAGTGCATGGATGAAATCCACACAATTCTAATTCACACATTATATTTCTGTGGGTATGCTGAGTTGCATTTGACTCCACATCTGCTATTTCCAGAGAACAACCAACATCCAAATTGGCCCCAAGAGCAATATAGGCATAATCTGGAAATTAAGCAGCTGGCATTCCAATTGGACTTGTCTAGAGAGAGATGCGCTGGCAACCTTTATATGTTTTCAGAGCCAAGCATAGAAACAAGACACCAGATAAATGACAGTCAAGTACAAATGTTCCCTTTCTAACTTGAGCTAGAAGAATTAGCTCATAATGAAATATGCTCTATTTTGGAAGAGGTACAGGAGATTCTTACTACATAGTGTTCTAATACACAGAAAGCACATTGCTAATTCAAAGTATAAGGGTCTAAATTATATTGTTGTTTAATGGTCTGAACCCTCAATTTGCCTGATGAAGAGTTCTATGAAACCCAAAAGATTGAAAACCTTTTAATGATTGGCTGATCTAGGAGATATTGCCATATTCTCTTTCCATTTTCTGGCAATGTACATAGCATACATGACAGTACACATAATAACCCAGAATCTCTTCATAGTGCAGGTTGCTAACAGTGCAATTTTGCTTTACCTTTAGCAGAATTAATTTGACTATACTATCTGGGCACTGTGCATGTGCAAATGTAGGTACACCCCCTCTTTTCATTTTTTCCATTCTTTCTCATTTCAAAGGCACCAGTAGTTGTTGGTTAACTGGATTTTTTGCAGCCTTGATGATGTGAATTCTTCAGCACTTGCTCCCTTCTTCTTTCAATGAGTTCTGTTTTGGCAAAGTATGCGCCCGTTGGACATTGAGATTTCTGTGACTCCATTTTTCAATGGTTTTTATTTATTGCATATGCAACAATGGAGAGGCAAGATTTTTCTTTAAAAAAAATCCGAAACACCATAGAGTAGAGCACAGGCAGCCAGAAGCCAGACTGGGATTTACAGATAGATCTCCAGATGATTTACAGATCAGCAAAATTCCCAATGGGTTAAGCATAGTGGCAACAAAACCATTTCTCCCCCTTCTAGATTAGGCTGCTGAAATCAGGAAATATGCTGGGGTGAGGGAGGGATACCCAAAATTTGTGTGTGATCAATAATGTCTGTAAACACCAGTTCTGGTACAGTACTGAACATGCCCTCAGAGGCAATTTCCCCATCAAATCTATATCCACCTTCCTTAGCCACTATTTTGCACCTGTTTCTGGTTAGTGAATCTGAGTCTTCTAGTGAAAAACAAAGCAGATCCTGCAAACCTAAAGTCTGACCACTTCTGGATACATTTTCAGACTTGCCCTCAGGCTGGTCATACCATTATGTTATGCCTTCGGTTCAAGATAGTTACATATACATGCAACCCAAGTTTTGAAAGAGTTATATCAGGTTGACCTGGTCATGGACTATTTTAATTAGATTAAAAGTTGCCCTCTGGTTGCCCTGCTGGGAAGAAGCTACTGTTGAACCATTCCAGAAAAACTGGATCAACAGTGTCTACCTGACAAGCTGATCTGGAAGCACAAGGAACCTTTAAAGTCCAATGGTGAGAAGCAGCCCCTGACTTGTAGACTTTATCCTTTATTGACCCTGAAGAGCTGCTTCTGCCTTAGTAGTGGATACACATGACCCAGATAAAATGTATTATTAGAAGTGGCTTGTCTTAATCTTGGGCATGTAGAAGTTATTTATGCAGTGTTCAGAACACCAGGAAGCATACCTCACATACCCTGTCAGTCGAGGATTCAGACAGGAGATACCACTGATGGTGACAAGTAATTTGGCTGAGTTGGGTGAGCCAGGATCTGCAGATTATAATGTGTTTGTTCTTGCTAGCATTCCCATCACACATATGGCTTCTGTAACAGCAGCCAACCCAGAAGTGAATGGGGATAAAAGTATCAGACTTACCTTGACTGCTGGCACCTTTTTGTGCAATGGACTACCTGTACTTTTATTAATGGCAAAATAGACATCGGGTTCCCGGGGTCCTAATTCCTGAAGCAGGAAGGAAAGGGAAGGACACGTGTTAATCATAATATCCTATACATACAAATTAAATTATAATTCCTACCAATGGTTTTATATTTCTATGTTGGGATCTCAATAATAGACTATTCTCATCCCAGGTAAATGTGCACAGGGTTTTGCCCTAAATTATGTACATTCCCCAAGGTTCCCAAGTGAGGATAGGGGAAATTGAGAAGGGAATAATCTTCATGAGAATGGCTCTGCATTATGAACCAGTTTGGGCACCAAGCAAACATTGTTGATGTCCTACTCCTTGGCCCAACACTAGAAACCAAGGCTTCAAACAATTATAATATTACAAGTCTGAGGGAAAAGAAAACAATCTGACAAGAGTCTTTTTTGCACAGGGTTTAAGTTATATTGGGATTTGTTTAATTTGTTTTAACTTGAATTGTCACTTCTCAAGGAAGGGGAAATAACCCCTAGATCATTCCTATATACGTATTAGCTGTTTGCAGCTGTTAGACTTGGGTTTGAAACTCTGTTTAGCCAGGGACCTCATGTATCTCATAAGCTGCTTTTTCCCTGCCTCACAGGAGGGTCATGAATTGTCAGCATATTTTGGTGTGAGACATTGACTATAAACTCAATTTGTGTAATAACTATGCTACATAAGGGATTCATGTAAATATATTCAAATCTAAAATGACATTCCCTGACACTGAGACAGAGCTATATAACAACAAAATCCTGTGCATATTTACAAGGAAATACTTTATTTATAGAATTTCTATCCCACCTTTTGCTCGAGGTGGCATAAATGGTTCTCCCCATCCTCATTTAATCCCACAACAACCTTGTGAGGTATGATAGGCTGAGAGGCGCTGGCTGGTCCAAAGTCACCCAGTGAGCTTCATGCCCAAATGGTGGTTTGAACCCTGGTCTCCCAGGTCCTAGGTCCAATTCTCTAACCACTATTCTACACTGGAAGTACATTTCACATTGCCCAGCAGTGCTTTACTCCCTGGTAAATGCGTTTTAAGATTGAAGCTTAGGTGATTAAAAGAAAAATGGATTAGCTGATCCAGTTTTTTATCTTTTGGAAGTACAGCAGAATACTCCACCCTACGCTTAATCCCAACAATTGCCTTAAGAACGCAATAGCCATGCTTAGGCTCCTCCTAGTTATCACTAAGAAAGGCTGGAGAAGAAGGGGGGTCTGCTCTTTACACCCCCCAGGCAGCGCCTCAGAATACCCAGAACTGAGAAACCGAGTCTGCAAATAAGCACAAGCAAAGAGATGAAACATCTTGCCACTAAATATGTATGTCAGATGTATTGATGTTAAGTCTCTTATCTAAAAAAGGCACCCAAAACAGCACTTATGTGTGTTTATGGTAACGGCAGGTTGCCATGGTCGTGGTGGCAGTTCCCCTAGCAACAGGATGGTGGGAGGAGCTTCAGCATGCGGGAAGACAGGTGGCATTAACAGAAGAACGGGGAACGTGCAGGATTTGCAAGGCTCAGTGACGCAGCAAGAGGAAAAGAACAAATTGTCAAACTCTGTTTCCCACCACTCACTTCAAAACAAACTGATAATGCACAGCATTGTCCAAGAATCAATTCTCCTTCTGTGACTGCAATGGGAAAAGGCAGGAAGAGAGAAAAATTGGGGGGGGCATAGATGAAAGGACCCCCAAATAACAGTCAGCTGGATTTAGGCTTGACAGGAAGTTTTTTATTAGGTGGGACTGCAGCCATGAATACACCAGCACTACCCTAAGCTGACAGAGGATGTGAATTAACTAAATTAAAGATGATCTCACCACTGCAGTAGGTAGCAACATGACTGGGGGATATTACAGAAGTAGGGAAGGCAAGGGATAGCTAAAACAAGGTGTGAACCCCAAGAGAGAAGAGAGGTGCATTGAGGAACAGCCCAAGGCCTTTTTAGTATTGTAAGAACAGCCATTTGGGTGTTCTCACTGCTATGTTTGCACTGTGCCCACCTCCCCACAGCCTGCCCCCCCCATAAGTCCCACCTGCTGGGAAGCTAAAGCTGCTTTTGCCCTGAAGTTCCTCTTTTCACCCAGGCTGCCCACTGATGGCCCCTGACTAGAAAGGCCTGTACAAGCTTCCTGTTCTAGCTGGGACTTTTCATGAGGCATTGCAATATTCACTGTGTCCAGTTCCTAACTTGTGATTTACAGCTCTTGGCTTTTTCCTGACAGTTGCCAGCACCCCAGGCCTGGCAAAACTAGATAAGTTTCCTTCTCTGTTCTTTGAGTCTCAGCTGTTTTTTTAAAGCATGATATCAAATAACCATATACCCTGTGCACCTTTTCTCACAGCAAGAGGAAAGATGAAATGATACCTTTAACAACCACCCCTTGAATTGACTGGTAACCATAAACCGTAATTAAAACCTACTGCTCATGCATCTAATAGTCAAGGATAGAATACAACTTCCAAAAGCATCTAATCCAAATCTCGGCTCAACTCTATTTCCCACCCAGGTCATAAGAGCAATTTTCCTCCTGCACAGCTGCATGGCTTTCTACTGTTTTATCTTCAATGGCTCAGAGCACTTCAGCTTTCAACAATATGTAACAAATTTGAAGATGCATTTATTCAAGATGCCCAATATGCTTTTATTCGTCTCCGTTGCTTACTAAGTAATATAGCATATATCCCTCTTTTAAGGGATGGAATTGACAGAAAAGTCCTGGTAATAGAAAGTGAGTATTAAGTTCCTTTTCAATGACAGAGTTATCTTCAGCTGATGCGTTAATCATTGCAGAATTATCTAGTAGCATTATGATTATCTACTAGCTAAACATGGATGCTTTAGCTGAGATTTCTGCATTGCAAGGGGCTCGACAAGATGACTCTTGGGGTCCCAACTCTACAGTTCTACGATTCTGTGAAAATAATATATATAGCGTACTCTCCAGTGAGAAACCTGATGGGCTTTAGCAAACATGTGAATATTGGGCTGCAGGTTTATGAATTAGAGTCTTACTGTAAGTCACCATGTTCTTTGGTGATCAACCTTTTTCACTGTTGTTCAGAAGAGCAAGGGAGGTACACTCTGTACATGCTCATGTCATTTATTTCGGAGGCTCATAGTTCTTAATTACATTTTTCACACTGTACCTCATACATTTCTTTCCCACTCCAGGCCCCTTTTGACCCCTAGGTCTTTTTCCATTGCCTGGATAGTCCCTTCAACCCCTGCAGGGGGTGGGTTCAATATTGACCACTTTGAGAAACCCTGGTCTAGAGAGGAACCTTCACACGTACAGCTAGACATGGTAAATCTCCCTCTCAGCAGAACTTTGCAGTGGATTCCTCCCCCTGAGCCTCCACCATGTTACACTTAATGGCTTCTGAATAGGGCTGCTACAAAAAGTCATTCTTGATATACAGTAATACTCACAACATATGAGGGCTCTGGAGGTTCTGAGCTGCCTGAAGTGTGTGGAGGGACTGACCTCTGAGCAGGGCACTTCTTGATCTGTCTCCACTGAGGCCACACCACAAATTCGTGAGGATACAATGAATGGGAATAAATGGCAAAGCATAAATTCAACATGTGCAAGCTTTGGTTCTTCTTCCTAATTCTTTATCTTTCAAAGGAGTTGAAAGGATTTTGAATACAGCTACCCCTTTGTGGTGTGAATAATAAACCAAAGCTTAGGAACTGTCCACATAATGAACTTTGGAGTTCAGAGGCAATGCCCCAGAACTATTACAGAAGCACAAGGGCATCTGACTGTGTTGCAGCTAAAATTCCTTACGGTAGGCATATTGATGGAGGTCAATGGGAAATCTAATATCCCATTCAAAGCAATGGAAGTGTGAGTCAGTCATTTCCACCTTCCAGGTTATCAATGGGATTAGCACTGTATGCACACGCTTGCTTTTGAGCAATTATCATTGAGCTACCAGGCCCAAATCGAGGTGTTAATTCTAGCATATAAAGCCCTAAATGGCTTGGGACCCAAGTAACTAAGAGAGGGTCTGCCTGATATCAACCAACTCAGGCCATATGATTAGCAAGCTCTGTTGGTGGTGCTGGGTGCTGCCCAGTTGGAGCTCACCCATGATAAGGCTTTCTTGGTGCTTGTTCCCCATTTCTGGAATGTTCTGCCTGGTGGGATACCTTCATCACCCTCCTTATTAACTTTAAAAAAGAATTTTAAAACATTACTGTTCGCACAAGCATTTAAATAGCCGAAATATACTGCTCCTGATAACCTTGAAATTAACTGTGAGGCATGTGGTCATTTTACTTTTTTTTTAAAGTTGTTCTTAGTGGTTTTTGATGTTTCCAATTGTTTTTAAATGATTTGACTATGTTTTTATTATAATTTTATTTTGTTGGGTTATGACGTTTGCTACCCTGGGTTCCTTTGGGAGGAAGAGCAGGTTCAAAATTTAATAAATAATACAATATAAGAATCAACCTTCAAATCTGTAGACATTTTGTCACAAAGTCACCACAAGTCTAAGCCTGCAATGTTTTCTCTTCCAAAGAACACACTGACCTTGTAAAGGCTGTCCAGGACTTCCCACTAGTCAGGATAAGGGAAGTATGAGGATAAGAGCCAGCTGGGTCAGGCCAATGGCCCCTCTAGTCCAACATCCTGTTCTCTCAGTGGCCGGCCAGAAGCCCACAAACTGGCACTATGATATGAGTACTATGATACTCATACAGATACTCATAACAGTGCTATGATATGAACTCTCTTGGTACAACACATAATCAGTTTCTGCTCCAAATAGGGCTGCAATCTTCAATTAAGTAAAAGTTCATTTTCTTTTATTATACACCATTTTTTCATCAACCAAAAAGGCATTCCTGATTAGGCAACGCTTCAATAATTAAATAAATGTTTTTTCACATGAGTTTTGTGTGTGTGTGTGTGTGTGTGTACACATATATAAAACTGCAGATGGTAGGGAACATCCGTTTCCCACAGGAGGGGAGGGTCCCTCTTGAAGATGATAAGATGATGCCTGTATACTCACTTTCTACAGACAAAGAAATAATGCATTTTTCTCCAGAACTATTACGTTGGCCAATATGCAGATTTAACTGATTAATCAACTCAATCTTAATAAATTAAAATTTGATTAATCAAGTAAGATTTTTTTTAATCAGTAGAAGCCCTCATTCCAAGCATTTTGTAAATGACTTTAATATTCAGCACTACTGAATGGTTGATGCTGCAAAACTTTTTGCATTTTGCAGCAAATGCAACACAATGTTAAGTAAGAATTACTTGCCTCTCTCTTCCAGAACAGCAGAACAGTTCCCATGATGCTTGCAACAGTCAAAATAATGGTGATGGTGATAAGGCACACCCACATGGTAAGAGGGGGCTCTGTATATCCTTTTTCTGCAAGAAAATGAGGAAAACCAAGCATTCAGATAAGAAGAGAAGAAGAAGAGTTTGGACTTGATATCCCGCCTTTCACTCCCCTTCAGGAGTCTCAAAGCGGCTAACAATCTCCTTTCCCTTCCTCCCCCACAACAAACACTCTGTGAGGTGAGTGGGGCTGAGAGACTTCAAAGAAGTGTGACTGGCCCAAGGTCACCCAGCAGCTACATGTGGAGGAGCGGAGACGCGAACCCGGTTCCCCAGATTACAAGACTACCGCTCTTAACCACTACACCACACTGGCTCTGGGAGCCAAGGCTCATTGTTTTAAATCTCTATCCCATTTTTCCTTCAAGGAACTCAAAGCCTCATACCTAATTGCTAGTCCATGAAAGCTTACATCAGAATAAATGAGTTGGTCTTTAAGGGGTTGTGATTTGTTTGCAATTAGACATTGTAATTTGTCTGCTTATAGTATACATTCAAATAAAGGTAGCAAAAGTTTTAAATGCCTTTACACAAGATTGACCACCCCTGCCCCACCCCCGGTTGTTGTTCAACCCACCACCGCTGACTTGCCTTCAAGAACTTACCTCTGAAAAGGATAAATGTCCCATTTCCCCTTCTTACTTGGTTTTTAAGTGTCCAAAAAGCTTTGCAGTAGTAGGTACCAGAAACAGAGGAATGCATAAAAGGCTTTATTTTAAATGGATAATTTAATGTCTCTGACTTGTTCTCACGACCGGGAGGAATTTCCACAGACTGTAGAGATTGCATGACTGTGATCTCCTTGCTTTCCGAGTCAATCCGATAATAGCTAAGGATGAATCTTGTATAATCTGGTTTATACATTACGTTTGTTTTGCAGAGTGCATTAATTTCTTCATTGGCAAAAGCAATCTTGATTAGACGGTCATTATACACGTGGAGAGTCCCTGGTAGATGAGGAAAATGTTATTTTTTTAGTTATCAAGATTGAGAAAAGTTGCTCAGTCATCTATACTTTGGCAACATCTGCCCATAGCCTAGAGCAGCCTGTAAGAAGGATGCAAATTTTACCATCTCTGAACTGGAGTGAGATGACAACAGATTGAGTAGTCTGACAATAGAGGAGTGTACACCACGGGTGGATGGACTTCAGGTTGTCAGATCTACTTAGCTTTTTACAAGAATCGAAAGCTCCACCAGCTGGAGACAGGTACAAAAGACAGAGTTAGAATTAAAGAACAGGGTGAACACACTGTGTGTCTAGCAATTTGTTTTCAGGATCTGAACTCGAACTCCCTGAGGAGGTGGTGAACTCTCCTTCCTTGGAGGTTTTTAAGCAGAGGTTGGATGACCACCTGTCAGAGATGCTTTAGTTGAGATTGCTGCATTGCAGGAGGCTGGACAAAATGATCCTCTGGCAACTAGTTCTGATTCTATGAGTGCTCAGTCCTTTCATGCAAACTTCACTAAAGCAGTCTAATTAAATGGAAAAAGTCATCTTGCTGTTGCTCTTGTTAAACTATTGGGAGTCAGAAATTCTGGCCAATCTACTGCAAATGACTCAGGAATCTGCCGCTAGATCATAGAATCATAGAGCTGGAAAGGTCATTCTAGTCCAGCCCCCTTCAATGCAGGAATCTCAACTAGATCATACATGACAGGTGGCCATCCAACCTCTGCTTAAAAACCTCCAAGGAAGGAGAGTCCACCATCTTCCAAGAGAGTCTATTCCACTGCCGAACAGCTCATATTGTCAGAAAGCTCTTCTGTATGTTTAGTCGGAATCTAATTTCCTGTAACTTGAAGCCATTCGTCTGGGTTCTAGCCTCTGGAGCAGGAGAAAACAAGCTTGTTCCATTCTCCATGTGACAGCCCTTTAGATATTGGAAGATGGCTGTCATATCTCAGTCTCCTCTTTTCTAGGCTAAACATACCCATTTCCCTCAACCATTCCTCAACAGGCTTGGTTTCCAGGCCCTTGATCATCTTGGTTGCCCTCCTCTGCACATGTTCCAGCTTTTCAACATTCTTAAATTGTGGCTTCCTGAACTGGACACAATACTCCAGGTGTGCATCTACCATTGATCAACACCACAAGATAGTGGACTTAACCACAAGTCCACAATCTAGTTGCCTTTTTGACTAAGACAGTTCACAGTGCACCTAGCTTTACATTCAGCAGAGCACACTCACTCTCCCCCACAGTGTGTAGACCAGTAAGCATGAACCAAAGCCTATATCTGTAGAAACGTTTACTTCTTATTAAATATCTGAATGGTGACATTAAATATTCTACACAAAGTTTTAGACAAGGAGCTGAAGATCTGCACCCCCCATGCCTTACTGCCATATGTAGAACCTACACACAAGGGCAAACTGGGAGCCAGCTGTCTCTCTTCCATTAATTCAGATATCACCAATGCAATTCTGGGTATTCCCAACCTGGAAGATGCCCAGCAAAGAGGATTGAGATTCAGAAAGAGGATTGTGCTGACTCTAAAAACTGCTGCCTGAACTGGAAATAGCAAGTTTCAAATGATACGCAGAGTCCATTAGCAGAACGCTGTGGGAATTTATCATCTTTGCTGCCGCTGACTTCCTCTTCTTCCCCCACACCCCACTTACTACTGTTCATGTGAAATTCTAGTATGTGGAAAGCGATGGGCGGAAGTGGCCAGTTTACTCAGTTTGCAGCAATTCTGCATTACAGTTTAATGACAAAGACATAATGGGAGCAGGGAGAGTTTCAAAACTGGCTGTTTCGTAAAACATATTGTCTATTTTCATCTCATGCTCCAGGAAGCTGAAAGTAGTGGATGGGTGCTCAAAGTCTGTCTTTGCCACTGCTCTGTGAGGCTGTATGATGATGAGGTTCACATGAACCTTTGTGATTTTGATTTTTTTAAAAGATATCTCACCAGTGTAAACACATTAAATAGCTGTGTATGGCTTGCTTATTAATTTCTGTTGATGACCCCATAAGCAGGACCCAACAGGAATCCAAGAACCTGCCCATAGGACCCCCACTCTCTCTTAAAAGCAAGATCTCCCCATGAGCCCAAACACATAGTCACCTTGTAGAATGTGTGTGTGTGTGTTATGGGGAATGCTAGATTACTGGTTAATGCGTATAACAACCAGCCATTGTGCACATTCACCAGGCCTCATAGAGAATGTGCACATCATCCACGAAGAGGAAATTGTTCCTGTTTCCCAGTCAATATATAAATGCTCCAATGGGCTTTGGGAAATGTGCAAATATTGACTGAATTTTGTACATTATCTAGTCATGCATAGCCCCAACATGTTTTGTGGAACATGCATATCTTGACTGATTTTTGTACATTCTCTGGCCAAAAGTTATTTTAATACACTTTGGATGTATTGATCCCTCAAGCGCAATTCGGGTTAAAAGTGTGAACCCTATAGCCCCAAACTGGATATTACATATTTCTGGCTATTTTAAACATAATTAAGATGTGCTTTTTCATTGAAAGCTGCTTGTTACTGACAGTCAGTGTGGTAACAATCAACTCTTCTGGCCCAGAGACAATAGTTATGGGAAACCTAAGGCCCAGGAGCCAAATCCAACCCTTCAGTGTTCTCTCTCTGGCCCTCAGGACTTAAAAAAAAAAAAAAGTTTTCCCACCCCTAGGCTATAAGAATTACTAAAACTGATAATGTAGGTGAAACATCTGGAGCACATAAGCAATATATACATGGAATATCACTGATTGTTAGCTAAAGTCCCATCAAGTTTGATGAGAGAGGGAGGGGGGAAAGTGCTACAATACTTTCTGCAACCCTACTCACCACTATATTCACATAATACGTTCACTCACTACACCCATTAATGCTCGATTGCTTTGTCAGTTCTGGAAAGTGTTAAAAGGCTGTTTGCCTTAAGGCACTGACCATCAGTCGGTGGGTTTTATTATTTCATTATTTACAAAACGGTTATATTTCCCCTTCCCACTTTCAACTCAGAACACACAGGGTAAGCTTGCATTTATCAGTTAATGGGGAGAAGGAGAATAAAAACAAACTATTATTCAATTTTACACCCACAAATTTGGACCCCCAGACAAGCCACACTCTATCTAATCTAAGATAGATCACCCCAATGGCACCAGCTTCATTCTTATTTTTCTTGTTTAAAAGATAAGGGTGTGAAGTGGATGGAGAACAGGAGATAGGATAGAGAAAGGGAGAGGTGATCATATACAGCAGAAATGGTTGAAAATACTACTGCTTTAAGAGACTAGTGAAAAGGCTTTCCCAGACTGAACAAATGAGAGATTAGACAAAAAAAGTGGGGGGGGGGTGAGAGAGAGATGTTCTTACCACCATCTTGAAGAGTCCAGAGAAGTGTGATAACAGTATATAGACTGGAGGCCATGGCAGCATAAAGAGGTATAGGCTGAGCTAAGAGGTACTCTTACTCAGAAATGTCTTTCTGTCTCTTCCCTTTTCTTGGGGTGGGGAGGATGGCTTTAGGAGGAACAAAACAATACGTTACTGGTCGTTTGTTCCTTGTTCCGCCCTTTCTGCTGTATTCAGTGCTTTCTGCTTTGGGGGCTCTGTGCATTTTAAAAATGACTTTAACAGTTTGTTTACCACTTACTATGGTTGTCTCTAAGCAGTGTGCAGGAGACTTCATAGAACGAAAGTAAAAATGAGTTAAAACTATAAAATCAGATTACGGTTCAGCTATCTCCTATTTTGCAGGACCAGGGCTGGCAAATGAAACGAGGCAGAGAAACTGAATAGCACAATCCATTAAACTAACAAGAGCACATTCTATGGGAAAAAAGGGCAATGAAAAGGTGTTTAGAGGGTGCTCCTCACTTTACACAATTTCACTTCTGCAAGGGGGGAGGCTGGAACGTAACCCCTGTGTAAGTGGGGAGTCACCTGTATGTTTGAACTGGGCTACAAGCAGGCTGCAGGCAGATGCCTGAGAGGGAGAGCCCTGCTGGATATCTGCTTGGATCCAAGGCTGTGACAATGGGAGAAGCAAGACTTTCTGGGTGTTAATGCTGTGGCCCCTCCACTATAGGCTCAGGTTGTATATAGGTGTAAATAAAACAATATTTCATAAAGACACCATGGTCTCTCCTTCCAGGGAAGCCAAATCCTGGGTAAGCGCCTGGAACCCCTAGAATCTCGCACCGCACGGGGATTGGGGTGGCCCGCCACAAGACAATCTCCGCTTGCTGAACCCTGTCCACCAAAAGATATCACAGCCAATAACTACTAGCTCTGGATGATGCTCATGCTCGGGTAAACATGCAGCCACTAAGAATATCTATTTTCCAATTAAATGCAAAGGCAGCTGATGTCATTTTGCAGAGGCAACTATTTATTGCAGCCTGTCAAGATCTTTCAACATCAGATTACAGCGATGGCACCTTAAAATCAAATTCAGTATGCTCCAAGAACCGAAGCTCAAGTTGTCACATTCGCTTAACACAATGAACTGCTAGAAATAAAGATACACCCGCAAAATCCTCACAACTGAATGCCCTCCTTTTTCAGCTATTATTTCCTACCCTGGTCTGTATCAAAAGTTTGCTGTTGCTACTAAATTGTAATTAAAGCCATCAGGAGGAGAAGTTTCCATTCAAATGTAACAGAGGCAGAAGACAGATGTTAAGACACTCCGTAGATAAGACTCTGTGGCATATGCACTCACAAGGGGGCACTGCATAACAGTTTTCTATTTCTCTTTGTAAATTAGCTGCCAGGATACATAAGAGTGAAGTTATAACAAGCCTACACACTTCTCCAGCCACTCTGGACGGTTCCTAACAGAGTATTAAAAACACTATAAAACATCAACCATTAAAAACTTCACTAAACAGGGCTGCCTTCAGATGTCTTCTAAAAGTCAGATACTGTAATTGTTTATTTGACATCTGATGGGAAGGCATTCCTTGGCTGTGGAATCTGTGGCCTTCTAGTTTTTGTTGGACTCTAAATCCCATTAGCCCCAGCCAGCCTGGGATGATGGGAGTTGTAAACCAACCATATTTGGTGGGCTTCAGGTTCCCCATTGCTGCAGTAAAGGATCTAAAAATTCAGTCGTTGATTAGGCCTAGGTTCAAGGTGCTGGTGTAAAAAGCCCTATGCAGTTTGAGACCAGGATACCTAAGAGATTGTCTCATCCCCAACCAACCACTGAGTTCTGCAGATACCATCTGATCCGGAGGCCTGTTCCGCATAATGTGCCCTTTGGAACTCCTTCCCACTACATATCAGACAGTTGCCTTCTCCATTGCTTTTTTGGCTCCTGCTAAAGATGGTCATCTTTCAATCAGCGTTCTAAAAGGATACATTTCTTCCGGTCGGTATCTGTCCTTGATTTGAATGGTACAACAGTGAAGTCCTATGCATGTTTACTCAGATGCAACTCCAACTGAGTTCAGTGAGGTTTGCATCCGAGTAAGTGTACAGGTGACAAAAGTTGGTTTTAGAATTAGCCATGCTTAAAGCCAAACAGAGGACATAGATGATGCCTTCCTGGAACAGATGGCCAAGCATGTAAAAGGAGGGGAGATAGTAGTAATGGGGGACTTCAATTACCCGGATATTTGTTGGATGTCAAACTCAGCCAAGAGCATAAGGTCAAACAGATTCCTCGCTGGCCTTGCAGACAACTTCATTGTCCAGAAAGTGGGAGAAGCAACAAGAGGAACAGCCATTTTAGATCCGGTCCTAACCAATGTTGATGACCTGGTTAGTGGGGTAGAAGTGGAAGGATCATTAGGCGCGAGTGATCATGCTCTTCTGCAGTTTACTATACAGCGGAAAGGAGCAGCCAAGCATACTAGGACTCAATTTCTTGACTTTAAGAAAGCCAACTTCATAAAACTTAGGGAAGTGCTGGGTGAGATCCCATGGACAGTAATACTAAAAGGAAAGGGAGTTCATGATGGCTGGGAGTTTGTTAAGAGGGAGATAGTAAAAGCACAACTTCAGGCAATACCAATGAGACGGAAACATGGAAGGTACCTAAAGAAGCCAGGGTGGCTATCTAAAGAACTTTTAACCGAGTTAAGATTAAAAAAGGATGTGTACAAAAAATGGAAAAGGGGGGAAACCACCAAAGAGGAATTCAAACAAATAGCCAGCACGTGTAGACACAAAGTCAGAAAAGCTAAAGCACAGAATGAACTCAGGCTTGCTAGAGAGGTTAAAAGCAACAAAAAAGGCTTTTATGGGTATGTTCGTAGCAAAAGGAAGAACAAAGAAACAGTGGGGTCACTCAGAGGAGAAGATGGTGAAATGCAAACGGGACACAGAAAGGGCTGAACTCAATGCCTTCTTTGCCTCAGTCTTCTCCGATAAAGAAAACAATGCCCGACCTGAAGAATTTGGAGCAAATGATTCAGCAGAGAAAACACAGCCCAGAATAACTAAGGAGATAGTACAAGAATACTTGGCTAGTTTAGATGTATTCAAGTCTCCAGGGCCAGATGAACTGCATCCAAGAGTATTAAAAGAACTGGCAGATGTGATTTCAGAACCACTGGCAGTCATCTTTGAGAATTCCTGGAGAACAGGCGAAGTCCCGGCAGACTGGAGGAGGGCAAATGTTGTCCCTATTTTCAAAAAGGGGAAAAGAGAGGACCCAAATAATTACCGCCCAGTCAGTCTGACATCAATACCAGGGAAGATTCTGGAGCAGATCATTAAGCAAACAGTCTGTGAGCACCTAGAAAGGAATGCTGTGATCACCAATAGTCAGCATGGATTTCTGAAAAATAAGTCATGTCAGACTAACCTGATCTCGTTTTTTGACAGAATTACAAGCCTGGTAGATGAAGGGAACGCAGTGGATGTAGCCTACCTTGATTTCAGCAAGGCATTTGACAAGGTGTCCCATGATATTCTTGTAAAGAAGCTGGTAAAATGCGGTCTTGACTATGCTACCACTCAGTGGATTTGTAACTGGCTGACTGACCGAACCCAAAGGGTGCTCATCAATGGTTCCTCTTCATCCTGGAGAAGAGTGACTAGTGGGGTGCCACAGGGTTCTGTCTTGGGCCCGGTCTTATTCAACATCTTTATCAACGACTTGGATGATGGACTCAAGGGCATCCTGATCAAATTTGCAGATGACACCAAACTGGGATGGGTGGCTAACACCCCAGAGGACAGGATCACACTTCAAAACGATCTTGACAGATTAGAGAACTGGGCCAAAACAAACAAGATGAATTTTAACAGGGAGAAATGTAAAGTATTGCACTTGGGCAAAAAAAATGAGAGGCACAAATACAAGATGGGTGACACCTGGCTTGAGAGCAGTACATGTGAAAAGGATCTAGGAGTCTTGGTTGACCACAAACTTGACATGAGCCAACAGTGTGACGCGGCAGCTAAAAAAGCCAATGCAATTCTGGGCTGCATCAATAGGAGTATAGCATCTAGATCAAGGGAAGTAATAGTGCCACTGTATTCTGCTCTGGTCAGACCTCACCTGGAGTACTGTGTCCAGTTCTGGGCACCACAGTTCAAGAAGGACACTGACAAACTGGAACGTGTCCAGAGGAGGGCAACCAAAATGGTCAAAGGCCTGGAAACGATGCCTTATAAGGAACGGCTAAGGGAGCTGGGCATGTTTAGCCTGGAGAAGAGGAGGTTAAGGGGTGATATGATAGCCATGTTCAAATATATAAAAGGATGTCACATAGAGGAGGGAGAAAGGTTGTTTTCTGCTGCTCCAGAGAAGCGGACACGGAGCAATGGATCCAAACTACAAGAAAGAAGATTCCACCTAAACATTAGGAAGAACTTCCTGACAGTAAGAGCTGTTCGACAGTGGAATTTGCTGCCAAGGAGTGTGGTGGAATCTCCCTTCTTTGGAGGTCTTTAAGCAGAGGCTTGACAACCATATGTCAGGAGTGCTCTGATGGTGTTTCCTGCTTGGCAGGGGGTTGGACTCAATGGCCCTTGTGGTCTCTTCCAATTCTAAGATTCTATGATTCTAGACCTACTGATATCAACGACACTTAAGCAGGTCATGACTACCTTTAATCCCATTGATCCCAATGGGCCTATTCTAAGTACTGTATGACTAAGTCTTGAACGACCCCAGAGATTTGAAGGGGTCTGTGGATCATGTAGGCATCTGTTTGGCCACTGAGAACAGGATGGTGGAATAGCAGGCCTCTGGTGCTCTTACACCCATCATTCTATGCAGACCACTGAAGTAAGAAATTCCATCCTAGGCTAGTCCCAGTGTCGCCCTGAATTTTGAAGATGCTGCTCAGATGGCTCTTCTCGATATGCTTCTCCAAGCCTCCTGCTGTACTCCTTTGTTTGTAGCAGGAGCCATGAAAATGCCCCAAACAACTGTGTTAATTTTAATCAAGCTGCATAAATCATGAGCATAAAACCATGGTATGGTTTCCAAAATCCAGATTCACCACTAATACACTTAGATATCCAGATGCTGCAAACAGTCTACATGTAACAAAACTGCAGAAGTCAAAATATTACAGTAATTGAGTTCACTTTTATGAAAACTCTGCTGTACAAAAAGGAGGATGAACACATTTAATGAAGAGTTCTTCCCATTTCTCCCCCACTGAATGACAGCAGCACACTTTTTTCAAGACTCGCTAAATAAATACCATTAAATGCTTTTCAGGCACCTTTTTTAATTACTGCAGATTAAGACAATTACTAAAATATTATTATACTGTGATCCTATATAGTATGTCTACTTGGATGTTCAATCTGAGTTCCGTGGGGCTTGTCCCCAGGAAAGAGGGTATAGGATTATAATCTGAGTAAGCCTGGAACAAGTGAAAACCTCTACTTACCCTTTTACTCTGAATATGCACCTTTTTCATTTCTTATTCTCGACTGAATCCCTTGTACACTGGCTACCACTTGTTTTAGGTAGTGGGGGGTTGGTTGGTTTTACTTTAATCTGATATAGATTCTTTTTAATCTTCATTAAATTCCTCCATTTTTCCACAAGTGTGACTCACCCAATACAATAATCTTGACTATTGTATTAAAGACTCACATTTTTCTTATAAAATAATGCTAATCTTAAGCCAAATAATGGAGTTGCTGGGAAGTGCTAAAATAAAAGCCTTCTACTTCCTACCCTGACACAATGAGGACAGGTACCCAGTGGGAAAGAGAATTTAGGGAGATGCATGGAGGAGAAAACTAGACACTGCTGAACCTGCCCCACTGAGAAGAAGGCTTGGTTGCAAGTATAACAGTGCTATCTTCTACATGTCAACTCAAAGTGAGTTTTGTTGAGTTCAATGAAGCTTACTCGCAGGTAAGTGGTAGCAGCCTAAGTTTTCCAATAATCTCCCATATACACAGAGCAGTGCCTCTCTGGTTCTAGAGATCAGCATTCAACTTCTACGCACTAAGTCCTATCTCAGCATCAGATCTCTGAAACCAAGTTTCAATGTTCCATCAGGAAAGACTGGCTTAGGCAGCTGGAATACCAAGATGCGGATGAAAGGCAATGTTTACCTCTAGCCTATAAAAGGAAATTGAAACAGACCCTAAGAAAGCAGGAAAAGCAATGACTCATTCTGTTAGCGCATTGGCGTCATCAATATTTGCATATTTCCCCCCACACACATTTTGGCATTTCTGTTGCCAACGAAGAGGTAGAGTCCAACAACTGCCCCGCCCAGTCCTGCTGGAAGCAGGTAAGGTGCGTTGGCAGAGTTCCTGCAGCGTGGGCACAGCCCTATGCTCCCTGCAGAGGGGCTCAGAAAATACTAGAGGAGCTTCTCCCATTGCATCACAGTGGAGGGGTTTAGTCCTGGTTCCCGCCACCACTAGTTCAAGCAACCTCAGTACACAGTCCGAAAACCAGTCCTTCAGCCAAAAGTAGCCTTTGCTGAAAGAGATCCGGAGGCTGACGGGTCCAGACGGCATGCGGACGCTGAGGCTGAAAAGGCAGTTTCCCTGAGAGCTGTCTCGCAGCAAGTAGGTCCCCACCGGCTCTTGCAGTAACCTAGCATGGGCCTCGTGAACAGACAAAGGGCCCCAGTAAAATCCGCTGGCCTGCAGGAGGCCAAGCGACCGTTCCACCACTTCCCATTCATGATCACGAAATGCACGGTAGTGAGACAGCAAGCTGGTTGATGTTGGGCTAAAAGGAGACTCTTGGTGTTGCCTCTGTGAAGCGGAAAAGCTGCCGAGTTTGTTCATCTGCCTTCTCTCTGATCATCTCTCAGAAAGCCTGCAAATCACAGGAAGATGTCACCACTGTCTTTATATTCAGTCCTGCAAATGCACACACACACAAATGAGAGGGTGAGTTCTGGGCCCTTACTTGGGCAAAATGAAGGGATGAATTTAAGGCAAGCAATGGCATATCAAAGACAGAAGCAGCTTTATCTAAATACCACTGTAAAAACCAAACAAATAGAAAGCTGGGGAGCACTAGTATGTAGTTTATTTCCCTACCCCAGAAATCCACACTTGCTTTGCAAACCTGGTGCCCTTCAGATGACTGGGGACAATTGGAGTTTAAATCATAAACATCTGAAGGGTACCAAGCTGGTGAAAGCAGCCATGTTAGTCTCTTGCAGCAAAGAATGATTATTTTCAACATGGTTGCCTTCAGTGTTCTGGCATGACTAATGATAGTTATGAATTGTACCAAAATAGCTCATACTGCCCCATTCCCAGCTTCTGGCAGAATCTGAAGTTTCCACTGTCCTTTGGAATTTTAACACACATTTCAGAATAATTTCTCCACATTTCCAAGAACCATCAGACTCTTTTCTTAACGTCTCATATCATGGTGTAAAGAAATAAACAGTAAAATATTTTATTAAAAACTTATTTTCAGTGCCTTTAAAACTATTTAGAAACAGTATACTTCCAACTGCAGGTGCTGGAGACAAAAGGCACAGATTGCTTGTGAAATAGTAATAAATGAACTAGTGGGCCCACATTTATACTATTATTATGTCACTTTGAAAAAATGAAC